>NC_138075.1:109903857-112403857 GCF_964212035.1 Myotis nattereri
GGGTCCCCACTGAGTGCCTGGCCAGTCTGGGTGAAGGGCTGAGGGCTGTTTTCAGGCTGGCGGGCAACTGAAGCTCCCAACCTCTCCTTTTTTTCTTTCTTATTTTATTCTAGGATTTATTTACCTTCTATGGCTGTCACTGGAACTGAGAGCCGGCTTTAGCTCTGAGGCTCGGCTCCAGCTATGAGACCTTGGCTGCTGATCTGGGTTTGTTTGGATTCTATAATTGAAACACTGTTTCAGCTCCAGCTCCGAGGCCGGCCGTCTGGAAGCAGGTTTCTGGGGTTTGTTTAGGTTCTATAATTGCAACATTGTTTCTTAGACTGCAGCTCAGAGCCCAGCAGCGGCAGGCGGGGAACCTTGGCTTCCTCCGTCACTGGAGCAAGCAAGCCTCCTGTTCATTTCAGCTGCCTGGCTTCCAGCCGCCATCTTGGTTGGCAGTTAATTTGCATATCTCGCTGATTAGCCAATGGGAAGGGTAGCGAAGTTATGGTTAATTACCATGTTTCTCTTTTATTATATAGGATAGCCAAGATATGGAAGCATCCCAAGTGTCCATAAATAGATCAATGGCCCATCAATAGACAAGTGAATATAGAACAGGTGGTACATATATATATATACAATGAAATATTACTTGGCCATAAAAAAGAACGAAATCTTACCATTGTGACAGCATGGGTGGACCTAGAAAGTATTATGCTAAGAGAAATAAGTCAGAAAAAGACAAGTATCATGTGATTTCACTTATATGTGGACAAAATAAAGTTGAAACACTCATAGCACAGGGAGTGGACTAGCAGTTGCCAGAGGGGAGGGGAATTGGGGAACTGGGTGAAAGAGGTGAAGGGATTAAGAGGTACAAATTGGTAGTTGCAAAATAGTCATAGGTATATAAAGTATAGCATGGGGAATATAGTCAATAATATTGTGAAAACTATTGTGCCATGTGAGTAATTGAAATATTGGGGAAGAAACACTTTGTAAAGTATATGATTGTCTAACCACTATTCTGTTCACCAGGAACCAATACAAAATTGTGAAAGTAAACTGTAATTGAAAAAAAAAAAAGTCCACATTCTGATTGTGAAAGCAGAAGAGCCAGTTGTTGATGTAGGCTTGTAGTCTAGGCTCCTTGGAGTTATACAGCTATAAAACGGCCATGGACATCTCAGAGTTTTTACTCAGTCTCAGCAGCCAAGATGTTGTTTTGCCACTGCCTTCTTGCTCTCTTGGCTGTGCTGGAGGCCACAATGGCCCCCATCTCTCTTCCTCCTCTCTTATCTGGGCAGATGGATCATCCAGGCAGCGGATTTCACTGTGCACACCATCTGCATTAACCAACTCCAGTGGGATGCCTCTGCTAGAGACAGCCATACCTCCATGCAAAAGCTTGACCTTCTCCAGCACCTCCTGGCAGGCCTTTTGGGCCACTTCGGGTTCAATTTCTAATAGGTCTCCACCCCTCTCCATGATGACACTTAACAAGGAGCCCCCATTATTCCCTTGTGGGCCAGGAGTGGGCTCAGAAGTTGGCCTCAGGGGGCAGGCTCCACTATCATATCTCCCATAGCCACAGCCAGACTTTGAGCTTAAAAACTCCACAGGACCCCTGTTGAGCGGATGCTGGTGGTTTGGGTCGTGCTGCCAACACTGCCACCTTAGTGGCAGTGTAGTTGCTCCAGGTTCCATTGGCTGCCTGTGCTTCCCTGACAGTGGCCACAGGGTCTGCCTCTAAAAGGTAATTTTATTTTTCTATTAAATTTATTGGGGTGACATTATTATACAGGTCTCAAGTGCACAATTCTACAACACATCATCAGTACACTGTATTGTGTGTTCACCACCCCAAGTCTTGGTCCATCACCATTTATGTCCCCTGTACCTTCCTCCACCTTTCCCCACCTCTCCTCCCCATCCCCACAATCACCACACTGTTTTCTGTGTCCATTTGCCGGAAGCCGGTCCATCCTTGCTGCTTGACACAGTCACTGCAGGGAAGAAACATCTGCACAGCATATGTTTCAAGGGACCTGGCGTATATGGCATACTGTTCTTAATATGTTTTCTCCCCTTCTTGGCGCTATGTGTTTTAACAAAGGTCACCTCTCCGAGAAAGGTTGTTTCCCCAGGTAGGGATTTTTTCCCTGAAGTTAGGGAATAAAACCCCTTAACTAAGTGCCAGGCGGGTAGTTAATCACTTTAACTACGAACAATCACACTTAAGCTACATAATCTTTACTCCCTGGAATGGAGATAAGAAACGCCCTAACCTTTGGAATAGAAATTGATAGTATTAAGATCAACTGGCAAAAATACAGATGTAACGAGACAATAAAACACAGAACTTGGCTGGAAAACCTGGCTACAGAACCTGGTGAGAACCTGGCTATGCTGATCAACTGAAGGCTGCCTCGGTGTCCTTCCTTCTTCGCTGACTCTGTCCACACCTTTGGGAACCCCTGGACCTGTTGGGGCTGGATCCCAACATCCATTGATTTTTTCTTTTTGTTTCTTTTTGGTTCTATCCCTCTACTCACCCCCTACCCCACCTCTCCTCCCCTGAGAGCTGTCAACCTGCTCTCTATGAATCTGTTTTTATTTTGCTTGTTAGTTCATTGCATTCATTAGATTTCAAATATAAGTGAAATCATATGGTACTTGTCTTTCTCTGAATTGGCTTATTTCACTTAGCATAATGCTCTTCAGGTCCATTAAAAGGTAATTTTATTTTTTAAATATGTTTTTACTAATTTTTAGAGAGGAGGGAGATGAAGAGAGAGAAACAGATGAGAAATGATCAGCTGGCTCCTGCACTCCCCACAATCCAGGCCTGTGCCCTGACTGAGAATTGAACCAGTGACCTCTTGGTGCATTCATGGTATGATGCTCAACCAACAAACCACACCAGCCAGGGCTAAAAGGTAATTTTTATTATTTTTTTAATATATATTTTTATTAAGATACAAATTATGAACAACAAATATGCATCTATCAACAAGTGAATCTAAGAATCAAGTGAATAAATAATCTGATGAACAGAATGAACTGGTGATTATAATAGAATCAGGGACATAGAAAGGGAATGGACTGACCATTCTTGGGGGGGGAAAGGGGTGTGGGAGATGCGGGAAGAGACTGGATGAAAATCGTGCACCTATGGATGAGGACAGTGGGTGGGGAGTGAGGGCAGAGGGTGGGGCGGGAACTGGGAGGAGGGGAGTTATGGGGGGGAAAAAAGAGGAACAAATGTAATAATCTGAACAATAAAGATTTAATTAAAAATATATATTTTTATTATTATTGATTTCAGAGAAGAAGGAAGTAGGAAAGAGAGATAGAAACATCAATGATGAGAGAGAATCATTGATAGACTGCCTCCTCCACGCCCCCTACTGGGGATCGAGCCCACAACCTGGGTATGTGCTCTGACCGGAATCGAACCTTGACCTCCTGGTTCATAGGTCAACTGTCAACCACTGAGCCATGCTGGCCAGGCTAAAAGGTAATTTTAATTACTGTATCACACATTTGGGTTTTACACCATTGGAATGGGGAGGAGGGATTTTTTTGACATTCTCATACATGGATACATAATCACATTTATTTTTTAAAAAATATATTTTATTGATTTTTTTACAGAGAGGAAGGGAGAGGGATAGAGAGCCAGAAACACTGTTGAGAGAGAAACATTGATCAGCTGCCTCCTGCACACACCCTACTGGGGATGCGCCCTATAACTAGCTGAAAAAGGACCATGTCAGTAATCATGGGCTCTTAACATATAGGAGAAAGGCCAAATGTTACAATGGCTTCTGCTCTTAAGGTCATAGGAAGAGCCTGAGGAGGGAACATAGTGATTCACAACTATCTACAAAGGTGAAATTAGTGCTGTGATGGTCTTCATGCCACAAACATTTACTGAACAGGTACTAAGCATTGTGTCAGGTACTGAAGTTAGAACAGTGAATGGGAGAAACAGAATTGGAGCCCAGAGAAACTGGAGGTAGGGGCACAATACAACTATATTGTATAGCAGTAGAGTTAACACTTAATGAGGATTTTGAATTAGGGTAATAGCAGTAGAAATGGAAAGAGATTAATTTTGATTAAGTTACATCCTTGAGTTGTAGTTATCTAATTTGGTGAGGGGGAATAAGAACTCTTAGAAGGCCCCTTTTACAGATATGAATGATGGTGCCATTCATAGGAAAACAAGAGTCAACAAGAAGAGGAGCTTGGTGCCCTGACCAGTTTGGCTCAGTGGATAGAGCGTCGGCCTGCAGACTCAAGGGTCCCAGGTTCGATTCCGGTCAGGGGCATGTACCTTGGTTGCGGGCGCATCCCCAGTGGGGGGTGTGCAGGAGGCAGTTGATGGATGTTTCTCTCTCATCGATGTTTCTAACTCTCTATCCCTCTCCCTTCCTCTCTGTAAAAAAATCAATAAAATATTTAAAAAAAAAGAAAAAGAAGAGGAGCTTGGTACGTGGTGGAGAAGTTACTGCATTTGATCCTGATCCTATTAGATCTCAAGTATTAGTGGGCAGAGTAGGTCTAGAAATCTGAAAAGAGGCAGAGACTAGAGGGATTATGAAGGAAGGCCATTTGGAGACAGATGTGAAGTCTGTTAATGGCTAAAGTTAGAGGGAAATAGGAGAGTTAACTTTTTATTACATAAAATTTAAAACATATAAAATAGAGCAGTATTATAAATTCTTATAAACTCAACACTCCACTCTTCATCTGTATCCTCAGTAACCCCAACTCCAAATATTTTGAATCAAATCGCAGGCATCATGTCATTTCATCTGTAAATAAATATATTGGAATATCTCAGAAAATACATACACACACACTCAACCATAATAAAGAAAGACTTAAACTTTAAAAAAGAATCCTCACCTGAGAATATGTTTAGAGAGAGGAAGGGAGGGAGATGATAGATGATGATTGATAGATAGATAGATAGATAGATGATAGATACATCAATTGGCTACCTCCCACATGCACCCCAATGAGGGACGGAACCTGCAATCTAGGTATGTGCCTTGCCTGGGACTCTAATCCACAATCATTTGGTGCACGGGACAATGCTCCAACCCACTGAACCACCCAGGGAATGGCTAAACTTTTTTTTTAAAGTAAGTTTTGGTTGTGGTCTTTTTTCCTTCAAATAAAAATATCTTTATTAGTTTTTTTTCCATTATAAAGAATATATGCTCATGAAACAATAAAAGAAAGTACAAGAATAAACACCTGACATTTCACCACCCAGTTATAATCATGACTAGTATTTTGGTGACCATATTTCTAAATGTTTCTTTGTTGTGGACATTTAAGTACTTTTGCATGTTGTTTTACAAACCTGTTTTTCTCCCCGCTGCTTGGTCAAGGCTATTATTTTCTATGTTGATAAATGTAAGTCTCCTGCTCTTTAATGGGGCACAGTATTCCATGGTATGGATATTTCAGTTTGGGTGATGGCTTTTGTAATGATTTGTTCAGTAAGGTATAATTTCCATGGAATCAAATGTGCAAATGTTAAGTGCACAACTTGAGTTCTTAATTTGTAATCTGGAATCATGAATGGAGGACTTTTAAAAGCCGTGTGTGTGTGTGTGTGTGTGTGTGTGTGTGTGTGTGTGTGTGAAGATTAAATAAAGTGAAGTTGTCAGCATACAGCGATGTTCAACAAATGTTAGTTTTTCTGCCATGAATTAAGGGAGTTCAAGGCCAAATTATAGGAGGTGAAGAAATTATCTTAGGCAATGAGGGAGGAGGGCTCCTGAAGAATGATTCTCAAGAGAGTGATGGGAAAGATGGTGAGGGTTGAATGAGATTTGGCATTTCTTTTACATGCTGGAGATTTTTACTATGTAGCTGGATAGAACTGATAGCTGGAAAATGTTACTGTTTCCTTTGCATCTTAAGTTCTGTTGAGATTTCTAAATTTAATTTTTACCTAAGTCATTTGGGCTTTTAGAAACAGATGGCTATTCTAATTAGCTTTTTGTAAATGCTAACCTTTAAACTCATTAAAGTTTGTTACAGCAACACCTTAGACTGCCTTTTAAATCACATTATTTATCTCCTTTATCTCTAAGATAAGGGTTGCAAACTATGGCCCCTGGGCCAAATCTAGCTCACCACCTGTTTTTGTACAGCTGGCAAGCTAAGAATTGTTTTTATATTTTTTAATTTATATTTTTAAAATCAATAAACAATATTTCATGACATGGGATAACCATATGAAATTTAGAATTTATTGTCCATAAATAAAGTTTTATTGGAACACCAGCTACACATTCATTTGCATATTATCAATGGCTGCTTTTTAAAAATTGTAAAGTACACATAAAATTTACTATCTTAAATTTTAAGTGTACAACTCAGTGGCATTAAGTACGTTCACATTGTAGTACAATATCTATGGCTGCTTTTGCACTACAATGGCAGAGTTGAGTAGATGGAACAAAAACTGCATGGTCCACAAAGTCAAAAATATTTTTAACCTTAGCCATGTATGTGGGAGGCCGCCCATTGTCTTCACTAGCAGAGAAGTGCAAACTAGGATCCCGGAATGCTGGTGACCCTTGAACCCATGGCAAGGGCCTGAGTTATGCACCAATTGTCTAGTCCTGACAATGGAGGCTCAAGCTATTTCCTGATCAAATAGTCTCAGGGTAAATCCTTCTAATATTTACTGACCTTTAAGATAGCCTGTCTGTTACTGCAATTACCTGCCTCACTAAGGGCTATATGTTTAACCAAAGTTGAATAAAAGGCTGGCGAGGCCTGGGCACCAGTGGATGTCCTTCCCCTTGAGTTGGACTTGCCCGCCTGTACCCCCAATATTTCCAAATTATCTCGTCTCTTCTCTTTCATTTGCGTGCGGCTCCTCTTCCAGATCCTGAACCCTGAACCACGCGGGACGTGGGGGAACAAACATACACAATGTATACAAGTTTCCCAACCTCTAATCTAAAATAATAGAAATCATTTTCAGAGCAAGCAAACATCTAAACCACAAGTCTATTACTAAGAGGCAAAGATGACTAGATAAATCTACTGATAAATTTCTTACTCCCATCAAATGTCTATGCATTCTCCACCACCCCACCTCATCCCCTATCCCTGCCATTAAATCAAGTTGAATTGATACCTTTGCTGTGCTGGAGAAAATAGGTACATCTTTTTGTTTGATGGATTCTAGCTTTACCTAAAATAAGTAGATAGTAAATATTGTTTGCAATTTTAAAAGGATCCTTCCACAGATCGATAATGGCTTCTTACCTAACAGAATGGGGTCTCTAACTTTTTCTTTCCCTATTCTTTATTTTGAAAAATTTCAGACCAATTAACGTTTTGCTACATTTGTTTCATACCTAGTATATATACACACTTTTTTTCTCAACTATTTGAAAGTAAGTTGCAGACATGACTCTTTATCCTTAAATACTTAAGTAGACATCTAAAAATAAGAACTTTCTCTTCCTATATAACCACAACACTGTTAATATGCTTCAAGAAGTTTGGCATAAAATATATACATTTTATTATTTTATTTTGTCTTATTCACCTTTTAAAAAAATCTTTATTGCCGAAACCGGTTTGGCTCAGTGGATAGAGCGTTGGCCTGCGGACTGAAGGGTCCCAGGTTCGATTCCGGTCAAGGGCATGTACCTTGGTTGCGGGCACATCCCCAGTAGGAGATGTGCAGGAGGCAGCTGATCGATGTTTCTCTCTCATCGATGTTTCTAACTCTCTATCTCTCTCCCTTCCTCTCTGTAAAAAATCAATAAAATATAAAAAAAAAAAAAAAAAATCTTTATTGTTGAGAGTATTACACATGTCTCCCTTTATTCACCCCATTGCCCCTCTCTACCTAGTTCCTGCCCCATCCCAAGCCTTCACTACCCTATAGTCTGTGTCCATAGGTAGTGCATATCTACACTAATAAAATACAAACATGCAAATTGACTGTACCTTTGCTATGCCTTAAGCCATGCCCACCAGCCAATCAGAGCGACTATATGCAAATTAACCCAACCAAGATGGCGGCTGGCAGCCACGGAGCTGGATCAAGTAGGAGGCTTGGTTGCCCCATTGATGGAGGAAGCCAAGCTTCCCGCCTGCTGCGGCCGGCTCTGAGCTCCACTCAAGGCAACAAAGTTTCAATTATAGAAGACAAATAAACCCCAGGTACCTGCTTTCAACCGGCCGTGGCCACGGAGCTGGAGCAAGCAGGAGGCTTGGGTTGCCCCTGGCAATGGAGGAAGCCAAGCTTCCCACCCCGCCCAGGCCGGCTCTGAGCTCCACTCAAGGCTACAAAGTTTCAATTATAGAAGGTAAATGAATCCCAGAATAAAAAAGAAAAGAAAAAAAGGAGAGGCTGGGAGCTTCCGTCGCCTGGGGGTCTTGGCCAGCCTGAAAACAGCCATCAGCCCCTCACCCAGGCTGGCCAAACCCTCATGGGGTGAGGGTCCCCACTGGGGTGGCCTTGACCAGCCTGCAAACAGCCATCAGCTGCTCACCCAGGCTGGCCAGGCCCCCCAGTGGGGAACCCCACCCTGAAAGGGGTGTGACCAGCCTGGAAACAGCCATCAGCCCCTCACGCAGGTTGGCCAGGCACCCCAGTGGGGACCCCCACCCTGAAGGGGGTGTGACCAGCTGCAAACAGCCATCAGCCCCTCACCCAGGCTGGTCAGGCACCCCAGCAGGACCCCCACCCTGATCTGGGACACTCTTCAGGGCAAACCAGCTGTCCCCCACCTGTGCACCAGGCCTCTATCCTATATAATAAAAGAGTAATATGCAAATTGACCCTAACAGCAGAACAACTGGGAATGACTGGTCACTATGACACACACTGACCACCAGGGGGCAGATGGCTCAATGCAGGAGCTGTCTCCTGGTGGTCAGTGTGCTCCCAAAGGGGGAGCTCTGCTCAGCCGCAAGCCAGGCTGATGGCTGCCAGCACAGTGGTGGTGGCGGGAGCCTCTCCCGCCTCCTCAGCAGCACTAAGGATGTCTGACTGCAGCTTAGGTCTGCTCCCTGCTGGTAAGTGGACATCCCCCGAGGGCTGCCAGGCTGCCAGAGGGATGTCTGTCTGCCAGCTTGGGCCCGATCCCCCAGGGAGCGGGCCTAAGCCAGCAGGTGGACATCCTCTGAGGGGTCCCAGACTGCAAGAGGGCATAGGCTGGGCTGAGGGACCCCCCACCCCCCGAGTGCACAAATTTTTGTGCATCGGGCCTCTAGTCCTATATAATAAAAGCATAGTATGCAAATTGTTCCCTCAACCAGGAGTTTGTCTGGGAGTTTGACCAGAGGGCAGGGCTGGCTGGGGGAAGGGAAGGAGACCCAGCCAGCAGCTGGCAGCTGCCAGGGACCCTACCAGTGCTCAAATTTTGTGCACTGGGCCTCTAGTGTGCATATAAGATCTTTGGTTAATCTCTTGCCACCCCCATCCCCATTCGTCTGAGATTCATCAGTCTGTTTCCATGCCTCTGATTCTATTTTATTCATCAGTTTATTTTGTGCATTAGATTTCTTGGTCACTTGCTTTGATTTTTAGATTCAATTGTTGATAGATATGTATTTCCATTTTATTGTTCATATTTTTTATCTTTTTCCTTTCCTATTCTTTTTTTCTTCTTCTTCTTCTTCCTCTTCTTAAAGAATACCCTTCAACATTTCATGTAATACTGGTTTGGTGATGATGAACTCCTTTAGCTTTTTCTTGTCTATGAAGCTCTTTATCTGACCTTCAATTCTAAATGATAGCTTTGCTGGGTAGAGAATCTTGGTTGTGGGTCCTTGCTATTCATCACTTGGAATATTTCTTGATACTATCTTCTGGCCTGCAAAATTTCTGTTGAGAAATCAGCTGACAGTCGTATGGGTGCTCCTTTGTAGGTAACTAACTGCTTTTCTCTTGCTGCTTTTAAGATTCTCTCTTTGTCTTTGACCCTTGGCATTTTAATTATGATATGTCTTGGTGTGGACCCCTTTGGATTCCTCTTGTTTGGGATTGTCTATGCTTCCTGGACTTGTAAGTCTATTTCTTTCATCAGGTAGGGGAAGTTTTCTGTCATTATTTCTTCAAATAGATTTTCAATATCTTGCTCTCTCTCTTCTCCTTCAAATGTTGGTACATTTGAAGTTGCCCCAGAAGCTCCTTACATTATCTTCATATTTTTTTTTATTCTTTTTGCTTTTTGCTCTTCTGATTGGGTGTTTTTTGCTTCTCATATTTCAAATCATTGATTTGATTATCAGAATCCTCTACTCCCTTGAAAGTCTCTCTAAGTCCCTTGACACTCTCATTAATTCCCTTGAAGCTTTTATTAAGTTCCTTGAAACTCTCATTAAGGTCCTTGAATAACCTTATAACCATTGTTTTGAACTCTGTATCCAGTAGTTCGCTTGCTTCCATTCTTTTCATTTGTGACATGTTTGTCTCCACATTTTGGCTGGTTCCCTGCATTTGTTTCTATGTATTGGGTAGGGCTGTTATCTCTCCTGGTGTTGGTAGAGAGGCCTTGTGTAGTAGGTGTCCTGTAGGGCCACATGGCTCAGCCTCCCCAGTCACCTGACCTGAGTACTCTAGGTGTGCCCCTGTGTGGGCTGTGTGCACAGTCTTGTTGTAGCTGAGTTTTGATTGCTCTTGGTGTCACTGGGAGGAATTGTCCTGCAGACCATTTGGCTGTGAGGTCCAGCTGTGTCTGCAATAGAAGAGCTGCTAAGCAGGAGACACCCCTATGAAGCAGGACTTGCTTCAAGGGGACTTTGGTGCTCACTGAGTCTGCCCCTTGAGTGTGTTGCTTGTGGATGGTGTAGAGCTGTAATCTTCTATGATCTAAAGCTAGCCACTGGGTGCACTGGCCCTGGGGCCTCCACGGAAATGCAAAATCAGTCACTGCTTGGGGCCACCTGGCAGGAGCTACAGAGTGATCTGCAGATGGCTGCTACTTGTATTGGATAGGAAGTGCTCAGGTGAAGCCCAACTGTGAGGCAAGGCAGGCTGGTGCTAGTGCTGGATCTTGGGCATTTTGAAGGACCTCTTTGTGGAAGTGTCCATTTAGGTCCTTTACCCATATTTCACTTGGGTTGTTTACCTTCCTTTTGTTGAGTTGTATGAGTACTTTATATATTTTAGTAATTAACCCCTTATCAGATGTATCACTGACAAATAGCTTCTCCCATGCGGTGGTTCCCTGTACATTTTGAAGATTAAACCCTTATCGGAGATAACATTGGCAAATATGTTCTCCCATGCAGTGGGCTTTCTTGTCGTTTCGTTGAAGGTTTCTTTTGCTGTGCAGAAGCTTTTTTTTTTTTTTTATGTAGTCCCGTTTGTTTATTTTCTCTTTAGTTTCCATTGCCCTAGGAGCTGTATCAGTAAAGATATTGCTACCACATGTCTGATATTTTGCTGCCTACAGATTCTCCTAAAAATTTTATGGTTTCCCATCTTACATTTAAGTCCTTTATCCATTTTGAGTTTATTTTTGTGTATGGTGTAAGTTGGTGATCTAGTTTCATATTTTTGCATGACTCTGTCCAATTGTCCCAACACCATTTATTTAAGAGTCTGTCTTAACTCCATTGTATGCTCCTTTGTCAAATATTAATTGAGAATAATGGCTTGGGTCAATTTTTGGGTTCTCTATTTTGTTCCATTGGTCTATATGTCTCTTCCTGGGCCAATACCAGGCATTTTTGAGACTAGTGGCTTTGTAGTATAGCTTGATATCTGGTATTGTGATCCCTCCAACTTTGTTCTTCTTTCTCAGGATTGCTGCAGCTATTCGGGGTCTTTTTTATTCCATATGAATTTTTGGAGAGTTTGTTCTAGGTCTGTGAAATATTCCACTGGCATCTTAATGGAGATTGCATTGAATCTATAGATTGCTTTGGGTAATATAGACATTTTAATGATGCTGATTCTACCAATCCATGAACACAGTATATTCTTCCATTTGTTTGTCTTCCTCTATCTTTTTTTTTCAACGTCCTATAGTTTTCCTCATATAGGTCTTTTAGCTCCTTAGTTAAGTTTATTCCTAGGTATATTCATTTTTTTGTCGCAATGGTAAATGGGATTATGTTTTTAGTTTCTCTTTCTGTGAGTTCATTATCTACACTAATAAAAGAGAAAAATGGTAATTGGCGTACGACGATACACTTTTCATTGGCTAATCAGGGCTATATGCAAATTAACTGCCAACTAAGATTGGCAGTTAACTGCCAACAAGATGGCGGTTAATTTGCATATGTAGGCACAATGCAGGAAGGCGAAAGGGAAAGCAGGAAGAAGCCCCCTGCCACTGACAGTGATCAGAAACCCAGGGGGGAGCTAAGAGCTGGGGGGCAGGGCAAAGGCGGCCCTGGGGCCGCCTTTGCCCTGCCCCCCAGCCATGATCGGAGAATCAGGTGCCTTTTCCGCCCTGGCCAGTGATAGCAGGAAGTAGGGGTGGAGCCAGCGATGGGAGCTGGGCACGGTCGAAGCTGGCAGTCCCAGGAGCTAGGGGCCCCTTGCCTGGGCCTAAAGCGAAGCCCACGATCGCGGGGCCACTACAGCTGTGGGTCCCCGCTGCCCCGGCCGGACGCCTCAGCCAGAGGCATCCTGCAGGGGCAGGGGCGGAGCCCACGCGATCAGGGCCCCCCCCCCCGCCGCTGCCACTGCAGGTCCCCACTACCCGGGCCGGATGCCTAGGCCAGAGGCGTCAGGCCTGGGCAAGGGGCCGATCCTGTGATTGGAGGGTGATGGGGGTCAACACCTGAGGGCTCCCAGTATGTGAGAGGGGGCAGGCTGGGCTGAGGGACACTCCCCCCCACACACACATCCAGTGCACGAATTTCGTGCACCAGGCCCCTAGTTGGTGTATAAAAAGCCATAGATTTTTGGGTGTTAATTTTGTATCCTGCTACATTGCCAAATTCATTTATTAAGTCTAGTAGTTTTTTTATGGAGTCTTTGGGATTTTCTATGTACAATATCATGTAATCTGCAAATAATGACAGTTTTACTTCTTCTTTTCCAATTTGGATGCCTTTTATTTCTTCTTCTTGTCTAATTGCTATAGCTAGCACTTCCAGTACTATGTCGAACAGTAGTGGTGAAAGTGGGCATCTTGCCTTGCTCCTGTTCTGAGGGGAAATGGTTTTAGTTTTTGCACATTGAGTATGTTGTTGGCTGTAGGTTTGTCATATATAGCCTTTATTATGTTGAGATATGCTCCCTCTGTTTCAACTTTGCTGAGAGGTTTTATCAAAAATGGGTGTTGGATTTTGTAGAATGCTTTTTCTGCACCTATGGATAGGATCATGTGATTACTGTCTTTCAGTTTGTTTATGTGATGTAGCACGTTTATTGATTTGCGAATATTGTACCAGCCTTGCATCCCTGAAATAAAGTGCACTTGATCATGGTGTATGATCTTATTTGTCTAATCTAATAAAAGACAAACATGAAAATTGACCATTCCTTTGCTATGCCTTAAGCCACGCCCACCAACCAATCAGAGCAACTGTATGCAAATTAACCCAACCAAGATGGCGGCCAGCGGTCACGGAGATGAAGTGAGCAGGAGGCTTGCTTGCTCCAGTGAAGGAGGAAGCCAGCCTGCCACCAGCTCTCAGCTCCACTCAAAAGCAACAAAGTTGCAATTATAGAAGGTAAATAAACCCCAGATACCTGCTTTCAGCTGGCCATGGCCACGGAGCTGGAGCTCAGCTCTCAGCTCCACTGAAGGCAACGAAGTTTCAATTATAGAAGGTAAATAAATCCCAGAATAAAAAGAAAAAAGAAAAAAAGAAGAGGCTGGGAGCTTCCATTGCCAACGGGCTTGGCCAGCCTGAAAACGGCCCTCAGCCCCTCACCCAGGCTGGCCAGGCACCCCAGTGGGGGCCCCTACCCTGAAGGGGGTGTGACCAACTGCAAAAAGGCCATCAGCCCCTCACCCAGGCTGGCCAGGCACCCCAGCAGGGACCCCCACCCTGATCCAGGACACCCTTCAGGGCAAACCAGCCAGCCACCACCCATGCACCAGGCCTCTATTCTATATAATGAAAGGGTAATATGCAAACTGACCCTAACAGCAGAACGACTGGGAATGACTGGGCACTATGACACAATGACCAGCAAGGGGCAGATGCTCAATGCAGGAGCTGCCCCCTGGTGGTCACTGTGCTCCCATAGGGGGAGCTCTGCTCAGCCACAAGCCAGGCTGATGGCTGCCAGTACAGTGGTGGTGGTGGGAGCCTTTCCCACCTCCTCAGCAGCGCTAAGGATGTCCGACTGCAGTTTAGGCCTGCTCCCTGCTGGCAAGTGGACATCCCCCGAGGGCTGCCAGGCTGCCAGAGGGATGTCTGATTGCCAGCTTAGGCCCAATCCCCCAAGGAGCAGGCCTAAGCCAGCAGGTGGTCATCCCCTGAGGGGTCCCTGACTGCAAAAGGGCACAGGCCGGGCTAAGGGACCCCTCCCCCAAGTGCACAAATTTTTGTGCACCGGGACGCTAGTATATATATAAAAGCCAAAGCAACCAAACGACCAGATGACCGGTCAACCAGTTGCTATGATATGCACTGACTACCAGGGGGCAGGCACTCAACGCTGGAACTGCCACCGGGTGGTCAGTGCGCTCCCACAGCCAACCACCCATGGCTGGCCAACCTCCTGTGGTCACTCCCCTCCAGCTGGCTGGCCCTGATTGACCCTGATCACCAGCCAGGCCAAGGAACCCCACCTGTGCACGAATTCATGCACTGGATCTCTAGAATAACCTATCTAATAAAAGAGAAACATGGTAATTAGCATACGGCCGCTACCCTTCCCATTGGCTAATCAGGGTGATATGCAAATTAACTGCCAGCCAAGATGGCGGCCGGCAGCCAGGCAGCT
Organism: Myotis nattereri; assembly: GCF_964212035.1. Classification (NCBI taxonomy): domain Eukaryota; kingdom Metazoa; phylum Chordata; class Mammalia; order Chiroptera; family Vespertilionidae; genus Myotis; species Myotis nattereri. The sequence continues at coordinate 109,918,763 of NC_138075.1, forward strand.
TGAAACTAACATGAGGCTTGCTTGCTTCAGTGACGGAGGAAACCAACGTTCCCCGCCTGCCTTGCCGGCCTCTGAGCCGGCAGTTTGAAACATTGTAACAAATACAGAAGCTAAACAAAACTCCAGAAACCTGCTTTCAGGGAGCCAGGATCTCAGAGCTGGAGTAATACATTCTTTCGATTATAGAACCCAAACAAACGCCAGAAACCTGCTTTCAGCAGCGGAGGCCTAAAAGCTGGAGCCTCAGAGCTAAAGCTGTCCCAGAATTTTAAAAAAAAGAAAAAAAGGAGTGGTTGGGAGCTTCCGTCACCCGCCAGCCTGAAAACAGCCCTCAGCCCCTCACCCAGACTGGCCAGGCACCCCAGTGGGGACCCCCACCCTGAAGGGTGTGTGACCAGCTGCAAACAGCCATCATCCCCTCACCCAGGCTGAGCAGGCACCCCAGTGGGGACCCCCACCCTGATCCAGGACACCCTTCAGGGCAAACCAGCCAGCCCCACCCATGCACCAGGCCTCTATCCTATATAGTAAAAGGGTAATATGCCTCCCAGCACCGGAATCAGCAGAGCCGCGAGGCCTCCCAGCACCGGGATCAGTGGAGCCTTGAGGCCTCCCGGCACTGGGATCAGCGTGACAGGGGGCAGCACCCAAACCCCCTGATCGCACTGCGGCTCTGTTTGTGACAGGGGCCGGGGCCACAACCTCCCTATCTGCCCTGCTCTGTTCGTGACAGGGGAAGACGCCCCAACCTCCTGATCTGCCCTGCTCTGTGCCTGATACGGGGGAGCTCCCCAACCCCCTGATCGCCCTGTGGCTCTGTGTGTGACAGGGTGCGGCGCCCCAACCCCCTGATCGGCCCTGCTCTGTGTGTGACAGGGTGCGGCGCCCCAACCCCCCATCCCCCACGGGCCCTGCTCTGTGACAGGGTAGAGCCATAACCTCCCCATCGGCCCTGCCCTGAGTGTGAGAGTGGCGGCGCCCCAACCCCCTGATCGGCCCTGCTCTGTGTGTGACAGGGTGCGGCACCCCACCCCCCATCCCCCACGGGCCCTGCTCTGTGACAGGGTAGAGCCATAACCTCCCCATCGGCCCTGCCCTGAGTGTGAGAGTGGCGGCGCCCCAATCCCCTGATTGGCCCTGCTCTGTGGGTGATAGAGCGCGGCGCCCCAACCCTCCCCCCCCCCCACCGGCCCTGCTCTGTGTGTGATGGGGTAGAGCCATAACTTCCCCATCGGCCCTGCCCTGACTGTGACAGTGGCAGCGCCCCAACCCCCTGATTGGCCCTGCTCTGTGTGGGTGATAGAGGGCGGCGCCCCAACCCCCCCACCCACAAGCCCTGCTATGTGTGTGATGGGGTAGAGCCATAACCTCCCCATCGGCCCTGCCCCGAGTGTGACAGTGGCGGTGCCCCAACCCCCTGATCGGCCCTACTCTGTGGGTGATAGAGGGCAGCGCCTCAACCCCCTGATGGGCCCTGTTCTGTGCATGACGGGGGGAGCTCCCAACCCCCTGATGGGCCCTACTCTGTGCGTGACAGTGGGGAGCTCCCCAACCCCCTGATTGACCCTGCTCTGTGCGTGACAGGGTAAGGAGCCCCAACCCCCCTGATGGGCCCTGCTCTGTGCATGACAGGGGAGGGGCTCCCCAACCCCCTGATTGACCCTGCTCTGTGCGTGACAGGGTAAGGAGCCCCAACCCCCCTGATGGGCCCTGCTCTGTGCGTGACAGGGGGCAACACCCCAACCCCCTGATTGGCCCTGCTCTGTGCGTGACAGGGGGTGGCGCCACAACCTCCCCATCGACCCTGCCTTGAGTGTGACAGGGGGCGGTGCCCCAACCCCCCAATTGGCCCTACCCTGAGCGTGACTGAGGGTAGCATCGCAACCTCCCAATCCTCCCTGCTCTGTGCATGACAGGGGGCGGCGCCCCAACTCCCCAATCGGCCCTGCTCTGAGCCCGACCAGGGGCTGCCCTAGAGATTGGGCCTGCCCTCTGCCACCCGGGAGCAGGCCTAAGCCAGCAGGGCGTTATCTCCCAAGGGGTCTCAGACTGCGAGAGGGCACAGGCCAGGCTGAGGAACCCCCCCTTCCCCCATGAGTGCACAAATTTTTGTGCACCGGGCCTCTAGTATATATATAAAAGCCTTAGCAACCAAACAAATGACTGGTCGACTGGTAGCTATGATATGCACTGACCACCAGGGGGCAGACGTTAAATACAGCAGCTGCCCTCTGGTGGTCAGTGCACTCCCACAGTGGGAATGCCGCTCAGCTGACAAACTGGTGGGTGGCCCACCAGCCCGGCGGCAGCCTCTCATTCCCTCAGCATTCCTGCAGGTCCAATCTCCGGAGAACGGGCCAGGCACCGACAGACCGGCACCACCAGCAAGATCCTGACAGCACACCAGCCTTCTTGAAGTTGGCCTCGAGCACCACAGCCTCTTCCGCTCCCTAGACGCTCCACAAGGAAGAAACGATATAAAGGCAGCCATCAGGTGTCTGCCAATAACCAGTGTGAACATCAGTGGAATGGATCCAGATCCCAGTCTGATCCCAGTCCGGCAAGGGTGTCCCACCAACCGCCAAGAGAGCCAATCGAATCCCAGCTTCCCCCACCCCCTCAGGACGGGCACCAGATGCAGGGCTTATGGCTGGCGAGCACTGCTGTGGCAGTGCAAGCCTCTCCCGATCAGGACTGACTGGCGTGAGACCACAGCAAGCACAGCTAGGCTGAGAGCAGCAGGCAGGAGTGGCAGGCCGCTTTGGACTGCCAGTTTTTGGCCTAATCCCCACAGGCCAAACTGAGGGACCCCACCCATGCACGAATTCGTGCACTGGACCTCTAGTTTTAATATATTGCTTGATGCAATTTGCTAATATTTTGTTGAGGATTTTAGCATCTATGTTCATCAAGGATATGGGCCTGTAATTCTCTTTCTTTGTAGTGTCTATCTGGTTTTGGAATTAGGATAATACTGGCCTCATAAAAAGAGTTTGGAAGTGTTCCTTCCTCTTGGCTTTTCTGAAATAGTTTGAGGAGTACAGTGTTAGTTCTTCTTTGAATGTTTGGAAAAACTCCCCTGTGAATCCATCCAGACCTGGGCTTTTGTTTGGTGGAAGTTTTTTTTATTACTGCTTCTATTTTATCAGTTGTTATTGGCCTATTCAGGCTTTCTAATTCATCCTGATTCAGTTTTTGGAGATTACATTTTTCTAGAAATTTGTCTATTTCATCCACATTGTCGAGCTTGTTGGCATATAGTTTTACACAGTATTGTCTTACAATCCTTTGTATTTCTGTGGTGTCCGTGGTTACTTTCCACTTTCGTTTACAATTTTACTTATTTGGGTCCTCTCTCTTTGTTTCTTGATGAGTCTGGCTAATGGTTTATCAATTTTGTTTATCCTTTCAAAGAACCAGCTCTTGGTTTCATTGATTTTTATTTTTATTTTTAGTCTCTATGTTGTTTATTTCTGCTCTATTATTATTATTTCCTTCCTTCCACTAATTCTGGGCTTTTCTTGTTGTTCTCTTTCTAGTTCTTTAAGTTGTAGGGTTAAATAGTTTATTGCTGCTTTTTCTTGTTTTTGAAGTACGCCTGTAGTGCTATGAATTTCCCTCTCAGGACTGCTTTTGCTGTGTCCCAGAGATTTTGGGTTGTGTGTTCATTTTCATTTGTTTCCAGGAAGTTTTTGATTTCTTTCTTGATCTCATTGGTAACCCATTCATCTACACTAATAAAAGAGGAAAATGGTAATTGGCGTACGGCGATACCTTTTTCATTGGCTAATCAGGGCTATATGCAAATTAACTGCCAACTAAGATTGGCAGTTAACTGCCAACTAAGATTGGCAGTTAACTGCCAACAAGATGGCGGTTAATTTCGGTTAATTTGCATATGTAGGTACAATGCAGGGAGGCGAAAGGGAAAGCAGGAAGAAGCCCCCTGCCACTGACAGTGATCAGAAACCCAGGGTGGAGCTAAGAGCTGTGGGGCAGGGCAAAGGCGGCCCTGGGGCCGCCTTTGCCCTGCCCCCCAGCCATGATTGGAGAATCAGGCACTTTTGCCGCCCTGGCCAGTGATAGCAGGAAGTAGGGGTGGAGCCAGCGATGGGAGCTGGGCACGGTCGAAGCTGGCAGTCCCAGGAGCTAGGGGTCCCTTGCCTGGGCCTAAAGCAAAGCCCACAATCGCGGTGCCCCCCGCTGCCACTGCAGGTCCCCGCTGCCTGGGCCGGAAGCCTAGGCCAGAGGCGTTAGGCCTGGGCAGGGGCGGAGCCTGCAACCGCAGGGAGCTGGGGGTCCCCTGCCCAGGCTTGACACCTCTGCTGGAGGCCTCAGGCCTGGTCAAGGGGCCGATCCAGTGATTGGTGATCGGAGGGTGATGAGGGTCAACTCCTCTGGCCGAGGCATCAGGCCTGGGTGGGGGGCAGAGCCGGGGATTGGGGGGATATGATGGTCCCCTTGCCCAGGCCTGAAGCCTGGGTCAAAGGCGTCAGGTTTGGGCAGGGGGTGGAGCAAGCGATCAGAGGGAGATGGGTGTCCCCTGCCCAGGCATGATTCCTGGGCCAGAGGCCTCAGGCCTGGGCGGGGGCCAGAGCCAGTGATCGGGGGGAGATGGGGGTCCCCTGTCCAAGCCTGACACCTCTGGCCGAGGCATCAGGCCTGGGCAAGGGGCCGATCAGGCGATCGGAGGGTGATGGGCGTCAACGCCTGAGGGCTCCCAGTATGTGAGAGGGGGCAGGCTGGGCTGAGGGACACTCTACCCCCCCACACACACCCAGTGCACGAATTTCGTGCACCGGGCCCCTAGTTGTTTAATAATATGCTATTTAGCCTCCATGTATTTAAATGTTTTTGGATGTTTTTCTGTAGTTTATTTCTAATTTCATTTCACTGTGATCTGAGAAGATGCTTGATATGATTTCAGTCTTCTTGAACTTTTAGAGACTTGGTTTGTGTCCTAACATGTGGCTTCTCTTTGTATATGATCCATGTGCACTTGAGAAGAATGTATATTCTGCTGTGTTGGGATGAAATGTTCTATAAATGTCTATTAAATCCATCTAATCCAGTGTGTCCTTTAGAGTTTCTGTTTCCTTGTTAAGTTTCTGTTCTGTCCAGTGAAGTCAGATGGGTGTTAAAGTCCCCTACTATGACTGTATTGTTGTCAATCTCTCCATTAAAGTCCTCTAGAAGTTTTGTTATATATTAGGTGCTCCTATATTGAGTGCATGTATGTTTCCCAGGGTTATATCCTCTTGTTGGATTGATCCCTTTAGTATCATGTAGTGCCCTTTGTTGTGTCTTTTTTTTGTGTGTGTGTGTCTTATGATGGCCTTCATTTTATAGTCTATTTTGTCAGATATGAGTATTGCTACTCCAGCTGTTTTTTCTTTTCCATTTGCATGGAAAAATTTTTTCCATCCCTTCACTTTCATCTTGTGCGTGTCTTTTGTTTTGAGGTGGGTCTCTTGTAGACACCATATAGTTGGGTCATGTTTTTGTATCCATTCAACTACCCTAAGCCTTTTGATTGAAGCATTTAATCCATTTACATTTAAGTTTATTATTGATAGGTACTTATTTATTGCCATTTTAATTCTGTATGGCTAGGTTTCTCTCTTTGTTTCTTCTACTCAGCAATCCCTTACAGCAATCCCTTTAGCATTTCTTGTAATGCTGGCTTTGTGGTGATCAACTCCTTTAGCTTTTTTCTTTCTTTCTTTTTTTTTTGTTTTGTTTTGTTTCTTTATGTGATCATCTATTTTGAACGATAGCCTTGCTGGATATAGTAAACTTGGTCTCAGATCCTTGCTTTCCACCTTGAGTACTTCATGCCACTCCCTTCTGGCCTGTAGAGTTTCTGATGAGAAGTCAGGTTTCCACCTTATGGGAACTCCTATGTAGCTTACAGTTTTCTCTTGCTGCCTTTAAGATTCTCTCTTTGTCTTTCATTTTTGGCATCTTAATTATGATGTGTCTGAGAGTGGGTCTGTTTGGGGTCTTCTTGTCTGGGGTTCTCTGTGCCTCCTGAACTTGTGTGACTTTTTCCTTTACCAGGTTAGGGAAGTTTTCTGCCATTATTTCTTCAATCACCTTCTCTATTCCTTTCTCCCATTCTGCTTCTTCTGGCACACCTGCTATTCTAATATTGTTACATTTCATGTTGTCCCACGGTTTCCTTAAGCTGTTCTCCTGTTTTTTAATTGGTTTTTTTTTCTTTTGGTTCTCTGCTTGAGTGATATTTTCAACTCTGTCTTCTAATTCACTAATTCTATTCTCAGCTTCCCCTTATCTGCTGTGTATTTCTTCCAATGTGTTCTTTATTTGTTATGTCATTCTTTATCTCAGACTGTTCCTTTTTGATAGTTACTATATCTTTTTTCATACTGTTGAGCATTTTTACCATCATTATTCTGAACTCTGTTTCAGATAAATTTCTTGTCTTTGCTTCATTTATCTCTTCTTCTGGATAATTCTCTAGTTCTTTCATTTGGGGATTCTTTGTTTCCTCATTTTGGTTGTCTGTTTGGGTTTGTGACTATGTTTTAGATCAGTAGTTCTCAACCTTGGCTGCACATTAGAATCACCTGGGAATCTTTTTTAAATTCTGATTTCTGGGCCTCATCCTCCGGAAATTCTGTTTCTTTATTACTAATGTTCAGGCCTCACCCCATAACAAAGAAACAGACTTTTCGGAGGATGAGGCCCAGCAATCAGGATTTTTAAAAGATTCCCAGGTGATTCTAATGTGAAGCCAAGGTTGAGAACCACTGTTTTATTTTATTTTATTTTATTTTATTTTTTTGAATTTTTATGCGTTTATTTGAGCCAAACTTGACAACAGTTACCAGGAAGCAAAATCGGAACAGATTGGGAAAAGCGGCCAGAGTATGGCAGTTTTGCAGCTTATTTTATACATTAGAATACGTTAGAATAAAAGGAGGAGACATAAGGAGGGTTACATGAAATCCTTTGGTGGTAGATTAAGGCATAGGAGAGAGCAAAGTAGAGAAATTTCTGGGATTGGATAAAAAGTCAAAATAGACACATATTTCTTTTACATTAGTGGGTACAGGATAGTTAATAATTAACATTTTCAGCACATGGAGATGGTGTGTGGGGAGCAAGACAACAATGAGGGGGAGAACCACTGTTTTAGATAGATCCTCTATACCAGTGGTCGGCAAACTGTGGCCCCTTGAGTGTGGCTCTTCCACAAAATACCACATGCAGGCGTACACGTACAGTGCGATTGAAACTTCATGGCCACACTCAAGGAGCCAAAGAGCCACATGTGGCTTGTGAGCCGCAGTTTGCTGACCACTACTCTATACCTCTCAATCTCTAGTTCAGGACAGTGTTAAGGGCTGTTTCTGACTAACTGGATCAGGCAAACACTCAAAGACTTCAGAGACCATCTCAGTCTACAGCAGCCGAAGGCAAACTACAGCCCGCGGGCCGGATCCGGCCCATTTGAAATGAATAAAACTAAAAAAAAAAAAAGACCATACCCTTTTATGTAATGATGTTTACTTTGAATTTATATTAGTTCACACAAACACTCCATCCATGCTTTTGTTCCGGCCCTCTGGTCCAGTTTAAGAACCCATTGTGGCCCTTGACTCAAAAAGTTTGCCCACCCCTGGTCTACAGACTAATAGAATTCTGACTTGAATTGCCCCCAGGCAATCGTCCTCAGGGGTAGGGAGAGTTTTTTTCAACAGGGTGGGGCAGTTGCTTCTGCCTGGAGGCTGTTACCTTTAATATCTTAAGTGGCCTCAGGGCAATGTGATTTCCAATAGGGTGTCTGGACTGTCTTCCCCCAGGTTAGGCAAATGTCTATGTGGGAAAGATGTCCTCTGCTGGGTAAGGGAATGACTCAGCCTAGGAAACTTGGATGTCTGCCTTCTGAGTTCTATCCCCTGAGTTCCCAGTTCTGGGTTCTACTCTCACAGCTCCAGTCCACTTCACCCTCCCTCTCCCAGAGCACAAGGTGGGTGGCTCCACAGGGAATTTTTGTGCATTGGCCCTTCAAGGGGGTACTTGAACTTTCAGCTGCTACTCCCCGGCAGACAGCACCCCACTGCTTTTCACAGCTAGATGTTATGTGATACCATCCTCAGATTTGGTGCTCTCTACTGGGGAGCCCAGTTTGGGGATTAGATCCCAGAGTTCTCAGTGGCACCGCCCCCCCCCCCACCCCCACCCCCAACAGCTGATATATCTCTCCGGGACTTCAATGTGCTTTCAGTGGTTGGAGGGGTGGAGGCATGGAACAGGCTGGTCCAATGCCCATGTGCTATTTTTCAAATCAGGATGGAGATCATCTCTGTGGAGGCCTTGTGTGGGGAGCAAGGGGTCCCAGCCCCACACCAACCACCAAACCCAGGGTTCCAGAGGTGGAAAGAGAAGTCCCCGGAACCACAAGCTGTAAAGACCAGCAGGGATTATGGCTGAGCAACAAGGAGGCTGCTGGAGACCCAGATGTTCCTCTTAAAGGGCCTGCGCACAAACTTACATGGTCCCATTTCTTCTGAGCTGCAGCGTGGGGTAGGGCAGGGGGAGGGGCAGACACATATGTCTTGCTTCAGGGCAGAAACTCATGGGAAGCTTTCTTCCTGACAGGGGAGCTCAAAGGAGTCATTGTTCCTGTGCTGGGACCTCCTCTGCTGCAGGGCTGACTGGCAGCCATATCTTAGTCTCCATCAGCCTGGAGCACACTGTTTGCTCCACCCTGGTGATTCCCTGAGACTCCACCCCATCCAATTTGCAGCCCCACCCAAACTGTTTGTAGCAGCTTTTTCATATGAATGGCCTGTCCCAGCTCAGGCTTCAGACTTTGCTAAAATCTCTCAAACAAGTAGCAGCAGCTGGTGACAGTATGCCCCAAACCTATCAATAAAAAGCCCAAGACCTGGCACTAGCACCAGCCCACCTTGCTTCACAACTGGGTCTTGACTGAGCACCTCCAAACCCAATATAAACAGCAAATAGTAGCTGTCTGCAGATCCCTCTGTAGCTCCTGCACCTCCTGGGAGGCCCTAGAGCAGTGATGGCAAACCTTTTGAGCTCGGCATGTCAAAATTTTGAAAAACCCTAACTTAACTCTTGTGCCGTGTCACATACAGAAATATTCATAAATTTTTTTTATATTTGCAACCATAGTAAAAAAAAAAAGATTTATATTTTTGATATTTATTTTATATATTTAAATGCCATTTAACAAAGAAAAATCAACCAAAAATAGTATAAAATGAGCAAAAACAGAAAAACAATGTACATTTAGGAAAAAATAATAATAAAAACAATGATAATCAAATGGTATGAAAACTAGAAATTAGTGACTTTTTTGGTGCTGAAGTTTGTCTGCTAATTCTTCGATTGCAGGTTCATACTTGGTGCACTTCAAGGCCAAGCAAGTGCCACTAACTTCATGGGCTAGCCGGTTTCTTTTGTTCATTTTAATATTATTTAATGCTGAGAACAAAGTCTCACAAGAATATGTTGATGAAAAAATTGTTAGCAAAGCCATCGCTAGATTTTTTATGTCACTAGAAGTGTCAGGTACTCTGTTCCAAGCACTCAAAATTTCTTGTTCGTAGTTGTACTCTTCTTCATTATTCAAACGATTTCATTCCAGATTTTCAAGTTTCAACCTTAAGTCGACAAACACATGAGTCCAAATGCTACCTTGAAAATCTGCAAGTTGCATCTCTAAATCGTCAATTTGCATCCATTGGAAATCCTTTAATTCCAAAGTACTGTAAACAACTACATCTGGATACTTAATTATTTTAATGGTCTGTTCTAGGCTTCTAAATTGGTTGAATCTTTCGCTGAACTGTTCAAATAACGAGTTTACTATATTCTGGCACATAAGTATGGACTCCATTACACTCGTTGTAGTGGCCTTCTCGAAATACATTTTTATCTGAGGAAAATACTTACAAGTTTTAGTTTCACTTGAAAATTTTAAGTTTACTTTCAAAAGATTTGATGTATCCAAACATAACATCAATACTTTTGCCAAAACCTTGTAATTTTAAGTTCAGTTCATTCATATGAACAGAGAGATCTGTAAAAAACATCAAATTGCTGACCCACTTATGATCATTGATCTGAGGAAAGTTTACCAGACCCTTCTTCTCAATAAATACTGTAATTTCTTCAAAGCACTCCACAAATCGCTCAAGTACTTTACCTTGACTCAGCCATCTCACATTATTGAACATCAGTAGTCCACTGTAGGTTGAATCAACTTCCTGTAAAAGTGCAGAAAATTCTCGCTTGTGAAGGGGTCGAGAAGCTATAAATTTCACAATTTTTGCTACAACTGACATTAAATCATTCAATTCTGAGAATCCCGATTTGGCACACAACACCTCCTGATGGATAATGCAATGAAAAGGTACAAATGGATGTCTAATAGCTCCCATAAACAATTTCAGGAATCCCACATTTTTTCCCACCATATTTGGTGCCCCATCTGTCGTGACTGACACAATTTTAGAGATATCAATGTTTAGGTCACTGAATGTTTTTATAACAACCTTACATATTGTGTTTCCTGATGTACTTATTGGCACTGATTCTAACTTTATCAACTCTTCTCTCATTGTGAGACCATCAGAATATCTAGCAATAATGGCCAACCGAGCATTTGATGTGACATCAGTAGTTTCATCAAGAGAAATCGAAAAATATTTACAACTATGTAAGTCTTTTTTTAATTGATGTTGTGTTTTTGTTAAGATCCATTATTCTGTCTTTGATAGTATTTCTACTGAGTGGTAACTCAGAAATTCTTTTAATATCACCTTTATTTTTCATATCGTGAAATAGAGCTGGCGCACATCTTAGAAATGTTTCCTTAATAAATTCTCCGTCACTGAGGGCTTTTCCATGCTGAGCTATGGAGTGAGCAATACAGTAACTTGCTGATGTTAAATTTGTAGAGCATCTTACAAATTTAATGATGGAATTTGATTGACTTTTATAGAGGTATAGCTGCCTAGAAATGTATTCCTTCCTTTCATCGATACTTTTTTTTCAAGAGCGGACAATGATTAGTTTCAAAATGTCTCTTTACATTCCACATTCTGCTCACTACCGTTTCATTACACAGTATGCACAATGATCTGTTGTTTCTGTCGACAATCCCGTACATCTCGGTCCATATGTCTTGCTACTTCCACTTCCTTTATCATTAAATCTTGCTTTTTTATTTTTTTGATTCTCCATCACAAGGCTGCAAAAATAAATAAATATAAATCACGGCATTTTTTATAAAAGATTGATAGGTTTCTTACCTATTAACTTTTTGCAGTGTTGTTGCACTGACTCCTGGTGCAAAACAATTCAAAGATAGTATGTATAACCAACAAATATATGGTGCTGTAATCAATTATCCGACACGCAGAATGTCTCCTCAAGCACTGTTGCACTGTATATCTTTTTCTTCTAACCCTCCCACTCCTGTCTCCTAACAAACATGGCGATCAAATGCGTCCGTTTGCCGAATGCACCCGAACGCACGGGAAGCTTACCCGAGGCACATGTTGACAATAACGAGGCCGTTTCCAGAATTGGGCATTTTGTCACTCGAGTAAAAATAAAATGTCATGAGTAAAGATTAATCTCTTTATAGTGCAATTCTTAACCTTTTTATATTAATGTCAATATTGGAACAATGTATCTTGGATGTTTTCACTATGTATCTTTGCTACGCAACACCGATGTACATGTTTACATCTGGTTTTAGAACTGCATTATTGATCATGAGTAACGTGAGTAATAATATTACTCGAATGATGCCCAACTCTGGCCGTTGCGAGAGACAAATATTTAAATTATGCAATTTTTTGTTTCTGTCGATGTGTGTCACCCAAAATGAGTTTGCATGCCATCTCTGACACATGTGTCATAGGTTCGCCATCACTGCCCTAGAGCCAGTACACCCAGTGGACAGCTTCAGGCCATAGCAGATTACAACTCTACACATGCACAAGTGACACACTCAAGGAGCAGACTCAGTTAACACCAAAGCCCCACTGAAGCAAGTCCTGCTCCATAAGGGTGTTTCAGACATAGCAGCTCTTCCACTGTAGCCGCAGCTGGTCTTCACAGCCAATTGGCGTGGAGGTCAATTCCTCCTAGTGACGCCAACAGCAATCAAGACTCAGCTACAAGACTGTGCACACAGCCACACAGGAAACTAGAGTGCCCAGCTCGGGTGACTGGGGAGGCTGAGCCACTGGGCCCTACAGGACACCTACTACATAAGGCCACTCTACCAATTCCAGGAGACATAGCAGCTCTATCTAATACACAGAAACAAACACAGGGAAGCAGCCAAAATGTGGAGACAAAGAAACATGTTACAAATTAAAGAAATAGAAGTAAGCAAACTACTGGATACAGAGTTCAAAACCATGGTTAAAGATTACTCAAGGATTTTCATGAGACTTTCAAGGATCTTAGTGAGAATTTCAAAGACATGAAAAAGGACCAGTCAGAAATTAAGCATACACACCCCTAGCCAGTTTGGCTCAGTGGATTAAATGTCAGCCTGCATACTGAAAAGTCCCGGGTTCGATTCTGGTCAAGGGCATGTACCTCAGTTGCAGGCTCCTCCATGGCTGGGGCCCTGGTTGGGGCTCATGCAGGAGGCAAACAATCTATGTGTTTCTCTCCCATTGATATTTCTCTCTGTCTTTCCCTCTCTCTTCTACTCTCCCTAAAAGTCAATGGGAAAAAATCCTCAGGTGAGGGTTAACTACAAAATAATAATAATAAACAAAATAAAATAATTTTAAAAATAAAGAAATTAAGCATACACAGCCCAGCTGGCAGGACTCAGTGATTGAGCATCGACCTATGAACCAGGAGATCAACCCAGATCACATGCCTGGGTTGCGGGATCAATCCCTAGTGTGGGACATGCAGAAGGCAGCCAATCAATTATTCTGTCTCATCATTGATGTTTCTATCTCTCCCTCTCCTTTCGCCTCTCTGAAATCAGTAAAAATATTTTTTTAAAATAACAAAATTAAGCATACACTAACTGAAATAAAGAATAATTCACAGGGATTCAACAGTACAATAGAGGATTCCAAGAATCAAATGAATGATTTGGAATATAAGGAAGCAAAAAACACCCAATCAGAAGAGCAAAAAGAAAAAAGAGTCCAAAAATATGAAGATAGTGTAAGGAGCCTCTGGGACAATGTCAAGCATACAATATTCGCATTATGAGGGTGCCAGAATGAGAAGAGAGACAGCAAGATATTGAAAACCTATTTGAAGAAATAATGACAGAAAACTTCCCCTACCTGGTAAAAGAAATAGACTTACAAGTCCAGGAAGTACAGACAGTCCCAAACAAGAGGAACCCAAAGAGGCCCACACCAAGACACATCATAATTAAAATACCAAGGGTTAAAGACAAAGAGAGAATCTTAAAAGTAGCAAGAGAAAAGCAGTTAGTTACCTACAAGGGAGTGCTCATACAACTGTCAGCTGATTTATCAACAGAAATTTTGCAGGCCAGAAGGGAATGGCAAGAAATATTCCAAGTGATGAATAGCAAAGACCTACAACCAAGATTATTCTACCCAGCAAAGCTATCATTTAGAATTGAGGGTCAGATAAAGAGTTTCACAAACAAGAAAAAGCTAAAGGATTTCATCACCACCAAACCAGTATTATATGAAATATTGAAGGGTATTCTTTAAGAAGAGGAAGAAGGAGGAGGAAGAAGAAGAGACAAAAAAATACAAACAATAAAAATGGCAACAAATACATGTCTATCAACAATTGAATCTAAAGAACAAAATAAATGAACAAGAAATGTAATGAACAAAATAAAATGATGAATAAAATAGAACCAGAAGCATGGAAGCATGGAGCAGACTGACAAATCTTAGGGGGAAGTGGGGAGAAGGGGTGGGAAGAGATTAACCAAAGATCTTACCTATGGACACAGACAGTTAGGTGGTGAAGACCTGGGGTGGGGCGGGAACCAGGGGAAGGTGACATCTGTAATAATCTCAACAATAAAGATTTTTAAAAATTAAAAAGATAAGAAATAGCCCAGCCAGTGTTGCTCAGTAGTTTTGCATTGACCTATGAACCATGAGGTCCCAATTTGATTCCTGGTCAGAGCACCTTCTGGGCTTTCGGTCTCAATCCCCAGTAGGGGACGTGCAAGAGGCAGCCAATCAATGATTCTCTCTCATCATTGATGTTTCTCTCTCTCTCCCTCTCCCTCTGTGAAATCAATAAAAATAATTTTTTAAAAAAATACAAGAAATATGTGTTGGCAAGAATATGGAGAAAAAGGAACTCTCGTGAACTGTTGGTGGGAATGTACTTTGGTGTAGCCACTATAGAAAACAGTATAGAACTACTGTATGACCCAGCAATTCCACTTCTGGGTATTTATCCAAAGACAAGGAAATACTGACTCAAAAAGATATCCATCGCTATGTTTACTGCAGCATTGTTTACAATATAGAAACAACCTAAACGTTGATTTATGGATAAATGGGGGGAAATTTGTATACATAATATACAACTCAGTCAATAAAATAACATGAATTATTCTTATTTAGCCATAAAAAAGAATTAAGTTTTCCAATCTGTAACAACATGGATGAAACCTGAGGCATTATACAAAGTGAAATAAGTCATATAAAGAAAGACAAATATCATATGATCTCACTTATATATGTAATGTAAAACACAAAATAAATTCATAGATGCAAAGAACAGATTGGTGGTTGCGGGAAGGAGGAATGGATGAAGGGAATCAAAAGATACAAAAAAATTTTAAATATATTTTTATTGATTTCAGAGAGAAATGGAGAGGGAGAGAGACAGAAACATGAATAATGAGAGAGAATCATCACTGCACACTACCCACTGGGGATCAAGCCTGCAACCTGGGCATGTGCCCTGATCGGGATTTGAACTCTGTTCTCCGGGTTCATAGGTTGACGCTCAACCACTGAGCCATGCTGGCCAGACAAAGATATAAAATTTCAGATATAAAATAATTACCATGGGATGTAAATGTACAACATTATGACTATAGTTAATAATACTATACTTCATATTTGAAAGTTACTAAGAGAGTAGATCTTAAAAGTCGTTATCTGCCCTGGCCGGTTTGGCTCAGTGGATAGAGCGTCAGCCTGCGGACTCAAGGGTCCCAGGTTCGATTCTGGTCAGGGGCATGTACCTTGGTTGCAGGCACATCCCCAGTGGGGGGGAGGGGGTGTGCAGGAGGCAGCTGATAGGTGTTTCTCTCTCATCGATGTTCTAACTCTCTATCCCTCTCCCATCCTCTCTGTAAACAATAAAATATATTAACAAAAAAAGTCATTATCATGAGAAAAAAAAGAAAAAGAATTTTATAACTATGTATGATTATGGATGTTAACTAGACTTACTGTGGTGATCATTTTACAATGTATACAAATACTGAGTCATTCTGTTGTACATCTGAAACTAATATAATGTTATATTATGCTATCCTATATAATAAAAGCCCAGTGACTGAACTTGGAATGACCAGAAAAACCAGTCGACCAGTTGCTATGATGCTCACTGACCACTAGGGGGCAGACGCTTAACACAGGAGCTGCCCCCTGGTGGTCAGTACGCTCCAACAGTGGGAGTGCCACTTGGCTGACGGCGATAAGCAGCTGCTACCGCAGCTGGAGCAGCCACTCAGAGTGTGGATCCACAGCCACTCAGCTGATCGGGATGAGTGGCACTCCCACAGCAGGCTGATCCCCACAGGCCATGCCCCCCACCAGTGCACAAATCCCATGCACCGGGCCTCTAGTACCTCAATAAAAAATATTTCACCACTATTCCCCATCACTTCTTTTGCTTAATCACAGGTTCTTACCAGTGGACAGCAGAACAAGAATTCTTAACTGATAATGAAGATTCATCTGTCCCAGAACTAGAGAAAGGTTAGGGAATGGATGGGATGCCCATGATCTGAAGCCAAAGGTAAAGGATGTGACTGCCCAATGGGAACAGAAGGGCCTGGAAGCCAGGGTGGGAATTTCCCTCCACTCCATCCTACCCTACCTCCAACAACAAAGAATAAAAGAAGACTGGGAATCAAAAAGTAGGAGGCGCCTTCTCTGTCCTGCTCATCATTAGATCTGTAGGGTCTCACATAGCACCTGCCCCACCTCAGATGAATAAAACTTTGCTGAATGGAGGAGCTAAGGCTCTCCAACCCAGCAGGGGTGCCAGCACAGTCATTCTGGGTTAAGGTCTGGGTAGATGAGGTGAGGAAGAGGGGCTTTTTCCCATGTACTGTGGCAGTTCTTGTCCTGAAGACTTATCCCCTTGAGCCTAGGCTTTATTCTTTGTTGTTTGTTTTGGGGAGTTGGGAGTAATTTATTTTTTCTTCAATTCCTAGTGAACATCATATCTTAAACAGAAAAGAGAGCTGTCCAGCCAAGTGAGAGAATAAATATGAAGTACTTAGAATACCATGTAAGCTGTGTAAAGTTAAATTTCTTGGTGCCAGTCCAAGCACTTGACAATTTAACCTCGTAATAGATTAGACAGTTATATAATCATCCCCATTTCTCAGCTAAAGGAACGGAGACATAAGGAGGTTAAATAATTTGATAGTAAGTGATAGAGCAAATAATCTGGAGTCAGGGTCCATGTTCAATCACATAGCAATGAACTGAGCACTAATGATGGGAGATTGAGGAGGGGCATGAATGAGGGCACTCACTCTTTTTTGCTAAAAGTTCCTGAAGATTTTCTAACATCAAATAGGTTTTGATCACATTTTCTTTGGCCTTTGGTGAGGTCCCCATCAGTTTAACAGGCAGCATAGCTACGAGAAAAGCCATTTCTTTGGAGTCTACAGGGAGCTTGATTCAAATTCCAGATTTACCACTTAACTAGTGAAATTGACCAAATCTAAGTCTTATTGCATAACAGGAGTAACAACCAGCTTCATTGGGAGGTCAGAAAAGTTAAATATTAAGTTGCCCAGCCTGTGACCTATGAACTAGGAGGTCACAGTTCAATTCCTGGTCAGAGCATATGCTCGGGTTGCAGGCTCCATCTCCAGTACGGGGTGTGTTTCTCTCTCCCTCTCCCTTCCTCTCTGAAGTCAATAAAAATATTTTTAAAAATTAAGTTAAACCATAAATTATTCTGAGGAGAACCAAGATGGCGGCATAGGTTAACGCCGGAGTTTGCTGCTTTGAACAACTACTTCAAAAGTGAAACCAAAAAACGGAAGGGACATCACCCAGAACCACAGGAACGCTGGCTGAGTGGAAGTCCTACAACTAGGAGGAAAGAGAAACGCATACGGACACTCAGAGGAGGCGCAGTGCTGAAGTCAAATTCTGAGGTGAGGAGTGCGTGGAGCGGGCTGGCGGTGGAGGGCGCGGTT
Source organism: Myotis nattereri (assembly GCF_964212035.1). Taxonomy (NCBI): domain Eukaryota; kingdom Metazoa; phylum Chordata; class Mammalia; order Chiroptera; family Vespertilionidae; genus Myotis; species Myotis nattereri. Next base: position 109,936,212 of record NC_138075.1, read on the forward strand.
GGCGTTTTCAATCGGGAGGGAGTCGCAGACTCTGAGCTCCAGATACAGGCGAGTCTTTAGGGACCCAGACTCAAACGGGAGAAGCGGGACTGTCTGGCTTCGGTCAGAGCGAGTGCAGCTTTCTCTCCGAGGTTTGCAGCGGGTGCTGGGACTCAGAGAGGCAGAGCCCCTGGGGACAGGACTGAGAGCCGCCATAACTGCTCTCTCCGGCCCACCCTATTGATCCTGTGTGACCCGCCCCGCCCAAGCCCTGCACAGAGGCATTTGCCGGATAGCCTCAGGCAAAGGCCAGATTAGCACCTCCCTAGAGGACAGAAGTTCTCTCACTGCAGACACAGCTGATTCTCATAGCCACTTGGCCTGGAGGTCAAACCCTCCCTGGTATTAGCTACAACAATCAAATTTTAACTATAAGACTGCGCACAAAGATCACTAGGGGGTGCACCAAGGAAGCATAACAAAATGCGGAGACAAAGAAACAGGACAAAATTGTCAATGGAAGATATAGAGTTCAGAACCACACTTTTAAGGTCTCTCAAGAACTGTTTAGAAGCCGCCGATAAACTTAATGAGATCTACAAGAAAACTAATGAGACCCTCGATGTTATGTTGGGGAACCACCTAGAAATTAAGCATACACGGACTGAAATAATGAATATTATACAGACTCCCGACAGCAGACCAGAGGAGCGCAAGAATCAAGTCAATGATTTGAAATGCGAGGAAGCAAAAAACACCCAACCGGAGGGGTGGAATGAAAAAAGAATCCAAAAATGCGAGGATAGTGTAAGGAGCCTCTGGGACAGCTTCAAGCGTACCAACATCCGAATTATAGGGGTGCCAGAAGATGAGAGAGAGCAAGATATTGAAAACCTATTTGAAGAAATAATGACAGAAAACTTCCCCCACCTGGTGAAAGAAATGGACTTACAGGTCCAAGAAGCGTGGAGAACCCCAAACAAAAGGAATCCAAAGAGGACCACACCAAGACACATCATAATTAAAATGCCAAGAGCAAAAGACAAAGAGAGAATCTTAAAAACAGCAAGAGAAAGAAACTCAGTTACCTACAAGGGAATACCCATACGACTGTCAGCTGATTTCTCAACAGAAACTTTGCAGGCCAGAAGGGAGTGGCAAGAAATATTCAAAGTGAGAATACCAAGAACCTACAACCAAGATTACTTTATCCAGCAAAGCTATCATTCAGAATTGAAGGTCAGATAAAGTGCTTCACAGATAAGGAAAAGCTAAAGGAGTTCATCACCACCAAACCAGGATTATATGAAATGCTGAAAGGTATCCTTTAAGAAGAGGAAGAGGAAGAAAAAGGTAAAGATACAAATTATGAACAACAAATATGCATCTATCAACAAGTGAATCTAAGAATCAAGTGAATAAATAATCTGATGAACAGAATGAACTGGTGATTATAATAGAATCAGGGACATAGAAAGGGAGTGGACTGACTATTCTTGGGGGGGAAAGGGGTGTGGGGGATGCGGGAAGAGATTGGACAAAAATCGTGCACCTATGGATGAGGACAGTGGGTGGGGAGTGAGGGGGGAGGGTGGGGTGGGAACTGGGAGGAGGGGAGTTATGGGGGGAAAAAAGAGGAACAAATGTAATAATCTGAACAATAAAGATTTAATTAAAAGAAAAAAAAATTAAGTTAAACCATATGAAATTGCTGTTTCTGGAAGTCAAAACAGAGGTGGAATCTAACAAAATAGTTAACATTCCTTTATGCCTCTAATTTTTAAAAAAGTCCCCAACTCTAAATTCTTTTCTCCTATGCTGCCTAAGGTATAGTCTAGCTCAGTGATGGCGAACCTTTTGAGCTCGGCATGTCAGCATTTTGAAAAACCCTAACCTAACTCTGGTGCCGTGTCACATATAGAAATTTTTTTATATTTGCAACCATAGTAAAACAAAGATTTATATTTTTATATTTATTTTATATATTTAAATGCCATTTAACAAAGAAAAATCAACCAAAAAAATGAGTTCGCGTGTCATAGGTTCGCCATCACTGGTCTAGCTCAACTGTTTGTATCACCCTTAGGGCTCAGAAGTTGCATTTGACTCCGAACAGCCTCAGGAGACTCATTAGTTCCTACAAGGATCTGGGACTTCTTTTCAACTAGCTACAAGCACATCACTTGGGGGCCAGAGAAGTCAAGAGCCATTGTGGCACAATAGTAAGAAGCTAGGAAAATTTCTGGGCAAGTAGAAGGGGAAACTGAGAAAATTCAACAAGGCCAAACAAGTTTGTGCAGCTTGCAGCCAGCTTGTAGCAAGACCTTACCTTCCCCAAGGACACTTGAGAGCAAATGGTTAATACCTCTCCTCCCAAACCAAAGAATACAGGAAAGGCGGGGGGGGGGGGGGGGGGGGGGTATCTCACCCATTGAACAAAGAAGTCAGCAGTCTTGGGACTTGCCAAGATAAAATAACCAGATGTTCTCATAAGTTCTGGGAAAAGCCACAACAGAGTAAAAGGGGGACCTTAAAATTTAGTCTGTTGCCCAAAATATCCAGGCAGGAACCTATAGAAGGGTAAAAACTGCTTGAACCCCATGGGGCAGTGTGCTCAGTTTAGCTGGGTGACTGCTTGAGCTATATGCCAAGTTTATCCTATATAATAAAAGGCTAATATGCAAGTTGTCCCCTCTGCAGTTCAACCGACCTGGAGTTCGACAGCTTGCTATGATGTGCGCTGATCACCAGGGGGTGATGCCCCACGAAAGAAGGCCCCAGCCAGCAGCCAGGAGGAAGAAGGCTCCCATCCGCCCTGATCTCTGGCCAGGCCTAGGGACCCTACCTGTGCACAATTTTCATGCACCAGGCCTCTAGTCTTTAATAGAGTTGCTTCCCTTGCTTCCTTAATATATGTGCTTACTTTGCTTCAACACTGATGTCTGTCTCTCCTTTGAAATCTTTCTTACAGCCCAGAATGGGATAGCTTTCTCCCTCCCACTCAGACGGCTGACCCTTAACACCATGGCAGTTCCATGCCTTACCTACCACACACAGACTCGGTGCACACTTTCACCCTTCTGTTTACAGCCTATTTTACCCTTGTTTGTCGCTGCTGTAGGGTTAATGAGGTTGGTTCCATTTTCAAATGTAGAAACTGAGGCCTAAAGAGGGTCTGGCCTCGTCCAAGGTCTCAGACAACCCCTGGTGTTGGAAGTAACGTGATTTTGGCATTAAATCAGCCCAGGCACTGCCTCTAGTTATGACCTCCGCAAGGTCCTTGAATCTCTCTCCGAACTGTTTCCTTTTATGGAGAAAAGCGCTAATACCTTTCTCATACAGTTCTTTTCCATTCAACCCAGGCTCTCTCCGCCGGTCCTTGAGGGGTCCGGCGGTGGCAATATGATCCGCGACACATGCGGAGACCACGTGCGCGCAGGGGCACACCCCTAACTCTCCATAAACATCAACATTTGATTTTTACTAGAGACAGAACTAGCCACGACAATCCCAAATTCAGACCTACGACAAGTACCGAAATGCGTCGGAAAGGAGCGACTGAAATTACCTCGCCCGGGAAGAGCGGACGGCTGGCCACGCCCTCAGTGGGCGGGGCCGGAAGCTCTGCGGCTACAATCCGCGCCTGCTCGCCGCCATCTTGTTCAAAGGGAGCACCTCCCTTCGTTCCTTAGGCTTTAGGCGGGACTTGGCGAGGCCATGGCGACTGAGGAGCGCAGCGGGGCACGGCCTGCGGGGCCGGCCTCCGGGAGAAGTGGCTGCGGAGTCCCCCGACGCGGGGAGCAGACCCCGGCGGCTGTGGAGAAGCGTGGGCCGTACAGGATGACGCGCGCGCCTTCCATTCAGGCCAAGCTGCGTGAGTGCGGCCCGAGGGGGTCTGCCTGGGCGGGCTGCCGCGTCCCCGCTGGCGGGCCCCGGAGCCCCGCTGGGGCGACCCCCGAGAGGCACCTGCAGCCCGCTCCCGTCCCCATACTCTGTTCGACAAGAGCAGCTTCCTGGCGCCTGGGAGAAACGGCCGAGCGGGGAAGACCCCGCTAACCCGGACCCTTTGACTTCCAGAGAAGCCCCGGGACCTGGCCAAGGCCGCCCTGCGGAGAAAAGGCGTGCTGGGGGCCGCGCGCCGCCCCGACTCTTCAGGGAAAAGGTGTCCGCAGGCGCCGCCCCTCCTGCCAGCGGTTTTCTGACGAGGCTGGGCGACCCTGGACTCCCGTTTAAGGCCCCGCTAGGGATTCCGCTGACGCCAGCCTGTCAGGTTCACTATTGTAAAACAGGAAGGAAAACGACCTTTATCTCTTCTGTTTCTTTAAGAATGTGATGGTGTCAGGGCAAGGGCTTTGGAATCAGAGTTTTGTCAGGGCATAGACTCACTCGCTGTCTTAAGTTAGGGAGGAGCACGGTGGCTGGGTCCCCGGGAGTGAAGATGGACCGCCCCGGGGAGGGGCCCGCGCCGCCCTGAGCGATGCCAGTGTGGCTGTCCTGGGTAGCAGTGGGGGCGCGGGTGGCAGTGCCTGTTCTGAGGGCTGTGTAGCCAGATACATAGCCGGCGGCGGTGGCCGTGTGACAGGTAGGGGGCAAGTCAGGAGTAGAGCCGTTCTTTTTCCGAAGGGAAGGATTCTGGCTTTCCCTGTAGATGCTGGTGCTTCATCTATGCTTGATCTCTTCTCCCATCTTCCCTCAGGTCAGTGAAGTTTAACAAGGGCTATACTGCTCTTAGTCAGAGTCCAGATGAAAACCTGGTGTCCCTCAACTCTGACAGGTGAGTGCTCTCCTTGGCAATGCCCCTTGGGGAGTGACTTGGGTAAAACTGCAGATCGCTTGGTGCCTTCGCTAGTCCCCTGTCTCTTCCAAAACCCTTCATGCATGTTCCAGGGCTGTCTTCTTTGGAGCACTATTCCATCCCAAGATGGCTTGCTTAGAGGACTCAGAGGATTCATGCTGCTCTTGGATTTGGAGCACCAGCCTTGTCTGGAGAAACCATCCTTCCCTATTGTGTCTTGCACTGTTAGTGACCTTGTCCCTGCCGGAGCCATTGAAGGAACCATTTGTACACTCACAGCAAATTCTGGGCTTGAATCCTATGGTGTGTGGTCTTTACCTCACGAGTACTGCAGACCCTCTTGCATGCTCTACACCTTGTCATTTGCAGCTGTGCTCCACAGGCCTTCCCCTGAATTAACTGTCTTCCTCTTCTCCTAGTGATGGGGAGCTGGAATCCAGATACTCCTCCGGGTATTCCTCTGCAGAGGCAAGTGCAGAGTGCCTTCTTGCATGGGGCCAGGCGTCAGGCAGTGTTATCACCACTGCCAAGTGCTTGTCTAGTGCCTGCTGTATGCACAGCACTATGCCAGACTTCCAGTTGGTTCTCCAATCTACTCTGTCCTCTTCCCACAGCAGAGGTAGAGGTGTCTGAGGAGGGCTGTTGAAAATTCAGGAGACCATAGACTCTTGGGGCTGGAAATGGCCTCACAAATCTAATCCAGGCCATCACTGACAAAAGGAATCCTCCAGATAAATCCCAGCCAAGTGTTTACCAGCCTCTGCTTGGTTGCTTCTTGTAATCAGGTACTCACTACCTCCAAGAAACCTTGCTGCCCGTCCTCCCTCCAGCACAGTGGTTCTCAACCTTGGCTGCACATTAGAATCACCTGGGAATCTTTTTAAAATCCTGATTCCCGGGCCTCATCCTCCAGGATTCCCAGGTGATTCTAATGTGCAGCCAAGGTTGAGAACCACTGCTCTAGCACATATGCACGATTCCTTCTTCATGCAGCTCTTAGAGCTAAGTCTTCCTTATTAATTTGAAATGTCTCCTGCAGCTGGACTCAATGGTCCTAAGCCTGCCCTCAGTGTCACACAGTAATTCTAGTCTCCTTTTTATGATAGTCTTTTATCTGACATCAGCATTCCTGTCCCTCCCCTGGCCATCCTCCACCAAGCTTGCTTGCTTCCAGGCCATACAACTGTTCCATCTATGGGAACTCAGACTGAGATACTCGGGCTGGTCTTTTGGATGCGTTTCCAGAGTGATTGTCCCAGACAGAAACAAGGGATGTAAAGTTCTGGCCTGTGCTTTGAACAGAAGTGAGTGCTGGGGACATGACTATATACCACTGGTATTCTTATACTCTTGGAAACCTTTGACTACCCCCAAGTTTCTGCCAAAGAGAATAGAGGCAGTTTTTAAATTGCTGCCTCCTTGTATATCTGGGTGCCTAAGATTGTTAAAACTAAGAAAATTAGCCAAGAGCCAGAGAAAGTCCTACACTGTTCCCAGTCTGACTTTCCTTCTGTTCAGAGCAACTGGTAAAACCAGACTGACAGGTTCCACTTTGCAAGAGACAAGCTCTGCAGGCATCGAAGGACTGTATGTCTAATGGTAGTGCTGACAAAGTGGCTCTCTACCCTGTTGTATAACTTATTCCTTTACTATTTTACCCCACCATTCTGGTGTCATTGTCCCATATTTTTCAGCCTTCATAGGGACCAGTCTGGGTTCCCAGTGGAAAGAGTCAGAGCATTGATTTTCAAACATATTCTAGAATCTAGTATTTACATCAGATTCCTCCATATTCTTTAGTGAGAGCAGCTCCCCTGGGGGTTTGTGACAGTGCAGTCTGGACAGTACTGGCTCAAGCTCCTGGGAGCCCCTCACTGCTGGCTGAGGCACAGGTAGAAAAAGCTGACATTTCCACCTGCAGTCCAGGAATGTATGGGGTTGACCTGAGGGTGGAGAATGGACAGGAAGCTCTGTAAAGGGAATGTGAGTCTGCATTTTGGGCAGCAGTTATTTCTACTTTGCAGGCTGGCTTATAATTTTCTCTCCTGCTCTTAGCAGGTGAACCAGGATGTGAGCCGCCAGCTGCTCCAGGATGGGTATCACCTGGATGAGATTCCAGATGATGAGGACTTGGACCTCATTCCCCCCAAGCCTATGGCTTCAACGTGCTCCTGCTGCTGGTGCTGTCTTGGGGACTCTTTCTCTTGTACCATCCAATAGACATAAGCCCCTAAAATGGGCCCTGCTTGCCATGCCTGCAGATCTCTTTTGGCTCTTCCTAGGTCACAGACTGCATTCCCAGAATCACTTGAGATACTGGCCTTCTGGGAAGTCAGTGACCTGTAGTTACCCCTTACCTGGTGCTTCTCCGGCAGGAGGCCCCCATCTGGGTGATAGGGTAATATATGGAATTCTGCAGTTTTCCTCTGCTGTTGGAGCAGAGTTTGAAACCATTTAATAAGGGGGGGAATAGAGGAATTCTGTTTCTTAGGGTGAGTGATAATGCTGGCTAAGAAAAACACTTGAAAACATCTTGACTGGTATTTGTTGTCATGCTCTTTGGATGGAAAAAGAGCTTTTGTGCCCAGATTGTGCTGGATGGTGTTGTGTGGAGGCAGAAAATTTGTGGCTTGCAGCTGGGAATGTGAAAAAGAATTTATGTGGGACCAGTTCAAGAAATTTCTTATGCTCTCCTTTCTAGCTCCAAGACGGGTTTGCCCTTCAAGGAAGGATAAAGCTTTGGCCCTCTTCTGGTTGTGCCTGTCTGACTGTTGCAAGGAGGATAGCAGCTTGCTTGATGACACAGCAGGTTCCAGAATCCCTGGGCCCAGAGCATCCCCAAATGATCTGTATGAGTAGGTTTATTTTGTCGTTCCTTGGTTGCCATTCTCCACCTTGGTCTTAGCTAGTTTCTCCATCCAGTCTTGGAGCTAAATGTTGGCCCAGAAGCCTGCAGATTTTGGTTACCAGGAGAGGGAGCTGCAGGGAGCATTCAAATGTCTTTCTATTTAATAGCCTTGTAAACTTGAGAAGTAGCAATGGGTGAGAAGTATACTGGCTGAGCTGTGTGTGGGCTCTGACATAGAGGCAGACAGGATGGGGATTAGGGACCTGTGCCAGCTCCCAAGGCCTCTGCCTGAGGCAGAGGGCCTCCCTTCAACCCAATGTGGACCATTCCATTGTGTCCAGCTGTTCAGATTCTTCTGACCACAGCATGGGCCTCACAGTGGATACTCAGGATTGGACTTTGTACAGTAAACCTCTGTGTGCAACACAGCCTCTCAGCCCCCCATTGTGAACACAGCAGACACATAATCCCCTCCATGATCCCTACTAGACAACATACCTTGCTAAACCACACGTCTCCCTAGAATTTAGCTTTAGTATGTTTTGCCTTACCTGGAAACGTGGTGAGGACTGAATGGGTGTGGGCAGGGTTCCTAGCCCAAGGGGCATGATAGCCAGGATTGGATTGTGGGCCCCACAGGGAAAGTGCCTGGTCTCTTGACTTACTTGATGCCCTACAACTACTAGGGGTATATGAGGGATGGCATGGACTCTTTTTTTGCTCTACTACTACATGAGGTGATTGAAAGACTGAGAATGTCAGATTAAAAGGCCATATTTGTCAGAGGACTAGCCTCATGAGGGTAATCCTATTAGCTTGATTGGCATCTATATTGGTGCTTTTCTCAAATCTCAGAAAGCTGAGAGGAATACAGTATCCAGGGGGCCGTGGCTAACTTATTCTATGATCTCACAGTGCACACAGCAAGAGAGAGGGGACAGGGACCAGAGCCACTTCTGGGATAAGGGATAAGGGAGGCACATGGTCATTCTTTTCTGGAATGGGGCTCTACAACTCTACATAGGTGCCCACTTTCTGAGCACTTTGAAAATGCTTGCAGGGAGTGAGGACATCTCCATTCTGACGCCCTTGCCCACCCACAGATATATCCAGGCCTTTCTGGCTTCTGCAGAGGTGACAAAATGTACACAAAGGGTGTCAGATGTAGGACAGTGTAAAGGAAGACAGTGGTAACAGGAAACCCAGTGGGGGCCAGAAAGTGGGTGGCAGCTAAATGTGGGACAATTTTCTGTGGGGGAGGTGGTTAGGACAGTGGAAACTGCTGGTGTGGCTATAGGAACCCAAGACCAAGGCCCTCTGGATCATTGTTGCTGTTAACACTAGTATATTTGGCTGCAGCTGTTCCTGAAGAGGATGTTCCAGAGCTGGTTGACCCTAAGTGGGAGGCACTACCTTTGTGGGGAAAGTTGCAGGAACCTGAAATAGGGGACAGTGTGTAGTGAGGCAAGATAGGTATGGTCATTTGTTTGGGGCCAGAAGCTAACGTATCACCAAAAGGCACCAAGATGCCCAGAACCAAGAACTGCCTTATTGAGAGTGCTGGGTATTCTGTAGGTGACAGTACCCTGGGGACAGGGGTGTATTCAGGCTTTACCTGACTGATGGGAGTGGTGCTCTATGGTGTTTACAGAGTACTCTACAGAACTCTTGGCTTAGATTTCCACAGCTCTGTAAGTTTATAATAAATAGCCATGCTAGTTGAGCTCTCTGTTGCAATAGGATTTTTAAGAAAGGTCCAGGCCATAGTCATTGCTACTTCTAAATTCTGAAATAAAGAAATATCCAAATAGCCTGGCCAGTGTTGCTCAGTGGTTGAGTGTCAACCTGTGAACCAGGAGGTCGTGGTTTGATTCCCAGTCAGGGCACATGCCTGGGTTTCGCGCTCAATCCCCAGTGTGGGGCATGCAGGAGGCAGCTGATCAGTAGTTCTCTCATCATTGATGTTTCTATCTCTCTCCCTCTCCCATCCTCTCTGAATCAATAAGAATATAGAAAAGAAATAGCGTAATAGCCCCAACTGTGACCATTCCTCCTAGGAGCTCCTCTCTGCTCTTCCCAGTAGGCTTTATTTTCAGACCCGCTTCACTGGAGACCATGGATGGAATTAGCCTTTGCACATCACTTCTCTTTAGAATAAGCTCCCTTTAACAGACACTTTCTTCCCAGGTTTTTTGTTTGTTTTTTAAGCCAAGGACATTTGGGGGCCAAGAAAACCCAGAACAGATTGACCAGAACTTTTTTTGAAAGTAGTTTCCTAGAATTCACTTGAACAGGGAGTCTGGTGTGGGCAGTAGCCCAGAAAGATCCTTTGGTGAGAGTCCCAACCCTTATCCCACAGGAAGGAACCAATAGCCTGGGTTTCTGCTTAGTCTGGAGTGATAAGCTCTAAGACTGTTGGTCAGAATCTTCAGTGGTAAAACACAACTGTGCAGCCTCCTGCAGAAGTGTGTCCCCCTGAGATGGTAGGCACAGGGAAAATTATATGCCCTCCAAGGTACTTTCTGCCAGTTTAGAAAAAGTACCTAGATTGCTCTTCACAAGACGAATTGTATTATCTTGTCCCTGTCCCTGAGTGTGCTCCGGAGAAGTGGCTAACAAACTTTCTCTGTGAAGGGCCAGTCAGTACTTTGCAGGCTATACAGTCTGACATATCTACTCAACTTTGTAACCTGAGAGCAGGCAAAGAGGTATGTAAATGAGCAGGTGTGGCCAAACCTAGCCTGCTGGTTTTAGCAAGCTAATCTCAGCCCAAAGGCCAGATCACATCCTTAAACAGTGGTTCTCAACCTTCCTAATGCCGCAACCCTTTAATATAGTTCCTCATGTTGTAATGACCCCCAATCATAAAATTATTTTTGTTGCTACTTCATAACTGTAATTTTGCCACTGTTATGAATCATAATGTAAATATCTGATATGCTATATGTGTTTTCCGATGGTCGCGACCCACAGGTTGAGAACCACTGCTTAAGAATCTTGCTCTCTTTTTTTTAAATTTTTTTTTGTTTTTATTTTTTTTTTAAATATATTTTATTGATTTTTTACAGAGAGGAAGGTAGAGGGATAGAGAGTTAGAAACATCGATGAGAGAGAAACATCGACCAGCTGCCTTCTGCATATCCCCTACTGGGGATGTGCCCGCAACCAAGGTACATGCCCTTGACCGGAATCGAACCCGGGACCTTTCAGTTCGCAGGCCGACGCTCTATCCACTGAGCCAAACCGGTTAGGGCAAGAATCTTGCTCTTTTATACCCACTTTCCACTCTCTGCAGGGGTGAAGGGCCAAGGCCTGCCTGTAGGCTCTGCATCTAAGGCTGAAGCTGGCCACACCTTCCTATAAAAGTGCTCTAGAGTCCAGCCTACCCACTTCAGAGACTGAAATACCAAAGATTCAGTGCCTTAATACAAGTGATCTTTAATTACTTTGACAAAGCAAGAGAGTGACGAGGAGCAATACTGGTCCACAGGCCTAACCTTTCACTCCTCTGCCACTGAAGAAATGGGCACTCCCAGGGCCAGAACCCTGTTCTTAGAAATTAGTTACTACCCTTTTGCTATAACTGATGCTGAGCTAACCATAGATTTCACCAACCTGTCTAATACTGTAGGTGAAATAGTTCCTCTATCCTGCATTGAGTCCGTCTCAGGTGTGGTGAGAATACAAGTGGAGTATTGGCCCTTACTCCTCACACGAGCCCCTCCTCCCAGGAAGATGGTTCAGCCTAGGGTTGCTTAGGAGTCACTACCTTTTGAGTTCACTGCTCTATACCAGCTCTTCTAGGAAGTACTAAAGAGTCCAGAGCAGGGAAGGAGTTTGGGCTGGACCTGAGGAGTTAAGACTGGCCAGGATTTAAGATGACTGGGCAGGAGAGCCAGGATGGCTATGCCCTCTACAACAGACAGCAAGCACGAAATATCAGCAGGTCCTCAGGCACAGTGAGCTTCAGTGAGACACTCTCATTGGCCCCAATGAAGAGCACCCCACCACGTTTCAGGGGGATTTCTGCCTGGGCTGTGGGAGTGCTGGCTGTCACTGTACCCTGCACCATTAAGAGGATGCTGGCAGAGTCCAATGCTGAGACTTTATACTCAGTGTCTGAACCAGGGACCTGGGTGGGAAGAAACAAAAGAATGATGTAGCTCAGACTCTGCTCCTACAGTTCATAGGCACAGGACAACCTCAAGGACCGCCTTCTCTCCCACTGCTCAGGCTCTTGTCAGCATGGAGGCCTACATCTGGACCCTGGTACAGAGAGGAGTGGGCAGGCCCTGGACCATCTCTCACCAAATGAACTTAACAAGAAAAGGAAACCCAGCCCCAAGTATAGCCCACAATGTGTATCTTGCCAGGTTTATCATGCCCCCCCCCCCAACACACACACAAAAAGGACACCCACCATGGCCCCCTACTCACCTCCATCTTCATAACAGCGAAGTCTGGTACAGGGGGTGCATAGAGAGAAAGGTAGGGGTCTTCCTGACTCCATTTTGGAGGAAAGAGCCTGTCCTTGCTGGGGCTGGGGGTATAGCTGAGCATTTCACACAGAGTTGGCACATCGATGAACTTTGATGTCAGGCCAGCACGTACTGTGTTGTCTGAACACGCCATGCACTCCACACAGTCTGAGGACAGAGAATTGTCATGCTGAGCTGATGAAGGATGCCTTGGTGTTTGGCTCTCCAAGGCTGGTCCTTCAAACTTGAGCACTACAAATCCACAGCAGCTAGGTAAAAACGTGTGAATTGCATTCTCTGAGAATAAAAATGTTGGACACCAAAAACAGGTGACAGTTCACTCAGTTGTTAGGGGTAGTCATGTTCACCTTTGGGGAGCCCCAAACCTCCTCATCCTCAGACCCTTAATTCTCCCAGAAATTCCTGTCCAAGAATGGATATAGGGCCAACAATCAAAATGGAGCACCCTTCCCTGGCAACATGTATTTTAATGTAAAATCCTTGGGTTAATAGGACAAAAATGAAGGCAGTGTGATGCAGGGGAGAGAACAACAGACTTGATCCAATATAGCCTAGGTTCAAATTGTGCTCCCCACACATTGACAGGGTTTAACATGAGTATCATGACTTCAAGGAGTTGGTGTATTGATTCAAGCAGTGTCTGACATCGTCTTAGTATTCATCATCCCTGCTGACTCAGGAACTCTGGAACCCTGGGAAGTCAGAGCTGGATGGGACCTTAAAGGTCTCCTCAACCACCCTCTCTGTCATTTGTCTGGATGGGGAAACTGGGCCCAAGGGAAATGGCAGTGGGGCTCACTGCTAAAATGTGGCTCACCTCCTTTCAGGTAGGCATGGGGCACATTGGCCTCAAGAAACATGGCTTCCCCTGGCTTCAGGGTAAGCAGGTTCAGGAAGTAGATGGCAAAGCATCCAATATCACCTGGATACTGCTGGTGCAGCTGCAGTAGGAGCTCCCCACAGATGTCTTCCACATTGTTTCCGGCAGCCACTGAGAATCACAGAGCACCCCAAGAGCATTTAGGGACACTCAGTGGTATTCACAGCCCCACCTTAGAGAGTCAAGTGCCTGCCCACAAGAATTTAAACCAGCCATATGCTCAACCTCTTGGAGACCAGCCTTCCTTGATACTCCAGCTTGCACAGATGGCAATTTTTCTGTATGCCTAGCACTACACTAGGCATTAAAAGAGCTAGAGTGTGGCCTGGCCAGTGTGTTCAATTGGTTGAACCTCATCCCATGCCTATTTGATTCCCAGTCAGGGCACATGCACGGGTTGGGGGCTTGATCCCCAGGAGGGGGCTTGCAGGAGGCAGCCAATGGATGTTTCTCATCACATTTCCCTCCCTCCTTCTCTAAAAAGTCAATAAAAACATTGTGTGTGTGTGTGTGTGTGTGTGTTTTAAAGCTAGTGTTTGTTTCTCACCCTCAGCACTATTGACAGTTTGGGCCAGATGATTGTTATGGGGGCTGTTCTGTGCACTGTAGGATGTTTAGCAGCATCCCTAAGTTCTACCCACAAGATACCACTAGCACCTCAACCCAGGTTTTTGTGTGTGTGTGTGTGTGTTTTTTTAATCAGAGAGGGAGAGAGAGATAGAAACATCAAGAATCATTGATCTGCTGCCTCCTGCATGCCCCCACTGGGGATCGAGCCTGCAACCTGGGCATGTGCCCTAGACCGGAATCGAACCTGGGACCTTTCAGTCCGCAGGCCGATGCTCTATCCACTGAGCCAAACTGGCTAGGGCTCAACCCAAGTTTTGACAAGGAAAAATATCTCCAGGTAATTGCCAATGTCCCCTAGTTGAGAACCACTGTTCTAGGAGCTCAAAATCTAATTAAGAGCTAACACAAGAATTCAGCCTTTCCCTTTTTTAGCACTGAAAGTACTGCATCTCAGAAAATTACTCAGTCCCAGGTTGGTCACCACAGATAGCATGAGACAGAATGCACTAAGGGTCAAAATGTGAGTTCAGCTTGGGCTAGAGTGGTGAGGGAAGGTTTTTAGAAATGGGCAGGGAGTGGGGGATAGCAGCTGAGTTGTCTTAAAGGTACTGGAGGGGAGGGGGTATTTGTAAGTAAAAAGCAGGGTGTGTCAGTGTCACATGAAGAAACCAGCTGGTCTACATTGGAGGGCTCTGAGTTCATACAGCTGAATGCCTACTCTGGGCTAAGCACTTAGGACACAGAAAGGTCAAGGAGACAGGTCTATGGCCTGTGTGTGCACATGATATAGACTCACAGGTGTCAAGGGCTATACCTGACATATGAGCAGGGTGCTGTGGGATTTCCAGGTAGAAGGAATCACTTCTGCTATGAGTGCAAAAATCCCTAAAGGGACAGGCATGCAAGCAGAGAAAACACCAAAAAAAAAACAAAACAATTGGTAGACTTGGGTAAAACAGTTACTTGTGACTCAAGTAGCAGAGGAAATGTGTAGAGACAGAATCAGGAGAGTTCTGGGGTTACCTGGAGAAGGAGCTGGGGCCTCATGTGTGTCATATTAGCTCATAGGTGAAAGTCCATTCTGCCTTGCTTTTCACTATTGACTCTCTAACCCAAAGATGACCACACCCACCACAGTCATTTCCTGAACTCTCCTTAATTAGCACAAGGTTGGGCACAGGGCAGGTATTTAAGATATACGAATTGAGAGCTCTGAGCATCAGGCTTATGGAGAGAGAAAATTCTCTTCCTTCTTCCTGCTATCTAGCTCCAAAGTGCAAATCCATCCATAGGAGGCAGCTGTATGGCTGGGGAAATCTCAGAATGCCTGGGTGAAAAACATCCTAATTGTCTTCCAGGCCAATCAGTCTCCAGCCATCTAGAGAAGATGGCCAGTTAGGGCCCTGCTCCACAAAGGTTAAGAAAGAAATGCCAAGTCACCAACAGGCCACCTAAGTCGGGCCTGTTTTAGTGTTCCACTTGAGCAAAGGGATTGAGAACCCTGTCCCCACAGCCCAGTGTCTGTGCCGGGGACCTAGGACAGGATGCTGGCCCCAGCCCATGGTGACACCCACCTTGCTGGGAGATCCGCTTCACCAGCAGGTTGAGCTGCTCCACCACCAGCTGCTTCTTGCTCTCCATCAGGTGGGAGAAACTGCTCTGCAGAGCAGAGGCCATGGCTTGGGAGTCCTGGCTTAGGCTCTGCTTCAGCTGGGTTGTTGCATTATCTCCAACTAGGAACTGGAACTCAGGCACTTCTGCAGGAAGGCCAGGCCAGGGCCCATATCAGGAATGGCAAGATAGAACCCAAAAGTGGGAAGTTGCAGGGGGCCTATCCATCCCATCCCTAACCAAGAAGTCAGGCGGTGCTAAGCAAACTGCAGTGAAAACCGACTGCTCACCACCAGCCCTCAGCAACCACACCTAAGCCTGGTCTCATGGGATTATCCCAGTGGCTTCAAGAATTCATGAGGCTAATCAGCCTTTCAGTTCCTGTGACATTCAACCTCTGTTCTTGGCCACTGTTCTAGCTCAGCCCTGGGTTGCCCATGTATTCTAGCCCCAATATGCATGCTGTCAGCATTTTGCTAAACCTTACTTGTCAGAAAGGTCACAATTTCCTCAACTGGCCGGAAGCCACATAAGCCCTGAAAGGAGGTGAGGGCAATGGCCATTTCTGGCTTATGGTTGGAATCAGGGTAGTGCTGTGGAGCCTGGAGGTGCAGCTTCTCTGCCAATTCCTGTGGGATGGCCAGGGGAAGAGGAGGAAGGTCAAGGTGCAGCCATCACCTAGCAGGATACCAGTCCCACCCAGGCCTTGCTCCCTACCCTCCCAGGCCCCAGAAAGCAGTAGCTTCCTACTTCTAGCAACAAGCCCAGTCAAGGCATAATGCAGAAATTCCAGGTTCAGCCAACCCAGGGCAGAGACATGGGCCAAGTCTGGGGGCAGTCTTTAAGAGGCCTGGACTGCGAATCAGGAAACCCAAACACCAAGCCACACTCTGACACAAGCTGTGTGACTTTGGGTAAATCCCTCACTTCTCTGGGTCTTACTTTGCTCATCTAGAAATGAGGAGTTTGGATAGGCAAATGCTTATGATGTTACTCATGGGATTGTTGCAGAAAGACTCCCGGGGGTGGAGCTGAGGCAACAGCTAGGGTACCTGCCCTGCCCTAAAAGGTGAATTCTCTAAAAGAACCAAATAGGAAAATGTCAGATATGAATAGTCCTGGGCTGGGTTAAGTGAGAGAAACTCCCCTGGCACAGGCTGGTCAGCTGTTCACTTAGACTTAGCTGCCAGCATGTGTCACCATCATCTGGTCTTGCCGAGTTGTCAGGCCTGGATTTAGCTTTGAGCTGAAGCCTAGCATAGGTAGGGTAAAAGTAGCAGTAAAAGTTGTCAAAAGGGCCAGACTGGTGTGCTCAGTGGTTGAGCATCGACATATGAACCAGGAGGTCATGGTTCCATTCCTGGTCAGGGCACATGCCCATATTGCGAGCTCAATTCCCAGTGTGGGGTGTACAGGAGGCAGCCGATCAATGATTCTGTCTCATTATTAATGTTTCTATCTCTCCTTCTCTGAAATCAATAAAAAATATATTTTAAAAAAATTGTTAGAGGGCCTTAAAAGTAAGCTCTTCTCTACCTTGATTGTACCCCATTCTGATCCTATACCTTGTTAGGGTGTGCCTGGATGGAGAGGGCTGTTTCAACCGAGAGCACTTTGAAGAGGAAGGGCAGCTTGCCATTAAAGGTGTCCTTGACCTTTGAGCCTAAGCAGTCCTGGTTCTCAGCGATCCACTGGCCTAAGGTCCTCTGAGAGATTCGACTGTCAAGAATCTTGGCATCTCCCCGGGGATGGGTCCCCATCCACAGCTGGAAAAACAGGAAATTTGGGAGGAAAGAGAAAAACATACACCACCAGTTTGCCTGCCCCAATGCCTGAGTTACCCTTTGTTCCCCATAGGGCAGTTAAATCCCAAGACAGGCCTCCCAGCACTGGGTATAAATCCTCATGCAATCATGGACCTAAAATGAGGCAGCAGACCCCAGAATACCAGGAGCAGGAGACCCAGTCTCTAGTCCAGGTTCTGCCTCTAACCAGCTGTGTAGGCTTAGACTAGTTATTTCCTGTCTCTGAGTCTCAGTTTTCTCATCTGTCCAACAAGGAGAATAACACCTACACTGTCAAAGTCACTAGAAATCTCTGAAGCTCAAATAGCTCCAGGAGGTGTTAGCATTCATTTATGCCAGTCTCCGATTTAGAGGCTAAAGCCTCCCTATGCTTTTGGCTTTTTCTCTACTAAATGGGCAGAAATATAATTTAAGCCTATAATTTTAGGTTTAAAAATGTAAAAGCTAGTGCCCTGGCCAGGTAGCTCAGTTAGTTAGAGCATCATCCCAATTCTCCAAGGTTGTGGGTTTGATCCCCAGTCAAGGCACATACAAGAAGTAACCAATGCCTGGCCAGCATGGCTCATTGATTGAGCGTCGACCTATGAACCAGGAGTTCACAGTTCCATTCCCAGCTGGCCTATGCCCAGGATGCAGGCTCCATCCCTAGTATGGGGTATACAGTAGGCAGCTGTTGAGCCATTCTCTCTCATCATTGATGTCTCTGTCTCTCTCCCTCTCCTTTCCTCTCTGAAATTAAAACTAAAAATAAAATACACAAATAAAAAATAGAAGCAACCAATTAATGCATAAACAAGTGGAACAAATCAATGTCTCTCTAATCAATAAATACTTTTGTTTTGTTAATCCTCACCCGAGGATATTTTCCCCCATTCATTTTTTAGAGAGAGTGGAAGGGAGGGAGAGAGGAAGGGAGACAGACAGACATCAGTGTGAGAAACACATGGATTGGTTGCCCTCTGCAAGCAGAGGATTGAACCTGCAACCCAGGTACCCACCCTTGACAGGAACTAGAACCCACGACCTTTCTACCCTTCAGTGCCGGCGGAGATCAAGACTAACCACTTAGAAACACTGGCCAGGGCAGTAAGTAATTTTTTTAAATAAATAAAAATGTAAAAGTCAAAGTAAAAATTTTAATTGTCAAAGAAGACTGAATAAAATTCAGTAAGTGCTAAGAGTTCTTTGAGGAAGGACACTGGAAACCCCGGCCTATTATGAGAAAACCTTTCTTCTTTGGGTGCAGCTTCCCCCTCCCAGGTGATCCACGTGCCTTGCCTCAGGTCCTGTGGAGCGGAGGAGTCTAAGTGGGCTGCCGGGCTCTCACCTCTGCGTATGGCTTGTCCTCTGAGATCCGGGCCAGTGGGTCACTGCTGGCCAGTAGCCGAGCCACTTCACTGTGTGAACCCATCTTCCCCCAGGCATACTGCTGCACCACACAGGAAAGTGGGAACACTGGGGGCACAGACAGGGGGTCAGCTTCCACTCCACCCCTGAGGCCGACTCTACTGTCCCGGGGAAACTTGACATCAGCTGCGGGTTTTGTCTGAGGGGCAAAGTCACATAAGGGGTTTGTAGGCTGTAGGCTGAGACCCTGCTCCTCTGCAGGCCCCAATGTTCCTATTTATAAAACGGGCAATGAGGCTCTTCTGCTGACGTGGGGCAGATGGCTGCACCGAGATGACGGGGAGGGAGAGGAAGGAACCTTTTCCACTGCACGCGGTCTCAAAGCGACCCTCGTGCGGCCTTTTCCCTAACGACCTTCCTCGAGGGTAGCAGTAACGACTCAGTCCCCATCGCAGGTACCCCTCCCCTTCCTGACGCCCATCCATCTTTCCGCAAAGTCCCGAGGGTGGGTTCGACCTGCCATATCAAGTCAGGAAGGGTCCCCAGGACGCGATCCACACCCTCGCTCGCCTGCACCCCGACGCAAAGCCCACCTCGCTGAGAGGCCATCCTGGCAGCACCGGACCTGACTTCTCGCACGTATGCCCTTCCCGGCAGCAACCGCGCGGCCCCTCTGTGCCCAGAGCTTCATGGGAAACGTAGTTCCTCGAGAGGGAGAGCCTGGGATGCGCGGGAGCCCCCTGCGGCCATTCCTGCAATCGCTCTCCCACTCTCAAGTAACCAGAAGCCTCCACCAGTTCACAGGCTTCCAGTCTGCAATCCTTAGATCTAAGCGTTCATTCGTCCTCCACTGGACACATTTTTTGAGAACCTGCTAAATGCCAGGACTGTTCAAAGGGCTGGAGATACATCGGAGGACAAGATACTGATCCCTTTGTCTCTGTAGAGTTTACATTCTTGTGAAGGGAAAATAGTCAAACAAGAATAATAAATAAATCGTATAGTATGTTGAAAAATAAGTGCTACAAAAAGGGGTGGGTAGCAGTTTGCAGAATTTATTTATTTTTAAATATATTTTTATTGATTTCAGAGAGGAAAGGAGAGGGAGAGAGAGATAGAAACATCAATGATGAGAGAGAATCACTGATAGGCAGCCTCCTGCACGCCTCCCACTGGGGATCAAGCCCGCAACCCCGGGCATCTACCCTTGACTGGGATCCCGGGACCCTTTGGTCCGCAGGCCGACGCTCTATCCACTGAACCAAACTAGCCAGGGCTGCAGAATTTAAAATGTTGTCTAAGTAAGCCACATTGAGAAGCTGACATCTAAGCACAAACTTGGAGGTGAGGACAAGAGAGGGTTCTGGGCAAAAGAAACAGCTAGAGGGAAGGCCCTAAGGTGGGAATGTGGAATGTGCCTGCCGTGTTCTGGAGTAAATAGCAAAGAGGCCAGTGTGGGGAGAGCTGGTGAGCAGGACAGGGGTGGTCAGAGGGGAAAGGCAGTGAGCAGAACTTTGGAGGTCATTGTGAAGACCAGGTTTTACTCTGAGCATCACAATCATTAGCAGGTTTGAACAAAGAATTGCTGTGATCTAAGCAGGGACTCACTGATGCTTGATCATGATGGCAAATATCACATGCAAGGCCCTTAACCTGTCTGAGCTTCTCTTTCTTAATCTGTAAAATGGGATAATGCTGGACTGACAAGCTTGTTGGAGGGTCAGATGGGATGATGTGGGATTCAGGAAGGCAGTCAGTTCTGGGGGCTCCTCTCATCCTCCCTGCCCTAAGTTCTACAGCACTCAGAACCCCAGCCTCTCCTCCAGGCTGAACTGCTCACAAGTCACAACACACAGAAGTCAAGGAGAGTCACCAGGAGCCCTGTATGGCAAAGGCTAGCCTGGGCCTTGGATGTGGAATAATATTACTATATATATCCTGTGGAGAAAGGCTCTGACATCTGGACCTCCACAGTCAACAGCCCAGGAGGTAGGCAGCCAGCTGGAGGGGTCCAAGAACACAGTAGCCAAAGCTTCAGGGAACCTTGTCTGAGGGGGCTACAGTCCTGACTCTGCCTCCCCTACACTGATTCCCACAGCCTCTACCACACATGCCCAGGAAAAGAGGGGTACTGTTTTCTCTGTTATGTTATGTCCATCTGTAAACATCAACCTCCCCTGGGGTCCCCTGGCTCAGATAAATCAGCCTGCATTTCAAAGGAAGCTTCACCATATACTAAGGAATAATGAAACGGAAAAATAAGAATCATACAAACAGTCCTAGCTGGTTTGGCTCAGTGGATAGAGCGTCGGCCTGGGGACTGAAGGATCCTAGTTCGATTCCAGTCAAAGGCACGTGCCCGGGTTGTGGACTTGATCCCTCGTGGGGGGCATGCAGGAGGCAGCTGATCAATGATTCTCTCTCATCATTGATGTTTCTATCTCTCTCTCCCTTTCCCGTCCTCTCTGAAATCAATAAAAATATATTTTTTAAAAAGAATCATACTAACAGCATATCTCCCCCTAGCCTTTTTTTCTCAGTGGTTAGAGCATCAGCCTGAGTACTGGAGAGTCCCGGGTTCCATTCTGGTCAAGGGCACATACATTGGTTGCAGGCTCCTCCCTGGCCTGGGTCCTGGTTGGGGCACATGCAGGAGGCAACCAATGGATGTGTTTCCCTCAGATTGATATTTCTCTCTGACTTTCCCTCTCTCGTCCACTCTCTCTAAAAATCAATGGAAAAATATCCTCAGGTGAGAATTAAAAAACAAAACAAAAAAGAGGGATTAGATTAGGTACTGAGGGTTCTTAGAGCATCTCCCACTATGACCACCACAGAAGACAGAGTCACTTCCTCATAGTATTTTGTTGGGAGCCATTAAAGATATTGGCTTAAACAAAGCCATCTTAAGAACTATAAGAAACTCCTGATTATCAGAGACCACCTGTGTCTTGCAAGTTGGCCAGCAGTTACAGATAAACTACCCTCACACAGCTGCTAAATCACACATCTCCGCTGATAAGCACAGCCATCAAAAGCCTAATCTCTAGTAAAAGGTTACTGCCCATAGACCCCTTTACCCACCCCCCTTCCCTAAAACAGTATATATCCTGCCGCTGTGAGAATAAAGTTTGAGGCTTGATCAGAACTTGTCTTGCCTCCATTCTTTCGTGTCCCTTGTTTGTCTCATTCTCCTAGGGTGTCTCTTCGTTCCCCCGTTGTTGTCCCGCGGGTCGGGACAGTCTGGTGCCCAACGCGTGGCGACTTGGGGGACCCCCTGCGAGAACGTCTGCTTGGAAGCGCCTGGCCAGGCACCCCATAGAGTCGCCGCGCAGTATTGACTCGCGAGTGAAGACTCGGCATCTTGATCGCCACAGTTTCGCCCGCCCGTGAGACAGATTGTTGTGAAGGTAAGCAGACGAAACTTTTCAAACAAGAATTTCAAAATACCTCTTGAGAGCCCTCACCCTCTTTGGTTGGCCCTTTTAGTTTTCTTGATCTCCCTCCAGTCCACTAATAAGCACTTCACCTCGCCGTTCGGGGAAGAGTGAAGGGTACCCGACACCGGCAGTGAAAACTCTGAATCACTGGGAAAAGTAATTCTTCTCTGGCCCGACCTGTGTCGCCCTCTCTGGCAAACTCTGAGCTCGCTAAGTCTTAGTGGTTGCCATCCTGGTATGGGGCTTATACATCCCAACCTATGACACGCAAGCAGAGGCCGTAAGGTAAAAGGAGAGCGGTTACATAAGGATCACCAGAGATTTAAGAAATTCCCAGCTGACCTGGCACGGGGTTTATACGTCCCAGAGGCTTACGTGGAGGAGGAAATCTTGAGAACTACCTGTGCTAGGGGCAGGGGCCTGACAAAAAAGAATTACTGAGTAGACTGAGGGACAGGGGCCATGGGAAAGAAAAATGGCTAATTACCTCACTAGAAAAGCAATGTGTTATGATTGAACCCAGGCAGATGTGACCCTGCTCGTAAATTTTATGTAAACTTTTTACCCTGCCAGTACCAGGAACGGCTAATGACCCGCTTTGCAGTTTTTTTCTTTTTTTAAAAAAAATACTTTGTAGTGTTGCAGATAAAAGGTCTTGCTGTACTCTTGGTCAGCACTGCAAGCTGTGGGCTCTTATGGGAAGGACACAGCTAGCAGTCAGCTGGTCAGCTTAATAAAGGCTCTTAAAATTTAAATTCTGAGTCGGTGGTCTATCTCGCTGAGCTAACCCATAACATTTGGAGGCCCGCAGCGAGATCCCCGGCAGGGGTGAGAGGGACCCCTTATTTAGGGCAGGAGGCTCTCCCCCGGCAGGGAGGAGAGGGACCCCTTATTTAGGGCAGGAGGCTCTCCCCTGGCAGGGAGGAGAGGGACCCCCTATTTAAGGCAGGAGGCTCTCCCCCAGCAGGGGTGAGAGGGACCCCCTATTTAAGGCAGGAGGCTCTCCCCCACTTGTCGCCGGGCACTCAGCGAGATACCCCACACCTGTGGACAATGATTACCAAGGAGGCCTCCAGTCCACCCAAAAACTTTCAATTCGGAAACCGAGCCACCTGGACTCTCGAGAGAGGTAAGGACCGGTCGTTAAACAGGAACTGGGACGTCCCACGGAAGGACCTATACGGAGGGCTGGACGCAGCGGTACTCCTGGTCCTGACCCACGGCCACGACGGTGGCCGGGGTCCCTGGTTTGTGTGGCTGTAGGCTGCACTGGGTTTGTCTGTCTGGTATTTGTTTGTTTTGGTGTTTATTGCCAAAAAGTTGTCTGCTTCTGTGTGTACCCTGCTGCAATGTTTTTTGAAAATTTTCAGGACTTCAAGGAGCAAGCTGCAGGTTCCGGGCAACCTTAGGTTGCATTTGGCTCGTTTGTTTTGTCTCTGTTCTTTGTTGTCTTTGTCTTTGTCAAATGGGATAGGGTCAGTCATCTTCGTCGGCCCCCTAACAATCAGGCCCACTCCGGGTGAGTGGAAGGGGAGCTTGATCACCTCCCGGGAAGCTATAGAGCTCCCTCAGGAATTGGGAAATTGTTAGGAATTAAATGGATTGTTTAAACTCTGAATGAATGTCTGGTGAAAGTATGTGAGTGTGGAGGGAGGGGGCCTGCCCTCTCCTCTCCTTTGTGTGGCTCCATGACTCCAGTCAGGCGGGCATCTGCATGAGGATCTATAAAAACAGGTCACCCCCTCCCTTGTCTGTCTCTCGCCACCAATCATCATGGGATCGGGACAAAGTTTGTGTGGGACTAGCCAAATTGCTACAGAGAAGGGGGACTGGATACAGCTCCAGCCTGGGCTAGGCTACTAAGAAAGTGTAAATCATTACTGGTCTGTGTGAAGTAAAGGCTACTTTGATTTATTCTACTTTCTATTGATAAGCTTGGCTGAACGTTTGGGCTGGCCCCTTTATGGTCTTTCAAAAGCCTCTTGCAGCTGCGAGAATTATTTTTTTTCTCAGAGTCTTTTGCTCACTATTAAAGGGGAATCAGCCCACTTAGCTAATAAAGATTTCTATCAGTTGCTCTAACCTAGGTTGTAGATTTACTGTATTAAACTGAAGTTCTAGGGTAGATTTAAAGGTTATAATGTTAATGCTTTTGATTTACAGCGATTCTGTAAACGGGAGTGGCCCACTTTCCAGGAGGGGTGGCCGGATGCAGGGTCTTTTGATCTGACCACTGCCTGCCAGGTCCATTATGTCATATACGGCCGCCCAGGGCATCCTGATCAAATTCCTTACATTCAGGTTTGGATTGACATATTGTCCAAGAAACCCCGGTAGATAAGGGCTTGCCTCTCGAGGGGAAAATTGGGACAGAGACAGACAATTTTTTTGGCCGGGCCCAAGAAGGGAAAGGCTCCCCTGGTCCTTCAGGGAGAGCAGGAGGAACCCATTAGCCAGCTGCCCCCCTATGGTCCCCAGGCATCGGATCTGGGTGAGCCCCGGCCTCAGGCCCAGGCCATGCCACCAGCTCTTGACCCGGAGCCCCTGCCTCCCCCGATGCCAATTGTCTTCCCTCCGCACCCACCGACGGGAGGGGCTTTGTCGTCCTTCAACCCCTTCAGTCCATCCCATACTAGACAGGGACAGCGTATGGAGGGAGAGAGAGAGAGGGGGAGAACCTGCAGGACCCTGTGACATCTGCCAGTCCTGCAGTTCCTATGTTGCCACTACGGCAGGCCGGCCCTCTAGATCTGGGGCCAGACGGGCAGCCCTCTGGGTATGCAAGGCAGATTGAGACGCTATTCCCCAGCTCCAGACTAGATTGGGGAGTGAATGATCAAAGAAGGGGGGCTGGATGCCTGAGCTGCCTGCAGTGGCCCTGAAAAAAAAAAAGCAGCAGCAGCAGCAGCAGCAAGAAAGTAGAGAACAGCAGAAATTTACCTGACATTAGAGCTGCCCTGCTGCTGCCCAGTAAAAAATGAATGTTTTACAACAAGCAATACAAGACTTAGGCCTTTGGCTTGCAGGCTACAGCAGTTAAGCCAGAAGCCAGTGACTAGTACTAGCCTTCCTACAGCCCCAGAAAGCGTAGCAAGCCTGAGATCTATGAAAGCTGCAGATAGAGCTAGTAAAAGCTCCCTGCTTGCAAATGTTCTGAAGGGGTTTAGTACCTGTTGCTGCTGGAAGAGGAGGGGCTGATAGCCCCTTCCAGTGCACTCTCTTTAAAGAGGCCTCGTCGCTGCTCTGCCATAAAAGGGGACTTGTGGAAAGACAAGAAAAGCAGGGCCCTGTAACTAATAAACAGAGTTAAGAAAAGAGCACTCTCCCTGGACCTGGGAGCCATCAGGACTTTGAAATTCTCCAAGAGAGGAGAAGTCTGACTCAGAGACCAGCCGAAACCTCGTTGGGTTAGTTAGGAGGACCGGAGGCTGCATATTGAACTTATAGACTGCAATTTGCTAGACAGAGGTCCAAGCCCAGTTGAATAGGGGTTAAGCTACCTGTATACTGTCTTACAGGCCTGTGTGGCCATGCCCATGTCAGGGCTGGCACAAAACCTCAACTGTAGGAAACTGGGGAAGGCCTGTCTAGAACAGAGGGGGTTAGTAAAGTAGTGAATACTGGCTCTCTGTTACAGGAATTACAGACCCTGTGAGGTCCTGTGACATGTAAGACCCTATAAGGAAATAAAGCTCCTTTAGTCCGTTCTGAGAGAACAAGTCAAATAAGGGGAGCCCTACTACAGGGAACAGCTATACCTATCTATTTAATTATAGACACATTGTAAATTTCTTCTTACCATTTAAAGATAGATTAAAGGCTGTGTTTCCCTCCAGGCAACCCAACTGAAACCCCAATAGTGACAGGGGAAAGGAGGCTCTCGATCGGTATCGCCAGACTCTATTAGGGGCCATCCAAGCTACTGCTTGGAGACCCACAAACCTCTCTAAAATGACAGAGACAGTCCAGGGGCCTAACCCTGATGCCCCGGAAAATCGGAGGGCTGTCAATGTTACATTTGTTTCCCAGTCGACCTCAGATATTAAAAATTACAGAAATTAGAAGGCTTTGAGGAGAAATCAATCTCTGAGTTGGTTGAGGTGGCCCAGAAGGTTTTCAACAATCGGGAGGACCCGACGGCAGGTTTAAACACCCGGATGGCCAAGGTCCTCCTGGCCTTAAATGAAAAAAAAAAGGCCCAAGAGGCCAGAGAAACAACAAGGGCCAAGAAAAGCCTTCCGGAAGAAAAGGAGTCCAACCCCGGCTTGGGAAAAATCAATGTGCATTTTGCAGAAAGGATGGACATTGGAAACAAAAATGCCCTAAAAGTGCGAGGGAACCGACTCCCATGTTGGTGAAGGAGGTGGATTAGGGTTGTCAGGGCTCAGCTGGCCCCCAAGAACCCAGGATAACCCTGACAGTTTGGGGGGCCAAACGGTGGACTTCCTTGTGAAACTCATAGCACTCACTCAGGCCCTCTGGTGGGAAAAAGGAAAAAGAGTGAACCTTTTAGCTTCCTGAAAACAGCTGCCTTGAACCCTGCCACACTCCTCCCTGACGTGGAGGGAGAGGCCCCTTTGCCTGACTGCAAGGAGACACTGACTACCCTCACTCCCCTCCGCAAGAACCTTGTGGACCAGCCCCTGCAGAATCCGGATGAAACCCTCTACATGGACATCACCCGGTATGCGGTATGCGGGGGCGGCAGTAGTAACATGAGGAGGAGCCAGGGGAGATCTAAGAAGCCCTGGTGAGTGCCCCAGCACTGGCCCTGCCAGACCTACCCAGGGACTGCAAGGATATATCTCCTTACACTGCCCTTACAGGAGGCCAAGGAATTGGCTAAATGACCAGTAGGGCCCCTAGAAGTTCTCGTAGCCCTGCCAGCATAAAGGCTCCCAGAGAAGCCTACTCATCTGCCGGAGAAGCAGAGGCTAGCTGAGAAACTAAGGGCCCGGGAAGAAGAGGCTGGATGGCTAATTCTGCCAGATGGGAGGCCTATCGTGCCAGAAGCCCTGGGGCGAACCATCGCTTCCCAGACCCACCAGAGTACCCACCTTGGGGGAATGAAACTATCAGACTTGATTAGAAAGTGCCAAGTATGTGCCCGAGTAAATCAAGGGCCCCCTGTTGTGGCCATGCCGGGGCAGCGATCCCGAGGTCAGAACTCCGGAGAACACTGGGAAGTGGACTTCACTAAGACACCAGGAGGACAAGGAAGGCAGAAGTACCTGCTGGTTTTCATTGATACCTTCTCTGACTGGCCTGAGGCATATCCAACCAAGACAGAGACAGCACAGGCAGTAGTTAGGAAACTCCTCACTGAAATTGTCCCCCGGTTTAGCCTACCACTGTACATGGGGTCCGACGATGGCCCGGCGTTTATCGCCAAAGTTACACAATCCATAGTTAAGGCCCTGAGAGTTACTTGGAAATTGCATTGTGTTTATAGGCTACAGAGTTCTGGACAGGTAGAGAGAATAAATTGGACCCTAGAAAAACATTAACTAAGTTAAAATTAGAGACTGGCGAAAACTGGGTAAGTCTCCTTCATTTTGCCCTCCTCAGAGCTAGGTGCACCCCATATGTTTGGTAGGTCGCCACCTCTCCTTCCCCGCCTAAGGGAGGAAGATCTTGCCTGGCTGTCTACCCGAAATTTGCTTAAGTCCTTACAGGCTTTGCAGAGCAGCGCCATGTCGGCACGACGGGTGGTGAGAGCCGTACGGGAGGAGGATGCACCGAGAACCAGTCCAACACAGCCTGCCTTCTCTCCGGGTGATCTCGTCTGGGTGAAGCATCACGACCCTGGCAACCTGGAACCTAGACGGGATGGACCCTACCAGGTGGTGCTGAGCACTCCAACCGCCATCAAAGTCGCAGGAAAGAGGCACTGGATTCATCGCACCCAAGCGAAGGCAGCTGACAGCGGTGACAGCCCCCTGGTACCTGGTGGCCCCAAATGGCACCTGGTGGGCATGCATCACCGGAATCACCCCTTGCATACTCTCCCTAAACCTCCAGACTGGGCCTGAGCCAGGGCTCTGTGTCCTAACTCATATCCTGCCGCAAGTGCATTATTACTCAGGGGAAGGAGGAAGGGAGCACCTCCTCAGAGAGCCCCAGCGGGTTAAGAGAGCCCCGGTTCTGGTTCCCCTACTCGTAGGACTCGGAATTGCAGGATCCACAGCGGTAGGGACAGCCGCCCGACTGACAGGACATCAAAATTACAAAGAACTGGGTAATCATATTGACCAACACCTGAGTATCTTAAAAAAAAAATCCATAGGACAGTTGGAAGAATCAGTAGGGTCCTTAGCTGAAGTAGTCTTACAGAACAGGAGGGAACTCGACCTACTTTTCCTGAAACAAGGGGGACTGTGCCTAGCATTAGGGGAGGCGTGCTGCTTCTACACTAACCACTCCGAGGTAATCAGAGAAAACTTAAGTCAGTTAAGGAAACAGCTGATGGACAGAGAAGAGGCCCATAGGGCAAAGGGGAACTGGTATGAGAATTTGTTCTCCTGGTCCCCGTGGCTCACGACCCTCCTATCTGCAGTGGCAGGGCCCCTCCTTCTCCTAATAGTAGGTCTCATTTTCGGACCCTGCCTGCTCAGGTGTCTCCTCAATTTTATCCAAGACCGAATCCAAGCTGTCAAGCTTATGGTCCTACACACCCAATACTCCAGAATCTTAGAGGAGGACGCTGAATCAAAGATTTGATTCGGGCATAAGACCAGTAGGGAATGTGCTAGGGGCAGGGGCCTGACAAAAAAGAATTACTGAGTAGACTGAGGGGCAGGGGCCATGGGAAAGAAAAATGGCTAATTACCTCACTAGAAAAGCAATGTGTTATGATTGAACCCAGGCAGATGTGACCCTGCTCGTAAATTTTATGTAAACTTTTTACCCTGCCAGTACCAGGAACGGCTAATGACCCGCTTTGCAGTTTTTTTCTTTTTTTAAAAAAAATACTTTGTAGTGTTGCAGATAAAAGGTCTTGCTGTACTCTTGGTCAGCACTGCAAGCTGTGGGCTCTTATGGGAAGGACAGAGCTAGCAGTCAGCTGGTCAGCTTAATAAAGGCTCTTAAAATTTAAATTCTGAGTCGGTGGTCTATCTCGCTGAGCTAACCCATAACACTACCCAGCCAAAATAATGGGCAACTCATTGAACTCTCATGAGGTATTTCTAGATGGGCTCAGGGAGTCCCTCAGGACACGGGGAGTAAGGGTTAAGAGAAAGATTTAAGCATTTCTCAGGGGGCTCAGGGAGTCCCTCAAGGCGCGAGATTTTCAGGTTAAAAAAGAAAGATTTAAGGATTTCTCAGAGGGCTCAGGGAGTCCCTCAAGGCTCGAGGATTTCGGGTTAAAAAGAAAGATTTAAAGAATTTTTTCACTTTCATCACTGACCTTTGCTCATGGTTTATTATAGACTTTTGATTTGCATGTTTAAAGTGTTAAAATTTTAGAAGGTAATCTTTTATAATTTTTGCATGTTATTATAGAACATAACCCTTGGTTTCTTGAAAAAGGTACATTAGATCTTAAAAGTTTGCCAAAAAGTTAATCAGAACTTGCCAAAAATTGTTTCCCCTTGTGGAACACGGCATTTCATTTCCTAGAGGCTTTAGGAGAGGTCAAGGAGGATGGATCTCCTCCCTCTTGCACCCTCCGCTCCTTAAGAGGAGCAGAAAGAAAAAAAAATGGGAGAAATGGCCTTCATGCCTCCCTCCACCTCCATGTCCTAATCCTGAAATGTTTAATTTGCCGTTAATAGAATCACCTGTGCAAAAAGGCCAAATTATAAAGAAATTGGAATATTAAAAGGTACTCCTTAAAATCAGGCTGAAAAAATAGTGCCATAGTCATCTTAATGTGTTTTCTTATCTTAATTTGTATTTGGAATCTAAAATCTGTAATAAGAAATGAAATCCCGCTACCGAATCCGCCTCTGGTGTGGAGAGATTCAAAGGTGGCAAGAGAGAGCAGAGTTACAAGCTCTCCTGCAATGAGATTACTAATGTTCTGTTTAAGAATTACCTGAGAACATGTCGGGAAGTGCAAAGTCTAGCCAAGGCCACCTTGGGTGCTAGCTATTACTTTGGAAAGCGAAAAAGGAAAAACATTTTAAAATCTGTTTTTCTATTAAGCATGACTTTGGGGAAAATACGCCATCTGAGTCATTTGCTGAAACTTCCCCCAAAGCAGGATGTGGTGGAAAGAAAAAGGGAGCACTTGGCGATCTAATATGGACGCCCCCTCCCCAGTATTCTAATTTAAAATCTCCTTCTCGTAATTGAAAAGTTCTACAAAATTTAAAATGCGTCTGGGATTTCTGTTCACATGTAAAGAGAGAACCTGGCTTGAAACTGATGCGCGCAAGTTCCGATTTTGGACATTTAGATAGAGTTTTAAGCTAAAATCTCTTTACAAATGTGCAGAATAAAACCCAAGACTGATTATTTCCTAAATAAAATGGCGAATTTGACCCAGGGTAGAAATTCTAGCAACAAGATTGGTATTTTCCCATAATAATGTTAATGAAACCTATTCAAAGCTAGCTTTAAGACCTCTAAAAGAAATATCAGTATAATTGTCTCTGTTACAAAAATTTGCTAAAGTAAATGCCTTAAAATAATTGAATTCAAACCCCAAGAATTATTAAAAATATCTTAATTATAAAATCTAAGTAGCCCGGTAAAAAACCGGCCCTTTGTTAATTAAAAAGGCTAGCCACGCCTTCCTGACGGAGAAAGGGGCTGCTTCCCGCCTGTAGCAAATTCTTAAAGAATGTGGTCAATTTACATCTGATTGGTCCAGGGTAGGCCAAACCTGTTCTTCCAGGGAAAACAGTTCCTCCCCCGCCTCCCCGCCCCCAGGCCAATTTTGAAACTTCCCACCGGCAAGCAAGGGGCAGGAAACAATGTAGCTAAACCCTGTTTCTTGACCTTCCCCAGAGGAAAAAATTATGGTCCTTTTAAAATCAAAGGCTGGGCCAGGCCTGCCTTGCCAGCCTCAAGTGTGGTTTTCCAAAGCTGCTGGGAAATTTAAGAACTTGGAGTTTACACCTAGGTATCTTGAAATGACATAATACTGAATTAAATGAGATCTGAGTATGCCTCATACAAAATCTAGAGGACAGTATTAAATCTGTTGGTTGATTATGTCTTGCATTTTTAAAGTTTAGTCTTAATGTTACTGATTGAGAAATGAGTTTAAATTTAATTAATATCTCTTAATAATAATAAGTATATAATTTTTAAATCATATATATATATTTAATGGTCTTTTCAAGTTGGATTTCGAAACTATACTTGAAATCACATGGAAAGCTTTATCAAATAAAAATTAATAAATATATTTTAAGTTTTTGCCTCTGAGAAAGGGCAAAACAAGTTATTTTGTTTAATATTTCTTAAAATACAGCAGTGAAATTTTAAGATATAATTTAAAATACAAAAGCTCCTCACTACTGCATTTTAAATTAGGCTGGAGGTGAAGCAGCATTTGCACCTTGTGTATCAGACATAAAACTTTACTAAATTTACTAATCTTTGTAAGCAATTGAATCCTAGTAAAGTAAATTCTTCTGAAAAAGTTACTGAAGGCTTCCCATGATCCCTCTGTATATGCAAATAAGCCGAAAGGGAACGCTGTTTAAAAACATTATTTTAAATTTAATAAAAAGGAGACATTTTAATATTTTGAAATATCTTCCACTAATATTTACAGGATAATCTAATGATTTGCTGTTAAAATACCAGATCTGAAAATAAGTACAGTCACCATAAATGTTTAATGACTTTGACTTGGAATACATGGCCTTGCGGCACTATCAGGCAAGATCCAAGAAGTAACCCTATAGGTTACTTTGTGTAAAAAAGATTTTTCTTTTTTAAGTTAAAGTTCTCCTAGTGTAATCCAGCAGGAGGACAAACCAGACAACCAACAGCCCAGAAGCCACCTGGGGCATGGTGTAAAAAGAAGTATGGTAACAATTAATTCAGATAAAAACTGTAATTCAGATAACATGCCTAAGTTTTACCTAGGTTACCCAAGGACTCTAGATAATGTGTTTACCCAAAACTGTAGTTTAGATAGCATGCTGTTTCTGTAAATTGCTTTTTTTTTGCAAACTAGGTCCCTCATTCCAAACCTCAAGACAGCCAATTTAAAATTGAATTGTCATGACCTAGAGCAAAAAATATTCTTACATGGTATTATTCTACAAAGTTTTATTAATTTTTGATGCTTTACAATAGTATATTGTGCATTTATCCCAAACAAACTTACAAATTAATATTTACCTTGGATATTTTGAGAATGTGAAAGGATTTATTCCCTCCTGGGGAAGGCACTTAAGCATTCGGTATTGACCTCTCTTGACCTTTTTTTAGGAACAGCATTGCATACCTATAATAAATTATCTAACCAGCTAATTGATGATGTCCAAGCTCTCTCAGGCACTATCAATGATCTCCAAGATCAGATAGATTCCTTAGCTGAAGTAGTACTACAAAATAGAAGAGGGTTAGATTTGCTCACAGCAGAACAGGGAGGAATATGCTTAGCCCTACAGGAACGCTGCTGCTTCTATGCCAACAAATCCGGGATCGTCCGAGACAAGATAAAGAAGTTACAAGAAGATCTAGTGAAAAGACGGAGAGAATTATTCGAGAACCCCCTTTGGAGCGGATTGAAAGGACTCCTGCCCTACCTGCTTCCTGTTCTCGGCCCCCTTATAAGCCTTCTCCTAATCCTGGGCTTTTAGGAAATTAACAGACTTTGTAAAACAGCAGGTTGATAGCGTCCTGGCCAAACCCATTCAGGTACACTACCATCGTCTAGCCATGTTAGACCGTGAATGTGATTATAATGACTGCTAAAACTCCCTCCCTGCGGGGACAGCATGACGCCAGAGGGATGCTTGCCTACTCCCCATAGAAGGAGAAAGGCATGGGCACCGACCTGGGTGCACGGCAAAGCACTGCAAGGGAAGGTCACAAAAAATTTTTTTGACCTCCTCTGGATTTCCCTGTGAGCACACCTGGTTTGCATAGAGGTTGGTATCCATACATAACTTTTGGCTCTGCCTCTCCTCCCCAAAAGATACCAAGAGCCACTGACGGTGGGATCCCACCATCCCACGGGAGGAACCAGGTCCCTACTCCCCCAGTCGGTTAAAGCCCACCCTTAATAAAGAAAAAGGGAGGAATTGTTGGGAGCCATTAAAGATATTGGCTTAAACAAAGCCATCTTAAGAACTATAAGAAACTCCTGATTATCAGAGACCACCTGTGTCTTGCAAGTTGGCCAGCAGTTACAGATAAACTACCCTCACACAGCTGCTAAATCACACATCTCCGCTGATAAGCACAGCCATCAAAAGCCTAATCTCTAGTAAAAGGTTACTGCCCATAGACCCCTTTACCCACCCCCCTTCCCTAAAACAGTGTATATCCTGCCGCTGTGAGAATAAAGTTTGAGGCTTGATCAGAACTTGTCTTGCCTCCATTCTTTCGTGTCCCTTGTTTGTCTCACTCTCCTAGGGTGTCTCTTCGTTCCCCCGTTGTTGTCCCGCGGGTCGGGGCAGTATTTCTATGGGAGGGAAGAACTTAGATTGCTGGGACAGAGCCTCCACCCCATGCTACCCTCCCTACATACAGAAAAACATATCGATAAGGAAAACTGAGGCGTTCAGAGAACCTAAAGCCTTTCACCCTTACCTCTTGCTTGTCTGTCTCTAGCGGAACTGATCACACCTTATTATCCAGTGATGATCTGCTTTCCTCTCTCTTCTCTACTAGACCATGTGTCTAATTTGCCATCACATATCTGCCAGTGCCCAGCTGAAGCTTAAGTTATAATAGCAGCTAACATTTATTTTCATTTCCTTTTTTAAAAAAATTTTTTTTATTGATTTCAGAGAAGAAGGGAGAGGGAGAGAGAGAGATAGAAACATGAATGATGAGAGAGAACCATTGACCAGAGCCTCCTGCATGCCCCCTACTGGGGATAGAGCCCACAACCTGGGCATATGCCCTTGGCTGGAATCAAACCTGTGACCCTTCAATCCAAAAGCCAATGCTCTATCCACTGAGCCAAACCAGCTAGGGCCAGCTATCATTTATTTTCTACTAAATCCTGTACTAAGCCTCTCTCAAGAATTCTCTCACTTCATTCTCAAGATAGGTACTGTCATGAGCCCCATTTTAGAGATGAGAAAAATGGATCTTGGAGAGATGAAGTAACTGGTCCAAGAACATAGAGTTCTGGTCTACTATACCTCCTCCCTTGTTAACTATGTGAATGAATAAATAAATGTATGATGTATCTTTCACAGGAAATGTGGACAGATCCCAGGAGACTTCAAAGACAGATAAGTGGGCCAGCTCTACACTGATAATAAGTTCCATTCTTTCTTCACCAGTCCACCATTTTACTAGGTTGGTCAGACAAGGAGAAGGCAGGACAGCTTCCTGCTGTATAGACTGTTTTCTCAGGCTGCAGACAGGCTGTATATCTCCTATGATATTATCTATATACTAGAGGCCCAGTGCAAGAATTCATGCACGGGTGGGGTCCCTAGGCCTGGCTGGTGATCGGGGCTGATCAGGGCTGGGCCAATTGGGTCTTGCCAGCCTGGGGGAGGAACAGGGGGAGGGACCTCGGGCTGATCAGGGCCTGCTGGCCGGGGGAGCGAGGTGGGGGGGAGAGAAACAGGGCATGGGAGGTTGGCTGCAGGCCCCTAGGAGGGAGCTGGCCCTCCACCCTGCTGGGAAAGGGGCTGCGTTCACCACCGCTCACCTCTGGTTCCCTGGCTCAGCCTGGGCCCAAAGGCCCTGGTGAGGTCAGGAGAGGAGGCGATGGTTGCCAGGCAGGGCGTGGAAGGAACGGATGCCAAATACTGACACCAGCGCCCAGCCATTGCCTGGTTCCTTACCTCTCCCCCACACTCCTTCCCTCACTGCCACTGCAGCGGGCGGGTGGTGCGCCGATCAGGGCCTGCTGGCCGGGGGCAGGGCATGGGAGGTTGGCCGCAGGCCCTGAGAAGGGAGCCGTCCCTCGGCCTCCCCAGGGGCCATGTCCACTGCCACCCACCCCCAGTTCCCCGTCCCAGCCAGGTACCCAAAGACCCTGGCGGGGTTGGGAGAGGAGGCGACGGTGACTGGACTGGGCGCAGAAGGGCTGGATGCCGGATGCTGACACTGCTGGCCAGCCACAGGAGGTTGGCTGTGGGAGTGCACTGACCACCTGGGGCAGCTCCTGCGTTGAGCATCTGCCCCCGGGTGGTCAGTGCATGTCATAATGACTGGTTGACCGGTCATTCCTGTTGTTCCGGTTGTTCAGTTGTAATGGTTGCTTAGGCTTTTATATATGTACTAGAGGCCCGGTGCATGAAATTCATGCACGGAGGGGGTTCCTCAGCCTGGCCTGCACCCTCTCCAATCTGGGACACCTTGGGGGATGTCCGACTGCCAGTTCAGGCCCGATCCCAAACTGGCAGTCGGACATCCCTCTCGCAATCTGGGATGACTGGCTCCTAACCACTTGCCTCCTTGCCTGCCTAATCGCCCCTAACCCCTCTGTCTGCTGGCCTGATTGCCCCTACCTTGCCCCCCTGCCTGCCTGATTGTCCCTAACCTCTCTGCCTGCCGCCTGATCGCTCCTAACTGCCTCTGCCTGCCTGCCTGATCACCCCTAACTGCCCTCCCCTGCCAGCCTGATCTCGCTCCCAACTGCCCTCCCCTGCCGGCCTTATCTCACCCCCAACTGCCCTCCCCTGCCGGCCTGATTGCCCCTAACTGCCTCTGCCTCAGCCCCCACCACCATGGCTTTGTCTGGAAGATGGCCAGTTGACTCAGTTTAATTAGCATATTACTCTTTTATTAGTATAGATAGATTATATAGGATAGGATTGCTTAAATGGGGGGGGGGGGCGGTGGGAAGCCTTTTTCAACAGGAGGAGATGCTCTTGGCAGACAAAAAATACATAATCCTTATATCTGGACTGATAGCCAGCCATATGCACCATACTGCCAAACCGGTCATTAAAAAATTGAACCACTTTCGGCTGGCGAGGCCCAGAGAAAAAGAGAGGCAAGAGCTGATCAGCAGGTCAGACCCTGCTACTCTCTCCAGGCCTCACCAGCAGCCTGGGATGGCTGCTGATCAGCCCCACCTCTCTCTCTCTGAGAGGTCAGCAGTTCAGCCTGCTCACCCACTCAAGCCTGCTGCGCGTACAGCCTGGTGTTCGGTCGTCCCTTCGGTTATTTTGGACATTACGGACCCTGACTCTTTATATATAGAGAGTAGAATATAATCATTTAAAAATGTAATGACTGTTCTTAGTTCAAGAGCTATACAAAAACAGGCAGTAGGCTGGATATAGCCTCCTGGATCTAGTTTTCTGTCACTTGCCCTACAGCACAATATCCTTGTTACCTAAAATTCCATTGACAATCATTTTTTAAACCCAGTCATAAAATCTATTAAATATTTCTTTTACATGTTCTCAGTCATCATTTGTTTTTTTTCTAGCTTCCCCTTATCTATCCTAATCACATTATTTCTTCTACTTTAATTAAGTGAATGATTAAAATTACAAATGAGACCTTTTCATTCAAAGTTCCATCTTCTTTTCTTTGTGATATCTTTAGCAAAAGTACTTTTTGAGAGAGGTTGGACAATATAGGTAATAAACAGTGTATTAGAAAACCTGCAGTGAGTAAGCCATAGGAAATTTGCAATATAGGGAAAGCAGCTTAATTTAAATAAAAGCACATATATATATATAAAAAATTGAACCACTTTCTTACACCTTACACCAAACAGCTGTTGCCCTAAAAACCCCTCCTCAGCCCTCACCTTAGGTTCTGCCTTCGCAGTTCACCCAAATTAGGTACTGATTGGTTGGTTTCTATTGCCAGTGTCAAAAGCTCCGCCTCCTAGACAGCCATTGGCTCCTTGCAATTCACCCAGATTTGGTCCTGATTGGTCAGTTTCTATGCCAGTCAGCGTTAAAAGCCCTGCCTCTTAGGCAGCCATTGGCTCCTCGCAATTCACCCAGATTTGGTTCTGATTGGTCAGTTTCAGTGCCAGTCAGTGTCGCTGGGCCTATCTCTGGGCCTGATCATAGAGGTGGGGCTGATCAGCAGCCACCCCAGGCTGCTGGCGAGCGGGCTGAACTGCTGACCTCTGGAAGAGAGAGAGAGAGAGAGAGAGAGAGAGAGAGAGAGAGAGAGAGAGAGGCTTGGCTGCTGGCAAGGCCTGGAGAGAGAAGCAAGGTCTGATCACCCTGCTTCTCTCTCTGGGCCTAATCAGCTGCTGCTGCTGCTGATCAGCCCCACCTCTCTCTCTCTCTTCAAGAGGTCAGCAGTTCAGCCCACTTGTCTGCTGCAAGAGCAGCCTGGCGTTCGGTCGAGCCTTCGGTCGTTTTGGATGTTACAAACCTGGCTCTTTATATATATACTAGAAGCCCAGTGCACAAAAATTTGTGCACTCGGGGGGTGGGGGGTGGGGTCCCTCAGCCCGGCCTGTGCCCTCTCGCAATCTGGGACCCCTCAAGGGATGACCACCTGCTGGCTTAGGTCTGCTCCCCAGGGGCTTGGGCCTAAGCTGGTTTAATCAGACATCCCTCTGGCAGCCTGGCAGCCCTCGGGGGATGTCCACTTGCCAGTGGGGAACAGACCTAGGCTGCAGTCGGACATCCTTAGCACTGCTGAGGAGGCAGGAGAGGCTCCCACCACCAGTATAGCTCATGTACTGGCAGCCATCAGCCTGGCTCGTGGCTGAGCAGAGCTCCCCCATGTGGGGATACTGCTGGGATGACTGGCCAGCCTGGGTGAGGGGCTGATGGCTGTTTGCAGCTGGTC
Source organism: Myotis nattereri (assembly GCF_964212035.1). Lineage (NCBI taxonomy): Eukaryota > Metazoa > Chordata > Mammalia > Chiroptera > Vespertilionidae > Myotis > Myotis nattereri. Next base: position 109,973,859 of record NC_138075.1, read on the forward strand.
ACACCCCATTCAGGGTGGGGGTCCCCACTGGGGTGCCTGGCCAGTCTGGGTGAGGGACTGAGGGCCGTTTTCAGGCTGGCCGGCGACTGAAGCTCCCAGCCTCTCCTTTTTTTCTTTTTTATTCTGAAATTTATTTACCTTCTATAATTGAAACTTTGTTGCCGTCACTGGAGCTGAGAGCCGGGCTCTTGCTCGTTCCAGCTCTGAGGCCACGGCCTACTGAAAGCAGGTATCTGGGGTTTGTTTAGCTTCTATAATTGAAACTTTGTTGCTTTCGGAGCTCAGAGCCAGGCCGCGGCAGGCGGGGAACCTTGGCTTCCTCCATCACTGGAGCAAGCAAGCCTCCTGCTCACTTCAGCTGCGTGGCTGCTGGTCGCCATCTTGGTTGGGTTAATTTGCATATCTTGCTGATTAGCCTATGGGAGGCGTAGTGAAGGTACGGTCAATTACCATGTTTGTCTATTATTAGATAGGATAGATATATAAAACCCTAATATGCAAATAGACCAAACGGCGGAACAACTGAACAACTGGTTGCTATGACGTGTGCTGACCACCAGGGGACACACGCAAAACATGGCGGGCATCAGCCACGGATGGATGGTGGACTAGGTGAGTGAGGGCACCAGACCAAGGTGGGGCACCAGTCACTGTCATCCGGCAAGCCTCTGGTGGTTACTGAAAATTCTTTGCTCTTGCATGCCGTGGTCCCGCCCGGCGCTTGCACCTGCTGCCGGTGCCAGAGCCACTGCTCGCACCCGCTGCTGGCGCCTGGCGCTGGCCCCAATCACTTGGTGCCGCCAGTGGGTGCGAGCGGTGGCTGCTGGTCCCAATCGCCCCTGAGGGCTTCTCCACCTCCCCCTGCTCTTGAGGGGCAATCGGGGCACCAGCTGCCGCTTGTACCCAATTGATGGTGCTGGCCCCACTCGCACCGCTGCTGGTGCCGACCCCAATCGCTCTGCACCATCAGAGGGTGCGAGTGGGGCTGGCACCATCAGCACATGGGAGCAGCAGCGGCAGGAGTGGGTCTGCTGGCAGACAGGGGACCTGGGGCTGCGGGGGGGAGGGGCTGGGCGGGGGCCAAGACCCGCCCCTGTGCCCACCGCAGCCTTGTAGCCCACAGTTCCTTTCTTCTTCTTTTTTAAAAAAATATATTTTATTGATTTTTACAGAGAGGAAGGGAGAGGGAGAGAGAGTTAGAAACATCACTGAGAGAGAAACATCAACCAGCTGCCTCCAACACACTCCCCACTGGGTATGTGCCCGCAACCAAGGTACATGCCCTTGACCGGAATCGAACCTGGGACTCTTGAGTCCACAGGCCGACGCTCTATCCACTGAGCCAGACCAGTTAGGGCCCACAGTTCCTTTCAAGGTGCACTGGGCCCCTAGCATAGATATAAAAGCCTAAGTGACTATTCGACCGTTCAACTGATAGCTATGACATGCACTGACCACCAAGGGGCAGATGCTCAATACACAGGCATGGAAACATGGAACAGACTAATGAATCTCAGAGGGAAGCGGGGAGGGCGGGAAGAGATTAACCAAAGATCTTATATGCATACTAGAGGTCCAGTGGCTTGCGAGGATTGGGCTGAAACTGGCCGCCTGACATTCCCTGAAAAGTCCTGGATTGTGAGAGGGTGCAGGCCAGGCTGAGGGATCCCAGCAGTGCATAAATCCGTGCACCGGGCCTCTAGTGATATAATAAACAGCTCCTGTCCAGAACTCCTAAAACCTTTGTAATTTCCTAAGCAATAAAAGTGCTAGGGGCAGCTTTTTGTTCTAAAGTTTAGCCTCTGACCATGTTTTCTGAGGCAGAGCTCCTAAATCCCTTGAATTTCCTGGGTGATTGGAGCACTTTTTGTCCTAATGAGGCAACTCTTGGTGGGCTTCTGGGTAGCCTCAGGATGTGGTTGGTCACCAGAAAGAACAAGCCTTGATTAGAAGCTTGAAACTTTCCACCCTACCTTCTATCTTCCAGGGAGGGGAGAGGAGAGAGACTGAGTTAACTGTCAGTCATGACCATGCCTATGTGATGAAGTCTCTCTTTGGAAAGCTTCCAGGTTGGTGAACACATACACCCCAAATCCATTGGCACAGAAGCTCCTGCACTCAGGACCCACACTTCACCCTGTGAATCTCTTCAACTAGCTGTTTATCTGTATCCTTTGTCATATCCTTTATTATATAAGAAACCAGTAAATGTGTTTCTCTGAGTTCTGGAAGCAATTTTATTTTATTTATTTTATTTTTATTTTATTTTATTTTTTTTAATATATTTTATTTTTTATTTTTTTTTTCATCTTTTTTTTTTTAAATATATTTTATTGAGTTTTTACAGAGAGGAAAGGAGAGAGATAGAGAGTTAGAAACATCGATGAGAGAGAAACATCGACCAGCTGCCTCCTGCACACTCCCCACTGGGGATGTGCCCGCAACCAAGGTACATGCCCTTGACCGGAATCGAACCTGGGACCTTTCAGTCCGCAGGCCGACACTCTATCCACTGAGCCAAACCGGTCTCAGCTTAATATATTTTATTGATTTTTTACAGAGAGGAAAGGAGAGTGATAGAGAGCCAGAAACATCGATGAGAGAGAAACATCAATCAGCTGCCTCCTGCACGCCCCCCACTGGGGATGTGCCTGCAACCAAGGTACATGCCCTTGACTGGAATTGAACCCGGGACCCTTGAGTCCGCAGGCCGATGCTCTATCCACTGAGCCAAACCGGTTCTGGCTGGAAGCAATTTTAAATTATTGAACCTGTTGAGAGGTTCAGAGGAGAAGCACAGGTGACAGTCTGAGACTTACAATTGCCATCTGAAGTGGGGACAGTCTTGTGGGACTTAGCCCTTAACTTGTGGGATCTGATGCTAACTCCAGGTAGATAGTATCGGAACTGAATTGAATGACCACAGCTGTGTCAGAGAATTGGTTAGTTAGTATGGCAAAAACTAAACAAAACCTGTGTCTGGTCCCAGAAGTATTCTGTATGAGTAGTAAAGGAGAAAAACAAGTCTTTCCTTACACTACCCTTGGAGGGGTGGCTGTAGGGGGTGGGGGTAGTAGGGTAGTTTCTAAGGGGACACAAACCTGGATCCCTTTCCATTCTCCCACTTGAGGACATTTCCTGGAGAAAAGTTCAGCTGGTCCCTAAAAATAGTTGATATTTAGACAGGGGAGAGGAAGGTAAGTGGATGAGGGAAATAGTAAATATTTACTAAATGCCTATCGTGTGCTGGTACTGTTAGTGCCAGAAATAAACAGTGAGCAAAACAGACCCTACTCCTGCCCCTGTGTAGCTTACAATCTAGTGGGAGAGACAGGCACAAATAAATAACCACCTATTCACGTGTGTACTACAATCTGCAATAGGTTTTATGAAGTAAAGGTATAGGCTAATAATGACTTTATGTGTGGGGAAGTGTGCTGATCCAACCTAGTGTGAAGAGAGGCCACTCCAAAGGGGCATCTGAGCTTGAATTTGAAGGATACTAGGAGTTAACTAGGTGATAAGGGCATGAGCTAAGAGCATACCAGGAAGAAGGAACATCTGGTGCAAAGGCCCTGAGGCAGGAGGAATAAGGGAAGTCTGAGGAACTGAAAAGCCATTAGGAGGACTGGAATGCATGGGGGTGGGCAAAAGAAGGGGTGGGACCAAGAGGCCAAATTAAGAATTTGGGCCTTTATGTAAAATAATTTAAGGATTTTCAACATACAGTTTCATAACAATTTTGTCCCCTTTAAATAGATCTCTGGTTACAACATGAACAAAAGACCAATGAGCAGCCCTGTACTAGTCCAGAGCAAGGAATGGTAGCGGCTGGATTCGGTGGTAGCAGAGATGAACAAAGCCAGAGAGGAGAATACATAGTTTGTGAAGAGTGCAGCCACCTCCCCCATGGCTGATGGCTGTATTGCTGAACTTCTTCATTCACTTAACAAATGCTTGATGCTCAGGTTCAAGTCCCAGCTTAGGCCCTAAACCTGTCTGGGCATCAAGGGGCAAGGCCTAAAAGAAGCAGAGCTCTGCTAGTGTGGGGGACAGCTGCGCGGCTGGTTCTTCAGAAGAGAACCCCTCCGCGGCCCTACCACTGGAGCACTCCCGCGCAGAAGCAGGCTCACATTCCAACTCCTCCCCGGTCTGCACCAGGTGTGCTTCCCAAACTTGCCCTCCAGGGAAGTGAAGGAGTTAAGTTTCCGGCTCCCCTTACGGGAGTTTACTTGGAAAGTTTACGGGAGTTTCCAACACAAATCTCGATGCTGTCAGACAGAGAAGCCGCGGGGCACGGCCCCGACACCCCAAGCCTGGCTCCCTAGCTCCTGGACGCCGGCAGACCCGGAAGCACGGGTACCAGGAAGAAGCAGAAGGCAGAGGAGTGCCGGGCAGGAGGGCGGAGCGGACCTCTGTTACGTGCAGGATCACGCCCCTTGGGGAGGGCGCTGCGCCTGCGCCGGAACGGCCGTCTCGCTCCCGGAAGTGGAGGGTGTGCCAGGAGAGAGCCGCTGGGTCTCGGTGCCCAGAGGCAGAAGCGCTCGCGAAGCTCGCCCGTCAGTCCCCGACTGCCATGTCAGCCTTTGACACCAACCCCTTCGCGGACCCAATGGACGTAAACCCCTTCCAGGTAGAGCTTCCAACACATCGCTCGCTCCAGTGCCGGAGGCCGCCGCCCGGGCCTTTTCCCCAGTGCCAGGAGACGTGGCGGGGGAGGGACGGGCCGACTGCCCAATGGGAGAGCGGGCTCTCCAGGCTGGCCTGTCGTAGCGTGTGGGGGGCGGCACCAGCAGCAGGTGGAAGGCTGGGCGCTGGTAGTCTGGGAAGAGGTGCGACCCTCTAACTGCCCAGACAGAGCCCCTCTGACCAGTGTCCCGGGGAAAGGGACTGGAGCGGACTGGAGGTTCCTCGAGTGTCAGAGAGTAATGGCTTCACCTACCACAGGTGCTCGGTGAAGTGTGACTGCCACAATCCTGCAGTCTTGGTTTGAGTGAGTCACGTTAGGAGAGGGGTGACAGCAGCATAATGAAGAGGTGGAAGGCTTAGTGGGATGGAGAAATGTGGAGTTCCCAAGACAACCCCGTCTCCTCTCCCCCAACAGCCAAACTAGCGTTTAAGGTATAAGAGGACCCCAGAGATTTGTCAGGAAAGGAAAGCTAGGGAGAGAGTGAGAAGCTGAAATACGGCCTTGATAAGAATGATACACTTTGGCCCGGCCAGTGTTGCACAGTGGTTGACCATCGGACCCAGCACCAGGAGGTCACCGGTTCCATTCTCATTGGGGCGCATGCCTGGCCTGCGGGCTCCATCCCCGGTGGGGGGCAGTCAGGAGGCAGCCCACCAATGTTGATGTTTCTCTCTCATCCATGTGTCTATCTCTCTTTCCCTCTCCCTTCTCTAAAATCAATAAAAACATTAAAAAAAGAAGTACACACTTTGGCCAAGAGTCTGCTTTGGACTGGATTGGCTAGATAGGAGAACCCAGGTTAGGGAGGGAAGAGAAGTGAGAAAGCTCTGAGGGTCTTGATGTTGGTCTGATGGACCTGTAGGTGGTGGCAGGGTAGTTGAGATGCAGTGACCTATGAGTTGACCTTACATTTTAATCAAACGATGGAGGAAGAAAGTCTTCCTACTTAAAGCCAAAACTTTTCCGCCTTTGAGCTAAGGGGATAGGGGCTCTCTTTTTCCATGATGAAATGTTGGGACTCCTGTTAGTGCCCAAGCTCCTGTGCCTCTTACTTCACGTCTGCTTAAAACCAGTTCTAGGAAACCTTACTTGTGTTCACTGGTGATTTATGAGCCCTGAGGTTTCTGCTCTGTGAGGATGTCACCAGGCACATTATTAATTCATCCTGCTTGGACTTTGGTAGTTGTCAGCTTCATAGTTTCTTGGAGGTGTAGGGGAAGTTTTTGGAGGGGTCCTTCCTGCAGCTAACAGCATGAACTTTCTCACCTTGAATCTCCTCAAGGACCAAAGCCAACCCAAAAGAGACTAGAACAAATTTACTATACGTTGTCAGGAAACTCAACATTTTATGCTTCTTTCATGGTCTCAAGGTACCTTAGCTAATGGGGATCCTCAAGGCAATTTGTTAACGTGTTCTTTGTAACATCAGGGAGTTCTTGTGTCTTAATACTTCCTGACAGGACCGTTAGCAGGACCTTGTCTCTTAGGTGATTCAGTCATCTCTGTTAGTTGAGTAAAGAAAGAGCATTTGGCCCTAGCCGGTTTGGTTCAGTGGACAGAGCATCAGCCTGGGCACCAAAGAGTCGCAGGTTTGATTCAGGGTCGGGGCTCATGAGGAGGCAACCAATCGATGTGTTTCTAAACACATCGATGTTTCTCTCTGTCTTTCCTTCTCTCTCCTACTTGACCTAAAAGATCAATGGAAAAATATCCTCAGTAAGGATTAACAAAAAACACAAACAAACAAAAAAGAATATTTGCGTTTTATTTGCCAGTGTCTTCTGGTAACTGTTTTTGCTTTAATTACAAAACTGCTGTATAATACTGGAGTTTGAGTTTTCATAAGGATCTAGTAGGCTTTTGGTGTGTGTGCTGTGTAATCATTCGCTTTTTTTTTTGTCCTGTCAGAAACAGAAATAAAATATCTGTTGCTTTCTGACAGAGGTGGTCAGCTTGTCCCCACGGCTAGTAGTGGGCAAGATAGTTGGCCTGAGTTCAGCTTTGTATTAGTACTAGCTTGAAAGTATTAAACTACATCTTCACCCCCAGAAATGATTGTGCAAACTGTGGTAGAAGAAACTTCTGCATTCAAGCAAGACAATCTGTCCATCAGGCAATCCCAGAATATGGCAGGATAGGAAACAGCTGTGGGCCTGTGAAGAGCAACATCTGGGTGGGGAATCCTTTGAAGGAAGAAGAGAGCTGGCTGGCTATGATTATTCTTCATACTCTGGGCTGGTTTCCCTCTTGGTGCACAGTTGTGTGGGGAGAAGGAGCTTTGGAAGTGAGGCCCCCAAGCTCCTCCTGGAGCTGCTCTCCCTCTCCTTGTAATAGCAGGATCTGGTTCCCTGACTGCCAGGGCTGGGACAGTGGAGGGTGCAAGCCTTTGGGTGACAGGGTGTGAGCCCAGCTTCATTACCCATGGTGTTGGCACAGAACTCAGGAGGGAGGTGAAGGCCAGCCTTCAAAACAGAGTCCTTTGTTTCTATCACCTGATGGTGGGTTGTGAAAATATATTTAGCATCCAGAGTCCATGGTGGACTATTAAAGCTGGGAATATCCTCAGAAGTCTGTTCTAACCCCTTCAGTTAGAGATGAGGAAAACAAGAACCCAATGAGGATGGGACATGCCTGAGTCACTGGATAATTTGCAGCAAGAAGGAGCCCAGACCTGGATCTCATTCCCAGAACAGTGTTTTTTTAAAGGTTTTTAAGCTCAGATATTGTCTTAAACTGCTCTGGAGTTATTTAGCCAGCCAAGGAAAAAAATGTTATGTCATCACCACCACCACCATCCTTAAAATGAGAGTACTGCCTGGCTGGTGTGGCTCAGTGGTTGAGCATTGATCTGTGAACCAAGAGTTCCCTGGTTCGATTCCCGGTCGTGTGCCCTGCCCAGGTTTCGGGCTCAATCCCCAGTAGGGGGCGTACAGGAGGCAGCCAATTGCTGTTTCTCATCGATGTTTCTGTCTCTATCCCTCTCCCTTCCTCTCTAAAATCAATAAAAAAAAAACATTTTAAAAAATGAGAGTACTGATAGGGGTGAAAGTAACAAATTAGCATTAGCAGAGCTATTTTTTTTCCCCCAGTGTGTGGGGCTGGAATAATTGCCTTATGCTTTTTAAAAAATATATATTTTTAAATTGATTTCAGAGAGGAAGGGAGAGGGAGAGAGAGATAGAAACATCAATGATGAGAGAGAATCATTGATCAGTCGTCCCCTGCACGCCCCACATTGAGCTGGCAACCCGGGAATTGAACTGTGACCTCTTGGTTCATAGGTTGATGCTCAACCATGCCAGCTGGGCAAGATAGTACTTTTAAAGTAGTGTATGGTCTGAGTAATAAGTTTTTGGGAATCACTACATATTTCTTTTTTTTGAAGATTGATAAGGCTTTTTAATTTGTTAAAGGCTCTGAGAAATCCTACAGTAAAGATATTTACTCAACTTTGACCCAACATTCTCAAAGTTATTAAACCATGGAATCCTTTTTCTGCTAACTTTTGTAATATTTCATGAAACTTCCAGTTCTCCTTTAAGTTCTCTCTCTCTCTCTCTCTCTCTCTCTCTCTCTATATATATATATATATATATATATAACAATATTATTATATTATTATAATAATAATACATATATATTATTGATTTCAGAGAGGAATGGAGAGGGAGGGAGAGAGAAAAACATCAATGATGAGAGAGAATCATTGTCTGGCTGCCTCCTGCACATCCCCTACTGAAGATCGAGGTCACAACCTGGGCATGTGCCCTGACTGGGAATCAAACCGTGACCTCCTGGTTCATAGGTCGATGCTCAACCACTGAGCCATGCCAGCCAGACCTTACCCATGTTCTTTATCCACCTCCACTCCCACCCCTGCCCCACACTGTGGGCGTGGCCTTTTATGACCTCTTCCTTGTGCATGGTATAGTTATAATTGGAATTATTAGAAAACTTCTTGCAAAGTAAGAGCTGCGAAAGAAAAGTTGTAACAAGAGTACAGCTGAGGGTTTACTAAACTTGTAGGAGGAAGCAGGAAACTGCAAGCCAAGTGTTGCTGATTTCACAACCTCCAGTGGCACTCCCTAACCCCTCTATTAACGATGGTGCATCTGCTTTGTACTCTGTGGAGATGCTTGTCTTGCTTTGGACTGATTCCAGTATATCTGCTCCTAAAGTTTCTCAGTCTTGTCGTGGTAATGAGGAGGTAAAAGGCTAAAAAGGTAGGCATTGTACTGTTCATTTGATTTTTCAGCAGTCCACTAACAAGCAGGTCACTCAGGCACATGCCAGTGTTGCTTTCCTCCTTGGTATTTCTGCCAGGTTACCCCGGTGGCCCGCATTGATCTGAAGAAGGGGATTGGACCAGCTGGTGGTACTGAAGCAGTGGTTCTCAACCTTCCTAATGCTGCGACCCTTTAATACAGTTCCTCATGTTGTGGTGACCCCCAACCATAAAATTATTTTCGTTGCTACTTCATAACTATAATTTTGCTACTGTTATGAATCGTAATGTAAATATCTGACATGCAGGATGTATTTTCATTGTTCGCAACCCACAGGTTGAGAACCGCTGGAATAGAGAAAGCCTTTAGGTCTTCATGAGTTTCCAAATCACACAATTTATCACTTTCACATGTTGCCTCTGCAGTTAAAAGATAATCTCAGTGGTGTGGCTGCTTCCTGAGGATTTAAAACATTTGTCTCCTGTGGGAGGAAAAAGTGGTGACAAAAATGTGATTTGGGTGTAAACAAAGTTATATGAGGTTCTCTTTACAGACACTGATGGTTTTGCTGCTTTCCAGAGAGGGTAGGCTCCAGCTTGACTCTAACTTTGGGAATTTCAAAACCACCAAATGGACCTGGTAGGAGTTTCCCATGGGACAGGAGAATTATCTCAAGAAATTTATCTTATACATTTAGAAGTGTCCTGGAGTTCTGTCCTTGACTTTTTTCTCACTGTATATTTCTATGAGTAATTTCTTCAACTTGCATGGCTTCACAATAGCATTCACATAACAACGATCCCAGATCTAGTCCTTTATCTAGCTCTCACTTATCTCCTGAGTTTCAAACCAGTATCCATCTCCCACTTGGACATTTCCATCCATTCCAACCAGTTATATTCCATATGTATCTCCATTTTGACCCAGTATCTTCTCGGATCCTCTTCCTGCTCCCACACACCCACGTCTGAAAAACCTGTTCCTTTTGTCCTGTGATCACTTATCATGCTCAGTGGTTGCCCTGTTCCCCAGTTACCCAAGCTGGCAACTCAACTCCTTCCTTTCCCTTCCCTGCCTCCTCCTCTCTTGCTCTGTAGTAATGCCATATCCCTACCAATCCAGAGAGTGCCCAACCCTATGGCATCTACCTGAAAAGGGTCTCTGGGGTCTATCCCCTCTTCCCTTGTCCCCAGCTGTCATACTTTAGTTCAGGCCTCACTATCACCCATGTGAACTGCTGTGTCCCAGCCAGTCTTCCCGGCATCCTTCCTCCAGTATTGTACAGTCCCCACTCCTGGCAGAGAAGATCATGGCAATCCCTGCTCACAATCTCTGGTTTTCCTCTATTGCCCATAGGATAAAGTCCAAATTCTGCAGTCTGGCCCTACCCCTTCTTCAGGTTGGATCCCTGGTGCTCCTGGCTGCTCTCTGTACACACACCACTCCACAGCCCTCAGAACCTTCTCCTGTTCCCTGAACACATGCAAGCTGTTTTTAAAGGTGCCAAGTCTCTGCAAATGTTATTTTTGCCTTGCCCTTTAGTGCTTGCTAAATTTCTTTCATTTCTCAACTGAGAGGCCACCTCAGTAAAGCCTTTATTTTTATTTTTTTTAAACGGTAGTTTAGCCTGACTGGCATGGCTCAGTGGTTGAGCGTAGACCTATAAACCAGGAGGTCACAGTTATTCTCAGTTGGCACATGATTGGGTTGTGGCTCTATCCCCAGGGTGATCCCTTGTGTGGGGCGTGCAGGAGGCAGCTGATCAATGATTCTTTCTCATCATTGATGTTTCTATCTCTCTCTCTCCCTCTCCCTTCCTCTCTGAAATTAATAAAAATAAAAGAATACTTTATTGATTTTTATTTTTATTTTTTTAAATTAATAAATCTTTATTGTTCAGATTATTACAGATGTTCCTCTTTTTTCCCCCCATAGCTCCCCTCCACCTGGTTCCCACCCCACCCCATGCCCTTACCCTCTGCCACTGTCCTCATCCATAGGTGTAAGATTTTTGTCCAGTCTCTTCCCGCACCTCCCACACCTCCTTCCCCCCAAGAATTGTTCTATGCCCCTGCTTCTATTATATTCACCAGTTTATTCTGACTTAATTTTTAGGTTCACTTGTTGATAGATATTTATTTGTTGTCACTTAGTTGTTCATAATTTTTATCTTTACCTTTTTCTTCTTCTTCCTCTTCTTAAAGAATATCCTTCAGCATTTCATATAATCCTGGTTTGGTGGTGATGAACTCCTTTAGCTTTTTCTTATCTGTGAAGCTCTTTATCTGACCTTCAATTCTGAATGATAGCTTTGCTGGGTAGAGTAATCTTGGTTGTAGGTTCTAGCTATTCATCACTTTGAATATTTCTTGCCACTCCCTTCTGGCCTACATGGTTTCTGTTGAGAAATCAGCTGACAGTCGTATGGGTACTCCCTTGTAGGTAACTAACTGTTTTTCTCTTTGCTGCTTTTAAGATTCTCTCTTTGTCTTTAGCCCTTGGCATTTTAATTATGATGTGTCTTGGTGTGGTCCTCTTTGGATTCCTCTTGTTTGGGGTTCTCTTCGCTTCCTGGACTTGTAAGTCTATTTCTTTCATCAGGTAGGGGAAGTTTTCTGTCATGATTTCTTCTAATAGGCTTTCAGTATCTTGCTCTCTCTCTTCTTCTGGCACCCCGATAATTCCGATGTTGGTATGTTTGAAGTTGTCCCAGAGGCTCCTTACACTGTCTTCATATTTTTGGATTCTTTTTTCATTTTGCTTTTCTGGATGGGTGTTTTTTGCTTCTTCGTATTTCAAATCTTTGACTTGATTCTTGAGTCTGCTGTTGGATCTCTGTATATTATTTTAAATTTCAGTCAGTGTGTGTTTAATTTCTGACTGGTCCTTTTCCATTTTTTTTGGCATTCTCATTAAGATCCTCGAAGGTCTCACTAAGTTCCTCGGAGGTTCGTAGAAGATTCTTGAGTAACCTTATAACTGTGGTTTTGAACTCTATGTCCTCCATTAGTTTGCTTTCCTCCCTTTCTTTCATTTGTGACATGTTTCTTTGTCTTTGTATTTTTGGCTGACTGTGAGGGCCCGCTGTGTCTACAGTGGAAGAACTGCTGTGCTGGAGACACCCTTATGGGGTAGGACTTGCTTCAGTGGGGCTTTGGTGCTCACTGAGACTGCTTCTTGAGTGTGTCCCTTATGGATGTGAGGAGTTGAAATCTGGTGTCTGACCAGGGGTACCCTGGCTCCTGGATCTCCAAGTCAACCACTGTGTGAGTCCACCCAGCAGGAGCTACAGTGATACCAGTAGATTTCTCCTCTTTGTTTGGGGTTTGGAAGTTTTGGAGCTCTCTGACCCAGCTGCAGTTTGTTAGATTAGGCTGCAAAAGTGCAGGTGATTCCTTTGCGCCACTGCGCACAGCTGGGGTGGGGATGTAAATTGTGTGGGGCGGGGCTCAGAATCACCAGGGTGGAGCAAGCAGCAATGGCTGTCGTCAGCTGGCTCTGTGACTCCTGGGGTCTCCGCGTCCCCAGAGTCCTGCGCCCCCAAAGCAACAATGATCCCTGTGAGCAGCTCTGCGAGAAAGTCACCCTCGCTTTCCGACCTGCTGCAAGACAGTCCAGTTTCTCCCCCTAGGAGTCTGGGACCCCAGAGTCTCACTGTAAATGAGTTTAGTGCACTCGAGAGCTTGTCTCACCTTCCGATTGAAAAAAACCGCGCACCCAGATGCAGCCGCCTCGTGCGGGCCTCTGTACCTCTGTTCTTGGTGCCTCTGCACCTCCTACCCGATATCAGTGCGCTTTTTTCTTTCCTTCTAGTTGTAGAACTTCTACTCGGCCAGCTTTCCCGTGGTTCTGGATGATAGCTGTTTTGTCTTATAGTTGTAGTTTTAATGTTGTTGTGGGGGGCAGCACGTACAGGTTTGTACCTATGCCGCCATCTTGGTTCCTCTACTTTATTGATTTTTAGAGAGAGAGTAAGGGAGAGAAGAAGAAAAACATCAGTGTGAGAGCACAATATGGATAGGTGCCCCCTGCACTCCCGGTACTGCAGTCAAACCGGCACAGGATGACACCCAGCCCACTGAGCCATATGTCCCAGGGGGCCAGGAGGCCAGGGCAGTAAAGTCTTTCTTGACTCTTGCAGATAGCTTAGTCCCTCCCTCCTCTGTGATCCCCTTGCATCTGCACTCACCTTGTTACAGCACTGACTATGTGCTATCTCTGCCTTGGTTTGTTTTGTGCTCTGTACTAGTATTTGCTTCTTGAGGGCAGGAACCAATGTTTTTCCTTGGTATCCTCGCCCTGTGCTCGGTGTGGAATGGTTTGTACTGTAGCAACAGACAGAGGTGAAGGCAATGGTGAGTGGCTCAGTTTGACTGAGAATGGACTGTGCTGAGAGAGGTGCTGTGCCAGGTTGTGCTGTGCCAGGTCATGGGGCCTCCAAGCCAGGCCTGGCGCCTCAGACTCACTGTCTGTGGCAGGGAGGGAGGCCCGGGATGACACAGGCTCTTTTTAAAAGTATGTGTTTCCCTAAAATAAAAGTAACAATCACATGATGGAAAATAAAATTAAGGCATCCATTTCTACCAGTCTTTTGCAACTATTATTATTTTGATGTGTTTTCCTGCCAGTCTCTTTTCATGAGTACTTTGGACAAAATGTATTGCTCCCTATGTTCATAGCTTTAATTTTATATATATATCTGTTTTTATTGATTTGAGAGTGAGAGAGAGAAACATTGATCGGCTGCCTCCTGCATGCTCCCTGCTGGGGATTGAATCTGCAACCGGGCATGAGCCCTGACCAGGAGTCAAATGACCCGTTGATGCATGGGGCGACATTCAACCAACTGAGCCACACTGGCCAGGGCCACTGCTGTAATTTTTAATGGCTGCTAAGGCCATCGAGGGAATGTGTACCAAAACATGCTTGTGCTTACTGTCATTGGATATTTAAGTTGTTTTCTGCTTTTTTCTACTATTGTAAATACTGGTGCAATAAGTGTCTTTGCAGATACAGATTTTTATATGTTTTTGTCATATTTCCTTAGGATGAATTCTTAGGTTCTGGGTCGAAGTACCAAGGTTAACTGTGGCTCTTGGTACACTTGGGACCCAGTCAGCCTGTCTGGGGATGATTGTTTTTTCTTGTTGTGTGACATAGCCTCTAAAGCAAATAGGACTTCACAGAGCTTCTAAAGTATTGGAGACTCCATGCCTCCCAGATAGAATGGCAGAGTGTTTTTTAGCCCACAAGGTATTTATTTAATGTTGATTTGGAGCCAGAAATAAACTCCACAGTAGGGTTTATTGGGTAGAGTGTAGGATGCGAAAACAAGGAAAAGTCCCAAAGAGCTAGCTCACAGCAGGACCTGTGAACCACGTGGGAAGACATTGCCAAACCACGGAAAACCAGTGTGTGTTTCAAGGCCCCTCCTGGAAGAGCTCCAGCCTAACTCTGCCTCTTTTCTCTTGGGTCCCTCACACCCTAATGACATGGAAATGTTCCCCTGCCCCAAAGCTGTGGTGAGCCTTACTCACTGGGCCTTTGCTCACCTTCCTCCCCTCCTCCTAGAACCCTACCTTCCTCAAAGCCCTGCCTAGACCTCTCTTTTCCTCCCTTCCTGTCTTCATCCTGCCCTGGGTTCTTGTGCATGTCTCAGCTACCAGATCGTGGACTCCAGAAGGCACGAGCTATGCCTTGTTCATCTTAGTGTGTACCTAATGTTAACGGAATGAAAATGAGTTCAGGAGCATTTTGTTATAAATTAAGTAAAAGGCATTAACCAGTCTGGGGCCTTTGGCATTGAGGGGGTTTTAGGTTACTTCTTTGTAGGTGAAACTTAGCTCTCACTATCCTTTTATTTATTTATTTGTTTGTTTGTTTGTTTGTTTATTTTTAAAATATATTTTTATTGATTTCAGAGAGGAAGGGAGAGGGAGAGAGATATAGAAACATCAATGATAAGAATCATTGATCGGCTGCCGCCTGCATGCCCCCACTAGGGACCGAGCCCCCATGCCCCCCCACTGGGGACCGAGCCTGCAACCTGAGCATGTGCCCTTAACCAGAATTGAAACCTGGACCCCTCAGTCTGCAGAACTACGCTCTATCCGCTGAGCCAAACCACCAAGGGCTCACTATCCTTTTAAATAACTACTTGACCCACTTATGAATTAGTTAATGCTCGGTGAGTGGAAAAGAAGATTGCTGTTGTTGACTTCTTATTTGTGACTCAGAGTAAAAGCTGAGGATCCTCATTCAGGCCAGTCAGTGTGGTTCTTAGTCACAAGACTCTCTGCATGTGTCCTACAAAGGATGTTTCCCAAGAAGGACTTCCCTGAGGCCTGGGAATAAAGAAATGAGCAGAAGCAGTTATCCCGGTCACTCACAGTGCCCGCGTCAGTGTCCTTCTAGAGTGGGGTTCATTCAACCACACATTGATGGTGCACCTTCCATTTGTCAGGCGCTATTCCAGGTTTTGGGGGTGCACTGCTAAACAAGGTAGAACTGGGTCTTTCCCTCCCAGGTTTATCACTTTTGTCTTTGGAGACAGACAGCCTTGGATTCAGAGTCAGGTTCAGCACTACTTCTAAAATCTTGGACGAGCTGCTTCCCCTCTCTGAGTGGAGGCTTTCTCCAGCTGCAAACTATTAATACTCCTCCCTCACAGGGTGGTCGTGAGGTGGAATGAGGAGGAGAGGGTGTAGCTTTTCTCAGCCAGGGATCCTCAGCTGAGCCACAGGACACAAATTGATTGACTGTTTTCTCCATTCTCTCAAGGATGGGATATAACCAGGATGGTTCAAGATGCACGGGAGAGAAGTCAAGTCATGGCAGACAGTGGATGCCTTAGGATAGTGGGGCTTAATTCTCTTGAGGAACCAGGTTGAGAGAGGCTAGTAGAACCTTCTTTTTGGATGGCTTGACACAGTGGCCAGGTCTGGGGTGACTAGAATTTCACAGTAACATCCTGGTGTGGTAAGCCTGGCACATAGTAGACACTCAGTAAATGTTAGCTCCCTTCCTCAGTCCCTCCTCCTCCCTACCTCTATCCCTAGGCCTCAGATTCTCTTGAAGCCACCCACAGCTTTCAGAAGAGCCCAGGTGTTCTCAGATGGGAAGTATCCTTGTCTCCCAGAGTGTTACTGTTCCAGGCTCCTCTTCCAGGGCAAAGTGTTTCTCGGCCCCAAGGCTGCTGCTGTGATGCATATGCTTCTTCTCTATGCCCTAGCATTTAGGCAGTGCCTCCTAGAGAAAGCAGAGGGCCTACAACATGCAGCGCTTACAGAAATTACTTGAGCTTCTGCTCTACACAGACCTTCACGAAGCACTGGGAAGCCAGAGTATGAACTAGACACCTGGTGCAGAATTTATGGCCTATTAGTGGAGACAGGATTTGTTTATGGTGACCCTATTGTCTTTTTCTGTATAGAAAAATTAGGGGGTTCCATGGGGCCTATTTAATGTTAACATTGTGTTTAAAAATCCAACTTATGGAGACTTCCTGGTGGAAGTGAGGCTGGGCCGGAAGGACAGGAGCATCTGGATGAGTAGTGAGTGATGGGGGGTGAAGTGTGCAGACAGGGGAGCCTAGGTAAGGCCTTGTAACAGGGTCCTTGACAGAGTCCAGTGGCAGTCTGCTTACTCTTCACAGCTGTTTCTCCCAAAACCTAGGCATTGTGTTGAGCTAAACCTGAGCCCCATACCTATATGTATGGAGAAGGGGGAGTGTGTAGGAGCTCTGCTGGGTGAGGACAGGATGAAGACAGACTGGCCTCAGGTCAGCCGGGAGGCTGCTTGGGTGAAGTGGGTGGCAGGGAGCCCTGTGCAGGGCTGGCCTTGGCAGAGATCAGATGGGAAAGGGAAGATTAAAAACTTAGGACAAGCTGTGTTCTGAGGATCTTTTTGTATTTTTTAAAAGAATCGAGAGAGAAAAAATAACCAAAAACATTTCCCTGGCTTTTTATCTGAGCCCTTTATATCTCTTTATTCCTAGTAAGCACGCTTGATTTAATCAGTCAGCACTAGCACCTAGCAGCATGCTTTTGTTCTAAGACCTGTAGCTGTCCTTTTAAAAATAAGAGGAATAAAATAATAAATAAAACATTACAGAAAGGTTATAAAGTGAAAAATATCCACCCATTCACCCCCACCCCCACCATAAAACCCCACTCCCTGGGGGTAAATACTAGGAACCGTTATGAATCCATGAAGGGCACTAACAAGAACACATTTTTGTATCGATTCCCAGGCCTCAGAGTATAAAGCTTGCTTTGTATCTTCTGGAAAGTCATCTGGGCTGAACCCCTCCTTTTCCAGAAAGAGGAAAGAGATTGCAGCTCTCTGTGGCAGGGGCCGGGCACAGGAGTCTTCAGAAGAGGCTGTTCAGAACACTAGGAAGGGCCATCAGCGGCCTCACTTAGCCGGCTTCATGGGATTGCCTGCTGGCCCTGAGGTGGTTATGTCTGTTCTCCTTCTCCTCAGCGTCTAATGGCTCTTTTTTACCTCCTCAGGATCCCTCTGTGACCCAGCTGACCAGTGCTCCACAAGGTGGCCTGGCTGAATTCAACCCCTTCTCAGAGGTTGGTGAGCATGTTCTCTTTATGAGTCCCTGGGTCCTCTGGGTGGTGCTGGGGTCTCTGGGGCAAGGAGCCTTGGCAAGACTGAGTGTTCTGAGAATCTGCAGTTCTCAAAGGGACAATCTTTTTGTGTTGTTGTTGTTTTAAATATGTTTTATTTATTTTAGAGAGGAAGGGAGAGGGAGAGAGAGATGGAAACATCAGTGATGAGAAAGAAACGTTTGATTGGCGTCCTCCTGTGCACCCCCTACTGGGGATCGAGTCTGAAACCCGGGCATGTGGCTTGACCGGGAATTGAACCGTGACATCCTGGTTCATGGGTTGATGCTCAACCACTGAGCCACAGTGGCCAGGCTCAAAGGAACAGTCTTTTATTTTTTAAAAAATATATCTATTGATTTCAGAGAGGAAGGGAGAGGGAGATAGAAACATCAATGATGAGAGAGAATCATTGATCGGCTGCCTCCTGCACACCCCCTCCAAGGGATCGAGCCTGCAACCCAGGCATGTGCCCTTGACTGGAATCGAACCTGTGACTCTTCAGTCCTCAGGCTGACACTCTATCTGCTGAGCCAAACTGGCTAAGGCTCAAAGGGACAGTCTTAAAGTGAACTTGAGGGGTGGGGGTAAGATGAGGAAGCCACCAGTTCTCCTCTTAGGGTCCATGATCTGGGCTCCTCCTGAAGAGGGCAGGGCAGTGCCAGGAGCTCTGGACCCAAAAAGGCCAGGGATCCTAGGTTAGGCCTCACACTGCTCAGAGCCTGAGGCTTGTTGGCTGAAAAGCTACAGAGGGAGATCCAGAGGGAGTACTCCTCATAGGCAGGGGCATATCACCCTCCCTGTTGTGGATTTGCCTCCCACATGGCCAACTAATGGCGTCCCACTCACCTCACTCCTTTAATCTGTCCCAAGCAGACAAATGCAGCAACAACGGTTCCTGTCACCCAGCCTCCTGGGCCCTCGCAGCCAGCGGTTCTCCAGCCCTCAGTGGAACCAACCCAGCCAACCCCCCAGGTACTGTTGACAAAGATCCCTTTTGCCTCTCCTTTCCAGAAAGGGAAGCACCCAGACTAGTAGCTGAATCCTGAGATCGGGGTGGGCAGGGGGAGGGTCTTATTCTCTGGCTTCCCTTCAAGGGCCTCTTAATAATCTCTTTGGAGTTTGTCACTTGCATGTGGAGGGTCTCCTCACATAAACCCTCACCCCCCCCCCCCCCCCACCACCACCACCTCACTGCCAGCACCAAAAAAATAAGCCCTACTCACCAGGCTGGGCTTCTGGGTATCTTCAGACAGAGCATTGCCCCTCATGCCATTCCAGATCCACCTGAGGCCTTTTTTTACTCAGGGCCCGGAATATATCTTTTTTTTTTTTTCCTAACCTTATTTATTCCTGTCTTCCTTCTTATTTTTCTTTGTCCCTTCACCAAATACCGTGAATCTTGTCTGCTTGGTACCCAACCCTCTGTCCCTTGCCTCACTGTTTACCCCACGCTCCTCGCTGCCCCTGGTGAGCATGATCCTCAGTGGAGTTGTATGTTGCAGCTCCTCCTTAGACAGGCCAGCAAGTTCCTGCCTACCAGTTTCCTGGCAGTGAGCGAGCTCTCAGAGAGGCAGATGCTACTAGGAGGAGATAGTATTCTCAGAGACAGCTACATGCAAAAGCTTCCAAAGGTAGGCAAAGTATAGGTGAGCGTGAGTGAGGGCAAGATGCCTGGATTCTAGTGGGCCCCAGGCTGCTCCTGTCATTTGGCCGGACTTACTCTGCAAGTGCTGCCCCTGCATGGAATCCTGGAATCCTGGGATCCTGGGCCCCACCCATGGCCTAGAATGCTGTGAGGCAAGGCTTAGAGGCAGAGACTTTCTTGTTCAGCTGGGTGGTGGGTCCTGGGTCCAGCTCAACTGAAGTCACAGACTTGGAGAAATAGGCTAAGACCCTCACCGTGGTCAATTCTGCTCCTGCTTCTACCCCTAGTGCCTGAAATTTACCTCCTGAAGGTAGCCTTAGCTCTTTGGAGAACTCATTTTGGAGAGATAGAGAACACACATATGTATGTACACATATGCCTGGCTTATTATCCTGTGAGATGACCAGCTTGGTATTTGCTCCCTAAAAAGGACTGTAGCCTTCTGGAGGAACTGGGCTCTGCGCTGGAACTCTGGACCCAGCTCTGCTCAGCCTCACGTAGAATCCTCTAGCTGCTTCACTCAGAGGCGTTGCTTTGCCTGGAGAGGGGATAAAGCTTTGACTCTGCACACCATCAAAGCCAGGCAGAGCAGGGCCAACCTTAAGGGGCTGTACTGGGATGTAGCCAGTAACAGTTCCGGTGGACCTCAGGGGGCAGTTCCTGGGAATGGAGTAGGTGCAGGTGCTTGAATATACATCCCTCTGGTTCCAGGTACACAGTATGGCCTCAAATGCTTCCCCATCCCACTCACTCTGGCAGGTTTGCACTGTTTCCCTTCACACACACGCCCTCCAGGCTCTCAAGTGAGGCTTAGGTCTCTGGGTTTCTGACTACAGGACAGTCTGTTGTGACGCCTTCTGCCCTTTGCTATCACCCCAAAGGTCAATGTAATTGAACTTGGCCTGGACTACAGTATGGAGGATGGTTCTCTTATCTCAAGTTTCAGAATGAAGGGGAGAGGAGAACCCTGATAATGGCAAAGGGGCCACAGAGGTGTTTTAAGAGCAGTAGGGGACAGGTCCCTTGGCCTCTCTTTGGTGGTCTCAGGTGCCCAAGACATTGGAGGGGGTGGGACTACCCCTGGGACTCCCAGCTGGCTCTCCCTGCATGGGGCACGGGCCCTGTGACTTCCTGTCAGGCCAACACTGTTTCTCTGTCTCTCATGTTTGGTTGCCTTCCACTTCCCTTTTCGCTCCAGGCTGTGGCCTCTGCAGCCCAGGCAAGCCTACTCCGGCAGCAGGAAGAACTGGACAGGAAAGCGGCCGAGCTAGAACGAAAAGAGCGGGAGTTGCAGAACACTGTGGCCAACTTACATGGTAAGGGAGGCCACACTAGGTCCTGGGTTCCCGTCCTGGTGCAGGAGAGTTCCCTCAGCCTGCTTGTTCCTGGGGCAGCCTCAGCTCTTTGCTGAGCTCCTGATCATCTTAGAATGGTGTTGGTCCTGGGAAGAGCAGTAAGTGGAAGTCAGGAGACCTGTAGTGTAACCTTAATGGGTGTAGATTATTTCTGCATTCCTTTTCAGCTGTTGGATAAGAATGGGGGCACTGGCCCCACTATTCCTTGGTTATAGGCTGTTCAAAAAAATAATCACTTAGGCTGTTTAGCTCTGTGTTTCCCAGTACATTTGGGGTCCATTATCTTGCACTGATCGTGTGGGTGTTTATGTCCTATCATCCTTTTTCCTTCCTACTTTATATCCATGAATACCCTGAACCCCACTTGTTGATGCCCCTCTGGAGGTCCTGAATTGGCCCATAAGCTGGGCCTCATCTTGTTATCTCCTTCTACACAGTGAGAGAGAACAATTGGCCGCCTCTGCCTTTGTGGTGCCCTGTCAAGCCCTGCTTCTATCAAGACTTCTCCACAGAGATCCCTGCTGACTACCAGCGAATATGCAAGATGCTCTACTATCTCTGGATGTGTGAGTCCAGCTCCTGCACCTCTGAGCTTAGGGCTGAAATGGACTGTGTCTTGAGATCCTTGTCTATGCTCTGGCTGCTCCTCCCTGGAAGACTCCAGCCTTTCTCAGTGCTGGTTGGGCTGGGGTGGGGATCTTTGCCTACATAATTGGCCCTCTGAAGACTGCTTCCTCTCAAGGGTGAGTGCAGACCATGCATCAAGTAGGGTGAGACTAGCTGGAGTCTTCTGAGTTCTTGGGGCGCTCATTGCACTAAAAGGTTCTCCTTCGGTGGAGGCTTTCCCTCTCCACAGACCCTTGGGCTCCTAGAAGTGAGGATAAAAGACTCCCTGTTGCTATCCTGTGGACCATCCAGGGCCAGGGAAAAGAATTGCTTAGAGAAGGACTCCATTCCCCAAGGATCAGTTATTGGGTCTGCGCCCTTTCCATGGCCACCCCTTAGATACCTGGGCTGTCCCATCACCTCTGAGGAGCTTGGTTTGGTCCCTGGTTTTGAGGTCCCAGAAAAGCAAGGACAGGAGCTAGCCCTGCCTGGGTATAGACCGAGGTCCTCTACTTTTGCTGCAGCTGCCCTGACAGCATGGACCTCATCTCCTCTCTAGGGGATAGTTTGACATATCTGGGAGCCCTTCAGCCACCTTGGCACCAGCCCACGTCTGTCTCCCCCCCTTCCACAGTGCATTCAGTGACTCTGTTTCTGAACCTGCTTGCCTGCCTGGCCTGGTTCTTAGTCGACAGCAGCAAGGGAGTAGACTTTGGCCTCTCAATCCTGTGGTTCGTGATCTTCACCCCCTGTGCCTTCCTTTGTTGGTACCGACCCATCTATAAGGCCTTCAGGTGAGTGGGGATGGGACAAGGGGGGGAGTATAATGCTGGCATCCCAGGTAGCAAGCCAAGGCCATGAGCCCTAGGATCCCATTCCAGTCAGAGCAGAATAGATCATGGGAAATTCACTTCCCATTCCCACCCACAGCCAGAGTTGGCAGGGATCAGGAGCCATTTTCCTCAGTTGTACCTAAGGTCTGTTTTGGGCCCTCTTCTTGGAGCAGGAAAGACCTAGAGAGGGGAGCACGAGCCTTACTTGTCCTTCCACTGCACCCAGTCTGTTTGGTGCAGGAGGATTTCAGTCACTGGGAAGAGGAAGGGACTTCCTCAGCTCCCTTCCAAGGTTCTAGGGCAGCGATTTTCAACCGGTGTGCTGCAAGCATTTTAAAACATGCAGTACTTGACTGTTTAGTCATGGGCACTGACCTCTTTTCCCTTAGATTGTCAAATAAAAAAATGACAGCAGCAGACACAGTAGCTGTTCAGTGTGAATGAATCAAAAGTATACCTATTTTTTGTCAGATTGGCAAAAAGTATATTTTTGTTGTGCCACAGAATTTTAGTAGTTTATGTGTACCATGATATGAAAAAGGTTGAAAATTGTTGCTCTAGGACAGGGGTGGGCAAACTTTTTGACTCTAGGGCCACAATGGGTTCTTAAACTGGACCGGAGGGCCGGAACAAAAGCATGGATGGAGTGTTTGTGTGAACTAATATAAATTCAAAGTAAACATCATTACATAAAAGGGTACGGTCTTTTTTTTTTAGTTTTATTCATTTCAAACTGGCCGGATCCAGCCCGCGGGCCATAGTTTGCCCACGGCTGCTCTAGGATATTCTATGATAGAGTCAGACTCTGAGTTACGCTCTTAATAGCTTATCTCTCCATGCTTACTTATGCCCCTCCCTTTACTTTCCTAGTAACTGTGGAGCATCGATAAATGCCAGTATTTGACCAGCTGGCCGAGAATAGATTCTGTGGACTTTAATGGATCCACTTTACAGACCCTTAGGGCTTTTGGAATTGTGCCTCAGAGCGGATGCTTTCAGGGCTGGGATGCACTCAGCAGGGAGGACTTGAACCCTCACTGTATTCTAGCCCTCATGGACATGGAAATGGAGGTGCTCAAAACACCAGTTTTGTCTAGTGTCTTCTACTTCCCAAATACCTTTCCTGCCACTCAGGCCTACAGTTTTATTATTAGAGGTTTATACCTTTGACTTAGATTTTCTTCCCTGTTATGAAATGCAGATCAGTACTCCGGAAGATGGACTGTTACACTCTTTCTATTGTCCTTTGGTGAATTAACTTCATTCGTTCTTTGAGGAAGGGATTAAGTATTGTCCCCTTAGATTGGAAGGCAGTGAAAGGCAAGCCCTTTCTGATTACAGTTTGTGGGTTTGTAGACAGTGTGACCGAGTCTCTGGTGCTCTGTTTACTCCCCCCTATTCTGCCTCTGGCTTCTGGTGAGGAGGAGTGTCAGACCATATGAGGAATGCTGGGATGAGCCCCAAGCCCTTTTGTGACTTCTGGTTTCCCCCTTCTCTCCACAGGTCGGACAACTCTTTCAGCTTCTTCGTGTTCTTCTTTGTATTTTTTTGTCAAATAGGGATCTATGTCATCCAGTTGGTCGGCATCCCTAACCTGGGGGACAGGTGAGATCTGGGGCAGTACAGAGGGAACTGTTCTTTGGAGGCTCAACTCAGCCTCTCTTGCCCTATTTGCCAGCCTCTGAGGGCCCCTCTTCCACCATAGCAGGGAGAGTGGTAACTGGGCCAGCTTGGATCTGTCTTCAAGTCCCCTCTCTAGTTCTTTATCAGTAGCCACTCACTGTCTTGCCTTGTTCACCACTTTCTGGGGTGAACATGGCTTGAATCCTTAGGCTACCAGGCTGTGTCCTACACTGGATTACAGCCTCTTCCTTTTCTCTTATCACACCCTCCTAGAAGCTGGTGCTACTTCCACAGGTTCCACACATGCCCTTGGGTTTGGGCAGCTGCTGATGGATGCCCTGGTCTTTGCAGACCCTGAGCTGTGACTTTCCTGGAGGCCCTATAACCTAAGGAGATGGAGCCCTAGCCTCTCCTGGGTGGCTCCTCTGGCTGCTCTCTTGGAGCAGACAGCTGGCTTGAGTTTCCTGGGTGCTACAGTCCTCCACTCAATATTAGTTTCAGAAATAAAAGCCGATGGTTGATGTTTTCCTTTCTGCCTCAGTGCACAGGAAACATTACAGAAAGGTCAGGCTGGCACTTGGCTAAAAGCCTGAGCCTGGAAGGGCTGCACTATTTTGGTCTCATCTCTCCAGTGGAGCTGGCAAGTACAGAGCAGTAGGGAGGGGCTGAATCACCTTGAACTCAGAGCCAAGTGCACACTGCCTTTCTACCACCCCTCTTCCTTCTCACCATGTTTATAACCTACCCCTTTTGTCTGTATATGGTGACCCAATTACATTACTCATTACCCTAAGTGAGATCCTGGTTGCAAGGCTATGATTAATAACGGCTGTTTGCACCCAGGACAGGGATGACTGTGCCCCTCACTGCCCTGCCTAGGTCTACCTGGATGAGTTCTGCAGCCTCCAGCCTCCCAATATCTTTCTCATCTCACCTCCTAACACTGTGTTTTGATTGTAAAATACGCATAAAATAAAATATACCATTTTATGTACCAGTTAGACCATTTTAAAAGATACCTCTGTTTTCTTCTAAGTTTTATCGTTTGAGTTATTATTAGGTCATTGATCCATTTTGAATTAATTTTTTTAAAAAATATTTTTATTGATTTTTTACAGAGAGGAAGGGAGAGAGATAGAGAGTTAGAAACATTGATGAGAGAGAAACATCGACCAGCTGCCCCCTGCACACCTCCCACTGGGGATGTGCCCGCAACCAAGGTATATGCCCTTGACCGGAATCGAACCCAGGACCCTTCAGTCCACAGGCCGACGCTCTACCACCAAGCTAAACCGTTTTTGGCTTGAATTAATTTTTGAAGTAAGGAATCCAACTTAATTGTTTTGCATGTGGATATCCAGTTGTCCCAGCACCATTTTTTTATGAGTTCTTTTTTAAAAATCTTCATTGTTGAAAGTATTACATTGACCCCCTCCATGCTACCCCTGCCCTCCACCCCAGGCCCTTATTGTTTGCGTCCATGGGTTACACATATGTGCATACAAGATCTTTGGTTGATTACCTCCCACCCACACACCCTTCCCTGCCTTCCCTCCGAGAGATTCCCCACTCTGTTCAATGCTTCCATGTCTCTGGATCCATTCCATTCATTAGTTTATTTTGTTAAGTAGATTCCATATATCATGTGATACTTGTCTTTCTCTGACTAACTTAGTTCACTTAGCATGATACTCTCCAGGTCCCCCCTTTGCTGTCTCAAAGGGTAAGAAATTTTTTTTTTTTTTTTTTTTTTTTTTTTACAGCTGCCTAAGTATTCCATGGTATAAATTTACCATAGCTTTTTTATCCACTCATCCACTGATGGGCTCTTGGGCTGTTTTCAGATCTTAGCTGTTCTTTCTGATTGGTGTTTTGGGTTTCTTAGGATATATTCCTAGAAGTGGGATCACTGGGTCAAAAGGCAGTTCCATATGAGGAAACTCCATACTGTTTTCCACAGTGGCTGCACCAGTCTGTATTCCCACCAGCAGTGCACTAGGGTTCCCTTTTCTCCACATCCTCCTCAGCACTTGTCATTTGTTGATTTGTTGATGGTAGCCATTCTGACAGGTGTAAGGTGATACCTCATTGACATTTTAATTTGCATCTCTCTGCTGATCTTTGAGGATTTTTTCATATGCCTTTTGGCCATCTGTATATCCACTTTGGAGAAGTGTTTAGGTCCTTTGCCCATTTTTTAATTGGATTGTCTGTCTTCTTTTTGTTAAGTTGTAGGAGTTCCTTATATATTTTGGATATTAACCCTTTATCAGATGTATAACTGCCAAATGTATTTTCCCATACAATGGGACTCTTTTCATTTTGTTGATGGTTTATTTTTTTATTTTTATTGATTTCAGAGAGGAAGGAAGAGGGAGAGAGAGAGAGAAACATCAATAATGAGAGAGAGTCATTGATTGGCTGCCTCCTGCACGCCTCCTACTGGGGATCGAGCTGCAACCAGGGCATGTGCCCTTGAGTGGACTCAAACCTGGGACCCTTCAGTCCGCAGGCCGATGCTCTATTCACTGAGCCAAACTAGCTAGGGCTGTTGATGGTTTCTTCTGTTGTGTAGAAGCTTTTTCTTTTGATATAGTCCCATTTGTTTATTTTCTCCTTAGTTTCCTTTGCCCTAGGACAGTGGTCAGCAAACTCATTAGTCAACAGAGCCAAATATCAACAGTACAACGATTGAAATTTCTTTTGAGAGCCAACTTTTTAAAAATTAAACTATATAGGCAGGTACATTGTCATTAACTTAATTAAGGTACTCCTAAGCTGGCCTTTGCTAAAAACGTCCTCAATCTGATTGAGGTACGTTCGCTGAGGTCGATCCCTTCCAACTCTCCCATCCACACTCGTCTTGTATACTTGTTTCGTCTATCTCCTTTCCGAAAACCAACTTCTGCACATGGGCCACAAAGTTTCAGTCGCACTGTACGTGCGTGCCCGCACGTGGTATTTTGTGGTATTTTGTGGAAGAGCCACACTCAAGGGGCCAAAGAGCCCCATGTGGCTCGCGAGCCATTGTTTGCCGACCACTGCCCTAGGAGATGTATTGGTAAACATATTGCTATGAGAGATGTCTGAGATTTTGGTGCCTATGGTTTCTTCTAGGACTTTTATGGTTTCACGTCTTACTTTTAAGTCTTTTACCCATTTTGAGTTTATCCTTGTATATGGTATAAGTTGGTGATCTAGTTTCATTTTTTTTGCAAATACCTACCCAATTTTCCCAACATCACTTATTGAAGAGACTCTCTTGACTCCATTGTATGCTCTTGCCTCCTTTGTCAAGTATTAAGTGAGTGTATTGGCTTGGGTTGATTTCTGGGGTCTCTGTTCTGTTCCATTGATCTATATGCCTCCTCTTGTGCCAGTACCAGGCTGTTGTGATTAGGGTGGCTTTGTAGTATAACTTGATATCTGATATTGTGATTCCTCCAACTTTGTTCTTCTTTCTCACGATTGCTACAGCTATTCGGGGTCTTTTGGTTCCATATAAATTTTTGGAGTATTTGTTCTAGACCTGAGAGATATGCTGTTGGTATTTTAATAGGGATTGCATTGAATCTGTAGATTGCCTTGGGTAGTATGGACATTTAAATGATGTTAATTCTACCAGCTCATGAACACGGAATATTCTTTCAGTTGTTCATATCTTCTTCTATCTCTTTTTTCAACTTCCTATAGTTTTCTGAGAACAGGTCTTTTGCCTCCTTGGTTAAGTTTATTCCTAAGTGTCATAATTTTTTTTGTTGCAATTGTAAATGGAAGTGTTTGCTTAGTTTCTCTTGCTGAGAATTTATTATTGGTGTATAAAAAACCATCGATTTTTGGGTGTTGATTTTGTATCCTGCTACGTTGTCAAATTCATTTATTAAATCTAGTAGTGTTTTGGTGGAGTCTTCAGGGTTTTCTATGTACAATATCATGTCATCTGCGAATAATGGGAGTTTTACTTCCTCCTTTCCAATTTGGATGCCTTTTATTTCTTCTTCTTGTCTGATTGCTGTGGCTAGGACTTCCAGTACTATCCTATCTAATAAAAGAGAAACGTGGTAATTGGCGTACGACCGCTACCCTTCCCATTGGCTAATCAGCGAGATATGCAAATTAACTGCCAGCCAAGATGGCAGCCGGCAGCCAGGAAGCTTGAAACTAACATGAGGCTTGCTTGCTTCAGTGACGGAGGAAACCAACGTTCCCCTCCTGCCTTGCCAGCCTCTGAGCCTGCAGTTTAAAAAACATTGTAATAAATATAGAAGCTAAACAAAACCCCAGAAACCTGCTTTCAGGGAGCCAGGATCTCAGAGCTGGAATTGATACAGAGTTTCGATTATAGAACTGAAACAAACCAGATACCTTCTTTCAGCAGCAGAGGCCTAAGAGCTGGAGCCTCAGAGCTAAAGCTGGACCAGAAAAAAAGAAAAAAAGAAAAAAAGGAGCAGTTGGGAGCTTCAGTCCCAGCCTGAAAACAGCCCTCAGCCCCTCACCCAGACTAGCCAGGCACCCCAGTGGGGACCCCCACCCTGAAGGGTGTGTGACCAGCTGCAAACAGCCATCATCCCCTCACCCAGGCTGGCCAGGCACCCCAGTGGGGACCCCCACCCTGATCCAGGACACCCTTCAGGGCAAACCAGCCGGCCCCCACTCGTGCACCAGGCCTCTATTCTATATAGTAAAAGGGTAATATGCCTCCCAGCACCGGGATCAGCGGAGCTTGCGAGGCCTCCTGGCACCGGGATCAGCGTGACAGGGGGCAGCGCCCCAACCCCCTGATCGCCCTGTGGCTCTGTGTGTGACAGGGGGCGGGGCCACAACCTCCCTATCTGCCCTGCTCTGTTCGTGACAGGGGAAGGCGCCCCAACCCCCTGATCGGCCCTGCTCTGTGCCTGATAGGGGGGAGCTCCCCAACCCCCTGATCGCCCTGCGGCTCTGTGTGTGACAGGGTGTGGCGCCCCAACCCCCCCACCCCACGGGCCCTGCTCTGTGTGTGACGGGGTAGAGCCATAACCTCCCCATCGGCCCTGCCCTGAGTGTGACAGTGGTGGCGCCCCAACCCCCTGATCGGCCCTGCTCTGTGGGTGATAGAGGGCGGCGCCCCAACCCCTCCCCCGCCACGGGCCCTGCTCTGTATGTGATGGGGTAGAGCCATAACCTCCCCATCGGCCCTGCCCTGAGTGTGACAGGGGCGACGACCCAACCCTCTGATTGGCCCTGCTCTGTGGGTGATAGAGGGAGGCGCCCCAACCCCCTGATCCGCCCTGCTCTGTGTGTGATAGGGGGCAGTGCCCCAACTCCCCTATTGGCCTTACTCTGTGAGTGACGGGGGAGCTCCTCAACCCCCTGATCGCCCCTGCTCTGTGTGTGACAGGGGGGAGCTCCCCAACCCTCTGATGGGCCTTGCTCTGTGAGTGACAGGGGGCAGTGCCCCAACTCCCTGATTGGCCCTGCTCTGTGCGTGACGGGGTGGCGCCGCAACCTCCCCATCGACACCCTGCCTTGAGTGTGACGGGGCAGTGCCCCAACCCCCCAATCGGCCCTACTCTGAGCGTGACTGAGGGTGGCATTGCAACCTCCCAATCCGCCCTGCTCTGTGCATGACAGGGGGCGGCGCCCCAACTCCCTAATCGGCCCTGCTCTGAGCCCGACCAGGGGCTGCACCTAGGGATTAGGCCTGCCCTCTGCCACCCGGGAGCAGGCCTAAGCCAGCAGGTCGTTATCTCTTGAGGGGTCCCAGACTGCGAGAGGGCACAGGCCGGGCTGAGAGACCCCACCTCCCCCCCGAATGCACAAATTTTTGTGCACCGGGCCTCTAGTCCTATATAATAAAAGGCTAAGATGCAAATTGACCAAATGGCAGAATGACTGGTTGCTATGATGCACACTGACCACCAGGGGGCAGATGCTCAACACAGGAGCTGCCCCCTGGTGGTCAGTGCGTTCCTACAGGGGGGGCGCCACTCAGCCAGAAGCCTGGCTCTCCAGTGGGCTCAGAGCTGGTGAGCACAGCCGTGGTGGTGGGAATCTCTCCCGTGTCCGAGAAAGCGCTAAGGAACAGTGAACCCGTCTTCTGGCTGAGCTGTGTTCCCAGCAGGTGGACATCCCCTAAGGGATCCCAGACTGCAAGAGGGCGCAGGCTAGGCTGAGGGACACTTTCCCCCCCTCCTCCCCAACTGAACGAACGAATGTCATGTACTGGCCCTCTGGTGTTGAATAAGAATGGTGAAAGCAGACATCCCTGTCTTGTTCCTGTTCTTAGGGGAAATGGTTTTAGTTTTTGCCCATTGAGTGTGATATTTGCTGTAGGTTTGTCATATATGGCCTCATCATGTTGAGATATGTGCCCTCTATTTCCACTTTGCTGAGAGTTTTTATCAAAAATGGGTGTTGAATTTTGTTGAATGCCTTTTCTGAGTCTATTGATATGATCATGTGATTTTTGTCTTTCAATTTATTTGTGATGTATCACGTTTATTGATTTGCAAATATTATACCAGCCTTGCATCCCTGGAATAAATCCCACTTGGTCATGGTGTATGATCTTTTTAATATATTGCTGGATGCAATTTGCTAATACTTTGTTGAGGATTTTAGCATCTATGTTCATCAGGGATATTGGCCTATAATTTTCTTTCTTTGTAGTGTCTTTATCCAGTTTTGGGATTAGGGTAATGCTGGCCTCATAAAAAGAGCTTGGAAGTGTTCCTTCCTCTTGGATTTTTTGGAATAGCTTGAGGAGTATAGGTGTTAGTTCTTTGAATGTTTGATAAATTCCCCTGTGAAACTATCCGGACCTGGGTTTTTGTTTGCTGGAAGTTTTTTTTATTACTGCTTCTATTTCAGTTGTTATTGGCCTATTCAGGTTTCCTGATTCTTTCTGATTCAGTTTTGGGAGATTGTATTTTTCTAGGAATTTTTCCATTTCATCCACATTGTCCAGCTTGTTGGCATACAGTTATTCATAGTATTTTCTTACAATCCTTTGTATTTCTGTTGTGTCCGTGGTTACTCTCTACTTTTGTTTCTGATTTTATTTATTTGGATCCAGTTTCTTTGTTTCTTAATGAGTCTGGCTAACAGTTCATCAATTCTGTTTATCCTTTCAAAGAACCAGCTCTTGGTTACATTGATTTTATATATATATAATTTTATATATATATATATAATTTTATATATATATAATTTTATATATATATAATTATATATATAATTTTAGTCTCTATGTCATTTATTTCTGCTGTAATCTTTATTATTTCCTCCCTCCTACTTACTCTGGGTTTTTCTTGTTGTTCTCTTTCTAGTTCTTTAAGTTTTAGGATTAAATAGTTTATTATTAATTTTTATTGTTTTTTTTGGGGGGTAGGCTTTTAGTGCTACGAACTTCCCTCTCTGTACTACTTTTGCTGTTCCAGAGATTTTGGGTTGTTACATGATCACTTTAATTTGTTTCCAGGAAGTTCTTTATTTCTTTCTTGATCTTATTGGTAACCATTCATTGTTTAATAATATGCTATTTAGCCTCCATGTGTTTGAGTGTTTTGGGGTATTTTTACTGTAGTTCGTTTCTAATTTCATTCTACTGTGATTTGAGAAGATGCTTCATATGATTTAAATCTTCTTGGACTTGTAGAAACTTGGTTTGTGTCCTAACATGTGGTCTATATTTGTGAATGATCCATGTGCACTTGAGAATAATGTACATTCTGCAGCTTTGGGGTGAAATGTTCTATAAATGTCAATTAACTCCATCTGATCCAGTGTATCCTTTAGAGTCACTATTTCCTTGTTAATTTTTTGTCTGGAAAATCTATCCAGTGAAGTTAGAGGGGTGTTGAAGTCCCCTACTATGACTGTATTGTTGTCAGTCTCTCCCTTAAAGTCCTCTAGAAGTTATTTTATATATTAGGTGCTCCTATATTGGGTACATTATGTTTCCCAGGGTTATATCCTCCTGTTGGATCGATCCCTTTAGTATTATGTAGTGACCTTTGTTGTCTGTTGTGATGGACTTCATTTTGAAGTCTATTTTGTCACATATAAGCATTGCTACCCAACTTTTTTTCTTTTCTTTTCCATTTGCATGGAAAAGTTTTTTCCATCCCTTCACTCTCATCCTTTGTGAGTCTTTTGTTTTGAGGTGGGTCTCTTGTAGACAGCCTATAGTTGGGTCATGTTTGTATCCATTCAGCTACCCTGTGTCTTTTGATTGGAGCCTTTAATCCACTTACATTTAAGGTTATTATTGACTAGAGGCCCGGTGTACAAAAATTTGTGTACTGTTGGGGGACGGGGGGGTCCTCTCAGCCCGGCCTGTGCCCTCTCTCAGTCTGGGACCCCTTGGGGGATGACCACCTGCTGGCTTAGGCCTGCTCCCCGGGGGATTGGACCTAAGCTGGCAATCAGACATCCCTCTGGCAGCCTGGCAGCCCTCGGGGGATGTCCACTTGCCAGCAGGGAGCAGACCTAAGCTGCAGCCGGACATCCTTAGCGCTGCTGAGGAGGCGGAAGAGGCTTCCACCACCACTGCTGTACTGGCAGCCATCAGCCTGGCTTGTGGCTGAGCAGAGCTCCCCCATGTGGGAGCGCACTGACCACCAGAGGGCAGCTCCTGCATTGAGCATCTGCCCCCTGGTGGTCAGTGTGTGTCATAGTGACCAGTCATTCCCAGTCTTTCTGCTGTTAGGGTCAGTTTGCATATTACCCTTTTACTATATAGGTTAGAGGCCTGGTGCATGGGTGGGGGCCAGCTGGTTTGCCCTGAAGGGTGTCCCGGATCAGGGTGGGGGTCCAGCTTGAGTGCCTGGCCAGCCTGGGTGAGGGGCTGATGGCTGTTTTCAGGCTGGCCACACCCCCTTCACGGTGGGCGTCCCCACTGGGGTGCCTGGCCAGTCTGGGTGAGGGGCTGAAGGCCATTTTCAGGCTGGCGGTCAACTGAAGCTTCCAGCCTTTCCTTTTTTTCTTTTTTTTTTAATTCTGGGATTTATTTACCTTCTATAATTGAAACTTTGTTGCCATCACTGGCGCTCCCAGCTCTGAGGCCGCGGCCTGCTGAAAGCAGGTATCTGGGGTTTGTTTAGCTTCTATAATTGAAACTTTGTTGCTTTCGGAGCTGTTGCTTTCGGAGCTTAGAGCGGGGCGGCGGCAGGTGGGGAACCTTGGCTTCCTCCATCACTGGAGCAAGCAAGCCTCCTGCTCACTTCAGCTGCGTGGCTGCCGGCCGCCATCTTTGTTGGCAGTTAATTTGCATATCTTGCTGATTAGCCAATGGGAAGTGTAGCGGAGGTATGGTCAATTACCCTTTTTGTCTTTTATTAGATAGGATAGGTACTTACTTATTGCCATTTTAATTCTGTCTGCCTAGGTTTCTCTGTCTATTTCTTCTCATCACAGCAGTCCCTTTAGCATTTTGTGTAATGCTGGGTTGGTGGTGATGTATTCCTTTAGTCTTTTTTTTTTTTTTGGTCTTGGAAGCTCTTTATTTGACCGTCTGTTTTTAATGATCGCCTTGCTGGATATAGTAAACTTAGTCTCAGATCCTTGCTTTCCATTATCTTGAGTACTTTCATGCCATTCCCTTCTGGCCTGTAGAGTTTCTGATCAGAAATCAGGTGTCAGCCTTATGGAAGCTCCTTTGTAAGTAATAGTTTGCCTTTTCTCTTGGTGCCTTTAAGATTCTGTCTTTGTCTTTAATTTTTGGCATATTAATTATGATATGTCTGGGTGTGGGTCTGTTTGGGTTCTTCTTACTTTTAACTCTCTGTGCCTCCTAAACTTGTGTGACTTTTCCCTTTACCAGGTTAGGGAAGTTTTCTATACTTATTTCTTCAAACACATTCTCTATTCCTTTCTCCCTTTTTGCCTCTTCTGACACACCTGTTATGTGAATATTGTTAGGTTTCATGTTGTCCCACAGGTCCCTTAAGCTGTCCTCCTGTTCTTTTTATTTTTAATATATTTTATTGGTTTTTTACAGAGAGGAAGGGAGAGAGATAGAGGGTTAGAAACATCAATGAGAGGGAAACATCGACCAGCCGCCTCCTGCACACCCCCTACTGAGGATGTGCCTGCAACCAAAGTACATGCCCTTGACAGAATCAAACTGGGGACCCTTCAATCCGCAGGCCGATGCCCTATCCACTGAGCCAAACTGGTTCTGGCCTCCTGTTCTTTTAATTGTTTTTTTCTTTTTGGTTCTCTGGTTGAGTGATTTTTTCAACCCTGTCTTCTAATTCACTGATTTGATCCTCAGCTTCCCCTAATCTGCTGTGTATTTCTTCCAATGTGTGTGTTTTTTTTTAAGTTTTATAAGATTGTTTTTAGAAGTGAAAATTTTTTTTTCAAGAAAAAATATTTTAAATATAAAAACCAATGTGGCCCTAACCGGTTTGGCTCATTGGATAGAGCATCGGCCTGTGGACTGAAAGGTCCCAGGTTCAATTCCGGTCAAGGGCATGTACCTTGGTTGTGGACACATGCCCAGTAGGGGTTGTGCAGGAGGCAGCTGATCGATGTTTCTCTCTCAGTGATGTTTCTAACTTTCTATTCCTCTCCCTTCCTCTCTGTAAAAAATCAATAAAATATATATTTAAAAAACAAACAACCCCCCCCCCCCCAATGTTTTCTCTATTTGTGCTATGTCATTCTTATTTCTGTTTTTATAGTTACTATATCTTTTCTCATGCTGTTGGGCATCTTTACCATCATTATTCTGAACTCTATATCAAATAAATTTCTTATCTCCATTTCATTTATCTCTTCTGGAGAATTCTCTTGTTTTTTCATTTGTGGGTTGTTTCTTTGTCTCCTCATTTTGGCTGCCTGTTTGGGTTTGTGACTCTGTATTAGGTAGATCTGCTGCCCCTCTCATTCTCTAGTGCAGGACAGTGTCAAACACTGTTTCTAGCTAATTAGATCAGGCAAAGACTAAATGCTTCCAGAGACCCCTCTGCGTACAGCCTGATAGGATTCTGTCTTGAATAGCCCTCAGGCAATTGTCCACAGGTGTGGTGAGAGTTTTTTCAAGGGGGGAGGGCAATTGCTTCTGCCTGGAGGCTAATTGTTATTCTCAGTCTCTTAATGGGCCTCAGAAACACTGTGGGGCAAGGTGTTTTCCAATAGGGTTGTTCAGCTGCCTTCTCCCCAGGCAACGCTGCCTGTATAGCAAATGTCTGCGAGGGTTTCCTTAAAAAAAAAAAGAAAGAAAGAAAGAAAAAAAGATTTTAAGAGAGAGAAGAGGAGAGGGAGAGAGAAACATCAATAAGAGGGAAACATTGATCAGCTGCCTCCTTCCAGGGATGGAGCCCGTAACCTGGGCATGTGCCCTGACTGTGAATCAAACCAGCAACCTTTTGGTGCATGGGATGATGCTCAACCTACTTAGCCACACTGGCCAGGGCCCAGCACCATTTGCTGAAGAGACCATTCTTTCCTCATTGAGTGGTCTTGGCACCTTGTGAAAACCAGTTGATGGTAGATGTGTGGGTTTGTTTCTGGGCTCTTATTTATATTCCATCAACCTCTATATTGTATATGTCTGTCCTCATGCCAGTACCACACTGTTTTGTTAACTTCAGCTTGGTAGTAAGTTTTTAACTCGTGAAGTGTGAGGATATTTCCTTTTATAGATGAAAAAGCTGGAGCTCAGGAAGGAGACATGTTCGCAGGCAGGGGCCTGTCCGTGCACCAGTGGGAGGAGCTGAGGTGACAGGATGAATGCAGCTCGTTGGCCAGTAGTTCTCTTTTTCAGAGGGTGGGCCGTCGGGAATGATCAGCCGTACTTTCCATATCCCCCCAAGTCCCCAAAACAGCAGGTAAAGTGCTGCTCCTGACTGAGGTTAGCAGCCACATCCCTTCCAGACTTCACATGGCCCAAAGATTCCATGTGGGCAGTGGAGAAAAGCCCCTCATAGGACCTCTGGGGCCCACTTCTATTATACCCTCTCACCTCCTCTTCCCTTTGTAGTGGTTGGATTGCAGCCCTGTCTACGCTGAAGCAAGACTTGGCTGTGTCGATCATCATGATGGTGGTAGCTGGCTTCTTCACACTCTGTGCTGTGCTCTCACTCTTCCTTCTAAAGCGGGTGAGTGGTGGGTGCCAGGCCAACAGCTAACCTGAGGAGGCAGGCTCCTCTCTCCAGCGTTGCTATGGGGGTGTTCATCACTACAGCAGTTGGGACTCCTGTGTCCCCAAACGTCCAGTGGCTTTCTCCAAGGCTCTGGTGGGAGGTCAGCAGGCATGGGTTTCTTGTGGGCCTACAGGACAGGCTTCTCTTACCACAGCCTTTTCCCCCAGGTGCACTCTCTGTACCGCCGGACTGGGGCCAGCTTCCAGCAAGCTCAAGAGGAATTTTCCCAGGGCATCTTCAGCAACAGGACCTTCCGCAGCGCTGCCTCATCTGCTGCCCGAGGAGCTTTCCAAGGGAATTAGTCCTGACTCTCTTCCCTGTGTCCCAGCCATTTTTCCTGCCTGCCTTCTGAGCTGCACTTTCCGTGGGTGCCTTAAGCAGTGCTATGGCCAGCACAAACCTAGAGAGGGTCTTGCTGTGGCTCTTCCTCCTTCCTCAGCAACCAGCTTTCCCTTCCACCCAAGGGAAGGGGAGGGAGGGACAGGAACTTTTTTTACATAAGAGAAAAGGGGGGGAAAAAAGTTTTTTCTTCTCTGGTGGTGGTTTGGTAGGATTCTTTTGTCCCTCTGAAGCAGTGGGACTGAAGTTCTCTTTTCCCTACACACACACACATATGCACAAATGTACACACTTGGGATCACTGGCCAACCTGGGCCCACCCAGCTGGCGTTGTATTTCTGCCAGGGTCCTGGGCCTCCACTCATCCCTTAGAAACCTGGCCTGAATCTGGCTTCACAGCCCCAGCCTGTGGCTTCCATAGTCCTGCCCTCCCTTCCTGCTGGGCTGGGATGACCTCCCAAGGGCTCCCCTTTAGATGAGCTATGGCCTGGGCTGGTGGACAGCTCTGTTCCCCCAGATCACTCTGATTAGGTCTCTGGGCTTCCAGAACCTCTGGCCGGTTCCTCAGCCTCTTCTCTGCTTCATGTTTCTCACAAACAGATTCATAGCCCTATCGGCCACCTGCACCTTCCAGCTGTGGGCAGCACCCTGTGTCATTTGGGGCCCTCCCTGAGCCCTCCCCTCCTTAGACTTACTGAATGTGCATTGGGGTTGGTTGGGATTTGGGGATGGGCAGGAACAGAGGACAACCTGTGTTGTCCTGCCCAGCCTTTAACAATCTTCTAGGAGGAGTTTGTGTGACTGTCCCGGTGTGGGTTGTTTGTCCGTTTGTTTTGATTTCCTCTTCTCCTGGGGGACAGCTGTGCTCTGCCTTGGCCTCACATTCTAACCATTTGTTCCCTCATCAGCAATATCTAGCTTGTATGACTCTTAGGAAGGGCAGGTCGAATCAGTTCAGAACTGAATCCTTCAGACTGGTCTCATGAGCCAGGGTTCCAGACTCATCCTCCAGGATTCTCCCATACCCCGAGTAGGAGTAGAGTCTGGGTCACCTTCCACTGGTCCTAGGGATTCCCCAGGCAGTGTGTCACTGTGATGAGCACCTAGGAGTCCACCATTAACACCTGCACCCTGCCCTGCTGTGGACTGAGGGAACTTCTCAAAAAGCAGGCCAATCCAGAGGCAGCCCTGTCTATAGCCCACTCCACTCCAGAGCCACTGAATGATGATTTAATGACAGTGACCAAGGTTTTGTAAATTTCTGGTACTTTTTTTCTCCATGTACAAATGTATATGTTGTTTCAATTTTGTGCTTAAATAAAGACATTTTCAGACAACACTGGTTCTAATGTCTGCTGGACTTGGATGGATGTGCATGGCCCCCAGGAGTAGTGGCTAAAGTGCTCTATCTGTAGGTGTGAGGGGTCAGTCAACATGCTGACTGCCCCCCCCCCCCCCCCCCCCCCCAGTCTCTGGCTAAGCCTCTCACCCCTGGGGGAAAGTCCCTTCCTGAGATAACTATTGGCCTCTTCCATTATATATATTTTTTTCTTTTTAAAAAAAATATTCTCACAGATTTTACTGATTTGAGAGAGAGAGAGAAACAGATTTGTTATTCCACTTAGGTGTTCATTGGTTGATTCTTGCATGTGCCCTGACTGGGGATGTCTGCAACCTTGGCACATGTCCCAGTAATTCCACTTTCAGAGCTGCTGGTCTTGGGAGGAGGGGTCTCTTTGAATCCCCTGCCCCCCTAACCCTTCTTGGTCCTCTCGTGGGCGATCTCTAACATCGTAACGGAGCCCAAATGGGATTCCTGATGACCTCGTGTGCGGGTCTCTAGTTCCTCCCTTTGGCCCGCGGGGGCCTCAGCATCCCCACGTGGATCTTGCGGATCATGTGATTTCTAGTGCTGACGGCGGCCGAGTGGGGGCAGCACTCAGCCAAGCCGCGCAGAAAGCAGCGGGAGGAAGAGTCTCTAGGACCGGGGAGCCTGGCCCCGCCCCTCCGGGTGCACTTCCGGCGGCAGCGAGGAGTCGGGCAGTTGCTGCGTGCCCTCTTCCGCTCTCCGCGCTGGACTCCTGCCGGAACCCGCCCCGGGAAGCAGGAAGCGCCCGGTGGTGGCGCGGGGTGGTCAGGATGGCGGGGTCCAGCTGGGGTCCCCCGCGGCTGGATGGCTTCATTCTCACCGAGCGCCTGGGCAGTGGCACGTACGCCACGGTGTACAAGGCCTACGCCAAGGTGGGGGCGAGGCGCGGCCGGAATCGGGCTTGAGAACCTCTGAGCGCCGGGCCGCCTGCCCGCCAGACCCTGAGCGAGCCCAGGCGGGTGGCAGGCTGGGAACAGGGAGGTTAGGGCCTGAGAGCAGTTAGGTACCGCGGCCTGACTTGTCCCGATCTGGTGTTCGGTGGACGAGGTGGGAGCTGACTGCCCCCCATAGGTCTTAAAAGCAAACACGTACACACAAACACATACCCACACCTGTGTTTTGTTTGGAGATGCGGGTGGAGGCCTGGAGGGAGCCTCGTGTCAGTGTCTTAAGAATGGGCTCAAACGTATTCATTGGTTGATTCTTGTATGTGCCCTGACTGGGAGGACACCTGGTGGGCTGGGAGGAGTCTGGGACAGGGTTCTGGAAGGCTGGACCCACTTAGGAAGCAATCTGGGCAGTTCTAGAACATGGAATGAAGGACATGCCTTAGTGGGAGCACTCTAGAAGGGCTCATAGGACTAAGGGAAGAGAGGGTTTAAGAACACCAGGCTGGGTGGGGAGGCCAGAGTCCCATAATCAGGGGTTCTCGTTAGCCTGAGAAGGGGAAGGTTGGATGCTGGTGTGAGTGGGTAAGCCCAGTGAGGGGGAGAAGGGTAGAGGGAATCAGAGCCTTTCTGGCCAGGCGTGGGTCCTGGCTTGCTCAAGGTAGAGCCCTCAAATCTCCTGCCTCCGTAGAAGGACACTCGAGAGGTGGTAGCCATAAAATGTGTGGCCAAGAAGAGCCTGAACAAGGCATCCGTGGAAAACCTCCTGACAGAGATCGAAATCCTCAAGGGCATTCGGCACCCCCACATCGTCCAGCTGAAAGACTTCCAGGTGCGGGCCTGTGGTTCAGCCACCCGCAAAGGAGACTGGAGAAGAGACACTCCCTTCAGGTGTGGCCTTTTTGCCTCTAACCACAGTGGGACAGTGACAACATCTACCTCATCATGGAGTTCTGTGCAGGAGGTGACCTGTCTCGCTTCATCCATACCCGCCGGATTCTGCCTGAGAAGGTGGCTCGTGTCTTCATGCAGCAGATGGGTAAGAACCTCTGACCCCAGACTTCCCATGGTCTCTGTCCTCCCTCTGCACCTGACGCAGGCTCGGAGCCGCTGCGCTCTTAGCAGTTGCCTCCTTTCCCAGCTCGGATTTATAGGCCCTGTCTTTGCCATGTGCCCATCCCTAGCTTAAGGCTGTTACTAGAGAAAGGTAGGAGCCTTAAGCTTTAAGAAGTCCAGATTTTCTACATGCTGAAGATAATAGAAAGACCTTGTAGGGTGCATCAGGGCCCACTGGGTTGTATCTAAGTGCTTTGCCAAAAGAAAGAGCAAAATTCGAAAGGGCTGGAGGCTTCTAGGAGGAGAGGAGACTTGCAGAGGGGCCCAAGGGAGGAAAGATGGCACTGAGGGTGGGAGTGGGGGGTTCTGAGAAGTGGCAGGAACTTGGTACTTTTTTTTTTTTTAAATATATTTTATTGATTTTTTACAGAGAGGAAGGAAGAGAGATAGTTAGAAACATCGATGAGGGAGAAACATCGATCAGCTGCCTCCTGCACATCTCCCACTGGGGATGTGCCCGCAACCCAGGTACATGCCCTTGACCGGAATCGAACCTGGGACCTTTCAGTCCGCAGGCCGACGCTCTATCCACTGAGCCAAACCGGTTTCGGCAACCTGGTACTTTTATGTAAAGCATTCAGAAGGCCAGAATTGGGGTCATGCAGGCTTGAAGAAGCAGATGTAAGTCAGGGAAGGCGAGAGGCAGGTGGCAGATGGGCCCCTCTGACCTGTTCCTCTTCATGTGTCCTGTTCCCCAGCTAGTGCCCTGCAGTTTCTGCACGCACGAAACATATCTCACCTGGATCTGAAGCCACAGAACATTCTGCTGAGCTCCTTGGAGAAGCCCCACCTTAAACTGGCAGGTGTGAGTCTGGAACAGCAGGGGAAAGCTGGGCCTGGGTCTCCACAACAATCTGTGAGCTGTTCTGGGTCCTTAGAACTGAATGGAGCTTCAGGGTTTGCAGGGTGGGTGTGCACTCAGCAGCCCTGGTTCTTGTGGCGCCCTCTATCGAGTCATCAAACAGCAACAGGCTGGGAGATCCAGAAACGGGCCCCATCACCAAAGGGTAGGGCCCTTCTCAGCCATCCACACTGGATTCCAGCAGTGTAATGCTTGGGATCAGGGCCAGGACTTGGTGGGTCACCAGAATTGAAGCTCAAGCTGTAACTCAACCTGCAGCAGTGTTGGAGGGAGTTAGGTGGGGGAGGGGTGGTTGTGGAAAAGAATTTGCTTGAGGCTAGAGAGGGTATAACCTGCACTTGGTGGGACAGTGAGCCATTATCTTCATAGCTGATGTGAGCAGGGTGGGCTTCCTGGAAAAGTACCTGAGGGGGGCTGTGTGTGATGGGTAGGACTTATGCCCCCACTGAAAGATGCAGGAGGGTGTTGGAGGTTAATAGTTAGCTAAGACTGGGAAGTAGGATTGATCCTGGTGAATCTGGAAGGCGGGGAGGAGTCCTGTGCTGGAGCTCAGGGTAAGGCTTCAAAGGCCAAGAGCAGAGGCAGCTGGAATTTGAGCCCTGCTGCCTGGCCTTTTGCCTGCAGACTTCGGCTTCTCACAGCACATGTCCCCGTGGGATGAGAAGCATGTGCTCCGCGGCTCCCCTCTCTACATGGCCCCCGAGATGGTGTGTCGGCGGCAGTATGATGCCCGTGTAGACCTCTGGTCCGTGGGGGTCATTCTGTATGGTGAGAGCTCTGTCCCCTGCCCCCACCCTGTGAGGCCTGCCTGTGTGTCCTCAGGCGTGCCCTCCCTGGCCACCCCTGAAGGGCTTTAATGAGAAGGCTGACTTTAATGGCCCTGAGCCCCTGCTCTGGGGGTTATCAGGCCCTCCCACGAGTGGGCCAGGCCAGGCTGCTCCCTGTTCCTCCCAGCTTGCCCTCTGCCTCCCTCCACAGAAGCCCTCTTCGGGCAGCCCCCCTTTGCCTCCAGGTCGTTCACAGAGCTGGAAGAGAAGATCCGGAGTAATCGGGTCATCGAGGTGGGTCCTGCAGGGCCTCAGCAACCTGTTGTGGGACAGAGGGAAGCAGAGCCCTCAGGTTGGAGACCTCACTATCCCTGCACGGACTGGGGTGTGGGCTCTAGGTACCTTGTGTTGCTGGGCATGCTTGAAGCTCCATTCAGTTCTAGGGACCTAGATCAGCCCACAGATTGTGTAGACCCAGGCCCAGTCTTCCCAAAAGCATAAGCCTGGGAGGGAAGAACCCGAATTAGGATTCTACGACAGGTCAGGGCTCCAGGGAGGGCGTGGGCAGGAGCCTGGGCAGGAGGCTTGGCTCTCTACTGCCTTCATCACCCAGACGTGTCACTGTTCCTCTTGGCTCTCAGATTCTCCACCTGTCAGACATGTACCTCTGGGGCATACCAGGACAGGGTTGGGGAGGTTCTGGAGCCCAGTGTGACCTGTCCCCCACCCTCCCCTCAGCTTCCCCTTCGGCCCCAGCTCTCCCCAGACTGCCAGGACCTGCTGCGGCGGCTCCTAGAGCGGGACCCTGGTCGTCGCATCTCCTTCCAGGACTTCTTTGCCCATCCCTGGGTGGACCTTGACCACATGCCCAGTGAGGAGAGCCTGGCACGAGCAGTGAGCAGGCCACTAGGGATGGGCTGGGGTGAAGGCAGGTTGGGGGTCTCATCTACACTTTTTGGTGGTAAACAGGGGGCTTGCCCCCAGGGGAACGAGGGTGGGCTCAGGGGACCTGCTGTTCCCACTTTATGGTGAGCAGAGTGGTGGGCATGACTCCCTGATCTGCCCATCCTCCAGACCATCCTGGTGGTGCAGGCTGTGAAGAAGGACCAGGAGGGGGATGCTGCGGCTGCCTTATCGCTCTACTGCAAGGCTCTGGACTTCTTTGTGCCTGCCCTGCACTGTAAGTGCATAGAGCTCTGGGTGTAGCAGGGGTGGGTCGGCCATAGCTGCTGTGGGTGGATTCCAGAAGCATGTCCCCGTTCATAATTTTATGGGAGACAAGGCAGAGGATAAATCTAGAACTTCGTGCTTTTGAGGATTCTAGAGGGTTTGGTGTGGGGCAGGGTCCTCATATAAACCACCACTGTTTGCAGACGAAGTGGATGCACAGCGGAAGGAGGCAATTAAGGCAAAGGTGGGTGAGCAAGTCCCCTGGAGGAAACCGATGAGGGGTCCTGGGGCTGCCTGAGACTGGCTCTCTTAGAACCGGGACTTCCTGTCCTGGGAAGGGGTCAGGGCGGCCCCTGACATTTCAGCTTGGGACAGTCACTGAGGACCTAAACCAGTGATGGTGAACCTTTTGAGCTCGGCATGTCAGCATTTTGAAAAACCCTAACTTAACTCTGGTGCCGTGTCACATAGAAATTTGTTGATATTTGCAACCATAGTAAAACAAAGACTTTTTTTTTAATGGATATTTATTTTATATATTTAAATGCCATTTAACAAAGAAAAATCAACCAAAAAAATGAGTTCGTGTGTCACCTCTGACACGCGTGTCATAGGTTCACCATCACTGACCTAGAGGGAGAACTTGCATGTGGATGCTGGCGAGGGAGGCAGGGTGGGACAGCCCCTCCACAGCCCCTCCTCAGCCCCTCGTGCTCCTGCAGGTGCGACAGTACGTGTCCCGGGCTGAGGAGCTCAAGGCCATTGTGTCCTCCTCCAATCAGGCCCTGCTGAGACAGGGGGCCTCTGCCCAAGACCTGCTCAGAGGTAGGCCCAGCTCCTGACTGACCACCAGGCCCCCAAGCGGATTGGGGTCAACTCCCTGAGATGAGAAAAGCTGCTCCCCTGACCCTGAGCCTTTGCCCTTCATCCCAGAGATGGCTCGGGACAAGCCACGCCTCCTGGCTGCTCTGGAAGTGGCTTCAGCTGCTGTGGCCAAGGTTTGTACCCAGTGGGAGGGGTCCAGGTGGGGCAGAGAGGAATCGAGAGCATGACCCTAAATGA
This sequence comes from Myotis nattereri, assembly GCF_964212035.1. Classification (NCBI taxonomy): domain Eukaryota; kingdom Metazoa; phylum Chordata; class Mammalia; order Chiroptera; family Vespertilionidae; genus Myotis; species Myotis nattereri. The sequence continues at coordinate 110,017,161 of NC_138075.1, forward strand.
CTGGTGTCTCTGTGGCTGCAGGAGGAGGAAGCTGGGGGGGAGCAGGACGCCCTGGACCTGTACCAGCACAGCCTGGGGGAGCTGCTGCTGCTGCTGGCAGGTGAGGCCCTCACCACCACACTCCCTAACTCCCTGCTGCCCTGCCCTTAGCACGCACCCTCCCTCTTTTTGCAGGGGAGCCCCCAGGCCGGAGGCGGGAACTGCTTCACACTGAGGTGCCCACTGGGGTTGGGTGGGTTGTGGGGGGCTTCATCTTCCCCTTTGACCCTCCTTCCATCTGGGAGGACCTTCTTGGGTTCTCTTGGGGTGTTTCAAGTCTGGGAGTCAGACCTTACAGACCTGATAGGTTGTTGGCCACATGCGGTTCATAGGGGCTAGGAGCTCAGGTCAGGCAGTGGGACGGGCAGGATCAGGGGACCCAGCAACAGAAAATTGGCTGGGCCACTTCAGTCAGGAAGGCTTTCTGGAGGAGGGAGCAGATGAAGGACGCAGAATGCAGTTGTTCTGGGGCAGATGGTTCTAGAGAGCAGCAGGAGTGAGGAGGGTCTCACTCTGAGAGCCCCACCCCACCCACATGGGCACGTATGTCTTCCCTTGGCAGGTTCAGAACCTCATGGCTCGAGCTGAATACCTGAAAGAGCAAGTCAAGGTGAGCACATGGGAGGTCCCACTGGGGCAAGGCTGTGTGGTTTCTGCTCCCCTGCTTGTAGCTCTCTGCCCGCCTCTCCCCTGTGCGCCGCCCTTTCCGGTTCCATCTGCAGGCCTCCCCACTGCTGTCTCTTCTTTCACTCCCAGTTGCCCTGGGGCTGTTGATGCGGCTCCTTTGCCTGCCCCTGGCTGCCTGTCACCTCGGTGCCGCCTTTTTGTTCCACAGATGAGGGAGTCTCACTGGGAAGCCGAGACCTTGGACAAGGAGGGGCTGTCGGAGTCGGTTCGGAGCTGTGAGTCTGCCTGGGGTCCTCACTCTGCCCCAGGAGGAGTGAAGGCCAAGGGCAGCCCTGGATTCTGCCTTGTTTGCCAGAGACCTGACACTGACCCTTCTCCCTTACCCCTCCACAGCTTGCACCCTGCAGTGACCACAGAAAGATGACTGCACAGACCATGGGCCACCTGAAGTTGGGGGACACACCGAGGCTGCTGCCCGGAATTCTGTGGCCTCTGCAGCCTGGCGGGGTAGCCTTCCTGGATGGGCAACCCTGTGAGCGCCGCGTCCCAGGGTCCCTAACAGCCTCAGGATGCCCTCCACCCCACAAAGGCTCTGATGGCCCAGCCCTTCATGGGCTGGGAGCACTGGGTCTGGCCCCAGGGGAGGGAGCAGGCCTCTGGGAGAAGTGTCTCATGTGACTGTGGTTAACTGGTGACTGCTGGACCCTGAGCCTGTCAATTTAGGGCATGAAGGCTCAGATGTAGCCTGTGCCCACCCCTTTCCTTCCTGGGAGCCCTTATTTCAACTTGCCTCTGTCCTCGCAGTGGACCAGGGCGCTCAGGGACCACCCCCTATGGCCTGCACTCAGCCCCACAGAACACCAGTCATCTTGGAAGCTGATGTCTGTCCACCCTGTCTCAGTATTTTAAGTTAATCCTGCAAGCCATGAAAATAATATATTTTGAAGGATGGGGCAAATTGAAGAAACTCATGCCTGTTCCTTCCCTGCCCCAGAGGGTCTGCGGGGAGGTCCTTCATCCTCACCCCTCCAGCCTTCATCTCTCTGTAGGGAGCACCCCTTGTTTTCTGCAGAGCTGGTCCTGGTCTAGAACAGGGAGGCATGGGGCCTGCCCGACTCCTCAGGTTTTGGAGACCCACTAACCCAGGAGACATTTCAGGACTGACACGGCTGCCACCCCAGCCTGTGCCCTGGGCAAGCACCTTTCCTTTTCTGGGCCTGGGTCTTCCCAGCTCCGTTGGTGGTGCTGTGATCTCCTAACCCCTCCCCCCATGTGGGCTTTTAGGAGTACCAAGTGACTTCCATCTGGAGAACAATGTATATACCTGGAGTTACTTGGGGATTTGTTTTTAAAACTCTGGCTGTTGGTGATTTTTAACCTTTCCACCTTTCAGTGCCTCCTGGGGCAAGGGTCGTCTTTTCTGCTCTATCAGAGGCCAGTATGAAGTGTATCATTTATTGTTTCCTTATTAAATTATTTTTTGAACTTGTGATTCTTTTCTTGTCCTGGAAGAAGAGAAGGAGTAGGTCAAAGCAGGCAGCCCCTTTTCCTAGGCTAGTGCTATAGGGACTCCAGGAATAACAGGGTAGCCTGAGAGAGGGCTGCGGGAGGCCACGGGGTGGTGCGGGAGTGAGAGCCACATTGCCTTCTGCCCTCAGGCCCAGGAGAGTCAGGCTGACCGGCTGCTGTTCTGCCCACCACCTAAGGGACTGGTGGGAAGGGGACAGGCACAGGCCTGGGTGCCAGGCAGTGCCCTTCCTCTGTGCACCCGGAGAAGGGCGGACTCCACGGCAGGAGCACAGTCCTGTAAAAGCTCTGTGCTCTGCGCTGCACAGGCAGTTGCCCCACACAGGTTCCCTGGCCTCCCACCCCTCTTTCCCTTGGGCCAGTGAATGAGCAGGGTTGGGGCATAGGGCATTCTCTAGGGCAGTGGTCGGCAAACTGCGGCTTGTGAGCCACATGCGGCTCTTTTGCCCCTTGAGTGTGGCTCTTCCACAAAATACCACGTGCAGGCGCGTACGTACAGTGCGATTGAAACTTCATGGCCCATGCGCAGAAGTCGGTATTTTGTGGAAGAGCTACACTCAAGGGGCCAAAGAGCCACATGTGGCTCGCAAGCCGCAGTTTGCCGACCACGGCTCTAGGGTATCTCATACTCAGCCCTCCAGGAACCCCCAAAGCTGGGGTAATTCCCAGCAGCCCCTACCCCACCCACAAGGTCTTGGTCTTAACAGCCCTTAGAAGCATCTTTGGGGACTTAGGGGATAGGAAGGCGCCCCCCCGCCCCAGGGAAGCACCAAGGCAGCAGTTCATAGATTTGTCAGATGCCAACCATGAAGATAACCTTCCAGCCAACATGAAAGGGAGGGAATTATTTTCCCTGAAGTCCTTGGCCTGGCTGTGAGGGGCAATGTAGAGCAGTGGTCCAGAAGGCAGGAGGCAAGGCTAAAATCCTGGCTCTGCCACTTGACCAAGAGACCCATTGACTAACCCAGTGATTTTCAACCCCTTTCATCTCATGGCACACATAAAGTAATTACTAAAATTCTGCAGCACACCAAAAATATTTCTGCTGATCTGACCAAAAAATATGTGTAATTTTCATTCATTTACATCAGGTGGCTATTGTCTTTTTTATAATTTGACAATCTAAGAAAAAGAGGTCAGTGCCCCTGACTAAATAGTCAGGTATTGCATATTTTTAAAATTATCGCTGCACACAGGTTGAAAATAGCTGGACTGGCCCATTTCTCAGTTAAACTAGGATGAAGTGAAGGGCCCTGTAGAAATCTCTAAGACGGTAATGAGTTACTGTACACTAGCCTGGCACACAGTAAGATTCAATAAATCATTATTTTCAGACGTAGGGAGAGAAATGTACTTCAGATTATCTTTGGGCATGGGCTGGGCAAAAAAAGCCTCAGTAAGTAAAAGGAAGGAAGGAAATGAATGGAGCTGGTTGTGGGGGTGAATGGGGAAGATTGACTGGGAAGGAGAGACTGACTGACTAGGATGATGGGATGGAGGGTTGGTCTACAGGCCCCAATTATTTCTGATATCTGCATTGACTATCTGCCAACAGGGCACTGGACAGGTGGGACTGTGGGGGATTGGGCCCTCTCTGGGCAGAGTGTTTGGGTGCCTCCATGCTGGTCCTGTATTTGGGCCACGTGCCAAGGAGGGAAACAGCCCAGCCAGAGAGCTAAGGTCGGGAGGAGGAGGGTTCACTCTCTAGGGCTCCCTTCGAATGGCAGAGACGTATGAGGAATAAGCCAATCTGCTTTAAAAAAAAAATTGTTTTATTGCTGAAAGTATTACAAAGAGTATTACATAGGTCTCCTTTTTTTCCTTCTTGACCTTACCCCGGCTACCCCTACCCCCCAGTGTCTTGTGTCCATTTGTTATATGCATGCAAACCCAATCTGCTTTTTTAAAAAAAGATTTTTCTCTCTAGGGGTAGGAGTTGTTTCTGCCTCTCATCTTTAACACTTTGAAAATGCCCAAAGCAGGGCAGACACTTCCCCAGCATCAGGGTACCTCACCCTGCCCTGTCCTCCCACCTCCACTCAGTCCCCCAAGTCAAAGCCAGTCCTGGGCCAAGCTGGGGAGCACCTGGGCCTGGGACCCACTGGCTCCCATGGGACCAGCCCTGGGGACAGCAGATAGGCCTTGGGCAGATTGAGGGACGCAGGTGCCCCTGTGCCCAGCCTGTCCCTTTCTTGGCTAATGGGAGTTTCAGAAGGTCATTGAACTGTGATTCCTGCAAGTCATCTAGGACTTTTATCCCCAAAGACCACTGAGGCTGGGGCATGCTTTCCCTAGAGTAACTCACACCCATACTTACCCACTTGAAGTATCATAGATATACACACACACAGACACTAACAGGCCACAGGCCTCAGCACATACAAAAACACCGAAGCCACGTCCAAGCTCACAGACCCAGGCAGATTCCAGGTAGACTTCTACTCATGCTCACACACACAGGCACGTCCGTGCTGAGCAAGGCTAAGGCAGCCTCAATGCTGCTGCTCCCCGACCCAGCTCACCCTGGCCTCTGCTCTCTTGGAGACTCACATGGGTTCTGGGAACAGCTATGCCTGGTGGGTACTGACCTAGAGGCAGGTAGCAGGCTCTGTGGCTTTCTCCCAGTCCCCTCACATGTAGTTCCCCACCCCAAGCAGCCTCAGGCATCAGCTGACCAATAGGCTCTGCCAGCAGCTCTGGCACAGCGCATACTCCCCCAGATGTTCCCAGCTCGCTGGGAGCCTCCAGTGTCTGAGGGGGGACCATGGCCACTGGGGGAAGGGGGAGGCTCTCAACTCCAAACCCTGTCACCATCCTCCTCAAGTCCACCCTGGGGCCAACTGGCCCCTGGAGAGTCTCCCTCTGGGAACTAGGCCTGAGCTATCTGGATGGGTAGAAGGAGACTTGAGTGGAGCAGGTACCAGGGCTTGCCACCAATCCCCTGAAATCTCCCATGTCATGGGGCTAGAGAACCTAAGGGTGGGGGTAGGGGGAGCAGGCCAGCCATCTTTGCTGTCACTCTCTTCCTGAAAGAGTGGTGGTGAAGGGGTGCGGGGTGTGTGTGTGTAGAGGAACTGTATCATCACCTTTCAACATTTCCTGTATCTTCAGACTGCCTGCAAAGCTGAGAAGGATGAAAGAAAGAGAGAACAAGAGGGAGAGGAGGAGAGGACCTGGGGAGGTAAATGCTTTAAACTGTGGGGCCTTATTGGTGGGATTTTAATCACTGTGAAAAGGGAAGTTCTGGTAGCAGGTGGCTTTCTTTGTCGTCCTCATATAATATCAGGTGGACTAGTCATGGAGCAAGTAATTATCTAAATAAATGGGAGTAGAAATAGGATGTGAAGAGGGCATCCTCAGTAGGCCCCGAGGGCTTAGAAATGAGGCAGGTGGGAGGGTGTAAGATGGGTATGAACCAGGAATGAGCCGGAGAGCAGGGACATAGGTGAGAGGGGCATGGACTGCCAGAGAAGCCAGAGAGCAGGGGAAGGAAGGGGGAGGGGAGGCAGGGTGAGGCCAGCAGAGCTTGGGACCCTCAGTCTGCTTTCCTTGCCCATTTCGGCCTGAGCAATGGAGCTGGCTCCTGCTACCTCAGAGCCTCCTTCCCCCAGTTCCAGGGAACATGCAGAAAGGTCAGGGCTTCTTGGGGTTCCCAGCCTGTGAGGAGAAAACCAGTGTGGGGGCTCAACCTCCTCCCTGACCCCAGATTCCAGCCATTCTCTTTGGTGAGGGTTCAGTGAACACTAACCTAGCCTCCTCACAGCCATATCCCCCTGCCTCCTTCACCCTTGGTCCTGTGAACCACTGGGGGTAAAGGGGTCCGTCCGACCCATCAGGCAGGAGGCCCCTGGAAGGTGGAGTGCTGACGTGGGCCTTGCTGCAGTTAAAGAATGAGTTATTGCCCTAACCAGTTTGGCTCAGTGGATGGAGCGTCAGCCTGCGGACTGAAGGGTCCTGGGTTCGGTTCCAGTCAAGGGCATGTACCTGGGTTGCGGGCACATCCCCAGTAGGGACTGTGCAGGAGGCAGCTGATCGATGTTTCTCTCTCATCGATGTTTCTAACTCTCTATCACTCTCCCTTCCTCTCTGTAAAAAATCAACAAAATATATTAAAAATAAAGAATGGGTTATCATTTATTAATATAGCCTGTCATGCGCCCAGTGCCCATGTCCCCCCACACACACAGCCTGGGCCCCGGGTTGGGTCTCCTCCAGCTTCAGGAAGGTCAGGAGGGGTTTTTGTCCAGTGACAACCTGGGGACAGCCTAGGCCCGGGGATGCTCAAGGAGGACCTAGCATGACAGCCACAACAGCACTGTCCCCTCCTGGCCTGTGTCCTTCCCTGCTCTCACCTTCCTATTTCCTCATCCTCTCGTCTCTCTTCCACCTGACAGTCCCCACGTCACCTACTGCACAGGTTTATGCGCCTTGTTCTTATTTTGCCACAGAGGCCATAATGGAAACCAAACCCTCCGATGGCCGTTCCGCCTGTAAGTCTTCTCCACAAGCTGGTGCCAGGGGTGGGGTGGGGGAGATGTTGATACCTCGTTTTTGTTCAGGCCCCTGGGATGGCCTGCTTGCGGAGCCTCCTGGTTGGTTCCCCGGACACTACACAGGTGAGCATGATGATATTTGGGCTCTTCAGTTATTTTAAAGAATGAGTTATCATTTATTGATATGGCCTATCATGTGCCAAGTGCTTTACAAATGGTCACCCTTTGAAACATGTATTATTATTATTATTTTTGGATGGGGGGAGGGCTATTCATTTCACAGGGGAGAAAACAGGCTCAGAGAGGGAAAGGGACCTGTTCAAAGTCACACAGCAGTGCCAGGGCTGGAATGCAGTTGTCCTGCCTTCTTTTTGTCATACCTTCCATCTCCAAGGTAAGGACTTGCCAGAGACGGCTGTGCTCGATCTGTGGCCTCTCCTGTGGTCTCAGGTAACACCTCAGAGGCCCTGCCCATCCTGCTGGCTGCCACATTCTCAAAGCCCAGCGTCTGACCTGGTGCTTGATAACGCAGGGGGACCCCTGCCTAGGACCCCGAGGGGGTGGAGCTTGAACATCATATAGGGGCTAGTGCCCCACATGAGGCTGTGGTGAAGAGATAGAGGACACCACTCCAAGGAAGGACTGGGGGGTCTGTGAACCCGAAGACTCTTGGAGGTCAGTAAGAAGGGCGAAGATAAGCAGGTCATTTGGAATTTTTATTTTTCACTGAGCTGAGTGAGGAGATCCAACTATGGAATCCGGAGAGAGAGAGAGAGTTCTACAGGAAGAAAACAGAAATAGGCCAGGCCCTGGGCTCGGCTCAGAGAAGGCCTGAAACCACCTGGGCTACCTTTCGCTGCCAGCTTCATCCTTGGCACTTGGTCCCTCCCATGGCATCACTCAGCTGCCAGAAGCCAGAGCCCACAGTGGCAACTGCTTGATGCTATAACTGCAGCTGCTGCTCTGCACAAGGAGAGGTGTGGGTTCACTACGAGGAGCCAGGGAGGCCAAGCTAGGAAGAACCTTAAAAATCACCGAGTTCAAGAGAGAAAATATATTTCTGTTGTTCAAGCCACCCAGTCTGTTGTACTTTATGGCAAACTGATAGTCTAATATGACACACTTAATGGTCACCTATATTCGTTAGCTCTCCCAAGGCCAGGATGTTTGGTTAGCCTAGAAACTTCATCTTGTAATCCTGCTAGAAAACTTTGACTATAGTGTTTTATTATCCCCACTGTCCAGAGACCACTAATAAAAACAAATCCAACTAATGCTCTACATCTGTGGAAACATGCTTACATTCGGGCATCTCATTATTGTATTTCACACACCCATATGGGGTGGTTTATACAGTCGGGAAGCAGACTTTGTTTTGCTAAAAATTATAAATGTGAGAGTTCCTGCATTAGGGGGTTAGAATAACAGTGGGAGAGAAAAGCTATTAGATGAGGCAGGCTTATTATCTTTTGTTTATAGAACATCTTCACTCTGTAATGGTGTCCGGGGATATTAAAGTGTCTGATGAAAAAAAGACTTTATAACAAAACAAAACAAAATCACCGAGTTCATCTTCATTTTATAGATGATGAAATGAGGCCCAGAAAGAGCAATGGATTTCAAAGAAAATGAATGTTGAGACTCAAACTCAACTCTTGTCTGCTGCGTTTGTCTGCCGAAAGTCCCCTCTAAGCATATCTGAGTGCTGCTGCCCGAGGCACCAGGGGGTTGGCTTGTGTCTGTGTGTCTGTGTGTGGCAGGATGCAGCTGTGGTGTCTGCCTCTGCACAGGCCAAGGTCTCTGTGTCCCTCTGTGTGTCTCTAAGGGTGCACCTATGTGCAGGAATTTGGGGTCATGGCGAGAGAAGGTCAGTCGGGCCTATTCCTACAATCTTGGGAGGCTTCCCAGGCTGAGTAGGGAAGCTGAGTCCTGAAGGGTAGGGGGAGAATGGGGACTTTGCTCCCAGAGGAGAGGGAGAGAAGGCAGGCTGGAGCAGACAAGGGTCCTGGGACTAGCCTGGTGCAGGGGAAATGAAGACGAGGTGGGGTATGGGTCCATGGAAGTTGAGGCATGCTCTTAGCACTCATGTGGGCCCAGCCCTCTGGTCACCCCAGTGAGCAACCCCAGGGGAAGTAGTCACATGATGTGGCACTTCTCAGCTGATGGCTTGAGGTTTCCCAGTGTGGCTTGGGCTTTGTCCTTGAGGGAACCAAGGTCCAAGCCAGGAAGGTTGGCCAGCTGCCTGAGGACTGAGGCCCTCTCTTCCTCCTCCTCTGTGTCCTCCTCAATCATCTTGGCCAGCTCCCGGGGCAGCTCCACATCTCCACCTGCCATCTGGATCTGGCTCTCATCTGTCTCATTCTGAAGAAAGGGAGGGTTGGGCTGGAGTTGGAGATCTGTGGGACCCCAAGCTGAGAGTGTAGGGAGGAGCCTGGACTGGGTTCCAGGCTCCTAGGTTCTTGAGCCCCATGTTCCAGTGAGCTCAGTCCCCACCCCCACATCCCAGGATCAAGCTTTTGACATTTGTACTTTATACCACTCTACTTTACTCTGAGATACTGAAGGGGATACAAATAGGAATACTTAGGAGTCAAACTGTTATAGTTAGTCATATATTGACTATTGTTAACTACACTGAAGGACATTACCAATACTAGTAGTGGGTACCATTCATCAAACACTTTTTATATGGCTGATATTGAGCCGTGTGCTTTTAATTCTCACAATGACCCTGCAAGGTAAATATTGTTTTCTCCATTTTACAAATAAGGAAGTTGAGGCTCAGATAATTTAAGTAAGTACCTTGCCCATGGCCATCGACTTGGAGGTGGGACAGCTACATGTAAATGCATGGCACTGATACCAGCATCTGTGCTCTCTTGGCAAGGCATCTATTGTTGTCATTGCACTTCCTCATCCCTTTGGGTTCCCTGGGGCTTTCCACCTATGTCCTATGTCCTACTCAGTTACAGCCAAGTCTTCCCTCTTCACTGGACTGAGTTCCCTAATGGAAGTTGTGTCTATTACATGCTTAATGCAAGCATTTGAGGAATGACTTCCTTCCTAGCTGTGTTTAACTCAGTTACTTCCCAGAAAGGCAAACTTTCTGGACCTGTTTTCCCTTTGAGATACTTCTAAAAGACTGGTGCCCTGTGGGGAGTCAGAGGCAGCCAGAGGCTCAGGAAATATTTGTTGAATGAGTGGGTGTGATATTCACATATCTGATCTTCTAATTCAGGTGGAAGATCAAGGTCGGTATACTGTAGCGCTGTTTCTGTTTCTCCTTAGAGTCTATCGTAGTTTTAGGTACTTGGGGTAGCTTGTGCCTTAGTTCTCTCCTTAGGCAACAGGAGTAGAACACTTACAGCCCATCTGGTGCTGCAGTGCATAGTGGAGTCATCCTCCTGGCTGCTTGGCCAACCAAGGAGTTACTTTGCTCTCTGCAGACAGACCCATACTCTGGAAAGCAGTCAGGGGCCTGGAGAAGGCTCAGCATTCACAAGCTTGAGCACCATCACTCACTGGTTGGATGATCTTAGCCAAGTCCTTTAATATAGCTGAGTCTCAGTTTCCTTATTTGTAGATGTGGGTGACTGCTACCTAGTGGAATTACTAAGGGGTTAGGTAAGGGTGTGAAGGTTAAGTGCCTGGCACACAGATGGTGCTACCTTCTCTTTCCCATCCCACCTTGCCCGGTGTTCAGAAGCCTCAAGAGCCTCACCCCCATGGTAAAATCTATTGCCTTCCAACTCTTCATCTGCCTGGGCCTGACTTGTATTGGGGGAGTGTAGGTTGGAGGACAGAAGGGGCCTGGACTGGCTCCAGAAACACAAACCTATCAGTCTCTAGAGGACTGGACTATCCTTCCTTGCCAAATCCTAGGCTTAGGCAGGCTCCAGTTAAGGAGTGAAGGAGTGAAAGAACAAAAGGTCTCACCAAGCTCTCCATGAGTCATGGCTCCCAGAGTGGGGCAAAGGAGTCCAGGGCCCAGGGCTCAGGGGCCTGGATGTGCCTCGAAGCCCTATCTCTTAAGCTTACCTTGGGCAGCCGGTATTTGTCTCGGAAGTGGCTCCGTAGCATGGCCCGCTCTCCCTTCCTCTGTGTGAACTGTATGTCACGTGCCATCCTGCAGGGGCACAGGGCCAGAGTCATTGCCAGCACTAAAGAGATGGACACCTGTGGGCCTGTGTGTCAGGAGGGTGCTTGGACCTGGCAACTGCCTGTTGCTCTTTACGGCCTAGCCCCCCATCACAGGGCCCTTTCTAGTCTCCACACATGCCTCTGGACAGAGCTATGGGAGGGAGGTAATTCTGGCTCCCTAATATATATCCCTCTAAGCCTCGGATTCCTTGGGTCTTTTCCCTTCCTGGCAGGTTATTTGGAGGGTGTGGGGTGTGGGGAGTGAGTCGGGGGAGGAAACAGACTTGGTTTTGTATCTGGCTCCATTACCACTTTTGTTATGGACATGTCTTTGGGTAAGTCACTTACCTTCCCCTTTTGTAGAATGGGGATAAGTTTTTGCAATTAACAAAACTGCTATCAGCTGAAATAATTATAGCTAACATTTAATGATCTACCGTGTTCTAGGTGCTGTGCTAAGCAGTTTACATTAAGTAATTTAATCCTCATAAATATAAGGCATGTTTTATAATTATCATCCTCACTTTACAAAAGAGAAAACCAAGGGACAGAAAGGTTAAGTAAATTACCTAAAATCACTCAGCTATAAAGAAGCAACGCCAGGATCTGACACAAGCAGCCCTGGAGTCTAGCCCTAGCCCCACTCCAGCTGTTTCTCTGTTCTAGCATTGTCTGAACATCCGTGGATTCAATATCTACAAGTGCCCCCATTTCAGGATCTGTGTCCCTGACTCTGAGCCCCCTCAGCTGCATCGCTTTTTTCAGAGCCTCAGGCTCAGAAGCGCTCCATTTGGAAGACCCAGACATTGGGACCAGATCGGATTAAAGGATTACTTGTTTCATCAGAAATGCACGTGCCCCACCCAGTCCCAGACCCCTATCGCCCCTGCCCCCACTTTCTCTGGACCTACTGTGAAGCTGGGGCGGGGCCCTAAGTTTGAAATGTTGTGGCTCAGGGTGGCAGAGGGAAACCTAGAGGTGCACATCCCAGTCTAGAGAAGCAGGGGAAGGGATTGAGATCCTACCCTAGAGGTGGGCCGGGAAGCTGGAGGATGGAGTGTGGGAGAGGGTCGTTGGAGGTGGGAAGGGATCTCACTCACTTCTCTTCCACCAGTTGCTTCTGATACTCCTCATACTCCTCTTGGCTCATGCCCTGCGCTTCGGCGGCGGACTTGTCCCCATCCTCCTTGTCTTTGCCACCCCTCAGGCTCCCGGTGAGGTTCTTCAGCTGGCTGCCCACCATGGTCTTCACCATGAAGGTCATGGTCTTCGCTTGCCCGGACACTGGGCACCGGGCACCACTCCTAGGGGAACCAGGCACGTCTGCGCCTACTTCAGCACTAGGTCTCACGGACAGCTCCCGCTGCGGGCCAGCACCCCACTCTCTGAGCCGCCTGCTGCTCGCTCTCCACCCCCGGCCCCGCCCCCATTTCGCAAACCGCTCCTCGCGGGGGGGGGGGGGCGGGGGGGGGCGGGGGGCGGGGGGGGGGCATGCACGGGGCTGAGGAGATTGGACCACGTGCCCGCTCTGCATTCCCGCCTCTCCCACGTGCCTCCTTCAACGCCAAGCTCTGCCCAGCACTGCTACAAAAGGATTACACAGCCGTGGGCAAACTACGGCCCGCGGGCCGGATCCGGCTCGTTTGAAATGAATAAAACTAAAACAAAAAAAAAGACCGTACCCTTTTATGTAATGATGTTTACTTTGAATTTATATTAGTTCACACAAACACTCCATCCATGCTTTTGTTCCGGCCCTCCCGTCCAGTTTAAGAACCCATTGTGGCCCTCGAGTCAAAAAGTTTGCCCACCCCTGGATTAGGGTCTTTGGGCATGTGGTTGCTCCTTAGGGGAATGGGCTGTGCTGATATGTGCCCCGGGAACCTGGCTCCCTATGATCCCCAGAGAGTTGCAGCCAGGGGCAAAAATCCAGTGCTGGGCCCGACCCCTACTTCTCCCCAACCTGCTGCTGCAGCAGCTGCTTGAAGAGCTTCACACTGGGAAAGGGAGGGAGACCAGAGAGTGGGGAAACCCAATTATGGCTCCATGGGCTGCCTCACAGAGTTCTCCATCATGTGCCTTCCCCTCTGACCCCCTGGAACTGAAGGGAATTGGGGGAGAGAGAGTTGTTCATGGTGATGCTGGCTGGGTTGAATTTGTTCTGGTGAATTTGGGGACAGAATTATACACACTTGTGACTCCCTCTCCCTCCACAGTCCAGGGCTCAAGATCTATGGGGTATCCAGTCTTTTCATATTCAAGCCAACTCTTGGCCTCCTGGGCCACTTGAAGCCCACTCCCAGCTACCTCTCCAGAGGAGGTGGAAGAGAAAGCCTTCAGAGACGTAAAGGCAAACCTGGAAGGTAAATGAACATATCAAAGCTTGGAGAGAGGGAAATCACCTTTAATATGGTCGGAGCTCCCCAAAAGCTGAGGTGTGGGTAGGAGAGGGAAGATACTGGCCTAGCTCTACAACCCCTAGACACCATCCACTTCCCCGTGAAGAGAAGCGGACACTCCTTCCGGGCTTTGAAGTAGGTCACACATGCAGGCATGCTTGGGGGAGCGGTGCTGCCTCCTCAGATGCATGGTACAGGACCCAGGGGAAGGCTGCAGACTGTCCTGAAAGCTATTGTTCAGCTCCTGCCTGCTGCCAGGGAGGGGAGAAGCTTACTTGAGCCTCCCCCTTCTGGGCTTTCGAGAGCAGGTTCCTTACACTTATTACACTTACTGCACCACAGTCTCCCCTGATCTGGGACCTTCTATGGCTCCTTTGGTCTGCCCTATCAGGAACACACTGTCCCTCTGGCATTCAAGGTCTGTCTGTCCAAGTGGTTCCAGCCTTATGGCCACCATTGCAGTCCTATGTAACATATAAGCCTGTCACCATTCCACCTCACTATTCCACCTCAAAATACTATCGCTATTCTCCTCACCTGGAGATCGTCCCCTCTGCAACTCTGCTTTTAAACCTCAGCACGCTTTACTGCTCCTCCAGGACCACCTCCCCTACACGGATTCTTCTGGTCTTGAAATTCCACCAACAGAAGCTGTCAATCCCATTTCTGAGCTCTTTAGCACACCCTACATCTCTAAATGCTTCGCTCATTCAACAAACACCCACCAAGCAGGAATAGTGACCTCCACCCAACCTTTATGGCTTTTTAAATATATTTTTATTGATTATAGAGAAGAAGGGAGATGGAGAGAGAGATAGAAACATCAATGACAAGAGTCACTGATCAGCTGCCCCACACTGGGGATCAAGCCTGCAAACCCTGACCTGGAATTGAACCATGACCTCCTGGTTCATAGGCTAGGCAACCTTTCTGATTCTTTTTGCCCATTTTCACAAATTGGTCCCAGCCTTTGCTCTAATAGTTCTAAACTTGCCACTTTTTCTCTAAAATATTGTGTTCTTTCATGCTTCCATGCCTTTCCTCATGCTGTTTCCTCTGTAATGATGACTGTACTTATTAGGTTGGAGAACTAGTTGCCTTGATGACCTGTATCAAAGGTCCCTTCTAGGCCAGTTCCCTGATCTCCCCAGGCTGAGTCAAGTGCTTTTTCTTGTTCTGTTATATGTTCCCTGAGCTTCCTGCCATCATGGCACTGACCACATAGGGTGTGACTATCAGGTACTTGTCAGTTTCTCACACTAGAGAGAGATTATTGTGAGGGCAGGATCTAGATGGAACCAGTGGCTGAGCACATGGTTAGTAGTGCCTATTGAAAATATGGGCACTGCTCATTGCCAGCTGGTAGAACAGGCAGGTGGGTCTTAACGCTCCCTCTCTCAAATCAAATTATTATGCCCAGAACCAAGCCGGGTAGGTGTGGAAAGTTCTGCCTATGGGAAGGCCCACTTGAAGTGCACATAGAAGAAGAAAAGGAAGATGAGGAGGAAGAACAGGAAGATGCTGGGCTGTAGGCACGAGGAGGGCCCTGGGGGATGGCCAGCTGGGCATGGTTCCTTGGCTGCTGCTTTCTGAAAGGGGAAGTTCTATGGTCCTGGATCAGCTTCTTACCCAGAATCTGGGCCATTGTGGGTTCTGTTTCTCTCTCTCAGGCTTGGGGTGCTATGGTTTTCATCCAGGGCACTTGGAGAGGGAGCAGAGTGCCAAGCTGCCTTCCCCAGCTTCTATGTCTCCATCTGTGGGAACAGCTGGGAAGGCCTGGGGCCTGGGATCATTAGGGACCAATGGTTCTTGAGATGAGAGAGAGAGAAATAGAGAGCAAAAGACAGGGTGGGTGGTAAAGGCAAGGGAAAGAGCAAGATGGGGCAGGGGTATGGGGAAGAGCAGGCTGCTCTGAATGATCTTGGGCATAGCCCACTCCCATTTCTCTTCCAGTCATTGAGGGAGTTGGACCAAGTGGTCTCCAGAGCCTTGCTGGCACTGAGACTCTGTGAGACTCTCCAGAGAGCAGACAGGGTAGAGAGAAGATGAGATGTGTCCTGTGTGCATGTGTGCATGCACACACAGATACAGACACAGGTTTGCCCTTCCAGGGATCCAAGGAGTGAAGGATTAAGACAAGACAGCTTGGGGCTCAGAAGTATTGGGAGAAGGAGCTGAGCTTGGGTCTCATGGATGGAACCCCAGTGGTTCCCCTTCCTTCCCCCTTATTGCTGGGCCCGAAGGCCTGCAGGAGGCACAGGATTGAGCCAGCTCTAAGATGATGCTTGATGCCCACAGGCAGGTAGAAGACCTGGGCTCTTGAAGCCACATGGGTTACTGCATCCCAGTGGGGAGTAGAAACCAAGGCAGAGGACTCATTACGCATTCTGGTCCCATCCAAGCTGCCTGACCATGTCTCATAATTCCCAGAGGCAGCACCTGGGTTGGGAACAGGCACCATCTATAGGGCCCCTTCTTCTGAGCTGTTCTTACCCCAAACCTCCTTTCTGGTTCCCAAGACAGCTTTAGCCAGTGAAGGATCTCCCTAAAGCTATCTGTCTCAACATCAGGTTCTCTGGGCTCTGCCTTCCATCTCTAGTCCTCAGGAGATTTAGCTCTTTTCCCTCGTCCCTTCTTCCCACTCCCAGTCTAGAGAGCAGGGACAGGGATTGGGCTGCAGCCATAGCATCTAGCCTGAAGCCTCCCTCCTCCCTGGTATCAGGTAACCCCTTGTTCCCAGGGCTCTATGGGTAGCTCCAGAGACCTGTCCTAGAGTGGGATGCTGTGAGATGGGAGGGGCCAAAAGGAAGTCAGGGGCCTCCTACCATCATTAGGCCTGATCTTGGTTGTGCTTCCTCCAAGAACCCTATCAAAATGCCCTCTCCTTCCAGGAGCTCAGATTTACCATCCCTCCCTAGGGTGAGAATGTCCAGTGGGTGAATCCACTGCTGTCCACAGAACAGGGTGCTGACCCTGGCAGAGTCCTGCAGGAAAGCAAGCCTCTTCTCTAGGGGCCAGGGCACAGCCCCTCTGCTCTCAGAGTCTACCTTTCTAGGGCACTGCAGCCCTCTTCCTTCTAGAGGCCTTACCAGATTACCTGACCCCCTCATTATGGACACATTGAATTTATCTGACCCCTGTCCATCTCAGCTCTTGGACTCCCCCTCCTCTCAAAACCCTCTCCTGAGTATGGTCCTACTCCCCTCCCCCAGACAGTGGTCACTCCTGGGGTTTCTCATAACCCCCCCACTTTCTAGAAATGGTTCTGCCCCTGAAGGAGCAGATGCCCAGTTCAGTCCTCTCCTCCCCACTTCCCCTGGGGCACAGTCCAAACTGTGGCCAGTGCCAGTCAACTCAAGCTCAATGCTTGAACCCCTGTCTTGCTGAGCGGCCTAGAGAGATTGCCTCTCTGGGGTGGATAGGATCTGGCAGGAAGGATCCTGGGCCTGGAAATAAGATTATAGAGGCCTAGCCTTGGAGTGTGGTGCCACTCCAGCAGCCCAGCCGCAGTTGCTCTGGCCTGAGGACACAAGATTCAAACCTTGAGCTACCAGAGCCCAGCAAATCCCACAGGAATCACTGGTCTCTTCTGCCCAGTATCTAACATCTTGGCTGGTTCAACTCTCAGGCTTCAGGTTGGGAAGGCCATGGAGAGAAGCCAGGATGGCAGTGGAGATGAAACGAGGACTCTGGTTCTTCTGAGCATTAAGCAAGTCATATGTGAATCAAGTCACATGTGGAACTACATGCAAATTAGAACCCAGTCTACTTTTGTTACTTGTCTAAGGACCTATGTCCAAATACCTGGCATCTCCTCTCCCCAGTCCCAGCTGTGTGGCTCCTTGGGCATTTGCTTGTGGTGTGTTAGCCTCCCGCACAATCCCCTGCCTGGCAAGTCCATCCCATCCTGTGACCTGCAGCATTTCACCCGTGCCCTCCTTTCCCTCCAGACCTCGAAGGACAATAGTTCCCAAGTATAGTGCTTGCTCCTCTTTCAGGACACAGGGAGCCCCCTGGTGCCATGGGGCCCAGTGCCTAGGGAGCTCAGCTTCTTCAGGCCAGCATGGATGTTCCAGGGGCCACTCACCCAGGCTCTCTCAGGCCTGGCCTGACCTAGGGATCCTGCTGCTGCTTCCATTGCCTCTCAGCCTGGGCCAAGTGCTCAGAGAGACCCTGCAGGATCTTCTTGCGTCTGTTCAATGTCTCCTCCAGGTCGAAGATTCTTTCCCCTGGGGATTGGTGCAGAGCTGGGACAGCGAGACAGCTGGATGGGGCAATGGATCCTATCTATGGGGGCTTTTTGGAGAGGGGGACAGAAGGCATGGCTTCTGCCTCCAAAACTCCCCTGGAAAGATGTGTCTGGGTGGTGGGGTGGGAATAGGAGAGAGCATCTAGGCCCCAGGGACTGCTTAGATATAGCCTCCATCTCCCCATTGGTTAAAGAACTCCTGGTTGGAAGGGAAGAGTATCCTATGATACTCAAATGGGCCCCTTCCCTACCTGCCTCTCCCTGGGCCCCTACCCTCTTCCTGGTCTTTGGAGTTCAGCTTTGGAATCATGTCTTCCCTGGTGCCCAGGGCCAACCTTGCCTGCAGCCCTTCCAGCTGCCCTGGGTGGTTAGGACCCCTTCTCTGTGCTCCCACAGCCTTCAGCCAGCCTCCAAGGTCCTTAAGGACAAGGCCTGGCTCTAGGTCACTTCTGATCCCATCACTGCCCAGCACAACGCCTGGCCTGAGCAAAACTCAGAGAGCAGGTAGAGATAATGGTTGGAATAGCAGGTCTGATGGCACCATGACATGAGCAGAAGCATCTAGGGAGGAAAGGAGTCCCTGAGCTGCCTCTCCCCCAGCCCTGCCCCCAATGTGGGCCCATGGCTGATATCACCTCTGGACCTTTCAGACTGAGGTCAGATAGGACAAGACATCATGGTAATCTGGAAAAGGGGATAGAGAAGGGAAGGGAAGATCTTCTATCCCCAGCAGCCCACTCACTTAGTCCTCACCTCCCAGGCTCCATTATATTTCAGGCAGGCAAAAGATCTGTGTGATCTGAGGCAGCTCTGACCCTTGTCTGGCTTATTTCAGAAGAAAGGCATGAGGGTCAGACAAGCAGATGGGTGGTCTGTGAGGGTCAACATCCCCGACCAGCCAGAGTAGGGCCCCCAGTGAGTAGGAAAATTAGGCAATTCTGGACTAGAGCCATGGAAGCAGACTGAGCAACACACTAAGGCCCCAGGGAACTACTGACAAAAGCAACCACATGGTGGCTACCTCCTCAATATGACTCTGACCATGTCACTCTCCTCGGAAACCTTCGATGACGCCCCAGTGCCCAGAGTCTAAAGACTGAAGTCTTGGCATTCACGAACTCCCACTGTCTGATTGCACCAACTATGGGTCCCTCCATGGACTCTCCATTATATCCTTTGCTCCATTTCCCTAAACATCCCTCATGGCTGTCCCTCTTCCACTTGCCCCACAGCTCCCAGCAAGGGCCACTTATGGGGCCAACGCTGGGATAAAAGCTTCTTTTGTTTTATCCTATTTGAGACTTTCAACAACTCTGCAAGGCAGGCAGGAGAGGACTTGTGACTTGCCCAGGTCACACAGTGGGGAAGTGGCTGGCAACACATCCAGTGCTCCTTAGAAGGTGTGCTCAGATGGTTCATTAGGCACATTCCTTTGTTTTCACCTGCCAGGGTTCTGGTGGCTGATGAGACCCCAAAGAAACTTCCAGGAGCCAAAATCACGGGCCCCACATCAATGCAGACCAAATCCAGGTCTCTGGGAGTATTCAAGGACACCTGAGGGGCACGGAAGGAGGTGAGCACCTTACAGATGGGCCCCCCTCCTCTTTGCTTGTGGCAGGGAAAATTATCCCCAAATCTGAGTGTCTGGGTCCCGTGGTCCTAAAGGGGGGCAGGCAGCCACAGGACTTGGTGTCAGAATGGCATGGAGCGGTTTGCACACCTGGTCTCATGTTAGCCCTCACGGGTATGTGCTTTGGGCCAGCTGGGATTCTGTGTAGAGAGGAGGATCCATGTATGTGCTGCCCATGTGTTCCAGGGGCCCTGCGTGGTGTCAGGCACAAATCAGTTGAGGCCACGAACAACAGATTACACAGTATCTCTGTATCTCTGAGCCTGTAACCTGCACACCCTGCATGTTTGTAGGACCTGCAAAAGCAAAAGAGGCCGTGTGTGAGTAGGACCTGCTCATGAGCAGACTCTGCGCCCAGTAGGCGAGCTTGCTTGGAAGGTGTATGGCCGGTTCCGGAAGTTGTGGTAATGAGAGCCCAGCGCCCAGCTGGCTCCATCTCTGTGGGGACTTAGAGTCCAGTAGGGCCATCCAGGACCCAAGGACTGGACAGTGGGGGTGGTCCCAGAGGGCATTCTTCCCAGGCCAGCAGTGCCACTTCCCCCACTGGATGACCGACCTGCTGGGACATGTCCCTGTGGTCAAGCTTGAGTCTCCCTTGTATGTCTACTCCTTAGCACAAGAGGGAGAGGCAGGAGAACAAGCCCTGCCTGGCAGAGTACAGGGACTTGGAGTTCACAGAAGAGGTCAAAGTTCTTTCTGGGACTTTCCCAGGAGGACAGAGGGTGGACCCAATGTGGAGTTTTGCACTCAATCCCCCAGACCACCACCTCCTCCCACTGTCCCTTGCTCTTTCTCCTTTCCTTAAACCCCAAGTCCCTCCTTGCCTCTGGGTAGGGCTTCTCTTTCCTGTCCCTCTGCCAAGCTTGGACTGTAGCAGGACAGACTCAGGACAGACAACATGAGATGTCTCCTAATGGACAAGGACAATACAACCAGCTTGCCTGTCCCGCAGGGCTGTGCAGCAGGTTCTGGGGAGTTAGGGGAGGGTGTTGAGCCTGAGAGGCCCTGAGTTTCTCTGCATACAGACCACAGGTACTGATCATAGCACAATGCTTGTCATTGCCACCTTCAGAGGAAGGTGACACAGAGCAGGGAGAAGCCAGCTCCAAGCAACCACCTGCATATGCCTCCTAGCTGTGACCATGAGCAAGTTACCTACCTTTCCAAACTCCCACTTCCTCATCTTTAAAAGGAGAATAATAATCAAAACTACCTCATAACGTTGTTATGAGGGTTAACTCAGACAATGAACGGTGCTGTGCCTGGCATACAGTAAGCTCTGCTCCATAAATGTCAGCAATTATTCAAATGGTTACGAGCTAAGGGATGTTTGCTGAGAGACACTGGAGAACTGGCCCAGCTGCTGAGGAGGCAGTGAGCTGGAGAGGGCGGGGAAGCATGTCTTCTGGAGAAAGGGAAGGGCGCCGACAGGCCGCTGGCACAGGGAGGAGTGTGTGGACTCTCCATCAGCAAGTCTGGCCTCGAATCTCAGGTCAGCACACAGCTGTGTGACCCCAGGCCAGTCGCTTCACCTCCCTGGGCCTCAGTGTGTCCGCCTGTAATTGGGACGAACAGTCCCCACTTCCCAAGAACGTGCATCAGATGAGATGACATGAGAGAAGACTCTCAGCACAGACCTCACCCGCATCATTTCACTACCCCCACTGGTCTGGAGCTGCTGGGCTGAATGAACGAAGGATTCTCTGGGGTGGTTCCCAGGAAGAACAAGCAAACTCTGCTCCTGGGCCCAGAGGAGGCACAGCGGGGACTGAATGGGAGGGAGTCCCAGGGAGGCACTACCTTTGAGCTATCAGCTCAGACGAGCAAGGAAAACATAGCCCTAGGAGTGGTGGGCTCCTTGTCAGAGGCTGGGGCAGGGGCACGCGCGGGCAGTGTGGATACAGCCCAGGAATGGGAGTAGGTGTCAGTCCAGACAGGCTTGCAGGGGATGTGCTCTTCACTGGTCAGCACGTGGATGGCAGGGCTATCCAGGCGTTGACCAGTGGACACAAGGTGGAGGGTGTAGGTGTGGGCAGGCAGAAGACCATTACTTACCTGGGTATCTTGGAATGAGGAGTCGAAGAGGATTCCAAGGCCATTCCTCAAGGCAGGCTCCACCAGCGCAGAGCTGACTTGGCCCCTGCTCTTGGCCCCTGGTGTACTACACAGTCCTTGGGTCCCCAGCTGCTCAACTCCCCTGTGGGACCCTGGAACCGCGGGCTCACCACTCAGCTCCCTGACTCACCCTCTCTGCTGGGGGCCACTCACAGGACCTGGGCTCCCTGGTGCCCTGGCCCAGTCCCTCTCATCTGCATGTCTGCCTGCCAGCCAGACAAGAGGACAGGGGCCCTGCTCTACACTGCGCCACTTCAGTTCCATATGGTTGGGGCCAGCGCACTTCCTCTGGATGGTGTCTGTGGACCAGGGCAAATCAGGGCCTGGGCCCCACCTTCCCTTCCTCCCCATTATTCTCTCATTGGCCTGGCTGGGCTCTGGGAGAAGGAAGCAGGTAACATCAAGGCTTGCCATTAAATACCAGGTTGGCTGGTCAGACACAGGAATCCACTGGAGAAGTGGGCACTGGAGCCTAGCATAGGGGAGGGCAACGCATGCCACACCATGTAGAGCACTCTGCTTGCCTTCTCACTTGAGCCTCACCACAAGTCTGTTTGTATCAGACCACATTTTACAGATGAGAAGACCGAGGCTCAGAAAAGTTAAGAAATTCAGTGGATTGGAACTCAGCTCCATCTAACTCCAAAATACAAGCTTTTTCCACCAGAAGAGAGCTTTGTGTCTAACCCTTTCTGTTTCTCAGATGAGGAAATTGAGGCCCTACGAGGGAAAGGACATGTCTGAGACCATAGAACATAGGAGAGCACTTTGAGAGAATTAACCATGTGGAGGACTCCAGAGTTCCCAATGAGACTGGGTGAGGGGGACGGGGGAGGTTCCTGGTGGGGGAGTTTAAGGGGGAGAAATAGAAGGTGAGAAAAGCATGAAAGCAAAGGTAGAATTAGCCTGCAAGATGGAGAAGGAAGGAGGAAGGATGGAGTGTATGTATGTGAGAATTATCATTGGTGGAGGTGAGGAGGATGAAGGAGCCCTATTTTGTAAAACAGAAGAAAGTGGAGAGAAACTGAGACAGGATTGGCCGGAACCAGGGAAAGGGAAGTCACCCCAGTTGGCTCCCCACCCCTCCATCCTGCTAGACTGGAACCTGGCCCAGGTCCCAGTCCCTGCCAGGACTTTCTAGAGATGCTATTCTAGCCTCTTAGCTTGGCAAAGGCCAGGGCTGGGGGCAGGGAAGCTCAGAGGCCGCAAGGCCAGAAATCCTGGGGGCCCTTGGAAGCCACCACTGCCTCTGAAGTGACTTGCAGGAGGCAAGGATTGCTCACTGTCTACTACACTCATGCCTTGCGCCGTATGTAGATTGTTCATGGAACTGTGAGCTCCTTGTGTCTGATACAGCCCTTTGTCTTGGAGCTGGGCACAGAGGGACATGGGGAGGGAGTCCAATAAAAAGATCAACGAATGAATAAATGGACAATGAGCATACCCTGGGTAATTTGCTCTTCCACATGGTCTGTGGCGCCCCAAACTTACCAAGGCCACTGCGGTAAGTGTGGTACAGGCCCTGCCACCTGGCGCTGAGGCAGAGCCTGGCTGATGCTGTGAGAAACAGCCACTCCTTTGTTTGCCCCTTGGTGCCTCTGCGAGCAGGATGGGGCCAAGACCCCAAGGTAGGAACTGTCATCTTAAAGGGACATTTGTTCTGGTCTCAGGAATAGTGCTGTTTTTCAGAACTTAGATCTCATAGACACAGAAATACACAATGGATCTTCTTCTGTTTGTTTTGCCTGCTAGGAAGCTCTGAACCAGATTCATGGCCCAACTCTGAAGGGTATGCAGATCTTGGTATAACCTGGGCAGACCTATGTTTTGGTAACAAGCCATCTTCCTGAACTCATTTTATGTCTCAGCCCTAACCACAAGCCTCATTCTTCTTGCTCACTCCTAGTTAAAACTCCTGTCCATTGCATAGGTCCTTGTAAGTCCTCAAAAATCTTATTGAACGTTAGGTAGAAGACAGATTTTTTGTAGGTCTGGGTTTGGAAGGCCCTGAACACAGACCTGTGGGTGAGATGTTCTCATACATGCCTCACCCAGCACACATGCAGGGCAGAGCTGGTGTCTCTGGGAAAACAGCCAGCCATGAAGAGCCCTCTTCCAGGCAGCCCCCTGGTCCTCCTGGTAACAATGCAATATGTAAACCTTGTTTGAAGCCTAATTTTAACCAACTAAAGGGGGGTGGAGGAGTGAATGAGACAATTGGGGAGATTTGGACGATGGATATTGGATTAAATTAAGAAATTATTGTTAAATATTTTGAAGTAAGAATATTGTGG
The DNA here is from genome assembly GCF_964212035.1 of Myotis nattereri. Lineage (NCBI taxonomy): Eukaryota > Metazoa > Chordata > Mammalia > Chiroptera > Vespertilionidae > Myotis > Myotis nattereri. The sequence goes on from NC_138075.1 coordinate 110,040,674, forward strand.
TTATATTTTTAAAAAGTCTTGTCTTTTGGAGAAATGTACCAAAGCTTTCTGAAGGAATCGATATAGTGTCTAGGATCTGCTTCCAAATACCCCAGACCATGGGTGTGTGGATGGCACAGCATGTGACCTTGAATCGATAACTCTTCAGGTTGGATGGTAGGTTCATTATATTCTTCCCTTGACTTTTCTGTTTGATAATTTCCATAATAAGCACATTTAAAAAAGTAAGTAATCCTGTACGTCAAGTATTTTTATCCAGATAAATGTTGGTTTTCCAGAGTGGCTCTTTTTCCGAGAATTCTGGATAGCTGAGGTTTACTGTAGTTTGTAAGTTCTTGGTAGGATTCAGTTACTGAAGCTCTGAGCTTAATTAAAATCAAGGCTGTAAATGGAAAAATGTAGGACATGCTAAAAGCCATACTTCATTTCTCAACACTAAATCCGCAGCCACCTTCACTCGCTTTCTCCTGCACCTTCACAGCCAGGCTGTGGAAAGCTTGGGCCCCACCCGGGTCCTGTTTCTTCACCTCCCAGCTGATCTTCCCAGCTGCTGCCCCTGCTGCCTATTGGGTAAAAACTGATCCAGCAAGGCCTGGCAGTGGCCCCTGTTCTCTGTGCCTAGCGGATACTTCTGAACCCAGTCTCTGCAATGTGAAATGCTATGGATATCCGTCCCCCACGCCCAGCCCTCCCAAGGCTCCCTGTTGCCCCCCAGCTTTCTGGCTGCCCCGGAGGTCCTTTGCCACTGCTCTGCCTCCTCAGCCCTTCCATTGGGCATCTCTCCTCACTCACCACATGCTCCCTGGCAAGCTTGTCCATGCCCATGGTTTCAAGCACTACAGCTGTGCCATGATCCTCAAATCTCCACTTTCAGCTCATCTTCTCCTGGAGCCTCAGGCCCGAATAAACTCTGCTTGGATGCCCCCAGACCCCCAGGTGACATGTCCAAACCAAACTCCTCTTCTCCACCCCTCAGCCCATCCTCTTCTGTGGCTGGGGTCTCGTGGGTGGCACTCTCATCTTATGGAGCCAGAGACTGGAACCCCGCAGATCCCTTCTGCTTCCTCCTCTCATCACCCATCAGCAAGCTCTTCCCCTCTCCCACTACTGTTCCCGAGTCTCTCCAAGCCTCGGTTCCTTACTTGTAAAATGAATAATAGTATCTCCAAGAGTTGTTTGGAGGGTTACATGAGGTAATACACCTACCTATTGTGCTTAGAACAGGGCCTGACAGACAGCTGTGTTCCTCTTCCTCTCCACCTCCTACTGGCCCCCCAGCCTAGGACACCGCCAATCACCTGCCTGGCTTACTGCAACCTCCCCACTTGTCTCCCTGTCTCCACTTCATACATAACCCCCAAGGCCAGATGGTAGTCAGAAGGATATTTCTAAAATACAGATCTGACCATGTCATTCCTCTGTCCTAAACCCTTTATTGCTCCTGGTCATCTCTGCATGAAGCAAAACTCCTTGTGGGGCCTGCAAAACCAGGTGGGTCTGGGCCATTTTCTCTTCAGCCTTACTTGCTCCCAAACCACACCCCTGGCACCTCTGCCCCAGCCACACTTAAGCACCTCACCACCTTTGCTAGGCAATGCCGTCTTTACCAGACACTTGCTCTGTCCCTGCTTGTCCTCCAAGTGTCTGAGAAGCTGCTTCCCACCTCGCCGTCTCATGGGCTTGTTGTGGGCTGTTGGTAACCCCTACCAGATTCTGGGCACTGAATTGAGTCTTGAGTGGGGTCCCCACCTGTCCTTGAGCTCCTGGAGGGAGCAGTGTCTTGCTCATCTGTGAGCCAGTGGCCAGCACAGAGCAGAGGGTGAAAGGGGAAAACAAAAAACTATAAACCAAGTGAGAGAAAGGGGAGACTAAAGGAAGCTCACATGCCAACAGGTAGAAAGAATAGGAACATCCAGCTGCCTGGGCCTGCATTCCCTCAGGGCCCCATCAGCTGGACCCTTTCTCTTACTCCCAATAGCGTTAGGGTGCCTGCCGGGCCCCTCTCATGACTGGCACCATTTCATTTCTGAACCAAGCCGGGTTGGAGCAGCTAGTGAGAACCCACTGTCAAAATCCCCTAGCCCAGTGATGGCGAACCTATGACACGTGTGTCAGAGGTGACATGTGAACTCATTTTTTTGGTTGATTTTTCTTTGTTAAATGGCATTTAAATATATAAAATAAATATCAAAAATATAAGTCTTTGTTTTACTATGGTTGCAAATATCAACCAATTTCTATGTGACACGGCACCAGAGTTAAGTTAGGGTTTTTCAAAATGCTGACACGCCGAGCTCAAAAGGTTTGCCATCACTGCCCTAGACCACAGTACCAACGACTATAAACCAGAACTCCTCACCCACTCTTGCCCCAGCTTCATGACTCCCTCTCCAGGACAGTCCCTCTCCCCTGGCAGGCCCATTCCACTCACCCCTTCCATCACTACATGTTTCTTTCATATAGCACTTACCAGTTCTGTAATTAACTTTTTTTTTGCTGTTAATCCTCATCTGAGGATACTTTCCCATTGATTTTTAGAGAGAGTGGGAGGAGGGAGGAGAGAAATATAGAGAAAGAAACATCAATGTGAGAGACACATTGACTGGTTGGTGTCTGTACATGCCCTGACCAGGCCAGGATCGAATCTACAACCCAGGTACATGCCCTTACCCATGAATAGAACCCACACCCTTTGGTGTATGGGCTGATGCTCTAACCACTGAGAACACTGACCAGGGCTGTAGTTAACTGTCTTTGTGATTGTTTTCCTAACTGAATCCACAGGGTATTAGCTCACTACTGAACTCCAGTTCTAGCACACAGCAGGTTTTCAAATATTTGTGGTTGAATGGTCTAGTTTTAGAAAAATGAGGCTAGACTGGGGGAGTCAAGGAGGCTGCTGTGCTGGGCCGGGGGCTGGGGTGGGAGATGATGTTGGCTGGATGGCAGTGCAGGCACAGGCACATTGCAGTCACCTGCCTGGAGCCCTGGCGGGCGTGGCTCAGTTGGTTGGAGCGTAGTAACTACCCTGCACCAGAAGGCGGCAGGGTCCATTCCAGTCAGAGGTTTGGGGTTTGATTTCTGGTGGGGAGGGGGGGCCCTTACTGGAGGCAGCTGATCAATGTTTCTCTCTTTCACATTGACGTTTCTCTCCCCTTCTCTGGCCCTCTTCCCCTCTCCCAAATATGTTTTAGAAAAAGAAAAAAAGAACTGCCTGAATTTCAGGCCCTGCTGACTGGAGCAGGAAGGGTCAGAACCCCAACTGGACAAGGAGACCCCCAGCTTCCTGCCTCAGTGAATGAAGTGAGCCTCCCGCTGGCCCTCAGAGGTTCTGTGCTGACTACTGCCCTGGGAACAACAGCCAGGACAGAACTATGTGGCTAGTCCTCATTCCCCATCTGTGCCCCCTGGAGGCTGCTCACATTTGCATACTCGGGCCTGGGGCTGGGCAGTGCTTACATCTCAGGTGAACTGTAAGAACCACCAGCAGCTCAGAGCCTCCCTCCCCTCTCCCTCCAGGTCAACATCTCCTCTGAGGTATTTACTTTGCCTCCTACCAGGGGGACCCCATCTGTATCTGGTCAGGCTGGCACCTCCCCTCCCCCCCAAGCTTGGTTCCAGCCCTCCTTGTGCTGATGGCTTGAACAACACAGCAGGAGAGGCAGCCAGGACCCCAGGCATTACCCTGAGGACAGGGCTCCAGAGCCCATATGGTCCCAGGGCCAAGCCTGGGGCTATAGCAGAATGTAGGGAGGGCAGTAGTGAGAGCTCCCACGGCAGACACAGGACACTCATGGGTGCAGCTTACACAAAGCAGTGGCCACCTCTTCCGGCCGTGCTCCCCACCCACTCCACTCACAGGGCAAGCACAGCCCCACTCACAGAGACAGGGGGATGGACAAGATGACATGGGGATAGGAGATGGGGGCAGGCAGGCTCAGGGAGTAAGCGCCGAGGCTGGGCAGTGGTGTCCTCATGGAGTGGTTTATTACAATTCTATCTCACAAGGCAGGCGGCAGCAGCACACACAAGCTCCAAGCCCCTGACAGACGTCCGCCTCGGGCGCATGCAAACAGTGCAACATGGTCAAGCGCAAACACAGGGCGACCGAGGCGACACAGAACACAGAACACGGAACGGGGAACAAGGCTGGGGCGATGGGTCCCTGGAGATGGGCCTGGTTTCCCCAACCCTGGGCAGGACAGGAAAAATAAGATTCGTACTTCTTGTAAAATGCCCATTTCCTGGGTACTTTCTTTCTTCTTATTGTGAAAAATAATAAAAAATAAGCACATGGAAAAGAACCTCAAAAAAGAAAAGGAATAAAACTCTAGGAAGGTGAGAGATGGGAGGCCAGGGAAGCCTGACCATGGTGGGGCATCTGCCTCCTGCTCCTCACCCTCCTCTCTTCTTGGCCTTCAGCGGGACTCCCCAAATCCCACAGGTGGGTCCATGAGAGGTGCCGGGCCTAGGCGGGGTCCCTGAGGGGCCGGGGGCACAGGCTGGGGCGGAGGAAAGAGGTCCCCTGGGCTCAGTTCCGGTTAGGCCCAGTGAGTAGGGGCACGTGGTCCAGTCTCTCAGGCTGAGTCCCCAGAGGCCCATGACCTGTGCGAGCCCAGACGTCACAGGTGCAGCTCGTGGGCTTTGATGTGCTCGAGCTGCTCTCGGAGCTGCAGGAAGGAGGGCCGTGTGGCGGCGTCCAGCTGCCAGCAGTTCTTCATCACCTCGTAGACTGCAGGCGGGCAGCCGTCAGGGGCATCCATCTTGTAGCCCTTCTCTACCCGAGGGACGACGTCCTTCAGGGGCTGAGGGCAGATGGGTGGCATGAATCTGTGCAGGGCCTAACCCCTGGAGGGGATCCCTACTCAGCATCCCTCTTCAGGGGTCCCCTTTAGCTCTGCCTCACACCCAGGCCCAGGAAGTGGCCTGGAAGGTCCTGAGGACAAGCTTCTAGGCCTCAGACTAGGGAAGCAGGGCCCAGGGAGGACCCACTCCAGGCCTACCCCTCCCATAGCCCCAGCCAGGTCCCACCCCAGTGCCCACACTCACAATTCTTGGATAAGGCACTCGCCCAAAGGAGTAGATTTCCCAGAGAAGGATTCCGAAACTCCACACGTCAGACTTGGTGGAGAATTTCTGCCATGTGGATGGGAAAAGCTGTGTCAGACCCTGGAAATTTGGGGGTAGGGTGACCCAGAACCCCTGTTCCCACTGCTCAGGATATAGCGGGAGGCCCACCCACCTTCTCTCTCAGGGCTTCGGGGGCTGTCCACTTGACTGGCAGCTTGCCTGTGTCCTGGGTGCTGGAGGCCTCCTTGGTGAGGCCAAAGTCACTGACCTTGGCCACGTTGTCCTCAGACACCAGCACATTTCGGGCAGCCAGGTCCCGGTGCACAAAGTTGTTGCCTTCCAGGTATTCCATCGCCTCGCAAACGTCTCTGGGGGCGAGGCAGCCACAAGTCCCCTCAGATAGGCTTCCCATACCAGGGTAGGGCCCCTCCCCCAGGGGCTGCTTCACTCACAGTGAGAACTTGAGGAGACAGTCTCCGCCCAGCACTGACCGACCCCGTGACCGAAGATAGTCCACCAGGCTCCCCTGGGGCAGGAGAGACAGACCATGGCCCACAGGTTAGACTTGCCCTCTAGTCCTTGGGAACAGTGGACCCGAGGCTGGGTAAAGGGTGACACCCAAGGAAGGTGTTAGGAAAGGAGAGGAACATGGAGGAGGTGACATGAATACTAGGTTCTACAGTTGGACACTGCTGAGCATTCTCTTAATTCTCATCACTCTCTGAGGTAAACTTTGTTAGTATCTCCCTTTCACAGGTGAGAAAACGGAGCTTAGAGGCAATACAATCTGTCCAACATCGAAGTGAACAATGATGAGCCAGGACAAAAGCTGAGCTGTGGGGACTTCAGAACTCAATTGGAAAGAGGGGCCCAACGATACAGCGGGGGCCTGAGGCAGTTGGAAAGCCCACGTATTCAGCTCCAGCACAGGGGTGACTCTTGGGGCTGGTGCACACCTTGGCCATGTACTCGGTGACGATGTAGAGTCCGCCCTTCTCTTCCACAATCACGCCCAGAAGCTGTACCAGGTTGCTATGCCGAAGTTGCCTGGGGCAGGATGAAGTGATCAGAGCCTGCCGAGCCATCTCACCCCTACCCCTCATTGCAACCTTCCTATACACCCCCTACCCAACTCACGTCATGACCGAGGCTTCAGCCAGGAAGGCCTGGGCAGTGGCATCGTTCTTAATGCATTTGACAGCGACTTTGTTCCCTCGGTAATCGCCCAGCATCACATCTGTGTGGAGAGTGTTTGGTGTTATTCCCAGACTCCCCACAGTCCCTCGGCCCCTCGAAGGGCTCCCAACTCCTCTTGCTCACCTCCAAACTCCCCCTTCCCAATGGTCTGCAGCAGCTTCAGGTCCTTCATATTCAGCGCCCAGCCACCTGGTAGAAGGAAAGGGGTGCAGTGAGGGGTGATGAGGCTGGAGCAGAGTTCACAGCAGGAGAGACAGAGGCCGACTATAGTGTGTGGGGTTCCCTGAAAGTCTCCAGAGCATCTGGGATGGGAAGTGCCAAGAAGCCTGGGTAGCAGGAGGCAAGTAGGCAAGCGAGAACTGGGGATGGGGGTGGCACTCACTGCGGAAGAACTCATCCTGGGCTGCCACTGTGCCCTCCATGACCTTTGGCTTGATGAGCCGAGTGCAGAGTCCATCTGCATCTGAGGTATAGTGCTGCAGGGTACAGGACAGGTCATCATCAGCTGCTCACATGCACTGCCCTGATCTGACCACCAGAGGGAGGCAGAGGCTCATACCAACCAGCCCTACGTTGCTTTGGTTGGGGAGGGCTCTCTATTTCCGGCAGGGCTTGGGGTTAGGGAGGCCCCAGACTGACAAATGACCCACTGGCCATGCCACCTCACACCCAGTTGCTGGACACATCCCCCACTGTTGCTACCACTCTGGTCCTCGCCAGCATTCCCTGACTCAGTCCAGACACCAGTCTGTAGCCAGGCATGCCCAGGACTCTTCCCCGCCAGAGGCCTAGCCAGACAGGCAGGGGAACAAGCTGAGAGTGAATTCTGGAGGCATCTGGGAGGCTGCCTGGAGCTACAGGGACACGTGGGCATATCCTTGAAGGTGCATGAGTCCAGGGGACCCTGGCCATTAAGGTGTAGCTCATGAGGTCATGCTTATATACACACCTTGGACATGCAGTTCTGTTAAGTGGCTGGAAGGAAACTAGTTCCAGGATTCAAATCCTGGCACCTCCAATTTATAGTTATGTGACCTCAGGCAAGTATCTTAACTGCTCTGAACCTGGCCAATGAAATGGGGATAGTGCCCTGGCTGGTGTGGCTTAGTTGGTTGAGCGTCATCTCATGCACCAAAAGGTTGCTGGTTTGATTCCTGGTCAGGACACATGCCCAGGTTGTGGCTCAATCTCCAGTAAGGGGAGTGTAGGAGGCAGCCGATCGGTGTTCTGTTCTCACATCAATGCTTCTCTTTCTCTATCCCTCTCCCTTCCTCTCTCTCTAAAAATAAATAAAAATATTCTTAAAAACACACAAAACTAGTACTTAAGAAAAAGAAATGGGGCCCTGGCCAATTTTCTCAGTGGTTAGAGTATCAGCCTGAGGACTAAAGGGTCTCAGGTTCAATTCCCAGCCAAGTGCACATACCTCGGCTGCAGGTTCAATTCCTGGCCCAGTGGGGTACATGAGGCAGGCAACCAGTCGATGTGTCTCTCTCATATCAATGTTTCTCTCTTTCTCTCCCCCTCCTCCCTCCCTTACATTTTCTCTCTAAAGATCAACGGAAAAATTATCCTCAGGTGAGGATTAAGAAAAAAAAGTAAGAAAAAGAAATGGGGATAGTGCCACCCTCCCTGTGGTGGCATTGTGGGATCAGAGATCTACCCTGGCACATAGTAAGTGCCATCCAGTCTGCATGACAGTCCCGAAGTCACAAAGCCAGAAGCAGTGGGACTGGCGCCAACATCCAGGCCTGTGGGTGCTGCAGCTCACCTCCACCAGCTGCATGAGGTTCTCGAAGTACACCTCCTCATCAATGCTGAGCTTGCTAGCGTGGTACATGATACGGTAGTGCTCCACCTTGCCATCACAGCTCACGCACAGCGTGTAGTCACCAGGGTAGTTGGTGCTCTCCCGCACTAGGAACAGGCCCGTCTCTGGTGGGCAGAGAAGCCGTTCTGCCTGCTCCCGTGTGATCTTGCCATGGAACCAACTGGGGGACGACAGGCCAGGGGTCATGGTGGCCCAAGGGTAAGGAGCCTGGTGCCCCTGCCAGTCTCCTCCTGCATCTGCCAGGCTCCACTTTCTGAAGGCCCTCCCTCTGTCCTAGACCCATCCTCCCGCTTTGAGGTCCAGCACCCATGCCCTTCCCCTTATCTTGAGAAGCCCTCAGGACATTTCAGCCCTTTCCTCTGGTCTCCCAGTTTTCCTGACTCTTTCCTGGGGGAACCAGGGTTCCTCATCCTCCCTCCTCCCCAGACTGGGAGAGGATCCCCCAGGTACTCACGGCATGAGGCTAAGTTTGGTGCCGACCTTCACGCCCTCCCGCTTTTGGACATAGTTGGCTGGAATGATGCCCTCACGGCCCACCTTGTTCTTGGCTTTGTACCAGTTGGGGTCCTGGGGGAAGGGCAGCCCAAACACGCTCTCAGGCCCACCCTCCTCTGCAGGGAACCAGGACCCAGAGGGAATGCCCAGAGGTGGGAGAGGGTGGGGGTAGACATGTGAGGTCCCTGATTACCTTGGTGACGGCCACAATGGTAAGCACATCTCCCTTACAGAAGGGAAGGTCCTGCTCAGCAGTGCCATGGAAGTTGTACTTGGCAATACATTCTGTACCAGATGGCCAGGCGGCCTGCAGGACAGGCAACAAATGGGCAGGTGCAGCCTGGGGCCCCTCTCCACCCACCTGCCCACAAACCCTCGAAGTCATAGCTCTTGCGGGCCAGATGAGGTGCTACCTCCCACAAGAACTTTGGGTTCCTTCCAGTTGATATTCTCCACTGACTGAGACCTGAGGGCCCTGTGACAGTGGACCCTAGAATTCTACTTTGTTGAAAGCCAGGGTTAGGACAGAGGGCTGGGAAAAAGGGGAATGAATTGATCTGAGTCCTTTTTTTCTGCTTAGCATCCCCATGGGGGATGGGGATGCTCAACTGCCCTAGGCCCCGCCCCCATGGTACCTGTATTGCTGACATCTTCTCAGATCTGGCGTCCCGGTGTCACAGGAAGGCCAACCTGTCCCTTGGTACCATGAGAGCTGTGGGGAGAAAAGGAAGACTGAGAAGTATGAGAATATGCCCCCCCGCCCAAGTCACTAAGATCCCACTCCTTTCCCATAGCAATATAAACAGATGCCAAAGCCAGCCAGAGCTGGCACTGGGAGTGAGGGAGCCACCAACCCTAGGCCCATAGACTGTCAGGCCTTACAGACTGACAGAATAGCCAACAGAGGCAAAGGAGGTTCGGGGGCTGAGTAGCACCAGTGCCACCTGCCCCAGCAGCCCCAAGCCCGATGCTAGCTAACTGGTCGGCAGGGGAAGAGGGCCTAGGGAAGTTCTGTGAACCTGGGGAAGGTGCCATCTGACTTGGGAAAGTCATCTGTCCTCTGTGAGCTTCCTAGTTTCTGTGTCTATAAAAACTTGCCCAGGCAGTATCTTTAAGCCAAGGTACACTGACCCTATAGCCTGGTAATCCCACTTCAGGGTGCACACCCAACAGAAAACAGGGCAGGTGTCCACTGAAACAGGCACAGGGCACTCACTGCAGCACGATTTGTAATAAGCCTCAAAATGGACAGCTGCCCAGATGCCTCCGAAAAGTCAGATGGATAAACTGTGGTATACCCACGGAATATAACACTGTGCTGTGATGAACATCGATAAGCTACAGCTATGAAACAACATGGATAAGCCTCTAAACATAGTGTTAACCCATGGTGCAGGACGGTGACTGCCGTGGGAGGAGGCAGTGACAGGAAGGGGCTTCTGGATGCTGTTGTGCAATTGCCTGAGCCCAGACGGGGTGGGTTCACTCTGTGGTAATTCACCGTGTTGGACCTGCCATAAACCTTGCAGGGTGCAGGGGCTTCAGATGGCAATGAGACGAGCCAGGGTTTACTTTTGGGGGTCATGGGGCCTCAGCAGCAGAGCGTGTGATCTCAGAGACCAGAAAGAGCCAGGGAGGTAGAACCGGGAGAACCACCCCACTTACAGGCCTCACTCCTGGTTCTAGAGCAGTGGTTCTCAACCTTCCTAATGCCGCGACCCTTTAATACAGTTCCTCATGTTGTGGTGACCAACCATAAAATTATTTTCGTTGCTACTTCATAACTGTAACTTTGCTACTATTATGAATCGTAATGTAAATATCTGATTTGCAGGATGTATTTTCATTGTTACAAATTGAACATAATTAAAGCATAGTGATTAATCACAAAAACAATATGTAATTATATATGTGTGTTCCGATGGTCTTGGGTGATCCCTGTGAAAGGGTCGTTCGAACCCCAAAGGGGTCGAGACCCACAGGTTGAGAACCGCTGTTCTAGAGTCAGGCAGACCTGGCACTATCAAGTGTGCAACTCGGGTGAATGACTCAACCCTGAGCCTCAGATCCCTCACTCTGAAAGGTAGGGACTGGGATCCTATGCAAGCAGGCTGTGGGACGAGTAGAATGAGGCCCTAGACTTGAAAGTGTCTGGCAGAAACACCCCACCTCTCTTCCCTTCCCCAAAGGTCAGCCTACCAACCTGTGCTGACAGGAGAATGACCCATGCGTGCGCCCCCCCGCCCCGCCCCCATTCATACAACTGAGCTGCCTGGGGTACAGAAACCACCCCCTGGGCTCTTGTGGTCCACATATTGTGGGAGCTGTGAGCTTCTTACCTCCATTTTATGGAAGCAGAAACAAAGGCTCACAAGGTTGGAAAACAACTTGCCTGAAGTCACACAGCCCAGACCTTGAATTGGAGCCCCCAACCTCAGGCCCTTCTAAATAGGGGCTTTGCTTACTCTCCACATCCCACACCTCCCTCTGCCCCCAAAACAAGCCACTGCAGGAGGGCTTAAAGGCTGTGGCATCATTAGTCACCCTCTCAGCTGTCAGTTTGCAAACACTCCTTTCCCAGCCTGCAGCTGTTGCCGCCTCCCCACTGACTTGATGAATATATCAAGTATATAAAAATAATAACAGGCCCTGTTTTCTGAGCACTTATTCTGTGCCAGACCTTGTCTTTGGCATGCTACGGCTTGTCAAGTCCTCTAACAACTGAGAGAGGCTACCCCATTTTATAGATGGAGACCCCGAGCGAGGCCAACAGGCAAAGTGGCTTTGCCTGGGGTCACCATCTCTCCTGGTGCCTCCCTTGCCGACCATGCCATGACCCCACTGGTCTAGGAGAGAGAGAATGTAAAGGAGAAGCAAGTGATGCTTAGAGAAGGGACAAGCCCAGGAAGCAGTAATCTGGGTGGCCTTCCTTGAGGGGCTGGGCTTGGAGAGGGAGGAGCCAAGTTCTTCCCTTTGCTCTACTGGCTGCAACCTGACCACCCAGTGCTCCCATCAGTACAAAGGGTTGGCGAAAACCCTGCGGCTCTGGGACTTGCCAGCTCTCCAGTGCCTCAGCTACACCTGCTTTCTACCTGCTGTTCCCATGTCCTGCCTTGGCATTTTCTTCCCACTCCCTCCCCCCAAGGAAATTCCACTCAACATTCAGGGAGCAAAGGAAATGCTTCGGTTGGATATGTGCCTAAAAAATGTAGTGGGACAGGCCACACAGTACCGTTTGTAGTAGTAAGAGATTGGGAGACAATCCTTTTATGTCCATTAATAAGGGGCCAAGTAAATAAATGACCAGGTATCCCTAAAAGGGAACAACATATTTCAGCTAATTGGGACAGAACAGATCTGTAGCTGCCGATACACAACACTCTTCATGACAGAGTAAATAGAAAGGGCAAAAGCCAGCCCAAGTTATTAAAGGAAAAGCTGCTAGACACAGCTTCCAAATACCAGCCCACCGATTAATCAGAAGATAAAAGAGCCCTTTCACAATAGGGAAATCTGGCAGACGTCTTGCTAACCAAATGGTCAAATTAAGCATCACCAATAATAAGAGAAGCGACGAGTGCCTCCTGCTATGATGCTGAGAAGGACACAGATTCTGGTGTAGTATCTGTAGAGCTATTGAACCTGATTCACTCAGGAGGATGCTATCAGATGGAGCCCAAATACTTGGCCTGGACTTTTTTTCCTTCTTAAATGTATTTTTATTGATTTCAGAGAAGAAGGGAGAGGAGGAGAGGGAGAGAAACATCAATGATGAGAGAGAATCATTAATCAGCTGCCTCCTGCATGTCCCCTACTGGGGATCAAGCCCGCATCCCGGGCATGTGTCCTGACCGGGAATTGAACCATGACTTCCTGGTTCATGGATCAACACTCAACCACTGAGTCACACTGGTCAGGACTGGCCTGAACTCTTAAAGTCAATGTCAAAAAAGACAAAACAGCCAAAACCGGTTTGGCTCAGTGGATGGAACGTCAGCCTGCGGACTGAGGGGTCCCAGGTTCGATTCCGGTCAAGGGCATGTACCTGGGTTGCGGGCACATCCCCAGTGGGGGATGTGCAGGAGGCAGCTGACCGATGTTTCTCTCTCATCGATGTTTCTGGCTGTCTGTCGCTCTCCCTTCCTCTCTGTGAAAAATCAATAAAAAAAAAAAAAAAAAAAGACAAAACAAACAAACAAAGGCTGGGGAATGTTCTAGATTAAATAAGACAGGAAAGGAGCAGGATACAACAACAAAATGATAATTATGTGAGGTGAAGGATGTGTTAACTAATCATATTGTGGTAACTTTTTGCAATATATACAAGTATCCAATCATTACACTGTACACCTTAAACTTACAATGTTATATGTCAATAAAGCTGGGGGGGAAAAAGAAAGGTGACAATATTCAATGAGTTATTCTAAATGAGATTCTGAAATAGAGGTAAAAAATAGCTATAGAAATCATTACAGGACAATTGGGAAAATGGAAATGTTCAACAATATTAAGTGTGACCATGGTACTGAGATTATGTTAGAGACCCACACTAAAATACTTCAGAGTAAGCCCTGGCTGAGTAGCTCAGTTGGTTAGTGTTGTCCCAAAATGCCAAGGTTGCAAGTTTGATCCACGGTGAGGGCACCTACAAGAATCAACCAGTGAGCCCTGGCCGGTATAACTCAGTTGGTTGGAGCGTAGTCCTATACACCAGAGGGTGGTGAGTTCAATCCTTGGTCAGGGCACTTACCCAGATTGCAGGCTTGACCCTTGTTGGGGTACATACAGGAGGCAACTGATCGATGTTTCTCTCACATCGATATTTCTCTCTCTTTCTCTTTCTCTCTCTCTCTCTCTCTCCCTTCCTTTCTCTAAATATCAATAGAAAATTTTAAATATCAACCAATGAATGCATAAATAAGTGGAACAACACATGGACATCTCTCTCTAAAAATCAATAAATAAAAAATAAAATAAGCCCTGGCTGCTATAGCTCAGTGGTTGGACTGTTGGCTTGTGCACTGAGGGGTCGCAGGTTTGATTCAGGTCAAGGGCATGTCCAATCCCCACTCCAGGTTGGGGCACCTGTGGCAGGCAACCAACTGATGTTCACATCATGTTTCTCTCTCTCCCTGCCACTCTCTCTAAGAATCAATGGAAAAAATATCCTCTCCTTGGGTGAGGATTAAAAGAATACTAATAATAAAATAAAAATAGAATACTTGGGGGAGTAAAAGGTATGATGCTGCAACTAACACTCAAATATATCAGCAAAAAAATACATATATACACATGTCTATGTATATAAAAGAGGTAACGCAAATGTGGCAAAATGTTTAGAACTGGTGAATCTGGGTAAAGGATATATGGGTTTTCATTATACTACTAGGGGCCTGGTGCACGAAGATTTGTGCACTGGGGGTGGGTCCCTCAGCCCGACCTGCACCCTCTCCAATCTGGGAGCCCTCAGGGGAGCCCTCTCCAATCTGGGAGTTTCTGTCTTTGCAATCATATGAGCGAATTGTCTGAGACCCCAACCCAGTTTGGTTTTGTGCTCACAGAATAATAGAGGTATTTTTTTTTCTTTGTTTCATTGGTAGAGATTTCCTGGAAGTTTTAGGATATCTTACCTTTAATTTTTCCTAGACACTCTGATTTTACTTATGTCTCTCACCTTTGCTTTCCCTCCATCTCCCACCAAAATAGTAACTAGCTCCAAGCTCACTTTGCTCTAGTGCAGTGGTTCTCAACCTTCCTAATGCCGCGACCCTTTAATACAGTTCCTCATGTTGTGGTGACCAACCATAAAATTATTTTCGTTGCTACTTCATAACTGTAACTTTGCTACTGTTATGAATCGTAATGTAAATATCTGATTTGCAGGATGTATTTTCATTGTTACAAATTGAACATAATTAAAGCATAGTGATTAATCACAAAAACAATATGTAATTATTATATGTGTTTTCCGATGGTCTTAGGCGATCCCTGTGAAAGGATCGTTCGACCCCCAAAGGGGTCGCAACCCACAGGTTGAGAACCGCTGCTCTAATGTCTAGGAGATCTGTCTGCCACCAGAACTACGATTCCGTGCATTCCTGGTGCTCCCCACGCTCTGGGCTTCTGCTTCAGGTCCTGGGGCTGCCAACAGAACTACTATTCCCAGAATTCCTGGTGCCCCCCGCATTCTTGGTTTTCCCTTCCTGCTCTGTCTCAGTCCCACGGCCTCCCACTCTGCCAAGTCCTCTAAGCCACCAGCTCTCCCTCTCTGCTCTCTGTCTAGCAGCTTGGGGAGTCAAGTTCCCCAAGCCACTCCACTCCCTGCCAGCTCTCCCGCTCTGCTCTCTGCCCAGCACCTGTGTATGTAAATTAACTCACCATCTTTGCTGGGTTAATTTGCATACTCACACCTGATTGGCTAGTGAGCACAGCGGAGGGACAGTCAATTTATATGTTTCTCTTTTATTATATAGGAGGATTATTTCAGCTTTTTGGTAGGTTTGAAATATTCAAAAGGTCATATAAAAGAGCAAAGTGCAGGAAAAAAAAAGAGCAAAATGCAGAATGTCATCCTTGGTATATTACAAGTTGTATTTTTCAAAGTGACATACAATTCCTCTCTAAACTCATATATGTACAGATTATCTTTGAAAGATAGAGGAAACTAATAAGAAAGGTTGCCTCTGCCAAAACCGGTTTGGCTCAGTGGATAGAGCGTCGGCCTGAGGACTGAAGGGTCCCAGGTTCGATTCCGGTCAAGGGCGTGTACCTGGGTTGCGGGCACATCCCCAGTAGGAGATGTGCAGGAGGCAGCTGATCGATGCTTCTCTCTCATTGATGTTTCTAACTCTCTATCTCTCTCCCTTCCTCTCTGTAAAAAATCAATAAAAATATATTTAAAAAAAAAAGAAAAAAAAAAAAGAAAGGTTGCCTCTGAGATGGGAAGGGGGAGTATTAAGTTCAAGGGAAACTTACTTTTCACTGTATATTTGCTATTTTGTCCTTGCCTTTTTTTTTTAAACAACACGCATCTATTACCTTCCCCCTAAAAATAAGACTGAAAATAACTTTTTGAAAGCCACCTCTGTCAGGAGCTTTCTGTGATCCCCCAGCTGTGCTGGCCTGGGAACTCTTAGGGGAAAAACGGGGGGCTGACTCATGTCCCCAGCATGGGCTGGGCCCAGGGTGCTGAATGAATGAACCAACAAAAGAAAGGGGGAAGCTAGGATGGCTGTACCACACTGAGGTCCCATAACCAACAGGACTATATTTAACCCTAAAGGACAGCAGCTGTCACCCCACCCCCATAGGACTGGGGGACAGGGAACTTTGTAACTTTGTTAAGTCAATGCTTCACTTTGACTTCCTGCCCCAAACTCTGCTCCTAGCAGTACTTGTGCTGGGGTCCTGGGAACAGGCTGGGCATTGTGCCCAAATACTGAGGTCAGTGGCCACAGCCTCAGGCAGGCCTTTCTTGGGAGCCCAGGCTGGTGGGGGCGGGAGCCCAGAAATTCCTGGGCTGCCATTTCCCTGCCCCGGAGGCAGTTTTAGACCCCCATAGCCAAGCACATGCTGAGAGCCCTGGGAGGTCAAGGGGCTCCTGCCCTGCCCCCCTCACCAAAACTCCACTGCCTAATGGGGTATGGGAGCTTCAGTAACTGTTTACACCCAGCTAAAAATACCCACTGAAAGGGGAAGTGCACAAGAGACCTAGGGGAACTTGGGGCCATGCCCCCAGAGACTCTGATCTGCCACAGGACCCAGCTAGAGTCTGGGTGTGGGGCACGGGCAGCCACTGGAGGCAACAGACAAGTCCACCTTGCCTTCTCATTCTTTGAGTCAGTTTTTCAGGAGCCTCCTTGTGCACCCAGCCCTATGCTTGGTGGGCCAGGAGGGGCAGGAGGAGGAAAGGGTCCAGGAGGTCCTGCCCTTAGGGCCTCAAGAACTCCACTCAATATCCTCCTAATAGTCAATCATGGTCAAATGTGCTCAGTGCCTCAACAAACAGGATAGACCTGGGCAACCTGGGAAGGCTTTCAGGTGGTAAGGGAGGAGAGCTGCAACTGGGAGGATTTTAGGTGGAAGTGAATTGAAGGGGTGTGTGCTAGATCAGGCCAGGCTTAAGATTCCAAACTGTGGTACAGAGGGAGTTAAGGCTGAAGAAGGCTCAGCGTGGGGCACACAAAAGCTTTGAAGCCAGCCCAGAGGTTTCTGACAGGTCACAGGGCAGATACAAGCAAAACTGAATTTCCGATTTGGGCATGCCCCTCCGAAAGGGCAGTGCACCTGAGAAGGGTAGGGCACTGCCAGCAGTTGGGCTGGTTTGGCAGCAGTAAAATCAGCCCCACCTCTGAAAAAGCTTTGGGCACTGGGGTGCCCCTGCCCATAAACCAGGCTATGGGGGTGAAAGGTTCTGGCTGACCCAAACAGGTGGTCCCAGAGCCCTCAGCACCCCCACTGCAGATGTCTCAGGGTTGGGCAGCAGAACTGGGCACCAGACCCTTGGAGATACTTATACTTCTCTGGGGATCAGGGAAGAGCTGGAAGGATGCTCTACTTTGGCTCCAGTGTATGTTGCCCAAACCCCATCTCTGGAGCTCCCACAGCCTTCAGCACTCCTTCCTTAAGGGGAGGTGCCAGTTTAATGGCTGAAAGTGTTAAAAAACAAAATTACAGCAACTCACTGGCTTTTTTCCTGCCTCCAATGGCTGGCTCAGTGGGACTGGTAGTCCCATCTAGAGGTTTGGGAAGTGAGAGGAGGCCAACGGGAATTTCATTCCCCAGGCCGCCTTGCAGCTGGAGGCTGATACTCCTGGCTCAGAAAGGTTTCTAATTACCACTCAGGGCCTAATTATCTGCATGCACTGGGCAGCAGGGACTGGGGCCTCCCCAGGGCCCTCCTCAGTCCTGAGCTTAGGCTGTATAGTTTGCATCTTCATTTGCCTATATTTACATACAGCCTCTCAGCACTGACCTCCAACAAGCCCTTAGAAATCATAGAGTGTTCTTGTTCTTCACCCAAGTTATGGAGGGGGAAACCGAGGCCCAGAGGCCCATGAGCTGTCTAGAACTTTGACCTAGATTCCTGGTCTCCCAATCTCAGAAAGGGATCCTCAGAAAGGAATACAGCTCAGTAGGGAAAGCAATGGGGGTTCAACACAGAATATAAGCTTTGTTGCCCACGTGAGGGAGAAGCGGGGTTCAACACCCTCCCCCAGCAGGATGGGCTACAAAAATGAAAGCACAGAATGAGAGCCTACTGACCCACCCAGAGTTAATTACTTAATCCTCCAAAAACCCTGTGAGATTTTTCTGATCTATTTGTCAGAGGAGGAACCAGGCTATGAGCAGAGTCACCCAGCTTCCAAGAGGCAGAGCAGGGAGCTGAGCTCAGATCTGTCTGAATTTGTTCAGGGGAAAAACCTTCAACTTTTCCTTGGGCAGTACAGATGACACCCTGAAAACGGACAGATAGGTGAGGAGGGTGCTGACGGGAGGTCTGCCCAGAGCTTGGCCCTCCTGCTCAGGAAAGCACAAGTTCCATCTGTGCCCACTCCATACGTGCCACACCCTGCCTCGCAGAGAGGCCAAGAGTTTGTCTAGGGCCACACTGCAACTAGAGAAGTCAGCAACGCTAGGGAGGGTAGAAGCTCCCAGCAAGGGACTCTGCCCCAACCCTGCCTCTTCTGCAAATGCTTCTTGATTTTCACGGCCCTTCCCCTCCAGGAAGCCCTCCACTATTACAGCCTACGCAGATCCTCAGCTCTGCCAGGAAGTCGGAACCACAGGCCTCCCCTAATTGACTCCTCTCTCTGTCTGGTCTCTCCTACAATAGGCCAGTAGGGGAGCTTCCAGGTTTCCTTCTTCATTCTCCCCTCCAGGCTCCCTGAAGTGTGGACAACACAGACCACAGATGCCTGAGTTTCAGTGAGGACCAGGTACTGGGCAGGACTGAAGAGCAGCAGCTGGGTGAACGGGCGTCAGAATGACACCAGATTTTCACCCACCACAAGGCTTCCAACTGTGTGGACAGCAGGACAGGCAGAGGGGGCATCAGGCAGCCTCTCTTCTGTTTGCTCCTGCAACTCTGGGTCCAGACCACAGAGGGTGAGGGTGGGGGTGGGGGAGGCGGAGGGAAGCTGCGGTTGGAGGCCCAGCCCCACCGAGGCGTACACAGCTAGTGTGCGAGAGAAACTACTCTCATCATAGTACCTCAAAACCAGGAAGAGAAACTGAGCAGGCAGAAAGGGCAAACTGGGCTGCATGTGGCCCTCAGGTCCCCGGGGCCTGCCAAGGGTAGCTCCCGGAAAGTCACCGACCACTTCTCCCTTCTGGGCCTCAGTTTCCCCAAGGAAAGAATGGGATTCTCTCCCTGGCCCTGCCAGTCTGCCCGACTAGTGCAGGCTGCATCCCGCTTAAGAGACTCCACAATTGGTGGAGCAGTCCTGATACCCCAGTGGACTGTGGCCTATCCCAGGAAGCAGGGCCTTGGCCTTTCGAAGCTAGCCTCGCCCTGCTCACTTCACCCCTCAGCCATGCAGGGAGCACACCAGCTCTCTCTTCACCAGCCCTTTATTTTTAGGTTTGAATTTGACTTTAATCATTACTTAGCAGATTCTATTTCCAGCCATTGAATGAAGGGACCCAGAGGAGGGGAGGAAGGGAAGCAGTGCTCCTTGTCTGGTGTGAGGGGTGGCCTGCTGCTCCGCCCATCCTGCCCAACCAAGAAGTGGGGACCGAGAAACACCCAAAGGGCTTACCCAAGCCGGACCAGCATCTTTAGAGGACCCACCCTGTGACCTCATCCCAGCCCAAGCTATGGGACAGGAGGGCAGCTGTAATACCCACTTCTCCTGTACCAAGACCAGGGAGGAGGGAAGCACTTCACAGGCAGAAGAGTGGCAGCCAGAGTTCAAGGTCACATGCGTGGGGGACCTCTGCATTGAATGGGCCATTTTGGGGAGGATCCTCTGCCTAGTTAGTCCTGAGCCATCCTACGGTCATCTGGGACAATGGTCTCCTAAGGCCTGGGAGTGACAAGCTGAGACTGGTTTCCTCCTACTGTCCATGAGGTGGCTCCAGGAGGGCACTCCCAAATTCTCTAGTTTCCACAGAAGCAGAACAAGAGGAAGCAAGCAGTGTCCCAGCAGTGCACACCCAAGTTAGACCTGGGGAACACCTGCCAAAGGGGAGGAGGGCACTAACACACAAGACTTCCCCAGGGATTTGTGGACATCGATGTCCTCTTTCAACTCCCTTGCAGGTAGGCTCTAAAAGCCCTACCTCCCCCATAGCTTTCTTTCCTCCCCCGGCCACCTGGGAAGATGAGGTTGGCATGGCTGTACCAGGTTGGGGCTCAGAATGCTTAAGTTCCTTGCTCAAGTCTGTTTCCCAGGGAAAGTAGGCCTTTATCTCCAATGGGGAAACACAGGGCTTCCCAAAATGGCCTAGGACCATGGTCGGCAAACTGCGGCTCGCAAGCCACATGTGGCTCTTTGGCCCC
Source organism: Myotis nattereri (assembly GCF_964212035.1). NCBI lineage: Eukaryota > Metazoa > Chordata > Mammalia > Chiroptera > Vespertilionidae > Myotis > Myotis nattereri. Next base: position 110,060,770 of record NC_138075.1, read on the forward strand.
TTGAGTGTGGCTCTTCCTAAGCCTTAGGAGTGCCCTAATTAATAACAATGTACCTACCTATATAGTTTAAGTTTAAAAAATCTGGCTCTCAAAAGAAATTTCAATCATTGTACTGTTGATATTTGGCTCTGTTGACTAATGAGATTGCCGACCACTGGCTAGGAAGTAGCTGAAGGTGGAGACAAGAGGCAGCTGAGCTCACAGAGGCCTCATCCACTCAGTTCTGATGCTGGGCAAAGAGGAGAATGGGTAGGGTCAGGTTCCAGAAACCAACCAGTATCCTATCTTCCCAGAGCCAGGCCCATGATCTCAGCTGGCAAATCACACGGTGATGGGAAGGGGGAAGGCAGGGAGGCCAGAGCAGTCCAGAGCCTCAGGGACAGAAAGAGGGTTTCAGAAGTGGCTCCCCCCGCCCCCCCCAGCAGAGACCAGCCCTTGGCTGGGTGAGCCATCAGCTAAGCCTGCCCCAGCTGTCTTCCCCATATGTTGAGGCAGCCTGTGGTGGGCACTCCGTCAACAGTGCCAACCCCTTCTGACAAAGTGCCTATAGAAGCCAGGGGCTGTGCCAGCACTTTCTAGCACCTTGGTTAGTTTACACTATCCACCCCCTGCCCCCCAAGCAGGTATCACCATCCCTGGTGTATATACAAAGGAACTCTGGCTCAGAGGGTGACCTCTTCAAGGCCCCTCCACCAGGCCTAAATGGCATGGCTGGGCTTGGAACCTACGTTGATTGGGAGCCAAGTTGCCCACTCTCTCCAATACTCCTGGCTGCTTTGGGGGCCTGTAGGAACTACCACTACAACAACAAGTGGGCAACAGGTGCACATGCTCAGTAAGAAGGTCTGGGTGAGGTTGCTGTGGTAGCTACTAGTATTTGGAAAATTCTATAGTTTTTAGAGGCAAAGCTACACAGACCATGTAGCAATATGAGAAAATGCCCATAGACACAGTATTAAGTGAAAAAAGGTGTCATTGCCTGCACATTCAAATAACAATAGTGACGAAGAAACAACCAGGAAAGACTGGCAAGGAATTCCAAAATGCTACAATCTGTAAAAAAATAGTGGGTGATTTTTGTTTTGTTTTCTAAATCACCTGTAGTGAGTGCTGTTTTGTTACTTTCTGTTAAGAAACTAATACATACATAGTTTTCTCACAATGAGCTCAGATTTGCTTTCCTGAGCTCCACCTGCTCCCCATCTCTGGTCCTTGTGTCTGGGACATCTTTTGCCATGGGACACCCTTCTGTTAAGACGCAGCCCCTCAGATACATTAGGGTCTCTTCCTACCATGTCTTTCCCAGGCCAAACACCTCTGTTTTGGAGGGACTATGTGTCAAGGCTTTGAAATTCCTCAAAAGATGAAACTCAGAACTAGACCCAGGCTATCCTGTCCGCTCAGGCCTCATCCCACTGTGGATCCTTAGCCTCAATCCCTGCCTGCTCTCAGATGCTCCATAGGGCTCAACCTCTTGGGGCCTGGTGTCCCCTGCACTGGTGCTGGGGACCATTTTCTGTCCTTCCTTGCCCCCAACCCAACTCAAAGAGAAAAGGAACCACTTCTGAGAAGGAGGGAGGCACCAAGCTTACCAGATAAAAAACACATCCCTGCACACATGCTAGTGTGAAGCCAGACCCTTTACTATGAAGGCCTTAGGACCCCAGCCACACCAGTACAGGTCATAGTTGGGTGGTATAAAAGCGCCTAACCACGTCAGGCCTCAGCTCCAGCCCCTCAGGCTGGAAAGAAAATTACGGCTAGGTGAGGGGAGCCCTCACAGGCCAACCACATCTGGATCCCTTCCACTTTGCATGTCAGGATGACCAGAAAAAACAACAATTTCAAAAATCAAGGGTAGAGGCCCGAGCTGGGCTCAGACATGGCTCAACATCCTCCAGGGAACCTCCCACCCTTTTCAGGAGCAAGAGGATCCTGCCACACTCCCAATCTCCCTCTTGCTGCCTTCACCATTCCTGCTGAGGTCCCACCTAAAAAGACACTGGAACCCCCATGGCGTGGGGAGCGTGGAACAGGCCCCTGGTGCCCCTGACAATGCTCCTATGCCAAGGCTGTAGGGTGCTCCCTTTGGAAACAGGGCTCTCACTTTCCCATCTGGATCCCATTCACATCCTGAGCCTGGCTGTCCCTGTGCTAGCTAGGACCAAGGTGTGGGACACCTGGACTGGAGCTGACCATCAAGCTGTTTCAGCTCAACTCTAGGGCCACACTAGATGGGTGCCCCCACATATTCACCACATCCCCATCGGTGGATCCAGCTGCAGGCACCAGCAGGGAAATCCCATGGCAGAGCAGATGCTGTCTGAGCCCTACCCAGCAGAGCTGGGGCCGGAAGTTCTCTCTCTCCTCGCCAGCCTCTGTGGGGCACATGCTCAGTGCATAGGGTCCCTTGGGCCAGGCTGGGAGCCTGTGTCCCTGATGGGTGAAGGTGCCTGTCTGGTTGCCCTTCAACCTACAGAAGCCCTCCACCTGCAGTGTGGGGGATGCAAGGACAGACGGCAAAACTACCAGTAACATCCCCCTTTGAGCCTCAGTTCTCTGGTCTACAAAATGGGAGAGGAGCTGAACCTAGTTAAGCTCCAAGAATCTGGTGGCTGGACACGCCCCTTCCTAACACCTGGCCTTGGCCCTGAGAAGTCGAGGAGAATGGGCTGACCAGACTGCTAGGTGGTGGGACATGGTCCTCACACCCAGTGTTACCTCCACCTCAGACCAAGGCCCTGCCCAGTGTCCCCACCCAAGGCCAGAGGTCCCTTGGCTTAGGCTGGTCTGGGAGGCTCAGGGTGACAAGTTCACCCTCTGGGCCCTGGGCTTCCTGGAGCCGGCAGAGCCTCAGCTGAGGGAGGGAGGGAGTGAGGGAGGGGAGGAGGGGTCAGAACCAGACAGGCCAGGGAACCTGCAGGGGCCAGGACAGGGCACAGCAAACTGCCCTTTCCCCAGGCCCCTCCCTCCGGGTCCGGCCAGCCTCCACAGGGGAAAGAGGGGGCACTCGGGGCCGCTGAGACCAGTCTGTGGGGCGCAGAAGGCAGCAGCCCCTCCGGCGCTCCCCTCCGGCAGGCTGACAGGGACTCCCGGGAGAATTCGAACCCAGGAAGGAGGGGCAAGGGAAGTGGGGGATGGGAGTGGACGCGAAGCCAAAGCAGCGGCATGGGAGACCTACCCTCGGCCCCGGGAGGCGCTCCCACGCCCACCTCCTCCAGGCCTGCCCGGCACTCACCTCTCCGGGGAAACTGCGGTTCGAGCCACCTCGCTGCGGGCAGCATCAGCGGCCTGCGGGACGGTCCATGTGGCCCGGGAGCGGGGAGGGGAGCAGGGGTCCCGGGGCGCGCGGGGCGAGGAGGTCTCGGTGCGAAGAGCCAAGGAGGGGAGGCCAGACGGAGGCAGGGGGCCGACCTCGCGCTGGGGTCGGGGAGGGAAGAAAGGCGGGGGAAGGGGGCGGGAGGGAACGGGGGAGGAAACAATGTAGCCGGCTCGGCCCCGGCAGAGTTCCGCTTCCGAACGCCGCCACAAGGGTCGATTTCGGAGCGTCGGTTCCTCCGCCCGACGCTGGATCGGGGGCCGCGGGGCTCCCCGCGCTCCCCGCCGCGGAGGCTCCGGCGGCCACAGGCTGGCTGGGGCGGAGGAACTCCCGGCCGGTGACCGGCCCCGACGGCGGCGCGGCCGGGCGGACGCCCCGCTGGGACCCCGCCCCAGCAGGACCCCCAGGCACGGCGCGGGGTGGGGCGGGAGCGGGAGGGCGGCGGCGGGCTCGGCGGCGGCGGCCGAACGCGGCTGGCCCAGGGCTCGGCAGGGAGGAAGCGCGCAGGCCCGGCCGGAGGAAGCGCGGCCCGGATCCTCCGCCCGCGGCAGCGCGCCTGCGCGAGGAAGCCCGCCGGACGTGCGGCGGGGCGTGGGCCGGCGGGGCGGGAGCCGGCGGGCGGCGCCCCCTGCCGGGCCCCGGGGGCGCGGCCGGAGGTGTGTCCCCCACGCCCGGCCTCCCCCTGCCAGCGGGGTGAGGGCTCGCGGAGGACCCTCGCTGAGGGCCGCCCCGGCCGCCCGGGGGCCACCTCAGGCTTCTCTGGGCGCAGCTCCGCCGATGGAGACGCGATTGAGGCCGGGCCTGGGGCCCTCTCCTCTGATCTGCTTGTGGAGAGTGGGCCTCACTCGCAGCATTAAGCGTTTATTCATTCATTTCCAGACATGTAATGGCGCTAACGACGTGACAGGCCCGGTTCTGGAGTCTACTAGTAGGACCACTTCATGACTGCCAAGGAGTTCTCAGCAGTAAAACTGATCGGCCAACAGACAATCTCAAAGGAACAATTGATAGAAGTGGAGAGGTGATGTACCAGGTCCACAGGAAGCAGAAAAGAGGGGCGGGCGGCGCGGGGGCGAATGGGGAGACTTCATAGAGCTGGAACTCCGGCAGGGGAAACGGCATGGACAAAGGCAGGGAGAGATGAGAGAGCTTGATGATTTGGGGAATTGTAAATAGCTCAGGGTGGATGCGGTTTTGTAGTGTGGGTCCAGGAAAGCGGTGGGAGATGGGGTCCCTGGAAGCCACAGGGACTAGAGAGATACAGAGAGCCTCGTGGGACTTTCTTAGACTTTGTTTTCAGCCTAGAGCTAATAAAGAAATGTCAGTAGCGGTGTGGCTTTTGGAAAGTTACTTAACCTCTCTGTGCTTTAAATCCCCATTTGGTAAAATGGGGGAAATAACAGCACCACAGTTTTAAGATTATGTGAGACAGGAAATGAGTAAATACATTTAAAATGCTTCATGTGCTGTGGCTGGCACATGGTCAGCTCTCAATAGTACCTGTTATTGCATATCATTATTAACAAGAAACAGGGAGGTGATCTGCTTTGAATTACAGGAGCAGGGTCTGTGTGGGGGGCATATGGGGGGGGGGTGGACAGTAAAGGGGGAGAGATCAGAGACTCCAGTGTAGGTAGGAGGTGTCCAGGCACTTCATAGGGACTGGTTTGGGTGGACAGAGAGTAGCAGCATTCTCAAGTGGGGGAAATGAGTTGTACTGACAAAATCTTGAAATTCAAAAATTAGGGAGGGGCTGAGGGGGTGAACAGTAAAGGGCCCTGTGGGAGAGTGTGGCTGCAGATTGTAGAGGCTTACATGCCAGGAACAGGAGTTGGGTGTGCCTCCCCAGACAAACCACAGGTTGGCCCTTTGACCCAAAGCACCCCTGGGCCAGCTTCCCAGGAAGGGGCCAGCCCTTCAAGGAGGGAAGTAGTCACATTCCTGCCCTTGGAGGAGACATCCAGTAAATCTGAGCGATAGCTATGGTTGGTATAGTGGAGAAAAGCATGAATTTGGTATTCAAATCTTTTTTTTTTTTGCAGAATTTTATGATTTTATTAACACAAATGCAATGTGTACGCAATCTGTCTATTCATTTTCTTCACTGCGCAGCCTGGCATTGGGATTGGTGACTCTGGTGGCTGGGCTGCTCTTTCCACAATGGCTTTGCCGTTCTTTGAGGAGACGTTGTGAGCAGTCTCAGCACAGGGAGATCCGTGGCACGTCAGCAGCACTTCAAGCTTCTTGACGTAATGGACCAGAAACTTCCGAAAGCCACGGGCAGCATGTGCTTTGTTTTCCTGTTGCTCCCATAACCAATGTTGTTCAAGATCTGGCCCTTGAATCTTTACGCACCCTATTGTCAATGCCTCTGCGTTTTGGCCAGTTCTGCTTAATTTTGACATATCGGTCTGACTGGTGCCAGATGAACTTCTTGGTCCTCTTTTTGGCAATCTCGGGTTTCACGAGGAGTCTGAGGGCAGCCATGGTGCTGAGTAGGAGACAGCTGCCACCTCCGTAGGCAGCGCTGAGGAAGAGCTAGGATTCAAATCTTAAAGTTAAATCTCAGCTGAACCATTTACTAGCTGTGTGACCTTGGGTTAGTTCTTAAGGTCTCTGAGCTTAGTTTCCTCTTCTGTAAGATCCTGCTCAAAATACACCTCTCATGAGAGATGGTGCAGATTCAGCAAGATAACAGCCTGGGGGTGAGAGGGATGGCGAGGATGCTCAGCTCCTTTGGTTCCCCTTTCTCTCCTCTGAGGTCAAGATGGAATGATAAAGTGGGGGCTGATGGGGCCACCTCTCAGCCTAAAAGAAAGCATTTCAGCAGCTCTGCAAAGGCTTCTAGAAGGAGAAGTTGACAGCTCTCCTACCCTGCCTGAATCAGCTAGCAAAATAGAAGAGGACTGCGGGGATTTGGAGAAAATGCTCTAATCCCTGTCCCAATTTTGTTACCAACCAATCTTTCCTTAAACTTAAATGCATTTGACTCCCCCAGCCCACCTTCTGGGCTTAGGTGGCCCAGAGCATGAACTTTGGAGTCAAATAGACTTGCATTTGAATCCTGGCTCCACCTCTTCACAGCAGAGCAAAACAAATTTTAAATTTCCCTGAACCCCAGGCACAGGGGACAAATCAATAAAGGGCTCTGTCCCACAGAACTACCCTCTAGTGCAGCGGTCGCCAACCGGTGGTCCGTGAGGTCCAAAAGGCTGGTGACTGCTGCTCTAGTGGAAGAGCTAATTAACTTCCAACCTCCCCATTCATTTGCTTATTCTATAAATACTGAGCACCTTCTAAGTGCTAGGCACTGTTCTGGATGCTGGAAATGGGGAAGTGAGCAAAGAGTAGCATGAGTCTTGCTTAAGAGGATAATTCAATAAACAGGGAAATTAGACATTGTGGTAGGAAGGCAATGAGTGCTTGGTGGAGGAGAGCAGACTGGGGACACAGGCGTAGATGGTTTCGCACCTTGAGGGACAGTAACAAGGCCGAGATAACAAAACCAGTAAGTGGGAGAGAGTAGTATGAGAGGAAGGGCCAGATTCTGTAGGGTGCTGTGAACCAGGGATTTTATTACACGAATTTGGGTTTTATTATATGAGCAATGGGGAGCCATTAAAGGATTTTAAGTAGAGAAGTGACATGACTGAGTGAAGGTCAAGAGACCAGAGAGGATGTTTTGAATAATCCCACCAGTGTTAATGCGAGTGGGCTCTGGTGGATAAAGGAGAGCCATGTGACTGCTCTTGGTGAGGGGCTGTGAGGGGAGTGAGTCCTCAGGAGAAAGCAGGCCTGGTCCTCAGGTGTGGCTGGAGCGCTGGGGTAAAGTATGGTGCTCTTTACTGAAGTGGGAGGCCTGGGAGAGGCTCAAGCTGGGAGTAATGCTCAGGAGCTGGATTTTGGGCAAACCCAGTTGAAGACGCCTCTGAGAAATGGAGGTGTCAAGCCAATGTTTGGAGCCATCTTTTATAGACCAGGCTCAGAATAGGAAGAACTTTCCCAGAGCCCACTCCCAGGATGAGGGTAGGATCTGAGGACCTCCAAAACCGGGAACACCAGCTTCCCGTGTAGTGGAAAGGAAATCATTAGAGTAGGGGCCTTAGGTTTTAGGATTTGGGAGGAAATTTAAGAGGAGCCCTGTCCCAGCCAGGTCGGTTCAAGCACTAGCTTTCTCAAGCTGGGCTACCTGTCTGGCATGAGGGAAAGGAGAAAAGAGAGGCTGGAGATCCCTGGATGTGGGAAATGGAGCTCAGGACTTTGGGTTGCTTTTTATTATAGGACCCATCTGGGCCAGCTTGATGCTAAATTGGGTTGGCTGTTGATGGCCGGAGGTCCTGAGCTTAAGCACCATTTGGGTGGGCTGCGCTCTGCTCCCAGGTTCTCCTGGAAAGGGAAGGGCCTCTCCTCCCTGCTTCATTACTCCTCCCCACCCCCAGCATCTACTTTGAGATGACAGTTTAGAGAAGCTGGTGTGAAATAGCTTGAAACTCAGTCCTGTCTGTGCGTCCCCAGGGGCAGAAAACAGGAAGCCAAGATTAAAGGCAGATTTCCAGCAAAGTCCCCTCGACTTCCTGCAGAGCAGGTGCCCAGGCTGAGCTGACTGTGAACAGCTTCCCTTGCTGAAGCACCTGGGGCACCCTGCATGGCTGGCCCTCCTGCTATGGGAGCTGTTCTTTGGCCCTGTCATCACCTTTCCCATCGGGGAGCTCTGCCAAGCCCTTGGGGAACAACCTCCACCAGAAAAATACTGTGGGAGGTGAAGGAGCAGTCACTGGGAAAGGCCTGGTGCTGAGGACACGGGTGGGAGGGCTGGGCAGGGAGACCAAGCAGAAAAGGCATGGGCTTTGAGGTCACTCAGACCTGGTGTGAATGCCAATTTCCTGCTGCAGGGACTCATTGACCTGTGGAGGTAGGTCAAGGGGCAAAGCAGCAGAAAGGGGGCAGGAGGGTTTAAGGAAGGTGGCCAGGGAGCCTGGACCAATGTCCAGGGCTGAGGGTCCCTAGGGATGGCCAGAAACCAGGAGAGAGGAAGTGGTCATAGTGGCCCCTGCCATCTGCATGTCAGGGGCTCCTTGGCTGGATTACCAAGCTGATATCCACAGCTGCTAAAGGCTCAGGGAATCAGCGGGGTGGGGTGGTGGTAGGGGTGGAGGGAGAGAGCCCTGTTCTCCCCTGTGGCCTCTTCCCCTTCCTGATCTGCAGGAGAACAGGCTTCCATGAGCTTCACCTAGTTAAGAAACAGCCTGCCTCATGCTGAGGCATCATTCTCACCCAATTTATCTTAATAGCTTCTGGGTTAGAGTCCTGGTCTACCCATTTCCAGCTGTATGCCCTTAAGCAAAAGTCACTTAACTGTTCTGAGCCTCAGTTACCTCATCTCTAAAATGGGAGTGAGAGGCCCACCTCACAGGGCACTTATAATGCTAAACTGAGATGAACTAGTGAATCGCTGGCACAGTGCCTAAGGCATACTTTCACTCGCTGGCAGTTAGGGGAATATTTTCTCTCTGACCCCTTTAATAGGCTGTGTAGTCTCAGCTCTCCCCTGCTGTCCTCTAAGCATTCAAGTCTAGTTCCCTGAGGCCTTTGTTCAATGGAAGCCTTCTGTCATTCATTCACCCACTATGGAGGGCGTGTTCACTCCTTTCCAGGACCTAAGCCGCTAGAATTAGGCAGGTCTAGAAGCTTCCTTGGTTCTTAACTGGAGCCCTGGACTTGCAAAACCTCTTACAGATTGAGGCTTTCCCCTGAGAGCTTCTCAGAGACCTTCACCTGCCAGGTGTCATCTCCGAGCTGGACCAACACACCCAGAAGTCCCCAAGCTCTGCCTTGTGGATTGGAAACGCCAGTTGGTGCTGTTTTGGCTTCTTCATGGGAGCTGTTTGGAGGAAAGCAAGAAAAGGGTCCTGGGGTTCTCTGCGGATAGAAATGGCCCAGGATGGGAGGAATGAGGAGCAGGAGCAGGTTTGCCTGGCTTGAGCCTCAGGCCAACCTTTTGCAAATCACATGCAAATCCTCTTTGCCAGGTGTTGTATCTGTGAATAGGCCTGGTGCCAACATTTGTCCCTGTCAAAGGTTAGAGCAGCTTTCAAAAGTCCCCTCCCTCAGTTGGGAGGGCGGTGGAGCTGGATAGGAAGGGAACCTTCCCTGAGCCAGAGGAGGTTTCAGAAGCCAGCTGTGAGTCAGGGAAGGGGCCTGGAGGGCCCTTCTTCAGGGGCTCCTGTGGGATGTGATGTGTTTCTCTCCTTTGGTTGTACAGCCCCTCAGAGTTTAGTTCTAAACAATGTGCTGGGGGGGAGGGAGCTCTCTGAGGACAGGGACTGGCTCCTTTTCCTGTCTCTGCAGTGGTGGCACTGAGCCTGTAGTAGTAAATGTATGTTGAATGTGTAAGTGAGTGACTGGATTCTCCTTGGATCTCTGCTATCATGCCTGCCACAGTCCCGGGGCTCCCATATCTAGGAGAAGGCCTTTGCCTGCTACCCCATTGTCCTTCCCCACAGCCTATCCTCTTGGACCCCTTCTCCTCTCCTCTGGGTCTCCAGGGGCACTCTCCTGACATACGGGTAGCTGCCTAGAGGTCCATGTCACTTCCTCCTCTAGCCAGGACCAGTTCTGGTTGGAGATGTGGCCCTCTTAACCCTCAAGACTTCCCTGGCCCTATGCAGCTTTAATTCCTCAGCCGTGGTAGTGCCACCAGCCCTCTGCCACAACCCGCCCCCCACCCCCAGCTCCACCATGTGGCCAGTCACCTGTCAGCAGCCTTAGAGGGAGGGCAGGTGTGTCTGAGTCTGGGAACCAGGGTCCTAGGTGTTTGATGTCCACACTGACCTAATGTTGGTTGAATGAGCGAAGGATTGAAGTTGGGGTGACAGGACCAAAGCTTGGAAGAAGCTGGTTGCTTCTCTGAGCTTGTGGTGCAGAAGAAGCATAAGGTTTCAAGTCAGTTAGGGTGAGGGTTTGTGACAGAGAGAAGCGGTGACACAAAACACTAGGGACACTTGGAGATTATTTTCAGTGGCAGCTGAAGGCTAAGAAGCCAGGCGCCGCATCCTGTTCAAACCACACAGGAGGCCCAATCTTAGCTGTCTTCTTTGAGTCCTGTCTTTTCTGCCACTTCTGTGAGTAGTGCGTTTTTTAGTTTTTGCTTATGTTAGCTGAAGGTCGGTTTCTGTTGTTTGTGACTTAGAATACTGCCTCTCAAGCCCTAGCCCCACCCCTATCGTGGTGGTGGGAGGATGAGGTAAAGTCCTGCATGGGAAGTTCCAGATTCATAACAGCGATTAGACAAAGGCCATTGTCTTCCCTTTGCACTCCCTGTGATGACTTGCCTTCCACCCTCTTTTTGAAATAGAGACCTGTGATCTCATCAGTTCTGAGGGGGAACAGTGCCTCCTGGTGTCCAGAGTGCAGACCCCAAGGAGAAGGGAAAAAATTGGGCTGCAGGCGGAGCAAAGTCACAAGGCCCGCAGCTCCAGGGTCAGGCCAGAACAGGCATATGTCTGTCCTGGAAAAGGTTGGCTGCTAGGAGCCTGGGGAAGAGCCTCTCCCAGGCTCAATTAGGGCCAGAGGCAGAGCTGACCGTCTCCAACTGGGAGTGTCACAGGCCTGGCTGGGGTAGATGAGGACAGGGAAACAGGGCTGCTAGAAGGGGAGGAGATAAGGCCACTTCCTGAAAGCATGTGGATCGGTTATTCCTTCACAGAGAGGCAGTAACCAGCCTTTCTAGAAACCCCAGTGACCCATGTCTGGCTCTGCATGGCCTTTTCCAGATGGGGTGCTGGTAGGAGACAGCCAGATCAGCCCCTGGCTGCCAGGATTCCCCAGGGTTTCCCACCTTGAGCTGCTTTAGGGTGCCAAGGCCCCCACCACACTGGCCTCAAAGTGTTTGACCTAGCCTCAGCATTGCTGACAATTTTCCTGAATACCAAGAGCAAGTTGAGGATGAGAAGGAAGGCATACGTTCTCTCTTTTTATATTATATTATATGTAAATGTATATGTATATGTATATGTATATTATATGTATATGTATATGTATATGTATATGTATATTATATGTATATGTATATGTATATGTATATTATATGTATATGTATATGTATATGTATATATATAATATATTTTTAAATATGTTCTTATTGATTTTAGAGAGAGAGGAAGGGAGAGGGAGAGAGATAGAAACATCAATGAGAGAGAAATCTTGATTGGCTGCCTCCTGCATGCCCCCCACTGGGGATTGAGCCCACAACCTGGGCATGTACCCTGACGAGGAATCGAACTGTGACATTCAACTATTGAGCCATGCTGGCCAGGCAGGCACACTCTCTTGAACTGTGTGCTGGGTCTTTTTATATTTGATCTCATTTGGTCATTATCCTTCAAGGAACACAGTAGCATCTAGATCTTATCTGTATGGCAAGGAGGCCCACAGAGGATGATTTGCAGCACCATCCCAGTGCCTGAGCTGTCTCTTCTGGCCCATGATGGGGGCTCTCAGACAGCAGTTCCAGAGGTCCCAGGCCCCAGGTCCTGAGTTGCTTGGCAGTGAAGGGGCTGTGAGCTGGGGGAGAGGTTTCCATTTAGGCACAGAGGAGCTGCTGGTACAGAGCAAGAGGGTCTGGATGGAATGGTCCTGGGCCTCAAGGTGGTAGGCAGAACTGGGATGGAGGGGCATGAGGGGCAGGTTGGGGACAAACTTCTTGCTGCACAGTCTGCTCTGAACCTTCTCGGCTGACCTGGCTTGGGCCCAGGTGTCATGTGTGGGTACAAGGAATTCTGAGCTTCAGGAGCCATCCAGCAAGCCTGAGGTCAAGCTCAACTCTGAAGATTACTGGCAGGGCCATCCTAGGCGAGTGACCTCCTCTCTGCATCCTGTCCCCATCTGCCTGGTGAGCATGAGCACACTGCTTCAACAGTGTTGTGAGGACTAACAGGGCAAAACACCAAGTGGGGCAAGTGCTCAGGGAATGAGGCTGATTCTCAAGCAGAATCAAGGGCCAGCCGGGTTCCAGACATCCCCACGATTCTAGAACTTAATTCCTTTGAATATAGGAGCCCTGAGAAGAGGTAGGTTGGGGTATATATGCATGTAGAACTGACTACTGCACCTCTGCCTGTTGGTGAACTTGTAACCTTTGTTTGCTCACCTGTTGCTCCAGGTAAGTGAGTAGTGTGAGTCCCAGTGCTCTTTATGCCCCAGCATAGAAAGGTGATGGGTTAATGTCGGGGGTAGTGAGCTCTCTGCCCCTGGAAGTAAGAGAAATAAGTTGGACTTTTGGCAGGGAATTGGACCAGGGATTTCTATTCAGGTGGGCTGTAATGACCAAGTCAGGGAAAGAGGGAGAGGGAGTAGGGAGAGTCCTCTGGCCGTTTTTATTGAATTCTCCAGAGTTTCTGAGTAGGAAGGACTGGAGACTTGTCTTGAAGCTGCATTTGCAAAGTAAATTCACTTTTCCTTAGATTGTCTGTTTGGAATGGGTCCTCAGGGCTGCAGCGATGGTCAGCAGCGGTGGAAAGCATGTGCTTCTCTGAGTGGCCACGAGGGGACAGCCCAGACCGCACTCTCACGGCTCCAGCTCCAAGCAGTAGGGTGTGGCAGGTCTTGGCCAGAGAACTGAGAACGTGGCTGCCTGCAGGAAGAGGGCTGCCAAATTGGACTGCTACAGGAGTTGGAGTAGGAAGGGACACTCTCATCCCTGCAGGTCACAGCACCGGGACGTGGCCCCTGTACCCCAAGCAGCCTCACTTTTTCTTTTACAGAGGGGCAAGGTGGCAAGGTTTCCTTTGAACAATGAGTCCTGCTATTGGAAAAAATTTGCAGACTTTGAAGACTACAATTGTGGTGAATGTTAGGTCTGACAAAATAATTGAATTGATGCCCCTTCCCCTGGGAACTGACCTTTAGGCCACTTCACAATGAACATTCCCTTTTGCTTAGACCACATTCCACTTGCTAAGACCATTATCTCTCCCCTCTGGACTTTCCCAGCATCTGGACCCAGTCAGAGAGTTCCCTGCCAAAAAAGCGCCCCCCCCCCCCCAGAGTCCTTTAAAACCTCTGACTCCTCCTCCCTGGGGGCTGGCACCATTTTGGGGCTCAGCCTGTCTAGTCTTCAGATGACCTAATACATTTATAATCCCTTACCACCTTTGTCCTCGTATGTTCCTCCTTCAGTGACCCCAACATTTGGTGCTGAAGCCCGGGAGGGTTCCACAGGGAAGGGGAGCCATCATCCCGGCTTCAGTCATCCCAAGTTGCTAGTCAGAGAATGGTGGGCAGCAGCAGCTCATCCTGGGCTTATCTCCAAATCCTATTTGGGTGCCTCAATCACCGGCCTCCATCCCTGGCCTCGATTAAGCCTCCCTCCCTTACACCCACTCCCAACCCCAGTCAGCCAAGGAGGATGTCAGATCAGGAACCTCTCCTTCTCCATTCCTGACCCTCCATCCCACACCGGCCAGTCTTCTCTAGGTAATTGACGTTCCACAATTTCCCTTGTGTCGAGTCTTTTGCCCACTTACTCTCACTGACTTCTGGAAAGTCCTAGCGCTAGGCCAGACGACTCCTCCGCCGTTCAGCCTCTGGTCCTTCTGCACCGGAGACACTCAGTCTGGAGGGCTGGCCCTCGTTTCTCGTGGTGGTTTGTTTAGCAGCGGGGGCACCTTCTCTAAGTAGTCACCTTTGGACTTGTGGTCTGTCACTCACCCTTCCCCTCGTGGGCCACACTTATCCTTCTTATCATGGGGAACACTCCCTCCACACCCCCTAAAATGACTCCTCTTGGCTGTCCCTTAAAAAATTTTGACCGCCTTAGACTCATGGGGGGCGGGGCTGAGATCAGGTCCAAACACCTCATTTTCTTTTGTAACACTGGCTACAATATAAACTAGATAATAAGTCTCAATGGCCGGAAAACAGCACTTTCAATTTAACACATTGCCTGATTTAGATAATTGCTCTCACTGCAATGGAAAAATAGTCAGAGATTCCTTACATCCAGGCCTTTTTCACCCTTCGGTCTTGACCCTCTCTCTGTCAGTCCAGCTCTACCCATCAAATACTTCTTTTTCACAAACATCATACCCCTAACACTTCTGATTCTGAATCTACTTTTGACCCAGAAGACCACTGACCTCCATCCCCTTGCGCACCCTCGCTCACCTGCAGTAGAGTTCCATAACCCAGACCCTCCTAACCAGCAACCACCTTCTCCCCGGCCCCTGAGAGCCCAAATCCTAAGAACACGAGCTCCAAAACAGCCTTATCCCACCTAATACTTGTTCTCAGGCCACCCAAAGACCACCTTCCTCAACAGCCTTTCTATTCCCGAGCCCATTCTACCCCTGAGGGAGGGAGCAGGAACTGAGGGCATAGTCCAAGTCCACATCCCATTCTCTATGTCCGACTTTTCCCTGATTGAAAAAAGACTAGGTTCTTTTTCCACTGACCCAACCACCTTTACTAAGGAATTTGAGTACCTGACCCAGTCCTACGACCTGACCTGGCATGACATCTATGTCCTCCTGTCCTCCTCTCTCACCCCAGAGGAGAAGGAGCGCACCTGGCTAGCAGCTCAGGACCATGTCCATGCCCTCCATAGACAGGACACAGTGGCAAACCCAGTTGGTGCTAACACAGTCCCCCAAACTGAGCAGAGATGGGACTATCAGGTTATTTCTCCAGGGCGCCGGATCTGTAGCCATATAATCACCTATCTCATTGCTGGACTCAGAAAGGCTGCCCATAAGACGGTCAACTATGACAAACTTAATGAAATCACTCAGGGTCCTGATGAAAACCCAGCTCTCCTCTCCCACCTCACAGAGGCCTTACAGAAATTTACCACTTTAAACCCCACCTCCCCAGAGGGAAACCTTCCTCTGAACACTTATTTTATATCCCAATCAGCCACCGACATATGCCATAAACTTTGAAAAATAAACACAGGTCCACAAAACCCTAAAAAAGACCTCTTTGACCTGGCCTTTAAGGTCTTTAATAATAGAGATGAGGAGACCCAAATCCAAAAACAAGGGTGAGATCAGGCCAAGACTGAGGCCCAGAGGAAGCCTTCCAGCTCCTAGCCACTGCTCTCACAAACCCCAAAGTGCCAGTCCTCCAACTAAGGGTAAGTCAGGAGCTAAGCCTCCTCCAGGCCCATGCTTCAAATGCAACAAGGAAGGACACGGGGCCAAGTCCTGCCCAAACCTGAGACCCAAGCCTGGGCCCTGCCAAGGTACGGAAGAGAAGACCACTGGAAATCAGACTGCGGCCTGGCCTCTCCAGGTTGGACCTCAGCCAGTCCAGCAATGCTGCCCTCTGAATCCAGTTTGGAGCTCTCAGAACTCCTGGGACTGGCCACTGAAGACTGAAGCTGCCCAGGCCCTGACAAGGCCCTACAGACTTACATCACCAGGACAGAGCCTCAGGTAAATATTGTGGTGGCAGGTAAGCTACTCACCTAATATATATATCTCCTATATAATAAAGCGCTAATATGCAAATGGTCATCACGCCCTCACGTCTTCACGCCTTCATGCCCTCACGCCATCACGCCGTAACTGCTCAGACACTCAACACTGGGGAGAGAAGAATTGGGACCAGCCAGGCACAAATGAGCTCGCAAGAGAGGAATGGGGACCAGCCAGGCTGTGGCCCGGGAGAGGGACAAGCCGCACGCCCTGTGGTCCCAGGCACCAGCGGCTGTGGCCCAGGCAAAGCCACCCGCCCATGGTCCCCTGTGGCTGCGGCCAGCCTGGGCGAAGCCGGCCTGGGTCCTGGGTGCCTGTGGCTGGCCAGAGGGAGGAAATCCTGGGTCCTGGGTGCCTGCGACTGGTCAGAGGAGAGAATCCTGGGTCCCGGGTGCAGAGCGAGGCAGAGGTGGTTAGGGGTGATCAGGCAGGCAGGCAAGCGTTTAGGAGCCAGCAGTCCTGGATTGTGAGAGGCAGTCAGACATCCCCTGAGGGGTCCTGGATTGGAGAGGGTGCAGGCCAACCTGAGGGACCCCCCCGCCCGTGCATGAATTTTGTGCACTGGGCCTCTAATATATATATTTTAGAGGCCCGGTGCATGAAATTCATGCACTTGTGGGGGAGGTCCCTCAGCCTGGCCTGTGCCCGCTAGCAGTCCAGGAGCCCTTGGGGGATGCCTGACTGCTGCAGAGGTGGGAGAGGCTCCCACCACCGCCACTGTGCTCACCAGCCATGAGTCCGGCTTCTGGCTGAGTGGTGCTCCCCCTGTGGGAGCGCACTGACCACCAGGGGGCCGCTCCTGCATTGAGCGTCTGCCCCCTGGTGGTCATGCACATCATAGTGACTGGTTGCTCCGCCGTTTGGTCGATTTGCATATTAGCCTTTTATTAGATAGGATATATATATCCTATCTAATAAAAGAGAAACATGGTAATTAGCCATACCTCCGCTACCCTTCCCATTGGCTAATCAAGGCAATATGCAAATTAACTGCCAGCCAAGATGGCGGCTGGCAGCCAGGCAGCTTGAAACTAACATGAGGCTTGCTTGCTTCAGTGACGGAGGACTCCAACGTTCCCCGCCTGCCGCTGCAGGCCTCTGAGCTGGCAGTTTGAAACATCGTTACAAAAATAGAAGCTAAACAAAACCCCAGAAACCAGCTTTCAGCTAGCCGGAATCTCAGACCTGGAGTTGATACAGAGTTTCGATTGTAAAACCTAAACAAACCAGATACCTGCTTTCAGGAGCAGAGGCCTAAGAGCTGGAGCCTCAGAGCTAAAGCTGGCTCAGAATAAAAAAAAGGAAAAGAAAAAAAGGAGCAGTTGGGAGCTTCAGTCCCAGCCTGAAAACAGCCCTCAGCCCCTCACCCAGACTGGCCAGGAACCCCAGTGGGGACCCCCACCCTGAAGGGTGTGTGACCAGCTGCAAACAGCCATCATCCCCTCATCCAGGCTGGCCAGGCACCCCAGTGGGGACTCCCACCCTGATCCGGAACAACCTTCAGGACAAACCAGCCAGTCCCCACCCATGCATCAGGCCTCTATTCTATATAGTAAAAGGGTAATATGCCTCCCAGCACCGGGATCAGCGGAGCCGTGAGGTCTCCCGGCACAGGGATCAGCATGACAGGGGGCAGTGCCCAAACACCCTGATCGCCCTGTGGCTCTGTGTGTGACAGGGGGCGGGCCACAACCTCCCTATCGGCCCTGCTCTGTTCCTGACAGGGGAAGGCGCCCCAACCCCCTGATCGGCCTTGCTCTGTGCCTGATAGGGGGGAGCTCCCCAACCTCCTGATTGCCCTACGGCTCTGTGTGTGACAGGGTGCAGCGCCCCAACCCCCCCACTCCATGGGTCCTGCTCTGTGTGTGACAGGGTAGAGCCATAACCTCCCCATCGGCCCTGCCCTGAGTGTGAGAGTGGCGGTGCCCCAACCCCCTGATCGGCCCTGCTCTGTGGGTGATAGAGGGTGGTGCCCCAACCCCCCCCCCCGCCACAGGCCCTGCTCTGTGTGTGACGGGGTAGAGCCATAACCTCCCCATCGGCCCTGCCCTGAGTGTGACAGTGGCGGCACCCCAACCCCCTGATCGGCCCTGCTCTGTGGGTGATAGAGGGCGGTGCCCCAACCCCCTGATTGGCCCTGCTCTGTGCAGGGTGGTGGCCGCAACCTCCCCATCGACCCTGCCTTGAGTGTGACAGGGGACGGTGCCCCAACTCCCCAATTGGCCCTACCCTGAGCGTGACTGAGGGTGGCATCACAACCTCCCAATCCGCCCTGCTCTGTGCATGACAGGGGGCGGCGCCCCAATTCCCCAATCGGCCCTGCTCTGAGCCCGACCAGGGGCTGCACCTAGGGATTAGGCTGCCCTCTGCCACCCGGGAGCAGGCCTAAGCCAGCAGGTCGTTATCTCCTGAGGGGTCCCAGACTGCGAGAGGGCACAGGCTGGGCTGAGGGACACCCCTCCCTCCCCCGAGTTCACAAATTTTTGTGCACCGGGCCTCTAGTATATATATAAAATTACATAATCCTATCTAATAAAAGAGAAACATGGTAATTAGCCGTACCTCCACTACCCTTCCCATTGGCTAATCAGGGCGATATGCAAATTAATTGCCAGCCAAGATGGCGGCCGGCAGCCAGGCATCTTGAAGCGAACATGAGGCTTTCTTGCTTCAGTGACAGAGGACTCCAACATTCCCCGCCTGCCGCTGCCGGCCTCTGAGCTTGCAGTTTGAAACATTGTTACAAATATAGAAGCTAAACAAAACCCCAGAAACCTGCTTTCAGCCAGCCAAGATCTCAGAGCTGGAGTTGAAACAGTGTTTTGATTATAGAACCCAAACAAACCAGATACCTGTTTTGAGCAGCCAAGGCCTAAGAGCTGGAGCCAAGCCTCAGAGCTAAAGCTGGCCCAGAATAAAAAAAAAAAAGAAAAAAAGGAGCGGTTGGGAGCTTCAGTCCCCCGCCAGCCTGAAAACAGACCTCAGCCCCTCACCCAGACTGGCCAGGCACCCCAGTGGGGACCCCCACCCTGATCCAAGACACACTTCAGGGCAAACCAGCCAGCCCCCAATCAAGCACCAGGCCTCTATCCTATATAGTAAAAGGGTAATATGCCTCCCAGCACCGGGATCAGCGGAGCCGCGAGGCCTCCTGGCACCGGGATCAGCATGACAGGGGGCAGCGCCCAAACCCCCTGATCTCCCTGTGGCTCTGTGTGTGACAGGGGGCGGGGCCACAACCTCCTTATCCGCCCTGCTCTGTTTCTGACAGGGGAAGGCGCCCCAACCCCCTGATCGGCCCTGCTCTGTGGGTGATAGAGGGCGGCGCCCCCGCCCCCCCCCCCCCCCCTACAGGCCCTGCTCTGTGTGTGACGGGGTATAACCTCCCCATCGGCCCTGCCCTGAGTGTGACAGGGGGCGATGCCCCAACTCCCCTATTGGCCCTACTCTGTGAATGACAGGGGGGAGCTCCTCAACCCCCTGATGGACCCTGCTCTGTGCATGACAGGGGGGAGCTCCCCAACCCCCTGATGGGCCATGCTCTGAGCGTGACAGCGGGGAGCTCCCCAGCCCCCTGATCGACCCTGCACTGTGTGTGACAGGGGGCAGCGCCCCAACCCCCTGATTGGCCCTGCTCTGTGCATGATAGAGGGTGGCACCGCAACCTCCCCATCGACCCTGCCTTGAGTGTGACAGGGTGTGGTGCCCCAACTCCCCAATCAGCCCTACCCTGAGTGTGACTGAGGGTGGCATCACAACCTCCCGATCCACCCTGCTCTGTGCATGACAGGGGGTGGCGCCCCAACTCCCCAATCAGCCCTGCTCTGAGCCCGACCAGGGGCTGCACCTAGGGATTGGGCCTGCCCTCTGCCACCCGGATCAGGCCTAAGCCAGCAGGTTGTTATCTCCTGAGGGGTCCCAGACTGTGAGAGGGCACAGGCCGGGCTGAGGGTCTGCCCCCCTTCCCCCTGAGTGCACAAGTTTTTGTGCACCGGGCCTCTAGTAATATATAATTGATTTCAGAGAGGACAGGAGAGGGAGAGATAGAAACATCAGTGAGGAGAGAGCACCATCAATCATCTGCTTCCTGCATGCTCCCTACTGGGGATGGAGCCCACAACCTGGGCATGCCCCCTGACTAGGAATAGAACCCTGACCTCCAGGTTCATAGGTCAACACTCAACCACTGACCCATATAGGCCAGCCTCAATCTCCTTCTTACTTGACACTGGGGCCACTTATTCTGCCCTCCCCAAATTCGCTGGGACCCTTGTCCCCTCCTCAGTCTCTATTATAAGGGGGTTGATGGATTAGTCTCACAGCCATTAGCCACCTCACCTCTACACTGCATCTAACTAGACACCTCCTTTGATCCACTCTTTTCTCATTCTACCTTGGTGCCTGACAGGGGTTACAGCATATCCTCTCATAAAGCTCACTTGTCCTGAACCAGCCACCTACCTTGGTTTCACTGTTACCCCACAAAGTCATTACCTTAGATCAGTGACGGCGAACCTTTTGAGCTCGGCGTGTCAGCATTTTGAAAAACCCTAACTTAACTCTGGTACCTTGTCACATATAGAAATTTTTTGATATTTGCAACCATAGTAAAACAAAGATTTATATTTTTATATTTATTTTATATATTTAAATGCCATTTAACAAAGAAAAATCAACCAAAAAAAAAATGAGTTCGTGTGTCACCTCTGACACACATGTCATAGGTTCGCCATCACTGCCTTAAATCATAACTGCATTACCTCCTCCATGACTGTCCCCTATTCTAGACAAGAAATACTCTCCTTTCTTGGGTTCACTGGGTACTTTCGCCTCTGGGTTCCCAACTGTAGTTTTCTTGCAAAGCCCCTGTATGACACAGTGAAGGGACCCCTCATTGAACCTTTAGATCCCAAGGCCAGCATTCTCACTCTTTAATGCTCTGAATACTGCTCTCACCTCAATGCCTTCTCACCTCCTCCCCAAAGAACAACTTTTTAAAACATATATTTTTTTTATTGATTTCAGAGAGGAAGGGAGTGGGAGAGAGAAATAGCAACATCAGTGATGAGAGATAATATCATTGATCAGCTGCGTCCTGCACACCCCACACTGGGCCCGCAACCGGGCATGTGCCCTGACTGGGAATTGAGCTGTGATCTCTTGGTTCATAGGTCAACACTCAACCACTGAGCCATGCTGACTGGGCAAGAACAACTTTCTTTACAGCAAAACTGCAAACACTTAACAGTCCAGCTACTATCAGGAGCTGAACTCATTATCACCCAAACCTTAGCATGTTATCTCCAAGGAACAATGTGGCAGTTTTAAATCCAAGCAGCTGGAGGCCTGGAAACTGCAGTCCTAGGACAGGCTGGGGGGCCTGCTCTCTCCTCCCCCTGCCTTTTCTCCAACCTCATATGCCTGTATGTAATTTTCCAAAGTCTTTGGTAACTTAAAAGCTTTGGAGCATTGCTGGATTAAATGATAAACATCTAAATATTTTTTTTCAAAATATATTTTATTGATTTTTTACAGAGAGGAAAGGAGAGGGATAGAGAGTTAGAAACATCTATGAGAGAGAAACATCTATCAGCTGCCTCCTGAACACCCCCTACTGGGGATGTACCCACAACCAAGGTACATGTCCTTGACTGGAATTGAACCTGGGACCCTTCAGTCCGTAGGCCGACACTCTGTCCTCTGAGCCAAACCAGTTAGGGCTAAATATTTTTAAATAACATAAAATACTAAAACATTGAATACTAGATAAGTTTTAAATTCACCTGCTGAAGATACATTTTCTTGAAAGTAAGAGTGTGTTTAAAATTGTCAATCTAAGAAATGCTGGTTGTTCACTTTTTGGCTAAAGCTGGTTATTTGTGAACTAGAGGCCTGGTGCACAGATTTGTGCACTGGTGGCGTCCCTCGGCCTGGCCTGCAGGGATTGGGCCAAAACCAGCTCTCTGACATCCCCCGAGAGGTCCCAGATTGCAGAGGGTGCAGGCCAGGCTGAGGGACCCCACCGGTGCACGATTGGGGCCAGGGAGGGACTGTGGGAGGGCTCCAGGGTGTGTCTGGCCAGTCTTGCCCAGTCCCGATTGGCCAGACCCCAGCAGCAAGCTAACCTACTGGTTGGAGCATCTGCCCCCTGGTGTAAGTGCACATCATAGCAACTGGTTGAATGGTTGGACACTTAGCATATTAGGCTTTTATTATATACGACTAGAGGCCCAGTGCACAAAAATTTGTGCACTGGGGGGGGGTCCCTCAGTCTGGCCTGTGCCCTCTCGCAGTCTGGGACGCCTCAGAGGATGTCCACTGGGGGAGCGGGCCTAAGCTGGCATCCCTCTGGCAGCCCGAGAGCCCTCGGGGGATGTCGACTTGCCAGTGAGGAGCAGGCCTAAGCTGCAGTTGGACATCCTTAGCGCTCCTGAGGAGGCAGGAGAGGCTCCCGCCACCACCGCTGTGCTGGCAGCAGTCAGCCTGGCTTGTGGCTGAGTAGAGCTCCCGCTGTGGGAGTGCACTGAACACCAGGAGGCAGCTCCTGCATTGAGCGTCTGGCCCCTGGTGATTAGTGTGTGTCATAGTGACCAGTCATTCCCAGTCTTTCTGCTATTAGGGTCAATTTGCATATTACCCTTTTATTATATAGAATGAGTAGAAAGGTTTATGAAAGTTGTAAAAAAAAAAAAGTGTGTCCAGCAAGTCAGGAGCTGATCACCCCTGACTTCTGAAGGGACCCCTTTTCTCCTAGTAAGCTCAAGCAACCCCACCCAGGTTCTCTCCTGTTGCTTATGTCCTTAGATCAGAGCCTAGACTTTCTTTATTTCCACCGCTCATTCACAGTCCTTGACACTATCATTGAAAGCCTCAACAGGTCTTCCTGCTTGGTATATAGGACCTTCCTTCCCCTTTTCTAGCCTTCTTAAAAGTCATGTACTGCAAAGGACACCAAGTCAGGAATGATCCCATAATACATGGAGATAACAAAGCAGGCCAGGAGGCCAAGGCAGCAGCTCAGAGGAAGCCTCCATCTCCCCAACTCTTAGCTATACCCCATCTAACACCCAAATACACTCCAGAGGAACTTCAGCCCCTATTAACTCTTGGGGCCACTTAGGAAATCCATGGTTAAAATTTCAGGGAAAATATATCCTTCCCCAGGGACAGACCCGAGATATCTTATGGGCTATCCATAATTCTCTACATATAGGATACAGACCTCTTTTACAACTCCTAAAACCCCTCATAACATATCCTAGCCTAGCCCCCCTACTGCAAGATACACTGAAACCTATTCTACTTGTTACTCAGTATCACCGCATGGACAGGTTCAATTAGACCTCCTTCTTACCCCACTAATCAGGCTAGGGGCCAAATCCCTGGAGAAGACGAGCAAATTGACTTCACTCACATGTCTCCTATTAAAAGAACCAAGTATCTCTTAACCCTAGTAGATACCTTCTCGGGCTGGGTAGAAACATTCCCCACTACTTCCGAAAAGTCCTCTGAGGTCACTCAAACTCTCATTCAGCATATGATTCCCAGATTTGGCCTACCCACCTCATTACAATCAGATAATGGACCTGCTTTCATATCTCAACAGGTCTTCTCAACTCTGAATATCCAGCGGAACTCACACATCCCCTACCAGCCCCAATCTTCAGGCAAGGTAGAAAAGGCAAATTCCTTAATTAAGTTTCACCTAACTAAATTAACTCTCAAAACTAAAGAACCTTGGAGTACTCTCCTACCTCTAGCCTTATGCATATCAGGGAACCCCCCCCCCCCCGCCCCACCATGCACCCTCCTTTTTTAGTCCCTTTGAACTTATGTATGGAAAACCCTTATTATTAGGAAACTTCCCTTCCACAGAGACCCCTCTAGGAGACTATGTCCCCATTTTAAATCTCATCCAACAACTACTGGGAGAACATGCTGATCAAGTCCTCCCTCGACCTTTTACTGGAGACATCCCCCTACTCCTCTACAGCCAGGGGACTGGGTCCTCCTAAAGGAAATTCATCCACCAAATAATTTCCAGCCCTGATGGCAAGCCCCTTGTCAGGTACCCCTAACTACCCCAACTGCAGCTACACTATCAGGGCACACCCCATGGTTCCACCTTTCCAGATTAAAACCCATCCCTGGAACACCACCATTGCTCAAGCTGGAGTCCCCTAAGTATCACAGCCACCAGATCAGGCCTACCAGACTCCACCTTACCCACATCCCAGAAGAAGAGGACGAATGAGCGAGCAACCTTGCACGTGGCCCCTGTGCACTGACCCCAATAACCCTGACCTCCCTGCAAGCCCACCTTCTCTCCTAATACAAATCATACAGGTCCTAGCTACTGTCCCCTCTCCCTTTGCATCAGGACTCTCACCTATTTAAAAAATATATATTTTATTGATTTTTTACAGAGAGGAAAGGAGAGGGATAGAGAGTTAGAAACATCGATGAGAGAGAAACATCGATCAGCTGCCTCCTGCACACCCCCTACTGAGGATGTGCCCGAAACCAAGGTACATGCCCTTGACTGGAATCGAACCTGGGACCCTTCAGTCCACAGGCTGACGCTCTATCCACTGAATCAAACCGGTCAGGGCGGATTCTCACCTTTCTATGGAACTCCCTTCTCCAAGGGGACTTCGATTACCCATGGGCTGAGATTTCCTTCTTTCTAGATCCCAAACATACCCTTTCCCCACCGGGGGACGACCCCAACCCTGGAAGTGGGGATTAGCTCTCCTTCTCATCCTATCCCAGCCCTCCTCCCCTACTCCCGTAAGGAAATTTCTCACCTCCACTCATCTCAAATGAACACTTAACCTTACCCATTCCCTCCTAAACCAGACCAATCCAACCATAGCCAGGAATTGCTGGCTCTGCCTTTTCCTCTCCTCTTCAGCATATACCACCACCCCTATACCAATTAATAGATGGAATCAGGCAAAAATCACTCTCACTTATAAAAAGGAAAAGGGGCCAAAACCGGTTTGGCTGAGTGGATAGAGCGTCAGCCTGCGGACTGAGGGGTCCCAGGTTCGATTCCGGTCAAGGGCATGTACCTGGGCTGCGGGCACATCCCCAGTGGGAGATGTGCAGAAGGCGGCTGATCGATGTTTCTCTCCCATCGATGTTTCTAACTCTCTATCTCTCTCCCTTCCTCTCTCTAGGGAATCAATAAAATATATTAAAAAAAAAAATAAAGCCGAAACTGGTTTGGCTCAGTGGATAGAGCGTCGGCCTGCGGACTGAAGGGTCCCAGGTTCGATTCCGGTCAGGGGCATGTACCTGGGTTGCGGGCACATCCCCAGTGGGAGGTGTGCAGGAGGCAGCTGATCGATGTTTCTCTCTCATCAATGTTTCTAACTCTCTATCTCTCTCCCTTCCTCTCTGTAAAAAATCAATAAAATATATTTAAAAAAAATAAAATAAAAAAAAATAAAAAGGAAAAGGGAACTATATTTCTCAAAAAGGCAGACACCCTCTAGGTAATTATTCTACAGCCCAGGCAAATCAAGCCTCCCTTTTTTCCACACTTATATTCAGTTTCTTACTAAGTAGCTCCTTCCTCCATCCTGGTCACAGGTCCTATCACTCTACACACCCCACTAATCACCTAAGACCCTTTATGATTTACAAGGTCACAGGGCAATATAATAATAAACCATCTCTCACTATCAGCTTGTAACACCACAGTTAACCTAAAACTACTGGACAGCCATTGGTCCCAACAGGTTGACTACCAGGTCTCCCCAGAGCCAATGGTTATTTCCTACAGCCGGTCCATTTTACTTCTTATCAACCATCCAGGCCTGAGGCTTCAACTGCTCCTTCCCTTCCCTTTGGCTTCTCCCTTAGATAACAGCTCATTCTAGTGTTCCCGCCCACTTTCACTGCAATAGAATCTCAACCACTCATCTGTCACCTCTTATTGGTAGCGCCATGGTGATTACCTTCTTGGTTTGGAGCATGGAACTGTGGAAAAGGAACCTCATACCCTTTTGCCCACCTCTTCTCTCTATATCTTTCAGCTTGTCTCCGTAATAAGGGATTTTTTTGTCCTCTGTCGGGAAAACACATAGATCTGCCTCCCAACCAATTGGACAGGAACCTGTACCCTTGTCTATCTCTCACTCCATATAGATGTAGCCCCCAATAATCAGTCTTTACCTGTTCCTGTAACCAATCATATCTGACACAAAAGGGCAGTCCATATAATCCCTCTCCTAATAATCTTTGACATCACAGCAGGGGTTGGAACTGGCGTAGGGGGCTTAACCACTGCTCTATCATATTTCAAAATCCTATCTCAGGGTCTACAAGAAAGCCTAGATGACATTGCCAAAAACTTTGTTCAAATTAAGTATCATATAGACTCACTAGCAACTGTCACCCTCCAAAATCAGAGAGGACTAGACCTCCTAACTGTGGAGAAAGGGGGTCTATTCCTCCTTCTGGAAGAAGAATGTGTGTGTGTGTTTTTAATTGTTTTATTGCTTAAAGTATTACAAAGGGTATTACATATGTCTCCTTTTTCCCCCCGCCCTTGACAATCCCCTGGCCTCCCCTACCCCCCAGTGTCTTATGTCCATTGGTTATGCTTATATGCATGCATACAAGTCCTTCAGTTGATCTCTTACCCACCCCTCTCATGCCCCCCAACCCTCCCCGGCCTTCCTGCTGCAGTTTAACAATCTGTTTGAGGCAGCTCTGCCTCTGTATCTATTATTGTTCAAAAGTTTATAATGGTCTCTATTATCCATGAATGAGTGAGATCATGTGGTATTTTTCCTTCATTGACTGGCTTATTTCACTTAGCATAATGCTCTCCAGTTCCATCCATGCTGTTGCAAATGGTAAGAGTTCCTTCCTTTTTAGAGCAGCATAGTATTCCATCGTGTAGATGTACCACCGTTTTCTAATCCATTCATCTACTGATGGGCACTTAGGCTGTTTCCAGATCTTAGCTATGGTAAATTGTGCTGCTATGAACATAGGGGTGCATATATCCTTTCTGATTGGTGTTTCTGGTTTCTTGGGATATATTCCTAGAAGTGGGATCACAGGGTCAAATGGGAGTTCCATTTTTAGTTTTTTGAGGAAACTCCATACTGTCTTCGATAGTGGCTGCACCAGTCTGCATTCCCACCAGCAGTGCACAAGTGTTCCTTTTTCTCCACATCCTCTCCAGCACTTGTCGTTTGTGGATTTGTTGATGATAGCCATTCTGACAGGTGTGAGATGGTACCTCATTGTTGTTTTGATTTGCATCTCTCGGATGATTAGTGACTTTGAGCATGTTTTCATATGTCTCTTGGCTTTCTGAATGTCCTCTTTTGAAAAGTATCTATTTAGGTCCTTTGAAGAATGTGTTTTTTTAAAAAATACATTTTATTGATTTTTTACAGAGAGGAAGAGAGAGGGATAGAGAGTTAGAAACATCGATCAGCTGCCTCCTGCACACCTACTGGGGATGTGCCCGCAACCAAGGTCCATGCCCCTGACTGGAATCGAACCTGGGACCTTTCAGTCCGCAGGCCGATGCTCTATCCACTGAGCCAAACCAGTCAGGGCAAGAAGAATGTTTTTATGTCAATTGGTCTGGCCTAGTCAGGGATGCCACCCCAAAATTAACATAAAGGGGCACAAAGATTAGAGAATGACAATCAAATTCATGGAAGTGCTGGCTAAAGAATATAAATTGGTATACCTGGCTACTTCCCTTCATAGGACCATTAACATTTTTATTCCTCATCCTCGTTTTTGCCCCATGTTTTCAGCGCCATTTTTCATCTTTCCTTCAGGATCACTTTTGAGCTTTCACCAACCAGTTTCTCATGGAAATCATATTGTTGGAACCCCTTACTCTAACCATAAGGACTCTATACAGTGTTCCAGCTGGCTACAAGGTCTATCCCCCTATGATCTTGACATACCCCTCAGCAGAAAATAACTATGGAAGATATGACTTCGTCCCTATTCCATAAAACAAAAAGGCTAGAATGTTAGGTCTGACCAAATAATTAAATCGATACCCTTCCTCTGGGAACTGACCTTTAGGCCACTTCACAATGGACATTCCCTTTCACTCAGACCACATTCCACTGGCTAAGTCCACATTCCACTTGCTAAGACCAGTATCTTTCCCCTCTAGACTTTCCCAGGATCTGGACCCGCCCAGAGAGTTCCCTGCCAGAAAAGTGAAAAAGCCCACCTACAGTTCTTTAAAACCTCTGACTCCTCCTCCCTGGGTGCTGGCACCATTTTGGGGCTCAGCCCATTTGGTCTCCAGATGACCTAATCCTATCTAATAATAGACAAACATGGTAATTGACTGTACCTTCGCTATGCCTCCCATCGGCTAATCAGCATAATATGCAAATTAACCACCAACAAAGATGGCGGTCAATTTGCATATGTAGGCTCCAAGCGGTGGAGAGAAGACTGAAGTTGAGCTGGAGCCGTGAAGACGGAATACTGAAGGTGGCTTCGACCGGAGTGAAGGCCTGGGTCCCGGGTGCCGGAGGAAAACCTGTTCCGGCAGCCAGGAGAAGGGAAAGCCTATGTACGAATTTCTTTGTGTAACAGGCCTCTAGTAAATTTATAATCCCTTACCACTTTTGGCCTCGTGCAATCCTCCTTCAGCAACCCTAACAGTGAGTGCCTAGGAAGCTTTCCAGCTTGGCATTTAGGGACATTTCCCCCTCCTCTGGGGCAAGGAGAATGTGAGAGTATGGCTGCTGGGAGGAAGGGGCCTAGTACACAGGAGAAGAACCCTCCTACTCCCTCTCCCCAGGCCCTGCCTCTTCATGGTGGTGGCATGCCCCAGTGGAAAACATGAAGAAGGAGGGACTTCAGGAACAAGGGTGGGTCTTCCTGGAGTCCTCGTCATCTCCTGGGTGTGCAGACCATTTTGCTGGCTTTCCAGTATCCTGGGCTTGCACAGCCCTCCAGGGAAACACGTTGCAGAGAAGGGAGACTCACATGGGGCACTGGAGTCTATTTGTCCATTTTTATTGGATTTTTTTGAAGGCGCTCTTTGTATATTAAGAGCATGGAGGGCAGGCCTATGTGTAGGATGTGCTCACTTCCTAGCTCGAGGCTCTGCACTGGCCTAGCACAGGCCCATTGCAGGAAAGTAGGCTCAAGAACTTTCACTCCTCTCGGGTGTAGCTTGGGGTGAAGGGAGCCCCTTGTCAGATTCCTCAGGTGCATCCCAGGTATGAGGACAAGGGTCAGAGAGTTCAACCAGACCCTGGGATGGCAAAGAGGAGATCCTGCTCAGTCCCACCTATTGTTTGCCTTCCAGGCTGTGTGGGAGCCTGGCAAAAGCGAGACAGGATCCTGCAGCCCTAAGGTTGTGGTGGCGGCTGGGAGGGGGTCTAGCCAGGCAGAATGATGGCTGGGTTTTTAGCCTTGCCCATATACAAGCTTCCTAGGTGCCTATCTAGATCTCAGTTTCCCCATTTGTGCCATGGGTTTTATTTGTGCACCTATTTATTGCACATTTATCTAGTGCTCAGCTAATGGCTTGGAGTCCTTCCTCTACCACTTACTTGCTGGGCAATGTATGTGATGTCTCGGCCTCAGTTTCCTTATCTGTAAAAGGAGTAAATAATAAGGTTATTGTGCACTCCATAAGGTTCTTGTGAGGATTAAATTAACATGATGCAATAAGGAAACTAGGAACTGGCTGCTATCTTCAGGGAGTGCTCAGTGTAAACACACTAAAAATGCTGCACACATGAACCTGCAGGTACACAAGGACACACATACTCGCATGCACTGATGTTTGTATACAAAAGAAACAGCATTTTAGGAGAGGTACATTTCAAAGGCTGGGGCAAAGTAGTGTGGTCTGGCTCCAGGGCCAAGGTGACCATGGTAAGTTAGCAGCTCAGCTGTCTGGGCTGTGTCAGTGCTCATGGCATGTGTGTACATGCTTGCACATGCATAAAGTCTCTGATTATTTTCGTCCCTCAATCCCTGAGCTGGAAGGGGAGGGAGGGCAGAGCCAGGGCAGTGGTCAACTTCTTTCCCCTTAACCTCCTGCAAGAGGTAGGTCCTCAAATACACAGCTAAAATAGCACTGAGTTCATGGACTCAAAAAATATAAGTGACAGTTCTGGCTCATCCACCTTCCTTGGAAAGCCACCTCCCCTGTCTGAGCTTCTTTCTCTCCATCTCTAAAATGGGGTTATTTCACAGGTGAGTCTATGCTTTCCCTGAGAGGTAATTTACCCATGGGCATACAGTAAGCCCTTTTCTGCCTCCAGACCTTTACACACATTGATTTCTCTGACTAGAACTCTTTTTCCTCTGCTATTTATATTTAATTCTACTTCTTCTGAAGCCTGCCTTGATCAACCCATCTAAAGTCATCATCCCTATTTGTCTCTTCATAGCACCCTTTACAATTTGTAACTTGTTATTTAGTTGTATGTTTACTTTCTGTCTGCCTGCCTCTTTACTTGACCATATGCTCCCTGAAAGCAGAAGATAAACAGGTTAACACTGTTCACTGCCATATCTCCAGCACCTAGTGCATGGTAGATGTTCAATCAATATCATATAAATTCCTTTTTTGCAATAGGAATCTATACCTGTGGTGCAAAATCCAAAAATTACAAAAGGATAAACTCTCTCTCAAAGACATCTATTGCCTTCTCTGGAGAAGAAACTTGCTTTTTCTTATATATTCTTGCAGGATAGTCTCTGGATAAATTAGCATACTGAGGTTAAAAACATAAATGGTAGGAGAGAAACTAAGATGGCGGCATAGATAAACACCGGGAAATAGTCGCCTCCCACAACAATTGAAAAACTCCCCAAAGGACGGAGCAAACATCGTCCAAAACAACAGGAAGGCTGGCTGAGTGTAATTTCTACAACTAGAAGAAAAGAAAAGCACGCTGAGAGCCAGAGGAGCTGCGGAGGTGGAGTGCAGAGGTACGGCGGCGGCTCGCACGCGCGCGGAAAGGGGGTGGCACCTGAGGACGCGGCTGGCTTTTTGAATCACAAGCTCCCGACTGCTCTGAACTCCGGTTCTGGGAAGTCTCTGGGGACTAAGGACTCATACGGGGAGAGGCGGCTCTCTCAGGCGGCAGCGGGCGAACTTGAGGGCCGCTTTCCCTCAGAGGTGCTTGCAGCCGTTACCGGGACACTGAGACGCGCGACTCCGGGCGCAGAGAATCAGCCATTGCTTCTTTCTACGCCCTTTGACTCCCTGAGACCACGCCCCACCCGGGCTGCGGCAGAGGCTTTTGCATGTGAATGCCCCAGCCCTTTGCAACCTGATAATTACCTAACTGCAGCCGGGCCAGCCAGACCCGGAACTTCCAAGAGAAGGCCCAAGGCCCCGCAGCGGCTTGCATTGCTTCACAGCTGAGCCTCTTCGTAGTTCCTGCTGTGTGGCCTCAGGCAGGGGCTGAATTAGCACCTCCTTAGATCCAGGAGCCACTGTACCCAGTGGTCAGAGGGGGACCATTCTCCCACTTCAGACACAGTTGCTTCCCACAGCCAATTGGCCTGGAGGTCAATTCCTCCCAGTGATCCTACATCAACCAAGGCACCAAGAGTGCACCAAGAGTGTCCACCCCAGGTAACTGGGGAGGCTGAGCCACTGAGCCCTACAGGACACCTGGCGCGCAGGCCACTCTATCAACACAGGGAAGCAGCCAAAATGCGGAGACAAAGAAACAGGTCACAATTGGCAGAAACGGAGGAGGCCAGACGACTGGATATAGAGTTCAAGGCCACGTTTATAAGGTTTGTCAAGAATTTTATGGAAACCGCTGATAAATTTAATGAATCCCTCAAGGAGTATGGTGAGACCATGGAGGTCATGAAAAAGGACCAATTAGAAATTATGCATACACTGACTGAAATAAAGAATACTTTACAGAGATCCAACAGCAGACAAGAGGATCCCAAGAATCAAGTCAAAGATTTGAAATGCAAAGAAACAAAAAATACCCAACCGAAAAAGAAAAAAGAAGAGATTCAAAAAATATGAAGATAGTGTAAGGAACCTCTGGGACAACTTCAAGCGTACCAACATCAGAATTATAGGGGTACCAGAAGGAGAGAGAGGGCAAGATATTGAAAACCTTTTTGAAGAAATAATGACAGAAAACTTCCCCCACCTGGTGAAAGAAATGGACTTACAAGTCCAGGAAGCGCAGAGAACCCCAAACAAAAGGAATCCAAAGAGGACCACACCAAGACACATCATAATTAAAATGCCAAGAGCAAAAGATAAAGAGAGAATCTTAAAAGCAGCAAGAGAAAGACAGTCAGTTACCTACAAGGGAGTACCCATCCGACTGTCAGCTGATTTCTCAACAGAAACCATGCAGGCCAGAAGAGAGTGGCAAGAAATATTCAAAGAGATGAATAGCAAGAACCTGCAACCAAGATTACTTTATCCAGCAAAGCTATCATTCAGAATGGAAGGTCAGATAAAGAGCTTCACGGATAAGAAAAAGCTAAAGGAGTTCATCACCACCAAACCAGCATTATATGAAATGCTGAAAGGTATTCTTTAAGAAGAGGAAGAAGAAAAAGGAACTCTTACCATTTGCCACAGCATGGATGGAACTGGAGAGCGGATAAATACCACAAGATCTCACTTATTGGTGGAATATAATGAACAACATAAACTGATGAACAAGGACTGATCCAGAGACGGAGAGGCATTGATTGGACTGTCGGGCCTTGGAGGGAAGGTAGGGGAGGGTGGGGGCAAGGGGGAAAGATCAACCAAAGGACTTATATGCAAGCATATAGGCCTAACCAATGGACACAGACAACGGGGGGGGGGTGAGGGGGTGAGCGGGGAGAGGGGGGGTAGAGGGTACACATATGTAATATCTTAATCAATAAAAAATATTAAAAAAAACATAAATGGTAACAAAACTAGTTACTCTGATCTTCCATATCAAGCATATTATTATGAATCTATCATACTTTATTTAGTCACTAGTACCCCGGTGCACGAAGTTCGTGCAGTGGGGGAGGGGTGTCCCTCAGCCCGGCCTGCACCCTCCCCAATCTGGGACATCCCTCTCACAATCTGGGACTGCTGGCTCCTAACCGCTCACCTGCCTGCCAGCCTGCTTGCCCCCAATTGCCCCCCACTGCTGGCCTGCTCACCCCCAACTGCCCCCCCTGCCAGCCTGCTCGCCCCCAACTGCCCCCCACCCACCGGCCTGATCACCCCCAACTGCCCTCCCCTCCTGGCCTAATCACCCCTAACCAGCTCTGCCTTGGCCCTGCCACCATGGCTTTGTCATGAATGACATCCGGAAGGTCTCCTGGAAGGTTTCCTGGCCTAATTAGCATATTGCCCTTTTATTAGTATATACTAGAGGCCCAGTGAATGAAAATTCATGCACTGGAGGGGGGCTCCCTCAGCCCGGCCTGCCCCCTCTCACAGTCCAGGAGCCCTCAGGGGCAGGAGGCGACCTGGTGATCAGGGGAAGGCGATGCCCCATCACACCTCTGCTGCTGCCACTGTTGGCAGTGCAAGACTTGGCCAGCCCTGGTTACCTGAGTCTCGGGTGGCCCTGGGCAGCTGAGCAGCTGCATCCGAGGCTTGCCTGCACCTCGGGCCAGCCCTGGGCAGCTAGGGGGCTGAGGGGACTGGGGGACTCTGGAGGCAGGTGCAGCAAGGCTGAGGGGACTGGGTGCTGCCATCTTGTGGCTGTGGGCACTGCCATCTTTGAGGGTGGGGCAGTAAATTAGCATATTCCCTCCTATTGGCTGTGGGTGTCACCATCTTTGCAATGGCATGAGGGTCAATTAGCATATTCCCTTCTTATTAGATAGGATTTAAAGTTTATTGAAATGAATAGAATGCTGCAACAAAGATCCTTCAATGTGTTGTCATTTGTGTAAGCTTAACTGAAAGGTAAGTTTCTAGAAGTGGAATTACTGGTTCAAAGAGTATGTACTTTAAAAATTTTGACAAATATCGTCAAATTCACTTTTTAGAGGTCATAATGAATATGAGTGGCTGTTTCTCAACACCCTTGCTGACACAGTGTGTCATCAGACATTTCATCTTTGCCAATTGGTGAAAAATTGCATATAAATTTTAAACTATATTTATCTTGTTAGACATGAGGCCAACTACTATCTCTTTATATTTTAAAATTCATTTGTATTTTCCCCTTCTGTTAACAATTCATTTTATTTGTCCATTTTTTTCCTTTCTTTTTTTATTAATTAAATCTTTATTGTTCAGATTATTACATTTGTTCCTCTTTTTTCCCTCCATAACTCCCCTCCACCCAGTTCCCACACCACTCTCCTCCCTCACTCCCCACCCACTGTCCTCATCCATAGGTGCACGATTTTTGTCCAGTCTCTTCCCGCATCCTCCTCACCCCTTTCCCCCCCAAGAATAGTCAGTCCACTCCCTTTCTATGCCCCTGATTCTATTATAATCACCAGTTCATTCTGTTGATCAGATTATTCACTTGATTTTCAGATTCACTTGTTGATACATGTGTATTTGTTGTTCATAATTTGTATCTTTACCTTTTTCTTCTTCTTCCTCTTCTTAAAGGATAACTTTCAGCATTTCATATAATACTGGTTTGGTGGTGATGAACTCCTTTAGCTTTTGCTTATCTGTGAGGCTCTTTATCTGACCTTCAATTCTGAATGATAGCTTTGCTGGGTAAAGTAGTCTTGGTTGTAGGTTCTTGGCATTCATCACTTTGAATATTTCTTGCCACTCCCTTCTGGCCTGCAAAGTTTCTGTTGAGAAATCAGCTGACAGTCGTATGGGTACTCCCTTGTAGGTAACTGACTGTTTTTCTCTTGCTGCTTTTAAGATTCTCTCTTTGTCTTTTGCTCTTGGCATTTTAATGATGATGTGTCTTAGTGTGGTCCTCTTTGGATTCCTCTTGTGTGGGGTTCTCTGCACTTCCTGGACTTGTAAGTCTATTTCTTTCACCAGGTAAGGGAAGTTTTCTGTCATTATTTCTTCAAATAGGTTTTCAGTATCTGCCCTCTCTCTTCTTCTGGTACCCCTATAATTCAGATGTTGGTACGCTTGAAGTTGTTTCAGAGGCTCCTTACACTATCTTCGTATTTTTGGATTCTGTTTTCATTTTGCTTTTCCGGTTGGATGTTTTTTGCTTCTTCGTATTTCAAATCTTTGACTTGATTCTTGTGATCCTCTAGTCTGCTGTTTGGAGTCTGCATAATATTCTTTATTTCAGTCAGTGTATGCTTAATTTCTAGTTGGTCCTTTATCACAACCTCAAGGGTCTCATTAGATTTCTTGTAGTTCTTGTTAAGTTTATTGGCAGTTTCTAGAAAATTCTTGAAAAACCTTAAAAGTGTGGTTTTGAACTCTATATCCAGTAGTTTGCTTTCCTCCATTTCTGTCATTTGTGTCCTTTTTCTTTGTCTCTGCATTTTTTATGCTTCCCTGTGTTGATAAAGTGGTTTTCTGTGCTAAGTGTCGTCTAGGGCCCAGTGGTTCAGCCTCCCCAATTACCTGAGGTGAACACTCTTGGTGCACCCCCTTGTGGTCTTTGTGCACAGTCTTGTTGTAGTTAAGCCTTGATTGTTGTAGGTATCACTGGGAGGAATTGACCTCCAGGCCAATTGGCTGTGAGAATCAGCTGTGTCTGCAGTGGGAGAAATTCTGTGCTGGAGACACCCCTCCGTGGCAAGACTTGCTTCAATGGGGCTTTGGTGCTCACTGAGTCTGCCCCCTGAGTGTGTCCTTTATGGTTCCATGGAGCTGCAAATTGGATGGTCCCACTTTGACCTCTGGGTACACTGGCTTCTGGATCTCTAAGGAGGTGCTAATCTAGCCTCTGCCTGAGGCTATTCAGCAAAAGCCTCCCTGCAGGGCTTGGGAGGGGCGGGTCCCATGGGATCAACAGGGCGGGGCTAGCAGTTATGGCTGCTCTCATAGGCCCAGCTTCTCTTTGTTTCGGCAATTGCTGCAAGCCCCTCGGAGAGAAAGCTGCCCTCGATTTCTGACCAATGCCAGACAGTCCCGCTTCTCCCATATGAGTCTGGGTCCCCAGGGACTTGCCCAGA
Source organism: Myotis nattereri (assembly GCF_964212035.1). NCBI lineage: Eukaryota > Metazoa > Chordata > Mammalia > Chiroptera > Vespertilionidae > Myotis > Myotis nattereri. The sequence goes on from NC_138075.1 coordinate 110,096,641, forward strand.
ACTGGAGCCCAGAGCCTGAGATTCCCTCCCGATTGAAAACGACAACTGTGCCCTCAGCCCCCACCCCGCTCCGTGTGTGCCTCTGTACCATAGTATTTTACTTCTGCACTGCACCTCTTCTGAGTCTCGGTTGTAGAATTTCTCTTTCCTTCTAGTTGTAGAATTTCCACTCAGCCAGCCTTCCTGTGGCTCTGGATGATGTCCGGTCCATCTTTTAGTTGTATTTTCGAAGTGGTTGTTCGAGGCAGCAAACTCCGGTGTTTACCTATGCCGCCATCTTGGTTTTCCTCTATTTGTCCATTTTTAATTGGGTTTTTTGTGAAGGAGCTCTTTACATATTAAGGACATTTACCTTTTATCACTGTATCATACAGAGTCCCAGCAGGAAACCAATGACATGCTCAAATCAGTTTAATTTGAGGAGGTTTAAAACGGGCATATTTACGGTATGTAGACAGGGAATAGGTGGAGTCTAAGTGATAGTCAGCTGCCTGAAGGATGCCACTAGAGGGAGCAGCTACTCGAGGCCCAGGGAGAAAGACCTGCATGGAGAGCCATGCCTGAGAGGATACATTCCTGTTGTTGGAGCTTCCATCCCATGAACCTAATTAGAAACCAGAGGGCAGGGGAGTCTGTGGGATGAGCCCTGCAGGTCAGCTTCTCATTACAGAGAACAGGGGAGAGAGGGAATCTGGAGGAGCAAAAGGGAAGATATCCAGCACACGCCCATTGTATGTCTTTGGAGTTGATTTATGCTTCTTTTAAATTATTTATTTTTATTTAGTAGAAGCAATAGTTTCTTTTATAGCTTTTGGACTTGCGTGAAATTTAGAAAGGCCTTTTTCATTCTCAGATAATAAAAAATATGAATTCCATGTTTACTTCTGGCCTTTTATGGTTTTATTACTAACATTAAAATTTTAGTCCATTTGAATTAATTTTGATGTTAGGAGGGAGATAGCCATCCAATATTCAGCATTGTTTATTCAATAATATATCTTTCCCCCAATGATTTGAAATGTTACCGACGAACAAAAGATTGTGTATGAATGGATGAATGAATTGGTAGCATTGCTGGGAATAAAAACTCACTGTTATACCATCTGCTCCACAGCCATAGACCTCATTGTTACCCCTGGGCCCTGCCTGGATTTCATCCCCACAGCCCTTCCACACCCATAGTGTCCTTTGAATCTCCACAGTGGAGGTGGTATGGGGTCCACAAGATAATGTAGTTCCTGGGATGGTACGAATAAGCTGGTGGAGAGTGGGGGTAGGAGTGGGCATGCCTATAATGCTGCAGAAATGGGGACACCACTCTCTGGGTGCATGCACACGGGCAAGCGTGGACCTGAGTTAAGTGTATACATGTGCGTGACTTTGCTAGATGTTATGTTCAGGTGGATCAGCACACCAGCCAGGTATGTGCGTGCTTGCAGTTGGGTGTGTGTTTACAGGTGTGCCTGCCATGTCCTGTGCCCTTAGTGCCAAGGGAGCCACTCACTTTCCAGCCTGAGAGTCCTTGCCCTGAGATTCAAGAAATCTCAGTTCCTGGATAGGAGGTGGGGTGGATATGGGAAGGCAGGGTAATCAGGCAGGTTTACAAAACCTGTTTCTGCTCTGGCTCACCGGCAGTGGTCATACCTGAGAACCTGGAATCTGGACCCAGTGATGCCACATTTCTGGATGGGGGAGCAGAGACCCTGCTCAGAGCTTTGGAGGGCCATGCTGTGGAAAATGAGTAGCTGGTCAAGATCCAGGCAGAACCCAGCTTACACCTGTACATCAAACAAGGCAGTTCTCAGGGTTAGAGTGTCCACCTCACCCCAGGCCAGGAGGGCCCAGCTGTAGGAAGGTCTCATTCAGTCCACTCCCCACACACAGATTCTAGGTGGGAAAACAGATGCCCAGAAGGAATCCTAGAGTCTCTGGTCAGCAGCCCACCTGGTGTGAACCCTTCGAGTTGGATGTGGACAAGCGTGGTGGAAGAGCAGCGCCCCACTGTCACTTTCCTTGATGCTTCCCCTGAGGGTGGAGGCACTGGGCCCCCTAGAGGGAGGGTGATTGTGTGTGTGTGTGTGTGTGTGAGAGAGGGAGAAGGTGGAGATCTAGGCAGAGGTGCTGCTACACAAATGAAACCCTAAGTGCTGGAAGGACTTTGCGGGGACAGCATCCTTGCCACCCCCAGCCGTGTGCTCTGTGCTCACTGGAGGGATTTCTGGGGCCCTGACCTCATCCCTGTCTGCTGTGTAGGAATTTTAGCTGAGCCTCCAGATGGTTCCTTCTCTCTCATCTTTCCTGGCTCAGCCCCTGAGCCCCTGAACATCTCTTGACTGGCTTCCTGCACTCAGTCCCTCAGTCAGTTGGTCAATACTCATAAGACTGCTCTAGTTAGGCCACATCCTGGGGCACAGCTGAAAGAGAACAGGACCCTGGACTCTTGCAGGAGGACTCAGCCCCGACCCTGGGGAGGAGTTCAGGGATGCCCCTGAAAATGGGGGTCAGAAAGGCCAGACCAGGTGGTAGGGACAGAGTGTACAAGAGTGAGAAGCTCTCCTCTTGAGGAGCCTGGGGTGGAGTGGGGGCACCAGGCTTCCCTGGGTCGGGTGTCAGGGGGGCGGGGGCCGGGGGCCGGTGGCCTGTTCCACTGGGAGTTAAGTTTCCTTCTGGCAGCTCCTTCTCACGCAATGGGCCGGAAGGGTTGGGGGCCCATTGTTCCCTGGCACGCCAACAGTCCCAGCTTCTGGGTGGGGGAGCAGTGGAAGGAAGTGGGCTGAGTCCAGGCCCTGGCAAGACCCCAATAGTAAGAGGGTGCAGGGTCCTGGGAATGCTGACTTACACATGTGTGCCTGGTGTAAGCACAGTGGCACATGCCATACATGTCATGGGTTTGGTCCTATCCTGAAACTACCCTTCCCGGCCTTCCTGGTGTGTGTGTATGTGTGTGTGTGTGTGTGTGTGTGTGTGTGTGTAACACCTGGTACTTTACACACTCATCAAGCTTCCCATCAACCCCTGTAAGGTTAGGTTTACCTTGCACAGTAGCAAGATGAGAAAATTTAGACTCAGAAAGGTTATGCACCAGGCCCAGGGTTAGTAGAGGAGCTGGGGTTTAGGCCTCTGTGTAAGCCAGCCTCCTGCCTTAACCTCTTTTCCTTTCCCAGACCATGCTGGGCATTGGACTCATTAATTACTGGTCCAGAATGGAGTAGGGGGTACAGAGGTGAAGGACCAGAGGTGAAGGGGTGGCCTTGGGAAGCGTATCAAGTGTCACCATATTATCCTTCTAAAATCAGAAAAATCTGCTGGCACATGGAGCCCGCAGGGAGAGCACAGGTGACCTCAGTGGAGACCAGAGGCTGCCTCCTTCATTAGAGTGAGGTAATGGGCACTTGCATAGCCTTAGAGCCCATCACCACAGCTGCACATGTTTGAATTACAGCCCCAACTCCAGACGGATCCTGCGAACCTGGTGTTATGTCATGATGAAGGAGTAACCAGAGTGCAGGATCTTGGGAGGCTAATTTTGAAGAGGGGATCACTGAGTGATGCGGAAGAGCTCAGGGTGTGAATACCTCAGTAATAATGATAAGGATAAGGTAGAGGGCAGACTCATAAACTGACTTTTTAAAAAAACCTGTTTTTATTGATTTTTAGAGAGAGAGGAAGGGAGAGGGATAGAGAGATAGAAACATTGATGAGAGAGAAACATCATCAATTGGCTACCTCCTGCATGCCCCACACTGGGAATTGAGCCCGCAACCCGGGCATGTGCCCTGACTGGGAATGGAACCAGATTTTCTGGTGCATGGGACAATGCTCAACCAACTGAGACACACCTGTCAGTGCATGGACTGACTTTTTTTTTTTTTTTAAACCACATAAGCTTTGGACTAGGAAAATACAGCTTCTGCTTGATTTCCCTCCTCCCCTACAGTGCATTCACTACCCTTCTTTCAGATAGTCTGCTACCTCCTCAGATTTCTTTGTCAATTGGAAATCCTTCTGTGAGGAGCAAGTTGCCTTAAGACTGAAACTTATCTGGGCAGATCTGGAGGGTCCTCAGGGACTGGGTACATTTGCATAGGGACCCAGGGAATCCTGGGAGAGATGTCATCCTGAGGGAAAAATGAGCCAGGCAGGACCACCTGGCCCAGTATCATAGCCTCCTTCAGTGAAGGAGTGAGTTGGTTTGGATTAAGAACACCTGTGGTTTTTCCTCTAATTTGTGAGGAGGTCTGGGAGGACTGAGGGCAAGGTTGCTTTGCACTGAGGGTATGAGGATGGTTGGGCAAGACAGGAAAATGACAAATAGAGGCTCTTGAGTGGCTCTGCTAGTTCCCCCCTGTGCCATTGTCTCTCTTGGCAGGGCCCACCTCTGAAATCACAATGTGTAGTGACTATTGGGACTTTTGATGGACATGGTTGCAAGGGGACTCAATTATTGACTAACATGTGACCTCTGACCTATATGGCCTGGCGCAGAAAGATGGCTTGAACTGATCAAGTGCCTCTCTCAACAACTTAAACTAAGTTATATAAAGGGTGGTAGTGATACTTGAGATAAAAGGGTCTGAACTGGACATGCTGAGAGGCTTAGACAAGTCACTTAATTTTCTTTGTGAGGCAGAGGTGGGATTCCCAGCCCAAGGCTTTTCCCATCATTTCATCTTCACCAAATTTACCTCACCCCAGTGGGCCACCTCAAAGTTTTCCAGACCCTCAGGGGATTTTGCTTATAGCGTTAGGTGAGGCTGACAGAGTGGGCTCATTGTTCGTGGCTGGACCCTCAGGTTTATAGGGCTGGAGAAGACCTAAGAGGTGGCTGAAGATGGAGAGGGCGAGGGATTTAGCCAATTTCACCCACACCTACAACTTGAGCTCAGGGCTCCGAACCCTCCAGCTAAGTGCCCTTTCCACCTCTCTACATGGTTCATTGATCATGTTGCATTTCTGACCTTCCCTGTTCTATCCAGGCAATCCTGACTGAGGAGTGAGGCAAGGTACAAGGAGAGGTGTGCTGGGCTGCATATCTGGCGCTTTGGCCAGACGGGTCATGCTGTGCTGTCTGTTCCTAAAACACATAGATAGGAAGGTACTGACATCAGGCCAGGCCTTGAGATATGGCTTCATGGCCCCTTCCCAGCATGTTGTACTCTCTGTTCCTAGAACACATAGATAGGAAGGTAGTTACTGTAATGATGCTGTACTGTGTCAGGAACTAAGGTTTTGTAACTTTGTGGTTTTTGCAAATAAAAACGCTGTAATTCCTGTAGTCTGCACTGCAGTTCAGCCTCTGCTTCGGCAGGGTGCTGTAACTGTAGTCGCTGGCCAGCTTAATAAAGGCTCTTAAATTTAAATTCTGAGTCAGTGGTCTATCTCGCTGAGTGAACCCATAACAGAGGCTCTGCACAAGGTGTAGAGAACACCCTGTGAATCCCTCCCCCACCAACTCCCAGATCATGCTTTCTCAGCCTTGGGCTCCTTATCTCTAAAGGGGGTATAATGGCTCCCACTTCCTAGGGTTGTTGTGAGAACAGCCTGGGGTGATGAGTGTCAAGGACATGCCCAGGAAGGGGCAGGACAGAACTGTTCCAGCCTGCCTGCAGCCTGCTGTGGGGGCAGGATTGGGGAGGGGGGAGGGGAGGGAGAGCAAAGTCTCCATGTCCTACTTTGGCTCTGGCCAGAGAGAAGCCCTAGGCCAGCCTGAGTGAGTTAAATATTGGCCAGGTGTGCGTGAGAAGCTTAGGTCAACGCCTGATCATAGGGAGCCAGATGGGGCAGTGACTGTTGGGTGAGGACTGGGCCTGAAACTCCCCAGTGATCGGGGCCTTGGCGGAGTCTTGGATTGACAGTCTGGCAATGTCTGTCTGTTGCTTGTTGGGGTCTTTATATGTGCCACTAGGGGGCATCAATGGAGTTTTCCACTAGTTCTGGGCTCTGAAAGATAGGACCATGTCCCCTCAAACTGGAGCTCCCAGAGTAAGGCCATGTCTCCTTCCTCAGACCAGGCCATGTTTCCTGAGATTCCCAGGATTGGGCTGAGGCCCCCTCATCAGATTGGGACTCTCACGGCAGGCTTATTTCCCCCTCAGAGCCCCAGGTGGGACTGTGTCTCCTCCACAGTTTGTGATGTCCAGGACAGGGTCATGCCCTGCTCAGCCCCAGGTTCCCAGGACAGGACTCTGTCTTCTTCCTCAGATTGGGGTCTCCTAGGGCAGAGCTGTTCCTCCTCTGATTGACAGGTGAGCTGAGTCTTCTTTCAGATGGAGGTTCCCTGAAGAGTTGGGTTTGGGTTTGAGGACAGGCATGAACACAGACAGGTGGAGCTCAGGGGAGGTGCTTCCTCTCTCCAAGATTTCAGCTGATTTTACTTCTTAAATTTATTATTTTTTCCAAAGCCACAGACAGCTATGATTACTTCCAGAATGTTGGGGTAATTATGCCACTGAATGAACATGTTGGGAATGAAGGTATGGCTCATTTTCACCTAATTTCAGAGACTCATGATTTGTAGGACAGATAAAGCTTAGTCATTTTATTTTATTTATTTTATTTTATTTTATTTTATCTTTATTGATTTCAGAGAGGAAAGGAAAGGGAGAGTGAGATAGAAACATCAATGATGAGAGAGACTCATTGATCTGCTGCCTCCGGTGTGCTTCACACTGGGGACTGAGTCCACAACCTGGGCATGTGCTCGAACTGGGAATCGAACTGCGACCTCCTGATTCACAGGTCAACACTCAAACACTGAGCCACTCAGGCCGGGCAAAGCTGAGTCTTGATTAGTAATAAAGCAAAAATAAACTGATACTATGTGGTGGAAAAAGGATCTCTTACCCTTTGCGACAGCAAGGATGGATCTGGAGATTATTATTATTTTTTTTAATTGATTTTTTACAGAGGGGAAGGGAGAGAGATAGAGAGTTAGAAACATCGATCAGCTGCCTCCTGCACACCTCCTACTGGGGATGTGCCCGCAACCAAGGTACATGCCCTTGACTGGAATCGAACCTGGGACCTTTCATTCCGCAGGCCGACACTCTATCCACTGAGCTAAACCGGTCAGGGCGATCTGGAGATTATTATGCTAAGCGAAATAAACCAGTCAGAGAAAGACAAATATCACATGATTTCATTTATATATGGAATCTAATGAACAAAATAAACTGACGAACAACAATAGTTATTGTTACTAGCCTTTTTGTTCTTGTAATTGATAGACTTTATTTTAAAATTCCCATCCCCCTCCCCACCCCTTTGGCAGCCATCATCTTGTTCTATATTTCTATGACTCTGTTCATGCTTTGTTCGTTCATTCATTTGTTTTGTTGGTTTTTTAATTTTATTTTTAGATTCCACATGTAAGAGGCATGGATTCATGGATCAGACTGACTGATCTCAGAGGAGGACAGAAAGAGATTAACCAAAGAACATATATGCATATATGCATAGTTCATGGACACAGATAATAGTGTAGGAAAGGCCTGGGGTGGGGACAGGGTGGAGGGGAGCAAAGGGGGGGGGGATGGAGGACATCTGTAATACTGTCAGCAATAAATAAAAAATAATAACAAGCAGAAGGAAGGCTTCAGCAAGATTGCAGATGGTATATAGTAGATAACACTTCGTGCCGGTCAAAGGTGGTATTATAGTTTACCCCTATTAGTCTTTGTGGTTTCTACTCAGAGAAGTAGTAGGAAATGAGGACCAGCAGTTCTGTTCCTCATATGTGGGCAACTTAGACAGGGGTGCTGGCAGGGTCAAAACTTGGTCATGCACAGGATATAAAACATAATGAACAGCTCTCTCATTTTATAAAGAACAACGCGAACTTACTATACACTTAGAACTTAGGGCTTTTATGAGATCAACTAATCCAACTCTCTGCTTCCATTTTGCAGATGAAAACACTGGAGGTGAAATTAGGGAGCATCAGAGTGGGAAAGGGAGGCTCTGCCACTGTGGAAGTGAGCACAGCGTGTGCTCCACCCCAGGAGTACAGAGAGGAAGTCCTGGGTCTTTTTCTTGTTTTGGCAATAGTTTATTGTTACTAGCCTTTTTGTTTTTGTAACTGATAGACTTTATTTTAAATTTCCCATCCCCCCACTCCTCTCCCCTTTGGCAGCCATCATCTTGTTCTGTATGTCTATGACTCTGTTTCTACTTTGTTTGCTTATTCATTTTTTTTGGGGGGGGGGGCAAGGTTTAGATTCCACATATAAGTGAAATAATTTGGTATTTGTCTTTCTCTGTCTGACTTACTTTATTTATCATAATACCCTCTTGGCCCATCCATGCTATAATAGGTAGCACAATTACATTCTTTTTTATTGCTGAACTAGGGGCCCAGCGCACGAATTTGTGCACCTTGAAAGAAACTGTGGGCTGCGAGGCTGAGGTGGGCACAGGGGCAGGTCTCAGCCTATCCTCTGTGCCCTTTCCTGGCCCCTTCCACCACAGCCCCTGGTCTCCTCTCTGCAGGCAGCCCCGCTCCCACCACCATCCCTCCCACATGCTGATGGCTCCGGCCAAGCTTGCACCCTCTGATGGCACAGAGCAATTGGGGCCTGTGCCAGCAGTGAGTGTGAGCAGCAGCTGCTGCCCTGATCGCTCCTCAGGAGCAGGGGGAGGTGGAGAATCCCTCAGGGGTGATTAGGGCCAGCAGCCGCCGCTCGCACCCGCTGACAGTGCAGAGCAATGGGGACCGGTGCTGGGCACCAGCAGCAGGTGTGAGTGGCAGCTATGGCGCTGGCTGCAGGTGCAAGCGGGGCTGGCACTGGCAGTGGGTGGGAGCAGCAACTCTAGCGCTGGCAGCGGGTGCGAGTGGGGCTGTTGTCGGCAGCGGGTGTGAGAGGTGGCTGCGACCTCGATCGCCCCTCAGGAGCGGGGGGGGGGGGGGGGGCGGGGGGGAGTCCTGAAGGGCAATCAGGGCCGGGTGGGACCGCGGTGCATGGGAGCAAAGAATTTTCAGTAACAACCAGAGGCTCACCTCAATGACAACGACTGGCGCCCCACCTTGGTCTGGCGCCCCTGCTCACCTGCTCCACCATCCTGCTGTGGCCGAATTCCACCATGTTCTGCACGCACCCTCTGGTGGTCAGTGCATGTCATAGTGACCGGTTGTTCGCTTGTTCCATTGTTTGGTCTATTTGCGTATTAGGGTTTGATATATATATATATATATATATATATATATATATATATATATATCACATCTTCTACTATTATTTTTTAAAAAATCTTTATTGTTGGAAGTATTACATATGTCCCCTTATTTCCCCCAATTGACCTAGCCCGCCCCCACCCCCAGGCATCCACATCTTCTATTGATCGACATCTATATGGTTGCTTCCATATCTTGGCAGTTACTAGTAACACTGCAATAAACATAGGGATGTATATATTTTTTAATTAGTGTTTTTGTTTTCTTTGGAGAAATACCCAGAAGTGGCATTGGGTCATAAGGCAGTTCTATTTTTTTTTCCAATCTTCACCTGAGGATATTTTTTCCATTGATTTTTTTAGAGAGAGGAGAAGGGAGCGGGGAGAGAGAGAGAAACATCAATGTGAGAGAGACACATCTATTGGCTGCCTCCCGCAAGTGCCCTGGACCTGGGGGATCAAATCAGCAACCCAGGTACGTACTCTTAACAGGGAATTGAATCTGTGACCCTTTGGTGTGTGGACCCATGTTCTAACCACTGAGAAACACAGGCCAGGGCTGGCAGTTATGTTTTTAATTTTTTATGGAAACTCCACAGTGGCTGCATCAATTTGAATTCCCACCAACAGTGTGCGAGGGTTCTCTTTTCTTGAACATCCTCACCAGCACTTGTTGTTTGTTAATTTATTGATGATAGCCATTCTGACAGCTGTGGCTTCAGTTTGTATTTTCCTGATAGTGATGGTCAGCATTTTTCACATGTCTGTTGGCCATTACTCCTCTTTAGAGAAATGTCAATTCAGGTCCTCTGCCCATTTTTAAATTAGATTTTTTTTTTTGGTTTTAAGTTGTATGAGTTTTTTATGTTCTGGATATTAACCCCTTATTGGATGTATCATTTGCGACTATCTCTCCCATTCAGCAACTGCCTTTTCATCTTGTAGAGATGGTTTCCTTCACTGGCAAAACTTTTTTGGTTTGTGGTTATCATGAGGTTTATGTATATTATTCTATGTCTATAGCATTCTATTTTAAGCTGATAGGAATTTAAGTTCAAATATATTTTCTAAGGACTACATTTTTTTTTTTTAAATATATTTTATTGATTTTTCACAGAGAGGAAGGGAGAGAGATAGAGAGTTAGAAACATCGATGAGAGAGAAACATCGATCAGCTGCCTCCTGCACATTTCCCACTGGGGATGTGCCCGCAACCCAGGTACATGCCCTTGACCGGAATCGAACCTGGGACCTTTCAGTCCGCAGGCCGACGCTCTATCCACTGAGCCAGACCGGTTTCGGCAGGACTACATTTTTACTCCTCTTCCATGCTTTGTGTTATTGATGTCATGTTTTAGATCTCTTTGTGTTGTATATCACCTAACTATTTACTGTAGTTTGAGTTTGATACATTTTTATTTTTACCTTTAACTATCTGATTCACTGTATTTATTAAATATTTGGCTTTAACAGTGAGATTTTTTTCCTTTCTCATATTTTTTTATTTCTTGTTATGGCCTTTCCTTTTTTGCTTAAAAAAGACCTTTTAATATTTCTTTTTTTTTAAAGGGGAGAATGATGATTTTTATTTTTATTTTTAAAAATATATTTTATTGATTTTTTACAGAGAGGAAGGGAGAGGGATAGAGAGTTAGAAATATCAATGAGAGAGAAACATCAATCAGCTGCCTCCTGCACACCTCCTACTGGGGATTTGCCTGCAACCAAGGTACATGCCCTTTACTGGAATCGAACCTGGGACCCTTGACCAGTTAGGGCTAATATTTCTTGTAAACCTGGTTTAATAGTGATGAATTTGTTTAGTTTTTGCTTCTCTGGGAAACTCTTTACTGCTCCTTCAATCCTGAATAATGAACTTGCCGGCTAAATTATTCTGGGTTGTAAGTTTCTTTCTTTCAGCACTTTAAAGAAGGCCTGCCACTCCCTCTGGCCTGTGAAGTTGCTGCTGAGAAACCAGCTGATGGCCTTATGGGGTTTCCTTTATATGTAACTCCTGTTTTCCTCTTTCTTCCTCCCATTGTCTCTTTATCTTTAACTTTTGCCATTTTAATTACAATGTATCTTGGTATGGGTCTCTTTGAGTTCATCTTTTCTTGGATGGGCGGGGAGTATTCAAAATGAGGCCTTTAATTTTTGAATTGTCACCAAAGGCTACTTGGGATTTCAGGCACATGGTTAAGTGTCAGAGGAAAAGTGGTCGCAGGAGACAGGAGAAGGGCTGCATGCAGTGCTGACCATTTCCTTAAGGGAAGGAGAATCAGCCACAGAAGAGAACACTGTTGGTTTTGCTGTGCTGAGTAAAGAAAAGGAAGGGGAGGTCAGCATAGAACCTGGGGTGATTCTTGCACATAGAAGCATCCTGATGGTGGCGGTGATGGCTACAGCCTCTGTGCCTTCCTCACTGACCTCCACAAAGGACTTGTGCATGACCGTGGACAGAAACAGTTATCTCATGGATAACATTTTGGAAAAGTATGCCCTGTCCCACTCAAAGGCATTGACCATGCCCAGAGAGTAAAGGACATCCTCCATGCTGTTATTCTCCTCCAGTTTAAATCTAGAGAGGGCGAAAGCAGGGCCGGGGTGGCAAAGCCTGGCCATGCTGAAGGGGCGGGTGGCAGAGGTGCTGGCGTGGTAGCAGAGGCCTCGCATCCCAGCAGAGGTGGAGGAACATCCTGCTCAGGTGATGAGGAGCCTCTGAGTACCCAGCAAGGAAGGCCGCCCCTGGACGCCTTCATTGTTTGACCACAAGGGCCCATTCTCACCCAGACTTGCAAATTCGAGGATACCTCTCTCTGGAAGGTCAGAAAAGGGGATTGTAGTGCAGGGAATTCTCAGAAGGAAGGAGCCACAAACCTGGAACTGGAGGAGCTTGCTTCCTGGGAACGTGCCTATCTGTTGTGTAGGAGGCAGAATGTCACACTGACTCTTCAAGGGGAGCCTGCAGGGGAAGGAGACCAACATGCAGTATCTCACCCTCTACTACAAGGTACATCGTGCAGTCCTTTCTTTATAAATGAAAAGTAGAAGACCATTCTACAAGAGAAGGATTCCAGGGGCTTAAAAATGCAAAGATTGATATTAAAAAATCATGTGGAGGAACTCAAGGAATGTTTAGAAGACCAAAAGTCCCCAGTGACAAGCACAAAAAGCAATTATTTTTGAACTTTGTTTTTCTTCTCAGTGCTGTTTGCATTGATTTCCCACATGTAGTCCTTTTGCTCAGGAAGTCTTGTCTGTCACAGAGGTTGGAAAATAAACTACCCCAAACGTCATGGAAATGTTGAAAGAAGGCTTGAGTTTCTCATGTTTGAATTTTCTCTTGTTTGACTGGAAGGGGTTTTTGTATAACTAAAACCTCAGTGCATAAGGGAGACTTAGAAGGAACACATAATTTTGCGGGCGGTCATGAAAAAAGATGCACTTGGGGTTAAGTGGTCATTCTCTGGATTTGACTCCAGACGTGGTAAAGAAGCCTTTGGGGAGTCAGTCACCAGATTCATCAACGACTTCCTGTAGTGTCTTAGCTCTCATGTCACAGTGAAGCATTAAAAAAGCCTACACTTTTTGTTGATAGAGAGCCAGTTGAAATATTGTTGATAGAGTTTTAGTTTTAGGAAAAAATGGTTTGATTATTAGCTTTATTACTATTAAGTATATGAACTTGGGCAAATCACTTAGCCTCTGAGTCTAGCTTTCTCACAAAATGAGGATATTAAGCTCACCGATTTCTGAGTTTCTAGCTAGTTCTAGAGTTCTATATTTCTACATAGATGAATTATATGCTGTTGCTGGGAGTATGACTAACATCTTTGAAGCTACTAATTTTATGTCATGCTATAAAGTCCAAAATTGTTGTTTTCAGAATATATTATTTGACCTACAGTATGTCCAAATCAATTTAACAAAACCATCTTATAACAGAAAAAATAAATCTAGGGAGGAACACTTCCACCTCTTCTTCATCCATCATATCTGGCCTCGTCCATAATACGAATTTCTCCTGAATAAGTTATTTTCCACCATTTCCAAATTGACATTTTCATCAGGAAGCATGATGAACATCTTCAGCTCTTTGCCAACATAAGGCAGCACCAGAATTTTGGTGAATATTTCTCCTGTGTAGGTCATATTAAAGGTAGTCATTTGCACAGGTTTCTCCTCATTCTTGCTGACTTTAAGTGGTCTTTCCTTGGTCTGCTGTTTGTTAAACGGATTATTCCTTAGGAGAATATGGAATTCATGAGAACTAGACAAGTAACTTGACTAACTCAATTTGGAGACAGCAACTCTAATTTTACTTTCTGTCTTGTTAGCCATCTAGGTGTTTATGTGTTTTCTAGCCTCCTTTGTAGCTTTGAAGAAGTTGATCTCTTCCATCTCTGCTTCATAGAGTTTGAGGCAGGAAGATGAGTTGAATCATAAGATTTTTTTCTCCAAAGAGCCTGTTGTCAGTTCTAAGTAAGTACTACATGCCAGTCCTGTTGACTTCAACGAGGAGTGATTGGACATATTCACTTCTACCATTACTTTTACTTAAAGAAAGTGCCTGGACCATCTGGGCTGTGGTGTTTCCCTTTGCCCCCATGAAGAACATGGCCAAGGCAGAGGAGATTCTCATGGGTGAGAAAACACGTTTTTTGAGTGATCTTCAGAAGGCTTTTCAAAAGGTATAAGGCAAAAGTACCATTTGCTTCCGACATAGTATTCATGATGGTGAGTCCCAGATGTCAGTAATGCAGCCAGAGTGAGCGGAGCAGGTTCTGAGTTCATCTTGTTGGAAACTTTCTGTTTTTCTGGACTTGGGTATCTGTTTCCTTTCCCAGGTCAGGAAAGTTTTCAGCCATGATTTTTTAAAATAAAGTTTCTGTTCCTTTCTCCCTTTCTTCTCCTGTTGGAAATCCCTATAATGTGAATGTTTGAGTGCTTGATGTTGTCCCAGAGGTTCCTTAAACTATCCTCATTTTTTTTAATGTGCCTCAGGCATGAAACAACTCTGGCCACCAAGACAGGCATCAAGCTAGGATGAACTAAGGCCTGCATGTCTGCTCTGCCCCTGATTGATATAAGAGCAACACCACCAATCAGGTGTCTCCTTGCCCATTGCCAGGGGTTATCCTCATTTTTAAAAATTCATTTTTCTTTTTGCTGCTCTGATTGGTTGATTGCCTTTAGTCTGCTTTCCAGGTCACTGATCCGTTCTTCTGTATTAGCTAATCTGCTATTGATTCCTTCTAATGTATTTTTTATTTCAGTTATTATATTTTTCAGGTAGGCTTGGTTCTTTATTGTACTTTCTAACTCTGTTGAAGTTCTCCCTAAATTCCTCAATTCCACTCTCAAGTGTGGTGAGCATCCTTATGATAATTTCTTTGAATTCTTTTTTTTCCTTTGAATTCTTTATCAGGCAAATTACTTATCTCCATTTCCCTAGGATTTTGGTTTTGTTTTGTTTTGTTTTTTCTGGAGATTTTTCTTGTTCCTTTATTTGAGATTCTTCTGTCTTTTCATTTTGTTTGACTTTCTATGTTTGTTTATATAAATTACACAAAATAGCTACCTCTCCCAGTCTTTAAAAAGTGGTTTTATATAGAAGCAGTCTCTGCATCAGCTAACTGTGCCAGATGGTTTTTGGAGGTTAGTTGGGGCTGAGCAGGTGCCTATGGCACACCAGAGCACTGGCCCACAGAGCCAAAGAGGCTCCAGGTGGGAGGGCCAAGTGTGTGTAGTAATGCCCGGTTGATCCTGCTTGCTGCCTTTGTTTGGGGACAAAATGGGCTTGGGAACATGCTGCAGAGACCTTGCAGGTAGGTCAAAGCACCTGGATGGAGCCCATACCCACCCTATGGAGGGGAAAGGGGACATAAACAATGGTGCTCAGAGGCACCTCTGACCTTGGAGAACTCCTGCAGTCCCTGGAGAGCTCCTGTGGCTCCCAGCTTCTCTATATAGTCTCTACTTTCTTTGATGTATAGAAAGTGGTCTTGTGAAGAAGTAGGCTTTATTTATTTTTTAAATATATATATATATTTTGATTTCAGAGAGGAAGAGAGAGGGAGAGACAGAAACATCCGCAAGGAGAGAAAATTATTGATCCAATTCCTCCTGCATGCCCTCTACTGGGGATTAAGCCCCAAACCTGGGCATGTGCCCAAACGGGAATCAAACTGTGACTTTCCTGTTCATAGATTGATGCTCTATCACCTTGCCACACCAGCTGGGTGTAAACTTTATTTTTTTGGTTATAGAAAAATGAGTGGAAAACAGAGATTCCAATATATTTGCTCTCCCTGCTCCCAGTTTCCCCTATTATTAACCTCTTGCATTAGTAGGTGCATATGTTAAAATTGATAAAACAGTATTGATACATTTTTATTAACTAAAGTCCATAGCTTACAGTCAGGTTCACTCTTTGTGTTGTACATTTTGGGGGTTTTGGCCAATGCATAATGCCATGCATCCACCATTATAATATTATATAGAGTAGTTTCTTCACTGCCCTAACCACCCTTCTCACTGGTACCCTCACCTCCTGGTAACTTCTGATCTTTTCACCGTATTCATAATTTTGTCTTTTCCAGGATGTCATATAGTTGGAATCATAAAGTAGGTAACCTTTTCAGATCAGCTTCTTTTACTTAGCAATATGCATTTAAAATTGGTCCAGAGGAAACCACAATTTGCTAAGGAGATTGTGCAATCTCTGGAGGACATAGTTACCATAGGGAATCCTACAGCCCCTCTTCAGAAAGGAGGAAAGAAAGAAAGAAAGAAAGAAAGAAAGAAAGAAAGAAAGAAAGAAAGGAAGGAAGGGAGAGGAAGAAAGAGAGGGAGGGAAGGAGGGAAGAAGGGAGGAAGGAAGGAAGAAAGAAAGAAAGGAAGAGGAAGAAAGAGGGAGAGCGAGAGAGAGAGAAAGAAAGTTGACCCATATGGGTCTTTTCATGGCTCTGACAGCTCATTTCTTTTTATTGCACACATTTAATTGTAATTGAGCCTTTTATTATTATTTTTATTTAAGAGTTTTATTTTTTGCCGAAGCCAGTTTGGCTCGGTGGATAGAGCATCGGCCTGCGGACTGAAGGGTCCCGGGTTCGATTCCGGTCGAGGGCATGTACTTGGGTTGTGGGCACATCCCCAGTGGGAGATGTGCAAGAGGCAGGTGATCGATGTTTCTCTCTCATCGATGTTTCTAACTCTCTATCTCTCTCCCTTCCTCTCTGTAAAAAATCAATAAAATATATTTTTAAAGAAAGAGTTTTATTTTTATTGATTTGGGAGAGAGAGAAAGGAAGGGGGAGGGAGGGAAGGAGGGAAAGAGAGAAACACACACACACACACACACACACAGATTTATTTCATTGGTCAATTCTTGTATGTGTCCTGATGGGGGATCGAACAACCCACAACCTTGGTGTATTGGAATAATGCTCAACCAATTGAACTACTGGGCCAGGCGTGTTACTTGCCATTTAAATATTGTCATAAGCCGTAGCTGGTTTGGCTCAGTGGATAGAGTGTCGGCTTGCAGACCAAAGGGTCCAGGTTCGATTCTGGTCAAGGGCACATGCCTGGGTTGTGTAAGAGGCATACAGGAGACAGCCAATTAATGATTCTCTCTCATCATTGATGTTTCTATATCTCTTTCCCTCTCCCTTCCTCTCTGAAATCAATACAAATATATCTATTTTTTAAAAGTGTCACATTGGCAATGAAAGCTTGGCCTAGAAGTGATACAACTTAAAAAAAATTGTGGTTAAAATATATGTAACAAAATCTACCATTTAAACTGTTTTAAAGTGTATAGTTCAGTGCATTAAGTACATTCACAGTGTTGTGCAACTATCCCTACTATTCATTTCTAGAACTTGTTAAAAAATATATCTTTATTTTTTATTTTTAGATAGAGGAAGGGAGAGGGATAGAGAGATAGAAACATCAATTGGCTGCCTCTTGCACACCCCCTACTGGGCATTGAGATTGCAACCCAGGCATGTGCCCTGACTAGGAATCTAACCAGCGACCTCGAGAGAAACCAAGATGGCGGCATAGGTAGACACTGGAAATTGCTGCCTCGCACAACAACTTCAAAAATACAACTAAAAGACAAAACGAACATCATCCAGAACCACATGAAGGCTGGCTGAGTGGAAATTCTACAACTAGAAGGAAAGAGAAAAGCACACTGAGACTCAGAGGAGGTGCGGTGTGGAAGTAAAGTGCAGAGGTACGGAGGCGCATGCGGAAAGGGCTGGCAACTGAGGACACGGCGCACGTGGAAAGGGCTGGCAGCTGAGGACACGGCGCACGTAGAAAGGGCTGGCAGCTGAGGACGCGGCGCACGTGGAAAGGGCTGGCAGCTGAGGACACGGTTCTTTTTCAATCAGGAGGGAGTCTCAAGCTCCTGACTGCTCTGAACTCCTGTTCCGGGCGAGTCTCTGGGGACCCAGACTCATACTGGGATAAACTGGACTGTCTGGCATTGGTCAGAACTCGAGGGCAGCTTTCTCTTAGAGGTACTTGCAGCGATTACCGGGACACTGAGAAGAGGGGCCTCTTAGGGTAGGACTGAGGAGCAGCCATAGCTGCTTACTCTGCCATGTTGATCCCCAGAGATCCCACCCCACCCAAGCTGTGCCCAGAGCTTTTGCATATGAAAGGCCTGGCCCTTTGCAATCTGAAAATTACCTAACAAACTGCAGCTGGGTCAGAGAAACCCAGAACATCCAAAAGAAGGCCCAAGGCCCCACAGCAGCTTGCATTGCTTCATAGCTGGGCTCCTGCTAGGTAGCCTCAGGCAGAGGCCAAATTAGCACCTCCTTAGAGATTCAAGAGCCAGTGTACCCAGTGGTCAGAGTGGGACCATCCAGATAACAACTCCTCAGATCCATAAGGGACACACTCAGGGAGCAGACTCAGTGAGCACCAAAGCCCCACTGAAGCAAGTCTTGCCACAGTAGGGTGTCTCCAGTACAGAAGTTCTCCCACTGCAGACACAGCTGATTCTCACAGCCAATTGGCCTGGAGGTCAATTCCTCCCAGTGATACCTACAATCAAGGCTTAACTACAACAAGACTGTGCACAAAGCCCACAAAGGGGTGCACCAAGAGTGTCCACCTCAGGTAATTGGGGAGGCTGAGCTACTGGGCCCTATAGGACACCTAGCACAGAAAGCCACTCAATCAACACAGGGAAGCATAAAAAATGCGGAGACAAAGAAACAGGTCACAAATGAGAGAAATGGAGGAAAGCAAACTACTGGATATAGAGTTCAAAACCACACTTTTAAGGTTTTTCAAGAATTTTCTAGAAACCACTGATAAATTTAGTAAAACCCTCAATAAGTCTAGTGAGACTGCCGATAAATTTAGTGAGACCCTTGAGGTTATGAAAAAGGACCAACTAGAAATTAAGTATACACTGACTGAAATAAAGAATATTATACAGAGTTCCAACAGCATACTAGAAGATTGCAAGAATCAAGTCAAAGATTTGAAAATACGAAGAAGCAAAAAACACCCAACTGGAAAAGCAAAAAGAAAAAAAGAATCCAAAAATATGAAGATAGTGTAAGGAGCCTCTGGGACAACTTCAAATGTACCAACATCCAAATTATGGGGGTGCCAGAAGGAGAGAGAGAGCAAGATATTGAAAACCTCTTTTAAGAAATAATGACAGAAAACTTCCCTTACCTGGTGAAAGAAATAGACTTACAAGTCCAGGAAGTGCAGAGAACCCCACACAAGAGGAATCCAAAGAGGACCACACCAAGACACATCATCATTAAAATGCCAAGAGCAAAAGACAAAGAGAGAATCTTAAAAGCAGCAAGAGAAAAACAGTCAGTTACCTACAAGGGAGTACCCATATGACTGTCAGCTGATTTCTCAACAGAAACTATGCAGGTCAGAAGGGAGTGGCAAGAAATATTCAAAGTGATGAATGCCAAGAACCTACAACCAAGATTACTTTATCCGCAAAGCTATCATTCAGAATTGAAAGTCAGATAAAGAGCTTCACAGATAAGAAAAAGCTAAAGGAGTTCATCACTACCAAACCAGTATTATATGAAATGCTGAAAGGTATCCTTTAAGAAGAGGAAGAAGAAGAAAAAGGTAAAGATACAAATTATGAACAACAAATACACATCTATCAACAAGTGAATCTAAAAATCAAGTGAATAAATAATCTAATGAACAGAATAAACTGGTGAATATAATAGAATCAGGGGCATAGAAAGGGAGTGGACTGACTATTTCTGGCAGGGGGAAAGGAGTGTGGGGGGTGCGGGAAGAGACTGGACAAAAATTGTACACCTATGGATGAGGACAGTGGGGGTAGGGGGTTAGGGCAGAGGGTGGCGTGGGAACCGGGTGGAGGGGAGCTATGTGGGGAAAAAAGGGGAACAAATGTAATAATCTGAACAATAAAGATTTAATTTAAAACAACAACAACAACAACAACAAAAAACCCAGCAACCTCTTGGTTCATGGGTCAATGCTCAACAACTGATCTGCATCAGCCAAGCCATTTTTAGAACATTTTTCTTTTTTTATCATTCCACACAGGAACTTTGTACCTTTTAAACAATAATTCTGCATTCTACACTCCCTCACCACTCCTGGTAACCCCTATGATGCTTTTTTTCTCTATGAATTTGCCTATTCTAGGTACTTATACTAGTACTAGAGGCCCGGTGCACAAAAATTTGTGCACTCGGGGGGGTGAGGGGGGGTCCCTCAGCCCGGCTGGTGCCCTCTCACAGTCTGGGACCCCTCGGGAGATAACGACCTGCTGGCTTAGGCCCACTCCCGGGTGGCAGAGGGCAAGCCCAATCCCTAGGTGCCTGCCCCGCAGCCCCTGGTCGGGTTCAGAGCAGGGCCGATTGGGGAGTTGGGGCGCCGCCCCCTGTCATGCACAGAGCAGGGCGGATCAGGAGGTTGCGATGCCACCCTCAGTCACACTCAGAGTAGGGCCGATTGGGGGGTTGGGGCGCCGCCCCAACATACTCAAGGCAGGGTCGATGGGGAGGTTGCGGAGCCAACCCCTGTCACGCACAGAGCAGAGTGGATCAGGGGGTTGTGGTGCCACCCCTGTCACATACAGAGCCGGCCGATCAGGGGGTTGGGGCGCTGCCCCCTGTCATGCACAGAGCAGGGCCCATCAGGGGGGTTGGGGCTCTGTACCCTGTCACACACAGAGCAGGGCCGATCAGGGGGTTGAGGAGCTCCCCCCTGTCATGCACAGAGCAGGGCCGATCAGGAGGTTGTGATGCCACCCTCAGTCACACTCAGGGTAGGGCCAATTGGGGGGTTGGGGCGCCGTCCCCGTCACACTCAAGACATGGTCGATGGGGAGGTTGGGGCGCCACCCTGTCACGCACAGAGCAGGGCCAATCAGGGGGTTGGGGCACTCCCCCCTGTCACACTCAGGGCAGGGACGATGGGTAGGTTGCGGCTCCACCGGGTCACACACAGAGCAGGGCCCATGGGGGGTTGGGGGGCCGCACCCTGTCACACACAGAGCAGGGCCGATCAGGGGGTTGGGGAGCTCCCCCCATCAGGCACAGAGCAGGGCTGCTCAGGGGGTTGGGGTGCCTTCCCCTGTCACGAACAGAGCAGGGCGGATAGGGAGGTTGTGGCCCCGCCCCCTGTCACACACAGAGCTGCAGGGCAATCAGGGGGTTTGGGCGCTGCCCCCTGTCACACTGATCCCGGTGCCGGGAGGCCTCGCGTCTCTGCTGATCCCAGTGCTGTGAGGCTTATTACCCTTTTACTATATAGGATAGAGGCCTGGTGCACGGGTGGGGGCCAGCTGGTTTGCCCTGAAGGGTGTCCTGGATCAGGGTGGGGGTCCCGCTTGGGTGCCTGGCCAGTCTGGGTGAGGGGCTGAGGGCCGTTTTCAGGCTGGCGGGTGACTGAAGCTCCCAACCGCTCCTTTTTTCCTTTTTTTTTTTTATTCTTGGATTTATGGCTGTCACTGGAGCTGAGAGCCGTCTTTAGCTGTGAGACCTCGCTGCTGAAAGCAGGTTTCTGGCTTTGTTTACTTTCTGTATTTGAAACTTTGTTGCGACTCCAGCTCTGAGATCCCGGCTGACTGAAAACAGGTTTCTGGGGTTTTGTTTAGCTTCTATATTTGTAACAATGTTTCTTAGCAGCTCAGAGCCCAGCAGCAGCAGGCGGGGAACGTTGGAGTCATCCGTCACTGAAGCAAGCAAGCCTCATGTTAACTTCAAGCTGCCTGGCAGCCGGCCGCCATCTTGGCTGGCCGTTAATTTGCATATCACCCTGATTAGCCAATGAAAAGGGTAGTAGACGTACGGCTAATTACCATGTTTCTCTTTTATTAGATAGGCTAAGTGGAATCATACAATATTTGCCCTTCTGCATATGATTTATCTCATTTAGTATGTTTTTTTATATATTTTTTATTGATTAAGATATTACATATGTGTTCTTATCCCCACGTTACCCTCTACCCCCCCACGCCCCATTCATGCCCTCACCCTACCCCCCCGCCCCCGTTGTCCGTGTCCATTGGTTAGGCCTATATGCTTGCATATAAGTCCTTTAGTTGGTCTTTCCCCCTTACCCCCACCCTCCCCTTCCTTCCCTCCAAGGCCCGACAGTCCAATCAATGCCTCTCCGTCTCTGGATCAGTCCTTGTTCATCAGTTTATGTTGTTCATTATATTCCACAAATGAGTGAGATCCTGTGGTATTTATCTGCTCTCCAGTTCCATCCATGCTGTGACAAATGGTAAGAGTTCCTTTTTCTTCTTCCTCTTCTTAAAGAATACCTTTCAGCATTTCATATAATGCTGGTTTGGTGGTGATGAACTCCTTTAGCGTTCTCTTATCTGTGAAGATCTTTATCTGACCTTCTATTCTGAATGATAGCTTTGCTGGGTAAAGTAATCTTGGTTGTAGGTTCTTGGCATTCATCACTTTGAATATTTCTTGCCACTCTCTTCTGGCCTGCATGGTTTCTGTTGAGAAATCAGCTGACAGTAGTATGGGTACTCCCTTATAGGTAACTGGCTGTCTTTCTCTTGCTGCTTTTAAGATTCTCTCTTTGTCTTTTGCTCTTGGCATTTTAATGATGATGTGTCTTGGTGTGGTCCTCTTTGGGTTCCTTTTGTTTGGGGTTCTCTGCACTTCCTGGACTTGTAAGTCTATTTCTTTCACCAGGTAGGGGAAGTTTTCTGTCATTATTTCTTCAAATAGGTTTTCAATATCTTGCCCTCTCTCTTCTTCTGGTACCCCTATAATTCTGATGTTGGTACGCTTGAAGTTGTCCCAGAGGCTCCTTACACTATCTTCATATTTTTGGAATCTTTTTTCTTTTTTCTTTTTCAGTTGGGTCTTTTTTGTTTCTTTGTATTTCAAATCTTTGATTTGATTCTTGGGATCCTCTTTTGTGCTGTTGGATCTCTGTATATTATTCTTTATTTCAGTCAGTGTATGCTTAATTTCTAGTTGGTCCTTTTTCATATCCTCGAGAGTCTCACTAGATTTATTGAGGATCTCACTAAATTTATCGGCGGTTTCCATAAAATTCTTGAAAAACCTTATAAATGTGGCCTTGAACTCTATATCTAGTCGTTTGCTTTCCTCCATTTCTGTAATTTGTGACCTGTTTCTTTGTCTCCGCATTTTTTATGCTTCCCTGTGTTGGTAGAGTAGTTTTGTGTGCTAGGTGTCCTGTAGGGCCCAGTGGCTCAGCCTCCCCACTTACCTGAGGTGGACACTCTTGGTGCACCCCCTTGTGGGCTTTGTGCACAGTCTTGTTGTAGTTATGCCTTGATTGTTGTAGGATCACTGGGAGGAATTGACCTCCAGGCCAATTGGCAGTGAAAATCAGCTGTGTCTGCAGTGGGAGAACTTCTGTGCTGAAGACACCCTTCTGGGGCAAGACTTGCTTCAGTGGGGTTTTGGTGCTCACTGAGTCTGCACCCTGAGTGTGTCCCTTATGGATCTGAGGAGTTGTAATCTGGATGGTCCCCCTCTGACCACTGGGTACACTGGCTCTTGGACCTAAGGAGGTGCTAATCTAGCCTCTGCCTGAGGTTACACAGCAGGAGCTACGAAGAGAACTGGAGATTCCCCTTCCTTTTTTGGAGTTTGGAGGTACCCTGATGAGGCCCAGCTGTGAAGCAATGCAAGCCGCTGTGGGGCCTTGGGCCTTCTCTTGGAAGTTCTGGGTCTGTCTGGCCCAGCTGCAGTTAGGTAGTTTTCAGGTTGCAAAGGGCCGGGGCATTCATATGCAAAAGCCTCTGCTGCAGCCTGGGTGGGGTGGGGTCTCAGGGAATCACAGGGCGGAGCAAGGCGCTATGGCGGATTCTCAGCCCTGCCCTAAGGGGCCCGCATCTGAGTGTCCGGGTAATTGCTGCAAGCACCTCTGAGGGAAAGCCGACCTCAAGTTCCGAGTTCTGCCCGCTGCCAGACAGTCCAGTTTCTCCCCGTATGAGTCCTGGGTCCCCAGAGACTTCCTGGAACCAGAGTTCAGAGCAGTCGGGAGCTTGTGACTCCCTCCCGATTCAAAAAGACAGCCACATCCTCAGGTGCCATCCCCTTTCTGCGCGCGCGAGCCTCCGTACCTCTGCACTTTACTTCCGCAGCTCCTCTGGCTCTCAGCGTGCTTTTCTTTCCTTCTAGTTGTAGAATTTCCACTCAGCCAGCCTTCCTGTAGTTCTGGATGATGTTCGTTTTGTCTTTACGTTGTTTTTTTTGAAGTTGTTGTGGGAGGCAGCAATTTCCCGGTGTTTATCTATGCCGCCATCTTAGTTTCTCCCCATTTAGTATGTTTTTAAGGTTTATCCTGCTGCACCAGAATGCATCAGAATGTTTCTTTCTGATGGATGAATAATATTTCATTGTGTGCCTATAGCACATTTTGTTATCTGTTGTTGGACATTTGGGTTATTTCTACCTTTTAACTATAGAAAATAATGCTGCTATAAATTTACTGTACAAATTTTTTGTTTGAACACCTGTTTTTAATTCTTTTGGGTACATACCTAGGAGTGGAATTACTGGGTCATATGAATTCTATGTTCAACTTTTTGAGGAACCACCAAACCATGTTACACAGTGACTGCACCATTTTATGTTCCCATTAACAATACACAAAGGTTACAATTTCTCCCACATCCTCACTAACACATGTTATTTTCCATTTTTTAGTTTAGATATAATTAACATGTAATGTCATATTAGTTTCAGGTATATTACAAATAATTCAATATCTATAATATGCTAATTAGATATGCTAATTAGACGGGATGACTTTTCGGTCGAGCTTCCTGACGAAGCCAAGGTGGCGGGGGACAAGCCCCTTGCACGAATTTCATGCCTCTAGTTAGTATATATTGTGAAGTGATCACAATAAAGTTAGGTAAAATCCATCATCATATATAGTTACATTTTTTTTTCTTTGTGATGAGAACTTTTAGTATCTATTCTCAAAGCAACTTTCAAATATACAATATGGTATTATAGTATTATACTGTATTACAGTATTATAGTATTACTAGTGGCCTTGTGCATGAAATTTGTGCGGGGGGGGGGGTGGATGTCCCTCAGCCCAGCCTGCACCCTCTCCAATCTGGGACCCCTCGAAGGATGTCCTACTGCCAGTTTACAGGGATTGGGCCTAAACTGACAGTCAGACATCCCTCTCACAATCCGGGACTGCTGGCTCCTAACCACTCACCTGCCTGCCTGCCTGCCTGTCTGATTGCCCCTAACCACTCTGCCTGCCGGTCTGCTCACCCCCAACTGCCCCCTGCTGGCCTGCTCACCCCCACATCCCCTCTCCGCTGGCCTGCTCATCCGCAACTGCCCCCCTGCTCACTCCAAATTGCCCCCCATCGCTGTCCTCATCACCTCCTACTGACCCCCACTGATGACCTGCTTGCCCCCAACTGGCCCCCCTGCTAGTCTGCTTACCCCCAGTGGCCCCGCCCCCCATCAGCCTTATTACCCACAACTGCCCTCCCCTCTTGGCTTCTAACTGCCTCTACCTAGGCCCCGCCACCATGGCTTTGTCCAGAAGAACGTCTGGAAGGTCTCCCAGTCTAATTAGCATATTACCCTTTTATTAGAATAGATAGAGACCTGGTGCACGGTTGGGGGCTGGCTGGTTTGCCCTGAAGGGTGTCCTGGATCAGGGTGGGGGTCTTGCTGGGGTGCCTGGCCAGCCTGGGTGAGAGGCTGATGGCTGTTTTCAGGCTGGTCAAGCCCCCCAGTGGGAACCCTCACCCCATGGAGGTGTGGCCAGCCTGGGTGAGGGGCTGAGGGCCGTTTTCAGGCTGGCCATGCCCCCTGGTGACCCAAGCTCCCAGCCTCTCCTTTTTTTGTTTTTGTTTTTGTTTGTTTTTCAGTGCCTCCTCAAGCAGAGGCCAGGGCAGGCTGGAAGCAGGTATCTGGGATTTATTTATCTTCTATAATTGAAACTTTGTAGCCTTGAGTGGAGCCCAAGGCCGGCCAGGGCAGGCGGGAAGCTTGGCTTCATCCATCGCTGGGGGCAACCCAAGCCTCCTGCTCGCTCCAGCTCTGTGGCAGCCTCAATCTTAGTTGGGTTAATTTGCATACTTGCTCCCGATTGGCTGGTGTGTGTAGCAGCGTGGCAGAGTGATGGTTAATTTGCATGTTTCTCTTTTATTAGTGTAGATTACTATAGTCATTAGGCTCTATATTACATCCCTATGACTAATTTATTTTATAGTTGGATGTTTATTATTTTTAACCTCCTTCACCTATTTCTCCCTCCCCCACTTCCCACCCCCTGCCTCTGGTGATCACCAATCTGTTCTCTGTATCCATGAGCTCCTTTGTTTGAGCTTTTTTTTTTTCTTCAATTCCACATATAAGTGAGATCTTATGGTATTTTTCTTTCTCTTTGACTTATTGAATTTAGCATAAAACCCTCAAGGTTCATCCATGTTGGCTCAAATGACAAAACTGCATTATTTTTAATGGCTGAATAGTATTCTATTGTAGATATACTACATTTTTCCCCTCTTAACATTTTAAAAAAATATATTTTATTGATTTTTTACAGAGAGGAAGGGAGAGGGATAGAGAGTTAGAAACATCAATGAGAGAGAAACATCGATCAGCTGCCTCCTGCACACCCCTATTGGGGATGTGCCTCAACCAAGGTACATGCCCTTGACCGGAATCAAACCTGGGACCCTTGAGTCCACAGGCCGACGCTCTATCCACTGAGCCAAACCGGTTAGGGCCCCTCTTAACATTTTAAAAAATAAAGTTAAACAGTGAAACAAATCTCACAAGCTGCCTCCCTGTTCATCCCTCCACCTCCTTCCCTTCCCCATAGTCTTCAGCACTGACTCCCTTTCCTTCACCCCACTCACAGACACAGGGCATCCAACTGAGCAAACTAAACTGCTCTAAGTACAAGGAGACATGATGAAAGGAGGAGGTGAATTGTGTCCACATCCAAGGTTAAACTGAACAAGTCAGCATTTTATGGGTTCTAGATTGTTTCCTTTTATTAGCCAAATTGAAAAAAAGAAATTCCCTGGACAGATACTTCAAAGCTGAAGCCCCCAGGACCACCAAAGAATGCCTCGAAGATATTGTTTGCATCAAAATCACCCATATTCATGCCCTCCTCCTCCTCTAGGTCCCGTCCACTGTCATAGCGAGTCTTTTTCTTGGGATCAGAGAAGATGGTAAAAGCGTCTCCTACTTCCTTGAACTTTTTCTTCTCCTCCTTCTGAACTTCCGCAATGGCTCCACTGTGCCGATGTGGACAGTGCATCAAGGCCCGTTTCCAATAAGCTTTCTTGATCTTATCCTCAGAGGCTTTCTTGTTCACTCCCAGAATCTTGTAGTAATCTTTATATATATTTGGGGTCTATCCCTAGGGCTTCTGTGTACAGTTCATATGCTAGCTTGTCATTTCCTTTTTTAAAGGCTTTATTCCCATCTTCTTTGCTTTCAGTGCTTTGGCATTTGTGCAAGCAACACAGGCCTTTTCATGGTCAGGAGCCATCCTGAGAGCCTGTACAAAAAACTGAACCACCTTCTCAATATAATCTTCATAATAAGGACAAAGACCTCATGCATACAGATCATCCGCATTCGTGGAATCCATTCATAAAATGTCACTGGCCACAGATTGTGCTTCTGGATAATGCCCAGCATTGCTAAACATTCTGCTTTGAGGATTTTTGTTGTTGTTAATTCTTACCCGAGTACCCCCCCCCCCCGCCCTCCCCCCCCCCCACACACAGACACTGATTTTTAGAGAAAGTGGAAGGGAAGGGGGGGGGGAGAGAGAGAGAGAGAGAGAGAGAGAGAGTGAGAGAGAGAGAGAGAGAGAGTGAGAGAGAGAGAGAGAGAAACACCGATATGAGAGAGACACATCCCCTGCACATGCCCCAATGGGGGCAGGGATTGAGCCTGCAACCGAGGTACAAGATACATGCCTTTGACCGGAATTGAACCCCAGACCCTTCAGTCCTCAGGCTGACACTCTACCCACTGAACCAAACTAGCTAAGGACTGCTTTGAGGATATTGAAGTGATGGCAAGCAAATTGTAGGGCATGATCCATGCAGAAAACCACTTTCTGAAAACCCCACTTCTCAAAATCCATTTCTACTGTTCCCTCATATTCTCTGACTGCATTGGCATTCTGGAATGCCTGTGGCTCCTGAGCATTTTTGTGATCTAATTCTAGGGCTCTCTGGAAACTGCAACATGCTGCCATGGCAGTCCCTAACGATAGGTGGCATTTGCCTTCTTGTAGATGTCTCTATGAAACTGTCATCCAACCTCACTGACTGCTGTGCATTTCCAAGAGTTTCCTGGAACCTTCTGAGCATTATCAAGGTAGCTGCTTGATTCCCATAATAGCTAGCATTTTTAGGACACATATCTATGGCTTTTATATAATACTTACAAGCTTCACTGTAATCTTTCTTGGTATAGTATGCATTTCTTTGTTCCTTGAAAGACTCTGCTTCCCTGGAATGACCTCTGAGTAACTTCCGCATCACTCAGCACTGGAGAAAGGGGACAAACATTAGTGGAGTAAGGGAGAAATGGGCTCTCAGAGGGACTCTGCATCAGACCACAAGGCACCTAGGCAGCCACTGACCATTGTTTTCCAATATTCTAAAATCTTCTTCGCTTTTCTTCGTCAGGCAGCTCTGGTTTGGTCGCTGCCATTACCACATCACACCCCAGGGCAGCCACCATCTTACGGCCTAGACCAGAGAGTCCACATTTTCTTTATCCATTCATCCATCTATGGACATTTAGGTTGTTTCCATATCTTAGCTATTGTAAATAATGCAATGAATACGGGAGTGTATATGTCTTTTTGAGTCAGTGTTTTCATTTTCTTTGGATAAATATCCAGAAATGGAATTGCTGGATCATATGGTAGTTCTATTTTTTTAATTCATTTTTTCCTTTTTATTTTTTTCTTTATTGATTAAGGTATTACAAATGTGTCCTTATTCCCCTATTGCCCCCCAGCCCCCAGTCTGCCCTCACCCTCACCCCCTGTTGTCTGTGTCCATCGCTTATGCTTATATGCATTCATACAGGTCCTTTGGTTGATCTCTCCCCCTTATCCCTACTCTCCCCTACCCTCCCTCTGAGGTTTGAGCATCTGATCAATGTTTCTCTGTCTCTAGATCTGTTTTTGTTCATCGGTTTATGTTGTTCATTATAATCCACAAATGAATGAGATCATGTGATATTTATCTTTCTCTGACTGACTTATTTCACTTAGCATAATGCTCTCCAGTTCCATTCATGCTGTTGCAAATGGTAGGAGTTCCTTCCTTTTTACAGCAGCATAGTATTCTATTGTGTAGATGTACCACAGTTTTTTAACCCACTCATCTGCTGATGGGCACTTAGGCTGATTCCAAATCTTAGCTATTGTAAATTGTGCTGCTATGGACATAGGGGTGCATATATCCTTTCTGATTGGTGTTTCTAGTTTCTTGGGATATATTCCTAGAAGTGGGATCACTGGGTCAAATGGAAGTTCCATTTTTAGTTTTTTGAGGAAACTCCATACTGTTCTCCACAGTGGCTGCACCAGTCTGCATTCCTACCAGCAATGTATGAGGGTTCCTTTTTCTCCGCATCCTCACCTGCACTTTTCATTTGTTGTTGATAGCCATTCTGACAGGTGTGAGATGGTACCTCATTGTTGTTTTGATTTGCATCTCTCGGATGATGAGTGACTGTGAGCATGTTTTCATATGTCTCTTGGCCTTCCTTATGTCCTCTTTTGAAAAGTGTCTATTTAGGTCTGTTGCTCATTTTTTGATTGGGTTGTTTATCTTCCTTTTGTTAAGTTGTATGAGTTCCCTGTAAATTTTGGAGATTAAACCCTTATCGGAGATAACATTGGCAAATATGTTCTCCCATGCAGTGGGTTTTCTTATTGTTTTGTTGATGGTTTCTTTTGCTGTGCAGAAGCTTTTTATCTTGATGTAGTTCTATTTGTTTATTTTCTCTTTAGTTTCCATTGCCCTAGGAGCTGTATTGGTGAAGATAATGCTTCGGCATATATCTGAGATTTTGCTACCTGTGGATTCCTCTAACATTTTTATGGTTTCCTGTCTTATGTTTAAGTCCTTGGTCTATTTTGAGTTTATTTTTGTGTATGGTGTAAGTTGGTGGTCTAGTTTCTTTTTTTTGCATGTGTCTGACAAAATTTCCCAGCACCATTTATTGAAGAGACTATCTTGACTCCATTGTATGTTCCTGCCTCCATTGTTAAATATGAATTGAGCATAGTGGTTTGGGTCGATTTCTGGGTTCTTTATTCTATTCAATTGGTCTATATGTCTGTTCTTGTGCCAGTACCAGGCAGTTTTGAGAACAGTGGCTTTGTAATACATCTTGATATCTGGTATTGAGATTCCTCCTACTTTGTTCTTCTTTCTCAGGATCGCTGCAGCTATTGGGGGTCTTTTTTTATTCCAGATGAATTTTTGGAGAGTTCTTTCTAGATCTGTGAAATATGCTGCTGGTATTTTAATGGGGAGTGCATTGAATCTATGGATTGTTTTGGGTAGTATGGACATTTTAATGATGTTGATTATACCAATCCATGAACACGGTATGTTATTCCAACTGTTTATGTCCTCCTCTATCCCTTTTTCAACATGCTGTAGTTTTCTGAATAGACGTCTTTTACCTCCTTAGTTAAGTTAATTCCTAGGTATCTTTATTTTTGCGCAATGGTAAATGGGATTGTTTTTTTAATCTCTACTTCTATAAGTTCACTATTGGTGTATAAAAATGCCATAGATTTCTTGGCATTAATTTTGTATCCTGCTGTGTTGCCAAATTCATTTATTAAGTCTAATAATTTTTTTATGTCTTTAGGGTTTTCTATGTACAGTATCATGTCATCTGTGAATAATGACAATTTTACTTCTTCTTTTCCAATTTGGATGCCTTTTATTTCTTCTTCTTGTCTGATTGCTCTGGCTTGCACTTCCAGTACTATGTTGAACAGGAGTGGTGAAAGTGGGCATCCCTGTCTCTTGTTCCTGTTCTTAAGGGAAATGGTTTTAGTTTTTGTCCATTGAGTATGATGTTGGCTGTAGGTTTGTCATATAAGGCTTTTATTATGTTGTGGTATGATTCTTCTATTCCCACTTTGCTGAGCGTTTTTATCAGAAAAGAGTGTTGGACTTTGTCAAATGCCTTTTCTGCATCAATTGATATGATTATGTGATTTTGTCTCTCAATTTGTTTATGTGATGTATCATGTTTATTGATTTGCAGATATTGTACTAACCTTGCATCCCTGGAATAAATCTCACTTGGTCATGGTGTATGATCTTTCTAATGTAATGCTGGATCCGGTTTGCTAGAATTTTATTGAGGATTTCAGCATCTATGTTCATCAGGGATATTGGCCTGTAATTCTCTTTCTTTGTAGTGTCTTTATCTGGTTTGGGATTAGGGTAATGCTGGCTTCATAGAAGAGCTTGGAAGTGTGCCTTACTCTTGAATTTTTTGGAATAGTCTGAGAGGGATTCGTTTTAGTTCTTCGAATATTCGGTAAAACTCCCCTGTGAAGCCATCTGGTCCAGGGCTTTTGTTTGCTGGAAGTTTTTTGATTACTGTTTCAATTTCATCAGTAGTTATAAGCCTATTTAGATTTTTTGATTCTTCCTGATTGAGTTTTGGAAGCTTGTATTTTTCTAAGAATGTGTACATTTTGTCGAGGTTGTCCAGTTTGTTGGAGTAGAGTTGTTCTTAGTATATTTTTTATTACCCTTTGTATATCAGTAGGATCAGTTGTTACTTCACCTCTTTCATTTCTGATTTTGTTTATTTGGGTCCTCTCTCTTTGTTTCTTGGTAAGCCTGGTTAGAGAATCATCAATCTTGTTTATCCTTTCAAAGAACCAGCTCTTGGTTTCATTGATCTTTTGTATTGTTTTTTTGTTTGTTTGTTTTTTGTCTCTATGTTGTTTATTTCTGCTCTGATCTTTATTATTTCCTTCCTTCTGAATATTGTGGGCTTTTATTGTTGCTCTCTTTCTAATTCTTTAAGTTGCAAGGTTAGATAATTTACTACCAGTTTTTATTGTTTTTGGAGGTAGGCCTGTAGAGCTATGAACTTCCCTCTCAGGACTGCTTTCACTGTGTGACATGGATTTTGGATTGTCGTGTTTTCATTGTCATTTGTTTCCAGGATGCTTTTTATTTCTTCTTGATCTCTTTGGTAACCCAATCATTGTTTCATAGCATGTTATTTAGCCTCCAAGTGTTTGATTTTTTTTCCATTGTTTTTATTGTAGTTAATTTCTAGTCTTATGACATTGTGATCTGAGAAGATGCTTTTTATGATTTCTATCCTCTTGAATTTGAAGAGACTTTGCCTGTGTCCTAATATGTGGTCTATTTTTGAAAATGTCTCATGTGCACTGGAGGAGAATGTATATTCTGTAGGTTTGGAGTAAAATATTCTGAAAATGTCAATTAAGTCCATCTGATCTAGGGAGTCATTTAGGATTGCTGTTTCTTTGCTGATTTTTTGTTTAGAGGATTTATCCAGTGGTGTCAGTGGGATATTAAAGTCACCTACTATGACTGTATTGCTATCGATCTCTCCCTTGATATGTTCCAGAAGTTTTTGATGTATTTGGGTGCTCCTGTATTGGGTGCATATATGTTTACCTGAGTTATATCTTCTTGTTGAATTGCTCCCTTTAGTATTATGTATAGGCCTTCCTTATCTCTTCTTATGGCCTTTACTTTGAGATCTATTTTGTTAGCTATGAGTATTGCAAACCCAGCTTTTTTCTCATTTCCATTTGCCTGAAAAATTTTTTTCCATCCCTTCACTCTCAGTCTGTGTGAATCCTTTGTTCTGAGGTGGGTCTCTTGCAGACAGAAATATATGGGTCATGTTTTCTTATCCATTCAGCTTGTTTTCTTATCCATTCATCTATGTCTTTTGATTGGAGCATTTAATCTATCTACATTTAATGTTATTATTGATAAGTACTTGTTTGTCATTATTTTTATTCTTAATGTTTGTGTTTCTTCTTACCTTTCAGTTTGTTCTTTTTAAAGCAGTCCCTCTAGAATTTCTTGCATTGCTGGCTTGGTGGTAATAAACTCTCTTAGCCCTTTTTCTGTCTGTGAAGCTATTGATTCCACCTTGAAATTTGAATGATAGCCTTGCTGGGTAAAGTATTCTTGGATTCAGTCCCTTCTTTGCATCACTTTGTATATTTCATTCCATTCCCTTCTGGCTCGGTGTGTTTCTGTTGAGAAATCAGTTGATATTCTAATAGGAGAACCCTTGTAGGTATCAACTTTCTGTCTCTCTCTGGCAGCCTTTAAAATTCTTACTTTGGTCCAGCTGGTGTGGCTCAACAGTTGAGCATCGACCCAGGAACCAGGAAGTCGCTGGTTCGATTCCTGGTCAGGGCACATGCCCAGCTTGCAGGCTTGATCCCCAGTGTGGGTCCGTGAAGAAAGCAGCCAATCAATGACTTTCTGTCTCATCGATGTTTCTATCTCTCTCCCTTTCACTTCTTCTCTCTCTAAAAATCAATAAAAAAATTTTTTTTTAAAAATTCTTACTTTGTCGTTGGTGTTTGCCAATTTAATTATGATGTGTCTTGGTGTCAGTCTTTTGTGGTTCATCTTGTTTGGGACTCTATGTGCTTCTTGGACTTGCGCAGTTTTTTTCTTGCCAATATCAGGAAAGTTTTCTGTCATTATTTCTTCAAAACAGGTTTTCTATTCCTTGTGTCTCTTTCTCTCCTTCTGGTACCCCTATTATGCAAATGTTGTTTTGTTTTGTATTGTCCCAAAGCTCCCTTAGGCTCTCCTCTTGCTTTTTAAATTTTCTTTCCAGTTGCTGCTGTGTTTGTGTGTTTTTTCCTACCTTGTCTTCTAATACGCTGATGCGGTCCTCAGCCTCTTCTAGTCTTCTGTTTAAGCCTTCCATCATGTTCTTTATTGCAGCTATGTCCTTCTTCATTTCCTCTTGGTTCCTTTTCATGTTGGTGACATTCTCATTCAGCTCCTTATAATTCTTGTTGAGTTGTGTGTATTTGTCCTCCAGCTGTTTGAGCATCCTTATAACCATTACTATGAATTCTTTCTCTGACATGTTACTAGTCTCAATTTCATTTAACTCCCTTTCTAGTGATTCCTCTTTTTCTTTCCTTTGGGGATTGCTTTTTTGTCTTCCCATGTTTTGCTGTAATGTTTTAATTGTAGATCCGATTGCTTTGCTACCCAGGTTCTTTTGGGGATGGTGCTACTGGTGTGATCTCTCAGGTCTCCTGGGCTTGGTAACCTAGCATAGCTCCCTACTTGAGCTATTTGGGTTCTCTTGATGTAAGTCTGCGAGCTGGAAAGGCGCAACTGCAGTGTCTAGAAGTCAGCAGCCATGGAGGGCGGTGTCCCAAGTTTTGCTGTCTTGCACCCTTGGTTGAAATCTTGCATGCCCAGCGGGGACTCACAGTGGCACCCAGAAGCTATCTGTTGGGGTGGTGGGACTCAGGTGGCCTGTGCTCTAGAGAGGCGTGACTGTGGTGTCCAGAGTTCTGTAACTGTGGGGTGGGGAGACTCAGCTTTTGCTGTTGCTGCTTCCGTGGTTGGATACACGTGTCCCCAGTGGCAGCTCACAGGGGCACCGCGGTGCGTTTGCCATCAGGGTGTACTGATGCACGCTGAAGGGCCCTGGCACTGAAGCCACGTGATCAAGGTGTCTGTGAGCAGGTATCCCGGAAGAGGGTATTCAGAGTTTCTACAGCCCCGTATTGCACCCCTGTTTGTCTAAGATTGCACCTAGCCAGGGCTCACAGAGGCTCCCAAGTGCGCCCTGTGCATTGATGGGCACAGGGGGCCTCGGTAGTTCTATAATTAATTTTTTGAGGAGTCTCCATACTGTTTTCCATAGTGGCGGCACCAATTTACATTCCTGCCAACAGTGTGAACAAGAATCCCCTGCTCTTTCCATCCTTTCCAACACTAGCTATTTCTTATCTTTTTGATAATAGCCATTCTAACAGGTGTAAGGTGATATCTTACTGTGGTTTTGGTTTACATTTTGTTGGTGGTTAGTGATGTTGAGCACCATTTCATGTACTTGTTGGCCATCTGTATGTCTTCTTGGGAAAAATGTCTCTACAGATAGTCTGCCCATTTTAAAAATTGGATATTTTTCCTCTTAAGTTGTATAAATTTTATACAACTTAGTAAATTGCTTTTCATTTTGTTGATTAGTTTTCTTTGTTGTGCAGAAGTGTTTCAGTTTAATGTAGTCCCACTTGTTTATTTTTGCTTTTGTTGCTCTTACTTGTGGTGTCAAATACAAAAAATCATTGCCAAGACTGATGTCAACAAGCTTACTGCCCATGTTTTCTTGTAGGAATTTTATGGTTTTGGGTCTTATGTTCAAGTCTTTGATCTATTTTGAGTTAACTTTTGTGTATGGTGTAAGAGAGTGGGTCAGATTTATTCTTTTGAATTATTGCTGTTCAGGTTTTCCAACATCATTTATTAAAGAGTATGTCCTTTTCCCATTGTATATTATAAATGAGTTGACCATTTATGTGTGCCTTTAATTCTGTTACATTGATCTATGTGTCTGTTTTTATGCCAATACCATAATGTTTAGATTACTATAGCTTTGTGATATAGCTTGAAATCAGGAAGCATGATGTCTCCAGATTTGTTCTTTTTTCTCAATATTGCTATGCCTATTCAGGGTCTTTTTTTTATTCTATACAAATTTAGGATTGTTTGTTCTATTTCTGTGAAAAATGGCATTGAAATTTTTATAAGGATTGCATCAAGTCTGTAGTTTGTTTTGGGTAGCTAGTATGGACATTTTAACAATATCAATTCTTCCAATCCATGAGCATGCAATACCTTTTATTTATTTGTGCCTTTTTCAATTTCTTTAATCATTGAATAGTATATTAGCTGTGGGCTTGTCATATATGGCTATTATTCAGTTGAGGTATGTTCCTTCTATATGCACTTAAGTGCCCATCATATATGAATGCATAAGGAATATATATATATATATATATATATATATATATATATATAATATCCTAATATATAAAAATCTAGGGTCCATAACGACCGACTGAAGGCTCCACCGAACACCAGAAGTCAGTCCTGAAGTCAGTGCTGGTTTGCCGTGGCGACCCAGCACTGACTGCCGCTGGTGCAGGTGTGGCAACCCAGCACTGACTGCTGAGGGGGCTGCGGATCAGGCTCAGAGAGAGGCCCAGAGAGAGAGGCAGGGTCTGATCCGCAGCCCCCATGGCAGCTGTTGCCTCTCTCTTTCTCCCCGGACTTTTCCAGCAGCTGCGCCTCTATTTCTCTCGTGCCTCTGTTGGGGCTGCTGATCAGCCCCACCTCTCTGATCAGGCCTGGAGATAGGACCAGAGATGATGACTGGCGTAAAACTAACCAATCAGAACCAAATCTGGGTGTATTGTGAGGAGCCAATGGCTGCCTAGGAGGTGGAGCTTTTGACGCTGACTGGCATAGAAACTGACCAATCAGAACTGACTGGCAGGGGAGGGTGGTTGGGGGCAAGATCAGGCCTGCAGGGGGGTGGGCAGTTAGGGGTGATCAGGTAGGCAGAGGCAGTTAGGGGCGATCAGGCTGCCAGGGGAGGGCAGTTGTGGGAGAGATCAGGCCACCAGCAGGGGAGGGCAGTTGGGGGCGAGATCAGGCCGGCAGGGGAGGGCAGTTAGGGGCGATCAGGCAGGCAGGCAGAGGGGTTAGGGGCAATCAGGCAGGCAGAGGCAGTTAGGGGTGATCAGGCAGGCAGGCAGGTGAGCGGTTAGGAGCCAGTGGTCCCAGATTGTGAGAGGGATGTCCGACTGCTGGTTTAGGTTGGATCCCATCCCCAAGGGGTCCCAAATTGGAGAGGGTGCAGGCTGGGCTGAGGGAACACCTCCATGCACGAATTCTGTGCACCAGGCCACTAGTACTTATATATAAAACTAAGCCATAAAAAATAATGAAATCTTGCCATTTGTAGGCTGATGCTCTATCCACTGAGCCAAACCGGTCGGGGCTAATCTTGCCATTTGTGACAACATGAATGACCTAGAGGATATTATGCTAAGTGAAATAAGTGAGAGAAAGATAAACTTATATGATGCAGCAGAAGCAATTCTAAGATGGAAGTTCATAGCAATAAATGCTCACATCAAGAAACAAGAAAATCTCAAATAAACAACCTAACTTTACAAACACTGTATTATTTCACTTATAGTAGAATTTGAAAAACTAAACAGATGAAAGAACAAAACAAATAGACTCATAGACAAAAACAAACTAATTGTTGCCAGAGGGTTAAGTGGTGAGAGGATGGGTGAAGGGGATTAATAAGTATAAACTCAACAAAATAACAAAGCAACCAACTGAATGGGAGAAGATATTTGCAAACAACAGCTTCCAGATATGTTATTTATTTATTTATTTTTATAAATCTTCATTGTTGAAAGTATTACATATGTCTCCCTTATCCCCCATTGACCCCCTCCTGCCCCTCCATCCCCCTAGGACAGTGGTCGGCAAACTCATTAGTCATCAGAGCCAAATATCAACAGTACAACGATTAAAATTTCTTTGAGAGCCAAATTTTTTAAACTTAAACTATATAGGTAGGTACATTGTTATTAACTTAATTAGGGTACTCCTAAGCTGGCCTTTGCTAAAAACGTCCTCAATCTGATTGAGGTACGTTCGCTGAGGTCGACCCCTTCCAACTCTCCCATCCACACTTGTCTTGTATACTTGTTTCAGATAGACGAGTGTGGATGGGAGAGTTGGAAGGGGTCGACCTCAGCGAACATACCTCAAAACAATGTACCTCCCTCGGGCTGCATATACCGTGGCCCGCCTGTGCCGTGTCTCCCGCCGCCCGAACGACTGACACCCCCCACTTCTTCTAATGCCACTTCTTCAAAATAGACTCGTCCAGGCCGAAAACCGACTTCTGTGCATGGGCCACTAAGTTTCAATCACACTGTACGTGCGCGCCGCACATGGTATTTTGTGAAAGAGCCACTCTCAAGGGGCCAAAGAGCCGCATGTGGCTCTCGAGCCGCGGTTTGCCGACCACTGCCCTAGGCCTTTACCACCCTATAGTCTTTGTCCATGGGCCATGCATACATGCATACAAGGTCTTTGGTTGATTAACTCCCACCCACCCACCCTCCACTGCTTTCCCTCTGAGATTCTCCACTTGTTCCATGCTTCCATTTCTCTGGATACACTTCGTTCATCAGTTTATTTTGTTACATAGATTCTACATATGAATGAGATCATGTGATACTTGTCTTTCTCTGACTGGCTTATTTCCCTTAGCATGATACTCTTCAGGTCCCTCAAAGAAGGATTGTCTCAAAGAAGGATCTCTTTTTTACAGCTGCATAGTATTCCACGGTATAAATGTACCACAGTTTTTTTATCCACTCACCTACTGATGGGCACTTGGGCTGTTTCTAGATCATAGCTATTGTAAATTGTGCCACCATGAACATAGGGGTGCATACATTCTTTCTGACTGGTGTTTTGGTTTTTTAGGATATATTCCTAGAACTGGGATCAGTGGGTCAAATGGCAGTTTCATATTTAATTTTTTGAGGAAACTCCATACTGTTTTCTTTCTTTTTAAAAAAATATTTTTTATTGACTTCAGAGAGGAAGGAGAGGGAGAGATAAAAACATCAATGATGAGAGAGAAGCATTGATTGGCTGCCTCCTGCAAATGCCCTACTGGGGATTGAGCTGCAACCCAAGCATGTGCCCTTGACTGGAATTGAACCTGGGACCCTTTAGTCCACAGGTCGATGCTCTATCCACTGAGCCAAACCAGCTAGGGCCATACTGTTTTTTAAAAAAATATATTTTATTGATTTTTTACAGAGAGGAAGGGAGAGGGATAGAGAGTTAGAAACATCGATGAGGAAGAAATATCGATCAGCTGCCTCCTGCACACCCCCTACTGGGGATGTGCCCGCAACCAAGGTACATGCCCTTGACCGGAATCAAACCTGGGACCCCTCAGTCCGCAGGCTGACGCTCCATCCACTGAGCCAAACCGGTTAGGGTGGCCATACTGTTTTTCACATTGGCTGCACCAGTCTGCATTCCCACCAACAGTGTACTGAAGGTTTCCTTTTCTCCACATCCTCACCAGCACTTGTCATTTGTTGATTTGTTGATGGTAGCCATTCTGACAGGTATAAAGTGATACCTCATTGTCATTTTTTTTTTTTTTAGAAACTGTTTATTTTCCATCAACTTTATTTTCGTTCCGTTCTGTTAGGAATTTGTGGAAGAACAGCTTAGGACCACTCAGTGGTTGTTCCTACCCATTCAGTAGCCTGAGCAGTGGGGGCTGCAGACCAGTCTTCAGTGGCAGGCTGAGCCCTCCAGTCTTCAGTAGGAAACTGCTGAATGGGTACAGAGGGCACCTGCACGCCTTCAGACCAGTCTGTTACCTCAGGCTGAGCAGTAGTGAACTCAGGAGCAGGAGCAGTCCATTCACCCTGAAATTTCTCCTTGGTCACAGCCTTTTCGGCAGCGGCCTGCTCTTCCTTTTCAATCTCTTCAGGATCTCTGTAGAAGTAAAGATCAGGCATGACTTCCCACGGGTGTTCACGGGAGATAGTGCCACGCATGTGGAGTGCTTTCTGGGCCAGCATTCACCACATCAGACCCACTGAGTGAGCCCCCTTGTTGTTGCAAGGGATGGCGATGTCCACATAGCGCAGCGGAGAGTCTGTGTTACACAGAGCAATGGTGGGCAGGTTAACGTAAGACGCCTCTGTGAGAGGCTGGTGGTCAGCCCTGGGGTCAGTAACCACCAGAAGTCTTGGCTCCCGGAAGGCTGCCTGCATCTGGTTGGTGAAGGTTCCAGGAGTGAAGCGGCCGGCAATAGGAGTGGCTCCAGTGGCAGCAGCAAACGTCAGCACAGCTCACTGACCAGTATTCCTGGACGATATGACACTGACGTCAGCTGGGTTTTCGATGGCAACAATGGCACGAGCTGCCAGCAGAAGCTTCTCCCAGGTTCTCTTCAGATTGATGATGTAGATGCCATCACTTTTCCTTTTGTAGTTGTACTGTTCCATTTGGAAGTCAAGGTTGGTGCCACCTAAGTGGGTTCCTGCTGCAAGGAACTTGAGGATATCCTCCTCCTTCATTTGCAGGACATCAAGGGCTCCGGACATTGTGAAAAGTTTCCCTTTAAGTTATGTGGGAACCGAGAACAACGCCGTATGGAGCCCTCCCTGGGTAGTGCGGAAAGCTCATTGTCATTTTAATTTGCATGTCTCTGATGATGAGTGACTTTGAGCATTTTTTCATATGTCTCTTGGCCATCTGTATGTCCACTTTGAGAAGTGTCTATTTAGGTCCTTTGCCCATTTCTTTTTTTTTTTTTTTACAATAATAGAACTATTTTATTAAACATATGAATGTACTTTTTCTCCTGTGCCACACGAGGCTACCACTCTAGAACTTCCTATTTACCAAAACACTTGGCAGCAGTCATGACAAGTTGAAGAAAAGTGCAATTCTGAAAGTAACACCACATAATCAAAATGGGGAACAAAACCAGGCAGAAGTTAGCAGGTTTCTTGGCTAGCTCTCTGCTGACAGACCCTAATCATACTCAACAGGTAATATTTTAGGAATAGAGACTCCTGAGTATTTAAGTAATACTGCCCAACTCTATTGGCAGCATCCCTTTTCTACTTCCATCTATCCAGATGGAATTATAACTAATAATTTGTAACTTCTTTTTAAGAAATTCCAGTTTGGCTCACACCCCTATGAGCTGCCTATCTCACTTTGAATTTCAAAATAACAGAAGAGCAGTAAGTTTCAAAATGATGTCAATTGAGACATTTTATGGATGAAACCTACTTTCTAGAAGTCAACTGTTCAAAACATATGCACAGCTGGACACAACAGACTGAGAAAATAGGTCCTGCTGGAAAATATGTTGGGTACTAATTAGATCCAGTTATTCTGCATCTGTGGATTTAAAATGATCATCATCCACAGTGGAATAGATGTGTCCCTTGTTGCTTAAAAAATCCACAGCTTGCTTGATTGAGGCTATAGGCATGTGCTGAAGCTGATTCTTGAGGTCGGGAAAGTTCAACCCTTCAGGTCTTGGGCAAGCCTTAATCAAATTCAGCACCTGGTTTTGGGCCACAGTGAGGCTATTTGCCGGTATGAGGCTATTCCCACCAAAGCTCCCTGCTTCACCCATTCCTGGATTGCTGATAGGCGCTCTCCCGGCTGAGGGCTAGCTGTTAGCTTTGGTCAGCATCATGTGTGCATTCACTACTTCCAGAATATGTGCGGTGAACTCATTCATATCCTCCAGGGGCATGATCTTAAAGGCCACCAGGCTTTTTTTGTTCTGAAAAGATCTCAGATGGCCAGTCACTTTCACATACGTTTCTGGAGGAACCACAGTGTTTTCACCACTGGCATCATCTGTGTCAACCCACTGGCGAACATCCGTGGGTGCAGCTGTCATGTCATCTATTTTGTAAACAATGTTGGTTGGAGCCTTCTCAGCATGTCTGATTATCCCCACAATAGTGACCTGTGATATCTCTACACTCCCAGTTCTGAACACTTCATCAACCAGAGTGGCAGAAAGCAGCTGAGATATGGTACAGGGTACAATGTGCTGGGCTCGGGTTCTTGTTCCACATCTTGGTCACGACTCCCTCAGGAAAGACGCCCAGAAGGCTCCGGTCCATTGGGTTAGCCGGAGGCCGCAGAACCCTGTTGCGGCCGCAGCTCCTTTGCCCATTTCTTAGCTGGATTGTTTGTCTTCCTTTTGTTAAGTTGTATGAGTTCCTTATATATTTTGGATATAAACTCTGTATCAGATGTATTTGGCAATGATGTATCATTGCCAAATATGTTCTCCCATACAGTGGGCTCCCTTTTTGTTTTGTTGATGGATTCTTTTGCTGTACAGAAGCTTTTTATTTTGATGTAGCCCTATTTGTTTATTTTCTCTTTAGTTTCCTTTGCGCTAGGAGATGTATTAGTAAACATATTGCTACGAGATATGTTTGATTTTTTTTCTGCCTAATTCTTGTAGGATTTTTATGATTTCCTGACTTATATTTAAGTCTAGTTTAATTTTTTTTGCATGTATCTTTCCAATTTTCCCAGCACCATTTATTGAGGAGACTGTCTCTGCTCCATTGTATGCTCTTGCCTCCTATTTCAAATATTGAGTATAATAGCTTTGGTTGATTCCTGCATTCTCTGTTCAGTTCCATTGATCTATATGCCTGTTCTTGTGCCAGTTCCAGGCTGTTTTGAGTACAATGGCTTTGTAGTATAACTTGATACAGTGGGACCTTGACTTACAAGTTTAATTCGTTCCGTGATGGAGCTCGTAACTCAAATTACTCCTATGTCAAATCAAAAGTGAACGAGTGAGACACGTGATGCTGGGCTGATGTGGCGTTCACTGTGACATTCGCTGCGCCAACTAGCGGTGGGGTATCTGAAGCTGGCTCGTAACCCGAATTTTAGCTCGCAACTCAAAGGAAAAAATTGGCCGAGAGATGGCTCGTATCTAGAAAAACTCGTTAGTTGGGACACTCATAAGTCAAGGCCCCACTGTATCTGGTATTGTGATTCCTCCAACTTTGTCCTTCTTTCTCAGAATTACAGCAGCTATTTGGGGTCTTTATTTGTTTCCTATAAATTTTTGGAGTGTTTGTTCTAGTTCTGTGATATATGCCACTGGTATTTTAATAGGAATTGCATTGAATCAATAGATTTCTTTGGGTAGTATGGACATTTTAATGATGTTGATTCTACTAATCCGTGAACATGGTATATTCTTCCACTTGTTTATATCTTCTTCTACCTCTTTTTCAATGTCCTGTTGTTTTCAGAGTACAGATCTTTTACTTTCTTGGTTAGGTTTATTCCTAAGTATCTTAATTTTTTGTTGCAATGGTAAATGGGATTTTTTTAAAAAAATTTCTCTTTCTGAGAGTTCACAATTGGTGCATAAAAATGCTATGGATTATTTGGTATTAATTTTGTATCCTGCTGCATTTCCAAATTCATTTATTAAGCCTTGTAGTTTTTTTATGGAGTCTTTAGGGTTTTTTTATGTACAGTATCATATCATCTGTGAATAATCCATTCACATTTAAGGTTATTATTGACTAGAGGCCCAGTGCACAAGGTGTTTTCCAATAGAGTGGGTCAACTGGTCTCCTGCCTCCCCCACACCCCCCACCAAAGCAAAACTGCCTAGATAGCAATTGTCTGCATGAGAAAGATGACCTCCACAGCGTGAGGGAATGACTTAGCTCAGGAAACTGAGGTGTCTGCCTTCTGAGCTCTAACCCCAGTGCCCCTGATGCTGACTTTTGCTCACACAGCTCCAGTCCACTCTGCTCTTCCTCTGCTGGAGCACAAGGTGAGTGGTTCCACAGGGAATTTTGTGCATTGGCCCTTTAAGAGGATGCCTGCATTTCCAGTTGTCTCTCCCTGGCAGACAGCAACCCTGCTGCTTTTCACTGCCAGATGTTCTGTGGGCACCCTTCTCAGTTCTGGTGCCTTCTGCTGAGGGTCCCAGCTTAGAGATTAGACCCCAGAGTTCTCAGTGGCAACTCCCCACATCTGAGATATCTATCTGGAACTTCAGTTGCTGTCTGTGGGAGCCTGGCCAGCCCTTTCATGTCTCCACTCCTCCTAACAGTCTGTGCAGTCTCTACTTTCCATCCA
Source organism: Myotis nattereri (assembly GCF_964212035.1). Lineage (NCBI taxonomy): Eukaryota > Metazoa > Chordata > Mammalia > Chiroptera > Vespertilionidae > Myotis > Myotis nattereri. Next base: position 110,140,139 of record NC_138075.1, read on the forward strand.
TGATTATCAGGGTTCTCTCCAGTGAGTCTTCAGTTGATTATTCAGGAAGTTTTTCTGTATTTTAGTTGTAATTCCAGTTTGGTCCAGGGAGCGTGTCTGTGCAGCAAACACTTACTTTTTCGCCATTTTTAATCTCCAAATGGTAAAGTTTTCACTCTTTTTTTAAGGCCGAGTCATATTCCATTATATACATCCATATCCATATATAGCACAGCATTTTTATCTACTTGTCTATTCATGGGCACTTGGGTTGCTTCCATATCTTGGCTATTGTAAATAATGCTGCAGTGAACATAGGGGTGCATATATTCTTTTGAATTAGTGTTTTGGATTTATTCAGATATATACACAAAAGTGGAATCACTGGGTCTTAAGGCAGTTTTATTTTGAATTTTTTGCGGAGCCTCCATACTCATTTCCATAGTGGCTGTGCCAATCTGCATTCCCACCAGCAGTGAATGAGGGTTCCCTTTTCTCCACTTCCTCACCAACACTTGCCATTTGTGGACTTGTTGATAATAGCCATTCTGACAGGTGTGAGGTGATATCTCATTGTGGTTTAAAAATATTTATTATTTTATTTTATTTTTTTCAATAACATTTATCTCCCCTATACCCTACTCCACCTCCACCCACACATCTCCCCTCCCCACAACCACCACACTGTTGTCCATGTCCATTAGTCCTTTCTCTCCCTTTTTTCCTTTTTTTTCAATCACAGCCTCCCACCAAGCTGTCAGCCTGTTCTCTATATATGAATCTGTCTCTATTTGTCTTGTTAGTTCAGTTTGTTCACTAGATTCCACATATGAGTGAAATCATATGATACTTGTGTTTCTCTGACTGGCTTATTTCACTTAGCATAATATTCTGCAGGCCCATCCATGCAGTTGCAAAAAGTAAAATTTTCTTCTTTTTTATGGCTGAGTAGTATGTAGAAAATTTGCTCTGCTAGTCTTCCGGTCATTCTCAGAGATATCTGTTATATATGTAATTGTTAGTTTTGGTGTCAATGAGAGGATGTGAGCTCAGGATCTTCCTACTTCACCATCTTGAACCCAAAGCCAGGAGCCTTGCTTTTGAATGCCAATTTAACTTCATAGTGATATGTTGTTTCTTGTGATTGGTACATTGCCTATGCAACAAATTTGTCTTCAGATCACTCAATCACTGCCCCCACTCCTCTTATTACAATCTTTACTTTAAAGTCTATTTTGTCTGATATAAATATAGCCACCCCAGCGTTCTTTTGGTTTTCATTTGCATGAAATATCTTTTTTTAAATATATTTTTTATTGAGTTAAGAGAAGAAGGAAGAGGGAGAGAGAGATAGAAATATCAATGATGAGAGAGAATCATAGGTCGACTGTCTCCTGCATGATGGTTCGAGCCTGCAACCCAGGCATGTGCTCTAGGATTGAACCGTGGCCTCCTAGTTCATAGATTGATGCTCAACCACTGAGCTACACCAGCCTGGCTGAAATATCTTTTTATATCTTTCACTTTCAGTATCCTCATGTCCTTATATCTGAAGTTAGTCTCTTGTAGGCAGTTTATGACGGGTCTTGTTGTTGTTGTTGTTTAAATCTCATCATCAACTCTATGCCTTTTTTTTTTTTTTAAAGAGGTCTTTTTATTTATTTGTAACATTTACAAGTAACATGTTCAGTAACATTAACATTGAATAAAAACAGAGATTAAGTGAATATTCCCCTTGGCCCTTCCTCCAAGCCCATGTCCCTCTCCAGAGGTATTCACCCAACTTGGCTTGAAATGTATTCATTTTTTTAAAATATATTTTTTATTGATTAAGATATCACATATGTGTCCTTATCCCCACATTATCCCCTCCCCTGCCCCCCTGCTCATGCCCTCACCACCCCTCCTCCCCTGTCCATGTCCATTGGTTAGGCCTATATGCTTGCATATAAGTCCTTTGGTTGATCTCTCCCCTTTACCCCCACCCTCCCCTACCTTCCCTCCAAGGCCCGACAGTCCAATCAATGCCTCTCCGTCTCTGGATCAGTCCTTGTTCATCAGTTTATGTTGTTCATTATATTCCACAAATGAGTGAGGTCATGTGGTATTTATCCCTTAAAGGATATCCTTCAGCATTTCATATAATCCTGGTTTGGTGGTGATGAACTCCTTTAACTTTTCCTTATCTGTGAAGCTCTTTATCTGACCTTTAATTCTGAATGATAGCTTTGCTGGATAAAGTAGTCTTGGTTATAGGTTCTTGGCATTCATTACTTTGAATATTTCTTGCCACTCCTTTCTGGCCTGCATGGTTTCTGTTGAGAAATCAGCTGACAGTCGTATGGGTACTCCCTTGTAGGTAACTGACTGTTTTTCTCTTGCTGCTTTTAAGATTCTCTCTTTGTCTTTTGCTCTTGGCATTTTAATGATGATGTGTCTTGGTGTGGTCCTCTTTGGATTCCTTTTGTTTGGGGTTCTCTGTGCTTCCTGGACTTGGAAGTCTATTTCTTTCATCAGGTAAGGGAAATTTTCTGTCATGATTTCTTCAAATAGGCTTTCAGTATCTTGCTCTCTCTCTTCTTCTGGCACCCCGATAATTCCGATGTTGGTATGTTTGAAGTTGTACCAGAGGCTCCTTACACTATCTTCATATTTTTGGATTCTTTTTTCGTTTTGCTTTGCTGGATAGGTGTTTTTTGCTTCTTCGTATTTCAGATCTTTGACTTGATTCTTGGGATCCTCTTGTCTGCTGTTGGATCTCTGTATATTATCCTTTTTTTAAAAAAATACATTTTATTGATTTTTTACAGAGAGGAAGGGAGAGAGATAGAGAGTTAGAAACATCGATGAGAGAGAAACATCGATCACCTTCCTCCTGCACATCTCCTACTGGGGATATGCCCGCAACCCAGGTACATGCCCTTGACCAGAATCGAACCTGGGACCTTTCAGTCCGCAGGCCGACGCTCTATCCACTGAGCCAAACCGGTTTTGGCTGTATATTATTCTTTATTTCAGTCAGTGTATGTTTAATTTCTGACTGGTCCTTTTCCATTTTTTTGGCATTCTCATTAAGATCCTTGAAGGTCTCACTAAGTTCCTCGGAGGTTCGTAGAAGATTCTTGAGTAACCTTATAATTGTGGTTCTGAACTCTATGTCCTCCATTAGTTTGCTTTCCTCCATTTCTTTCATTTGTGACATGTTTCTTTGTCTTCACATTTTTGGCTGACTGTGAGGACCCACTGTGTCTATAAGAAGAACTGCTGTGCTGGAGACACCCTTATGCGGTAGGACTTGTTTCAGTGGGGCTTTGGTGTTCACTGAGTCTGCTTCTTGAGTGTGTCCCTTATAGATGTGAGGAGTTGAAATCTAGTATCTGACCTGGAGTACCCTGGCTCCTGGATCTCCAAGTCAACCACTGTGTGAGTCCACCCAGCAGGGGCTACAGCAATATTAACAGATTTCTCCTCTTTGTTTGGAGTTTGGAAGTTTTGGAGCTCTCTGATTCACTGCAGTTTGTTAGGCTGCAAAAGCTCAGGTGCCTCCTTTGTGCCACTGAGCACAGCTTGGGAGGGGATGTAAATTGAGTGGGGCAGGGTCTCAGAGAGTCCTCAGGGCGGAGCAAACAGCAATGGTGTCGTCAGCAACCCCGTGACTCTGACTCCGCGACTCCCTGAGTGCCATGCGCCTCCACGGCAACAATGATCCCTGCGAGCAGCTCTGTGAGAAAGTCACCCTCGCTTTCCGACCCGCTTCTCCCCGTAGGAGCCTGGGACCTCAGGGTCTCGCTGTAAATGAGTTCAGTGCGTTCGAGAAGCTTGTCCCCTTCCGATTGAAAAAAAACCGCGCACCAATGTGCAGCAGCCTCGCACGCGCCTCCGTACCTCTGTTCTTGGCGCCTCTCCCCTCCTACTTGGTCTCAATGTGCTTTTTTCTTTCCTTCTAGTTGTAGAACTTCCACTCAGTCAGCTTTCCCATGGTTCTGGATGATAGCTGTTTTGTCTTATAGTTGTGGTTTTAATGTTGTTGTGGGGGGCAGCACGTACAGGTTTGTACCTTATGCCGCCATCTTGGTTCTCTCTACTCTATGCCTTTTGATTGAAGAATCTAGTTCATTTACATCTAAATTAATTATTGATAGGTATGTATTTATTGCTTTTAAATATATATACACACATATATATACATATATATGTGTGCATATACACATTTATTGATTTCAGAGAGGAAGAGATGGAGAGACAGAAAGATCAATGATGAAAGATCATTGATTGACTGCCTCCTGAACACCCCCTACTGGGGACTGAGCCCACAACCCGGGCATGTGCCCTGACCAGGAATCAAACCATGACCTCCTGGTTCATAGGTTGATGCTCAACCACTGAGTAACACTGGCTGGACTATATGATAAGACATATCACCCGAGGATATGTTTTTTTATTGATGACAGAAGAGAGACAGACAGAAACATCGATGTCAGAGAGAAACATCGATCGGTTGCCTCCTGTATGTGCCCCAACCAGGGATTAAACCCCCAACCTGGGTATGTGCCCTGACAAGGAATTGAACCTGCCCTTTTGGTGCATGAGACGATGCTCCAACCAACTAAGCCACACTGGCCAGGGCAATAATTTGTTAATTGTTTTGTGGCTTTCTGTTTCTTTCTTCTTCTTCTCTTGCTCTCTTCCTTTGTGATTTGATGATTTTTTTTTGGTAGTTGTATGTTTAGGTTCCTTTGTCATTATTTTGTGTGTATCTATCTTAGATTTTTTTCATTGTGGTTAACATGAGGCTTACATATAAGAGCTTACATTTATAATCATCCAGTTTTTGGGTTTTTTTTTTCTATTATGAAATAGTTATTCTCCTAGCTTCCAAAACCTTTCCTCTTGGCCTGACTCTGTCTTTTCAAAGACCTGGTCATATCACTCCTCTGCTTAACCAGTTCAATGGAGACTCATTGACGTTAGGATTGAGTAAACACTCTGTAGAGTGGCACTTAGGAGCAAACCCCCACTAACCTCCCCATCTTCCCCCCCGCCCCCCACACACACTCAGATGTCACCTTGCTCTTTAGTAATCTGTCCTCTACTCTAATCACACAGAATTCATGCAGAATTCTCCCAAATGGTTTGGGGGAAAAACACCTAAGTGGATCATCAGGTGGGTAAGATGGAGTTGATTAAGAAGATAAGGGCAGAACTTAAAGGACAGCCAGGACCTGGACATTCTTTAGGTGGAGGGCCACAAATAGAAAGATAATCAATTTGGCCAGACAGAAAAGAGAGCAGAGAAGACGGAAATTCTCTGTTGGAAGATAATTCTTTGGTGAGCTCCACCCTCTAGAACAGGGGTGGGGAACATCGGGCCCACAGGCTGTATCAGGCCTGAAAAATCATTTGGTCTGGCCCTGCCAAGGCAGCTGCAGGTGGGACTCAGAATTCAATAAATCTGGGAGCTTTTTTCATAGTAACATAAAGTTATATTAAGTGAATTATATAAGCAAACAATGTTATAAACATCCAAATGGCCCTTGGCAGAAAAAAGGTACCCCACCCCTGCTCTAGAATGACAATAGTAGTTGAGAATAGTCCAATTTGATATTGAGGAACTCTCACAGCAGTGAAGCCATGAGTTATATGCAGGAGGCAATGAACTATATGGTCATTTCTGACTTTTCTTTTCTTTTTTTTTATTGCTTAAAGTATTACAAAGAGTATTACATATGTCTCCTTTTTTCCCCCCTTGACATTCCCCTGGCCTCCCCTACCCCCCAGTGTCTTGTGTCCATTGGTTATACTTATATGCATGCATACAAGTCCTTCAGTTGATCTCTTACTGCCCCCCCCCTCCTGCCCCCCAACCCTCCCCGGCCTTCCCACTGTAGTTTGACAGTCTGTTCAATGCTGCTCTGCCTCTGTATCTATTTTTGTTCATCCTATCTAATAAAAGAGAAACATGGTAATTGGCATACGACTGCTACCCTTCCCATTGGCTAATCAGGGCGACATGCAAATTAACTGCTAGCCAAGATGGCGGCTGGCAGCCAGGCAGCTTGAAACTAACATGAGACTTGCTTGCTTCAGTGACGGAGGACTCCAACGTTCCCCGCCTGCTGCTGCAGGCCTCTGAGCTGCAACTCTAAGCAACTATGTAACAAATATAGAAGCTAAACAAAACCCCAGAAACCTGCTTTAGTCCGCCGGGCTTCAGCCAGCAGGATCGCAACATTGTAAGCAAAGGCCAGAAACCTACTTTTAGCAGCGGAGGCCTAAGAGCTGGAGCCAAGCTTCAAAGCTAAAGCTGGCCCAGAATAAAAAAAAAAGAAAAGAAAAAAAGGAGCGGTTGGCAGCTTCAGTCACCCCCAGCCTGAAAACAGCCCTCAGCCCCTCACCCAGACTGGCCAGGCACCCCAGTGGGGACCCCCACCCTGAAGGGTGTGTGACCAGCTGCAAACAGCCATCATCCGTCACCCAGACTGGCCAGGCACCCCAGTGGGGACCCCCACCCTGAAGGACGTGTGACCAGCTGCAAACAGCCATCATCCCCTCACCCAGGCTGGCCAGGCACCCCAGTGGGGACCCCCACCCTGATCCAGGACACCCTTCAGGGCAAACCAGCCGGCCCCCACCCGTGCACCAGGCCTCTACCCTATATAGTAAAAGGGTAATATGCCTCCCAGCACCGGGATCAGCGGAGCCACGAGGCCTCCCGACACCGGGATCAGTTTGACAGGGGGCAGGGCCCAAACCTCCTGATCGTCCTGCGGCTCTGTGTGTGACAGGGTGCGGCACCTCAGCCGCCTGATCGGCCCTGCTCTGTGTGTGACAGGGTGCAGCACCCCCCCCCCCCCCACAGGTCCTGCTCTGTGTGTGACGGGGTAGAGCCATAACCTCCCCATCAGTCCTGCCCTGAGTGTGACAGTGGCGGTGCCACAACCCCCTGATCGGCCCTGCTCTGTGGGTGATAGGGGGCAGCATCCCAACCCCCCTGGTGGGCCTTGCTCTGTGAGTGACAGGGGGCAGTGCCCCAATCCCCTGATTGGCCCTGCTCTGTGCGTGACAGGGGGTGGCGCCGCAACCTCCCCATCGACCCTGCCTTGAGGGTGACAGGGGACGGTGCCCCAACTCCCCAATCGGCCCTACCCTGAGCGTGACTGAGGGTGGCATCGCAACCTCCCGATCGCCCTGCTCTGTGCATGACACGGGGCGGCACCCCAACTCCCCAATCGGCCCTGCTCTGAGCCCGACCAGGGGCTGCACTTAGGGATTGGGCCTGCCCTCTGCCACCCAGGAGCAGGCCTAAGGCAGCAGGTCGTTATCTCCCGAGGGGTCCCAGACTGCGAGAGGGCACAAGCCGGGCTGAGGGACCCCCCTCCCCCCCGAGTGCACAAATTTTTGTGCACCGGGCCTCTAGTCAGTTTATAATTGTCTTTATTATCCATAAATGAATGAGATCATGTGGTATTTTTCACTTAGCAAAATGCTCTCCAGTTCCATCCATGCTGTTGCAAATGGTAAGAATTCCCTCTTTTTTTACAGCGGCATTGTATTCCATCGTGTAGATGTACCACAGTTTTCTAACCCATTCATCTGCTGATGGGCACTTAGGCTGTTTCCAGATCTTCGCTATGGTAAATTGTGCTGCTATGAACATAGGGATGCATATATCCTTTCTGATTGGTGTTTCTGGTTTCTTGAGATATATTCCTAGAAGTGGGATCACTGGGTCAAATGGGAGTTCCATTTTTAACTTTTTGAGGAAACTCCATACTTTCTTCCATAGTAGCTGCACCAGTCTGCATTCCCACCAGCAGTGCACAAGTTTTCCTTTTTCTCCACATCCTCTCCAGCACTTGTCGTTTGTGGATTTGTTGATGATAGCCATTCTGACAGGTGTGAGATGATACCTCATTGTTGTTTTGATTTGCATCTCTCAGATGATTAGTGACTTTGAGCATGTTGTCATATGTCTCTTGGCTTTCTTTCTTTTTTTTTTTTTTAAATTAAATCTTTATTGTTCAGATTATTACAGTCGTTCCTCTTTATTCCCCCCATAACTCCCCTCCACCCAGTTCCCACCCCACCCTTTGCTCTCACTCCCCACCCACTGTTCTCATCCATAGGTGCACGATTATTGTCCAATCTCTTCCCTCACCCCACACCCCTTCCCCCCTACTAAGAATAGTCAGTCAATTCCCTTTCTATGTCCCTGATTCTATTACAATCGCCAGTTCATACTGTTCATCAGATTATTTATTCCCTTGATTTTTAGATTCACTTGTTGATAGATGTGTATTTGTTGTTCATAATTTGTATCTTTACCTTTTTCTTCTTCTTCCTCTTCTTAAAGGATACCTTTCAGCATTTCATATAATACTGGTTTGGTGGTGATGAACTTCTTTAGCTTTTCCTTATCTGTGAAGCTCTTTATCTAACCTTCAGTTCTGAATGATAGCTTTGCTGGATAAAGTAGTCTTGGTTGTAGGTTCTTGGCATTCATTACTTTGAATATTTCTTGCCACTCCCTTCTGGCCTGCAAAGTTTCTGTTGAGAAATCAGCTGACAGACGTATGGGTACTCCCTTGTAGGTAACTGATTTTCTTTCTCTTGCTGCTTTTAGGATTCTCTCTTTGTCTTTTGCTCTTGGCATTTTAATGATGATGTGTCTTGGTGTGGTCCTCTTTGGATTCCTTTTGTTTGGGGTTATTTGTGCTTCCTGGACTTGGAAGTCTATTTCTTTCACCAGGTAGGGGAAGTTTTCTGTCATATTTCTTCAAATAGGTTTTCAATATCTTGCTCTCTCTCATCTTCTGGCACCCCTATAATTCTGATGTTGGTACGCTTGAAGCTGTCCCAGAGGCTCCTTACACTATCTTCGTATTTTTGGATTCTTTTTTCATTTTGCTTTTCTGATTGGGTGTTTTTTGCTTCTTCATATTTCAAATCTTTGACTTGATTCTTCTGATCCTCTGGTCTGCTGTTGGGAGTCTGTATAATGTTCTTTATTTCAGTCAGTGTATGCTTAATTTCTAGTTGGTCCTTTATCACAACATCAAGGGTCTCATTAGATTTCTTGAGGATCTCACTACATTTATTGGCGGTCTCACCAGTCTTCTTGAAGATCTCACTACATTTATCGGCGGTCTCACCAGTCTTTTCAAAGGCCTTATTAAGTTTATCGGCGGCTTCTAGACAGTTCTTTAAAGACCTTAAAAGTGTGGTTTTGAACTCTATATCCAGCAGTTTGCTTTCCTCCAATTCTGTCGTTTGTGTCCTGTTTCTTTGTCTCAGCATTTTTTATGCTTTGCTGTGTCGATAGAGTGCCTTTCTGTGCTAAGTGTCCCAATTACCTGAGGTAGACACTCTTGGTGCACCCCCTTGTGGGCTTTGTGCACAGTCTTGTTGTAATTAAGCCTTGATTGTTGTAGTTATCACTGGGAGGAATTGACCTCCAGGCCAACTGGCTGTGAGAATCAGCTGTGTCTGCAGTGGGAGAACTTCTGTGCTGGAGACACCCCTCTGGGGGTAGACTTGCTTCGATGGGTTTTTGGTGCTCACTGAGTCTGCCCCCTGAGTGTGTCTTTTATGGTTCCACGGAGCTGCAAACTGGATGGTCCCACTCTGACCTCTGGGCTTCCTGGCTCCTGGATCTCTAAGGAGGTGCTAATCTAGCCTCTGCCTGAGGCTATCCAGCAAAAGTCTTCCTGCAGGGCTTGGGCGGGGTGGGTCCCATGGGATCAACAGGGCGGGGTTAGCAATTATGGCTGCTCTCAGTCTTGCCCTCAGAGGCTCTGCTTCTCAGTGTCCCAGTAATCGCTGCAATCCCCACCAAGAGAAAGCTGCCCTAGGGTTCTGAGCGATGCCAGACAGTCCTGCTTCTCCCATATGAGTCTGGGTCCCTAGAGACTCGCCCAGAGCTGGAGCTCAGAGCCTGAGACTCCCTCCCGATTGAAAACAACAACCACACCCTCAGCCGCCAGCCCACTCCGCATGCACTCCGCACCTTAGTATTTTACTTCAGCACTGCGCCTCCTCTGAGTCTTGGTATGTTTTTCTCTTTCCTCCTAGTTGTAGAACTTCCACTCAGCCAGCCTTCCTGTGGTTCTGGTTGATGTCCGTTCCGTCTTTTAGTTGTATTTTTGAAGTGGTTGTTCAAGGCAGCAAACTCCAGTGTTTACCTATGCCGCCATCTTGGTTTCTCCTCTCTCTCATCATTGATGTTTCTCCTTTTGGCCTTCTGAATGTCCTCTTTTGAAAAGTGTCTATTTAGGTCCTTTGCCCATTTTTTGATTGGATTGTTTATCTTCCTTTTTTTAAGTTGTATGAGTTCCCTATAAATGTTGGGGATTAAATATAATCATCCAGTTTTTAAAAATAGCTATTCCAGTAGGTGAAATGGTATCTTATTGTGGTTTTGATTTGCATTTCCCTAATAACTAATGTACTTATCCATTTGTATATCTACTTTAGAGAACTGTTCATTCAGTCTTTTGCTCACTTTTGAATTGGGTTTTGGGGTTTTTGTTGTTGTTGTTGCGTTGTAGGAGTTCCTGATTATATTCTTGATATTAATCTCTTATTAGATATATTAATTGCAAATATTTTCTCCCATCCTGTGCCTTATTTTTTCATAATTTTGATAGTGTCTTTGATGAGACATGGGACTTTTGCACGTAACCCAAGCATTTCTGGGGAGTTTATCCTCCCCTAGCTGTGGATGAACAAATCAGGACTGTGTGAGAAGTAAGATGTTCTATTTTTTGAAGATGGGACATGAGGGATCCCCATTCACCTATCTGGGTTTGGCCCACAAGACTGGGTCCTTTCCTCCCTGTTTCCTTTAAGTGTTCAAAGACTTGGATCATACAGGAAAAAAGATAAGAGAGAGTAGCGAAAGATTTACTCTTAAATGGCTGAGGAAACAAACATGAGCCCAGTCTCAGTACTCAAGAAACCATACATGCTACAACATGGATGAAACTTAAAACCATGCTAAGTAAAGAAGCCAGTCACAAAAGACCACTTTCTGTGTAATTTCATCTATATGAAATGTCCAGAGTAGCCAAATCTATAGAGACAGAAAGAAAAGTAGTAATTTCCTGGGGTTGATAGGGCAGGGAAGGTGGGTTAGGGGGGAATAGGGAGTGACTGTTAATGGGTATGCCCGCCCGCCCCCCCCCCCCGCCCCCGCCGGTGATGAGAAGGTTCTAAAACTGATGGTGGCTGGTAGCACAGCTCTGCAAATATACTGAGCGCCATGGACTGTACATTTTAGGGAGTGAATTCTATGGCATGTGAATGATGGGGAGCAAAATAAGCCACCCTAAAACATTCCATTTTGGCACATTGATTATTTTGAGTTAAAGATATTTAAGAAACAGCTAATAAAAAGGGCCTCTCTGCCCCTCCTTTGTCCCCCTGAAAGCAGGAAATGAATCTTCTATGTGAAGATACCCTCCCTATATCAGGAGGGTAGTAGCCATTCTTATTACCAGAGATAGGGAATTCAAGGCCAAGAAAGCTTTATAAACAAACTTTGTTACTTCTTTATTAATTTGCTACCCCAAACTCAAACTCCTTTGTTTTGTCAAATCTGTACAAATAACTCTTCATTTGCTTTAAAGGTATAAAAGCTGCTTGCATTGGTGACTTCTTTGAGTCTCATATTTCTATGGGCTACTGTATGTACAAAATTAAATTTGTTTTTCTCCTCTTAATTCGTCTTATGTCAATTTAATTTTTAGACCAGCCAAGGAGCCTAGAAGAGAAGAAGGGGGAAATTCTCTTCTCCTGCATGAATTATATGTCAATAAAGCTGTTATTAAAAAAGAGAAGGAAAGGAAAAAGGGCCGAGGCCCATGGGTGACTGCCATCCATCCTTCTGTCTCAGCGTGCTGGTGTCTTCTTCACTTGATGGAGAAGCGTAGCTTTGCCTGGACATGCTCACAGTGGGCATGCTTCATGGTCAACCCGTAGATGGGGGTTAGGTCCATTTTCACTCCTGGTAGCACACTGAACTCCAGCTGCTGCAGCAAAATGGCCAGAAAAAGGAAGACCTCCCACTTGGCCAGGACCTCCCCTATGCACCGGCGCTTGCCCATGCCAAAGAGCATCACCTTCTCACTCAAGGTCTTGTTGATGGTAGTGCCATCAGCAGTGAGGAATCTCTCTGGCCGGAACTCAGATGGGTCCCCCCACAGCTTCCTGCAAGAGAACCAGAGGAGCTGGGATCTTTGGACTGGGAAGCCCGGGGAGGACAGTCCTGGAGATGTCTGAACAGACTTCTGTTGATACCACCAGTGTTAGAATAGATAGCAATAAGAGGAGAGAGGGGGAAAGGGACCAAACTGTACTTTAATGCTTATTTCTTTTACAAAGCTCTTTCTAAAATGACCAGCCTTGAAAACAGTGCTTTTTAATATTAAATTATCTTCATTCTAATTAATATAAAAGGGGAACCCATATTATATCCTGATTTGTGCTTTTTGTTTTGGAGTAATTTTTTAAAAAATTAATTAACTCTAAAGAGAGCGAGAGGAAGGGAGAGAGAAAGAGAGAAAAATATTGACTTTTGTTGTTCCACCCATTCATGCACCCACTGTCAATTCCTGTTTGTGCCCTGACCAGGGATCAACCCACAACCTCAGTAGATGGGATGATGCTCCAACCATCTGAGCCACCTGGCCAAGGTGGAGTAATTACTGATAGCCTCCCACACTCAGAAGTATCCCTGTTTGGATGGTAAATTATGTGGTCCCCCTACCTATAGACTAAAGTGTGATTTTCCATACAGAGGTTCCTAAGCCACTCACATCAGAATCACCTCAGTATTCCACCTTAGCTACCAAAGTGGAATCTTGGGGGATGGCATGCCATAATCTGTAACTGACATCCTGGTTAATTCTTTTTTTATTAATCCTCACCTGAGAATATTTTTTCCCACTGATTTTTGGAGAGAGTGGAAGTGAGGGAGAGAAGGGGAGAGAGAAAGAGAGAGAGAAACATCGATGTGTTTCACATCGATTGGTTGCCTCCTGCATGCACCCAACCAGGAACAGGGATCAGCCCTGAAACCCAGGTACATGCCCTTGACCAGGAATCAAACTGGCTGCCCTTTGGTGTGAAGGCTGATGCCCTAACCACTGAGCACACCTATCCAGGGCCCTGGTTAAGTCTTATTGCACTGAAGTTTGAAAAACATAGACCTACACTTTGTCACCTAGAGAAAACTATACAGCAATTGAGGCACCATTCCTTTATTATATAACCATTTCCTAGAGGGACAAACAGCCTTCTTGACTGCTGAGCTGCATACATATTTTAGTGGGGAATGTGTACTCACTGATCATGATTGACATGCCATTGGTTTATGAAGACATAACGTTCCTTGGGGATATGGAAGTCATTCAGTGTTGTGTCCCTTGTTGTGCTGAAGAGGAAAGAGGGCTCTGTCAGGCTCAGGAGCTGGAAAACCAGGGTACATCTCTGGGTGCTTCTTGCTCCTACCTCTACCGCACCCCAAGAGCCTATCCACCACTGGAATGAAATGTCAGAAGGAGGGAAGAGGGGAAACTATCCTTCCCCTTCCTTGGCTCCTGTTTTTCCACTTCAACAAGTGTGTACTATACTTCTGTTTGTGCCCAGTTAATGCACTTGGCCATTCTCTGGAGTACTGGGGAGTTCCCAGCCTGGCTGAGGAGTCAGGACTCTCACTCTGGGAATAAATAGATCAATATGAGGGCAGAGGAAGTGTTCACTATCTCTCTTAACATTGTTAAAATCCCAGGACACAATTAAGGACAAATGGCTGTAAGTCCTACAAGATTTCAGAAACGAAGCTGTTTCAGCTAGATGAGTCAAGAAAGGTTCTAGAGGAGAGGAAGTTTTGTCAGGATTGATCTTGGGCAGGGATAGGATTCTGGTAGCCAGAGAAGAGATTACAAGGCATTTCAAGCAGAAGGCCCAGCATAAGCAAAATTGGAGGCTGGCTAAATCATGCTTGTAAAGGGCCAGACTGGTTACATTGAGAGTACTTGTAGGGAGAGAACGCAGCAGAGGTGAATGAGCGCTGAGGTCAGGAGTGTGATTTTCTCCTGAGAGCTGGGTTGTTTTATTGTGTTTGGACAGAATAGGGGTAGACTAGAGGCCAAGAGCCTGTGAGGAACCTGTGTCATGGTCAGGAAGAAGAGGCTGAGGTCTGAGCCAGGGCCAGAGCTGAGAAACTAGGAAGAGAGGTGGGAGGGCAGAATAGGCAGGCGTCACCTGTGGGGGATGGTGAAGGGGACGAAGGAGGAGTGTTGGAACGTCTCCAGGATGAAGGCCTCCGCATAAGGCAGCTGGGGTCTGTCAGAGAGCCAGGGACACCGTGCCCTGCCAACCACTGTGTCTGCAGGGCACAGCGGACAGACAGGGCTTAGGGGTTGCCCTGACTGCTCCATGGTGTCCCCTATTATACCAAGTGCCACTCAATGTGGTGTCACTCTATATCTATTTACATGTTGAGACCCACTAAACCTCCCTCAGCACCTCCTAGACAAGGGTGGACAACATTGTATGCACAAGGTTTGCATGTAACAGCTGTATATAGATTGAACAAATGATCTGGGATCCCAAGGCTTCTCTATGCATTCCCAGTTCCTCCTGGATCTTCAGCTGTATCTCAGGATTTGTCACAAGGTACATAAGGCACCAGGAGATGGCTGTTGTGACCGAGTCAAATCCTGGGCAGCGAGGGGCAAGGTGAGGAAGGAACAAGAAACCAATATTTACCAAGCACCCACCATGTATGTAATAAGCATTATCTTCCTCTGTCTCCCTCTCCTGACCTCCTGCCCCCAACCTTGAGTCACTGGTTTCATAATTAGTTGCTGGAATTATAGGGGCTGAGACTCATAGGCCAGAGAGCCCTTTATTGTTCAAATGGGGAAACTGAGATCCAGAGAAGGAGAAGGACTTAGCTGAGTTTCCCCTGGGAGTTGGTGGCACAGCCTGGGCTCAAACCCTGAACTTGGGCCAGATCTCTATGTCCTGCACCGTCTGGCATGTGGTTCAATAATTATTTGATGGACTTGGGTACTGGGAAGTGCTGTGGGTGAACAGCAAACACTGATGGATGGAGGGGCAGGGACCTGGCTCTTACCAGCCCCAAAAATGTCGTTGATAAGGCTGACAATCTTCTCCTCAGGGATGAAGCCACCACTGGGTCTGGAGTCCTTCTTGCCGTGCTTGGACAGGGCACCTGTGATATCCTGAACACTGTCCTGAGGGATCACAAGTTTAGAGGCACTCCTCACTTCCAGGGCCAAAGGCTGGACCTTGCCCCCAACCCATCTGGCACTCGCTCCCTCCCCCCAAACCTCCAGTCATTGGGTTAGGCTCACAGCAGGAGGGCTTAAGGTATCATTTCATGCCCCATTGACCATCCCAATAACCGTAGGGGTCCAATTTCAAAGGAGGAGGTTAGTGTGAGTAAGGGAAGCAAAGTGACACCAGAGCTGAGTGTCAAGGTTCAGGTTCCTGCAGAACAAAAACCTTCTCTCTCTGCCCTTTGAGCTGCTCTGAGAAGGAGGCTATTGTTATGAGGAACCTGAGACCAGAGTGGGAGAAGGAATAATTAACTTCAGTTCACATAGCTGATTCCCAGGTGTCCCAGAGCCTTCCTAGGCCTTGGCTACACATCACCTGTGTGGGTACTTTGGAGCTGGGTGAGAGGGCACACCCAGGCTCTGCAGGGTGCCTTCTCACTACCTGTGTGCTGGGCTCACCTTGTCGAAGTTCTGATAGTGCTTCTGGATCATTATCTGCAGGAACTGCACAATCCTCTGGTTGAAGGCCTTGAATCTCTGCAGGGTGGGGTTGGGCAGGTATTTAAGGATAGGGAAGAAGTCCACGGGGTTCCCAGTGGAGGCAGTCTCCACAAACTCATGGCTGTACTTCACAAGGCTGAGCATCTCCTCACTGCTCTGGGGCAAGTGCTGCCCGAAACACATGACACCAATGACTTTGGCCACTGACACCACCACCTGATTATAGGGATCAAAGCGGCCAGCCCCTGCCATCAGCTCCTGGAACTTGCTGATGAGGACCTCAGCCTCCTTGCTCACATGTTCCTCCAGGTAGCAGGAAAATGAGGAAGCTGGGTCTGAGGCAATGGAGAACCTGTTGAGGGCATTCTGGGCCAGGCGCCGGCGGGCAGCCCACACCGGTCCAGAGTCCGGGTTGAAGTCCATGCTCTGGTCATCAGTGATCAGGGTGAAGCTGTAGAGGTCAGGCCGGCCCTTGAAATCGTCGCCCTGCCGCACCAGAGCCTGCCGGATGGTGTCCAGGCCACTGAGCACCAGCACAGGTGTGCAGCCAATGCGGATCTCTAGCACGTCCCCATAACGCTGGCTCAGTCGTGACAGCGCCAGGTGTGGGTTCTTCCCCAAGGTCAGCATGTGTCCAAGCAGGGGCCAGCCCCAGGGCCCTGGAGGACTCTTCAAGCCTTTGGGGACCCAAGGCTGCCAGGCCCTGAACACCCAGAATATTAGGCAGAAGGTGGTGGAAGCCAGGAGAAGTTCCATGGCCCAAAGGGAATTGAACCAGGACAATGCCATCTGTACCAACTGCAGGAGAAGAAAGAGGAACCAGACAGGATCAAGATCGAGCCCTTCTTTCCTTCCTTCACTCAGTCAATAAACACTGGCACATGTTCTGTGCGTGGCTCTCAGCTAGACACCAGAAAGACTGTTACATGTACCATGAATTCTGCATGCCAGGAGCTCACCCTTAGTGCATCACAGAATCTAAAGGCTAGAAAGTGTCTGAATTCCCAGCCATAGCTTTCCCTTCTCCTGTCACCTCAATTTCCAATTCTGAGGCTGGGGTAGAAGCAAGTGGCCACTTCACAATGGGGAAGCACCCCCTGCGAGTCCCCAGCATAGGGTGTATGCTGAGCATTGTGTCAAAGGGGCCCCACCAGTGCTGGCTTCCTGCTGATACTGCCTCATACCCAGGAAATAGAGAGGTGTTCCTATCCAGCAAAACAGAGGGGCCAAGGTCCCAGGATTGATACAAATGGCTTATAATTCCCCTCTCTTGGAGTAGTCTTTATCAAGAACAAGAAGTTTACCTCCTCCTAAGATGCCCCACCCATCTTGGAGGCTGAGGTTGGACTGCAGCCAGAGGGAACCTCCCCATCTCTTCACATCAGTCACACTAAGGGTCCTTAGAGATGGCTTACTTAAAAATGGAGAAACTGAGGTCTGGAGCTAGGCAGTAAGGACTAGAACTTGGGCCTCCTATACCTCACCGAAGTTCCCCCCCACCCCTCCACTTCCACTGTTCCCAAGATATATGGTTGGGGTGAGGGTCCCAGAGACTGGGAATGAGCCCAAGAATGGTACCTGTAGAGGCAGGTGCTTGAGATCCGTAGGGTTGTGGGGACTGGTGCAGAGGTTCTGGCTCCAGGTGTTGGTGCCTTTTATAAACACCTATATTGACCCAGCTGTCCTGGTCACCTGATAGCAAAGTCACTGAATAAAGTTGGAAGAATCAGACGATGATCTCTTGGCTCCACCTACTACCCAGGCCCAGGGGCAGCTCTTCAGGATAGATGCTGTGTCTCTGGGGAGGAATGTCCAGCTCCTTTCAGGGTCCCAGGTTGGGGGAGATTATTTCTCTCGAGGACAAGGCAGGGTGCTGGAAGTGAGAGGCCTCTGGACTAGTCCATCCTTCTTTCCACTGTGCCCATAGTGAAGGACCCTGTTGGGCACTGAGTCCAGGCCAGTCAGAAGGCTCACTGTTCCTCTTCAGAAGGGTGTTCTGTAGTACTCTTCCAGCAACCTGCAAAATCAGATAAGGAAAAAGAGTGTTCCAGCCACCTCTGAATTTCAGCCCAAGTCCTTATTCTGAAACCAAGAAATGACAAGAGAGGCATTCTAAAGAGAGGCTCCTCACCCTCCTCCCTCACAATAAGAGATGGTAAAACTGAATTAAGAAAATCCATGCTGTGGGCTGTTCCTCGTGGCAATTGTCTTACACTCTTCAAAATGGTCAATGTCATTAAAAAAAAAAAGGCAAGGACCTTTTTCTAAGCAAAGGGACTAAAGAGACATAACCACATGCAATATGTGAACCTCGATTGAGTCCTGAATTAAAAAATATTTTTAAGCTACAAAAGACATTTTTGGGACAATTTAAGACACACAAACAAGAACTGGAGATGACATATTATGGAATTAATGTTCTTCAGTCTGAACATAGTATCATGATTATGTGGGAGAATATTTTAGAACTTCTTAGTAGATTAATGAATACTATGGTGTTTGAAGATAAAATGCCATGATTTCTGAAACATAGTTTTAAAGAATTCTGTTTTAAAATGTATATCTACCTGTATATCTATAGAAAGGAGAAAGAGAGTAGACATCACAAATGCCAGCTCTCCATGAACATCTGTGAAAGTATGTGGGTGTTCATTGTATTTAGGTGAAAGGCTGTGGCTTGCTAAGGAGTCCCATAGCAGTTCTCTCTTCCCCCTGGGGAAGGAAGGAGGCACCTCCCCATCTCACAAAGCCAAGTGAAGGGAATCCCAGGAGGCCCAAACTTTAAGAGTGGAATGCCTGCTGGAAGGGGACTCCCCGGCCCTGAGTCCAAGTGGGTGGCATGCAGGTGAGGGACACTGTGGCCTATGTGTACTTAGCACACACTTTATAGCGCTGGATACTTATGGGCCCAGCATTGTTCTAAGAGCTTAATATGTATTAACAAAACATATTCTCAGTAATCCTATGGGATAGAAATTAATACTATTATCATATTAAGTGAGGTAATGGAGGCACAAGGAAGTTACATTAACAGAGCGTTAGAGTTGGGAAGTCAACCTTTAGAACAGCAGTTCTCAACCTGTGGGTCGTGACCATCGGAAAACACATATAGCATATCAGATATTTACATTACGATTCATAACAGTAGCAAAATTACAGTTATGAAGTAGCAACAAAAATAATTTTATGGTTGGGGGTCACCACAACATGAGGAACTGTATTAAAGGGTAATGGCATTAGAAAGGTTGAGAACCACTGCTTTAGAAGAATGTGCTCTGGATGATACACTCTGCTCCAGCTTGACACATATCCCTGGAATTGGGGAAAATATGTGAACATAGAGACTGCATGGAACAACATGTGAAGGTGAGGGTAGCGGAAGGCAGCCTACATGGCCAGAACTGGGTAGCTTATCAGGATGTGAGTCTTCTGATGGGAGACTCATGCCGAAGGGAACTGGACTTCAGCGGCATGAATGAGACTTCACTGCAGAAGGGGTCACCAGCAGTGACAGACTATAGGGCAGGCCCTGTGGGAATGAGCTGAGGGCAAGCAAGAGGTCAGCACAGTTTGCACCACTGACGGCGCCAGTCCCACTCACATCCACTGCTGGAGCCGGCCCCAATCATTTCACGCTGTCAGTGTGTGTGAGCAGGGCCGGCACCATCAGCATGTGGGAGTGGAGGCAGCAGGAGTGGGGCTGCCAACAGACAGGTGACCAGGGGCCGTGGCAGGAGGGGCAGGTGCAGGCACGGAGGATGGGCCAAGACCCAGCCCATTGCCTACCGTAGCCTTGCAGCCCACAGTTCCTTTCAAGGTGCACGAATCCGTGCACTGGGCCCCTAGTATGTATATAAAACCCTAATATGCAAATAGACCGAATGGCGGAACAACCCAACAATCAAACAACTGGATGATATGACATGCACTGACCACCAGGAGGCACACGCAGAACATGCACTGACCACCAGGAGGCACACTGTTGCAATTTGTCTGTTGTTTCTCTCATGGTAAGGCTGAGGTTATGGGTTATTGGTAGGAAGACCACAGAAGTAAAGTGTCATTTTCATCACATCATGTCTAGGGTACATACTTTCAACCTAACTTAGGATGATTGATATTGGCCTTGATCAGGTGGTGGAAGTAGTGTTTACCAGGCTTCTCCACAATGAGGTGACTCCTTTCTCCCCTTTCCATTCTGTGCTCTTTGGAAAGAAGTCACTATGCATAGCCCACACCTAAGGAGTGGGAGTTCTACTCCCCTCCCTGGAGGACGGAGTCGTTTGGATTTCTATGTGAGAGACTATCTCATTATTTTTAAGATTTTCTAAAAACTTTTTATTAAATTACAAGGTATAAAAAATGCAGATATGTGCACAGTTTGATGAATTTTGACAGTTTTAACAAAGCCATGTAACCAGCCTCAGATCAAGATTCAGAACATTGTCAGCACCCTCCAGGGTAACCATGACCCCAACTTCTAAGAGCTTACACTAGTTTTGTTCTTTATACAAATGAAATCATTCTGTGTGTACTTTTTTTGGCATGGATTTTAAAACATTAATAGATTTTGTTTTTACAGCAGTTTTAGGGTTAAAGGAAAATTAAGTGGAAACTCCAGAGAGCTTCCATATGCCTCCATCCCCAGCATGGTTTCCCCTAATATTAACATCTTGTATTAGGGTAATGCATTTGTTACAATTCGTGAATAAATATTCACACATTATTACTAACTAAAGTCTCTAGTTTACATTAAGGTACTCTTTGTGTTCTAAGATGTTTTTCCACTTTTTTTATCATGGTAAAATATAAAACAAAATGAACCATTTCAACCATTTTTTAAAATCCTCACCCAAAGACATGCTTATTGATTTAGAGAGAGGGGAAGGAAGAGAGAAAAACATCGATGTGAGAGAGAAACATCAATCAGCTGCCTCCCATATGCGCCCTGACCAACAACCTAGGTATGTGCCCTGACCAGGAATTGAACCTGAAACCTTTCAGTGGCAACACTCCAACCGAACCACACCGGCCAGAGCCCATTTCAACCGTTTAAATGTATGATCCAGTGGGCAGAATGCACTCCTGTATCTGGTTTCTGTCACTTATTCTTTTTTATGAGATTCATTGATAATGGTGGGTGTAGTTATAGTTGTTGTATGGTGTTTTGTTATAATATGAATACACAACAGTTTATCCATTCAACGGTTGGTTGACATTTGGGTTGTTTTCCATGTTGAGCTGTGTTGAGCCTGGCTGCTCTGAGCATTCTTGCACGTGTTTCGTGTGTGTTTCTGCTGTATATAGACTCAGGAATTGAAATGCTGGGTCATAGGCAGGGCCTAACTCGGCAACAGTAGATTCTACCAAACAATTTCTCAAAGTTGTTTAGCCAATTTTATTCCCAGCAGCTGTGTATGAGGGTGTCAGTTGCTTTTCATTCTCACCACCACTGGATTATTTTCAACTGTTTTCATTTCAGCTGTTCTGGAGTATTATGTATTGACCATTTCCCTTTTAAAAGTTCCTCGGGTTCCCCATAAATTTCAGGGCAATAATTCTTATAATTAAAATTTATTGAGCATCTACATTGGGCATCTCTGTTTTAGCTTCATAGTAACCCTATGAGGTAAGTACTACCATTAGCCTCATATTGTAGTTGATGAAATGGAGTCCTGGAGATATTAAGTAATTTTCTTCAGAGCCAGAATGTGGGGGAAAGCAATTCAGTGGGCATGGTGCAGGGGAGAGGCACATTCAGAATTCACTATTCAGCGGCAAGGAGCCCAGGGAAAGGCAGGGTGTGACTAAGGTTAAGGGGAGAGGAAGGGTAAAGGGCACCCCTAGGTCACTCAATATATTTATTCAGTGTACATTCATCAGCCAGGCCAGGTGGCCAGATTGCAGCAATTGGCAGCCCCTTCCTCTTCTTAGTGGGGCGGGTCCTCCCTTGTGCCCTTCACCATTCTCACTATTCCATTCTTACCTCTGTCGCAGCTAGTTTTGGGCTAGCCAACCCCTAACCCAAACTCTAATCCAGGTGGAGGGCCCCTTGAGGGCAGAGGCTGAGATGCATTCATCTCAGCCCAGACCTGATACAGAGGAAGGACTTTGTGGACATTCTTGCTGTGGGAAGCGTAGGTGAATAATTAGAGCTGGGAGTCTCACAATCTATTGGGTAGGGACCTGGAACTTCAGTCCTGGACTTCCAATTCACTCACTGCCTGTGTCAATCAGAGGCCCCCATCCTCAATATGACCAAATGGTTCATTTCATTTTCTTGCTCAAACATCTTCCCTCTGGGTCACCGCCCCAGCCAGAAACCTGGGAATCCTTGAAGATTGCTTCTCTGTCACCTCCCACCAAATTCTCAAGATTCTGCCTCCTAAGTACTTCTTGAGTCTGACCCTTTCTCTCCATTACTGTGGCACTCAGCTTCTCAGATTCTCACTTCCCACCTGGACTTTTGCAGGAACCGCCTACTTGGCCTCACTGTCTCTAGACCAGTGTTGTCCAAAATAACTTTCTGTAATGGTGGAAATGTTCTCTGTTTGTGCTACCTGTGGTTGTTGAATGAAATGTGGCAAGTATAAGTGACATACTGAATTTTAAATTCTATTTCATTTTAAATTTAAGTAGTTTCTTGTGGCTACTGGCTACTGTATTGGCCAGCATAGCTCTAGGAGCCCTTCCCACCTCATCCCTCTTTAAACCCTGCTCCACACTACCACCCAAGTGAACTTTCTGAAATTGCATTTAAAACCAACTTCAAACATCTAAGCTCAGCATGTGAGCCATTTCCTACTCTTCTCGCCTCATTTCCTATCCTAGTCCTCCCTCCCTTTCATGCATCTTTCCACCCATCAGAGGGAACATCTTATAATTCTTTTAGTTTTCTGCCTTTGTGCATTCGTACATGCTGTTCCCACTTCTTCCCCATCCAACAAACACCCTGAAGGAAATACATTGCTTCCAGGTTAGAAATGCTAATTCATACTGCAGTATAATGATGCATTAATGACAAAACATTCTCATCTGTCCATTAAAATAGATCCTCCAAAAGTCAGCTCTAAGCCCATCTCCTCTGGAGTGTCCTGACCCCTACTCTGGTTCAGATCCTCTTCCTTTGGGCATAGCTCTCTCATGGCACTTACACCACAGTGCCATATTGCTTTGGTTTTATTTCCACTGTTCTCAGAGGAAACTTACAGCAGTGAGTAAGACAGGCCCTGCTTTCAGGGAGGAGACTTACAACTAGCAGGCAGGCAGAGGGATGAGGTAATTGCAGACCCAGGTTGTGCTGAAAATCCTCTACTCCCCCTGCTTCTCTGCCCTGCTGTGTGCACTGAGAGGCTGACCTCTGCAAACTGTGTCAAGGGGCTCCCCCATATTTTGGTTTCTTGTTGCATTCAGTCAATGGATGGCATTGGCATGAGATGGAAGTAGGGGAGGAGAGTGCGAGTGGGATATTTTTTCTTTAGACCCTCCCTGCAAAGTCACCATGGTAAGCCACAGCTCCTGCAAGGCAGCTCTTCTCTTCTTACAGTTTCTCTCTCTCTGGGTTCCGGAACAGTTTCTTCTTCTTACCCCTTCAAGCCCAAGACGATGAGGGCTCCTTTCTGTTACTAATCATATGGTGCCACACTATCCTGTCTTGGTTTCTCTATACCTTGCCCACACCTTTGTAAATAGTCCCCTTATTAAACTCTCCTCAATGACCAGTTTGAATGGGACCTGTTTCTTGCAAGGACACTGAATAAAATAAAATGGTTCTTGGCAAATTTCTGCTCCACCATCGTTGGAAGGTCAGCCTTTCTCCCAGGCTGGCTCTCTCATGGCTACTGAGTTTCAGCCATCACATCCAGACATGACAAAGGCCAGAGGGGCAAGAGTGCATCTCTTGCCATGTATCCTTTGTAAGAGTGAGAAAACCTTTCCTAAAAGCTATCCCACCAGATTTCTCCTACATGGTCAGAATCATGTCACAGATCCAAGTTTAATCCAAACACCAACAAGGCAACTGAGGCCACGATGACTGGTTCAGACCAGCCAGGACCACTGCCTGAGTCTGGGAGTTTGAGGACCTCTGCACAAAGCACATAGCTCTGGAAAGGAATATGGAGGATACCTGGATAAAATGGAAGTGGGGAGAGTGTTGGGAAGAAGGAAAAATCAAGGTGGGGAGATGGCTACTAGATGTCTACAGGTGGTGGAACAGTTGGAAGAGGGTCCCCAAGTTGGTTGAGTGGCCCTTCACTGGTTGGTGGGACAGCCAGGCTGTGCCCTGATAGGTCTAAATGACACCATCTTCTTGGCAGAGACTGGGGAAGCACATCCAGAAGCATTTGGTTGACAAAGTAGGTTCCTCAGAGACCCTGATTTGATGAGAGTTCAAGAACAGTCACTAACAGCAAACCTTTGTGTTTAATATACAAAAGGGCGTCTTTAACTTGGAACATTAGCATGGCCTTGAGCATGCCCTTCAGGAAGTCAACATGTCCTCAGACCTGCTTTCACAACACACTGGCCTGGAAAACATTTCCCCAGCAATAAGGTATTGCCAACCTGAGCACAATTAATCAAGTTCTGATATTTCATATGGGTATAATCAATCAAATTGAGAGTATTGAAGGAAGAAGAGAAAAAAGGAAAAAGAAGGTCTACCTTCATCTCTACTACCCTCCATCTAGAGCCAGCCCAGAACCTCTGGGCCACTCCTCTCCCTTCTCTGAGAAGTGTTCCAGGGTCTGTATCTTTGCAGCCCTTCCCACCCACCAACCCATGGAGGTCTCCTGTCTCAATCCTGCAGAGCCCTCTCTGCTGAGAGTATTTATAAAACCTGCTGTTTACTGATTATTGTTGTGGGGCCAGATTGTGGAGAGAGGAGCTGTAGTCTGTTGAGAGAAACCAGGAGGCTTTGAAATTGAAAGAGGTTGTGAATTTCTGGTGATTGTGACCCTGTGTTCAGCAGTGAGGCCCAGCTCGATGCTGATCCTGGATAGCAGTGAAGGTTGTATAAGGCAGGGTGCCTAAGCTGGGCCAGGTTGTGATGAGCTTCCTAAGACAGGACTATGTCTGTCTTCCGGCAGCAAAATGACACTCACCTAGCAGATGCTGAAGAAAATATCTGGGCTGACCCAATTTGGACCCAGAATTTCACCAAGCCTCTGCTATGTCAAACCTGGTGTATTTTCCTATTTGGGAGTTTGACAAGTTTCCATTCATTTATTTACCAAATATTCATTTAGCATCCACAATGTGCCAGCTTGCTATTGATAAAGGATTGATAAAAACAGGCAAAAGCCCCTGCTCTGCTGGAGCTTACATTCTAGTTGAGGGATATAGACCATACACAATATGAAAGAGTAAAATACATAGTATGTCTGAAGTTTCTAAGTGCTACAAATAAAAATCAAGTTAAGGAAAGGGAGAGAGACTATGAGTCAGGGTAACAGTTTTACATAGAATGGTTAAGGAAGGCATATGGAAAAGGTAATATCTGAGGAAGCAAGACGTGAGGGTTTGGGGATAGTTTTCATGTGGAGGGAACAGCAAGTGCAAATGCCCTGAGGCACAGTGCTAAATGTCTTCTACTTGCTTCTCCAGACTCACTCTCTACCCCTCTACTCTCGGTCCTGGAGGACTGACTTGTTTTTTTTTGTTTGTTTTTTTTTTTTAGCAGTAATTATAAAAAATATATGTTTTTATTGATTTTTTTTAGAGAGGGCAAGAGAGATAGAAACATGGAAGAGAAAGAAACATTAACACCGATCTCGGCTGCCTCCTGCCTGCCCCCTGCTGGGGATTGAGCTTGCAACCCAGGCATGTGCCCTGACTAGGAATTGAACCAGAGACCTCGTGGGGCATAGGTTGATGCTCAACCACTGAGCCACACTGGCTGGGCAGGATTGACTTCTTTGTATTATAGTAATGGGCTCCTTACCCTCTGGCTTCCAATTAGTTCAATCCATGGAAAGAAGGCACCAGTGGGACATCAGAGGGCGTGAATAGAGTGAAGTCAGAGTAGGCTCTGCTCTCTCCCTGTAGTGTCTTTGTGTGCCAGCTGCAACTCTCCACTGAAGACCACGGCTACTCTCTATAGTCCTCTATGGCCATCTTCTCTGGGTTCTGCTTTCTGTTCCTTCCTCTTACCACATCTAGCCCTGCTGTTGCTAACCCTGGGGTGCTGCATTGTCCCTTACTAACTTCTCTAAAACTTTCCCATAGCTTTGTAAATTGTCCCTTTATTAAACTCTCTTTAATAACCCAGTTGAGTCTTATGTTTCCTGTAGGAACTGACCCTGACAGAGGCTGGTAGGGATCTGCCTGGAGTATGTCAGGAACATCAAGGAGGTGTTTGTGCCTGGAGAGGAATGAACTGGGGAAGGGAGAGTAATAGGCAAGGAGGTCAGAGAGGTCATGGGAGCCACATCTGGAAGGGCCTTGCAGGCTATTGTAAGGACTATTTCATCATAAACTTCCTTCTGAAAATTTCAACTTGGCCCATCCTGAACTTGGGGAAGGAATGGCATCTCTTTTTCAGCGAGGAGCTGGGACAGCAAATGGGGCACCAGGAACTTGATGACATCTGCTTTCTTCCTGGGCATTCCCTATCCAAGGAGGTCCCAGCAGACAGGGGGGTTGAGCTCTGCTTCCAGCACAGTCTCAGCTGATAACCTCTGCTTCACTCAAGAGTTCTCTTCAGGCAATCACCAGCCAACAACTCTTCAGCACCACCATGGAGTCTTCTGGAGATAAAATTCGCTTCCTGCAGGGGTGCTGTTGGTGGCATTTTTGGCAGACCAGTGGGAAGCAACCAAACAAGGGTAACTTCCTTCATCTTCTGTCCAACTTGTCCGGGTTTCCTTGGGGCTGTCTCAGGGAGCGCTGCGGGGTGGGCTTCTCTGGCCTGCGGTTTGGATGATAAGTCTTTCAGCTGGAAGTCCTCAAATCCAACTCCTACCAAAAGAAGCGGAAGCAGAGGTGAGGAAGGAAAGGACAGGGGTGAGGTCAGGGGGAAGGTGGTGGTGATGTTCATTCATGTAACAGATATGCTCTGTGGGTGAACCTCATTGGCTTCAGAAATAACTGGATCTAGGTGCTCAATGTCATCAATTCTTTCTCTCTCTCCACCTCTCCATTTTGCTTTCCCCTGAATGGGCATCATTATAAAGTAGGCTTTCTTTAAAGGTGGCCATTGGTAGGCCCAGACTTATTTTCAAATTAGCTTAAGTACCCTGCAGAAAGAGAACCTCTCTTTTCCAACAATTTCAGAAAAACCCTTGTTGGGTTCTCATTGGCCAGGCCTGGGTCATGCACCCGTATAGTCTGGGGTGTGGTCAGCTCCATCAAACCTATTGGCTAAGAATAGGTGTGGGCTAAAGAACAGAAGTGACATTACCAGAAGAAGAGAGAATGGTTGCTGGGCATACAATACCACTCAGATGGCCACTGTTACTAGCATAACCACATAATCGAATGTTCAAGACAGGACTTTTTTGAGAGTGAAAGGGGGCACTTTTAATATTTACATCAGGACAACAGGCTTAGACCAAGTCTAAGAGCCAGGGAGCTGGGGTTGGGTTGGGGACTGCCACACTGAGCCCAGGATCCTGCAAATCAAATCTTTTTGGCTCTCCTGCTTCCCAAGGTAAGAGGGAGAAGGCGCTTGGGGTTCAGAGGTCAAGTGGGATAGAGGGTGGCTGGTGTGTGTGTGTGTGAAAACACATTGGGAAGCAAGTCCTAATCCTATACAACCACTCACACTGTATTCTTCTCAAACAGCTTCACCCAGCCTCCCACGCCCATGTTTTGCTCTTGTTACGTCCTGTCCTCTTGCCAGAAATGTCCTTCCTGTACTCTTCATATTCCATAATGCTTCTCTAGTCCCCCACTCTCCCAGAGTCCCTTTACCTGCTCCCTCCATCCCAGCTTCTCACAGCTCCTGAAGTATTTCTAGATTCAACATAGATTGTATGTCCTGCCTCCACCATGCAGTAGAGCTTTGTTGTGGGTTTTGCTTTCTCCCCATCCCCCTGCCACATAGCCCTCAATGGTGCTGACTGCAGATTCTAAGCTGGACCAGTCTGCTGGGTCAAGACCTTCAGCAGTCTCTATCCCCCCAGCCCAGAGCCGTCTCTGCTCCCTACTTTGTTTTCCTGGTATTGATCGCCAGGGAATCAGCCAAAGAGCTTCTCACGCAAAGGCATGCAAACTTTGACCCAGAATTGTCTATTCAGCTCCTGGCCAAGGTTCTCTAACCTCCTGCCTGTCTCCCTCTTTCTTTGCCCAATGCTCCTGAGCACCCCCACCATCTGGGGAGCTGTTCTGTGGAGATAGGACTGGGTGAGAAGTGCAATGCTTTCCTTAACCCTCATTGCACCAGACTTATGTCCAGGAGTATGGGGAGATGGGAGCCCTGACCCAGGGGCTAAGGCTGTACCCCTTTGGCCTCCCAGTGTTTTGCTGGTACTCTGGGACAATAAATCATGGTGGGAAGAGCCCTGGCCTGGAAGCAAAGGCTAGAGCTCTGGACTCTGCTTTGATTTGCCATATATCCTTGGGCCTTCTCCTTCTGGTGTCAGTTTCTCCAGCTGAAAAGTGGGAAAGGAATTGGCTTAATTAGCTAATGAATTTATTTGGGATCAAGAGTCCCTTAGATGCCCTAGTCAGTTTGGCTCCGTGGATAGAACATCTGCCTGTGGACTGAAGGGTCCCAGGTTCGATTCCAGTCAAGGGCACATGCCCAGGTGTGCAGGAGGCAGCCGATCAGTGATTCTCTCTCATCATTGATGTTTCTCTCTCTCCCTCTCCCTTCCCCTCTGAAATCAAGAAAAAAAAATTTTTTTAAAAAGAGTCCCTTAGAGAATGTGAGCAAAACAATGCCTCTTCTATCAAACAAAGAGGTTTTTTGGATCCTTGGTCAGGAGCCTCAGCAGGTGGTCCTCTCATCCTGATGAGCAAGTTGTGATTCTCTAAAGCTTGGGAATTGGTGCGGACTCTTCGGAGCCAAAGGACAGACTGGGCTACAGAGCCGGCTAAGGAATCTGGGAGTGCCTTCCTCCCCACTTCCTTGTCACAGCTTCCATGCAGGTTCTTTCTCCTCTGTGGCTCTTGCTCCAACTGGGATTGAAGGGCAGAGCTTTCTTGGGTATCATCATGTTTTGTGGGCTGAGCCATAGATGTAGAGGAAGGGATGAATGGAACAATGCTGGATGAACTGGAAGCCCAGCAATAGTTCCTTTGTCTCCTGTCTGTTCTGTTGCCTAAATCCCACCATTACAGCATCAGTACTTTGGGCTCAGCATCACCCTGGTCATAATACAGTTGGATTTTTTGTTGTTAGCCCTCAACCAAGGATATTTTTTCCATTGATTGTTTTTAGAGAGAGTGGAAGGGGGAGAGAGAGAGAGAGAGAGAAACACCAATGTGAAAGAGATATCAATTGGTTGCCTCCTGAATGTACCTCGATAGGGGCCAGAGATGGAACCTGCAGCCAGGTGCATGTCCTTCACTGGGAATCGAACCCATGACCCTTCAGTGCAAGGGCAATGCTCTAACTTCTGAGTACCACTGGCCAGGGCATAATACAGCTAGATTTAATTCCTTTACCAGTTATTAATATCTTGCAAGAAATTGGCTTATCAGATCAATTACCCACAGGTTGGCTTTCGGTGCTTGGGCAGAGGAAGGAATGACAGGTTGGGGCGGAGTCATAGCAAGGGCCAAGTGTTCTGAGTATTACCATGGAGAAGCTGGAAACGACCAGGGGACACCTAACTTGTTGTGGAGAGGATTCAGGGGGGCTTCCCAGAGGAAGTGGTGTTTAGTTGAGACTTAAACAAGAGGAAATAGAAGTAGAGGTTGATAGGCCTGATAGGTTCTGCTAAAGATTCTGTTTGTACCCAGATGGGAGCTAATGAAGGGGCAAGGTGGTGATGGAATGAGATTTTGCATTTTTGAAAAGACCACTTTGGATTCGACAGGGTGGAAAAAGAATTGAGGGGAGTAAAAGGCAAATGGGAACTAGGTTTGGAGGCTGTTAATACTCTGGGGAGCGATGATGAGGACCTACAGGACAATGTGGCAGCGGGGCTGGACAGATGTAGAGAAATGTGCCCTTGCCTATTCTCAGCACAGAAGCCAGAGTGACCTTCATGACTCAGACTCTACAATGTCTCCGTCTCACACAGGAAGTTCCACGTTCTCAACAGCGTGCTCCCTGCACCTGGGGCAGGGATGTCCCATGAGCATCCCATCCCCTTGGGGGCACTAAATTTCAGCAGAACTTCCCATGGTACTGCCCCTCCCTCAAGAACCACTGTGCAGGGCCTTTGAACGTGCTGTTCCCTCTCCAAGGTGCGCTCTTCCTCCTGGTGTCTGTGCACCTTGATTCTTGAGTCCACATTTCTATCTCTGCCCAGTGTCATTTTCTCTGTGAGGACTTCTCTGACCACCCTATTTTCAACTGCATTCTGCCCCCGTGTGATTCCTACCCCTTCTCTGCTTTTTCTCTGTAGCATTTGTCACCCTCTCTGTGCTTATCTGCCCCCCTCCCGCCACCAAAATAGAATTTAAGTTCCATGTGAGCAGGAAGTTGTCAGTTTGTTCACTTGCACATCAATCGCCAGCACCCAGAACAGTACCTGGCTCACAGTAGGCAGTTGGTGAAATGTTTGTGCAATGCATTAAGTGGCATCTGGCGGAGTGGGAGGTCAGGGGCCAGGATGCGGCTGTTTTCTGGCCTGGGCCAGCACAGGGATGGTGGTGCCATTCGATGGGTAGGGGAGCATGGCTGGGGGCGGGGGGGGGGGGGCGGTATTGTGGTTAGTTGGGGACAGGTTGTGCCTGGACATTCCACATGGGAAGGATTCGGCAGGGGCCAAGGACAGCTTCGGAGGCAGCCAGACAGGCGAGCCGGGCAACGCTGGGGCTGCGTGTCCTGCTACAGGCGTGGGCCAAAAATACGGATACACGCAGGCGCCCGCCTGCAGGCAAAGGCCCAGCTCCGCACGCAAACCTGGGCCCTTTGCACCGCCCCACCTCCACATCCAATAGCACATCTGCCAGGCTCCGCCACTCCTCTCCCTCCACCCTGTAAGAGCCCGCCCCGGCTCCCCTTTCCCCCCTCGCGTGACTGTGCCGGGACCCCACCAGGGCAGCGACGATGAGCAGCTGGATGGCTGCGCGGGACTCCCAGGCTTTCTCACGCAACCGCCGGGCACCTCACCCCGGGCCAAGTGGAGCGGGGGAGGGGGGGGGCACGTGACCTCTGCCCCCTGGAGGGAGGTTCCAGACACACGCACGCTAGCCTGGGGAGGTGTCTGTGCCCGGCGCCCCGTCCTCAGTCTCTTGGCCCATTCCCCTGCCCGGCCCCAGGGCCTCTCTCTAACCCCTTCCTCACCCACCGGGAGCTAGCCAAGCAGCCCCCCTCGCCGCCTGATTTTTCTGCCCGGCCAAAGCGCTAGCAACCCGGGAGCCGGGAGGGAACTTCGAGGGCGGGTGGGTCCCGGCGGGAGGTGGCCCCTAGAGGCGGTACCGAGTAACGTGTGAGCGCTCGGAGAGAACCCACGTTCTCCGTTCCCGGTCCCGGGGCAGGGAGCGCGGACCTTTTTGCTAGGTGCCGGGCTCTGGGGACGCTGCGAGGGGGAAAGGGCAGCCCATCGGCGCCGCTGGCCTTCCGGCCCCGGTGACCTGGGAGCAGGGTCGCCGCGCTTCTCACGCGAGCCCGGACTCAGTAAACCGGGAAAAGGAGGTCACCACCCGGCAGCCCCGCCCCTGCTGGTTGGCCTCGGTCCGCTAGTAGTGAGGGGAGGCACTTACAGGTCCAGTGGGTACAAAAATGAGGGTGAGGCGTTCCCATGCCCTCTTTTCGGGCTGTGCTGGGACTTCTCCCCAAACCCCCGCCTCACCTGGGCTCTGCGCTGTCCAAGGGGTACCTTCGAACTGGAGACCCCAGGTGTCCCCAGCCCTCACCCTTTTAAGTGCCGGCACTTGGAAGAGGCGTCCCCATAGTGGGTTCTTACCGGTCCCTGTGCCTCCGCTCCCCCACTTCCCATCCACCCTAGAGCAACTATTCCCTCTCAGGCCGCCCCTCCCTGAGTTGCATCCCTGAGCCAAGGGGCGTGGCCACGGGCAAGCTGCCTATAAAGTTGGTTGTGCCTTCACCCTCACCCTGAAGGTGACAGACAGTTGCTTGGAGCCTTCCTTGATCTTCTTTGGGGTCCTGGCTTCTGAGACAACTCTTCCCAGCTCAGTTCAGCACCTCCTCACAGCCACAGGTGAGTGCTGGGACTTCTGGCCTGCCCCTCCCTCCCAATAGAAGGAACATTTTAATGCCTCCAGGTCTTCCCAGGTAGTCACTGATCTAGCACCTCAAAAAAGAAGGCTAGGAGTGGCCTTAGTGACTAAGCAGTCCAGCTCCCTAAAGGGGCAACTGAGGCCAAGGGAAGGTTAGGACTTGCTGAATGTCCCACAGCTAGTATCAGAACTCTAGATCCAGAAGGACCCCTTTCAGGCTCCAGGACCCAGACTCCAGCTTTATCCCCCAGTGGCTCTCTAAATGCCTGGGCCTTCCCCATCAGAGTCACCTGGTTATGTGGAATAAGAACACAGTTTACCTAAACTGGGTGCATATATAGCCTCTCCTCAGGTTGTGTGATGAGGAGGGCTTCTCCCTGGGTGGTCAGGGTGAATGGAGGGGGCAGGTTGTGTTCTTACCAGCTGTACCTGCCTTATCTAAAAGCTACCCCTGGCTGGCTCTACCCTCCCAAGGCATGGCTTGTCAGAGCCAAGATGTGCTGACTTGGACAAGAGATCTGAGCAAGAGTCCCGGGCACTGCCCAGAGGCCTTCCCTATCCCGTTGACTGTCTTCTCTGGCATCTGTTGGGGAGCAGTGTGAGAGCCTGTCAGCTTCAGGGAGCTTGACCACCAGTCCTTGGTAACTCACCCGTCACATATCTCTTGGGCTCCTACCATCTTACTAAGTATGACGAGAGGTCCTTGGGGCACCCCATGTGTGCAAGGGGACACCATGGCATACCAAGGCCTGGCAGTGTTCCCAGTTCACTTAGGGAGCCAGGACTTTTGTATGTGTGCTTTGGGATCCAGCTCCTCCAGGAAGCCTCCCTACACAGACAGCTATAGTACTTGAGGTAGGAACCATACAGCCAACCTCCCTGTCTTGAATGGCTCTCCAGTGAGAATTGAGCCCAACAAAAACTCTGGCCTAGATTTCTATGACTGGGACCTTAATCTAACTGGTCTCCACCTGCTTTTAAATAGAGAGCTGGGGCTGAGAGCCATGTGGCTTAGGCAGTGGTCTTCTTATCCCCTGTTCCCTTCCCACTCTATTCCAGGGTCTGGCAGGATACCCTAAACCCTAAGGTTGAGCAGGAGAGAACTGAGGGTTCTGGGAACACTCTTCAAAGGGAGGTAGCTATGACAGGAGCTAAAAATCTCCCAGGGAACTTTGCTAAGAGGTCTGAATCCTAGCTCAGTCACTGGTTGCTGGGTAACTTTAGCCAAATCAGTGCACCCTCTGAAGATCAATTTCCCCAAAGAAGTGGATGATGCCTAGTTCTCCCAATAGCAGTGTTTCCCTAAGTGTGGTGAGCATTACTCAAGGGCATTTAGGTGATGCATATCAATTATGTGTTTATTTTAACATATATTAGGGGAAAAATCAAACCTGTACTTTCACACAGATATGATTGTTTGGGATGATGGTAAGTGGGTAGATTTAAAGTTGATTTAAAAAAAAATGTGAAGAGCCGAAACTGGTTTGGCTCAGTGGATAGAGCGTCGGCCTGCGGACTGAAGGGTCCCAGGTTTGGTTCCGGTCAAGGGCATGTACCTGGGTTGCGGGCACATCCCCAGTGGGAGATGTGCAGGAGGCAGCTGATCGATGTTTCTAACTCTCTATCTCTCTCCCTTCCTCTCTGTAAAAAATCAATAAAATATATATTTTTAAAAAATGTGAAGAAAATAATAGTGCAGGTGTATATGGAAATCACGAAGTGACGTTGGAAAGCGCTATTTTAAACTGGTGCACAAATAAGAGAGGGTGTTCTGGAATTAAATAATTTGGGTTGGACATGTGGATCCAAAACTTCCTGGCTATGTGACCTTGAGCAAGTTACTTACCTTCTCTGAGCCTTACCTCAGCCTACCTCATAGGCTGTGGCCAGGACTGAATGAAGAATATGGAAATTCTTGGCACACAGTGGCAGCTCAATAGCTTCTCCCACCTCCTCCTCCCCTTCATGCTCAGTGAGCAGTTCTAGATAAGGTTTTCTCTTAATCAGCATGCTGATACTTTAGGACATGGGTTCCTCCTATGCCCCTATATGATGTCTTGATCTTTCCCTCCTGCCCACCTTTCAGTGGCCACCTTGCCATCTCTACGCTGATCATGCTTTCTGTATTTGGACTCTCCATCCCCATCTCGGCCACAGAACTTCTCCTGGCCTCCACCACCTTCTGCCTAGTATTCTGGATGTTCAGAGCCTGGAGGCCTGGGGTCCCCAAAGGCTTGAAGAGTCCTCCAGGGCCCTGGGGCTGGCCCCTGCTTGGACACATGCTGACCTTGGGGAAGAACCCACACCTGGCGCTGTCACGACTGAGCCAGCGTTATGGGGACGTGCTAGAGATCCGCATTGGCTGCACACCTGTGCTGGTGCTCAGTGGCCTGGACACCATCCGGCAGGCTCTGGTGCGGCAGGGCGACGATTTCAAGGGCCGGCCTGACCTCTACAGCTTCACCTTCATCTCTGGTGGACAAAGCATGACCTTTAACCCAGACTCTGGACCGGTGTGGGCTGCCCGCCGGCGCCTGGCCCAAAATGCCCTGAAGAGTTTCTCTATTGCTTCAGACCCGACTTCCTCATCTTCTTGCTACTTGGAGGAGCATGTGAGCAAGGAGGCTGAGGTCCTCATCAGCAAGTTCCAGGAGCTGATGGCAAGGGTTGGACACTTTGACCCCTACAGGTATGTAGTGGTGTCAGTGGCCAACGTCATATGTGCCATGTGCTTTGGTCAGCGCTATGACCATGATGATCAAGAGCTACTTAGTATAGTCAACCTGAGTAATGAGTTCGGGGAGGTGGCTGCTTCCGGAAACCCAGCTGACTTCCTCCCTATCCTCCGTTACCTGCCCAACTCTGCCCTGAGTATCTTCAAGGACGTGAATAAGAAGTTCTACATCTTCATGCAAAAGATGGTTAAGGAACACTATAAAACGTTTGAGAAGGTACAGACTGGGGAGAGGCAGGTGGGTGGTGAGGAGCAGGTAGGGTCAGGGGTCAGGTGGTCAGTGATAACTGGAGCAGCATGGGGTTTGGCAGACTCTCAGGGGCCTTCACCCTGGGATTTTGAAGTTAGTAATGGATAGGACTCCATCCATGGAGGGGAATAGAACGTTTTCTTGACCAGTCCTTTTATCCTTCTAACAGACAGCAATATTTACTGAATAGCCAGTCCATGCTGTACCCTAGGCCAGTTATAGGGACTAGGAAGAATTAAAAAGTTAGTCTCCTGGCCTCATGGGAGAGAAAAGGGTAAAGAGGCCTGGCCGGTGTAGTTCAGTGGTTGACCGCTGACCTATGAACCAGGAAGTCATTGTTCGATTCCCGGTGAAGGCACATGACCAAGTTGTGGGTTTGATCCTCTGTTGGGGGGGTGTACAGGAGGCAGCCAATCAATGGTTCTCTCTCATCATTGATGTTTCTATCTCTCCCTTTCCCTTTCTCTCTGAAATCAATAGATACATACAAGGGTAAAGAGCACGTCCAGATGATAATGGTATCAGACTCAGTCAGGTTTCTCTTGAGTTGGGGCAGGAGAGAGCCTTGGTCAGGCAGAGAGAAGCTGGGATGGCAGCTTTGGGTGTGTGAGTGGGGGTATCATCTCTTGAACAAAGATACTAGGGATGGTAAGAGACCAGATCTGGATGGAGAGGTAGGTCTGGGTTTGGGATCTTGCTCACCCGTGGGCCTTCTGTACTCAGGGCCACATCCGAGACATCACAGACAGCCTGATCAAACATTGTCAGGACAAGAAGCTGGATGAGAACGCCAATATCCAGCTGTCAGATGAGAAGATCGTTAGTGTCGTCTTGGACCTGTTTGGAGCTGGTATGAGCTACCCCATTTGCCTTTCCTGTACTCAACTGCCAAACCCCATCAACCACCAAGCTTCTCCCTCTGTTCTTTTCTGGACAGGGTTTGACACAGTCACAACTGCCATCTCTTGGAGCCTCATGTACCTGGTGACAAGCCCCGGTGTGCAGAGAAAGATCCAGGAGGAGCTCGGTAGGTAGTGACCTCCTTCAGAGTGCTCAGTGCAGGGGACCCAGCCGTGGTATGGGAGGCATCTTCATCTGTCTGTCCGCTGTGCCCCGCAGACACAGTGGTTGGCAGGGCACGGCAGCCACGGCTCTCTGACAGGCCCCAGCTGCCCTATCTGGAAGCCTTCATCCTGGAGACATTCCGACACTCCTCCTTCGTCCCCTTCACCATCCCCCACAGGTGAGGCCCCATGGAACTACTTCTACCTGATACTGGGCCTTACTTCAGTCCATGCACTTGATCAGGGCTGGTGGGAGGGACATGGTATGGGGGGTCGAGGGATCTCATTGTGGCCCTGAGCTTAACTGAGCTTCTTCCCTCCCCAGTACTACCAGAGACACAAATTTGAGTGGCTTTTACATCCCCAAGGGGCGTTGTGTCTTTGTGAACCAGTGGCAGATCAACCATGACCAGTAAGTTGAAACTCCACCCTCTTCTGAGTTTCAGACCCTGCTGTCCCTGGCCATTTGCCTATCCCCTACTTTTGTGGGCTGGGGTGCAACCTCCTGCTTCTGAGCTGCTTCTTCAGTTACTCGCTCTGATTACAGGAAACTGTGGGATGACCCATCCGAGTTCCGACCAGAACGTTTTCTCACCCCCAATGGCACTATCAACAAGGCACTGAGTGAGCAGGTGATTCTCTTTGGCCTCGGCAAGCGGAAGTGCATTGGTGAAAACATTGCCCGCTTCGAGGTCTTTCTCTTCCTGGCCATCATGCTGCAGCAGGTAGAATTCAGCATACCACCAGGCGTGAAGGTGGACATGACCCCCATCTATGGGCTGACCATGAAGCATGCCCACTGCGAGCACTTCCAGGTGCAGGTTCGCTCTTAGGTGGCTGAGAGCCCTGCAGAGCCTTGTACCTGTAAAAGCTACTCAGACTTGTGTCTCTGGTGGTACTGGGGATGGAGGTAAAGTCAAGCACAGGGCCACAACGAGACCCCCTACCTTCCATATCGTGTCCCTCCCACCAGTCCTGATCAGGTATACCAATTGAAGTAAGGCCCATAACTGTCTCCTTGGCCTGGCTGCCCAGACAGGCCAGGGGGATGGCCCAGGGAGGTCTAAGCTTTGGCTTAAAAACCACAAATAGTGGACTGGCTGATATTCTACTGTGTAGCTGCAGGCAATCCTGAAGGATCATGCCTGTACCCCACCCTGGACTTTCCCCCTCTGCATACTAAATGCAGACAGTGGACACTGTAGGAGCTGATGGAACCTTCTGACACAGTGCTTGAGCTAGGAAGTCTGGTAAGGTTAGGAGGTTCTCAACCCTCTGGAGCTCTTTGGAAGTCCCTGGGCCCAGCATCTAGCTGACTTTATGTGGGGGCTAACTGGCTTGAGAAACATTTAGAATAAGCAACACCAGGGCCTGTCCAATCACTTTGACAATTGGGAACCATCAAAAGTGAAGGGAAGAGGCAGCCCAGGATACTGGCACAGAGATGGGCTCCCCTCTTGAACAAGGCTGAAGAATCTGACCACATGAGTCTGAGACCACATGTGCCTGGGAGGATTCCCTTCCTTTCTGCAGACAGGAACAGTGCTGCTTCCGGCCTTAGGCAGCCTCTGTTCCTATCCAGGAGGAGCTAGGGACTTGGGTCTTAGAAGAGCAAAGAGCAGAGAGAGTCCTATATCGAGTAACCAGGATCACATCTGGAACTAGGGGGTGGTAATTCAATCACCTTCTATTGGTCTCCTTTCTCTATACCCTGTATTAATATGTCTTTTTAAAATGTTTGTAAACAAGGAACTTTTCATTTTAGCCTGCATTGTACTTGCTTGTTTGCATTTATTATACAGTATGTAAAAGCTTAAAAACAACTAACTTAATGTGATAGAAAAATTCATATCCACATATCTAGAAATGTGTAGGAAACATCTTCCTGAGCTAAATAAAGATATTATGCAGAAGTGGAGATTTTTGAATCTTGAATTAAACCATTGCTCATCTACATTCCCACCCTGCTCTCAATCTTGTGTCTAGTTTTACTGTAGGAGAAGAAAAGTAGGTGGATAGGAGGTAAAGCCACTCTTCCCAGGCAGCTCACAATCTGGTTGGGGACAGAGCACACATTAACTAACAGCATTCTCTGGACCAGGCACTGGGGGGGTATAAAGTGAGTAAAACATGGCCCCTGCCTTCGAGCGCCTCCCAAGTTGCTGGCTCATAAACACATTATCCTACTCATTGTGATCAGGCAGATACATACAGGAGGGTGAGGTCCAGAGCCTTGGGGTGAGGGATGGTGGGAAAGATTACTGGGTCTTGGGGACAACTGTGAATAGTCTTCCTTGAAGGTAGTTTCCCTTGGGTAGATTCTGGTCAGTGTAGAGAGAGGGAGAGGTTCAAAGTTGTGGTCTATTCCTCACTAGTCATATCTGGCTCAGGTCCTGCAGCCATATTAGAACCCAAGGCTAATCATAGATGGAGAACAAGGCCTTTGGTTGTCAGCCACATAAGCAGACTGTGGCCCAGATTTCTTTTTTTAAATATATTTTTATTGATTTCAGAGAGAAAGGGAGAGGGAGAGAGAGACAGAAACATCAATGATGAGAGAGAATCATCAATCAGCTGCCTCCTGTGTGCCTCCTACTGGGGATCGAGCCCACAACCAAGGTACATGCCCTTGACCGAAATCAAACCCGGGACCCTTCAGTCCACAGGCTCTATCCACTGAGCTAGAGATGCCCAATCATTCTTGTACTGATTTATTTTTTTACTTAAAAAATAACTTGTTTCCTGTGCTATAACACAGATGAGCCTGAGAACATCATGCTAAATGAAAGAAACCAGACACAAACGGCCACATATTATATAATTCCAGTTATATGAAATGTCCAGAACATGCAAATTCATAGAGACAGAAAGTACATTAGTGGTTGCCAGGGGCCAGGGGATGGAATAAAGGAAGATACAAGGTTTCTTTTAAGAGTGATGGAAATATCCTGGAATTATATAATGGTGATGATTGGATAACCTTTTTATGCTATTTTTCAATTACAGTTTACATTCAATATTATTTTGTATTATTTTCAGGTGCACAGCATATACTAAAAACCACTGAATTATGCAGTTTAAACTAAAACACTAAAAAATGAAAGAGTTTGTCAACCTTTTTTCTAAAAAAAAGTGAGAAAGGAATGGGGATAGTATATACACAATTTATGTAAAGTTCTCAATAATCATATTCTTAATAATATTAGTATTTCTATTTTGAGACTACATGGTAATTTAGGGTAAAATAAATGAGCAATTAATAATGAGAATATTCTAATTCATAATCCCCTGTATCCTTGAGAACCAGGATTTTTGGTATGGAAAAAAAGAGATACAGATATAATATAGAAAAGGTTAAGTTAAAAGGTATATATGTTGCCCGGCTGGTGTGGCTCAGTGGTTGAGAGTTGACCTATGAAAAAGGAGGTCACAGTTCAATTCCCAGTGCATGCCAAAGGCAGCCAACCAATAATTCTCTCTCATCATTGATGTTTCTATCTCTCTCTCCCTCTCCCTTTCTCTCTGGAATCAATAAAAAAATATTTTTTAAAAAGCATAAAAGGTATATATATATAATGTATATGTATATTTCTAAGTGTTAGAAACAATGGCCAACTCATAGCAATGAGCATTCCTAATGCCTAGATTACCATCCAGGGTTTCTTGCAAGAGAAACACTGGTTACAGATATGGGGTAAGAAATGTAAAAGATGAGCTTAAAACAGTTACACAAACCACAAAGCAAATATGCCACAATATGACCATGAGTGGATTAAGCCATTCAGGAGCCTATGGAAAAGGCTCCAACTGGCCAAAGATAGAACAATTCTGAGTGTCATAAAAATATTTCCACTGATTAAAACCCATCAAATATGTTTGAATCCATGAGCTCATAAAAAATCAGCTGATTACCTTCAGCGGAACCAACCTACTTATCTTGAAAAGTGAAAAACCAAGGCAAAAAGCAAGCATTTATTCTACCTTTTCTTTTTTTTTCTTTGATTAGTTAAATCTTTATTGTTCAGATTATTACATTTGTTCCTCTTCCCCCCCCCATAATTCCCCTCCACCCAGTTCCCACCCCACCCTCCGCCCTCACCTCCCCCCACGCACTGTCCTCATCCATAGGTGCACGATTTTTGTTCAGTCTCTTCACGCATGCCCCTCACCTCTTTCCCCCACAAGAATAGTCAGTCCACTCCCTTTCTGTGCCCCTGATTCTATTATAATCACCAGTTCATTCTGTTCATCAGATTCTTTATTCACTTGATTTTCAGATTCACTTGTTGATAGATGTGTATCTGTTGTTCATAATTTGTATCTTTACCTTTTTCTTCTTCTTCCTCTTCTTAAAGGATAACTTTCAGCATTTCATATAATACTGGTTTGGTGGTGATGAACTCCTTTAGCTTTTGCTTATCTGTGAAGCTCTTTATCTGACCTTCAATTCTGAATGATAGCTTTGCTGGATAAAGTAGTCTTGGTTGTAGGTTCTTGGCATTCATCACTTTGAATATTTCTTGCCACTCCCTTCTGGCCTGCAAAGTTTCTGTTGAGAAATCAGCTGACAGTCATATGGGTACTCCCTTGTAGGTAACTGACTGTTTTTCTCTTGCTGCTTTTAAGATTCTCTCTTTGTCTTTTGCTCTTGGCATTTTAATTATGATGTGTCTTGGTGTGGTCCTCTTTGGATTCCTTTTGTTTGGGGTTCTCTGCGCTTCCTGGACTTGTAAGTCTATTTCTTTCACCAGGTAGGGGAAGTTTTCTGTCATGATTTCTTCAAAGAGATTTTCAATATCTTGCTCTCTCTCTTCTCTGGCACCCCTATAATTCGGATCTTGGTACGCTTGAAGCTGTCCCAGAGGCTCCTTACACTGTCTTCGTATTTTTGGATTCTTTTTTCATTTTGCTTTTCCGGTTGGGTGTTTTTTGCTTCTTCGCATTTCAAATCATTGACTTGATTCTTGCGATCCTCTGGTCTGCTGTTGGGAGTCTGTATAATATTCTTTATTTCAGTCAGTGTATGCTTAATTTCTAGTTGGTCCTTTATCACAACCTCGAGGGTCTCATTAGATTTCTTGTAGGTCTCATTAAGTTTATCAGCAGTTTCTAGAAAATACTTGAAAAACCTTAAAAGTGTGGTTTTGAACTCTATGTCCAGTAGTTTGCTTTCCTCCATTTCTGTCATTTGTGTCCTTGTTCTTTGTCTCTGCATTTTTTATGCTTCCCTGTGTTGATAAAGTGGTTTTCTGTGCTAAGTGTCCACTAAGGCCCAGTAGTTCAGCCTCCCCAATTACCTGAGGAGGACACTCTTGGTGCACCCCCTTGTGGTCTTTGTGCACAGTCTTGTTGTAGTTAAGCCTTGATTGTTGTAGCTATCACTGGGAGGAATTGACCTCCAGGCCAATTGACTATGAGAATCAGCTGTGTCTGCAGTGGGAGAACTTCTGTGCTGGAGACCCTCCGGGGCAAGACTTACTTCAGTGGGGCTTTGGTGCTCACTGAGTCTGCCCCCTGAGTGAGTCCTATAAGGGTCCAAGGAGGTGCAAATTGGATGGTCCCACTCTGACCACTGGGCACACTCACTCCTGGTTCTCTAGGGAGGTGCTAATCTAGCCTTTGCCTGAGGCTACCCAGCAAAAGCCTCCCTGCAGGGCTTGGGCGGGGCAGGTCTCACAGGATCAACAGGGTGGGGCTAGCAGTTATGGCTGCTCTCAGTCCTGCCCTCAGAGGTTCTGCTTCTCAATGTCCCAGTAATCACTGCAAGCCCCTCGGAGAGAAAGCTGCCCTCGAGTTCTGACCGATGTCAGACAGTCCCGGTTCTCCTGTATGAGTCTGGGTCCCCAAGGACTCACCCATAACTGGAGCTCTGAGCCTGAGACTCCCTCCTGATTGCAAAAGACAACCACGCCCTCAGCCGCCAGCCCGCTCCGCATGCACCTCTGTACCTTAGTATTTTATTTTCGCACCGCTCCTCCTCTGAGTCTCGGTAAGCTTTTCTCTTTCCTTCTAGTTGTAGAATTTCCACTCATCCTGTGGTTCTGGATGATGTCTGTTCCGTCTTTTAGTTGTATTTTTGAAGTTGTTGTGCGAGGCACCAAACTCTGGTGTTTACCTATGCCGCCATCTTGGTTTCTCTGTCTTGTATTTTTACATTTTTTAAATGTTGGTAAAATATACATAAAATTAACATCTTAACCATTTTTAGTGTACAGTTCAGTGGTATTAAATATATTCACAATATTATGCAATGGTCACTAACATCCATCACTATAGCACTGAAACTCTATACCCACTAACAATAACTCTTTATTCCCCTCCCCACATAGATTCTGCCTCTATGATAGTGGCTTTATTTTGTTTTATCATGTTCTCAAAATAACCCTGTATGAGAAAAAGAACTGAGAACAAAGTGGCCAATGAGTATCAGGCCAGCTTATAAAAATACTGAGGTCTAGCTGGGAGCATCAAATCAGTTCCAGAGATTAGGGTCTGTTCTTTCTCAGTCCTCTTTTTTGGTCAAGTACAAACAAAGGGAGGCCTCAGAACATTCATCCAGATTTTCATCATTGCCAGGATTTTGCTGACCAAGATCACTCTGCTGATTAAGAAGAGCATACACTTCTGTAATTGACTGTAGTCTATAATTGAACCACGGTTAATCTTTTCTTCTGTTGCGGGATGTTATTGGGCCATCTGTTGTGACAATGGCTACCCCACTAGTAGGACCCTACCACTACTTAAGATTCTAGACAGGCCATATTGGCCAATTGTAACTTAGAAAATTATCAGAATCAAAATGACTATTAGTATTTTGATAGGCCTGGAAGCCAAGGACCTACATTATTAAAACTCAGGCAATGAAAACATGTTCCAGAATTCATTTGGGCCTATTGTAGGGAGTCAGTGGCTTTTTATATTTTCCTTGTATTTATTTACATAGGTGCAGCAGGCATATTTGCTATAGCCCAGACTTCCCCTTGCTTGACCAAGAGGAAATCACAGACTGTATGATTGTCTGACAACTTTAGTCAATGAATTTAAACTAGCCTGTTGGGCTTCAGAAGAGAAGTGGGATCATATGTTACTCTGGTAGGTCAGAGACAACTTTGAATCTTTTCTAGTTGTGCTATTCCCACTGTGAGAATTGTAGCTGCAGAGTACCCATGAAGACGGAATCAGTTATCCTTCATGGAAGTTCTTATGAATAATTTGTGTTTGCCTCATTTTGGAGGCTTCTGAGTGTCTTTTTAAGGAAGCATGATATACTTTAGTGTCTGCAAAAATAAACACTTATGTATTGCTGTGGAAATGTAAAATGATGTCGATGCTTTGGAAAACAGCTCCTCAAAAGTTTAAATATAGAGTTACCATGTGACCT
Source organism: Myotis nattereri (assembly GCF_964212035.1). Classification (NCBI taxonomy): domain Eukaryota; kingdom Metazoa; phylum Chordata; class Mammalia; order Chiroptera; family Vespertilionidae; genus Myotis; species Myotis nattereri. The sequence continues at coordinate 110,183,655 of NC_138075.1, forward strand.
AGAAATTCTACTCTTCGATATATAACCAAGAGAATTAAAACATATGTCTACACAAAAACTTGCTCATAAATGCTCATAACAATGTTATTCATTGCTGGAAGCTGGTCCATCCTTGCTGCTTGACACAGTCGCTACAGGGAAGAAACATCTGCACAGCATATGTTCCAAGGCATACTGTTCTTAATATGTTTGCTCCCCTTCTTAGCGCTATGTGTTCTAACCAGGGCCACCTCCCTGAGAAAGGTTGTTTCCCCAGGTGGGGATTTTTGCCTGGAGTTAGGGATTAACAGGACTAAGGAAGGGAATAAATCAGTAAAACCCCTTAACTAAGTGCCAGGCAGGTAGTTAATCACCTTAACTATGAACAATCACGCTTAAGCTACATAATCTTTACTTAGGATAATCTCCTTCAGTTACTTCCTTATAGCTTAACAGAACAGTAGAATAGTGACCTTGAAATGGAGATAACTAGCCCTAACCTTTGGAATAAGATGGATAGGATTAAACTCAACTGAACTAGATGGAGATGGGATTTTTGGCAAAGGTCAAATAAGAAACTATAGACATGAAACAAGGAACTGTAGAAGGTCAAGGGAGGACCCAAAACATATGATGATGTAACTATAGAGGCATGCTTATAAGATCAAATGGTATAAATACAGATGTAACAGGAGAATAAAGAGAGAACCTGGCTATACTGATCAACTGAACGCTGTCTCCATGTCCTTCATTCTTCGCCGACTCCATCCACACCTTTGGGAACCCTTGGTCTGCTGGGGCCAGACCCCAGCAATTCATAATAGCCAAAATAACAGAAATAACTCAAATGTTATTTGAGTTATTGGATAAACAAAATGTGTAATATCCACAATGGAATATTATTCAAACTTAAAAACAATGAAGCACTGATACATGCTGTAACATGGATGAGCATTGAAAACATTATGTTAAGTGAAAGAAGCCAGACCACATATTATATGGAGGAATGGGGAATAACTGCTAATGCGTACAGAGTTTCTATTTGAGGTGAGAAAAATGATCTGGAATTAGTGGTGATAGTTGCACAACTTCATGACTATAGTAAAGAAAACACTGAATTAGAGACTTTAAAAGGGTGAATATTATGGTATACGTACTATATCTCAAATTTAAAAATTACATCAGGGACCAGGAGGCCAGGACAAATGAGTCTTATAGAAGGTTGAAGCTGTTCGTATTTGGTCTATGGGCCAATGAGAATCTTCTGTGCATACTAAGTGTAACATATAAGAATGGCTAAGCAGTGGTTCTCAACCTTCCTAATGCTGCGACCCTTTAAGACAGTTCCTCATGTTGTGGTGACCCCCAACCATAAAATTATTTTCGTTGCTACTTCATAACTGTAATTTTGCTACTGTTATGAATCGTAATGTAAATATCTGATATGCTATATGTGTTTTCCGATGGTCGTGACCCATAGGTTGAGAACCGCTGGAAGAGTTATTTGGGAAAGACTGTATTTCCAAATAAATGAAGGTCTCTATTACTTGGCAAGTTTAATAAATTCACTTTTGTCTTTCAGTTAGTCTCCATTTTAAATTTTCTTCAGAATGAAGGCCCCACATGGTGGCAATCCCACAGGACCCTCAATGCTTGAGCACTCAATTCTGACCTTGTGTGCCCTTTATTGATAACTTCCAGTTTGCTGTTGGGTGTGTCTCAAGGACAATATTGAATTTCAAGTATTTCTGTTGAGTCTCACTGCTGTATTTTGTTATCCTAGGATATACTAGGCTCCTTTGTGGTTCTCTCTTTTATTAACACTTTAGAGAGTTCATTAGGCAATCCTTTACTAAACCTGTTTATCATTTCATTGTCAAATGATTTTTTTTCATTCCTTAGTAATTCCTTAAATTACTAAGAGGAAGGGAGGGGAGAGAGAGATAGAAACATCAATGATGAGAGAGAATCATCATTTGGCTGCCTCCTGCATGCCCCCACTAGGGATCAAGCCCACAATCTGGGCATATGCCCTGACTGGGAATTGAACTGTGACCTCCTGATTCATAGGTCAACATTCAACCACTGAGCCATACCAGTTAGGCCATTCCTTAGTAATTTTTGTTTTGATTGTTTTAAAGGAGCATTTTTTAGGGAACACATAACAGCACAGATCTAATAAGTCCCTTTCCAAGCTGGCCCTCAAGAGCTTTAATAACTTTTTAATATAAGTATGTCCCATGCAATATTTGGGACATACTTATAGGAAAAAAAATTTAATTGTTTATCTAAAATCCAAATTTAACTGGAAATCCTATATTTTTATTTGCTAAATCTAAAAATCTAATGGTACCCCATAAAGATTATATCATCTTCAAACAAAGGCATTTTTACTTCTTCCTTTCCAATGTGAAAGGCTCTGGCTGAATTTCCAGTACTGTGTTGAGCAGGAGTGGTGAAAGTGGGCAACTTGTGTTGTTCCTGATCTTAAAGGAAAAGTTTTTCTCCTTTCACCATTGAGTATAATGTTAGCTGTGGGCTTTACATATATGGCTCTTATTATGTTGAGGTATGTTCCTTCTATAATCAATTTGTTGAGTGTTTTTTATCATGAAAGGATTTTATATTTTGTCAATGCTTTTCTGCATCTATTGAGATGATTATATAATTTTCATTTTTAATTTTGTTAATGTGATGTATCACATTTATTGATTTGTATATATCAAACCATCTTTGTGTCCTAGGGATAAATCCCACTTGATCATAGTGTATTGTTATGGGTTCACTCAGTGAGATAGACCACCGACTCAGAATTCAAATTTCAGAGCCTTTATTAAGCTGGCCAGCTGACTACAGTTACAGCACCCTACCGAAACAGAGGCTGAACTGCAGCCCAGACTACAGGAATTACAGCATTTTTATTTGCAAAAACCACAAAGTTACAAAACCTTAGTTCCTGACACAGTACAGCATCATTACAGTAACTACCTTCCTATCTATGTGTTCTAGGAACAGAGAGTACTGCATGCTGGGAAGGGGCCATGAGACCATATCTCAAGGCCTGGCCTGATGTCAGTACCTTCCTATCTATGTGTTTTAGGAACAGACAGCACGGTATGACCCATCTGGCCAAAGCGCCAGATATGCAGCCCAGCACAGTATGATACTTTTAATGTGCTCTAGAATTCAGTTTGCTAATATTTTTGTATTTTTAAATCACAGTTGATATACAATATTATATTAGTTTCAGGTGTACAAACCCACAATTAAACATTTATATAACTTAGGAAGTGATCACCCCAGTAACTGTAGTGCCCATCTGACACATGTAGTTATTACAGTATTACTGACTATATTCCCTGTGCTGCACTTTACATCTCCACGACTATTCTGTAACTACTAGAGGCCCAATGCACAAAATTCATGCAAGGCGGTTAGCCCTCACAGCCCTGGCTACCTCAGCCCTCACGGCCCCTGCCCACTGGTTGTTCCAGAAGGTCGTTCTGCCATCTGGTCTAATTAGCATATTAGTTCTTTATTTTTATTTTATTATTATTTTTTTATCGTTCGACTTTTCTTTTTTCTTTTTTTTTATTGCTTAAAGTATTACAAAGGGTATTACATATGTGTCCATTTCCCGCCCCCCCCCCCGCCCTAGACAGTCCCCTAGCCTCCCTTATCCCCCAGTGTCTTATGTCCATTGGTTATGCTTATATGCATACATACAAGTCCTTTGGTTGATCTCTTAGTTCTTTATTATATAGAATTAATTTGTACTTCTAAATCTCTTCACCTTTTCACCCATCCCCCAACACCCCTCCCATTTAGCAACCATCAAAATGCCCTCTGTATCTGTAAGTCTGGATTAAAAACCCAGAAGTGGAATTGCTGTGTCCTTCTTTGTTTCTTATTATAGCCTTTAAAAATATACATATTTTTTCTGGTATAAGTATTGCTACCCCAGCTTCTTTTTCAATTTTTATGAAATATTCTTCTTCATCCCTTTACTTTCAGTCTCTGTGTGCTTTTCAATCTGCAGTGAGTCGCTTGTAAACAGCATATGTAAGGGTCTTTTTTAAAATTATCCATTCATCCATTGTATGCCTTTTGATTGGAGTATTTAATCCATTTGCATTTAAAGTAATTATTGATAGATATGTATTTATTGACATTTTATTATTTATATTTTAAAATGTTTTTATTGATGAGAGAGAGAGAGAGAGAGAGAGAGAGAGAGAGAGAGAGAGAAATGTGAGAAAGAAACATCAATCATTTGCCTCCCATATGCACCCCAACCAGGGTTCAAGTCTGCAACCTGGATATGTGCCCTGACTAGGAATTAAACCAATGACTTTTTGGTGCATGGGACAATGCTCAGTCAACTGAGCCACACCAGCCAGGGCTAATCACATTTGACCATTTTCTTCCTTATTCTTCTTAAAGAAGACTTTTTAACATTTATTTTAATACTGGTTTGGTGGTGATGAACTCCTTTAGCTTTTTCTTATCTGGGAACCTCTTTATCTGTCCTTTAATTCTAAATGATAGCTTTGCTGGGTAGAGTAATCTTGGTTATAGGTCCTTACTTTTCAACACTTTGAATATTTCTTAACAATTCCTTATGGCCTGCAAAGTTTCTGTTGAGAAATCAGCTGATGGCCGTATGGGCGCTCCCTTGTAGGTAACTAACTGCTATTCCCTTGCTGCTCTTAATAGTCTCTATCTTCCACCATAGGCATTTTAATTATGTATCTTGGTGTGGGCCTCTTTGGGTTCATCATTTGGGATTCTCTGTGCTTCCTGGACTTGTATGTCTATTTCCTTCACCTGGTTAGGGAAGTTTTTCCATCATTATTTTTTTTAATATTTTTATTGATTTCAGAGAGGAAGGGAGAGGGAGGGAGAGATAGAAACATCAGTGATGACAGAGAATCATTGATTGGCTGCCTCCTGCACACCCTCACTGGGAATGGCGCCCGCAACCTGGGTATATGCCCTGACCAGAAATCTACCCTTGACCTCTTGGTTCATAGGTTGATACTCAACCACAGAGCCACGCCGGTCATGCCCATCATTATTTTTTCCACAAAGATTTTCAATTACTTGCTCTTTTCTCTTCTCCTTCTGGCACCCTCATAGTGTGAATGTTGGTACACTTGAAGTTGTCCCAGAGACTCCTTACACTATCTTCATTCTTTTTGGTACCCTTTTTATCTTTTCTGATTGCGTGTTTTCTGCTTTTCCAAATTACTAATTTGCGTCTGTTTCACCTACTCTACTGTGGATACCCAGTAATGTATTCTTCATTTCTGACTGGTTCTTTTTTATGCTTTCTATCTCCATTTTTTGTTTCCTATCTCTTTGTTGAAGTTCTCACTGAGATCATTGAACATCCTTATAACCAGTGCTTTGAACTCTGCATGTGGTAGATTGCTGGTCTCCATTTTGTTTAGTTCTTTTTCTGAGGTTTTGTTCTGTTCTTTCATTTGGGACATGTTTCTTTTCTTTCTCATTTTGGCTGCCTCCCTGTGTTTGTCTTTATATATTAGGTAGAGCTGCTATGTCTCCTTGTCTTGGTAGAACAACCTTATGTAGTAGGTGTCCTGTAGGGCCCAGTGGCACAGCCTCCCCAGTCTCCCAAGCCGGGCACTCCAGGTGCCCCTCTCCCCCCCGCCCCCCCATGGGATGTGTGTACTCTGCTATTGTAGTTGAGCCTTGAATGCTGTTGGCACTTCAATGGGAGGGATTTACCTCCAGGCCAATCAGTGCCAAGGATTGGAAGTGATCTCCTGTGGAGGATCTGTTGTGCATGCAGGTCAGTTTCCCCATGTGCCCAGCCTGGAGCTACCAGGCATGAGCTACAGAGTTATCTACAGGTGGCTGCTCCTTGTGCTGAGCTTGGAGGTGCCTGGAAGAGGCCAAGTTGCCAACCAAAGCTGGTTGCCTCTAGTGCCAAGCCTGGGGCCACTTAGCAAGAGGTATGGAGTACACAAAGGCCAGATGCTGCTTGACAGATTTTAGGGACGTTGCAGCATGAGCCAAGATAGGTTATTGGTATGGAACAGCCACTGGAAAGGGCTTGGATGGGGCCCTCAGGTTGGGTGGGGCAGAGTTTCAGGGACTCACCAGGGTGGATGAACAGTGATAGTTAAGTTGATAGAGACTCAGATATGGTGCCCTGATGGCTGTGGGGAAAAGGGGGGGGGGGTGCTCAACAAAGAAACCATGGCTCTGCCAGCACATCTGTCTGGGAGAAAGCTGTCCTTCTAGTTCTCGCCCTGATGCCAAACAATTCAGTTCTCCCTTGTATATCTCTGGCAACTTTGGAGTTGCAGTTGTAGCACTGAAACTCAAAGCAAGTGAGTTCAAATAAGTCCATCTGTGCCCTTTAAGAGAAATACCTGGGACTCCAGGATCCCTCAGTCTCACTCAGCCACAATCTCTGCTTGTTTTTACAGCCAGAATTATGGGGGCTCCTCTGCCTGGCACTCAGACCCTTGGCTGTGCGGTTTGGTGTGAGACTGGGCCCCCTGGCTCCTCAGAGGGGGGTTCCTCTACAGCCAAAATAACCCTCCCTGTTACCACCCCACAGGGTGTGGGATCAGACAGTTTGGCATCTCTGCCCAGCCTATCAGCCTCAATGTGGTTTCTTCTTTATATCCTTAGTTGTAGGACTTCTGTTCAGCTAGATTTTAGGCCAGGGGTGGGCAAACTTTTTGACTTGAGGGCCACAATGGGTTCTTAAACTGGACCAGAGGGCCAGAACAAAAGCATGGATGGAGAGTTTGTGTGAACTAATATAAATTCAAAGTAAACATCATTACATAAAAGGCTACAGTCTTTTTTTTTTTTTTTTTTAGTTTTATTCATTTCAAACAGGCCGGATCCGGCCCGCAGGCCGTAGTTTGCCCACGGCTGTTTTAGGCAGTTCTGAATGATGGTTGTAATTTTGATGTGGTTGTGGGAGGTTCCAAGTACAACTTTTACTTATGCCACCATCTTGACTGGAAGCCCCAGTTTGTTAATATTTTTAGAAGAATTTTTGCCTCTATATTCATCAAGGATATTGGTTTGCAGTTTTATTGTAGCATCCTTTCCTGGCCTAGGTATCAGGGTAATGTTGGCCTGATGAGTTTGGGAGTGTTCCCTCCTCTTCACTATTTTGGAAGAGTTTGAGGATTGGAGTTAGTTTTTCTTTAGATGTTTGTTAGAATTTGCCAGTGAAACCATCTGATTCTGGGCTCTTCTTTGTTGAGAGGTTTTTGTTTACTAATCCAATCTCTTTTTTTAAAGATATATATTTTATTGATTTTTCACAGTGAGGGAGAGGGATAGAGAGTTCGAAACATCCATGAGAGAGAAACATCAATCAGCTGCCTCCTACACACCCGCATCGGGGATGTGCCTGCTACCAAGACACATGCCCCCGATCGGAATCGAACCTGGGACCCTTCAGTCGGCAGGCTGACGCTCCATCCACTGAGCCAAACTGGCTAGGACCCAATCTCTTTATTTATTATTGATCTATTCAGATTTTCATGATTCAGTCATGTGGGTTTTATGTTTCTAGGAATTTCTCCATTTCTTTGACATTATCTTATTTCTTGCATCTGGTCGTTGTAATCTATTATGGTCCTTTGTATTTCTGTGGTATCAGTTACAATATATCCTCTTTCATTTCTGATTTTATTTATTTGAGTCTTCTCTTTTTTTCTTGGTGAGTCTAGCTAAAGATTTGTCCATTTTATTTATTTGTTTTAAAACAGCTCAAGTTCCGGTTATCATTTCTATTGTTTTTCAGATCTCTGTTTCACTTATTTCTGTTCTGATCTTTATTATTTCTTTTTGCTAACACTGGGCCTAGTTTTTTGTTTTTACTAGCTCCTGAGGCATAAATTTAGGTTGTTTATTTGAGATATGTCTTTTTTGTTGTAGGCATTTATTGCTGTGAACTATTTATTGCTGTGAACTACTTTTGCAGCATCACATAGGTTTTGGTTTGGTGTGTTTCCATTTCTGCTGGTTTCTAGATATCTATTTTTTTCACTTCCCTTTCATTTGTTCTTTTGACCCATTGGTTGTTCAGAAGTGTATTGTTTAATTTCCACATATTTTTTAATTTCCCATCTTTCCTCCTTTTAATTATTTCTAGTTTCATACTGTTGTGTTTGGAGAAGATAATTGGAATTATTTTAATATTCTTAAATTTGTCATCACATGTTTTGTGACCTATTCTGGAAATGTTTCGTGATTTATTCTGGAAAGTGTTTCATGGGCACTTGAGAAGAATGTGTATTCTGTTACTGTTGGATGGAATATTCTGTTAGGTTTATTTGGTCTAAACCCGTGGTCGGCAAACTGTGACTCGTGAGCCACATGCGGCTCTTTGGCCCCTTGAGTGTGGCTCTTCCTAAGCCTTAGGAGTACCCTAATTAAGTTAATAACAATGTACCTACCTATATAGTTTAAGTTTAAAAAATTTGGCTCTCAAAAGAAATTTCAATCGTTTTACTATTGATATTTGGCTCTGTTGACTAATGAGTTTGCCGACCACTGGTCTAAACTATGGTTCAAGTCCAATATTTCCTTGTTGATTTTCTCTCTAGATGATCTATTTATTGTTGAAAGTGAGATATAGAATCTTCTACTATTATTGTATTACTATTTCTTCCTTCATATTTGTTAGTATTTGCTTAATATATTTAGGTGCTCCACTGTCAGGTGCATATATATTTACTAGAGGCCCAGCGCAGGATTAAATCGTGCGCGTGTAGGGTCCCCTAGGCCTAGCCTGCAATCAGGGCCATGTCCACCGCCCCCAACACCTTGCATGCTCCGGGACGCTGCCGCCCCTTGCCCTCCACCGGATGCCAGGTTCTCACCTTCCCTGGGCCTGGTGTTCACCCACTTGGAGGATGTCTGTAGGCAGTAGCCCCACTGTGGAGCCACTCTCAGCGCCCTCCCCTTTGGCCATGCCCCTCAGGCCATGTCATCTGGTATCGGGATGCGGGATGTCCTTCTGCTCCACCGGCCTCTGCTCCGTCTGGGCTCGGGTAGTGACCGCAGCCGCCGCCACAGTCACCGTGCAAGAGTAAAGCTGGCAGGCCGGACTCCCCCTCGCACCTCTCAAAGGTTAGCCCCGCCCTGTTGAATCCAGCCAATCCGGGAGCCCTGCTGCCCCACCTCCAGCCAATCCACTCCCCACCAGCCGCCCCCCCCAGGCCCCGCCCCGCACCGCAACTGCCTTCCCAACCACCCTTGAGGCTCTCAGTCTTTTGAGCTGAACCTTGCAACCCAGTGAAGGTAACTGAAGTCTGAGGCTGAGTGTGAGCACAGCTCCGCTCTGTTCCTTCCCATGGAGCCTGTCCTATCCCTCTGTGCCAAGTGCTCAGGTCCCGCCCCTCCCTGAGGTCAAGGGCCTATTCTGCCTCCCCGCAGCCGCCTGCCTCCCCCTGCCTCCTGCTCCCTCCATACCCCTGCCGCCCACTGTGCCCAGGCCACCCACAGCGCCCTGACTCCGCTCCCGCCACTGCAGCCTTGGTTCTGTTCCTGTCTCTGCTGACTCTACTTTGCTCCCTTCTGCAGCACTTGGCTTCCTTCTACTACCTTGTCTTCAGTCTTCACTCCCAGCCAGTATATGCAAATTAACCGCCATCTTGGTTGGGTTAATTTGCATATGGTCGCTCTGATTGGCTGGTGGGCATAGTGAAGGTACGGTCAATTAGCATCTTTGTCTTTTATTAGTGTAGATAATCATTACATCTTCCTGATGAATTGACCCTTTTATCATTATGTAGTGATGTTCTTTGTCTCTTGTTAGTGTTTTTGGCTTAAATTCTATTTTGTATAACTATCCAAATATCTTTTTCCATCCCTTAAGTTTGAGCTTATGTGTGCCTTTAAAATTGAAGTGAGTCTCTGTAGACAGCATATAGTTGGGTCTTTAAAAAACAACAACACAGGAGGAGCAAGATGGCGGCGGTATAGGCAGACGCGTCCCAGGTCGTGTCCCGGAGCAAATGGAGTGAGCAGCTGAAACTAGTAACATCCACCCCGAATTGGCGAAATTGCTCAGCTGGTGAGACGGTTTGCAGCCGGGAAGAGCAGAACTCCCCTGGAAAGCAGATCCAAGCAACATAAACCTCCTGAGCACCAATACCCTCTGCTGAGGAACAGCAGCTGTACATGAAACCTCGCCCCACCAGCCAGAAGAGCCACCACAGCTGTGAACAGCACCCACCAGAGGGGCTGCTGCCAACTGAAGAGCAGCTGCTACCGCAACCGCCTGAAGAGCAACCACAGACCAAGGAGTCACTGCCACCAAGGGAGCAACCACTGAACGACTCAACATCTAGATATGTCAGTGAGATCAAACATGGGTAGACAAAGAAACCCCCAAAGGAAAGAGAAGGAGGACTCTCCAGAAAAGCAGCTAAGTAGTACAGAGGCATGCAACATGACAGAAAAAGAATTCAGAATAAGGGTCCTAGAGTGCATAAACTGGATGGAGGAAAAAATCGACAACCTCTGCAAGAAGCTAGAAGAAACAGATGAAAAAATCAACAACTTAAGTAAGACCCAAGAAGAAATGAAGAGTGATATAGCTGCAATGAAAAACTCCATTGGAAGTATCAACAGTAGACTAGGAGAAGCGGAGGACCGAATTAGTGAATTAGAAGACAAGGAAGCAAAACACACCCAAACTGAACTGCAATTGGAGAAAAAAATTAAAAGACAGGAGGAGAGCCTAAGGGAGCTTTGGGACAACATGAAACGAAACAACATACGATTAATAGGGGTGCCAGAACAACAGAAGGATGAACAAGGATTAGAAAACCTATTAGAAGAAATATTATCAGAAAATTTCCCTGAGGTGGGGAAGAAAAAAGTCACACAAGCCCAGAGAGTCCCAAACAAGGTGAACCCGAAAAGACCCACACCAAGACACATCATAATTACCATGACAAACGTTCAGGACAAAGAGAGAATCTTACAGGCTGCAAGAGAGAGACGGAAAGTTACATACAAGGGATCTCCCATTAGATTGTCAAATGATTTCTCAACAGAAACACATCAGGCCAGAAAAGAATGGACAGAAATTTAAAAAGTGATGCAAAGCAAAGGACTGAATAAAAGAATACTCTATCCAGCAAGGCTATCATTCAAACTTGAAGGGGAAATAAGAAGCTTCACAGACAAAAAAAGGCTAAGGGAGTTTATCACCACCAAGCCAGCAATGCAAGGAATGCTAAAGGGACTGGTATAAAAAGAAGAAATAAAAAGCTCAGAAAGAAAACAGCCACACAAAAACAGAAATGGCTACAAACAAGTACCTTTCAATAATAACTTTAAACATAAATGGACTAAATGCTCCAATCAAAAGACATCGAGTGGCTGAATGGATAAAAAAACATGACCCATACATGTGCTGTCTACAAGAAACCCACCTCATCAGAAGGGACTCACACAGACTGAAAGTGAAAGGATGGAAAAATATCTTTCAGGCAAATGGAAAGGAAAAGAAAGCTGGGGTAGCAATACTTATATCGGACAAAATAGACCTTAAAGTGAAGCCCATAACAAGAGATAAGGAAGGCCACTTCATAATACTAAAGGGATCAATACAACAAGAAGATATAACTCTGGTAAACATATATGCATCCAATGCAGGAGCACCCAAATTCATAAAAAAAACTCCTGGAAGATATCAATGGAGAGATCGACAACAATACAATCATAGTAGGGGACTTTAATACACCACTGACAGCACTGGATAAGTCCTCTAGACAAACAATCAGCAAAGATACAGCAATCCTAAATGACTCACTAGATCAGATGGACTTAATAGACATCTTCAGAACACTTCACCCCAGAGCCAGGGAATATACATTCTACTCAAATGCTCATAAGACATATTCAAATATAGACCATATATTGGGTCACAAGCAAAGTATCCACAAATTCAAGAAGCTTGAAATCATAAAAAGCATCTTCGCAGACCATGATGGCATAATATTAGAAATAAACTACAATAAAAACAACCCAAAATACTCAAACACCTGGAAGCTGAATAGCATGCTATTAAATATTGATTGGGTTACCAATGAAATCAAAGAAGAAATTCAAAACATCCTGGAAACTAATGACAATGAAAACACAACAATCCAAAACCTATGGGACACAATGAAAGCAGTCCTGAGAGGGAAGTTTATAGCTCTACAGGCCTATCTCAAAAAACAAGAAAAAATGGTAGTAAATCATCTAACTCTACAACTCAAAGAATTAGAAAGAGAGCAACAAGAAAACCCCAGAGTGAGCAGAAGGAAGGAGATAATAAAGATTAGAGCAGAAATAAATGACATAGAGACCAAAAAAACAATACAGAAAATCAATGAAACCAAGAGCTGGTTCTTTGAAAGGGTAAGCAAGATTGACAAACCTCTAGCCAGACTCACCAAGAAGCAAAGAGAGAGGACCCAAATAAACAAAATCAGAAACGATAGAGGCAAAATAACAACAGACCCCACAGAAATACAAATGATTGTTAAAAAATACTATGGACAGCTCTACTCCAACAAACTAGACAACCTGGAGGAAATGGACAAATTCCTAGAAAAATACAACATTCCAAAACTCAATCAGGAAGAATCTAAAATCTCAACAGGCCAATAACTATGGAAGAAATTGAAGCAGTCATCAAAAAGTTTCCAGCAAACAAAAGCCCAGGACCAGACGGCTTCACAGGGGAGTTTTACCAAACATTCAAGGAAGAACTAAAACCTATCCTCCTCAGACTACTACAAAAAATTCAAGAGGAAGGAACACTTCCAAGCTCATTCTATGAAGCCAGCATCACCCTAATACCAAAACCAGGTAAAGAAACACAATGAAAGAGAATTACAGGCCTATATCCCTCATGAACATAGATGCCAAAATCCTCAACAAAATCTTAGCAAATCGGATCCAGCAGTACATCAGAAAGATCATACACCACGACCAAGTAGGATTTATCCCAGGGATGCAAGGATGGTACAATATCCGCAAATCAATAAACGTGATACATCACATAAACAAATTGAAAGAAAAAAACCACATGGTCATATCAATTGATGCAGAAAAAGCATTTGACAAAATTCAACACCCATTTTTGATAAAAGCTCTCAGCAAGGTGGGAGTAGAAGGATCATACCTCAACATAATAAAAGCCATATATGACAAACCCACAGCCAACATCATACTCAATGGACAAAAACGAAAACCATTTCCCCTAAGAACAGGAACAAGACAGCGATGCCCCCTCTCACCACTCCTGTTCAACATAGTACTGGAAGTGTTAGCCATTGCAATTCGGCAAGAAGAAGAAATAAAAGGCATCCAAATTGGAAAAGAAGAAGTAAAACTGTCCTTATTTGCAGACGACATGATATTATACATACAAAACCCTAGAGACTCCATCAAAAAGCTACTAGACTTAATACATGAATTTGGCAATGTAGCAGGATACAAAATTAACCCCAAGAAATCTGAGGCATTTCTATACACCAATAGTGAACTTTCAGAAATAGAGATTATAAAAACAATCCCGTTTACTATCGCACCAAAAAAATTAAGCTACCTAGGAATAAACTTAACTAAAGAGGTAAAAGACCTACTCAGAAAACTACAGGACATTGAAAAAAGATATAGAGGAAGACATAAACCGATGGAAGAACATACCGTGTTCATGGATTGGTAGAATCAACATCATTAAAATGTCCATACTACCCTAAGCAATCTATAAATTCAACGCACTCCCCATTAAAATACCAACGGCATACTTCATATATCTAGAACGAACTCTCCAAAAATTCATCTGGAATAAAAAAAGACCCCGAATAGCTGCAGCAATCCTGAAAAAGACCAAAGTAGGTGGGATCTCAATACCAAATATCAAGTTGTATTATAAAGCCACTGTTCTCAAAACTGCCTGGTACTGGCACAAGAATAGGCATATAGATCAATGAAATAGAATAGAGAGCCCAGAAATCGGCCCGAACCAATATGCTCAATTAATATTTGACAAAGGAGGCAAGAACATACAATGGAGCCGAGATAGTCTCTTCAATAAATGGTGTTGGGAAAATTGGACAGATATATGCAAGAAAATGAAGCTAGACCACCAACTTACACCATACACAAAAATAAACTCAAAATGGATAAAGGACTTAAATGTAAGACGGGAAACCATAAAAATTCTAGAAGGATCCAAAGGCAACAAAATCTCAGACATATGCCAAAGCAATTTCTTCAATGATACAGCTCCTAGGGCACTTGAAACTAAAGAGAAAATGAACAAATGGGACTACATCAAAATAAGAAGCTTCTGCACAGCAAAAGAAACCATCAACAAAACAACGAGAAAACCCACTGTGTGGGAAAACATATTTGCCAATGTCATATCTGATAAGGGCCTAATCTCCAAAATTTATAGGGAACTCATACAACTCAACAAAAGGAAGATAAACAATCCAATCAAAAAATGGGCAAAGGACCTAAATAGACACCTTTCAAAAGAGGACATTCAGAAAGCCAAGAGACATATGAAAACATGCTCCAAGTCACTAATCATCCGAGAGATGCAAATCAAAACAACAATGAGGTACCATCTCACACCTGTCAGAATGGCTATCATCAACAAATCCACAAACGACAAGTGCTGGAGAGGATGTGGAGAAAAAGGAACACTTGTGCCCTGCTGGTGGGAATGCAAACTGGTGCAGCCACTATCGAAGACAGTATGGAGTTTCCTCAAAAAACTGAAAATGGAACTCCCATTTGACCCTGTGATCCCACTTCTAGGAATATATCCCAAGAAACCAGAAACACCAATCAGAAAGGATATATGCACCCCTATGTTCATAGCAGCACAATTCACCATAGCTAAGATTTGGAAACAGCCTAAGTGCCCATCAGTAGATGAATGGATAAGAAAACTGTTGTACATCTATACGATGGAATACTATGCTGCTCTAAAAAGGAAGGAACTCTTACCATTTGCAGCAGCATGGATGGAACTGGAGAGCATTATGCTAAGTGAAATAAGCCAGTCAATGAAGGAAAAATACCACATGATCTCACTCATTCATGGATAATAGAGACCATTATAAACTTTTGAACAATAATAGATACAGAGGCAGAGCTGCCTCAAACAGATTGTCAAAGTGCAGCGGGAAGGCCGGGGAGGGTTGGGGGGCAGGAGGTAGGGGGGTAAGAGATCAACTAAAGGACTTGTATGCATGCATATAAGCATAACCAGTGGACATAAGACATTGGGGGATAGGGGAGGCTAGGGGACTGTCTAGGGCGGGGGGATAAAATGGACACATATGTAATATCCTTTGTAATACTTTAAGCAATAAATTAAAAAAAAGAAAGATAAATAAATACTGAAATTTTTCCAAATGTATACAAAAGTACATACAAAGATATTATGTGCAGTATTTATTGGTTAAATAAATAAGTGGTATTTGAAATTCATATGGAGCCTTCTACTCTGAGGTTTGTTTAATAATTCAAAGTAAACTAGTGATAAAGAGAGCAATGCATTGGGTGAATTGCTTATTAATTTTGTTAATAGAATTTAATAAAGCGATTTGGTTGTATAATATATAAAAAAATAATAATAATAAACAACAACAATTCATCCATGTCTTTGAATTGGAAAATTCAATCCATTACATTTAGAGTAATTATTGAGAGGTAGGAACTGATATGTAATAATGTCCAAAACTGTAGAAAAATTTTATAAGAGTTTATTTGAGCCAAATTGTTGCCAATGTAAAAACATTTTAGAGAATTTTTTTACATTGAAAAACCTGTAGAGAATTTTATTTGAATCAAACTGACAACATATGCCCAGCGAGCAAGATCTTGAATGCCCCAGAGAATAACAGTTTTGCAGCCTCTTTTATGCATTTGAAATTAAGGAGGGAGCATATTACATGGAGGTAGGAGAAAGCAAGGTGGGGATTGGATTACAGGATAGTTAACAAGATTGTGTGCTCCCTTGAGGGTGGTTACATCTTACAGTAAAACCTTGGTAATAACTGACTAATTTGGACAAGGAGGTGTTGCTTAAAGCCTAAAGTCCATCCTATCGAATAAAAGAGAAACATGGTAATTAGCGTATGACCGCTACCCTTCCCATTGGCTAATCAGGGCGATATGCAAATTAACGGCCAGCCAATATGGTGGCCGGCAGCCAGGCAGCTTGAAACTAACATGAGGCTTGCTTGCTTCAGTGACGGAGGGAACCAACGTTCCCTGCCTGCCTTGCCGGCCTCTGAGCCTACAGTCTGAAACATTGTTACAAATATAGAAGCTAAACAAAACCCCAGAAACCTGCTTTCAGCCCGCCGGGATCTCAGAGCTGGAGTTGAAACAGTGTTTCGATTATAGAACCCAAACAAAACAGAAACCTGCTTTCTGCAGCAGAGGCCTCAGAGCTGGAGCCAGAGCTAAAGCTGGCCCGGAATTAAAAAAAAGAAAAAAAGGAATGGTTGGGAGCTTTAGTCACCCGCCAGCCTGAAAACAGCCCTCAGCCCCTCACCCAGGCTGGCCAGGCACCCAAGTGGGGACCCCCACGCTGAATGGTGTGTGACCAGCTGCAAACAGCCATCATCCCCTCACCCAGGCTGGCCAGGCACCCCAGTGGGGACCCCCACCCTGATCCAGGACACACTTCAGGGCAAACCAGTCAGCCCCACCCATGCACCAGGCCTCTATCCTATATAGTAAAAGGGTAATATGCCTCCCAGCACCGGGATCAGCGTGACAGGGGGCAGCACCCAAACCCGCTGATCGCCCTGCAGCTCTGTGTGTGACAGGGTGCGGTGCCCCAACCCCCTGATAGGCCCTGCTCTGTGTGTGATGGGGTAGAGCCATAACCTCCCCATCAGCCCTGCCCTGAGTGTGACAGTGGCGGCGCCCCAACACCCTGATCGGCCCTGCTCTGTGGGTGACGGGGCGGTGCCCCAACTCCCCTATCGGCCCTACTCTGTGAGTGACAGGGGGGAGTTCCTCAACCCCCTGATCGGCCCTGCTCTGTGCATGACAGGAGGGAGCTCCCCAACCCCCTGATCGACCCTGCTCTGTGCGTGACAGGGTAAGGAGCCCCAACCCCCCTGATGGGCCCTGCTCTGAGCATGACTGAGGGTGGCATCGCAACCTCCCAATCCGCCCTGCTCTGTGCATGACAGGGGGTGGCGCCCCAACTCCCCAATCGGCCCTGCTCTGAGCCCGATCAGGGGCTGCACCTAGGGATTGGGCCTGCCCTCTGCCACCTGGGAGCAGGCCTAAGCCAGCAGGGCGTTATTTCCCGAGGGGTCCCAGACTGCGAGAGGGCACAGGCCAGGCTGAGGGGTCCCCCCTTCCCCCCTGAGTGCACAAATTTTTGTGCACCAGGCCTCTAGTTATATAATAAAATAGGTTTTCAGAATATAATAAAGTATGTTTCCAGAATGTGTATGTTAAAAAACTGACAAATTTCTTAGTTTACCTATTTTTACTTATATAGACACTAGAGGCCCAGTGCACGAATTTGTGCATGGGTGGGGTCCAGCCAGCCCAGACCCAATCAGGGAAGATCGGAGGAGATGGTGGGAGGTTGGCTGGCCGGCCCGGCCCTGACTGGGCCCAATCAGGGGCCAGCAGCCAGGGGAGGGGCCACAAGCAGTTTGCCAGTTGGCCCTGCCCCCTATTGGGGTGAGGGGGGTGATCAGGGGCAGGGCCTGCTAGCGGGCCCATTGGAGGCAGGATCGGCTGGGAGAAGGGGCTGCAGGCCTATTGGGTGGGGCGGGCTGATCAGGGGAAGGGCCAGCCTGGGAAAAGGGCTGAAGGGCCACGGGAGGTTGGCCGGCCAGCCCCACCCCACAATTGGGCCACTTTGCTGGCTGCAGTGGGCGTCATAGCAACTGGTCATTCCAGTCGTTACAGCATTCTGGTCACTGGCTTTACATATATACACTAGAGGTCTGGTGCACAAAAATTTGTGCACTCGGGGGAGGGGGGTCCCTCAGCCCGGCCTGTGCCCTCTCCCAGTCTGGGACGCCTCGGGAGATAACGACCTGCTGGCTTAGGCCTGCTCCCAGGTGGCAGAAGGCAGGCCCAATCCCTAGGTGCAGCCCCTGGTCAGGCTCAGAGTAGGGCCAATTGGGGACTTGCGGCGACGCCCCCTGTCATGCACAGAGCAGGGCGGATCGGGAGGTTGTGATGCCACCCTCAGTCACGCTCAGGGTAGGGCTGATTGGGGGGTTGGGGCTCCGCCCCCTGTCACACTCAAGGCAGAGTTGATGGGGAGGTTGCGGCTCCACCCCCTGTAACGCACAGGGCAGGGCCAATCAGGGGGTTGGGGTGCCGCACCGTCACACACAGAGCCGCAGGGCGATCAGGGGGTTCAGTAGCTCCCCCTATCAAGCACAGAGCAGGGCTGATCAGGAGGTTGGGGCGCCTTCCCCTGTCACGAACAGAGCAGGGCGGATAGGGAAGTTGTGGCCCCGCCCCCTGTCACACACGGAGCCACAGAGCGATCAGGGGGTTTGGGCGCTGCCCCCTGTCACACTGATCCTGGTGCCGGGAGGCCTCTCAGCTCTGCTGATCCCGGTGCTGGGAGGCCTCGAGGCTCTGCTGATCCCGGTGCTGGGAGGCATATTACCCTTTTACTATATAGGATAGAGGCCTGGTGCACGGGTGGGGCTGGCTGGTTTGCCCTGAAGTGTGTCCTGGATCAGGGTGGGGGTCCCCACTGGGGTGCCTGGCCAGCCTGGGTGAGGGGCTGAGGGCTGTTTTCAGGCTGGCGGGTGACTGAAGCTCCCAACTGCTCCTTTTTTTCTTTTCTTTTTATTCTAGGCCAGCTTTAGCTCTGGCTCCAGCTCTGAGGCCTCTGTTGCTGAAAGCAGAAATCTGGTTTGTTCGGGTTCTATAATCAAAACACTGTATCAACTCCAGCTCTGAGATCCCGGCGGGCTGAAAGCAGGTTTCTGGGGTTTTGTTTAGCTTCTATATTTGTAACAATGTTTCAAACTGCAAGCTCAGAGGCCGGCAAGGCAGGCGGGGAATGTTGGTTTCTCTGTCACTGAAGCAAGCAAGCCTCATGTTAGTTTCAAGCTGCCTGGCTGCCGGGCACCATCTTGGCTGGCAGTTAATTTGCATATCTCGCTGATTAGCCAATGGGAAGGGTAGCGGATATATGCTAATTACCATGTTTCTCTTTTATTAGATAGAATTAGAGGCCCGGTGCACAAAAATTTGTGCACTGGTGGGGGCGGGGGGCCCTCAGCCCGGCCTGTGCCCTCTTGCAATCTGGGACCCCTCGGGAGATAACGACTTGCTGGTTTAGGCCTGCTCCCAGTGGCAGAGGGCAGGCCCAATCCCTAGGTGCAGCCCCTTGGTCGCGCTCAGAGCAGGGCCGATTGGGGAGTTGGGGCGCCGCCCCCTGTCATGCACAGAGCAGTGCTGATCAGGGGGTTGGGGCGCCGCACCCTGTCACACACAGAGCCAAAGGGCGATCAGTGGGTTGGGGAGCTCCCCCCTATCAGGCACACAGCAGGACTGATCAAGGGGTTGGGGCGCCTTCCCCTGTCATGAACAGAGCAGGGTGGATAGGGAGGTTGTGACCCCGCCTCCTGTCACACACAGAGCTGCAGCGCAATCAGGGGTTTTGGCGCTGCCCCCTGTCTCACTGATCCCAGTGCGGGGAGGCCTTGAGGTTCTGCTGATCCTGGTGCTGGGAGGCATATTACCCTTTTACTATATAGGATAGAGGCCTGGTGCACAGGTGTGGGCCGGCTGGTTTGCCCTGAAGGGTGTCCCGGATCAGGGTGGGGGTCCCCACTGGGGTGCCTGGCCAGCGTGGATGAGGGGATGATGGCTGTTTGCAGCTGGTCACACAGCCTTCAGGGTGGGGGTCCCCACTGGGGTGCCTGGCCAGTCTGGGTGAGGGGCTGAGGGCTGTTTTCAGGCTGGCGAGTGACTGAAGCTCCCAACCATTCCTTTTTTTCTTTTTCTTTTTATTCTGGGCCAGCTTTAGCTCTGAGGCTTGGCTCCAGCTCTTAGGCCTCAGCTGCTGAAAGGAGGTACCTGGTTTGTTTGGGTTCTATAATCGAAACACTGTTTCAACTCCAGCTCTGAGATCCCGGCGGGCTGAAAGCCATAACCTCACCCACAGAGCAGGGCCAATCAGGGGGTTGGGGCGCTGCCACTGTCACACTCAGGGCAGGGCCAATCAGGGGGTTGGGGCGCCGCACCCTGTCACACACAGAGCCGCAGGGTGATCAGGGGGTTCAGGAGCCCCCCCTATCAGGCACAGAGCAGGGCTGATCAGGGGGTTGGGGCGCCTTCCCCTGTCACGAACAGAGCAGGGCGGATAGGGAAGTTGTGGCCCCACCCCCTGTCACACATAGAGCCACAGGGCGATCAGGGGTTTGGGGCGCCACCACTGTCACACTCACAACCCCCTGATCGGCCCTGCTGTGTGTGATAGGGGTGCGGCACCCCTATCCCCCCCTCCACCGGCCCTGCTCTGTGTGTGATGGGGTAGAGCCATAACCTCCCCATTGAGGTTATGGCATTTTTATATTAACAGGGTGTTAATTTTCAGGTTTCTGGGGTTTTGTTTAGCTTCTATATTTGTAACAATGTTTCAAACTGCAAGCTCAGAGGCCGGCAAGGCAGGCGGGGAACGTTGGTTCCCTCCGTCACTGAAGCAAGCAAGCCTCATGTTCGCTTCAAGCTGCCTGGCTGCCGGCCGCCATCTTGGCTGGCCGTTAATTTGCATATTGCCCTGATTAGCCAATGGGAAGGGTAGTGGACGTACGGCTAATTACCATGTTTCTCTTTTATTAGATAGGACTAGAGGCCCGGTGCACAAAATTCATGCATTGGAGTGGGGGTCCCTAAGCTGGCCTGCGCCCTCTCGCAGTCTAAGAGCCCTCAGGGGATGTCCAATTGATGGCTTATGCTTGCTCCCTGTCTCCATCACTGCTGCTGCGCTTGCCAGCCATGAGCCTGGCTTCTGGGAGCGCACTGTGGGAGCGCACTGACCACCAGGGGGCAGCTCCTGCATTGAGCGTCTTTGCCCTGGTGGTCAGTGTATGTCACAGCGCTGGTCGTTCCGCCATCGGGCCAAAACCAGCTCTTTGACATCCCCCGAGGGGTCCTAGATTCCAAGAGCGTGCAGGCCAGGCTGAGGGACCCCACTGGTGCATGATTGGGGCCGGGGAGGGATGTGGGAAGTTGGCCAGCTGGGGAGGGACTGCGGGAGTACTCCATGGCGTGTTCAGCCTGTCTTGCTCAGTTTCGATCGGCCAGACCCCAGGAGCAAGCTAAACTACCGGTCAGAGAGTCTGTCCCCTGCTGGTCAGTGCACATATATCACAGTGACTGGATGACCAGTCAACTGTCTGCTCCCTGGTGGTCAGTGCACATCATAGCGAGCAGTTCATCAGCCTTAGCATATCATTAGCATTTTATGCTTTGATTGGTTGAACAGCCAACCGGATGACCGAACACTTACCATATTAGGCTTTTATTATATAGTATAGATGTTTATGTAATTAAAATTAAGTATGTATAAAAAGTTTAATTTCACAGAAAATTCTTCTATATGTAGTACTGTAATACTGTATTTAGACTGAATAGGTCTAGTACATGTGTGCATTCATCAGACACAGAGAGTAAACAAATGCACAGGGCTGGGGCATGGCTTAGCACAGGTGGGAACATCAGCCAGTTGTGTTAAAACTGCTGCAGAAAGTCATGCCACAGGACAACAGAATCAATTATCTTGTGCGATAAGGTGTTATCATGTGCTAAACATTTGCCAAACTGTTTACAAGGGGTAACACTTGGATTTAAATATGTTGATCACAGTTGTAAATACGTCAGAGAAGTTGCTACAGTGTTTTTCCCAACATATGGCATATTCACTAAAATTTGTTAAAAATAACAGTGAATTCATAACAAAAACAATAACCTGTTAATTATAAGCCAATCTTGGAAAAAGCATTTTTTTTAAAAATATATTTTATTGATTCTTTCACAGAAAAGAAGGAAGAGGGATAGAGAGTTAGAAACATCGATGAGAGAGAAACATCGGTCAGCTGCCTCCTGCACACTCCCCGCTGGGGATATGCCCGCAACCAAGGTACATGCCCTTGACCAGAATCGAACCTGGGACCCTTGAGTCCACAGGCCGACGCTCTATCCACTGAGCCAAACTGGTTTGGGCAGAAAAAGCATTTTTATATTAACAGGGTGTAAATTTTCATATGTAACATACAGACCAGAAATGCTGCCTGTTAAATCTGAAGTCTGCTGAAACAAGGTCTGAAAAATCAAGGGTTTACTGTATCTCAAATGTGTCAACCTAAATGTACAGAAACAATGGACAGGGTTTGCTTAAAGCAAATATAAAGCTTCTACTAAAAATTTATATATGTCTGTGGTGTGCCAGAGACGGAACCTGCAACCCCAGGTACGTGCCCTTGACCAGGAATAGATCTCTCGACCCTCCGGTGTGAGGTCTGATGCTCTAACTACCGACCAGCACAGGCCAGGGCTTTTTATGTTTTGATGTCACAATTTACATGTTTTTATTTGTTTAGCCATTAACAAATTATTGTAGCTATAGCTATTTTTAATCCTTTTGCCCTTACATTAAAGTTTAGTGGTTAATATACACAATATTACAGTATTAGAGTATTCTGAATATGACTATATCATTACTTTATCCAATGTGTTGTATATTTTCATGTTACTAATTAGCATATTTTTATTTCAGCAAGAATTCCTTTCAGCATTTCTTGTAAGGCAGGTCAGGTCCAGTGGCAAATGAACTCCTTCAGCTTGTCAGTGGAAGTCTTCATCTCATAGAAGACATTTAAAACTAGTGACCTGGTGCACAGATTCATGCACATTGAAAGGAAATTAATTAGAAGGTAGCTGGCAGGGCAGGACTGGGTGAGATGGGCTGGACATGCCCTGGAGCCAACCTCCCATGGTCCCTCCCCAGCCGGCTGCACCTGGGGTGGTGTTGTGGCTCGAAGGGCGTCTGTGGAGTGAGAGGGGTCCCTCCGTCAAGTAGGGTCCCTCGGCCTGGCATGCGCGGATCAGGCTAAAACCAGCTCTCTGACATCCCCTGAGGGGTCCCAGAGTGTGATAGGGCACTCTGCAAAGTTGCTGTCATACAGGGTGTGGAACGCAAATGCAAGTGTGCAGTAAAACAGATTTGGGGCCAACAATGCCACAGCAACAACAAACCCATGGCTGAAGGTGGAATTGCGCAGCCCCACGAGGAATTGGGCTCCCTTCTCTCTGGTTTCGGGGTGTGTCACCTGAGAACCGCCACTGCCAAGTCACTGCAGCTCAGCAGCTCCTGCATTGGGCATCTGCTCCCTGGTAGTCAGTGCGCATCATAGTGACCAGTTGGACAGTTGGACACTTAGCATATTAGCCTTTTATGTACTATAGAGATAGCAAAGCTGAGGGAGAACCAAGATGGTGGCATAGGTAAATGCCTGTACTTGCCATCTCCCACACCACATCAAAATTATAACTAAAATACAGAATAACAATCAAGCTGGCTGAATGGAAGTCCTACAACTAGAGAAAAGAAAGCACATTGAGACTAGTAGAAGGGGCAGAGACATGGAACAGGCTCGTCCAACACCCACGTGTACTGTTTTTTTAATTGGGAGGGAGACTGTCTCTGCAAAGGCTGCCCG
Source organism: Myotis nattereri (assembly GCF_964212035.1). Taxonomy (NCBI): domain Eukaryota; kingdom Metazoa; phylum Chordata; class Mammalia; order Chiroptera; family Vespertilionidae; genus Myotis; species Myotis nattereri. The sequence goes on from NC_138075.1 coordinate 110,207,393, forward strand.
TGAGGAGCAAGGGGTCCCAGCCCCACACCAGACCCCCAGCCCAGGGTTCCAGAGCTGGAAAAGGACATCCCCACAACTACAGGCTGTAAAAGCCAGTGGGGATGGTGGAGACCTAGGTGTTCCATTTAAAGGGCTGGGGCACCAACTTACTCAGATTCCCAGCACTGGGAGACTTTGGGGGACCCAGACACATATGGGGAGGAACAACTATCTGGCATCAGGGAAGTAACTTGGGGGAAGCTTCTTCCAGACAGGGGTGCTCTCAGGGGTCATTGTTCCTGTGCTGGAACCAACCCTGTTGCAGGGCTAATTGGAAGTCATATCTGAGTCTCTATCAGCCTGAAGCATACTGTTTACTCAGCCCTGGGGATTCTCGGAGACCCCATCCCATCCAATTTGCAGCCCACCCAAGCAGTTTGCAGCAGCTTTTCCATATGAATGCCCTGTCCTGGCTCAGGTTTCAGACTTTGCTAAAATCTCTCAAACAAGCTGCAACTGGTGACAGCATGCCCCAAACCTATCAATAAAAGGCCCAAGACCTGGAACTAGCACCAGCCTTCCTTGCTTCACAGCTGGGTTTTGACTGGGCACCTCCAAGCCCAATACCAATAACAAATAGCAGCTATCTGCTGATCTCTCTATAGTTCCTTCTGGGTGGCCCCATGCTGTGGCTGACTTTGCACCTCCCTAGAGGCCGTAGAGCCAGTGCACCCCATGGACAACTTCAGACTATACCATATTACAACTCTATACATCCACAAGACACACACTCAAGGGGCAGACTCAGTGAGCACCAAAGCCTCACTGAAGCAAGTCCTGCTTCATAGGGGTATTTCCTGCACAGTAGCTCTCCCACTGTAGTTGCAGCTGGTCCTCACAGTCAATTGGCCTGGAGGTCAACTCCTTCCAGTGACACCAACAGCAATCAAGGCTCAACTATAAGACTGCACACAGCCACCTAGGGGTACACCTAGAGTGCCCAGCTCAGGTGACTGGGGTGGCTGAGCCACTGGGACCTATAGGAAAACTACTTCACAAGGCCACTCTAACAATTCCAGGAGACATAGAAGCTCTACCTAATAAATAGAAACAAACACAGGGAAACAGACAAAATGCAGAGACAAAGAAACAGGTTATAAATGAAAGAAATAGAAGCAAGCAAACTACTGGGTACAGAATTCAATATCATGGTTATACCAGTAAGATTACTCAAGGACCTTCATGAGACTTTCAAGGATCTTAGTGAGAAAGTCAAAGACATGAAAAAGGACCAGTCAGAAATTAAGCATACACTAACTGAAATAGAGAATAATTTACAGGGCTTCAACAGTAGAGTAGAGGATTCCAAGAATCAAAACAATGATTGGAATATGAGGAAGCAAAAGACACCCAATCAGAAGAGCAAAAAGAAAAAAAGAATCCAAAAATATGAAGATAGTGTAAGGAGCCTCTGGGACAACTTCAAGCATACCAACATTCTCATTATAGGGGTTCCAGAAGGAGAGGAGAGAGAGCAAGATATTGAAAACCTATTTAAAGAAATAATGACAGACTAAAGTGATGGTGGCGGAATAGGCAGGTGCGTCCCAAGGCTTGTCCCAGAGCAAATAGAATGAGCAGCTGAAATAGATAACATCCACCCCCAAATTGGCGAAGTATACTCAGCTGGTGAGACAGTCTGCAGCAGGGAAGGGCAGAGTTCCCCTGGAAAGGTAAAAACCAGGGACCTGGGCAGGAAAGTTTGCCAGATCTCTGAGCCCAGAGGGTCAGAGGGAGACTGCACGACACCCAGCTGCATCGCTTGGTACAGGTACAGCCCCTGATTGGGGAAAGGAAATCTGCAAGACTGTTGGAACCGGGGGATTTGAGATCTGGGTTCCATAACTACGGAGGACTGAGCCTAAAGGGGGCAGCCTGAAGCGCTGACCAGACCATGCAGTGCCGGTAAGAGAGGAGCTTACAGAGACTCAGTCTTCCTCATTTCTGCGGCCGGCATTTGTTTGTTCATTTTCACTGAACCCCGTTCATAGGACATTTCAGATACAGACACTCACCCGTGCTGAGGAGCAGGAGAAGGTGCAGACGAGTGGAATCTGGGAAGAGGCTGGGGAGAGAAGGGGGTCCAGGAGAGGCGGCAGCAAATTGAGTGCTGAGTCATGCCTGAGCCCAGGACTTGGGCAGCCATTTTGTCCTGAGGCTATAACTCCTCCCTCCAGACCCCAGGCAAGGAATACAGACACACCCAGATTCCACCCTGAATGATATGAAGAATTAACAAATCTGATTAGTCCCTGGGAGTTAACAGGGTCTGGCCTATAGAGGGGCCTTCAGTCCTGACAACAGAAAAAAAAATCACTGACACTCCAGAAAACTGGGATCTTAAGACAGCCAAAGGAATGACATTTCAATTTTTCATTTTTATTTTTTTATTATTATTTTATTAGCTCTTTTTTTTTGCTTTTTTCTTTGTTTACTTTTTTTTGTTTGTTGCTCTTTTTTTGCTTTTTTCTTTGTTCTCCTTTTTTGTTTGTTGCTTTATTTTCTACTTTTCACATTATTTTTTCATCATTCAATTTTATTTTATTTTTGTTATTTTCTATTTTTATACCATTTTTTAAATCAATTTTTTTGTAAATATATTATTTTGTTCCCTTTCTGTCTCTTCTTATCCACTCATCCCTTTTCTACCTCCACTATACTGAAGTGAGGTCCTCCCCATATTTATACTATTCTCAACCTTATTTCTTGTATATCAGCTCAGCCTCAACAGATTCTGCCCCCACCCTCTTTACTGGGTGTTTGGTATTTGTATTTGTTTGGTTTATCTATTAGTTCTGTGGTGTCTTCTCCATATATATATATGGAGACTGGGGTGACTGGGGTGGCTGAGCCACTGGGACCTATAGGAAAACTATAGGTTTATATATAACTATATATATATATATATATATATATATATATATATACACTCCTATATATATATTCCTATATATATATTCCTATATATATATATATATATATATATATATATATATTCCTTTTTCTTTTCTCTCCTATCTTTTTTTTTCTTTTTCTCTATCTCTCTCTTAGATATCATTTGTACTCTCTTTTCTCTCCCCTAATTCTCTTTTCTCAGGTGGTCACTTATATTGGGGTTATTGGTGTCATGAGTACATTCATGCTTTGTTCCCCTTGAGTCATGTCTTGTTAAGGTGAATTTTATCCTGTCTGGCTAAAGTGGTACAGAGCAAACCACATAACCAGACACCGGGAGAGGAGGAGCAGCGACGTGTGCAGCTCACTCCCATTCAAAGAGCAGCAGCCGTGCAAGCAGCCCACCCCCATCCAAGGAGCAGCAGACTTGCAATCAATCTGTCCAAGTCCAAGGAGCAGTAGCCCCACAAGCAGCCCACCACATCAGAGGAACAGCAGCAGCATGTAGCGAGTCCCCATTCAAGGAACAGCAGCCACGTGAGCAGTCTGCCCCAATTCAAAGAGTAGCAGCTGTGTGTATAGCCCGCCCCCATCCAAGGCAGCAGCCTCATGATCAGCACACTCTCTGTCTGAGGAACAGCAGCTGTGTGAGAAGCCTCCCCCACCAGCCAGAGGAGCCACCACGGCTGTGAACAGCACCCACTAGAGGGGCTGCTGCCAACTGAGGAGCAACCGCAGCCCGAGGAGACACAGCCACCCAAGGAGCATCCCCTGAACGATTCAACATCTAGATATGTCGGTGAGATCAAACATGGGTAGACAAAGAAACCCCCAAAGGAAAGAAGAGGAGGACTCGCCAGAAAAGCAGCTAAGTGAAACAGAGGCATGCAACATGACAGAAAAAGAATTCAGAATAAGGGTCCTAGAGTGCATAAACCAGATGGAGGAAAAAATCAACAACATATGTAAGAATCAAAAAGAAATGGATGAAAAAAATCAATAACTTATGTAAGAACCAAGAAGAAATGAAGAATGATATAGCTGCAATAAAAAAAAAACCATTGAAAGTTTCAACAGTAGGCTAGGAGGAGTGGAGGACCCAATTAGCGAATTACAAGACAGGGAAACAAAACACACCCAAACTGAACTGCAATTGGAGAAAAAAATTAAAAGGCAGGAGGAGAGCCTAAGGTAGCTATGGGACAACATGAAACGAAGCAACATACGAATAATAGGGGTGCCAGAACAACAGAAGAGGTACAAGGGTTAGAAAACCTATTGGAAAAATAATATCAGAAAACTTCCCTGAGGTGGGGAAGAAAAAAGTCACACAAGCACAGAGAGTCCCAAACAAGGTGAACCCGAAAAGACCCATGCCAAGACACATCATAATTACCATGGCAAATGTTCAGGACAAAGAGAGAATCTTAAAGGCTGCAAGAGAGAGACAGAAAGTTACATCCATGGGATCTCCCATTAGATTATCAAATGATTTCTCAACAGAAACACATCAGGCCAGAAAAGAATGGATGGAAATTTACAAAGTGATGCAAAGCAAGGGACTGAATCCAAGAATACTCTATCCAGCAAGGCTATCATTCAAAATTGAAGGGGAAATAAGCTTCACAGACAAAAAAAGGCTAAGGGAGTTTATCACCACCAAGCCAGCAATGCAAGAAATGCTAAAGGGACTGGTGTAAAAAGAAGAAATAAAAAGCTCAGAAAGAAAACAGACACAAAAAAATAGAAATGGCTACAAACAAGTCCCTTTCAATAATAACTTTAAATGTAAATGGGCTAAATGCTCCAATCAAAAGACATCGAGTGCCTGAATGAATAAAACAACATGACCCATATATTTGCTGTCTACAAGAGACCCACCTCAGAATAAGGGACTCACACAGACTGAAAGTGAAGGGATGGAAAAATATTTTTCAGGCATATAGAAATGAAAAAAAAAAAGCTGGGGTAGCAATACTTATATCTGACAAAATAGACATCAAAGTGAAGGCCATAACAAAAGATAAGGAAGGCCACTTCATAATACTAAAGGGATTGATACAACAAGCAGATATAACCCTGATAAACATATATGCACCCAATGCAGGAGCACCCAAATACATTAAAAAAAAAACCTGGAAGATATCAAGGGAGAGATCGACAGCAAAACAATCATAGTAGGGGACTTTAATACACCACTGACATCACTGGATAAATCCTCTAAACAAAAAATCAGCAAAGAAACAGCAATCCTAAATGACTCACTAGATCAGATGGACTTAATTGACAACTTCAGATCATTTCACCCCAAAGCCACAGAATATACGTTCTTCTCAAGTGCACATGGGACATTTTCAAAAAAAGACCACATATTGGGTCACAAGCAAAGTATCCACAAATTCAAGAAGATTGAAATCATACCAAGCATCTTCTCAGATCACAATGGCATAATATTAGAAACAAACTACAATAAAAACAACCCAAAATACTCAAACACTAGGAAGATGAATAGCATGTTATTAAATATTGACTGGGTTACCAATGAGATCAAAGAAGAAATTAAAAACATCCTGGAAACTAATGACAATGAAAACACAACAATCCAAAACCTATGGGACACAATGAAAGCAGTCCTGAGAGGGAAGTTTATAGCCTTACAGGCCTACCTCAAAAAACAAGAAAAAATGGTAGTAAATCATCTAACTCTACATCTCAAAGAATTAGAAAGAGAGCAACAAGAAAACCCCAGAGTGAGCAGAAGGAAGGAGATAATAAAGATCAGAGCAGAAATAAATGACATAGAGACCAAAAAATCAATACAAAAGATCAATGAAAGCAAGACCTGGTTCTTTGAAAGGATAAACAAGATTGACAAACCTCTAGCCAGACTCACCAAGAAGCAGAGAGAGAGGACCCAAATAAACAAAATCAGAAACGATAGAGGCAAAATAACAACAGACCCCACAGAAATACAAATGATTGTTAAAAAATACTATGGACAACTCTACTCCAATACACAAGACAACCTGGAGGAAATGGACATATTCCTAGAAAAATACAACATTCCAAAACTCAATCAGGAAGAATCTAAAAATCTCAATAGGCCAATAACTATGGAAGAAATTGAAGCAGTCATCAAAAAGTTTCCAGCAAACAAAAGCCCGGGGCCAGACGGCTTCACAGGGGAGTTTTACCAAACATTCAAGGAAGAACTAAAACCTATCCTCCTCAGACTACTACAAAAAATTGCAGAGGAAGGAACACTTCCAAGATCATTCTATGAAGCCAGCATCACCCTAATACCAAAACCAGGGAAAGACAACAAAATGAAAGAGAATTACAGGCCAATATCCCTCATGAACATAGATGCCAAAATCCTCAACAAAATCTTAGCAAATCGGATCCAGCAATACATCAGAAAGATCATACACCATGACCAGGTAGGATTTATCCTAGGGATGCAACGATGGTACAATATCCGCAGATCTATAAACGTGATACATCACATAAACAAATTGAAAGAAAAAAAAACACACATGGTCATATCAATTGATGCACAAAAAGCATTTGACAAAATCCAACACCCATTTCTTTTTAAAAAAATATATTTTATTGATTTTTTACAGAGAGGAAGAGAGAGGGATAGTCAGAAACATCGATGAGAGAGAAGCATCGACCAGCTGCCTCCTGCACGCCCCCTACTGGGAATGTGGCCAGCAACCAAGGTATATGCTCTTGACCAGAATCGAACCTGGGACCCTTGAGTCCGCAGGCTGATGCACTATCAACTGAGCCAAACCGGTTAAGGCAAACACCCATTTCTGATAAAAACTCTCAGCAAGGTGGGAATAGAAGGATCATACCTCAACATAATAAAAGCCATATATGACAAACCCACAGCCAACATCATACTCAATGGACAAAAACGAAAACCATTTCCCCTAAGAACAGGAACAAGACAGGGATGCCCACTCTCACCACTCCTGTTCGACATAGTACTGGAAGTATTATCCATTGCAATTAGACAACAAGAAGAAATAAAAGGCATCCAAATTGGAAAAGAAGAATTAAAACTGTCCTTATTTGCAGATGACATGATATTATACATAAAATAACCCTAAAGACTCCATCAAAAAACTATTAGACTTAATAAATGAATTTGGTAATGTAGCAGGATACAAAATTAATGCCAAGAAATCTAAGGCATTTCTATACACCAATAGTGAACTTACAGAAAGAGAGACTAAAAAAGCAATCCCATTTACCATCAAACCAAAAAAAAATTAAGATACCTAGGAATAGCTGAAACCGGTTTGGCTCAGTGGATAGAGCGTCTGCCTGCAGACTGAAGGGTCCCAGGTTCGATTCCGGTCAAGGGCATGTACCTGGGTTGCGGGCACATCCCCAGTGGGAGATGTGCAGGAGGCAGCTGATTGATGTTTCTCTCTCATCAATGTTTCTAACTCTCTGTCCCTCTACCTTCCTCTCTGTAAAAAATCAATAAAATATATTTTTTATAAAAAGATACCTAGGAATAAAAACTAAAGAGGTAAAAGACCTACTCAGAAAACTACAGGACGTTGAAAAAAGAGATAGAGGAAGACATAAACAGATGGAAGAACATACCATGTTCATGGATTGGTAGAATCAACGTCATTAAAATGTCCATACTACCCAAAGCAATCTATAAATTCAATGCACTTCCCATTAAAATACCAGCGGCATATTTCACAGACCTAGAACGAACTCTCCAAAAATTCATCTGGAATAAAAAAAGACCCCAAATAGCTGCAGCAATCCTGAGAAAGAAGAACAAAGTAGGCGGGATCTCAATACCAGATATCAAGCTGTATTACAAAGCCACTGTTCTCAAAACTGCCTGGTACTGGCACAAGTACAGACATATAGATCAATGGAATAGAATAGAGAGCCCAGAAATTTACCCGAACCAATATGCTCAATTAATATTTGACAAAGGAGGCAAGAACATACAATGGAGTCAAGACAGTCTCTTCAATAAATGGTGTTGGGAAAATTGGACAGATACATGAAAAAAAATGAAACTAGACCACCAACTTACACCATACACAAAAATAAACTCAAAATGGATAAAGGACTTAAATGTAAGACGGGAAACCATAAAAATACTAGAGGAATCCAAAGGCAACAAAATCTCAGACATATGCTGAAGCAATTTCTTCACCGATACAGATACTAGGGCATTGGAAACTAAAGAGAAAATAAACAAATGGGACTACATCAAAATTAAAAGCTGCTGCACAGCAAAAGAAACCATCAACAAAACAACAAGAAAGCCCACTGCATGGGAGAACATATTTACCAACGTTATCACCGATAATGGTTTAATCTCCAATGAGTTTATAGGGAACTCATACAGCTTAACAAAAGGAAGATAAACAATCCAATCAAAAAATGAGCAAAGGACCTAAATAGACACTTTTCATAAGAGGACATTCAGAAAGCCAAGAGACATAAAAACATGCTCAAAGTCACTAATCATCCAAGAAATGCAAATCAAAACAACAATGAGGTACCATCTCACATCTGTCAGAATCGCTATCATCAACGAATCCACAAACGACAAGTGCTGGTAAGGATGCAGAGAAAAAGGAACCCTCATGCACTGCTGGTGGGAATGCAGACTGGTGTAGCCACTATCGAAGACAGTATGGAGTTTCCTCAAAAAGTTAAAAATGGAACTCCCATTTGACCCTGTGATCCCACTTCTAGGAATATATCCCAAGAAACCAGAAACACCAATTAGAAAGGATATATGCACCCCTATGTTCATAGCAGCACAATTCACCATAGCTAAGGTCTGGAAACAGCCTAAGTGCCCATCAGTAGATGAATGGATTAGAAAACTGTGGTACATCTACATGATGGAATACTATGCTGCTGTAAAAAAGAAGGAATTCTTACCATTTGCGACAGCATGGATGGAACTGGAGAGCATAATTGGCTTATGAAATAAGCCAATCAATGATAGAAAAATACCACATGATCTCGCTCATTTATGGATAATTAAGACCATTATAAATTGATGAGCAAAAATAGATACAGAGGCAGAGCAACATCGAACAGACTGTCAAACTACAGCGGGAAGGCTGAGGGGGTGAGTTGGGGAGTGCGGGGGTGGTAAGAGATCAACTGAAGGACTTGTATGCATGCATACGAGCATAACCAATGGACACAAGACACTGGGGGACATGGGAGGCTAGGGGAGGGTCAAGGGGAGAAAAAAAAGGAGACATATATAATACTCTTTGTAATACTTTAATAAAACAATTTTTTAAAAAATAAACATTAAAAAAAAAGAAATAATGACAGAAAACTTCCCCTATCTGGTGAACAAAATAGACTTACAAGTCCAGGAAGCACAGAGAGTCCCATACAGGAGGAACTCAAAGAGGACCACACCAAGACACATCATAATTAAAGTGCTAAAGAGAAGAATCTTAAAAGCAGCTAGAAAAAAAGCAGTCAGTTAAAGGGAGTGCCCATAAGACTGCCAGCTGATTTCTCAATAGAAACTTTGCAGGCCAGAAGGGGATGGCAAGAAATATTCAAAGTGATTAATAGTAAGGACCTACTAAGATTACTCTACCCAGCAAAGCTCTCATTTAGAATTGAGGGTCAAATAAAGAGCTTCACAAACAAGAAAAAGCTAAAGGAGTTCATCACCACCAAACTAGTATTACATGAAATGTTGAAGGGTAGTCTTTTAAAAAAGGAAGAAAAAAAAGGAGAAGGAGGAGGAGGAGGAGGAGGAGGAGGAGGAGGAGGAGGAGGAGGAGGAGGAGGAGGAGGAGGAGGAGGAGAAAGAGAAGGAGAAAGAGGAGGAGGAGGAGGAGGAGGAGGAGGAGGAGGAGAAGAAGAAATAAAAAATATGAACAATAAAATGGCAACAAATATATATCTATCAACAACTGAATCTAAAAATAAAAATAAACAAGAAATATAACAGGGAACTCATACAACTTAACAAAAGGAAGATAAACAACCCAATCAAAAAAAAGGGCAATGGAACTAAATAGATACTTTTCGAAAGAAGACAGAAGGAAGGCCAAGAGGCATATGAAAACATGCTCAAAGTCACTAATTATCCAAGAAATGCAAATCAAAACGACAATGAGGTACCATCTCACACCTGTCAGAATGGCTATCATCAACAAATCAACAAACGACAAGTGCTGGCAAGGATGCAGAGAAAAAGGAACCCTCGTGCACTGCTAGTAGGAATGCAGACTGGTGCAGCCGCTATCGAAGACAGTATGGAGTTTCCTCAAAAAGTTAAATATGGAACTCCCATTTGACCCTGTGATCCCACTTCCAGGAATTTATCCCAAGAAACTAGAAACACGAATCAGAAAGGATATATGCACCCCTATTTTCATAGCGGCTCAATTCACCATAGCTTAGATTTGAAAACAGCCTAAGTGCCCATCAGCAGATGAGTGGGTTAAAAAACTGTGGTACATCTACACGATGGAATACTACGCTGTCATAAAAAAGAAGGAATTCTTACCATTTGCGACAGCATGGATGGAACTGGAGAGCATTATGCTAAGTGAAATAAGCCAATCAGAGAAAGATAAATATCACTCATTACGGAATATAATGAACAACATAAACTGAGGAACAAAAACAGACCGAGAGACAGAGAAGCATCGATCAGACCATCAAACTTCAGAGGGAAGGTAGGGGAGAGTGGGGGTAAGAAGGAGAGATCAACCAAAGGACTTTTATGCATGCATATAAGCCTAACCAATGGACACAAACAACAGGCAGGTGAAGGCATGAGTCGGGGGGTGGGGGGTAATGGGGCTATAAGGACACATATGTAATACCTTAATCAATAAAGAAATTTTAAAAAAAGGTATCTAATGAACAAAATAAGCTGATGAATAAAATAGAATCAGAGGCATGGAAGCATGGAACAAACTGACGAATCTCAGAGGTAAGGGGGAAGTGGGGAGGGAACAGATTAACCAAAGATCTTATCTATGCACACAGACAGTAGGGTGGTGGAGGCCTGGGGTCTGGCAGGAACCTGGTGGAGGGGGTCAAATGGGGGAATAAGAGGGCACATCTATAATACTCTCAACAATAAAGATTTTAAAAGAAAAAATAAAATAGTAAAGCCTACCCACCCTGTGTGGCTCAGTGGTTGAGCGTCAACCTATGAACCAGGAGGTCATGGTTCAATTCCTGCTCAGGGCCCATGCCCAGGTTGCAGGCTTAGTCCCCAGGAGGGGGCATGCAGGAGGCAGCCAATCAATAATCAATAATTCTCTCTCATCATTGATGTGTTTCTCTCTCTCTCTCTCTCTCTCTCTCTCTCTCTCTCTCTCTCTCTCCCTTCCTCTCTGAAATCAATAAAAATATATTTAAAAATCTTAATAAAACAGCAAGGCCAATGTGATATACACTATCTAATAATATGTTAATAAGATTATTTTTTAAGATTGAAAATTAAAACTTTTAATAATATTGTCATCCAACATTGTCAGATATGACTAAATCTTTAAATATATACATACAGTAATGTCAGTAAGCAAAAAAAATTAAATGTTATAGGAAAAGGGGGACTTATAACTAAGGAAAAATTATGGCCCAAAGTATACAATTTGTTTTAGTTATGAAGAAATAAAGAATTGTTCTTTGTCCACTGCACACTCAACTCAGATAACAAAATTTTATTTTACCTCACTTATGTACACACCCTCAATTCTCAAAAATCTAATTTTTGTTTTATGCTGCCTAGATTGTTTTATTTTTATTTATTTTTTAAATATTTTTATTGATTTCAGAGAGGAAGGGAGAGGGAAAGATAGAAACATCAATGATAAGAGAGAATCATTGATCAGCTGCCTCCTGCAAGCCCCACACTGGGGATCGAGTCCACAACCAGGGCATGTGCCCTGACCAGGAATTGAACCGTGACCTCCGGGTTCATAGGTTGATGCTCAAACACTGAGCCATGCTGGCCAGGCTGCCTAGGTTGTTTTAAATAAAACAGCAAGAATTCTTCACTTCAGAAAAGACTAAAATTCTTAAAGATTATCATGTTAACTTTTACTATGTTTATTTTCAATAGTTATTATTATTCTGGTTAATGAGATAGCCAAGATAACATATTCATTGTTCTTGTGGCCAGTTTGTTCTAACAACATTTTTTACATTGCATTTACAAAATTCAAAATAATAAAATATTAAGAATTTTTGGGACTAGACCACCAACTTACATCATACACAAGAATAAACTAAAAATGGATTTTAAAAAAGGGCTGGGGAAAAAAAAGAATTTTGGGGATAGTGGTTGGTGGTTATACAAAATTGTGAATGTACTTAATAACATTTAATTGAGCCCTTAAAATGCTTAAAATGGTGAAGTTCATGTTCTGCATATTTTACCATAATTTTAAAAAAGAATAAGTCTTACAAAAAAATAAAAAGAAGAGCAAGTCTTTTATACCTAAACTGACTAAGGTTTCCTCAATGTTCACTGGGGAACCAGAGAAATTTGCTTCTCATCAAAGGAAGAATAATAACAGTTTGTGTAGTTAATTTCCAGATTTTATTTAACTTAAATTGTTGAGAAAATTATTTTGTTTTCCAAATCCAGATGAAAATAAATTAAATTTGCCACATCAAAAGAGAAGTTCAGTTTTGATATTATCTATAATAATGAAAGGGTAATATGCTAATTATACTGGACGTCCTTCCTGAGGCAGCCAGGGCCGGAGGGAAGCCAGCCATTCCCGGGTGCCTGCTGGCAGCCGGAGGAGGGAAGCCCGGGTCCTGGGCGCCGGAGGGAAGCCAGTGCCAGCAGCTGGGGGAAGGAAGGCCTACGCTTCCACAAATTTTCATGCATCAGGCCTCTATTTATAAATATTTTTCAGGGACTATATACTTTTTTTGTTTGAGAATAGACATTGTCATGTTGACCTGCAGCAACAAAAACAATAACTACACACAGATTGATGAACAATTTTTGTTTCTAGGTTTAAATAACATTTTCCGTTGGGAACAATCATAAAAATACTTTGTGGTGTAAATGACTGACTAAAGCTTTATAAATTGGTGTGTATTATTCTCAATAGAGGATTTCACTTTCTAAGTCTAGTATTGTTGATTATTAAATTAAGCCAGAGCCATTTGGTCAAATAGTTTCCGTTTTGTTTCCTTATACTTGCCGGGTCCCTGCTATAAGTTATAGATCAGAAACTGAGTCTCCTAGAAGGAACATCCAAAAGTCTCAATAGCCAGTCAGTGTGGCTCTGGTTGAGCGTCAACCCATGAACCAAGAGTTCACCAGTTTGATTCCCAATCAGGGAACAAGCCCTCGGTTGCAGGAGGCAACTGATCAGTGTTTCTAACTCTCTATCCCTCTCCCTTCCTCTTTCTCTAAAATAATTAAAAACATTTTTTAAGTGATTTAAGAGAAAAAAATGTCTCAATAATCATCACAGACACTTGCCAGACTATACTCAGTGTCCAAGTCAAGGTATCCAGGACCTTTTTAGTACTAGCGGCAGGGACATCATGGAAATAAAACACTCAAACCCAACACTTTTTAATCAAGACCATGCCTATAAATAGGGCTACTAATTTACCTTCTAATTATTTTAACTATTTTTAATTTTTGTGACCATCCTAATTATAGGAATGACTCTTTATATAGAGACTAGAGGCCTGGTACATGAGATTCATGCACTGGGGGAAAGGGGGTCCCCTCAGCCCAGCCTGCGCCCTCTCGCAGTCTGGGACCCCAGGGTGATGTCCATCTGCCAGCAGTCAGACATCCCTCTCGCAGTCCGGGACCCCTCACTCCTTACCACCGCCTGCAGGGGAGGCGTGAGCCCAGCTTCTGGCTGAGCGGCACTCCCCCTGTAGGAGTGCACTGACCACTAGGGGGCAGCTCCTGCATTGAGTGTATGCGCCCCAGTGGTCAGTGCACATTATAGCAACCAGTCATTCCACCATTCAGTCAAATTGCATATTAGGGTTTTATTATATAGGACTAGAGGCCCAGTGCACAGATTCGTGCACTGGTGGGGTCCCTCAGCTTGGCCTGCAGGGATCAGTACAAAACCGGCTCTCTGACATCCCCCGAGGGGTCCAGATTGCAAGAGGGCACAGACCAGGCCAAGGGGCCTCTAGTATGCATATAAGATCTTTGGTTGATCTCTTCCCGCCCTTCCCCTCTCCCTTTGATATTCATCTGTCTGTTCCATGTTTCCATGCCTGTGGTTTCTGCTCCTGCACTGAGCGTCTGCCCCCTCAATGGGTGGTCAGTGCGCGTCATATTACCAGTCAGCCGGTCACTTAGGCTTTTATATATATAGATAGTTCATTTTTTAGATTCAGTAGCACCTCAGGAAATGTAACTTGTTGGGAATATCACTTGTCTCCAAGAATACTGATGAGAGATCCCTTCTATTACAATATTTTGGCGTGGCTCAGTGGTTGAGCATCGACCTATGAACCAGGAGGTCATGGTTTGATTCCAGGTCAGGACACATGTCTGGGTTGTGAGCCTGATCCCTGACGTGGGGCATGCAGGAGGCAGCCAATCAATGATTCTATCTCATTATTGATGTTTCAATCTCTGTCTCCCTCTCCCTTCCTCTCTGAAATCAATAAAAATATATTTAAAAAAATAAAAATAAAAATGCCATCAGCTACAACTGTGATAGGGCTCATTTATGGAAATTATTTTCTGTTTCTGATTGGTCCAAAATTAATAACTTTATTGAAGAAAAAAGTATATAATATAGGCTGATTATATTGAGAGGGAAAAACTAGTTATAATAGTTCCAAAAATATTTTAGATATATAGCTTGTGTTAAGATAACTTATGCAAATATGACATAAATACTTGTTGCAAAGGTTGACAGATTTTTGTAAAGCCATGTAATATAAAATCTTTCTGATTGTGCCACATCACATGAAATACCAATAACACTTACAGTCAACTAATTGATCAAAGAAAATGTCTTTGTGTTGGCAGGACTAAGTATACTCTTTTGTCACTGAATATATCACTTCAGGCATATTTTTTATAATAATTCCCAGACATCTAAAAAATATAAATTTAACAAAATTGCAGATTGTGTTAGTGTTTATGCCAAAGGAATATTGCTACACAATGGGGATGTGAAAGGGAGTGAGGAGCCTGATAAATAGGAATTTTTTATGCCATTCTTGGATTTTAATATTTTTCCACTCTCTGACAGTATCTATAATAATGACTTAATCTGTTCTCACTGACATGCCTGTTCAAGTACAGACTATCTAGGAGGAGTCCAAAAAATTATTGTCCAACACTTTGTGAGTGTATTTGCTCCTTGGTTTGGTATACCTGCACTTGAACATTATACACAAATTTTTTCTTCATATGGCATTCATTGTATTAAATTACAGAATCAGACTGAGCTACTTGGCTGAATACGGTAGTGTCTGTTCATTAGCAAATGCCTTCTCTTGTATATTTGGATAAATATTTCTGCTCAAGTAGAAAGGTCTTTACACAAAATATAAAAATAAACTACTTTGCTTTTAAAATTACTCTTTTTTTAAATTTTTTTTTAATATATTTTATTGAGATTTTACAGAGAGGAAAGGAGAGAGATAGAGTGTTAGAAACATCGATGTGAGAGAAATATCGACCAGCTGCCTCCTGTACACTCCCCACTGGGGATGTGCCCGCAACCCAGGTACATGCCCTTGATCGGATTCGAACCTGGGACCTTTCAGTCCGCAGGCCGACGCTCTATCCACTGAGCCAAACCGGTTTCGGCTAAAATTACTCTTTTGGAATCAATTCTCATGATTAAGTGTTGGGAAACCTTGAATTATGGTTCAGAGTTGCTTTTCAAACCCTCCTTATAGTCTAATTGACATCTTTACATCAGAGTCATCTGATGCTAGAACTCCAGAGTTTTCAAAGCTACTGTGGAGCCACTATATTTGCAGAGAAGGAAAATGAATCCACTAAATTATCAAATCAATTTAAACACCTGATGACCAACTGGACACAGAGAAGGAATACACACAGCTGTGAAGATCTAAGAACATGAATCAGAATTTTGTGGTCTCTCCTTATTTAAATTAAAAAGGATCAAAGGCCATAACCGGTTTGGCTCAGTGGATAGAGCGTCGGCCTGTGGACTGAAAGGTCCCAGGTTTGATTCCAATCAAGGGCATGTACCTTGGTTGCAGGCACATCTCCAGTAGGAGGTGTGCAGGAGGCAGCTGATCGATGTTTCTTTCTCATCGATGTTTCTAACTCTCTATCTCTCTCCCTTCCTCTCTGTAAAAAATCAATAAAATATATATTTTTTAAAAAAGGATAAAAGGACAAACAGGGTGTTGCTTCTGATAATGAACCTCAAGGCCATAATATTAGGAATCATATTTATTGAAATCATATCAACATCAGGGACAGTGATGAGAAATATTGTTCTTTTAAATCATAAGACCCTGAGATTTTGCTGTTTAAGATCATATTGGGGGGAAAGAAGAGGAATGTTGGAGAAATTACACTACCAGATTGAGAAATTACACTACCAGATTTCAACACGTATTACAAAGCTACAATATTCAAAACAGTATGGCACTGGAATAAGGATAGACATTTAGGTCAATGGAATATAACCGAGAGTCCAGAAATAAATCCATATAACTATGGTAAATAAATTTTTAACAGGGTGTCAAGGCAATTCAATGGGGAAAAGAATAGTCTCTGCAACAAATGGTACTTGGTATCCACATGGAAAAGGACTTGGGCTCTAGCCAGTTTGGCTCAGTGGATAGAGCATTGGCCATGGACTGAAGGGTCCTGGGTTAGATTCTAGTCAAGGCTATGTACCTCGGTTGCAGGCTCAATCCCTGGCCCTGGTCAGGTCATGTGCAGAGGCAACCAATCAATGTGTTTCTCTTTCTCTCTCTCTCTTCCCCTCCCTTCTAATTTCCTAAAAATCCATGGAAAAATATCCTTGAGTGAAGATTAACCAAAAAGAAAAAAGAAGTTGGACCCTTATCTCCACCATATACAAAAATTATCTCAAAATAGATCAAATAGATTAAATGCCTTATGGGCTAAATCATAAAGCTATTAGAAAAAAAAAAAGAGACAAATCTTTGACAGCAGTTTCTCAGATATGACACCAAAAACACAGTAAGAAAGACCAGATACATTGGACTCTATCAAAATTTAAAACTTTGCCTGGCCAATGTGGCTCAGTGGCTTAGTGTCAACCTATGAACCAGGAGGTCATGGTTCAATTCCTGGTCAGGGCACATGCCCGGGTTGTGGGCTCGATCCCCAGTGTGGGGTGTGCAGGAGGCAGTCAATTAATGATTCTCTTTCATCATTGAGGTTTCTATCCCTCTCTCTCTCCTATCCTCTCTGAAATCAATAAAAATATATATATATTTTTAAAAGTTAAATATAGAATTACCAAAAAATCCAGCAATTCCACTCCTAGATATATGCTCAAGAGAATTGAATACTGTTATTCAGATATGAACTTGTACATGAAAGTGTATATAAAATGTGGTATATCCAGCCCTAGCCAGTTTGGCTCAGTGGATAGAGCATCGGCCTGCGGCCTGAAGGGTCCCAAGTTTGATTCCAGTCAAGGGCACATGCTCAGGTTGTGGGCCCGATCCCCAGTAGCGGGCGTGCAGGTGGCAGCTGACAATGATTCTCTCTCATCATTGATATTTCTCTCTCTCTCCCTCTCCCTTCTTCTCTGAAATCAATTAAAATAAATAAATAAATAAATAATAAAATAAAAAATAAAATGTGGTATATCCATACAGTGGGAGATTATCCTATACTAGAGGCCCGGTGCACAAAAATGTGTGCACTCGGGGGGGAGGGGGAGTCCCTCAGCCCGGCCTGTGCCTTCTCGCAGTCTGGGACCCCTCGAGAGATAACGACCTGCTGGCTTAGGCCTGCTCCCGGGTGGCAGAGGGCAGGCCCAATCCCTAGGTGCAGCCCATGGTCGGGCTCAGAGCAGGGCCGATTGGGGAGCTGGGGCGCCGCCCCGTCATGCACAGAGCAGTGAGATTGGGAGGTTGTGATGCCACCCTCAGTCACAATCAGGGTAGGGCCGATTGGGGGGTTGGGGCACTGTCCCGTCACACTCAACGCAGGGTCGATGGGGAGGTTGCGGCGCCACCCCCTGTCACGGACAGAGCAGGGCCAATCAGGTGGTTGGGGCACTGCCCCCTGTCACTCACAGAGCAGGGCCCATCAGGGGGATTGGGGCTCTGTACCCTGTCACGCACAGAGCAGGGCCAATCAGGGAGTTGGGGCACTGCCCCCTATCATGCACTGAGTAGGGGTGATAGGGGAGTTGGGGCACCACCCCCTGTCACACACAGAGCAGGGCCCATCTGGGGGTTGGGGCACCGCCACTGTCACACTCGGGCAGGGCCGATGGGGAGGTTATGGCTCTACCCGTCACACACAGAGCAGTGGGGGGGGGGGGGTTGGGGAGCTCCCCCCTATCAGGCACAGAGCAGGGCTGCTCAGGGGGTTGGGGCGCCTTCCCCTGTCACAAACAGAGGAGGGTGGATAGGGAGGTTGTGGCCCCGCCCCCTGTCACACACAGAGCCGCAGGGCGATCAGAGGGTTTGGGCACTGCCCCCTGTCACGCTGATCCCGGTGCCGGGAGGCATATTACCCTTTTACTATATAGGGTAGAGGCCTGGTGCATGGTTGGGGCCGGCTGGTTTGCCCTGAAGGGTGTCCTGGATCAGGGTGGGGGTCCCCACTGGGGTGCCTGGCCAGCCTGGGTGAGGGGATGATGACTGTTTGCAGCTGGTCACACACCATTCAGGGTGGGGGTCCCCACTGGGGTGCCTGGCCAGTCTGGGTGAGGGGCTGAGGGCTGTTTTCAGGCTGGGAGTGACTGAAGTTCCCAACCGCTCCTTTTTTTCTTTTTTCTTTTTTTATTCTGGGCCAGCTTTACCTTGAGGCTTGGCTCCAGCTCTTAGGCCTCCGGCTGAAAGTAGGTTTCTGGCCTTTGCATACAATGTTGCGAATCTGCTGGCTGAAGTTCCGCGGTATCTGTTACAATGTTTGAAACTGCAGGCTCAGAGGCCTGCAGCCACAGGCCGGGAACGTTGGTTTCCTCCATTGCTGAGGCAAGCAAGCCTCATGTTAGTTTCAAGCTGCCTGGCTGCCGGCCGCCATCTTGGCTGACAGTTAATTTGCATATCTCGCTGATTAGCCAATGAAAAGGGTAGCGGTCATACGCCAATTACCATGTTTCTCTTTTATTAGTGTAGATAATATAACCCAAATATGCAAATAAACCAAACGGCGGAATGACCGGCAGAACAACCAGTCATTATGACACACACTGACCACAAGGCGGCAGACGCTCAACAGAGAAGCTGTCCCCTGGTGGTCAGTGCACTCCCACAGAGGGCGTGCAGCTCAGCCAGAAGCCAGGCTTAAGGCTGGCAAGTGCAGCAGTGGTGGTGGGAGCCTCTCCCGCCTCCGCTGCAGGTGGGCGGTAAGGAGCAATGGGACCTGGACTACGAGAGCCCTGGACTATGACAGGGATGTCTGATTGCCAGCTTAGGCCTGATCCCCGGGAGGATAGGGCCTAAGCCGGCAGGCAGACATCCCCCAAGGGGTCCCAGACTGAGAGAGGGTGCAGGCCTGGCCGAGGGACATGCCCCCCAAGTGCACAAATCTCGTGCAATGGGCCTCTAGTCTACATATAAAAGCCTAAGCAGGAGGAAACCAAGATGGCGGCATAAGTAAACACTGGAAATTGCTGCCTCCCACAACAAATTCAAAAATACAACTAAAAGACAAAACGGACATTATCCAGAACCACAGAAAGGCTGGCTGAGTGGAAATTCTACAACTAAAAGGAAACAGAAAAGCACACTGAGACTCAGAGGAGGTGCGGAAGTACAGAGGTATGGTGGCACACGTGGCAGGGGCTGGTGACTGAGGATGCGGCTGTCTTTGAATCAGGAAGGAGTCACAAGCCCCTGACTGCTCTGAACTCAAGGCCCAGTTGAGTCTCTGGGGACCCAGACTCATACAGGGAGAGACTGGACTGTCTGGCAGTGGGCAGAACTCAGAACCCGAGGGCGGCTTCCTCTCAGAGGTACTTGCAGTGATTCCGGGACACTGAGACGTGGGGCCCCTTAGGGCTGGGCTGAGGATCAGCCATAGCTGCTTGCTACACCCTGTTGATTCCCTGAGACCCCGCCCCATCCAAGCTGTGGCAGAGGCTTTTGCATATGAATGCCCTGGCCCTTTACAATCTGAAAATTACCTACGAAACTGCAGCTGGGCCAGACAGACCCAGAACTTCCAAGAGAAGGCCCAAGGCCCCACAGCTGCTTGCATTGCTTCACAGCTAGGCCTCATTTGGGCACCTCCAAACCCCAAACAAGGGAAATCTGAAGATCTATTCGTAGCTCCTGCTGGGTAGCCTCAGGCAGAGGCTAAATTAGCACCTCCTTAGATCTGAGAGCCAGTGTACCCAGTGTTCAGAGTGGGACCATCCAATTACAACTCCTCAGATCCATAAGGGACACACTCAGGGGGCAGACTCAGTGAGCAAAAAAGCCCCACTGAAGCAAGTCTTGCCTCATAAGGGTGTCTTCAGCACAGAAGTTCTCCCACTGTAGACACAGCTGATTCTCACAGCCAATTGGCCTGGAGGTCAATTCCTCCCAGTGATACCTACAACAATCAAGGCTCGACTACAACAAGACTGTGCACAAAGCCCACAAAGGGGTGCACCAAGAGTGTCCACCTCAGATAATTGGGGAGGCTGAGCCACTGGGCCCTATAGGACACCTAGCACACAAAGCCACTCTACCAACACAGGGAAGCATAAAAAATGTGGAGACAAAGAAACAGGTCACAAATGACAGAAATGGAGGAAAGCAAATGACTAGATATAGAGTTCAAAACCACACTTTTAAGGTTTTTCAAGAACTTTCTAGAACAAGACTGCGCACAAAGACAACTAGGGGGTGCATCAAGAAAGCATAAAAAATGCGGAGACAAAGAAACAGGACAGAAATGACAGAAATGGAGGATATAGAGCTCAAAACCACACTTTTAAGGTCTCTCAAGAACTGTCTAGAAGCTGCTGATAAACTTAATGAGATCCTCAAGAAATCTAATGAGACCCTCAATGTTGTGACAAAGAACCAACTAGAAATTAAACATACACTGACTGAAATAAAGAATATTATACAGACTCCCAACAGCAGACCAGAGGAGCGCAAGAATCAAGTCAAAGATTTGAAATGCGAAGTAGCAAAAAACACCCAAATGGAAAAGCAAAATGAAAAAAGAATCCAAAAATATGAAGACAGTGTAAGGAGCCTCTGGGACAGCTTCAAGCGTACCAACATCAGAATTATAGGGGTGCCAGAAGATGAGAGAGAGCAAGATATTGAAAACCTATTTGAAGAAATCATGACAGAAAACTTCCCCTACCTGGTGAAAGAAATAGACTTACAGGTCCAGGAAGTGCAGAGAACCCCAAACAAAAGGAATCCAAAGAGGACCACACCAAGACACATCATAATTAAAATGCCAAGAGCAAAAGACAAAGAGAGAATCTTAAAAACAGCAAGAGAAAGAAACTCAGTTACCTACAAGGAAATACCCATACGACTGTCAGCTGATTTCTCAACAGAAACTTTGCAGGCCAGAAGGGAGTGGCAAGAAATATTCAAAGTGATGAATGCCAAGAACCTACAACCAAGATTACTTTACCCAGCAAAGGTATCATTCAGAATTGAAGGTCAGATAAAGAGCTTCACAGATAAGAAAAATCTAAAGGAGTTCATCACCACCAAACCAGTATTATATGAAATGCTGAAAGGTATCCTTTAAGAAGAGGAAGAAGAAGAAAAAGGTAAAGATACAAATTATGAACAACAAATATGCATCTATCAACAAGTGAATCTAAGAATCAAATGAATAAATAATCTGATGAACAGAATGAACTGGTGATTATAATAGAATCAGGGGCATAGAAAGGGAATGGACTAACTATTCTTGGGGATGAAAGGGGTGTGGGAGATGCGGGAAGAGACTGGACAAAAATCGTGCACCTATGGATGAGGACAGTGGGTGGGGAGTGAGGGCGGAGGGTGAGGTGGGAACTGGGAGGAGGGTAGTTATGGGGGGAAAAAAAGAGGAACAAATGTAATAATCTGAACAATAAAGATTTAATAAAAAAAAGAAAAAAGAAAAAAAAGAAATTGACTGTACCTTCGCTATGCCTCCCATTGGCTAATCAGCGAGATATGCAAATTAACCACCAACAAAGATGGCGGTTAATTTGCATACGTAGGCGCAAAGCAGCGGAGTGAAAACTGAAGGTGGCTCTGGCCTCCAGAAAAAAAAAAAAGAACTTTCTAGAAACCGCCGATAAATGTAGTGAGACCCTCAAGAAATCTAGTGAGACCCTTGAGGTTATGATAAAGGACCAACTAGAAATTAAGCATACACTGACTGAAATAAAGGATATTATGCAGAGTTCCAACAGCAGACTAGAGGATCACAAGAATCAAGTCAAAGATTTGAAATACGAAGAAGCAAAAAATACCCAAATGGAAAAGCAAAATGAAAAAAGAATCCAAAAATACGAAGATAGTGTAAGGAGCCTCTGGGACAGCTTCAAGCGTACCAACATCCGAATTATTGGGGTGCCAGAAGATGAGAGAGAGCAAGATATTGAAAACCTATTTGAAGAAATCATGACAGAAAACTTCCCCTACCTGGTGAAAGAAATAGATTTACAAGTCCAGGAAGCACAGAGAACCCCAAACAAAAGGAACCCAAAGAGGACCACACCAAAACACATCATAATTAAAATGCCAAGAGCAAAAGACAAAGAGAGAATCTTAAAAACAGCAAGAGAAAGACAGTCAGTGACCTACAAGGGAGTACCCATACTACTGTCAGCTGACTTCTCAACAGAAACTTTGCAGGCCAGAAGGGAGTGGCAAGAAATATTCAAAGTGATGAATGCCAAGAACCTACAACCAAGATTACTTTACCCAGCAAAGGTATCATTCAGAATTGAAGGTCAGATAAAGAGCTTCACAGATAAGAAAAATCTAAAGGAGTTCATCACCACCAAACCAGTATTATATGAAATGCTGAAAGGTATCCTTTAAGAAGAGGAAGAAGAAGAAAAAGGTAAAGATACAAATTATGAACAACAAATACACATCTATCAACAAGTGAATCTAAAAATCAAGTGAATAAAGAATCTGATGAACAGAATGAACTGGTGATTATAATAGAATCAGGGGCATAGAAAGGGAGTGGACTGACTATTCTTGTCAGGGAAAGGGGTTTGGGGGATGCGTGAAGAGACTGAACAAAAATCGTGCACCTATGGATGAGGACAGTGGGGGTGGGGGCGTTTGAGGGCGGAGGGTGGGGTGAAAACCGGGTGGAGGGGAGCTATGGGGGGAAAAAGAGGAATAACTGTAGTAATCTGAACAATAAAGATTTAATTAAAAAAAAAAGCCTAAGCGACCGAACGACTGGAATGACTGGTCACTATGATGTGCACTGACCACCAGGGGGCAGATGCTCAATGCAGGAGCTGCCCCCTGGTGGTCAGTGCGCTCCCACAGCAGGAGTGCTGCTCAGCTCACTGACACATCCTAGTGGCCCACCATCCCGGTGGCCCACCAGCCTGCAGCAGCCACTCACTCCTTCAGTAGTCCCGCAGGTCCAATCTCCAGATAATGGGCCAGGCACCGACGGACCAGTGCTGCCAGCACAATCCTCACAGCGCTGCCAGCCTCCTGGAAGTCAGCCACGGGCATCGTAGCCACTTCCCTTCCCTAGATGCTCCACAAGGAAGTAACAATATAAAAGCGGCTGCCAGGTGGCTTCCGACAACCAGTGTGAATGTCAGTGGGACGGATCCGGATCCCAGGCCAGAAAGGGCATCCGCCCGCCTGGAGGACTGATTGCGTCTCATCCCCCCCACCTGCAGGGCCCCGCTCGTGTACAAATTTGTACACTGGGCCTCTTGTTAAGCCATAAAAAGGAATTAAGTACTAGCACATGCTATAAACACAGATGCCTTGAAAACATGCTAAGTGAAAGAAGCCAGTCACAAAAAATACATACAAATATGTGTATATAAAATGTCTAGAATAGGCAAATCTAGAGATATCCCATATCTGTTAAGCAGTCACTTCCAATTTTCCCCTCCCCCAAGCCCATGGTAACCTCTAACTTACTTTCTGTCTCCATGTTTATCCATGCTTTTGTTGTACATTTAAGTTGTTTCCATTATTGGTCATTGTAAATATTGCTACTATGAACAATATTGTACAATATTTTGTTTGAATATATGTTTTTAATTTGAGGGGGTCTATATCTAGAAATGAAATTGTTGGATCATATGGTTATTATGTTTAACTTTTTGATGAACTGACAAATTGTTTTAAACAGTAGCTGCACCATTTTACATTCCTACCAGCAATGCATGAGGGTTCCAATTTCTCCACATCTTCACCAACACTTATTTTCAGTTTTGTTTTTTATAATTATGGCCATTCTTGTGGGTATGAAGTAGTATCTCATTGTAGTTTTGACTTGTATTTCCTTACTCATTAACTAAAAAATAAATAGTTATTCCAATGACTTTCCAGCGTAAATTTTGGAGGCTAACTTTCCTTAATAGTGATGTAACCGGACAACCAAGAGGTCTGGGTTACCTGTCACTACTTCAGTTAATTAAGCAGGGACAGTGTTGAATCATATATGAGCATTCATTCCAATACTGCTGGCAGTATGGGAGAGCAACAGGTCATCCATAAAAATCTGCTCTGACTCTCCCCATAAGCCAGCTGCTTATATTGGGTAGGACAAAGATTATATGGGAAAGTAGGAATTTCAGGAATGGGAAAGTGGGCACGGGATAATCATTACAGGTTACAAGTCATGCGAGCTGGGGTGGAGAGTGTCACAGAGAGCAGGTGCCTCGATTACAGATAACAGGGGCTGGGTATTGTAAAGAGCAGGTGACTCCAGGACTAGATTGTCTCAGCCACAAGGTTCTCAGGAGGAGGATGGACTGCATTCCAATGTTAGCTCCCATGTCCCAGGGTGTATAACTCCCAGCAAGGTTAGGATGTGCTCTTTCTAATAAGAACAGAACCATCATGGTTAACAGAGCATGATTAGTATCCTACATAATAAAAGGGTGATATGCAAATTGACCCTAACAGCAGAACGACTGGGAATGACTGGTCACTATGACACACACTGACCACCAGGGGGCAGATGCTCAATGCAGGAGCTGCCCCCTGGTGGTCAGTGTGCTCCCACATGGGAGGAGCTCTGCTCAGCCACAAGCCAGGCTGATGGATGCCAGTACAGCGGTGGTGGTGGGAGCCTCTTCAGCCTCCTCAGCAGCGCTAAGGATGTCCGACTGCAGCTTAGGCCTGCTCCCCGCTGGCAAGTGGACATCCTCCGAGGGCTCCCGGCTGCCAGAGGGATGTCTGACTGCCAGCTTAGGCCCAATCCCCCAAGGAGTGGGCCTAAGCCAGCAGGTGGTCATCCCCCGAGGGGTCCCAGACTGCGAGTGGGCACAGGCCGGGCTGAGGGACCCCCCGAGTGCACAAATTTTTGTGCACTGGGTCTCTAGTCTATAATAATCTATAATAATAAAAGTGTAACATGCTGATTAGACCAGACAGCCAAACGACCTTTCAGATGTCATTCTGGACGTCCTTCTGGATGAAGCTGCCATGGCGGGGGCTGAGGCAGAGGTGGTTAGGGGTGATCAGGCAGGCAGGCAAGCAGTTAGGGGCGATAAGGCAGGCAGGCAAGTGAGCAGTTAGGGGCGATCAGGCAGGCAGGCAGAGTGGTTAGGGGTGATCAGGCAGGCAGAGGTGGTTAGGGGTGATCAGGCAGGTGGGCAGTTAGGGGCAATGAGGCAGGCAGGCAGGTGAGCCATTAGGGGTGATGAGGCAGGCAGGAGAGTGGTTAGGGGTGATCAGGTAGGCAGGCAGGTGAACAGTTAGGAGCCAGCTGTCCCGGATTGCGAGCGGGATGTCTGACTGCCGATTTAGGCCTGATCGGGCCTAAATGGAGTTGGACATCCCCCAAGGGGTCCCAGATTGTGAGAGGGTGCAGGCCGGGCTGAGAGACCCATGCACAAATTTCGTGCACCAGACCTCTAGTTTCTTATAATTGTAGCTGGTCCCCAATATTCTATTTCTGCCCCTAACAGTGATACTGTTATAATAACCTGGTTACTATTTAACAGGAAAAGAGTTAAGGGAAGACTAGATAATATAGGCAAGCCATTTACACAGTTTTGACAGGAAGCTGCAGTTAACACTCTCCAAGTCAGTTTCCTGCTGATCAGTGGAGGAAGGAATTGGACAAAGGCAGTAAGGTCTGGGTAATGTGGGAAGGTGCTTACCTGTCAATCACTGGGAACAGGTAATTGCCCAGAATAGCTGTGGCCACTGTGAAGGCTTCAGACCTGAATATTTAAACTCCTAGACAAAAGGAGTTTCCTCTCTTGGCTCTCTGGCTCACAGGCCTCCTCGTTCTCCTGTTGCAGGGGGTGTGCTCTCCTGCCCCCAAATGGCTCACAGTCATGTGTGACCCACATAATGGACTAGTGGACTTTTTTTAATCCTCACCTGAGAATATTATTTCCATTGATTTTTTTTTTTTAAGAGAGAGTGAAAGGAAGGGAGGGATGGGGAGAGAGAGAGGTGGAAACATCAATATGAGAGACACATTAATTGTTTGCCTCCCACAGGCACCCACCCCACACCAGGGAGGTGGGTGTCGAACCTACAACACAGGTACATGCCCTTGACTAGGAATCAAACCCTCCACCCTTTGGTGTGCAGGCTGACACTCTAACCACTGAGCAACACCGGCCAGGGCTGAACTAATGAACCTTAATTATTTAATGCTAAATTGGACCCAGATGCAACATGGAAAAGAAACTCTGGACACTGGCTTTGTTTTTTGGCTTTGCTGAATCCACAGCTGCCCCCTTTTCAGGACTGGTTTAAGGGACATGGGACATTACAACTCAAGAAATATAACTCCATGCAAATAAAGCCTTCTACCACATCTCATTCTCCTGTGTGAATCTTAGAAAATTCTTTTTCTGAAGATATTGCACCACCCCATGCTTACTAATGTCGGGGAAATTGGATCCCCTAATTTCTCTGTTAACAATAGAGCACCAATATATTCAAATGTTGATAATGCTGTTACATTGAAGTTCCACGAATTCACAATTTAATATCATATACACTACATAATCAAATTTTCAATTTTCACAGCACATTTAACAAAGTAACTAGGAATACTGAACACCAAAGATGTTACAGAGTGTGCAGAATTCTAACAGGGAGAGCCAAGATCAAGTAGGTTTCTTTAGGAAACAATTCTACCAAAAACATGGGAATACAAGTAATTTAAAATGTTTGGCTCAGTGGATAGAGCATCGGCCTGCGGACTGAAGGGTCCCGGGTTCGATTCCGATCAAGGGCATGTACCTTGGTTGCGGGCACATCCCCAGTAGGGGACGTGCAGGAGGCAGCTGATCGATGTTTCTCTCTCATCAATGTTTCTAATTCTCTATCCCTCTCCCTTCCTCTCTGTAAAAAAAATCAATAAAATATATTTTTAAAAAATAAAATATTCAAGACATTAAATGCACAATTGATTCCAAATTGCCACTTAGCATGCTTTGTACTATAGTGTTATCACTGTAATTAGCCAGCTATTAATAACGGGGAAGGAGCAAAAAAGGCGGCCAGACATTATAAGCATGGCCATCCAGGAAGCTACAGTTTCACACTTCCCACGGAACCACCAGTCCACTTCCTGCAAACCACTGGAGGCTGGGATCCAAACAAAGGTGAGATGGATGCACGCACAGTGAAGCAGGGGTGACTTAGGGAAGAGGCCAGTCTAGCCTGGGTAACCACGGATTGGCCTACTGAAAGTCCATGAAAATTTGGGAGTACATAATCTCCCGAACAAAGGAGCTCACTATTTTGGTTCTTGTGGCTCTCTTGAATTTGCCTGTGTTCCTAGAAGCTACATGACCCAGGATCATGAAGACCCCACACACAATGGAGCGATGGACTGCAGCTGGAAACAAACTAAGCTAGCCTGATGCTAGATTGGACTGTGCCCCCACATGGAATGGAAACTCTGGGCAATGGCGTTAATCCTAGATCTGTTGAAAGCAAAATGGGACATCTTCTACAATAGTCCAGAGGGAAATGGGACCTTGGGAACTCAGGGGTGTAATTCCACAGAAATAAAGTTTTCTACACTATCTCATCCTTCTGTGCCAGTCTCAGAAAATTATTTTTTGTGACATCGCAAGAAACCCACTGTTAGGTCTGATCAAATAATTGAATCCAGTTCACAATGGACAGTCCACTTCGTTTAGAACACATTCCACTAGCTAAGACTACATTCTACTTGCTGAGACCATTCTCTCTCCCCTGCAGACCTTTCCAGGATCTGGACCTGCCCCAAGAATGCTCCGCCCAGAAAAAGCCCGCCTAGAGTCCTTTAGAATCTCTGACTCCCCGACCCTGGGTGCTGGTGCCATTTTGGGGCTCAGCCCATCTGGTCTCCGGATGACTTAATAAATTTATAATCCCTTACCACTTTGGCCTCGTGCATTCCTCCTTTGGCAACCCTAACACCCACATCCCTTGGCATCCCATGAGGAAACAGAGAGCTCCCCACTGATAATAATGAGATATAAAAAATGCCCCATCTATGGAATGTTAAACTGACACCCAATAAAAGCCTCCCATATTCAGTATACCACTACTTCCTGGTTGTGCCAAAAAGATAACTAACCAGCAAATGATTTCACTTCTTAAAAAAAGCATTTACACTTAAAAAAAAATGGGATGAGGTGGAATTCCCTCCTTCTTAAATATGTTTCTAGAGTTACTAAAAAACTTGCATTTACAAAATAGTTGATAAAAATATATTCCTCTGGACTGTACAAGAAGGGAGACAGGGACCACCAATAAGACATGGTATATGCTATGAATCAGGCTTGGCTTCTTTCTCTCCTGCTTCATCAGAGTCTGAACTCTCCTCATTTTTGTTAGGGTCACTGAGGAGGTACACACAAGGCAAAAAGGGGTAAAGAATTATGAATTTATTAGGTCATCTGGAAAACCAGATGGGCTGAGCCCCAAAATGGTGCCAGCACCCAAGGACAGAGAGTCAGAGATTTTAAAGGACTCTAGGCAGGCTTTCTCTGGGTGGAGAATTCTCTAGGCGGGTCCTGAGGGGAAAGATAATGGTCTTAGCAAGTGAAATGTGGTCTAAGCAAAAGGGAATGTTGGTTGTAACGTGGTCTAAAGGACAGTTCCCAGGGAAGGGGGTGTTGATTCAATTATTTGATCAGACCTAACAGTTTTTAATTTCTCCATTCTCTGCAGATACATCTTTAGTGTCCTGGTTGGCCACTTCAACCTGTTTTTCCTTTGCTCCTCTTTTCCCTTTTGTTTGCCTCTGTAGGTTTATCCTCTCCTACTGCCTTTTTTGGCTTTGTTTCCACTTTTGAAGGAGCAGGTTTAGCTGACAACCTCCCTGATGGCTCTTGAACTCCTCCTTCTCAGCTGAGCTGAACTTCCTCTTGGCATTGTGGAGGAGGGTGTCAGCCAGTGTCTGTGGGCCACACTAACCTCCCAGCCTTTGTGAACCTGGGCTGCCTAGTTGGCTGCTTCTCCTGCTGTTCACACTACTTGGACCCACCAAGGTTTACTATTCCATCTGTTTTTCTAATTTCTTAGTGATTATAAAAATGATTATGACTGAAAAACTTTAATGGCATGGAAAAATACAATAGGCTTTGAGTAAAAAAGCATGGTACAATACTAAATATATAATATAATCTATACTAATAAAAGGGTAATATGCTAATTAGATCGGATAGACCAGATGTCTTCCGGATGTCCTTCCAAACAAAGCCATCGTGGTGGGGGCTGAACCAGAGCAGTTAGGGGCGATCAGGCCGGCAGGCAGAGGGGTTAGGGGCAATCAGGCAGGCAGGCAGAGGGGGCTAGAGGCAATCAGGCAGGCAGGCAGGCAGGCAGGCAGCGGTGGTTATGGGCGATCAAGTAGGCAGGCAGAGGCAATTAGGGGCAATCAGGCAGGCAGGAAGAGGGGTTAGGAGTGATCAGGCAGGCAGGCAGAGTGGTTAGGGGGCAATCAGGCAGGCAGGCAGACAGGCAGAGTGGTTAGGGGCAATCAGGCAGGCAGGCAGGTGAGCGGTTAGGAGCCAGAGGTCCTGGATTGCAAGAGGGATGTCCGACTGCCAATTTAGGCCCAATCCCGCAGGGGACATCCCCCAAGGGATTCGGGACTGGAGAGGGTGCAGGCTGGGCTAAGGGAACATCCCCCATGCACGAATTTTGTGCACCAGGCCTTTAGTATCATGTATATATGTGTGGGAAATTTTCAGTAAGGCTGCATTCCAAAATGTTAAGAGTTGTCATTATTTCTGAGATTTGAGATCACTGATGATTTTTCTTTCAAATTTTTTCTGAAATTTCCAAGGCTCTAAAATGAGCATTTTTAAATTTTGTAATCATGGGAGAAATTAAGGTTATTATCCTTTTTAAAATCCTAACCTTTATATAGCATTTTATAGTGTGGGATCTGATTTCATGTACATTACCTCACTTATAAAATGACATGTGACAGTTTAATACCCTTAAGTAAAAATGAGATCACATAAAAGAAAGATAATCTTATGTCAAATAAGTATTAATTTAGAGCTTGCTTATCCCCGAAACCTATACCATATAAGTAGGGTGACTTAGAATTTATTGTCTACACCAGAACATATTTGAGAGTAAACGGGGGGATACTAATCATTATGACAGAGTACTGGGCATGAACTGGGCAAACTGGGACATATGTTCCCCCTACATGTAAGTAATGGAGACCCAAAACCCAATGTTGGATCCACCGTTAACTTGCTAAACCTTCACCTATATTAATGGGCAGTAAAGTAGATAACTTCTAAGATTCCTTTCAGTTCTGTCATTCTGGAACTCTATTATATGTACTGTCAAGTCAAGGACTATAAAAAAAGAGATTGGATTAGTAAACAAAAACCTCTCAACAAAGAAGAGCCCAGAATCAGATGGTTTCACTGGCAAATTCTAACAAACATCTAAAGAAAAACTAACTCCAATTCTCAAACACTTCCAAAATAGTGAAGAGGAGGGAACACTCCCAAACTCATCAGGCCAACATTACCCTGATACCTAGGCCAGGAAAGGATGCTACAATAAAACTACAAACCAATATCCTTGATGAATATAGAGGCAAAAATTCTTCTAAAAATATTAACAAACTGGGGCTTCCAGTCAAGATGGTGGCATAAGTAAAAGTGGTACTTGGAACCTCCCACAACCACATAAAAATTACAACCATCATTCAGAACTGCCTAATAGAGCGTTGACGCCTATGGACTGAAGGGTTCCGGGTTTGAATCCTGTCATGGGTACATGCAGCGGGTTGCAAGCTCGGTCCCCAGTAGGGGGCGTGCAGGAGGCAGCCGATCAATGATTCTCTCTCATCATTGATGTTTCTATCTTCCTCTCCCTTCCTCTCTGAAATCAATAAAAATATTAAAATATAAACATCTTTATAATGCCTGTCTTCACTTCATAACCTCACCTGTCTGCCTTAGTTTGGATTGTCATTATTTGTCATCTGGTCTTACTCCCTTGCTTAAAGTTTTCATTTGTTTCCCATTGCCTTTAGGATAAATCTAAGCTCCTTAGAAACCAGAAAGCCCTTTGGGATTTGGTTCCTGCTTATCATTCTAGATCAATCTATCATCACTTCCTCATTTTTATATATATACTTTATCCAGTTGAATTACTTGTATTTCCCTGGATGGGCCAAACTTACCCACATTTCCTTGGCTATCTATGCACTTCTCCCTTTACTGGAATAACCTTTTTCACCTAATTAATTTAACTAATCCATTTTTATCCTTTGAACCTCAGCAAAATGTCACATCTAGAAAACTCTGTGCTCCTGTTAGTGTCTCCTTCCCCACTTGCTTGTTAGGGTCCTCTCTTATATGCTGT
This sequence comes from Myotis nattereri, assembly GCF_964212035.1. NCBI lineage: Eukaryota > Metazoa > Chordata > Mammalia > Chiroptera > Vespertilionidae > Myotis > Myotis nattereri. Next base: position 110,239,520 of record NC_138075.1, read on the forward strand.
TATAGTACTTGGTGCTTTTGTATCATGCTAGTTGTAATTCTGTTTTTCCCTCTGGAATACGAGCACTTGAAGGCAGAAACTCTGTCTTTATTCCTGTCCTAGTACCCAGCACAGAATACGACACCTAGAAGGCAGGCCCTCTATAAATGCTTACTGAATGAATCAAAGACATATGAAATGAACATTCTATTTATATATACTTTTTAAAAAATATTTTTTAAATCCTGACTCAGGGACATGTTTTTTGTTTTTTTTTTGCTTTTTGAAAGAGAGAGAGAGAGAGAGAGAAAATCGATCTGTTGCCCCACAATCTGGGTATGTGCCCTGACGGGGATTCGAATCTGCTATCTTTTGGTGTATGGGAGGATACTCCACCAACTAAGCCACACCGGCCATGGCTATATATACTTTTTTTTAATTACTGTTTTTTTAATGTAATTAATAAGCAATTTATGTGTCAATTACTATAAGGTAGAAGGAGTTCTGAAATCAGTTTCTAGTTTTTGCTGATAAAAATCCTTAAATATGTGTGACCATGAAAAATGCTGAGCCTGGTTTTCTCCTCTTCCAAGCTCTGTGGAACCTTTTCTGGATGCCAAGATATGTCCTGGGATTGTCATGTCCTAATGGCAGGGCCTTATTGCCAGTCTTGGGTTACTTATGCCTTTCCTCAACCTTCACTTTAAGTAATTTTTAAACAGGTACTGACTGTATTGCTATTAGGAGGTTTTGTTGTTCTTTAATACTCCCTGTAGAATGCTGGTATTCTGCTCCACTTCTTAAGCTGGGAATTTACTCTTTGTGGGGGCACTTGGCCTTGCTAATGGTATCTGAGTTCTTAGTGTCCTGACCTGTCTCTATTCCTGAATTCTGCCCTTTTGTATTCTTCACCATGCTGAGGTACAGGAAGGATTGCTGCAAACTCCCCCTTTTGTGCGTGTAAGTGGGAAGTAACTCTGATTGGGATCCAAGTTGTTAAAAAGGGTTTCCCCACTGATTGACAGTACACATGAAATCATAATTTTTAATAGCTGTAACACACTTTTCTGCATAAGTAACCAATGCCCCATTCTGAATGGCCAGCTCTGTTTTTGGTGAAGTGGGAGCTAACTTTTCCTAGGGCAGTGGGTGGATGGAATGCCCCTAAGAAGCTCCATTTCAGAACTCTTTTAAACAATTTTAAAAGTGTTTACATTTTTAAGTATATATAATCTTTGTAACAATTCAGAAGTATATGCAGTCATGTGCTGCTTAACAACAGGAAATGTTCTGAGAAATGCGCTGTTAGGCTATTTCGTTATTGTGTGAACATCATAGAATGCACTTCCACAAACCTACTGCGCACCTAGGTTATATGGTATACAACTATCGTTTATGTGGTCTGTCGTTGACTGAAATGTTATGTGGCTCCTGACATAGTAAAAAGTGAAAATCTTCTTCACCTATTCCCGTACTCCCATTCCATACCTCTCCCCTAGGTAGCTACAGTTTAGAGGGTATCTATCCTTTCAGACTTTTCTCCATGCATTTACACATGTAGTTTTTTTGTTTGGGGAATATCACATATGTAGCTTGTTTTCACAAAAATGAGATTGTAATGTACATATTGTTCTGTGACCTTTTTTTAAAACTCTTCTTTCCAGGTCAGTAGCTATTCATTAACTTATAGCAGCTGCCTACCATTCTATTGTTGATTAATTGCTCAAAGCTCCCAAAGTGAGCTAATTTTATCAAACCAGGAAGGCTACTTTTGGTTTTGTTGAGATTAGATCTCAGCCAGTTAGCTGTTTTGTTTTTCCCTACAAGTACTCTTTGAAATCTATGAATCTTTATTTTTTTACTTTCCTTACTAATTATGCTTATTTGCAGTTATAATTTGCTGTCACATTTTACTATAATAATCGTTCAATTTGATTCCAGAATGCCTCACACATGTGCCATAAACAAACACTACTACACTTTCAGTGTAATGTTAAACTTATCCCTGGCTGCTACATAGCTCAATGTGTTCCTATTTTAACCATTTCATAGCTAATATTATTTGAGCTATATTAACATATCAAATGAGGCTGCATTGGCCTTGGTAAAGCTGAACAGTGGCCAGTGTGTTTAAATATTTGTTATTTAAAAACTTCATCATGGTGGCTTTTGAACATACACAAAAGTAGACAGTATGATCTATAATAATAAAAGCATAATATGCTAATTAGACTGGTCGGAAGTGGATGACCTTCCAGATGAAGCTGGGGCTGCGAGGGAAGCCCGGGTCCCGGGTGCCAGAGGGAAGCTGGTGCCAGCAGCCGGGGGAAGGAAGGCCTACTTTTGCACGGATTTCATGCATCGGGCCTCTAGTAGTATAATAAAGCCCTATATACTATAACCCAGCCCCAAGAACCATCAACCCATGACCAATCATTTGGGAATATCAACCATGTTCAGGTACACATTATCTCACTTAACTCCACAGCAATTTTGTTAGCTATTATCTTAGGTTTGTCTCGAATTGCATAGCTTGTTTGTAATAAATAAATTCAACTCAGGACTCAACCCTACCGCCAATACACCAGTGGATCTCAAACTAGAAGAAATCTTTAGCATAATAGATGCCAAGGTTTCTCCAGTCCTACTAAAACTGAATCTCTGGTGATGAGGGAGGGGAAGGGAGGGTCCTTGGAAAGTGAAAATTTTATAAAGTTCCTCAACTGATTTCGAAGAACCAGTTTTGAAACCACTACCCTACCCAGTGCTGCCTGCTCAAGCAGTGGTTCTCAAACCAGGTATCAGACTTTAAGATGACCTTGTAAATTCTAAGTTCTACAATTCCTCATTATATTTAGTGTTGGCCCTAAACACTTGCGTTTCATAAAAATCAAGACTACCAAAATAAAATGCCACGGCGGGGGGGGGGGGGGGGGGGGCGGGTGGAGAGCGGAAAGAGGGGAGGAGAGGCATTTTCTCGTGCAACTAACTAGTACTGGGGGCGGATGCGGGGGGAGGGGGGACAATCACTCACAGATTGGCTGACACTAATCCCCAAATGGGCCAAAGGTGATAAATTCTGATCAACCACAAAGGGACTTCTAGTTTCCTTTAATCCATCCCGGGGCCTACTTATTGCGTCCCACGGCTGCAACTGACCAAAGATGGGGCTCACATCACAACTCCTCGTCCCCAAAATTCTCTGCTCTTGCTCGGAGATTAGCACAAGGGGGGCTAGAGGGAAAGCGGGAGCTTGTCACCAAGTCTTCCAGAAAGAGCGTAGTCCCCCAGGCATCCGGGCCGGGATGTGGGTAGGACCCCAGCCAAGCAGGTCTCCAGCCGACATAAGCAGGCGGGGCAAGCAACACCGGCCCTCCCGCCGGCTCCCAAGCTCTTCAATTTCCCGGCGCCCCGCCCCTAACCGCCCGCCCTCGTTTCCAAGGCGTCCCACAGGAAGTGACCTCACGACGGTGGCGTGGATACGCAGGCACTTCCGGCGGCCGCGCCTGTGGGGGTGGGTTGCAGCAGCCCCTTAGTCTGTGGGTTCCTCCTCGAGTTTGGGCTGATTGGCGTGGTGTGCCCAGGAGGCGCGGACCTGACGGCTTGGAGGTTGGAGCTAGGGGCGGCGGCTGGTTTGTGGGCGCTCCTGGGAGGGGGCTTCCGGGGTTGCCAGGTGGGTTTGCTTTAAGGCTTCGAGATTCCAGGCTTCCTAGACTTTTATAGAGGCGCGCACGTGCTCGAGGCCGCGTCCGGCGCGCCGAGGGCCAGGTACTAGGGGTGGCCTCGGGGGCGTGGTTTGAGGTTTAGGCCAAGGACCGCGGGATTCTAAGCAGTTTGGGAATGGAGTGGGTGTGCAGCTTTAAGCGGCCTGGGCGCTTGGTTAGCCCTGTTGATGGCTGCTGCAGCTCGCCCACTCATTGCTTTGTGCCTCAGTTTCCTTTTGCACAGTGGAGTAGCGTGGCCGGGAAGAGCGCGAGTGCCACATCCATGGCTGATGGCTTGAGGACAGAGATGAACTGGGGTCTGGAAGGGAGAGGTGGCTGAGAAACTAATGTTACCTGCAGGGCCCAGTTTCTGCTGAATCCTGGGAACTTGCCCATGATTCTTTCCTGCTGTTGGAGTAAGGCTGAACTTCTGATTACCAGTGTTCTTTGTGTGATATTGATTGACTTTAACAATAATTGACTTATAAGTGGTTAAAATATTTTGCTGTGTGGGAGGCATAGTCCTCGCCTGCTTGGCCAGTTAGTTTTCAATAAATCTCCCAATTCCAGAGCTAGCTGGAATCATAACAATCCTCTCCCCTGGTATCAGGAGAGGAGCTGAAGACCCAGAATGGTTTTATTCTCTTTCGTAGCCATTGGCTAAAGTGATTTCATCCTGCCGTCTGTATAATTGGTCTTAATCTCATGAAAGCATAAATGACAGTTTTCTGAGTAGGTCCCTATTTCAACTGGAAACCCCCGAATGAGTCTAGTCTTTTTTTTTTTTAATGAATAGCAGATTAGGTGTACTAAGCACAAAATTCCTATTTGTTGGTTTTTCTGTGAAGATGGTTACAAACAACAACTTTTGATTACCAAGAATATTTTGTTGGAGCTTCCTTGTGAGGGTAGGGCTTTGGGACTAGCAATGTCTCTCAAACAATATCTCCTTTGACTGTGACCCACAGCTAGATACATATTACATCATGACTCAGTATGTTCCCTGCATGCATAAAGTGTGTGTACACACACACACACAACAAAAATTTACCCTTTCTAGCCGAAACCGGTTTGGCTCAGTGGATAGAGCGTCGGCCTGCGGACTGAGAGGTCCCGGGTTCGATTCCGGTGAAGGGCATGTACCTGGGTTGCGGGCACATCCCCGGTGGGGGATGTGCAGGAGGCAGCTGATCGATGTTTCTCTCTCATCGATGCTTCTAACTCTCTCTATCTCTCTCCCTTCCTCTCTGTGAAAAATCAATAAAATATATTAAAAAAAAAATTTACCCTTTCTACATATGATGCACTCGGACATTACTTCATTGAAAGAAAAAAAAAGTTGATTGCAACTCACTAAATTGACTGATTGCTAAAACCTATAGTTTGAAAAACATTGGACTAGAAAATGTTTAAGTTCCTCGTGATTCCTGAGATTCTGTAGTTAATTCAGAGTGGAAAATGTGTAATTTTTCTGTTGTTCTCAGCCAGAGTAGCCAGGTTACTAGAATTCTTATAAATTCAGATCAGCCGGACAGGGCATCCAAATTGGTAGCTCAAAGTGGATATAATATCCATAGTGATAGTATCAATTTTAGCAAGGCATTTAAGTCTTTTATGATGGCATGATGGGTGAGATGGGGGAATTTGCCAGATTGTGGTAAAAGTAGATGGAGTCATGACATTGAGTATCTGTGTTTTGAGGGTTTGATTTATGGATACAGGACCGCTGGGATCTGATGATCTGAGTTGAGGCTCTGACACTTTCTTTATACACAGAATGTCTTTATAGTCTTATCTGAAAGGTATGCTTAGCAAATATGTGGCCTTGATGAAGTATCATCTGGCTAATCTCAAGATTTGCCCAGTGCAACTTAATGGAATGGAAGGATCTTATAAATGTGAGGAATTCCACTTGGAGTCCAAAAAATTCAGTTATACCAGTTAATGACGGGAGAGATGTGACCTAGGAGGGGCTCATGTATAAAAAGATGTGGAATCTCAGTCATCTGAGTCAGTGGTATGGTTAGCCTGTGAGAAGAACTGGTGTGACCTGAAGTATTAGATTGCATTAGGAAAATGTAAGATCAAGGAAGGTTGTTGCATCACTTGACCCCAGCACTGGTTGGCTCACACCAGGAATTTTAGGCTTAGGTCTTAGTACTCTACAAGAATAAAGAAATTGTGAGGTTAGACATTAGAAGGAATTGGAATTTGTCAAATTATAAAAAGTAATTTTTTTATTGGTTGTCTGAGATGGTGAAGTTGCTTTGGCATGAGTGATCCTTTCCCCATCATCATTTCATACATATTCAAGGTCAGTGTGGTCTTAAAATATTTTTGCTTGAAAGTTTCTAAAACATTGGGAAATCTCTTACTTTTAAGTTGGCATCTGAAATTTTTCATCATAAACTTAAGTAGTTTAAACATTTAATTTTTAAAAAATTTTTTTTATTGATTTCAGAGAGGAGGGGAGATGGAGAGAGAGATAGAAACATCAAGGATGAGAGAATCATTGATGGGCTACCTCCTGCATGCCCCCTACTGGGGATTGAGCCTGCATCCTGAGCTTGTGCCTTTGACCACAATCGAACCTGGGACCCTTCAGTCCTCAGGCCGAGGCTCTATCCACTGAGCCAAACCTGCTAGGGCTAAGTATTTAATTTTTAAAAGTTAAGGATATGCTCTGGGTTGGAGTGTTACCCCATGCACCTAAGGGCTGCTGGTTCAATTCCTGTTTAAGGGGACGTCCTTGGGTTGCAGATTTGATCCCCAGTCCCCATCTGGGCACTTGCAATGTTTCTCTCTCTCTCTTCCTCTCCCCCTCCCTCCCTCCTTCCACTCTCTCTAAAAATCAATAGAAAAAATATCCTCAGGTTAGGATTAACAACAATACAAAGTTAAGGATGTAATTTCTTATATTGTAAATGTTGACTTTGTAAAAATAATACAAAGCTAAATAAAATAACAATTTGATGTTTTTAAAATATACAAATAAAACTTTATTACATTAAAAACCCTCTAAGAGCCCAGCTGGTATTGCTCAGTGGTTGAGCATCGATCCACCCATGAACCAGAAGGTGACAGTTCAATTCTCAGGGCACATGTCTGGGTTGCAGTCTTGATCCCCCATAGTGGGTATGCAGGAGGCAGCCAATCATGATTCTCTCTCATTATTGATGTTTCTATCTCTCTCCCTCTCCCTTCTCTGAAATCAATAAAAACATATTTTCAAAACCTTCTAAGACAGTGGTTCTCAACCTTCCTAATGCCTCGACCCTTTAATACAGTTCCTCATGTTGTGGTGACCCCCAATTTCATTGTTACAAATTGAACATAATTAAAGCATAGTGATTAATCACAAAGACAATATGTAATTATATATGTGTTTTCCGATGGTCTTAGGCGACCCCTGTGAAAGGGTTGTTCAACCCCCAAAGGGTCGCGACTCACAGGTTGAGAACCGCTGCTCTAAGATATATATATATATAAATGGTATATTGTATTACTGTGCTTGATTTTCAGATGTTAAGCCAGTCTTGTGTTCCTGTAATGAACCCCACTTAATCATGGTGTATAATACTTTTTATATGTTGCTGAATTCAATCTATAATAATAAAAGTGTAATATGCTAATTAGACCAGACGTCCTTCCGGACATCCCTCCGGATGAAGCCGGGGCTGCGAGGGAAGCCGGGGTGCTGGGTGCTAGAGGGAAGTCGGTGCTGGCAGCAGGGGAATGAAGGCCTACTCTTGCACGAATTTCGTGCATTGGGCCTCTAGTTTACTAATATTTTGTTAAGAATTTTTGTGTGTGTTCATGAGGGATATTGATATGAGGTTTTCTTTTTGATGTCTTTGTTTGGCTTTAGTTATCAGAGTGATACAGTTGACCCTTGAACAATATAGGTTTGAACTTCGTGGATCCGCTTATACCCAAATTTTTTTCTTTTTTAAATATACTTTTACTAGAGGCCTGGTGCACAAAAATTTGTGCACTCGGGGGGCAGAGGAGGGTCCCTCAGCCCGGCCTGTGCCTTCTCATAGTCTGGGACTCCTCAGGGGATGACCACCTGCTGGCTTAGGCCCGCTCCCCGGGGGGATTGGGCCTAAGATGGCAGTCAGACATCCCTCTGGCAGCCTGGCAGCCCTCGGGGGATGTCCACTTGCCAGCGGGGAGCAGGCCTAAGCTGCAGTCGGACATCCTTAGCGCTGCTGAGGAGGCGGGAGAGGCTCCCACCACCACTGCTGTACTGGCAGCCATCAGCCTGGCTTGTGGCTGAGCAGAGCTTCTCCCATGTGAGAGCGCCCTGACCACCAGAGGGCAGCTCCTGCAATGAGCGTCTGCCCCCTGGTGGTCAGTGTGTGTCATAGTGACCATTCATTCCCAGTCCTTCTGCTGTTAGGGCCAGTTTGCATATTACCCTTTTACTATATAGAATAGAGGCCTAGTGCACGGGTTGGGGCTGGCTGGTTTGCCCTGAAGGGTGTCCCGGATCAGGGTGGGGGTCCCCACTGGGGTGCCTGGCCAGCCTGGATGAGGGGATGATGGCTGTTTGCAGCTGGTCACACCCCCTTCAGGGTGGGGGTCCCCACTGGGGTGCCTGTCCAGCCTGGGTGAAGGGCTGAGGGCTGTTTTCAGGCTGGTGGGTGACTGAAGCTCCCAGCCTCTCCTTTTTTTCTTTTTTCTTTTTATTCTGGGATTTATTTACTTTCTATGGCTGTCACTGGAATGGAGAGCCAGCTTTAGCTCTGAGGCCGGCTCCAGCTTGAGGCCTCGGCTGCTGAAAGCAGGTATCTGGGCTTTGTTTAGCTTCTATAATTGAAACACTGTTGCCATCACTGCCTCTCTAAGCTCCGAGGCCGGCTGGCTGAAAACAGCTATCTGGAGCTTGTTTAGCTTCTATAATTGCAACATTGTTTCTTAGATTGCAGCTCAGAGGCCGGCAGCAGCAGGCGGGGAACCTTGGCTTCCTCCATCACTGGAGGAAGCAAGCCTCCTATTCATTTCAGCTGCCTGGCTTCCGGCCGCCATCTTGGTTGGCAGTTAATTTGCATATCGCCCTGATTTGCCAATGGGAATCGTTCGGGGGTATGGTCAATTTGCATGTTTCTCTTTTATTAGATAGGATTGGTTTCAGAGAGGGAGGGGGGAGAGAGAGAGAGAGAGAGAGAGAGAGAGAGAGAAACATCAATAATGAGAATCATAGATCGGCTGCGTCCTGCACGCCCCCCTACTGGAGATCTAGCCTGCAACCCATGCATGTGCCCTGACCGGGAATTGAACTGTGACTTCCAGGTTCATAGGTCAACGCTCAGCCACTGAGCCATGTGTTTTTTCTATAAATTGGCCTCCATATACCTGGGTTTCTGCCTCCATAGATTCAATCAAGTGTGGATTAAAAACAGTATTTTAAATTCTCAGTTGGGAATCTATCAATATAGGTCAACTGTATGCATTGTTTATACCATTTTATGTAAGGGACTTGAGCATTGGTAGATTTTGGTATCCTTGTGGGTGTGAGAGTGTCCTAGAACCAATCCCCTGTGGCTACCAAGGGACAGTGTTAAGTTTTTTGGGAATCAAAAGTTCAGAGATTTTAGACTGCCCCTAACTCCCTCATTGTTCAAGATCAACTGTACTACCATGGTAAATTAGTTGGGAAATGTTCCTTTTATATTCTCTGAAAGAGTTTGTCAATTATTTCTTTCTATATGTCTGATAGTATTTACCAATGAAGTCCCTGGGAAAGGACTTTTATGGGTAGATTTTTAATTACTAAATCAATTTCTTTACTTGATATAGGTCTATCCACATTTTCTTTTATTCTTAACTCACTTTTGGTAATTTGTATCATTCTGGGAATTGGTCCATTTCATGTTTTTTTCATTTTTCTTTTTGAACTTGTATCCATCCATTTTCACAAAATTTTGTCTTAAAGCAGAAGTCAGCAAACTTCTGTAAAGGTCCAGATGGTAGGCTTTGTGAGCCATGTAGCTTTTGTCCTAACTGTTCAACTTTTTCATTGTAGTGCAAAAAACAGCCACAGACAACAAGCAAACAGCTGAGCATGGTTGTGTTCCCATAAAACTTTATTGGTAGTGAGTAAGATTTGGCCCATGCACTGTACTTTTCTGATGAAGTAATAAATGTTATGGTTAAAAATCTTTTATTGATAATTCAACTAGGCAGATCAAGTTTATGAAAAGTAGTGTGGAAATTGATTCTCTTGCTTGCATATGCTCAGTGGTTAGAGTGTCAGCCCATCCATGGAAGGGTTGCAGGTTCGATTCCACGTCAGGGGCAAGTCCCTGGGTTGCAGGTTAAATCCCCAGCCTGGGTCAGGACATGTGGGGGAGGCAACCAATCCATGTGTCTGTCTCACATCAATGTCCCTCCCTCCCTCTCTCCCTAAAAATTAATGGAAAAACATATCCTCGGATGAGGATTAACAACAACAACAACAAAAGAAGTAAAAGTCTTTTCACATTTGATTAATTTCTGGTATTTTAAAAATTCTTACTGTAGCTTTTCATTCTACATCTATCCTATATAATAAAAGGGAAATATGCAAATTGACTCTAAAGGCAGAATGATCATAATGACTGCTGGACCAGTCCCTGTGAGGCTCACTGACCACTTTTGTTTTTTTTCCCCGGCCGGCAGTCTCTGCTCGCCTGATGGGAACTGGGAACCACTGGCAGGAGATGTGGGTGGTGACAGACCAAGGCCCCCCACCCCCACTAGTTGCCCCACACACAGGACAACCCACAGCAGGGGCGAGGCCGGCAAGCGGGCAGGAACAGCCAACTTCTCAGTCCCTTACCCCGGCTGTCAGGCACCGAGCACCCAATGGCGAAAGGGGAACTAGGGGTGGGTGGCAGCAGGGGGTGGGGCCAGCTGTGGGCAACCAGGGAAGATGGCCCTGATCGCAGGCCAGGCCTAGAGACTGTACCCATGCACAGTCTCTTTTAGTCTAAAATAAGCATCAGAATAGAATCATGGTGGGCATAAGTGATCAGAAAAGAAATTCGTACTTTTGTTACATTAAGTAGTCAAAGGCTGATCAGTCTGGGGAAAATAAGCCTGAAGTACATATGTGTATTTTGTTTCGTTTACTGTCATCAGTGTTGTGGAAATTGTGTTGTATGGGAAATTTACCTGATTTATTAAATTTTTATAGATATATTGATAATTGTTGCAACTCAGTGAGGATATGTGAAGGTTTATTATGCTGTTCTACCTACATTTTTGTAGTTTGAAATTTTCTATAATAAAATGTGAAAAAAAAAGTCTTATGGATGAGCCTGCTAATGCATTGCTTCTTTTATTTCTGTTCTGTCAGGATAGTTTTGTGATACTTGCTCAATTAGATCACTAGAGAACTACCTGAGTTTGTCTTTAGGTTTTTATATTTTTGATTACCACAGGAGTGCTTTTTGCTTCTTTGTATGCTTTTTTGTTATTTTTCCTTTTTTATATTTTATGTAGATATATTTCTAAAATTAATATTTAAAACCGCTTGAAATGCTACTCTATTTTTTATTTTCATGGAAAACACTAAGCCAGTGTTTCATTTTATACTTAATATTGTAAGTTACATATATACTCATATACTCATCTGCTATTTTTCTGACTTCTGTGTCTAGGGCACTGTTAGATGTCATATCTTATATAGGATTTTGCATAGAGTATGCTTAAAGGATAATTGTATTTTTAGAACCATTTCCAAAAAACAGCCAGGCATTTAAAAAAATATATTTTCATTGATTTCATAGAGGAAGGGGAGAGGGAGAGAGTGATAGAAACATCAATGATGAGAGAGAGTCACTGATCAGCTGCCTCCTGCACTGGAGATTGAGCCTACAACCCAGGCCTATGCCCTTGGCCGGAGAATCGAACCTGGGACCCTTCAGTCTGTAGGCCAACACTCTAGCCACTGAGCCAAACTGGCTAGGGCCAGCCAGGCATTTAGATACAAATATTTAGGAACTCTAGACTTTGAGTGATTAACTTCTGTCAGATTTATTATGTCTAATTCATTCATTGATTATTTATTGAGTTCCGTTTCTATTCTAGGCATTCTTATTGACTGAACAAGACAGTCAAGGTTCCTTGCCTTCACGGAGCTTACAGTCTAGTGGGGTGACACAACATAAACAAATAAATAAGATAATTCATATGGGTGATTTATTCTGAGCTCATACAGAAGGTAAGATGCTTTCGAGTGTTGGGGAATAGATTGGGTATCCAGGAAAGCCTCTTTGGGATGGTAACATTTTAGCAGATACCCGAAAGACAAGATAGAACCAGCCATTCACAGAGTTGGGGAGAGTGTGTTCTGAGACTACCTGGTGCAACGTTCTGGAGGGAAGGAACAAGCTTAACATGTTTGAGGAACAGTAGTAAGACCAGTGTGTCTGCAGGACAGTGGAAAGGGAATGGTGAGAGATGAAGCTGTGTGAGGTTAGCAGAAATCACATCATGTAGGGATGATAGTTTTATGGAAAAGAAGGTTGTCTTGATTACTAGTACAGTTGCTAAGCAAGATCATGACAACTGATTTACATTTGAAAATTTGCTCTGGTTGCTGTGCAGAGAAAGAATAGAAGTAGGGGCAGGAGTAGTAGAGAGACCAGTTAGGGGACATACGCAATCATGAGATTGTGGTGGTTTACAACTAGGTTTACAGTTGTAATACAAATAAATAGTACAAGATTAAACTCTGCACATATTCACAACTATAAACCTGCTTTTGCCTACCCCTTTATGTACATTCATGTACAAGTCTTTGTGAATATGTTTTCATTTCTCTTGGATAGATCCTAGGAATGAAATTTTGGGTCATGGGAGTGTGTTTCATATTATAAGAAACTGCCAAACTATTTTCCAAAGTGGTTGTATCATTTTACGTTATCAGCATTGTAAGAGAGTCCCAGTTACTCCACATTGTCACACACTTTTGGTATTACCTGCCAGTTCCTTTTATTTTAAGTCATTGTAGTGGCTATAAAATGGTATCTTAAGGCGTGTGTTTTTTCTGATTTGATAATTTTTTTATTATAAAATTTACCATTTTAACCATATTTAACTGTTACAGTTTGGGGCATTGAGTACATTCACATTGTGCAACCATCATCACCATCCATCTTCAGAACTTTTTCATTATCACAAACTGAAACCCTGTCCTCATTAAGTCAACCTCCCATGCCCTGCTCCCCCAGCCCTTGGCAGCCACCATTATATTTTCTGTCTCTCTGAGTTTGACTACTCTAGGAACCTCATATAAGTGGAATCATACTAAATTTGTCCTTTAGTGTCTGGCTTATTTCACTTAATGTCTTAAAGGTTTATTTATGTTGTAACATATATCAGAACTTCCTTTTTAAGACTGAATTATATTATTCCATTCTATGTATATGCCACATTTTGTTTATTCATTCATCTCATGGACATTTGGATTGTCTGGTGTTTTAATTTGCATTTACTTAATAATTAATGATGTTGAAAAGCTTTTCATATGATTCTTGGCCATTCAAATAACTTCCTTTGCTTGCTTTAAAAAAATGTGTCATTTTCTTATTGCTGATTTATAAGCTTTCCTTATATATTCTTTTTTTCCCCCCTTATTTTTATTGATTTCAGAGAGGAAGGGAGAGGGAGAAAGAAATAGAAACATTAATGATGAGAGAGAATCATCTCAGGTTCCACACTGGAGATCGAGCCTGCAACCTGCGCATGTGCTCTGACTGGGAATGAGTTCCTGGTTCATAGGTCAACACTCAACCACTGAGCCATGCCGGCTGGGCTAAATTTTCCTTACATATTTTTGATACATTCCTTGGATCAGAAACGTTTGTTGTGATTATTTCTCCTTGACTGTGGCTTACCTTTTTGTTTTTTTTCTTCTCATTGTTTTGGGTGTTTATAAAGAAGAAAGGCCCATCTGTTTACCATCATAAATCTGAAAGCTTTCTTGAAGTGCTTCACTGCCTGGGAGGTAGTCTCCAGTGGAGTGATTTGGGGATGAGGCAAGATGATATGGAATACCTTCTTAAATATTGCAGTACCATTATTTTAAATGTATGGCTATCTAGCCTGGTGAGCGTGGCTCAGTGATTGAGTGTCAGCCCATGAACCAGGAGGTCACGGTCCAATTCCCGGTCAGGGCACGTGCCTGGGTTGTGGGCTTGATTCCTGGTGCGGGGTGTGCAAGAGGCAGCCATCAGTGATTCTCATTATTGATGTTTCTATCTCTTTCTCCCTCTCCCTTCCTGTCTGAAATCAATAAAAAAATATATACTAAAAGAAAGGTATGACTATCTAAACCTATCCAGAGAATGATTTGGTTTGTAAAAAAATAGTTTTCTGCTCTGGTACATTGTAATATGACAAAAGGTGATTTTACCTTTGAACTGATTGAGCCTCTATCCTAGGACAATAATTTAAGACAAGCACTAAATGAAATTGATCATTGCTGTATTTTTTATAAATGAAAAATGGAATTATCTGAATGTGCAAAGAAAAGAAAGGAGTAGTATATACAACATAGAAAATATGCCTTTGTACTAAGAAGCTGACTTTTTTTTTAGAACCTCCCTGAGGATATGTTTTTATTCTTAGAGAGAGAGAAACAGACATTGATTGGTTGCCTCCTGCCCATCCCCCAACCAGGGATGGAACTCTGGACCTAGGTATGTGCCTGACCAGGAATAGAACTCGCAACCTTTCGGTGTACGGGACAATGTTCCAACCAACTAAGCAACCCAGCCAGAGCCTAAGAAGCTAACATTTTGTTCTGGTTACAAGTGTGTAAAATATCCAGTATAATATCTGGGTTGCAAATACCCCATCTGTAAAATCGTATAGTAAAATAGCTACCTCATTGGGTTGTCTTGCGATTGGAAGGAAATAATGGCCCCTAACGTTTTAGCTCATGCCTGAAATGGTAAGTATGCAATAAATGCAATCTCTGCTGCTGTTTCTTACACAATATGATGGTATGTGTAAATGGTTGTGGGATTATGTGTGTAATGGTTGTGGGATTATGTGTGTTCCAATCACCTCTTATTTTCTTGAAGGTGATTTTTCCCTTTTCTGTTACCTACCACATTAAATTATCAACAAATTCTATACTAGTATAGGTCTTGAATACATCAGCTTTATTCCACCTTCATTGATGTCATCTATTCTGCATCTTTTTTTGCACCTCTTACAGTTTGTATTCTTTTTAAAAAAACAACCACCAAAAAACCCCAGAAATTTATTCTCTCACAGTTTTGAAGGACAGAAGTCTGATCTCAGAGTGTCATTTAGCAGGGTTGGTTCCTTCTTGGGGACTCTGAGGGAGAAGCTGCTCCATGCTCTTAGCCTCTGGTGATTGTGGCCATCCATGGCTTGCAGCAGCATCACTCCAGTCTCTGCCTCTTGTCTGACAGACATGGCATTCTCTCTGTATCCAGTTTGTATTCTTTTTCTTCTCTTTTTTTACATTAAATCTTTATTTTTCAGATTATTATATTTATTCCTCTTTTTTCCCCGATAGCTCCCCTCCACCAGTTTCCCACCCCACCCTCTGCCCTCACCGCCCCCCCCCCACTGTCCTCATCCATAGGTGCACGATTTTTGTTCAGTCTCTTCCTGCATCCCCCGCACCCCTTTCTTCCCCAAGAATAGTCAGTCCACTCCCTTTCTATGCCCCTGATTCTTTTATAATCACCAGTTTATTCTGTTCATCAGATTATTTATTCACTTGCTTTTTAGATTTACTTGTTGATAGACGTGTATTTGTTGTTCATAGTTTGTATATTTACCATTTTCTTCTTCCTCTTCTTTTTTTAATTTTTTATTTATTTTTATTGCTTAAAGTAATACAAAGGGTATTACATATGTGTCCATTTTTTCCCCCCCGCCCTAGACAGTCCCCTAGCCTCCCCTATCCCCCAGTGTCTTATGTCCATTGGTTATGCTTATATGCATGCATACAAATCCTTCGGTTGATCTCTTACCCCCCTACCTCCTGTCCCCCAACCCTCCCCGGCCTTCCTGCTGCAGTTTGACAATCTGTTTGAGGCAGCTCTGCCTCTGTATCTATTATTGTTCAAAAGTTTATAATGGTCTCTATTATCCATGAATGAGTGAGATCATGTGGTATTTTTCCTTCATTGACTGGCTTATTTCACTTAGCATGATGCTCTCCAGTTCCATGCATGCCGTTGAAAATGGTAAGAGCTCCTTCCTTTTTAGAGCAGCATAGTATTCCATCGTGTAGATGTACCACAGTTTTCTAATCCATTCATCTACTGATGGGCACTTAAGCTGTTTCCAAATCTTAGCTATGGTGAATTGTGCTGCTATAAACATATGGGTGCATATATCCTTTCTGATTGATGTTTCTGGTTTCTTGGGATATATTCCTAGAAGTGGGTTCACAAGGTCAAATGGGAGTTCCATTTTCAGTTTTTTGAGGAAACTCCATACTGTCTTCCATAGTGGCTGCACCAGTCTGCATTCCCACCAGCAGTGCACAAGTGTTCCTTTTTCTCCACATCCTCTCCAGCACTTGTCGTTTGTGGATTTGTTGATGATAGCCATTCTGACAGGTGTGAGATGGTACCTCATTGTTGTTTTGATTTGCATCTCTCGGATGATTAGTGACTTGGAGCATGTTTTCATATGTCTCTTGGCTTTCTGAATGTCCTCTTTTGAAAGGTGTCTATTTAGGTCCTTTGCCCATTTTTTGATTGGATTGTTTATCTTCCTTTTGTTGAGTTGTATGAGTTCCCTATAAATTTTGGAGATTAGGCCCTTATCAGATATGACATTGGCAAATATGTTTTCCCACACAGTCGGTTTTCTCGTTGTTTTGTTGATGGTTTCTTTTGCTGTGCAGAAGCTTTTTATTTTGATGTAGTCCCATTTGTTCATTTTCTCTTTAGTTTCAAGTGCCCTAGGAGCTGTATCAATGAAGAAATTGCTTCGGCATATGTCTGAGATTTTGTTGCCTTTGAATTCTTCTAGAATTTTTATGGTTTCCTGTCGTACATTTAAGTCCTTTATCCATTTTGAGTTTATTTTTGTGTATGGTGTAAGTTGGTGGTCTAGCTTCATTTTCTTGCATATATCTGTCCAATTTTCCCAACACCATTTATTGAAGAGACTATCTCGGCTCCATTGTATGTTCTTGCCTCCTTTGTCAAATATTAATTGAGCATATTGGTTCGGGCCGATTTCTGGGCTCTCTATTCTATTCCATTGATCTATATGCCTATTCTTGTGCCAGTACCAGGCAGTTTTGAGAACAGTGGCTTTGTAATACATCTTGATATCTGGTATTGAGATCCCACCTACTTTGGTCTTTTTCAGGATTGCTGCAGCTATTCGGGGTCTTTTTTTATTCCAGATGAATTTTTGGAGAGTTCGTTCTAGATATATGAAGTATGCCGTTGGTATTTTAATGGGGAGTGCGTTGAATTTATAGATTGCTTAGGGTAGTATGGACATTTTAATGATGTTGATTCTACCAATCCATGAACACGGTATGTTCTTCCATCTGTTTATGTCTTCCTCTATATCTTTTATCAACGTCCTGTAGTTTTCTGAGTAGAGGTCTTTTACCTCTTTAGTTAAGTTTATACCCAGGTAGCTTAATTTTTTTGGTGCGATGGTAAACGGGATTGTTTTTATAATCTCTCTTTCTGAAAGTTCACTATTGGTGTATAGAAATGCCTCAGATTTCTTGGGGTTAATTTTGTATCCTGCTACATTGCCAAATTCATGTATTAAGTCTAGTAGCTTTTTGATGGAGTCTCTAGGGTTTTGTATGTATAATATCATGTCGTCTGCAAAAAAGGACAGTTTTACTTCCTCTTTTCCAATTTGGATGCCTTTTATTTCTTCTTCTTGCCTAATTGCAATGGCTAACACTTCCAGTACTATGTTGAACAGGAGTGGTGAGAGTGGGCATCGCTGTCTTGTTCCTGTTCTTAGGGGAAATGGTGTTAATTTTTGTCCATTGAGTATGATGTTGGCTGTGGGCGTGTCATATATGGCTTTTATTATGTTGAGGTATGATCCTTCTACTCCCGCCTTACTGAGAGTTTTTATCAAAAATGGGTGTTGAATTTTGTCATATGCTTTTTCTGCATCAATTGATATGACCATGTGGTTTTTTTCTTTCAATATGTTTATGTGATGTATCACGTTTATTGATTTGCGCATATTGTACCATCCTTGCATCCCTGGGATAAATCCTACTTGGTCATGGTGTATGATCTTTCTGATGTACTGCTGGATCCGATTTGCTAAATTTTTGTTGAGGATTTTGGCATCTATGTTCATTAGGGATATTGGCCTGTAATTCTCTTTCATTGTGTTGTCTTTACCTGGTTTTGGTATTAGGTTGATGCTGGCTTCATAGAATGAGCTTGGAAGTGTTCCTTCCTCTTGAATTTTTTGTAGTAGTCTGAGGAGGATAGGTTTTAGTTCTTCCTTGAATGTTTGGTAAAACTCCCCTGTGAAGCCGTCTGGTCCTGGGCTTTTGTTTGCTGGAAGCTTTTTGATGACTGCTTCAATTTCTTCCATAGTTATTGGCCTATTGAGATTTTTAGATTCTTCCTGATTGAGTTTAGGAAGGTTGTATTTTTCTAGGAATTTGTCCATTTCCTCCAGGTTGTCTAGTTTGTTGGAGTAGAGCTGTCCATAGTATTTTTTAACAATCATTTGTATTTCTGTGGGGTCTGTTATTTCGCCTCTATCGTTTCTGATTTTGTTTATTTGGGTCCTCTCTCTTTGCTTCTTGGTGAGTCTGGCTAGAGGTTTGTCAATCTTGTTTATCCTTTCAAAGAACCAGCTCTTGGTTTCATTGATTTTCTGTATTGTTTTTTTGGTCTCTATGTCATTTATTTCTGCTCTAATCTTTATTATCTCCTTCCTTCTGCTCACTCTGGGGTTTTCTTGTTGCTCTCTTTCTAATTTTTTGAGTTGTAGAGTTAGATGATTTACTACCATATTTTCTTGTTTTTTTGAGATAGGCCTGTAGAGCTATAAACTTCCCTCTCCAGACTGCTTTCATTGTGTCCCATAGGTTTTGGATTGTTGTGTTTTCATTGTCATTAGTTTCCAGGATGTTTTTAATTTCTTCTTTGATCTCATTGGTAACCCAGTCAATATTTAATAGCATGCTATTCAGCTTCCAGGTGTTTGAGTATTTTGGGTTGTTTTTATTGTAGTTTATTTCTAATATTATGTCATCGTGGTCTGCGAAGATGCTTTTTATTATTTCAGTCTTCTTGAATTTGGGGATACTTTGCTTGTGACCCAATATATGGTCTATTTTTGAATATGACTTAGGAACACATGAGTAGAATGTATATTCCCTGGCTTTGGGGTGAAGTGTTCTGAAGATGTCAATTAAGTCCATCTGATCTAGTGAGTCATTTAGGATTGCTGTATCTGTGCTGATTGTTTGTCTAGAGGACTTATCCAGTGCTGTCAGTGGTGTATTAAAGTCCCCTACTATGATTGTATTGTTGTCGATCTCTCCTTTGATATCTTCCAGGAGTTTTTTTTATAAATTTGGGTGCTCCTGCATTGGGTGCATATATGTTTACCAGGGTTATATCTTCTTGTTGTATTGATCCCTTTAGTTTATGAAGTGGCCTTCCTTATCTCTTGTTATGGGCTTCACTTTGAGGTCTATTTTGTCCGATATAAGTATTGCTACCCCAGCTTTCTTTTCCTTTCCCTTTGCCTGAAAGATATTTTTCCATCCTTTCACTTTCAATCTGTGTGAGTCCCTTCTAATGAGGTGGGTTTCTTGTAGACAGCAGATGTATGGGTCATGTTTTTTTATCCATTCAGCCACTTGATGTCTTTTGGTTGGAGCATTTAGTCCGTTTACGTTTAAAGTTATTATTGAAAGGTACTTGTTTGTAGCCATTTCTTTTTGTGTGTGGCTGTTTTCTTTCTGAGCTTTTTATTTCTTCTTTTTATACCAGTCCCTTTAGCATTCCTTGCATTGCTGGCTTGGTGGTGATAAACTCCCTTAGCCTTTTTTTGTCTGTGAAGCTTCTTATTTCCCCTTCAATTTTGAATGATAGCCTTGCTGGATAGAGTGTTCTTGGATTCAGTCCTTTGCTTTGCATCAGTTTGTAAATTTCCGTCCATTCTTTTCTGGCCTGATGTGTTTCTGATGAGAAATCATTTGATAATCTAATGGGAGATGCCTTGTATGTAACTTTCCGTCTCTCTCTTGCAGCCTGTAAGATTCTCTCTTTGTCTTGAACATTTGCCATGGTAATTATGATGTGTCTTGGTGTGGGTCTTTTCGGGTTCACCTTGTTTGGGACTCTCTGGGCTTGTGTGACTTTTTTCTTCCCCACCTCAGGGAAGTTTTCTGATATAATATCTTGGAGTAGGTTTTCTAATCCTTGTTCATCTTTCTGTTGTTCTGGCACCCCTGTTATTCGTATGTTGTTTCGTTTCATGTTGTCCCAAAGCTCCCTTAGGCTCTCTTCCTGTCTTTTCATTTTTTTCTCCAATTGCAGTTCAGTTTGGGTGTGTTTTGCTTCCTTGTATTCTAATTCACTAACTCGGTCCTCCGCTTCTCCTAGTCTATTGATACTTTCTGTGGTGTTTTTTTATTGCAGCTATATCACTCTTCATTTCTTCTTGGGTCTTACTTAAGTTGTTGATTTTTTCATCTGTTTCTTTTAGCTTTTTCCATATGTTCTTGATTTTTTCATCTGTTTCTTCTTGCTTCTTGCATAGGTTGTTGACTTTTTCATCTGTTTCTTCTTGCTCCTTTTAGAAGTTGTTGATTTTTTCCTCCGTCCGGTGTATGCACTCTAGGACCCTTAATCTGAATTCTTTTTCTGTCATGTTGCATGCCTCTGTAATACTTAGCTGCTTTTCTGGAGAGTCCTTCTCTTTCCTTTGGGGGTTTCTTTGTCTACCCATGTTTGATCTCACTGACATATCTAGACGTTGAGTTGTTCAGTGGCTGCTCCCTGGGTGGCAGTGACTCCTTGGTCTGTGGTTGTCCTTCAGGCGGTTGCGGTTGCAGCTGCTCCTCAGTTGGCAGCAGCTCCTCTGGTGGGTGCTGTTCACAGCTGTGGTGGCTCTTCTGGCTGGTGGGGCAAGGCTTCACGTACAGCTGCTGTTCCTCAGCAGAGGGTGTGGTGCTCACGTGGCTGCTGTTGCTTGGATCTGCTGCGTTGATTTAAAGGCACAAAATACAACACAACAAGGCACCACGTACCAGGCACTAAACACAAATATATTCACGATATTCATAACCCCAAATAAAGGTGACCACCCGAATTAAGAGAATTAGGGGATAAGGAAGAAGGAAGAGGAAAAGATAAAAGAGAAAAAAGAAAAGAAAAGTAGGGACCAAAAAAAGGAGTGCAAAAATGAAATTGGGAAAAAGGAGTGGGGAAAATAAAAGCGAGAAAAGAAAAGAAGAAAAAAGGAAAAAAAAAGAGCGAAAAGAGAGAATGAAGTGGAAGAGGGGAAGAGACTTTTTGTATGAGGAGAATACTCCTATAGAACCGCCACTAATCCCAACAGATTCCAGCAACAGCTCCCTGGAGATGGATGTAAACTAGAAACAACTAATAATATAACGATGAAAATAGAATGGAGGACACTAATCCCAAAACAAAATAAAATAAGGAAAAATAAAAAGGCACTTTAAAAAATGGTGAAATGGTAGCAGTAATAATACTGGTTAAAAATTAGAAGGTAGTAATTAAAAGGGTAAAATCAGGTGATGGAAAAAGAAGAAAAGAAAAAAAAAGAAAAAAAATTTGTTTCTTAGTTAAAAGGTGAAAAAGGAAAAAAAAATTTGCAGTAGTGAAGGTCCTTTGGTTCTTCTATTCTTCAGTCTGGCTCGCCTTTAGTCCTGCCAGGTATTCAGGAGAGTGTTGAGTTTCTCTGCGATACACTGTTCCCTCTTCCTCTTCTTAAAGGATACCTTTCAGCATCCTATCTAATAAAAGAGAAACATGGTAATTAGCGTACGACCGCTACCCTTCCCATTGGCTAATCAGGGAGCTATGCAAATTAACTGCCATCCAAGATGGCGGCAGGTAGCCAGGCAGCTGGAAGCGTACATGAGGCTTGCTTGCTTCAGGGACGGATGACTCCAACGTTCCCCGCCTGCCTTGCTGGCCTCTGAGCTTGCAGTTTGAAACATTGTAACAAATATAGAAGCTAAACAAAACCCCAGAAACCTGCTTTCAGCTAGCCGGGATCTGAGAGCTGGAGTTATACATTGTTTTGATTATAGATCCCAAACAAACCAGATACCTGCTTTCAGCAGCAGAGGCCTCAGAGCTGGAGCCAGAGCTAAAGCTGGCCCAGAATAAAAAAAAAAGAAAAAGAAAAAAAGGAGCAGTTGGGAGCTTCAGTCACCCGCCAGCCTGAAAACAGCCCTCAGCCCCTCACCCAGGATGGCCAGGCACCCCAGTAGGGACCCCCACCCTGAAGAGGGTGTGACCAGCTGCAAACAGCCATCATCCCCTCATCCAGGCTGGCCAGGCACCCCAGTGGGGACCCCCACCCTGAAGGGTGTGTGACTAGCTGCAAACAGCCATCATCCCCTCACCCAGGCTGGCCAGGCACCCCAGTGGGGACCCCCACCCTGATCCAGGACACCCTTCAGGGCAAACCAGCCAGCCCCACCCATGCACCAGGCCTCTATCCTATATAGTAAAAGGGTAATATGCCTCCCAGCACCGGGATCAGTGGAGCCGCGAGGCCTCCCAGCACCAGGATCAGCGGAGCCGAGAGGCCTCACGGCACCGGGATCAGCGTGACAGGGGGCAGCGCCCAAACCCCCTGATCACCCTGCGGCTCTGTGTGTGACGGGGCGGGGCCACAACTCCCCTATCGGCCTTACTCTGTGAGTGACAGGGGGGAGCTCCTCAACCCCCTGATGGGCCCTGCTCTGTGCGTGACGGGGGAGCTCCCCAACCCCCTGATGGGCCCTGCTCTGTGTGTGACACGTTGCAGCGCCCCAACCCCCCCCACGGGCCCTGCTTTGTGTCTGACGGGGTAGATCTATAACCTCCCCATCGGCCCTTCCCTGAGTGTGAGAGTGGCGGTGCCCCAACCCCCTGATCGGCCCTGCTCTGTGGGTGATAGAGGGTGGCGCCCCAACCCCCTGATTGGCCCTTCTCTCTACATGACAGGGTACAGAGCCCCAACCCCCCTGATGGGCCCTGCTCCATGCGTGACAGGGTACGGAGCCCCAACCCTCTGATTGGCCCTGCTCTGTGCATGACGGGGTGGCGCCGCAACCTCCCCATCGACCCTGCCTTGAGTATGACAGGGGGCGGTGCCCCAACCCCCTATCAGCCCTACCCTGAGAGTGACTGAGGGTGGCATCGCAACCTCCCGATCCGCCCTGCTCTGTGCATGACAGGGGGCGGCACCCCAAATCCCCAATCGGCCCTGCTCTAAGCCTGACCAGGGGCTGCACCTAGGGATTGGGCCTACCCTCTGCCACCTGGGAGCGGGCCTAAGCCAGCAGGTGGTTATCTCCCGAGGGGTCCCAGACTGCAAGAGGGCACAGGCCGGGCTGAGGTACCCCCCTCCCCTCCCGAGTGCACAAATTTTTGTGCACCGGGCCTCTAGTTTCATATAATACTGGCTTAGTGGTGATGAACTTCTTTAGCTTTTTCTTATCTGTGAAGCTCTTTATCTGACCTTCAGTTCTGAATGATAGCTTTGCTGGGTAAAGTAATCTTGGTTGTAGGTTCTTGGCATTAATCACTTTGAATATTTCTTGCCGCTCACTTCTGGCCTGCAAAGTTTCTGTTGAGAAACTTTGCTCACAGTCGTATGGGTACTCCCTTGTAGGTCACTGACTGTCTTCCTCTTGTTGCTTTTAAGATTCTCTCTTTGTCTTTTGATCTTGGCATTTTAATTATGATGTGTCTTTGTTTGATCCTCTTTGGATTCCTTTTGTTTGGGGTTCTCTGTGCTTCCTGGACTTGTAAGTCTATTTCTTTCACCAGGTAGGGGAAGTTTTCTGTCATTATTCCTTCAAATAGGTTTTCAATACCTTGCTCTCTCTTTTCTTCTGGCACCCCTATAATTGGGATGTTGGTACACTTGAAGCTGTCCCAGAGACTCCTTACACTGTCTTCATATTTTTGGATTCTTTTTTCATTTTGCTTTTCCGGTTGGGTGTTTTTTGATTCTTTGTATTTCAAATCTTTGACTTGATTCTTGCACTCCTCTAGTCTGCTGTTGAGAGTCTGTATAATATTCTTTATTTCAATCAGTGTATGCTTAATTTCTAGTTGGTCCTTTTTCATAACCTCGAGTGTCTCACTAGATTTCTTGAGGGTCTCATTAAGTTTATCGGCAGTTTCTAGAAAGTTCTTGACAAACCTTAAAAGTGTGGTTTTGAACTCTATATCCAGTAGTTTGCTTTCCTCCATTACTGTCATTTGTGTCCTGTTTCTTTGTCTCTTCATTTTTTTATGCTTCGCTGTGTCAATAGAATGGCTTTCTGTACTAGGTGTCCTATAGGGCCCAGTGGCTCGGGCTCCCCTATTAACTGAGGTAGACACTCTTGGTGCATCCCCTTGTGGGCTTTGTGCACAGTTGTGTTGTTGTTAAGCCTTGATTGTTGTAGGTAACACTGGGAGGGATTGACCTCCAGGCCAATTGGCTGTGAGAATCAGCTGTGTCTGCAGTGGGAGAACTTCTGTGCTGGAGACACCCCTCCGGGGCAACACTTGCTTCAGTGGGGCTTTGGTGCTCACTGAGCCTGCCCCCTGAGTGTGTCCTTCATGAATCCGAGGAACTGCAATCTGGATGGTCCCACTCTGACCACTGGGCACACTGGCTCCTGGATCTCTAAGGAGGTGCTAATCTGGCCTCTGCCTGAGGTTATCCAGCAGGAACCAGCTGTGACGCAATGCAGGTTGCCCTCGGCCTTGGGCCAGCTGCAGTTTGTTAGGTAATTATCAGATTGCAAAGGGCCACGCCTTTCATATGCAAAAGCCTCCGAGGCTTAGGCAGGGCGGGGTCCCTGGGGATCAACAAGGTGGAGCGAGCAGTTATGGCTGCTCTCAGCCCTGCCCTCAGAGGTCCTGCTTCTCAGTGTCCCGGCGATCACTGTAAGCACCCCTGAGAGAAAACTGCCCTCGAGTTCTGACCGATGCCAGACAGTCTAGTTTCTCCTGTATGAGTCTGGTTCCCCAGAGACTCACCTGGACCTGGAGCTCAGAGCTTGAGACTCCCCCCCCCACCCCCGATTGAAAAAGACAACCGTGTCCTCAGCCGCCAACCCTCTCCGCATGCTCCTCTGTACCTCTGTATTTTACTTCTGCACCGCACCTCCTCTGAGTCTCGGTATGCTTTTCTCTTTCCTTCTAGTTGTAGAATTTCCACTCAGCCAGCCTCCCTGTGGTTCTGGACGATGTCCATTCCGTCTTTTAGTTGTATTTTTGAAGTGGTTGTGTGAGGCAGCAATTTCCGGTGTTTACCTATGCCGCCATCTTGGTTTCTCATCTCTAGTTTGTATTCTTTAATGGTGGTCTTTGATGAACATGAATTTTTATTTGATGAAATCTAATTTATCAGATTTTTTTCTTCCAGGATTAGCACTTGTGTTTTGTTTAAGAAATCTTTACCACAAAGTCACTAAGATACTGTACATTTTGTTTTCCTAGTAGCTTTAGTTTTTGCTTTAATGTTTAGAGTAGAGGCCCAGTGCACAAAAATTTGTGCACTGAGGAGGGTCCCTCAGCTCGGCCTGTGCCCTCTCGCAGTCTGGGACCCGTCAAGGGGATGACCACCTGCTGGTTTAGGCCTTCTCCCCAGGGGCATTGGGCCTAACCTGGCAGTCAGACATCCCTCTGGCAGCCCGGGAGCCCTCGGGGGATGTCCACTTGCCAGCGGGGAGCAGGCCTAAGCTGCAGTCGGACATCCTTAGTGCTGCTGAGGAGGCTGAAGAGGCTCCCACCACCACCGCTGTACTGGCATCCATCAGCCTGGCTTGTGGCTGAGCAGAGCTCCTCCCATGTGGGAGCACATTGTTCACCAGGGGGCAGCTCCTGCATTGAACGTCTGCCCCCTGGTGGTCAGTGTATGTCATAGTCACCAGTGATTCCCAGTTGCTCTGCTGTTAGGGTCAATTTGCATATTATCCTTGTATTATATAGGGTAGAGGCCTGGTGCATTGGTCGGGGCTGGCTGGTTTGCCCTGAAGGGTGTCCCGGATCAGGGTGGGGGTCCCGCTGGAGTGCCTGGCCAGCCTGGGTGAGGGGATGATGGCTGTTTGCAGGCTGGCCAAGCAACCTAGCGGGGACCCTTTCCCCACGAGGGTGTGGCCAGCCTGGGTGAGGTGTTGATGGCTGTTTTCAGGCTGGCCACACCCACTTCAGGGTGGGGGTCCCTGCTGGGGTGCCTCGCCATCCTGGGTGATGGTCTGATGGCTGTTTGCAGGCTGGCCAAGCAACCCAGCGGGACCCTTTCCCCATGAGGGTGTGGCCAGCCTGGGTGAGGGGTTGATGGCTGTTTGCAGGTTGGCCACAGCCCCTTCAGGGTTTCGGTCACCCTTGGGGTGCCTGGCCAGCCTGGGTGAGGGGCTGATGGCTGTTTTCAGGCTGGCCACAGCCCCTTCAGGGTAGGCGTCCCCGCTGGGGTGCCTGGCCAGCCTGGGTGAGGGGCTGATGGCTGTTTGCAGGTTGGCCAAGCCCCCCAGTGAGGACCCTCACCCCATGAGGGTGTGGCCAACCTGGGTGAGGGGCTGAGGGCTGTTTTCAAGGTGGCCACACCACCTTCAGGGTCAGGGTCCTCACTGGGGTCCCTGGCCAGCCTGGGTGAGGGGCTGATGGCTGTTTTCAAGCTGGCCACACCCCCTTCAGTGTGGAGGGTCCTGCTGGGGTCCCTGGCCAGTCTTGGTGAGGGGCTTATGGCTGTTTGCAGGCTGGGCACGGCCCCCAGCCACCTAAGCTCCCAGTGGAGGCTGGCTGGAAGCAGGTATCTGGGATTTATTTATCTTCTATAATTGAAACTTTGTTGCCATTTGCAGAGTCCACAGCTGGCCAGAGCAGGCGGGAAGCTTGGCTTTCTCCATCGCCGGGCAACCAAGCCTCCTGCTTGCTCCAGCTCTGTGGCTGCCGGCCGCCATCTTGGTGGGGTTAATTTGCATATAGCCGCTCTGATTGGCTGGTGGGTGTGGCTTGGGTGTAGCGAAGGTATGGTCAATTAGTATCATTGTCTTTTATTAGTGTAGATAGTTTATTTCAAAATAATGTTTATATCTGGTGTGGGATAGGAATAGGTTATTTTTCTCACATATCCATCTACTTATTCTATCACCATTCATTGAAAACTACTTTGATTTATCCATTGATTTACTTTGGTACCTTGATCAGAAGTCAGTTGACTGTATGTGAATGGGTCTACTTCTGGACTCTATTCTGTTTCATTGTCTGTCTATTCTTGCAATAATATCACACTGATTTCTACAGTTTTATAGGAAATCTTGATAGAAGGTAGTGAAACATCTAACTTTGCTTCTTTTTTTTCATAATTATTTTGACTTTTCTATTTTGCATTTCCATATACATTTTAGGACCAGTTTTTCAGCTCCAAAAAGGCCAGATGAGATTTTTATTGATACATGTATTTGATTCACTTGGGGAGACTTGACAACAGTAAGCTCCTCAGTCTATGAATGTGGTATATTTCTCCATTTATTTAGATATTTAAAAATATTTTCTCATCAGTCTTTCTACTGGAGATCCTGCACATTTTTCATTAGATTTATTCCTAAGTGTTTCATGTTTTTTAATACCATTATAAATAGTATTTTTAACTTTGACTTTCAGTTTTTTGTTACTATTCTATAGAATACAGTTGTCTACTTTATACTGACCATGTATCCTGTGACTTTGCTAAATTCACTTATTAATTTTAGTAGGATTTTTTATTTTTTGGTACATTCCCTAGGGTTTTTGTATACACAGTCGTATAGTTTACAAATAAAGACTGTTTTACTTTTACTTTTCCAGTAGTTATGCTTTTTAGTTCCTTTTTATTTCAGTGGCTAGGCCCGACAATATAGTTTTGAATAGAAGTAGAAGTGATAAGTTTGGACATCTTTGCCTTGTCCCAGTCTTAGGGGGAAGTATTCATTATTTCACTATTAATACGTTAACTGTAATTGTTTTGTAAAAGCCAACCCCTTTTTGATATCATGAATGGAGATAGAATTTTGTCAAGTGATCTTTCTACATTTATTGATATATATAGTCATACATGATTTTCTTATTTTGTTAGTGCTGTAGAAGACATTGGTTTTGTATTATAAATTTTATTTGAGGTCATTGCACATGCATATGCATTTGTAATAAATAATACAGAGAGATTCCATATATCCTACCTGATTGCAAAAGTATAGCACAATATCACTACAAGGATATTGACATTGATATGATTAAGACACAGAACCTTTTCTTTACCAGAAGGATACCTCATGTTGCTCTTTTATAGCCATACCTGTTTCCCTCCTGTTGCTGCCCCTTCCCTAACCCCTGGGAACCATTAATCTCTTCTCTATTTCTATAGTTTGTCATTTCTAGAGTGTTCTACAGATGGAATCATACAAAATGTAACCTTTTGGGGTTGGCTTTCATTTTTTCCCATGGTATGGATGTACACAGTTTGTTTAACCATTCACTTGTTAAGGTCATCTGGTTTGTTCCCAGTTTGGGGTTATTAGGAATAAACATGATAAAAACATTCATGTGCCCTAACCAGTTTGGCTCAATGGATAGAGCGTCAGCCTGCAGACTGAAGGGTCCCAGGTTCGATTCCGGTCAAGGGCATGTACCTTGGTTGTGGGCACATCCCCAGTAGGGGGTATGTAGGAGGAGCTGATTGATGTTTCTCTCTCATAGATGTTTCTAACTCTCTATCCCTCTCCCTTCTTCTCTCTAAAAAATCAATAATAAAAAAAAATGAACTCTGATTTCTAAAAAAAAATAAAAAAAATTCATGTAAAGATTTTTGTGTAAACCTGAGTCATTCTTCTGAGATAAATGACCAGTAGTGCATTTTCTGAGTCATGCAGTAGTTGCATGTTTAGATTTTTTATAAGTTGCCAAATTGTTTTCCAGAATGGCTGCACTATTTAATATTCCCATCAATAATGTATGAGTCATCTAGCTTTTTCACATTCTTGTCAGCACTTGGTATGATCAGTATTTTTTAATTTAGCATAGGTGTGTAGTGATACCTCATTGTGGTTTTAATTCGCATAATGGTTGATGATGTTTAACATTTTTTCATGTGCTTTTTAAAAAATACTTTTTATAAATTGATTTCAGAGAGGTAGGGAGGAGAGAGATATAGAAACATCAATGATGAGAGAGAATCATTGATCAGCTGCCCCCTGCGTGCCCTACACTGGGAATCAAGTCCACAACCCGAGCATGTGCCCTGACTAGTAATTGAACCGTGATCTCCCGGTTCATAGGTCGATGCTCAACCACTGAGCCACGCCAGCCGGACTCATTTGCTTTTTTCTTATCTTCACCTAAGGATATGTTTATTGACGTTAGTAAGAGTGAGAGCAAGAGTGGGAGGGAGAGATAAGGAGAGAGAAACATCGATGTAAGAGAGAAACATTGATTGAGAAACTCTTGATGCCTCCTATATGCGCCCCGACGGGGAATTGAACCAGCAACCTTTTAGTGCACAGGAAGATGCTCCAACCAGCTGAGCAACCCAGCCAGGGCTTCATGTGCTATTTGTATATCTTTGTTGAAATATCTTTTCATTTCCCTTTTGATTGGATTATTTTTGTTCTGTATTTACTATTGGGTTTTTAGACTTTAAAAAAATATATTTTAGATACTAACTAGCCCCTTGTTTTTGTCCATATGTAGTTTGCAAATCTTTTCTTCCAGTCTGTAATGTGTCCTTTTTTTCTCCTAAAGTCTTTTGCAGAATAAAAGTTTTTAATTTTCAAGAAGTCCAGTTGATCCCAGCCTGTGTGGCTCAGATGGTTAAGTGTCTCCCAAACACCCGGAGGCCACTGGTTCAGATCCTGGTCAGGGCATATATCTCGGTTGTGGGCTGGATTCCCAGTAGGGGCATGTAGGAGGCAGTCCATTGATGTTTCTCTGTGTCTCTCCCTTTCCTTCCTCTCTCTGAAGTAAATTTAAAAAATAAAATTAGTCCAGTTGATCAGTTTCTCTTTTTATGGATTGTGCTTTTGGTGTCAAGTCTTATAACTCTTTACCTCACCAAAGGTTTCTCATATCTTTTTCCTGAAAGTTTTATAGTATGATATGTAAGTTCAAGATCCATTTTGAGTAAATGTTTATTAAAGTTACGAGACTTAGGTCAAGGTTTATTTTTATTAGTGGATATCTCTTTGCTCCAGTACTATTTGTTGTAAAAGCTATGTTGCCTCCTTTGGATTACTTTTGCCAACTACTGATCTTCTTACTGTCTCCATAGTTTTGCCTTGTCCAGAATGTCATATAGTTGGAATCATACAGTACATAGCCTTTTTAGATCAGCTTCTTTTACTTAGTAATATCCATTTATATTTCTTTTCATGGCATAATAACTCATTTCTTTTTAGGGCTGAGTAATATTCCATTATCTAGATATACCACGGTTCATTTATCTGTTCACTTAAATGAAGACCTTTTGGTTGTTTCCAGATTAGCAGTTATAGATAAGGCTTTTATAAACATCTGTGCTCAGCTTATTTATTTATTTATTTACTTATTTATTTTTAAAGTATCAGTTTTTGTGGGTTTTTAAAAAATATATTTTATTGATTTTTTAAAGAGAGGAAGGGAGAGAGATAGAGAGTTAGAAATATCAGTGAGAGAGAAACATCGATCAGCTGCCTCCTGCACACCCCCTATTGGGGATGTACCCGCAACCAAGGTACATGCCCTTGACCGGAATCGAACCTGGGACCCTTCAGTCCGCAGGCTGACGCTCTATCCACCGAGCCAAACCGGCTAGGGCTGTGCTCAGCTTTTAAAAAACTCATTTGGGTAAATACCAAGGAGTATGATTTCTGGACTATACAGTAAAAGTATATTTAGTATTGTAAGAAACTACTAAACTGTCTTCCAAAGTGGCTGTATGTACCATTTTGTATTCTCATCAGCAATGAATGAGAACTCCTGTTGGTCCATATCCTCACCAGCATTTGATGTTGTCACTGCTTTTAGATTTTGGCCATTCTAGTTGGTATGTAGTAGTATCTCATTGTTATTTTGATTTGCATTTCCTAAAGACATATAATGTGGAGCAACTTGTCATGCTTATTTGCCATCTACATATCTTCTTAATGAGGTTTCCTGATATTTTGCCCATTTTTAAAATCAGATTGTTCATTTTCTTTTTATTTAATCTTTCTTTTTTAATTAAAGCTTTATTGTTCAGATTATTACATTTGTTGCTCTTTTTTCCCCCATAACTCCCCTCTACCCAGTATCCACCCCACCCTCCTCCCTCACTCCCCACCCACTGTCCTCATCCATAGGTGCACGATTTTTGTCCAGTCTCTTCCCGCATGCCCCTCACCCCTTTCCCTCCCAAGAATAGCCAGTCCACTCCCTTTCTATTATAATCACCAGTTCATTCTGTTCTATTATTATCACCAGTTCATTCTGTTAATCAGATTATTCACTTGATTTTTTGGTTCACTTGTTGATAGATGCATATTTGTTGTTCATAATTTGTATCTTTACCTTTTTCTTCTTCTTCCTCTTCTTAAAGGATACCTTTCAGCATTTCATATAATACTGATTTGGTGGTGATGAACTCCTTTAGCTTTTTCTTATCTGTAAAGCTCTTTATCTGACCTTCAGTTCTGAATGATAGCTTTGCTGGGTAAAGTAATCTAGATTGTAGGTTCTTGGCATTCCTCACTTTGAATATTTCTTGCTACTGCCTTGTGGCCTGTATAGTTTCTGTTGAGAAATCAGCTGACAGTCGTATGGGTACTCCCTTGTAGGTAACTGACTGTTTTTCTCTTGCTGTTTTTAAGATTCTCTCTTTGTCTTTTGCTCTTGGCATTTTAATTATGATGTGTCTTGGTGTGATCCTCTTTGGATTCCTTTTGTTGGGGTTCTCTGTGCTTTCTGGACTTGTAAGTCCATTTCTTTCACCAGGTAGGGGAAGTTTTCTGTCATGATTTCAATATCTTGCTCTCTCTCTTCTTCTCGCACCCCTATAATTCGGATGTTGGTATGTTTGAGGTTGTCCCAGAGGCTCTTTACACTATCTTCATATTTTTGGATTCTTTTTTCTTTTTGTTTTTCCGGTTGGGTGATTTTTGCTTCTTTGTATTTCAAATCTTTGACTTGATTCTTGTGATCCTCTAGTCTGCTGTTGGAACTCTGCATAATATCCTTTATTTCAGTCAGTGTATGCTTAATTTCTAGTTGGTCCTTTTTCATAACCTCAAGGGTCTCACTAGATTTCTTGAGGGTCTCACTAAATTTATTGGCGGTTTCTAGAAAATTCTTGAAAAACCTTAAAAGTGTGGTTTTGAACTCTATATCAGGTAGTTTGCTTTCCTCCATTTCTGTCATTTGTGACTTGTTTCTTTGTCGCCGCGTTTTTTATGCTTCCCTGTGTTGATAGAGTGGCTTTCTGTGTTAGATGTCCTGTATGGCCCAGTGGCTCAGCCTCCCCAATTACCTGAGGTGGACACTCTTGGTGCACTCCTGTGTGGGCTTTGTGCACAGTCTTGTTGTAGTTAAGCCTTGATTGTTGTAGGTATCACTGGGAGGAATTGACCTCCAGGCCAATTGGCTGTGAGAATCAGCTGTGTCTGCAGTGGGAGAACTTCTGTGCTGAAGACACCCTTCTGGGGCAAGACTTGCTTCAGTGGGGCTTTGGTGCTCACTGAGTCTGCCCCTTGAGTGTGTCCCTTATGGATCTGAGGAGTTGTAATCTGGATGGTCCCCCTCTGACCACTGGGTACACTGGCTCTTGGATCTCTAAGGAGGTGCTAATTTAGCCTCTGCCTGAAGCTACCCAGCAGGAGCTATGGAGAGATTCCTTTTCTTTGTTTGGGGTTTGGAGGTGCCCAGATGAGGCCCAGCTGTGAAGCAGTGCACGCTGCTGTGGGGCCTTAGACCTTCTTTTGGAAGTTCTGGGTCTCTCTGACCCAGCAGCAGTTTGTTAGGTAATTTTAGATTGCAAAGGGCCAGGCCTTTCATATGCAAAAGTCTCTGCGCACAGCTTGGGTGGGGCGGGGTCCCGGGATCAACAGGGCGGACAAAGCAGGTATGGCTGCTCCCCAGTCCTACCCTAAGAGGCCCCATGTCCTAGTGTCCCACGGTAATCACCGCAAGCATCTCTGAGAGAAAGCCGCCCTCGAGTCTGCCCAATGCCAGACAGTCCAGTTTCTCCCCGTATGAATCTGGGTCCCAAGAGACTCACCCAGAACTGGAGTTCAGAGCATTCGGGAGCTTGAGCCTCCCTCCGGATTGAAAAAGACAACTGCGTCCTCAGCTGCCAGCCCTCTCCACGTGCGCCGCGTCCTCAGTTACTAGCCCTTTCAGCATGCGCCTCCGTACTTCTGCACTTTACTTCTGAACCTCCTCTGAATCTCAGTGCTTTTCTCTTTCCTTCTAGTTGTAGAATTTCCACTCAGCCAGCCTTCCTGTGGTTCTGGATGATGTCCGCTTTGTCTTTTAGTTGTATTTTTTTTTAATATATTTTATTGATTTTTTACAGAGAGGAAGGGAGAGGGATAGAAAGTTAGAAACATTGATGATAGTTGTATTTTTGAAGTGGTTATGCGAGGCAGCAATTTCCGGTGTTTACCTATGCTGCCATATTGGTTTCTCCTTTGTGTTTTATCTTTACTTCTTGATTAGTCTACTAGTAGTTAAAGATTTATGAACTTTATTGTTTTCAAATAACTAATATTTGGTTTTGTTTATTTTTTTGAATTGTTTCCTATTTCAGTGATTTATACTTTTTATTTTCTTTCTTATTATTTTCGAGTAATTTCCTCTTTTTTTTCTAGCTTCTTAAGATGGAGTCTTCAATCTTTGGTTTTGAACTTTTCTCCTTTTCTAATATAAGTACTTAAAGCTCTAATTTTCCCTTTAAGCACTGTTTTTATTTTTTTTAATATGTCTTTATTGATTTTAGAGAGAGGAAGGGAGAGGGAAGAGAGATAGAAACATCGATGAGAGAGAACATTCATCTGTTGCCTTCTACATGCTCCCACCAGGGATCAAGCCTGTGTCCTGGGCATGTGCCCTGACCAGGAATTGAACTGTGACCTCCTGGTTTTTAGGTCGATGCTCAACCACTGAGCCACACTGGCCAGGCTTTAAGCACTGTTTTCAGTTTATTCCACAAATGTTACATTTTCATTATCACTGAGTTTCAACTATTTTCTAACTTCTCTTTTGATTTCTTCCTCAACCCATAGGTTATTTAGAAATGTCTTGCTTCATTTCCAAATATTTGAGATCTGTTGTTTTCAATTTCAAATTGAGTTTTGTTGTGGACTGATAATCAGTCCTTTGAAATGAATCGGTAGTGGTTTAAGGCCCAGCATACATTGGTGAGCATTCCATGTAGACGTAAAAATAATGTATATTCTGTAATTGTTAGGTGTAGTGTTCTGTAATGCCTTCAGCCAGCTTTTAAAGAAAAATTTTGTCCAGAATTTATCATTATTTCAAGAGGGTTATTCTGATATGAGGTACTCTGATATTACCAATATTTTTTTATATATTATTTCCTCATAATAAATTCTTTTTGAAAGCATTCTAATGGCAGATATATTAAAATATAATAGGTTATAAACAGGTTATAGTTTGTGTGATTTGATAGCTGGGTAAATACGTATCTATCTAGTACATGTGCTTTAAAGCAATTGTAAAGTCTATATATATATACGTATTATATGGTACTGTTTTTTCATTAATATGCAAACTCCTTCTGGAAAAAGTTTTATTTTTTATGTTTTATTACATCAATTAAGGATATGACAGAATACTAGTATATATTATTTAGCACACATGATACAGAACCTGACATAATTCTTTACTGAATTTAATTAAAGATTTGTCTATTTCTTAAGGTATACTGCCTGGTTTCTTCTCTCCACAGTGGTCTCACATCTGAAACATGGCTACGGATTGGCTGGGCAGTATTGTGTCCATCAACTGTGGAGATAGCTTGGGTGTCTATCAGGGAAGAGTGTCAGCAGTTGATCAGGTCAGCCAGACCATTTCTCTCACCCGTCCTTTCCACAATGGAGTGAAGTGCCTTGTGCCGGAAGTCACCTTCAGGTGAGTATCCTGACTGATTCTTTCAAATCTAATCTGGTGATCTGGTGGTCTGAACCTAGGCCAGATGGCCAATATTCTCTTGTGTAGCACTGCTTTTGAGTACAGTCTTCTTGTCAAAGGTGAGATTGTGCAGTCCTGCTGCTGTTTCAGTAAGCTATCATAATTGGCTTTCAACTAATGGTTCAGGGTTTGTGAAATGTTTTTCTTATCTCTATCAAGCACGCATATATTTAAACTAGGGGCCCGGTGCACGAAATTCGTGCACTGGGTGTGTGTGTGGGGCGGGGGGGAGAGTGTCCCTCAGCCCAGCCTGCCCCCTCTCACATACTGGGAGCCCTCAGGTGTTGACCCCCATCACCCTCCGATCGCCTGATCGGCCCCTTGCCCAGGCCTGACGCCTCCGCCAGAGGTGTCAGGCTTGGACAGGGGACCCCCATCTCCCCCCGACCACTGGCTCCACCCCCCCGCCCAGGCCTGAGGCCTCTGGCCCAGGAATCATGCCTGGGCAGAGGACCCCCATCTCCCTCTGATCGCTTGCTCCACCCCCGCCCAAGCCTGACGCCTCTGACCCAGGCTTCAGGCCTGGGCAAGGGGACCATCATATCCCCCCAATCCCTGGCTCCGCCCCCCGCCCAGGCCTGATGCCTCGGCCAGAGAAGTTGACCCTCATCACCCTCCGATCACCAATCACCGGATCGGCCCCTTGACCAGGCCTGAGGCCTCCGGCAGAGGTGTCAGGCCTGGGCAGGGGACCACCAGCTCCCCGCGGTTGCAGGCTCCGCCCCGCCTAGGCCTAACGCCTCTGGCCTAGGCGTCCGGCCCAGGCAGCGGGGACCTGCAGTGGCAGCGGGGGGTGCCGCGATCGTGGGCTTCGCTTTGGGCCCAGGCAAGGGACCCCTAGCTCCTGGGACTGCCAGCTTCGACCGTGCCCAGCTCCCATCGCTGGCTCCACCCCTACTTCCTGCTATCACTGGCCAGGGTGGCAAAGGCGCCTGATTCTCCGATCATGGCTGGGGGGCAGGGCAAAGGCGGCCCTGGGGCTGCCTTTGCCCTGCCCCCCAGCTCTTAGCTCCCCCCTGGGTTTCAGATCACTGTCAGTGGCAGGGGGCTTCTTCCTGCTTTCCCTTTCGCCTCCCTGCATTGTGCCTACATATGCAAATTAGCCGCCATCTTGTTGACAGTTAACTGCCAATCTTAGTTGGCAGTTAACTGCCAATCTTAGTTGGCAGTTAACTGCCAATCTTAGTTGGCAGTTAATTTGCATATAGCCTTGATTAGCCAATGAAAATGGTATCGCCGTACGCCAATTACCATTTTTCTCTTTTATTAGTGTAGATGGATGGGTCAAATTCAGAATAATCTTTCTGTTTCCTTTTATGGCTTCAGATTTTACTTCTCAGTTTTGTATCACTGTGCTTTCTTACTCTGAGGTTGTTACTGGTTTTCCTTTGTATAACTGCAGCTATCTGTAGATTTGTATCATAATTTATCTCCAGAAGCACAATGTAGCCAGTAGTTAAAGTTCTTAGCTACAGGGATGTATTTTTCTTAGTGTTTTCCAGCATATCTGAAGTTCAGTTGTCTTCACATCCCTCCTTTTATCAATGTGGCAAAATTATGTTAATTAAAAATAAAAATAAAAAAGACTATCAGACAAGAGCTTCCTTAACTTTCTGAATAATACCCACACATAACCTTTTCTGTAGGTGTATCCAATCTTATTTCTTACCTCCTCTGAAGTCTCAATAGAAATATCTCCTTTGTGTTCAGGACTCACCTTATCATGTGTGCTTTATATGCTATTCTTTTCTATCATCTTTGAGACCCTGTCCATCTTTTGTGTGTCTTTAGTTTCAACCTTTATACTATCTCTTTCCTCTCTGCATTCTAACATTCCCAGGCTTCCCCTGTAGTACACATTCCCCCCCCAACCCACATACAACTTGCATTTGCAACTATCATTTCCTTCTCTTTACACCCATAGTTCTTTTCAGAGCTAAGTAGTCTGCCTTCATTCCCTTTGTGGCCTCATTCTCTAGTCCAGTGGTTCCCAACGTGGGGCACAGACCCCAGAGGGGCAATTTGATTTTTAAGGGCGGCAATTCGAGAATGAATTATTAACAGTCAATTTTTTGCATTTCTTATGGTTCCAGGGGCCTCATATACAGTATATAAATACTATGGCATATTTATGCATTTCAGTTTTCTATTTTATGTTTTGAAACTTTATTTGCTATTTTTTTCATATCACTTCATATATTTTTTTAAACTATTTTTAGTGATTTCTTCCTAAGTATTTCAGCTGTCCTTTCGTTCTTTTATTTTTCTCTCTCATTGATGCCATGTTCTTTGGAAGCTTGTTTAGACCAAGTTAATGGCCTTTTAGGCTTCCTCCACATGAATAGAAGTTTACTTTTTGAATAATAAGAATTATATGTCATGGGGGAGGGGAGGGCTCATCAGAATTTTAGAGATGCTTAGGTGGAGCATGCCCAAAAGAAGGTTGAGGACCACTGCTCTAGTCCCTCCTTACTCCCCCCCCCCCCCCTTATCTTACTTTACCATTTTGCTGAACTAGCTCTTGCTAAGGTTACAGATGACCTAATTGCCAAATTCATTGGTAGTATCTCAATTATAATCTGTTCAAATGCTCCCTAACTTTTGAAGTGTCCTCTTCTTTTAGTTTCTCTATCACCTCTTTGAATTTTCTTTCCATGTTTTCCTTCATTCCTTTATTATTTCTATTTTTATAGATTCTTTTTCTTCTACTCACTTTTAAGATTGGGTTACTCAAATTTCTATCTTTGATTCTTTTCTCATGCTGTACTCTAGACAATCTCATGTGTACCTTGTTATATATTAATGAGATCCCAAATCGTTTTAGTAGTAATAATAAACATTTATTGAATTTTTAATAACTAAATACTAGACTTAAATATTTGCATATATCATGTCATTTATCCCCATGAGAATATGTATAAACCGGCCATTGTTACTGGTGACTTCTCTGTTTGCCTATATCTGTGGTGAGCAAACTGCAGCTCGCGAACCACATGCGGCTCTTTGACCCCTTGAGTGTGGCTCTTCCTAAGCCTTAGGAGTACACTAAGTTAATGACAATGTATCTACCTATATAGTTTAAGTTTAAAAAATTTGGCTCTCAAAAGAAATTTCAATCGTTGTACTGTTGATATTTGGCTCTGTTGACTAATGAGTTTGCCGACCACTAGCCTATATCAAATCTTTAATTTAGACCCATTTTCTGAGCTTCATACATTTTGTCTTCTGGTCATTTTGAGGTGGCTATCCTTAAATCTTCAATTTAAGATTTTCAAAGCTGTCCTGACTGGTGTGGCTCAGTTGGTTGAGCATCGTCCCATGCACCAAAGGGTCACTGGTTCGAATCCTGGTCAGGGCATATACCTGTGATTCAGGTTTGATCCCCAGTTAGGGTACTTGAGGGAGGCAACTGATCGATGCTTCTCACATTGATGTTCCCCTCTCTATTTCTCTCTCTCTCTCAAATCAATAAAAATATATTTTTAGAAAAGATTTTCAAAGCTGAATTTGTTACCTGCAGATTTCCCCTCAAAAGATCTACCCTTAAGAGGTGACTAATGACACCTTCCACCCAAGTTAGAAACTTAAGAACCATAATAAATTGTTTCTCTTGATCTTCCTGTCACCAAATCCTGTGAATTCCAAGTGTCTCATGGCTCTATTTTTCCTTCTCTATTTTCATTGTCACTTGCCCTATTTATTCCCTCCTACTTCTTGCCTGTTTTCCTAACTCGTTTCTTCACCTACAGCCACCAGAAAAATCCAATGTGATTATGACTGGCCCCTGATTAATTACCTTCACAGGCCTTACCTCCACAAACATCTTTCCTTTTAGTCAAACCATAAAATTTGCAGTTCATTAAATAGGACACATTTTGTTAGTCTCTGAGCCTTGGCCTGAAATGCCTCTCTTGCTTGGGCAACTCTTATTTTCCGTACCCACCCAGACTTAACATATGTGTTTCATCGATCTCTGCCAAACCAACATCTGCATTTTCCTTTTGGGTTCTCTAGTCTCTTATGCACACTTATGTCATAGTATTTAACACTTTTAATTATCTACTTGTCTTTTCTGCTGACCAGACTGTGAGTTCTTTGTAGGCATATATTGCTTTTCATCTCTATAATCTCATGTAGAGTGCAGGGCTTACCACATATTAAGTACTATGTATATGCCTACTGAATGAGCAAGTGAGTAAATGAATTAAAAAAAAAGCTATTAAGCAATCTGGAAATCTAAGATACTAATAATAGTTTTGTGATTAACAGTAGGGTTCTTTAAAGGCTAGTGCTTTGTCTATTGAATATTGGTGGCTGAGTCTTGTCTTTAGTGATCTACCACCTTTCCTAGTTTTTGCCTTTGATAACTCATTGAAATGCAACCTTGCAAAGGTATAGCTCAAGCATGTCAAACTTGCGACCCGCTGGCCACAAGTGTGACATGCTTGGTTGCTATTGATTTCAGTTTCATCACTGTTACCACTATTATAGTTTTGAGAGTTGGATTCTTTTGTGTATTTCAGGGCAGGTGACATTATGGAGTTAAAAATTCTGGAGATACCAGGTCCTGGAGAAAACCAACATTTTGGAGACCTTCATCAGACAGAATTAGGCCCTTCTGGTATTGGGTACCAAGTGGGTATCAATCAGAATGGCACAGGCAGGTTGGTCAAGAAGCCAACCTCTTCCAGCAGTGCCCCTCAAAACATCCCTAAGAGGACAGATGTGAAGAGCCAGGATGCTGCCGTTTCCCCGCAGCAGCAGCAGTGTTCCAAGAGCTATGTGGACAGGCACGTGGAGCCTTTGAGTCAGTCCAAAAGTTTCCGTCGTCGGCACAACTCTTGTAAGTTGGAGCAAGTTGATATTTCTTCTTAACCTGATGTTTGAGGGCTGTAAGTTCTTATCTATTGCTATTCTTTAAACAAGTCCTTTACAAAAGGATGCTGGCAGAGCTTCACAAAAATATAGCACAGTTCTCTTATTCCAGAGCTATAAGATAATAAGGGAAAAGAAATAAGCTGTTAGATGACCTGCTGGCGTTGCTCAGTGGTTGAGTGTCAACCCAAGAACCAGGTCAGGGTTCGATTCCTGGTCAGGGCACAAGCCCGGGTTGCAGGCTTAATTCCCAGTAGCGGGCGTGCAGAAGGCAACCAAACAATGATTCTCTTCATTAATGTTTCTATCACTCTCTCCCTTTTTCTGAAATCATTTTTTTTTTTTTAAAGAAAAGAAATACTCTGTTAGAGACTCATACCAGTTTCCTTTCTTTAAGAAAAAATCTGCCTGGAGTTCACATAGACAGAAGTGATATTGTTTTTAATCTGGTAACTGATGGTCATAGTGATGTCTGAGTTGGATTTGCACTGGGGCTGTTCTAAAGTATTCTTAAATAACTTTTCTTCTTGTGATTTGGCTCTAATCCTCGATAGAGGAGAGGAAGGCACTTGCCTAGAAACCTCTGTGACCTTAGTTTCTGACAGACTGACAATTTAAAATTTGCTGTACTCACTGTCCCTACTGGCACATCCAGAGAGTATGCACTGGTGTCTATTGATTTCCAGTTTATTTAGCACTAACAAATTGTTGAATGTTATTTGCTCATTATACAACCATAGTTAATTCACTGATTTGCTCTGAAATAATCAAATCTTTTATATAATAGTGAATTATAACAGATTCACTAGAATCTGTGTGGCATTGATGTCAGGGGTCATCATTTTTAAGTTTTGAAAATATCTGATTCTGTGAATAAAATCCTGAAATTTTCAAAATTAAGAAAAATATATGTATTTCAAGGTACTTTTCTTCAGTGCTTCTTTTTTTTGTTTTTTTATTAATCCTCACCTGAGGATATTTTTCCATTGATTTTAAGAGTCTCATGTTCTACCGACTGAGCTAGCCGGGCACCCTTTTCCATTGATTTTAGATAGAGTGGAAGGGAGACAGAGAGGGGAGATAAGAGAGAAGGAGAGAGAAACAATTGATGTGAGAAGGAGAGAGAAACAATCAATGTGATTGGAGGCACCCAGTCAAACAATTGATTGGCTGCCTCCCACACATGCCTTGATCAGAGCCCAAGATCAAACCTGCAATCCAGGTATGTGCCTTGCCCGGGAATTGAACCCAAGACCTTCAGAGCCTGGGCTGATGCTCTAACCACTTAGAACACTGATCAGGGCTTTCAGTGCTTCTTATATAACTATCTGAATTGACAATGATTGAAAACCTGAGTCTAAAATTGAATTATTATTTTTGTTTCCTTTCAAAAACTGTAGAATGCTTGAAAAGAAAATGAGTCTTTTCTCTCTTTTTTTAATGTATATTTTTTATTGTTGATAGTATTACGAATGTCTCTTGTTTATCCCCCCTTTTTTACCTGCCTCTGCCCAGACCCAACCCCCCCTCCCTGGTCTTCACCACCCTATTGCCTGTGTCCATGGGCTATGCACATAAGTATATAAGTTCTTTGGTTTATATCTTCTTGTCCCCCCAACCCCACATCAGGGTATGCTCGTCTGTTCCATGCCTCCGTCTTCAGATCTTATTTTATTGGTCAGTTCATTTTGTTCATTAGATTCCACAATTAAGTGAAATCATGTGATACTTGTCTTTCTCAGACTGGCTTCAGTTAGCATAATATGCTCCAGATCCATCTATGCTTTCCCAAAGGTAAGAGAGTCTCTTTTTTTAAAAAAAATATATTTTATTGATTTTTTAAAGAGAGGAAGGGAGAGGAATAGAGAGTGAGAAACATCGATCAGCTGCCTCCTGCACACTTCCTACTGGAGATGTGCCCGCAACCAAGGTACATGCCCTTGACTGGAATCGAACCTGGGACCCTTCAGTTCACAGGCCGACCCTCTATGCACTGAGCCAAACCAGTTAGGGCAGGGGTCCTCAAACTTTTTAAACAGGGGTCCAGTTCACTGTCCCTCAGACCATTGGAGGGCCGGACTATAGTTTAAAAAATGCTATGAACAAATTCAGCAACAGGCAGCGGTGGCAAAAACACCCGGCGGGCCGGATAAATGTTTTCAGCGGCCGCATGTGGCCCGCGGGCCGTAGTTTGAGGACCCCTGGGGTAGGGCAAGAGAGCCTCTTTTTATAGCTGCACTAGAGGCCCAGTGCATGGATTCATGCGCTGGTGAGGTCCCTCAGCCTGGCCTGTGCCCTCTCGCAATCCAGGATCCCTCGGGGATGTCAGACTGCCAGTTTCTGCCAGGCCTGCAGGGATTGGGCCAAAACTGGCAGTCTGACATCCCCCGAGAGATGTAGTAGTGCACGAAGCGGCAGGCAGCCAGGGAGGACCCAAGCCCAGACCAGGCACCGTGCCACTCTCACTCATCCTGGCCCTGCTGCACTTGCTGCTGCCGCCGCTGCTTGGTAGTGCTGCTGCGGAGGTGGAAGAGGCTCACGCCACTGCAGCTGCACTTGTCAGCCATGAGCCCAGCATTTGGCGTCCAGTGGTCACCTGAGCAGCATGCCCCACTGCGGGAGTGCACTGACCACTAGGGGGCATTTCCTGCGTTGAGCATCTGCCCTCCGGTGGTCAGTGCGTGTCATAGCGACTGGTTGACTGGTCATTTGGTCGCTTAGGCTTTTATATATAAAAGTGGTATTCCATAGTGTAAATGTCCCACAGCTTTTTTGTCCATTCATCTACTGATGGGTACTTGGGCTCTTTCCAAATCTTAGCTATCTATATATATATATATATATATATATATATATATATATATCAAAGCCTAAGAATGACCGGTTGACCGGTTGCTATGATGCGCACTGACCACCAGAGGGCAGATGCTTAATGCAGGAGCTGCCCCCTGGTGGTCAGTGTGCTCCCACAACAGGGGTGCCGCTCAGCTGACCAACCCATCCTGGTGGCCCACCAGCCCAGCAGCAGCCACTCACTCTCTCAGTAGTCCTGCAGGTCCAATTTCCAGAGAATGGGCCAGGCACCGATGGACCAGCACTACTGGCACAATCCCAACAGTGCTGCTGGCCTACTGGAAGTCGGCCTTGGGCACCGTGGCCACTTTCCCTCCCTAGACGCTCTGTAAGGAAGAAATGATATAAAAGCGGCCATCAGGTGGCTCCTGACAACTGGCGCAAACATCAGTGGGACGGATCTGGATCCCAGGCTGGCAAGGGCATCCCAGTGCCCACCCAGAGGACTGATCGCGTCCTGGCCCCACCCCCATCCCATTCGGGACAGGCGCCAGACTGGGCGCAGCAGGGCCGGGATGAGCAGGAGCAGCAGGCAGTGTTGGACTGTCCGTTTCAGCCCAATTCCTACAGGACACGCCGAGTGACCCCACCCGTGCAAGAATTCATGCACCAGGCCTCTAGTTGTAAATAACACTGCTGTGAACATAGAGGTTCATACATTCTTTCTGATTGATATTTCAGGATTTTTAGGATATATTCCCAAAAGTGGGATCACTGGGTCAAACGGACATTCCATTTTTAATTTTTTCAGGAAACTCCATATTGTTTTCCATAGTGGCTACACCAATCTGCATTCCCACCAGCGGTGAACTAGTGTTGCCTTCCCCTACCCACCGCCCGCATCCTCACCAGCCAGGATGCTTGTAGATTTTTTGATGATAGCCATTCTGACTGATGTGAGGTGATATCTCATTGTAGTTTTAATTTGCATTTCTCTGATGATTAGTGACTTTGAGTATTTTTTCATGTCTCTTGGCCATTTATGTCTGTCCTCTTTGGGGAAATGTCTATTCAGATCTTCTGCGCATTTTTTTAAAATAAATTTTATTGATTTTTTACAGAGAGGAGGGGAAAGGGATAAAGAGTTAGAAACATCAATGAGAGAGAAACATTCATCAGCTGCCTCCTGCACACTCCCTAATGGGGATGTGCCTGCACCAAGGTACATGCCCTTGACTAGAATTGAACCTGGGACCCTTTCAGTCTGCAGGCCCACACTCTGTCCACTGAGCCAAACTGTTTCGGGCTTCTGAGCATTTTTATTTTTTTAATCCTCACCCAAGGATATTT
The DNA here is from genome assembly GCF_964212035.1 of Myotis nattereri. Lineage (NCBI taxonomy): Eukaryota > Metazoa > Chordata > Mammalia > Chiroptera > Vespertilionidae > Myotis > Myotis nattereri. The sequence goes on from NC_138075.1 coordinate 110,283,606, forward strand.
TTCCATTGAGTTTTAGAGGGAAGAAAGAGGAAAAGACCGAGAGAAATAGCGATGTGAGAAAAACACATCAATTGGTTGCCTCCTGCACATGTCCCAAACAGGGCCTGGGCTGGTAAGAGCCTGCAACCAAGGTACGTACTCTTGACTGGAATCGAACCCAGGACCCTTCAGTCCACAGGCTGATGTGCTATCCACTGAGCCAAACCAGCTAGGGCTCTTCTGCCCATTTTTTAATTGGATTGTTTGTTTTCCTTGTTGAGTTGTATGAGTGCTTTTTATATTTTGAACTAGAGGCCCAGTGCACAAAAATTTGTGCACTCGGGGGTGGGGGGTCCCTCAGCCCAGCCTGTGCCCTCTCGCAGTCTGGGACCCCTCAGGGGATGACCACCTGCTGGCTTAGGCCTGCTCCCCAGGGGATTGGGCCTAAGATGGCAATCAGACATCCCTCTGGCAGCCCAGCAGCCCTTGGGGGATGTCCACTTGCCAGCGGGGAGCAGGCCTAAGCTGCAGTCGGACATCATTAGTGCTGCTGAGGAGGCAGGAGAGGCTCCCACCACCACCGCTGTACTTGCAGCCATCAGCCTGGCTTGTGGCTGAGCAGAGCTCCTCCCATGTGGAAGCACACTGACCACCAGGGGGCAGCTCCTGCATTGAGCATCTGCCCCCTGGTGGTCAGTGTGTGTCATAGTGACCAGTCATTCCCAGTATTTCTGCTGTTAGGGCCAGTTTGCATATTACCCTTTTACTATATAGGATAGAGGCCTGGTGCACAGGTACGGGCCAGCTGGTTTGCCCTGAAGGGTGTCCCGGATCAGGGTGGGGGTCCTGCTTGGGTGCCTGGCCAGCCTGGGTGAGGGGCTGATGGCTGTTTTCAGGCTGGCCACACCCTCTTCAGGGTGGGGGTCCCCACTGGGGTGCCTGGCCTGTCTGGGTGAGGGGCTGAGGGCCATATTCAGGCTGGCCAGCGACTGAAGCTCCCAGCCTCTCCTTTTTTTCTTTTTTTTTATTCTGAGATTTATTTACCTTTTATAATTGAAACATTGTTGCTGTCACTGGCGCTCTCAGCTCTGAGGCCGCAGCCGGCTGAAAGCAGGTATCTGGGGTTTGTTTAGCTTCTATAATTGAAACATTGTTGCTTTTGGGCTCAGAGCCGGGCCACGGCAGGCGGGGAACCTTGGCTTCCTCCATCACTGGAGCAAGCAAGCCTCATGTTCGCTTCAGCTGCATGGCTGCCGGCCGCCATCTTTGTTGGCAGTTAATTTGCGTATCACCCTGATTAGCCAATGGGAAGCGTAGCGGAGGTACGGTTAATTACCCTTTTTGTCTTTTATTAGATAGGATATTAACCCTTATCAGATGTATCATTAGCAAAAATATTCTCCCATACAGTGGGTTCCTTCTTCATTTTGATAGTGGTTTCTTTTGCTGTGCAGAAGCTTTTTATTTTGATGTAACCCCATTTATTTTCTCCTTTATTTCTTTTACCCTAGGGCAGTGGTCGGCAAACTCATTAGTCAACAGAGCCAAATATCAACATTACAACGATTGAAATTTCTTTTGAGAGCCAAATCTTTTAAACTTAAACTATATAGGTAGGTACATTGTTATTAAGTTAATTAGGGCACTCCTAAGTCTTAGGAAGAGCCACACTCAAGGGGCCAAAGAGTGGCATGTGGCTCACGAGCTGCAGTTTGCCGACCACAGCCCTAGGGGATGTATCAGCAAAAATTCTGCTATGCAAGATATCTGAGATTTTACTGCCTATGTTTTCTTCTAAGGATTTGTATGGTTTCATGGCTTACATTTAAATTTTTTATCCATTTTGAGTTTATTCTTGTGTATAGTGTAAGTTGGTGGTCTAGTTTCATCTTTTTGCATGTGTCTGTCCAGTTTTCCTAATACCATTTGTTGAAGAAGCTTTACTCCATTGTATGTTCTTGCCTCCTTTGTCAAATAATGGATTATAATGGTCTGGGTCAATTTCTGGGGTTTCTGTTCTGATCCGTTGGTCTGTATGGCTGTTCTTGTGCCACTTCCAGGCTGTTTTGGTTATAATGGCTTCGTAGTATCCTATATAATAAAAGGGTAATATCCAAATAGACTGAACGGCAGAACAACTGAACAACCAATCAAAGCGTAATATGCTAATGATACCTAAGGCTGCTCAACTGCTCTCTATGACATGCACTGACCACCAGGGGGCAGACAGTCACTGGTCGACCAGTTGCAATGACGTGCACTGAGCACCAGGGAGCAGATGCTCCGACCAGTAGGTTAGCTTGCTGCTGGGGTCCGGCCAATCGGAACTGAGCAGGATGGGCCGGACACACCCTGGAGCCCTCCCATGGTCCCTCCCCATCCCAATTATGCACCAGTGAGGTCCCTCAGCCTGGCCTGCACACTCTCACAATCTGGGGCCCCTCGGGGGATGTGGGAGAGCTGTTTTCAGCCGATCCCACAGGCCACTCCCCTTGCGAGGGCACCAGATGCAAGGCTCATGGCTAGTGAGTGCTACTGCAGCAGTGTGAGCCTCTCCCGATCGATCAGGACTGATTGGGCGCAAGCCCTCGGCAGGCACAATGGGGCCAGGATGAGCAGGAGTGGCAGGTAGGAGCTGCAGGCGGCGTTGGACTGCGGGTTTTGGCCTGATCCCTGCAGGCCACCCAGAGGGACCCCAGCCGTGCACGATTTCGTGCACTGGGCCTCTAGTAGTTTAATAATCTGGTATTCTGATCCTTCCAATTTCGTTCTTTCTCATGATTGCTTTTATGGTTCCATATAAAGTTTGGAGTATTCATTCTAATTCTGTGATGTATGCCATTGGTATTTTAATAGGGATTGGGTTGAATCTAGATTCCTTTGGGTTGTATAGACGTTTTAATGATTTTAATTCTTCCAATCCATGAACATGGTATACATTTCCATGTTTTTGTATCTTCCTCTATTTCTTTTTTCAGTGTCCTATAGTTTTCCAAGTACAGGTCTTTTACCTGCTTGGTTAAGTTTATTCCTGGGTATTTTATTTTTTGTTGTTGCAATCATAAATGGGATTGTTTGTTTAGCTTCTCTTTTGGAGAGTTCATTATTGGTGTAAAAATGCCATCGATTTTTGGATGTTGATTTTGTATCCTGATACCTTGCCAAATTCATTTATTAAGTCTAATAGTTTCCTGGTGGAGTCTTTAGGGTTTTCTATGTACAATATCATGTCATCTGCGAATAATGAAAGTTTTACTTCCTCCTTTCTAATTTGGATGCCTTTTATCTCTTCTTCTTGTCTGATTGCTGTGGCTATGACATTTAGACTTTAACTTCATTACTTTGCTTTATTCTCTCTTTAAAAATAGACTTTTCTTTCTTTACCAAAAATGTTTACTTTTTTTTTTTAAATAAGCCTTTATTGTTGAAAGTATTACGTATGTTCCCCTTTTTCCCCCCTTAACTCCCTCTAGCCTGCCCCCATACTTTTTTTGTTAAAAGTTTAAATACTGAAGCAATTTATAATCTCATATACTTGGAGATCATCTTTATTAACCATTTATATATTATTTTTCTACATATTTTCTCCCTGTCATTAACATGGTGCATTTTTTACAATTAATGAACCAGTGTTGGTACATTATTTTAATTAAAATCTATATTATTCAAACTGCCTTAGTTTTTGTTGTTATTGTTATTTTGTTAATCCTCACCCTGAGGATATTTTTTCCATTGATTTTTTTGGAGAGAGTGGAAGGGAGGGAGGAACACAGAGAGAGGGAAAGACATTGATGTGAGTGAGACACATTGATTGGTTGCCTCTCACACACGCCTGCAACCCTTCTGTGCAGAGTATGGTGCTCTAACCATTGAACACATCGGCCAGGTTACCTTAGTTTTTTCTTGTTTTTTTTTTTTTTAATATATTTTATTGATTTTTTTACAGAGAGGAAGAGAGAAGGATAGAGAGTTAGAAACATCAATCAGCTGCCTCCTGCACACCCCCTACTGGGGATGTGCCCGCAACCAAGGTACATGCCTTGACCGGAATCGAACCTGGGACCCTTCAGTCCGCAGACTGACACTCTATCCACCAAGCTAAACTGGTCAGGGCCCTTAGTTTTTTGTTAATGTCCTTGTTACATGTTCCTACCCAGCATACCACATTACATTTAGTAGCCATGTCTCTTGGCTCTGATGGTTTCTCAGACTTTTGTTGTTCTTGATGACCTAAATAGTTTTGGTAAGTACTGGTCAGATATTTTGTAGAATATCACTCAATTGATATTTGATGTTTTTCTCATTATTTGACTGGTATTTTGGGGAGGAGATCACAGAGGTAATGTCATTTCATTAACATCACATCAAAGGTATCTACTATGAAAATGGTTTATGACTTTTGATGTTGACTTTGATTGCCTGGCTGAGGTAGTATGTGTCGTGTTTCTTCTGTAAAGTGACTTCTTTTCCCCCCTTTACAAACTGTGCTCTGTGTAAGGAAGCCACTCTGTGCAGCCCACACCTAAGGAATGGGGAGTTTTGCAGAGAATCTACATAAATTTTTTGGAATTCTTCTGTACCAGACATTTCTCCCCTATGTATTTATTCAGTCACCTATTTTTATCAACATGGACTACATTTAATACTGCTTTATTTTAGTGCTCATCGTTTTAGCTTTGGCCACTAGGAAACAAATAACAACAAACAAACTAGTTTTTTACCGGTAGTTCTTTACTTTCTGGCACTACAAGAGTCTCCAGGTTTATCTTCTGTATTTCCTGTCCCAGCTCTAGAATCAGCCATGTCTCTAACGAGCCCTATTTTCTTTTATTGAACAATGTACTAGAAACCATGATCTGGGTGCTGGGCATGTGCATTGCTACTGGGTGTTGCCCTTTAAGCTGACAGAGCAGGGAAATATATATGCATATTTAACCAGTGTATATACACGTACCTATAAGTATTTACATATGTAACTTCTCTACTATATATGAAGCTAAACATGAGTCTGTATAGAATAGATACCTGCAATTTTAATCTATTAGCATGTAGGTCATTCTAGCCTCCTTTTCTTATGTGTAACTCCCAACAGTGAAACACCTGTCTCCTACCTTCTGCCATCCATTGACTTAAATTATCCCCCAAAAAGGAAAAATATATATTAAATTCCAGTATACATGTATAGCAGTATCAGAATTATTAATTCATACCTCCATTGACTTGTTTCATGTTTGTAACAGATTCTGTCACATTCTGCATTCCATCCTTAGATCCTCCAATCTCTGTAGTTTTGTCTTTTCCAGAATATCACATAATATTCTTTAATTTTTATTTTTCAATTACAGTTTACAATCAATATTATTTTAGTTTCAGGTAAACAGCATAGTGGTTAGACTAGTGGTTCTCAACCTCCTGGCCTTTTAAATACAGTTTCTATGTTGTGACCCAACCATAAAATTATTTTCGTTGCTACTGTTATGAATCGTAATGTAAATATCTGATATGCAGGATGGTCTTAGGCGACCCCTGTGAAAGGGTCGTTTGACCACCAAAGCCCAAAGGGGTCGTGACCCACAGGTTGAGAACCGCTGGGTTAGACAATCATACTTTACAAAGTGTTCAATACACATGCTTATTGAAATATTATCAACTATATTCCCTATGCTGTACTTTACATCCCTGTGACTGTTTTGTAACTATTAATTTGTGCTTTTTTTAAAATATATTTTATTGATTTTTTACACAGAGGAAGGGAGAGGGATAGAGAGTTAGAAAGAAACATCGATGAGAGAGAAACATCATCGATCAGCTGCCTCCTGCACACCTCCTACTGGGGATGTGCCCGCAACCAAGATACATGCCCTTGACCGGAATTGAACCTGGGACCTTTCAGTCCGCAGGCCGACGCTCTTTCCACTGAACCAAACCAGTTAGGGCTAATTTGTACTTCTTAATCCCTTCATCTTTTTCATCCAATCTGCCCCCAGTTCAGATTATAACATAATTAAAATCATACAGTATGTAGCTTTTTTAGACTGTCTTTTTTTGTTGTTGTTAATCCTTACCCAAGGATATTTTTCCATTGATTTTTAGAGAGAGTGGAAGGGAGGGGGAGAGACAGAGAGAGAGGAACATCGATGTGAAAGAGACACATCGATTAGTTGCCTCCCACACATGCTCTGACCAGGGCTTTGGATCGAGCCTACAACCAAGGCACGTGTCCTTGAACAGAACTGAACCCGAGACCCTTCAGTTTGCGGGCCGATGCTCTATCCACTGAGCCAAACCAGCGAGGGCCAGACTGTCTTCTTTCACTTAACAGTATGTATTTAAGAGTCTTACATGTCCTTTTGTTCCTTGATAGCTCATTTTCTTTTATTGTTGAACAACATTTTGTTGTATAGATGTTTGTTTACTCATTTACCTATTAAAGGATATCTTGGTTGCTTTTAGCTTTTGGTGATTATGAATAAAGCTGCCATAAACATTTGTGTGCAGGTTTTATGTGGATACTAGAGGCCCGGTGCACAAAATTCATGCACGGGGGTCGGGGGGGGGCATCCTCAGCCTGGCCTGCCCTCTCCAATCCAGGACCCCTCGGGGGATGTCCGACTGCCTCTCCCAATCCAAGACCGCTGGCTCCTAAACGCTCACCTGCCTGCCTGCCTGATTGCTCCTAACCTCACTGCCTGCCTGCCTGATTGCCCCTAACCTCCTCTGCCTGCCTGATCACCTCTAACCACCTCTGCCTGCCCTGCCTGATCTCCCCTAACTGTTCCCCTGATGGCCTGATTGCCCCTAACTGCCTCTGCCTTGCCCCACACCCGGGACCCAGGATTCCCTCTGGCCGGTCGCAGGCACCTAGGACCTGGGCTTCCCTCCCTCTGGCTGGCTGCAGGCACCCAGGACCCAGGCCAGTTTCACCTGGACCGGCCGCAGCCGCAGGGGACTGTGGTGGGCATCTTCGCCTGGGCTGCAAGCGCTGGCGCCTGGGACCACGGAATGGGTGGCTTGTCCCTCTCCCAGGCCGCAGGCACTGTCGCCCGAGACTGGCGGGTGGGCAGCTTGTCCCTCTCTCAGGCCTCAGGTGCAGCCACTGGCACCCAGGACCACGGGTGGGCAGCTTGTCCCTCTCCCAGACCGCAGGCGCAGCCGCTGGCGCCCAGGACTACTGGACATGCGGCTTGTCCCTCTCCCGGGCTGGTCCCCATTCCTCTCTCACAAGCTCATTTGTGCCTAGCTGTTCCCCATTCTTCTCTCCCCAGTGTTGAGTGTCTGAGCCATTACGGTGTGAGGACATGACGACTATTTGCATATTTGCTCTTTATTATATAGGATAAGTTTTCAGATAAATTACATAAATCCCTAGAAGTGTGATTGCTGGTTGTTCGTAAGACTCAGTTTTTTCTATTTTTGTTTAATACTAACCATTATAGCAACTCTCTTTGAGGACTGCAGTTTACTTCAAAACAAGTAATTTATTTGATCTTTAACAATTTACTTTGCTATGTTAAAAAGTGCAGTTACCTTAAAAAGTGATGCTGTTTCTGTTTTTGCCGTTGGGTCCATTCCCTTTTCCTAGATTAACTGCATGTAAATAAAGAGATCATGGACAGAAAAATGTTCTCTTTCAGAGAACTTTTTTTGAATTCAGATTGCGTGGGAAATGTCTGTGGCCTGGGAATTTGATCATGAAATGTGGCTCAGGATTGGTTTGTGATAGAAGATAGAATTACATCTATTTATCTGTCCAGTGGCCCTGTAAGATGAGTAGAAAGGTATACCAGAGATTGACTTACTTGGCATTTATTTAGCATAGTAAGGATTCCAAGGAAGTAGATTGGTTTATTCCCACCACAATTGTAATGTAGATTATCAGTATTTTCCTCATTTAGATTTAGATTTCTTAGTAGAAATCTATAAATAGAATTCCTTCTGATATATGTACAGATATTAATATTGAGACTAGTAGATTGATAAAACTACTGGAATATAGTAATTCCAATTCTGGCTTATAAGTGTCCTTTCAAGGTTAGTAATGAATTGTTAAGGGATTACCTAATCCAACATTGATAAGAGAGTTAATATAAACAGATTTCAATCTCTTTCAGTGGGGGACAGTTATAAAGAACTAGTGGCCTGGTGCACAGATTCATGCACATTGAAACGAAATTAATTAGAAGAAAGATTTGTGCGGGAATTATATTACTGCAAAAAACTACATGTCATAATAGTATATGTAATATCCTATCTAATAAAACAGAAACATGGTAATTAGCCGTACCTCCGCTATCCTTCCCATTAGCTAATCAGGGCAATATGCAAATTAACTGCCAGCCAAGATGGCAGCCGGCAGCCAGACAGCTTAAAGGGAGCATGAGGCTTGCTTGGTTCAGTGACGGAGGACTCCAACGTTCCCCGCCTGCCTCTGCCGGCCTCTGAGCTTGCAGTTTGAAACATTGTTACAAGTATAGAAGTTAAACAAAACCCCAGAAACCTGCTTTCAGCCAGCCGGGATCTCAGAGCTGGAGTTGAAACAGTGTTTCGATTATAGAACCCAAACAAACCAGAAGCCTGCTTTCAGCAGCGGAGGCCTAAGAGCTGGAGTCAAGCCTCAAAGCTAAAGCTGGCCCAGAATAAAAAATTTAAAAAATTAAAAAAGGAGCGGTTGGGAGCTTCAGTCACCCGCAAGCCTGAAAACAGCCCTCAGCCCCTCACCCAGACTGGCCAGGCACCCCAATGGGGACCCCCACCCTGAAGGGTGTGTGACCAGATGCAAACAGTCATCACCCTATCACCCAGGCTGGCCAGGCACCCAAGCGGGACCCCCACCCTGATCCAGGACACCCTTCAGGGCAACTGACCTGCACCCGTGCACCAGGCCTCCATCTTATATAGTAAAACGGTAATATGCCTCCCAGCACCAGGATCAGCAGAGCCGCAAGGCCTCCCGGCACTCGGATCAACATGACAGGGGGCAGCACCCAAACCCCCTGATCGCCCTGCGGCTCTGTGTGTGACAGGGGGCGGGGCCACAACCTCCCTATCCGCCCTGCTCTGTTCATGACGGGAAGGCGCCCAACCCCCTGATCGCTCTGCGGCTGTTAGTATGACAGGGTGCGGCGCCCTAACCCCCTGATCGGCACTCTTCTGTGTGTGACAGGGTGCGGCGCCCCCCCCCCCCCGCCCCCACGGGCCCTGCCCTGAGTGTGAAAGTGGCAGTGCCCCAACCCCTTGATCGGCCCTGCTCTGTGGGTGATAGAGGGCGGCGCCCCAACCGCCCCCACCGCCCCCCACGGGCCCTGCTCTGTATGTGACGGGGTAGAGCCATAACCTCCCCATCGGCCCTGCCTTGAGTGTGGCAGGGTGTGGCGCCCCAACCCCCTGATCCTCCCTGCTCTGTGTGTAACGGGGCGGTGCCCCAACTCCCCTATCGGCCCTACTCTGTGAGTGAGAGGGGGGAGCTCCTCAACCCCCTTATGGGCCCTGCTCTGTGCGTGAAGGGGGGATCTCCCCAACCCCCTGATTGGCCCTGCTCTGTGCATGACAGGGTACGGAGCCCCAACCCCCTGATTGGCCCTGCTCTGTGCGTGACAGGGGGTGGCGCCGCAGCCTCCACATCGACCCTGCCTTGAGTGTGACAGGGGTCAGTGCCCCAACCCCCCAATCAGCCCTACCCTGAGCGTGACTGAGGGTGGCATCACAACCTCCTGATCCACCCTGCTCTGTGCATGACAGGGGGCGGTGCCCCAACTCCCCAGTCGGCCCTGCTCCTAGCCTGACCAGGGGCTGCACCTAGGGATTGGGCCTGCCCTCTGCCACCCGGGAGCAGGCCTAAGCCAGCAGGTCGTTATCTCCCGAGGGGTCCCAGACTGCGAGAGGGCACAGGCCGGGCTGAGGGGCCCTCCCCACTCCCCTGAGTGCACAAATTTTTGTGCCCCAGGCCTCTAGTAGTATCATAAAATAAAATACAAAATATTTTAATATCGCTATTTACCATTTTTCTATAGTAAAATTGTCAGAGATGAAAGAAAATTAGTAAAATGTATATGAAAATAATATATAAATTGATTAAAAAATAAACAACATAAAAACAATAGACATGATATAAAAATAACAAAAACATAAAAACAACATTGATAAAAACAATGATTGATAAATTGATTAGTAAACGAACAACAACATAATATAACAACAAAGACACGATATAAAAATAAAAAAAATAAAAACAACATTGATAAAAAAATTGATAAATTGATTGAACTTATCTAATATCTCCCTATACACCACATTAAGAGTAAAAACACTTTCAGAGTGCTTGACTAATTTCCCTTGTGATGAAGTATTTACAACTTTAACTTCACACGCTCTTCGAACTTGAGAGAAAGGAACATATAACTCACCATGTCGGAAAATGGGTTCAGGTAGGAATATTCCTACTCTATCTAGAGTTTGTCCTTGTGATTTATTAATAGTCTCGAAAATGCTGGCATCACGGGAAACTGTCTTCAAGTTAATTTAAATGGGAGGCCAGTGTTAGATGAGGACAAATCAATTTTTAGAGTCAGAACAACCTCTCCTTCTGCAGGTGCTGTTAATACATCAGCTTCGATTATGTTAGCTCGCAATCTTTTGATAATAAATCTAGTACCATTACAAACACCCCATTTACTATTCAGATTTCTCAGTAGCATGATGATGGGGAAATTTTCCTTTTCAGCATCATCTGTTGAATCAATGGAATCATCACTCACATATGTGTGAAAATCTCCATCGAGTATATCCCAAATTTCTTCATTTAATTTATGAACGTGCTCATTTTTAGGACAAAGAATCGCACGTTTATATATATTTTTAATATTATCTATAGATATACTATTTCCAAAGGTAGCTTCAATAATAGACCCGTTACAAATCATTCCACGGGGATTTCAATAATACCCATTCCTAAATGGAAACTGCTATCAAGTTTGTCATCTCCAAGTTTTACTAACCATTCACTATAAGCAAAATCCTCTGATCTCATATTTGTTTTCAGAGAAAACTGTCTGAAACATCCCCAGACACTACAGTACTTTAAACTTGTTTGTACTATAGCTGATCACAACCCTGAGGCATTGTCGAAAATCCCCTCTGAGAAGGAGAACTTTCCCACCAAATGCAACATTCAAATTCATAATCTCTTAGTAGTCTATCTATGGCATTTATAGCATGACTGGATGCCATGGTGCATTCATCAATAATGAAAAGTTGGGCCTTTTTAATGGGTTTAGCAACTTCACTCTTTATATCAAGTCTAGAAATTGAAGTTTCATTTCATGGAATTTGTAATTTATATTGGGAATGAAAGGTTCTTCCATCGAGAAGTAAATTTGCAGCAATTCCTATAGACGCTCTAGGTAAAACAGTACCACCATGACCTTTAATATAATGTTTTAAAACTTTATAAAGATAGGTTTTTCCACTATTGCCTGGACCATCCAAGAAAAAGCATTTGGGGTGTACAATTTGATCTTCGATGGCTGAAGTTATAGTCTGAAAGGCTGCCAACTGTTCATCATTCAGAGAATTGATCAATGTTTATTTTTAAACTAGAGGCCTGGTGCACAAAATTCGTGCACTGGCGCGGGGGGTGGGGGTGGTGTCCCTTAGCCCAGCCTGCACCCTCAGCTATCTGGGACCCCTTGGGGAATGTCCGACTGCCCTGTGGGATTGGGCCTAAACCAGCAGTCAGACATCCCTCTCACAATCTGGAACTGCTGGCTCCCAACCACTTGCCTGCCTGCCTACCTGATTGCTCCTAACCACTTCTGCCTGCCAACCTGATCACCCCCTACCGCTCCCCTGCCCACTTGATCTATGCCTAACTGCCCCATGCTGGCCCAGTCACCCCTAATTGCCATCCCCTGCTGGCCTGGTCCCCCCCAACTGCCCTCCCCTGAAGGCCTGGTCCCCCCCCAACTGCCCTCCCCAGCTGGCCCGGTTTCCCCCAACTGTCCTCTGTCAGCCTGGTTGCCCCAATTGCCCTCCCCTGCAGGCCTTGTCGCCCCACAACAGCCCTCCCCTGCAGGCCTGATTGCCCCTAACTGCCCCCCCTGCCAGCTTGATCACCCCTTACTACCTCTGCATGCCGGCCTGATCACCCCTAACAGCCCCCCCCCCCCCCCGCCAGCCTGGTTGCTCCTAACTGCCTCCCCTGCTGACCTGGTCACCCCTAACTGCACCCCCCTGCCAGCCTGGTCACCCCTAACAGACCCCACACCCCCCGCCAACCTGGTTGCCTCTTACTGTCCTCCCCCACCCCCTGCCGGCCTGGTTGCCCCACGCAGCCAGCTGTTCAGTCATTTGGTCATCCCTCATTAACCCCCCTGCTGGCCTGGTCACCCCAAGCAGCCTGCTGTTCAGTTGTTTGTTCATTCCTCATTAGCCCCCGGCCAGCCTGGTCGTAGGCAGCCATGTTGTGAGGGCACGAGGGTTAATTTGCATATTACCTCTTTATTATATAGGACTAGAGGCCCGGTGCACAAAAATTTGTGCACTCGGGGCGGGAGGGGGTTCCCTCAGCCCGGCCTGTGCCCTCCCGCAGTCTGGGACCCTTGGGAGATAACAACCTGCTGACTTAGGCCTGCTCCCAGGTGGCAGAGGGAAGGCCGAACCCTAGGTGCAGCCCCTGGTCGGGCTCAGAGCAGGACCAATTGGGGAGTTGGGGCACCGCCCCCTATCATCCACAGAGCAGAGCGGATTGGGAGGTTGCGATGCCACCCTCAGTCACACTCAGGGTAGGGCCGATTGGGGGGTTGGGGCACAGCCCCCTGTCACACTCAAGGCAGGGTCGATGGGGAGGTTGCGGCGCCACCCCCTGTCAATCACAGAGTAGGGCCAATCAGGGGGTTGGGGTGCTGCCCCCTGTCACGCACAGAGCAGGGCCGATCAGGGGGTTGGGGAGTTCCCCCTGTCACGCACAGAGCAGGGTCAATCAGGGGGTTGGGGAGCTCCCCCCTCTCACGCACAGAGCAGGGCCCATCAGGGGGTTCGGGAGCTCCCCCCTGTCACGCACAGAGCAGGGCCCATCAGGGGGTTGAGGAGCCCCCCCCTGTCACTCACAGAGTAGGGCCGATAGGGGAGTTGGGGCACCGCACCCTGTCACACACAGAGCAGGGCAGATCAGGGGGTTGGGGCGCCGCCACAGTCACAGGGCAGGGCCGATGGGGAGGTTATGGCTCTACCCCATCACACACAGAGCAGGGCCCGTGGGGATGGGGGGGTTGGGGCGCCACCCTCTATCACCCACAGAGCAGGGCCGATCAGGGGGTTGGGGCGCCGCCACTCTCACACTCAGGGCAGGGCCGATAGGGAGGTTATGGCTCTACCCCGTCACACACAGAGCAGGGCCCGTGGGTTGGGGGGTTGGGGCGCTGCACCCTGTCACACACAGAGCCACAGGGTGATCAGGGGGTTGGGGAGCTCCCCCCATCAGGCACAGAGCAGGGCTGATCAGGGGGTTGGGGCGCCTTCCCCTGTCACGAACAGAGCAGGGTGGATAGGGAGGTTGTGACCCCGCCCACTGTCACACACAGAGCCGCAGGGCAATCGGGGTTTGTGCGCTGCCCCCTGTCACGCTGATCCCGGTGCCGGGCGGCCTCTCGGCTCCACTGATCCCGATGCTGGGAGGCATATTACCCTTTTACTATATAGGACAGAGGCCTGATTCATGGGTGGGGCTGGCTGGTTTGCCCTAGAGGGTGTCCTGGATCAGGGTGGGGGTCCCCACTGGGGTGCCTGGTCACCCTGGGTGAGGGGATGATGGCTGTTTGCAGCTGGTCACACACCCTTCAGAGTGGGGGTCCCCACTGGTCGGTGCCTGGGCCTCCCTCTTTGGGGCGATAGTGGAGCCCTTTGATCAGAGATATATGGTATCCCTACTCTTTTTTCCACATTTTTATATGTAGAAATAGTGCAGAATTGGGAATCTGACAGATTAAAGTTCAAATCCCAACTCAGACATTGTTAACTATGTAAATTTAAGGCACCCTTAGTTTCCTCATTTGTAGAATGGTAAGTTTATTTTTATTATTTATTTATTTATTTATTTTTAAATCTTTAAATTCTTTATTAGTTAAGGAATTACAAATATGTCCTCATTCCCCCCCATTAACCCGAACACCCCCCCCCCCCCCCCCGTGCTCTCATCCCCCTGTTGTCCATGTCCATTGGTTTGGCTTATATGCATGCATACAAGTACTTTGGTTGATCTCTTCCCCTTACCCCCACCCTCTCCTACTTTCCCTCTGGGGATTAATAGTCTGATTGCTGTTTCTCTGTCTTTGGATCTGTCACTGTTCATCAGTCTATGTTGTTCTCTATAGTCCACAAATGAGTGAGATGATGTGGTATTTATCTTTCTCTGACTGGCTTATTTCACTTAGCATAATGCTCTCCAGTCCCATCAAAGCTGTTGCAAAAGGCAAGAGTTCCTTCTTTTTTACTGTATCGTAGTATTCCATTCTGTAGATGTACCACAGTTTTTTAATCCACTCATCTACTATTGGGCATTTAGGCTGTTTCCAGATCTTTGCTATGGTGAATTATGCTGCTATGAACATAGGGGTGCATATATCCTTTCTGATTGGTGTTTCTGCCTTCTTGGGATATATTCCTAGAAGTGGGATCACTGGGTCAAATGGGAGTTCCATTTTTAATTTTTTGAGGAAGCTTCATACTGTTCTCCACAGTGGCTGCACCAGTCTGCATTCCCACCAGCAGTGCAGAAGAGTTTCTTCTTCTCCACATCCTTTCCAACACTTGTTGTTTGTTGATTTGTCGATGATAGCCATTCTGACAGGTGTGAGGTGATACCGCATAGTCGTTTTGATTTGCATCTCTCGTATAATTAGTGACTTTGAGCATGTTTTCATATGCTTTTCGGTCCTCAGTATGTCCTCTTTCGAAAAGTGTCTATCTAGGTCCATTGCCCATTTGTTGATTGGATTGTTTATCTTCCTATTATTAAGTTTCATGAGTTCCTTGTAAATGTTGGAGATTAAACCCTTATCGGTGATATCATTGGCAAATATGTTCTCCCATGCAGTGGGTCTTCTTGTTTTGTTGATGGTTTCCTTTGCTGTGCAAAAGCTTTTTATTTTGATGTAGTCCCATTTGTTTATTTTCTCTTTAGTTTCCATTGCCCTAGGAGCATTATCAGAGAAGAAATTCCTTCGACATATGTTTGCTATTTCACTGCCTATGGATTCCTCTAGTATTTTTATGGTTTCTCGTCTTACGTCTAAGTCTTTTATCCATTTTGAGTTTATTTTTGTGTATGGTGTGAGTTGGTGGTCTAGTTTCATCTTTTTGCATGTATCTGTCCAATTTTCCCAACACCATTTATTGAAGAGACTGTCTTGACTCCATTGTATGCTCTTGCCTCCTTTGTCGAATATTAATTGGGCATAGTGCTTTGGGTCAATTTCTGGGTTCTCTAGTCTATTCCATTGATCTATATGTCTGTTCTTGTGCCAGTACCAAGCTGTTTTAAGAACAGTGGCTTTGTAATACAGTTTGATATCTGGTATTGAGATCCCTCCTACTTTGTTCTTCTTTCTCAGGATTGCTGCAGCTATTTGGGGTCTTTTTTTATTCCAGATGAATTTTTGTAACGTTCGTTCTAGATCTGTGAAATATGCCGTTGGTAATTTAATGGGGATTGCATTGAATCTAAAGATTGCTTTGGGTAGTATGGACATTTTGATGATGTTGATTCTACCAATCCATGAACATGGTATGTTCTTCCATCTGGTTATGTTTTCTTCTATCTCTTTTTTCAGTGTCCTGTAGTTTTTCGCATATAAGTCTTTTACTCCTTAGTTAAGTTTATTCCTAGGTATCTTAATTTTTTTGGTGTGATGGTAAATGGGATTGCTTTTTTAGTCTCCCTTTCTGTAAGTTCACTATTGGTGTAAAGAAATGCCTTAGGTTTCTTGGCATTAATTTTGTATCCTGCTACATTGCCGAATTCATTTATTATCTCTAATAATTTTTTGATGGAGTCTTTAGGGTTTTCTATGTACAGTATCATGCCATCTGCAAATAAGGACAGTTTTACTTCTTCTTTTCCAGTTTGGATGCCTTTTATTTCTTCTTCTTGTCTGATCGCAATGGCTAGTACTTCCAGTACTTTGTCAAACAGGAGTGGTGAGAGGGGGCATCCCTGTCTTGTTCCTGTTCTCAAGGGAAATGGTTTTAGTTTTTGCCCATTGATTATGATGTTGGCTGTGGGTTTGTCATATATGGCTTTTATTATGTTGAGATATGATCCTTCTATTCCTACCTTGCTGAGAGTTTTTATCAAGAAAGGGTGTTGAATTTTGTCGAAAGGTTTTTCTGCATTAATTGACATGACTATGTGTTTTTTATCTCTCAATTTGTTTATGTGATGAATCACGTTTATTGATTTGCGGATATTGTACCATCCTTGCATCCCTGGGATGAATCCTACTTGGTCATGGTGTTTGATCTTTCTGATGTATTGCTGGATCCGATTTGCCAGAATTTTGTTTGAGTATTTTGGCGTCTATGACGGATATTAGTCTATAATTCTCTTTCATTGTGTTGTCTCTATCTGGTTTTGGTGTTAGGTTGATGCTGGCTTCATAGAATGAGCTGGGAAGTGTTCCTTCTTGAATTTTTTGGAATAGTCTGAGGAGGATATGTTTTAGTTCTTCCTTGAATGTTTGGTAAAACTCCCCTGTGAAGCTGTCTGGCCCCTGGCTTTTGTTTGCTGGTAGCTTTTTGATGACTGCTTCAATTTCTTCTATCATTATTGACCTGTTGAGATTTTTAGAATCCTCTGGATTGAGTTTTGGAAGATTGTATTTTTCTAGGAATATGTCCATTTCCCCCAGGTTGTCTACTTTGTTAGAGTAGAGTTGTTCATAATATTTTTTAACAATTCTTTGAATTTCTGAGGGGTCTGTTGTTATTTCACCTCTTTCATTTCTGATTTTGTTTATTTGATTCCTCTCTCGTTGCTTCTTCGTGAGCCTGGTTAGAGGCTCATCAATCTTGTTTATCCTTTCAATGAACCAGCTCTTGCTTTCATTGATCTTTTGTATTGTTTTTTTGGTCTCTGTGTCATTTATATCTGCTCTGATCTTTATTATCTCCTTTCTTCTGTTCACTCTGGGCTTTTTTTTTTGTTCTCTTTCTAATTCTTTCAGTTGTAGAGTTAAATGATTTACCATCATTTTTTTTGTTTTTTGAGATAGGCCTGTAGTGCTATAAACTTCCCTCTCAGGACTGCTTTCATTGTGTCCCATAGATTTTGGGTTGTTGTACTGTTATTGTCATTAGTTTCCAGGGTGTTTTTAATTTCTACTTTGATCTCACTGGTAACCCAATCATTATTTAATAACATACTATTTAGCTTCCAAGTGTTTGAGTTTTTTGGATTGTTTTTATTTTGGTTTATTTCTAATACTAGAGGCCCGGTGCACAAGAATTTGTGCACTCATGGGGGATGGGGGGTTGGGGAGTCCCTCAGCCCGGCCTGTGCCCTCTCGCAGTCTGGGACCCCTCGGGAGATAACGACCTGCTGGCTTAGGCCTGCTCCCGGGTGGCAGAGGGCAGGCCCAATCCCTAGGTGCAGCTCCTGCTCGGGCTCAGAGCAGGGCTGATTGGGGAGTTGGGGCACCGTCCCCTGTCATGCACAGAGCAGGGCAGATTGGGAGGTTGCGATGCCACCCGCAGTCACGCTCAGGGTAGGGCTGATTGGGGGATTGGGGCACGGCCCCCTGTCACACTCAGGGCAGGGTCGATGGGGAGGTTACGGCGGCACCCCCTGTCACGCAGAGAGCAGGGCCCATCAAGGGGTTTGGGGCTCCGTACCCTGTCACGCAGAGAGCAGGGCCCATCAGGAGGTTTGGGAGCTCCCACCTTTCATGCACAGAGCAGGGCTGATCACGGGGTTGCGGAGCTCCCCCCTGTCACTCACAGAGTAGGGCCGATAGGGGAATTGGGGCACCGACCCCTGTCACACACAGAGCAGGCCATATCAGGGGCTTGGGGCGCCTCCCTCTATCACACACAGAGCAGGGCCGATCAGGGGGTTGGGGCGCCGCCACGGACACACTCAGGGCAGGGCCGATGGGGAGGTTATGGCTCTACCCCGTCACACACAGAGCAGGGCTGATCAGGGGTTTGGGGCCCTGCCCCTTGTCACACACAGAGCAGGGCCGATCAGGGGGTTGGGGCGCCTCACCCTGTCACACAGAGCCGCAGGGCGATCAGGGGGTTGGGAAGCTCCCTCTATCAGGCACAGAGCAGGGCTGATCAGGGGGTTGGGGTGCCTTCCCCTGTCACGAACTGAGCAGGGCGGATAGGGAGGTTGTGGCTCCTCCCCCTGTCACACACAGAGCCGCAGGGCAATCAGGGTGTTTGGGCGCTGCCCCCTGTCACATTGATCCCGGTGCCGGGAGGCCTCTCAGCTCCGCTGATCCCGGTGCTGGGAGGCATATTACCCTTTTACTATATAGGATAGAGGCCTGGTGCACGGGTGGGGCCGGCTGGTTTGCCCTGAAGGGTGTCCTGGATCAGGGTGGGGGTCCCCACTGGGGTGCCTGGTCACCCTGGGTGAGGGGATGATGTCTGTTTGCAGCTGGTCACACAGCCTTCAGGGTGGGGGTCCCCACTGGGGTGCCTGGCCAGTCTGGGTGAGGGGCTGTGGGCTGTTTTCAGGCTGGCTGGTGACTGAAGCTCCCAACCACTCCTTTTTTTCTTCTTTTTTTATTCTGCGCCAGCTTTAGCTTTGGGGCTTGGCTCCAGCTCTTAGCCCTCCGCTGCTGAAAGCAGGTTTCTGGCCTTTGTTTACCTTCTGTATTTGAAACAATGTTGCGATCCTGCTGGCTGGGCCGACTAAAGCAGGTTTCTGGGGTTTTGTTTAGCTTCTATTTTTGTAACATAGTTGCTTAGAGTTGCAGCTCAAAGGCCGGCAGCGGCAGGCGGGGAGCGTTGGAGTCCTCCGTCACTGAAGCAAGCAAGCCTCATGTTCACTTTAAGCTGCCTGGCTCCCGGCCGCCATCTTGGCTGGCAGTTAATTTGCATATTGCCCTGATTAGCCAATGGGAAGGGTAGGGGTTGTATGCTAATTACCATGTTTCTCTTTTATTAGATAGGATTATGCCCTTGTGATCTGAGAAGATGCTTGGTATGATTTCAGTCTTCTTGTATTTGGGGAGACTTTGCTTGTGACCCAATATGTGTTCTATTTTTGAAGATGCCCCATGTGCTCTTGAGAAGAACGTATATTCCATGGCTTTGGGGTGAAATGTTCTGAAGATGTCAATTAAGTCCATCTGATCTAGTGAGTCATTTAGGATTGCTTTTTCTTTGCTGATTTTTTGTCTAGAGGATTTGTCCAGTGATGTCAGTGGTGTGTTTAAGTCCCCTACTATGATTGTGTTGTTGTTGATCTCTCCCTTGTTATTTTCCAGGAGGTTTTTTATGTATTTGGGTGCTCCTGCATTGGGTGCATATATGTTTATCAGGGTTATATTCTCTTGTTGTATCGATCCCTTTAATATTATGAAGTGGCCTTCCTTATCTCTTGTCATGGCCTTCACTTTGATGTCTATTTTGTCAGATATAAGTATTGCTACCCCAGCTTTTTTTTTTTTTTTCATTTCCATTTCCCTGAAAGATATTTTCCATCCCTTCACTTTCAGTCTTTGCGAGTCCCTTTTTCTGAGTTGGGTCTCTTGTAGACAGCATATATATGGGTCATGTCTTTTTATCCATTCGGCCACTCGATGTCTTTTGATTGGAGCGTTTAGTCCGTTTACATTTAAAGTTATTATTGAAAGGTACGTGCTTGGATTCATTTCTATTTTCGTGCCTGTGTTCTATCTTACCTTTATATTTCTTCTTTTTACAGCATTCCTTTTAGCATTTCTTGCATTGCTGGCTTGGTAGTGATGAACTCCCTTAGCCTTTTTTTGTCTGCAAAGCTCCTGATTTCCCCTTCAATTTTGATTGACAGTCTTGCTGGATATAGTATTCTTGGATTCAGTCCTTTGCTTTGCAACACTTTGTATACCTCCTTCTATTCCCTTCTAGCTTGATGTGTTTCTGTTGAGAAATCATTTGATAATCTGATGGGGGATCCTTTGTAGATAACTCTCTGTTTCTCTCTTGCAGCCTTTAAGATTCTCTCTTTGTCTTGTACATTTGCCGTCGTTATTATGACTTTTCTTGGTGTGGGTCTTTTGGGGTTCATCTTGCTTGGGACTCTCTGTACATGTGTAACTTTTTTCTTCCCCATATCTGGGAAGTTTTCTGTTATTATTTCTTCAAATAGATTTTCTAATCCTTGCTGCTCTTCTTGTCCTTCTTGCAGCCCTATTATGTGTTTGTTACTTTATTTCATGTTGTCCCAAAGCTCCCTTTGACTGTCCTCCTGCTTTTTAATTTTTTTCTGCAGTTGTTGTTCAGATTGAGCTTGTTTCTCTGCCTTTATCTTCTAACTCACTAATTCGGTCGTCTGCTTCTTGTAGTCTGCTGTTGAAACTTTCCATGGTGTTGTTGCTTGTAGCTATATCACTTTTCATTTCTTCCTGATTCTTGCATAGGTTGTTGATTTTCTCATCCATCCGGTGAATGAATTGTACAACCATTATTCTGAATTCTTTTTCTGTCATGTTGCATGCTTCAACTTCATTAAATTCCTTTCTTGGCGACTCCTCATTGTCTTTCCCCCGTTTGTTGTGCCTTTCTTGGCAACTCCTCATTGTCTTTCCTCTGGGTGTTGTGTCGTCTCTTCATTCTGATTATCTCCCGATGGTTCAAACGTCGAGTTGCGTGGGCCTGGGCCATGTGCAGTGGGAGCCTCACACCACCCTAGTGTCACTGAAGAGCTCTGACACTAAGATGTGTTGTTGTTGTAGGTTGGTGGGAACCAGGCTCGCTCAGAGTCAGTGTTGCCAGCGCTCAATGTTGCCTCATGCGCACCCTTAGAATCAGGGACCCTGCCTGCATCGTGCTGAAACAGAGACCCCCCCCACCCCCCGCCCCCGGAGCGTGTTGAAAAATCAGCGCCCCCTAGCGTGCGCCAGGAGTCAGAGTTCCCCAAGAATCCAGTATCAGAGTCTCTGTTGCTTCACGCGACCTCACATTGAGAATCAGGGTCCCTGTGTGCCCTTGCACCAAGAATTGGAGTCACTGGCTCTTAGTATGAATGCACAGGGAATCAGGGATCTCAGGCGCAGGTGATAAGAAACACAGTCAAGTCACTGGTGCTTGGTGCTGCCTCCTGCCCAGAGAATCGGGGTCCCTGGTCCCGGGCTACGCGAGACAAATTCCCAGTGTTCGCACAATTGCTCCCAGCCCAGGGCTCCGAAGGCAGCAGTGCGCGCAGGATCAGTTCCCAGTGTTTGCTCCCAGCCCAGGACTCCTGAAACTGGCACTACATGGGACCAGTTCCAAGGTGCTCGTGTACTTCCAGGCTTAAGTTTCTGTGGCAGCACTCAGGCCCGGGCAAGGGGTGGGTCTATCAGTTACTATGGCGCTGCTCGCGAGCCTGCGGGGACTGGGGATGGTCTCTGTTACTCACGGATCTGCCGTGGGGATTTCTGAACTTTTGGTGTCCGCAGGTCTATAGCCGTGGTCACAGGTCTCTGTCCCCAGTGGCTGCAGGGTCCTGGTATGGGTCTGAGATCAGACTGGGTGGTGCTGAGGCCAGGATCCTAGTCTCAAGCAGCTCTGTTTCTCGAGATGGCGTGGTCGTTGTGCCCGTGCTGGCCACCCACGAGTGTCCGTGCAGGGAGCGGGGTTCCGTCATCTAAGACTGCCCAGTTTATCAGCCCCTTAGAAGACCTGCAGAATCCAACTGTCCCTAGCTCATACACACACACACCACACACATCCACACACTCCTCTATCACTTCCTTGCGCTCTCACACTCTCTCCTTCCCTACCTCTAAAATGGTAAGTTTAATCAGGTTGTTTTAAAGACAAACTGAGATAATGTGTATATCAAAGCCTAAGATGGTGCCAGTTACACAGGCTCTGCAAGATAACAAGGGGACCCTGGCCCTGGCCTGGTTTCTCAGTTGGTAGGAGCATTGTCCTGTAAACCAAAAGGTTTTGGTTTCGATACCTGGTCGGGTTTGTATGGGGGAGACAACTGATGGATGTTTCTCTCACATTGATGGGGTCTCTCTCTCTCCCTCCTCCCCTCCCTCTCTCCTTCTCCCTCTCTCCCCCTTCTTCTTTCTGTAAAAATCAATAGAAACATATCCTCAGGTGAAAATTTTTAAAAAAGATAACAAGTGGGGAGTCCTTAGTGTCTTTCTTCCTTTACTCTCAGCTAGTAAATGACTGTAGAAAATAACCATCTTAAAGTATTTCCATGTTTTTTAGAGAATTATAAGAATTAATAAAGTAATCTTTGTGAAAAAGTTCATGATAAACATTCAAGTACTAGACAGTATGTCAGTTAGGATGCTCTAGATCAGTGGTTCTCAACTTTCCAATTGCCGCGACCCTTTAATACAGTTCCTCATGTTGTGGTGACCCCCAACCATAAAATTATTTTCATTGCTACCTCATAACTGTAATTTTCCTACTGTTATGAATCATAATGTAAATATCTGATATGCAGGATGTATTTTCATTGTTTCAAATTGAACATAATTAAAGCATAGTGATTAATCACAAAAACAATATGTAATTATATATGGTTTCGATACCTGGTCGGGGTGTGTATGGGGGAGACAACTAATGGATGGTCTTAGGCGACCCCTGTGAAAGGGTCATTTGACCCCCAAAGGGGTCGCGACCCACAGGTTGAGAACCACTGCTCTAGATGTAATAGGAAACCCTACTCAGTGGCTCAAATAGTAAAGAAATGTCACAGTAGAGGTTTGACATTTTCTGGTATACTATATAATAAAAGCCTAATATGCTAAGTGTCCGGTCGTCCATTCAACCAAAGCATAATATGTTAATGATATGCTAAGGCCGCTCAACCGCTAGCTATGACATGCACTGACCACTAGGGGGCAGACAGTTGACCAGTTGCTATGACGTGCACTGACCACCAGGGGGCAGACGTTCTGACTGGTAGGTTAGCTTGCTGCTGGGGTCCGGCCAATCAGTTCCTCCCAGACTGGACAACCTCCCACATCCTTCTCTGGCCCCGATCGTGCACCGGTGGGGTCCCTCGGCCTGGCCTGCGCTCTCTCTCAATCCAGGACCCCTCGGGATGTCAGAGAGCTGGTTTCAGCCTAATCCAGCAGGCCAGGCTGAGGGACCCCCCACTGGTGCAGAATTTGTGCACCGGGCCACTAGTAGTACAATAAGGGCTTCAGCCTTGTTTCTCTGAAGCTCTTCTTTGTGTGTTAGCTTTGTCCTCGAATTGATACTGGCTGGCTTCAGTAGTTCCATGTGTCTCATCCAGATTTAACATTCTTCAAAAGAGGAAAAGACACCATCTCTTCCAGTTTATCATCTTTAGCATCATTTCTCAACCTCAATACTCTTGATATTTTGGGCCAGATCATTTTTTAAAATATATTTTTATTTCAGAGAGGAAGGGAGAGGGAAAGAGAGAAAGAAACATTAATGATGAGAATCACCAATCGACTGCATCCTGCATGCCCCCTACTGGGGATTGAGCCCTCAACCCGGGCATGTGCCCTTAGCTGGAATCAAACCCAGGACCCTTCTATCCACTGAGCCAAACCAGCCACGTCCCAGATAATTTTTTTTTTGAGTGGGATACTGTCCTGTGCATTGTAAGATGTTTAGAAGCATTGTCTTGACTCTACCTACATGCCAATAGTACACCCAAACAATACCCGTTGAAAACAAAAATGTTTTCAGACATTATCAAATGTCCCTTGGGAGTTGAGAACTAGGAGTTCCTCAGAAGTGAGGAAACCTTTATCAGAAACTGCTGCAGTATCTTTTTCCTGTTAGCCCCTGCCCTATCATGTCTGCTTAGCCATACCCATATTGCTTTGCATACCCATGCTTAAATCAGTTATTGACCACCACCATGATTGATTTAGGAATTAGTCAGCTTTCTATCCTGAGAGGAGGTTATCTAAACAAAAATGGGTTTTGTTGTGAGGGTAGAGGGGTCTGAATGTTGGGTAGGTAACAACAGTCTACTAAGAGAGGGGAAAAACTATTTACTCTAAAAATTGCTTACCTGTGGCAAGGGCCTATTGAAGGTGCTACGTTGGAAAATGCAGGCAATTTAACTATTGGGTCTGCTGGAGTGATTTGGAATGATAGTATAACATTAGTTTAAGACTGGGGTTAAGTTAATATTGTTCAACATTGACCTCTAACACCAAGCACAGATCCCAGTAGATAGCTGTAGATGCTTAATGAAAAGTTTTTGAGTGATTACCCATAGGAAAAGGCCAATCAGAATGCTCCCATGTGTAAAATGGTGTTTTGGATTCATTGAGCAGGCAGTGTGATTATAAATGCAGTTGGCTGAGCCCTGGCTGGTTTGGCTCAGTGGATAGGCTTGCGAACTGAAGGGTCCCAGGTTTGATTCCTATCAGTGGAAAATGCCTGGGTTTCGGGCTCAATCCCCAGTAGGGGGTGTGCAAGAGGCAGCCGATTAATGATTCTCTCTCATCATTGATGTTTTTATCTTTCCCTCTCATTTCTGAAATCAATCAAAATATAAATGAATTGCCGAAACCGGTTTGGCTCAGTGGATAGAGCGTCGGCCTGTGGACTGAAAGGTCCCAGGTTCGATTCCGGTCAAGGGCATGTACCTGGGTTGCGGGCACATCCCCAGTAGGAGATGTACAGGAGGCAGCTGATCGATGTTTCTCTCTCATCGATGTTTCTAACTCTCTATCTCTCTCCCTTCCTCTCTGTAAAAAATCAATAAAATATATTAAAAAATATATATATAAATGAATGAATGAATGAATGAGTAAATAAATAAATAAATAAATAAATAAATGCAGTTGGCTGGAAATCAGAGACTTGAATAGACCACCCCCATTCCTTTCTTCAAAATAAACTATATTTAGCTTTAGAGCAGCGGTTCTCAACCTGCAGGTCGCGACCTCTTTGGAGGTTGAACAACCCTTTCACAGGGATCGCCTAAGATCATCGGAAAACACATATATAATTACATATTGTTTTTGTGATTAATCACTATGCTTTAATTATGTTCAATTTGTAACAATGAAAATACATTCTGCATATCAGATATTTCCATTACGATTCATAAAAGTAGCAAAATTACAGTTATGAAGTAGCAACGAAAATAATTTTATGGTTGGTGGTCACCACAACATGAGGAATTTTATTAAAGGGCCGTAGCATTAGGAAGGTTGAGAACCACTGCTTTAAAGGAAACTATGATTTGACCTAAATAGTGCCTTAAAATAAGCATGAAGTATTTGACTCATAATATTGATATTATTTCATTTGGTTTCTTGTATTTCCTCCTTTAGAACTAACCATTTCACCCTGGCTGGTGTCGCTCAGTGGTTAGAGTGTTGGCCTGTGCACTGATTGTCCTGGGTTTGATTCCTGGTCAAGGGCATGTATCTCGGTTACAGGTTTGATAGGTCAGGGCATGTGCAGGAGCCAATCAATCTCTCTCTCTCTCTCTCCCTCTCCCTCTCTGTCATTTGCCCCCTCCCTTCCACTAAAAAGCAGTGGAAAAAATATCCTAGGTGAGGATTAACAGCCACAACAAAATAGAATTAACAGTTTCTATGACATTGATAATAACTCTTGATTGGATCATCAGTTTATTTACTTAATATACCTGCATATTATATACATTAGATATAAGACAAAAGTACAAATTTAAAAGGATTAGATAAACATGAAGTGAACTATATTAAAGTAATATTTTACAAGTTCAAATATGGTTTAATGGTTCAGAATATTTTTTGCTTTATAAAAAACTAACATTTGTCATAAAAACTAAAAATGGAACTTCCATTTGACCCAGTGATCCCACTTCTAGGAATATATCCCAAGAAACTAGAAACACCAGTCAGAAAGGATATGTGCACCCCTATGTTCATAGCAGCACAATTTACAATAGCTAAGATCGGGAAACAGCCTTAGTGCACATCAGCAGATGAGTGGATTAAAAAACGTTGGGACATCTACACAATGGAATACTATGCTGCTGTATAAAGGAAGAAGCTCCTACCATTTGCAACAGCATGGATGGAGCTGGAGAGCATTATGCTAAGTGAAATAAGTCAGTCAGAGAAAGATAAATATCACATGATCTCACTCATTTGTGGACTATAACGAACATAAATCGATGAACAAAACAGATCTGGAGACAGAAGCATCCATCAAATGCTCAAACCTCAGAGGGAAGGTAGGGGAGGGTGGGGTAAGGAGGAGAGATCAACTAAAGGACTTGTATGCATGCATATAAGCATAAGCGATGGACGCAGACAACAGAGGGCAGGACTGGGGGGATGGGAGGGACAATGGGAGGATAAGGACATATTTGTAATACCTTAATCAATAAAGAAAAAAAAGCTGCCATTGACGCTTAAAATCCTGAAAAACAAAAACAAAACCTAACATTTGATTAGAACAGAGTGATTAACTCTGAGTCATTGACTTTTGCAGGGTAGAGGGGAATGATGGACCTGTTCATTATCTTGATTGTGATGATGGTATCACAGTGTATGCATATGTTCAAATTAATCAAATTGAATACATTAAGTATGGCAGGTTTTTATATACAAGTTATACCTCAGTAAATCTGCTTAAAAAAAATTACCAGTAATGCAACTCATGAGCAGGTGGACCACAGGTGCATTTTTTCTGAGCTCCTAGGTGTGAGTCCAAAGCAGCAATAGAACTTGGCTGACTTTCTGTTTCTTTAGTATTTTCTCTTTCTATTAATATTGTGTTTTTCCGTTGATTTTTAGAGAGAGGAAGTGGGGGGGAGACAGAGAGAGAGAGAAACATTGATGTGAAAGAGACACATTGATTTGTTGTCTTCTGTGCACGCCCTGGCCAGGGCCGGGGATCAAGCCTGCAACTGAGGTACATGCCCTTGACCAGAATCAAACCCGGGACCCTTCAATCCAAGGACTGATGCTCTATCCATTGAGCCAAATCAGCTAGGGCTCCTGTCTGAGATTTTAGAATTGAAAATATATGCTCTATTTCTCTGTATGTGTAGGGGTCTGTAAATCAGAAATGTCTTTACTTGTACAAATTAAAAAGGATTAGATAAACATGAACTATTTTTACAGTAATATTCAAATATTTCAAAGTAATTTTTCTATTAAGCATTATTTGGTTAGAACAGACTGATTCTCTGTGAGTCATTTTTAAAATTTTGGTATAACCCTAAGGAAAATAGTAACTGCTGGTTCTTAGAGAAAAAATTTAATGTAAGGAAATGGTTGAGTAAGTGTTAGAATATTTTAAAAAAAGCAAAAAGGGAAGAGGTTGGAGTTATCAGAACCTCAAATTTCAGAGAAGGGGCTTCAGAGAGCTGATGCCAGTACTTCTGAGGGGAGCAATGAAGCTGGTTGTGTCTATACATGTCAGAAAGTAATGCTGGAGACTAGAACCAACTGCTAGGGCAGTGATGGTGCAAATAGCAAGCAAAGGAAGAAATAGTCCCTTCCAGCCTCTTCAGGTACCTACTGCTGGTGGTGGAAGCTGACAGGAAGCCAGCTAAGGAAAGAAAAATGTAGTTTGCAGAGTTCCAGTCCCGATTCACAAAGGGAATCAGGACTGGAGTTCAAAGAGATAGTTTAAAAAGTGACACATTTAACACTTTGAATGAAACAGATATTCAAAGAACTGGTCCCAGGTTCCGTTAATTAAATTTTTATTTTATTTTCATGGCAATCATAGCAAGAAAGAATACCTGAGAGGCATGATGTAGAGCAGGGTGAGCAAATTTCCTATAAGGATCAGATTTTATTTTTTTTTTTATTTTTTTTTTAAAATATATTTTATTGATTTTTTACAGAGAGGAAGGGAGAGAGATAGAGAGTTAGAAACATCGATGAGAGAGAAACATCGATCAGCTGCCTCCTGCACACCTCCTACTGGGGATATGCCCGCAACCCAGGTACATGCCCTTGACCGGAATCGAACCCGGGACCTTTCAGTCCGCAGGCCGACGCTCTATCCACTGAGCCAAACCGGTTTCGGCAAGGATCAGATTTTAAATATTTGAGGCTTTACAGGCCATAAGATCTGTCTCTAATACTTGGCTTTGCCTTTATAGCACAAAAGCAGCCTTAGACAATATGTAACAAATCCTATATAATAAAAGCCTAATATGCTAAGTATCTGGTCATCCAGTTGTCCATTCAACCAATTAAAGTGTAATATGCTAATGATATGCTAAGGCTGCTCAACTGCTCACTATGATATGCAGTGACCACCAGGGGGTAGATGCTCAATGCAGGAGCTGCCCCCTGGTGGTCAGTGCACTCCCACAGGGGGAGCGCTGCTCAGCCAGAAGCCAGGCTCACAGCTGGCGAGCGCAGCGGCGGTGGCGGGAGCCTCTCCCGCCTCCACTGCAGTGCTAAAGATGTCCGACTGACGGCTTAGGCCCGCTCCCCGCGGGGTTTAGGCCCAGCAGTCGGACATCCCTCCCACAATCCGGGACTGCTGGCTTCTAACTGCTCACCTGCCTACCTTCCTGATTGCCCCCAACCACTTCTGCCTGCCAGCCTAACCCCTAACCGCTTCTCTGCTGGCCTGATTGATGCCTTACTATTTCCCTGCCGGCCCGATCACCCCCAACTTCCCTCCCCTCCCAGCCTGGTCGCCCCCAACTGCCCTCCCCTGTTGGCCCAATCGCCCCCAACTGCCCTCCCCTATAGGCCTGCTCGCCCACAACTGCCCTCCCCTGCTAGCCTGATCGCCCACAACTGCTGTCCCCTGCCGGCCATCTTGTGGTGACGTCGCGCCAGGGCATGACACCACCTAGGCTTTTATTATATAGGATATTTTACCACACACAAAAAAATGATGTAACTTTACTTGCATCTTTAACTTCTTGTTATAGAGCATCACTCTTTGCTCAGATATCTCAAATACTGGCATGAAACCTCATAAGGTGTCAGTTAACCATCCATACATTAAATTCATAAAGATTGATTTCTTGTTGGTTTTAGTAAAAAGAATGTAAATAAAATATTTAGTACAGTCTCTCTACTCCCAGTAGACCATCCTGTGCACATCTGGGTATGCACACACCCACTGTATTAGAGACCTGTTTCCTAATAGAATGGTTTTACTTAATATTGAGGCAGTACATTAATAATTTTGCAAACCGGACTTTTTCTCTAGTTCTTTCCTTGCCAACATACATTGCTGATGGAGTTATCCTGACTTTGTGTTTTCATGCCTACTCTCCCATTCCTAATCCAGCTCTGCTTTTCATCCATATTTCTTGAACACTTTATATAAGCTTCTATTATAACACTCATCACATCATATTTTATTTATTTGCTTATATATCTCTCCTCCTCCCTTTTTGAGTAGCATGTCTTGGTTATATACTATATTCCCAGCACCTAGCTGTGGCACACAACATGCTCTGACTAAATTATTGGAATCAGAACTTACCCAGCCATTGACAAGCTTCTTAGTAGTTCATAATTAATCTGAGCTATTTTTGGTGGTTCAGCCAGCTCTTCCTTCCAAGTGTAATTTTGGTCAGCTTTAGTTTTTTTCCAGAGGTCTAAATCTCATTTTTACTGCCAGCCACAGCCCTTTTTCATACCAGTATTTGGCAGTTAGGAAGATTAGAACACCAGTTACATTTGCAGAGTCCATAGCTTTCAGAATAATTATTGTAAGT
The DNA here is from genome assembly GCF_964212035.1 of Myotis nattereri. Lineage (NCBI taxonomy): Eukaryota > Metazoa > Chordata > Mammalia > Chiroptera > Vespertilionidae > Myotis > Myotis nattereri. The sequence continues at coordinate 110,313,433 of NC_138075.1, forward strand.
AATCTTGCTGGTGTTGGTTAATTCATTAAATACCTACTGACTCGGTGCTATGTGCTAGAAATCCTGCTGGGGATACACAGTGAGCATTTTACATACAAGGGAACTGAGAAGTTGGATGACAGGTATAAGATTCTATATCGAGTGAACTGACAGAACTGTGACGAGATCCTAGGCCTCCTGACTCATGGCCCATTGGGTGGAAGGGAGTTGCTCTGAGAAGAGTTAGAGCAGGATAGTTGGGATGGTACTTGTAAGAGGGTTTGTTTATGATCATCCTAACCTCTACTTGTGTATTTTCAGTAATTGAGGAGCCTAGTGTCTTCAAGGAAGTACCTTACATTTATTTAGACCATGTTGGAGGTTCAGTTTGGCATACCGGGCACCTGGTCCAACCTTTCAGGTGGTCAGATGAGGATCAGAGTACAAACTCAATTCAGGATTCTCTTGGAATGAATGGTTTGGAGAATTCTGTGGGGTCTTATGCCTTCGCTGCTAGGAGAGTAATTGACTGATGTGTGTCAGCCAAATGGAGTCTTAGAGACAAAGGGTGCCTGGCTGCCCTGTTGCTGATGTGTATCTTGGTGTGGCCTCTGCAGGATCAGGTCAATATGGTCCTTGTCATTATTTGATGTTTCAGAAATTGTTTACCCAGAAGTGATAATTTTTGAGAAAAGAGATCACATTAATCCAAAGATCTAAGGACAGGTTTATAAGTCAAAATACCTACTTAGCCCGGCCAGTGTGGCTCATTGGTTGAGAATTAACCTATGAACCAGGAGGTCACAGGTTTGATTCCCCGTCAGAGTACGTGCCGGGGTTACAGGCCCGATCCCCAGGGAGAGGCATGCAGGAAGTAGCTGATTGATGATTCTCTCTTATCGTTGATGTTTCTATCTCTCCCTCTCCCTTCCTCTTTGAAATCAATAAAAATATATTTTAAAATAATGATGTATAGTGGGAGATGTATATCTGGCTCAGAATCTGGAATCTGTCTAAACCAGGGATTCTAACCCACTGGGCTCTAGCCTGGTGCCAAATTAAAAATCAGAAGGTTGCTTGCTTGCTAAGAAAGAATTAAGAGCTGGTTGAATAGTATCTTCCTATGAGTGTCTGTCACATTGAAGTATTCTTTCTTAATTGCTTAACATTCAGAATCAAACCACCCAGACTTGTAGGAGGAGACTACTGTATTTTTGCCCTTTTGCTTTTTGATATTCAGTTGTCAAAAAAGCCTCTCTTAGCCCCGGCCTGTGTGGTTCAGTTGGTTGGAGCATTGTCCCATACACGGAAAGGTGGCAGTTTTGATTTCTGATCAGGGCACATACCTGTGTTTTGGGTTTAATCCCTAGTCAGGGTACAGGATATGTGAAGGAGGCAACTGACCAAGTTTCTCTCACATCGATGTTTTTTACTCTTTCTCTCAAATGAATTTTTAAAAAATTAAGCCCTGTGCCGTAACCGGTTTGGCTCAGTGGATAGAGCGTCGGCCTGCGGACTGAAAGGTCCCAGGTTCGATTCCGGTCAAGGGCATGTACCTTGGTTGCGGGCACATCCCCAGTAGGAGATGTGTAGGAGGCGGCTGGTCGATGTTTCTCTCTCATCGATGTTTCAGACTCTCTATCCCTCTCCCTTCCTCTCTGTAAAAAATCAATAAAATATATTAAAAAAAAAAAATTAAGCCCTGGCCATTGTTGCTCAGTAGTTGGAGTGTCATCCTGCGTATTGAAGGGTGGTGGGTTTGATTCCCTGTCAAGGGCACATACCTGGATTGCAAGTTCAATCCCCTGCCTGGTTGGGGCACCTGCAGAAGGCAACCAATCAGTGTGTCTTTCTCACATCAGTGTGTGTGTGTGTGTGTGTGTGTGTGTGTGTGTGTGTGTGTCTCCCCCCCCCCCCCACCCCGCCACCATCCCTCCCTCCATTCAACTCGTTAAAAATCAATGGGGCGGGGGAATATCCTCAGGTAAGGATTGCAACAACAACACAATTTTTTTTAAAAGCCTGTCATTACCAGTTTCCTTCGGGAGAGAGAACTGGTTTAAACTTCCAGGAGTACCACTGATTTTCTTGTTATTATTATTATTTAATCCTCTCCCAAAGATACGTTTTTCATTGATTCTAGAGGGAGGGAGGGAGGGAGGGAGGGAGAGAGGAGAGAGAGAGAGAGAGAGAGAGAGAAAGAGAGAGAGAGAAACATTGATTGGCGGCTGCCTTTCGTTCACACCCCGACCAGGGATTGAACCCGTAACCTGGGCATGTGTCCTGACCAGGAATTTGGTATTATGCTGTAGTCAACTGAGCCACACCGGCCAGGGCAGTACTGCTTATTTTATATTCACTATTACTTGGGTAATATATAAAATCTATTATTTCATGAAATTTGTGGTAGTTTGTGCTACTTAATATGATTGAAGAATAGCTTACCATCTTCACTTTGATTCCTGTAACGCTCTCCACAAAGGACTGATGCATTTTCTACTTCCACTGAGCACTTTTCTGTGGGCACACTGAATTTAGTTCCTATTTTTTTCTCCAGGGTCATCTAGTAGCAGGCACCCAAATCAGGCAACTCCAAAGAAAAGTGGTTTAAAGAATGGCCAAATGAAGAATAAAGATGACGAGTGCTTTGGGGATGATATTGAAGAGATCCCAGACACAGATTTTGATTTTGAAGGGAACCTAGCCCTATTTGACAAGGCAGCTGTGTTTGAGGAGATTGATACATATGAGAGGAGAAGTGGTACCCGTTCCAGGGGTATCCCAAATGAAAGGCCTACTCGGTACCGCCATGATGAGAACATCCTGGAGTCAGAGCCCATAGTCTACCGACGGATCACAGTGCCCCACAATGTGAGCAAGGAGTTCTGCACAGGTGAGTTTTGCACAAGATCCCACATCCTCCTGGCTGCTCTCCCCTTCCTGTTATGCTTGGAACAGAATGACCCAGATTCTGACTTAGAGTCTTATAGTAGGAATTAATTAAAGTGGCTTGGTGGTTGGCAATTATTGTCTCTTGGGGATTATGGCCAATACAACATAATTACCTATCATTGTGAGGGAGTTGATTTCTCTACATGTCCATTTATATCCTGCATCTGGCAGAATCTGTTCTGCAATTTATTTAGTACTAAAGACTGGTGCACGAAATTCATGCACGGGTAGGGTCCCTAGGCCTGGCTGGCAGTCAGGGCTGATGTGTGGGGTGACTGGTGGGGCGATTGGGGCCCCCTTGCACCCACCTGGGCTGGCCTAGTGCCGCTGGTCTCCTCCCTCTGCAGAGTGACGGGTGGGGTGATGGGGGCGGGGGGCGGGCACTGGCACCTGCCTTGGCTGGTGGCCTGATGCCGCCTGCTCACTGGCCCCACCCCCCACTGCCACTGCTGGTCAGAGCCTGCGGGCTGGGGGCAGCTCCTGTGTTGAGCATCTGCCCCCTGTTGGTCAGTGCACATCATAGCGACTGGTCGTTCCACCATCAGTTGATTTGCATATTAGGGTTTTATTATATAACACTAGAGGCCCAGTGCACAAAAATTTGTGCACTCGGGGGAGTGGGGAGGGCCCCTCAGCCCGGCCTGTGCCCTCTCGCAGTCTGGGACCCCTCGGGAGATAACGACCTGCTGGCTTAGGCCTGCTCCCGAGTGACAGAGGGCAGGCCCAATCCCTAGGTGCAGCCCTGGTCAGGCTCAGAGCAGGGCTGATTGGGGAGTTGGGGCGCTGCCCCCTGTCATGCACAGAACAGGGCAGATCGGGAGGTTGCAATGCCACCCTCAGTCAAGCTCAGGGTAGGGCCGATTGGGGGGTTGGGGCACCGTCCCCTGTCACACTCAAGGCAGGGTTGATGGGGAGGTTATGGCGCCACCCCCTGTCACGCACAGAGCAGGGCCAATCAGGGGGTTGGGGCAATGCCCCCTGTCACTCACAGAGCAGGGCCCATCAGGGGAGTTGGGGCTCCGTACCCTGTCACGCACAGAGCAGGGCCGATCAGGGGGTTGAGGAGCTCCCCCCGTCACTCACAGAGTAGGGCCGATAGGGGAGTTGGGGCGCCGCCACTGTCACAGTCAGGGTAGGGCGGATCAGGGGGTTGGGGCGCCGCACCCTGTCACACTCAGGGCAGGGCCGATGGGGAGGTTATGGCTCTACCCCATCACACACAGAGCAGGGCCCGTGGGGGGCGGTCAGGGCGCCACCCTCTATCACCCACAGAGCAGGGCCGATCAGAGGGTTGGGGTGCCGCCACTGTCACACTCAGGGCAGGGCCGATGGAGAGGTTATGGCTCTACCCTGTCACACACAGAGCAGGGCCTGTGGGGGGGGAGGGGGGCACCGCACCCTGTCACACACAGAGCTGCAGGGTGATCAGGGTGTTGGGAAGCTCCCCCCTATGAGGCACAGAGCAGGGCTGATCAGGGGGTTGGGGCGCATTCCCCTGTCACGAACAGAGCAGGGCGGATAGGGAGGTTGTGGCCCTGCCTCCTGTCACACACAGAGCCACAGGGCGATCAGGGGGTTTGGGCGCTGCCCCCTGTCAACGCTGATCCCAGTGCTGGGAGGCCTCGCGGCTCCGCTGATCCCGGTGCTGGGAGGCATGTTACCCTTTTACTATATAGGATAGAGGCCTGGTGCACAGGTGGGGGCCGGCTGGTTTGCCCTGAAGGGTGTCCCGGATCAGGGTGGGAGTCCCCACTGGGGTGCCTGGCCAGCCTGGATGAGGGGATGATGGCTGTTTGTAGCTGGTCACACAGCCTTCAGGGTGGGGGTCCCCACTGGGGTGCCTGGCCAGTCTGGGTGAGGGGCTGAGGGCTGTTTTCAGGCTGGTGGGTGACTGAAGCTCCCAATCGCTCCTTTTTATCTTTTTTCTTTTTTTTTATTCTGGGCCAGCTTTAGCTCTGAGTCTTGGCTCCAGCTCTTAGGCCTCGGCTGCTGAAAGCAGGTATCTGGTTTGTTTGGGTTCTATAATCGAAACACTGTTTCAACTCAAGCTCTGAGATCCCGGCTGGCTGAAAGCAGGTTTCTGGGGTTTTGTTTAGCTTCTATATTTGTAAAAATGTTTCAAACTGCAAGCTCAGAGGCCGGCAGCGGCAGGCGGAGAACGTTAGCTTCCTCCGTCACTGAAGCAAGCAAGCCTCATGTTCGCTTCAAGCTGCCTGGCTGCTGGCCGCCATCTTGGCTGGCAGTTAATTTGCATATCATCCTAATTAGCCAATGGGAAGGGTAGTGGTTGTACGCTAATTACCATGTTTCTCTTTTATTAGATAGAATGTTATGATTAATAACTAAAGGCATATGGGCCAACTATCTAGATTCACATAATCCAATCTATTTTCACCTTGGCTTCCCTGTATTGCCTGAACATTTTAGCAGAAGTTTAACTCTTCATTAATTATTTGCTGTGGTAAAAAACAGTTGGAGATGAATGTTTGAAACCACTGGTTAAAATTAGGGTTTCAGTAAATTACATTTGTTTACTACACTGTCTTCATCTCCTGCTAGCCCTGGTCATTGAGGGTTGACTAGTCATAATTGTCATATAACAAAACAGTACCTTGGTAATTGTGTATATCACTGTATATGATAATCTAGAGCAGTGGTGGGCAAACTTTTTGACTCGAGGGCCACAATGGGTTCTTAAACTGGACCGGAGGGCCGGAACAAAAGCATGGATGGAGTGTTTGTGTGAACTAATATAAATTCAAAGTAAACATCTTTACATAAAAGGGTACGGTCTTTTTTTTCAATAGTTTTATTCATTTCAAACAGGCCGGATCCGGCCCGCGGGCCGTAGTTTGCCCACGGCTGGTCTAGAGTCTATTACCCCAGTGCTTTTTAAGTTTCTTTTTCTTTTTTTTTTTTTTAGCAGTAGAGTCTTCAAACATATAAAAGCAGGTAAAAGCAGCTGTGGTAGAGGTGTTCTTCCTCATCTCTGTCCCTTCCTCCCAAACCACATTCTTAACGGGGCTTCTTGGAATATAGTTTGAAAACCATTGTTATAGAATTATCTTAAGCTAAAGTGGGAATCATAATCATTTTAATAGGTAGAGAAGAAACTGAGTAATTGGTTTGAAGTTTTGAATGTAAATTTTGAATGCTAGTAGTGCTTATAGGGAGAATTATGGAGCCAGCTTAATTATATGGAAAAGAATCAGATCTGACATGGCTTTTTTTTTTTTTTAATATGTTTTTATTGATTTCAGAGAGAGGAAGGGATAGGGAGAGAGAGAAACATCAATGATGAAAAACATCAATCGGCTGCCTCCTGCACAGCTCCTACCGGGGATCAAGCCTGCACCTCAGGCATGTGCCCTTACTAGGAACTGAACTGTTCATGGTGGATGCTCAACCACTGAGCAACACCAGCCAGGCTGGCAATGGCTTTTGTAGACAGCTATAGAGCTCTATTGTATTTGGTTTTGCTGTGTGTAGAAGTTTGTACCTGCTTTTCATGTGAAGAAAAAAAAAAGACTGTCAAGCTAAGAACGACTCCTAAATTGTTTTCATCTATCACTAGCAGACTCTGGCAGAGATGCCTCTTTACTAAGGTAGTTTCCTAAGTGTCATTGAGTGTATCTTGCTGAACTTTGATTTTTACCACCTATGTAAAGGCAAACAGCGTAGTTCAGAATCAGGCTTAATTTAACTTGCCATGTTTTAAGTTTTTCAAAGGCAGCTCTCATCCAGCAGTTCAGGTAGTAGTACCTCAGGTCTGCCATTCCTCTACCTCTGACTGCTCCCCTCTTACTGCCTCTGCTGGTAGCTCTTTGGAGTGAGGTGGTTGGTCATTCAGTATGTGGTTTCCCTGGAATTCCTAAGCTCAGGGAGATGATAGCCTGCCTTGGAGTGAAGTAACTAACTGGGAGAGAATAACAGGGAGAATCAATAAAGTGTCAACAGGACTAAGGCATGGAAATGAAGCCCTTTTGCCTAGCAGGGTTTATGTTGGAAAAGGAGTCAGCAAACAGTTATCTTCCTGAGCAGTTTCTACCCGTGATTTTTATCTCAGCTTCAGATCCTAGGCATAAATAAGCCTCAAAGCAGGTTTTACGGAATGTTATTCAGATATTGCATAGATGGGGACACTTTTCCAATTGGATCGACTACCCGAATGTTAGGATCAGAATAAGGCAAACTATCTGGAATACGTGGGGAAACAACCTAGGTTCATACAATGTTAGTGTTAAGTTACTTGCTTACCTAGTATTATACTTTCCTCTTCTGACTGCAGTTAACAGGAAGGAGAATATAGTATGAGAAGGTCAATTTAATGGCAAAATAGACTATAGTCTTTTCTCTTTAGTATGCCCTCAGAAATTGGCCAACTTAGATCAGCCATTACACGAAAAGTGGCTTGGATAGCTACTCAATCTAGCCTTGTGGCATTCATGTTCTAGAACAGTGATGGCGAACCTTTTGAGCTCGGCGTGTCCGCATTTTGAAAAACCCTAACTTAACTCTAGTGCCGTGTCACATATAGAAATTTTTTGATATTTGCAACCATAGTAAAACAAAGATTTATATTTTTGATATTTATTTTATATATTTAAATGCCATTTAACAAAGAAAAATCAACCAAAAAAATGAGTTCGCGTGTCACCTCTGACACGCGTGTCATAGGTTTGCCATCACTGTTCTAGAACCTCAAATACCTTGTTTTCTACTAATCCCCAGACCCAGAGAGGCAACAGAAGAAAAGTAACTACCCATTTGGTGATGGCTGGGGTTTTAGGTTCTGAGAGCTCACTGCTGGTATTCCATATACTACTGCATGCCAAGTGGTGTTAACAGTTTATAAGACATTACTATTGCTTATACTTCTTCTCTTGGCAATACTCTTCACCAACTGTGGGTGCTAAGAGGGAACAATGGTATAAAAGTTCTGTTGATTGGGGAAACACATTCAGGAAGCAACTAAATTTAACTCTTGATTTAAGACAAGTCTTTTCTCTCTGGAAAGCCCTTTTGAGTCTTTTGACAGTACAGGCAGTCCTCGGGTTACGTCAGACTTGATGCACCTTGTTTCATGGTTATGTCGCCATCTCCCATCCTATCTAATAATAGACAAACATGGTAATTAACCATACCTCTGACACGCATCCCATTGGCTAATCAAGGTGATATGCAGATTAACTGCCAACCAAGATGGCGGCTGGCAGCCAGGCAGCTGAAGCGAACAGGAGGCTTGCTTGCTCCAGTGATGGAGGAAGCCAAGGTTCCCTGCCTGCTGCTGCCGGCCTCTGAGCTGCACTTTAAGAAACAATGTTGCAGTTATAGAAGCTAAACAAACCCCAGAAACCTGCTTTCAGGCAGCCGGGCCTCAGACCTGGAGCTGCAGCAGTGTTTCAATTATAGAAGCCAAACAAACCCACATACCTGCTTTCAGCAGCCGAGGTCTCAGAGCTGGAGCTGAGCCTCAGAGCTAAAGCCGGCTCTCAGTTCCAGTGATAGCCATAGAAGGTAAATAAATCCCAGAATAAAAAATAAAGAAAAAAAGGAGAGGTTGGGAGCTTCAGTCACCTGCCAGCCTGAAAACGGCAGCCTGAAAAGAGCCCTCAGCCCTCACCCAGACTGGCCAGGCACCCCAGTGGGGACCCCCACCCTGAAGGCTGTGTGACCAGCTGCAAACAGCCATCATCCCCTCATCCAGGCTGGCCAGGCACCCAAGCGGGACCCCCACCCTGATCCGGGACACCCTTCAGGGCAAACCAGCTAGCCCCCACCCATGCACCAGGCCTCTATCCTATATAGTAAAATGGTAATAGGCAAACTAACCCTAACAGCAGAAGGACTGGGAATTACTGGTCACTATGACACAGACTGACCACCAGGGGGCTGACGCTCAATGCAGGAGCTGCCCTCTGGTGGTCAGGGCACTCTCACAGGGGAGGAGCTCTGCTAGGCCACAGTACAGCCATCAGCCTGGCTTGTGGCTGAGAGGTGGTGGTGGGAGCCTGTCCTGCCTCCTCAGTAGCGCTAAGGATGCCCGACTGCAGTTTAGGCCTGCTCCCCGCTTGCAAGTGGGCATCCCCCTAGGGCTGCTGGGCTGCCAGAGGGATGTCTGATTGCCATCTTAGGCCCAATCCCCCGGAGAGCGGGCCTAAGCCAGCAGGTGGTCATCCCCTGATGGGTCCCAGACTGTGAGAGGGCACAGGTCGGGCTGAGGGATCCCCCCCCCCCGCCCCGCCCCCTGAGTGCACAAATTTTTGTGCACTGGGCCTCTAGTTTATTTATTAAAAAAAAGTTCCTTCATTTCGATGTATGTACATATGTGCTTTATGTTTTTTATTATCTACCACTAGTAAAGGTCAGGAATTCTTATCTTTTTTTAAAATTTTTTTTACTGTTTCACTTCATTACTGCTGTGTTTGCGCTCCATGTGAGTGACGTAGGTGCTTATGTAGGCAGGTTCCAACTTACAGTGAAAATTGCGTTACGTCGCGCCGTAGGAATAGATCTCTGACATAACCCAAGGACCTATTGTACTGTTGTCTCCAGCAGTCACAGCCTATCAGATATTCCTCCAGCTTGGACCTACTCTGCTAAATAATGATATCAGAGGCCACATCCGTGTGTGTTAGGTTTGGCTATAAAATGCTAGATGCATGTGAACACTCGAGGTCCCCAAAGAACACTGGTCAGGAGAGTGGTAAGGCCTCAGAGAATTTTTGCTCAACACTCATAATATTCTAAACAAAATATTTAAGACACATTTGGATCAGTCAAAATTCTGTGTGTCGAGTATGTTTCCCTCCACGTCCCGCATGGATTAGGGTTCGGGATTTGAAAGAGGAGCCGCACACAAATGAGAGAGAGAAGAGACAAGAGACAATTTGGAAATATTGGGGAGCCAGGCGGGCAAGTCCAACTCAAGGAGAGGAACTTCCCCCAATGCTCAGGCTGCTCCAACCTTTTATTTGATCTGGGGTAGCCCTAGGGTAAGGAGGTTTGTCTGGGGTAGCCCTAGGGTAAGGAGGTGTATCTGGGGTAGCCCTAGGGTAAGGAGGTTTCAATGACACACAGATACCGGCATGATTAAAGGTAGGGAGGTTGCTTCAGCTACCATTATCTAGATCAGGGGTGGGCAAACTTTTTGACTCGAGGGCCACAATGGGTTCTTAAACTGGACCAGAGGGCCGGAACAAAAGCATGGATGGAGTGTTTGTGTGAACAATACATGTTAACACTGCTGCTGGTGAAGGAGCAGAGGGGAGAGCAAGAGAACCCTCCGCTCTTTCGGCTCCGCGGGCCGGATAGAACAGCCGAACGGGCCGGATCCGGCCCGCGGGCCGTAGTTTGCCCATGGCTGATCTAGATTAACTGGGTGGTGCACAGCCCTGACTGTTGCTAGGGCTTCAAGGTTACTAACTCTGTCTATACTCAGCTAGTGAAGACAATAAATGGACTTCGACATCAGCTGTGCTTATTGAAAGTTATTCAAAGACAGTCCTTGTGTTCAGGTTATTAAAATGTACTGGGAAATGGCAATCTATTTATATAAAAACCCTGGGTATAATGCCCGTCATGTCCAAGGCTTGACTAACGGGAAGGAAGTCAGTCCTGCAGGGGGTGCCTTGGCAACGGCTGCGCCCTCCCTGAGCTGTTTCCCGCAAGGGGGAGGTTTGAGGCAGGAACCCGCCCTAAGAGCATGGACGCACTGAATCCTGGGTCGCCTTGCCAAGGGCTGTGCTCTCCCAGAGCTGTTTCCCATGAGGGCGAGGTTTGAGGCAGGAATCTGCCCTCAGAGCATGGATGCACTGAGTCCTGGGTCACCTTGCAAAGGACTGCACCCTCACCGAGCTGTTTCCCTCGAGGGTGGGGTTTGAGGCAGGAACCCGCCCTCGGAACGTGGATACACTGAGTCCTGAGTCTCCTTGCCAAGGACTGTGCCCTCCCTGAGCTGTTTCATGTGAGGCCTGAGGGAAGTACCCACCCTCGGAGCACCAGGAGTGCCCAGCGGCAGTCAGTTCTGGGTTGCTGAGGCGGAGGGCACAGCGTGGTAGAATTCTGGTTCTGGCCCAGCAGGGGACGTGGTTGGCCTTCAAACCAGACCCTGACAGTAGGGAGGAGGGAGCCCCATTCCTCTCAGAATCTACTGTTGGATAGCTTGCTGTCAGTGGCCTGCCAGCCAAGAAACCCATTCTCCTACACCCCAGACCCTGACAGGAGGGAGGAGGGAGCCCCATTCCTCACGGAATCCACAGCTGGCCAGCTTGCTGTCAGGGGCCTGCCAGTTAGGAATCCTATTCACCTGCATATCTGTATAAAGTTTTAATACATTATATTAGAGGTCGTGGTGGTACTGTTTTACCCACAGCGTCTACAGGAATTGCTGCAAATTTACTTCCCAGTGGAAGGACCTTGCATTCCCAATATAAATTACCAATTCCATTAAATGAAACTTCAATTTCTAGACTCGATATAAACAGTGAAGTTGCTAAAACTATTAAAAAGGCCCAACTTCTCATTATTGATGAATGCACAGTGGCATCCAATCATGCTATAAACGCCATTGACAGATTACTAAGAGAATTACGAATATGAATGTTGCATTTGGTAGGAAAGTTCTCCTTCTTGGAGGGGATTTTTGACAATGTGTCAGTATTGTACCACATGCTATGCGATCGGCCATAGTACAAACGAGTTTAAAGTAAGTACTCTAGTGTCTGGGGATGTTTCAGAAAGTTGTCTCTTACAACAAATATGAGATCAGAGGAATCTGCTTATAGTGGATGGTTAGTAAAACTTGGAGATGACAAACTTGATAGCAGTTTCCATTTAGGAATGGATATTATTGAAATCCCCTGTGAAATGATATGTAACGGATTATTGAAGCTACCTTTGGAAATACAATATCTATAGATAATATTAAAAGTATATCAAAACGTGCAATTCTTTGTCCAAAAAAATGAGCACGTTCAAAAATTAAATGAAGAAATTTTGGATATACTCAATGGAGATTTTCACACATATCTGAGTGATGGTTCCATTGATTCAACAGATGATGCTGAAAGGAAAATTTTCCCATCAAGTTTCTTAATAGTATTACTCTTTTGGGAATGCCGTGTCATAAATTAAAATTGAAAGTGGGTGCAATCATCATGCTATTGAGAAATCTTAATAGTAAATGAGGTCTTCGTAATGGTACCAGTTTTATTATCAAAAGATTACAACCTAACATTATCGAAGCTGAAGTATTAACAGGATCTGCAGAGGGAGAGGTTGTTCTGATTCCAAGAATTGATTTGTCCCCATCTGACACTGGGCTCCCATTTAAAGTAATTTGACAACAGTTTCCCATGATGCCAGCATTTGTGATGACTATTAATAAATCACAAGGACAAACTCTAGACAGTAGGAATATTCCTACCCGAACCCGTTTTCCGACATGATCAGTTATATGTTGCTTTCTCTCGAGTTCGAAGAGCATGTGACGTTAAAGTTAAAGTTGTAAATAGTTTATCCTAAGGAAAATTAGTCAAGCACTCTGAAAGTGTTTTTACTCTTAATGTGGTGTACAGGGAGATATTAGAATACGTTTAATCACTTTAACAGTCATTGTTAGCATCACTGTTGTTTTTATTTTTATTTTTTTTAATATATTATTGATTAAGATATTACATATGTGTCCTTGTCCCCACGTTACCCTCTACCACCCCTCCCCCCCCCCCAGCTCATGCCCTCACCCACCCGTTGTCCGTGTCCATTGGTTAGGCCTATATGCTTGCAATATAAGTCCTTTGGTTGATCTTTCCCCCTTACCCCTACCCTCCCCTACCTTCCCTCCAAGGCCCAACAGTCCAATCAATGCCTCTCCATCTCTGGATCAGTCCTTGTTCATCAGTTTATGTTGTTCATTAAATTCCACAAATGAGTGAGATCCTGTGGTATTTATCCGCTCTCCAGTTCCATCCATGCTGTGGCAAATGGTAAGAGTTCCTTTTTCTTCTTCCTCTTCTTAAAGAATACCTTTCAGCATTTCATATAATGCTGGTTTGGTGGTGATGAACTCCTTTAGCTTTTTCTTATCCGTGAAGCTCTTTATCTGACCTTCTATTCTGAATGATAGCTTTGCTGGATAAAGTAATCTTGGTTGCAGGTTCTTGCTATTCATCACTTTGAATATTTCTTGCCACTCTCTTCTGGCCTGCATGGTTTCTGTTGAGAAATCAGCTTACAGTCGTATGGGTATTCCCTTGTAGGTAACTGACTGTCTTTCTCTTGCTGCTTTTAAGATTCTCTCTTTATCTTTTGCTCTTGGCATTTTAATTATGATGTGTCTTGGTGTGGTCCTCTTTGGATTCCTTTTGTTTGGGGTTCTCTGCGCTTCCTGGACTTGTAAGTCCATTTCTTTCACCAGGTGGGGGAAGTTTTCTGTCATTATTTCTTCAAAAAGGTTTTCAATATCTTGCCCTCTCTCTCCTTCTGGTACCCCTATAATTCTGATGTTGGTACGCTTGAAGTTGTCCCAGAGATTCCTTACACTATCTTCATATTTTTGGAATCTCTTTTCTTTTTTCTTTTTCGGTTGGGTATTTTTTGTTTCTTTGTATTTCAAATCTTTGACTTGATTCTTGGGATCCTCTTGTCTGCTGTTGGATCTCTGTAAATTATTCTTTATTTCAGTCAGTGTATGCTTAATTTCTAGTTGGTCCTTTTTCATGTCCTCCAGGGTCTCACTATACTTATTGAGGGACTCACTAAATTTATTGGCGGTTTCCATAAAATTCTTGAAAAACCTTATAAACGTGGCCTTGAACTCTATATCCAGTCGTTTGCTTTCCTCCATTTCTGCCATTTGTGACCTGTTCCTTTGTCTCCGCATTTTGGCTGCTTCTCTGTGTTGATAGAGTGGCCCTGCGCGCCCGGTGTCCTGTAGGGCCCAGTGGCTCAGCCTCCCCAGTTACCTGCGGTGGACACTCTTGGTGCACTCTTGGTGCCTAGGTTGTTGTAGGATCACTGGGAGGAATTGACCTCCAGGACAATTGGCTGTGGGAATCAGCTGTGTCTGAAGTGGGAGAACTTTTGTGCTGAAGACACCCTTCTGGGGCAAGACTTGCTTCAGTGGGGCTTTGGTGCTCACTGAGTCTGCTCCCTGAGTGTGTCCCTTATGGATCTGAGGAGTTGCAATCTGGATGGTCCCCCTCTGATACTGGGTACAGTGGCTCCTGGATCTAAGGAGGTGCTAATTCAGCCTCTGCCTGAGGCCACACAGCAGGAGCCACGAAGAGGCTCAGCTGTGAAGCAATGCAAGCCGCTGCGGGGCCTTGGGCCTTCTCTTGGAAGTTCCGGGTCTGCCTGGCTCGGCTGCAGTTAGGTACATTCACATGCAAAAGCCTCTGCCGCAGCCTGGGTGGGGCGGGGTCTCAGGGAGTCAAAGGGCGTAGAAAGAAGCAATGGCTGATTATCCGCGCCCGGAGTCGCGCGTCTCAGTGACCCGATAATTGCTGCAAGCACCTCTGAGGGAAAGCCGCACTCAAGTTCGCCCGCTGCCCGACAGTGCAGCTTCTCCCCGTATGAGTCCTGGGTCCCCAGAGACTTCCCGGAACCGGAGTTCAGAGCAGTCGGGAGCTTGTGATTCAAAAAAAACAGCCGCGTCCTCAGGTGCCACCCTCTTTCCGTGCGCGCGCGAGCCACTGTACCTCTGCACTTCACCTCCGCAGCTCCTCTGGCTCTCAGCATGCTTTTCTTTCCTTCTAGTTGTAAAATTTACACTCAGCCAGGCTTCCTGTTGTTCTGGATGATGTCTGCTCTGTCCTTTGCGGTATTTTTCAATTGTTGTGGGAGGCGACAATTTCCCGGTGTTTATCTATGCCACCATTTTAGTTTCTCCCGTGAAATTTCCACTGTTGTTTTTATATCATGCTTTTATTGTTTTTATGTCATGTTTTTATTGTTTTCATATCATGGTTTTGTTGTTTTTATATCATGCCTCTGTTGTTATATTCTTTTGTTACTGTTTGTTTATTAAAATTTATAAATTATTTTTATATACATTTTACTAATTTCCTTTCATCTCTCACACTTCTATTATAGAGAAAGGGCAAATAGCAATATTAAAATATTTCCTCTAATTCATTCCCTTTTAATGTGCACGAACTTTTTGCACTGGGCCATTAGTATACTATATATGCCTGGCGTCCAATGAGAGTGTACTGCGTGTTCAGAAGCAGGAGAGGTCTGGAAGACTAGGCTGATCAGAGCAGGCTTCACAAAAGGAACAGGACAAAAGCCCTGAAGCATGGGCAGGATTTCATCAGACAAACATGAAGAGGATATTCATGAGTAGGCTGGGCAGGTGCTGGTGAGGAACGGTCCTCTATTGGCTGGTTTGGCCAAGGCAAAAAGTTTGTGTTGGGGAGGAGAAGGAATTAAAAATAGCTTTGGACAAAAGCACAGAGAGCCCTGTGTGCCAATGCTGTCCTTGTCCTATGGCCATGGGGAACAACTGAAAGATTCTGAAAATGACATAATCCAAATTTCTTTTTGGAAGACTTTGAGTCTATTTAGACTCAAACCTGTGAGGCAGGAAAAACATCAGTGAGAGTCTAGTTGCAGTGAGATTGCCTGATTGACGCCTAACTCCTCCCCTGCTGGCCCGATTGCCCTCCCCTGCTGGCCTGGTCCCCCCCAACTTCCCTCCACTGCTGCCTGGTCCCCCCCCCCCAACTTCTCTCCCCTGCCAGCCTGGTTCCCCCCAACTTCCCTGCTCAGCCACACTTAACAGAATCAGCCGTTGTTCACACAGCTCTCAGCGGCCCGACAGCCAGGACTCTCATTCACCGGCATCTCAGGCTGTGACAGTAGAGAGGTGTGGACTATGTCCACCTATCTATCTATTTAGACTGGTATCATGATAGAATTCAGGGTAGAATTCAGGGAATTTGATAGGTAATATGCAATAGGTAATAGGTCAGGACACTCTCACATGGGAGGAGCTCTGCTCAGCCACACTTAACAGCCTCACTATAACCCAATTTGATTATTGAAAACAAGTGGGAAAGGATCAGGTGACCAAGAAGATTGAAAGGCATTAAACCTGTGAGGCAGGAAAAACATCAGTGAGAGTCTAGTTCAGCCGTGGGCAAACTACAGCCCGCGGGCCGGATCTGGCCCGTTTGAAATGAATAAAACTAAAAAAAAAAAAAGACCATACCCTTTTATGTAATGATGTTTACTTTGAATTTATATTAGTTCACACAAACACTCCATCCATGCTTTTGTTCCGGCCCTCCGGTCCAGTTTAAGAACCCATTGTGGCTCTCGAGTCAAAAAGTTTGCTCACCCCTGGTCTAGTTGCAGTGAGATTGCATGGATTTATAGCAGCTGTTCTCAACCTGTGGGTCGCATCCCCTTTGGTGGTCGAACGACCCTTTCACAGGGGTCGCCTAAGACCATCCTGCATATCAGATATTTACATTACGATTCATAACAGTAGCAACATTACAGTTATAAAGTAGCAACAAAAATTATTTTATGGGTGGGTCACAACATGAGGAACTATATTTAAAGGGCCAGAAGGTTGAGAACCACTGATTTATAGTGGGCTGAGTCCACTGACCTGTAATGCTTTGTGGCTGAGCCCAGAGAAAGCAGATACTAGAGTTACTACACTGAGGAATAGTGGTGAAGGAGTTACTAACTATTAAAGCTTTCAACAAGGAAGCTTCTGTAGAGTCAGAGAATTGAGATCCATAGCTGAAAGGGGGCTGCTGAGCCTGTTCCCTTATCTGCAAATTGGGATAATACTTTTAAAATGAGATCATGTAGAAAAGCAGCTAGTACATTGCCCTGTTTATAATTGTAACTAGAGGCCCAGTGCACGAAATTCATGCACAGGGGTGGGGGAGGCAGTGTTCCTCAGCCCAGCCTGCACCCTCTCCAATCTGTGACCCAGGGATCAGGCCTAAACTGGCAGTTGGACATCCCTCTTACAATCTGGGACTGCTGGCTCCTAACCGCTCGCCTGCCTGCCTGATTGATGCCTAACTCCTCCCCTGCTGGCCCGATTGCCCTCCCCTGCTGGCCCGGTCCCCCCCAACTTCCCTCCCCTGCTGCCTGGTCCCCCCCAATTTTCCTCCCCTGCCGGCCTGGTCCCCCGCAACTTCCCTCCCCTGCTGGCCTGGTCGCCCCCAACTGCCCTCCCCTGCTGGCCTGGTCGCCCCCAACTGCCCTACCCTGCCAGCCATCTTATGACCACATGGGGCTGGCCACCTTGTGCAAGGGCATGATGGTAATTTGCTTATTACCTGTTTATTATATAGGATTTGTCAATATGTGACTTCAAATGTGAATTTCAAAGGCTGTCTCAGTAGTGTAATTTCAAAGTGTCAACTTCTACAAAATTTCTATTATGTATCAGACACAGTTCTAGATACTCTGGTAAGTCATTGTCCAGCACCTCAGGGCCTTAGAGTATAGGATAATCAGATGTATTTGGGGTGACAGGAAGGTGAGGTGAAGGTCTGGTTCAGAAGCAGCATCACTATAAGCAACATCATAATATTGACTGTTTATTGCGTATTTATTCTGTTCACATGCTTATGTCAGTTAATTTTCATGGCATTGCTGTGAGGTTACACTGTTACCTCCATTTTTTTTGTTATCCCCATTTTTCTGGAGTTAAATGTTCCAGTATATCTTTCATTGGGAATGACTTTTAAAGTTTTTTGAATTCTTCATTCCCAGGTTCTATTAAATTCCTCTCAGGTTTTTCTATTCAAGAACCTTTTCTTTTGGGTAGAATTTTTATTTCTACCATTTGTTTGCCACCTTGTAGCCTTCTTCTGTCCTCAAGTACTTGGACGCCCAGATGGGAGGCTGGGGATTGTTATTGGTGCAGGCTCTGAATCTCCGCAATTAACCCACCTGCTTGGCCTAAGGGTGTACTCTGCCTCTACACTACGTGTCTGCTAAGATTTAGAGAGCAGCAAGTGTATGAAATGACCTGAAGTACACTAGTTACTGTCTTCCAAGAGGATCAAGTCAAAGTTTGAGTGAGGCACTCTAGTCTGGACTCTCTTTGAGTGTAGCACTACTTACCCCACTTATGCACACCCATTTCTCTTGGTGAAAACAGTTTTCCTTCCTACTCTGAAGGGGAGCAGCTGATGAAGTCACAGTTGTTTTGTAGCTTGCCTTTCTACTTTTCCCACCATAACTAGTTAGGTCTTTGAGCTTCAGGGAAGATGATCTCATTGTCTTCTTAAACATTGACCCAGCCTATGTGGTTCCTGCCTTGATCTCCTCACGACCCCAATTCCCCATCCTTTGTTTACAGGTTAGACCACATGCTACAGGGATACCATTTCCAGGGAGGCACCTCTCCTACATTACTTATTTTAAAAGCGCCACAGAGACATATCTACACTAATAAAAGAAAGATGCTAATTGACCATACCTTTGCTACACCCACAAGCCAATCAGGAGAGTATGCAAATTAACCCAACAAAGATGGCGGTTAAATTTGCATACTGCAGGTGGGGCAGGCAGTGCCAGATGCTGCCAGGCGGTCTGGGCCCCCAGATCGGGGACCGGGGAGGCGGGCCAGGCAGCGCCAGATGCCACTGCGGGTCCGGGCCTCCAATCGGGGAAAACGGGAAGGCAGGACAGGCAATGCCAGACACTGCCCGTGGGGTCCAAGCCCCAGATTGGGGATGGGGGAGGCGGGACGGGCAGCGCCAGACGCCACTCTGGGAGGTGGAGCAGGCAGTGCCAGACGCCACCCGCATGGTCCGGTCCCCAAATTGGGGACCGGGGAGGCGGAGCAGGCAGCGCCAGACACCACCGCGGGTCCAGGCCTCCAATTTGGGACCCGGGGAGCCAGGGTGGCAGCGCCAGATGCCGCCTGGGGGTCCAGGCCCCAGATCTAGGATGGGGGAGGCAGGGTGGGCAGCTCCAGATGCCACCTGCGGGGTCTGGGCTCCAGATCGGGGACGGGAGAGGTGGGGTGGGCAGCGCAAGATGCCGCCCGCAGAGTCCAGGCCCTGATCAGGGACCCAGGGAGGTGGGGCGGGCAGCGCAAGATGCCACCTGGGGAGGCGGAGCAGGCAGCGCCAGATGCCATCCGTGGGGTCCGAGCCCCAGATCGGGGACAGGGGAGGTGGGGCAGGCAGCGCCAGATGCTGCCTGCGGGGTCCGGGCCCCAGATGAGGGACCCAGGGAGGTGTGGCGGGCAGCGACAAATGCTGCTGCGGGGTCCAGCAGAGCAAGAAAGCTGGTGGCTTGGAGGGCGTGGCTCCTCTGCCACCCCAGCTTCCTCATCATAGCTGTGGAAACTGACAGCAGGGAGGAGGAAGTCCCACCGCCACAGAATCAGCCAGAATCAGCCACTGGTCACACAGCTCTCAGTGGCCTGACAGCCAGGACTCTCATTCATCTGCATCTCAGGCTGTGACAGTAGAGAGGTGGGACTATGTCCAAAGAAAAACTGTTGATACAACGTAGCTCTGCAGCCGAAAGATGCCTGCGCTATCAACAGAAAATGTCTGCAGAGCAACATGCGTCTGATCTTGAAAGAAGGCGGCGCCTGCGACAGAATGTACCTGAAAAGCAGCTACTGGAAAAACGCTGCTCTGAAGCCAAAAAACACCGGCGTCATCGACAGAAAATGTCTAAAGACCAATGTGCCTTTGAAGTTGAAAGAAGGCGGTGGTGACGACAGAATATGTCTAGAGAACAGTCATCAACAAGTACTACCAATACCGGTAGGATCTGCCTTCTCAGCAAAAATGGAGTACATGAGGATGCAATCCTCGAACATAGTTGTGGTGGAATGACTGTTCGATGTGAATTTTGCCTATCCCTAAATTTCTCTGATGAAAAACCATCCAATGTGAAATTGACTCGATGTTGTAGCAAAGGGAAAGTCTGTCCAAATGATATACATTTTCCAGATTACCCGGCATATTTAAAAAGATTAATGACAAACGAAGATTCTGACAGTAACAATTTCATGGAAAATATTTGATCCATAAATAGTTCTTTTGCTTTTGCTTCCATGGGTGCTAATATTGCATCGCCATCAGGGTATGGGCCATACTGTTTTAGAATACACGGACAAGTTTATCACCGTAATGGAACTTTACATCCTTCGGATGGTGTTTCTCAGAAGTTTGCTCAACTTTATATTTTGGATACAGCCGAAGCTACAAGTAAAAGATTAGCAATGCCAGAAAACCAGGGCTTCTCAGAAAGACTCATGATCAACATCAACAACCTCATGCATGAAATAAATGAATTAACAAAATCGTACAAGATGCTACATGAGGTAGAAAAGGAAGCCCAATTTGAAGCAGCAGCAAAAGGTATTGCTCCCACAGAAGTAACAATGGCAATTAAATACGATCGTAACAGTGACCCAGGTAGATATAATTCTCCCCATGTAACCGAGGTTGCTGTCATATTCAGAAACGAAGATGGAGAACCTCCTTTTGAAAGGGACTTGCTCATTCATTGTAAACCAGATCCCAATAATCCAAGTGCCACTAAAATGAAACAAATCAGTATCTTGTTTCCTACATTAGATGCAGTGACATATCCTATTCTTTTTCCACATGGTGAAAAAGGCTGGGAATAGATATTGCATTAAGACTCGACAACAGGCCCTGGCTGGTTTGGCTTAGTGGATAGAGCGTCAGCCTGCGGACTGAAGGGTCCCAGGTTCGATTCCAGTCAAGGGCATGTACCTTGGTTGTGGGCACATCCCCAGTGGGGGGTGTGCAGGAGGCAGCTGGTCGATGTTTCTCTCTCATCAGTGTTTCTAACTCTCTATCCCTCTCCCTTCCTCTCTGTGAAAAATCAGTAAAATATGTTTAAAAAAAATAGACTCGACAATAGTGTAATCAATAATAATACTAGACAAAATATAAGGACACAAGTCACACAAATGCAGTATTATGGATTTCATCTCACTGTGAGGGACACGTTCAACCCTATTTTAAATGCAGGAAAATTAACAGTTTATTGTGTATTCATATTTAAAAATGGGGGCCAAACCTAACCCTAGCCCTAACCCTAACCCTAACCCTAAAAAAGAAAAAAAGAAAAAAATGGAGGCCAATCGGATAAATTTCATCAAAGCAAACCAATCTAAGTTGAGAGTTGAAAAATATAGTGATTTGATGGATTATCTCAAATCTAGATCTGAAAAGGATAATGTGCCAATTGGTAAAATAATAATACTTCCATCATCTTTTGAGGGTAGTCCCAGAAATATGCAGCAGCGGTATCAGGATGCTATAGCAACTGTAACGAGGTATGGCAAGCCCGATTTATTCGTAACCATGACATGTAACCCCAAATGGGCAGATATTGCAAACAATTTACAACACTGGCAAAAAGTTGAAAACAGACCTGACTTGGTAGCCAGAGTTTTTAATATTAAGCTGAATGCTCTTTTACATGACATCTGTAAATTCCATTTATTTGGCAAAGTAATAGCTAAAATTCATGTCATTGAATTTCAGAAATGCAGACTGCCTCACACTCACATATTATTGATATTAGATAGTGAGTCCAAATTACGTTTAGAAGATGACATTGTGACCATATAGTTAAGGCAGAAATTCCAGATGAGGACCATTGTCCTTGACTTTTTCAAATTGTAAAATCAAATATGGTACATGGACCATGTGGAATACAAAATCCAAATAGTCCATGTATGGAAAATGTTCAAAGGGATATCCAAAAGAATTTCAAAATGCGACCATTGGAAATAGTGATGGATATCCCAAATATAAACGAAGATCTGGTAGCACCATTTCTATTGGAAATAAAATTGTCAATAATACTTGGATTGTCCCTTATAACCAATATTTGTGCCTCAAATATAACTGTCATATAAATGTTGAAGTCTGTGCATCAATTAGAAGTGTCAAATATCTATTTAAATACATCTATAAAGGGCACGATTGTGAAAATATTCAAGTTTTTGAAAAAAAAATGATCAATCATGACAAAGTACAGGACTTCATTGACTCCAGGTATGTGAGTGCTCCCGAGGCTGTTTGGAGACTTTTGGGAATGCGAATGCATGACCAATCTCATGCAATCACAAGATTAGCTATTCATTTGCCAAATGATCAGAATTTGTATTTTCATACTGATAATTTTGCTGAAGTTTTAGATAGGGCTAAAAGGCATAACTCAACTTTGATGGCTTGGTTCTTATTGAATAGAGAAGACTCTGATGCACGTAATTATTATTATCGGGAGATTCTACAGCAATATGTGTTTAATAATTCTTTGTGGACAAAACGCCGAAAGGGTGTGAATAAAGTATTAGGTAGACTGTTCACTGTGAGCTTTCGAGAACCAGAACGATATTACCTTAGACTTTTGCTTCTGCATGTAAAAGGTGTGGTAAGTTTTGAGCATCTGCGAACTGTAGGAGGTGTAACTTATGATACATTTCATGAAGCTGCTAAACACCGAGGACTATTACTTGACACTATCTGGAAAGATACGCTTGATGATGCAATTATCCTTAATATGCCCAAACATCTACGGCAACTTTTTGCATACACATGTGTGTTTGGATGTTGTTCTGCTGCAGACAAATTATGGGATGAGAATAAACCTTGAAAGTTTCTATTGGAAATTACACCAAAGAGAAGGTACCTGTGTAAACTGAAACACTTGCCCTTAACGAAATTCAGGAGGTATTCACATTACATGGAATGAAATGTTCACATTTCAAACTTCTGGACTATCCTTTATTAACGAATGCAAATACATGTGATCAATTGTACGAGCAACAACAGGCAGAGGTTTTGATAAATTCTCTGAATGATGAACAGTTGGCAGCCTTTCAGACTATAACTTCAGCCATTGAAGATCAAACTGTACACCCAAATGCTTTTTCTTGGATGGGCCAGGTGGTAGTGGAAAAACATATCTGTATAAAGTTTAAACACATTATATTAGAGGTCATGGTGGTACTGTTTTACCCACAGCATCTATAGGAATTGCTGCAAATTCACTTCTTGGTGGAAGAACCTTTCATTCCCAATATAAATTACCAATTCCATTAAATGAAACTTCAATTTCTAGACTCGATATAAAGAGCGAAGTTGCTAAAACCATTAAAAAGGCCCAACTTCTTATTGATGAATGCACCATGGCATCCAGTCATGCTATAAACACCATAGACAGATGACTAAAAGAAATTATGAATTTGAATGTTCCGTTTGGTAGGAAAGTTCTCATTCTCGGAGGGGATTTTCAACAATGTCTCAGTATTGTACCACATGCTATGTGATCGGCCGTAGTACAAACGAGTTTAAAGTACTGTAGTGTCTGGGGATATTTTAGAAAGTTGTCTCTTAAAGCAAATATGAGATCAGAGGAATCTGCTTATAGTGAATGGTTAGTAAAACTTGGAGATGGCAAACTTGATAGCAGTTTTTATTTAGGAATGGATATTATTGAAATCCCCCATGAAATGATTTGTAACAGATCTATTATTGAAGCCACTTTTGGAAATAGTATGTCTATAGATAATATTAAAAATATATCTAAACGTTCAATTCTTTGTCCAAAAAATGAGCACGTTCAAAAATTAAATGAAGAAATTTTGGATATATTTGATGGAGAGTTTCACACATATTTGAGTGATGATTCCATTGACTGAACAGATGATGCCGAAAAGGAAAATTTTCCCATCAAATTTCTTAATAGTATTACTCCTTCAGGAATGCCGTGTCATAAATTAAAATTGAAAGTGGGTGCAATCATCAGGCTATTGAGAAATCTCAGTAGTAAATGGGGTCTTTGTAATGGTACCAGATTTATTATCGAAAGACTAGAGGCCCAGTGCACAAAAATTTGTTCACTCGCGGGGAGGGGAGGCCCCTCAACCCGGCCTGTGCCCTCTCGCAATCTGGGACCCCTCAGGGGATGACCACCTGCTGGCTTAGGCCCGCTCCCCGCGGGATTGGGCCTAAGATGGCAATCAGACATCCCTCTGGCAGCCCGGCAGCCCTTGGGGGATGTCCACTTGCCAGCAGGGAGCAGGCCTAAACTGCAGTCGGACATCCTTAGCACTGCTGAGGAGGTGGGAGAGGCTCCCACCACCACCGCTGTACTGGCAGCCATCAGCCTGGCTTGTGGCTGAGCAGAGCTCCTCCCATGTGAGAGTGCCCTGACCACCAGAGGGCAGCTCCTGCATTGAGCGTCAGCCCCCTGGTGGTCAGTGTGTGTCATAGTGACCAGTCATTCCCAGTCCTTCTGCTGTTAGGGTCAGTTTGCATATTATATTACCCTTTTACTATATAGGATAGAGGCCTGGTGCACGGGTGGGGGCCGGCTGGTTTGCCCTGAAGGGTGTCCCGGATCAGGGTGGGGGTCCCGCTGGGGTGCCTGGCCAGTCTGGGTGAGGGGCTGAGGGCCGTTTTCAGGCTGGCGGGTGACTGAAGCTCCCAACCTCTCCTTTTTTTCTTTATTTTTTATTCTGGGATTTATTTACCTTCTATGGCTATCACTGGAACTGAGAGCCGGCTTTAGCTCTGAGGCTCAGCTCCAGCTCTGAGACCTCAGCTGCTGAAAGCAGGTATGTGGGTTTATTTGGCTTCTATAACTGAAACACTGTTGCAGCTCCAGCTCTGAGGCCCGGCTGCCTGAAAGCAGGTTTCTGGGGTTTGTTTAGCTTCCATAATTGCAACATTGTTTCTTAGAGTGCAGCTCAGAGGCCAGAGCAGCAGGCGGGGAACCTTGGCTTCCTCCATCACTGGAGCAAGCAAGCCTCCTGTTCGTTTCAGCTGCCTGGCTGCTGGCCACCATCTTGGTTGGCAGTTAATTTGCATATCGCCCTGATTAGCTAATGGGAAGTGTGTCAGTGGTACGGTTAATTACCATGTTTGTCTGTTATTAGATAGGATTACAACCTAACATTATCGAAGCTGAAGTATTAACCGGATCTGCAGAGGGAGAGGTTGTTCTGATTCCAAGAATTGATTTGCCTCCCATTTAAATTAATTTGACGACAGTTTCCCATGATGTCAGCATTTGCAATGACTATTAATAAATCACAAGGTCAAACTCTAGACAGAGTAGGAATATTCCTACCTGAACCCGTTTTCGCACATAGTCAGTTATATGTTGCTTTCTCTCGAGTTCGAAGAACGTGTGACATTAAAGTTAAAGTTGTAAATAGTTTATCCTAAGGGAAATTAGTCAAGCACTCTGAAAGTGTTTTCACTTTTTTCTTAAATATATTTTATTAATTTTGTACAGAGAGGAAGGGAGAGGGATAGAGAGTTAGAAACATCGATGAGTTGCCTCCTGCACACCTCCTACTGGGGATGTGCCTGCAACCAAGGCCCTTGACTGGAATCAAACCTGGGACCTTTCAGTCCGCAGGCCAGCGCTCTATCCACTGAGCCAAACTGATTAGGGCTGTTTTCACTCTTAATGTGGTATACAGGGAGATATTAAAATAAGTTTAATCACTTTAACAGTCATTATTTGCATCAATGTTTTTATATCATGAGTTCGTCGTTGTTATATCATTTTATTGTTTATTAATAAAATTATGTATTATTCTCATATACATTGTAGCCATTTCCTTTTATCTCTCACACTTTTATTATAGAGAAAGGGAAAATAGCAATATTAAAATATTTCCTCTAATTAATTCCCTTTCAATGTGCACAAATTTCATGCACCGGGCCACTAGTCAAGAGATAAATTCTAGGAGGCATTTTGGATTAGAACACCTGTGCTCCTGCATTAAGTGCTACTACAACTTTTCATTGAGCAAGAGCATGAACCTGTTTTCTGAAATTGTGTCTCTGCAGGCAGACTTCCTTGACAGTGACGTGGTGAGTTTGGGGAACCTTAGATTTTAGCAGATCCTCCAGTGCCAGGAGTGGAGGGAGTGGTCAGTCACTTTAACATGGAATCCTTCAGACTTTCTGAGCCTGGATAATCAGGTGCACACTTATCGTAAGCCTGGAGGTCTGGTTGTAAGTGATGGCAATCTCATGAGGTTTTAGAGTAGTACTCTTTTTTTTTTTTTAAATATATTTTATTGATTTTTTTACAGAGAGGAAGGGAGAGAGATAGAGAGTCAGAAACATCGATGAGAGAGAAACATCGACCAGCCGCCTCCTGCACATCCCCCACCGGGGATGTGCCCGCAACCCAGGTACATGCCCTTGACCGGAATCGAACCTGGGACCTTTCAGTCCGCAGGCCGACGCTCCATCCACTGAGCCAAACCGGTTTTGGCTAGAGTAGTACTCTTAAGGCAGATGTCTTGGCTAGAGAATTCCCCTAGTGATGAACACTTGTGCTTCCTAAAGTCTTTCACTGGAAAGGGTTTCATGGCAATTTGTTTCCAGAGTATTAATTAAAGAGTTAAAGCTCAAACTAAGGTCTGGAGGGTCTGGAGCCTAGCTTGTTGTGGTCCGAACACCTAAGTTTTTTTTTATGAATTTGTCAGTTGGTCATTCTAGAAACTGAGTTGGTCTCTACAAACATGACCACTTTGACAATATGTGCCCTTTTGCCATTTCAGAGCCAAATGGCAGAGGAAAGAGTGAGGAAAGAGTTTGATTTCAACGTATCCACCATCCTCCTTAAATTCAACATATCACAGCTAAGTCAGTCATTCATACCCTTGACTCCTTGCCATTCCTATTTCTTTCAGTGGGATCACCATTCTTTAAGTGTCCAGCATGAATTTGCAGCCATCTTTGCCACTTCCTTATCTTAAAATAGGAGACCATATTTTCTCATTTAACAGTAGACGTGGTGATTCCTTTGGTAGCAGCTCTGGCAAGGACTTTTACTTTATCTTCAATATTCATTTCTGGTTCCAGATTCTCTTCTTCCTTCAGAATCACCCATGAAATTATGAGCTTTTAGTTTCTTGTGCTATCTCACAGGTTCCCTTTGTCACTTGAAATCAATTCTATAAGATCATTCTGCCCTCATTTTTTAGCACTGTCAGCTTTATCCTGAATAAAACAACTTGGCTTTTAATTTTTTAAGTGTTTCTTTTAGAGAGAAAGGAAGGGAAAGGGAGAAATAGAAACAGCAGTGAGAGAGAAACATCGATTGGCTGCCTCCTATGTGTCCCCTACTGGGAATTGAGCTCTCAACCAGGGTATGTGCCCTGACTGGTATTCGAAACAGCAACCTCTTGGTGCATGGGATGATACTTACCCAACTGAGCCACACCAGCCTGAATTACTTGGCTTTTAAAACCTTCTGATGTCTGATCCTGCCTCTACTCTAAGGTAGCCTTCATCTCATCAGCCTCTGGGCTCCAGGCAGCCACTAAAATTTTGTTTAAGTTTCTTCCCCATTCCACCTGGAGTTTTCTTTCTTTTTTTCTCTCTCTCTCTTTCTCTCTCTCTCTCGCTATCTCTCTATCTCTCTCTCTATCTCTATCTCTCTCTCCATTGTGACTACAATCCTGCCTGTTTAGATTTAGAATTTGATGCCTGCCTGCAGCTCCTGACTTGAAATTCATACTTTGCACTGTGCTCAGTATATCACAATTTAGTTTGTGTATTCTCAGATACTTATACATATACTAGTGGCCTGGCGCATGAAATTTGTGCACATTAAAAGGGAATTAGTTAGGGGAAATATTTTAATATTGCTATTTGCCCTTTCTCTATAATAGAAGTGTCAGAGTTAAAAGAAAATTTGTAAAATGTATATGAAAAGCTTCCTCTTGTCAGAGTCTGGGGCATGCTGGGGGACCCAGAGTCAAGTCCCTGCACACCCACGGTGCCTCAAAATTGCGCGAGACCCAGACCCAGCTGGCCCCACCCCCACTTGGCGAGACCCAGACCCAGCTGGCCCCACCCTTGTCAAGCCCCGCCAGTTGGGTGCACAGACTCAGGTCCCCCGTCAAGCCCCGCAGGGTGGGGGGCACAGCCTCAGGTCCCCCAGCCTGGTGCCATGGTGGGAGTCGCAGCCTCAGGTCCCCCAGCCTGGTGCCAGGGTGGGGTTTGCAGCCTCAGGTCCTCCGGCCTGGCACCGGGGCGGGGGGTGCAGCCTGAGGTCCCCCATCAAGCCCTGCTGGGTGGAGGGCATGGCCTGAGGTTCCCTGTCAAGCCCTGCCAGGCAGGGTGGGCGGACGCGGCCTCAGGTTCCACGGCTGGGCACCGGGGCATGGGGCACGGCCTCAGGTCCCCTGGCCCGGTGCTGGGGTGGGGGGGCATTGCTGGACATCCCCCAGCCTGGCACTGGGGCAACAGGCACAGCCCGAGGTCCCCCAGCCTGGCACCAGGGTGGGGAGTGTGGCCTGAGGTCCACTGGCCTGGTGCCGGGGCGGGAGGCACAGCCTGCGGTCCCCTGTCAAGCCCCACAAGGCAGGGGGACAGCCTCAGGTCCCTGCTGATTGCTTGTTAAGGCTCGTTACGGGAACTCGGCCTCTGCTGTGGGCACAGCCATCTTGACCGTTCCGGCATGATGGTCAATTTGCATATTCCCTCTGTTAGATATTTTTTGTCTCTAGCTAAATTTCAAGATTGTGGGAACAGGATCTATTTTTATATACTTTTTATTTACTCTATCTCCTGCCATTCCCCACCCACCACCAACTTGAAACATTGTTCTGTAAACATTTCTTGATCATGTCCGGAGTCACTTATCTCTTTCTCTTTATTTCCAACTTGTTATATTAAAAAACAAGTTTCAAAAAGTTGCTAGGCTAGGATAATTAACAACCATACACCCTTCATTTAGATTCACCAGTTAACATTTTGTCACATTGACTTTTTTTTTAATACATTGTAAATCAGTACATGTAATCTTTTTTTAAAAATTTATATTTTTTGTTGAGAGTATTACATATGCTCCCCATTGCCCCCTTCCACCCAGTGCCTGTCCCATCCAGGCCTTCACCACATTATTGTCTGTGTCCATGGGATATGCATATATATATATATATAAAGAAGTAATATGCAAATGAGGTTGGGACTCTGTAAAGGTCACGACCAGGGCCCGAGCCTGAGAGAACAACATACAGGCGTGGCTGGGAGCCTGAGAGATCAACACAGAGGTGTGCCTGCTCCAAGCGTCCGACGCGGCTGGGGGCAGGCCCCCATCGGACACACACACACAAACACAGGGCACCTTCTCCAAGCCGCTGTGGCACGGTTGGTGGCAGGCCCCAAACAGACACACAAACACACATACGGGGTGCCTGCTCCGAGCCTCTGCGGCCAGACTGAGGCTTAGGCCTGGGCTCCTGGACTGTGAGAGGGGGCAGGCTGGGCTGAGGGGCCCCCCACCCCCAGTGCATGAATTTCGTGCACCAGGCCTCTAGTATGCATATAAAGCTCTTTGGTTAATTTCTGCCTGTCCCCTTCCCCCTTTTCTCTGAGGTCCATCCATCTGCTTCCAGGACTCTGGATCTATTTTTTAAATAAATCTTTATTGTTGAAAGTATTAACTATGTCCCCTTTTTTCTCCCCATTGACCTCTTCTAGCATGCCCCATCCCCCACCCTAGGCCTTCACCACCATATTGTCTGTGTCCATGGGTTATGCATATATGCATACAAGTTCTTTGGTTTTTCTCTTACCACCCACCCACTCTCCCCTGCCTTCCCTCTGAGATTCTGCATTCTGTTCCATGCTTCTGTGTCTCAATCTATTCTGTTCAACAGTTTATTTTGTTCATTAGATTCCACGTATAAGTGAGATCATGTGATACTTGTCTTTCTCTGACTGGCTTATTTCACTTACTCTCCAGGTCCCTCCATGCTGTCTCAAAGGGTAAGGGATCCTTCATTTTCACTGCTGCATAGTATTCCATGGTAAAAATGTACCACAGCTTTTTTTAATCTATCTACTGATGAGCACTTAGGCTGTTTCCAGATCTAAGCTATTATAAATAGTGACGCTATGAACATAGGGGTGCATACATTCTTTCTGATGGGTGTTTCAAGTTTCTTAGGATATATTCCTAGAAATGGGGTCACTGGGTCAAATGGCAGTTCCATATTTAATTTTTGGAGGAAACTCCCTACTGTTTTCCATAATGGCTGCACCAGTCTGCATTCCCACCAGCAGTGTAGTAGGGTTCCCTTTCTCCACATCAGCACTTGTCATTTGTTGATGGTAGCCATTCTGACAGGTGTGAGGTGATACCTCATTGTTGTTTTAATTTACATCTCTTTGATGACCAGTGACTTTGAGCATTTTTTCATATATCTCTTAGCCATCTGTATGTCCACTTCAAAGAAGTGTCTATTTAGGTCCTTTGCCCATTTTGTAATTGGATTGTTTCTCTTCCTTTTGTTAAGTTGTATGAGTTCCTTATATATTTTGGATAGTAACCCTTTATCAGATGTATCATTGCCAAATATGTTCTCCCATACAGTGGCCTCCCTTTTCATTTTTTTTCTTTGAGCAATAAATAGTGTAATTTATTGAATAGTTTGCTAGTTATATTTTCCATCAGCCCAGGTATATTTTGAACAGTCTGCTCAGTGAATGTGACCTAATTTAATAGTCAGTTTATTAAAAACAACAACCTGGGCATAAAGGTTGCAAGAAACAGAAACAAAGGGAGAGTGAAGGGGTCAGTCCCTTTTCATTTTATTGATGGTTTCTTTTGCTATGCAAAAGCTTTTTATTTTGATGTAGTCCCACTTGTTTATTTTCTTTTTTGTTTCTCTTGCTCTAGGAGATATATCTGCAAACATATTGCCGCCACAAGAAATATCTGAGATTTTGTTGCCTATGGTTTCTTCTAGAATTTTTATGGTTTCCTGACTTACATTTAAGTGTTTTATCCATTTTGAGTTTATTCTTGTGTATGGTGTAAATTGGTGGTTTAGTTTCATTTTTTGCATATATCTGTCCAATTTTCCCAAAACCATTTATTGAAGAGACTGTCTTGACTCCATTATATGCCCTTGCCTCCTTTTTCAAATATTAATTGAATGTAATGGTTTGGATCTATTTCTGGGTTCTCTGTTTTGTTCCATTGATCTATATGCCTGTTCTTGTGCCAATACCAGGCTGTTTTGATTACAGTGGCTTTGTAGTATAACTTGATATTTGGTATTGTGATCCCTCCAACTTTGTTCTTCTTTCTCAAGATTGCTGTAGCTTTTCAGGGTCTTTTTGGTTCCATGTAAATTTTTGGAGTATTAGTTCAAATCTGTAAAATATGCTGTTGGTATTTTTATTTTTTTAAATAATATATTTTATTGATTTTTTACAAGAGAGGAAGGAGGAAGGGAGAGGGATAGAGAGTTAGAAACATCGATGAGAGAGAATCATCGATCAGCTGCCTCCTGCACACCCCCTACTGGGGATGTGCCCACAGCCAAGGTACATATATACTTGGCTGGAATCGAACCCGGGACCGTTCAGTTCGCAGGCTGACGCTCTATCCATTGAGCCAAACCGGTTAGGGCCTGTTGGTATTTTAATAGGGATTGCATTAAATCTATAGGTTGCTTTGGGTTAGTGTGGACATTTTAATTATATTAATTCTACCAATCCATGAGCATGGTATATGCTTCCACTTGTTTATATCTCTTCTGTCTCTTTTTACAACATTCTGTAGTTTTCCGAGTACAAGACTTTTACCTCCTTGGTTAAGTTTATTCCTAAGTATCTTTTTTGTTTTTGTTTTTTGTTACAATGGTAAATGGGATTGTTTTTATAGTTTCTCTTTCTGAGAGTTCATTATTGCTATATAAAAATGCCATCGATATCTGGGTGTTAATTTTGTATCTTGCTACATTACTGAATTAATTTATTAAATCTAGTAGATTTTGGTGGCATCTTTAACATTGATGTGTCTTCTATAAATAATGAGAGTTTTACTTCCTCCTTTCCAATTTGGATGCCTTTTATTTCTTCTTCTTATCTAATCGCTATGGCCAGGACTTCCAGAACTATGTTGAATAAGAGTGGTGAAAGCAGTCATCTATATCTTCTTCCTCTTCTTAGGGGAAATGCTTATAGTTTTTGCCTATTCAGTATAATGTTTGCTGTAGGTTCGTTATATATGGCCTTTATTATGTTGTGGTGTGCTCCCTCTATTCCCACTTTGCTGAGAGTGGGTGTCAAAAATGGGTGTTGGATTTTGTCGAATGCTTTTTCTGCATCTATTGATATGATCATGTGAGTTTTGTCTTTCACTTTGTTTATGTGATGTATCACATTTATTGATTTGTGACTATTGAACCAGCCTTGCATTCCTGGAATAAATTCTACTTGGTCATGTGTATGATCTTTTTAATATACTAAAGGCCCAGCGTGCGAAATCGCATGAGACTCAGACCCGGTGTGCCGCAGGATCCAGTGTCAAGTCCCGCCACCGCTGCAGGACCCAGCGTCAAGTCCCACCCATGCTGTGGGACCCATCAATGCACCTCCTGGTGACCGCTCTTTGGTCGTTATGTCTTTAAGACCACTGGGTTTTTATTATATAGATTGCTGGTTTCGATTTGGTAATATTTTGTTGAGGATTTTAGCATCTATGTTTATCAGGGATATTGGCCTATAATTCTCTTTCTTTATAGTGTCTTTATCTGGTTTTGGAATTAGGATAACATTGACCTCATGAAAAGAGCTTAAAAGTGTTTCTTCCTCTTGGATTTTTTTGAATAGTTTGAGAAGTATAGGTGTTAGTTTTCTTTGAATGTTCGGTAAAATGGGCCTGTGAAAACATCTGTACAGGGCTTTTGTTTGCTGGGAGGTTTTTGTTGTTTTTTGTTGTTGTTATTGTTGTTTGTTTAATTATGCATGTGTTTTTTTGTTTTTGTTTTTGTTTTTTAATATATTTTATTGATTTTTTTACAGAGAGGAAGGGAGAGAGATAGAGAGTTAGAAACATCGATGAGAGAGAAACATCGATTCACCTGCCTCCTGCACATCTCCTGGGGATGTGCCCGCAACCCAGGTACATGCCCTTGACCGGGATCAAACCCGAGACCTTTCAGTCCGCAGGCCGACGCTCTATCCACTGAGCCAAACCGGTTTCGGCAATTATGCATGTGTTTTTTAAAATATATTTTATTGATTTGAGAGAGAGGGAGGGAGAGACACAACACCAATGATGAGAGAGAATCATTGATCAGCTGCCTCCTGCATGCCCCCCACTGGGGATCGTGCCCATAACTCAGGCATGTGCCCTTGATTGGAATCAAACCCAGGACCCTTCAGTACACAGGCTGACGCTATCCACTGAACCAAACCAGCTGGTGCTGCTGGGAGTTTTTTTGATTATTGCTTCTATTTCCTCAGTTGTTATTGGCCTATTCAGGTTTTTGGATTCTTCCTGATTCACTTTTGGAAGATTGTATTTTTTTAGGAATTTGTCTATTTCATCCACATCATCCAGCTGGTTGGCATATAGTTATTCATAGTATTTTCTTACAATCCTTTGTATTTCTGTGGTGTCAGTTGTTACTTTACCACTTTTATTTCTGATTTTATTTATTTTGGACCTTCCTCAATCTTGTTTATCTTTTCAAAGAACCAGCTCTTGGTTTCATTGATCTTTTGTTTGTTTGTTTGTTTGTTTTGTTTTGTTTTTAGGCTCTATGTCATTTATTTCTGCTCTGGTCTTTATTCTTTCCGTCCTTCTACTTACTGAGAGATTTTCTTGTTGTTCCCTTTCTAATTCTTTAAGTTAGGGTTAAATAATTTATTAATAATTTTTCCTGGTTTTTGAGGTAAGCTTGTAGTGCTCTGAACTTCCCTCTCGGGACTGCTTTCACTGTGACCCATAGATTTGGGGTTGTTGTGTGTTCATTTTCACTTGTTTACAGGAAGCTTGAACTCACTGGTAGCCCATTCATTGTTTAATAACATGCTATTTTATCTCCATGTGTTTGAATGTTTTTGAGTGTTTTTACTGTAGTTGAT
Organism: Myotis nattereri; assembly: GCF_964212035.1. Taxonomy (NCBI): domain Eukaryota; kingdom Metazoa; phylum Chordata; class Mammalia; order Chiroptera; family Vespertilionidae; genus Myotis; species Myotis nattereri. Next base: position 110,347,275 of record NC_138075.1, read on the forward strand.
TTCTAATTTCAGGCCATTGTGATTCACGAAGGTGCTTGATATGATTTCAGTCTTCTTGAATCTCTAGAGACTTAGCTTGTGTCCTAGCATGTGGTCTGTCTTTGAGAATGACCCATGTGCACTTGAGAAGAATGTATATTCTGCATCTTTGGGGTGAAATGTTCTGTAAATGTCAGTTAAATCCATCTGATCCAGTGTGTCATTTAGAGTCACTGTTTCCTTGTTGATTTTTTGTTTTTCTGAAAGATCTATGCAGTGAAGTCTTTGAATTTGCTATTTCTTTTGTGTCCTGGTTTTCTGGGCCCTGAAATGGCACATCTTTGTTGATACTGATGCATATAATACATTGGAAGGAAATTAATTAGAAATATTTTAATATCGCTATTCACCCTTTCTCTATTAATAGAAGTGTCAACCAAATTCACAATCAACAATGACAGATCGAAACACACGTGTGCGATTGGCGCCAGCGAGGGCTTTATATGTATCATGCATGCACAAGTTAATTTGGCCATTTATATATATAAAATAAACTTGCTTAATTAGACCTGCTTTCTGATTTAGCTAAACTTTTTCCAGCCCAGTGAAGCACCCCAACTTCTCTTTCAGTTAATTGTCAGCAACATAGCAGTAAATATCAACACGAACCAGATATTTATTGTAGATCACGCAGGGAGAACAAAGGGTAAAATATTTAACTGCAGCAGTGTTTGACTATATTTTGCGCAGTGAGAAAACCTGAAGTCCTTTTCAAGGTCCACCATTTCTTACTTCTTTACAGTCAGGTCAAGTTTCTAAGCTTTCTAAATCTCCGTTTTCTGGCTAATGAAAAGAAAATAGGATTCCACCGAGTCTCCTATCTACCTATTCCAGGACTTCTGGGAGGATCAAATGAGATAAAGCATGGGAAAACACTTCACAGACATTTGGTTAAAGTGTGAAATGTTTCCACCTGGCTATAAAGCTAGTCGGGTTCCTGGGCTGAAGAAACTGCAAGGAGGCTAGTTGCTAAGGAGAGGAAGCTGGGCGTTGCTATATGACATCATTACCTGGTGCCCACAGCCACTATTGCTGGGCTGGGCTGGGATGTGGGCCGCATTTTCCACCATGGGGCCTCAGCAGCGTTGGCTGTGATTTAGTGGGCTGTCGCTCCGGGGTGGTTGCTTTGTGGGCACCAGGTTTGTAGTGCCCTTTATTGTTAAACTAGGAGCCTGCGGGAATCAGGCTGAAACTGGCACTTCGACATCCCCCAAGGGGTCCCGGATTGTGAGAGGCCACATAGGCCAGGCCCAGGGTCCCCACTGGCAGGGAGGCACTGCCGGAGGGCTCCAGGGCGTGTCCAGCCTGTCTCGCCCCATTCTGATCGGGCCTGGCCAGTCAGGAGGGGACTGTGGGAGGTTTCCAGGGCATGTCTGGCTCGTCTCGCCCAGTCCCGATCTGCCAGACTCCAGCAGCAAGCTAACCTACTGGTTAGATCATCTGCCCCCTGGTGGTCAGTTTTCATCATAGCGAATGGTCGAACGGTTGGAGGGACAATTCGCATATTAGGCTTTTATATATATAGATGGCCTGCTGCTAGGGAGAGGAAGTTGAGCGTTGCTACATGACGTAATTACCCAGCACTCACAGCCACTATTTCCGGGCTGGGCTGGGCTGTGGGCCGCATTTTGCGCCATGGGTCTTGGCAGCATCGGCAGTGATTTGGTGGTCTGTTGCTCCAGGGTGGTGGCGGGGCCTGTGTCCCATTTGGGGGAAGCCGAGTGTTGCTTTGTCGACGCCAGGTTCATGCTGTTTCTCTGTAAATGGCAAGTGCACATCACAGCAGCTCCTTTGTTGAGCGTCTGCCCCCTGGTTGTCAGTGCACATCATAGCAGCCAGTCAGATGGTGGGAGGAACACTTAGCATATTAGCCTTTTATATATATACTAGAGGCCTGGTGCACAAAAATTGGTGCACTTGGGAGGGTCCCTCAGCCCGGCCTGTGCCCTCTCGCAGTCAGGGACCCCTCGGGGAATGACCACCTGCTGGCTTAGGCCCGCTCCCCAGGGGGGGATTGGGCCTAAGCTGGCCGTCAGACATCCCTCTGGCAGCCCAGGAGCCCTCGGAGGATGTCCACTTGCCAGCCGGGAGCAGGCCTAATTGCAGTCGAACATCCTTATCACTGCTGAGGAGGCGGGAGAGGCTCCCACCACCACTGCTGTACTGGTAGCCATCAGCCTGGCTTTTGGCTGAACAGAGCTCCCCCTGTGGGAGCACACTGACCACCAGGGGGCATCTCCTGCATTGAGCGTCTGCCCCCTGGTGGTCAGTGTGTGTCATAGTGACCAGTGATTCCCAATCACTCTGCTGTTAGGGTCAGTTTGCATATTACCCTTTTATTATATAGGATAGAGGCCTGGTGCATGGGTGGGGGCTGACTGGTTTGCCCTGAAGGATGTCCCGGATCCAGGTGGGGTTCCCACTGGGGTGCCTGGCCAGCCTGGATGAGGGGCTGATGGCTGTTTGCAGGCTAGTCACACCCACTTCAGGGTGGGGGTCCCCACTGGGGTGCCTGGCCGGCCTGGGTGAGGGGCTGATGACTGTTTGCAGCTGGTCACACCCCCTTTAGGGTGGGGGTCCCCACTGGGGTGCCTGGCCAGCCTGGGTGAGGGGCTGATGGCTGTTTGCAGGTTGGTCACACCCACTTCAGGTTGGGGGTCCCCACTGGGGTTCTTGGCCAGCCTGGGTGAGGGGCTGAGGGCCGTTTTCAGGCTGGCCAAGCCCCCCAGGCGACGGAAGCTCCCAGCCTCTCCTTTTTTTCTTTTCTTCTTTTTTTTATTCTGGGATTTATTTACCTTCTATAATTGAAACTTTGTAGCCTTGAGAGGAGCTCAGAGCTGGCCTGGGCAGGCGGGAGGGAAGCTTGGCTTCCTCCATCACCAGGGGCAACCCAGCCTCCTGCTCACTCCAGCTCCGTGGCCACGGCCGGCTGAAAGCAGGTATCTGGGGTTTATTTTTCTGCTATCATTGAAACTTTGTTGCTTTGAGTGGAGCTCAGAGGCGGGCCACAGCAGGCGGGAAGCTTGGCTTCCTCCATCATTGGGGCAGCCAAGCCTCCTGCTTGCTCCAGCTCTTGGCTGCCGGCCACCATCTTGGTTGGGTTAATTTGCATATAGTCACTCTAATTGGCTGGTGGGCGTGGCTTAAGGCGTAGTGAAGGTACGGTCAATTTGCGTGTTTGTCTTTTATTAGTGTAGGCGCTAGAAGCCCGGTGCACAAAATTTGTGTGAGGGGTGGGGTCCCCTCAGCCTAGCCTGCACCCTCTCCAATCCGGGACCCCTTGGATCCTGAGGATCAGGCCTAAACTGGCAGTCAGACATCCCTCTCACAATCCTGGACCGCTGGCTCCTAACTGCTCACCTGCCTGCCTGCCTGATTGCCCCTAACTGCCCCCCCTGCCAGCCTGATCACCCCTAATTGCCTCTGCCTGCCGTCCTGGTTGCCCCTAACTGCCCCCCCCTCCCCGCTGGCCTGGTCACCTCTTAGTGCCCCCCCTCCCCCGGCCAGCCTATTTGTCCCCAACTGCCCCCCTCTTCTGACCTGGTTGCTCCTAACTTCCCCCCTCCCCCCCCACCAGCCTGGTTGTCCCTTACTGCCCCCCCTGCCGGCCTGGTTGCCCCACGCAGCCTGCTATTCAGTCATTTGGTCGTCCCCCACTAAGCCCCTGCCAGCCTGGTTGCCCCATGCAGCCTGCTGTTTGGTCATTACTGTTACTGTGACAGTGTCCCAGACAATTTGCATATTCATCTATTATTAGTATAGATAGACTAGAGGCCTGATGCACAAAATTCATTCAAGGGGCTCAGCCCTCACAGCCCTGGCTTCGTCTGGAAGGTCGTCTGGAAGGACATCTGGAATGTCGTCTGGCTGTCTGGTCTAATTAGCATATTACTCTTATTATTACAGATAGACTTCAAGAGTATCGGCTGCTGCCCTAACCGGTTTGGCTCAGTGGAGAGAGCATCGGCCTGCGGACTCAAGGGTCCCAGGTTCGATTCCAGTCAAGGGCATGTACCTTGGTTGCGGGCACATCCCCAGTGGGGAGTGTGCAGGAGGCAGCTGATTGATGTTTTTCTCTCATCGATGTTTCTAACTCTCTCTCCCTCTCCCTTCCTCTCTGTAAAAAATCAATAAAAAATATTTTTAAAAAAAGAGTATCAGCTGCTGCAGACTTTGGCCTTTTAAAACCAACTACTTCCAGTGACTGTGAGTCCCTCTAACCGTTGTAGAGTTCTCTTTATTTAGGGTGAATAAAATGTTCAAGATTCCTCTGAGTAGTCTAAAGCAAGCACTAGGTTATTTTCCATATACGCTTTCCCTGCGGTATGATTATTGGGTCACATTCAACCAATATAGGCAGAAAATGACAAATTCTTTGAGAAAACAAGTTGCTAATTGAAATTTTTTACAAAGAGGAGGGTAAGTGGAAGAGAGGACAAGGAAGAAGTGGGGAGTAGATGGGGTGAACAAGTCATCCTGCCTTGAAATTGAATAATGTGACCAGAGGATCAGGAGGGTTAGGTCATGTTTGTTCCCCTTCTGGGGAAGGATAAGGGGTTTGCTTGTAAGAAAAACCTCACTGCCAGGACAGCTTTTCTCCCACTTTGGGACAAGCATGTTCTCTTCTAATGTGGTTCATAGGTTGCTATTACGTACTCTATGCTGGCCTTTTCTTGGTAGTACCTAATATATCTTACTGGATTTGGTCTTTTTGGTCAAAGCTTCACAAACCCTGCTCTGTGGTAACCTGAACAAGCTGTTTCTCAGTTTCCCATCTACTGCCTGAGCCTCTGGGGCTGCATAGCATGTCTCAGTCTCAGATGAGGCAGGTGGGTCAGGGAAGGTCAGTCTAAAAGTCCTGGCTTTCACAAAATTCTGGATTGAGGACACGCATTTGTGAACCTGATTTCCTGTAATCACTGCCCTTTTCTCTCCACACCTCCTTTTGAACTGCAGACTCTGGCTTGGTTGTCCCAAGTGTTTCCTATGAGCTACATAAAAAGCTGTTGTCTGTGGCTGAAAAGCATGGGTTAACTCTGGAGCGGAGACTGGAGATGACAGGCGTGTGCGCCAGTCAGATGGCACTGACTCTACTTGGAGGACCCAACAGGTAAATGCCTCTAGATTGGCGGGGGATGAGTGTGGGTTGATGCTGCTCTCTTGGGCCCCACCACAGAGCCTCACACAAGAGGCATTCATAGATAGTTGCTGCTTGTCTAATAGGAATGCCTTTATGAAGTAACTTTCCTGAATGCTGGAGGTTTTTGTTTGTTTCTCTAATCCCGCTCTTGTGAGTCCTCATTTTTCTCCCAGCAAGCCACACTTTGACTTTCTTTCCTGATAAGAGGTGGCTTTGAGAATGATGCTGACTACCAGAGGCCTGCCTTCTAAGAACCTTCAGAGATCCAGCCTTTGGCACTTGTCATTCAAAGGGGCTGGGGTACAAATCAATCCTGAGTTTCATACCTGAGAACTTCCAAAACCACCCTGACAGTTGGGTGAGAGAGCTGGAATTTGTTATCTTTGCACCTATCATTTTGGTTTATGTATCAGGAGCAGTGCTTAATTTTATTTGTGGGCATTTACTGATACAATGTACTAGCCTTGTGCTAGGACTAGGGATACAGAGAAGGAGAAAACACTGCTTCTGCCCTCTAGTAGCTTAATGGGGCCTCCAAAAAGTACTATGCTGTGGTAGAGGAAAAAGAAGATTCTCCAGCAAGCCACCTTTTTTCCTACTCCAGGAAGAAGCCAATCACCCTTCCTAGAGCAGGGCATCCAAGCTGAGCCCTGCAGAGGAAGGGCTATTTAACAGGGACAGCAGGGAGGGAGAAAAGTTGTCTAGATCTATGGAGTAGCATGTGCCAACAGCAGAGAGAATTGAGAGACCATGAAAGGTGAGGGGAGCTGTAAGTCATTAAGTATGGCTGGAAAATAGGGCTTGGTGCGACTGAGCAGTAGGGAGCTGCTGAAGGAATTTTAGTAGGGATGTGACATGAATAGTCTTGGGTTTTACAAAGATGACTTTGGCTGAGTAGATTAAGTGGAGGCAAGACTGGAGACATTGAGACCAGTTAGCAAACTGTAACAGAAAACGGAGCCAGGGGCTAAATGATAGCGGCCTCAACCAGGGAAGTAGAGATCAGAGAAGGGGAGATAGGTGGAGGATTTTTTTTTTTTTCCAGATAAAATCGACAGGGCAGGGCCATTGAATGGATGTGGGAGGTGATGGAAAGTGGAGAGTCTGTAGTCACTGAACTTTAAGCTTTCCAACATGGATATCTTGTTGGATGTTGATAACATTCACTGTGATAGGGAGTGTGAGAAGAGCAAGTTTGGAGGAGATGGTGGATCTTGTTTTGGATAGGTTAGGTTTGAGAGGGCTGTGAAATAGCCAAACAGACTATTAGCAGTCTGGATCTGTGGTTTAAAAGACAGCCTGAGCAAAAGATAGAGATCTGGAGGTCATCAGCTCATAAATGGTATAGAATAGAGGAGGTCCTATAAGGAGAGTATAAAGGATGGGCTTAGGGTGGAATTCTGGGAAACATCAGCACCAAAGGCATAGTTAGGTGAGGAGCCTTCCAAAATGGCTGAAAGAGAGTTAAGGAAACTAAGAGGATAGTGCTTCAGAACCCAAGAAATCGTGTTTGAAGAATAAAGGAATGGTCAACATTGGTACTGCTGAGATATCAAGCAAAATTAGAGTTGAGAAGTGTCTGCTGGATTTGTGTCCTCAATAAAGAGGACAGTGGCAACCTTGTGGGAGAAAGGTGTCTAAAATGAACCAATTTGGACGTGATTGCTCTTCCACTCACCTTGTCCTATAGGTGTGTCCTTGTCCTTGATTTAGGCTTGCTTCTCTATCGTGTTGGATTTCTGGCCTCTCCTGTGCAACAAAGAGGCAAGAGACCCTGTTCCTCACCCCCACCTACACACACACACACACACACACACACACACACACACACACACCTGTCCCCAAGGAAGGAAATAGTGCAAGCTACCCTCTGATGGAGTACCAGGCCCTTGGTTCTCGTGACTGCCACACCTTCCCCAAAGTGGCCATTGGGGCAGCTCCTGGAATAAGTTCTTCCTAGGAATATTTGAGGCCATTAAGTGGCTTCCCAGAAATAGTAGTTATACTCTCAAGCCAGCTTCTTGGAGCTGGCTGTCCTTGTGCCTATCTGAACTCTCAGAAGGACTGTCTCCTGTCCTTTGCAGCATTTGCTGGTTTTCCTTTGAGAAAGATTACCACTTAGTAAGCATTTTCATGTATGTCAAGGACCATGTATTTTTCGTTGTTGTTATTGTTGTTAATCCTCACCCAAGGATATTTTTCCATTGATTTTTAGAGAGAGTAGAAGGGGGTGGGGGAGAGACAGAGAAACATTGATGTGAGGGAGACACATCGATTGGTTGTCTCCTGCACGTACCCAACCAAGGCCAGGATGGAGCCTACAACTGAGGTACGTGCCCTTGACCAAAATTGAACCTGGGACCCTTCAGTCCATGGGCCGATACTCTATCCACTGAGCCAAACCGGCTAGAACGACTTTTTCACTGTGCTTTCACAACAGCAGTGAATTGGATACTCATAACTTCACCTCAAAGGTAAGTAGTAGTCTAGAGTTCTAAGATGAGCTAGCTAAGGCTCAGAGAGCTAGAGCCAAAAGACTTGCCCATGTGACCCTGCTCATACATGGAGCCAGGTGTCCAATATAGATAGATCTGTTTCCAGTGCCTGTGCTCTGCTCCCTACTATTGTGTGTGTTGGTACCATGGTCTGCTTTGAGTCCTCTGATGGGGGATGCCTCTGTGAGAGGGAGAGTCCATTTAGGAAAAAGACATAGGTGAGTCATATGCCAGAACTATGCAGTGTCTGTCTGAAGATGCAAATATAGTAGAAGAAATGAATGATATTCCCCCAAATTTATTTGGAGGGTAGGGATTTCCTCTTTGGTTTGACAGCACTGTCAACTTCCTCCCTTTGGGAGACCAGTAAGTAACTGTCACTGCTCCACCCCATGCAGGGACCTAAGCCTGTTTCTGTACATTCCCCCTACCTTCCTGCCCTGGGGGCAGACTGTACTGCCTTTGGGTTGGGCACAGCTCCAGGGCTAATCCTCCAACCTTACCTGTGGCTTCTCTGAGACCTGAGAGGAAACTGAAAGTGATGTCATCAGGAAGGGGGTGTCCAAGTCAATTGCCAGCCTAGGAGGCTAGAAAGCCCCTAGCTTGCTGCCTCCTCTATGACCAGTACTATGATAGTGCCAACATCTAGGAGCACTTTTTGTGTGTTGGGCTCTGTTCTCAGAACTGATCCACATAGCATCCTATGAAGTTGGTCCTATTAGTATCTACAAAGTTGCCCTTATTAATGCTTACTGGAAGCTCAGTAGAGAGAACGTGGACTGGTAACCGATTTAGAACTATCCGTCTGGTGCTTACTGTGAGTTTCTTAGAAGCTGAGCCAGAGTAATCCTGGAAAAGGTGAGCCTTGAGCTGGATCTCAAAGAAAAGGTAGGCTTTCTGGGCAGGGAACACAGTTTGAGCAGAATCAAGAAAGAGCTTTACGAGTGCAGGAGAGAATGATGAGACCAGACTTACTGCAGTGGGGCAGGCATGTTGGGGAAGAAAAGTAAAGAAGGCTGCTGAGGTTAAGCAGATTTTGGACCTAATAGGTTCACACTGTGAGAACAGTAAATGTTCTTGGTAAGAAAACAGTGTTCTATGGAACAAGATCTGGATGAACTACCTAGTGAGAAGATCCAGCAGATGAAGTGACTGACACTGGGATATGGAACATGCTGTAGACCTCTGCAACCTGGGAGCATCAGGAACTCTGAGAGCAACAGGTGCCAAGGTACTCGCTTGGTTTAGGGTGCAAGGGATTGCCAGGTCTGCAATTGAGAATGCGTCTTTACTTCTGTTCCAGGTTGAATCCCAAAAATGTTCACCAGAGGCCTACAGTAGCTTTGCTATGTGGGCCGCATGTGAAGGGGGCTCAGGGTATCAGCTGTGGAAGGCACCTAGCCAACCATGATGTCCAGGTGATCCTCTTCCTGCCCAACTTTGTCAAGATGCTCGAGTCCATCACCAATGAGTTGTCTCTCTTCAGCAAGACCCAAGGCCAACAAGTGTCTAGTCTCAAAGGTGAGCACTTGCACAAGGCTGAGCTGAGGCTGCCTCCCTCCTCAGTAGTTTGATGGTCTGGTTGTACTGCCCAGTGGCGACAAGTGGAAAAACACCATGTGTATAGGCTGCTCTGCCTGTTGTAAGGAGTCATAGTACAAATGGGAACTACTTTGGTGTTGACTTGCCTACTTCCCATCCCTTCACCCTCCTTGTCCCAAACTCAGATAGAGAGCTGTTGACCCATTTGTTCATTTCAAAAATATTAATGGAGCAGGCACTGTTCCTGACAGTAGGGATAAGGCAATAGTTCTTGTGTTTTGTTTTTCTTAAATCCATGCTTCCATGGAGCTTAACATTCTGGTTAGGACAGATGAATAAGTAACATTTTTTGTAGTATTTTGGAAATAAATAAAGCAGAGAAGAGAGTGTTGGGTAAGGAGTAACAGACGTAGATATTTCCACGTCAGGTCGACAAGAGCCTATGGATGGATCACTGTAGGGGTTTGAACTTTTACTAGGGTGAGATAGAAAGTCACTGGAGGAATAAATAGAAGAAAGGTATAATCCAGCTCAGGGTCCACATCAAAATTAACTAAATCACAGAACAACTGTCATTCAGAATCACCTGAAATCTGGCTGAATGGAGGTCCTACAACCAGGGAATTAAAGAAAGTACATTGAGATTGGTAGGAGGGGTGAAGGCATGGAATAGTGTAGTCCAACACCCAGGTGTGGCATGTTTTTAACCAGGAGGGATATGTTGGCCACAGAGGCCCTCCCGTGTGGAGCAAGGGGTCCCAGCCCCACACCAGACCACTCCGCCCAGGATACCAGTCCTGGGAAGAGAAGTCTCTATAACTTCAGGCTGTAAAAACCAGCAGGAATTGTGGCTGAGTGACACGGAGGCTGCTGGAATCCCAGGCAGTTCCTCTTAAAGGGCTGGTGCACAAACTTAGACTCATTCCCTCTTGAGCTCCAGTGCTGGGGCAGCAGCTTGAAAGAATCCAGGGACATACGGGGAGGAACTAAATTGTGTGGCAGGTTTCTTCCAGACAGAAGTGCTGGCAGAGGCCATTGTTCCTTTGCTGAGACCTACCTCCCCACCACAGTGCCAAAGGCATCACCATATCTGAGTCTCCATCAACCTGGCCCATATTGTTCATCCCACCCATTCCCTGCAACCCAGCCTCACCCAAACTGTTTGCAGTGGCTTTTCCATATGAATGGGTTGTCCTGGCTCAGGCTTCAGACTTTTCTAAAATAAGCAACAGCTGGTCTCGGTGTGCCCCATACCTCTCAGTCATTGGCTCCAGGCCTGGCACTAGCAGCAGCCTGTCTTGCTTCACAGCTGGGTCTCGCCTGCGCACTTCCTAGCCCAATACAAAATACCAGCCATCTGTAGATCTCTCTGTAGCTCCTGCTGGGTGGCCCAGGGTAGAGGCTGACTTTTCACTTCTCTGGAGGCCCTAGAGTCAGTGCACCTGGTGGACAGCTTCAGACCATATCAGATTACAACTCTACACATCCACAAGAGACATACTCAAGGAGCAGACTCAGTGAGCACCAAAGCCCCACTGAAGCAAGTCCTGCTCCATAGGGGTGTTTCCTGCACAGCAGCTCTCCCACTGTAGTTGCAGCTGGTCCTTACGGCCGATTGGCCTGGAGGTCATTTCCTCCCAGTGACGCCAATAGCAATCAAGGCTCAACTACAACAAGACTGTGCACACAGCCACCCAGGGGCACACCTAGAATGCCCAGCTCAGGTGACTGGGGAGGCTGAGCCACTGGGCTCTACAGGATTCCTACTACACAAGGCCACACTACCAATTCCAGGAAACGTAGCAGCTCTACCTAATACATAGAAACAAACATATAGAAGCTGCCAAAATTCGGAGAAAAACATGTTACAAATGAAAGAAATGGAAGCAAACAAACTACTAGATACAGAGTTCAAAACCATGGTTATAAGGTTACTCAAGGATCCTAGTGAGATCTTCAGGGGACTCAAAGAGCTTCGGGGAACTTAGTGAGACATTCAAGGATCTTAATGAGAATGTCAAAGACAAAAAAAGTCCAGTCAGAAATCAAGAATAATTTACAGGGCTTCATCAGTAGATGATTTTGAGAATCAAATCAATGATTTGGAATATGAGGAAGCATAAACAATCAGAAGAGCAAAAAGAAAAAAGAATCCTAAAATATGAAGATAGTGTAAGGAGCCTCTGGGACAACTTCAAGTGTCCCAACATTTGAATTATGGGGGTGCCAGAGAAAAAGAGAGCAAGATATTGAAAACCTATTTGAAGAAATAATGACAGAAAACTTCCCCTACCTGGAGAAAGAAATAGACTTACATATCCAGGAAGCTGAGAGAGTTCCAAACAAGAGGAACCCAAAGGGGCCCACACCGAGACACATCTATATAATAAAGAGCCAGGGTCCTAACAACCATTACGACCAAAGGCTTGACCAGACCAGAAGTCAGTGCTGGGTTGCCATGGCAACCCAGACTGGGGCCGCTGCAGGCACCCCGACCCAGCACTGACTGCCTAGGGCAGTGGTCGGCAAACTACAGCCCCTTGAGTGTGGCTCTTCCACAAAATACCACATGCGGGCGCACATGTACAGTGCGATTGAAACTTCATGGCCACACTCAAGGGGCCAAAGAGCTGCATGTGGCTCACAAGCCGCAGTTTGCCGACCACTGGCCTAGGGAGCTGTGGATCAGGCCCAGAGAGAGGCCTGCAGAGAAAGAGGCAGGGTCTGACCCGTAGCCTCTGTGGCAGCTATTGATCAGAACTTGCCTCTCTTTCTCTCCCAGCCTGGCCAACAGCCCCGCCTCCATTTCTCTCCAGGCCTCCACCAGGGCTGCTGATTAGCCTGGCCTTTCTGATCAGGCCCCGTTGATAGGCCCAGAGATGCTGATTGGCATAGAAACTGACCAATCAGAACCAAATCTGGGTCAACTGTGAGGAGCCAATGGCTGCCTAGGAGGCGGAGCTTTTGACACTGACTGGCATAGAAACTGACCAATCAGAAACACATCTGGGTCAACTGTGAGGAGCCAGTGGCTGCCTAGGAGGCAGAGCTTTTGATGCTGACTGGCATAAAAACTGACCAATCAGAACCAAATTGGCAGGCAGAGGAGGGTAGTAGGGGGCGAGGTCAGGCCTGCAGGGGAGGGCAGTTGGGGGTGAGATCAGGACAGCAGGGGAGGGCAGTTGGGGGCAACCAGGCTGGCAGGGGAGGTCAGTTGGGGGTGAGATCAGGCCGGCAGGGGAGAACAGTTGCGGGGGCAATCAGGCAGGCAGGCAGGTGAGTGGTTAGGAGCCAGTGGTCCCAATTTGTGAGAGGGGTGTCCAACTGCTGGTTTAGGCCTGATCCCACATATCGGGCCTAAACCAGCGGTTGGACTTCCCCCGAGAGGTCCCCGATTGGAGTAGGTGCAGGCTGGGCTGAGGGAACCCCACCCCCTCCGTGCATGAATTTCGTGCACTGGGCCTCTAGTCATAATTAAAATGCCAAGGGTTAAAGACAAAGAATCTTAAAAGCAGCAAGAGAAAAGCAGTCACTTACCTACAAGGGAGCACCCATACGACTGTCAGCTGATTTTTCAACAGAAACTTTGCAGACCAGAAGGGAGTGGCAAGAAATACTCAAGGTAATGAATAGCAAGGACCTACAACCAAGATTACCCAGCAAAGCTTTCATTTAGAATTGAGGGTCAGATAAAGATAAAGAGCTTCACAGACAAGAAAAAGCTAAAGGAGTTCATCACCACCAAACCAGCATTACATGAAATGTTAAAGGGTCTTGAAGAAGAAGAAGAAAAAAAAAGGATTAAAAACAAACAATAAAATGGCAACAAACATATATCAGTAATTGAATCTAAAACTCAGAACAAATGAACAAGGAATCCAATGAACAAAATAAACTAGTGAATAAAATGGAACCAGAGGCATGGAAACATGGAACACACTGATGAATCTCTAAGGGGAGAGGGGAGGAAGAGATTAACCAAAGAATTCATATTGGACACACACGATAAATAGGGTGGTGAGGGCCTGGGGTGTGACTGGATCATGTTGGAGGCGGACGATGGGGAGGGAAAGGGGAACATCTGTAATACTCTCAACAATGAAGAGTTTTGTTTTTTTTAAATGAGTGACTCCAAGGTCTTCAGCCTAAGTAACTGTAAGGATGGAGGTGCCATCACTGAAATAGGAAGACTTGAGGGACGAGGTTTTTGGGGAAAGAGCAGAAGCTCAGAGGTGCCGCTAGATAAACAGGTGGAAATTTATATATGTAAATAAGAGTCTGGAGTTTAGTGAAGGGATCAACTCTGGAGTTATAAGTGTGTATGTGGTATTTAAAGCCATTATGAGTCTGGATAAGGTATCTCCTAGGAAGGGAGAGTAGATAGAGAAGTTGTTAGACTATTTTCTTTGTTTACAAGTCAAGGAATCAGAGACCAGAGAAGGAGTGATCAGTGAAGGAGAAGGGAAACTAGGAGAGTCTGGTACCTGAAATACAAGTGAACAGAGGTGAGTATATTCTAGGTTGTCTAAAGAATGAGAATTGACCACTGGATTTAGCAGTGTGGAAGAGCAGTTTCAAGTGGAGTAGCGGGGGGTAAAATCTTATCAGAGTGAGTTTAAGTGGGAAAAGTGGAGAGAACAAATGTGGCCCACAGAAAGGGCTTTGCCAGGGATCAGATGGCGAGTTGGGGCCAGAGCTTGAGCCAGTTTCTTAACTTTCAGGCCTATGGGCACTCAGACCTATGGTGCCCTGTCCTAAGTAAGGAAGCCAAAGGTCTCTTTGTAAAAAGTCATTACTTTAGGCTGAGAGCTGGGAAGGGGGCTTGGTATGAGTTCCCCTTCTTATAATCTGTAACATGATGCCCATTTCAGGCAGTTCTTTCTCTGGTTGCCCTAACGCAGTGGTTCTCAACCTTCCTAATGCCACGACCCTTTAATACAGTTCCTCATGTTCTGGTGACCCCCAACCATAAAATTATTTTCATTGCTACTGCATAACTGTAATTTCACTGTTATAAATCGTAATGTAAATATCTGATATGCAGGATGTATTTTCATTGTTCGCAACCCACAGGTTGAGAACCGCTGTCCCAATTGTGCAAGCCTGAGGATGCCAACCCTTGAGTTTGGTCTGATTTCTGCTATTTGCAGTTTAACCTCTTACCTTGGTCAAGAGTTACATGCTTACTAAAACATCTGTTCTTACTAGTATACTGTCCCAGAGGCCTGGTTATAGAAGAGAAGCCTTTGTAAATGCCTGGGAGAAGTGATAGGTTCCCTCCCCATTCTTAAGTTGGGCTGCAAGGAAGACCCATTTCCATGAGACTAGTGAAGAGACCAGCTAGATCAGGTGGCTCGAGCAGGGTGAGTAGGCCAGCCCAGAGTAGAGTAAGTGAGCATGCGCTTGCCTGTTCATTTCTAGGGCCAGTCAGCAAATGGCAGTCAGGGCCTCCCTGTGAGTGCTGACTTGGCAGTAGACCCCACCTTCCTAGAGCTCATAATATTCCCAGGAAGTTAGTCAGATTATGCTGTGAGAAGGTCTGCACACCCAGCAGGACTGTGCTTCAGCCTGTGAGTTCCATGAGGAGAGCGGTCCATCTTGCTGACATGCTGTTGGTCTCTAGCATCCATCCCTCCAAGCCTTGGAACTTCCCAGACCTCAGGCCTGGCCCAGCCTTAGAAGGTTGGCCTATGGAGAGGCATTGAAGTAGTGTCTGAACAAGACACTTGAAGGGCCACCTGGATTCTACTCCCAACCTAGGTTCTCTGCTTAGAGCAGTGGTTCTCAACCTTCTGGCCCTTTAAATACAGTTCCTCATGTTGTGACCCAACCATAAAATTATTTTCGTTGCTACTTCATAACTGTAATGTTGCTACTGTTATGAATCGTAATGATGGTCTTAGGCGACCCCTGTGAAAGGGTTGTTCGACTGCCAAAGGGGTCGCGACCCACAGGTTGAGAACTGCTGGCTTAGAGGGATTTTCAGATGATATTTTTTTCCACCTGCAGATCTGCCCACTAGTCCCGTGGACCTGGTGATCAACTGTCTGGATTGTCCTGAGAACGCCTTCTTGCGGGATCAGCCCTGGTACAAGGCAGCTGTGGCTTGGGCCAACCAGAACCGGGCACCAGTACTCAGCATAGATCCTCCAGTGCATGAAGTCGAACAGGGCATTGATGCCAAGTGGTCACTGGCTCTGGGCCTGCCTCTCCCACTAGGAGAGCATGCGGGACGCGTCTATTTGTGCGACATTGGCATTCCCCAGCAGGTATTCCAGGAGGTGGGGATCAACTACCACTCACCCTTTGGCTGCAAGTTTGTAATCCCGCTACACTCTGCCTAGAGGGACTCTGGACAGGCTGGACCCAGTAGTCCCCTGCTGCTCCTGACATTGAACTAGACAACGAATGCCTTAAGAGGATGTGAAGCTTCATGGACCTTATTGTTAAAATTCTCTCTTTTGGGTTTGTTTCTTCTGTGAGAGAACAGATCATATATATTTTTTCTTTTGAGAACATGTATTTAAAGCTGACCTGTCACCTGCCCTTCGCCAGGAAAGGCTTTCCCACTGGGTGTGTGAGTCAGGTGGCAGGCTGTGTGTGCAATGGCTCTAGGCATTTCTACACTCGGTCCCCTGCATGGCCAGGTTGGGCTTTGTTTACAGACCGTAGGCAGCTTACAAACTGTGTTTCAGGTTTACAGCCACTGGGCCTGGGAGAACGTCTTGCAGGGTTGGGTAGGTCCTGTTTGGGGGCCTGTACTTCCTCTATTTCAGAGCTGGTGGCTTTGTCTCCTCTCTGATCATGTACAGCTGACTGCACTGCAGCTATCCACTAAAGGACAGAGTTGCACTCCCCATTCGTTTTGAGGGCTGTGAGGCCTCCCCTAAACCCCACCACAAGTAGATTTGAGGGCTTTTTACCCTTTCTCCTTAGCTGATCAAGTTTTATGCTGGGATTTTCCCCCATTTCCTCCTTTCTAAACCACTCTTGAGAGGCAAGGAAAAGGGTGGCATCATCGCAGGTAATATAAGGTTATGTTACTGTAGAACCACAATGCCCATCTTGCCAGCAGTGCTCCTTAACCCCGTACCCTCTCTAGCTGTGGGGGGAGGGGAGGGGGAGCATCTGCTTAGTCTGAGGCAAGGCCCCTGGTGCTGAGCCAGTAGAGGCTCCCTGGTGCTTCTGTCCTAGGCCACTCTTTGCCAGCATATACATAGCCCTGTTTTTTCCCCCCCGTAGCTATCATCCAAGAGCAGGGCACATGTCCCTCCCTTATTGGAACCCTTTTTGGTTGTCCTGTCTGAATAGGCTTGGGACCAGAGCCTTATCTCAGAGATGCCAAAATGAGGCCAGTTCTGGGTAAGCTAGCTGATGGGGCTCAGCCATAGAAACACACTGTTGCTCAGATCCTAAGGCACTAAGCCCCTACCAAGCATATCAAACTCATGGCTGGCTTAAATAAGGCATGAGGCCTGCCGGCCTTGAGTTTGACGTTTGCCCTACCTTCGCAGGCCTAGGCCCTGGGGGCTGATAGGAGCCATGCCCTGGAGTTCCTGGCAGCAGTCCTTGCAAAAGACTTGTGCTTTAATGCCTTTCTCAGGGCTTCAGACTGCCTTATGTTTTGTGCCTACCCAGTCTGATTAAAGGGGTGAGTGGGAAAGCTCACCAAGGATCATGGACACAGGTAGGCAGGCACTGGTTTCAGGCTGCTTATCACTTTCCTATAGGAGCATAGCCAGGAACAAATGAGGGAGGGCAGAGAAGGCTGGTCCCTCTTCCTCCCATCCTTCCACAGATGTTACAATTGTTTCCAGCAGTGGGAGGACAGATTGTCAGCCCTGTGCTGTGTATCTTCCCTTGGCCTCTGCTCACTCTCAGGACCAAGCAGCTCCCAAGATTGGGCCCTCTTTTTAGTCACAGGGCCATAATCTGTGCTGGATTACAGGCATTTTAGTTATCAATCACTAAGCAGTTCTGGCTGCCTATTACTGTGGTTAGGTCCCTTGACTGGGTACAGTGGAAAATGAGCTAGGACAACCCTGGCCCCAAAGAGCTTGATCTGGTAAATTGCTGTGGCCTAGGGGGAATGGCCTTGAGGGGCCACTGGGAATTTATGCTCAAGCCTCTTTTTTCTCCCCCGTGGCACTGCCCTCAGCTGGGCATTTCCCAGTCAGAGGCATCCTGTCCACAGTGCCCAGTCCCCAAGGGGCCCCAATCAGGTAGTCAAGATTCATTCAAGTAGTTCTTGGGGGACCAAAAACCAGCACTAAAATAAAGCTGAATGACACAGTCCTGTGCTCTGGTAAGTTCTGCTCTATGGGCTGCAGGGAGATACTGCACCGAAGCCCTAGGAACCTTTGTCCCATGCTTGACAGCCTTCATAAGCCATAGTTTTGGGGCACATACAGCCAGTAAAACTAGATGCCCCCTGGTGAATTACAGCAGGTCTTTCCCCTTAAAGTCCTTTATATATATAAAGGCCAGTGGGAAACAGGTGCAAGGCAGGGCCTACGTGCAGCAGGCTAAAGGCTAAAATTGCCCTTCTGGGCCCAAAGGAACACCCCAGCTTCTGGTCTTTTCACTGGTTGGTCCTGTGCCTGGCCCAGTTCATACTTAGCTCTCCACAAGCTGAACTGCTAAGAAAGACTTTATTAATAAGATGGGGAAGGGAGAAGGCAAGGAGCCTGGAGACGACGCACTGGTACCAGGGGTTACAAACAGTAAGAAACACTTTATTATAACTTTACAACATATAAATAGCTTGGGTCAAATCTGTGCTTTCTGGCAGCTGGGCATGTCTCCGCCCTTGCAGGCACCTGCCTTCCTTCACATTGCACTGTTCATTGGGTGGCTCTGGCCCTGGGGCCCGGTGGTTAGAAGTTGGAGAAAGAGGGCCAGGCAGCCCAGTTCCATCTCCTCATGTAGTGGCCTGTGCCTGTCATCTGCTGGGGTTGCGGCTGGTGTGGAAGGACCGCTCCTCAGGGGTCAGGCCAGCAAAGAAGGGGTGCAGCAGGGCCTCCGCCAGTGTGATGCGCTGGGCAGGGTCAAACTCTAACATCCTCCTCATCAGGTCAAACAGCTGCACGTGCTCCAGGGAGTCTTGGAGCATGTAACTCTGCTCAGGGACACAAGGTATCTCAGTGTGATGGCAGGGGCGTGGCAAGCCTTGCTGCATGAGTTGAGGCACTGATGCCTCCTGGAGGCCTGACTGCCCTCTTGGACAGTGAGTGGCTCCATTCTTTTATGCCTGTTAAAGCATTTTGCTCTGAACTTGTCAGGCTGTTCTGCTGGTTTGGTGCCTCTGCCCACACATGCAAAGTCCTGACAGGTAGGTAGAAATCACCTGTCAATGCACCAAATGCAGTTGACAGAGGCTTCCTGGTCATGTCTCGTCTTCCCTCCCCCTCACCTCAGTCCTGCCTAGTTCTTCCCAAAATTGAGAGAAGAGAGGGGCTGGAAGTAGCACGGTCTCTGGTGTTCTGGTGTTCCCCAATTATATTCATAGCCACCCTGTTGGGAAGGGGTAGGCTAAGAACCCCTCTGGAGCAATTTGAAAGAAGCCCCATTGCCAGCACCCAGCAGCCTCTCATTGTGCCAGGCAAAGGGGCAGCCTTTAGCTGCCTGGCCTGTCTCTCTGCTATATGTGTGCCCAGTGCCTTGGCATGAGTTGAGCTGGGGGAAGCCAGAAACTGACCTTCAGAGGTTTGCAGTTCTCCTTCACATACCGGCCATCAGAGCTGTTCTCATCCCAAACCAGGCCCCCTTTGTAAAAATATTTCTGCTTCCTGAAAGGGAAGGAACGGAGGGAATCGTTTGTGGGTGTGGGTGTGGGTGTGGGTGTGGGTGTGGGTGGGGAGATAGCAGGAGCCTGGGGAATGGCAGCAAAGCCAGGCAGGGCGTCCTGGTCTGACCCAGCAGGGCAGCAGGTTTGTCAGGTCACTCGGAGGAGCATACAGGGAAAGCTATGAGCCTGGGTGAGCCACAGCATCTTCTGCAAAGACTGTTCAGTAGCTTTTTGACCCACAAGCAAGATGGGAAAGATCTATGGGCCAGGGGTCCTTACCTGGTACGGTGGATCATGTGTGATGGGATGGGCCCTAGGATCTTCTCCATCATCACCAAATGCTCTCGGTTTTCGTGGGTCTATGGAAGGTCGGGGATAGAGCAAGCAGGGTTCAGTACAAGCCTCAGCCCCTCAGGGAGGACAAGAGAGAAAAAGTGCCTTCCCAGTTTCTGTGGCCTTGCAGCAGCCTGCTACCATTTGCCAAGGGTAAGGCCATGTTTCTCGCTCGCTCTCAAGAACGCAAACTGCCCCAGCCCATCTCCACACCCTCACTTATGCTGTGCCTCATGCCTCAAATATTCACTCTTTGAGCCCCTACCCTTCATCCTTGATGGCTGAGCTTAAGACTCCCTGAGTGCTTCAGCTATCCCTACCTCTTCCTTTCTCTGAGCATCTATGACTCTCAATCCTGGTGGGTCTCAGATGGTCTTCCCACACCAGGCCCCTGTGGCCTGCTAGAGTATGAGCACGCAGGGTAGCAGGGCAGTGTGGGAGGGGCCTTACCTGGAAAAGTGTGAAGCCCCGGTAGTACTCGAAGAGAATGCAGCCAATGCTCCAGACGTCACAGGGCTGTGCCCAGCCCAGCTCTGAAAGCCAAAATGGAGAAGCTATGAGGCTCTGTGCTCTCACCCTAGAGGTCACAAGGCAGCTGCCACACTGGTTGACAGGACTCTTGCCCAAACCCCAGTACAGGTCCCTTTCTCTGCCAGGCCAAGTTGACAACCATAGTGGCTGCTTGCCAGTGGGCGGCAGGCAGGCACACCGTTGCCTCTGTTCATTCCCTCCCAGCAAGAGCCCACTTTATCTGGGTTGGGGGCTGTATAGCCACTCACCAAGGATCACCTCAGGTGGGCGGTAATGACGAGTGGCCACAATGGTTGTGTGATGCTCATGGTCAAAGGTAGCACTGCCGAAGTCAGCAACTCGGATGCTGGTGTTCTTCACTGACTTCTCCTCACAGCTCTGAGAGGCAAGGAAGGGGAGCCAGATCAGAACTCTGTCCCAGGGGGAACCTCGCTCTGCAGTGGGGCCTCCCCCTCTCCCCATCAATACCTTGTGCTCATTGTAGAGCGTTTCAAACTCAGAATTCACAAACAGGATGTTCTCTGGCTTCAAGTCTGTGTGGGTCAGCTGGTTCTCATGTAGAACTGGAGAGGCAGGAGAGAGGGGGAAGCGGGCTCTGAGAACCTGGGCTTCTCTGGCTCCTGCCAGCTCTAGGCCAGATCCATCCTCCAAAGCCAGTCTGCCAGAGACCCTCACACCATTACCTCAGCAGTGGGCTGAGAGAACAGGCACAGCTCTGCCTCTACACTGGCTTCCCTCTCAAAGATTCTCTGTGCTTGGGGTCTTGGAGGGTTCAAATGCTTGAGAAGATGGGGGCGGGGGGGCTTTCAATTCAAAACACCTTCCACCTCTCCCTGCAGGGACCAGTCCTCCTCAGCCTGGTCTCTCACCAAAGCTACAGCATCAGCCTTGGGGTGGTTCCCTCTCCCCAGCACTAGCTACATCCTTTGCGGGGGCTGCTGAGTGAAAATGCAGGTCCCTTTATTAATAAATTAGGTGTCAAGCTGGTGGCAACAGAGTATTAAACCAAATTCAGTAACATCCATGAAGCCAGCCTTGCCTCTTCTCATCCCTAGCCCTAAGCAGGGAATCTTCCTTTTTCCTCCAATCCCTATCCCACTAAACCCTATCCCAGCACTTTCAGACTCCAGCTCTCATCTGGCACTCAAGACCCTCAGAGCAGTGTGGCCCATCTCTCCCCAACATGGGCCCTTTTTCATGAGAGTGTCACCATGTGCTAGATCCAAGCCATCACTGAGCTACTTGCCTTGCTTGGAGTGCTCTTCACCATCCCCTCCATCTACACAGTCCCTGTTCTAGGTCTATCTACCTCCTGTCCTGCTCCAACCACCACAAATTCTGCAATGCTGGTTGCGGTCAAAGTAGGCAGATGGGAAGTAGTAGTGTCCATGTGGGCAGGAGCTGTGGGTGGATCTCCCAGGTCACCTGGACCTTTTCATCCTTTGCAGGAAGGTGGGAACAGGATTGGTAGCTAGGAAAATTCTAGAGCAGCTCTTTCTTTCCTCCTGTTTGTGGGCAGAGGCTGGCTCAAAAGGTCCCTAGAGGACCTCTCCACCTACAGATTCATACCTAAATGCCTTTCAGTCAAAGGGGCCCTGATATGTCCCAGGCTCAGCAGAATGGTTAGCAGTGTGCCTGAGTGAATGGGAAGAGCAAGACCACCAGGTGACTTTCCTGCCAGGCATGTAGCCACCTCATGCTCCATTTGAGTGTAGATACTTACATCTAAGGGCGTGGCAGAGCTGGTAGGCCATGTGCCGGACATGTGGTAGGGGGTAAGGCTGGAAATTATTCTCCTTCAGGAATTCAAAGGTGTTCTTGCCCAGAAGCTCAAAGGCGATGCACATGTGACCGTGGAAGTTAAACCAGTCAGACATCAAGACGCACAAGCTAAGGGAGAAAGATGGATGGGGCTCAGGCTCTGTGCTGAGGGGGCTGGCTGCCCCACCCCTTCCCTCAGATGAAGCCAGTCCCCACTCCCTCCCAGGCCACGGTGCAGATACACAGAGAGAACCAGTTAACAGCAAGAGTATATCTCCCACCAGCCATCACCCAGATCAGCTCTGAGCAAGGACTAAACTTAATGCTATGAGGGAGGTGCGCTAGGGGGGCATTTTGATTTGAGGTCTCCTGCCTACCTACATAAGATATTGGGCATAATCCCTGCATCTCCAAGAAAGAATGATGCCAGGATACTCCACAGGACTAGCAGTGCCTTTTTCAACTCTCTCAATGGAAATTCCTGAGTCTGTATGCCAAAGGTGGCTCTCCTTTGGGTGTCTGATTATGTGAGCCCCAGCTTCCAGTTTATATCTTGTCTAATGCTCAGTAAGACCCACAAATGCAGGGCTGAGAGGCCTGCTTCAGAACTCTGAGCTGGTTGTGGTAAAACCTGGGCTGGAATCCAAAGGCTCCTTCCAGCAAGAATCACTTACCCAACTCCCCTAGTTCTGAATGCACAGAGAAGTTATGATGCCAACCAAGTGAGAGGATACTATTGCTCAGCCCCAGAAGGGTCCAGGGAATTAGGGTTAGAGGGATGCTTTCCTCACTCCTTGCTGACACTCACAACTTGTTCTCTTTGTCCTTTTCCTTGATTTTTTTGAGAACATTGATTTCTAGTCGGGCAGCCTCCCGGTACTTGCCCACGTTGCGAATGATCTTCAGGGCAACTTGAGACTTCCCTCTGGCACCGGGGAAGGAAGCAGAGGTTCTCATGAAAAGCTGCCCAGCTCTTCCCCACCTTCCACACCAACCCAGCAACTCTTGGCAGACACCACCCAGTACTCAAGAGACAGGGCCTATCCTGAGGAGAACAGACAACGGACGCCCAGCCTGCCCCATGCAACATCAGACCTCTGCTCTCCTAACAGCACGCTCCTCTAGCACCTTAGGCTTTTATGGTCTCAGCTACCTCCCAGCTCCCCAGGAAAGAGTGGGCAGAGGGGCAGAGGCCTCTCCCACTGACCAACACCAGCCCCAGAGCTCACTCAGTAATAACTCAACCTGTAGGCGAGTCAGCTCCGATCCCTGTCAGGCTGTCTCTTGACCTTCCTAATCACGTCTGCAAAAATGGACAAATGGTTCCCTGGCAAGAGCTAAGGGTGCCCAGAGTAGGGGCCTCTCACTAGGAGGCCAAGGGCTGTTCCCTTTACCACACTCCCTCCACCCCCACCTGCCTGCCTACCAGCCACAGGTCACTGAGTGTCCAGGGAGAATTTTAACAATTCCTGTTCTGCATCCCCCCAGCCCCACCCCTACCCCCAGAGGTGACTTGTAGGATGATCTACTGAGGCTGGAACAGCCAGAATTCAGATGCTGAGTGGGGAACGAGCAATCGGCTCTCCTGCAAGGGTGTAGCCTCTGAGACCTCTGGGAGGCTTACCTTGGTAACTTAGGAAAGGCTCACAGGCCCCAGAGAAGAGGTATCTTATAGAGCAGGGGTGGGGAACCTTTTTTCTGCCAAGGGCCACTTGGATATTTATAACATCACTGGCAGGCCATACAAAATTATCAACTTAAAACATTAGCCTGCTATATTTGGTCGAACATTTAATTAACTTACCCTTAATGCCTTGAGAGGGCCAGACCAAATGATTTCACAGGCTTCATACAGCCCGAGGGTCAGATATTCCCCACCCTGCTTTTCTCTCCCTATCTCATATTCTCAGATTTTCAGGACCTCATAGGAATGGCCACCAGCTTCCTCCTAGAACAGGCTCTCCTGATGACCTTCCAACCTTCAACACAGGGAGGCTGCCTGTGGAAGCATTCAGGGTTCAAAGGCCCTTTTCGTGAGCTGAATTCTACCTCTTCACAACCCCACTGGCTGATTCCCTTTGAGTCCCTTGAAGGACCTTGAGCCCTGCCCCATAATGACTCCAGAAGTTAATTTTCCCTCTAGCTACTCAGAGTGGCACAGCTCAGAGAGCTTAGCTGCCACCATGTGCCACATCTCTCAGATCTGCCAGTTCTCTCTCTGGTCACAGTATAGTCTACATGACCCTATGCTCACTAATCCCAACTCTAACCTCTTGGGTCCAAGGTGTTTAAACTGGAACTGGGAGGCTTCCTTTCAGTCACCGTCACTATCTTATCTTGGGGCTCCATGACCAACTGGACTGCTGAGACTAACTGTCCCCTCCAAGCACGCCTCTGAATGAGGGAGCACTGCCCCACCACAAGAGCTAAGGAATATGGGCAACCCCTGAGCATGTTTCTTCATCTCTAAAACAGTAGAAGAATCATGTATGGGCAGCACATGGCTCAACTGAGACAGCTAGGATAAGCACTTCGCAGCTACAGCTCACCTGGCATGGTCCAAGCACTCCACCACCTTGCCAAAGGTGCCTTCTCCCAGGTTCCCCACAATCTCATCTAGGAGAGAAAAGAAGCAGGGCGTGAGGGACTGGAGGGCAGAGGGTCGGCAGCTCCTGCAAGTTCACAGCATTCAAATTCTCAAAAACAAAAAAGGTTTCTCTCTCACTGCTACACTCTTAAAAACAGAAGTTGCTAGTGTTTGTGTCATTCAGGCAATTACTGGTGGCCCCACTAAGGCACCACGCGCACTAGAGGCCCCTCCGGGCAGGAGAGGTCTGGTCTAACAAGGGGGTAGAAAGTAGAGAGGTAAAGTTTTACGAAAGGTGGCTGTACATCGCTCTTGGAGCCAATCGCCGATCCGGCACACCAGGTGGCCCTCCTTGTCATCTTCCACACTCCGGCTGCTGCGCTTACTGCTCTGTTGGCTTCTCTGCATGCACCGCCCCCCGAAACGCCATCCGACCAATCGCATGGTAGGCGGTTCCGATTGACAGATTGAGGTGTCAGTCAAAGGCAGAGGTGGAGACGGTGAGGAGCCGGTGGGTTGGTTGGTTGGATTTTCCAGATCCCAGCATTTCATAAGGCACACAGCATATATAACGATAGGGATATTGCAAGGGACACGTCAAGACACAAACTGACTTCAAAAACAGAAAAGTAAAAACAGCTACAGGTATGTAAAGACAACTTGGACGCTCAGAAAGATGACCAGCCTCTGCTGCTGAGGGGCCGGGCCATGCGGAGAGCCACCGCCTTGACACCCTTCTCTACTAAGTGTTCCCCTCCCAGACCCTCCCAGTACGCTTCGGCCAGGGTGGAGACGCAGTGAAAACGGCGCAAGAGTGTGGCTGTCCCAAGCCTTGGTCCATCATCCAGAATGGTCGGAAGCCACGCTGGCTTCAGCTGCAGAATGCCCAGCTTGTCTTTGCTTGCCTCTCTCTTGCCCACACAGCCCTGCACATACTTGACAGCTGCCACTCAGAGCCAAGCTACTACAGGCCTCCAGACAGCATCCATGGCCAGACTTAACATCATCACCAGATACGGCCTTCATTAGCAACCTTTTTACCACCAACCTCAAACAGGGAAGGAGCCAGGGATTCTCTGGGCTGGTCAACCTCCAGGCCTCCTACCATGATGGCCCACACAGGCCCCAAGCCAGCTCCTGCCATGGCACCCATGCTATTCATAGGCCAGGCACATCCTGAGCCTCATGACAATAGAGGGCACCAAAAGGGACACAGAGCCACAGATCTGCACCGCCCTCCTGTGGCAGTGTGTGGCAGTGTGCAGAGAGGCCACCACGCCATGATGGGTGCACACAGTCAGCCTGCAACCCATGGCCACTCAAAGTAGTCAGTCACCAGAGAGCTCAGCAGAGAAGATGCCTGGCCCCTCCATTGGTTCCGCCACTACTCCTCAGGGGCCTCATGGCTGGCAAAGGGAGGGAGGGAGGGAAGCGGGGGAGGGGGAGAAGACAGCACATAACCTTGGAGACACACAACAGGCTTTCCTTCCCAGAGGTGTGATTACAGTGTGGGTTCCTGGTCTCAGCAGAGATCTATACAACCTTGCACACTAGAAACACCACCAGGCCCTGTTCCTGGCAAGTGGCCTGCAACTGGACAAGGCCTAGAGCTGTAGGCCTTTCTGTCATTTCTTTACATGTCCCATCACACAGGCAGCTCATCCCTCGTCTTGACTGCCTCTCATGCGAAGAGGCTAGGACAGTGATGGTGAACCTTTTGAGCTCGGCGTGTCAGCATTTTGAAAAACCCTAACTTAACTCTGGTGCCGTGTCACATAGAAATTTGTTGATATTTGCAGCCATAGTAAAACAAAGACTTTTTTTTTTAATTGATATTTATTTTATATATTTAAATGCCATTTAACAAAGAAAAATCAACCAAAAAAATGAGTGTGCGTGTCACCTCTGACACGCATCATAGGTTCGCTATCACTGGGCTAGGCTGAAGAAGGCCTGGCTGGAGGTCAGAAGGGAAGCTCCAGCCTGAGCTGATAAGAAGACCCTCCCCTACCCGTAGGCACTCCAGCCTCCGGGCCTTTGGGGAGGGGCGTGGAAGTGAGACTGCAGAAGTTGGTACAATCCACACCAGTCAGAGCACTGAGCTGTGTGGAGGCAATCTCTCAGTGGGAAGGACCAGGCCATACAGCTCCAGACCACACACCAGCAATCCTGTTAGGATCTCTAAGAGATATCCCTGGCCTCTTGCAACCAAGCAGCCTGAACCTGGGGCAATGTGGAGACAAGACAGGCCAGGAGCCTGCCAGCGCCGCAACCAGAGCCCCTTCAGCTGACACCGCCAATGGGCCAGAAGATAGAGAAGCCAGGCCCTTTGCTCAGCCCTGTACCTAAAGCAGACGACACACACAAACACACGCACGCACACACACCAAATGCACGTGTGCAGGGCTAGCAGTACTCACCCAGACCAGCCAACCTGAGAAAAGGCTACGGACAGATGAGGCCTTAAAGCCCCAGCAAGCACACTCTGGCCACCACTCACCGAGGAGGCACTGCTACAAGACCTGGTGCGGCGTTTGTGGCAATGGTGGGCATGTTTGCGAGTCCGGTACGGCTCTCTATCCCTGGACCGTCGACGATGATGGGAACGTGAAGATCCATAGTAGTCCTCTCCAAAAGATGGGCTCCGCTCTTCACATCGGTATGTGTCGCTCTCACGGCGCTCCCGGTACCGCCTCTGGTAGGGTAAGCGGTCATGGCTGCCAACAGGGTGATGGGGACATTGGTCAGATAGGGCCCTTCCTCCCACCAGCCAGGTTCCTGCTATAAGGCAAGAGGTATGTGGTGAGGCCCCTGCAAAAGACTCATAAGGGTAGCCTTATGAGTTGGAGCAGAGGCAGTGAGACTGAGGGAAGTGGGGGAGGGGGAGTATATGTATCTGAAGTCCAACCTCCAGAACCTGAGCTACTGATGGCATCCCTTCAGTGGCACAGGAGGCAGAGCGCTGGGGAGTGATCACAGTGGAGGGTCTCCAAGGGTTCCAATGCATCGGAACTCCCTGTGGCCTGCTGAGGCTATAATTTTGGTCTGGGGTTGACATAGGACTAGGGGCCAACCTCTGGAAAGAACTAAAGTTTCTAATCCCCACTGAGGAAGGCTCAGAGGTTGGCAGGAGAGATGCTGGCCTAGCCTAGAAAATCGAGTGTGTGCCAGGAAAAGAAGTTTCAAGGACAGAGAAAGAAGGGGCAGCAAGAATGGAAGTAAACACTGAGGCCAGGGAATGCAGCTGAAATCAGGGAGGAATCCAAAGAGGACAGGGCAGTGATCTAGGTGCAGCCAAGCAGAGGCAGCAGTCACTTAAAGGAGACCAGGGCTGCCACAAGCCTCCACTGTCTCCCAGGCCCAGTGAGGGAAGGAGCCCTTCCTTTTGACCCAGTTCTCTCTCACCTTCTGGACTGAGATCTCCGGGGTGGAGGCTCCCTTCGAGATGGGTATCGCAGTCTCCCTTCGTGCTCCCGACTGTAAGACCTCCTTCTCTTCCATCGGTAGCTCAGGTATGGGTCTGGCTCAGGGGAGCGGTATCGCTTACAGTGATGCATCTAGGCCACAAGAAATGGACAGCCCTGCTAAACATGCAGCCAGCCACCTGGTTGCCTGAGCAGCCTAGGCACTCCTGAAGAAGAGGTTCATTGTTCCATTTGAGGCAGCCCCTCCAGGGGTTTATGAAGTGAAAAAGAACTCTGAGGTCACAGTGGTCAAAGAGCAGACAATAGAACAAACAAATGAACAAACAAAAAGCTGCTTCCCCAGCACAGCATCACTGATTGGCCTGATGGCCTGAGCACTTGGGGAACCAGGTGAGCCAGGACAGGTGCTGAGATGGAACACAGGGCGGGGTTGGTAAGCACCATCCATCACAAGAGACAGGGAGAAAGGGAAGCCTCCTATGCTCAATTCCCTCTTGCCTTACTGTGGGGTCCTACGAAGCACCTGCTCTGTCAAGCCAGAGTCAGATGGCTGTTGGCAGGGTGCCAACACGTAGGGGCCAAGGGTGAAAGTGCTCAAGTTGAACAGCCTGTGGAGGCCCTGAATTGGACCCCACTCAAAGCAGCAAGGACACAAGTTGTATGAGGAGCTACAGGCAGAAACAAGACCAGCTTTTGGAGGAAAAGGTGTCCAAGGGTCTCACAAACATTCCCTAGCCCACCTGAGGGTCTGGCCCAGCAGATATGGTGGTCTGGCCAGCCCTTGCTGGTCCATAGTCGGGGTCAGCACCAGTAAAGATGCTAAGACAGAGCACCCAAGTGTTTTGCCCAACACCCATTCAGCACCATCCAGACATCTTCAGTGCCATACTGGGCAATGCTTCACCTCTAGCCAACAGTACTGTCCCTCTTCTAGATCCTCTGCTCTAGAACCTTTCTCCTGCACCCATCTCAGGCTGATGTGCTCAAGGAGGCATACCAAAAGTGCCCACATCACTATCCTTGCTCAGCAAGGACCAATATCCACTACAGGAAATTGCCAGGCTGTATCAGCCACCAGCGGAGAAAGATAGCTATGTGAGGCCAGCTCCCTATTCCACCCACTCCAAAAACTCTGACAATGCTTGCCTCCATTGGAAGGCTGGGCCAGAGACCATGGCCACCCTGACTCCCATCCCTTCACTTGGACATAGCCAACCTCCAAAGGTGGTCGGTCAGTCTTGGGTTTGCCTGACCAAGCACATTTTGGACAAACTCACTGAGACTGCCCCATCTCATGAGAAGTCTGTCAGGAAAAGAGCAAAATGGAATGCGCAGAGCAGCAAGGCATATCTGACAAAACTCCTGGGAGCTTCTCTGTGATTCTAAGAAAGTCTCTGCCCTCAGTCACCCATGAGCAGGTATCTTCCCGTCTACCTGGAAATCCAGGTCCCAGCAATCCTTGGAGGTAAATACTATGTAAAATTACTCATAGCTCCTCAAGTACTTAGAATGTTGTTCTGTTTTGATGATCAGCTGACTAATGTTTCACTGTCTTCCTGCAATTACCCAGGGTCAGGTGCCCAAGCTATGAAATGAAGGCGGTATCTCACATCTCCCTAAGTGACACAGATGATGCTCCAGTGGCAAGGATAGATGCCCTGCCCATCCTTACTGGGCAGACAAAGCACCAGAGCTGGAAGCCATGGTCTAGTCCACATCAAGCCAAAGACTCCCTCCTGGGATCTAGACGATCTTAAGTCAACACATGTTCATGTTAGAGGAAAGAGCACAGCTTCAGTGTCAGACAGATGTCAATCTGAATCTTGGCACTGCCACTTCTATATGTGTGCCTTAGGCAAGTTATTCAACTACTGACCTTCAGCTTCCTCTGGCAGCTCGGGTAATCTTACAGGGTTCTGTGCGGATTACATTATGTCATCCCTTTACTAAGATGTCTAGCATATCTTTTTAGGTCAAATGCCTAGCCCAAGTCTGTGCCCACAAGAGGCACTGAAGGGAGTTCTTCGTTAATGTTAAAAAGGTTCCAGGTAGCCCAGCTGGCATGGTTCGGTGGTTGGGCATCAACCTACCAGGAGGTCAGAGTTCAATTCCCAGGCAGGGCACATAGGGCACATGCCTGGGTTGCAGGCTCAATGGGGGGTGCAGGGGGTGCGTGCAGGAGGCAGCCAATCAGTGATTCTCTCTCATCACTGATGTTTCTGTCTCTCTCTGCTTCTTCCTTCCTCTCTGAAATTATATATATATATATATAAAAGATTCCAGGTAACACCAAAGTCTGTGTTAAATGCCTTAAGGGCATTTTATAAGTCTCTTCCAAGGGACCATGGGGGGAGAACTCTGGGTAGAAAACCCTACAGTGCTGGCCTCCTGACCAAGCCACTCTAGGTCTTGGTTACCATTTACTATACCTGGAAAATGCAGATAACATCTCCCAGCCAACTTGGCAAAGGAGATGATAAGCTATAAAGTACTTCACATAAGGCAATCATAGAGGAAATAACCTCTCCTTCAACACATTCTAGGCAGGTAAGTACTAGGTCTATCTAGTGCCCCTCATTATATTCCCAGCCAGGGCTTTAGGGCCCATTTCTCTTCAATTATCTCTCTCTGAAACCCCAGCAAACAGGTTATTTAAAGAAGCTAAGGGCCACAATCATGCTCAAGAAGACTCTGCTCTACACAATGAAGGAAACCAGGCGGAGATGCCAGCTTTTCTCTGAGCACAGACCTAGTCGGCTTCTCATTTGCTCTCCTGGCCAGTGAACTGGGCTGACAACAGCAGCCAGCCAGGTCAGCGGCTGCCCTCCCGGATCCAGCCACCCCAGCGCCCCACGGTTATTTTTGGCTGACGCTGCTCCACCACTGCAATTTCAATCCCGCCACCTTGCAAGCCGCCACCGAGTGAAACACTCCTTTTCAAGGGCATGGAGGAGGGAAGCTGGAAGGCCGCCAACTCCACCGCGTCAAGGGGCCTGGCTCAGGCAACTCCCACCCCAGCTCCACACCAGAGTGCCCGCACCCGGAACTACAGCACAGACGCCCGGACGGGCGCAGCTCGGGCACTGGTACTGTCAGCTGGGCCTAGCCCCTCCCCCGGGCTGGAGCGGCTCCATCAACACAATAAAACACGCGGGAGCCTGTGGCCCTCGCTCGCGGCCCTTCCTGCCGCCCCGGGTCCCGGAGATCTCAAAGCTTCGTCCCCCGTAACCGCCGCCCACGGCGGCGAGGCAAAGACCGGGGCGGGCGGAGGAACGCCAGCCTGGGTCGGAATCAAACTCCAGGCCGCGAGGGG
Organism: Myotis nattereri; assembly: GCF_964212035.1. NCBI lineage: Eukaryota > Metazoa > Chordata > Mammalia > Chiroptera > Vespertilionidae > Myotis > Myotis nattereri. The sequence continues at coordinate 110,378,228 of NC_138075.1, forward strand.
AGGAGAGTGGGACCCAGCCTCGAGCCGGGGGCAGGGGAGGGACCTGAAAGCCCCTCCAGGAGATCTAGGTAGCAACCGACCCCATTCCGCGGACAGTTGCAGGGCCGAAACGGAATCCCTTCAGGGGCCTCAGAGGCCGCGCAGGCTCGGCCTCCAACACCGCGGAAACGAGAGGTCGGGGTCTATGGTGACCGCCCCCCGGGGGAAAAGCGGCGGGTCAGGGGTGAGAGGTCGGGGACCCGGGGCGTCAGGACTCGGGGCCTGCGGTGGCCAAGGAGAAGAAGGGGCAGGCCGGCACCAGCTCGGGAACCCAGGGACCTGCATCCGGCGAGCCCATCGTGCTGCGGTGGGTCTGGGACCACACTTACCGTCTCCCAGGCTCCGGCGGCGACTAGGCCCCACTTCCCGCTCCCAGCGCCTCTTCCGCTTCCGGCCCCAGCCTCCGCCCGCGGCGGGCCCGCCCCTCGCGTGACGCAGCTGTCTCCAGCCCCAGCTCGCTAGCCTGGCTGCTCTAGCTCCCGACTCGAAGGCTCTGGAGGACCCGCCTTCTCCGCCCAGGTCCGTGAGGAGTCTGTAGAGACTGGTTCCGAGAAAGCCCAAGGGCATCCCCGGCCCGCCCCCTGCCGTGTCGCAATGCACGTAGGCTTCCGAGACTTGTTGAGGGAGCCGTCCCAGGCCAGCGGGCGCTCGGAGCCGAAAGATGGATCCACGACTTGGACCCGGGGCTCAGCCCGCTCGGCCGCCCCGACACCGACGGCGCACGCCCAGCTCGCGCGCAGGAAGGCATTGTTACGCCGTCGCCTCCGTGAAGACCCGGCGAGCTCCGAGGCCCGGGAAGGCAGTCGTAACTCCCGCTTACATGAAGGAAGAAACGAGACCACATTCTTTTTGGGGGGTGGGGGCAGTGGCAGCACGCCCAGTGCCCGTAGGCCCGCCGAGCAGTGTTATGGGGAGACGCCCAGGACCCCAGAGGCGGGCCGCCGGCGAAGGAGGCTCTCCCGCGAGCAACGCAGCAGGTTGGAGCCTTGTTGCTCTGGCGTAGACCCCGCGCCCCGCCGCAGTCAGGCCCCACTGGCCATTTCTCTCCGAGTCACTCGGCGACCCCGGGAGCAACAAAACCCTCCCACCCGCTGCCCCGCGCTTGGTCGGGGCGGGATAACGAGGCCGTTTCCCAGAATAGAAAACCCTAGGTCGAGCCCTTCGGGAGACCTCGCGGTTTGTGAGCGTGCACTCCCCACAGCTCCCAGGCGCGGTTCAGCCGAGCGGACCGGAGGGGCCCTAATCGCTCCCACGCCCGGCCCGGGCGGCGGCGGGAGAAGCGAAACGCCCCTCCGGCCCCGCCCACGCCACGCCCCTCCCGGCGCCCAGGGTTTCCCCGGCCCCGCAGGCGCGGTCCGAGCGGAGCCATCCCCTCCCGAGTGGCAGAGGCCCCTCAAGTCCTAGGTCTGTGGCTCCCCCTTAGACGGCCCTGACGGCGTGGCTTCAGGAGCTGCCCAATTCTCCGCCAGCTCCACCATTTTCAGCCGAAGCTAAGTAAAAACGGGATGCGTTAAGGCACCCTCAAGGTCGGTTCCTAGTCCCCTGCCAACCAAATGCACCCACCCCCCAATAGAGAATTCTGGGGCCTTTTCAAGTGTCAGAGACGACCGAGCCCGGATGTCCCCGTCCCTAGATGTCCTCCCCCGCAACCCCCTTAGCATGGCCTCCGGGGCCAGAGACTGAGTTGCCAGTTTTTGCCGGGACCCAATGCTTGGCCTGCGGTCGCGTCCACGCCACCATTTCAACCATTGAGACGAGGTTGGGAGGACCCTGTGGTGTCCCCTCCTCCCACCGCTTAGTGTTGCGACGGTTTCCATGGCTCCTGGAAGCAGAGGCTCTCAGGCTCCTATCCCGGGCGCTAAGTTCTAAGGGGTAAGTCGGGTCCACCTTCCTACCAGCTCTCCCACCATCCACCATGGAGAACCCGGAAGCCCTTGCCTCCTAGTAACAAAACAGCTCTCTTTTTCTTGAGTAGAATAGGAGCGGTCTCCCTCGCCAAAGCCTGCAGTCCAACCGCTGTTACGCCTGAGATTCTACCATTTAGGATTTCTCATTCCTAAAAGAAAGCCTGAGAAGAGACCTGGTATCCTGGACTGAATGTACCTGCAGGAGACACTGGAGCCAGGCCTGCAGGGCCAGGCGCAGAGCTGGGATGGAAAAGGGAGTCTCCATGGGGCCAGCTGAGACCCCCTGCCCAGGCTCACTGCACAACCTTCCTGCAGGAGTGGCTGCTGAAGCTCACCAGGAACGGGTCAAGCAGCTGGCAGGGTCAGCCCCATAGGAAACCCAGGGCACCAACTGAGCCAGGCTGTGCCCACCTGTGCCAGTGACAGAGATGCAGGGGAGCCTGGGCACTGTCCTTGGGGGATTCCAAAGTTGGGTGAGGGACTCTAGGGACACCATAGTAAAGAGAATAACCAAGAGGGACAGATTAGAGCAGGGCCTCCACACAGCACATTCACATTGTAGTCTGGGTGGGAGCCCTGCTTTCACATTGGGTGAGGTGGCCCTGTGAGCACGAGGTAAGCCAGCCTCTGTCACCAAACCCTGAAACATGCCCAAAACCAGACAGCCCCCCTTCCCCACGTATTAGCACTCCTGTTTGTCACAGTCTGGCTTTTTATGGGAGCATTTGAGCATTTCAGCTTCAACAAGCCCTGTCTCCACTACACATGGCTGAGCCCCTCCTGCTGGCCCAGGGCCAGCCTGGGGGGACTTGAATAACCTTATCTACCAGGCTCTGTCAGGATGCTGAGGAGTAGAAGTGCCCAGGGCAGAGAGTTCTGTGTGTGCAAGGAGCTGTGAAAGAGGCATCTCTGCCCCAGTCCCCATCCCAACCAACAAGACAATGTGACATCCATGCAACTTGAAATCATTGAGAATGGGATAAGGCGATCTAGGGTCCAGGCTGTGTCCATATTGCTCTGTTTCTACTAGCATACTTCAGGTCCAGGAGGTACAGTGCCTCTTAGTGAAGAGTTTCAGAAGGTGGCTGAGTATTGGAAAGCAGATGGGGGAGGTGGTAGTTCCATTGAAATTTAAAGAGGAGGAACTGCAGAGACTCCAGAAATATAATGAGGACTGGCTTCCCCAGGTGTATGCTCCTCCTTCCTCTCTCTCCCCTCAACCCCTTCTTCCCCATGCTCTTCCCCACTGCCCTGTCTTTTCTGCAAGCCAATTAGTCTCCCTCCTCCTTAGGATGCTTTATCCTACACTTCCTCCCCTTCTTCTGCCCCTTTCTCATTATGTTCCATCATCCATTCATTTATTCACTGAGCATCTACTATGCCTGGCCCTCTTCTGTGCAGGGGAGAACAAAATTCAGGTCAGAACATGCCCTATCCCCATAGGGGCCACACAGTCATCAAGCTGGCAATTACAATTTAAGTACCTAATGAGGAGAAGCACAAGGGGGCAGCAGATAGGAAGGTCCTCCCCATATTGAGGGTTTCTGGGCCACTGAACTTTAATGAAAGATGAACAGGAGCATTTTCCAGGAGTGAAGGAACAAAGCTTTTACCAAGGCCCAGAGAGGAGAGACATGGAGGTGGGATGTACATAGTCCCTGAACCAAACGAGGGGGGGGGGGGGCGGGGGGTTACTGTGAAATGTAGGACAGGGGCCAGAGCAAGGGCTTAAGTGTCCCAGGCCCTGTCCACCTGACTTGAACTCCAGCTTAGTGACTGCCACTCCTGGCCAGTAACCTCTCCTAGTCTCTTGGGCAAATATGTATGTGCACAGGCAGACAGACATATGGACACACATCCGGAGACACAGAGAAGCACACCAAAGAGATGGCTTGGAGTCAGGGATGGAGAGTTGTAAGAACCAGGATGGAACCCTGCTGTGCTGCAGGAACCCCTACTGAAGCAAATCTGTTGCTCTGGCTGGAAAGGGGGGTGGGAGTGGGAGGGGGGGGTCTCAGCAGCAGTGCCTTGCTGGCCTTGAGCCTTACAAAAGGTGGAATTGGTCTAAATCAATTTATCTCAAACTGGGGTCTCTGAGAAGGCTGTTAGCTCCTCAAGAAAGCCGGCAACTACACATTTGTAAGAAACAAAATCTCAGTTTTTGTATTTCTCAACCCAGACCCTTGAGGATTGTAGCTTGTCCTCCTCGGGTCGAGATGGACTATTTTTATGGGGTGTGCATGCTGGTTAAGTTGGGGGCCTACAGTGGGCAATGTCAGCGAGAAGGCAGGGCACACAGTGACCTGGGGCTGGGCCCTCTGGGCATTCAGACTCCTGGAAGCAAAGGGCACCAAGTGAGTCCTATACGAACAACAGCCCAAACCAATGCCAACTCAGGCCCCAACTCTAGGGCCTTCTTGTCCCTTAGGGGCTGCCCAGGGAATTTCTCCCCTCTCCCTAGCCCGAGGGATGCCCTTCCAGGGCTCACCTTCTTTGAGCAAGTGGGTATTTCCAGGCCCTGGGCCTGTCCAGGGAGGGTGACTTAAAATTCGACCCTGGGTCATGGGCAGGGGTCCTATGGGGAGTGGCTGATGGGAAGAGGTTCTCAGAGAGAAGGGGAAGCAGCTGGATAGGGTCTGGATGCTGCTTCCAGCCAGATAGGGTCTGGATGCTGCTTTATCAGACTGGTGGAAGGGGCTCCCAGGGCCTCCAGCATGCTCCACCTTCAGTCCCATCCCCAACCTCCAACTCCTTCCACTCTGACACTTTGTGTCTCTACCTCAGTCTGTCTTCCTCATCATTCCCAGGATTCTATGGTCTTCACCAGGGGTCCTTAAACTTTTTATTTTTTTTTAAATATATTTTATTGATTTTTTTACAGAGAGGAAGGGAGAGGGAGAGAGAGCTAGAAACATCGATGAGAAACATCAATCAGCTGCCTCCTGCACACTCCCCACTGGGGATGTGCCTGCAACCAAGGTACATGCCCCTGACCGGAATCGAACCTGGGACCCTTGAGTCCGCAGGCCAATGCTCTATCCACTGAGCCAAACCGGTTAGGGCCCTTAAACTTTTTAAACAGGGGGCCAGTTCACTGTCCCTCAGACTGTTGGAGGGCCGGACTATAGTTTAAAAAAAACTATGAACAAATTCCTATGCACACTACACATATCTTATTTTTGAAGTAAAAAAAACAAAACGGGAACAAATACAATATTTGTATTTGCATGTGGCCCGTGGGCCGTAGTTTGAGGACCCCTGGTCTTCACTGTCCCCAAATTAGTGGTTGAGACTATGGGTTCAAGGAGGGGGTTGGGAGGCTGAAAGAAAAAGGTAAAGGGATTAAGACGTACAAATTGCCATTTATATAAATGGTCACGGGGATGTAAAGCACAGCATATGAAATATAGTCAATACTATTATAATAACTACTAGTGGCCCAGTGCACAAATTCGTGCACATTGAAAGGAATTAGAAGAAATATTTTAATATCGCTATTTGCCTTTTCTCTATAATAGAAGTATCAACCAAATTCACGATCAACAATGACAGATCAAAACACACGCGTTTGACTGACGCCAGCGAGAACTTCATATGTATCGCACATGCACAAGTCAATTTGGCCTTTTATATATATACTAGAGGCCCGGTGCACAAAAATTTGTGCACTCGGGGGGAAGGGGGGGTCCCTCAGCCCGGCCTGTGCCCTCTCGCAGTCTGGGACCCCTCGGGAGATAACGACCTGCTGCCTTAGGCCTGCTCCCAGGTGGCAGAGGGCAGGCCCAATCCCTAGGTGCAGCCCATGGTTGGGCTCAGAGCAGGGCCGATTGGGGAGTTGGGGCGCCGCCCCGTCATGCACAGAGCAGTGAGATTGGGAGGTTGTGATGCCACCCTCAGTCACGCTCAGGGTAGGGCCGATTGGGGGGTTGGGGCACCGTCCCCTGTCACACTCAAGGCAGGGTCGATGGGGAGGTTGTGGTGCCACCCCCTGTCATGCACAGAGCAGGGCCAATCAGGGGGTTGGGGCGCTGCCCCCTGTCACAGAGCAGGGCCCATCAGGGGGGTTGGGGCTCTGTACCCTGTTACGCACAGAGCAGGGTCGATCAGGGGGTTGGGGAGCTCCCCACTGTCACTCACAGAGTAGGGCTGTTAGGGGAGTTGGGGCACTGCCCCCTGTCACACACAGAGCAGGGCGGATCAGGGGGTTGGGGTGCCGCACCCTGTCACACTCAGGGCAGGACCAATGGGGAGGTTATGGCTCTACCCCATCACACACAGAGCAGGGCCCGTGGGGGGCGGTTGGGGTGTTGCCCTCTATCACCCCCAGAGCAGGGCCGATCAGGGGGTTGGGGCACCGCCCCCTGTCACTCACAGAGTAGGGCCAATAGGGGAGTTGGGGCACCACCCGCTGTCACACACAGAACAGGGCGGATCAGGGGGTTGGGGCGCCGCCCTCTATTACCCACAGAGCAGGGCTGATCAGGGGGTTGGGGCGCTGCCACTCTCACACTCAGGGCAGGGCCGATGGGGAGGTTATGGCTCTACCACGTCACACAAAGAGCAGGGCCGATCAGGGGGTTGGGGCGCTGCCCCGTCACACACAGAGCAGGGCCAATCAGGCAGTTGGGGCACCGCACCCTGTCACACACAGAGCTGCAGGGCGATCAGGGGGTTGGGGAGCTCCCCCTATCAGGCACAGAGCAGGGCTAATCAGGGGGTTGGGGCGCCTTCCCCTGTCACAAACAGAGCAGGGTGGATAGGGAGGTTGTGGCCCCACCCCCTGTCACACACAGAGCCGCAGGGCGATCAGGGGGTTTGGGCGCTGCCCCCTGTCACACTGATCCCAGTGCCAGGAGGCCTCGCGGCTCCGCTGATCCCGGTGCTGGGAGGCATATTACCCTTTTACTATATAGGATAGAGGCCTGGTGCACAGGTGGGGCCGGCTGGTTTGCCCTGAAGGATGTCCTGGATCAGGGTGGAGGTCCCCACTGGGGTGCCTGGCCAGTCTGGGTGACGGGATGATGGCTGTTTGCAGCTGGTCACACACCCTTCAGGGTGAGGGTCCCCACTGGGGTGCCTGGCCAGTTTGGGTGAGGGGCTGAGGGCTGTTTTCAGGCTGGTGGGTGACTGAAGCTCCCAACCGCTCCTTTTTTTCTTTTTTTTTTTTATTCTGGGCCAGCTTTAGCTTTGAGGCTTGGCTCCAGCTCTTAGGCCTCTGCTGCTGAAAGCAGGTTTCTGGCCTTTGTTTACCTTCTGTATTTGAAACAATGTTGCGATCCTGCTGGCTGAAGCCCCATCGACTAAAGCACGTTTCTGGGGTTTTTGTTTAGCTTCTATATTTGTAACATAGTTGCTTAGAGTTGCAGCTCAGAGGCCGGCAGTGGCAGGTGGGGAACGTTGGAGTCCTCTGTCACTGAAGCAAGGAAGCCTCATGTTCGCTTTAAGCTGCCTGGCTGCCGGCCGCCATCTTGGCTGGCAGTTAATTTGCATATCACCCTGATTAGCCAATGGGAAGGGTGGCAGTCATACGCTAATTACAATGTTTCTCTTTTATTAGATAGGATAGAATAAACTTGCTTAATTAGACCTGCTTTCTGATTTAGCTAAACTTTTTCCAGCCCAGTGAAGCACCCCAACTTCTCTTTCAGGTAATTGTCAGCAACACAGCAGTAAATATCAACATGAAGCAGATAATTATTGTAGATCATGCAGGGAGAGCAAAGGGTAAAATATTTAACTACAGCAGTGTTTGACTATATTCTGTGCAGTGAGAAACCTGAAGTCATTTTTTTTTAAAATATATTTTTGACGTAAGAGAGGAAGGGAGAGGGGGAGAGGTAGAAACATCAATGATGAGAGAGAATCATTAATTGATCGGCTGTTTTCTGCACTCCCCCTACTGGGGGTCAAGCCTGCAACCCAGGCATATGCCCTTGACTGGTATTGAACCCAGGACCTTTCAGTCTACAGGCTGATGCTCTATCCACTGAGCCAAACCCAGGTAGGGCTTGCTGAAGTCATTTTCAAGGCCCGCCATTTCTTAATTCTTTACAGTCGGGTCAAGTTTCCAGGCTTTCTAAATCTCTGTTTTCCAGTTAATGAAAAGAAAATAGGATTCCACCGACTCTCCTACCTACCTACTCCAGGACTTCTGTGAGGATCAAATGAGATGAGGCATGGGAAAACGCTTCACAGATATTTGGTTAAAGTGTAAAATGTTTGCACTTGACTATAAAGCAAGTCGTGGTCCTAGGCTGAAGAAACCTCAAGAAGGCTAGTCACTAGGGAGAGTATGAGGGGTAGAAACATCAATGATGAGAATCATTCATTGATCGGCTGCCTTCTGCACTCCCCCTACTGGGGGTCAAGCCTGCAACCCAGGCATATGCCCTTGACTGGCATTGCTATGTGATGTCATTACCTGGTGCCCACAGCAACCATTTTCAGGCTGGGCTGGGCTGTGGGCCGCATTTTGCACTACGGGGTCTCAGCAGCGTTGGCTGCAATTTGGTGGGCTGTTGCTCTGGGGTGATGACAGGGTCTGTGTCCCACTTAGGGGAAGCTGAGTATTGCTTGGTCGGCACCAGGTACATGGTGCTGTTATTTTTTTTGTTGTTGTTGTTGTTTTTTAAATATATTTTATTGATTTTTTACAGGGAGGAAGGGAGAGAGATAGAGAGTTAGAAACATCGATGAGAGAGAAACATCGATCAGCTGCCTCCTGTACATCCCCCACTGGGGAAGTGCCTGCAACCCAGGTACATGCCCTTGACTGGAATCGAACCCGGGACCTCTCAGTCCGCAGGCCGACACTCTATCCACTGAGCCAAACCGGTTTCGGCGGTGCTGTTTTTTAAGTGGCCAGTTTGCATCATGGCAGATCCTGCGTTGAGCATCTGCCCTCTGGTGGTCAGTGCACATCATAGTGACTGGTTGGATGGTTGGAGGAACTTAGCATATTAGCCTTTTATAGAGATAGATATGTGGTGCCAGGTGGGATTACCTTATAAGGTATGTAAATGTCTAATTTCTGTGCTGTACACCTGAAACTAAAAATTTAAAAATAAATTTTAAGGTAAAAAACGACTGTGGGCTCAGGCACCTAAAATCTGGGCTTAAATCCTGGCCCCACATTATACTAGCTGGTGACCTTGGGAAAGTTACTCAACCTCTGTGGGCATCATCTGTAAAAACAAACAAAAAAAAGCAAGAACAGTAACAGTTTTCCTTCCCCATCAGCTGGCTGAAAAGGTGAAATTCAATAGCCCTATAACAGACTCAGTGCTGTGCTGGGCACGGCATGCAGTCATGAAACATTAACTATTACTGCACACCTCGCGCTGCTACAAGCATGACAGCTTTGAGGTAAGAGTCCCCTTCTAAATCAGGGTCAAATGAGATGAGGCCCTTTGGAGTCAGAGAGTTGCCAATGGGGTTTGATCCAGTTCACCTATTCGCCTTTTGTATTAGTTTGCTAGGGCTGCCATAACCAAGTACCACATAGCGGGTGGCTTACACAACAGGAACAGTTCTGAAGGCTTGAAGTCTGAGATCAAGCTGTTGGCAACGTTGGTTACTTCTGAGGGCTGTGACGGACAATCTATTCCTGCCTCTCCCCCAGCTTTCTGGTGGTCACTGGCAGTCTTTGACGTTCTTTGGTTCATAGATGCATCACTCCAATCTCTGCCTACATGTTCACAAGGTGCTCCCCGCTTGCCTGGCTGGTGTGACTCTGTTAGCCATCTGGTTTAATACCCGGTCAGGGCACATGCCTTGGTTGCAGGCTTGATCCCCATGTAGGGGACTGCAGAAGGCAGCTGATTGATGTTTGGCTCTCACATCGATGTTTCTGTCTCCCTCTCCCTTCTTCTCTCTCTAAAAACCAACCAGGTGCACCCCGTGTGCATGTTTTTTGTGGCCAAATTTCCCCTTTTCATAAGGACACCAGTTATAATGGATTAGGGGTCACTCTAATTCTCTCATTTTAACTTGATCACCTCTGTGAAGACCCCATCTCCAAATAAGGTGACATTTAAGATACTAGGGGTTAGGACGCAAATCTTTTTTTGTAGGGAACACAGTTCAACCCATAACAGCTCCCAGTTTGATTACCTTCCTGATGGGTGCATTGAGTGTGTCTTGGGATCTTGTTTCCCCCTCATTTAATCTCAGGACCCTGACACAGCTACAGAGAGGCTAGAGCAGCCGTGGGCAAACTACAGCCCGCAGGCTGGATCCGGCCCGTTTGAAATGAATAAAACTAAAAAAAAAAAAAAAAAGACCGTACCCTTTTATATAATGATGTTTACTTTGAATTTATATTAGTTCACACAAACACTCCATCCATGCTTTTATTCCGGCCCTCCGGTCCAGTTTAAGAACCCATTGTGGCCCTCGAGTCAAAAAGTTTGCCCACCCCTGGGCTAGAGTGTCAGAGGGACACAGTGAGTATGGGGGTGCCGCTCATTGAGCCTCAGGCACCTCCTCCACATCAAGTGAGGGAGGCAAGCCATGCTCTACTCAGACCCAAGATTCTGTGAGGGAGGCAACTGTGGAATCCTTCCTGGGCATCGGGCAGCAGGGTTTCCAAGATGATGTAGTGGGGTTGTGGCCTGTGGCCCTGGTGAAGCCCCTTGCTATTTCCGGGCTCTGGTCCTGGCTATATACCGGGAGCAGTACTGGCAGGACTCAGGGGTTCTAACCCTCAGTGATCCTATCACCCTGGTCAGTTTACCTAGCGGGTCACTGTCCATAGGTCACACTCTCTTCAGCCCTTTAGAACTGTGCCACGGTCCCAGCTGAGTAGCCCACTGGCCTTGGTTGGACTAATGATGCTCAGAATGGGACAGTCCCCAGGAGTGGCCAAGGCCCAAAGAGGAGTCCTCTGCCTGGCCCCCACCAGAGGCAGAGGGGAGAACTCAGGGACAGGCAGGAGCCAAGCTGCTGCCCTCCCACAGAAAGTGAGAGCTGGTTTGGGTGATCCTGGCTGTCCCCCAACCCAGATCAAGCTGGGGGTGGGGTTGGAGGAGGGGTCTGTCTTTGCTTTGTGGACCAGGCCCTCTGACTGGGCCTGTGACCAGGAACCAGAGGAGTTGATACTGAGGCCACCTGAAGAGGTAAAGGTAGAGCTGAACCTGAGAGGTGTGTGTGTGTGTGTGTGTGTGTGTGCGTGCGTGTGCGGGGGTGGGGGGGGGGTGCCTGGCTTGATGGAATCATTGAGTCAGGATCAGGTTGTCTCTTCCAAGGACCAAGAGCAGAGTCTAGATGTAACTGAGGCCGCCTTGCCCATGTACCATATATAGGTGGCCCTGGGAGGGGACCAGACCAGTAGATGGCAAGGCACCTCACCTATCAATGAAAAGCTTTTGAGTTCCAAACTCTTTTTTAATCTTTATTGTTCAGATTATTACAGGTGTCCCTCTTTTTCCCCCCTATAGCTCCCCCACCCAGTTCCCATCCCACCCCAGGCCCTCCCCACCGCACTGTCTGTATCCATAGGTACTGCATACATGTATATAAGATCTTTATCCAATCTCTTCCCGCACCCCCCGACACCCCCTTAACCCAAGAATTGTCAGTCCACTCCATTTCTATGCTCCTGATTCTATTACATTCACCAGTTTATTCTGTTCATCAGATATTCATTTGATTTTTAGATTCACTTGATATGTATTTGTTGTCACTTTGTTGTTCATAATTTTTTATCTTTACCTTTTTCTTCTTCTTCCTCTTCTAAAAAAAAATGCCTTTGATCTCTGGGTCCCATCACCAGGCGCCGGGCCCTCCCTCCCGCCCCCCTTTCTCCTCCCTCCTGCCCCCCTTTCTCCTCCCTCCTTCCTTGCCTGCCTTCCTCCTACTCTCCCTCCCAGCTCCTGAAAAAATAAAAGAAAAAAAAAATGCCCTTCAGCATCTGCACTAATAAAAGACAAAGATGCTAATTGACCATACCTTCGCTACACCCTAAGCCACGCCACCAGCCAATCAGAGAGACAATATGCAAATTAACCCAACCAAGATGGCTGCCGGCAGCCACGGAGCTGGAGCAAGCAGAAGGCTTGGGTGCCCAGGTGATAGAGGAAGCCAAGCTTCCAGCCTGCCCTGAGCCGGCTGTGGCCTCCGCTCATTGCAACAAAGTTTCAATTATAGAAGGTAAACAAATCCCAGATACCTGCTTCCAGCCAGCCTCCATTGAAAGCTTGGGTGGCTGGGGGCTGTGGCCAGCCTGCAAACAGCCATCAGCCCCTCACCGAGGCCGGCCAGGCACCCCAGTAGGAACCCCCACTCTGAAGGGGCTGTGGCCAGCCTACAAACGGCCCTCAGCCCCTCACCCAGGATGGCCAGATACCCCATCTGGGTCCCCCACCCTGAAGGGGCTGTGGCCAGCATGCAAACAGCCATCAGTCACTCACCCAGGCTGGCCACACCCTCATGGGGTGAGGGTCCCCGCTGGGGGGCTTGGCCAGCCTGAAAATGACCCTCAGCCCCTCACCCAGGTTATCTAGGCACACCAGGGGGAACCCCCACCCTGACGGGGCTGTGGCCAGCCTGCAGTCATCAGCCCCTCACCCAGGATGGCCAGGCACTCCTATATAATAAAAGGGTAATATGCAAATTGACCCTAACAGCAGAACTACTGGGAATGACTGGTCACTATGACACACACTGACCACCAGGGGGCAGATGCTCAATGCAGGAGCTGACCCCTGGTGGTCAGGGTGCTCCCACAGGGGGAGCTCTGTTTAGCCACAAGCCAGGCTGATGGCTGCCAGTACAGCGGTGGTGGTGGGAGCCTCTCCCGCCTTCTCAGCAGTGCTAAGGATGTCCGACTGCAGCTTAGGCCAGCTCCCGGCTGGCAAGTGGACATCCCCCGAGGGCTGCCGGGCTGCCAGAGGGATGTCTGAATGCCGGCTTAGGCCCAATCCCCCCCAGGGGAGCGGGCCTAAGCCAGCAGGAGGTCATCCCCCAAGTGGTCATCCCCCAAGAGGGCACAGGCCGGGCTGAGGGACCCTTCGAGTGCACAAATTTTTGTACACTGGGCCTCTAGTTTCATATAATACTGGTTTGGTGGTGATGAACTCCTTTAGCTGTTTCTTGTCTATGAAGCTCTTTATCTGACCTTCAATTCAAAATGATAGCTTTGCTGGGTAGAGTAATCTTGGTTGTAGGTTCTTGCTGTTCATCACTGTTTCTTGCCACTCCCTTCTGGCATGCATAGTTTCTGTTGAGAAATCAGCTGACAGTCATATGGGTGCTCTCTTGTAGGTAACTAACTGTTTTTCTCTTGCTGCTTTTAAGATTCTCTCTTTGTCTTTTGCCCTTGGCATTTTAATTATGATGTGCCTTGGTGTGGTCCTCTTTGGGTTCCTCTTGTTTCGGGTTCTCTGCACTTCCTGGACTTGTAAGTCTATTTCTTTCACCAGGTAGGGGAAGTTTTCTGTCATTATTTCTTCAAATAGGTTTTCAATATCTTGCGCTCTCTCTCTCTTCTTCCAGCACCCCGATAATTCGGATGTTGGTACGTTTGAAGTTGTCCCAGAGGCTCCTTACACTATCTTCATATTTTTGGATTCTTTTTTCTTTTTAAAGCTCTTCCGATTGGGTGTTTTTTGCTTCCTTGTATTTCAAATCTTTGACTTGATTCTTGTGATCCTCTAGTCTACTATTATTATTCTTTTTTTAAAATATATATTTTATTGATTAAGATATTACATATGTGTCCTTGTCTCCACGTTACCCTCTACCCCCCCACCCCTCATGCCCTCACCCCTCCGTTGTCCGTGTCCATTGGTTAGGCCTATATGCTTGCATGTAAGTCCTTTGGTTGATCTTTCACCCTTACCCCACCCTCCCCTACATTCCCTCCAAGGCCCGACAGTCCAATCAATGCCTCTCCGTCTCTGGATCAGTCCTTGTTCATCAGTTTATGTTGTTCATTATATTCCACAAATGAGTGAGATCATGTGGTATTTATCCGCTCTCCAGTTCCATCCATGCTGTGGCAAATGGTAAGAGTTCCTTTTTCTTCTTCCTCTTCTTAAAGAATATCTTTCAGCATTTCATATAATGCTGGTTTGGTGGTGATGAACTCCTTTAGCTTTTTCTTATCCGTGAAGCTCTTTATCTGACCTTCTATTCTGAATGATAGCTTTGCTGGATAAAGTAATCTTGGTTGCAGGTTCTTGCTATTCATCACTTTGAATATTTCTTGCCACTCTCTTCTGGCCTGCATGGTTTCTGTTGAGAAATCAGCTGACAGTCATATGGGTACTCCCTTGTAGGTAACTGACTGTCTTTCTCTTGCTGCTTTTAAGATTCTCTCTTTGTCTTTTGCTCTTGGCATTTTAATTGATGTGTCTTGGTGTGGTCCTCTTTGGATTCCTTTTGTTTGGGGTTCTCTGTGCTTCCTGGACTTGTAAGTCTATTTCTTTCACCGGGTAGGGGAAGTTTTCTGTCATTATTTCTTCAAATAGGTTTTCAATATCTTGCCCTCTCTCTTCTTCTGGCACCCCTATAATTCTGATGTTGGTACGCTTGAAGTTGTCCCAGAGGCTCTTTACACTATCTTCATATTTTTGGAATCTCTTTTCTTTTTTCTTTTTCGGTTGGGTATTTTTTGTTTCTTTGTATTTCAAATCTTTGACTTGATTCTTGGGATCCTCTTGTCTGCTGTTGGATCTCTGTAAATTATTGTTTATTTCAGTCAGTGTATGCTTAATTTCTAGTTGGTCCTTTTTCATGTCCTCCAGGGTCTCACTATACTTATTGAGGGACTCACTAAATTTATCGGCGGTTTCCATAAAATTCTTGAAAAACCTTATAAACGTGGCCTTGAACTCTATATCCAGTCGTTTGCTTTCCTCCATTTCTGCCATTTGTGACCTGTTTCTTTGTCTCCGCATTTTGGCTGCTTCTCTGTGTTGATAGAGTGGCTTTGTGTGCTAGGTGTCCTGTAGGGCCCAGTGTCTCAGTCTCCCCACTTACCTGAGGTGGACACTCTTGGTGCACCCTATTGTGGGCTTTGTGCACAGTCCTGTTGTAGTTATGCCTTGGTTGTTGTAGGATCACTGGGAGGAATTGACCTCCAGGCCAATTGGTAGTGAGAATCAGCTGTGTCTGCAGTGGGCGAACTTCTGTGCTGGAGACACCCTTCTGGGGCAAGACTTGCTTCAGCGGGGTTTTGGTGCTCACTGAGTCTGCTCCCTGAGTGTGTCCCTTATGGATCTGAGGAGTTGTGATCTGGATGGTCCCCCTCTGACCACTGGGTACAATGACTCTTGGATCTAAGGAGGTGCTAATTTAGCCTCTGCCTGAGGTTACACAGCAGGAGCTACGAAGAGAACTGCAGATTCCCCTTCCTTTTTTGGAGTTTGGAGGTGCCCTGATGAGGCTCAGCTGTGAAGCAATGCAAGCCGCTGTGAGGCCTTGGGCCTTCTCTTGGAAGTTCTGGGTCTGTCTGGCCCGGCTGCAGTTAGGTAATTATCAGGTTGCAAAGGGCCGGGGCATTCATATGCAAAAGCCTCTGCCGCAGCCTGGGTGGGGCGGGGTCTCAAGGAATCAAAGGGCGGAGCAAGCAGCTATGGCGGATCCTTAGCCCTGCCCTAAGGAGTATCGCGTCTGTGTCCTGGTAACGGCTGCAAGCACCTCTGAGGGAAAGCCGCTCTCAAGTTCGCCCGCTGCCACAGCCCAGTTTCTCCCTGTATGAGTCCTGGGTCCCCAGAGACTTCCCGGAACTGGAGTTCAGAGCAGTCGGGAGCGTGTGACTCCCTCCGGATTCAAAAAGACTGCCGTGTCCTCAGGTGCCAGCCCCTTTCCGCGCGCGCGAGCCCCCGTACCTCTGCACTTTACTTCCACAGCTCCTCTGGCTCTCAGTGTGCTTTTCTTTCCTTCTAGTTGTAGAATTTACACTCAGCCAGCCTTCCTGTAGTTCTGGATGATGTCCGTTTTGTGTTCCTAGAAGATTTTTCAATTGTTGTGGGAGGCAGCAATTTCCCGGCATTTATCTATGCCGCCATCTTAGTTTCCTCTCATCGATATTTCTCTGTATATTATTCTTTATTTCAGACAGTGTAGCTTAATTTCTGACTGGTCCTTTTCCATTTTTTTTTTTTTGGCATTATCACTAAGATCCTTGAAGGTCTCACTAAGTTCCTCAGAGGTTTCTAGAAGATTCTTGCGTAACCTTATAATTGTGGTTTTGAACTCTATATCCAGTAGTTTGCTTTCTTCCATTTGTGACATGTTTCTTTGTGTGTGCAATTTGGCTGCTTCCCTGTGTTTGTTTCTATGTATTGGGTAGCTGCTAAGTCTCTTTGAGTTGGTAGACTGGCCTTGTGTAGTAGGTGTCCAATAGGGCCCAGTGGCTCAGCCTCCCCAATCACCTAAGGTGGGCACTCTTGGTGCACCCCTTTGTGGGCTGTGGCACAGTCTTGTAGTTGAGCCTTGATTGCTGTTGGTATCACTGTGAGGAATTGACCTCCAGGGCAATTGGCTGTGAGGACCAGCTGTGTTTATAATGGAAGAGCTGCTGTGCAGTAGACACCCTTATGGGGCAGTACTTGCTTCAGTGGGGCTTTGTTGCTCAGAGTCTGCCCCTTGAGTGTGTCGCGTATGGATGTGAAGAGTTATAATCTGGTATGGTCTCACACTGACCACTGGGTACACTGGTTCTTGGATCTCCAAGGAGGTGCAAAGTCAGCCACTGCCTGGGGCCACCCAGCAGGAGCTACAGAGAGATCTGCAGATTCCTCCTCTTTATATCAGGTTGGAAGTTCCCAGACGAGGCCCCGCTGCTTAGCAAGGCAGGCTGCTACTGGTGCCAGCCTTGGGCCTTTTGATAGCTTACAGGCTCCCTGAACCAGCTGCAGCTTGTTTGACAGGTTTTAGGCTGAGAAAGGACAGGCCATTCATATGCAAAAGCCGCTGTGCACAGCTGGGGTGGGGTTTTAAATTGGGTAGGGTGGGGTCTTAGGAATCTCCAGCGCAGAGCAAACAGCAATGGCTGCCAGTCAGACCTGCACCAGGCAGGTCCCAGCACAGGGACAATGACCATTGCAAGAACCTCTCTCTGGAAAAAATCCACCCCCGCGTTCCTGGCCCAATGCCAGACAGTCCAGTTTCTCCCTGTATGTGTCTGGGTCCCCCAGACTCTCGCCCGGCACTGGAGCTCAGAGCAAGTGGGAGCTTGTATCTCCCTCCTGATTAAAAAAGCATCACACCTGGGTGCCAGCCCATTCGCACCTCTGCACCTCCTACCAGTCTCAATGGGCTTTCTTCTTTACCTTTCTAATTGTAGTAATTCCACTCAGCCAGCTTTCCTGCAGTTCTGGATGATGGTTATATATTTTAGTTGTAATTTTATGTGGTTGTGGGAGGCAGCAAGTACGGGTGTTTACCTATGGCGCCATCTTGGTTCTCCCCAAGTTCCAAACTCTTACCATGTCCATCTTTCTGGAGCTCAGCCTGCATCTGGGCCAGCTGAGAGCCCACCTCCTGCAGGGACGTTTGGAAAGGGGGTGGTGGTGGTTGGTTCCTATCTTGGTGTGGTGTTTCCCTCAGTACATCACCCCACCCTGATCTCAGAGCTCCGTACCCACAGGGGCCTGCCTGGAACTATATCTTGACTCAAACAATGGGCATAATGGCTGGGAGATGCTGGTGGAACAGCACTGGGGAAGGAAGCAAGATGCCTCATTGTTCCCCTCCAGACTGTACAGGTGACCTAAAATTTCCTGAATCCAAAAATATTGCTGGGTCATACTCCTTAGTGCTCTGTATGATGAGTACCGCCTAGCCTGAGGGCAGGCCCAGGTTTGAAACCCCCTCAGATGTAGACCCTCCCCTCTGGCTGGGACCATAGGGCCTTGGCCCCCACCAGTTTTTGGTAATTAGTGGTTTCACAGCAAAGTACCTACCATCGGTGCTGTGAATCTCCTGGGGCACACATTCAGAATTAGCAGAATTCCTGGGTCCTAGGGGAGATGTGTTCTACTTGAATGCCGAAGTGTTTTCCAAACTGGTTTGACTAATTTACTCTCCAAGAAGTTTGAGTCCCATTGTTTCTCATTCTCATCATGACCTGGAATGTTAGCACTAAAGTTTGTGTTGATCTAATGATGTGGAATGGTTTCCTGTGTATTTACCTGATCACTAATGAGGTCCAGCCATTTGTATTTCCTCTTCTGCACACACCTGTTCATAACTTTGCCCCTTTCCCCCCTTCTTTTTGCTTTTATCTTAAGCATTAAAAAGAATTCATTCTGGCTACTATGCCTTTGTTGTGTGTTACAAATATCTCTTCCCAGTTTGCCTTTTTAATTTATGATGTCTTTTTTTTTAAAATTAAATCTTTATTGTTCGGATTACAGTTGTTCCTCTTTTTTCCCCCCATAGCTCCCTCCACCTGGTTGTCTTCCCACCCCACCCTCTGCCCTTAACCCCCCTCCCCACTGTCTTCATCCACAGGTGTACAATTTTTGTCCAGTCTCTTCCCACACCCCCCACACTCCTTTCCCCCCAAGAACTGTCAGTCCACTCCCTTTCTATGCCCCTGATTCTATTATATTCACCAGTTTATTCTGTCATCAGATTTTTTATTCACTTGATTTTTAGATTCACTTGATAGATATGTATTTGTTGTTCATAATTTTTATCTTTACCTTTTTCTTCTTCTACCTCTTCTTAAAGAATACCTTTCAGCATTTCATATAATACTGGTTTGATGGTGATGAACTCCTTTAGCTTTTTCTTATCTGTGAAGCTCTTTATCTGACTTTCAATTCTGAATGATAGCTTTGCTGGGTAAAGTAATCTTGGTTGTAGGTTCTTGGTATTCATCACTTTGAATATTTCTTGCCACTCCCTTCTGGCCTGCATAGTTTCTGTTGAGAAATCAGCTGACAGTCATATGGGTACTCCCTTGTAGGTAACTGTCTTTCTCTTGCTGCTTTTAAGATTCTCTCTTTGTCTTTTGCCCTTGGCATTTTAATGATGATGTGTCTTGGTGTGGTCCTCTTTGGATTCCTCTTGTTTGGGGTTCTCTGAGCTTCCTGAATTTGTAAGTCTATTTCTTTCACCAGGTAGGGGAAGTTTTCTGTCATTATTTCTTCGAATAGGTTTTCATTATCTTGCGCGCTCTCTCTTCTTCCGGCACTCCGATAATTCAGATGGTGGTACATTTGAAGTTGTCCCAGAGGCTCCTTACACTATCTTCATATTTTTGGATTCTTTTTTCTTTTCCGGTTGGGTGTTTTTTGCTTCCTCTTATTTCAAATCTTTGACTTGATTCTTGCGATCCTCTAGTCTGCTGTTAGATCTCTGTATATTATTCTTTATTTCAGTCAGTGTATGCTTAATTTCTAGTTGGTCCTTTTTCATATCATTGAGGGTCTCACTAGATTTATCAAGGGTCTCACTAAATTTATCGGCTGTTTCTAGAAAATTCTTGAAAAACCTTATAACCGTGGTTTTGAACTCTATATCCAGTAGTTTGCTTTCCTCCATTTCTTTCATTTGTGACCTGTCTTTGTCTCCGCATTTTGGCTGCTTCCCTGTGTTGATAGAGTGGCTTTCTGTGCTAGGTGTCCTAAAAGGCCCAGTGGCTCAGCCTCCCCAATTACCAGAGGTGGACACTCTTGGTGCACCCCTTTGTGGGCTGTGTGCACAGTCTTGTTGTAGTTGACCCTTGATTGTTGTAGGTATCACTGGGAGGAATTGACCTCCAGGCCAATTGGCTGTGAGAATCAGCTGTGTCTGCAGTGGCAGAACTTCTGTGCTGAAGACACCCTTTGGGGCAAGACTTGCTTCAGTGGGGCTTTGGTGCTCACTGAGTCTGGCCCCTGAGTGTGTCCCTTATGGATCTGAGGAGTTGTAATCTGGATGGTCCCACTCTGACCACTGGGTACACTGGCTCTTGGATCTCTAAGGAGGTGCTAATTTAGCCTCTGCCTGAGGCTACCCAGCAGGAGCTACGGATAGATCTGCAGATTCCTCTTCTTTGTTTGGGGTTTGGAGGTGCCCAGATGAGGCCCAGCTGTGAAGCAGTGCAAGCTGCTGTGGGGCCTTGGGCCTTCTTTTGGATATTCTGGGTTTCTCTGACCCAGCTGCAGTTTGTTAGGTAATTTTAGATTGTAAAGGGCCAGGCCATTCAAATGCAAAAGCTCTGGGCACAGCTTGGGTGGACGGGGGTCTCAGGGAATCAACAGGGTGGAGCAAACAGCTATGGCTGATCCTCAGCCCTGCCCTAAGAGGCCCCAGATCTCAGTGTCCTGCGGTAATCGCTGCAAGCACCTCTGAGAGAAAGCCACCCTTGAGTTCCGCCCAATGCCAGACAGTCCAGTTTCTCCCCGTATGAGTCTGGGTCCCCAGAGACTTGCCCAGAACTGGAGTTCCGAGCAGCCGGGAGCTTGTGACTCCCTACCGACTGAAAAAGACAACGGCATCCTCAGTTGCCAGCCCTTTCCACGTGCGCCTCCGTACCTCTGCACTTTACTTCCACACCTCCTCTGAGTCTCAGTGTGCTTTTCTCTTTCCTTCTAGTTGCAGAATTTCCACTCAGCCAGCCTTCCTGTGGTTCTGGATGATGTCCGTTTTGTCTTTTAGTTATATTTTTGAAGTGGTTGTGTGAGGCAGCAATTTCCGGTGTTTACCTATGCCGCCATCTTGGTTTCTCCTTATGATGTCTTTTGATTAACTTTTGGGGAGGGTCTGGTTTGAGAAATTTTTCCTTTTCTTAGTCTTTAAGATAATCTGTATTTTCTTTTGAGAACTGAAATGGGATGGAGTTGCCATGGCCTGGTGTCTTATTCTCCCCATTCTCTCACTAACCTGCCACTTCTCTCTCAGCAATGCCTCCTGGTTCATAGGTTGATGCTCAACCACTGAGCCACCAAAAGATTTTTAAAAACCAGTGAGATGTTCAAGACTGTCCCATTGTCACCCTCCTTTTCTAGCACTTCAAAATGGCAGAGAAAGGGATCCTTGCTTTGCAACCAGAGGGTTGAGACAAATGAGGTGCATGGAGTGGGATGGAGGAGGGCAATTATAAACCTACCCAATCCTTTACCTCTGCTCATTTCTTTTGGTTTTGCCAAAACTAGGTTGGGACCATAAAATGTACATCATGGTAGCCCGGCTGGTATGGCCCAGTGGTTGAACGTCAACCCATGCACCAAGAGGTTGCAGGTTCGATTTCTGGTCGGCACATTCCCCAATTGCTGGCTCGATCCCCAGCAGGGGGCATGCAGGAGGCAGCACATCATTGTATTTCTCTCTTCCTCAATCTCTAAAAATTATTAACATTTTTTTAAAGGAACATGGAAAAGAGCTCTATTAAAAAATGTGCATCATGGCAGAGAAAAGGACTGAGCACTCAGTCTAGACCTGAGTTCCAGAGGGTATTCTAGGTATTCACACTCAGAATGTCTCCCTGCTCCAGATCAACCTTCTAGAAAAGTGGGTTTCCTAAAAAACACAGGCTGTGCCCTCATGCTATGAGAATGGAGCACAAATCCATTAGCTTGGGATACTCTCTGGTACCAGCTACACTTCTTCCCACTTCCCCTCCACCCCACCCATCAACCCCAGGACTGGCCAGGGCCACAATACCAGGTCTTTTGATGCCACTACATTTCCATACATACATAAAGATACATATATATCAGTTCCTCTGCTGAGACTTCTTCCTCATGTCTTCAGTTGGCAAATCTTATTTTTCCAGCTTAAACGTCACCACCTCTGAGACTCCCTAGTGAGCTGCCCCAGCATCTATCGGCCCTTCAATCGTCTACTGTCTCAGTCATGCTGTATTTAAAAGAATTGGTTTTTGTCCAGATAAGTGTGTATACCTCCCAGATAAGATTGTGACCTCCACATGCATGGGGACCACTTATTCAGCAGGAGCTCAAAAGAGCTTTCCAGGTCCTGGAAGGGAAGTTCAGTTGGTTAGAGCATCAGCCCGACACACGAATGTTGCGGTTCAACCTTGAGTCAGGGAACATACAAGAAAAAAATAATGAATGCATAGATAAGTGGAACAACAAATCATCGCTTCTCTTCTTTCTTTCTAAAGTCAACCAATAAAAAAATTGTTTTAACAGGGGGGCTTGTTAAATGGAGGCTACCCCCCAGGCCTGTGCCTGCCAGGACACTGATGTGACACCACTGGAGTCAGTTTTGGTGATCAGGCATCACCAGAGGTCCCTGCTGATACAGAAGACAGGTGAGTGAGTGCTTAGGGGAAAGGTTGGGTGAGCAGTGAAGGGGTAAGGACTCAGGAAAAGTCAGTGGATCGGAGGAGCAGTTTCCTCAGTCCCTTTTTATTCTGAAGGCTTTGGCCTCTCCCCTAGTACTGTCCATGGAAGAGTCACTGAAAACACCCACCCGCTTGTGTGAAGAGGTAGAGGTTTATTGAAATATAAACATTCAAGAACATGTAAGATAGAAAATAATCACAACATATACAGACACTTGCTGCAAGAAGATGTCTGAGGTATTTATCCACTGCCTGGGCTACCCATGTGCTATCACGTTTTTCTGTCTAGAATACACCTAAGATGGGGAGGGCAAGGGGACAGAGCTGCCCGGGCTGCCTGCCTGTGGGGCCTTCAGGGTTCCTCATGGCCCAGGCCCTGTTCCTAGAGACACCTACTGGTGCCTCCACTCCCAGGCTTTCAGGCTGAGACCCTGCTGCTGTCCTGAGGACAGCAAGGGTTCACTGAGAGGGGAGGCCGGGCCAGCTGCCTAAGGGATCGAATCCAATGACCAGAAAGACAGTGTGCTATCCCTGTGTCCTCTGGGTGGGAAGAGTCCATTCTTCGTGACCAAACCCCTGAGAAACACACTGGCAAATGTATGTAACACCTTCAGGTGGGCCCAGTGCCAGCCAACTGGGCTCCTCCCGGGCACCAGGTTCCAAATGCCCTTCTCTGCCCACACCCGCACATGCCTGGTAAGAGGGTCAGCCCTGGTGGAGGGCCAGGGAATGGGGGAGAGAAGACAAGGTCCAGCAGAGCTGCAGCACATTTTGTGCTCAAGCTCTGAAATTCTCTTTCCTTTCCTAGACAGGACTGAATGTTAGCCAGGTGTGGGCTCGAGCCAGTACGGGCTCCTATAGCCCAGCAACGTCAAGTGCGTGTTGTCTACGACATACCGCAGGGCTTATCCATTTCCACGAGAGCCTTGTGTGAGAACCAGCTCTTCCTTACAACACAGGAGCAGCCCGCTCCACTCCAGGGTTCAAGAGAAGATAAAGCTCTCTCATCTTCTAAGGGCCATGGCTTGCCTGTCCTGAGGTGGGAGTGTAAAATGAAGGGGAGATATACTACCCCCACTGGAGAGTAGGGGGTAGGGGTTGGGACTAGGCCTGTTATGGCAGGAAATGGATGGAGGACCATCTTCAGAACTGGTATGGTTTCAGGACCCAGCCAGGCTTCCACTCCACCTCCTCCCTGCCGCTCTGATCCCTGAGTCATCTCTCCTGCCTGCCTCCCGCTTCCTCACTAAGGTTGCAAGGAAGGGCCAGAGGGGCTGGGGTACCAAATCATTTGTTTGGCTTGGGGTGATCTGCTCTCATATCTTTGGTGCTATAATAATAAAAAATTTTAAATAAAAAATCAGGTCAGCAAAACACATATAAAAAGACTTCAGAGATGCAAATACTTCCTGAAGAATCAAACATCAACAATTACAAATCTGAGGTATTTCAATGAACCTGATGTTAGCAGGCTTGGGGGTGTTAGGGCTAAGATGGCCCCAAGAGAAGACCGGTCAAGGGACAAGTGGGCTTTTCTTGGCACAGGTGACCAACAAGGGCAAGTGGGAAGCATAGGGTCCAAGAGGGTCAGAAAAGGGGCAGTTTCAAGTGGGTGCTAGGGCCTGCCTGGGCAGCCCTGTAAGGCTCTGCCTCTCCCTTAGCAGATGTCCAATGGGCCTTGGGAACTGAGGACTGCTTCAAGACTTGAATTGGAGGGACCCCTGCCCCAGGAACCAATATGTTAGGTAAGGAAAGCCCCATCTCATTCTCAGCAGGTAGGGATAGGAAGGCATGCACTTGGCTCCTAGCAGACCCACATGAAAGTTAAAGATTGGGGCACTGAGCAGGGGAAGGGACCAGTGACCCTGGGGTCATGGCAGAAGACAGGGGAAGGAAAATAAATTAAAGGAGAAAGGATATGGAGGGCCTCCAGCCTTGTGTCGGTTTACAGATTGTCAATACACTGTGCCCAGGATGGGAGGTGGCCTGGGAATCCCCAGGAAGCTGGCTGTCCACAGACCCCACCCATTTCTCCAGGACAATCTCTGATTGGACAACGCTGCTCTGTCTGCCCCTCTAGCCTCTCCCTGTCCCCCGAGTACAGCAGGAACTGAATGGAGCCTGGACAAGTGGACATGTCCAAACTTGCAACATCTGGTATTTGACATGGGATCCGTGAGATGAGGTAAATTTTGTGCATCAACTTCCTGCACTCTCGACAGAAGAGTGGGGAGTGGAAGCTGGGTCCTGCCCCTCAGAGGGACCAACTGGTGGAGGGCTCTGCACTGGGGGTGCCCCGTGATGAGGTAGGACTTGGTGAGCAGTGAGAACTGCTGCTGCTGCTGCTGATGCTCTGGGGAGCAGACCCTGCGATGAGGTGGACCACAGGCTTCTGGGCAAACAGCACACCTGGGGTGGGGAGGAGAAGCAAGTGTGAGCAGACCAAGAGAGAAGGGTGGCTCTACTGATTCCACTGATTTAACTGGGTCAGGTCCCATTCTGGACACTGTGCTGGGTGCTAACCTAAGTCCCAAACACTGTCCTGCTTCCAGATGCTTACAGGCTGGTGGCAAAGACACAGATGGGCAGAGTAATTTTGCTGAAATGTCACAAATGCTCCGAGGAAAGTGTCCCCAGGGTGCTGTGGGAACAAACAGGTTTCAGAGAGCAGGGGAAAACTGGTCAGGAAAGGCTCCAGGGGAAGGCTATGCCTGCACTATTTGAAAAAGTGGCCAAATGAAGAAGGGAAATGGTGTGCCAGGCAGAGGAGCTCTGAGAGAACAAAGAGCAGAGAGAGGTGGCAAACGTTCTGCAGGCCATCCCATCGTGTGGTCTGGAGGCAGATGAGGCTAGAGAGATGGGAGAGCAAGGTAATGGAGGTCTGTATACCCTTAAGGAAGCCAGTTCCTACCCTGTAGGTGTCAATGAGGCCCCTCAAAGTTTTAAGAAGGGAGGGGTCTCATGATATGTACATTTTAGAATGCTCTGTGGGTTTGGGAGGAATATGGGTGATGGAGGTCTGCAAGAGCTGAGAGGCTTGACCCAGGCACTGGCAGTGAGGAGAGCAGGAGCGGAGGAGAGAGCACAGAGTAGCGAAGTCTGCTCAGCTCTGAGGGGCCAGGATGAGCATGAGGGGCTCTCAGGAAAGACTTTCAGGTTCCTGGTCTGGGTGTCTGCAAACTCACTGAGAAAGGGCACTGGTGAAACAGAAACTGAGGCAGTTGAGGTTTGGGGAACTTTCAACTCTCTTCTGAGTGCTCCCCATTTTGAGAGAAAAGCTTTATCTTCTCCTTTCTCCCAAAAGGGGACAAAAGGATGTGGAGATCAGGCCCCAATATCCTCCTTCCCTGCTTTTTCCATGAATCCACTCTCCCAACCCCAAACCTCCTAGAGCAGTGGTCGCCAACTTTCGGACCTCATGGACCACCAGTGGTCTGCAGACCACCAGTTGGCGCCCGATGCTCAAAATGTTTCCTTAAACTAGCGGTTGCCAACCTTTTGAACCTCATGGACCACCAGTGGTCCGCGGACCATCGGTTGGCGACCGCTGTCCTAGACCATCAAAGCACCACCAGAAGGCAAAGAGCA
Source organism: Myotis nattereri (assembly GCF_964212035.1). Taxonomy (NCBI): domain Eukaryota; kingdom Metazoa; phylum Chordata; class Mammalia; order Chiroptera; family Vespertilionidae; genus Myotis; species Myotis nattereri. The sequence continues at coordinate 110,404,010 of NC_138075.1, forward strand.
CCCCAGCCCTACTCACTGGCTCACCCAGCCTCCTCGATGGCCCCCCATATCAGGCAGAGCCCTCTGAAAAGCTGTATGTGGTGATGGGGAGACAGCCTGGCATGGCTACCTCTCTGCAGGCTGCTCCCAGGAACTCTGTCCCTTTCTGGCCCGACCCTGATGCCCGTAGCAGGTAGCCCAGTAGAGACCAAGAGCATTAGGCCTGCCGGGTGGTGCCCTGAGGGGGCCCTGCCCTCTAGCATAGGAGAATTCAAAGGACCAAAAGCATGCCCTGAGGAAATACCCCCCCTTTTTGATGTTAAGGGCACCTCTCATGCCCTCTGTAAAACAGGTGGCTAATGCTGAGGCTCCTGGCAGAAGGCCACTGGCCAGATTGTCTGAACTTTTTAGCCCCAACTCATCAAGCTGTGCTTAACAAGTCGCTGGGTTTATTCCCAAACTCAACGGAAAACCAACGAAACAGGAGTGGGAAGAGGTTTGCTGCTATGAAAACTAAGTTGACGGCCTTGGGAAGACTGGTTAAACCAACCAATCAACTAACCAATCAACCACTACTGCCAAATTAGACTAAGGGAGAGAAAACTGTAAGTGATAGGAAAAATCACACACATATACAGGCCAATTCTGCACACTCAGATCCCTTTGCCTGTGTCTGTCCTTGATCTATCTTAAAGGAAAGGAATGACAGAGGTTTAGAAAGAGAACAGTTGAAGCACAAAGAAAGGAGGCCCAAATATTAGAAGACCATAATGGTGGATTTAGAATACAATGTTTAAGGCATGGATATAGAATTGATTATGATTCTTCACATTAAGTGATTTTTTTTCAATTAGCAAGCCAACCACTGGTCCAAAAAGGTTCAGTGTAGGGTGTCTATCGTTCTGTCAAAGGTGGAGGGGGATCTGTCACCATGTTAGCAATCCTCAGCCTCTGCCAGTCCAGAAGAACCACTTTACCTATGGAGCCCCAAGATTACCTACAAGGAAGCCACCCCGGCAAAGTGTGCAGCAGGAGGGTAACACGTGGGGCACGCTGGGCAGCTGCGCTGGTGCTGGCCACCACACTGGGCTGCCCTCAAGCTCCGAGAGCCTCACCTGCATAGGTGGTGCCGTCGATATCCACAGACATGTTAATGCTCCCGATGCTGCCCGAGGTCAGATTCAGCGCTGTCGCCGAGGCCTCTGATCTGTCTTCTGCTGAGGACAAAGGAGAGAGGGCCTGGTCAAGCCTTCTGGCACTTCTGTTGTCCTTTCTGTGGCGCTCCCATGCCCCCGGTCTGGCCACAGCAGGCCGAGGCCCACTGTTAGAAAGCATCTACATAACCTTCTCCTGAGCATAAGGTCTGGCAGGAGGAGTCTGACTTGCTAATGTCCTGTTGTTGCTTTCTCCATTGAGCCACTTCACCTCCCCAACTCTCTCTGATTGAAGAAAAAAGGGATCACCATCAGCAAGGAGGCTTCTCTTGGCTCACAGCTGTATGCTGGCACTTTCAAAGAAATGTGGCAAACATCCCTGAGCATACTATAGATCAGCTGGGGAACCAGAGAGCAGGAAGATCCAGTCTCTGCCTGAGGCCTCACCTTGCTGCCACCGCCTTCCCCTTCACTGGGGTGGGAGGTCCTCAAGGAAAGGGTCTACCTACCCAGTACTTGGTGTTTCATCTCAGCTGGGCAATGGGGGCTTGTGGAAGGCCTCTGCCCCGCTCACTTCTGCCCGCTCACTACACACAGGGCCAAGAATTCCTCCAGGTAAGTTGTTCTGTTAGCCTCTGGCACGTGCAGGACCAGGGCGCCTGGCCTTGAATGGGTAGCAGCAGAGCCCTGCTGTCTGGTTGTCACCCCAGACTCCTTCTGCTCCTCAACCATGGGAAGGTGGGAGAGAGACAGGCTGCCTGGGAATATGCACAGCTCCCTCCCTCCACACCTGGTTTCTTCCGCACACACACTTATTTCATGTTTGTTCTGAGACAGCATCAAGGGCAATAAATGGCAAAGAAAATGTGTGTGAGGAGAGAAGGGTGGGGAGAGGAACAAGGGACATGGAGTATGTGGTTCAGGGGATATGAAAGTGGGCACCTGAACAATGCAAAGAGGAAGGGAAAGGTTGTCAATTATGCTGCCAAACTGTGCTTCCTCCTTCCCACTTGATCTGAGAGACACTGGCAGCTTGGCCGGAGGCATCTCGGCCCCTCAGAGTCTCAGGAACAGAGGTGCTGACTTTATCCCAGATCTGCCTTGCACTTGCCTACAATCCCTACATCTGGTAAGGTCCTGGAGTGAAGGCTGAGCCCTTTCATTTAGACAGATCAAAAGGCTGGGGGGGGGGGGGGGCGCGGTAGAGGGGGGAGATACAGCTACTGTCCCTGAAGTTCTCTAGTTCCTCCCCTAGAAAGCACTGCTTCTTCTTATTGCTAAAGAATAGGGCACTGCCTGAGGCAATTTCTGCTCCTCTAGAAAATGACCTTGGCTTGGTGAACTGAGATCTATCTGGAGGAGCGCCACTCCAGTCCTATGGGATGTGATGGGCCCCTGAAAGGGTCCAAGCCACACTCACCCCTGCCGGTGACCCGGATCTTCATGGGTAGCTGCCGGGCCATGCTGAAAAAGTTGCGCTGGAAGGCCTGCTGCACGAGGCGCTGCTCCTCCTCCGACAGCCTGGAAGCCTTCTTCTCAGGGGGCTCTCCTGACTCCAGCCGTTCCCGCAGCTGCTCCAGCGTGGCCATCCGGGTGCTAGCCTGCTGGCCTGTCAAGGTCACGGGCACAGCCAGACGATTTGGCACAGGTACTGTTGTCACCGGGACTCCATCACCTGGCAAAGGCACCAGAGCTAGACAGACCCACAATCCACCCTCCCACCCAGGTCCTACACACAGAAACTTGGTGCCATTCCTCCGTCCTTCCCCCTCCTTCAGAGCCCTGCAAACCTTTCCTGAGAGTAGTTGCTGGGGGTATCCGAGGGCTGCTGCCACTGGTACCACTGCTGGAGCCCAGCCCAAGGACAGGGAAGCGGATCTTGGGTGTCGAGAGAAGGGCAGGGGCCCTGGTGGCAGCAGCCGTGGCAGTGGGCGAGTAGCCAAAGAGGGAAGAGCTGTAGCTGGGCCGGCGGCCCTCCCGCCGGTTGCCATCAATGGCTGCCTGGAGCTCAGCTGGGGAGCTCAAGGCTTTCTTCTCACACTCGTAAGCATAGAGGTACTTCATGTACCTGGAAGGAAGCAAGCAAGCAAGGGTAATCAAAACATGCACCAGAGACCGCCCATCTGAGCTGTGTGGTCTGTGGGAGTAGCCTCTAGGACAGAGGACCACCACCTGGAGCACCCAGGGGAAGAGAAAGCCTGGGACTGCTGACCGCCCTGGTCCAGGCCCCTCTAACTGCTACTCAGTTCTGAGCACTGCTCAAAGTGGAGGCATCATTCACTAAGGGAAATAAAGGGCAACTCCGCCAATGGTCATTTTGGCACCTTTTTAGAGCCCTGGTAGAAACCAAGCCCGTGCTATGACATGACTGTCTTGCTCCTTATCTCCTAATCATCCCAAGTCAGGCTGGTCAGACAGGGGCAATTCTCTACCCAAGAACCTTGAAAGAAGGCCTGCTATACTGGTTTGGTGCTATCCCCCTTCTGCTGGAACAGTTCCAATATATAAACCCTTCCAACTTTTCAACAAGGACATGACATGCTACCTAACTGGTATGCCAGTTGCTCGTCACAGAGCAACTTCCAGAGTGTTATGAAGGCAACAGAATGCTGCAGCAGCAGCAGCATGCAGCCACTCGGGAAATGACGGCTCTCATCATTACTTTGGTCTAGTGAGGGATTCACCTCAGAAAGCTCCTGGCTGTCTCAGGAATTCCACACATTTTGTTCACTGTACAGTGGAATTTTCTTCCTTTCTCTCCTCTAAGGTGACACATCCCCTTCTCCAGTCCTAGTCTCCTTTCCCCAAGGCCCTGGCCACTCACTGGGTCCTCAGGGTGAAGGCGGCACTGGTGATGGATGTGGGCAGGTTCAGGCCTTTGGTGATCTCCCTCCATATCTTCTTGTTGATGATCTCCACCAGGCCACCCTTCTCTGTCACCAGCTTGTACAGCATGTACAGGTCTAGGATCTGCTTGGCCATGATAGGGATTCGGTTGATAGGGGTCCCTGTGATTGTCCAAAGAGAGAAACAGAGGGCTGCGTCATCCTCAAGCAGAGAAAAAAAGACACCTGTGTATGCCCACTTTTTGTTCAGTTGGAAATGTGTTCATGAATCTGCTTAGAAGTATAATTTAACTCAAACTCCCGAAGCCTAGAAGCTATCAGACTAGCTGCCACTTTTCTTGGGATGAACAGAAAGACAGGTCCTACTCACAGGCTGTGTGTGTGGCCTTGGGTAAAACACGGAGCCTCTCTGGATCTGTTTTTCATCTACAAATAAGAGGGTTGGACTGGATTTTTTAAATTTTCCTAGCAGTACTGAGTCCAGATTCTTCCTTAATGATGTGGCAGCTCACTCCTCTGCAGCCTTCACGTGCCAGTCAGCCCCTTCTCAAGGGGCCCTGACTCCTTTGACAGGGGAGCTCCTGCCTGGTTCATCCCCCTGGATAACTGCTTCCTCCTTCCTCTCCTGCTGTGTCCCCACCATATCAAAGGAGCTGCAGGAAACACAAGTTTCCAGGGCCGTGAAAAGCCACTCAACAATTCTCTCTTCACTAATCACTCCACCCCCTCTCTGGCCTTTGAAAGGGAGGGGCAGCTTCCACCCCTTGGCCTTGAAGGTAAGTAAGAGGAGCCAGAGCTGTGACTAGGAAACCTGGCACTGAGCAGGAAGGCCCACTAATGAGGCGGCGGGATGCAGGGAGGGCGGAGCCAAGTGCCTTTCACAGGCACTAGTCAGGAGGCGTGATGGATGACTGTCATTTGGCAGCCTTAGGATTAATGATCTGGAGGTCAGAGGGGAGAATTCCAAAGGGAAGGGTCACGGTCCAGGGCAGGGTATGAGACTTGTTGCCTTTTAATGGCAAATTCCTTGTACTGTACAGGCTGCTCCTCCTCTGGCCCCTCCCACTGTCCCAACCTCACTGACTGCCTGGTAGATGTTGGGCCAGCCGGATTAGAGAAGGGCTGTTTGTTTCGGCTCCTCCTGCTTCTTATCCCTCAAGGAATGGCATTCTCTTCTCAGCCCTGGAATGTTGGCCTCACCAACTCAAGCAGCGTGAGCGTGAACAAGTGGAACTGTTATGGCAAGACCAGGCCTCTTTCTCAGTGTGGGGAGGGAGGGAGAGGCCTCCAAAGCCTTTGTCTTGACCAAGCAGTCTTTGGAGGGTCAAGGACAAAGTCATAGAATTAGATTAAAAATCTCATAGGTAAACTCTCAAGGATTGCTGGTATGTTCCTAAGACACAGCTTGTATGTTAGTTAACTTTTCTCTCTGTGCTGTTCTGGACAGTCAACCTTACTCCTGTCATAAGACAAGAGCCTGAGGATGCAGCAGAGCTAGTCTCCTGGCAGCATAGGACCAAGGTCCATCTCCTCTCGACGCCTGTCTGCCTGAGCTCACTGAAGGCCTTGGCAAGGTCATCCCCCTCCCCCCATGGCATTGCCTGGAGACTCAATGAAGACCACTCACAGGCCCCCTCACATAGGCCCCCTAAACTCGTATTTCCAGAAGCTTCCATGACATCTTCACGTGTGACCTGCTCACTCCAAGTCAGAGTGTTCGCAATGAGCTCACCTTTATCCCCTAAGCTAGTTCCCTTTTCCCATTACTTCCTTCTTCCAACAACACATCATTCTTTGAGGTTTTAGGCAGGAAGCTCAGAGGCAGCACTGGCTCCTCTTCTCTCCTCTATCACCAACCTTTAGGTTGTTAGGAAGCTGCACCGATTCTTCCGCTGAGGTACCTTGCAAAGGTGTCTTCCTTTCCAGCCTGCAGCCACCACACTGGACCAGGCCCTCACTGGCTCCCAATGAGATGCCTGCAGCAGCCTCTTATCCATGCACTCAACTGCCTCTGAAGGCCAACTCCCAGAGAGGAATTGTAAATTTACTCTGAATAGTCACTGCACTAAACGTCTAGCCATCTGAGATGGCTTCTTTGAAAGACAATAATGTTATAGATGTAGAAATTTCATTAAAAATTCACCTTTTTATAGTCACAAAGAGTGTGACTGCATTCGGCTTAGAACTGTTTGGGTGCAAAGGAAACAAAAGGTAGAGACAGGACCTGAGAAGGCAAGGAAGGGGCAAAGTGGTGTTTGAAGTCAAGGCCATAAACCTAACCAAAGTGACCTCTTCCCAGCACCTTCACAGAGAAATCACAGGCTAGGCTGCACTGGAGCCCTGGTGGAGGGTACCATCTGCGCTGGCCCAGCCTTACTCTGGGCATACAAGCATCTTGTGTTTCCTCACACAGGCCCGTGTGTGGCTCCAGAGATTAGTGGATGAGGAAAAGGAGTGCATTTTTCATTGTGGTGGGCCCTCTGCAAAACAGCTAAAAGTAGCTCCCAGTGCAGGTGGATACCTTGGAACTGTGAGAAACAAAGCTGAGCCTACTCTACACAAGCTCTGGACAAGGTCTGGTTTTCTCACATTATCCAGATAATCCAGACACAAAGCCTGCCCTGGCCTCATTCTCCTGATAACTAAGAGAGAAGCAAGACACTCAGGATAGTCTGTCTCTGCAGTCCGCTCTGTCCCTAATGGACCTGGTAGCCATTTCCTTTGTCCCAAGGAGACTCAACTACAACAAGAGACGGAGAGAGGCCTTTTAGCTGAGTTTACCCTGCCTGAATAAAAAAGAGAACAATACATCATACTGGTGTGGGGGTGGGAGACTGACATAGTCATGCCTCATTTTCTCCATCTGTGAAATGACGATTTTGGATTAGATGACTTTCAGCTCTAAAGTCCTATGAGACCATGAATAAAAACTTAAAAACAAAAATTGATAGTTGTGATTATTACCAAAGGAAGGGTGACCTGATTTTAGGAGTTGCCTGAATTATGAAATAATGTTGCCAAGTGACCTTGAGATGGAGGGTTTGAGATCTTCTGTGCAGAGCTTTGGGTGGCTTAGGACCATCTGTGAAGTTCAAGGCCACAGCAATGTTTCTTTCCCAGCCTTGAGGGGAAGGGGCTCATTTCTTTGTCTCAGGACTGCTCTCTGGCTGGATTATAACTAAGGAGGCTCTTCACCTGAGAGGGGACAGGCCTCTTCCCATGACAAATATAAGAGCATCCTGCCTAGAACCAGGAAAGAAGCAAACCGCCAATGCAAAGAGCTCCTTGCAGGTCACTAGTGTTGGCCTAGCAGGAGGCTGAATCTCAGCCCCATCTAGCCTCTCAGAAGGGGCATGAGCATCTGATGGGGAAGCCTGTGAACTGTCAGTCACTGGTATCAAAGCAAGAGCCAGGATTCAGAGTAATTAATCACTCTCCCTCTGACAGGAATCCAGGGCCTTATCAGTATCCCAACCCTAAGAAATGCTGCGGTTCTCCAGTTCCCTCCTCAATAAAGGAGACTGACAGTCCCAACAAAGAGGACCCTTATCAGATTTCTGCCAGGGAGCCTGAGGCAGCCCAGGGGCTATGTAGAAAAGGCTTTTATGAGGACCTGGATGCAGGGAAGCTATGGGGGCTCCTGGGCTTTAACCCTTGGTGGTGGGAATGCTGGTGGGCATTGCACCAGCAGGCCAAAGCCATGATCAGGAACTTCCTGTGCAGATGAGCCAAACACTATCCCCTGGCACTTGGCACTCCTTCCTACCACTCAGACTATGAAGACAGAGCTGGGGAAAGAGGTGGGAAGAGAGAGAAAACAGCCTCCTCTGGCTCTAGAGATAAAGATGGGGATGGTGAGAGTGCTGGAGGGAGGGCCACTTCCTCCCCAGGAGAGAATGGGCACTTTCCAATGAAGACGAGAAGCCATCAAGGAGCAGGATCCCAGACAGTCACATGGCTGCCTTCCTGCCTACTGGTCAGGGGTGAGGGCTCAGGAACTAGAGCAGTGATGGCGAACCTTTTGAGCTCAGCATGTCAGCATTTTGAAAAACCCTAACTTAACTCTGGTGCCATGTCACATATAGAAATTTTTTGATATTTGCAACCATAGTAAAACAAAGACTTATATTTTTGATATTTATTTTATATATTTAAATGCTACTTAACAAAGAAAAATCAACCAAAAAAATGAGTTCGCGTGTCACCTCTGACACGCGTGTCATAGGTTCGCCATCACTGACTTGGGGTGTAGCCCTGCCAGGGACCCTCACTGCTTCTTCCTGGTTTTGTCATTTCCATAGCTCACTTCTTCTACCTCTGTGACTTTCTAAATTAACTTTCTCTTATTAAAAAAAATAAATGTGGAAAAAAGATAAACAGCATATCAACAGTACTTGGATCACCAGGGGAGAGAAAAAGATCAGGCCGCAGACAAAGGGCTAATCCTATGACAAAGATTTGCATTTTAGCCTGACCAGCGTGGCTCAGTGGTTGAATGTCTACCTATAAATCAGGTCACGGTTTGATTCCCAGTCAAGGCACATGCCCGGGTTGCGGGCTCGATCCCCAATGTGGGTGTGCGGAGGCAGCTAATCAATGATTCTCTCTTATCATTGATGTTAATATCTCTCTTTCCCTCTGAAATCAATAAAAATATATTTTTTTAAAGATTTGCATTTTAGACTTTCATTTGGGGATAAAGTTAGGAAATGAAGCTCCAAAGCCTATTTCATCTGACAAAAACAACATATTTTAGTCTACCAGGATAGAGTGTCCACAGCACAGACCATTTACCACAAGACACAAAGAATGACAAACAAACAAAAAAACCCTGCCTCCACCAAAAGGCAAAGCAATATCTGTCATGAACATTTCTTTGCCTGAGATGGATAGATAAATATACAACAGAAGGAAAAACACTCAAATTGTACTTTGAGGTAGATCAAGCCCTTTTCCCACAGTAAGCTCTTTGTACACACACATCAAAAGCAGATCCAACGACCCTTTGAGGAAACCAAGGCCAGTTTGCAGCCTTGAACAGAACTGGTGGAGGAGAGATGGAGGTCTTGACAAAACTTTTCTACATAACCAAGCGGTTCCTTACCTGTTGTACCCAGCTGGGGCAGGGTCTGGAGAGGATCCTGCTGTGGGTGCTCTTCGTGTGTGCAAGGCCTTGCTGTTGGGGGTTCTGTCTCCTGTGCTAACCCATCTTGCCTTGACAGATGGCAGCCTCTGTGCCACTGGGAATCTGCCCTTCCCTGAGAGATAGGCCTTGCACAAAGAGTTCCACCCTATGTTAATCAGCTAGATGTTATTAGATCCTACCGGATAGTGGCCTGTGGAGACAGACCAGCATTCTCTGTAGGAAGGCTGGAGAAACAAGGCTTATCCACTGCCCCAACAGGAAGTGATGGAGCTGCTGGTGCTAGGGCCCAGTTTCACAAAGGCAGTGCTGAGAAGAAAGAGCACAGGCCTGGTAGTTAGGAAACCAAGTGCTAAATCTGCTCTGTGGCCTCAGGTAAGTTACTTAAGGGGGGAGGGGGGAATTCTTCATTGGCTAAGTGATAACCTTTGGTCTCTCTACCCCAGAGCTGGAGCTGTGGGGAGTAGCAAGTCAGATAATGGGTTGAGAGGGTTCTGAAAAGGGCATGGGATGATAATAATAAAAACAACAGCAAAACCACAGTCCTCCTCCTCTTCAGAGACCACACTTCTTTCTGTTTCACTGCCTAGGGAATAAGAGAACAAACCTTTCTTCCTCACTGATAAAGGAAGGGTGGAATTGTTTATAAATGTTTGCTTATCAGACTTCCAAATTAGCACTCCCCACCCGCATTTCCTCCTAGAAAATCTACCAGGGAATGCCATCTCAGAAACCACATACAGTGAGTTCAATTAACCACAGAATTTTATCTACAACTGTTTGACTTTATTTTTGGCAGAGAAACGTGTGTACACATGCATGTGCACATGACAAAAGGTGAGCAAAAAGGAATAACTCGAGTTCTGAAATCTAAGCAATCATTCTAGAGAAGCATTTGGGGGAACAGAAGCAAGGCAAATTGTTTAATTCAATTTGGCTTCAGTCAGCAAAAGAGGAAACACAGTCAGCAAGAAAAGGGGAGAAGCATTTGGGCTTAGGGATCCTTGGTCTAGTTTTTACATAACTACTTTAATAGAAATTGCTTTTAAAGGGTTTTTTTTGGTTTTTAAGCATGAATCTTCTCTGTTGGTAGCTCAACAGACACAACCATGGGCACATAATAAAGAACATAGAACTTGGAAGAAACTTCCAGATTAACTCTAACTGGACCCTCTCATTTTATAGATCAACAAATCATGGCCCCAGAAAGGGAAGGATTTGCTCAAGATCATGGGGCAGGGTGGGATGATAGCCCTGACTTTATACTTAGTGTAGAGCCCTTTCCAGAGGCAGGCAGGAGATAGCGAGCCCGCCTGGGCCAAGCCTGGGCCTCTTCTCAGGCTCCTCCTAGGACAGTTTGCTCTGTTGGAGGGGGAGGGTCACCAGGGCGCAAGTCACCCAAGTCTGGCCTAGAAACCAAGATGCCTGACAGGCCCATCTGTTATAGTCAATTTACCCAAATGCATTAACGAGCAAAAGAGCCAGCACAAAGCAGCAGTTATAGCTGGCAACCTCCTACTGAACAGCAGGTTCATCGCCTGCAATTGTCTGGGGAAGTCTGCTGTGTGCTGACTCCCAGGGAGCCCTGTCCACTTCCTCTGAGGTGCAGCCTGATGTGTCAAAGCTGCCCAGCCTCACTCACAGCCTAGGTGGGCATCACCGGGCCTTTCAAACTCAGGCAGTTTTCAGTGGCTCCTGTGAAATCTACCACTTATCCTTCATATTAGCTCTGGAGGATGATCTGCTGCCAAGGTCTATAAGGCTTTTCCTGGGACCCAGCTAACAAGATCTGGTTCCTGACTGCCTCACACACTCCAATTTGGGAGGACAAGTAAATCACAAATGTCTAGGAGCCCTTGTTTTCACCATTGTATGAAGAGCAAATGACAGGAAGCTTCACATTAAAAGTTCAATCTGCTCCCAGCCCTCTTGAACCGCCCACTCTAATTCAGATGATCAGACATGAGTTTGCCAAGGATATCACTGAATTTAAGGGAACAACCTCCACACTGTCCCCCTGCCTCAGTCTCCCCGCTCCATCCCAACTATACACAGCTCACCACAGCAAGTGAACTAAAGGCACAGCTTTGGTCCATCCCCTCACCACCGCCCCTGTGTTTTAACTTCAGTAACTCCGCTATGTACATAGACAGGAGTGCTAACTTCTTGGACAAACATGGCTCTTCACAGTTTGGTAACAAATGACATCCAGGACACAGACAAGGATTCTTCCAGCTGTGCCTGGGCTGTGAACACCCCTGTATTTCCGCCTCCACTCCCATGACCCTGATACACTGGAGCTCAGCTCCTCTCTGAGGCCTGCCTTGCACTCCAGACCAGGATTGGGGGCCCAGCACCCTTGCCTTTGGCATTCAGCCACAGAAGGGGCAATTGCAATATGGCTTGATACAGGCCTTGCCGCCCGAAGTGGAAGTAAGAAGGTTTCCATAACAGTTTCTCTGCAGAGGAAATTTTAGATCTTTACCCACTTTCCCATCTGGTCTCATCAGGCGAAAGGGGGTGGGGGGTGGCAATTTTGTCCCACAGGGAAATTTACAATATCTGGAGACATTTTTGGTTACGACAACTGGGGGAGGGGACTCCCACAACGAAAGATTATCCAGTACCGCAAGTTATATGCTAAGGCTGAGAAATCTTGTATTAGAGTAATTAACAAATAGCAAAACCGACTTAACCAGTTCCCTTCTATTGGTGATGCCAGCAAATAGTGAAATACTTAACATCAGTGCTGAAGACAGGAAAAAGGTTTACTGAGGGCCTGAATAAACATAAATTGACACCAACTTTGGATTCACCCAGAAATACACCAGAGGGCCGTCTGGCAGCCCCCGGTGCTGCAGAGCAGCAGGAGACTTGGCCCTCGCTGCTCTCTACTGATGACCTCCAGTTATGGCCTGAGCACCTCCCTGTCTAGCCCTGAGCTAGCAGTGGGGGCACAAAGAAATGACAAACTGGCTGTCCTCACATGGATGTGAGAGAGAAACATCGGTGGGTTACCTCCATACACATCCTAGTCTAGTGGGGACATACAGTGCTAAAAAAGCAATTAAGAATTTTCATTCTTGGGTAGGCTGATATAACTTCCACTATCTTTCAAAAATCCTTCACCCTGGTCAGGGTGTGCATGGAGGTAACCCACTGATGTTTCTCTCTCACATTGATGTTTCTCTCTCCTCCCCCTTCCTTTTTCTAAAATCAATTTTAAAAAAACCTTCTGGGAAGGGAGAAAAACAATAAAGTGGAAAATAAAGCAGTGGTAACTACAGCATCAATTAAAACTATATTATGCTCAGCCGGTGTGGCCCAGTGGTTGAGCGTTGATCTATGAACCTGAAGGTCACGGTTTGATTTGTGGTTGGACATGTGCCTGGGTTGCTGGCTCGATCCCCGGTGGGGGTATGGGAGCAGCCAATCAATGATTCTCTCTCATCATTGATGTTTCTATCTCCCTCTCCCTCTCCCTTACTCTCTGAAGTCAATAAAAATATAGTTTTAAAAATCTATATTGCTAGAGCAGCCCCTGAGATGAGATCAGCTCCTGGGTTTGCACCAGCTGGGCTTATGGGGCTTGTAAATAATTAAAAAGCAATTGAAAGGGGAGATCAAAGTATTAAGTGGATTTCTCCCTCTCAGGGCAACCAGGGTGTTTCACTGCTGCTAGTCACATTATCTTTTAGGATTATATTCTTGGTTTTCACGGGCACAGGCAGCTCCAGACAACAGTTGGAGGAGTAAACTATGAGGGCTGCATGGAGAGGGGGACACACACCAAACCTCAAACTTGTGATTGTCTTTTGTGAACAAAGAAATGACAAAGTAAGTAATAGGCATGCTACTAAGAAGGCAATTCGGATTTGGAAGGTAAAGAAAGGGGAAGGAGAAGAAAAGACAGGGGGATGAGAGTGATTGGAGATGGAAGGAGGGAGAGTTCACTTAGAATATTTAGCAGCTGGGGCTGCCATTATAGCTCACCCTTGGATAAGAGGAGCATTTCATTGCCAGATCTTAATGAAGGAGCTGACACAAAAATCAAGGGTTGCATAATCATGGGGAAGAGGCTAGTGGGAGTAGCCTTCTCCCATGGCTTTGTCCTGAGGAGCTACACAGGTTGCTGAGGACCTTCTCCTGGAGAGGCTGGGGTTCTGGCCATGCTTCCTGAGGTCTGTCCCAGATGGTGAACCCATTGCTATGAAGGGCTATAAAGACAGGAGGTTGAGTCACTGGGCTCAAGACTCAGTCATGCCATGGTCCATAGTGAGATGATTGGGGGTAGGTGAGGGAGAGTGAAAGGAGAGAAGAGAAGTGTAAGGTGTAATCAAGCAGACACCTATGTACCTACAGTTAAACTGCAGGAATGCCCCCCACCAAGCCAGTGGATGCAAAAATCAATGAGACAATGGGTTAGAAAAAGAGTTAGCTTATCCTTTTCACGGGTTTCCGACCCTCCCAACAAATCCTGAGGGGCCTCTATTCTCTCACTGTCCCTTTTCAGTCTCTCTAAGGCTAGATGTATCATCAGGAAGCCTCACATACCAGTTTACATGTGATGAAGCTATAAGGATAAGAAAAAAAGTATATTTAAATTCATAATAACTCCAGAGACCAGTTAGTCAGAAGAATGACAAAAATAAGACAGGATCAAGTCTGAATGATCAGTCCCTTCATTTTCTGCAAGGCCCTCTCCAATCTGGTTGTCAGTTGTTCAGCTAAGTTCGTAACCAATCAGCAGTAAATGCCTTGTCTTCCTGAACTGACTCTGGCACTCTATGGGGAGGAGTTAAACCAAAGTGTGAATTGCACACGGTAGGCACTCAATAAATATTAACAGAATTGAAATAATGCACACTCACCCCTCTTCTGCATAAAGATGAAGAGGTCATCCAGGAATTCTTTCCTTTCCGGATCACCGTCCAGTTCATACAGCTGCAATCCGAGTTCCCCCACCCCCCCAAAAAAACACAATGAAAAAAATCCGTCTTATGCAGGAAGCCTTACACCAGAGATACACAACCATTTGAATGACTACAAATATGACTCATAGGCCACTCCTGTCCTATTCTTTGGGGATCAGATACAACGACCCACTGCAGAACTGCCCTTTTGTTATCACAAAGGAAACATTACAGACCTTGGCAAAATCTCGAGAGATCTCTCTTCCTCGGCCTCCATCTGCATCATCACTCCAAGCCAAACCACCATTCTAAAGGGGAACAAAGCACAGAATTCAGAAGGGAGTAAGAAGAGAGCATTAGAAAACAAGGCAATCCTTTAGGAGGAAGAAGAGCATTAGCAATTGTGCTATCCTGGCTTACACTGCTCAGGTCCGTATCTCTGCCACCCTTATAGGGAGAGCTGGTTGTTGTTTTTATTTCCAATTATGGTTCCAAAATGAGAGGAAATCAGGTGGAAGAATCATCTCCATCTGTTGAAGGAGGGTAGGCATTACTTATACGTAAGAATTTTGGAAGAGGACACAAAGGCCCCATTTCCTGAGAACCTGCTCACTCAGCTGTTCTTCCAAAAGAAGTCACCACTCTGAGATGTACCACTTTTCTGCAGGTTCTTTATGGTATACTAGTGTCCCAGTGCATGGTTTTGTGCACATTGAAAGGAAATTAATTGGAAGAAATATTTTAATATCACTATTCGCCCTTTCTCTAAAATAGAAGTGTCAATCAAATTCACAATTGACAATGACAGACTGAAACACACGCATGCAATTGGCACCAGCGAGAGCTTTATATGTATTTATATGTATCATGCATGCATGAGTCAAATTAGCCATTTATATATATATGTATATGTATATATATATATATATACTTGCTTAATTAATATATATAAACTTGCTTAATTAGACCTGCTTTCTTTTTTTTTTAATTTTTTTTATATGTATTTTATTGAGTTTTTACAGAGAGGAAGGGAGAGATATAGAGAGTTAGAAACATCAATGAGAGAGAAACATCGATCAGCTGCCTCCTGCACATCTCCTACCGGGGATGTGCCCGCAACCCAGGTACATGCCCTTGACTGGAATCGAACCTGGGACCTTTCGGTCCGCAGGCTGACGCTCTATTCACTGAGCCAAATCGGTTTCGGCTAGACCTGCTTTCTGATTTAGCTAAACTTTTTCCAGTCCAAGCACCCCAACTTCTCTTTCAGGTAACTGTCAGCAACACAGAAGTAAATATCAACATGAAGCAGATTATTATTGTAGATCACACAGGGAGAACAAAGGGTAAAATATTTAACTGTAGCAGTGTTTGACTATATTCTGCACAGTGAGAAAACCTGAAGTCATTTTCAAGATCCTCCATTTCTTTCTTGTTTTCAGTCAGGTCAAGTTTCTAAACTTTCTAAATCTCCATTTTCCAAGTAATGAAAAGAAAATAGGATTCCACCGGGTCTCCTATCTACCTACTCCAGGACTTCTGTGAGGATCAAATGAGATGAGGCACGGGAAAATGCATCACAAACATTTGGTTAAATTGTAAAATGCTGCACCTGGCTATAAAGCAAGTCGGGTTCCTGTGCTGAAGAAACTGCAAGGAGGCTAGTTGCTAGGGAGAGGAAGCTGGGCGTTGCTATGTGATGTCATTACCTGGCGCCCACAGTCACTGTTTCCGGGCTGAGCTGGGCTGTGGACCGCATTTTGCGCCAAGGGGTCTTGGCAGTGTTGGCTGCAATTTGGTGCGCTGTTGCTCCAGGGTGGTAGTGGGACTTGTGTCCCACTTGGAGGAAGTCAAGTGTTGGTTTGTCAGCACCAGGTCCATGGTGCCGTTTATTTTTAAATGGCCCAGTCCACGTCATGGCAGCCACTGTGTTTGTACATTTTATGTAATGTTGTAAAGATAGCTAGCCTGGCTTTCCATACAACACTCTAAGTGGGGGTTAAGGGGTCAAAGGCAGCAGGCCACAGGCCACAGATACCAAAGTTGTGATATCTCAGCCAAGACTCACTACTAGAAGCCCTAAGTCTAACAATGAGAACTCCCTAGTGATGTGAGGATCCCCAGAGCCGGAAATTATTCCCAAGGTACAGAGACCCTATGCCACTTGGTTGATGTTCATTTTTTAAAATACATTTTTATTGATTTCCAGAGAGGAAGGGAGAGGGAGAGAGAGAGAAACATCAATGATGAGAGAGAATCATTGATTGGCTGCCTCCTGCATGCCCCCTACCAGGGATTAAGCCCGCAACCCAGGCTTGTGCCCTTGACTGGAATCGAACCCAGGATCTTTCAGTCCACAGGCCAATACTCTATCTACTGAGCCAAACCAGCTTGGGCAATTGTTCATTTTCATTAGAGAAATAGCGAAAACCTAATCATAATTCAACTGATTAGGTTAAATACCACTCAACGGAAGGAAGGAAATGGCAAATATAAATATGCCTTTGTTTATGTTCTTGAAATTTGCTTCTTAGCCTTATTCAGTTGGATAACACTTATTCCTCAAATCAGGCATTGTTTTCCATGGGCAGCCTCCTCTTCACCCCGAGCTGTGCTAAGTACTCTGGAAATAATCTCTGTACATTTTGAGCTCAGAAATTCACATTACAATTTAGCTAAACTTTTTCCAGCCTGTATTATAAGCTCCTTGAGAGAAAAGGTGTCTTATTCATCTTTGTATCGCAAGCACACTGCACATTGCCTGGCACTTATTAGGCCCCAGTGGATGCTTGATGAACCACAATCATTGTTAAAAGGCTATTTGAGCCAATTAAGCATCTTTTAAAAATATACAAAAAACCACATATACCATACCGGAGAGTAAAAACCACCCTCTGCTAGGGGGATATATAAAATGTCATATTAGCCCTAGCTGGTTTTGCTCAGGGGATAGGGCGTTGGCCTGTGGACTGAAAGGTCCCGGGTTCGATTCCAGTCAAGGGCATGTACCTTGGTTGCAGGCTCCTCCCTGGCCCAGGCCCTGGTCGGGGCACATGCAGGAGGCAACCAATCGATGTGTTTCTCTCACATCAATATTTCTCTCTCTTTCCCTCTCCCTTCTACTCTCTCTAAAAAATTCAATGAAAATATCCTCAGGTGAGGATTTAAAAGGAAAACAAAGATTAAAAGACTGAATTTTTAAAAAATTTAAAAAGTCATATTAGAAGCCTGCTGTTCACCCCTGACACAGTGGGACACAGGGAGTCCATCACATTCTCTCATTGCTTCCCCAGGATCACAGGTGCATGCACTCACACAAAGTGCACATGTAGGCAAATGCCACCCAACTGGCTGGGGTGTTTAAGAGGTTGGGGAGGGGCATCTGGGAACGCAGAGCAGAGGTTTCTTGGAGGACAGTCTTTGGACTGCATAAGGATCTTGCTGTGAAGCTATGCCAATAAAACTGAAGCCTGGTCAAATTCCATTCTCTCTCTCTTCTCCCTTTAATAAAGCTTGCCTGAAAGCAGGAGATCTTAGCGGTTATATTTGGGGGCCATCCTTTTCTTCTCTTACTCCAAGTGGGATCTGAGGTGTAGACCTACTTTCTGACAAGGTAAGCATAATCAAGAAGTGACACTCTGTCAGCTGAAATGAATAGGCTACACTGAATTGTTTCCCTGCTGAAGTGCTCAGTAAATGCTATCCGACTATGCACTCCTCATGTCCCCAGCAGATGCAGGGGAAGTCTGCCTACCGCACCTTCAACTCAGGGAGTCAGATAACCAAATTTGTGGAACACTATAAATAAAAAAATTTCAAAACCCAAAACTTACCCCCATGTTGTAATTACAGTCAACAGAAATCTGATGGCAACTAGGATAATGAATAATCAAGATGAATGATGTCTGTCAGGTCAGCAAAACCAGTCCTCCTTTCAAAGGATGCAGCAGCTTCCCTAATGCCCAGTGATTTCGCTTGAGCCAGAAATTCCTGCTGGAAAGTCAATTATCCTGGGAGCTCCTATAGGCTGAAAGACATTTACTTAACCAGGGATCACTGCCGCTTCTGTTATGTCAGCTGTTTACTGTGGCGGCTGAATTCCCAACTCTCTTGCTAGCTGGAGATGTGAAGCTGGTTCTTCAGAGGATTCTTTATCAGGAGAGATGAAAACACAGCTGTTTTGGGTTTTTCTTTTTGCTAATTACTGTAACTCCCACCACTGTAAATACTCACTCAAAAACTATTTAACACTCAGTTAGGTGGAGAGGATGGAATCCACAACGTAGAATCTCAGACAGGATTTTCCACAGCAGGAGAGGAGTGTAAAAGCAGGCAGGCCAGTCCAACCACTGTATGCCTAGTATGATAATAAACACCTAAGTGTGACAGCTCTCCATTCTAGGAACAGAAGAGAATGCCTTGTAGGATGGGAGTTGGGGGTCACTTGCTTCAGCTCTGCCTACTAAGTGTGAACCACTTAGTTTAAAAACCTGCTTAAGGATGGATTTTAGTCTGAAACGCCCCTACCTCTATGACCAGAGAGGACAAGGAGACCTGCCCAAACAGCAGAGAAATGGTACACTAAACTCTTTGAGCAATCCACTGTTTGACCCATAATACAGGTAAGACAGTCAGTTATTAAAGAAATGCAGGGGGGGGAACCAAGATGGCGGCATAGGTAAATACCTGTACTTGCTGCCTCTCACAACCACATCAAAACTACAACTAAAAGGCAAAATAAATATCACCCAGAACCACGGGAAAGCTGGCTGAGTGGAAGTTCTACAACTAGAAGGAAAGAAAAAAAGCACAAAAAAGAAAAAGCACACTGAGACTGGTAGGAGGTGCAGAGGTGTGGAAGTATGGAGGCACGTGCAAAACAGGCTGGCAACTGGATGCGTTGCTGTTTTTTTCAATCGGGAGGGAGATACAAGCTCCTGATTGCTCTGAAGTCCAGTTCCGGGCGAGACTCTAGACCAGTGATGGCGAACCTTTTGAGCTCGGCGTGTCAGCATTTTGAAAAACCCTAACTTAACTCTGGTGCCGTGTCACATATAGAAATGTTTTGACATTTGCAACCATAGTAAAACAAAGACTCTTTTTAAATTGATATTTATTTTATATATTTAAATGCCATTTAACAAAAAAAAATCAACCAAAAAAATGAGTTCGCGTGTCACCTCTGACAGGCTTGTCATAGGTTCGCCATCACTGCTCTAGAGACCCAGACTCATTCGGGGAGAAACTGGACTGTCTGGCATTGGGCTGGAACACGAGGTGACTTTCTCTCAGAGGTGCTCACAGCAATCATTGTTCCTGCATGGGGGTGTGGGATGCGGAGACACGGGGACCTCCCTGGTGCAGGGCTGACTGGCAGCCATTGCTGTTTGCTCTGCCCTGGTGATTTCCTGAGACCCCGCCCCAACCAATTTACAACCCCACCCAAGCTGTGCAAAGTGGCTTTTGCATATGAATGGCCTGTCCTTTCTCAGCCTAAAACCTAACAAACTGCAGTTGGGTCAGAGAGCTCCAAAGTTTCCAAAAGAAGGCCCAAGGCTCCGCAGCAGCAGCCTGCCTTGCTTCCCAGCTGAGCCTCGTCTGGGCACTTCCAAACCTCAAAGAGGAGGAATCTGCATATCTCTCTGTAGCTCCTGCTGGGTGGCCTCAGGCAGTGACTGACTTTGCACCTCCTTGGAGAGCCAGTGTACCCAGTGGTCAGTGTTAGACCATACCAGATTACAACTCTTCACATCCATAAGCGACACACTCAAGGGGCAGACTCAGTGAGCAACAAAGCCCCACTGAAGCAAGTCCTGTCCCATAAGGGTGTCTCCAGCACAGCAGTTCTTCTGCTGTAGACACAGCTGGTCCTCACAGCCAATTGGCCTGGAGGTCAATTCCTCCCAGTGATACCAAAAGCAATCAAAGCTCAACTATAACAAGACTGTGCACACAGCCCACAAAGGGGTGCACCAAAAGTGTCTACCTCAGGTGATTGGGGAGGCTGAGCCACTGGGCCTTATAGGACACCTAGCACAGAAAGCCACTCTATTAACAGAGGGAAGCAGCCAAAATGCGGAGACAAAGAAACATGTCACAAATGAAAGAAATGGAAGGGAACAAACTACTGGATATAGAATTCAAAACCACAGTTATAAGGTTACTCAAGAATCCTCTAGAAACCTCCGAGGAATTTAGTGAGACCTTCAAGGATCTTAGTGAGAATGCCAAAAAAATGGAAAAGGACCCGTCAGAAATTAAGCTACACTGACTGAAATAAAGAATAATATACAGAAATTCAATAGTAGACTAGAGGATCCCTAGAATCATGCCAAAGAGTTGAAATACAAGGAAGCAAAACACACCCCACTGGAAGAGCAAGAAGAAAAAAGAATCCAAAAATATGAAGATAGTGTAAGGAGCCTCTGGGGCAGCTTCAAACGTACCAATATCCGAATTATGGGGGTGCCGGAAGAACAGAGAGAGAGCGCAAGATATTGAAAACCTATTTGAAGAAATAATGACAGAAAGATCCCCCTACCTAGTGAAAGAAATAGACTTACAAGTCCAGGAAGTGCAGAGAACCCCAAAGAAGAGGAATCCAAAGAGGACCACACCAAGACATATCATAATTAAAATGCCAAGAACAAAAGACAAAGAGAGAATCTTAAAAGCAGCAAGAGAAAAACAGTTAGTTACCTACAAGGGAGTACCCATACGACTGTCAGCTGATTTCTCAACAGAAACTATGCAGGCCAGAAGGGAGTGGCAAGAAATATTCAAAGTGATGAATACCAAGAACCTACAACCAACATTACTCTACCCAGCAAAGCTATCATTTAGAATTGAAGGTCAGATAAAGAGCTTCACAGACAAGAAAAAGCTAAAGGAGTTCATCACTGCCAAACCAATATTATATGAAATGCTTAAGGGTATTCTTTAAGAGGAAGAAGAAGAAAAAGGTAAAGATAAAATTATGAATAACAAATACATATCTATCAACAAGTGAATCTAAAAATCAAGTGAATAAAAAATCTGATGAACAGAATAAACTGGTGAATATAACAGAATCAGGGGCATAGAAAGGGAGCAGACTGACAATTCTCAGGGGGAAGGGGTGTGGGGGGTGATGGAAGAGATTGGACAAAAATCTTACACCTATGGATGAGGACAGTGGGGGGGGAGGGGGGTAAGGGGATGGGGTGGTGTGGGAACTGTGTGGAGGAGAGCTATGGGAAGAAAAAGGAGGAACATCTGTAATAATCTGAACAATAAAGATTTACTTAAAAAAAATGCAGGGAAAACAGCTGGCCAGGAGAGAGGTGTTCCCTGTTGCCCAGTTCCAAAGCCAGGACAGTCCATTATGGCTTAATTTAAAATATTCAGTTTGGCCCATGGCCAGTGTTGTTCACTGGTTAGAACACTGGCCCACACATCAAAGGGTATCAGGTTAGATTCTGGGCCCCTGTCAGGACATGTAGGGAAGGCAACCAATCAACGTCTCTCTTTCTCTCTCTCTACTCCTCCCCCTTCTAAAAATCAATGGGAAAAATATTCTTGGGTAAGGACTAACAAAAAAAATTCAGTTGGGGCTGATGGGGAAATGTTTACTCTCTTCAAATTACTCTCTTTGTATTGTAGTAGTTAAACTTCCACCCTGCTTCACATGATTTTCTGGCTGAGGTGAGAGTAATTCCTGAACCCTGCTCACCCTTTACAGTCCAGCTGAAATGCTCCATGAAGCCTCCACCTCTGCACACCAGGCAGAATTAACAGCGTTCTCCTCTGGGCTGTGTCATTTGGGTTCTGGTTACCTGTGCCCCTGTCTATGTCCCCAGTCTGTCCTGTCCCAGGCCCCAGCATATAAGAAGCATTGACACAGCTGCTGAAAGACCAGGATGGGCTCCCCCATGAGGGCTCAGACGCCACAGTTCTGCTCTCCTTCCTCCTTTCATTGGGAGAATTACAGGCTTCAGCAATTATTTTCTTGGTTCTTAACTAACTGCTTGTGGGCAGCATGTTTGTGGGTAGTAGGTTTCTTGGCCTATCAACAGGGTATGAGTGTGACTGCTGGAAAGTTATCAGCCTAGAAATGATTTTTTTCTTGAATGCTGAGTATGGCTGACTGAGAACCTAGGATGGAGAAAAGCAGGGGGCAATAGAGACGAGTATGGAGAAAAAAAGCCCCAAAGAGCCAGCTCAACAGTTTAGGGATCAAGAGGGTGTCCCTGAGAAAAGCCTTCCAGTTGAAAGTCTGCATGCAAGTCTAATGGCCAGAGGACCAGCCTCTGTCAGCCGATGGGCACCAGGCAGTATTCAATAGCCTAGAATATGTGCCCGAGGTAACAGCAGGCAGAATGACACTTACTTCATTTACAACCATCTCAGCTTCTCCTATTTGAGAAATCTCTTAACAGCTTTGATCCCACTAGGAACTCACAAGAAAATGACTATTTGTTTCCAAATACCTGACCAAGTCAAGCTCTGGCTACTATACACACATTCAGCTCATCTTCCCCAGGAAGCCACAGAGCATTTTACCTTTAAATCCCTCAAAAATGGTGGTGAAAGGTTGGGGAAGGAGAAAAGGGAGCAGGAAACTAGTGTTTATGCATCTTCTACATAGCAAGTACTGGGACAAAAGCTTACAAAATATTTTCTTACTTAATTCTATAATGTAGAGGTGGTGGTTTTAGAAATAGAAAAACAACAGCTCAAAGAGCTCAAGTAACTTGCCCCAGGCCTCAGAGCATATCTGGCTCTCTTTATTACACCATGCTGCCTGGTTGCTTAAAAGAACAGTAGAAAGTGTTCTGGGTTGGGATATCAGCAAAGGGAGGAAAAGAAGAACCAAATCCTCTGTCCATAGAATGCCTACAATGCCCAGTCATGGCCCTGGGCGGCTCCTATCAATGGGAGGCCTTTTATTCTGCAATTCATCTCATGGGCTTAAAAGTCAGTTCTAATACAACACTTGTCTAGGAGACTTCCCTGGGGTACTGGAATAAGAACTACTAACCTCCAAATCACAACATCCTGAGTAGGATGGGCCCTCATCTTCCCCCTGGAGGATTAGAAGGTAGAGAGACCAGTGATTTCACCTCTAAGGGGACTGGAAGAATATGGCACATAGCACTGTGACATGCACATAAAAGGCCTTCAAAAATAGAGTTTAAGCTGACTGCTACTCAAAGTTAAAATACCTCAACACCTCAACGCTGGAAGATGGAAAATACAGAGGGGGAAGAGGAAGCAGGTAGTTTTTCGTTGTTTTGTTTTGTTTTGTTTCCTCTAAAGCCCCAGAGGGCAGAACTATAATCACTGGGCAGAGTAACCAGGAAGAAGATTGCAGGTCAAAGAAGGACTTTTCTATCAATCAGAACTGCCCCATAATGGAGGGGGGCAGCTTCCTGTCCCTAGATGACTATCTGTCTGGGATATCATGGTGTGAAATCCAACATGAGATAGGGCTGGACAAGAGGGCCTCCAGAAGTCATTTCTGTCCTGAGAAGGGAAGATCCTTTGACAAATTCATTCAACACTGTTTTCCTGAGAACCCACCCCAGATTGAGAGCATTGTGCAAGCTGCCCCTTATAGATGGAAAAGCAAGCTGAGCAGACACAGCATTTAATAGAGCAAGGCAACAAATACCAAAACACAAAGCGCACAGGAAGGGGGTGGGGAAGGATCAGAGGTGGACATAAAGCTGGCCTGGAAGAAAGGGTTCAGGGGAAGTTTACAGTTTAAATGAGCTTCAATCCTCACGGAGTGAAGGATAAATAAGGTATGTTTTGGCAGGGAGGATACAAGTCTGAATAGTTAAGGTGAAAACAGGTTGTGAGATGCCTTGAATACCAGAAGGAAATTTAAATTCTGAACTGTGAGCAACAAAACAAATGATTAAATTAGCATTTCAGATGATTTTTGTTAGAAAAAATATAATATACACATACAAATGTATGTAGACACCTAATTGGATTGAGATTATGGGGAACTTTTACTTTCCTTTTTCTTTTTCATTATATTCATTCATGTACAAACATTTGATCCCTTAGGATATACTAGATACTGTGAAAAGTTCTGAGGGAAAAAGAACACAGACAAGAGCCTCTGACACCTCATGGAGCTTAAAATTTAACGGAAAAAGACAATTTAAAAAATTGTTTATTTTTTCTAGATTTACTTTTGAATCTTTTGTCAGGACACATCACATGTTCTCACCCCTAACAAAGAAAATTTGGATTGCACTGAAATTATAGAATAATTTTAGCAAACTGGCCCTAACCGGTTTGGCTTAGTGGAGAGCGTCAGCCTGCGGACTGAAGGGTCCCAGGTTCGATTCCGGTCAAGGGCATATACCTTGGTTGCGGGCACATCCCCCAATAGGCAGCTGATCGATGTTTCTAACTCTCTCTCCCTCTCCCTACCTCTCTGCAAAACATCAACATATTAAAAAAAAAAAATTTTAGCAAACTGATGACATCTCCACAATATTTAGTCTTTCTCTTTTTAAAAAAAATATATTTTTATTGATTTCAGTGAGGAAGGGAGAGGGAGAGAGAGACAGAAACATCAGTGATGAGAGAGAATCATTGATCAGCTGCTTCCTGCACTCCCCACACTGGGGATGGAGCCCGTAACTCAGGCATGTGCCCTGACCAGGAATCGAACCTCGACCTACCACCTGGTTCATAGGTCAGTGCTCAACCACTGAGCCATGCAGCAGGGCTTAGTCTTTCTAATAACAGAGCAGTATGACTCTTCATTTAAAAATATTTTTAGTGCCCCTCAGTAATGATTTACAATGTCAACATATTACTTACGCAAACAGTATTGAAGATCTGAGAGGGAAAGCTGGCACAGGGGCTGGCCAACACTGGTCAGCTGCCCACACAGAATCTGGGTGAGCAATGGGGGGTGTTAGCAGAACCAGGGAGAAATTACTGTCTTAAGATGCAGCCAAGTCAGAGAATCAAGGGATCTGGACTGAGGGCGTGAAAGAGAGAGAAGGATGAATCTGGATCTTTTCGTGAGAAAGGTATGTTCTGATGGAAATGAGAGACACGGAGCAGGGAATCAAGCAAGAAGAAAGCCTTTGGCACTAATGAAAACAGATCGGTGGGAGAGAAAATGGCGGAGGTTTAGACAGACGTGTCGGTGCCTTGTCCCGGAGCAGATAAGGGCGGGCAGCTGAAACGGGTAGCATACAGCCCGAATAAGCAGAGGAGATTCAGCTGAGACAGTCTGCAGCCAGGAAAGACAGAGAAATCCTAGATAAAGGGAACGGTTAGAGGCTAAGGCTGAAACCTCTCCAGGTGCGCCGGCACAGCCGCGGAGACCGTGCCATCTTGGGTGACTGTCACCGGCATCCAGAGACCAGCTACTAACCCGGCAACAACGGCTCTCAAGCAGCACGACTACGTGAACTCAGAGGAACCCTGCTTCTCCCCACAGAAAGCAGATCCAAGCAACAGTGGCCTCCTGATCTCCACATGCTCTGTCTGAGGAACAGCTGCTGTGGGTGAAGCCTCCCTCCACCAGCCAGAAGAGCCACAACAGCTGTGAACAGCACCCATCAGAAGAACCGCTAACAACAGAGGAGCAGCTGCTACCACAACCGCCCAAGGAGCAACCACAGCCCGAGGAGCCACTGCCACCTAGGGAGCAGCCACTGAGCGACTCAATATCTATATACGTCAGTGAGATCAAACATGGGTAGACAAAGAAATCCCCAAAGGAAAGAAAAGGAGGACTCACCAGAAAAGCAGCTAAGTGATACAGAGGCATACAACATGACAGAAAAAGAATTCAGAATAAGGGTCCTAGAGTGCATACACCGGATGGAGGAAAAAATCGACAACTTATCCAAGAAGCAAGAAGAAACAGATGAAAAAATCGACAACTTAAGTAAGACCCAAGAAGAAATGAAGTGCGATATAGCTGCAATAAAGAACACCATTGAAAGTATCAACAGTAGACTAGGAGAAGCGGAAGACCGAATTAGTGAATTAGAAGACAGGGAAGCAAAACACACCCAAACTGTACTTCAGTTGGAGAAAAAAATTAAAAGACAGGAGGAGAGCCTAAGGGAGCTTTGGGACAACATGAAACGAAACAACATACGAATAATAGGGGTGCCAGAACAACAGAAAGAGGAACAAGGATTAGAAAACCTATTGGAAGAAATAATATCAGAAAACTTCCCTGAGGTGGGGAAGAAAAAAGTCACACAAGCCCAGAGAGTCCCAAACAAGGTGAACCCGAAAAGACCCACACCAAGACACATCATAATTACCATGACAAACGTTCAGGACAAAGAGAGAATCTTACAGGCTGCAAGAGAGAGACGGAAAGTTACATACAAGGGATCTCCCATTAGATTATCAAATGATTTCTCAACAGAAACACACCAGGCCAGAAAAGAATGGACAGAAATTTACAAAGTGATGCAAAGCAAAGGACTGAATCCAAGAATACTCTATCCAGCAAGGCTATCATTCAAAATTGAAGGGGAAATAAGAAGCTTCACAGACAAAAAAAAGGCTAAGGGAGTTTATCACCACCAAGCCAGCAATGCAAGAAATGCTAAAGGGACTGGTGTAAAAAGAAGAAATAAAAATCCCAGAAAGAAAACAGCCACACAAAAAAAAGAAATGGCTACAAACAAGTACCTTTCAATAATAACTTTAAATGTAAACGGGCTAAATGCTCCAACCAAAAGATATCGAGTGGCTGAATGGATAAAAAATCATGACCCATACATTTGCTGTCTACAAGAGACCCACCTCATTAGAAAGGACTCACACAGACTGAAAGTGAAGGGATGGAAAAATATCTTTCAGGCTAATGGAAAAGAAAAGAAAGCTGGGGTAGCAATACTTATATCGGACAAAATAGACATCAAAGTGAAGGCCATAACAAGAGATACGGAAGGCCACTTCATAATACTAAAAGGATCAATACAACAAGAAGATATAACCCTGATAAACATATATGCACCCAATGCAGGAGGACCCAAATACATAAAAAATCTTCTGGAAGATATCAAAGGAGAGATCGACAACAATACAATCATAGTAGGGGACTTTAATACACCACTGTCATCACTGGATAAGTCCTCTAGACAAACAATCAGCAAAGATACAGCAATACTAAATGACTCACTAGATCAGATGGACTTAATAGACATCTTCAGAACACTTCACCCCAGTGCCACGGAATATACATTCTACTCAAGTGCTCATGACACATATTCAAAAATAGACCATATATTGGGTCACAAGCAAAGTGTCCCCAAATTCAAGAAGATTGAAATCATAAAAAGCGTCTTCGCAGACCACGATGGCATTATATTAGAAATAAACTACAATAAAAACAACCCAAAATACTCAAACACCTGGAAGCTGAATAGCATGCTATTAAATATTGATTGGGTTACCAATGAAATCAAAGAAGAAATTCAAAACATCCTGGAAACTAATGACAATGAAAACACAACAATCCAAAACCTATGGGACACAATGAAAGCAGTCCTGAGAGGGAAGTTTATAGCTCTACAGGCCTATCTCAAAAAACAAGAAAAAATGGTAGTAAATCAGCTAACTCTACAACTCAAAGAATTAGAAAGAGAGCAACAAGAAAACCCCAGAGTGAGCAGAAGGAAGGAGATAATAAAGATTAGAGCAGAAATAAATAACATAGAGAACAAAAAAATAATACAGAAAATCAATGAAACCAAGAGCTGGTTCTTCGAAAGGATAAACAAGATTGACAAACCTCTAGCCAGACTCACCAAGAAGCAAAGAGAGAGGACCCAAATAAACAAAATCAGAAACGATAGAGGCGAAATAACAACAGACCCCACAGAAATACAAATGATTGTTAAAAAATACTATGGACAGCTCTACTCCAGCAAACTAGACAACCTGGAGGAAATGGACAAATTCCTAGAAAAATACAACATTCCAAAACTCAATCAGGAAGAATCTAAAAATCTCAACAGGCCAATAACTATGGAAGAAATTGAAGCAGACATCAAAAAGCTTCCAACAAACAAAAGCCCAGGACCAGACGGCTTCACAGGGGAGTTTTACCAAACATTCAAGGAAGAACTAAAACCTATCCTCCTCAGACTACTACAAAAAATTCAAGAGGAAGGAACACTTCCAAGCTCATTCTATGAAGCCAGCATCACCCTAATACCAAAACCAGGTAAAGACAACACAATGAAAGAGAATTACAGGCCAATATCCCTCATGAACATAGATGCCAAAATACTCAACAAAATCTTAGCAAATCGGATTCGGCAGTACATCAGAAAGATCATACACCATGACCAAGTAGGATTTATCCCAGGGATGCAAGGATGGTACAATATCCGCAAATCAATAAACGTGATACATCACATAAACAAATTGAAAGAAAAAAACCACATGGTCATATCAATTGATGCAGAAAAAGCATTTGACAAAATTCAACACCCATTTTTGATAAAAACTCTCAGCAAGGTGGGAGTAGAAGGATCATACCTCAACATAATAAAAGCCATATATGACAGGCCCACAGCTAACAGCATACTCAATGGACAAAAACTTACACCATTTCCCCTAAGAACAGGAACAAGACAGCGATGCCCCCTCTCACCACTCCTGTTCAACATAGTACTGGAAGTGTTAGCCATTGCAATTCGGCAAGAAGAAGAAATAAAAGGCATCCAAATTGGAAAAGAGGAAGTAAAACTGTCCTTATTTGCAGACGACATATTATACATACAAAACCCTAGAGACTCCATCAAAAAGCTACTAGACTTAATACATGAATTTGGCAATGTAGCAGGATACAAAATTAACCCCAAGAAATCTGAGGCATTTCTATACACCAATAGTGAACTTTCAGAAAGAGAGATTATAAAAACAATCCCGTTTACCATCGCACCAAAAAAACTAAGCTACCTAGGAATAAACTTAACTAAAGAGGTAAAAGACCTCTACTCAGAAAACTACAGGACGTTGAAAAAAGATATAGAGGAAGACATAAACAGATGGAAGAACATACCGTGTTCATGGATTGGTAGAATCAACATCATTAAAATGTCCATACTACCCAAAGCAATCTATAAATTCAATGCACTTCCCATTAAAATACCAACGGCATACTTCAGAGATCTAGAACGAACTCTCCAAAAATTCATCTGGAATAAAAAAAAGACCCCGAATAGCTGCAGCAATCCTGAAAAAGAACAAAGTAGGTAGGATCTCAATACCAGATATCAAGTTGTATTACAAAGCCACTGTTCTCAAAACTGCCCGGTACTGGCACAAGAATAGGCATATAGATCAATGGAATAGAATAGAGAGCCCAGAAATCGGCCCGAACCAATATGCTCAATTAATATTTGACAAAGGAGGCAAGAACATACAATGGAGCCAAGATAGTCTCTTCAATAAATGGTGTTGGGAAAATTGGACAGATATATGCAAGAAAATGAAACTAGACCACCAACTTACACCATACCCAAAAATAAACTCAAAATGGATAAAGGACTTAAATGTACGACAGGAAACCATAAAAATTCTAGAAGAATCCAAAGGCAACAAAATCTCAGACATATGCCGAAGCAATTTCTTCACTGATACAGCTCCTAGGGCACTTGAAACTAAAGAGAAAATGAACAAATGGGACTACATCAAAATAAAAAGCTTCTGCACAGCAAAAGAAACCATCAACAAAACAACGAGAAAACCCACTGTGTGGGAAAACATATTTGCCAATGTCATATCTGATAAGGGCCTAATCTCCAAAATTTATAGGGAACTCATACAACTCAACAAAAGGAATATAAACAATCCAATCAAAAAATGGGCAAAGGACCTAAATAGACACCTTTCAAAAGAGGACATTCAGAAAGCCAAGAGACATATGAAAACATGCTCCAAGTCACTAATCATCCGAGAGATGCAAATCAAAACAACAATGAGGTACCATCTCACACCTGTCAGACTGGCTATCATCAACAAATCAACAAACGACAAGTGCTGGAGAGGATGTGGAGAAAAAGGAACACTTGTGCACTGCTGGTGGGAATGCAGACTGGTGCAGCCACTATGGAAGACAGTATGGAGTTTCCTTAAAAAAATGAAAATGGAACTCCCATTTGACCCTGTGATCCCACTTCTAGGAATATATCCCAAGAAACCAGAAACACCAATCAGAAAGGATATATGCACCCCTATGTTCATAGCAGCACAATTCACCATAGCTAAGATCTGGAAACAGCCTAAGTGCCCATCAGTAGATGAATGGATTAGAAAACTGTGGTACATCTACACGATGGAATACTATGCTGCTCTAAAAAGGAAGGAACTCTTACCATTTGCAACGTCATGGATGGAACTGGAGAGCATTATGCTAAGTGAAATAAGCCAGTCAATGAAGGAAACATACCACATGATCTCACTCATTCATGGATAATAGAGACCATTATAAACTTTTGAACAATAATAGATACAGAGGCAGAGCTGCCTCAAACAGATTGTCAAACTGCAGCGGGAAGGCCGGGGAGGGTTGGGGGGCAGGAGGTAGGGGGGTAAGAGATCAACCAAAGGACTTGTATGCATGCATATAAGCATAACCAATGGACATAAGACACTGGGGGATAGGGGAGGCTAGGGGACTGTCTAGGGCGGGGGGATAAAATGGACACATATGTAATACCCTGTGTAATACTTAAAGCAATAAAAAAAGAAAAAAGAAAAAAAAAGAAAACAGATCACTGTCTCTGGATATTTGTGTGTATGTGTGTGTTGGGGGGGAGGGGGGGGACGACGATGAGACCAATCCCACAGCTCTGGAGGAAGCCAGGTTATGTCAGCTGGCAGCAGCACGAGCCGAAGACTTACTGCCAACCTTTCAAATTTAACCAGTGTCTCCTGACCCAAGAAGGCTGCCACAGGCCTTTCTTTTTTACTGGGATTTGGAAAAAAAGGCCAACCAGATCACGCCTCTAAGATCTTAGGAGCCAGCACTGCATTCCTTAGAACTGTACCTCCCCAGAGACAGGAGTGCCTGACTTTAAAAGCAATTAAGTATCCAGGCTATTTTAGGATTACTTCTTAGCCACCTGGAATATTTTATTAAAGCACAGTTCAGACATCCAAAGCAATTTTAGTTCCTATTCCTCACTCCTTTCCTCAGGTATAAAGTACAGAGGCTAATCGACCAATGCACCACTTGGGCTCCCGTATTCTGAAATATTGAAGAAATTGTCCTGCCTCAAAGTAGTCTTTAGCAAAATCACTAAACTTCTAAGGGGCAGATCCCAAGCCCATGGACACCAATTACTTTGGCATAAAAAATGTAACTAAAACATTTGCACTAATTATTATGTTGTTGTTTCTACGATTGTGTTTTTTAAATAAGAAATGCACAGCCAACACCGGTTTGGCTCAGTGGAGAGAGCGTCGGCTTGCGGACTGAAAGGTCCCAGGTTCAATTCCGGTCAAGGGCATGTACCTGGGTTGCGGGCACATCCCCAATAGGAGATGTGCAGGAGGCAGCTAGCTGATCGATGTTTCTAACTCTCTATCTCTCTCCCTTCCTCTCTGTAAAAAAATCAATAAAATATATTTAAAAAAAAATTCTCAATAGGGAAACTGTCTGAGAAAAGGGAAATATAAGAAAATAATACAGAAAATAAATAAGATAATTTAAAAAATAAATAAATAAATAAGAAATGCACAAACTATCTTCCCTTTGGCTGCTAGACCAAGCATGTCAAACTCAAAGGCTAACACGGGCCAAAAAAACAAGGTTTAAGTTTATGTGGGCCACAAAAAAACCTTCAATTTTCATAGAAACATAGGTTTATTTCAATACAGACATGCTGAATACAAAGGGCTGAAATAAATGAGTAATCATTAACATAAAATAATAGAACATTTTATTTCTTTTTTAATATTTTTATTGATTTTTTACAGAGAGGAAGGGAGAGGGATAGAGAGTTAGAAACATCGATGAGAGAGAAACATCGATTCAGCTGCCTCCTGCACACTCCCCACTGGGGATGTGCCTGCAACCAAGGTACATGCCCTTGACCGGAATCGAACATTAGGGGAATAATAGAACATTTTAATAAAAATTAATATTTTTTCTTGAACATTAACTTACCAGACACTGAATAACTGCACAAATTAATAAGCATAACGCAAATAAACCTATTTTTCTTGTTCTCCGAAAGCGAAATGTTCCCTGTTGCGCACACCGAACAAGTCAGTACAAGACTAATGACACAGCAATCGGCTGCTATAATATTCACAGTGGAGAGAAATGGTGCGCCTATGCGTAGGGCGTGTAAGGGAAATAAACGCAACATGATTATAGTAATCAGTCATTAGCGAACGTTGTAGTTCGTTATTAATAATTATGTATGACAGGATAGTGTAAAAATAAAGTTATGAAATTTTTATTAAAACGTTTCTTACATACCGTTATATTGGCTGGGGCACAAAAATATTCACCGTGGGCCACATGTGGCCCGTGGGCCGCGAGTTTGACATGCTTGGGGTAGACCCATGACTTTGCAGGTATTACCTGTACCACACTTGTAACTGTTCCACTGCTGGCCGGGTTGAAGATGTAATGTTAAAGTCTGATTCCTAGATCTTGATAGGAAGAAAACAAAAATATATTTTCCCTTCCTCCCAGTTTTAACTGATTCCAAGAGGTAATGAGACATGCACAAGAGGATAACAGGCAAGATTATAGGAGAATCCTAAAAGGAGAAGGGAGTCCCAGGAAGTAAAGCAGATACTGTTATAAGCAACACCACTATAAAACCCTCCTGATAAGATCAGGATTACTGCTCTTAGCTAAATGGCTCAGGCCATGGAGGCACCAGAGTTATAATTATCAGATGCATACCTTCCGCAGTCAGGTAACCTTAGCAGGAACCAGAAAGCACCTCCTACCTCTTACTAGCAACAAAGATCAATTCAAACTCGGTGGCTTGGAAAAAGAGCTAAGGGACACTTTTCTGATTAAGCTGTAGAAAGGAGAATGGGTGGGGGAGGGGAGAGAGGGTGCAGTTCTACCTTCCCACCTAGGCATACACTCACTCCATGCAATAAGCAAGAAGACTGCCCAGAAATGGGGTAGTCCTACAGACGGAGGAAGAAAAACTAAAATGCCAGAGTGAATGAAATGGCCGAGTCAAGCCTAAGTCTGAGAGTGAGAGCCACAGGGGGAAGCCCAGTTCTCTATTTTTGCAGAATATGAGTTGGCAGCATTGCTCATTTAACCCCATGAACTACCTACCACTTAAAACTTCACAATGGTTGCTGACATACAGTCACACCACAGGGCTAAGTCAGAACTAGAGAGCCAGGTGGGAGCGCCAAGAGGGAAAATGAGACCTGAAGAGGTCAGGAAACCTGCCCAAAGTCAATACTTCAAAGAAGTTTCATAAGACTTCTTTTTTTCAGCTCTGACTGGAGTATCATCCGGATGCGCCAAGGTTGCAGTTCAATTCCCAGTCAGGGTCCATACAAGAATCAACCAATGAATGCATAAATAAGTGGAATAATAGATCAATGTTTCTCTCTCACCCTTTTCCTTCCTCTCTCTAAAATCAATAAGTAAAAAAAATTTTTTTAAAGACCTCCTTTATTCAAACTGCGTATTTTAAATGTATAGGAAGAACATATTTATTTGTTTGTTTGTTTCTTGTTTGTTAATCCTTACCCCAGGATATTTTTTCCACTGATTTTTTTTAGAGAGAGTGGAAGAAGGGGAGGGGGGAGAGAGAGAGAAATATCGATGTGAGAGACACATCAATTAGGTTGCCTTCCGCACGTGCCAAATCGGAACTGGGGATTGAACCTTGAACAGAATGCAACCTGTGACCCATTGGTCTGTGGGCCAGCACTCTAACCACTGAACACACCAGCTAGGGCAGAACACATATTTTTTTAAATGCTGTGATGAATTATTATACAAAATAAAATAAAAAAATCCCTCTTTTATGTTTAAGTTCAGGATTGCACAGAGCAGGTTTCTTTGGACAGAACAACAGCTGCACGCTGTGTTTCAGTCAGCCTCATTTGAAATTCTAAGAGCTCCTTCTAGGGCTTTTCCCAAGCCCACACCCCATTCGCGGGTTGGTACAATAGTATACACATTCCAACTCTGATGCCATCTGCCCCCATGCTTCCTGCCGCCTCTCCCGAGATATGAGTTTCTCTCTTATAAGAAGGGTGACTTACTCCTCTGTGAGGCTTGTGCACCTGGCATTGGGGCTCAAATAAATGTCAGGACTTGAAGAACAAACCACAGGAGTAAACTTAGGAGAATCACGCAGGCAGGCTAAATGATGAATTTGGGGGAGATCACATAATTAAGAGAAGGTGGGTTTCATGTTCTAAAACACAAATCCATAAAAGGGAACTAGAACTAAATATAAACTATTTCCTAAAGATAGCAGTTTAATTTTAAGGTTTAAGAAGATAAGAGGAGTGTGCATTAAAAAAAAACGAAGTCCATCCCTGGCTGGTGTGGCTCAGTTGGATGGAGCACCGATTCCCCATCAGGGCACCTACCCAGGTTGTGGGTTTGATCCCTGGTTGGGACGTGTACTGGAGGCAATCGGTCAATGTTTCTCTCTCTCTCTCCCCCCTCCTCTAAAATTAATTTTAAAAATACATATTAAAAAAAGTGAAAAAATTAGCAAAGCTTTAAAAAATGATAACACTCAATGATTACAAGGGTTGGGACAATGGAGTCATCTATATTTCTATACTGGAAATATAAAAATAGCATAACCTTCCCAGAACATCACAATAAAAACAGCAGCAGCAACAATTAATAATAATAGAGTACTTATTATGTGCCAGGCCCTATTCCAGGTTTTATGTGTATTAAACATTTAAATTTCAGCACAATGCTCTGAGGCAGGTACTATTATTACCACTATTTTTCAGATGACAAAACCAAGGCACAAGGAAGTTGAGTGACTTACAGAAGGTCGCAAAGCAACTAAAACAGTACAGCTGAGAATCAAAAGTAGGCACTGCAGCTTTAAGACTCTGTTGGTAACTGTCTCACTTTCTTAGTCTTCTGATCTCATAATACTGGTCTATGAATCTACCCTAAGGAAAAAACTAGAAATACAGTACAATTTTACTTATAACAGTAAAAAAAATCAGAACTAGCCTAAATTTCAGACATTAAGGGAACAGGCAAAACACAAAGCTGCTATCCACTTGCTAGAAAATAACATTGCTTTTTAAAAAACTAGCCGGTTTTGCTCAGTGGATAGAGCATCAGCCTGCGGACTGAAGGGTCTCAGGTTCGATTCTGGTGAAGGGCACATGCCCAGGTTGCAGGCTTGATCCCCAGTAAGGGGACTGCAGGAGGCAGCCGATCAATGATATTCTCTCACCACTGATATTTCTCTCTATCTCTCCCCCTTCCTTCTACTTTCTCTAAAAATCAATGGGAAAATATCCTTGGTTGAGAATTAACAACAACAACAAAAAGTTCAGTCCCTACTTCTCATCCTACCCATTAATTCAAGATGGAGTAATTATCTACATATAAAAATACAACTACAAAATAATATGAATTTTTAAAAAATCCTAGAGGGAAGTATGACAGAAACCATAAAGGGAAAGATCAGTTTTTAGCTACATCAAAATTTTAAATTCTTACCTGATGGAAGAACTATAAATCAAGCTGAAAGACCAACAACTGTAAAAAATAGAAACAATGACAAGAGACATTGCACAAGAGCAATAAAAAATCAGATCAATGTGAATAAGAAAAACAACACAGAAAAATGAGGAAAGGCCAAAAAATACAACATTCCAAAACTCACAGAATGCATCAAAAGCAGTTATTAAAAGGGAAATGATAAACACCTACATTACAAACAAAGATCTCAAATAAGCCCAAAGCTTAGCAGAAGGAAGGAAATAAAGATTAGAGCAGAAATAAAACAGAATAGAAAAACATTAACAAAACTAATAGTTGGAGTTATTTTGTTGTTTTTTTTTAAAAAATCAACAAAATTGGCACACTTTTAGCTAAACTAAGGAAAAAAAGAAAGGTCTCAAATCAGAAATGAAAGAGGAGACATTATAATGATTGCCACAGAAATAAAAGGAACATAAGAGATTACTATGAACAATTAGATGCTAACAATCTGGAGAACCT
Organism: Myotis nattereri; assembly: GCF_964212035.1. Taxonomy (NCBI): domain Eukaryota; kingdom Metazoa; phylum Chordata; class Mammalia; order Chiroptera; family Vespertilionidae; genus Myotis; species Myotis nattereri. The sequence continues at coordinate 110,440,252 of NC_138075.1, forward strand.
AGAATAGCAATTTCACCCCTTTTCATCTCATGGCTCACATAAACTACTAAAATTCTGCAGCTGAAATATATATATATATTGCTGATCTGACCCCCCAAAAAAGGTATAATTTTGATTTATTCACACCAAAGGGCTATTGTTGTGTTGGCTGTTGTCATTTTGAAATTTACAATCTAAGGAAAAAGAGGTCAGTGCTCCTGACTAGTCAGGTAGTATTGCATGTTTTAAAAATTCTTGCAGCATATTGGTTGAAAATCACTGACCTTGAAGAAAAGGATAAATTCTTAGAACCTGACAACTTGCCAAGACCGAGTCACGAAGAAATAGAAAATCTGAACAGACCAATAAACTGGTAAGGAGGATCGAGGGGGGGCGGGGGGGGGGCAGTGCTGTCAGTGTGTGGGAGGGGCGGCAGAAGGAGCAGGGCTGCCGGCAGACAGGGGGCCAGGGGCTGCAGCGGGAGGGACCAGGCGGAGGCGTGGAGGATGGGCGCCCCTGCGCCTACCACAGCCTCGAGGCCCACAGTTCCTTTCAAGGTGCACGAATTCATGCACTGGGCCTTAGTATATACATACAATGGAGTATTTAGTCATTAAAAAAAGGAAATTCTACAATGTGTGATAACATTTATGAACCTGGAGGACATATTAAAAATGTAAATAAACAAAAACTTAATAAATGTAAATAAAGTGAACTAAGCCATGATTCCATTTATATGATGTATCTACAGTAGCCAACTCACTGAAGCAGAAGATAATTGCCAGAGGCTGGGGAGAGGGCGCTATGAGGAGTTACTGTTCAATGGGTAGAAGTTTCAGTCATGCAAGATCAGAAAGTTCTACAGAGCTGCTGTACAACATTGCGCTTATAGTTAACAACGTGTACCATGCATTTAAAAATCTGTTAAATGTTATTTTCTACAATAAAAAAAAGAAAAAAATTGACAAGGCTACAAAAGCAGATAACTCACAGAACAAATATAAAAAGCAACATATGAAAAGATAGTAATATGATGATACAGCAAACTGAATCTTCAGAATAATTTATTCTACCACAGAAATAGACACAAAGGCATAGATAGGGTTACAAAGCATCTACAAAGACAGTCTGTACTTATATTACATACACACACACACACACACACTGTGACTGCACACTTAAATGGGTAAATATATAGAAACTAGTGGGGGAGTGTCCCTCAGCCTGGCCTGCATCCTCTCCAATCTGGGACCCCTAGGGGGACATCCCTCTGGCAATCCGGGACCACTGGCTCCTAACCGCTCACCTGCCTGCCTGCCTGATCGCCCCTAATCACTCTGCCTGCCGGCCTGCTTGCCCCCAACTGCCTCCCCCACCCCCCCGCTGCCGGCCTGCTCACCCTCAACTGCTCCCCGCCCCGCTGGCCTGATCACCCCCAACTTCCCTCCCTGGCCGGGCCTCATGGCCCCCAACTGCCTACCCCCCAGCTGGCCTGCTTGCCCCAAAATGCCACCCCCCCACCAGCCTGCTTGCCCCCAACTGCCCTCCCTGTTGGCCTGCTCTCCCCCACCTGTCTCCCAACGCCAGCCTGATCACCCCCACCTGTCCCCCAACGCCGGCCTGATCACCCCAACTGCCCTCCCCTCCTGGCCTGATCGCTTCTAACCGTCTCTGCCTTGGCCCTGCCGCCATGGTTTTGTCCGGAAGGTTTCCTGGTCTAATTAGCATATTACCCTTTTATTGGTATAGATCAGTGATGGTGAACCTATGACATGCGTGTCAGAGGTGACACGCGAACTCATTTTTTTTGGTTGATTTTTCTTTGTTAAATGGCATTTAAATATATAAAATAAATATCAATTAAAAAAAAAAGTCTTTGTTTTACTATGGTTGCAAATATCAAAACATTTCTATATGTGGCACCAGAGTTAAGTTAGGGTTTTTCAAAATGCTGGCACGGCCCTGGCCGGTTTGGCTCAGTGGATAGAGCGTCAGCCTGCGGACTGAAGGGTCCCGGGTTCGATTCCGGTCAAGGGCATGTACTTGGTTGCGGGCACATCCCCAGTAGGGGGTGTGCACGAGGCAGCTGATCGATGTTTCTAACTCTCTGTCCTTCTCCCTTACTCTCTGTAAAAAATCAATAAAATGTATTAAAAAAAAAAATGCTGGCACGCCGAGCTCAAAAGGTTTGCCATCACTGGTATAGATAGCCCTAGAAAACTGATTCATGTCTAACTGTGGCCCCCTTTGGGAAGGAAGGGGGGAGGGTGAGAAAGCACTATAATATATTTTTTTAAGTATACATCTATTGCTTTTAATTTTTCAGGAGCATCTATTCATCTTACGTAATTGAAGTACGTGATTATAAAAATATTAATAAAGAGATCTTTATGAACACACATGAAGGAATAGCCATATCACTGAGGAAAAAAAATAATGTAGAATAATACATAGAGTTTCAATATATGTTTGTGAAGAAAAAAAGCTCTGAAAAGGTTTAGACCAAATTGTTAACAACAATGACTCTTGGTGGGTCAGGCTGACTTTTACCTTATACATTTCTACATTTCTAAAATTATTTGAGTCAAAATAATTTATATAATATATTTTTTTAAATTAAGCTACTTAAAAATAATACTTAAAAATAAATTTTAATGATAAAAATTGCTTGTGGTCTCTTAGGTGATAAAAGTTAGACACAAGCTGTAACCGGTTTGGCTCAGTGGATAGAGCATCGGCCTGGGGACTGAAGGGTCCCAGGTTTGATTCCGGCCAAGGGCATGTACCTTGGTTGTGGGCACATCTCCAGTAGGGGGTGTGCAGGAGGCAACTGATCGATGTTTCTCTCTCATCGATGTTTCTAACTCTCTATCCCTCTCCCTTCCTCTCTGTAAAAAATCAATAAAATATATTTTAAAAAAAGTTAGACACAAAAGTAAAAAATATGCCTGTAATAGGCATTTTTTAAAAACACAAATGGAAGTCCTAGCCAGTGTGGGCACATGCCCAGGTTGTGAGCTTGATCTCCAATAGGCAGCTGATCAATGATTCTCTCTCATCATTGATGTTTCTATCTCTCTCCCTCTTCTTTTCTCTGAAATGAATAAAAAATATGTAAAGAATGGCAGAATGTTGGTAATTGTTGAGAAAGCTGGGTAAAGGACACAGATGATTCATTACCATTCTTCCTTTTTTGCATGCTTGAGATTTCCATAATGAAAAGTTTCAGGGGAGATAGAAGAGGATATAGGGGGTATAAATGGTGATGGAAGGAGATTTGAGTGGAGGTGGTAAACACAATATACAGATGATGCATTATAGAATTGTACACCTGAAACCTATACAATTTTATTATCCAACTAGAGGCCTGGTACACGAAATTCGTACATAGGTAGGGTCCCTAGCAGCTGCCAGCTGGGGGCACCTCCCTTCCCCCAACCACCTGCCACTACTGGCCCTGTCCCGTAGTCGAACTCCTGGCCAAACTCCCAGTTGAACTCCCAGTCGAGGGGACAATTTGCATATTAGACTTTTATTATATAGGCTGTCGCCCCAATAAATTTTTTTAAAAACCTTATTCACCTGTATGTTCCAATGGAGAAGACTCTAGAAAGGCAGGAGAGTTTCAAGGAAGTAGGAGGAAGCTCCCACTTGCCCTTTCCAAAGTGAACCTTCTTTGTTAAGGAACTGATGAGCCCTATTAATCCAAACCATCACAAGAACACAAGAAACTCGAAGAAATGACTCTATGGAAAATGCTAACTTGCCTTTCCTTTTGGAGCTATTTCTTGGAGCTGAAAGTAAAGGATTTTAGTGGCATGGGAGCAGAGACAGGAAGATACTCTTTCCTTGAATCACTGTACCTTTAACTGACACATTCTTAGAATTTTTATGAATTTACTTGCAGTTTTTAGCAGCTTGGATACAGAGTCCCTATTAGCATTCTCATTTTTGGCCAAAAAAAAAAAAAAGTTTCAACAATTCCATAATATAAAGTTTTTTAAAAGTCAAAGATGTTCAAAGAGCTAAAGGAAGGAATAGAAACCATGAGATAAGAACAGGCAGATTTTGAAAGCCAAAAAAATGTATAAAAATTAGACACAATACTAAGATAAGCAATTTTTTAAAAACTTATAAAATAGAACAGACAGAACTGAAGATAATTAAAAATTGTAAAATAGAATGTGAAAATATCCCAGAATATGGGTGGATGACATCTATACTAATAACAGGGTAATATGCTAATTAGACTGGGAGACCTTCCAGACAAAGCCATGGTGGCAGGGCCGAGGCAATAGCAGATTAAGGGCGATCAGGCCGGCAGGAGTGGCAGTTGGAGGCGAGCAGGCCGGCGGCGGCGGGGGACAGTTAGGGGTAAGCAGGCCGGCAAGGGGGGCAGTTGTGGGCAATCAGGTCAGCAGGGGGAAGCAGTTGGGGGCAAGCAGGCTGGCGAGGGGGCAGTTGGGGCGATCAGGTTGGCAGAGGGGGCAGTTGGGGGTGAGCAGGCCAGCAGGGGGGGCAGGTGGGGGTGAGAAGGGCGGCAGGGGAGAGGCAGTTGGGGGTGATCAGGCCCTATGGGATTGGGCCTAAACTGGTAGTCGGACATCCCCAGAGGGATCCCAGATTGGAAAGTATGCAGGCCGGGGTGAGGCACACCCCGCCACCCCGTGCACGAATTTCATGCACCGGGCCACTCGTCTATAATAATAAAAGCGTAATATGCTAATTAGGCTGAACGACCTTCCAGATGAAGCCAGGGCTGCAAGGGAAGCCTGGGTCTTGGGTACCAGCTGGCGGCTGGAGGGAAGCCTGGGTCCTGGGTTCCAGAGAGAAGCTGGTGCAGACAGCCAGGGGAACGAAGGACTACTCTTGCATGAATTTCATGCATTGGGCCTCTAGTAAGGTTATAAAAGAAAAGGTACATAGAAGATTGAATGAGAAGGTTCAAATACTTCTATTATTGTAATGGTCAAAAAAAAAAAAAGCAGTCATGAAAGAACTACCCAACTCCCCCAACACACACAAACACATATCAGGTTGAAGGAGCAGACCAAGGTCCAAGTGGGATAAATACAATTAAGTCCAAACCTAAAATACTGTGGTCGGTACAAAAAAAAAGAGTCAAAAAGAAAATATTTTAGGTGGAGAAAAATGGTGACTGGCAGGAAGGTAGGGAGGGAAAGAGTGTGAGAGCGCAGAAAGTGATAGAGGAGTGTGTGGACGTGTGTGGTGTGTGTGTGTATGAGCTAGGGACAGTTAGATTCTGCAGGTCTTCTAAGGGGCTGCTAAACCGGGCAATCTTAGGCAGCGGAGCCCGCTCCCTGCGAGGACACTCCTGGGCAGCCAGCACGGGCACAGCAACCACACCATCTTGGGAAACAGAGATGCTTGAGACTAGGATCCTGCAGCCACTGGGGACAGAGACCTGTGACCACAGCTACAGACCTGCGGACACCAAAAGTTCAGAAATCCCCGAAGCGGATACGTGAGTAACAGAGCCCATCCCCATCCCTGCAGGCGTGCGGGTGGCGCCATAGTAACTGATAGACCCACCCCTTGCCCGGGCCTCAGTGCTGCCACAGAAACTATAGCCTGGAAGTGCGCGAGCACCTTGGAACTGGTCCCGCGTAGTGCCCGCTTCAGGAGCACTGGGCTGGGAGCAATCGCGCGAACACCAGGAATTTGTCCCGTGTAGCGAAGGGCCCAGGGACCCTGATTCTCTGGGCAGGAGGCAGAACCAAGCACCAGTGATTTGACTGTGTTTCTTATCACCTGCGCCTGAGATCCCTGACTCCCTGTGCATTCATACTAAGAGCCAGTGACTCCAATTCTTGGTGCAAGGGCACACAGGGACCCTGATTCTCAATGCGAGGTCGAGTGAAGCAAAAGAGACTCTTGATACTGGATTCTTGGGGAACTCTGACTCCTGGCGCACTCTAGGGGGCGATGATTTTCAACACGCTCCAGGGTGGGTCTCTGTTTCAGCACGGGGCAGTCAGGGTCCCTGATTCTATGGGCGCGCACGAGGTCACATTGAGCGCTGGCAACACTGACTCTGAGCGAGCCTGGTTCCCACCAACCCAGAACAACAACACATCTTAGTGTCAGAGCTCTTCAGTGACACTAGGGTGGTGTGAGGCTCCCACTGCACATGGCCATGGCCCAGGCCCACGCAACTCGATGTTTGAACCATCAGGAGATAATCAGAATGAAGAGACGAAACAACACCCAGAGGAAAGACAATGAGGAGTCGCCAAGAAAGGAATTTAATGAAGTTGAAGCATGCAACATGACAGCAAAAGAATTCAGAATAATGGTTGTACAATTCATTCACCGGATGGATGAGAAAATCAACAACCTATGCAAGAATCAGGAAGAAATGAAAAGTGATATAGCTACAATCAAAAACACCATGGAAAGTTTCAACAGCAGACTAGAAGAAGCAGAGGACCGAATTAGTGAGTTAGAAGATAAGGCAGAGAAACAAGCTCAATCTGAACAGCAACTGGAAAAAAAACTTAAAAAGCAGGAGGAGAGCCTAAGGGAGCTTTGGGACAACATGAAACAAAGTAACATACGCATAATAGGGCTGCAAGAAGGACAAGAAGAGCAGCAAGGATTAGAACATCTACTTGAAGAAATGATGACAGAAAACTTCCCAGATATGGGGAAGAAAAAAGTTACACAAGTACAGAGAGTCCCAAGCAAGATGAACCCCAAAAGACCACATCATAATAATGATGGCAAATGTACAAGACAAAGAGAGAATCTTAAAGGCTGCAAGAGAGAAACAGAGAGTTACCTACAAAGGATCTCCCATCAGATTATCAAATGATTTCTCAACAGAAACACATCAAGCTAGAAGGGAATGGAAGGAGGTATACAAAGTGTTGCAAAGCAAAGGACCGAATCCAAGAATACTATATCCAGCAAGACTATCAATCAAAATTGAAAGGGAAATCAGGAGCTTTGCAGACAAAAAAAGGCACAGGGAGTTTATCACTACCAAGCCAGCACTGCAAGAAATGTTAAAAGGAATGCTGTAAAAAGAAGAAATATAAAGGTAAGAAAGAACCCAGGCACAAAAATAGAAATGAATCCAAGCATTTACCTTTCAATAATAACTTTAAATGTAAACGGACTAAACGCTCCAATCAAAAGACATCGAGTGGCTGAATGGATAAAAAGACATGACCCATATATATGCTGTCTACAAGAGACCCACCTCAGAAAAAGGGACTCGCACAGACTGAAAGTGAAGGGGTGGGAAAATATCTTTCAGGCAAATGGAAATGAAAAAAAATCTGGGGTAGCAATACTTATATCTGACAAAATAGACATCAAAGTGAAGGCCATAACAAGAGATAAGGAAGGCCACTTCATAATATTAAAGGTATCGATACAACAAGAGGATATAACCCTGATAAACATATATGCACCCAATGCAGGAGCACCCAAATACATAAAAAACCTCCTGGAAAATAACAAGGGAGAGATCAACAACAACACAATCATAGTAGGGGACTTAAACACACCACTGACATCACTGGACAAATCCTCTAGACAAAAAATCAGCAAAGAAACAGCAATCCTAAATGACTCACTAGATCAGATTGACTTAATTGACATCTTCTGAACATTTCACCCCAAAGCGAAAGAATATACGTTCTTCTCAAGTGCACATGGGACATCTTCAAAAATAGACCACATATTGGGTCACAAGCAAAGTCTCCCCAAATATAAGAGGATTGAAATCATACCAAGCATCTTCTCAGATCACAAGGGCATAATATTAGAAATAAACCACAATAAAAACAATCCAAAAAACTCAAACACTTGGAAGCTGAATAGCATGTTATTAAATAATGATTGGGTTACCAGTGAGGTCAAAGTAGAAATTAAAAACACCCTGGAAACTAATGACAATAACAGTACAACAACCCAAAATCTATGGGACACAATGAAAGCAGTCCTGAGAGGGGAGTATATAGCACTACAGGCCTACCTCAAAAAACAAAAAAAATGATAGTAAATCATTTAACTCTACAACTCAAAGAATTAGAAAGAGAACAACAAAAAAAGCCCAGAGTAAGCAGAAGAAAGGAGATAATAAAGATCAGGGCAGAAATAAATGACATAGAGACAAAAAAAACAAACAAAAAAAAACAACACAGTACAAAAGATCAATGAAAGCAAGAGCTGGTTCTTTGAAAGGATAAACAAGATTGATGAGCCTCTAGCCAGGCTCACCAAGAAGCAACGAGAGAGAACTCAAATAAACAAAATCAGAAATGAAAGAGGCGAAATAACAACAGACCCCTCAGAAATTCAAAGAATTGTTAAAAAATACTATGAACAACTCTACTCTAACAAACTAGACAACCTGGAGGAAATGGACATATTCCTAGAAAAATACAATCTTCCAAAACTCAATCTAGAGGATTCTAAAAATCTCAACAGGCCAATAACGTGGAAGAAATTGAAGCAGTCGCCAAAAAGCTCCCAGCAAACAAAAACCCGGGGCCAGACGGCTTCACAGGGGAGTTTTACCAAACATTCAAGGAAGAACTAAAACATATTCTCCTCAGACTATTCCAAAAAATTCAAGAAGAAGGAACACTTCCCAGCTCATTCTATGAAGCCAGCATCACCCTAATACCAAAACCAGATAGAGACAACACAATGAAAGAGAATTATAGGCCAATATACCTCATGAACATAGATGCCAAAATACTCAACAAAATTCTGGCAAATCGGATCCAGCAATACATCAGAAAGATCATACACCATGACCAAGTAGGATTCATCCCAGGGATGCAAGGATGGTACAATATCCACAAATCAATAAACGTGATTCATCACATAAACAAATTGAGAGATAAAAACCACATACTCATATCAATTGATGCAGAAAAACCTTTCGACAAAATTCAACACCCTTTCTTGATAAAAACTCTCAGCAAGGTAGGACTAGAAGGATCATACCTTAACATAATAAAAGCCATATATGACAAACCCACAGCCAACATCATAATCAATGGGCAAAAACTAAAACCACTTCCCCTGAGAACAGGAACAAGACAGGGATGCCCCCTCTCACCACTCCTGTTCAACATAGTACTGGAAGTACTAGCCATTGCGATCAGACAAGAAGAAGAAATAAAAGGCATCCAAATTGGAAAAGAAGTAAAACTGTCCTTTTTTGCAGATGACATGATACTGTACATAGAACACCCTAAAGACTCCATCAAAAAATTATTAGAGTTAATAAATGAATTCGGCAATGCAGCAGGATACAAAATTAATGCCAAGAAATCTAAGGCATTTCTTTACACCAATAGTGAACTTACAGAAAGGGAGACTAAAAAAGCAATCCCATTTACCATCACACCAAAAAAATTAAGATACCTAGGAATAAACTTAACTAAGGAGTAAAAGACTTATATGCGAAAAACTACAAGACACTGAAAAAAGAGATAGAAGAAAACATAACCGGATGGAAGAACATACCATGTTCATGGATTGGTAGAATCAACATCATCAAAATGTCCATACTACCCAAAGCAATCTATAGATTCAATGCAATCCCCATTAAATTACCAACGGCATATTTCACAGATCTAGAACGAACGTTACAAAAATTCATCTGGAATAAAAAAAGACCCCAAATAGCTGCAGCAATCCTGAGAAAGAAGAACAAAGTAGGTGGGATCTAAATACCAGATATCAAACTGTATTACAAAGCCACTGTTCTTAAAACAGCTTGGTACTGGCACAAGAACAGACATATAGATCAATGGAACAGACTAGAGAACCCAGAAATTGACCCAAAGCACTATGCCCAATTAATATTCGACAAAGGAGGCAAGAGCATACAATGGAGTCAAGACAGTCTCTTCAATAAATGGTGTTGGGAAAATTGGACAGATACATGCAAAAAGATGAAACTAGACCACCAACTCACACCACACACAAAAATAAACTCAAAATGGATAAAAGACTTAGACGTAAGACGGGAAACCATAAAATACTACAGGAATCCATAGGCAGCGAAATAACAAACATATGTCACAGGAATTTCTTCTCTGATAATGCTCCTAGGGCAATGGAAACTAAAGAGAAAATAAACAAATGGGACTACATGAAAATAAAAAGCTTTTGCATAGCAAAGGAAACCATCAACAAAACAACAAGAAGACCCACTGCATGGGAGAACATATTTGCAAATGATATCACCGATAAGGGTTTATCTCCAACATTTACAAGGAACTCATGAAACTTAATAGGAAGATAAACAATCCAATCAACAAATGGGCAATGGACCTAGATAGACACTTTTTGAAAGAGGACATACTGAGGACCGAAAGACATATGAAAACATGCTCAAAGTCAATAATTATACGAGAGATGCAAATCAAAACGACTATGCGGTATCACCTCACACCTCTCAGAATGGCTATCATCAACAAATCAACAAACGAAAAGTGTTGGAGAGGATGTGGAGAAAAAGGAACCCTTCTGCACTGCTGGTGGGAATGCAGACTGGTGCAGCCACTGTGGAGAACAGTATGAAGCTTCCTCAAAAATCTAAAAATGGAAAATAGTCAGCTGGAGAACCAAGATGGCGGCATAGGTTAACGCCGGAGTTTGCTGCTTTGAACAACTATTTCAAAAGTGAAACCAGAAAACGGAAGGGACATCACCCAGAACCACAGGAACGCTGGCTGAGTGGAGGTCCTACAACTAGGAGGAAAGAGAAACGCATAGGGACACTCAGAGGAGGCGCAGTGCTGAAGTCAAATTCTCAGGTGCGGAACGCACGGAGCGGGCTGGCGGCGGAGGGCGCGGTTGGCGTTTTCAATCGGGAGGGAGTCGCAGACTCTGAGCTCCAGATACGGGCGAGTCTTTAGGGACCCAGACTCAAACGGGAAAAGCGGGACTGTCTGACTTCGGTCAGAGCGAGTGCAGCTTTCTATCCGAGGTTTGCAGCCGTTGCTGGGACTCAGAGAGGCAGAGCCCCTGGGGACAGGACTGAGAGTCGCCATAACTGCAATCTCCGGTCCACCCTGTTGATCCTGTGCGACCTGCCCCGCCCCGCCCAAGCCCTGCACAGAGGCATTTGCCGGATAGCCTCAGGCAAAGGCTAGATTAGCACCTCCCTAGAGGACAGAAGTTCTCTCACTGCAGACACAGCTGATTCTCATAGCCACTTGGCCTGGAGGTCAAACCCTCCCTGGTATTAGCTACAGCAATCAAGGTTTAACTATAAGACCGTGCACAAAGACCACTAGGGGGTGCACCAAGGAAGCATAACAAAATGCGGAGACAAAGAAACAGGACAAAATTGTCAATGGAAGATATAGAGTTCAGAACCACATTTTTAAGGTCTCTCAAGAATTGTTTAGAAGCCGCCGATAAACTTAATGAGATCTACAAGAAAACTAATGAGACCCTCGATCTTATATTGGGGAACCACCTAGAAATTAAGCATACACGGACTGAAATAACGAATATTATACAGACTCCCGACAGCAGACCAGAGGAGTGCAAGAATCAAGTCAATGATTTGAAGTACGAAGAAGCAAAAAACACCCAACCGGAAAAGCAAAATGAAAAAAGAATCCAAAAATGCGAGGATAGTGTAAGGAGCCTCTGGGACAGCTTCAAGCGTACCAACATCAGAATTATAGGGGTGCCAGAAGATGAGAGAGAGCAAGATATTGAAAACCTATTTGAAGAAATAATGACAGAAAACTTCCCCCACCTGGTGAAAGAAATGGACTTACAGGTCCAAGAAGCGCGGAGAACCCCAAACAAAAGGAATCCAAAGAGGACCACACCAAGACACATCATAATTAAAATGCCAAGAGCAAAAGATAAAGAGAGAATCTTAAAAACAGCAAGAGAAAGAAACTCAGTTACCTACAAGGGAATACCCATACGTCTGTCAGCTGATTTCTCAACAGAAACTTTGCAGGCCAGAAGGGAGTGGCAAGAAATATTCAAAGTGATGAATACCAAGAACCTACAACCAAGATTACTTTATCCAGCAAAGCTATCATTCAGAATTGAAGGTCAGATAAAGAGCTTCACAGATAAGGAAAAGCTAAAGGAGTTCATCACCACCAAACCAGGATTATATGAAATGCTGAAAGGTATCCTTTAAGAAGAGGAAGAGGAAGAAAAAGGTAAAGATAGAAATTATGAACAACAAATATGCATCTATCAACAAGTGAATCTAAAAATCAAGTGAATAAATAATCTGATGAACAGAATGAACTGTTGATTATAATAGAATCAGGGACATAGAAAGGGGATGGACTGACTATTCTTGGGGGGAAAGGGGTGTGGGAGATGTGGGAAGAGACTGGACAAAAATCATGCACCTATGGATGAGGACAGTGGGTGGGGAGTGAGGGTGGAGGGTGGGGCGGGAACTGGGAGGAGGGGAGTTATGGGGGGTAAAAAAAGAGGAACAAATGTAATAATCTGAACAATAAAGATTTAATTAAAATATAAAAAATAAATAGTCAAAAAAAAATCTAAAAATGGAACTCCCATTTGACCCAGTGATCCCACTTCTAGGAATATATCCCAAGAAACCAGAAACACCAATCAGAAAGGATATATGCACCCCTATGTTCATAGCAGCACAATTCACCATAGCTAAGATTTGGAAACAGCCTAAGTGCCCATCAGTAGATGAGTGGATTAAAAAACTGTGGTACATCTACACAATGGAATACTATGCTGCGGTAAAAAAGAAGGAACTCTTGCCTTTTGCAACAGCTTGGATGGAACTGGAGAGCATTATGCTAAGTGAAATAAGCCAGTCAGAGAAAGATAAATACCACATGATCTCACTCATTTGTGGACTATAGAGAACAACACAGACTGATGAACAGGGACAGATACAAAGAGAGAGAAACAGCAATCAGACTATTAATCCCCAGAGGGAAAGTAGGGGAGGGTGGGGGTAAGGGGAAGAGATCAACCAAAGGACTTGTATGCATGCATATAAGCCAAACCAATGGACATGGACAACAGGGGGATGAGAATATGAGTGGTGGGGGGGAGGGTGGGGGTTAATGGGGGGGAATGAGGACACATTTGTAATTCCTTAACTAATAAAGACTTTAAAGATAAAAAAAAAGAAAGTAAACAAAAAGAAAAGAAAATATTTTAAAGCTTCAAGATAGAAAAAGATTCACAAAGATGACCATTAGAGTTACAATAAATAGACTTCTCTACAACAAAAATAGTTGCTGGAGATAATGGAATCTTATCATTATAGTGTTAAGAAAACTAACGGTCAAACTAGAATCTAAAGCTACAAATAATTGTACAAAATAAAAGTATAATTTAAGGGCAAAATAAAGGTATATATTTTAAAAACTCTTTTCAGACATACCAAGACTGAGTTTACTACATACAAATCACTAAAAGAGTTAGTAAAAAAAGAAAAGACAGAGCCAGCCCAAAGGGAAACAGGGGCATATAAGAAGTAATGATGAGAAAAGAAATGGGTAAACTCCTGGGAAGTCTAAATAAATATTGACCATGGGGAAAGCACAGGGACTAATTTGGAGGAGGGGTTAAAACAAATTGAAAGTAAAATACTGGCAGAAAAACTAGAATTCCTAGCATTATTTGAAAGTAGTGTTAAAAAATCAAAAATGCAAGTTAAACTATAAAAGTAGCTAACAAATATATCACTAATCCTAATAACTAACCTAATTAAATTAACCTAATAAAAAAGATAGAGATCATAGGTCTTTTAAATGTGATCTCATAAAGACTGGAATGTGAATAGGGTGGTGAAAAGCTGGGGGTAGGTAGGGAGTGGGAGGAGGGGGGTAAAAGGGTGGAAATGGGAGACATCTGTAATACTACTAACAACAAAATATATATGTACATATATATATTTTTTTAAAAAAAGACTGGAATGTGTAAGAAAAAATGTACATCAGAAGATGAGTTAAATACACTAATCAAAACAAGGCCAGTCTTAAACTGGAGTATTTTGATTCACCTCTCTGAAACTGATCACACAAACAAAACTTAGTAAGGATTAGGAAGATTTAAATAATGAGCTTGATCCAACAGAAAGATTTACAACCCATATCTATCAAATAAAGAATATACATTCTTTCCAAGCACACATGGAGAGTTTTAAGAAATTGATCAAAGGATATCGTTACAAATTTCAGAAAATTAATACCATACCAGTTATCTAAGCATGTTTAGAGCTTAAGATATTTATACTAATAAAAGGGTAATATGCTAATTAACCGGACATCTTCCATATGTCCTTCTGGACAAAGCCACGGTGGCAGTGGCCAAGGCAGAGGCGGTTAGGGGCTATCAGGTCCGCAGGGGAAGGCAGTTAGGGGGTGATCAGGTTGGCAGGGGAGCAGCTAGGGGGCGATCAGCCCAGCAGGCAGGTGAGTGGTTAGGAGCCAGTGGTCCCGGATTGTGAGAGGGATGTCCAACTGTCGGGGGATCGGGCCTAAATCAGCAGTCGGACATCCCCCGAGGGGTTCCGGATTGGAGAGGGTGCAGGAGAGGGTGCACTGGGCCTCTAGTCTATACTAATAAAAGGGTAATATGCTAATTAGATCGGGTCAACTGTACATCTTCTGGTCGCCCGGTCTAGACAAAGCCATGGTGGCAGGGACCGAGGCAGAGGCAGTTAGGGGTGATCAGGCCAGCAGGGGAGGGCAGTTAGGGGCAATCAGGCAGGCAGGCAGGTGAGTGGTTAGGAGCCAGCGGTCCTAGATTGTGAGAGGGATGTCCTACTGCCGGTTTAGGCCCGAGTGCCGCTCAGCCAGAAGCCAGGGTCACAGCTGGTGAGCGCAGTGGTGGTGGTGGGAGTCTCTCCCGCCTCCGTGGCAGCGCTAAGAAGTAGTGAGTCAAGTGGTTAGGAGCAGTGAATCAAGTGGTAAGGAGCAGTGAGCAGATGGACGGATATCACCCCAAGGGTCCCAGACTGTGTGCGAGAGGGTGCAGGCCAGGCTGAGGACCCCCCCCCCCCAAAAAAAAACCCTGGTGCACAAATCTTGTGCACTGGGCCTCTAGTACATAAATCATTTTTTAAAAAAGATAAACACTGGCCCTACTGGGTAGCTTAACCAGCACATACCTGGGCTGCAGATTCAATCCCTGACCCCAGCTGGAATGCATGCAGGAGGCAACCAATCAATGTGTCTCACGTTGATATTTCTCTCCCCTGCCACCACCTCCACACTCTAAAAAAGTACCAATGTAAAAAATATCCTCAGGTGAGGATTAACAAAACAACAAAAACACTCTGGAACAACCTATGGGTTAAAGAAGCAATCACAAATAAAATTAAGAAATGTTTAGGGAGAAACCAAGATGGCAGCATAGGTAAACACCAGAGATTGCTGCCTTGCACAACCACTTCAAAAATACAACTAAAAGATGGAATGGACATCACCCAGAACCACAGGAAGGCTGGCTGAGGGGAAATTCTACAACTAGAAGGAAAGATAAAAGCATACCGAGACTCAGAGGAGGCGCGGTGCGGAAGTAAAATACAAAGGTGCGGAGGTGCATGCGGAGCGGGCTGGCGGTTGAGGACGCGGTTGTTTGTTTCACTCGGGAGGGAGTCTCAGGCTCTGAGTTCCAGTTCCGGGCAAGTCTCTGGGGACCCAGACTCATACGGGAGAAGTGGGACTGTCTGGCATTGGTCGGAACTCGAGGGCAGCTTTCTCTCTGAGGTACTTGCAGCGGTTGCTGGGACACTGAGAAGCAGAGCCTCTGAAGGCAGGACGGAGAGCAGCCATAACTGCTCACTCCGCCCTCCCTGTTGATCCCCTGGGACCCGCCCCGCCCAAGCCTTGCACAGAGGCATTTGCTGGATAGCCTCAGGCAAAGGCTAGATTAGCACCTCCCTAGAGGACAGAAGTTCTCCCACTGCAGACACAGCTGATTCTCACAGCCAGTTGGCCTGGAGGTCAAATCCCGCCCCCCCCCAGTGTTACCTACAACAATCAAGGCTTAACTACAACAAGACTGCGCACAAAGACCACTAGGGGGTGCACCAAGAAAGCATAAAAAATGCGGAGACAAAGAAACAGGACACAAATGACAGAAATGGAGGAAAGCAAACTACTGGATATAGAGTTCAAAACCACACTTTTAAGGTTTTTCAAGAACTTTCTAGAAACCGCCGATAAACTTAATGAGACCCTCAAGAAATCTAATGAGACCCTCGAGGTTGTGATAAAGGACCAACTAGAAATTAAGAATACACTGACTGAAATAAAGAATATTATACAGACTCTCAACAGCAGACTAGAGGAGCGCAAGAATCAAGTCAAAGATTTGAAGTACGAAGAAGCAAAAAACACCCAACCGGAAAAGCAAAATGAAAAAAGAATCCAAAAATACGAAGACAGTGTAAGGATCCTCTGGGACAGCTTCAAGCGTACCAACATCCGAATTATAGGGGTGCCAGAAGATGAGAGAGAGCAAGATATTGAAAACCTATTTGAAGAAATAATGACAGAAAACTTCCCCCACCTGGTGAAAGAAATGGACTTACAGGTCCAAGAAGCGCGGAGAACCCCAAACAAAAGGAATCCAAAGAGGGCCACACCAAGACACATCATAATTAAAATGCCAAGAGCAAAAGACAAAGAGAGAATCTTAAAAGCAGCAAGAGAAAGAAAGTCAGTTACCTACAAGGGAATACCCATACGACTGTCAGCAGATTTCTCAACAGAAACTTTGCAGGCCAGAAGGGAATGGCAAGAAATATTCAAAGTGATGAATACCAAGAACCTACAACCAAGATTACTTTATCCAGCAAAGCTATCATTCAGAACTGAAGGTTAGATAAAGAGCTTCACAGATAAGGAAAAGCTAAAGGAGTTCATCACCACCAAACCAGTATTATATGAAATGCTGAAAGGTATCCTTTAAGAAGAGGAGGAAGAAGAAAAAGGTAAAGACACAAATTATGAACAACAAATACGCATCTATCAACAAGTGAATCTAAGAATCAAGTGAATAAATAATCTGATGAACAGAATGAACTGGTGATTATAATAGAATCAGGGAATGGACTGACTATTCTTGGGGGGGAAAGGGGTGTGGGGGATGCGGGAAGCGACTGGACAAAAATCGTGCATCTATGAATGAGAACAGTAGGTGGGGAGTGAGGGAGGAGGGTGGGGTGGGAACTGGGAGGAGGGGAGTTATGGGGGGAAAAAAGAGGAACAAATGTAATAATCTGAACAATAAAAATGTAATTAAAAAAAAGAAATGTTTAGTACTAATAAATGAAAGCATTACATATCAAATCTTATGGGATAGAGCTAAAGTGTGACCTTAACAAAAATCTACAGCTTCAAATGCATTTATCAAGTAATGAGAATTTCACATGTGTTAAACATACAACTAAATAGAATTAAAAACAGAATACACACCCAAAGTACTAGTAAAACTTGAGAAACCTAAATAAGAGCAATGGATCTTATCAATGTCAAATCCCAGGTTGTGATTGTTTACTGTAATTTTATAAAATGTTACCTTTGGGGAAAACTGGGTAAAGTGTACAGGGATCTCTCTAAATTATTTCTTACAACTACATGTGAATCTACCATTATCTCAATGAAAATTTTAATTAAAAAAAAAAGAAAAGAAAAGAAAGCATGGCCAAAATCCCAAACCCTAACACCATCAAATGCTGGCAAGAATGTGGAAATACAGGGACTCTCTTTCTTTGTTGGTGGGAATGCAAAATGGTACTGACATATTAGAAGACACTTTGGTAGTTTCTTACAAAGCTAAACATACTCTTACCATGCAATTCAGCAATCGTGCTCCTTGGTATTTACCCAAATGAGTTGAAAACTTAACGTTTACACAAAAACCTATATACAAATATTTTATCTCAGATTTGTTTATACTTGCAAATACTTTAAGCAACCAAGATGTCATTCAGTTGGTGAAATGGAAAAACTGTAGTACCTCCAGACAATAGACTATTATTCATACGTAAAAAGAAATGAGCTATCAAGCTATGAAAAGACATGGAGGAATCATAAATGCATATTACTAAGTGAAAGAAGCCAATCTCAGATAGCTACATATTATATAATTCCAAGGCAAAACCATGGTTGCCAAGATTAGGTTGCCAAGTATTGGGAGAGAGTTGAGCAAAAAGTATTTTTAGGCAGTGAACTCTTAGGTATGAGACTATAATGGTGGAGACATATTAGTATACACTTTTTCAAATGCAAAGAATGTACACCAACAGTGAACCCTAATATTATGGATTTTAGGTGATAATGATGTGTTAATATAGGTTAAGCAATTGCAACAAATGTATGACCACTCTGTTGAAGAGATTTGATAAGGAGGGTGGCTATGCATATGTTGGGGCAGAGAGTATATGGGAAATCACTGTACACATTCTGCTCAATTTTTAAAAAATATATTTTTACTTATATCAGAGAGAAAGGGGAGAGTGAGAGAGAGAGAGATAGAAACATCAATTATGAGAGATAATCATTGATTGGCTGCCTCCTGCACACCCCCTACTGGGGATTGAGCATGCAACCTCGGCATGTGCCCTTGACTAGAATCAAACCAAGAACCCTTGAGTCCATAAACTGATGCTCTATCCACTGAGCCAAACCAGGCAGGGCCATTCTGCTCAATTTTGTAATGAACCTAAAAATGCTCTAGAAAATAAAATCTGGTTTTTTGAAGAAACAAAATGGTGCCATTCACATGAAAAACAAGACCAATTAAAAGTAGAAGAACCTAATATTTATTCAGCACCTATTATCTGCCATCACTCTGCTGAGTACTAGGATACAATGATAATGATATGGTCCTTGTCCTCTTAGAGCTTATCATCTAGTATACGAATGAGATAACAAACAACCTCCTATATAATAAAAGAAAAACATGCAAATTAGCTGCCCCTCTGCTATGCTCAAGCCACGCCCACAAGCCAATCAGAGTGACTATGCAAATTAACCCAGCAAAGATGGCGGTTAATTTGCATACGCAGGTGTCAGGCACCCTAGGAGGCAACAGCAGCCGCATGCTCCCAGGACCTTCGCCGGTCTGGGAAGTGAGGCCTCCCATGCCTAGCCATGCCTGTGGGCTCCTGGGACCTGGCTGGTGGAGAGCAGAGCGGGAGAGGAGCCAGCGGAGAGCGGGAGGTTTGGAGGACTTGGCAGGGCAGGAGACCGCTAGACATAGAGCAGAGCGAGAGAAAGGGCGGCTTGGAGGGCACGGCTCCCTCTGTCACCCCAGCTTTCTCATCATATCTGTGGAAACTGACAGCAGGGAGGAGGAAGTCCCACCCCCACAGAATCAGCCAGAATCAGCCAGTGGTCACACAGCTCTCAGTAGACTGATAGCCAGGACTCTCATTCACCTGCATCTCAGGCTGTGACAGTAGAGAGGTGGGACTATGTCCAAAGAAAAACTGTTGATACAACGTAGCTCTGCAGCCGAAAGATGCCTGCGCTATCAACAGAAAATGTCTGTAGAGCAACATGCGTCTGATCTTGAAAGAAGGCGGCGCCTGCGAAAAGAATGTACCTGAAAAGCAGCTACTGGAAAAACGCCGCTCTGAAGCCGAAAAACACCGGCGTCATCGACAGAAAATGTCTAAAGACCAATGTGCCTTTGAAGTTGATAGAAGGCGGTGGTGACGACAGAATATGTCTAGAGAACAGTCATCAACAAGTACTACCCAATACCAGTAGGAACTGCCTTCTCAGCAAAAATGGAGTACATGAGGATGCAATCCTCGAACATAGTTGTGGTGGAATGACTGTTCGATGTGAATTTTGCCTATCCCTAAATTTCTCTGATGAAAAACCATCCAATGTGAAATTGACTCGATGTTGTAGCAAAGGGAAAGTCTGTCCAAATGATATACATTTTCCAGATTACCCGGCATATTTAAAAAGATTAATGACAAACGAAGATTCTGACAGTAACAATTTCATGGAAAATATTTGATCCATAAATAGTTCTTTTGCTTTTGCTTCCATGGGTGCTAATATTGCATCGCCATCAGGGTATGGGCCATACTGTTTTAGAATACACGGACAAGTTTATCACCGTAATGGAACTTTACATCCTTCGGATGGTGTTTCTCAGAAGTTTGCTCAACTTTATATTTTGGATACAGCCGAAGCTACAAGTAAAAGATTAGCAATGCCAGAAAACCAGGGCTTCTCAGAAAGACTCATGATCAACATCAACAACCTCATGCATGAAATAAATGAATTAACAAAATCGTACAAGATGCTACATGAGGTAGAAAAGGAAGCCCAATTTGAAGCAGCAGCAAAAGGTATTGCTCCCACAGAAGTAACAATGGCAATTAAATACGATCGTAACAGTGACCCAGGTAGATATAATTCTCCCCATGTAACCGAGGTTGCTGTCATATTCAGAAACGAAGATGGAGAACCTCCTTTTGAAAGGGACTTGCTCATTCATTGTAAACCAGATCCCAATAATCCAAGTGCCACTAAAATGAAACAAATCAGTATCTTGTTTCCTACATTAGATGCAATGACATATCCTATTCCTTTTCCACATGGTGAAAAAGGCTGGGGAACAGATATTGCATTAGACTCAGAGACAACAGCGTCATTGACAATAATCCTAGACAAAATGTAAGGACACAAGTCACACAAATGCAGTATTATGGATTTCATCTCTCTGTGCAGGACACGTTTAATCCTATTTTAAATGCAGGGAAATTAACTCAACAGTTTATCGTGGATTTGTATTAAAAAATGGAGGCCAATTGGATAAATTCATCAAAGCAAACCAATCTAAGTTGAGAGTTGAAAAATACAGTGGTTTGATGGATTATCTCAAATCTAGATCTAAAAATGACAATGTGCCAATTGGTAAAATAATAATACTTCCATCATCTTCTGAGGGTAGTCCCAGAAATATGCAGCAGCAATATCAGGATACTATGGCAACTGTAACGAAGTATGGCAAGCCCGATTTATTTATAACCATGACATGCAACCCCAAATGGGCAGATATTGCAAACAATTTACAACGCTGGCAAAAAGTTGAAAACAGACCTGACTTGGTAGCCAAAGTTTTTAATATTAAGCTGAATGCTCATCTAAGTGTAATCTGTAAATTCCATTTATTTGGCAAATAGCTAAAATTCATGTCATTGAATTTCAGAAACGCGGACTGCCTCACGCTCACATATTATTGATATTAGATAGTGAGTCCAAATTACGTTCCTCTAATTACAGTGGGGCCTTGACTTATGAGTTTAATTCGTTCCGTGACGGAGCTCGTAACTCAAATTACTCGTATATCAAATCTTAAAGTGAACGAGTGAGACACGTGATGCTGGGCTGATGTTGTGGCGTTCACTGTGACATCCGCCAACTAGCGGTGGGGTATCTGAAGCTGGCTCGTAACCCGAATTTTAGCTCGCAACTCAAAGCAAAAAATCGGCAGAGAGACAGCTTGTATCTCAAAAAACTCGTTAGTCTGGACACTCGTAAGTCAAGGCTCCACAAGAATTTGGTACACCGGGCTACTAGTCCTATCTAATAAAAGAGAAACATGGTAATTAGCGTACGACCGCTACCCTTCCCTTTGGCTAATCAGGGCAATATGCATATTAACTGCCAGCCAAGATGGCGGCCGGCAGCCAGGCAGCTTGAAACTAACATGAGGCTTGCTTGCTTCAGTGACGGAGGACTCCAACATTCCCCGCCTGCCGCTGCCGGCCTCTGAGCTGCAACTCTAAGCAACTATGTTACAAAAATAGAAGCTAAACAAAACCCCAGAAACCTGCTTTAGTCCGCCGGGCTTCAGCCAGCAGGATCGCAACATTGTTTCAAATACAGAAGGTAAACAAAGGCCAGAAACCTGCTTCAGCAGCGGAGGTCTAAGAGCTGGAACTAAGCCTCAAAGCTAAAGCTGGCCCAGAATAAAAAAAAAGGGATAAAAGGAGCGGTGGGAGCTTCAGTCACCCGCCAGCCTGAAAACAGCCCTCAGCCCCTCACCCAGACTGGCCAGGCACCCCAGTGGGGACCCCCACCCTGAAGGGTGTGTGACCAGCTGCAAACAACCAGGCCTCTATCCTATATAGTAAAAGGGTAACATGCCTCCCAGCACCGGGATCAGGGGAGCCGCGAGGCCACCGGGCACTGGGATCAGCGTGACAGGGGGCAGCACCCAAACCCCCTGATCACCCTGCTCTGTGCCTGATAGGGGGGAGCTCCCCAAGCCCCTGATCGCCCTGCGGCTCTGTGTGTGACAGGGCGCTGCGCCCAACCCCCTGATCGGCCCTGCTCTGTTTGTGATGGGGTAGAGCCATTACCTCCCATCGGCCCTGCCCTGAGTGTGAGAGTGGCGGCCCCCCAACCCCCTGTTCAGCCCTGCTTTGTGGGTGATAGAGGGCGGCGCCCCAACCCCTACCCCACAGGCCCTGCTCTGTGTGTGACGGGGTAGAGCAGGGGTGGGCAAACTTTTTGACTCGAGGGCCACAATGGGTTCTTAAACTGGACCGGAGGGCCGGAACAAAAGCATGGATGGAGTGTTTGTGTGAACTAATATAAATTCAAAGTAAGCATCATTACATAAAAGGGTACGGTATTTTTTTTTTTTTAGTTTTATTCATTTCAAACAGGCCGGATCCAGCCCGCGGGCCGTAGTTTGCCCACGGCTGGGGTAGAGCCATAACCTCCCCATCGGCCATGCCCTGAGTGTGACAGTGGCGGCGCCCCAACCCCCTGATCCGCCCTGCTCTGAATGTGACAGAGTGCGGTGCCCCAACTCCCCTATCGGCACTACTCTGTGAGTGACAGGGGGGAGCTCCTCAACCACCTGATCGGCCCTGCTCTGTGCGTGACCGGGGGGAGCTCCCCAACCCCCTGATGGGCCCTGCTCTGTGCGTGACAGGGTAAGGAGCCACAACCCCCCTGATGGGCCCTGCTCTGTGAGTGACAGGGGGCAGCGCCCCAACCCCCTGATTGCCCCTGCTCTGTGCGTGACAGGGGGTGGCGCCGCAACCTCCCCATCGACCCTGCCTTGAGTGTGACAGGGGGCGGTGCCCCAACCCCCCAATCGGCCCTACCCTGAGCGTGACTGAGGGTGGCATCAAAACCTCCCCATCGCCCTGCTCTGTGCATGACAGGGGGCGGCACCCCAACTCCCCAATCGGCCCTGCTCTGAGCCCGACCAGGGGCTGCACCTAGGGATTGGGCCTGCCCTCTGCCACCCGGGAGCGGGCCTAATCCAGCAGGTCGTTATCTCCCGAGGGGTCCCAGACTGCGAGAGGGCACAGGCCGGGCTGAGGGACCCCCCCGAGTGCACAAATTTTTGTGCACCGGGGCTCTAGTCTATAATAATAAAAGCACAATATGCAAATCAACCGAACAACCCAACAGCAGAATGACCATCTGGACGACCATGCTATGACATGCACTGGCACCAGGCCACCCAAGGCTGGTGTGATGCGATTAGTCGGGGGGCCCCGCCATCACCCTACAGAGGGAAGCCCATGCCAGCCAAGCGATTGCACCCCATGCCTGTTGCCCGCAGAGGGAGGTGACCAGTGGCAGGGAAGATGGGGGGTAGCGCCGCACAGATGACAAACAGTGGCAGCGGTGGGGGCAGGGCCAGCTGCCGGCAGCCGGGGCAAGGAAAGCCCCAATAGGCCCTGATCGCTGACCTGGCCTAGGGACCCTACCTGAGGGGTCCCGGATTGTGAGAGGATGTAGGCCGGGCTGAAGGACACCCCCTCCTCCCCCCATGCATGAATTTCATGCACCAGGCCTCTAGTAAAAGTATAATGTTCAATAACGGCATACAACCTGATCTACCCTAAAGGTAAAGATAGTGCCTCTGAAGAATTTTTTTAATTTAAAATTATTTTTTATTTTTCAATTACAGTTGACATACATTATTAGTTTCAGGTGTACACTCGAGATTAGACATTATATAACTTACCAAGTGTTCTTCCCGATAAATCTAGTAATCCTCTGACACCATACGTAGCTATTAGAATATTATTGACTACTAGAGGCCCGATGCACGAAGATTCATGCAAGAATGGGCCTTCCTTCTCCTGGCTGCCAGCACTGTCTTCGCTCTGGCCAGAGCCACCTTTCTGCCTTCACTCCAGCCCAGAGCCACCTTTCTGCCTTCTCACGCTGCCCAGAGGCCCGGAAAGGGTGGAGCAGTGCATAACACCTGCATCGTTGCCATGGTGACGATGCAAGTGTCCCACCCCACCGCTTGGCACCTGCATATGCAAATTAACCTGCCATCTTTGTTGGATTAATTTGCATACTCATGCCTGATTGGCTGGTGGTCGTCACAAAGGTACTGTCAATTTGCACCTTTCTCTTTTATTAGTGTAGATATTCACTTTGCTGTGCTTTACATCCCCATGACTCTTCTGTAACTACCAATTTGTATTTCTTTTTTAAAAATATATTCTTATTGATTTCAATTTCAGAGAGGAAAAGGGAGAGAGAAATGGAAACATCAATGATGAGAATCATTGATTGGCTGCCTCCTGCATGTCCCCCACTGGGGATCGAGCCCGCAACCCGGGCATGTGCCCTTGACCAGAACTGAACCTGGGACCCTTCAGTCTGCAGCCTGACGCTCTATCCACCAAGCCAAACTGGCTAGGGCCAATTTGTATTTCTTAATCCCTTCACCTTTTCACTCATATCCCTAACCCCCTCCCATCTGGCAACCATCAAAATGTTCTCCATATCTGTGAGCCTGCTTCTTTTTTGCTTCTTTGTTATTTTGCTTTTTTAGATTCATTTGATAGATATGTATTTATTGCCATTTTACTGTTCTTTTTTTTTTTAATCCTCACCAGAGGATGTTTTTACAGATTTTAGGAAGGGGGGGGAGGGGGAAGAGAACCATTGATGTATAAGAGAAACATTGATCAGTTGTCTCCTAAATGCACCCACACTGGGGATTAAACCTATAACCTAGGTATATGCCCTGACCAGGAATTGAACTGGCAATCCTTTGGTGCATGAGACGTTCCCACCAACTAAGTCACACTGGCAAGGGTTTACTGTTCATATTTCTTATCTTTTTCTCCCCTGCTTCTTAAGAAGATCTTTTAATATTTCATATAATGCTAGTTTGGTAGTGATGAACTCTAGTTTTTTCTTATCTGGGAACCTCTTTATCTGTCCTTCAATTCTAAATAAAAGCTTTGCTGGGTAGAGTAATTTTGGTTGTAGGTCCTTGTTTTTCATCACTTTGAATACTTCTTGCCAATTCCTTCTGGCCTGCAAAGCTCCCTTGTAGGTAACCAATTGCTTTTCTTTTGCTGCTTTTAAGATTCTCTTTGTCTTTTACCTATGATGTATCTTGGTGTGGGTCTCTTTGGGTTCATCTTGTTTGAGACTCTTGGCACTTTCTGGACTTGTATGTCTATTTCCTTCACCAGGTTAGGAAATTTTTCTGTCATTATTTTTTCAAATAGGTTTTTAATTTCTTGTTCTTCTTGCAGCAGTCCTATGATGCAAATGTTGCTATGTTTGAAGTTGTTCCATAGTTCCTTACACCATCATCATTTTTTTGGATTCTATTTTCTTTTTGCTGCTCTGTTTGGTTGTTTTGTTTCCTTATAATCCAAATTGCTGATTTGATTCTCAGCTTTATCTACTCTACTCTTGATTCCCTGTAAATTATTCTTCATTTCTGTTAGTGTAGCCTTCGTTTCTGACTGGTTTTTATGATTTCCATGTCCTTTTTTATGCTACTGAAGTTCTAAGTTCAAGTACTCTTCCTTTAAATTCATTGAACATCCGTATAACCAGTGTTTAGAACTCTGAATGTGGCAGATTGCTGGTCTCCACTTTGTTTGGTTCTTTTCTTGAAGTTTTGTTCTGTTCTTTCATTTGGGACGTGTTCCTTTTTCTCCTCATTTTGGCAACCCCCCTGTGTTTGTTTCTTTCTTTCTTTTTTTTAAATATATTTTATTGATTTTTTTACAGAGAGGAAGGGAGAGGGAGAGTTAGAAACATCGATGAGAAAGAAACATCAATCAGCTGCCTCCTGCACACTCCCTACTGGGGATGTGCCTGCAACCAAGGTACAGGCCCTTGCCCAGAATCGAACCTGGGACCCTTGAGTCTGCAGGCCGACACTCTATCCACTGTGCCAAACGGGCTAGGGCTCCCTGTGTTTGTTTCTATGTATTAGGTAGAGCTGCTACATTCCTTGGACTTGGCCTAATGTAGTAGGTGTCCTGTAGGATCCAATGGCACAGCCATCTCCAGGCCCATCTGCTGCAAGGACTATCTGTGACCACTGATATTGGAAGATCAACTGTGCAGGGCCCACTCCACAGAGTAGGACTTACCTCAGAGGGGCTGTGGTACCCACTTAGTCCACCCCTGAGTGTGTCACTGTAAAGGTGGTCAAGCAGTGCTTCAACATGGTCTGAAGCTGTCCACTGGGTGCACTGGCTGGCTCTGGGATCCCCCAAGAGTTGCAGTCCAAGGTTACCCACTGCAACTTGGCTTGAGCAGGGCCACCAGGCTTGAGCTACAAAGTGATCTATAGATGGTTGCCACTTGTGCTGGGCTTGGAGGTGCCCAGGAGAGGCCAAGCTGCAAACTATGGCTGGCTGCTGCTAGTGCTGGAACTGAGACACCTACTTTGTGAGAGGTAGAGGGCACAATGTAGCTAGATGCTACTTGTTTGAGAGATTTTAGGAAAGTGTGAAGTACAAGCCAAGATGGGTAACTCATATGGAAAAGGCAGTGGAAACAACCTGGGTGGGCCCACAAATTTGGTCGGGCAGGGTCTCAGGGATTCACCAGGGCAAACAGTGATAGCTAGGTTGAGGAGACTCAGATATGGTGCCCGCCTACCACCTCTGTGGGGGAAGGACTCATCAAAGAAACAATGGCCTCTGCCACTACTTTTGTCTGGGAGAGAGCTGCCTCCCCCAGCTCTCATCCTAATGCCAAACACTTCAGTTTCTCCCCATATGTCCCTGGTGCCTTTTGAGCTGCTATCCCAGCACTGGAGTTCAGAAAGAGTGAGTCAGAGTAAGTCCATATGCAGGCCCTTTAAGAGGAACATTTGCCCTAGCTGGTGTGGCTCAGTTGGTTGGAGTATCGTCCTATACACCAAAAGGTGGCGAGTTCAATCCCCAGTCGGGGCAAGTATGGAAAGCAACCAATCAATGTTTCTCTCTTTCTCCCTTCCTCTCTCTAAAACCAATTAAAAAAAAAAATTTTAAAGGTCTGGGACTCCAGCAGCCCTCTGTCTCACTTAGCTTTAATTCCCACTGGCTTTTACAGCCAGAAGTTATGGGGACTTCTCTTCCCAGCACTGCAACCCTGGGCTTGGGGCCTGGTGTGGGCTGGGACCCCTTGCTCCTCAGGGGGTACCCCTTTAGCCAAGATATACCTCCCAATTTTTATCCACCACACATGGGTGTGAAACCAGTCCATTTCTTGCATTTCCGCCCCTCCTACCAGTCTCGATGTGGCTTCTTTAAATCCCTTGTTGTAGGACTTCTATTCAGCTAGATTTCACGCAGTTCTGAACAATGGTTGTTCTACGGTTTATTTGTAATTTTACATGGTTGTGGGAGGATACCAGTACCATATGTACATATCTGGCCATCTTGACAGGAAGTGAGGAAGTTTTGTTAAAGTGAGAACTAAGTCTGGGTAAGAGGCTGGAGGAGTGCTCTAGGCCAGGGGTGGGCAAACTTTTTGACTCGAGGGCCACGATGGGTTCTTAAACTGGACCGGAGGGCCGGAACAAAAGCATGGATGGAGTGTTTGTGTGAACTAATATAAATTCAAAGTAAACATCATTACATAAAAGGGTACCGTCTTTTTTTTTCAATAGTTTTATTCATTTCAAACGGCCGGATCTGGCCCGCGGGCCGTAGTTTGCCCACGGCTGCTCTAGGCAGACGAGTAGCATATACAAAGGCCAGGGTAGTTGGAGCACAGTGATAGGTTAGGACATTGGCAAAAATAAGGCTGGAGAAGCAGGCAGGGATCAGATTATGCAGATTTGGGGCCTTTAGAATTAGAAGGGAGAGGGAAGTCAAGCTAGTTGATATCTATAGCAGTAGGTAGATAGCTTGGATTAAGTAGGTGATAGTGGGGACAAAAGAAGTGGGAGGATTTTAGATATTTACTGTAGACAGAACAATTGATAAGACTTTGTGATGGATTGAACATCTCCAGATGGAATAACAGAGTAAGAGGTATGAAAGGCAGTAAATGCTAAGGTTTCTGATTGAATAACCAACTCAATAGAAATGTATTTGCAGAGAAGAAAAATAAAGGAGCAAATAATTGTGGGGGAGTAAGTTGGAAACCAAGTGTTCAATTTTATATGTGTTAAACTTGAGATGCCAATAAAACATCTAAGTGGAATGTCAAGAAAATAGGTGGGACCTGGCCGGTGGGGCTCAGTGGTTGATCGTTGACCTATGAACCAGCAGGTCAAAGTTTGATTCCTGGTCAGGGCACATGCCCAGGTTGCAGGCTCGATCCCCAGTAGAGGACGTGCAGGAGGCAGCTGATCAATGATTCTCTCTCATCACTGATGTTTCTCTCTCTCCTTCCTTCCTTTCTGAAATCTATAAAAATATTTTAAATAAATAAATAAATACATACATACATAAAAAAGGTGGGAATATATCCACTGGAACATGGGCTCAATGAGTCCAGGAATCAAAGGCTTGCAGAGTAGTAGTTAAAGCCATGAAAGTGAAAGAAACTGCCCAGAGGGAACATAAAGAGAAAGGAGTTAGAGACTGAGCCCTGGAAAACTTGGAGTTCTAGGTCAGATGAAAAAAGAGATAAGGAAAATAAGCTAATAGTGGGGCTCTAGAAAGCAAAAGGAAATATTTTAAGGAGAGGGGTCAACTATATCTGATAATGCTGAGAGATCAAATGAAGTGAGGGCAGGCTGGGCTTACCAACATGGTGGTCACTGGGCAGCCTTATGAAGAGTAACTTCAGGGACATGGAAGAGAGAGTCCAGACTGAAGAATGTTGAGAAGTGAGTAGGAGGTGACAAAGTGCAAGCAATTCCTCTGAAAAGCTTTGTTGTTGGGAATGGGTAGACAGGACTATAGAACAAGCTGGAAGGAAAAGATTTTTAAGTGACCTCTCATTTCCTTATAACAATCAAATCAGGCAGATTTACTAAGGAGCTGTTGTTGTTTTTTAAAATTTGGGAAATAGCAGAACATTTGTGAATGTGGAAAAGGCTTCAGAAGAGAGTCAGTCCAAAGAGTCAGGGAAATGGAAGTTCACTAGTACAGCAAGTCCCTAAAAATTAAGAAAGCATGAGATTTGGGACATGGGTGCAAGAATTAGGACCCAAATCACTGATTTTGTATTTATAAGACTTTAATATAAAGTTTACCTCTACCTAAAGAAGAAATATGCACACATCCCTATTTTAATATTGAAGAAGCAGCTACAAAAGTGCAATGGATTCAGCTCACACAATCCTAAAATGTATCAGAGAATTCTAGAATACTAGAATTTGGTCACAGCTCTAGAAAAAAGAAGTTGTTTTAGAGTAGTGTCTAGGATTTATGAAGCATCTAACCTAGAAAGGTAATAAAGACTGAAAAGTTATAGCTCCAAAAAGTATTCAGATGCTAATGACAATTCAACCTAACTTTTGTATGATAAAGTTAATTTTAAAAAGTTCTTTCACACTCATATTCTTTTTATTTTTTTCCAGATCAAATGGTAGATTTATTGGCTGTCTGTCTCCGTTACACGAGGTGAGAACTTTCAAAGCCTTGTTTCTGTTTTGGCTTCCCTCTGTGTGGAGCCCAGGGACAGGCACAGACTGGCAGTGCACAACACAAGCAACTGCCACTGGTTCACTTTGCACAATGATTCATTCCGCAGGCTTAGGGCACTTTCTGTTTTCCCTTTCATAGCATCTTCCTCTTTTCAAACTCCTTGTAGATGGTGTTTCCCAGGTGTGCAGGTGACATGCTGACCACAACCCCTGCGCTCTGAAGGGCAGAGATCTCCTTTGCGCCACCTTTTCCTCCAGCAGTAATGGCGCCTGCGTGACCCATTCTCCTGCCGGGAGGAGCCGTTAACCAGCAATGAAGGACACCACAGGCTTGACTTTGGGGCCTGAATTACGTTGCTTCAAAAATTCTGCAGCGTTTTCTTCTGCCTTACCACCAATTTCACCAATCAGGATGATGCCTTCTGTTGCTGGGTCATTAAGAAAGACTTCTAGGCAGTTGATAAAATCTGTTCCATTAAAAGGATCACCTCCAATGCCAATGCACAAAGACTGCCCCAGTCCAACTTGTGTTGTTTGGTGAACCGCTTCATAAGTCAGGGTGCCAGATCTGGACACAATACCAATTCTTCCTTTCTTGTGAATATGGCCAGGCATGATACCAATTTTATATTCTCCAGGATTGATGACTCCGGGGCAGTTTGGCCCAATCAGCCTTGTCTTTCCCTGGCGCAGTATTTTGTGTTTGACCTGTACCATGTCCTGCTTTGGGATACCTTCAGTAATGCACACGACCAAGGGCATTTTCACCTCCACAGCTTCGTCAATGGCAGCAGCGAAAGGAGGAGGGACATAAATGACAGAAGCTGTGGCTCCTGTCTGTGCTTTGGCCTCCTTTACAGTATTAAAGACTGGTAAGCCCAGGTGCGTCTTGCCTCCTATCCCTGGAGTGGTTCCTCCGACGAGTTTGGTGCCATACGTTTGATGCCATACTCCAATGCCTGCTGGCTGTGAAAGGTGCCCTGCTTACCAGTGAAACCCTGACAAATAACCTTTGTATTTTTATCAACGTAGAGATGTTTCCGGGAAGCTACATAGGCACAATGCCGAATTCCATTCTGTTGCCAAGAGGAAGGAACGCGACAGGAGGACGGTGGCGAGCCCACTGCTACCGGAGGCCATGGTCGCGGCGGCGCAGCTGCGGTCACCACCAATGACCCACACTCATATTCTTTTGTTTGTTTGTTCGTTTTGTTAATCCTCACCTGAGGATATTTTTCCATTGATATTTTAGAGAGTGGAAGGGAGAAAGAGACAGAGAGAGTAACATCGATGTGAAAGAGACACATCAGTTGGTTGCCTCTCACACTCATCCCAACCAGGGCTGAGGAATCAAGCCTGCAACCAAGGTACGTGTCCTTGACCCACAACCCTTCAGCCCACAGCTGAAGTCTATCCACTGAGCCAAACTGGCTAGGGCCACACTCATATTCTTCTTCCACCTTTGAAATATCTTTATTTTTTAAACATAGGATCTAGAGCAGTGGTTCTCAACCATCCTAATGCCGCGACCCTTTAATACAGTTCCTTATGTTGTGGTGACCCCCAACCATAAAATTATTTTCGTTGCTACTGTTATGAATCGTAATGTAAATATCTGATATGCAGGATGTATTTTCATTGTTACAAATTGAACATAATTAAAGCATAGTGATTAATCACAAAAACAATATGTAATTATATATGTGTTTTCTGATGGTCTTAGGCGACCCCGTGAAAGGCTCGTTCGACCCCCAAAGGCAGTGATGGCGAACCTATGACACGCATGTCAGAGGTGATACGCGAACTCATTTTTTTGGTTGATTTTTCTTTGTTAAATGGCATTTAAATATATAAAGTAAATATAAAAAATATAAATCTTTGTTTTACTATAGTTGCAAATATCAAAAAATTTCTATATGTGACACGGCACCAGAGTTAAGGTTTTTCAAAATGCTGACACGCCGAGCTCAAAAGGTTCGCCATCACTGCCCAAAGGGGTCGCGACCCACAGGTTGAAAACCGCTGATCTAGAGCTTAATGAAAAAAATATATCAAAATGTCTGATTCCAGATAATTTTGAACTCTTGGGGAAAAAGTCTAATGGATCCAATACAGAAGAAATTTTAGCCCTAACCAGTCTGGCTCAGTGGAGAGAGCATCAGCCTGCAGACTGAAGGGTCCCAGGTTCGATTCCGGTCAAGGGCATGTACCTTGGTTGCGGGCACATTTCCAGTAGAAGGTATGCAGGAGGCAGCTGATTGATGTTTCTCTCTCATCAATGTTTCTAACTCTCTACCCCTCTCCCTTCCTCTCTGTAAAAAATCAATAAAATATATTTTAAAAAAAAAAAAAGAAGAAGAAATTTTAGGAAGATCTGAAATGACTGAGAGGGTGCAGATAAATGGCCAACAAGCTTGGTTATTAGCAAATATAAAGAGACATTATCATTTGTGTTTATAGGAAGATGGCTTTTAGTTGCTTGCTATACCTTGGGAGGAAGGAGTTAATAAATCAAAACAAATAACACTGCATCTGTGTAATATCTTTAAAATCATTCCCTGATGATGGTGGGAGAGGTTTACCATCCTCTGGGACATTTTGGACCAGATAATTCTTTGTTGTGGGAGACTGTCCTGTGTATTGTAGGCTGCTTAATACTATCCCTGGTCTCTAGCCACCATTGGCCAGTGGCACATGCCCTAATCCCAACCTCAGCCCAGTCATGATAACCAAACATGTTCCTGATATTGCCAAACAACCCCTGGAATTAGGAAGAGGTGGAGAATCACCTCCAATTGAAAACCACTGACCTAGATGGATTCACTGTGATTCTAGATGTGAAGGCAGGCAAGATAATCCTACAAAGAAAGTGGGGAAAGCTTTGACCTTACTTTTTTAATATATTTTATTGATTTTTTACAGAGACGAGGGGAGAGGGATAGAGAGTTAGAAACATCGATCAGTTGCCTCTTGCACGCCCCCTTCTGGGGATGTGCCAGCAACCAAGGTACATGCCCTTGACCGGAATCGAACCTGGCTGGGACCCTTGAGTCTGCAGGCTGACGCTCTATCCGTTGAGCCAAACCAGTTAGGGCTTAACCTTACTTTTTTCCAGGCAATAGTTGGCACAATCTTTACAAAAAGCATCTTACGTTCCAAAGACATGCAGTATGCACCAAGAAAAGCAGACTGAACCCAAGAGAACACACCTTACTACTTAGAGGGACTCTTTGTAACAGGTTCTCAAGACCAAGCAGTCAGTCATCCTTTTTTTCCCCTACTCAGTAACTGAAGTGACTGCCAAAATCATGCAGAAAATCAGACCCCACACTCTGGCTCCCACATGCCTATCAAGCCATCACTCATGTTTCTACTTTATGGGAGGGATTCTATGCTCCCTTTGGAAACGTGGCTCTACTAATGGGCTTAAGACAAACAAAGCCTGTACTACCCTCTTTTCAGGAGGACAGAAAACCAACCCTAAGAAGGCCAGGAATAGCCCCCAGTCAGTTGTATGCTGACAGGGCTCTTCTGATATCCCTTGAGAGAAGAGCCACTTGGCTCTTTGTCTCTTGACTTGTTTTACAATTATTTACTCTACCCACTGAAATCTGATTGGCTTTAGCACTCTGGGCTCAGTGGCATTATTCATCTTGCCATCACTCTGGTGTCAGAGAATCCTACACTATTTCTAAGGATCCAGGCTTGAGAAGCAATATTTTCTAAAAGTCTTTTCAAAGAGAATTCATTAAATTATTTTGACTTCACATGTTCTAAAAAAGAGATTTCATTGATGTCTCTCTCTCTCTCCCTTCCTCTCTCTTTCTAAAATCAATAAAAACATATTAAAAAATAAAAAATTTAAAAATTAAAGTATCTGTAGCATAGCCCAGAGTGAGCAGCTGGGCCTCAGCTGACTCAAGAAAGAGTGAAATTGTTGCAACCCAAAACCCAACCCCTGTTGAGGTTCCCACACTGCCTCCGCTAGACCATGATGAGGACCTTGAGGGAGAAGCATGCCTTAGTCCATGCAGCACAGGCGTGGCCCAGAGAAGCCTCTCTAAAAGTTTGTTGTGTCATAGAACAAAATGAACACTGCAGCACATTAACAATAAGATTATTTGTGTCAATCTTTGTAATAATCACTGGAATAAGAGATCCTTTATTTCTGTTCTCTACTAAGTAACTGCTTAAGAAACAAAAAACTTTGAACACTTAAAAATAAAACTAGTCTCATGGATCCTAATGGTTTCTATAGGCTCTCCCAATATTATCTTTTTAGCCCCTCTTTCAAAGCACAACTTATAAAAGGTTTTTAAATCCCCACATTGTTTACTGCTTCAAAAGCAGGATCAGAAAAAGGAGGGCACAGACCAACTTGATTTTGTAAAATTAAATTCAGAAGGAAAAAAAGGTACATGTCTAAGGTTTTAAGTCACTGTTACCCAATTCCTAATCTCCAGATCCAGGGGGAAGGTAAATTCAGGGGGTGAGATAAGGCCTCGGCTAAGCTGGCATTTATAAAACATTTTGGCAGTGCTCTGCCAGGCAGTCTATAATTAGTGAGTATGCATCAGAGGCTTAAAATGAACTCAGAGTTTCAGAAGCTGATAGCCAGTCCCCCCAAGCACTGAGCTGTGTAGCCATGAGGCTACTGTTGTCTAGAAAACATCGCTGGGTGCCTGCCACTGAGTGCACGTGTGCACGCACACGCCAGTTCTGAAGAATCTCTTTTTTTCAAAGCTCTAATGGCTTGACCTCAACACCTGCCACACTTCCTGAAGCCAGACAGGCTTGGGAGTTCCACTTGTTCCTCGCACGCGGCTGCACTTTCTAAGAACAACTGCACACACGCGAAGGCTGGCCAGCTGCCAAGGCAGGGGCAGCCCAGACGCTCTGGCCTGAACTTTCCCAGCGCTGTCAGGGCGGGATCCCACTATAAGCTGACTCATCGGCCAGCATGGAACCCTGCCAACCACCCAGCAGTGTGGGGGCTGCTGGCAACTCACAGATGTTTTGCTAAACCAGAGCAATCAGCTGGGAGGCAAGTCTGGGCTGGCGGCCAGGTTGCTGCTGTCGTGGAAGCTGGGCTTTTCTGATCCTTGTCCTATCTCTGTCACTTCCTCCCTGGAGATCTGAGGGAAAACCTCGGTGTGTCTCAGCATCTTCCCTCAGAGCAGGTCTGTACAGAATCAGCAAAGGTGGCACTGATATCATTAAAGAGCACCTGGAACCCAGGCTGGCTGCTCAGTATTTAGAGCGTTGGCCTGCTGACAAAAGGGTTTGATTCCCAGTTAACGACACGTACCTCAGTTGCAGGCTCGATCCCTGGCCCCGGTAGGTGCCAATGGGAGGCAACCAATCAATGAGTCTCTCTCACATTGATGTTTCTCTTCCCTGCTTCCACTCCCTAAAAACAATTAACGGGGGAAATAGAGGATTTAAAAAAAAAAAAAAAAAAAGAGCCCCTGGAGCACTACTACTAACCACATGCTAGCTCAGTTAATCCTCACGACATACTCCTGTCCTCCTATTCCCACAGCAGGCCTGATAGAAGTCCTTCGAATGAAAGAACTTTCGGTTACAGACTCTCCCCAGCAGCCCATTCTAGGCTCCCTACAGACTGTATCAGAATAATACATGAAAATTCAAAGTCTGTAAAGCATTACAGTGTGCTGTCATAAGTCAGGAAAGAGAAGAAAGGCCAGAAACCTTTTATTTTATTAATATTTTTTGCTAGCCCTAGCTGGTTTGGCTCAGTGGATAGAGCGTCAGCCTGTGGACTGAAGGGTCCCAGGTTTGATTCTGGTCAAGGACACATGCCTAGGTTGTGGCTTGATCCCCAGTAGGGGACGTGCAGGAGGCAGCCAGTCAATGATTCTCTCTCATCATTGATGTTTCTATCTCTCTCCCTCTCCCTTCCTCTCTGAAATCAATAAAGATATATTTAAAATATATATATATATATATATATATATATATATATATATATATATATTTTGCTATCTCTCTCATTTTACATTTCTTTTCAATTAACAAAGAAGGTGCCATCTTTCAGGCGTGAGACCTGTCAGGATGTGCTGTCCCCTAGTACACTCTGCACTCTCTTCTGCATGTGTTAGTCACTCTTGCACAATGTGGCACTTCTTTACCAATGAGCACTGGATCGCACAAGAGAAAAGGTATGTCAACAGGAGAATGACGTCGAAACCGGTTTGGCTCAGTGGATAGAGCGTCGGTCTGTGGACTGAAAGGTCCCAGGTTCGATTCCGGTCAAGGGCATGTACCTGGGTTGCGGGCACATCCCCAGTAGATGTGCAGGAGGCAGCTGATCGATGTTTCTAACTCTCTATCTCTCTCCCTTCCTCTCTGTAAAAATCAATTAAATATATTTTTAAAAAAACAAACAAAAAAAACCCAGGAGAATGAAAACATTATGAAGCCATAAAATGCCTTTACGCACCTTCTAAATTTTTTTTTCTTCTGTTGTCAAGTAAATTCACAAAATATTTAAATATCTGTTAGCAAGTTTGATAACTTCTGTAAATTTTTCATAAGGGTGTTATGATTGCCATTGCACAATCAGTGATTACAATAAAATTTCCCTTTTAAGCCACTAAAAAAATTTAAAAATCTGTGAGAAGACACAGGCTCAGAGAGATGAAGAGTCCTAGCCAGTTTGACTCAGTGGATAGAGTGTCAGCTTGCAAACTGAAGGGTCCCAGGTTCGATTCCGTCCAGGGCACATGCCTGGGTTGTGGGCTCAATCCCCAGTGGGGGGCGTGCAGGAGGCAGCCGATCAATGATTCTCTCTCATCATTGATGTTTCTATCTCTCTCTCCCTCTTCCTTCCTCTCTGAAATCAATAAAGAAATGTATTAAAAAAAAAAAAATAAGAGTCCTAGCCAGTGTGGCTCCAAGGTGGAGTGTCAACCTATGAACCAGGAAGTCATGGTTCAATTCCCAGTCAGGGCACATGCTTGGGTTGCAGGTTCAATGCAGGAGGCAACCAATCAATGATTCTCTCTCATTATTGATGTTTCTATCTATCTCTTCCTCTCCCTTCCTCTCTGAAATCAATAAAAATATTTTTTTTTTCCAAAAATCACAGGGTAGCCCTAACCGGTTTGGCTCAGTGGAGAGATAGTCAGCCTGCAGCCTGAAGGGTCCCAGGTTCAATTCCGGTCAAGGGCATGTACCTTGGTTGCAGGCACATCCCCAGAGAAATCAATGTTTCTCTCTCATTGATGTTTCTAACTCTCTATCCCTCTCCCTTCCTCTCTGTAAAATATCAATAAAATATATTTAAAAAAAGATCACACGGTAATAAATGGAAGAGATGGGAGTTGAACCCCACTTTGTTGGCTCTGGAAATCTCCTGCCAACACCGCTATTATAAACTCAGATGAACTGCACAGGTTCCTTTATACAAAGAGGCTGATTTTTCAGGTTCCAAAGAACTTTCCTTACGTGACTTCTAGTTGCCCGTGAAAATGCACAGCTTTTCAAAACTGATTCCTAAACAGCACCACTGGACCACATGAAGAATATGTGCTTATGGGGAATATGCAGATATTACTAGCTGTATCATGAGCTCCCTGCCTAAGAACCCATAAGTCACTTTACCTGGAACAACTTAACTTTGCTCCCATTCTTTGTGAGAGGAAAAATTGCTTTGAGGGTCAGAAAGAAAAGAGGAATTAGAATCAAAGGCTGGATTGAGAACAGATTCCATAGGCTCCATCTCCAGATATAATTCATTAGGACCCTGTAATCTACCTATATACATATATTATAAAATATATTTTTATTGATACTAGAGAGGAAAAGAGAGGGAGAGAGAGATAGAAACCTCAATGATGAGAGAATCATTGACTGGCTGTCTCTTGCACACCCCACACTGGTGATTGAGCCCACAACCCGGGCGTATGCCCTTGACCAGAATTGAACCCAGGACCCTTGAGTCTGCAGGTCAACGCTCTATCTACTGAGCTAAACCGGCTAGGGTTATATTTTTTTAAAGCTCCCTAGATGATACTAATGCTCAGCTATGTTTAAAAATCACAAGCTAGCCTTGGCTAAAATGGAAATTTTGAGGTCTGCCCTTTCCTGTGAAATGAAATCTTGTCTACAAGGCTCTTTGTTAGAAAACATAAACAATGCAAGTTCTTCTTATCAGCTACATTTAGTGGCAAAACAACAAAACTGTCTTTAAAAAGCATGATCCTCTTCCCTCCAAAAAAACACAAAAACACACACACAAAAGAGCAAGATCTTGGGTTAGCTTAGAGCTAAGAAACTGTCTTAGGCAAGATTGTTCTTTTACATTATTACTAGAAAAGCTGTAATTAGAGTTATGCACCTCATTTTTAGATATCCCTCTTAACTGTTGCAACCATATCCTTCCTTAAAAAAAAGAAAAAGAGAGAGAGAGAGAGATTCTATTGACATTCTTTTACTTCAAACTTGGAACAATCTATATGAGCAGTACCTTACACATTTCTTTGCTTTAATCAAGAAAACAAGTATGACGAAAAAATTTAAAGTCAGATGATGCCTAGGCTGCTGGTCACTGAAGTAGGGTGAGAAGGCACAGACTGGCACAGACCCTGTCCTTGACAGTCCAGTACCCCTCCCTGGCTAGCCTTTAGGAAGAACAAAGGACCCCCACACCAGAAAGACTGACCTGCTTGAGATGCTCATCCTGATTCCAGCCTGGCTGCCCGGCTGTGGAGACTGAAGGTGGGGCCTTGGCAGCATCTTTGGTATGGTCTTCTTGAGTTTGCTGTCCATGTGGTGGGAGCCCTGGTGCTGGAAGGAGACCAGATTTGGGTGCCACTCTGGGGTCTTGGCGAGCAACTTTCTGCCCATGAAAATATTTTGAAGCAGCCTGGGCCTCTTTCTCAGCCTCTACAATGCCATCATCCCCATCCTCATCTTCGAAGCCTCCCTCCTCTTCCTTAGGCTCTGAGTTTGCGTTGCTCCGTTCAAAAACTCGGGTCACTGCTGTGGCTGGAGGAACTCTGGCTAAGGGACCCAGGGAAGGGCTGCCAGAAGGCCGCCCAGGTGTGGCAGAAAGGAGAGTCTGTGTGACCAGCTTCTGGGCAAACAAGAACTGGGCTTCTCTTATCTGCTGTCCCTGCTTCTCTCTGGCATCCATTCCCAGAGGAGCTAGGTTTGGTGGCTGCTGCTGCGGTGGCTGCTGTTGCAGCGGTTCCATCAGGGCCTCAAGTGCTTCACCCACCGATTGGCATGGCTCTGAACCTGGGCACAGCCCAGCAGGCACACTGGTTCTAAACCTTAAGTGATTAATAGAAACCACAAAGAAGGAGAAAAAAGGGGAAAAAAAACAACTATGTAAAACAGGTATAAAAGGCTTTCTTTTCTCCAGTAAAGGGTGTATGAGTTCTGAACACTAAACATATGCTCTTAAATCTGAATTTTAAGATGAGTGAGTGGTGGGAATTTCAGGGTGGGTGGGTAAGTAGGGAAAGGTGTGAAGAAGAGGAACAGAATTTAAGAGGGGAATATGGGATGAATCTCAGTAGTGATATACTGCAGGTTTAAAAAGAAGTAAATCCAGACAAAATCAAGTCTATAAACAGCTGTGTTCTGATCTCTCTCCTTCAGCATTACAAAACAGTAATCTGTTTATTACTGGAAAGGCAACTGGTTCACACTGTACAAAGGGTTTCAGATTCATTTGATCCCCAG
The DNA here is from genome assembly GCF_964212035.1 of Myotis nattereri. Classification (NCBI taxonomy): domain Eukaryota; kingdom Metazoa; phylum Chordata; class Mammalia; order Chiroptera; family Vespertilionidae; genus Myotis; species Myotis nattereri. The sequence goes on from NC_138075.1 coordinate 110,479,783, forward strand.
TCCTGATTGGGGTGTGTACAGAAGGCAACCAATCTATGAGTTTCTCTCACATCAATGTTTCTTTCTTTCTCTATCTCTCCCTCCCCCGTTCCCTCTCTCCTTTCCACTCTCTCTAAAAATCAATGGAAAAAATATCCTCGGGTGAGGATTATCAACAACAACAAAAAGGTTGTGTGTATGAAAACCATAATAATAAAGGAAAAGAAGGGCTTACTTACAAAAGAGAAAATACTGCTTATGTTCTCAAACCCATTAGAGAAAGAAATTATCATCCAAGCTAGACACAGAGCTATCAGGCAGACAAAATGATTTCTTTCCATAGAAAAGAAGAATTAGCAAACTGCTCTTGAATCTAAACTTTTCAAATTTTCCAGATCAAACTGCCAGCCTGCTGTACAAGTGGGCTAGGCCATGACAACTGGACATTATAGCCTCAAAAAGTATCCAACTTCAACAACAAAAGAATGTATGCCCCCCACCAAGGAGGCAAGAACAAATGGGAGAATTCCTCTGGAGATTTTAAAGTTAATCGATTTAAAACAGGTATCAATATTACATAAAGAAGTTAATGGTTCTTTTTTATAAACAGCCAAGTAAATGCTTCACATCCCCTTTCTTTCTGATTCACTTCTACTATATTCTGTGACGAATACAAAAAGAAAAGTCTTTTAGGTCAAACGTATTCTGGGGACTGGTTCATCAGCCTTCTTACCAATCAGTCTCCAAATACACACCCCTGTTTTCCAGGCTCTCTTCCTCTCACTCCCCAGTCCCTTCTCTCCAAATCCCTACCCCCAATAATGGTCACTTGAGTTGTTTTCTCGGCAGGGATCCATAACTGAATGGGGATTACTCCTATGCCTGGGCAAAATTTAGGTGAACAGGGCTTGCAATATGGCGTACAATGTTATCATCACATGAAAGGAGAATGCACTGAACAAGTTGGGACTTGATATATGCATTGTTCCGTTGTTTTAGGATTGGGTGTAAAGGTTAAAAAAACTAAATGCCTAGCATCTTCAAAAATTCATGGGGAAGCAATCACATCCCCACCAATAAAAACTGCTTGAATTTATAAATATTTTAATGGGTTAGAGGAAAAAAAAGGTCTAATTTTTAAAGCTAGGCATAAAATAGAGATAAAAGTCGAATTTTCTGTTTATCTTAGAAGCACTGCTTTTGCCTTTTGTATTCTGAGAAAGAGTCAAATTCCAATTTGCCTCCTACACCTTTAATTCTCTCATAGCCCTTAGAAAGTGTGTCATGCCTGTAGCATAATTTCATTCTGCTTTAGCCCTTTTTATAGTGTAACAAAACAGAAAAAGATTTACACCCACATTAAATCCAGTTAGCTAAGGTATTCATTTAAAATAAAAACAATTTGCATCAAAGAAAATTAAACAAAAGAATAAAGGAAATAATTCGTTGACCATTTAAAATTTATTTATAATCGTTACAATCACGAGCAGGAAATTTTTCAACCAAGTCCTGCCAGTCACTGAACAAACTGCTTCTGGTGGCACCATCTTTTCTGTATGCTGTTCCCAGCAGAGGAGGATGTGTCTCGGCCTCTTTAGTAAGAATGAAATGATTTCAATACACACACCACCCCCCAAAAGCCCATCTTTCCCCGTTCCTAAGCAGCCAGTGGGCCCAAGCAACAATACCACCTACCTACACTGAGAAACTTGTCTCGGATATCTCAGCCACTCCATCCCTTCACACGGCCCCCTCCCCCATTTCCCCTAAAGTTCCCGGACCACCCGAAGCAACGGACTGTTCGCAGCTCTGAACCCTTCCCTCGACCTTCGCCGCCGCTTTCTCCAGCCTCGGTCCCCTTCAAGCCCCATCCCTCCCTCCCCGGTTACTCGCCCGCCCCGGTTCTTTATTGCCCCCACCCCAGCCCCAGCACTTTTACCTCTGCCAAGCCCTCCCCGCCAACCCGCGGGCTCTTCTCGGATCGCCCAATCCCACCTCTCGTCTCCTCAGTCCTGCGGGCCTTTACTCGGCTCATCCCTTTACCTCCAATCACCCTAATGGGCGCTGGGCGTCTCCGCTCTCTTCCCAGCACTCACTTTCCCGACGCAGCCCCGCAGCCCCCGCGCTCCTCCGCTGGCGCCTCCACGTCTACCCCTGCACACCTGCCTCCCTCTCCTCCCTCGGCGCCACCTGCTACAGCCCTTGCTCCCGCGCGGCGGAGGGACCCGGGCCCGCGCGGCTTACCTATGCCGGGCGCTCCAGGACCCGCAGCGGAGGAGGCGGCATCGGCTCTGGCCGCGGCGCGGCGGCAGCGGCTCGGACTGGTCCGCAGCCGGGGCCACAGCCGGGGCGGGGCCCGCACCGGAAGCGGCGCCGCGGGGCCCGCCTGTCGGCCCCGGGCGGGGGGAAGGGCGGGACCGCAGGGAATGGGGGGCGGCCTGAAGCCAGAAGCCGCCAAAAAAGGGATTGGGAGGGGGGGGGGGGCGGAGTCAGACGGAAGTGGCTTTTAAGGAAGGCTCCGCCCACCAAAGACGTGAGCGGAAGCGGGTCGGAGCTGGCGGAAGCTGCTGCCAATGGGAAAGCGCGGACACCCGAGAGAGCCGCGGAGAGCACTTCCGCGGGGAGTGGAAAGAGAGCCGGGGTTCCTACAGTTTTCCCTGCGCGTTTTCTGGGTGGTGGAGGCTGGTGTGGCGCGCGCGCAGCTTGAGAGGAAGGTACATAAAGGACAAGGAGTGTCAGTGTTTTCTGTTGCTTCGGTCCCCTTTCGGTCTTCCTCTGAGATTTCCGCTTTCGGATCAACTTTTCTCTGAGCCCCATTCCTTGGTGGACTGAGACCTGGCTGTCCTTTGGGGCATCCCTTGGAACCCCCTCACGTGGATTAGTGCCCTCACTTCCCAGGTTCCAAAGGTGGGGATTATGTGCCGAACACTGCCACCTCGTAAAAACCGTTACTTCTCCGACGCTTATTCTCAGGACTCTCCACCCACGGAACCGCCTCTGTCGAGAGCATCTACTTATTTGTGCATCCAGCCCCTTACTTTCTCTTGTCTCCCACCTTGATAATTTCATAGTCAATGTGTACAACACCTTTAACACCCATGCGTCATCTCTAGCGCCTTATATCCGCCTCCCAACCCCAGTCAAAAACCTGGACCTTATCACCAGAAACGCTATTACGTCAGGAATCAATAATTGGAACATCCCTCTGTCCAACCACAGCCTGATATCCTTTCAGCTTGATTGCTCAAGAACTTCACCAAAGCCCTGGCAGGTGTGGCTCAGTGGTTGGACGTGCCCCCTCCCCCCGACACACACAAGGGTCATGGGCTCGATTATCCGAACCCCCGGTCATCTCTCTTTGGCTCTTCTCCCCGCCCCCCCCCGCCCCCCCTCCCCCCCTCCCCCCGCCCCTGCTTCCCTCCACCCTCCCTCCCTCCCTCCCTCCCTCCCTTCCATTCTCTCTAAAAATCCACGGAAAAGAATATATCCTCAGGGAAGGATTAACAAGAAAAAAGAACTTCACCATAACTGTTGTGTGTTTTTCCACTTTATCAGGACTGCCAATCTGTTGAAAGCCTGCACTTAAGCTTCACTCTTCACTTCCCTCCTTATCCATCTTAGATTCAATGGTACAATCCTACTCTAATTTACCCTTAAGCCTGCCCAACACTCCTTTTTCCCCAACTAAGTCCTCTACCCTGGATGTACTAAAATGCTTCTCCATGCCTGTGCCTTATCAGAGAAAATTGTCCTGCTGAACAGATTGGCATCACTAAGTTAATAATTTCAACCTTAAATGGACTGTGAACAGTGCCTGGAAATTTCATTATATTTTTCTACTTAACTTGCTCTCCACTATCTCTGCAGATCTCTAACCCAACACTTACTGTACCCCTTCCTCTGATTATCTTACTGTACATATAAGTAACAGAAAATGTGGAATGCCCTAAAATCTAGAAATCTACATGTATTCCCATCCTGTCCTTTCTTCCTATAATTTATTCAATCAAAAATGTTCACTCAGGCCGAAACCGGTTTGGCTCAGTGGATAGAGCGTAGGCTTGCGGACTGAAAGGTCCCAGGTTCGATTCCGGTCAAGGGCATGTACCTGGGTTGCGGGCACATCCCCGGTAGGAGATGTGCAGGAGGCAGCTGATCGATGTTTCTCTCTCATCGATGTTTCTAACTCTCTATCTCTCTCCCTTCCTTTCTGTAAAAAATCAATAAAATATATTTTAAAAAAAATGTTCACTCAGCCCTAGCCGGTTTGGCTCAGTGCATAGAGCGTCGGCCTGCGGACTGAAGGGTCCCAGGTTCAATTCCGGTCAGGGGCATGTACCTTGGTTGCAAGCACATCCCCAGTGGGGGGTGTGCAGGAGGCAGCTGATCCATGTTTCTCTCTCATAGATGTTTCTAACTCTCCCTCTCCCTTCCTCTCTGTAAAAAATCAATAAAATATATTTTTTAAAAATGCTCACTGAACTCCCACTATATTCCAGGCAAGGCACTCATGTAGGTGCTTGTTGAGCACTGAACAAATAAGTTCCTGTCCTAAAGTATAGGGAGACAGAGAAGCAAATATGTATCTGCTATGAAGGAATATGTGCTAAGAATAAGAACAAAGTAAAGTTTGACAGTGGTATCAGGTAACTGGTATTTTAAATGTTTGAGAAGAACTCATTGGTAAGGGAATTTAAGCAGAAACTAGACTTGATGGGCGTGACCCATGTGGACAGCTAGGGAAAGAGTGTTCCAGACAGAGGTGACAGAAAATTCAAATAATCTGAGGCAGGAATATGCTTGACATGCTATAGGAATAGCAAGGAGACCACTATAATTGATAGAGAGTGATGGGGAGTTGGCAGGAGATGAAATCAGAGAGGGAGTCAGGGGCCCAGTCATCTTTGTAGGCCATGATGACATCTTTGGGTTGTTACCACTGAACTCACTTAAGAGTTTTTAGCATAAAAGTACCTTGATCAGACTTAAGTCTCTGAAAGGATAATTCTGTTGTGTGGAGAATAGACTGTGTGTGTGGCGGGGTGGGGGTGGGGGTCGGGTAAGTGTGAAGCACTAGTCTTGAGAAAAGATGATGGTAGCCTGAACTAGATGACAGCAATGGGGTGGTAAGAAGATTTTAGGTGTGTTTTGGAAGGCAGCTATGCTCACCACTATACCACCAACGCAACTTTTTAGGTGTGTTTTGAAAATCCATCAGAATTTGCTAATGGATTGGATGCACAGGTTAGAAAAGAGTCAAGGATGATCCCAAGGTTTTTGTCCCAAGTAACTGGTAGAATAGTGATATCATTTATTGACCCAGGAAATACTATCAGAAGCTGATCCCAATGGAATAAAAAGAAAGTACTGATGTACCCAACAACTTAGGGTTATAACAGCAGACATTATACTGATGAAAGAACCTAGTCTCAAAATGACACTCTTGAAAAGATTGAAATGGTAATGATGGAGAATAAGTCAGTGGTTGCCAGGAGTTAGGAGTGGAGGAATGACTATGAAGGGATAGTATTATAGGGTTTGGGGTGGTGGATCTCTTCTGTACCCTGATTTTGGTGACAGTTACATGAATTCACACATGTTAAAATCAATAGAACTATACAACAAAAATGCAATCAATTTTATTGTATGATAAATTTTTTGTTTTTAGCCAACTCTCATGTATGCTGCAGTTTCTCTTCCCAATTCTCTGGGCTTTTCCTTTAACCTTTTACAATATTGGATCTTTTCATCAGTATTCAAACAAGGTCTAGTTTAAACCATCTTTTGCTGAAAAAATAACAAACAAACAAAAAACCACCTCCAAATAAAACAAAACACCTGGCCCTGACCAGTGTAGCTCAGTTGGTTGGGCATTATCCTGTGCACCAAAGTTGCAGGTTCAATTCCCAGTCAGGGCACAGGCTGGTGTTGAGGGCTCCATACCATATTGGGGGTGTGCAGGAGGCAGCCGACGATATTACACTTTCACATCAATGTTTCTCTCTCTTCCTCTCCCTTCCTCACTCTCTAAAAAGCAATAAACTATTCTTTAAAAAATAATAAAAATAACACCTGTCCCTTGACCCCATATTCTGTGACTTAAGCCTTATTTCACTATTCCCCTTCCTAGCAAAACTTCTAGAATTACTGTTCTCAATGCAGCCCAAATGATCTTATCTCCCTCGTTCCTAAAATGTTTTATGTCTTCCCATTGCTCTTGGGATCAAGACCTAAATTTCTTCATGTAGCCTATAGAGCCCAAGCCTCTGCCTACCTCTAGTTTTATCTTTGCCTAAGGCAGTGATGGCGAACCTTTTGAGCTCGGCGTGTCAGCATTTTGAAAAACCCTAACTTAACTCTGGTGCTGTGTCACATATAGAAATTTTTTGATATTTGCAACCATAGTAAAACAAAAACTTATATTTTTGATATTTATTTTATATATTTAAATGCCATTTAACAAAAATCAACCAAAAAAATGAGTTCGTGTATCACCTCTGACACGCATGTCATAGGTTCACCATCATTGGCCTAAGGTATAATAGAAGACCCAAGAGAGCAGCCTTATTAGATGAACTCAGTAGTTAAATCAGAAGAGCCTCCACCCACTTCATAGAAATATGTTTCAACCAGAGATATACACCCATTCTGGTCACAAGGAATATCATTTAATCTCTCTACTTTGGCTGCCAAGGTATGGTAGATTAAACAGAAGAGCCACAGTACAGCATGTCCTTGAATAACATTTTATTATAATGTTGTTGAGGTGCTGTGGGACCTTAACTCTTGCTTATATCAATTAGCTTATGGTAAAATTGGTTTAGCTATATGTTGTTTCACTTAAAGTCACAGAACCTATTAACATTAATTATTGTATTTTTTCAGTTTTTTCCATCAAGAGGCTGAGTCTATTTCTCCATTCTCTGAATCTAGGATTGGCCATGTTACTTGGCTTGTTCTATGGGACATTAGCAAATCTGATATGAGGAAAGTCTTAAAAAATGCTTACAATTATGACTTGCTCTCTCGTACTGCTGGGAACTCTTGGACCACCTTGTGAAAAACTCCTGCTAACCTGATGGATGATGATACACATCATCCCATCTGACAAATCAACCGCCAGATGAGTGTGGCCCCTTTGATCAACTAGCCTGCCAACCACCAGGTATGTGAACCAGGCCACTGTAGATCTTTTAGGCTCTGCTAGGCTGGCCCAGAACAATAGAAACCCCCAGAGAACCCACAGAACAGTGACAGATAATGTTTATTGTTTTAAAGTTAAACCAGTAAGTTTTGAGATGATTTGTTTTGAAATCAAAGATAACTGCTTCTCAAGACATTTCTTTGCATCTATTGGACTATTTTCTTTGGGTATACTTCTTGGAGCCACTGAGCACCTAAAGAAGAGAACTGCAATGCATCATCATCATCACATAGTTGGCATATGTTACCTTAAGTTCCCCCATCAGATTTATCATACATAGTTTTCCTTATTTATAACAAGGATGATCATACACATTGTGTTTGTTGCATTTCAACTTGTTCAGTAAAAGTAGTATTTGCAGGTCTTAAAAATGGCAGTGGAGTAAGTGGAAGCTACACTGACACTCTCCCAGGACCAAACTGGAATTACAACTAAAATACAGAAAAACCACCCTGAAAAAATCAACTGAAGTCTAGCTGGAGAGAACACTGAAAACCAAGGATGGAAAGTTGAGACCACATAGAGCCTGGTAGGAAGTAGAGACTGGTAGGAAGTCTTAGCTGTGAGGGGTTCCTGCTGAGAACCCTGGGGTCTAAACCCCAAGCTGGGCTCCCCAGCCCACAGAACTGGAACTGAGAAAGGTGGCCACAGGTCATATGGCTGTAAAAAGCAGCACTGTTGCTATCTGCCAGCTAGAGATGGCTGGAAATGCAGGCACCCTCTTAAAGGGCCAACATGCAAAATTTTGTGTGCAGCCACTCACCTTGGGCTCTGGCAGAGGGAGGGCAGAGTGGACTGGAGCTATGTGAGGAGAGTCTAGGGCAGTGATGGCGAACCTATGACACGAGTGTCAGAGGTGACACGCGAACTCATTTTTTTGGTTGATTTTTCTTTGTTAAATGGCATTTAAATATATAAAATAAATATAAAAAATATAAATCTTTGTTTTACTATGGTTGCAAATATCAAAAAAATTCTATATGTGACACGGCAGCAGAGTTAAGTTAGGGTTTTTCAAAATGCCGACATGCCGAGCTCAAAAGGTTCGCCATCACTGGTCTAGGGCTAGCGGCTCTGGGGTTGGAGCTTGGAGGGCAGCCACCCCAGAGTCCTGTGCTGAGTCATTCCCTCACACTGTGGAGGACATCTTTCTCCATGGACCTTTGCTATTCAGGCACTTTTTGCTTGGGGAAAAGGCACTTGCCCCACCCTGTTGGAAGACCTCAAGCTCCACCCTGTGGTCAATAGTCTGAGGCTAATCAAGCCTGGATAAAATCAGACTGAAGGCAGAGGTAGATCTCTGGAGGCTTTGAGTCTTTGCTTGATCTCCTTATGGGCCTGGGGCTAGGAAAAGCAGATCCTAGTGCACATCTTGGTTCTTTCCAAAGACACTCAGCCCCAGCAGAGGGAGTCACAAGCTGTGGATTGCTGATAGCTCCAAAGAGGGTACTCAGGGCCAATCAGAAAAAGAGTCTGACATTGTCTTGCAGTAGAGATGGGGAGTCATAGCAGAGCTACCAAATACATAGACACAAACCCAAAAAGGCAACCAAAATGGGGAGACAAAAAAAAAAAGAAAGAACGAATAAGCGATTTCTCCAGAAGAAGAGATAAACAAAATGGAGATAAGAAATTTATCTGATACAGCATTCAGAATAATGATGGTAAAGATGTTCAACAGCATGAGTTACTATTTCATAGTAACTATGAAATAAAGAATGACTTAGAACTAATAAAGAACACATGGGCGGGGGGGGGGGGGTGGGGGGGGGAGAACACATTGGAAGGAATACACAACAGATTAGGGGAAGCCAAAGATCGGATCAGTGAATTAGAAGACAGGGTAGAAAAAAAATTAATCAGAGAACCAAAAAGAAAAAACAATTACAAAACAGGAGGACAGTTTAAGGGAGCTGTGGAACAACATGAAATATAACAATATTCACATAATAAGAGTGCCAGAAGGAGAAAAAAGTAATTGAGAACTGTTTGAAGAAATAATGGCAGAAAACTTCCCTAACCTGATGAAAGAAAAAATCACACAAGTTCAGGAGGCACAGAGAGTCCCAAGCAAGAAAAACTGAAACAGACCCATGCCCAGACATATTATACTTAAAATGCCAAAAATTAAAGACAGGGAATCTTAAAGACAGCAAGAGAAAAGCAATTTGTTACCTACAATGGAGCTGTCATAAGGCTGTCAGCTGATTTCACATTAGAAACTCCATAGGCCAGAAGAAATGGCATGAAGTATTCAACGGAATAAAAAGCAAGGATCTGAACCCAAGATTACTATATCCAGCAAGGCTATCATTCAAAATAGATGGTGAAATAAAGAGCTTTCCAGACAAACAAAAAAGCTAAAGGAATTTATCACTACCAAACCAGCATTGCAGGAAATGCTAAAGGGACTGCTGTAATGAGAAGAAGAAATGGAGAGAGAAACGGAGGCATACAAAATAAAAATGGCAATAATAGTCTTAAATGTAAATGGATTAAATGCATCAATCAAAAGACATAGGGTAGCTGAATGGATAAGAAATCATGACCCATATATATGCTGTCTACATATGTCCTGAGACCTACCTCAGGACAAAAGACTCACACAGGATGAGAGTGAAGGGATAGAAAAAGTTTCCATACAAATGGAAATGAAATAAAAGAGCTGGGGTTTCAATATTGATATATGACAAAATGGACTTCAAAATGAAGGCCATCACAAGAGACAATCAAGGTCACTATATGCCCTAGATGGTTTGGCTCAGAGGATAGAGCATTGGCCTGTGGTCTACAGGGTCCCAGGTTCAATTCTGGTCAAGGGCACATGCTTTTGGGGATGGCGGGCTCAATCCCCAGTGTGGGGCATGCAGGAGGCAGCCAATTAATGATTCTCATCATTGATATTTCTTTCTCTCTCTCCCTCTCCCTTCCTCTCTGAAATCAATAAAAAATATACTTTTAAGAAAGGTTATTATATAATACTAAAGGAATCGATCCAACAAGAGGATATAACCGTGTAAACATATTTGCACCCAATATAGGAGCACCTAAATATATTTAAAATTTTCTAGAGGACTTTAAAGGAGAGATCGACAACAATGCAGTCATGGTAGGGGACTTTAACAACCCTCTGACTTCACTGGATTGATCTTCCAGACAAAAAATTAATAAGGAAACAGTGGCCCTAAAGGACACACTGGATCAGGTGGATTTAATTGGCATTTATAGAACATTTCACACCAAAGCTGCAGAATATACATTCTTCTCTAGTGCACATGGGTCATTCACAAAGATAGACCACATGTTAGGACACAAAACAAGTCTCTACAAGTTCAAGAAGATTGAAATAATATCAAGAATTTTCTCAGATCACAGTGGAATGAAATTAGAAGTCAACTACAATAAAAACATTAAAACACATGGAGGCTAAATAGCATGTTATTAAACAATAAATACATTACCAATGAGATCAACAAAGAAATCAGAAAATTCCTGGAAACAAATGATAATGAACACACAACAACCCCAAATCTCTGAGACACAGCAAAAGCAGTCCTGGGAGAACCAAGATGGCGGCATAGGTTAACGCCGGAGTTTGCTGCTTTGAACAACTACTTCAAAAGTGAAACCAAAAAACGGAAGGGACATCACCCAGAACCACAGGAATGCTGGCTGAGTTGAGTCCTACAACTAGGAGGAAAGAGAAACGCATACGGACACTCAGAGGAGGCGCAGTGCTGAAGTCAAATTCTGAGGTGCGGAGTGCGCGGAGCGGGCTGGCAGCTGAGGACGCAGTTGGCGTTTTCAATCGGGAGGGAGTCGCAGACTCTGAGCTCCAGATACGGGCGAGTCTTTAGGGACCCAGACTCAAACGGGAGAAGCGGGACTGTCTGGCTTCGGTCAGAGCCAGTGCAGCTTTCTCTCCGAGGTTTGCAGCCGTTGCTGGGACTCAGAGAGGCAGAGCCCCTGGGGACAGGACTGCTCTCTCCGGCCCACCCTATTGATCCTGTGCGACCCACCCCGCCCAAGCCCTGCACAGAGGCATTTGCCGGATAGCCTCAGGCAAAGGCTAGATTAGCATCTCCCTAGAGGACAGAAGTTCTCTCACTGCAGACACAGCTGATTCTCATAGCCACTTGGCCTGGAGGTCAAACCCTCCCTGGAATTAGCTACAACAATCAAGATTTAACTATAAGACTGCGAACAAAGACCACTAGGGGGTGCACCAAGGAAGCATAACAAAATGCGGAGACAAAGAAACAGGACAAAATTGTCAATGGAAGATATAGAGTTCAGAACCACACTTTTAAGGTCTCTCAAGAACTGTTTAGAAGCCGTCGATAAACTTAGTGAGATCTACAAGAAAACTAATGCGACCCTCGATCTTATATTGGGGAACCAACTAGAAATTAAGCATACACGGACTGAAATAACGAATATTATACAGACTCCCGACAGCAGACCAGAGGAGCGCAAGAATCAAGTCAATGATTTGAAATGCTAGGAAGCAAAAAACACCCAACCGGAAAAGCAAAATGAAAAAAGAATCCAAAAATGCGAGGATAGTGTAAGGAGCCTCTGGGACAGCTTCAAGCGTACCAACATCAGAATTATAGGGGTGCCAGAAGATGAGAGAGAGCAAGATATTGAAAACCTATTTGAAGAAATAATGACAGAAAACTTCCCCCACCTGGTGAAAGAAATGGACTTACAGGTCCAAGAAGCACGGAGAACCCCAAACAAAAGGAATCCAAAGAGGACCACACCAAGACACATCATAATTAAAATGCCAAGAGCAAAAGACAAAGAGAGAATCTTAAAAACAGCAAGAGAAAGAAACTCAGTTACCTACAAGGGAATACCCATACGACTGTCAGCTGATTTCTCAACAGAAACTTTGCAGGCCAGAAGGGAGTGGCAAGAAATATTCAAAGTGATGAATACCAAGAACCTACAACCAAGATTACTTTATCCAGCAAAGCTATCATTCAGAATTGAAGGTCAAATAAAGAGCTTCACAGATAAGGAAAAGCTAAAGGAGTTCATCACCACCAAACCAGGACTATATGAAATGCCGAAAGGTATACTTTAAGAAGAGGAAATAATAAAGATTAGAGCAGAAATAAATGAAATAGAGACTGAAAAAACAATACAATAAAAAATCAATAAAACCAAGAGCTGGTTCTTTGAAAAGGTAAACAACATTGATAAACCTTAAGCCAGACTTTTCAAGAAACAGAGAGAGGACATAAATAAATAGAATCAGAAATGTAAATGGTGATGTAACATCTGACACCACAGAAATGCAAAGGATTGTAAAAAAAAAAAATGAAAAACTATATGCCAACAAGCTGGACAATATAGATGAAATGGGAAAATTCCTGAAAAAAATACACTCTACCAAAACTGAATCAGGAGGAATCAGAAAACCTGAATAGGCAAATAACAACTAATGAAATAGAAGCAGAAATTAAAAAAAAACTCCCAGCAAACAAAAACCCTGATCTAGATGGCTTCATAGGGAAGTTGTTGTTTTTTCTTTCTTTCTTTCTTTCTTTCTTTCTTTCTTTTTTTTTTGGTTTGTTTGTTTGTTTGCACAGTGATATTTGCATTTATTTAACTTTTAAAAAATATATATATTTTATTGATTTTTTACAGAGAGGAAGGAAGAGGGATAGAGAGCTAGAAACATCCATGAGAGAGAAACATTGATCAGCTGCCTCCTGCACACTCCCTACTGGGGATGTACCCGCAACCAAGGTACATGCCCTTGACCGGAATTGAGCCTGGGACTCTTCAGTCCACAGGCTGACCCTCTAGTCACTGAGCCAAACTGGTCAGGGCCATTTATTTAACTTTTAGAAATAAAATTTTTCTATCTCATTCATGATTGAACACATATTTTGCTTTAAAATTAATAGTCACAATTAAAGAAACAATGGTTTATTTTTCTAATCAAGTGACTAAGCTCCTGAATCATAAAGACTCAACAAATGTTGCATCTTACTATTTTGATTGGACAATAAGACCTTCTATTTTGATTATCCCTGGTAAATAGCAATTTTGTTTCTCCAGTGGTTTCCATTTGCCACAGTCATGACAGATGGTAAACATGGTGGCTACTGCTTTCAGGGGATTCTATCAGATGAATCCTCTCTTCCAGTGCAAAGCTATTGGCAACCTTTCAGGGAAAGTCCACCCATCAGGATGTCTCTATGGTGGCTGGCCAAGGAGTCCTGCTTTGGATGCCAGGGCTTCATTCTGCTGAATATGATATTCCTTTGCGTCATTTTTAAGTATTTCTGTAAGCAATATTCTGAACAGGCAGTCTCTTCAGGTTTTACTTCTCTTGTTGTGAAGTGTTTAACACAGTCCAAAAAGCAGGTTTCTGTAAGTTCTTTAAACTTTTATTTTCAGGTTCTGGAATTTGTGCAGCCATATTCTTTTGGTACCTCTATTAGTTACCTTTTCTGATGCACGAGTTTCCTTTCTGTTCTGGAAAAGTAGTTGTCCAATTTTTGCTTGAATGTCTCCAGTGAGGCCTTATATCTCATTGAAGCACAGGCTCTCTCTCCTGACAACAGTAACAGGTGGGGGACTGCTCTGCCAGTCTTGTCCGGGGGTGGAGGGTTGGGGTCACAGCGGGTGCCTCCGTTGCTGGAGCTTCATAGGGGAGTTTTACCAAATATTCAAAGAGGAACTAACACCTATACTCCTCAAACTGTTCCAAAAATTTCAAGAAGAAAGAACACTTCCAAGCTCTTTTCATGAGGCCAGCATTATTCTAATTCTAAAACCAGAAAAAGACACCACAAAGAAAGAGATTAGAGGCCAATATCCCTGATGGACATAGATGCTAAAATCCTCAACAAAATATTAGCAAATTATATCCAACAGTATATTAAAAAGATCATACACTATGACCAAGTGGGATTTATTCCAGGGATGCAAGGCTGGTACAATATTCACAAATCAACAAATGTGATACATCACATAAACAAACTGAAAGACAAAACTCACCTGATCATATCAATAGATACAGAAAAAGCATTCAACAAAACCCAACACCCATTTTTGATGAAAACTCTCAACAAAGTGGGTGTAAAAGGATCATACCTCAGCATAATAAAGGTCATATATGCCAAATCTTCAGCGAACATCATGCTCAATGGGCAAAAACTAAAATCATTTTCTGTAAGAACATGAGCAAGACAGGGTTGTCCAATTTCACCACTCTTATTCAACATAGCACTGGAAGTCCTAGCCACAGCTATCAGACAAGAAGAAGAAATTAAAGCCATCCAAATTGGATGTAAAATTCTCGCATGCACAGATGACATGGTATTGTACATAGAAAACCCTAAGGACTCCACCAAAAAAACTACCAGATTTAATAAATGAATTTGGCAATGTAGCAGGATACAAAATCAACACCCAAATATCTATGGCTTTTTATACACCAATAATGAATTCTCAGAAAAAGAAACTAAACACACAATCCCATTTACCATTGCAACAAAAAAAATTAAGATACTTAGGAATAAACTTAAACAAGGAGGTAAAACACTTGTACTCAGAAAACTACAGGACATTGAAAAAGGAGATATAGGAAGATATAAACAAGCGGAAGCATACACCATGTTCATGGATTGGTAGAATTAACATCATTAAAATGTGCATACTACCCAAAGTAATCTACAGATTCAATGCAATCCCTATTAAAATACCAACAGCATATTTCACAGATCTAGAACTAATACTCCAAAAATTTATAGGGAAACAAAAAGGGCCCCAAATAGCTGCAGTAATCATGAGAAAGAACAAAGTTGGAGGGATCACAATATCACATATCAAATTATACTGCAAAGCCACTGTACTCAAAACAGCCTGGTACTGGCACAAGAATAGGCATATAGATCAATGGAACAGAACAGAGACCTCAGAAATTGACTCAAGCCATTACACTCAATATTTCACAAAGGAGGCAAGAACATTCAATGGAGTTAAGACAGTCTCTTCAATAAATGGTGTTGAGAAAATTGGATAAATACATGCAAAAAAGGAAACTAAACCACCAACTTACACCATACCTAAGATTAAACTCAAAATGGATAAAAGACTTAAATGTAAGTCGTGAAACCATAAAAATCCTAGAAGAAACCATAGACAGCAAAATCACAGACATCTCTCGTATCAATATGTTTACGGCTACATCTCCTAGGGCAAAGGAAACTAAGGAGAAAATAAACAAATGGAACTACATCAAAATAAAAAGTTTCTGCATTGCAAAAGAAACCATCAACAAAATGAAAAGGCAGCCCACTGTATGGGAGAACATATTTGGGAATAATACACCTGATAAAGGGTTACTATCCAAAAAATATAAGGAACTCATACAACTCAACAAAAGGAAGACAAACGGTCCAATTAAAAAATGGGCAACCCTAGCAGGTTTTGCTCAGTGGATAGAGCATCGACCTGTGGACTGAAGGGTCCCAGGTTCGATTCCGGTCAAGGGCACATGCCCGGGTTGTGGGCTCAATCCCCAGTGTGGGGTGTGCAGGAGGCAGCCAATCAATGATTCTCTCTCATCATTGATGTTTCTATCTCTCTCTTCCTCTCCCTTCTTCTCTGAAATAAATAAAAATATATTTTTAAAAAATGTGCAGAGGACATAGACATTTTTCCAAAGTGGACTTACGGAAGGACAGGAGACATATGAAAAAATGCTCAAAGTTACTGATCATCAGAGAAATGCAAGTTAAAATGGCAATGAGGTATCACCTCACACCTGTCACAATGGCTACCACCAACAAATCAGCAAATGACAAGTGTTGGCAAGGATGTGGAGAAAAGGGAACCCTCAGTACACTGCTGGTGGGAATGCAGACTGGTGCAGCCATTATGGAAAACAGTATGGAGTTTCCTTAAATAAGGAATCTATATCCTAAGAAATATATTCTAAGAAACCCAAAGCACCAATCAGAAAAAATGTATGCATTCCCTATCTTCATAGCAACACAATTTACAATAGCTAAGATCTGGAAACAGCCCAAGTGCCCATCAGTAGATGACTGGATAAAAAAGCTGTGGTACATTTATACCATGGAATACTACACAACAGTAAAAAAGAAGAATCTCTTACCCTTTCAGATAGCGTGGAGGGACCTGGAGACTATTATGCTAAGTGAAATAAGCCAGCCAGAGAAAGACAAGTTTCACATGATCTCACTCATATGTGGAATCTAATGAACAAAATAAACTAATGAATGGAATGGATCCAGAGACATAGAACCATGGAACAGACTGTGGAATCTCAGAGGGATGGCAGGGGGAGGGTGGGTGGGTGGGAAGAGGTCAACCAAGAATTTGTATGCATATATGCAAAATCTATGGACATAGACAATGGGATGGTGAAGGCCTGGGGTGAGAGGTTCTAGAAGGGGTCAATGGAAGAAAAGGGGACATATGTAATACTTTCAACAATAAGTAATTTTAAAAAATAATATGTGCTTAGTTTCATTGATTTTATTTTTATTTTCTTTTTAAATATATTTTTATTAATTTCAGAGAAGAAGGGAGAGGGAGGGAGAGATAAAACATCATCAATGAAGAGAATCATTGATTGGCTGCCTCCTGCATGCCCCCTACTGGAGGTCAAGCCCCCAACCCAGGTTTGTGCCTTTGACCGGAATTGAACCCAGGACCATTGAGTCCACAGGCTGATGCTCTATCCACTGAGCCAAACCAGCTAGGGAATTGATTTTATTTTTTTAAAATAAAGGTTGAATTATATAAATATTGGGTATCATTTGTATGTGTATTCTTATAAATTTAGTCTTTAATGTGTATATAAAAACTAAGAAACAACATGTAAATGGCCATATTATCCTATATAATAAAAGGCCAGAGGCATCACTACCAAAACGACCAGAGACCAGACCACCACGTCCCCTTGCAGGCTGGCCCCGCCCCCAAGGAAGCTGTTGGGGCAATCAGGCAGGCAGGCAGCAGAGTGGTTAGGGGAGATCAGGTAGAGAGACCAGTGGTTAGGGACAATCAGGTAGGCAGAGCCCCTCTTGCAGGGCTGGCCCCGCCCCCCAGCAAAGAAAGAGGGAGGCCCAGGCCAGTCAAGCCATCGCACCCTAGCCTGTTGTGTGCAGAAGGAGGCCACTGATGGCGGGGGGGGGGGGGGGGGGGGGCAGTGCTGCACAGATGGCAAGCAGTGGCAGCAACGGGGGGGGGGGCGGGGGAGGAATCCTGGATAGGCCCTGATCTCAGGCCAGGCCTCGGGACCCTACCCAAGGGGTCCCAGATTGTGAGAGGGTGCAGGCCGGCTGAGGGACCACCCCCCCATTCCCCACCACCCAAGTGCACAAATTTTCATGCATCAGGCATCTAGGTGAATAATATTAATCATAACTAGTGAAGGGAAAATGCCCTTAGTTTGTGTGTATGATAGCCAATGTTAATTATTGATGTAATTGTGGCCATCTTAATCATATTTAGTGTTTTAGCATGAAATGGTATCAATTTTGGAACTCAGGGAACATATAAAATGTGTTTGTTGAAATGAACGATGATTGCATTTTCAACTTGCATTGGCCCCACAAGATCTTTTTTAGAATTGATTACCCTGAGTACTGTCCTACAGTTACTTACGTTTTACTGCCATGGAAAATTAAAATGTAACCTGATGAGTAAGGTTTCTTCTTGTCCAGAGATTAAGGTATAACCTCAGGGAGGCTCAATTAGCATGTGTAACTCTGCTGACCAAATGGTATTAGCAGGGTAAAGAAAAAATGTGACAGACCAAAGGGAAGCCTGAAAGGGGGTGTATCAAGTCTACACATTCCTGAGAGGACCTCTTTCAGTGTCTGGTGTATTTTCCTGGGGATGGGGAAAGTGTGAGAAATGCTCACCTGTCCGAATTCAAATAATGGACTCAGAGACAGAAGTTTGGCGAAAATGAGACTTTTAATACATTCTCGAGAGCAGTTGTCTGTCCAATTGTACTGGCATACCTGGGGTAGCAAACACAGCTGATTTATTCAGTCCCTCCTCTGGATCCTCATTGGCTGAGTACTATGGCTGCTTCCTCATACTTCACCTAGGTCTTATTGTTTCCCATTGGGCCATTTAAAAATTGGGCTGAGGCCTTTTCTAGTTGCTTCCACCTTACCCTATCTAGTTGAGGCAGGTGCTTGTGGCGGAGGGGTCGGTTTCCACCGTGATGCTGGCCCATGTCCACAGTTCCTTGCTCTTACCTCCCTTCCTCCCTACGTTCTGTTTGCTCTGGGGAAATTCAGCAACAGTTTCCATCAAAAGTGGACTATGCTGGAGATGGACCACAGAGGCCCACTTCCTACAGGGGATATATGCCCATCAGACTGACTCCTGGATCCTTTCTTTCATATTTTGAATCAGGCAATTGGTATTTGGTGTCTGATGTTTTGAGTTACATGATGTGTCAGCCTCCACAAGCCGGTCAATCCTGGGGCTTCCTGGCAGTACGCAGCCAACATTCCCCTGCAGGTAGCTGCTCTCACTGCAAAGGTCCTTTCCAATTCCATGACTCTGGGATTTGCCAACATTCTGAAAACTACCTTGACTATATTACTCTTTCCCTTACCTGGGAATAGAAAAGGTCAGACCTCTAAGGCAAGTAAAAAGACTAATCCCAAAGTGACTCATCTTTGAAAACATTGGATCATTTCTTTGTCCTTGATATTTAATTGAAAGCTGTCTTTGCAAAGCTCCACCCAGATTTCTGTGGTGTACCCAGCACTCAGCTCTCCCACAGACTGCCAGGACAAAAGGGAGCAGGAGGCAGTGTAAGCCATCTGTCCCAGAGCAAGACATCCGCACAGGTCTGTGTCTCTGGTTGGGGCTCTTTGGGAGCCATCTGGCCCATCTGACAGAGCTGTTATAAACCAGACTTATAACAAGTGCTGGTGAGACTAAGGAGAGGGTGCCTGAGCAGTAAGCTTGGTTAGCAGGAAGAATCATGGGGACACATTACTGCAAATGTTTCCACAGACACCTCACATGCCCCGGGGCTTCACATCCTTCAAAAACCGTTACTTCTGAAACACCAGTCAGAAAGGACACAGACACCCCTTTATTCATAACAGCACAATTCATAGCTAAGATTTGGAAAGAGCCTAAGTGCCCATCAGCAGATGAGTGGATCAAAAAACTGTGGTACATCTACACAATGGAATACTAACTACCCTGCTACAAAAAAGAAGGAACTTTTACCATTTGCAACAACATGGATGGACCTGGAGAGCATTATGCTAAGCGAAATATGCCAGTTGGAGAAAGATAAATATCACATGATCTCACTAATTTGTGGAATATAATGAACAACATAAACTGATGAACAAAAAATAGATCCAGTAATGGAGAAGCATTGATCAGACCATCAAACTTCAGAGGGAAGGCAGGTGAGGGCGGGGTGGTGTGTAAGAGATCAACCAAAGGATTTGTGTTCATGCATATTTGCATAACCAATGGACAGGACACTGGGGTGGTGGGGGCTTGTCCTGGGGGGTGGGAATGGCCAGGGAGGGGTCAATGGGGGAAAAAGGAGATCTATGTAATACTTGAAATAATAATTTTTAAAAAACCGTTACTTTCACACACCAACTCTGAATGCTGAGTTAACAAGGATGGTAATATGCAAAAAGTTTGTCTTCTCTGAGTTAAAAAAAAACCCCACACAAAACAAGTCAATTTTAAGAGAAAAGCATAGAGAAGTTATGGAGATACCAGGCAAGGTGTCCTGGGAGAACTTCAGTGGAAAAAAGTTTCTTTTTCTTTTTCTTTTCTTTTTTTTTTTTAGGATCCGTTGTTTTGGTTTTTTTTAATGACTAAAATTAAGATCTACTATTTATAGCTCCTCTCTCTCTCTCTCTCTTTCTCTCTCTCTCTCTCTCTCTCTCTCTCTCTCTCTCTCTCTCTCTCAATTGCAGGCTCACCTCTTGCACAATTAAATCCTTTGCATGAGCCGCTGATGGGACTCATCGGAATATTAATCAAAAGCCAGTGAAGGGGGGCTCAGTCAGACTGCCCTTATGCAGACGAGCCATTTAAAAAACGTAGACTTTTAATCGATCTCAGAGAGGAAGGGAGAGGGAGAGAGAGAAACATCAGTGATGAGAGGGAATCATGGATCGGCTCCCTCCTGCACGCCCCCCACTGGGGGTGGAGCCGCAACCCAGGCATGTGCCCTGAATGGGAATGGAACCCGGGACCCTTAGTCCGCAGGCCGACACTCCATCCACTGAGCCACACCAGCCAGGGCCCCACACATTATAATATAAGCAAATTACATTTTAAAAAAATTCACCTGAGGCTGTGAGGGATCCTCACAGGACCATTCCCACCTGTGCGCCTATATTAACTTTCAGTGCTGACAGCCACTAACGCAGCCATTGGGATCTCGCCTGCACTCGGGTAACCATATCTTCTTTTCAGCCGGGGGTTGGGTGGGAGGGAGTGAACACCGTGATTTGAAAGGTGGGAATTGTCCTGGACACGCGGGGGATTGGAGCGGTTCCCTTTCCAGGCGACAGGGATGCAGACGCAGGGGACAGGGGCTGGGAAGCCGGGATCGCCTCTCCCCGGCCCCGCGTTCGCTCTCCGGGGCCGTTTTCCCCACAAGGATATTATTTTCTGGAGGGTCAGATTTCTGTCCTGGAGAGCCATTGGCCATTGGGGTCCAACCCCAGCAGGTCCAGGGGCCCCCAAAGGTGTGACGGAGTCAGCGAAGAATGAGGGACATGGAGAGAACGTTCAGTTGATCAGCAGCCTAGCCAGGTTCTAGCCAGGATCTCCAGCCGGGCTCTGTCAAAAGTTTCTTAAATAGAGTGTGGGAGCACTTGCTTCTGTTAGGTTTGAGGCTCATGGTGTCTTTATTGCCCCCACATAGCACATGCCACACAGCTATGCTCCTGTTGAAACTTAATGCTATTTTATCCCTGATTCTTAACTAAAGGAAACTGAATATGTGTATATACACTGAGTGGCCAGATTATTATGACCACCTGACGCTTGTAGGCAAATTAGCTATAATTTCACGCTGAAGTTGCTAGAGGGCCAGATCATAATAAATGTCTGAATAGCACAACATACCTAAGTATCGTTGCTGGTCAGGTTCATCCTATCATATTGATGGCGTATCCCAATGGAGATGGCTTCTTCCAACAAGACAATGCGCCATGCCATGGTGCTCGTACTGTGCAGGAGTGGTTTCAAGAACATGAGGGAGACTTTACCTTGCTTAGGTGGCCCCCACAATCACCAGATCTCAATCCAATTGAGCATTTGTGGGGCAAAGTTATAAGAGCCATCAGGCAGCTGGTTCCACAACCATCAAATCTCACAGAACTGGACAGTGCTATTCATCAGGCATGGTGTCAGATTCCTCACATCACCTTTCAACATCTCATGGAGTCAATGCCAAGAAGAATCACCACAGTATTGAAGGCAAAAGGTGGCCCAACGAAGTACTGATGGGTGGTCATAATAATCTGGCCACTCAGTGTATAAAAAATGGGAGTTCCTGATATTTTATTAAGGTGAAATATATTCAGTGCCAGAGAAGTTGAAAAGGTTGTTTATACACCAGGCCTTCATTTACTACTTTATAGCAAGGGCACATGTTGAATGCTTTGATTGATTCAAACCAATCTTAACACATGTTTTTAACCCTGCTGCAATTTCAGAGATTAACATATAACCTCATTTGGGAATCGGATTCAGAAATTTCATTGTTAAAAACTAAGCTGGGCCCTGACGGGTTTGGCTCAGTGGATGGAGCATCAGCCTGCAGACTCAAGGGTCCCAGGTTCGGTTCCGGTCAGGGGCATGTGCCTTGGTTGCGGGCACGTCCCCAGTGGGGAGCGTGCAGGAGGCAGCTGATTGATGTTTCTAACTCTCTATCCCTTCCCTTTCTCTCTGTGAAAAATTAATAAAATATACTTTAAAAACAAAAACAAAAAAAACTAAGCTGGATCTTTTCAGTCTTTCCAATTAAGGTGAAAATTTGATTTTAGAGTGCTTATAACTACCCTGAGATTATGTTGGAAGAGAATAGAGTGGATATAAAACTAACTGACCTATAATAATAATATCTTCCTGACCAATTCCCTTCCATGCTTCTCCTCACCCCCATCCCGGTCCACTGCCCCGCCCACTGCCGGTGGGCAAAATACTTAGCTTAACACTGTGGTCATCAAACAATCAGTTATTTCCTAATATGGACAGTTCAGCCCTCCAGTTTCATTTCTGGAATTCAAGTGTTAGGAAAATGGCATTTACATTTGTGTGTTTTCTACAATCCCTTCCCTCCCACCTCCTAAGGCTAATGAAGCCTGTGTTTGCTTTAACATTGATTATGGCATGTGCAATGACTGAATTTCCTGCATCTACAATATAGGATCAGCCCTGACCCAATACTAACCCCAATAATTTGATACAAAATTAAAATGGCCATAGCCGGTTTGGCACAGTGGATAGAGCGTCAGCCTGCAGTCGTGGGTTTGATTCTAGTCAAGGGCACATAACTTGGTTGCAGGAGGCAACCAATAGATGTGTTTCTGTCACACTGATGTTTCTCTCTGTCTTTCCCTCTTCCACTCTCCCTAAAAAAAAAAAAAAAAAAAAAAAAAAATCAATGGAAAAATATACTCTGGTGAAGATTAACAACAACAACAACAACAAACCCAAGGAAACAAAAATATTAAAATAAATTATCACAAAATTTGAGGATTCTCTTCTTAAAAAGAATGAAAAAAAAAATGGAATGATTTAATCTTTTGAAAAACATTCTCCCATCTTGACAATAAAGATAATTATCATACAAGACATGTCTTAACCATAGACTCAAATTTAATTTTTGCTTTCTTTGGTAATTAGAAAAAAATACATATTAAAGAAAAATCTAGGGGATTGGGAGTGGCCAGGGAGAGGTCAATGGGGGGGAAATGGAGACATAGTAATACTTTAAATAATAAAGATCTTAAATTAAAAAAATCTACAGTACTTATTAATCGATAGTTATCATGCACTAACACTTCACTTAAATTTTTATTATTTAATCCTCACAACATCCCCATTTTACAGGTGAGAAAACTAATACAGGAGTTAAGTAACTTGCTCAAGATTAAGTTGTATGTTATAGGTCGCAGAGCTGAGATTTGAACCCAGGGCTGTCTGACTGCAATTCATGCTTTTAACCACCATGTTATGTTTCTCCTATCAATGTAAATATTTGACTTGTAACTATTTGAGTTTATTTTTCAATATACACTTTACAATAGTGGGCCACAGAGAATGGATATGGTTGCATATTAGCTTTGTGATTTGGCTGAAAGAAGCTATATGAAGTCCTAAATTAAAGAGTAAAACCAGATCATGCTGGACATAAAGCTGACCTGTACCTTGCATTTGCAGAGTACCAACTGAAAGAACTGGAACACAGGACACTAGCAAAAAATTAGGAAGAACTGGATTATTCCCATTGAGGGCATGCTTCCCACTTCACTATAGCCAAGGAGAGCAACGGCTGAGAAAGGACTTGCCAGAGGGAGAACCAAGGAATAAAGAGAACAATGACAAGATAATTTTTCCTAAAGAGCAAAATTGGATTTAATCTAGAAACTTTCCAGAAAGGGAGTCTTCATAATGTACATCTACCAGGATTTTATAATTGCGTTGGACATGACTTGGTCATGTTTCCCATTCTCCCTTTTCCATTTCTTTCTCTTTTTTAAAAATTGATTTTAGAGAGAGAGGAAGGGAGAGGGAAAGAGAGAGAAACATCCATCAGCTGCCTCCTGCGTGTCCCCTGCTGGGGACTGAGCCCACAACCCTCAACCAGGGCATGTGCCCTGACTAGGAATCTAACTGGCAACCTCTCAGTGCACAGAAGGACACTCAACCAACTGAGTTACACTGGCCAGGGCTTTCATTTATTTCTTTATTTCTTTACTCCATGCCTGCCTCTCCCTTCCAACTCCATGGAAGTTACAGTGAAGCCACATGAAAGCTTTTAAACTGTTATTTGCAATAGTGCTGAATTTCTCTGTTTAACTGAAATATCTTAGTGTATCTTTGTTTCTCAAAGCCTTTTCAAATCTTTTCTCTTGCTGTTGGGGTTCAGTGTCTTCTCCAACCTTTCAAGGCCCCACTTTTGGACTCCTTATTCCTTTTAATTTCTGCTGCAAACCAGTATGTTCTTGCCTGAGCTTATCTCTTACAATATCTTGTTAAACACAGTAAGGAACAACCAACACACTCTAACATTCTGACTCGTGGTCCATAATTTCAGAATATCATGGAAAGAAAGAGTTGTGTGTGTGTTTTTAACCTTCCCAAGTATCCCTATTAAAAATGGACACCAAATAAATGAGTTTCCTGATATCTTGGAAATTGCTGTCATTAAGTAGAGGTTCATACTAAAAAGAATTAGAGGAAATACTGTAGCAGAACAAGCTACAGCAGAACATGCTTACAAGCTGCTGTCTGAAATCTTTAAACAGTGACTTCTTTTATTTGTTTGAAAAATTAAAAAAAAAAAAAAAAAAAGGAAATTTAAGCCCGGCTACTGGTGTGTCTCAGTGGTTGAGCATTGACCCATAACAAGCCCTGGTTGCAGGCTCAATCCCCAATTGGGGGTGTGCAGGAGGCAGCGAATTGATTGATGATGTTTCTCTCTCAATGTTTCTATCTCTCTATCCATCTCCCTTCCTCTCTCTCTAAAAAATCAATAATAAAAAAACACATTAAAAATCAAAGACATTTTGTCCCTAGCCGGTTTGGCTCAGTGGATAGAGCATCGGCCTGCGGACTGAAAAGTCCCAGGTTTGATTCCGGTCAGGGGCATGTACCTAGGTTGCGTGCACATCCCCAGTAGGGGTTGTGCAAGAGGCAGCTGGTCGATGTTTCTCTCTCATCGATGTTTCTAACTCTCTATCCCTCTCCCTTCCTCTCTGTAAAAAATCAATAAAATATATTTTTAAAAAATCAAAGACATTTTCTTATATAACCACAATGCAAATGCATCAAAATCAGGAAACTGACATTGATAAAACACTGTTATTCAACCAACAGACTATTTAGATTTCACTCATTGTCCTCCTTGTCTTCTGCAATAAATATTTTTCAGGTCCAGGATCCAATCCAGGATCACCTGTTGCATTTCAGCTGTCATGTCTCCTGAGCTGTCTTTCTTTCTTTTTTTTTTTTTAAATATATATTTTATTGATTTTTTTTTTTTTTACAGAGAGGAAGGGAGAGGAATAGAGAGTTAGAAAGATTGATGAGAGAGAAACATCGATCAGCTGCCTCCTGCACACTCCCTATTGGGGATGTGCCCACAACCAAGGTACATGCCCTTGACCAGAATCGAACCTGGGACCCTTCAGTCCGCAGGCTGACGCTCTATCCACGGAGCCAAACCGGTCAGGGCCTGAGCTGTCTTTCATCTGGATCAGTCTTAGTCTTTTTTTGTCCTCTCAACTTTGACATTTTGAAGAGTTGGGGCCAGTTATTTTGTAGAATGTCCCTCAATTTGGGTTTGTCTGATACTTCATTAGCTTCAGGTTATGCATAGGCGGCAGGAATACCTCAGAAGACGCTGTGTTCTCATTGATCCTACAGGCAGGAGATTGTGGCTTGTTCCCATATTAGCGATGTTAACTTTGATCCCCAAGTCCTAGACATGTCCTCTAAGTTTCTCTACTGTAAAGTTACTATTTTCCCCTTTGTAATAAATAACTAACCTGTGGAGAGATTATTTCACATTTTTTAAATATCCTGTTCCTTACAGTACTTTGATGGCTCTTGCTAGAATCAAATTATCATATGATTGCCAGATAGTGATTTTTAAACTCTATCATCCCTTCTGCATTTATTACTTAACATTTACTATAGGGTCTTTCCTTCTCCCTTATCTATTTATCTCTGTCAATATGGATCCATTAATTTTGATTTTATTCAATGGATTATAATCCATTACTACTGTTATTTTGATGGCCAGATTTAGCTAGTGGGAACTCCTTTAATCTGGCTTCTGTGCCTGACATTCTTTGAGCACATTCTTACTTCTGGCACAAGATGGAGCAGTCATTTCTTTAAAAAACAAATTGATAAGCCCTGGCTGGTGTGACTCAGTTGGTTGGAGGATTGTCCCCTACACCAAAAGGAAGCGGGTTCAATTCCTGTGTAGGGCATATACTCAGGTTGCAGCCCAATCCCTGGTCGGGTGCATGTGGGAGGCAACTAATCAATGTTTCTCTCTCTCTCTCAAAATCAATTAAAAAATTGACCACCCCCCCCCACACACACAGATAAGCCTATGGAGAAGCTCAAGAATTTCATCATATATGCACAAGATTGTTTGTAAGATCTATGAGGACAGCCTCCAGTAACACCAGAAAACTTCAAGTGGACGCTTACTACCACAGAGGGGAAAAGTTGGTCATGATATTAAGCACTGGTGGAGAAACAACAAAGGACATGGCCAGCGCATGCCTCACCTGTGAACAGTATAAGCCAGGAAACTTATAAAGGTGGGATTTATATTAGAACCGTGTCCTAAGGGACCCTCGGAACATCTCTGAAGAGACCTCACACAATTACTTCCCTTTACGAGTTAAGAATATTTATTGGTAATAGTGTGTGCACACTTTTCTTTTCTGGATGAGTTGAAGCATCCCCCTGTCAAAAGTTATAGCACTCACAGTGACTAAGAAACTAACAGTGGACTTTGTATTCTTACAACTGAACAAAAGCCAGGGGCTTGGCTGCCTACTACCGAGAAAGTCAAACTCATGAGGCAGGTGTTGGTGCAAAAGGAAAGAGGTTTTATTTAGGAGCCACACAGCCTGGAATGATGGACTTCCATCTCAAAGACCAATCTCATCTCCCTCTGTCTCAAAGATCATCCCTTTTCTTGCTCAAATTTGAGCATCTTATAAGGATAGGGAGGGAAGGGCTTTTTTTTTCTTCTTCTATTCACATATCTTTCTAGCTTTTGGCAGCTCAGTGAAAGAACTTCCCCCTGCCACCATCTTTGTCAATGGGGGAGACTCCCAGGCACTCTGACTGACTCCCTACTATAACAATTCCCTCCTTCAAAACTTTGGATCCTTCTAATCTTACAAGGGGAAATGGATAAAGATCTCATTTTCTGTAGTTTCATTCATCTGTCACAGGGCATAGTCTTACCTATCCCTGGCTCCGGAGATTCTTATTATGTACTAAAAGAAGAAGGGAAGCCTCACCCTAGCCAGTTTTTCTCAGTGGATAGAGTTTTGGCCCATGGACTGAAGGGTCCCGGGTTCAATTCCCGTCATGTGCACATACCTTGGTTGCAGGCTTGATCCCTGGCCCTGGTCAGGGCACGTGTCGGAGGCAACCAATCAATGTGCCTTTCTTACATCAATGTTTCTCTCTCTGTCTCTCCCCCTCTCTTCCACTCTCTCTAAAAATTAGTGGAAAAATATCCTCAGGTGAGGATTAACAACAGCAACAAAAAAGAATAAAGGGAAGCCTTTACGTGAGGGAGGAGGATTGCTGTCCTTGGAAGGCAGCATACACGGTGTGTAGAGGATGGCACTGCTGAACAAGCCAAGCTAGTAGACTGCTTCATATTTCAGGAGACGGTGTTGCCAGTGAGCTTCCAAAGTAAAACCTACTGTGTAGACAATCAAGTGTTCAGTGAGGGGTATGCCTAGTAGTACAGGGGAAATTGTAGTAAAATCAGAAACTGGAGAGACTAACAGATCCCCATGATCTAATCCTGAGCAGGGCTTTGGGTGGCACACCAACAGCAGAATAAATCTGCCAAGGAAGCCATTATCTGGGAAATGCGGAATAAAATAAAAAGTAACATTGTCAATTAGCATTGTCCCTTTCCAAGAGAGGCATTTTAAACCTCCTTCAGGAGTG
Organism: Myotis nattereri; assembly: GCF_964212035.1. Lineage (NCBI taxonomy): Eukaryota > Metazoa > Chordata > Mammalia > Chiroptera > Vespertilionidae > Myotis > Myotis nattereri. The sequence goes on from NC_138075.1 coordinate 110,507,927, forward strand.
CAGGTCCCGCTTTCCCTTGCAGTATCAACAGCAGCAACAAGATCAGAGTTTTCCTCAGGTGGCACCTGCTTTATCCATGTGTGATGGATCCAATGCTTGATTCCCGTGAGTTTTAGGGAAGAGTGTGTTGTCAGCAGGACATCATAGGGACCAGTCCATTGCTCAGCTAACTGATGTTCAGGACCTTGAGTCTTCCAGGTCTTTATTAGACTCTATCTCCTGGCTGGAACAAGTGTAAGGGCTCATCAGACAGGTAGATGGACCTGCAATGAGCAAACTTGTGCAAAATAGTTAGTGTCTGCCCTAGATGTTGTACATGTTGTTTGATTTTTGATTCGTGTTATAAATCTAAAGGGGGTGTCCCTAAAACAGGAACTTGGAAGGGTCTCCCATAAACTATTTTAAAGGGGCTTAATTTAAGCCCACTTCGGGGCACTAGCCTAACCCGGAGCAAGGCAATAGGGAAGGCCTAGTCCCATTTCAAATGTGTTTTCTGGCATATTTTTGCCAAGGTCTTCTTTATTGTATGGTTCATTTTCTCAGTCTTTTTGGTAGATTGGGGTCTCCAAGATGCATGTAGTTTCCATTAAATCTGTAATTCCTGTCCTATCTTCTAGGTGATTCCTGGAGTGAATAAGGGTCCAATGTTGCTTTGAATGCTGTAAGGAAGTCCAAACCTGGGGATTATTTCTTTGAGTAGAAATTTTTCTACCTTAGTTAGCTTTTCTTCTCATTTCTAGGGACATATGCTTCTACCCATCCAGAAAAAGTGTCTACAAAAAATAAAAAAATTTAAAAGTTTTCTAAGGTTTTAGACATGTGTGTAAAGTCAACTTGCCAGTCCCCAAGCGGGCATATTCCTTTATATTGTACTCCCTTTCCTATTGGGGCATGTTCTGTTTTAGGATTGTTTTTGGCACATATATGACAGGTTTGGATAATTTTTATATATATATTTTCCTTTTTTAAATCTCTTTTTTCCCCCATTGACCCCCTTCAGCCCACCTCAGGCCCTCACCACCCCATAGTCTGTGTCCATGGGCCATGCATATATGCATACAAGGTCCTTGGTTGATTACCTCCCACCCACCCACCCTGCCTCGCCTTCTCTCCGAGATTCTGCGCTCTGCTCCATGCTTCCATGTCTCTGGATCCATTCCATTCATCAGTTTATTTTGTTACTAAATTCCACATATGAGTGAGATCATGTGATTCTTGTCTTTCTCTGAGTGACTTATTTCACTTAGCATGATACTCTCCAGGTCCCTTCATGCTGTCTCCAAGGGTAAGAGAGTCTTCTTTTTAACTGCTGCATAGTATCCACGGTATAAATGTACCACAGCTTTTTTATTCACTCATCTACTGATGGGCACTTGAGTTGTTTCCAGATCTCAGCTATTGTAAATTGTGCTGCTATGAACATAGGAGTGCATACATTCTTTCTGATTGATGCTTTGGGTTTCTTAGGATATATTCCTAGAAGTAAAATCACTGGGTCAAATGGCAGTTACATATTTAATTTAAAAAATATTTTTATTGATTTCAGAGAGGAAGAGAGAGGGATAAAGAGCGATAGAAACATCAATGATGAAAGAGAATAATTGATCAACTGCCTCCTGCACGCCTCCCTTGGGGATCGAGCCTGCAATCCGGGCCTGTGCCCTGACTGAGAATCGAATTGTCACCTCCTGGTTTATAGGTTGATGCTCAACCACTGGCCAGGCTTGGATAATCTTCTGAATGGTTCTTTGTAAATGAAGGCCCTTCAAATGTGGTCTAATGAGGTCATTAAAGCATCCCTTCTATAAGGGTCCCTTCATGTAGGTGTTTGAGAATGGGATATTCTAGAGCTTCAGAAAGTAAGATCGTAGTATGAGTATTAATCTTCCATACAGAATTAGGGTCAGTGTTAGAGAATCCCCATTCACTGGCCCTGTCCTCATCTGGTTCTGTGTATTGGGTTTTAAATTCTGATAAGTTCAGGTGGGAAATTAAAGATCCAAGAAGTGGCAGCCCTCAGGAAGCCTGTCTTGCTGCTTTATGGGCAGTTTGGTGTCCCTGGCTTGTTGGAAACCTTTCTTCTGGTGTCCTGAGCAGTGCACTATGGCAATCTGGTTCAGTAGATTCACTGCTTCTAACAATTTTTTTTTAATTTATTGCTTAAAGTATTACAAAGGGTATTACATATGTGTCCATTTTATCCCCCCGCCCTAGACAGTCCCCTAGCCTCCCCTATCCCCCAAAGTCTTATGTCCACTGGTTATGCTTATATGCATGCATACAAGTCCTTCAGTTGATCTCTTACCCCCCTACCTCCTGCCCCCCAACCCTCCCCGGCCTTCCCGCTGCAGTTTGACAATCTGTTTGAGGCAGCTCTGCCTCTGTATCTATTATTGTTCAAAAGTTTATAATGGTCTCTATTATCCATGAATGAGTGAGATCATGTGGTATGTTTCCTTCATTGACTGGCTTATTTCACTTAGCATAATGCTCTCCAGTTCCATCCATGACGTTGCAAATGGTAAGAGTTCCTTCCTTTTTAGAGCAGCATAGTATTCCATCGTGTAGATGTACCACAGTTTTCTAATCCATTCATCTACTGATGGGCACTTAGGCTGTTTCCAGATCTTAGCTATGGTGAATTGTGCTGCTATGAACATAGGGGTGCATATATCCTTTCTGATTGGTGTTTCTGGTTTCTTGGGATATATTCCTAGAAGTGGGATCACAGGGTCAAATGGGAGTTCCATTTTCATTTTTTTAAGGAAACTCCATACTGTCTTCCATAGTGGCTGCACCAGTCTGCATTCCCACCAGCAGTGCACAAGTGTTCCTTTTTCTCCACATCCTCTCCAGCACTTGTCGTTTGTTGATTTGTTGATGATAGCCAGTCTGACAGGTGTGAGATGGTACCTCATTGTTGTTTTGATTTGCATCTCTCAGATGATTAGTGACTTTGAGCATGTTTTCATATGTCTCTTGGCTTTCTGAATGTCCTCTTTTGAAAGGTGTCTATTTAGGTCCTTTGCCCATTTTTTGATTGGATTGTTTATCTTCCTTTTGTTGAGTTGTATGAGTTCCCTATAAATTTTGGAGATTAGGCCCTTATCAGATATGACATTGGCAAATATGTTTTCCCACACAGTGGGTTTTCTTGTTTTGTTGATGGTTTCTTTTGCTGTGCAGAAGCTTTTTATTTTGATGTAGTCCCATTTGTTCATTTTCTCTTTAGTTTCAAGTGCCCTAGGAGCTGTATCAGTGAAGAAATTGCTTCGGCATATGTCTGAGATTTTGTTGCCTTTGGATTCTTCTAGAATTTTTATGGTTTCCTGTCGTACATTTAAGTCCTTTATCCATTTTGAGTTTATTTTTGGGTATGGTGTAAGTTGGTGGTCTAGTTTCATTTTCTTGCATATATCTGTCCAATTTTCCCAACACCATTTATTGAAGAGACTATCTTGGCTCCATTGTATGTTCTTGCCTCCTTTGTCAAATATTAATTGAGCATATTGGTTCGGGCCGTGCTTCTAACAATTTAAAAATCTAATTTGCATGTTATTTTTTTGTCTTTAATCATATTTTTATTCAAAACTTAGCTGTCCAAAGTGATTTGACTTTATGGAATAAACAAATTTAAGTTTACGTCACAGGCTTCTTTCTTCTGTGGTGGGTTTCTTTTCTTCGGGCTTCTTCTCAGCTGCTGGTTCCTTGGTAGCTGCAGCCTTTTTCCCACCAAAGGCTTCTTCTGCTTCTTAAGGCCCACAGTCTTCTGTCCTTTCTTCCCGACCACATGCTTCTTGCCTGGAACCCCCTTCTCATCTGATTTGGCTTCTAGTGCTGCTGCTTTATCCACCCGGAGCTTGTGGTTCTTGGCCTGGCGAAGAACGGTGTTCCGGCGCATGGTCTTTGCATATGAGTTTAGCTTCAACATGATCCTCAAGATTTTCAGTGGCTTCTTCTTCAGGACTCCACTGTGAATCTTCTTGCGTGGTACTCGGAGGGCTCTTTGGATCTCTGGGCTTTTCAAGATTTTGCTAAGGGTTGTATTGAGCATCGCGTGCATGGGGAGGTTGCAGTTACTCTTGGGGGAGGCAGCTCTATACCAAGGTCCATACAGCTCATCTAACTTGTGGAAAGCACTTTCAGTCCAAATGCAGAAACGGCCCACATTCCCTCCAGGAGCAAGTTTCAAAATGTTCAGTTTGCTTACATTAAGCAGAGTACTTCCAGGGATGTTTCTGAAGGCTTTGATGATACCATTGTCTCATGGTAGATGATGCGAGGTGCCCTGCGCTGGATACTATGACGGTTTCTCATTTTGCCCTTGCCAGTTCTCATTTGCTGAGAAGCACAGACCTTTTTTTCTCATTCCAGGTTTTGAGTTTCTTAAGAAGCAAAACAGCCTCCTTGGGTTTCTTGTAGCCTTCAACTTTATCTTCAACCACCAAAGGAAGTTCAGGTACTTCCTCAATACGGTGACCTTTAGACATGACCAGTGCTGGTAAGGCTGAGGCAGCTAGGGTAGAGCAGATGGCATGATGTTTCTGTGTTGTGTTCACTCTGGGTTCCAATGGCGCCAGGTTTTGGTTGGTGCAAACATGTGGTCCCATGACACATATTTCCAAAAGCACCCTGGCCAGAACGATTAGTTCCACCACCTTGGACTCTAGGAATCCAAGCCACAGCTCTGCCAGCACCCCAGACTCAGCACTGGTTTGATGACTTGCCAATTCACTGATATCATAGGGCTGTCTATTGTCTTTGCACAAGTTGGTGTTAACAAAGTTCACAGTATCTGGTCAGCTGGGAGACTTGAACACAGTAGGCAAAGTGACATTTTTTATTTTTGCCAGATGTTTATCCTTGTCAGAGTACACAGATATCAGTGGACGAGCACATGCCATGGCAGGGGGTGGGGAGAAGGGGTGGGAGGAGGGGGGCGGGGGTGGGGGGTTGAGAAGGCTACACTCCTCTCAACCCAGCAGCTCCCACAGGAAAGGCTCATTTGTATGTTTTGATGTCCTAATTCCCTGAGGTTAAGACCCTTTTTCTTTCCATATTGCCCCATGGCCTAGATTACCATGAAGGCATATTTAGACTCAGTGTCGAAGTCAACATTCTTTCCCTGGGATAATTCTAAGACCCTGGTGAGGTCTATGAGTTCAGCCTTTTGTGCCGAGGTTAGTCATCAGAGTGATACTTTTTGACCAGAAAAATAGGGATGTTATAGGGAGACTGGCATGGCTGAATTAATCCTGATGTTAAGAATTTCTGCAATACTGGTTGAATTCCCTTTAAAGTTTCCTTTTTAAGGAGGTATTGTTTCTTCTGTGGGATATATGCCCCTTCTTTAGGTTAATTTTTATGGGCTGGATGTTAACCACCATACCCAGGGTTCCATCAGCCCAAACAGCTCAATCAACCTGTTTGTATATCTCAGGTGGGAAGAGTTCACCTCCGGGCTCTTCAGAGCAAGTCAGGAGCACCTGGAGCTGGAGAGCATGTTCCGGCGGGGCTCCTGAGCATAGCTGCTGCTTCTCAGGGTAAGAGGTTATTTGTGAATGTCATTTACAAAGTAAATCTCAGGCCAACAATGGAATGGGGCAGTCTGGCACGTAGAGAAAACTATGTGTAAATTTTTGATCCCTAAGCTGGTATTCTAGAGGTTGAAGGAACGCCTATTTTTTGTAATTTTCCAGTCACTCCAGTAACCATCACTGCAGCTGAACTTTTCTTGGTAGTTTTATATTTAGCGCTGAATGTGTAGCTCCCATATACACGAGGAAGTGAATTAACTTGTTTTCCACTGTCAATTGTACCCAGGGCTCCTGTGGGGAAATAGTAATAGGTCGGGAGGTATCTAGGGCCTCCTCGTTTGTCATCAGATTCATCATTCCTTTCTAACATTTCTCCACAAGGGTTTCTATCCTTTTTATTTTTATTTTTGAGTTCCAGGCAGTCCTTTGTCCAAAGGCCTTCTTTGCAATATGTGCATTGATTGGTGCTTAGTGAGTGGGTCTTTCCCTTTTCTTTCAGGTCCCACCTCTCCTTCTGTTTTCCCTGCACTGTTTCTAAGAAAATGGCAGCCTGCTTTAATTTCCTTGTTTCCCAGGCATGGTAAACTTTCAAGTCTATGTCCACCAGCTGGGAGGGATTTATTCCTAACAGCCCCTCTAAATGTTGGAGCTTCCTCTGATATCCAGGACACTTTGCCCAATAACAGTCATGTCTACCATCTGGAAATTTTCTGGTTCCTGTGGGTCAGCATCAGCGTGCTTTTGATAGGCCTAATAGATCCTTTCTAAAGGATCTTGGCTTTGTTTCTGTTGAATGGCCTTATCATATTCAGGCTCTTGTTCAGGCACTCCTTCTTAAGTTCTTCCAATATGCACTAGGTCTCTGCTATTCGGGTCCCAGTTGGGCTCTGTCAAGGGAATTGCCCCAGATAGGTTGGGGGTCCCATTGGGAATCTCTTGATGGAGGCAACCAGCCTCTTCATCGGCCTTATCTATAACTAGCTGCCTTATATCTGTCGTTAGCAGGTTATTAAGGAGAGCCTGTACATCTGTCCAGTTTGCATGGTGAATGGCAAAAATAAAGGTAATAAGATCTACCATTTCTGAGGATCCTCCCTATATGAGGGGCTGGAATTCTTCCAATCAGTAAATTTGAAGTGGAAAATGGAGTGCGGGCTCAGTAGTGGCCAGCGGGCTGGTTTCTAGGTTTATTCCACCTGTAGGGTATTGCCTCAAAGGGAATTGTCCTGTTCTGGACAGGGATGCTCCCTGACCAAATTGGATGCTCTGCTGGGTCTTGAAGGGGGAGACCATTCCTTCATCATATGGGGTGGGGTTGTCCCCCCTCTGGCCCTATCTCAGGGATATCTAGCAGTGGAGGTGGTGGCAGGGAAAATCTTCCTGCTGATAATCCTTGGTTCCCTGGGTTCAGGGCATTAAAGAGACTCATTTTCTCATGTTCCTTCTCATCCTGTGTCTTACTATCAGGGAGGGCTTTTGAAGCCAGTTCCCTTCTCTGCGTCATTAATTGTTCCCTTTCTTTGCAGAATCCTTATTGTGTAAAGACATAAAGGCTTGGACATAAGGGGTTTTGTCCCATTTCTCTCACCATTGGCAAAACAATTCCAATTGTATGATGGTGTAGTAATTTTCCCACATAGTCTAAAGTATACACAGGCCAAGCAGTGTTACACTAGAAAACCAGTTCCTTCTTAGTCACTGGATCCCAGCTGTACATGGACCGATCTGCTAAAATTCAGCACAGTGGGCTCCCTTTAAAAGTAGAAACACAATAACCCCTGATGCATGAAACTATAAACCCCAAACCATAACCATAGCAAGACCCCAGACAAAGTAGGAACATATGAACAAAAATTGGATCCAGCTACAACTAGGAGGAAAGAGAATATCATACCCAGACTCAGAGGAGGCGCAGTGCTGAAGTGAAATACTCAGGTGTGGAGTGCACGCGCGCACACGCGCGCAGAGCGGGCTGGCGGCAGAGGGCCCAGTTGTTGTTTTCAATCAGGAGGGAGTTTCAGACTCTGAGCTCCAGATCTGGGCGAGTCTCTAGGGACCCAGACTCAAACGGGAGAAGCGGGACTGTCTGGCTTCGGTCAGAACTCGAAGGCAGCTTTCTCTCCGAGGTTTGCAGCAGTTGCTGAGACTCTGAGAGGCAGAGCAGCCATAACTGCTCGCTCCAGCCCGCCCTGTAGATCCCCGGGGACCCGCCCCGCCCAAGCCCTGCACAGCGCCATTTGCCGGATAGCCTCAGGCAAAGGCTAGATTAGCACCGCCCTAGAGATCCAGCACAGAAGCTCTACCACTGCAGACACAGCTGACTCTCATAGCCAGTTAGCCTGGAGGTCAAATCACCCCTGGTATTACCGACAACAATCAAGGCTTAACTACAAGACTGCGCACAAAGACCACTAGGGGGTGCACCAAGAAAAGATAAAAAAAATGCGGAGACAAAGAAACAGGACGCAAATGTCAGAAATGGAAGATATAGAGCTCAAAACCACACTTTTAAGGTCTCTCAAGAACTGTATAGAAGCTGCCAATAAACTTAGTAAGGCCCTCGAAAAGACTGGTGAGACCGCCGATAAATGTAGTGAAATCCTCAAGAAATCTAGTCAGACCCTCGATGTTATGATAAAGGACCAACTGGAAATTAAGCATACACTTACTCAAATGAAGGATATTATACAGACACCCAACAGCAGACCAGAGGAGCGCAAGAATCAAGTCAAAGATTCAAAACACAAAGAAGCAAAAAACACCCAACTGGAAAAGCAAAATGAAAAAAGAATCCAAAAATATGAAGACAGTGTAAGGAGCCTCTGGGACAGCTTCAAGTGTACCAACATCAGAATTATAGGGGTGCCAGAAGATGAGAGAGAGCAAGATATTGAAAACCTATTTGAAGAAATCATGACAGAAAACTTTCCCCACCTGGTGAAAGAAATGGACTTACAAGTCCAGGAAGCACAGAGAACCCCAAACAAAAGGAATCCAAAGAGGGCCACACCAAGACACATCATAATTAAAATGCCAAGAGCAAAAGACAAAGAGAGAATCTTAAAAGCAGCAAGAGAAAGAAACTCAGTTACCTACAAGGGAATACCCATACGACTGTCAGCTGATTTCTCAACAGAAACTTTGCAGGCCAGAAGGGAGTGGCAAGAAATATTCAAAGTGATGAATACCAAGAACCTACAACCAAGATTACTTTATCCAGCAAAGCTATCATTCAGAACGGAAGGTCAGATAAAGAGCTTCACAGATAAGGAAAAGCTAAAGGAGTTCATCACCACCAAACCAGTATTATATGAAATGCTGAAAGGTATCCTTTAAGAACAGGAAGAAGAAGAAAAAGGTAAAGATACAAATTATGAACAACAAATATGCATCTATCAACAAGTGAATCTAAGAATCAAGTGAATAAATAATCTGGTGATCATAATAGAATCAGGGACATAGAAAGGGAATGGACTGACTATTCTTTGGGGGGAAAGGGGTGTGGGAGATGCGGAAAGAGACTGGACAAAAATCGTGCACCTATGGAAGAGGACAGTGGGTGGGGAGTGAGGGCGGAGGGTGGGGCGGGAACTGGGAGGAGGGGAGTTATGGGGGGAAAAAGAGGAACAAATGTAATAATCTGAACAATAAAGATTTAATTAAAAAAAAATTGGATCCATAATTCCATTATTCCAAATGAGTGCTCACAAGCAAGTCCTAACGTCTTATCTCCTTCCAATTGATACCGCAAGCAGTCCTGACTAGACCCAAATGGCACGAAGCCTAAACAGCAGGGATAACCGAGCAACTGGTAATGCAAATGGTCCTAACCAGACTGAAGTGAGCCCAAGTGGCACAAAGTCCAAGCAGCAGGATGGAGGACCCCTGGTGTCCACCCCAGTTTGACTTACCTAGTCTTGGAGTCCACCTGCTCTCCCACGGATGGCCTGCCACAGGCAGCGGGACCCCAGCCTGAGCCCTCCATGACTTACCAAGGTCCACACTGTCCCACCAGAGTCACCAAAAACTGTAACCCCACAAAAAAACAGAGGTTCAGCTGCCCACTACAAAGAAAGCCAAACTGGTGAGGCAGGTGCTGGTGCAAAAGGAAAGCGGTTTTATTTAGGAGCCACACAGCCGGGAGAATGGTGGACTCCCATCTCAAAGACCAATCTCATCTCACTCCGTCTCAAAGATCATTCCCTTCCTGCTCAAGCCCAGGGGGTCTTAGAGGGATAGAGAGGAGAGGTGTTTTTTTTCTATCCAATTATCTTGCTAGCTTTTTGTGGGTTCAGGCCTTATCCATTCATCTTTCTAGCACTCAGTGTAAGAACCCTCTCTGCACCATCTTGCCCAATGGGGGAAACTCCCCAGCACTCTTACTATCTATGATCACATTCTCTTTGTAGGATATTCCAACTTAGTTGTTTAATAATAGAGGAACATTTTACTGGGGTAATTATCCTTGAACTATGTAAAGTGTTGCCCCTTATGTAGAAGTCTTACTGCCCTTAACCCTCTCAATTACCTAGAAAAGTGGAGAGAACAAGAGGAATATTAAAACCAATTAGCTAAAATCATCAGACACATTTGAGTTCCCATGGCCTTAAGTACTACGCTTGGCTCTTAAAACTTTGTGTTCTTCCCCTTCAGGAACTCATAAGTTGTCTTGCTATGAATTGGTCACTGGCAGGGCAGGTAGGCAGGCCCATGTGACTAGGAATCTCTCCACCTATACTTGATTCAACCTCTTATAGGCTGAGTTGACTAAATGTTGTAAAGTCTTAACCCAGTATACTCAGTCTTATCACCAATAGGTATAGGCCACATTCCCTTGCCAGCCACCTCTCTGGCTTCTAAATGACCTTAGACCAGGTGATTGGGTATTCTGGCAATATGAGAAAAACTTAGACCTTGTTAAGAAGAAAAAGAAGACAAAAAGGACCTTATCATAGCAGTCAAACTCTAAAGGACTGATCTTTGGATTCATGTTACTCAGCTAAAGTGACATTATCCATTGCACAATAAATATGAGACAATTGCACTTACTGGCAAAAGCAGTGATCCTTAGAAATTGTTACAGATTACAAGAACCTTGGCACAAGCATGAAGTAGGAAGCCTGTATCCAAGAGCCACTGACTGACCTGCCCTTCTTTTCATGCTTTTGTTCTTTATCCTATTAGCCATAATTTTCCATTTTATGTGTTTAAGTTTATATAATTAAAAAGTTATTTTGTAATTTCAGTTTTATAGAAAAGTCGCAAAGAATTCTTCAAACTCTGCCTCCAGACTTCAGAAATGTTACCATTTTACCACATTTGCTTTACCATTCTTTTTTTTTTTTTTTTTAGAGGGAGAGTGAGAAAGGAATGGAGAGGGAGAGAGAGAGAGAGAGAGAGAGAGAGAGAAAGAGAGAGAGAGAGAGAGAGAGAGAAACATTGATGTGAGAGTGAAGAACTGATGGGCTACTTTCTCCATACCCCCTATCTGGGATGGAGCTGGAAACCTAGGTATATACCCTGACTGGAAATTGAACTGGCAAACTTTCAGGGCATGGGATGACACCCAATCAACAGAGCCACACCGGCCAGGGTACTTTGTCATTCCTTATCTCTCTGTATCCATATTGTTACCATTTTCTGTGAACCATGTGAGAGTGACTTGCTGACCTAATGTCCCATTATGCCTAAATATTTTAGTATGTATTTCATAAATACAAGTATATTTTCCTACATAACCTTAGTATAATTATCAAAATCTAAAAATTAACATTGATATAATACTATTATCTAATTTACAGCTCATAATCCTATTTTTTCAAATGTCCCCAAAATGTACTTTATGTCAAAATAAAATAAAGAATTATTTTTCTGGTCTGGTTCAGATCACACATTGCTTATAAAATTGTCATCTCTTTATTTTCCTTTAAGGCAATATTCTACAGTCTTTGTCTTCTATAACTTTGACATTTTTGAGTATACATATTTCTGGCAGAAAAATTTCAGAAGTGATGTCATTTTTTTTCCTTGGTGCATCATGCCAGGAGGCATATGATGTCAAATTTTCTCATGAGTGATGATGTTAACTTTGATCATTTGGTTAAAGTGGTGTCTGTGTTTTCTCCACGATTAAAGTTCCTCTTTTTCCTTTTGTAATTAATATTTTATATGGAGAGACATTGAGATGCTATAAAAATATTTTGTTTCTCATCACTTCTTATCAACTAGTGTTAGCATCCATGCATACTTCTTGCCTAAAACAATTATTACATTAGTTGCCAAATGGTAATTTTTCTAATTCAATTTTATAATTCTTGTTACATTTATTAGTTGGAATTCTATTGTAAGGATGAGTGCTCCCCACTGTATATTTTAATTAATTCATTTATTTGTATAAATATGAACTCATGAATTTTTATTTTATTCCATTACTATAATTATTTTAATTATCAAAATGGTCCGTATTTGGTCATTAGGAGCCTTTTCAAGCTGTCTTCTGTGTTATTTTGAGCACTTTCTGAAAGAACATCTTGTACCTTTTCTGGACTTACCCGTTTCTACAAAGAGCCCTGGTTCCTTTCAGTGGAGACTGGTATTTAAACGAACAAGATCTGGATTATTAGTATGGTGTTATTGCATTGTTGCTTTTAGGCCCTCGCAACATAGAGCCAGGAAATTATATATAGTAAAAATTATTTTGAATCATATCTGAGTGTTTATTCCAATAATCAACAGTTTGGGAGAGCAGTAGGTCATCCACAAAAATCTGCTCTGCTTCCACCATAAGCCAGTTGCTTATACTGAGTAGAAGGACAAAGATTACATGGGGAAGTAGGCAAAAGGGATAAGAATGTGTATGCAAAGTGGGCAGTGTATAGGTAATACAGGCTGGGGGTTTGCAAAGGCTTGTGGGTATACAAAGGGCTAGGGGTGTTCAAAGGGCTGGCACCTTTGGTTTCTGCAACAAGGTTGTTAATCTTTCCATGATAATAGGTACCCTTTCTTTCTGCGAGGGGCCAGAGGGCCAGGCTCCGCCACCAAGTTAATTCTTGTCTTTCATTTTTCCATATTTGTAACTCCCTTGAACAGTGAGAAACCTGGCTCTCATTCTCCACAATATATCTATTTTCTCAGTCCTAGAATACATATAAAGTAGCTTCAGAATTATAACCCATTCCTCTGTGAAAAACAAACACATTAACTAGAGTTGAATATTGGTTTCCAGGTTTTTTGAAGGTTTTTGGTCTTTAGCCTCAGAGTATGTAGTCAACATACTGTGTTCAAAAGTTAGTTTTTTCCCTTTCAGTGTAGTTATTTATTTAAAAATGCAGATGGGTCACATGCTATATTACATTTGGGAGTCCCCACCCCCGCCCCCAGCCTTAGTGATTTCATTTTTTGAGGATTTGAGACACTAACATGACTCTAAAAATCTGAACTATACAAAAAGGTATAGGTATTCAGAGAAGTGCCCCTCTTTCAATCTGTTCCCATCTTCCTTTCTCTCCATCCTATTACCACCACCTCCTGTAGGCAATCAACCTCATTAGTTTTCAGTTTATCCATCTTGTGGGGTTTTTTTGTATAAAATATATGCCTGTATATTTTCTTATATCCTCTTGTATCAAACCCTTTAGTATTATAAAGCGACCTTCCTTATCTCTTGTTATGGCCTTCACTTTGAGGTCTATTTTGTCAGATATAAGTATTGCTACCCCAGCTTTTTTTTCATTTCCATTTGCCTGGAAGATATTTTTCCATGCCTTCACTTTCAGTCTGTGTGAGTCCCTTGTTCTGAGGTGGGTCTCTTGCAGACAGCATATCTATGGGTCATGTTTTCTTATCCATTCAGCCACTCAATGTCTTTTGATTGGAGCATTTAGTACGTTTACATTTAAAGTTATTATTGACTAGGGGCCCGGTGCACGAAATTCGTGCACTGGGTGGGGGGGGGGGGGAGTGTCCCTCAGCCCAGCCTGCCCCCTCTCACATACTGGGAGCCCTCAGGCGTTGACCCCCATCACCCTCCGATCGCCTGATCGGCCCCTTGCCCAGGCCTGACGCCTCCGCCAGAGGTGTCAGGCTTGGACAGGGGACCCCCATCTCCACCCGATCACTGGCTCTGGCCCCCGCCCAAGCCTGAGGCCTCTGGCCCAGGAATCATGCCTGGGCAGGGGACCCCCATCTCCCTCTGATCGCTTGCTCCACCCCCCGCCCAAGCCTGACGCCTCTGACCCAGGCTTCAGGCCTGGGCAAGGGGACCATCATATCCCCCCAATCCCCAGCTCAGCCCCCCACCCAGGCCTGATGCCTCGGCCAGAGGAGTTGACCCTCATCACCCTCTGATCACCAATCACCGGATCGGCCCCTTGACCAGGCCTGAGGCCTCTGGCAGAGTTGTCAGGCCTGGGCAGGGGACCCCCAGCTCCCCGCGGTTGCAGGCTCCGCCCCTGCCCAGGCCTAACGCCTCTGGCCTAGGCGTCCGGCCCAGGCAGCAGGGACCTGCAGTGGCAGCGGGGGGCGCCACGATCGTGGGCTTCGCTTTAGGCCCAGGCAAGGGACCTCTAGCTCCTGGGACTGCCAGCTTCGACCGTGTCCAGCTCCCATCGCTGGCTTCACCCCTACTTCCTGCTATCACTGGCCAGGGTGGAAAAGGCACCTGATTCTCCGATCATGGCTGGGGGGCAGGGCAAAGGCGGTCCCAGGGCCGCCTTTGCCCTGCCCCCCAGCTCTTAGCTCCCCCCTGGGTTTCCGATCACTGTCCGTGGCAGGGGGCTTCTTCCTGCTTTCCCTTTCGCCTCCCTGCATTGTGCCTACATATGCAAATTAGCCGCCATCTTGTTGGCAGTTAACTGCCAATCTTAGTTGGCAGTTAACTGCCAATCTTAGTTGGCAGTTAATTTGCATATAGTCCTGATTAGCCAATGAAAATGGTATCGCCGTACGCCAATTACCATTTTTCGCTTTTATTAGTGTAGATAGGTACTTGTTTGTAGCCATCTTTATTTTTTTGTGCCCATGTTCCTTCTTCCCTTTTTATTTCTTCTTTTTACACCAGTCCCTTTAGCATTTCTTGCATTGCTGGCTTGGTAGTAATAAAGTCCCTTAGCCTTTTTTTTTTTTTTTTTTTTTTTGTCTGTGAAGCTTCTAATTTCCCCTTCCATTTTGAATGATAGCCTTGCTGTATTCTTGGATTCAGTCTCTGGCTTTGCATCACTTTGTAAACTTCCTTCCATTCCTTTCTGGCCTGATGTGTTTCTGTTGAGAAATCATTCGATAATCTAATGGGAGATCCCTTGTATGTAAGTTTCTGTCTCTCTCTTGCAGCCTTTAAGATTCTCTCTTTGTCCTGAATGTTTGCCATCATAATTATGACCTGTTTTGGTGTGGGGGTTTTTTGAGTTCATCTTGTTTGGGACTCTCTGTGCTTGGGGGACTTTTTCTTCCCCAAATCAGGGAAGTTTTCTGAAATTATTTTTTCAAATAGGTTTTCTAACCTTTGTTCCTCTTCTTGTCATTCTGGCACCCCTGTTATTTGTATTCTGCTTCGTTTAAAAGCTCACATAGGCTCTCCTCCTGTCTTTTAATTTTTTTCTCCAATTGCAGTTCCCGTTTGGGTGTGTTTTGCTTCCCTGTCTTCTAATTTGCTAATTCTGTCCTTTGCTTCTCGTAGTCTACTGTTGAAACTTCCCATGGTGTTTTTTATTGTAGCTACATCACTTTTTATTTCTTCTTGATTCTTACATAAGTTGTTGATTTTTTCATCCATCCAGATTATGAACTGTAGGACCCTTATTCTGAATTCTTTTTCTGAAATATTACATGCCTCCATTTCACTTAGCTCCTTTTCTGGCGAGTCCTCCTTTTCTTCCTTTGGGGTTTTCTATGTCTCCCCATTTTTGCTCTCACTGAAGGATCTAGGTGTCGAGTCATGTCGGGGCTGCTCCTCAGGAAGCAGCGGGTACTCGGATGGCGGATGCTCCTTAGGCGGTCGCAGCAGCGGCTGCTCCTCAGTTGGTGGTAGCTCCTCAGGTGGGCGCTGCTCATGCAGCTGCTTGCAGCAGTGATGCCTCCTCCAGCTGGCGGGAACAGCCTGCTGACGTGGCTGCTGCTCCTCAGGCAGGGGCAGGCTGCTCATGTGGCTGCTGCTCCTTGGGTGGGGGCAAGCTGTGTGCAGCTGCTGCTCCACAGACGGGGGCAGGCTGCTCACACAGCTGCTGCTCCTCAGACAGGGGCAGGCTGGGTGAGGCTGCTGCTCGCATTGTTGTGGTGTTCTGGGCTAAAGCGTTGGGCTGGCCAGAGGGGAGAGCACTTCAGAACTCACAGAAGCCCATGGCCAGAGTGACTGGAGTCTCGGTGTCCATGGAACCACAGCCGAGGCAGCAGGACCCTGGAGAGGGTGGCTGTAGAGTCCCAGGTGGTGTCTGAGGGCACCCTGGGTGGAGGTGAGGCTGGGCTCCCAGTCATAGCAGCCCTCCCCTTCAAGAAGGTGTGGCCTCTGTGGTAGAGCCTGCTGCCCCAGGGCTGTTTGCAATGGTAGCAGAGGCTGTCCGGCTAGGCAAGCCCAATCCACCTGCCCCTGATGGTCCTGCGGGATCTAACTGTCCCTAACTCATGTCCACACACACCCACACACACATCCACACACTTACCTTTCACTCCCTCCCTCACCCATGCTCTCTTCCTCACTGCCACCATCTTCCTGCCTTTGTAGGTGGGTCAGGAGTGTTACTGACCCATTCGTGGATGAAGTCTCCCCTTTGGGTGTCTGGTTATGTGGTTCGCTCTCTACCACATTGACCAAACAGGACAAAATGCAACTTGACAAGACATGACACAAAGGGAACAAACCATGAATGTACTCATGACACCAATAACCCCAATATAAGTGACCACCAGAGAAAAGAGAATTAAGGCAGAGAAAAGAGAGCGCAAATGATATCAGGGAGAGAAAAAATGGTAAGAGAGAAAAGAAAAAGGAAAAAATATATATATGGGGAGAAAACCACAGAACAAACAGGTAAACCAAAAAATGCAAACACCAAACACCCAGAAAACAGGGTGGGGGCAGAATCGATAGAGGCCGAGCTTATATACAGAAAGTAAGATTAAGGAATTGGATGAATATGGGTGGACCTCAGTTCAGTATAGAGGAAGTAGAAAGAGGATGAGTGGATAAGAAGAAAGAGAAAGAAAAAAAATTTTTAAAAATTAATTTTAAAAATAGGATAAAGTAAAAAGTAAAAATAGAATGATGAAAAAATAATGCAAAAGGAAATAACAAATAAAGAAACAAATAAAAAAGAAAGTAAAGATAAAAGGGATAACAAAATAATAAAAAAATAAAAATGAAAAAGTGAAGTGCTGTTCATCTCTTCTGAGTTTTAATGCCTCATGGGGGCTGATTTAAGATCCCACTCTTCTGTACTGTCTGCCACTTCTCAGTTTCCTGTTAGATTGTTGAAGTTCCAAGTGGTCCACCACTCCTCTGTTTGTGTCTATCTCTACCACCTTGACTGCCAGCAGGTGGGACCAATCTTCCCACTTAGACTGTCTGCCCACTTTCAATCTTAATCTCTCAAGCAGCTGTTTCTGACAAGGCTATAGTTGGGGTGGTTGCCATATTGCTTTCCAGGACTGACTGGCCTCTCTTCAGCCCAGTCACTGAGGGCTCTCCTCGGGGACTATTCAGATTTTCTTTTTGTATCCTTTGTAACACTCAGGGTGTAGTCTGGGTGTGGCTGTATTGGTTGCCTGGAGACTGCAGGGAGGGGCTATCTCTTCAGGAGAAAATGGCTGCTTAGGTCTGGAGTGTCAGGTATGTCCCAGTGCCAGACTCCCAGCCACCTCTCCCTGACCTGCTCTTCTCCACAGCCTCTCCCCAGGCTCCACAAGTCCACACATCCCCCAGCACCTCAGCCATGGGCGAGTGTTTGTATTTGAAAGGTCCTATGAACTGGGTTTAGCGAATAAAAGCAAACACCAAAAAAGAGGGAAAGAACTGTGCCACTGTGAGTTTCTCTCCTCTTGGCACGGCATGGCTTGTGCAGTTGTTCAGGTTGCCCCCTTGGGCTCAGCCTCTCATGGCTGTGGGCTTAGATCTAGAATCCTGGCCCCAGAAGCCCTGTGGACTTCCTTTCCACAGTCAGATGTTACACCTGTCCCAAGAGATGCGGCCTTGGTGCCGTGGAGATCTCACAATTCTCTCCAGCCCTGATCCCTGACTTTACTGTTCTCCAGGCATCCTCTGCCCTTCCTGGCTGCGAATTCTCTCACCAGCTGTGTCTACTTTGCCAATTCTGGGTGGATGTTATTTAATTACTCCTTCTATCTGCTCCGGGGTAAGGCTTGGGACACATCTGCCTATTCCACTGCAATTTTGTCTCTCAATGTTCTTTTTTTTTTTTTTAATTAAATCTTTATTGTTCAGATTATTACATTTGTTCCTCTTTTTTCCCCCCATAGCTCCCCTCCACCCGGTTCCCACCCCACCCTCTGCCCTTACCGGACCCCCACTGTCCTCATCCATAGGTGTACGATTTTTGTCCAGTGTCTTCCCGCACCCCCCACACTCCTTTCCCCCCTGAGAATAGTCAGTCCACTCCCTTTCTATACCCCTGATTCTATTATATTCACCAGTTTATTCTGTTCATCAGATTATTTATTCACTTGATTTTTAGATTCACTTGTTGATAGATGTGTATTTGTTGTTCATAATTTTTATCTTTACCTTTTTCTTCTTCTTCCCCTTCTTAAAGAATACCTTTCAGCATTTCATATAATACTGGTTTGGTGGTGATGAAGTCCTTTAGCTTTTCCTTATCTGTGAAGCTCTTTATCTGACCTTCAATTCTGAATGATAGCTTTGCTGGGTAAAGTAATCTTGGTTGTAGGTTCTTGGTATTCATCACTTTGAATATTTCTTGCCACTCCCTTCTGGCCTGCAAAGTTTCTGTTGAGAAATCAGCTGACAGTCGTATGGGTATTCCCTTGTAGGTAACTGACTTTCTTTCTCTTGCTGCTTTTAAGATTCTCTCTTTGTCTTTTGCTCTTGGCATTTTAATTATGATGTGTCTTGGTGTGGTCCTCTTTGGATTCCTTTTGTTTGGGGTTCTCTGTGCTTCCTGGACGTGTACGTCTATTTCTTTCACCAGATAGGGGAAGTTTTCTGTCATTATTTCTTCAAATAGGTTTTCAATATCTTGCCCTCTCTCTTCTTCTGGCACCCCCATAATTCAGATGTTGGTATGCTTGAAGGTGTCCCAGAGGCTCCTTACACTATCTTCGTATTTTTGGATTCTTTTTTCTTTTTGTTTTTCCAGTTGGGTGTTTTCAAATCTTTGATTTGATTCTTGTGATCCTCTAGTCTGCTGTTGGAACTCTGTATAATATTCTTTATTTCAGTCAGTGTATGCTTAATTTCTAGTTGGTCCTTTTTCATATCATCGAGGGTCTCACTAGATTTCTTGAGGGTCTCACTAAGTTTATCAGCGGTTTCTAGAAAATTCTTGAAAACCTTATAAGTGTGGTTTTGAACTCTATATCCAGTAGTTTGCTTTCATCCATTTCTGTCATTTGTGACCTGTTTCTTTGTCTCCACATTTTTTATGCTTCCCTGTGTTGATAGAGTGGCTTTCTGTGCTAGGTGTCCTATAAGGCCCAGTGGCTCAGCCGCTTGTACCCAGTTACCTGAGGTGGACACTCTTGGTGAACCCCTTTGTGGGCTTTGTGCACAGTCTTGTTGTAGTCGAGCCTTGATTGTTGTAGGTATCACTGGGAGGAATTGACCTCCAGGCCAATTGGCTGTGAGAATCAGCTGTGTCTACAGTGGGAGAACTTCTTTGCTGGAGACACCCTTCTGGGGCAAGACTTGCTTCAGTGGGGCTTTGGTGCTCACTGAGCCTGCCCCCTGAGTGTGTCCCTTACAGATCTGAGGAGTTGTAATCTGGATGGTCTCACTCTGACCACTGGGTACACTGGCTCTTGGATCTCTAAGGAGGTGCTAATTTAGCCTCTGCCTGAGGCTACCCAGCAGGAGCTATGGAGAGATCTGCAGATTCCTCTTCTTTGTTTGGGGTTTGGAGGTGCCCAGATGAGGCCCAGCTGTGAAGCAGTGCAAGCTGCTGTGGGGCCTTGGGCTTTCTTTTGGAAGTTCTGGGTCTCTCTGACCCAGCTGCAGTTTGTTAGGTAATTTTCAGATTGTAAAGGGCCAGGCCTTTCATATGCAAAAGCCTCTGCACACAGCTTGGATGGGGCGGGGCCTCAGGGGATCAACAGGGCGGAGCAAGCAGCTATTGCTGCTCCTCAGTCCTACCCTAAGAGGCCCCGCATCTCAGTGTCCCAGTAATTGCTGCAAGCACCTCTGAGAGAAAGCCGCCCTTTAGTTCCGACCGATGCCAGAGAGTCCAATTTCTCCCCATATGAGTCTGGGTCCCCAGAATCTCGCCCGGAACTGGAGTTCAGAGCAGTCGGGAGATTGAGACTCCCTCCTGATTGAAAAAGACAACCGTGTCCTCAGTTGCCAGCCCTTTCCACGTGTGCCTCCATACCTCTGCACTTTACTTCCGCACCTCCTCTGCGTCTCAGTGTGCTTTTCTCTTTTCTTCTAGTTGTAGAATTTCCACTCATCCAGCCTTCCTGTGGTTCTGGATGATGTCCATTTTGTCTTTTAGTTGTATTTTTGAAGTGGTTGTGCAAGGCAGCAATTTCCAGTGTTTATCTATGCCGCCATCTTGGTTTCACTTTCTCAATGTTCTTTTTAAGACCTTGATAGTTGATTAGTCTTGCCATTTCCTGGTGAGATTAACAGTATCAGGATTTCTGTTTGTCTTCTAACTATCACAATAGTGCTGATGTTCAATGAAGTAATATTCTGGGTGGTAATACAGGATGCAAAATAAGCTTCTTCTTCAACCTGTACTAGAAAAGATGAACTATGGCTTATTAGTAGATTGGGGCCCATAACAAAGACATAGGGGTGAGTGGTACAAATCAGGCTATTGTCAGTAAGATTATTAGTAAAAGTTATACTATATTAGCCAAAGGAGTTCTGGTAGTTACTGTGCCACAATTTCAAAGGCTGAAAACATGGCTTAATCTGCATAAAATTTCCTAAATTGGCAAGCCTACTACTTGAGGTAGTGGGGAACTTATTCCTTCCTCAGTCCAAACCTTAGTCATGTCTGCATGACTGATGTAATTAGCATTAGATGTACTGTGTACCAGAATGTCAATGGGGTTGGCCTGCAAATGACCATGGAGCCTTCAATTTATAATTTGTTGGTCCCCTAGGACCATCAAATGGGCATGATTTCCTTCACAAACTTCCCAATGGAATGTCTCAGTAGAGGGGTCCCATCACTTATTTTGTTTACACGGAGTGATGGGAGGCACAGTAGTATTAGATTATCACAGGCCAGACTGCCTGCTGAGAGAAATATTTAATTTATCAAATTGCTTTAAAAATGCTTTCTTATATCTGAAAAACAAAAAGTTTAAGAATTAGTAATATTTTAAACAAAAGTTACAAAAACAATATAATTATTTTCTATTTATTTAGCTTTTTATTTTTTCTGTTAGTATTTCTATAAATTTAGATACTTTATGAAGTAATGTAAATTATATGGAACCTTGTTCTTTCTGTAAAACACATTTTGTAATATTATAATTTATAACAATTAGTTATACATAAAAGCATATTAGAAACTATTTAACATGCATATATAAATAGAATATAATTATCATTTTCTTATTTGACAGAGCTTCCCATATACCTTAATATAAAATTTTTCTTCATAAGGAGAGAAAGCAATTCTTAAAATTCAAAACCTGGAAGGTAGGCAAATATATTACATTATTATATATTACTAGGGGCCCAGTGCATAAATTTGTGCACCTTGAAAGGAACTGTGGGCTGCGAGGCTGCGGTGGGCCCAGGGGTGGGTCTTGGCCCATCCTCCATGCCCCTGATCAGCCCCTCCCGCTGCGGCCCCCAGTCCCCTCTGCTGGCAGCCTTGCTGCTGCTGCCACTGCCACTCCCACGCGCTGATGGCCTTGGCCCTGCTTGTACCCACTGATGGCACCAAGTGATTGGGGCCAGCGCCAGCAGCAGGTGTGAGCGGTGGCTGCTGCCCTGACCACCCCTCAGGAGCAGGGGGAGGTAGAGAAGCCCTCAGGGGCAATCAGGGCCGGCAGCCACCACTCACACCTGCCGATGGCGCCGAATGATTGGGACCGGCATCAGGCGCTGGCAGTGGGTGCAAGCGGTGGCTCTGGCACCAGCAGCGGTGTGGGTGGTGGCTGCTGGCCCTGGTTGCCCCTCAGGAGCAGGGAGAGTGGAGAAGCCCTGATGGGTGATCAGGACCAGCAGCCGCCGCTTGTACGCGCTGACAGTGCCAATCCATCAGGGCCAGCACTGGGCACCAGCAGTAGGTGCGAGAGGCAGCTCCGGTGCCAGCAGCTGGTGCGAGTGGGGATGGCACCTGCAGCTGGTGCGAGCACCAGGCGGGACCACAGCGCGTGGGAGCAAAGAATTTTTAGTAACCACCAGAGGCTCTCCTCAATGACAGCGACCGGCACCCCACCTTGGTCTGGTGCCCTTGCTCACCTGCTCCACCATCCCATCGCGGCCGACACCTGCCATGTTCCGCATGCGCCCCCTGATGGTCATCACATATCATAGCAACTGGTTGTCCGGTTGTTTGGTTGTTCCACTGTTTGGTCTATTTGCATATTCGGATTTTATATATATATAGGCCCACTTCCGGGTGGCAGAGGGCAGGCCTAATCCCTAGGTGCAGCCCCTGATCGGGCTCAGAGCAGGGCCAACTGGGGAGTTGGGGCGCCGCCCCCTGTCATGCACAGAGCAGGGCAGATTGGGAGGTTGCGATGCCACCCTCAGTCACGCTCAGGGTAGGGCCGATTGGGGGGTTGGGGCACCGCCCCCTGTCACACTCAAGGCAGGGTCGATGGGGAGGTTGCGGTGCCACCCCCTGTCACGCACAGAGCAGGGCCAATCAGGGAGTTGGGGCGCTGCCCCCTGTCACTCACAGATCAGGGCCCATCAGGGGGGGAGCTCCCCCTGTCATGCACAGAGCAGGGACAATCAGGGGGTTGGGGAGCTCCCCCCGTCATGCACAGAGCAGGGACAATCAGGGGGTTGAGGAGCTCCCCCCTGTCACTCACAGAGTAGGGTGGATCAGGGGTTGGGGCACCGCCCTCTATCACCCACAGAGCAGGGCCGATCAGGGGGTTGGGGCGCCGCCACTCTCACACTCAGGGCAGGGCCGATGGGGAGGTTATGGCTCTACCGCGTCACACACAGAGCAGGGCCCGTGGGGTGGGGGGTTTGGGGTGCCGCACCCTCTCACACAGAACTGCAGGGCGATCAGGGGGTTGGGGAGCTCCCCCTATCAGGCACAGAGCAGGGCTGATCAGGGGGTTGGGGCGCCTTCCCCTGTCAGGAACAGAGCAGGGTGGATAGGGAGGTTGTGGCCCCGCCCTCTGTCACACACAGAGCTGCAGGGCGATCAGGGGGTTTGGACGCTGCCCCCTGTCATGCTGAACCCGGTGCTAGGAGGCCTCGAGGCTCTGCTGATCCTGGTGCTGGGAGGCATATTACCCTTTTACTATATAGGATAGAGGCCTGGTGCATGGGTGGGGGCTGGCTGGTTTTCCCTGAAGGGTGTCCTGGATCAGGATGGGGGTCCCCACTGGGTGCCTCGCCAGCCTGGATGAGGGGATGATGGCTGTTTGCAGCTGGTCACATACCCTTCAGGGTAGAGGTCCCCACTGGGATGCCTGGCCAGTCTGGGTGAGGGGCTGAGGGCTGTTTTCAGGCTGGGACTGAAGCTCCCAACTGCTCCTTTTGTTCTTTCTTTTATTTTATTCTGGGCCAGCTTTAGCTCTGGCTCTAACTCTGAAGCCTCAGCTGCTGAAAGCAGGTATCTGGTTTGTTTAGGTTCTATAATTGAAACTCTGTATCAACTCCAGCTCTGAGATCCCAGCTGGCTGAAAGCTGGTTTCTGGGGTTTTGTTTAGCTTCTATATTTGTTACAATGTTTCAAACTGCAAGCTCAGAGGCGGGCAAGGCAGGCGGGGAACGTTGTTTTCCTCCGTCACTGAAGCGAGCAAGCCTCATGTTAGTTTCAACCTGCCTGGCTGCCGGCCGCCATCTTGGCTGGCAGTTAATTTGCATATCGCCCTGATTAGCCAATGGGAAGGGTAGCAGTCGTAAGCTAATTACCATGTTTCTCTTTTATTAGATAGGATATATATATATAATTATTATTATTATTATTATTATTATTATTAAACAGTATTAAGTAACCTATTCATTTAAAGTAATCAACTTCCTGGGAGGAAACCAAGATGGTGGCATAGGTAAACACCGGAGATTGCTGCCTTGCACAACCACTTCAAGAATACAACTAAAAGACAGAACGGGCATCATCCAGAACCACAGGAAAGCTGGCTGAGTGGAAATACTACAACTAGAAGGAAAGAGAAAAGCACACTGAGACTCAGAGGAGCTGCGGTGCGGAAGTTAAGTGCACAGGTATGGAGGCGGATGCGGAAAGGGCTGGTGGCTGAGGACACAGTTGGCTTTTTCAATCAAGAGGGAGTCTTTTTTTTAAAAAATATATTTTATTGATTTTTTTACAGAGAGGAAGGGAGAGAGATAGAGAGTTAGAAACAGATGAGAGAGAAACATCGATCAGCTGCCCCCTGCACATCTCCTACTGGGGATGTGCCCGCAACCAAGGTACATGCCCTTGACTGGAATCAAACCCGGGACCCAAACCGGTTTCGGCGAGAGGGAGTCTTAAACTCCCTACTGCTCTGAACTCCAGTTCCGGGCGAATCTCTGGGGACCCTGACTGATACGGGGAGAGGCTAGACCAACTGTGGGCAAACTACGGCCCGCGGGCCGGATTCGGCCCGTTTGAAATGAATAAAACTGAAAAAAAAGACCGTACCCTTTTATGTAATGATGTTTACTTTGAATTTATAGTAGTTCACACAAACACTCCATCCATGCTTTTGTTCCGGCCCTCCGGTCCAGTTTAAGAATCCATTGTGGCCCTCGAGTCAAAAAGTTTGCCCACCCCTGGGCTAGACTGTCTGGCATCATTCGCATCTCAAGGGCGGCTTTCTCTCAGAGGTGCTTGCAGTGATTACCGCAGGACACTGAGACTCGGGGCCTCTTCGGGAAGGACTGATGATCAGCCATAGCTGTTTGCTCCACCCTATTGATCCCCTGGGACCCCGCCCCGCCCAAGCTGTGCACAGAGGCTTTTGCAAGCTGAAAATTACCTAACAAACTTGCAGCTGGCCCAAGGCCCCAGGGCAACTTGCATTCCTTCACAGCTGAGCTCTGGCTGAATAGCCTCAGGCAAAGGCTAGATTAGCACCTCCTGAAAGATCCAGGAGCCAGTATACCTGGTGGTCAGAATGACTCAGTGAGCACCAAAGCCCCACTGAAGCAAGTCTTGCCCTGGAGGGGTGTCTCCAGCACAGAAGTTCTCCCACTGCAGACACAGCTGATTCTCACAGTCAGTTGGTCAATTCCTCCCAGTGATACCTACAACAATCAAGGCTTAACTACAACAGGACTGTGCACATGGCCCACAAGGGGGTGTACCAAGAGAGTCCACCTCAGGTAATTGGGGAGGCTGAGCCACTGGGTCCTATAAGACATCTAGCACAGAAAGCCACTCCATCAACACAGGGAAGCATAAATAATGCGGAGACAAAGAAATAGGACACAAATGACAGAAATGGAGGAAAGCAAATGACTGGATATAAAGTTCAAAACCACACTTTTAAGGTTTTTCAAGAACTGTCTCGAAACCACTGATAAATTTAGTAAGACCCTCGAAAAGACAGGTGAGACCGCCGATAAATGTAGTGAGATCCTCAAGAAATCTAGTCAGACCCTCGATGTTATGATAAAGGACCAACTGGAAATTAAGCATACACTTACTCAAATGAAGGATATTATACAGACTCCCAACAGCAGACTAGAGGATCACAAGAATCAAGTCAAAGATTTGAAGTACGAAGAAGCAAAAAACACCCAACCGGAAAAGCAAAATGAAAAAAGAATCCAAAAATACGAAGATAGTGTAAGGAGCCTCTGGGACAGCTTCAAGCATACCAACATTCGAATTATGGGGTGTCAGAAGAAGAGATAGGGCAAGATATTGAAAACCTATTTGAAGAAATCATGACAGAAAACTTCCCCTATCTGGTGAAAGAAATAGACTTACAGGTCCAGGAAGCACAGAGAACCCCAAACAAAAGGAATCCAAAGAGGACCACACCAAGACACATCATAATTAAAATGCCAAGAGCAAAAGACAAAGAGAGAATCTTAAAAGCAGCAAGAGAAAGAAAGTCAGTTACCTACAAGGGAATACCCATACGACTGTCAGCTGATTTCTCAACAGAAACTTTGCAGGCCAGAAGGGAGTGGCAAGAAATATTCAAAGTGATGAATACCAAGAACCTACAACCAAGATTACTTTACCCAGCAAAGCTATCATTCAGAATTGAAGGTCAGATAAAGAGCTTCACAGATAAGAAAAATCTAAAGGAGTTCATCACCACCAAACCAGTATTATATGAAATGCTGAAAGGTATCCTTTAAGAACAGGAAGAAGAAGAAAAAGGTAAAGATACAAATTATGAACAACAAATATGCATCTATCAACAAGTGAATCTAAGAATCAAATGAATAAATAATCTGATGAACAGAATGAACTGGTGATTATAATAGAATCAGGGGCATAGAAAGGGAATGGACTAACTATTCTTGGGGATGAAAGGGGTGTGGGAGATGCGGGAAGAGACTGGACAAAAATCGTGCACTTCTGGATGAGGACAGTGGGTGGGGAGTGAGGGCTGAGGGTGGGGCGGGAACTGGGAGGAGGGGAGTTATGGGGGGGAAAAAGAGGAACAAATGTAATAATCTGAACAATAAAGATTTAATTAAGAATCTTAAAAAATAATAATAATTAAAAAAAATAAATATTCAAAGTGATGAATACCAAGAACCTACAACCAAGAATACTTTGTCCAGCAAAGTTATCATTCAGAATTGAAGGTTAGATAACAAGCTTCACAGATAAAAAAAAGCTAAAAGAGTTCATCACCACCAAACCAGTATTAAATGCTGAAAGGTATCCTTTAAGAAGAGGAAGAAGAAGAAAAAGGTACAGATACAAATTATGAACAACAAATACACATCTATCAACAAGTGAATCTAAAAATCAGGTGAATAATCTGATGAACAGAATAAACTGGTGAATATAATAGAATCAGGGGCATAGAAAGGGAGTGGACTGACTATTCTTGTGGGGGAAAGGGGTGAGGGGGAAGCGGGAAGAGACTGGACAAAAATCGTACACCTATGGATGAGGACAGTGGGTGAGGAGTGAGGGTGGAGGGTGGGGTGGAAACTGGGTGGAGGGGAATTATGGGGGGAAAAAAGAGGAACACATGTAATAATCTGAACAATAAAGATTTAATTAAAAAAATAAAGTAATCAACTTTCTTATTAAAATAACATAATTATTTTAATAATACATATAAAACCTTTGCTTACTAGGCAAATATAGGAAATAACTTTTTTTCCTTATTTTTAGAAATAGGCTTATTTCTCTAATGGAAAACATACTAGCATTCTTTTTTAAAAATATATATTTTATTGATTTTTAAAAAAAATATATTTTATTAATTTTTTACAGAGAGGAAGGGAGAGAGATAGAGAGTTAGAAACATCGATGAGAGAGAAACATCGATCAGCCGCCTCCTGCACACTCCCCGCTGGGGATGTGCCTGCAACCAAGGTACATGTCCTTGACCAGAATCGAACCTGAGACCTTTCAGTCCGCAGGCCGACGCTCTATCCACTGAGCCAAACCGGTTTTGGCTATTTTATTGATTTTTTACAGAGAGGAAGGGAGAGGGATAGAGAGGTAGAAACATCGATGAGAGAGAAACATCGATCAGCTGCCTCCTGCACACTCCCCACTGGGGATGTGCCCGAAACCAAGGTACATCCCCCTGACCGGAATCGAACCCAGGACCATTCAATCCTCAGTCTGACGCTCTATCCACTGAGCCAAACCGGACAGGGCCATACTAACATTCTTAAGAAGCATAACAGAGATAGTGAATTCCTTAGCTGAGAAACAATTACCTCAAACTTGGAAATCCCAAGTGAGCTCCAATGACATACTGCGCAGTTACTTGCGTTTTCTTCCTCTTTGTTTTCAAGGGTTCCACCACATTTCGTTGCATTCCTGGCCTCCTCACGTGGGGCACCAGCTGCCAGGGCTGACTAGCAGACCCTGAGCGATGGGCGAACAGATTGTTCTGACACACGTTTCTGTGAAAGAGAGGGCGAAGGGACTATTTTACTTTAGAAGTAAAAAGCAGTCTTGTTCATCTGCCTTCTTAGGCTTTTATTGTCACAACAACTTGAACTAAAGTTAATCTCTAGATACAATCAGCAGGGTAAGTATCGTCAAGAAAGTATATGTTTCTACAAGCTCGGGTTTTTAAAGACTAAACATAGAGATT
This sequence comes from Myotis nattereri, assembly GCF_964212035.1. Classification (NCBI taxonomy): domain Eukaryota; kingdom Metazoa; phylum Chordata; class Mammalia; order Chiroptera; family Vespertilionidae; genus Myotis; species Myotis nattereri. Next base: position 110,536,051 of record NC_138075.1, read on the forward strand.
CTAGCACCAACACTCTGGGGGATCAGACTTGTTCGAAAAGTCAAGGTAGGGGCTGCCACCTTTGGTAAGGTCTCCTCAGAGGCCCCCAACCTTTTGGAGAGTCCTCCTTACAGACATTCCAACCAAGTCCCATGCTTCCCCACATTCCTTAGTTTCCTTTGCCTTAGGAAATGTATCTGTAAACATATTGATAGGACAGATGTCTGAGATTTTTCTGCCTATTGTTTTTTCTAGAACTTTTATGGTTTCACATCATACATTAAAATCTTTTATCCATTTTGAGTTTATTCTTGTATATGGTGTGAGTTGGTGGTCTAGTTTCATTTTCTTGCATATATCTGTCCAATTTTCCCAACACCATTTACTGAAGAGACTGTCTCTGCTCCAGTGTATACTCTTGCCTCCTTTGTCAAATATTAATTGAGCATAGTGGCATGGGTCGATTTCTGGGTTCTCTGTTCTGTTCCATTATCTATATGCCTGTTCTTGTGCCAATACCAGCTGTTTTGAGTATAGTGGCTTTGTAGTATAACTTGATATCTGGTATTGTGATCCCTCCAACTTTGTCCTTCTTTCTCAAGATTGCTGCAGCTGTTTGTTTTGTTTTGTTTTTGTTTGTTTTTGTTTTTGTTGTGGTTCCATATAAATTTTTGGAGTGTTTGTTATAGGTCTGTGAAATATGCCATTGGTATTTTTATGGGGATTGCATTGAATCGATAGATTGCTTTGGGCAGTATGGACATTTTAATAATGTTGATTCTACCAATCCATGAACATGGTATATTCTTCCACTTGTTTATATCTTCTTCTATCTCAGTGGTTCTCAACCTTCCTAATTCTGCAACCCTTTAATACAGTTCCTCATGTTGTGGTGACCCCCAATTTCATTGTTACAAATTGAACATAATTAAAGCATAGTGATTAATCACAAAAACAATATGTAATTATATATGTGTTTTCTGATGGTCTTAGGCGACCCCTGTGAAAGGGTCATTTGACCCCCCCAAAGGGGTCGCGACCCACAGGTTGAGAACCGCTGTTCTATCTCTTTCTTCAAAGTCCTGTATTTTTCAGAGTACAGGTCTTTTTACCTCCTTGGTTAAGTTTATTCCTAAGTATCTTAATTTTTTTGTTGCAATGATAAATGTGATTGTTTTTCAGTTTCTCTTTTTGAGAGTTCCCTATTGATGTATAAAAATGCTATGGAGCCCTGATCGGTTTGGCTCAGTGGATAGAGTGACAGCCTGCGGACTGAAGGGTCCCAGGTTCGATTCCGGTCAAGGGCATGTGCCTTGGTTGTGGGCACATGCCCAGTGTGGAGTGTGCAGGAGGCAGCTGATAGATGTTTCTCTCTCATCAATGTTTCTGACTCTCTGTCCCTCTTCCTTCCTCTCTGTAAAAAAATTAATAAAATATATTTTAAAAAATGCTATGGATTTTTGGGTGTTAAATTTGTATCCTGATACATTGCCAAATTCATTTATTAAATCTAGTATTTTTTTTTTGACAGAGTCTTTAGGATTTTCTATGTTCAGTATCGTGTCATCTGAGAATAATGAGTTTTACTTCCTCCTTTCCAATTTGGACGCATTTTATTTCTTCTTCTTGTCTGATCACCATGGCCAGGACTTCCAGAACTATGCTGAACAAGAGTGGTGAAAGTGGGCATCCCTTTCTTGTTCCTGTTCTTAGAGCAAATGGTTTTAGTTTTTGCCCATTGAGTATGATATTGCTTGTAGGTTTATCATATATGGCCTTTATTATGTTGAGGTATGTTCCCTCTATTCCCACTTTGCTGAGGGTTTTATCAAGAAAGGGTGTTGGATTTTGTTGAATATTTCTTCTGCATCGATTGATATGATCATGTGATTTTTTCTTGCAATCTGCTATGTGCTGTATCATATTGATTGATTTGAAAATATTCTACCATCCTGTATTTCTGGAATAAATACCACTTGGTCATGATGTGTGATCTATTTAGTGTATTGCTGGATCTGGTTTGCTAAAAATTTGTTGATCAGTGAAATTGGCCTGTAGTTCTCTTTCTTTTGTCATGTTTTTATCTGGTTTTGGAATTAGGGTAATGCTGGCCTTATACAAACAGTTTGGAAGTATTCCTTTCTCTTGAATTTTTTCAATAGTTTGAGGAATAGAGGTGTTAGTTCTTCTTTGAATATTTGGTAAAACTCCCCTGGGAATCTATCTGGACCAGGGCTTTTGTTTGCTGGGAGTTTTTTATTTTTATTATTATTATTACTGCTTCAATTTCATCAGTAGTTATTGGACTATTTGGTTTTTTTATTCTTCCTGATTGAGTTTTGGAAGGTTGTATTTATCTAGGAATATGTCCATTTAGTCCAGGTTGTCCCATTTGTTGGAATAAAGTTATTCATCATATTTTATTACAATCCTTTGCATTTCTGTGGGATCAGTTGTTAACCTCTTTTGTTTCTGATTTTGTTTATTTGGGTCCCCTCTTTTTTTAAAAAAAAAAAATTTTTTTTTTTATTGATTTTTTACAGAGGAAGGGAGAGGAATAGAGTTAGAAACATCCATGAGAGAGAAACATCTATCAGCTGCCTCCTGCACACCTCCTACTGAGGATGTGCCCGCAACCAAGTCACATGCACTTGACCAGAATTGAACCTGGGATCCCTCAGTCCGCAGGCTGATGCTCTATCTACTGAGCCAAACCGGTTAGGGCTGGGTCCTCTCTTTTTGTTTCCTGGTGAGCCTGGCTAGAGGGTCATCAATCTTGTTTATCCTTTCTAAGAACCAGCGTTTGGTTTTATTGATCTTTTGTATTTTTTTTTTATTTTTTTTTTGGTCTCTACGTCATGTATTTCCACTTTGATCTTTAGTATTTCCTTCCTTCTACTTGTTCTGGGCTTTTCTTGTTCTCTTTCTAATTCTGTAAGTTGTAGTGTTAGATAAATTATTTCCAGTTTTTCTTTTTATTTTGAGGCAGACCTCTCAGGACTGCTTTCACTGTGTCCCATAGGCTTTTTGATTATTGTGTGTTCATTTTCATTTGTTTCCAGAATGTTTTTTATTTCTTTTTTTAAAAAATACATATTTAAAAAAAATTTTAAGTTGATTTCAGAGAAGAAGGGAGAGGGAGAGAGAGATAGAAACATCATTGATTAGCTGCCTCTTGCATGCCCCCCACTGGGGATCGAGCTCACAACCTGGGTATGTGCCCTTGACTGGAATGGAACCTGGGACCCTTCAGTCTGCAGGCCGACACTCTATCCACTGAGCAAAACCAGCTAGGACTATTTCTTCTTTGATCTCTTTGATAACCCATTCATTGTTCAGTAGCATGCTATTTAGCCTCCATGTATTTGATTTATGAGGGTTTTTATTCTAGCTGATTTCTAATTTCATGCCATTATGGTCTGAGAAGATGCCTGATATTATTTCAATCTTCTTGACTTTGTAGAGACTTAGCTTGTGTCCTAGCATGTGGTCTATCTTTGAAAATGTCCCATGTGCACTTGAGAAGAATGTATATTCCATAGCTTTGGGGTGGAATGTTCTGAAGGTATCAATTAGTTCCATCTGTTCTAGAGTGTCATTTAGGATTGCTGTTTTCTTATTGATTTTTTGTCTAGAAGATTTATCCAGTGATGTCAGTGGGGTATTAAAGTCCCCTGCTATGATTGCATTGCTGTCGGTCTCTCCCTTGGTATCCTCCAGAAATTTTTGTTATATATTTAGACTAGAGGCCCAATGCACAGATTCATGCAGGGGGGTGGGCCCTCAGAAGTCTGGGCTTGGCTGGGTTTTCTACTTAGGGTCTCACAGGGCTAAAGTCAATGTGTCCACTGGGCTGGGTTTTTTTCTGGAAGCTCTGGGGAAGAACCTGCTTCTAAACTTACTCAGGTTATTGGCAGAATCCAGTTCCTTATGGCAATGGGTCTGAGGTCCTGTTTCCTTGCTGTAAGCTGGGGACTGCTCTCTGTTCCTAGAAGCTGCCTGGACTCCTTCTTATGCAGCCTCCTATATCTTTAAAGCAGCAACAGGAGAGGAATGGTGGTATGAGAGATCCCCTTGGCCTCTCCAACTGAAACTTTAACAAGTTGATCAACAAAGGATAACTCAACAAAGGATTCTTTGCTTAACGCAGAAGCATACCTGAGAGACCCGTGCACTGAAGCACCTAGAGGTGGACAACCAGGAATAAAAGGGGAGGTGAGAAAGGAGGCAAGACCATGGACACAGCCCTGCAGTTGGGAGCTGGCAACCAGCTTGGCCGAAGAGCAGAGGAAGCCAGTGGTAGAAGACGCTTCCTTCGGCCAGGAGGAACAGAGTCCGGTGGGTTTTCCGTCAGGATGAGTGGTGCGAATAGTGGCTGACCCAGCAGAGACTCCTGGGCAAGAACACAGCATAGGGGTTCTGCCAAGGCTGTCCACTTTTAGGTGGTGGCGTTTCAGACAAATAAACCAGCCACAGAGCCCTGCTGTCCCTTGGAATCCCAAAACTCACCTCCAGTTGCCACTGGTGTGGGGTCAAGTAGCATGTTATCTGTAACCCGAGAGCTATTACAGCAGAATCGCTGTTTCCCTCTGTGATTGATCCCTAGGTGGGGAGACCCCGTAGAGGTCCAGTGTTACCATTACGGTAAGAGCAAAACAAATCCTACCCCCAAGCAGTGCTGCTGTACTGAGGAAAGAGGTGGAGGTCAGCTCTGAGAGGTCATAGAGGTAAAAATCTTGTGATTCAGCACCACCTACTGGAAAGTAGTAGAAAAATCTCTTCAGAGAAAGCTGCTAGAGAAAGGTCCAGAATACAATAGATGCTTAGACAGAGGAGACTAGCAAATACCATGAATAGCCACAGTAATGAGGAAACTCAGAAAGAAAATGAAAAAATATCCAGAAAGCAAGCTGGAACACATGGAAATGTGTGATATAAATAGCAGTTCTGAAATACTCAACTAGATGTGAGAAAATACAGACAGACAATTCAATGCACTCGAGTGCTTTACCAAAGTGAGTACTTTACCAAAGAGATTGAAACTTTACAAAAGAACCAATCAGAAATCCTGGTAATGAAGGATGCAATTAAAGAGATTAGAAGTGAACTACTGAGTATAGAAAACAGAGCTGACTAGATGGAGAAAAGGATTAGTGACATCAAAAATAGAAATCTAGAAATGATGCAGAGAGGAGAGAGACCTGAACATTAAAAAAAAAGAAAAAGAGAGAGCTCTATAAGAACTATCTGAGGGGCTGCAAAGGGCCAGTGTCTCCGAGACTCTATTGATTCAGCAACAAGATTGTTTATCTTTCCATGATAATAGGCAATTCTCAGATAAGGAGAATGGATCACATTCCAGGTTAACTCCTTTGCCCCCAGGTGCACAACTCTCAGCCAGGTTAGAATATACTTTCTCTAATAAGTACAGAACAATCACAGTTAATAGAGCATGATTAATATTTCTGCCCTTACCACTCCCAGGGCCAGACTGAAAATAAAAATAAATTGGGGAACATTCACCTGGAATTACTATCTGAGGTCCAGCTGAGGAGGAGAGTTATATCAAGGAAGGACAGAAAACACCTGGAGAATGATAGGAAGGGCAAGTGTGAGGAGGGATCTTTTGGCTACAGGAGGGTTATTTCCCTGAGAAGATCAAGGTCTAGAACCCAGGCTGGGCTCCACATCTGGGAACACCAGAGTCGAGACCAGTGGCCCATATAACATCCAGTCATGAAAGGCATCAGGGCTTCTGGTTGCCCAGAAAATTGGAGCCTGTAGACTGGAGCTGGTCAGAGAGTCATGGGTTCGATTCCAGGTCATGAACATGTACCTCAGTTGCAGACCCAATCCCCAGCCCTTAGTAGAGGCAAGTGCGGGAGGCAACCAATCCATGCATCTCTTTCACATAGGTGTTTCTCTCCCCCTCACTCCCTCTCCTCCACTCTCTCTAAAAAAACCAATGGGAAAAAAAATATCCTAGAGGGAGGATTAAAAAACCCCCACAAAACCAAGAAAAATGTCTAACTATCTAACATGACAATTTAAAGAATTAGAAAGAGGCCAGAACCGGTTTGGCTCAGTGGATAGAGCATCGGCCTGCGGACTGAAGGGTCCCAGGTTCGATTCCGGTCAAGGGCATGTACCTGGGTTGCGGGCGCGTCCCCGGTGGGGGATGTGCAGGAGGTGGCTGATCGATATTTCTCTCTCATCGATGTTTCTGACTCTCTCTCTCTCTCTCCCTTCCTCTCTGTAAAAAATCAATAAAATATATTTATAAAAAAAAAAGAATTAGAAAGAGAACAACAAGAAAAGTCCTGAGCAAGTAGAAAGAAGGAAAGAATAAAAATCAGAATGGAGAGTACATGACACAGAGACTTAAAAAAATACAAAAGATTAATGAAATTAAGAGCTGGTTCTTCGAAAAGGTAAATGACATTGATGAACCTTTAGCCAGACTAGAAACAGAGAAAGGACCCAAATAAATAGAATCAGAAACAAAAAAGGTGAAATGAAGTAACAACTGACACCACAGAAATACAAAGGATTATAAGAAAATACTATGAACAACTATATGCCAAAAAGCTGGGACAAAATGGACAAATTCTTAGAAAAATACAACCTTCCAATCAATACTGAATCAAGAAGAAAACCTGAATAGGCTAATAACAACTGGTGGAATTGAAGCAGTAATAAAAAAACAAACAAAACTCTCAGCAAACAAAATCCCTGGACTGGATGGATTCACAGGGGAGTTTTAACAAATATTCAATTTACCATAGCGAAGATCTGGAAACAGCCTAAGTGCCCATCAGCAGATGAATGGATTAGAAAACTGTGGTATATCTACACAATGGAATACTATGCTGCTGTAAAAAAGAAGGAACTCTTACCATTTGCAACAGCATGGATGGAACTGGAGAGCATTATGCTAAGTGAAATAAGCCAGTCAATGAAAGAAAAATACCACATGATCTCACTCATTTATGGATAAAAAAGACCATTATCAACTGATGAACAAAATAGATACTGAGGCAGAGCAGCATCGAACAGACTGTCAAACTACAGTGGGAAGGCCAGGGAGGGTTGGGAGGCTGGAGGGGGTAAGAGATCAACCGAAGGACTTGTATACATGCATATAAGCATAACCAATGGACACAAGACACTGGGGGGTAGGGGAGGCCGGGGGAATGTCAAGGGGGAAGAAAAAAGGAGACATATGTAATACTCTTTGTAATACTTTAAGCAATAAAACTACATATATATATATGTAGTTTTACTACAAAGAAAGAGAATTACAGGCTAATAGATGCTAAAATCCTCAACAAAATATTAGCAAATCAGAACCAGCAATATATTAAAAAGATCATATGCATGACCAAGTGGGATTTATTCCACTGATGCAAAAATGGTATAATATTTGTAAATCAATAAATGTGATACACCACATAAACAAATTGAAAGACACAAATCACATGATCATATCAATAGACGCAGAAAAAGCATTCGACAAAATCCAACATCCATTTTTAAAAAAATATATATATATTTTTATTTTTTACAGAGAGGAAGGGAGACGGATAGAGAGTCAGAAACATTGATGAGAGAGAAACATCAATCAGCTGCCTCCCGCACACCTCCCACTGGGGATGTGCCCACAACTAAGGCACATGCCCTTGACCGGAATCGAACCTGGGATCTTTTAGTCCACAGGCCGATGCTCCATCCACTGAGCCAAACCGGTTACGGGTCCAACATCCATTTTTTATAAAAATTCTAAGTAAAGTGGGAATAAAGGGATCATACCTCAACATAATAAAGGCCATATATGCCAAACCTACAGTGAATATCATACTCAATGGGCAAAAACTAAAACCATTTTTCCTAAAAACAGGAGCAAGACAGGGTTGTCCACTGTGGGGCGCGGCTATAGTGTTTTGGCCAGGTTCAAGCCTCGGACTAATGAAAGGACAGGGTCCTCTCATTGCCATGTGCAAGTCCCAGCTGGAAGGGCAGGGCCCTCCCAGCACAATCATAGCCAACGGCTGTGGTTGTAAGCTTGAACCTATGGTCCAAACACGTGGCCCCATGTGCCTTGTGCTAGAGTTCAGGTGCATGTAGCTGAGTGAGGTTGAAACTCATGAGAATGCTGTAAACAACTTGATCACGCCCCTACTTTGCCTCGTGGCATCTGCTATAAAATAAAGACACAGCTTGTGGGCACTGGCACTGTCTCCTCATCAGGGAGCAGCGTCCCACGGAGACCCAGCTTTCATACTCTTGTCTGTCTTTTCTCAATCCTTTCACCCCCCCCCACTCAGGATCACCTTTGGCCATAACAGTCCACTTTCACCACTCTTGTTCAACATAGTACTGGAAGTCCTAGCCACAGCAATCAGACAAGAAGAAAAATTAAAGGCATCCAAATGAGAAAGGAGGATGCTGCCCTAACCGGATTGGCTCAGTGGGTAGAGCAGAAGCCCACGGACTAAAGAGTCCGGGTTTGATTCTGGTCAAGGGCATGTACCTTTGTTGTGGGCTTGATGCCCAGTAGGGAGTGTGCAGGAGGCAGCTGCCAGATGGTCTCTCTCATTGATGTTTCTAACTCTCTATCCCTGATGAACAAAACAGATCCAGAGCCCAGCTGGTCTAGCTCAGTGGTTGAACGTCGACCTATGAACCAGGAGTTCTTGGTTCAATTCCTGGTCAGGGCTACATGCTGGCATTTCAGGCTCAAACCCCAGTGGGGGCATGCAGGAGACAGCCAATCAATGATTCTCTCTTATCTTTGTTTCTATCTCTCTCTCCCTCTCCCTTCTTCTCTGAAATCAATAAAAATATATATTTTAAAAAAACAGATCCAGAGACATTGAAGCGTGCAACAGACTGCTGTGTTTCAGAGGGAAGCAGAGGAGGAGAAGGGATTAACCAATGAACTTATATGCATATATGCATAGCCCAGGGACAGACAATAGTGCAGGGAAGGCCTGGAGAGGGTTAGGGAGCAAGGTGGAGGGGGTCAATGGGGGTCAAAGTATTACAAAGGGGACATCTGTAATACTTTCAACAATAAAGATAAATTAACCCTTTGAGTGCCAACCAATATCCTAGGAACTATGCTAAAATTGCCAAGGCATTTTTGATGATTTTACAGCAGGTTAGGAAAAAAATTATGAATCGCAAGTAAATGAAGTTACATATCCAAAAACTTAAGGAAACCTTTACTACATTTGTTTTCATCTTTGACATATATTGTTTGCTGACTGTATTATAAAATACTAGTAGAAAAAAAATTGCCGATAGCGCTCCCGGCACTTTTGGCGCAAGACAGGAGGAGCGCGATCGCGCTCCCCGGCACTCAAAGGGTTAAAAAAACACACACAAAAGAATAAGCCAAAAAAAAAAGAAAAAGATTTACCCTAAATGTAAATGGACCGAATTCACTAATAAAGTGGCACAGAGTTGCAGATTGGATCAAAAAACAAAATCCAGCCAGGCCATTTTTGCTCAGCAGTTGAGCTTTGACCCCTGTTGGGGGCATGTAGAAGGCAGCTGATGTTTCTATCTCTCTGTCACTCTCTTCCTCTCTCTCTCAAATCAATAAAAACATATTAAAAAATAAAACAAACCAACCCAACCATATGCTGCCTTCAAGAGACACATCTAAGCTGCAAAGACAAAGGTATTTTCAAAATAAAAGGATAGAAAATGATTCTCCAAGCAAATAACATCCACAGAAAAGCATGTGTAGCCATACTTATATCTGACAAAATAGATTTCAAGATAATAGGAGACAAAGATGGACATTTTATAATGCTAAAGGGGCACTACATAAGAAAACAGAACACTTCTTAATATATGTGAACCCAATCAGGGAGCACCGAAATATATAAAGCAAGTATACACAGAACCTAAGGGAGAAACAGATCAATACACAATCACAGTTGGGGACCTTAACACTCCATCAACAGCTGTAGATACATCATCCAAACAGAAAATCAATAAAGGAATATCGGCCTTAAATGACACTCTAGACCAGTGGTCGGCAAACTGCGGCTCGTGAGCCACATGCAGCTCTTTGGCCCTTTGAGTGTGGCTCTTCCACAAAATATCACGTTCGGGCATGCACATACAGTGCGATTGAAACTTCGTGGCCCATGCGCAGAAGTCGGTTTTCGGCCTGGGCGAGTCTATTTTGAAGAAGTGACTTTAGAAGAAGTGGGGGGTGACGGGAGACAAGGTGCGGGGGAGGCGCGCGATTCATGCACGAGTTGAGTGAGCCAGTCAGTCAGCAGTCTCATTGTGCAGTGGTTAGTGCTAGTCACGTCAGCAAATCGCGCGTGGGTGACAAAAGTATAAAGTTACCTATGTTTTTCCAACCAGCTGCAAATCCTACAGGTATTTTTGTCATCAATTTAAGAATTGTAATTATTTTGTGTTGGTGGCTTTATTATTATTTTAGCAAAGGCCAGCTTAGGAGTACCCTAATTAAGTTAATAACAATGTACCTACCTATATAGTTTAAGTTTAAAAAATTTGGCTCTCAAAAGAAATTTCAATCGTTGTACTGTTGATATTTGGCTCTGCTGACTAATGAGTTTGCCGACCACTGCACTAGACCAAATGGGCATAACTGACATTTATAGAGACTTTCATTCCAGTACATCAGGTTATACATTCTTCTCCAGTGCACATGAAACATACTCAAGGATAGACCATATATTAGATCACAAAACAAATTCAAGAAGCTTAAGCTTTGCCCTAGCTGGTTTGGCTCAGTAGATAGAGTGTCAGCCTGTGGATTAAAGGGTCCTGGGTTCGATTCCAGCCAAGGGCACATGCCTGGGTTGTGGGCTTGAACCCCCAGTGTGGGATGCACAGGAGGCAGCCAGTCAATGATTCTCTCTCATCATTGATGTTTCTATCTCTCCTTTCCTCTCTGAAAGCAATAAAAAAAGAAGCTTAAGCTTATACCAAGCATATTTTCTCACCATGATGCCTAGAAATTAGAAACCAACTGCAAAAAGGAAGTAAAGAAACTCACAAACACACTACTAAAAAATGACTGGGTCAAAGAAGAAATAAAAGGTGAGATCAAAAGATACATAGAAACAAATGAGAATGACAATATGACATATCAAAACTTCTGAGATGCAGCAAAAGCACTAATAAGAGGGAAGTTTACATCATTACAAGCCTATCTCAAGAATCAAGAGAAATCACAAGTAAACAACCTAACATTACACCTTAAAGTACTAGAAAAAGAAGAACAAAAGCAACCCAAAGTCAGCAGAAGAAAGGAAATAAAACTGCAAATGTGCATTCTTATAATTTGTTTTCCGATAGTTACTGATTGACCTGAGGGTTTAATGAATAATTGTCCACCACTGTCTCACAGATGGTTAATGTATCAGTCTCCAAATGTGGACTGGCTGAAGGACAGGGTCTGGACACTTTTCTTTTTACCACTTCTCTGGTCATCCATCTTTGTTTGGTGTCCAGGTTTCTAATTTTCTCTAGAATCTGTCCTTTGATTCTTAGCTCAAGTCCTATTTGGTAAATTGGCTCTCAAAGAACCTATTTGGCATAGGGTTATTCCTTTATTCATTTAGTAACTTATCATTACAATGTTTCTAACATTGTAATGATTCAGAATTTAGGTTTACCTCCTCTCCTGGAAGCAAAAAGCTATAGTAAGACAGCCACATTTGTTAGATAGCTTCAATCTGAATTTTTCATTCAACACGTATTTATTGTCACCTATTATGTGCTAGGCCAAGGTCAACTGCTGAAGATAAAGTGGAGTACAAGATAGTCATTGTCCATTCCCCTATGGAGATTATAATGAAATCAATAAAAACAAGATATTAATGAGAACCTAGTATCTCAGATACACTCCAAGGAAAACAAAATGAAGACAGGGTCCCTGCTTTCTTCTGCAGGTAGTTAAGGCACAATACTGAACAAAATTTAACACCAAAATCACGTGGCTCAGGTGCAAGTGCCTTAGTAGATAGGAGAGGAAGGAAGGCCGGATAGTGAGAAAGGATTTCTGAAAGGGAAAACATATCTAAATGTGAGTAGGATGGGGAAGGGGGTACTTTGAGGACAGCCATGAGGAACCTGGACTTGAGTCTGAAAATGGAGACAGACATTGCAAACCTCTCCACTAGCCTGCTCAGTGGCTGCCCTGGCCCCAGGCTCTACACTGGGATGTTCCAAAATTATGCTTTTACATGTGGGTACACAGAATCAGCCTTTAGCTCCTATTATCTACCTCATTATTTCCTTATATTCACTTTTTTCTTTACTTGATTAGAATTCAATTTAGAAGTAGCCCTCCTCTTCAACTTTTAGCTAATCCTATCTTCTGTTGCAAACATAATCCAATTCTAACTGGGAAGCTAAAATATAGTTCACCTGTGAGGGTTCCGCGGGAAATTCCTCTCCCCAAACTGATTATATGAAAGACCATCTACACTAATAAAAGAGAAAAATGGTAATTGGCGTACGACGATACCCTTTTCATTGGCTAATCAGGGCTATATGCAAATTAACTGCCAACTAAGATTGGCAGTTAACTGCCAACTAAGATTGGCAGTTAACTGCCAACAAGATGGCGGCTAATTTGCATATGTAGGCACAATGCAGGGAGGCGAAAGGGAAAGCAGGAAGAAGCCCCCTGCCACTGACAGTGATCTGAAACCCAGGGGGGAGCTAAGAGCTGGGGGGCAGGGCAAAGGCAGCCCTGGGGCCTTTGCCCTGCCCCACAGCCATGATCGGAGAATCAGGCGCCTTTGCTGCCCTGGCCAGTGATAGCAGGAAGTAGGGGTGGAGCCAGCGATGGGATCTGGACACAGTCGAAGCTGGCAGTCCCGGGAGCTAGGGGTCCCTTGCCTGGGCCTAAAGCGGAGCCCACGATCGTGGGGCCGCTGCAGCTGCGGGTCCCCGCTGCCTGGGCCGGATGCCTCAGCCAGAGGCGTTAGGCCTGGGCAGGGGCGGAGCCTGCAACCATGGGGAGCTGGGGGTCCCCTGCCCAGGCTTGACACTTCTGCCGGAGGCCTCAGGCCTGGTCAAGGGGCAGCCGATCCGGTGATTGGTGATCGGAGGGTGATGAGGGTCAACTCCTCTGGCCGAGGCATCAGGCCTGGGCGGGGGCCAGAGCCAGTGATTGGGGGGAAATGGGGGGTCCCCTGTCCAAGCCTGACACCTCTGGCGGAGGCGTCAGATCAGGCAATCAGAGGGTGATGGGGGTCTACGCCTCTGGCTGAGGCATCAGGCCTGGGCAAGGGGCAGAGCCAGCAATCGGAGGGGTCTGGGGGTCCCCTGCCCAGGCCTGATGCCTGGGCCAGAGGCATGAGGCCTGGACTGGGGGCAGAACCAGTGATGGGGGGAAATGAGGGTCCTCTGTCAGAGGCGTCAGGCCTGGGCAAGGGGCCGATCCTGCGATTGGACGGTGATGGGGGGTCAACGCCTGAGGGCTCCCAGTACGTGAGAGGGGGCAGGCTGGGCTGAGGGACACTCCCCCCCCCCCCCCACACACACACCCAGTGCACGAATTTCGTGCACCGGGCCCCTAGTTATTATATAAACCCCACCAAGGCACGCGCGGCGTACCGAAACCCGACTTAGTAACTCCCCTCTGTGAACCCACGTTCCCGGTCGGCCCGAATCGGTAGGTTCGCGAGAAGCTGTGGCAAGGAACACAAAGAGGCTGACTTCACCGAGGGCACCCGATTTCAAAGTGAGGGCTGCAAAGAACCGTTGTGGGATGTCTGAAGAAGCCGCTAGGAGAAGGGTCCTCATGGACCGGGGTAAAGGGACTGGCACCCGCCGTCTGGGCTAGGGTCTCGCAGCCTGCGTTCCCATCTGCAGCGCTGAAACAACCCGGCGCGACCGACCGACTCTGCATGCTTCCCAGGACGGCTCGGGAGCCGCAGGGCTGTGCGCGCCACACGGGGCAGGTCTCTCGCGACTCGCGCCCTGGAACACTGACTAGGAACAGGAAGCAGCGGCTAAATCACCTAGAAACCCTAGCGCAGGGGATTTCTAGTGACCCAGAAGCCACGCCCTCCCGGAACCGGAAGTTTTCACCCAGCACCACTTATTGGCCTGTTAATAAGGGGCGGGGTATCAGAGGAAACTGCAACTCCCAGCATGCAGCGCGGAGCTTCCGGTTTCCGGCCAGAGAACCGGAGTGAGTGCTTACCCCGGCGGCCGTGCGGCCGGGTTCTTTCCGCGGGACGGGTGAGGGCACTGGGCCCCGGGCCGCGTGGGCCCGACTTACGTTGACAAGTTAGCTGGTCCCATGGGAGCGGTGGGGTCGTCGCCAAAGAGATAGTGTCTTCCCCACTACTAGCTGCTTGTGACCTTGTGCAGGTGACTTTCTGGGTCTTGGTTGCTCGGTTTGTAATAGGTGGACGATAATGCCTGCCTCAGGGAACGATTGTGAGGATTAAATGAGATGTGGTATGTAAAAAAACCTATTCCCTCCCCTGTCATGAATCTGGAGATGGAAGGTACCTTGAGGATGGCTTGGGGCCTGTTGAGCGGCCTGCCAACCTCACAACCTTTTCTTTCCTCGTCCCTACTAGAGCCTTTTGAAGCAATGGTGATTATAACCAGGGCTCTTCTTGCCCTAAAAGGTTATTCCACCCTCAGAATTTCTGATACATTTTTTGGTACCCATATGTGCCAGGCACTGGGACAGTAATGGCAAAAGAAAAAAATCTAACCTTTGCTTTCAAGGGCCCCCAAGAAAGGGTTGGGGTGGTGTGAGATTGGGAAGTAAATAGATATTTGTAACTCTTTGCCCTGAAAGAATGTGAGGACAACAGAGGAAAGGGAGAGAGGATAGAAGAGGTGGTATTTGTGTTGGTCTTGGTAGGAGTTTGCTCTTTTGCAAAGAGGACAAAGAGAAGAGGAATTACAAGCAGAGTTAACAGTTGATTGGGAGTGTAAAGTGGGGGAGCTTTGTTTTGAATGGATGCTTAGTGGGAGTCGGACAGGGTTCTGCAGGCAGAGGGAATAGATACGAATGTTTTTGTAATGTAAGCCAGGTTGTGGAGTTTAGATTTATTCATAGAGGTGATTTAGAGTCATTGGAGGATTTCTAAGCAGAGGAGTAACTTGATCAGATCTGTGTTTTTAAATGTGTTGGGTGGCAGCATGGATGCTTGATAACAAGAGGCAAGGGTCAGATAACTTGTTATAAAGCTCTTGTAATAGTTCAAGCAGGGTATGTGATGGAAATCAGAAATGAGGAGTGCACATAAGGGAGAGGGTTGGATGATCTCATTTGAACCTCACAATATTCCTATTAGGTGGGCTGGTGTTTTTATGTCTACTTTAAAGATGGAGAAACTGAGGCCTACAGAGCTGAAGTTCCTTGCTGCCCATCATAGAATGAGTAAAGAGAGGGACCCCAGATTCTAGTTCTGGCTTGGTGCTGCATCCTGTGCTTTTCCAGCAGTGTCACACTGAATTAACTCTCATTCAGCCTTTTGGTGGGGTGTGGGTGGAGTAGAGTGGTGATCTGTCCTTTAACCACTAAGGGCTCATTTTCTTTACAGGGAGAAAGAGAGAGCGTGAAAGAGAGAGGATGTCTCTCTCAGATTGGCACCTGGCAGTGAAACTGGCTGACCAGCCACTTGCCCCAAAGTCTATTCTTCGGTTGCCAGAGACAGAGCTGGGAGAATACTCACTGGGGGGCTATAGTATTTCATTTCTGAAGCAGCTTATTGCTGGCAAACTCCAGGAGTCAGTTCCAGACCCTGAGCTGATTGGTGAGTCTCAGTGAACTAGAGATGGGCTGCTGCTCTGATCTCTTTTTGGGGAGGATACTTCAGGAATTACAAGGGTAAATTAAGAATTTGGGATTTGTTGCCTCATGATGTTAATACTAAAGAGAAGTGAATTTTGGGTGAAAAGAAGCACAAATCAAGTAATAAAACTAGCCCTGGCCAGTTTTGCTCAGTGGTACAGGGGTGGGCAAACTTTTTGACTCGAGGGCCACAATGGGTTCTTAAACTGGACCGGAGGGCCGGAACAAAAGCATGGATGGAGTGTTTGTGTGAACTAATACATGTTAACACTGCTGCTGGTGAAGGAGCGGAGGGGAGAGCAAGAGAACCCTCCGCTCTTTCGGCTCCGCGGGCCGGATAGAACAGCCGAACGGGCCGGATCCGGCCCGCGGGCCGTAGTTTGCCCACGGCTGGGTTAGAATGTCAGCCTGGGGACTGAAGGGTCACAGATTTGATCCTGGTCAAAGGCATGTACCTCAGTTGCAGGTTTAACCCCTAGCCCTGGCTGGGGCAAGGTGGGAGGCAACCAATTAATTTGACTCTCTCATGTCGATATTTCTCTCTCTCATCCTCTTGCTTCCCTTCCACTCTGTCTAAAAATCAATGGAAAAAGTGTACTCGGGTAAGGATTTAAAAGTAAAACTATTGGTTGCCATTTTAGTAGTGTTTTTATACTGAACTACTTTATCACAGTTTTTAACCATGATGTTGAATTCTTTCTCTGAAAGAGCAAGAATTTGGGGTGGGATAGGGAAGGAGGAGATGGTTAGGGAAAGCCCTCCAGCATATGGCATTTTGAGTTTGGTCCTAAGGAATTATGAAAAAGATTTTTGTTTGGTTGATTAGTTAGAGGAAAGCAGTAAAAAGGAAAGGAAGGTAGCAAGGCCATTCTAGGTGGAGGAAGAAGGAATTAAATATAACAACTAAATTATATTATAAAAATTTATAATAGCAAAGTGATCCAACAGACAAAAAGTGTGTTTTTAGTCATAAAAACACTTCGTTAAGCCCAGTCAGTGTGGCTCAGTGGTTGTGGGTTGATCCATGAACCAGGAGGTCACAGTTCGCTTCCTGGTCAAGGCAGGGGCTTGGGTTGCAGCCAGGCTCAATCCCCAGTAGGGGGCATGGAGGCAGACCATCCATGATTCTCTCTTACTGATGTTTCTATCTCTCTCCCTCTCCCTTCCTCTCTGAAATTAATAAAATACATTTAAAAAACAAAATACTGGGTTTATCCTTTTTTGTTGTTGCATTTTCCCATTTATCTAAGTTGAGCAGTCTCCACAATGTTAAGCTCTACAGTTTTCTTAAAGTACATAGAGTCTGTATTTTATGAGTTTGTACTTGCTAACAATTGTTATTAAAATGTATTTATTAAGACTACTTTGTAAGCATTTATTATTCTCCAGCTATTTGTCTAATCAAAATAAGATTCTTAGGGGACAGAAAACACCTAAATTGTTTTGAGGGGCAAAGTATAAATAGACAGTTCTTTTTTTTTTAGATCTGATCTACTGTGGCCGGAAGCTAAAAGATGACCAGACCCTTGACTTCTATGGCATTCAACCTGGGTCCACAGTCCATGTTCTTCGCAAGTCCTGGCCAGAGCCTGATCAGAAACCAGGTGACTGGCAGTTGGTCCTTAGGCAGGCAGAGCTTCAGTAGTGTCAAGGGAAGCATCTGTAGGTTTTTGAGGCGCAGGTCTGGGTGGATAGAATAAAGGAGTGATTTACTGAAATGGTAATAGAGAATATCTTTATTACCTATTGGGTTGGACGGCATTGATAAAACAAAATGCAGTTTTGATCTTGTGGCCAACACCACTAACAGATGGGAATTTCGTTTCTCTACTTTTTAAGTTCATTATCCACTGTTTTAGTGGGGTGAGAAGTGTGTGTATATTTAAACTCCTTTAGGTTAATAGTTTATTTCTCGGTGAACTTTGTATCTTTTTGTTATTGTTCTTATTAGAAAAAAGCTTGGGCCCTGGTCAAGGTTGCGGGTTTGATCCCCGGTCAGGGGACATAAAGAATCAATCAGCTGTGACCGGTTTGGCTCAGTGGATAGAGCGTCGGCTTGTGGACTGAGAGGTCCCAGGTTCGATTCCGGTCAGGGGCATGTGCCTTGGTTGCGGGCACATCCCCAGTGGGGGGGTGTGCAGGAGGCGGCTGATCGATGTTTCTCTCTCATCGATGTTTCTGGCTCTCTATCTCTCTCCCTTCCACTCTGTAGAAAATCAATAAAATATATTTAAAAAAAAAAAAAGAATCAATCAAGGAATACATAAATAAGTGGGACAAATTGATGTTTCTTTCTCCCTTTCCCTCTCTTAAATCAATAAATAAAAAAGAGAAAAATAAAAAAGCTGTGAAATCTTGGCATTCCTCTAATGCAGCATTTTTAACCAGTGTGCCACAAGAATTTTTAAAACATGCAATACCTGACTGACTTCTTTTTTTTTAGATTGTCAAATGAAAAAATGACAATAGCCAACACAACAATAGCCATCCAGTTGAATGGATCAATTACACAGGAGTGAGCAAAAGTGGGTTTACAGTTGTTCATGGGGAAAAAGATATAAAAATATATAACACAACTGCAAATCTATTTTTGTCCATCCCCATACCTTTTTTTTTTTGGTCGGATTAGCAAAAAATACATTTTTTAGTGTGCCGCAGAATTTTAGTTTGTGTGCCATCAGATGGCACAGGTTGAAAATCGCTGCTCCAATGCCGTAGTTCTCTTGTTGGCAAATTTTCCAGCAAACTTCTTCAGGCAGTGACTTGTTTAGTCAGCTCATTTCCTCCTGCTATAGTGGGAATGTATTTTTCTGAAACTTGAAAATATTCGAACAGTATTAAAGTAGCTCTTAGAGAAAACATACAAAACCTCTAATATATTTTGGATTTATTAATAAAAGGTGCTGCTTGGAATTTATAATTTAAATTTTACATCTGTGTTTTAAAAGCCTCCCCAACAGTAAAGCTATGTTATATAAACTGTTAAACTTTCAATTTGATATTTTTATAATGTTCATGATTGCTATTACTAGTTCTCAGCTGGAAATTTACCCTCTTTTCAATTCTAAACATAAAGGAGAAAGACCTTACGCACACTGATGGGAAGTGAGAAAGAGAAAGGTAGTCTTTGAAATCCAGAGGTTGGCCTGATCCTCAGTTAGGCCTTGGAACATTAACCATTTCCGATCACCAATATCTACAAGGCCACTCAGGGACCATAGTGGAGCAAGACAAAAATAAGAGCCCTCTCATTTACCTGAACATTGTCCAGATCACAAAATTACAAAATATCCCTGTATCCTAGCTATTCTGAGTGATTACTGCTTCTTTCCAATTATACTTTGCCCTTCTCTAGTTTTCCTCTAGGTTAGAATTATTAAGATACCCAGTCATAAAATCACCTCACTTCCTGACAGCATCTAATTTAAAGCAAAATTCCACTTCCTTAATCTTCCCCCAGGGAATCCGAGAGCATTCTCTGTAAGAAGCAGTAAGTTCAATTTGTGCAACTGCAAGAGAGCCCCTCTGGTCTTTGGCTGGAGAGCATTGACAGAAGGAAAGTAACATTTGTTGCTTCTTCCAGCCAGATTGTGTCTCCTTGCTTTTTCATTTCATAATTACAGTGGCCCTGCAGGATAGGTAACAAAATTAGCATTTTATAGATGAGCAAAAAGAGGATTAAAAGGACAGTTATTCAAGGGCACCTACTTAGAAAATGAATGCAAGAGCTGGGATGTTAATGCAGGTTTTCCTGACTCAAGAGGCTATGTTCTTTTTACCGGGCTGGCTGCCTCCCACTTCCAAAAAGTGAGATTAGCTCAGAGATGTCATAGAGACAACCATGACTCTTAGCTGATTATCAGTTTAAGATATTAAGAGTCCCACCCTAACCGGTTTGGCTCAGGGGATAGAGCGTCGGCCTTTGGACTGGTCCCAGGTTCGATTCTGGTCAAGGGCCTGTACCTTGGTTGTGGGCACATCCCCAGTAGGAGGTGTGCAGGAGGCAGCTGATCAATGTTTCTCTCTCATCGATGTTTCTACCTCTCTATACCTCTCCCTTCCTCTCTGTAAAAAATCAACAATATATATATACATATTTTTTTTTAAAAGTGTTTTCTTAAAAAAAATTAAGAGTCCTTTTCCTCCTCCCTCTGCCTGGAGATTTATTTTGGAAACAAATGGACTTCTTGTTAGGAAGTAAAAATAACTTTTAGACCTGGAAAAAAAACTGTTTTGTGACAGCATTTTAGATATTGTATCCTTGAGTGCTCTTCCAAAAGGAAGCACATTTTGTTTCCCTGCCAGATTAGCACCTGTAGAAGGAGAATCTGTCAGACCTTCCTTTCCCACCTGGATCCCTTTGGTGTTTCTCCCTGTAAGGTTACAAATCTCTTCAGGATCTCCTTTAGCCTCCTATTTGAGCAGGGATGTGTACCCCAAGCTCTAGCCACAACAAAAGATTTTCTGTTTCTTCAGAGCACCTCATATTATTTCTCCATGCCTTTACACATGTTCTTGCTTAAACGTGGACTACCTTCTCTCCCTAATAAACATCAGCTCTTCCTTAAATACTCTCTCAAATGGTCTCTCCTGGGAGACAGCTCTGTGTCCTAGCTGTCCCTCTCAGTAATGGCTATCTGCCTCCTGTTCCTAGTGCTGGGTCCGCATCATTGCTGAGGTCCTCAGCATGGTATTTTGTAATAGTGTGGTTTTTGTTTGGTCTAGCCTTCTTTCTCCTGCTGTCCTAAGAGTTCCCTGATGTCAAGGACTCTTATTTTTTACATTCTTGTGCCTTGCCCAAAACTAAGCATGGAGTAAATGCTTAGTATGTGTTTGTTGAATGAATAAATTAGGTAATTTACTTAAGATAAATATTTTCAGGAGAGATAATTCTCAACAATTAGAACTATAGGTAAAGATGTAGTTCTACATGGTGATGCCCCTGGAGTTTGACACAATCTACACAATCACTAGTATCTATCCTAGGTGAGGGTAACCACACTTTTAAAAGTGTAACCCAGAGTGAACTTTGTACATACTCCCCCTTCTTTTACCTACATTTCTACACTTATGAAATGGGCTGATGTCCTAGGTAGTAAAGCAACCAAGTAAAACTAAGACAACTGCTAAACTTTCCCATATATGTGATTCATAGTGTCCAGAAATAAAAGAAAGAACTTTGAGTCCTAGTGAAACGCGATATCAAGCATGTGATGAAAGTTTGTTAAGAATCCTAGAAGTACAGTGTATATTCTTGGTCCCTCTTGTATTTTTTTAAAATATATTTTATTGATTTTTTACAGAGAGGAAGGGAGAGGGATAGAGAGTTAGAAACATCAATGAGAGAGAAGCATTGATCAGCTGCCTCCTTCACACCCCCTACTGGGGATGTGCCTGCAACCAAGGTACATGCCCTTGGCCGGAATCGAACCTGGGACCCTTCAGTCCACAGGCCGCCGCTCTATCCACTGAGCCAAACCACCTAGGGCTCCGTCTTGTATTTTTTAAAAAATTAAAAATATTAAGGAAGCCTGAAAGAAAATATCAAAGAGAAAACAATATTTCTTTTAACATATTGTGTCAGTGTAGCTCAAGCATGTCAAACTTGCAGCCTGTGGGCCGCATGTGATCCACAACGAATATTTTTGCACCCCAGCCAATACAACGGTATGTAAGAAACATTTTAATAAAAATTTCATAATTTTTACAATATCCTGTTATATATAGTTATTAATAACAAACTAAAACGTTCGCTAATGACTGATTACTATAATGGTGTTTCATTCGTTTCCCATACATGCCTTATGGGCAGGCACACCATTTCTCTCCACTAATACTAGCAGCGAATATTTTAGCAGCCGATTGCCACGCCGTTAGTCTTGTACTGAATTGTTTGGTGTGCGCAACAGGAAATATTTCACTTTTGGAGAACAAGAAACATGTTTATTTGCATTACGCTTATTAATTTGTGTAATTCAGTGTCTGGTAAGTTAATGTTTAAGAAAAAATATTAATTTTTATTAAAATGTTCTATTATATGTTAACAATTACTCATTTATTTCAGTCCTTTGTATTCAGCATGTCTTGATCGAAATAAACCTACGTTTCTATGAAAATTGAAGCTTTTTTTTTTTTTGCGGCCCATATAAACTTAAACCTTGTTTATTTGGCCCATGTTAGCCTTTGAGTTTGACATGCGTGGTGTAGCTCTATATTGTTCAAATGGCTTGCAGCACTTAGTATTTTAAAGTATTGTGTAAAGTACTGAGTTGGTTATACCTGTGTAAGAAGTCTAGAATTCCTGCAGTGGGGTGTTGATCAGAACAGTTTCTTTCATGTGATAAGATTCCCCTCTCTGCCGAAACTGGTTTGGCTCAGTGGATAGAGCGTCAGCCTGCGGACTGAAGGGTCCCAGTTTCGATTCCGGTCAAGGGCATGTACCTGGGTTGCGGGCACATCCCCAGTGGGAGATGTGCAGGAGGTGGCTGATCGATGTTTCTCTCTCATCGATGTTTCTAACTCTCTCTCTCCCTTCCTCTCTGTGAAAAATCAATAAAATATATTTTTTTTTTTAAAAAAAAAAAAGCGAGATAAGGCAGATTATTTAAAAAAAAAAAAAGATTCCCCTCTCCTAGAACTTGGACTAATTATCACTGAAGATGCTTAAAAGGGCAGTTTTTATATCTGTGTCATAAGTGGGTTTTCTTGAATGGGCATTCACATTCTTAGTGGGATGATGAGGGAGGGAACCTGCAGACCAAGCTGTACCTGGACACATGTTCTGTGTCTGTAGCACTGGCAGGGCCTGGGCTGTAGGTTAATTGTGTGTCTTATCCACAGAACCTGTGGACAAAGTGGCTGCCCTGCGGGAGTTCCGGGTGCTGCACACTGCCTTGCACAGCAGCTCTTCCTACAGGGAGGCGGTGAGTTTGTAGTACAGCCCCCTGCCTAAGACTCTTGCCAGGCCTGCAAGAGAGAATGTGAATGTTGGAGAGTGGGAGCTGGGAGCCCGTTGCCATGGCTACGAAGAGTTCCTTGAGGAGTTTTTGCCATGTGTGTGGGTCTCAGTAGAGTCCCCTCCAACCCCCATCTTCCCCCAAGGAGGCTGTATCAGCTAGGTATTGTTGATTTCCATCTAATGAAAATGATACAGCCACTCCTGATATTGGCCTCACAGAATGAATATGATTACAGCCAAAGGATCCGCATATGGTTTCTGCTGGGCCTCATTCTTGGAATTTGTCTGAACTGCTTTCCCGTTGCTCCTTCCCTGGATTTCCTTACTGGGAAATACACTGATGTCTTTCTATAGGAGAGTTGATAAGCAAAAAGTAAGACAGCTGAAATTTCCCTATGAATATGAAATGATAATTCTACAGTGATTAAAAAGAACTTGGGCCCTAGCTGATTTGGCTCAGTGGATAGAGCATCGGCCTGCGGACTGAAGGGTCCTGGGCTTGATTCCGGTCAAGGGCACGCACTTTGGTTGCAGGCCAGACCTGGGAGGCAACCAATCGGTGTGTCTCTCACATCTATGCTTCTCTCTTTGTTTCTCCCCTTCCCTTCCTAAAAATGAATGGAAAAATATCCTCGGGAGAGGAGTAACCAAATAAAATAAAATAAAATAACTTGGGACCAAAAGAAGCTTTGTTGTTGGCTTGTAACGAGAGTTTTTAATTTTGGAAGCTTTAGAAATATAGATGGGGGAAAGACTAGAGATGGAAGGTTTACTGTGATATTGCCTTTTTAAAAAAAAATGTTTCCCCTCCAGTAAGCCGAAATCTCAGAGAAGTGAAGAGGTTCATTTATTTCCTGGGGCTGTTGTTTTACTGTGGTGGTGCATATGTAGCACTTAGAGGGATGGAGCACTTCAGCGGAGGGTGGGAATTTGCTGAGTGGATTGAGCTGGTTGGAGTACTCAGTCCTCTTCATTTCTCCTGCAGGTCTTTAAGATGCTCAGCAATAAGGAATCTCTGGATCAGATCATTGTGGCCACCCCAGGCCTCAGCAGTGATCCCATTGCTCTTGGTAAGTACAGAACTGAACTTGAGGCTATAGGAGTTGTTGGAGAAACAGGAACCAGAAAGTGGCAATCACCCTAAAGAGACTCTTGACCATCTTTTGAAGAATCACTGTCTTGTTGGGGGAGGGGAGAACCAAGATGTGTTCCATATATCTAGCCTTCCGAGAGCTGTCAGCCCCTCAGAGAAATCATGGCCTGACTAACATCATAAATCAGACTATAAGGATGTCAGATGAGGGCAGCAGTTAGCCCAAACCACAGTAATCAGGGAAGGTTTCCTGCACACCTTGATGGAAAAGGAAGAACCCAGAGATATGGGGAAAAGAAGCTGGCGTGTCAGCACACAGTGTGTGACTTAAGTGCAGGGAGGGTGGCGGGCACTCAGTCGTGCTGCTTGGTGTTTTGTTTCTTCCACTTCTCACATGGGTGCTTTGTGTCCCCGAGGAGCCAGTTCTCTGAGGCTCTTCTTCCTCCTGGATCTGGCTAAGTGTCAGTCTCTGAGGTGAATCCTGTTCTCCTTAGGGGTTCTCCAGGACAAGGACCTTTTCTCTGTCTTTGCTGATCCCAACATGCTTGATACGTAAGTATACCCATCTTACTACAGAGTTCCCTATTTCTCCTCATATGGTTGCGCCAGAGCCTGATTGTTGCCCTGGATTCTGCTCGTGGAGCCCAGTCCCTGTCTATCCCCAAGTCTACCTTCAAATATGTCAGGAGTTGAGAAAGAGCAGGAATGCTATGTGGGAACAACAAGACCAAGGGCAGGAACACCTATTGCTGTGGAGGTGAAGCAGGGTCTGAGGGAGGTGGCCTTGTGGGCTAGGCTTAGATTAGCTCTCATTCAGTAGCTATGAAGGATTCTTTAAAGGACAAGACGCTGGGGAAGGAAGCAGGTGTATCAATCCTTATTGTCTTAGAGCTGTAAGGGCTGGCAGAGGTTATGTCTCTATTTTGCAAGTGAAGAAAACAGCTTTCCCCCTCCTCCCCAAGGGAAGAGAAGGGATCTGTCAAAGATGGCCCAGGGAAGTAGTGCTAGAGTTGAGACCAGAAACTGACCCCTGAGCCTCTGAGGCTGTCTTATCCTATCATGCCCAAGGGAAGGTGAGGCATGTACAATAGATCCCAGGACTGAAGGCCTTGCCACGGTTGCTAGGGACAGAGCAGAAGAGGACAAAGTGAGCTGGAAGGAGGTGCTGAACACTGAGGAATTTAAGGGCAGGCACAGGCGGTCTGATAGTTCGGAGGGCCACCCAGACTTTTGTCATGATGAGGGTGCCCTCCTTACTCACACTTGGGTTTCTTCCTGCTCCTGTTCCAGGTTGGTACCTGCTCACCCAGCCCTAGTCAATGCCATTGTCCTGGTTCTGCACTCGGTGGCAGGCAGCACGCCGCTGCCGGGGGCGGACTCCTCTTCCCGGAGCACGCCCTCCAGCTCTTACCGGGACATGCCAGGTGAGTCCCAGGAGGTATGCAGGCCCCCTCAGGAGCCGGCAGTAGCTCAGGAAAATGCTTTACTCAGCAGCTATGTATAGCACTGGCAGAGGGTGTTCCTTGGGAATTCTCGGTTTGAGTCTGGGAGTGCATCTGTCCTGTCATTTTCCAAGGAGAGAGATGAAAATATGAATTTGGAGAGTATCTGAACTGAGATTCTGGAGCTATGCCTGGGCCTTTCTGTTCTTCTTCCTGAAATCTGTTCTCCCTCCTCCAGGTGGTTTCCTGTTTGAGGGGCTCTCTGATGATGAGGACGACTTTCACCCAGTAAGTGGCCTGGCTGCCTGCCCTTTGGGGAACCTGGTGCCAGGGATGCTGTCCTCCCTGGGACCCGGAGCCCAAGCTCTGAGGTAGTCATAGGCCCTTTAGTGGCCAAGTCTGTGTCATACTATTGCTTCGGAACTTGGCAGCGGGGGCTGAGAGGGTATCTGAGATTGTCACAGGGCCACTTTCCTGATTCTGTGTGCCTCTCTTCTCCAGAGAGCCAGGTCCATGCCCTCTAGCAGCACACCCAGCTCCCGCCCAGCGTCCTTGGGGTACAGTGGAGCTGCCGGACCCCGGCCCATCACCCAGAGCGAGCTGGCCACTGCTCTTGCTCTGGCCAGCACTCCAGAGAGCAGCTCTCACACACCGACTCCTGGCACCCAGGTATGGAGAGAGGGCGGGAAGATGGAGGCTGGGCCCCAGGAGAGAGACTCCCCAGTGGCAGAGTGGATTTGCCCTTGCTGAACCTGGTCCTAGACCTTTTTCTCACTTGCCTTTAGGGCTCAGATGTCGGGGTGTAGCACAGTCCTGATTGATCCTCCTCTTAGTAGTTCAGGACAACCTCCCTCACATAGAGTATGCTTCCCCACCCCTGAGAGGGACCAGCCTCAGTGGCCTAAGTGTTCCTAGTGATAGTCACTCCAGCTTCCAGTGCTGGGGTCCTAGGTTAGGTTGGGGGCTCAATTTCATTTCCCTGGAGCGGAAAAGAATGGAGCCCTTCTTGCCCATCTAACGAGCCTTTAGGTACCTCTGTGTGGTTGTCTCATGCAGGCCCCTATTGGGAGGCAATAGTTGGACACCCAGGACCACCACGAGGTGATGTGACAGCAGTGGGTATGTGCTGGGAGATTGAGATGGTTCTGAGGGTGGCCTTGACCACTGTTTTGTCTCTAGGGCCATTCCTCGGGGACCTCACCACTGTCCTCTGGTGTCCAGTCAGGGACTCCCATCACCAATGACCTCTTCAGCCAAGCCCTGCAGCATGCCCTGCAGGCCTCTGGGCAGTCCAGCCTTCAGGTCAGTCTTCCCACTCCTGATGCCCAGGTGGCTTTCCTGGTTACTTTGGATACCAGGCTTTTTTCTGCTCTCTGGGGGCCTTCCCACTTGGCATGCTTCACTCCAGGAACAGCCCGGGCGTGGTAGTGTAACAGGAGGATACTCCAAGCAGGGGCAGTTGTCCCTGTGACTTCTCCCGCACCCAGTGACCTTGGCCTGACTCCACCGATCACCTGGCTTGGATACTTATGGTAGTTTTGGTCAGTTGTCATTCTGTGAGCGTTGCCTGAGCACTGAGCATGTAAATACTGAGCCTGGTCCTGGGTCCCATTCCGAGGTAGAGATGAGCTGTCCTCATTCCTGCCACAGAAGGGCGTCAGGCAGTTAGTTACTGAGCTTGGGGAGCAACAGAGCAACAGGGTGAGAAGCTTGCCCCAGGCTTGAGGTGATAGCCTAGGTCAGACAAAACTTGTCTGAAGAAGGGGTGTTTAAGCTGATTATCAAAGAACTAGTTAGAGCAGTGGTTCTCAACCTTCCTAATGCCACGACCCTTTAATACAGTTCCTCATGTTGTGGTGACCCCCAACCATAAAATTATTTTCGTTGCTACTTCATAACTGTAATTTTGCTACTGTTATGAATCGTAATGTAAATATCTGATATGCAGGATGTATTTTCATTGTTACAAATTGAACATAAAGCATAGTGATTAATCACAAAAACAATAGGTAATTATATATGTGTTTTCTGATGGTCTTAGGCGACCCCTGTGAAGGATTGTTCGACCCCCAAAGGGGTCGAGACCCACAGGTTGAGAACCGCTGAGTTAGAGGTTAACCAGGCAGGGAAGGGGGTGTTTGGGGTGGAGGGATGGTGTCCAGGCATGTGTGGAACAGGGACATGTGACAAACTCAGAACTGCAAGGCCCTAGGCAGTGTCCTCATGGAGAAGATCTTGAGATATAGAGCCAGAGAAAAGGACAGCAGGTGCCTGCCTGAGTGTGAGGACCAGAGTGCCTGGTAAGGTAACTAGGCTTGATCCAGTAATCACTAGGGAGCCGTGGAGGTTTCAGGCAGGGAGTGACACCGTCTGCTGTGCTTCATGGCATGGTCACCTTAGCAGCTAACTGGAAGATCAGGTTTTATTGCATGTTTTCATACACATCTGTCTGCTTCACTGTTTTCTTTGCTGCTCACAGTGTCGGGATGAGCATCATTTCTGGAACGTGTCAGGGTCGATAAGCCAGGAAGTAGTAGAGAGTAGGTTCAAGCCGTGTGGTTTTGTCTATTCCATGCGGCCCAGGTGGACGGTGAGGGGAATGGGAGCAGGACCCACGGATAGCTTATCTTTTCCATTTATTATTATTTTAAAATGTATTTTTATTGATTTCAGAGAGGAAGGGAGAGGGAGTGAGAGAAAAACATCAATGATAAGAGAGAATCATCGATGGATTGCCTCCTGCAGGCCCCTTATTGGGGATTGAGCCCACAACTTGGACATGTTCCCTGACCTGGAATCGAACCGTGACCACCTGGTTCATAGGTCACCTCTGAACCACGCCGACTAGGCTGTTTTCCATTTCTTTATCTTCCCCAGCTAGAAGCCTGTTCACCTCGCTCTCCAGCTCAGGAGCTTTGAATGGTTCCATCAGGCCTGTAAACTGAGTCAGAATTGGTTTGTGTGGGTTTTTTAAAAGCCTTCCACATCTTCCGCCTTCCTGGCTGCGTGGATTTACATTCCTTTCCCACTGCCTTCTTCCCACAGTATGAACACATAATTTTTCCTAAGTTGTTCACTTACCTCCTTCATGAGATAGAATAAAGCTTTGAGAGTACTGAAAAAAAAAAAAATGTGGGTTAATTTCTTTAAACTCTTAAATTTGAGAAGGCTTTTCATAACTGAAAGTCAAAATCCAGGAGTTTATAAAAGTGAAAATTTATGCATAGCAATCCTAACAAACAAACAAAAATAGGCAAAGTCTGGCCTTAACCGGTTTGGCTCAGTAGATAGAGCTTTGGCCTGCAGACTGAAGGGTCCCAGGTTCGATTCCGGTCAAGGGCATGTACCTTGATTGCGGGCACATCCCCAGTAGGAGGTGTGCAGGGGGCAGCTGATGGATGTTTCAAACGCTCTATCCCTCTCCCTTCCTCTGTTAAAAAAAATAAAAAATAAAATAAAATAATCAATAAAATATACTTTAAAAAAATAGGCAAAGTAACAACAACTTGGGGAAAAATCTGTTAACACATCTCATACAGTGGGGGAAAAAACCCTGATACATAGAGGGTCCAGTAAATTAGGACCAACAGCTACATATTGACTATTCATGGAAGTGCAGTGCAGATGGCATCCTCAGGATGTGCCTAAGGCTGGAGCAAGTCTGCCACCCAGTCTACATAGAAAAAAGGGGAGAGGCCATGAACAGACTATTCATGGAAGCGCAGTACAGATGGCCCTTAAGCCATGCAATTCCTTGCAGTCTCACTTTTCAGAATTTATCCTGGAGATGTATATGCATGAAGAAGAAGACATTTGTACAGAGTCAGCCACTGCCATTGTTGTTTCAATGGCAAAGAGTTGGAAATAGCCCAGTTATGGTACATGCCCTCAGTGCCTGAGAGCTGGGTGGTGGCCCTGCCACCACCTCCCTCTTCCTCCCAACCCCCCAAACACACACCCCGCTGCTGCCGGCTCCCACTCGCACCCACCTTGGCCTGGTGCTGCCCACTCACCTGTTCCACCATCCTGCTGCACCTCCACTGTTGCCCGCTGCCAGCACCATGTCGCCAAAGCCTGCCATGTTCTGCGCCACCCCCTGGTGGTCAGCACATGTCATAGCAAGCAGTTGAACTCCCCGTCGAACAATTTGCATATTGGGCTTTTATTATATAGGATTAAAAAGTTCTTTATGTCCTTGGCTGGGTGGCTCGGTTGGTTGCAATGTTGTTCCATGCACCAAAAGGTTGCTGTTCCATTCCCAGTGAGGGCACATACCTATTGTGGGTTTGTTCCCCAGGCAGGGTGCATATTTGGTAGGCAACTGATCAAAGTTTCTCTCTCTCCCCCCTTCCCCCCTCTCTCTCCCCCCTCTCTTCCTTCCCTCTCTCTTCCTCTCTCTCCTCCTCTCCTTCCCTCTCTCCTTCCTTTCTCTAAAAAAAGGAAAGAATAAAAGTTCTTTATTTTCTGGCATAGAGAGATGTCCACGATACATTGAGAATGTTAAAAAGAGGGGTATAGATATAGAAGAGGAATATAAGAAAAGTATAAATATAGGAATATATATTTGTCTTCTCAAAATATAATTGGTTATCAGGGATGAGGGGAGTGGATGAGATTAAGACTTTTCACTATTTATTTATGCTAGAAAACAATCTTAAAATTTATCCTCACTCCTCCTTATGCATGTGCGTGTTTATTTCTGTTTATACATAGAGTAGGAGAGAGAAAGTAATCTTTTGAACTTCAGACATTGAGTAATTTATGCTTTTGATCCTTATGTTAAAATTTTCATTTTTTTTAATTTTCATTTTTTATTGGATAAACTTTTTAATTTGTTCTCTGAACCCACAGCCTCTCTTGTAGTCTTATTAGAAACCCTGTGTTCTTGCATATAAGCCAAACCAATAGAAACCCTGTGTTCTATGGAACTTCAAATCAGTGAGTTTGTAATAGGAACCCACCCTTTTTTCTCATCTCAAAGGATAGCCCTAAGTGAATCTCCGTAGGATCCCAACTAACAGTTTTTCCCTCATCCTGTCTTTCTGCAGAGCCAGTGGCAGCCCCAGCTGCAGCAGCTGCGTGACATGGGCATTCAGGACGATGAACTGAGCCTGCGGGCCCTACAGGCCACTGGGGGGGACATCCAAGCGGCTCTGGAACTCATCTTTGCCGGAGGAGCCCCATGAATTCCTCCTTAACCCCCAACAAACTACCAAGGTGGCTGTCCATGGGAGGCACTCCTGGAGGTTCCCCATCTCTCCTTAATACACCTGATGGTTGATCTTTGCTTTGTCCAGTGCTTGGCCTTTCTGGCTGATCCGTGTTGGTGGAAACAGTGGGGCAAGCATGATATGTGGGTCTTGGTACTGCAATATCAGGGAGCAGGGCTGGCCCCTGCTTGTGGGCCCTGGGTGGAGATTTTTAGTTCCATGTCATGGGATTCTGTGTGATGCCCACATTCTCTTTCGGGAGAAGTTTCCAGTGATAGTCCCCAGGCCCCTTCGGTACTCTGGGCTGTGGCATCCTCAGGATATGCCTAAGGCTGGAGCAAGGCTGCTGCCCAGTTTCCAGACTGTCTGCTGTGTTACTGCTGTGGCCAGAAGAGGTTTGTGTTTCTGAGATGACTACAATCTAGGCAGGGGCCATGTGCACTTTCAGAGAAGCAGGTAAGGGCAGCTTACCCTCCGTAGCAATTCCTCTCTCAGAGGCTTCTTAAAAAAATTCCTTGTCCCTCTCCCAGCCTAGTCTCACCAGACACTCTTTTTTTTTTTTAAGACTTTTTCTTTTTTTGTTTTTGTTTGTTAATCCTGACCTGAGGATATTTTTCCATTAATTTTTAGAAAGAGTGGAAGGGGGAAAGACAGAAACATGAATGTGTGAGAGAGAGACATTGATTGGTTGCCTTTGCACATTTCCAACTAGGTACATGCCCTTGACTGGAATCGAACCCGGGACCCTTCAGTCCGCAGAATGACACTCTTTCCACTGAGCCAAACTGGCTAGGGCTCACCAGGCATTCTTTGATGCCTGTTCTGTAATGATGCCTGAATACAGGCCTCAGAACTGTGCCAGGAGGCAGGTCACTCTTCTCTGTCCTGAAGGCATAAATACAAGAGCACTTACATAACAATACTATACTAAACAACAATACAACAGGCATCGGTCTCAGCTTTTATGTTGCAGAGAGGGCACCAACCCCAAGCTGCTGTTCCATCTGCCCAGCTCTCGTTCCCCTTGGCACTGCATTCCTTGCGGCACTGCAGATTTGTCTGAGTTGAATGAGTGGGTTTCATGTGCTTTGACTACTTTGTCAGGAGAAAAACTCTTCCCTTCAGATTGTGTTTGCTCTTGCCTGGTGCCTTTGGCAGGTTTTCGTTCCATTCATAGAATCACAACCAATTTGGCTTCTGCTTGTCACCTGGGACAAAAGGTTTGCCACTTATAAAGACTGCCTACTGTGAACTTTGTTCCCAGTCTTTACCCCTCAGCCCCCTTCCTGCTCCCTCTGCTTCACTAGCACGGCTTCCATCGAGGAGACCAGTGCGATTCACTTGCTCCTTGGCCTCCAGTGCTGGTCCCCAGCACATTCTGTTCTCTTTGGATGACCTCCAGTGTATCAGTGATATTCCTAAAGGGAGATAGGAGGATGCACTATTCCAGAAATAGCCTAAATGGCACACTGTTCTTCCCTTCCTCCAGAAAATGTAAAGTCTCTCCACACTTCCCTCTCAGTCCTAGAATTCATGTTGAGAGGTGTTTGCTTTGCGTTGGCTGAGAAGACAGAATAAACCCACCAGGGGCCAGACCCATTTGTGCCTCAGTGGACTGCCTAGAGCCCAACTGCCTCTTATGGTTGGGACAGAAACCAGGAAGACCTGTCTTTGAACCCAGTGTCTCTGGCTGGTTTGTGGTACAAACAAGGGCCAGTTCCATCTTCATGGCCTGCCTTGGTTAAATGGGGCTGACAGTCCACTTGCCCCCATGATACAGCTGACCTAGAGCTGGTTTCCTTTCTGTGGCATCTCCCCCCCTCCCCCCAAGTGACTGCCTTCAAAGACACCAGGGGTCCTTAATTCCCTGCCCTATTATGCTGTGGAACATTTGGGTAACCCTGCCCTGTCCCTGAAACCAACCCCTAAATATCAGTTATACTGTTTCCCAGAGCTCCCCACTACTTCCTTTTCCCTTCTTTGCCAGCTCTTTCCTCCAGGGTCTTGGCAAGTTGCATTGCTCCCTGTGGCCATGTTTTAAATACATTGAGTTTGATAAGTGCCCCTGCTGAGCCTGTGCTTTCCATGGGCGAAGGACTTCTTTCTCACTATTTCCCCTTCACCCTGTCAACAAACATTCGGCCTCTATTTTGTGCCAAGTGAGAAAGATGAGATCCTTGTGCTCCCAGAAACAGTCAACAGTTAAACAGACAAACAGTTTATGCTAATGTCTGATGAGAACCAAGCCCGGCTGGTCCAGTGGGCATGAGACTCACTGGTAGGGGAGCTAACTTGGGTTAGGGGCTCTGTGTGATGGAGAGTTTCTTGGAGAAAGTGACATCTAAAGCTGAGACCTGAAAGGTGAGGGGGAATTGGGCAGGAAGGTGTACATGCTGTGTGGGCTGGTAGTGGAGGAGCAGGAGGTGGTGCAGAGTCTGATCAGGCTGAGAAGTTTGAGCTTAGTCTTGAGGGCAAAGAGCACCCTGTGGATGGCTTTAGGAAAGGCAGTGGGAGGCCGATGTGTGTATGAGATAATCTGACAGCTGCATGGAGGCTGGATTTTTGGGAAGTGAGGCTGGGATTGGGAGACCAACTAAGAGGTTCCCTGCCTCCAGATGAAACATGGTAGGGCCTAGACTAGACTCTAGCAGGGGAACTGGGAGGAGAGGAAGGATGTGAGATGTGAAAAACTAGATGGGGGGAGAGGGGAAGGGAGAGAGAGGAGGCAGGTAGGATGTGAGTGTAGATGGTAGTGCAACAAGAACAAGGGGTTGGGGTTGGAATTTGGAATGCAAGTCCAGTTTTGGACAAGTTAAGCTTGAGGTGCCATGGGACAGCCATGTGAGGATGTCTTGTAGACAGTTGGGTGTTTCTAGGATGTAGCTAGTGATCAGGAAGTTTTAAGTTGAAGACTGGGCCTGTGTCATGTGAGAAGAGGCCCAAGGAAGTAGGCATACCCACTTTATAGGAAATGGTGACTAATGGACATGGAACATGGAAGAGGCCGGCATCTGCTGCTTTTGAAAAGGTGAGAGCAGGAGAAGCTGATGGAGTGGAAGGCCTGGACCGAGGGGAAGGCTTGGCCAGTGGTGTGAGATGCCACAGAGAAACCTAGTAACAAGAGGGCTAACCTTGGACTTGCTAACTTGAACCATGGTGACCTTGGGGAGATGCCACAGTGGAACTGAAGTCCAGTTGCAGGAGTTGAGACCTGAATTGGAGAGTGGGGGTGGGGGAGGACAGTGGAAGCAGGGAGGACTGAGAACTCTAGTTGGTAGTTGGAGTGGAGAGGGGACTGAGTGAGCTTTTGCGGTTCAGCAGAGGTGAAATTGGAATTGATCACAAAAACTTTTCTAGGAAGCTAAGGGGGGGGGGGGGGTAAGAGACCCCGAAATAGGATATGCAAATATCTAGAGATGGGTGTTTTCTGAACAGATCCCTTCTCCTGATATAACTCAAATTTGGGCTGGCACAGCTTGTTGGGCACATGGGCCCTGGTTCTCCTCCTCAGCCCCATCTGGCCTGGGCCCCAGATCAAGCTTTCAGAGCCCTACCCTGAGGTGGCCACATTGCCTCTGCCACAGGCCTTGATAATAAATGTTTGGTGAGGATGAGTGTGGTGGGGGTTATTTAGGCCTCCCTCTCTCTGCTTACCCAGCCTGTCCATGTCCTTCTGGCTCTGGGCTGGGGTTAGGTCACTTTGGCTGTGCCCCTCATTTCCTTGGACCTGTCCCTGTCTGGCTCCTGTAGTCTCTGCAGTAACAGGATTCAGCTTCCTCCATGCTTGAGACCCAGTCACTGCCCTACTCTACCTTGGCAAAAATGGCTAACAGCAATGCGGTACAATAGTGCTCATTTATCAAGTACCCTCTCTGTGCCAGCCATTGAGCTAAGCACTCACATATGCCATCTCAGTTGATCCTGAGAAGTAGATATTATTTCCATTTACAGATAAGTGCTTCCTGTTAATGGGACGTGACTGTGCTGGGAAACTGGCCTTTCCAGAGCTTGGGTGGGATTGTATCAGCGCAGTCCCATCAATGCACCCACCTGGGGCCTTGTGCCTGGCGGTCCTGGTAGCCACTCAAAGGGTGAAGGGTCTGCTCACCACCCATCCATCCTGGAAATACAGCTGGAATTTTGGAGGGGAATCAGGCTTCTAAGTCAGACCCACTGAGGTTATGATCTCCCATAGACGCTCTAACCTCTTGGAGCCTCAGTTGTGTCCTGTTTTACAGTTTCCTCAATTTATATGAATGGATATTGACCATTTTTATATCAGTGATGTCAGGACACTCAGCTGGACAGGTGAATAGGTGACTAACAGAATCAGGATCCTAAAAACAAGGCAATCCTAACAAGAGGGACAGGAACAAGAACAGTCTAGGGTCCTGTGATGGGGACTAGAAAACCAATTGCTCTCATGGAGGATGGGGTCTCATTTCTTCTCCTGGGCTCAGATTCAAACTCAATCTTTTGCACCGTGTTCCAGAAAGCTACTACTGGATGGGCGTTGGCCCAAGGATAAGGACCCTGGGCTAAAATCAACAGGATTTAACAGCCTGGTATCTCAGCTCAATAAGGCAATGCCTTTGTAATCAGGAGGGATGAGGGTCAGTCTTTCCAGCCCTCTTACTGCCCAGTCTCCTCTAGCTGTGGCATTCTGGTCCAACAGTATGTCTTTGAAGGAGATGGACACAAATTGGGCTGCTTAGCACTTAGGAGGATCTCAGTAGAAGTTTTTGTTAAATGACTGACTGATACCTTAGGAATCAAGCAGGATTAGAGAGACCAAGCAAAGCCCCATGAAGGACATAGTTGGAACTGGGATTATTTACCCTGAAAAAGTAGATTTAGAAGGATATGGCTTCTGTGTTGAAATCCCCAAAGGGCTCTATTCCAGGAAGACAGATTAGACATGGTCTGTGTGGCCTTGGAGGGCAGATTTAGGACCACTGCAAGAAGGAGGTATCTCCGTCTGGACAGAAGGCTTTGTGTCAGAGCTAAACAAGATGGGCCAGGCTGCCGTGGGGATAAGCTCATCGTCAATGGAGGTATGAAAGCAGTGGCTGCATGACCACCATAAAGGCTGTTGTAAGGCACTCCCAGTTTGGACTGGATGATAGCTGAGAATTCTAATCTCAAGAATTGGGTTTCTTAGATCACTGTATTTATGAAAGAAAGTGAACTGTTTGTGGGAGATCACATGTCTGCATGCATTTCTTTTCCTCGCTCAGGTGGCCCCAGCAGGCCCAAGTATCACATCAGAGCTGGAAGGGTTTTGGGATACCTTCTATGTTGCAGGGATAGTTTAAAAAGCATATTTATCTCAACCTACAAACCAAAAGTGCAGAAGATAGAATGAGAAAGCTTTGTCTATCTCTGGCTTAGATAAGAGATAGCCCGGAGGAAGAACTGCTATTTTAGCTCCTCTTTCTCTGTTTGTAAACAAAGAAATGGAGGCCTGGGCTAGGGCAGGGCCTTGCTTAACTTGGGTCAGTGGCCAAGCTAGGGATTTGTTTTTGGCCTCCCAGCCATATCTAAGTGTCAGGAGACTTTGTTTTCTTAGATAGCTTCCACATGGTTCCCACGAGATCCTGCTCTGCCTCAAGTCTTGGGCACAGAATGGAGGCTCAGAGATGGATTGTGGGGTGGAGGGAGGAGTTTGTCTCCAGAAAGACTTGGGAATATACACAAGGTATGTCTGTCTACACACTCTGCTAAATTGCCACTCTGTATGGGGTGGCCACCAGATGGCGCGCCTGCCACAAGCTCAATGCCATGTGGGCTGGCACTGAGCAGCAACTGCCCTGTAGACAGGGCATGTGTCCTCTCAGGGTTCCCAGCCCCACCTGACCTGCTTCACTATTTTCAGGATCTCCCTGGTCTCTGCCCCCTGCAGTGAGTGGGGTGGGGGCAGTAAGAGTTGCTGTTGATAGTAGTAGCCAGAAGGCGTAGGTGGGCACCACGCTCTGAGGCCTCATAGCGGGGATGGATCTAGCAGGAGGGGTCTGTGGGCCTGAGTTCCTTATATCTCCATTTTTAACCTCCCACATGCCTCTTGTTAGGGGTGGGTTACTCCTTTGAAACCAAGTGTAGCTATGGAATTAGGGATGAGGAGAGCATCAGAGGAAGTTTGGAGAATGGAGGAATACTCTGAATAGGGCTTTGGAAGGCTGAGGAAGGCTCCCAGGGCCTCTGCTGCTTCAGGCCTGTGAACCTCAGGGCTGTGTGTGTCCATTTCTCTGATTCCCCAAGGAGCCTTCTTGGATTTGACTGTGCCTTAGCTGCCATTCAGGGAAGACCCTGTCAAGGTATTTTTTTTCTTAGAGAGGAACCCCCACATCATTTCTTATCTTGGCTTCCTTTCTGCGATCCCTCATATTTGGAGTCATGGGGAAGAGGAGGACAGGAATGGCCTCTTCCTCAGACCTGTCAGCATCCACATCTGTTGCTTCCTTTGCTGATCCATTGCCCATCACTGTCTGGGAGTGTGGGTTGTGGTCCTGTTCTTGTTTAAGGTTCCTGTCACCACCTGTTCCATTCTTATTTTATTTCCCTATGCTGCCTCAGGCAGGGAGGCCACACACAAACACTGGTCCTGTGCTCTCCCCACCCCATAGAGGGGTACCTGCTCTCCTCTATGTCCATAGTCTATCTGTCCTCTCTTTCTGTGGGCCTGGTTCTCACCTCCCCTGGCTGTCTGTAGTGAAGTAGGAGTGGGCTGCCATCTGGCCCTGGCCCTTTGCCCCTAGATTGGCTGGCTCAGGGATGCCTGCTGGTGGTAAAGCAGGTGCTGAGCTGGCCATGCAGGAGCCCAGCCAGAGGCCCACCCTGGGACATGAGGTGGGTTGATCTTTAGCACTACCCGCTCACCCCCACCCCAGCCTAGAAAAAAAAAATCCCTGGCATCTGCCCCGGTTTCCATCTGCTGCCTTGTTGCTTGGAGGGCTGAACCTAGACCCTAGCCTACCCTCCTGCCTAGCACCTGGTAACCTGGGACCTTGTCTGGGTTTTTCCAAGGGTCATTCAGATCCAGAATCCAGCCTAATACGAGGCAGCAGCAAAAAGGTGCATTGCTTTAAGAGCTTTATGATGTAGAAGAGTGTCAGCCCCAGAGACTGCCTGAGCATTAATCTCAGCCTTTCTCTAACTGTGACCTTGGGGACATCACATTCTCTCTCTTTTCCTTGGTTTACTTGCTTGCAAAAGGAGCCAAATACTAGCACCCATCTCATAAGATTGTGAAGATGAAATAAGTTAAAATGAGACTAAGAAACGTGCACAGAATATAGTAACCTCAGTGTTAGCTATTGCCATTGGAGTCAGAAAACCCAGGTTCCCATCTTGGCTCCACTAGCTGACCTTGAGCAGGTCCCTCTCCCTCTCTGTGCCTCAGTTTCCTTCTCTAGCATGGAATTATGCTCTCTCACTGAGGGGAGAATATAGGATTGCAGGGAGAATGTAGGTGGAAATGGGTTGTGTGTTGTGAGTTGCTGTGCACATGAGTAGTGTTATCATTAATTCTGAATTTGCTTACCTTTGCAGAGAGGGCAGACACTGTGGACCATACAGCTCAGCAGATGAGGCCCTGGGCTGGAAACAAAGTCAGTCTTGAAGGCTAGCCTGGGCCAGGACATGCTGCTGGCTTCTGGGCCTGGGGAGGGGCTCTTGAACCATCCTCTCTATGGGGCAGTGTGAAGCCCACCCAGTCTACCGGGAACCTAGTCCTGCACTATCTGTGGAGGCATCTTGATTTACCCTTTTGGCCTGTTGGGTTATCTTGGGGCCCTTAAGGAAGATGGAGGTGATAGCTGGAAACAAAATTTGGAATGTTAAAGCAAAACTTGCTGGTAACAATACTTTCCTGGCTGTAGATCAGAGCAGAGAGCTGGAGCTGAGGCTGGGATGAGGGTATCTTGCTCCCTGTCTTAGCTGGTGTCTGCAGTGTGTGTGAATCAAGTCCAGATAGGTGTGTGGGTCCTGGAAGCTCACATGCATCTCTGCTATCTCCTCCTCACATCTCTTAAGCAATGGATAAGTGGGTTTCCCATCCATGGCTCCTTCAGGCACAAGCCAAGGTAAAGGGTCTGGTCCTCTTTGGGCAGAATTGATGGGAGAGTTCCTCGGCTGCTCAGGTGACTGCAGAGGGACTGGGCCTAGACCCTGCAGGGGATCACCAGGTTGCCTTCAGTAGCTCAACCCTATGTAGCTGGTGAGCAGAGAAACCCTATAGCTTGTCTGACTCTGCCTCCTCACAGTGAGTCCTAAGCATGCAGGATGTTCCCTCTCTTTCTGCTTGGGTAAGGGGCCTTGTTGATTATCCCCCTGCACACACATGGAAATGAGTTTGGATTTTCTGAGCACACACCAGCTGGCTGGGGGGAGGCAGCCCAGAAGGCTGCTGGCTAGGGAAAGGGGAGAAGAGAGAAGGGAGGAGAGGGAGCCAGGCCAAGATGAAAATTCCACCTTCTCACAGCAGAGCAATGATGGGGTGCTGAGTGCTCCCCACAGCTCATCAATTCCCCCCTCCCCCCGCCACTCACCTACGGTGCTTATAGGCTCAGAGGAAGCCATGTCCACTCAGGCCAGCCTATCCTATGAGAACTATAGTCTTCAGGGTGCAAAACACTGAGCTGGCCATTAGCGAGGTTGCCTGGTAGTAGACTTGTCTGTACCCTCAGAGAGGTCCTCCCCTCTTCTAGGCCAACCCTTTCATTGGTGGGTGGGGGGTGGGGGGGGGGGGTGGATCTAAGGCCCTAAGAGGGAACCAGCACTACCTCGGAACACAGAATACCACAAGTCTGTCTTGTCCCGGTCCACTCAGGTTCTCCTGTGGAACTGCCTGGGAGGGAATGACTAAGGTTCTACTGGCGGTGGGCACTGCGCCCCACTTGGGGAGCCCAGAGGCGAGAAAGGCTCCGAGGGGCGGGGGAGGGGTGGGGTGGGGTCAGGCGTTTGACTCCGCCTCTTCGTGCTGGTATCGGTCTGTGCTCGGGTGCTGGCTCAGTCTCCGCAGCTCTCTGCTGTCGCTCCCGGTCCACGAGATGACACCGCCTCCGCCCAGATGCACCTCCCTCGGTGTCCCGCGCTACCGCATTTCTGGCCCACAGGCTCGGTCTGGACTCCCGCTGCAGTTGCTACTGCTGCTGCTCTGGGCGGCCGCCGACACCCAAGGCCACCCGAAGAGTGGACCCCGCATCTCCGCTGTCTGGAAAGGTAGGTGGCACGCGGGGAGGGGGGGGGTGGGGGCGGAGCGCAGGATCCGATGCTTCGCGGGTGGGTGCGGAGTGTGCGGCACCGGAGGGGGTGCGTGCGCGAGGCTCTGTGGGTCCCGGGTGCTACTCTCGGGGAGAGTATGGGTCTGGATGAGGGTGAGTGCGCGCTGGCACACTGGAGCCGCTGGAGCACTGAGGGGAAGAGGGTGGTGGGGCTGGAACCCAGGCTAAGTCGCTCCAAGTCCGCCCGCAGCTGGGAGCCGCAGCGCTGGGGCGCCAGAGAAGGGAGCCGGCACCTCTCTCCGCCCAGAGGCGCTCTCTGTCCTCCAGCACAGGGCCTCTGTGCAAGACTCTTCTTGGGCTGGGACCTCCACCCAAGTCCTTCCTGAGCTGAGGACTCCGCTGTTGCAAGGAGCCCTGGCTGGGCCAGAGACGGGGGCGCGGACTCCTTGCTGCCGCTGCTCCGCTCTGGCTGTGGGAACAAAGACCCTGCTGCCTGCCCTCGCCCCGGGCCCAGGACCCAGACCGGTCAAGGGGTGGGCACCCTGTGGTGTGCTGGGACTTGGTATGGTGCTGCGGAGGCTTGGGGCACCTGGGCGCTACCTCTGCAATGCCGGCACTGGCCCCAGCCCGGCCGATCCCCCACCCTACCGGTCCGCACGTGGCAGTTGTTACCAGGAATAGGTGCCAGCGCTGTGGGCACAGCACTGGGTGGGGTGCGGCTGTTGGGACCCCACGCAGCGGATCTGGGGTGTAGCTTTTAGGATGCGGTGGATATGCGCGTCTGAAGAACAGGGGTCTCCCTCAGGGGTTTCTTAGTTAAACAATGGGTCCGAAAGCCGGTTAGGTGGGGTTTGAGGCTTTATGCCATGAGGGATTGAACTCCCCTCCTCTGCATTGCACGCAAATGCTTCCCACTCCCAGGACAACTGGGTTCTGTCCCCAAATTTGGTGGTGCTGTGGCCCCCTGTGGTGGAGGTGGACTCAGGGTGGGGGTTGGAGAAGCTGCCTGGTCTGGCCCTGACAGGGCCCTTTGATGACTGAGGCGGTTTGCAGGGATTGCCAGAGCCTGAACATTATCTGGGGCAGGTATTCTTAGCAGAGAGAAGGAAAAACCCCCACACAAAACCAATGGCATGAACTGCAGCTGCGGCAGAGAGAATGTGACTCGCCCAAGGTCACTGGACAAAGTGCAGACAGGGCTCGGATCTGGCACAGGTCCAGTGCTAGCACTGGGTTAGGGAGGGGAGAAGGATTTAGGCAACTTCTTGGCCACAAAGGAGGGACTCGGGGCCAGCTCTGTAACCCAGCCCCAGATATTCTGTTGGGAGTGCAGCAGAGTAGGTGGACCTCTGGCGCCTACTCATGATAGACACCTCCAGCCCAGACTTCCTCTGCCTTCCCAACATCTTGGCCTTGAGTCAAACCTCTTGACTGTCCTGGACAGCCCAGCATTTGGGCCCTCTCAAGGGGATAAATGGCCATGTCTAAGTGTTCTAGCTTCTCCCCCTGCGCCCACCCCCTTGCATTCGCCCACCCCCTTGCATTCGGCTCTCTTGCCTCCACTCCCCCAGACTTCTGAAGACCCTTCCCCCCACATATTTAATGCACACCCATTTCTTAGTACTTAATGTGTACCTCCCCCTCTCAGACACTTAGTCTTTCCACCCTGAGGCTATTTGAAGCTGCTTTCAGTTCTTTTGCCCACTTTTCAAAGCTCCCAACCCAGCTCCACCTCTCTTTTCCCTCCATGCAGCTCACTATAATAGCCACTCTGGCTGTGCCCTCTGCTTGGCAATACACTAATATCCCCCCGCTGGGGTCTGCCAACCCCTCACTTGTCTCGTTCTAGGGCAGCCTGTAGTCTCCTTCATCAGTGCCAGGCACCCCACTGGCAAGACAGACCCTGCCATTTGTCTGTCCCTCAGGACCACCAGCTGGTGATGGTATGCCTGGCTGACAGCTGCCTTCCATTTCCTGTGGGGTGACACATGGACAGAAGTGGGCTTGGGCAGGGCAACCCCAGAAGTGGGGTGAGAGGAGGATCCCCTTGGCCTTGCTGTAGTATAAGCCTAGGTTTCTGTCTACCAGTGGGTGGTTGTGGGTGGGTGGTAGCCTCCAGGAACAACCAGATCTAGGATAATGGTGATTCTGGAGCCACTTCTCTATGAGGCATAGTTTGGCGTTAAGTTTTAAGCCAAGACAGGTGTGGGACTAGGTATGGAGCTCCAGCTCTTCTTTGTAATTTATTTTTTGCTCTATGGACCCCTATACCCTAGGGCAGTGGTCGGCAAACTGCAGCTCACGAGCTACATGCGGCTCTTTGGCCCTTGAGCGTGGCTCTTCCACAAAATACCACGTGCGGGCGCGCACATACAGTGCGATTGAAACTTTGTGTCCCATGCGCAGAAGTCGGTATTTTTTGGAAGAGCCACACTCAAGGGGCCAAAGAGCCGCATGTAGCTCGTGAGCTGCAGTTTGCTGACCATTACCCTAGGGAAAGATTAGATTAGGGAGTTCTGGGAGGGTCCTAGCCTGCACTTGTCAGAGGTTGAGAACTCTCCAACATATTGAGTCCGGGTCTAGCAGTTCTGGGCAGAGAGGGATGTGCTAGCACTAACCTGCTGGGTGCCCTTGAGCTCCACACTGTGTCTGACTCTCAGAGCTCACCAGAGCAGGAAGGGCTCTGAGATTGTCCCCTGAGGGCTGTCACTGACACATGGGCCAGTCAGAGATATAACTGTTTGGGCCTGCCCTTCCTGCAAGCAGGGGCTGGAGAAGAGTGGGTCATAGGTGAGGGCAGGAGATTGGCATGCCTGTGGAAGCTATGCACCCCTCTCTCATTTCATCCCCAGTTAGAGGAGATGGAGAAGCTCAGGAAGGTCCTGACCCCCAAGGTCAGAGATGAGCCAACCTGCCCCCAAGGAGAAACAGAGCTACTTGCCCAGCCGGTTCTGCCTCTCCCTTGTCCAATTAAACAACAGG
Source organism: Myotis nattereri (assembly GCF_964212035.1). Taxonomy (NCBI): domain Eukaryota; kingdom Metazoa; phylum Chordata; class Mammalia; order Chiroptera; family Vespertilionidae; genus Myotis; species Myotis nattereri. The sequence goes on from NC_138075.1 coordinate 110,578,762, forward strand.
ATGTTATTGTTGACTTGAGGCTGCTGGGGGAGCCATTATGGAGCTTCTCCCCAGGGCAGGGGATGAGGTCACAGCTGGGGCTCCCTAAGCATCAGCATTTTCAGTGGAAATCCTTGCCCCCTTGGGGACTTAGATGTGCTCCTCACCTTCAGGGTGAACCCCCTGCAGAACAGAGAGGGGGCAATTCCCAGGAGGAGATGGGGGGTGGTCCTAGGCTGGGAGAGAGAAGCTCTGTGATGCCTCTAGGAGCTTCCTGCCAAGCTCTGTGACCCCTCTGTCCTGAATAGTGAAGGTTCTGAGAGCAGGCTGGATGGAGTGAGTGCAGGCACAGGCTCAAGATGACCGTGGTGTCAGGGAAAGAGATCCCAGCTCTGGCCTGATTTTATGTGTGACTCTAGGCAAGGGTTAATTTTTTTCTGAGCCTCAGTTTCCTCAAATGTCCAAAGTGAATGGAGGGAGGAGTTATACTTATCAGAGCACTAATTTCCTGCGATCCCTACCTTTCTGGGATGAGCAGAGTCTGTGGTGGCCCATTCAGATCTTAGCTGTGAAGAGAAATTGAAACCTGGGAAATCGGGGGAAATCCTTGAGTTTCGTGTTCTTTTCTTTTTCTCTCATGAGCTGAGGATCAGCTGGAGGAAGTGGCGTATTGGTCTGTGGCCTGAAAGGTATACAGTATTTCAGCATTTTTGACATTTGACATTTGCTGGGGCCAACCTGTGATGGTCCTGGGGCTGTGCTTGGGGATCGATCCAGGGATGAGAAACTAGACAAGTCTAGACTTCTCAGTGTAGGTGGAGAAATAGGAAGTCAATTTGCAGTTACAATGAAATGTGGCAGAGGGCAGCTGTGGGGGTTGAGGAGGTACATAATCCAGTATCCCCAATTAGGGAAGGCTTCCTGAAAGAGGTGGTATGCCATGATGGCAGGAGGAGCAGGAGACAGCTGGGGGATGGGAGGGACAGGAGGAAGCACCTGGCATGACAAGATTTCTGACCCTAAAACTTACAACTAGGACCAGAGAGAGGAGGAGGCAATGAGTGGGAGACATTGAGTCAGCCTTGGCCTCCGGGTTTTGGGAAGGTTTCTTGCAGGAGGTGACATGTGAGCTCAGTCACCTGACTTCCATAACTGGCCCTGTGTGGGGAGGAAGGACCATGGCTGTCAGGAAAGTCCTCCCCGGAGTCACAGCTTGCTGATGGGAAGCTGGGCCTGCGTCCTGGGAGACCAATGCTTCCCCCTACCCACAGCCCTCCTGATTGTGGGGGACAGTTGAGGCCTGAGGCCCACCCCTCGGCAGAGACTCTTCATGGAAGGGAGGGAGCTCCCCCAGCACCAGCCAGGCCCTGTGGGGGGAGGAGGGACAGGCAGATGCCCTTCCTCTGACCTTCCAGGAACCTTCACCTTCTTAAGGGGGTTGGGGGAGGAGGGTGTAGGTCACTCCCCGGGTGGGAGACAGGGAGAGCTGGACACTCTTCTATGAGGAAGGCCAGTCTCAGCCCAGGGAATAGGGTCCAGTTGCCTGCAGGGGGTAGTGGTGGGAGTGGGTGGTCCTTATGATAGCTGAGGCCCCATCTGATATCCTGTCCTCCTCCCCCAGCTCCATGTCACTCATTTCAGCCACTATAGGGCCTGTGTCACAGGAGACTGACCACACTTCCCCTGCTTTGGTTGGCAGTTCTGGGGCTAGATACTTCCTCTTCTCTTGGTTTCCTTTTTTGGCAAGGCCTGGCTGCCCCGGAAACCTCCTCTCTCTCAGGGCAGGGGAGGAAGTAGTCCTCCTACAGCATGGAGGACTGGCAAAATGGGCTTCCACCTTCTCTAGCCAGCCTAAGCCACGAGAGACCAGGAGATCCATCCCCTCCCTGCCCCCTATGGTATGAGGGAGGGGAGTGGTTCTCCCCCTCCAAGCCCTTTATTCCCCAGCCTTGGCCTGGGACCCGCTGTGTCTCCAGGACTGTGCCCTGGCCTCTGTGAGGCCCCTCCATCCCTCTGTGTCATTGTGTTGAGAGCTTCTCCTGGGACACACAGAGGCAGAGCTGCCACTTCCCCAGTCCTACATGGCAGCCTGGCCCCACTCCCACCTTATCTTCCACACTCTTCCCTCACCACTCCCCAGTTCCCCACCTTTTCTTGCCTCAGGGCTGTTGCCCTGCACCCCATTCACCCTCTTCTTCCTTTCTGCCAGTGCCATCTCCCTTCCTCCAAGGAGCCTTCTTGGATAACTTCAGCCCACACAGCCTGACTGGACAGAGTTTAGGATGTCAAAAAAAAAAAAAAAATCAGATCAGCTGAGCTAACCACAAGTTCCACAGATGGAATATTGAGGACAATGACGACAGGGACTTGCCCAAGGTCACCCAGTGAGACTGGCATAGCTGGGACCAGGGCTGTGTCTTCTGCTCCTGGCCTCAGTTCTTGGCTTCCCTCCATTTGCGTCTGCCTTCACGCTCTGTCCCAGGCTTAGGGTTCCATGAGCCCCTTTCCTCCTTGGCTGGCTCAGCTTGAGCCCAGCTCTTACTGCCCCAGCACTGTCTGCTGACATGAGCCCCACTGTCATGACGTTCCTCCATTGGGATCTTAGATTTGGACTGGCTCAATGCACCTCTTCTGCTTTTTTCCTCAGGGCAGCTGGGCCCCGGAGGGTCTCTGCCAGGGCAGGTTGAACTGTGTCATGACTTGGGTTAATCTGGGTTTAACCTTCACAGCATCCTGGGATTAGGCTGATCTTGAGTATCTCCTGCACACCCTGCTTCCAATCAGGGGTTCGGGCTCTGTGCCAGCAGCCCTAAGCAGTCCTTATCGTGGAGGGCAGCTAACCCCTGCCCCGTGCCTAGGTCTGTGTGCTGCCCATCTGAGGAGGAGGAGAAGCCCTGGGCAGCACTCAGGTGCCCAGAGTAAGGCCTGCTACCAGTGACTAGGGAGGGCACCTGGAGAGATCAGGAAGGACCAGTAGATACAGCCAAGGACTGTGACAGCAAGAAAGGTCACTGTGGAGTGTTACAACTGGGGAAGACTTCCTGGGGAAGGGGGAAGAACCAGGCGAGGGCCAGGGACAGGGTGTGGGGTGCGGGCAGAGAGCTGCTCATGTTGTTTGTCTTCTGGGCCTGAAGGAGAAAGGAAGGTCACCATGATAAGCTCAGCACCCTGTCAGTGGCTGGGGAACCTATTTTAAGATGTCTCCTCGTCTGACATGGGGTTTAACCTACCCCAGTCCTGGTTCTCCCTGCTATCTCATCTGCCCCCACTTGCCCAGCCCTAGCCTTGGCTTGGCCTGGGGATGACAGGGACTTGCCCAAGGCTACTCAGTGAGACAGGCATGTCTGGGACCATGCCTACCCCTGGCCTCAGCTCTTGGCCTCCCTCTACTTGTCTGTCTGGCCTTGCCTACAGGACTCCACACCAGACAGTGTGATCTGAAAGACGATGGTGTGTGCCAGCATAAGGTCAGAGGGAAGACTGAGCAGTGAGGGCTGGAGCAGTCTGAACACTTCCTGGAGCCATGGGGTTGAGACTAGATCTTCAAGGACAGATAAGACCACGTGCACAGAGAAAGGGGAGGACAGATCAGACCATGTACACAGAGAAAGGGGAGAGGACAGTCAGAGGAGGGAAGAGAACCCGCAAAGGTGTGGCCATGAGAAGGAGCCATGGCAGAAATGGGTAGGCCTTGCCTGCCAGCTAGAGGTATTGGGCCCTGCTGGGATGGGCAGTGGGGAGACATGGTGGGTTCTTGAACTGAGGAGCCAGGGGTAGAGGTGAGTATTTTGATAATTTATTTTAAAAATATTTTCAATTACAGTTGTCATTCAATATTGTATTAGTTTCAGGTGTACAGCATAGTGATTAGACATTTATATTTCTTATTAAGTGATCACCTTAGTCTAGTACCCACCTGGCACCATACATAGTTATTACAATATTATTGACTATATTCCCTATGTTGTACTTCATAGCCCTTGACTGTTTTGTAACTACCAGTTCGTTCTTAATCCCTTCACCTTTTTCACCCAGACCCCCAAACCCCTCCCGCTTGGTAACCATCAGTTTGTTCTCTATACCTATGAATTTGTTTCTGTTTGGTTTGTTCATTTATTTATTTTTTCTTTAGTTTATACATATAAGTGAAATAATATGATATTTGTCTTCCTCTGTCTGACTTATTTCACCTAGCATAATACTCTCTAGATCCATCCATGTTGTGGCAAATGTTAAGATTTCATTCTTTTTTATGGCCAAGTAAGAGCCCAGTGTGTATGTACCACATCCTCTTTATTTAATGGTCCACTGGTGGGCACTTAGGGTGCTTCCATATGTCGGCTAGTGTAAAGAATGCTGCAGTGAACACGGAGGTGCATATATCTTTTTGAAATGGTGATTTGTGTTTCTCCGGATAAATACCAGAGGTGGAATTGCTGGGTCATATGGTAGTTATATTTTTAAGTTTTTGAGGAACCTCCATACTGTTTTCCATGGTGGCTGCACCAATCTGCATTCCAACCAACAATGCATGAGGGTTTCCTTTTCTCTATACCCCAGAGGGGAGTGTTTTTGGCCAGTGCTGGCTGGTGGGAAACTTGGTGGGCATGTGTTGAAGGGTTTGTGAGTATACCCTGCACTTTGCTGTGGTCTGCCCAAGACCACAGAATATGTTCTATTTCTGGGCAGAGATCTCAGAAAACTTACCTTCTCAGTTAGTCATGCTGGTCATCACTCAGTGCTGTGCTGCACCCCTAGACCCACCCACACCACCGCATCAGGCCTGTATACCCATGCTCACTTAAACACACTCTCCTTAGGGCATCGTGATGGAGGTCAGGGCTTCATTGGCCAAGAGGCATATGAGCAGGCTGTACCCTCTCTGGGCCTTAGTCTCCTCATCTGTATGGAAGGGGCTGGCCTGGAAGCTTCGAAGGGCCCATCTATGAAGCACAGAGTCATAAGCACAGATTCCAGAGTCAGTCTGCCTGAGTGTCAACCTTCTCTCCACCTTAATAGCTGTGTGATCCTGGGCAAGTTACTCAACTTTTTTGTGTCTCGGTGCCCTCATCTGTAAAATGGGGACAATAAGAGAACCCACCTCATAAGAGTTCAGTGATTATTAAATGAATTAATATACCCCCAAATCACTTAGTATAGTGCCCGGCACATGGTGAATGCTACGGAGTGGTTAGGTGGTAGGTAGGGGTATCACTGTCATCATTGTCATCCTCTTCCTCCTTTGGCATCTCCCCTTTGGTTTCTGATGAAATAAAGCTCTGGCAGCCCAGCCCCAAACCAGCTCTCCCTAACTGCTGCCCTTCTACTGCTTCCCCCACCCACCCATTGCTGGCCCAGTCTGTGCTCACCTGGGAACCTTCTTTTTCTCAACAGTCTTCCCATCCTGCTTCCCTGCCTCCACTAACCATCTTTTGCCCTCTCTGCCACCTTTGCCCTGGCTCTGGGCCCAAGGGCAGGCCCTGCAGCTCTACTCATTGTTTCCTTTGAAGGAGCCACCAGCTGACCTTGGCCTCACTGGGGCTTTTGGAACCTGCTGGGCTGAGAACAGGTGAAGGTCGATGGGACATAGTGTTCATCTGGGCTTCCTGCCTTCTCTGGGTGTGTTGCTTCCTCTCTGCTCCAGTTGGGTCTCAGTGCCAACCTTCCCTCCCTGAGCCCCTGAATCTGACTCAGCTTAGCTTCCCCACAGCTTGCTTTTCAACTGCCCCGTTCCCTCCAAACCTTTGCCCCCGCTGGTCTCCTCACCAGCCAAGCCTCCTGTCCTTTGAGCACAGTGGCTCAGAGCTGGCTTGGAAGGGCCTTCGTTTTCCTGTCTATAAGATGGTCATGCACCCCTTGCCCTGCCTTTTCTGCAGGGTGGTTGGGGAATTTGGTGGGCTAGTCAGTGGGCACGGATGAGGATGTGGCTTCTGCTGCCTCTACCTCCAGAAAGTTGTCTCTCACTTTGCCAAAAGTGACCCATGAACCTAACCCTGATTGCTTTGTGATTTTTCCAAGATTGATGGTGGGTCATAAAACTTAGACCGTAGCAGGTACTAGCTGTTCCAATCCACGGAGGAGGAAACTGAAGTCAGGAAGGCCAAGCCCCTGGTCATGGTCATACCCAGCCAGCCGCCCGGCTGCCAAAGGGAGAACATTACTTCTTGCTGATAAAGACGAGGCAGACCTCTCATTTCCCATGACTAAGAACCATTTCAAGAGCCTGCTACCTGTCTAGTGCATGACTCTGCCCCTGCCAGGCAGCTGGCTGGAACCTTGTCCTGCCAAATGTCAAATGTCACCAGCACCCCAGTAACAACCACAGCTCCTCTTTAGCATGAGCCAGTGCCACCCTGGAAACTGGGCTTCTGGGTATGAAGAGTAGCTTCTCACACCCTCATCCCGGGCCATATCAGGAGAGACAAAATCAATGCAACATTTGTCCCTTTGACTCCATTCATCCCAGTAGAAAGGTTTCCCTCCACTGCTCTGACGCAGTGCTACATTCCACCTTTAGTCACTTCTTAGAGTTTAAGGCTTTGGTTGCTAAAAGTCCCTGGAGATCAGGACCCCACCTGGAAGGTAGGTGTGTGGGTGATTCCTGTCAGTCATCAGGTTAGTGACTTCTCAACTAATAGGGAGGGGGACGGTGGAGAGCAGGAGATGACTCAGGGAAGGGGAGAGAAGATGATATACAGCTTTTTGCAAATCCAGAGGCTCTCAAGAAAGCTCAGGATGTGGTTCCAGAGGGCTAAGCTGGGTGCTGGGTACCAGAAACCCTGGGCTGTGACTTTGCCCTGCCCCTGTCTCCTTTGCTGTGTGCCTTGGGCCATTGACACAGCCTCTCTCTGGTCTCTATGCCCCCTCAGCTCAATGTTGTTCAGATCCCCTCCCTTCCACCTTGACCTATAGGGTGTGGGTTCCAAAGGGTGGAGAGGCTGCCAGCTAATTCCTGGGCTCCACGTGGGTCTTTCCTCTTCTCTTTGCCAGCTGTGTGGTAGGCAAGGGTGTGAGGTGGGTAGGGGTGGGGCGTAGCTCCTGTCACCTGTGGCTGGAGTCCCAACTGGAGGTTGGCCTGGCTTCTGCTGGGTGTCTGAATTCCTACCATTCTCAGAGCCAACCTCAATACCCACTTTCAAAGGACTCCTTGAGGTTAACATTCAAGACCTGTTGGGTCAGTGGGTCAGGTTGAAAGGCTGTCCCTCCCCAGACCAGACTATGAGGCCTGTCCCTTCAGGGACAACAGTACCCACTCCCCATTCTAGCTCTTACTTTGCCCTCCCCTTGGGCTATCCTCTTTCACAAGCAAAAAGGAAATGGGGACAGCATCCAGGGAGTATGAGAGAAGGAATGATGTTCCACCCGGCAGGCCTGCTTTACAGAAGTCCAGACTTACCCCGGCTAACTGGCTGCTGGGACAGTGGTGGGAAGGTGGCGAGTATGAGAGGAATCAGCTCTGACTGGTTTCAACAGGATCAGGCTTTAGGGACAACTCGACTTGTGGGGGCTATGGCTGAGGGAGATTGCCTCCCACACCCAGCCATCTTCTTGACCTTTGTTTCGGTTTGGGCTGGGCCTGGGCCTTGCCAGTCCTAACACTGTGAGGAGGGTGGGGACTCAGCGAGGGCCATGGTGACCTGCTGGGTATGGGGCAGCCTGAGTGTGCTCTTCCTTGATCCAAAAGGAGTAAGGGTTGGAATAACATGGGGTAGGAGGAGGGGGTCTGTGTTCCCCTAGCCCCCTCCCCTGCCTGAACTCCTGGTTATTCTGGGAGCTTTTAGCTACCACTTAGTCAGCCACTAATGCATCAGGCTGGAGAGTGAGGGGGGAGACACGGTGGTGCCAGACGGTGCTCCTTTTAGATATCCAGGATGGGAAGCAGAGGGGGCTGGGCAGGCAAGGGAGCCCGGAGATGGGGTGCTAGAGGAGGGGTGACTTTCGGGACACTGGCCCTGCTCTAGGAAGGAGGGGAAGCACCAGAGACTGCTGGGCAGTGGGTTGGTATATCTTTGGGGGGCTGCAGCTCCTCCTCTCCCCATCACACAGGCCCTTAGCCCGCCTTCCTGATCTTCTCTGGTTAGTTCTCTGCACTCACCATCCAGTCAGCTTCCCTGCTTTGCTCAGCCTGTTTCCCTTGTGAAGTTTATTCTCTTTCTGCCTGTTCCTGATCCATCTAGCTTGAATCTGCCTTCCCCATCTCTTTGATTTCATAAGGAAGCAAAAAGATGTGTTAAAGGATGTGACTGTTGTTCCCTTGGCTGGGCCTTTTTAGGGGTAGTCCCAGCCTTGCTTTGCATGGGCAGAGCCTTGAAGGCTGACCCCTCCCTGGCCCATGTTGGTGCCATGGGGCTACGGATCCTGGCCCCAAAGGCCTGGTGCTGCCTTCACTTCCAGGCAGCCCTCCTGCCCCTGAGCCCCCAGCCCCTGCTCCTGCCAACCTGAACAAAGCTTCCTTTCATGTATTCATCGAGCTCAGACACTTCCCAGGCACAATCAGGCCCTTTGAGGGCTTTGGGCTGTGCAGGAGCAGGGGTGGGGCTGGGGTGGAGAATGGGCCAGATCCAGGTCCTGGTGCCAGACTGGTGCTATCCCCTGCAACATATCACCAGACACAGAGCAGTGAGGGGCGAGAGCTTGGGGGTCAGTGGAGGCAATGCTCCTGGGCTCCTGTTTGATCTTCTGCAAAATGGGGCCAGGAGCCCCTGCCTCCCCTGCACCCCAGGGGCTGCAGCCAGGATTTGAGAGGAATAGGGCTCAGGCTTGCAAATCTGTCCTGGCCCTGATGCTGCAGTCCCCTCACATGGAGCTGCAGCAGCTCTCACCCGCCCTCTGTGTCCTCAGAAATTCTTTGTGAGCAGCTCTGGGGGCTGCACCTAGACAGTTTTGCTTGAGCATTGTGGAGGCTTGCTTTGATGTGGCTGACTCCCCCCTCCAACTGAATTCCAGGGTAGGGCCAGCTTCCCTTCAGACCTTGCTCTTCAGGACCAGGCTACTGCCTCTCCCATCAGACTAGACTTCCCTGGGCGGGACTTCAGACGCCCAGACAAGGGCTCCTTCAGGGCCCCCTCTGGTGCTTCTTTCCAGGGGCGAGAGCTGTGCCTTGGTTGTGGCCTTGTTGCTGGTGCAGGCTGAGGTGACTGGTAGAGATGGCCAGCATGGCCCAAGGGTTGGGGCTCCTCCCCTTTAGCTTTGAGGTGGGGAGTTCAGAGCTTCTGCCCCAGTCCAACATCTCTAGATGCAGACACACAGCTTTTCCAGGCCCCTGGCTGGCTGGGGATGTGGGAGGGGAGCTGGGGCTGCTGACTGTCTGGATCCCAGGCTGGGCTCTGGGCTCTGGGCTGTGGGGTGGTGGCTGCTGCTCAGGCTGCAGGTGCAAGATGAGCTGTGGAAGCTGAGTCAGGAAGGCCTGTATCTTCCGGCTGCTGACCCCAGCACTCTAATTTTATCCCAGCTGGAAAGGAGGCCCTGCACAGCTGGGACTGATGGGGAGTGGGCCTCACGGTGCAGGGAGGCTGCTTGGGCTGTTTGTGGAGTGCCCAGGGAAAGCCAGGTGAACCAGAGGCAGTGAGTTCAGCACTTCTCTGTGGCCCACAGTGCTGCATCTTCCTAAATGCTCCTGAGAACCAATACTCAGTTATGGACTAGGCCAGGGGTGGGCAAACTTTTTGACTCGAGGGCCACAATGGGTTCTTAAACTGGACCGGAGGGCCGGAACAAAAGCATGGATGGAGTGTTTGTGTGAACTAATATAAATTCAAAGTAAACATCATTACATAAAAGGATACGGTCTTCTTTTTTTTTTTAGTTTTATTCATTTCAAACGGGCCGGATCCGGCCCGCGGGCCGTAGTTTGCCCACGGCTGGACTAGGCAGTCTGTCCTGCCGCCTAATGTATCCTTGGCCTGGCGTGTCCCCAAGGAGCCCTCAGTTTCCACCTCTGCAGTGAGCCAGGCTACAGCTGAGGTGGAGAGTGTGTTACCCCCCTCCAGAGTGACTTGGCCACACAGGGATGTATCTTAAGGAAAGGGAGTGAAGGTGTGTTGCTCTCCTTGCCCCGTTGAATGCAGAATCAGTAGGAATGGCTCAAATGGCAGCAAGAAGGATTTGGGGTAGATTCCGGAAAGGGCAGTTCTTTTCTGTCTGGGCTGGAGTGTGTCTTCCTTGGTATCACTGCTAAGCTGGCTACCCCTGAGTTTGCTGTAGCTGAATAAACAGTGGTCAGGCCAAGTTCCTGCATGAGGCCTCAGGATGGTCGGAGGTGGGAAGATGTGAGCTGTCCCATCCCTGGAATTTAGTTCTGCATCCAGGACAAGCTCAGCAATGTCACTGGAGATGAGACATCTCCCCAGAGGCAGTATCTGCAGAGAGTTTCCTTTTTGGGCAAATTTGCCCAGATCAGCCCTCCTGTTTAAAGGCCCAGGCTGTGCTCTGTGAAGGACATCCTATCCCAGAGTTGCTGGGGAGGGAGGGTGGAACTTTACTCCTGGGGTGAGCTGGCACCTCCATGAAACCAGGCCATAGTGGGCCAGGCCAGAGTCTAGCTGTGGGCAGGAGCTTGGTTCTCGTTAAGGGACTGCTACTGACTTTACAACCTTGTGCTATACCCGCTCTGGGCCTCTGTTTTTCCATTTGTGAAATGGGAGGGAATGGACATTTAGATTCCTTTCCATCTCTGATCTGAGCTGACCTACTCACTGAAGGCCTGGGATGGGCCAGGAGGAGTTGGAGAAGGCTTCTTGAAGGAGGGGATAGGGTGCTGAACAAAGTGATTCCAGGGAACCTGGACTTTAAGTGGGGTGCTTAGAACCCTGCTACCTGCAGGGGGTGGAGGAAGTATCTGCTTGCTGTGTTGTGGGTTGCAGAGAGCCTCAAACAGCACCGCCGGAGGTCCTGGTCCCTCTTGCCTAAGTTCAGCCTCTTGGAAATAGCCAAGTGTGTGGGAGGGTGGGGGGTGGAGGAGGAAGCCTGCTCACCTAGGGGTCCTTACTCTGAGGTCACATATTATAGGGTAGGGGCCATGGCTTTGGGGTGAGGACAGCTATTTGCTAGACCCTACCAGGGTACCCCTCACTTCCTCCACTTGTGGCTCCGAGTCCTGGTGCTGCCCCAGCCCAGACCCAAGCACTAGTTGCCAGGCAGGTGCCGGTGTGCCTGAGAGGGAGGATAGGATCTCCCTGCCCATGGCCCAGCCTCAAGTTTTTTGCCAATTGCCTCCTCCTCAGGCCGCGCAGGGAAGGACCGGGTGGATTTTGGCTCGGCAGAGCCACACACCGTGCTTTTCCATGAGCCAGGCAGCGATTCTGTGTGGGTGGGTGGACGTGGCAAGGTCTACCTCTTCAACTTCCCCGAGGGCAAGAACGCCTCTGTGCACACGGTGAGCCTGGGGCCCTTACTGCCCCTTACCCCCATTTCTCCCCTTATTTCCCTTCTGGCCTTGGTGAGGGGCCTCAGGGAATTAGGGGATGGGAGCTGGCATCTCCTCCTAAACTGGTCTACCTCCCCCCTTTATCCCATAAACGGTCCCTGGGGGAGGCTCCCTAAAGGTAGTCCAGATGGGTGTGGGTGTTGGTCAGTGTGGAGAAAAGCCTGGAGCTTACCCACCTGACCATGTGGGCTGCACTGATGGGGGAGGCCTGGGCTGGAAGCTGAGCTCCAGAACCCCATCGCCCCGGCCTCTGAGATCTCTGGCCTGGTGCTCTGGGCTTGGCTCTGGGTATCAGGCCAAGCAGCCTGTGTGACCTTGGTGAATCACTCACCTTCTCAGAGCCCTGGTTGCTCACCTGTGCTGTAAAATGAACTTGTCCTGAGGGCACATGGACAGTGCTTGCAGGGCATCTGACCCCTGGCAGGTGGACTAATGTTTCCTCTCCTCTCCCCCAGGTGAACATTGGCTCCACCAAGGGATCCTGCCTGGGCAAGCAGGTGAGTGGAGGAGAGGGAGTGTAGAGGGGAGGCTGTCGCCTTGGAAAAGGGATGGGAGTCCCTGGGAGTCTGAGGAAGGAGGCATGGCCCTGCCTTGGGAGCCCCAGTCTGGGAGGAAAGAGGCAGCCCTGCCTGAGGGTTCCCAGTCTGAGTGGGAGACATAGTTCTTCTCCAAGGTCCCTGTGTTCTTCCTTTGCTCTGAGGGGAGTTGGGATCAGCTGCATCCCCTCTAGGCTCTCCTTGGAGACTGCTTCCATGCTCAGCCTTCTGATTCTGTCTTCCCCAAGACTAAGGGTTCTGGTTCGAGTCCTGCCAGGGCCTTTGACCAACCTCTCTTCTTCCCCTTCTGGGCAGGACTGTGAGAACTACATAACACTCCTGGAGAGACAGGGCGAGGGGTTGCTGGCCTGCGGCACCAATGCCCGGCACCCCAGCTGCTGGAGCCTGGTGAGAAGGCCCCTTCCCATATGCCTCGTCAGCTTACCCTTGCATGGGTGGGCTTCTGCCTCCCAAGGTGGGAAGGAGGTGGGAGACTCAGAGGCTGGCTCACCTTGTATAGAATGCTTGGGAGGAGGGGAAGCTGGCACCCATGGGAAGCAGTAGTCATGGGATTATGTGGCTGTCTAACCCCCTTTGCCTCCCCCAGGTGAATGGCACTGTGGAGTCACTTGGTGAGAGGAGAGGTTATGCCCCCTTCAGCCCGGATGAGAACGCCCTGGTTCTGTTTGACGGTAGGGCTGCTGCCCTTGTCTGGGGGAGGGTGATCAAATCAGTGCCCAAGCCCAGGGAAGGGACTTCTAGGAGCTGTCTGCCCTTACCCATGCCCCTTCCACCATGCCCAGGGGATGAGGTGTACTCTACAATCCGGAAGCAGGAATACAACGGGAAGATCCCTCGGTTCCGCCGCATCCAGGGCGAGATTGAGCTGTACACCAGTGACACCGTCATGCAGAGTGAGTGAGGCTCCAGCTGGGCTGGGGTGGACCAGGGTGTGAATGCCCACGGCGGCTCATGAGATCCTCAGGTCCCTTGGGAGGGCTCCCCAAGGGCGACTGGGGCCACAGGCCAGTTAGGAAAGTGGGAGCTTGGGACAGGTCTGAGCAGCCAGAGCTGACAACGTTGGCCTGGCAGGGAGCAGGGGAACAGCAGAGGCAAAGGTACAGAGACAGATGGGCCCTACACACTGTGGTAACAAAACAGAGGAAGCCCCAGGCCCAGAGTGGGGTCCCTGGGAGCCATAGTGTATCCCTCTGCTGAGCTCATGTGGGGGCAACTCTCCTTTCCTCCTCATTAGGGCTCTGCCAATTAGGCAGAAGTGACATAAAGGCCCAGGGACCTTCCTAGTCCCCAGGCATGAAGTCATTGCTCCTGGGCTGATGACATCTTTGTAGGGGGAGAGCAAAACAGATGTGGGATGGGGTGCTGAGTCTCAGACCCCTTGGGGTGTTGGGCCTGATGTTCTGAGTTTTATTCCAGGTCTGATTTGCTCCAGGTTTGTTTGTGCAGAGTTGGGAGGGTGTGGTGCAGGGTTGGAATGGGTCTCCCGAGCAGGCTCCCCCGACACCAATTCACATGTATCACTGGTAGATCCACAGTTCATTAAGGCCACCATCGTGCACCAAGACCAGGACTATGATGACAAAATCTACTACTTCTTCCGGGAGGACAACCCTGACAAGAATCCCGAGGCTCCTCTCAATGTGTCCCGCGTGGCCCAGCTGTGCAGGGTGAGTGGGTGGCTGAATGGGCAAGAGTGTGTGTCTCTGCGTGAATAGGTGTGAGTGTGTGAGTTCCTGTTTATCTGAAGGAGTGTGTGAAATATATGAGTAAGTCTGTGTGTGGGATGTATATGCACAAGGGTGTCTGTGCATCTGTGAGTGGGTAAAGAAGGTTGAGCTCATGTGCATGTGTGGCAGTGTGAAGTGTATAGTCATCTTAAGGTGTGTATGAGTGTGAGTGGGAGTATGAAAATGTGTTCACATGTGTGTTTCACCAGTGTGAAGGTGCTAGGATATTCGAGTGTGTCAGCTGTGTGCGTGTGTGAGAATGGACAAATGTGTGTCTCAGTCTATCTGCTCTGTAGGGAAAGACCAAGCACCCTCACCCTGCAGGTTCCCACTGCTGGCCCTGTGCCCTCGGTCAGCCAGGCCTTCTAGCTGGAAGCTGGCTCAGGAACCTGGCTTGAGTCATGGGGCACCTCTGCCTGGTCCCCTAGCAGGTCTCTGCGCCTTTCAGAGCCTACCTTCCTCCTCTGAAGTCTGGGTGCTGACATTCCTGGCAGCAGGTGCCCAGGGGGGATTGAGGGGCCTCCTTTTCGCTCCACCCTTTCAGGGGGACCAGGGTGGTGAGAGTTCGCTGTCGGTCTCCAAGTGGAATACCTTCCTGAAGGCCATGCTGGTGTGCAGCGACCCCGTCACCAACAAGAACTTCAACAGGCTACAGGATGTCTTCCTACTCCCTGACCCTAACGGCCAGTGGAGGGACACTAGGGTTTATGGCGTTTTCTCCAACCCCTGGTGAGTGACCCTTGTCCTGGGGCTGAGCCTGGCATTAGTTATGTGTCTAGTAGGGATCGAAGGGCTTGGGCCCTGCTGAGGGGATGGCTGATGATGAGCAGGGACTCCAGGCTCAAGGGGCAGGGTTGTTGCCGGGCCTGGGTGGGACATGGTGCTTGGAGAGATGTTTGTGCTGGTATGTTTTTGAGTTTGTACAGCTAGTGTACAGGCATGTACTGTATACACGTTCATGTGCAGTGCCTGTGTGTCTACCAGCTGTGTGCTCAGAGTGGGTGGTGGGCCCTGGAAAAAGGCTGCTGAGGCCTCACAGGGTGCTATCACACCCATTCAGACACTGCCTGCATCTGACAATTCACATCTCTTAATCACTCTCATTGATTGAAAATAAGGCAGGCAGAAGTGTTGGGTGTGGGGGGAGGTGGGACAGGGTAGGGAAGCCAACACCCTGCTCTCTGGCTCCCATGTGGGTGGATCCAGCCAGGCTGGGGCGGGCACGGGGTCTGGCCTTGGGCATCAGCATCCTGCAGCTGTGCCCAGAGAGGCGGGAGAATTACCCAACAGGATGCACGTGGGGATCCTTCTGCCCTGGGGCTGGCCTCTGAACCCTGTGATCCTATCAGGTTGTGGTTTTAGATTGTAGCAGAAAGAAATTAGGTTGAATTTCTCGTTCTCCCTTCTGCCTTCAATGGTGACTGATGACTCTTAGGCACTGGTCGTGGCCCCTAGGATAGTCCCTGTCTTCATGGAGCTCGTAGGCTGGGGAGCTTGGTTAGAATGCTCTAGTTGTGCCCTGTATGGTGTTGAGCTGGCCTGGGTGAATGGAGGTGGGTGAGTACTGAGGTGGGTGGGCCCCTCACTGAGGTCGTCTCTGTGTCCGCCCAGGAACTACTCAGCTGTCTGTGTATATTCCCTTGGTGACATTGACAAGGTCTTCCGTACTTCCTCACTCAAGGGCTACCACACAGGCCTTCCCACCCCTCGGCCTGGCAAGGTGAGCACTGACATCCGCCATGACCCAGGCCCCTACCCCACTTCCCAGCCACCCACTGACCTGGGCCTACTCTTCTTGTCCAGTGCCTCCCAGGCCGGAAGCCGATACCCACGGAGACCTTCCAGGTGGCCGACAGTCACCCTGAGGTGGCACAGAGGGTGGAGCCCATGGGGCCTCTGAAGACACCACTGTTTCACTCTAAGTACCACTACCAGAAAGTAGTTGTCCACCGCATGCACGCCAGCCATGGGGAGACCTTCCACGTGCTTTACCTAACTACAGGTGAGCGACTCTCCCGTGACCCCTAGTCTGCCTTGTGAAAATGGATATGAAAGGTACAAATAATAATGTAATTAACATGTGGTTGGATCTTTATACCTGGAAGGAAGAATTGAATGACTAAGAGCTGTCAGGAGTTAGTATATGTGGCTGTAGAAGAATCAGGCAGGGGGGTGGGGGCAGAGACGAAGAGGGGAAGGCATCCTAGGGTCGGAGAATAGCAGGTTCCAGGATTCCAGAGCAGAAAGGTGGCCAGTCTGAGCAAAGCCAGGTGCAGGTTTGGTCCTGATATCTGATTCATGAAGCTGGGAGGAAGAGATGTGGAAAGCCAGGAGGAAGGATCTGGTCACTGGGTATCCTGTGGCCCCCTGCTAGACAGAATGAGGAAATCGAACCCCTTTCCCTGTCTTTGGGATTATGCAGGTGAGAGGAAACATTTGATGTGGAATGCACAGTATTTAGTGAAACATGAGGAAGGGCTTCCAGGTAGCAGAGCCTTTGCAGTCTTGCAGAGGCACCTCCTCTTCCCAGGGAGAGCAGGGTCTGGCTGACCCCTGAAGCTGGGTGGAATGCCCTGGGAGATGCCCCTGCATCCCAAGAAGCCACTGGCCATGGAAGAGCCAGCCATGAGCAGGTTTATGGCAGCTTCCTGGTCCCAGTTGTGGGCAAAGTGGACTCCTGGGAGTGAACATGGAGATCAGTGTAGGCTACAGCATGTCTTTGAGACCTGGTGTGCAGTGACGCCATAAAAAGGGCAGTGTTTCCCCCAGGTGCTAGCACCTGGGGCTCCAGGGCTCAGGCCCCACCCCTCCTTCTGTGTGATTTCTGCTGTTGCTTCATGTTGGGATCTTCTCAGGGCCACAGTGGCCATATCAGTTCCCATGGAGCAGGGTCTGGTTTCTGGGTCCTGAGATAATACCTCTTTGCTCCTCCATTCATCTTCGCTGCACCAATGGGCTCTTGTCCTTGCTCTGCTCCAGCAGCGGCTGGCCTAGCTGTTGCGGTCAGACAGGGGACGACAGGCAATGGGGTGCAGCAGAGGAGAGGTCACACAATGGGAGACTGGGAGCAGGAGCCAAGGACAGAAGGGTGGGGCCTGGGCCAAGGGAACCGTGGACTCCTTTCCTGCAGACCTGGGAGGTGAGCACACTTGAATGATGAGGGTAGTTGTCTTGGTTCTCCCTGAGGACCGTTGGAGAGATGCCATTTGGAACCTGCAGCAGGAAGAATTGGAGCCAGATAAGAACTAGAGCTTTCTGGGCCCTCTGCAGGGAACGAAAGGCTCTCACAGCTGGGAGAAGCTATGGGAGGCTCTCACTGGGCTGCTGCGGAAGGAGGTGAAGGGCTGTGAGTGGGTTGGGAGCTTGTCAAGCCAAAGAAGCATTGGGCCACATCACAGAGCCTGCAAGAGGCATCACAGAACTAAAAGACATGTCCTAGGCAAGCAACCATCTTATCATCTGACTGTTGTTTTGGAACAAGCAATGCCTTGGGGAATTGAGAGGGAGGGAGGCTATTCTAGAAACTGGGACAGCAGGTGATGTGGGATTGGGAGGACCCAGGGGTCAGGATGCCCATTAGACCCCCAACAGGTGTGAATGGATAAAGCATTGGCCTTGGAGGCAGGCAGCCATTATGTGACCTTGGAAATCCCTGTCCAGAATCTAAGGTTCTTTTCAGATTTTATAAAAATTTAAAAATTCCCTAAGACTAAATGCAACGTGGAGTCCTCGATTGGATCCTGGAACAAAGGACACTAATGGAAAAACAAAACAAAAACATGAAATCCCAATGAAGTCTGTAGTTGAGTTAATAATACTATACTGCTCAGTTGTGATGAATGTGCCATCTATATATATAAAAGCCCAGCGACTGGAACGGCGAAACAACCAGAGGCTATGATACTCATTGCAGCAGCCAACAAGCCTGATTCAGGCCCTGATCGGGGGACAGGGCCGGCCAGCCAACCGCCCATGGCTCCTCTTCCTCCCCCCGCCCCCGCACCACCGGCCTGGCCCAATGGGCCCCCATCGGGGTGGGCCAGCGAGACCCCACCTGTGCATGAATTTGTCTGTACTAATAAAAGGGTAATATGCTAATTAGACTGGATGTCTTCTGGATGTCCTTCCAAACAAAAGCCACGGTAGCAGGAGCTGAGGCAGAGGTGGTTAGGGGTGACCAGGCCAGCAGTGGAGGGCAGTTAGGGGCAACCAGGCTGGCAGGGGAGGGCAGTTAGGGGCGACCAGGCTGGCAGGGGAGGGCAGTTAGGGGTGACCAGGCTGGCAGGGGAGGGCAGTTAGGGGCGACCAGGCCAGCAGGGGAGCAGTTAGGGGCATCAGGCTGGCAGGTAGAGGCAGTTAGGGGTGATCAGGCAGGCAGGCAGGCGAGCGGTTAGGAGCCAGTGGTCCTGGATTGCAAGAGGGACCCCAGATTGGAGAGGGTGCAGGCCAGGCTGAGGGACACCCCCTGCCTCCCCCGACCCCCCACCCCCACCCCTGTGCACGAATTTTGTGCACTGGGCCTCTAGTAGTTATATAAGATGGTAGCATTAGGGGAAATTGGGTGAATGGTATACAGCAAATCTCTGTGCTATCTTTGTATTTTTTATGTAAATCTGAAATTACTCCAAAATAAAAGGTATATTTAAAGAAAACATATTCTTAAGTTGTCCAGGAGGCAAGACAGTTATGGAAGAAGCTGAGGGGTGAGATTCTGACATCTCTGTGTTGCAGTCACCAGCTATGTGATCTTAAACAAGTTGCTTAGACTTTCTGAGCCTCATTGCCTTATCTGGGAAGTGGGGAAGATAATACTCACAAGCAGGGATGCTCCAGCTTGCCAGGGCCTCACGGAGCTCTGGGCCAGCCTTGGAAACTTCCTGGGCTGCCCTCTGACTCCCACGCCCCTCACACTCACCTTACCTAGTCTTATGATCCTTGCCTGAGCCATGACTTCCCAGCCCTCCCCACCCATGTCTTTCCTGGTTTGTCCTACGTAGAAGGAGACTGCTTGTCTCTGAGGTGGGATGCCCATCTGCTGACCCTCTGCCCACCACCCACAGACAGGGGCACCATCCACAAGGTGGTGAAGTCAGAGGAGTGGGAACACAGCCTCGTCTTCAACATCATGGAGATCCAGCCCTTCCGTCGTGCAGCAGCCATCCAGGCCATGTCACTGGACCCTGACCGGGTGAGCCGCCACACCCCCAGCCCTGCCCTGGGAGGCTAGCCAGTGATGGCAACTGAGGACAGAGCTCTTTTGCATGCAATTCACATGTCCTTTTCAGAGCTTCTGGGCCATAGGGCAGCCGGCCATGGTCTGGGAGTTTAAAACTCAGTGTTGGAGATGGGGGCCCTGGTCTGACCTAGTCTCTCATTCCAGCGGAAACTGTATGTAAGCTCCCAATGGGAGGTGAGCCAGGTGCCCCTGGACCTGTGTGACATCTATGGTGGGGGCTGCCATGGCTGCCTCATGGCCCGAGACCCATACTGTGGCTGGGACCAGGGCCACTGTGTCTCCATCTTTAGCTCCCAAAGGTATGTTGGCTGGGAACCCTTCTCCCTGGGAGAAGGTGGACACAGGGGTGGGAGTGATGTAAACAGGCTACAGGAGGAGTCAGTGCTGGGCACTGAGCCATTCTGGCCAGACCCTCCTCTTGGTAGGCACTGTGGCGGATACTGGGTGCGGGATGAGGACGGGGAAGGGCCAGGTGTCTGGCCTCCTGTCTGTCTAGCCTCTCTCTTCCCTACTCCAGGTCAGTGCTGCAGTCTATTAATCCAGATGAGCCACACAAAGAGTGCCCCAGCCCAAAGCCAGGTACCTGATGTAGCCCTGCCCAGGGCCCCAGTCCAATGAGGGTGGTACAGCCTTGCCTCGCTTGCTCTCTGAGGGAAACCTGGTCTATTCCTGGGGGCCCCAGATAGTCCTGTGGAGGGAGCCCCCTTGGTGTGGGGGTGGTATAAGAAGGGTGGGGTGAGGGAGGCAGGGGAGAATAAGGAGACTGGGTGCTTAGGTTATTGTGTTCATTTAGAAGCCTTGGCCTTAGAGGCCTGGGGGAGGACAGAGCCTGCCCTGGGAGCTCTCAGCCTCTTCTCACAGCTGCCTACCCATCCCTCCCAGATGAGGCCCCACCTCAGAAGGTCTCCTTAGCCCGGAACTCTCGCTACTACCTGAGCTGCCCCATGGAGTCCCGCCATGCCACCTACTGGTGGCGCCACGGAGAGAAGGTGGAGCAGAGATGCGAGCCCGGCCACCAGAGTCCCAACTGCATCCTGTTCATCGAGAACCTCACGGATGGTCACTATGGCCACTACTACTGCGAGGCCCAGGAGGGCTCCTACGTCCGCAAGGCCCAGCACTGGCAGCTGCTGTCTGAGGACGAGGCCAAGGCCCAGCACCTGCTGGGCTGTGCCCATGCCCCTTTGGCCTCCCTCTGGCTGGGGGTCCTGCCAACACTCATTCTTGGCCTACTGGTTCATTAGGACCTCCTGGGGCTGGGCATGCTGTGGTCATCTGCAGTCCCAGGGCACTAGAAAAGTCTCACACCCAGAGCCACCCGGCTGGGAGTTCCTTGCCCACCACTGGTTCCAGGGGGATTGCATAGCTTGCCAGGGGACACCAGGCCTGGAGATGGCCAGCCACAGGCAGCTGCTGAGCCCAGGTGGGGCAGGGTGGTGGGGGCCGGAGAATGAAGGCACTGACTATGAAGCTGGGGCATTGATGGCCCAAGACTTTATCTTCTGGAGACTATTTTTCAAAAGTTCTTCCTCAAACTTGCCCAAATTCAGTGATGCTCCTGGCCCAAGAGCCCGTAGGCCAGAGAGGGGTTGGGAAAAGGGAGCTGGGATCCCATTTCTGGACCTTCAAGCTCTCTATTGCCTCCTCATCCTCTCTCCTGCCACTGCAGGGGCTGGCTGGTGTTCCTGCAGGCCCAGGCTGCCCTCTGTGGCCCTCACCAGCCCTGGGTCCCACTAAGGCAGCCTCCTTGCATGTTTATTGAAGGATGTTTGCTTTCCGGACAGGAGGACGGAAAGGGCTCTATTTTTATGTTAGGCTTATTTCATGTACTGCTACTTCTGACTGCATCTGTATGAAAATACCAAAACTACATGCTGGGGGTGGGTGGGAAAGGGAGGGGCTAGAAAGGGATGGGTTGGCGGGGGGGGGGGGGGGGGGTCCCAGCCTGAGGCTCTTGGGCATGGGATAAGAGTCCAGGGATATGGTGGCATGGGTTCAAAGAGATGGCATGAGCTGGCTCTGCCCTGGAAGCCCAGGCTGAGGGGTACATTGTCCAAGTACCCCTGTTGGTTATGGGAGGGGGTGGGGTGAGGGAGACGGGGAAATGAAGGAGAAAACTGAGCCCTAGGTTCACACATTCATATAGGAGTCAGGTCCTCAGGGGGAGGTTCCAGGACTCTGCCCTTGGCATTGGGGGCTTGGGGGCGGGGCCCCCTCCCCTCAGTCCCCTTGCGCAGGGGCTGTGCTTCCATGCTCCTAGCCTCCCACCTTCAGCTCAGGACATGCTATAACTAAGGCTAAACTGTGAATTCCAGTGGGGACAGCCTGGGCCAAGCTCTCCAGGTGGGTAGCTCTGCCCAACTCTGTCCCTGGATTTCAGCAGAGAGCTGGGCCTTCTCTGGTGTGTCTGGCCAGCCCCCGGCAGGGCCTGGGGCTGGCGACCTTCCAGCTTTGGTCCCTGCATCTCTTTTCAATGCACTTTAATGATGTAACATATTACTAATAAACGAGCTATTTATTTACCTGTGCCTGCTCCTTCCCTTCAAAGCCATTCAAGGGGGGGGGAGGGGCGGGGGTGAGGGTGAGGGCTCTTGTTTGTAACTCCATCTCCTGCCTGTGTGAGCATCACCCACCCCCCACTAGCCCTCTCCATAGAGCCTTGGAGGGAGGACACCCTCAGCAGGGCTCCTAGCTAGTGAGAGGCAGGAGCAGGATCTGAACCCAATGCTCCTGAGCAGTGCACTGCCTGCCAAGCCATTGACCCTGGAGCCCAGACAACTCCTGCAGTCCACCTCCTCTCCTCACCTTTTCCCCTTCCCAGCCTCCATCTCCCATACTTGCCAGGGAGGCCTGGCCATGCTAGAAACAGCCTCAGGCCTCCCTGCCTTCTAGGTTCCCATTCTAGGGAGTAAGCTGGTTAAATAAGAGCCCATGGGATAAACCTCTGATGATAGAAGGAAGCTAGAGGGCAGCTGTAGGGTGTGTCTAGGTGGAGTGAGGTACTCCAGGCTCAGCCCACCAGGCAGGGGAGGTGTTGGTTTGCATGCAGAGGGGACAGAAGGGATAGTGGGTTTGTGAGCTAGCCTGGAGCTTGACCTTTCAACCCCAAAGCAGTGACAGGGCTGGGGTGGGATTTGAAACATAGACGCTCTTGAATTCTCTCAAAGGTAAAGCAAATAGGTTTTAGAACCCAGAAGGTTGTGTGAAAAATGGCCCCTGAAGCTGGGTGAGAGGTGGGGAAGCTGTCCAGGGGTATGAGTGAGTGGGTCCAGGGATGAAGGGTAGGGTTAGTGGGGGATTTGGAGAGAAACCTGGATGTCCTCCAGGGGCCTCCCTCCATTTTTATCTCCCCTCCTCTTCGTTCCCTTCTCACCTACCCCTTGTGGCAGGGGCCCGTGCCTTTTGGGGCTTGCTGGGAGGTTTTCCTGAGCAGTAACTGTTGGAGGGGGGTATGGAACTTGAGACAGCTCTCTCTGAGTCTGAGCCCAGCTTCTGGGCGGCTCTGGCAGACCCCACAGGGCTGGAATCGCCCCCACCTACCGCACTGCCCTGTGATCTGGGCCAGCCCCACACTGAAGATTCTGCCTGGTTCTTTCCTCTCCCACACCCAAGATGGCAGCAGGTGCTGGAGCCAGGAGTCCAGGAGTTTGAGGGACCAGGATGAGCACTGGGCTGGGGGCAGAGACTCTGGGCTGCCATCACCTTTCATGATCCCAGGCAGACCTTGCCTTTCCTAAGCCTCGTTCTCTTATGTAAGAGATAAGGGCAGGACCAGGGCTTCTGGAGGCCCCTTCTGACACACTGTTCTGGGTTATAAGACTAATTTACTTTGTCTTGGAAGGAGTTCGGAGTCTCTATATTGGCCCCATCTCTCTGTTTTCCCAGCTCATAGCCACGTAACAGCAGCACAGGGGCTTCCTGGGCTCTCCCTACGCCCAAGCAAGTCCCTCTAAAGCAGTGGTTCTCAGCCTTGGCTGCACATTAGAATCACCTGGGAATCTTTTTAAAATCTGATTTCTGGCCCTCATCCTCCGGAAATTCTGTTTCTTTGTTACTAATGTTGTGGCCCCACCCCATAACGAAGAAACAGAATTTCCGGAGGATGAGGCCCAGAAATCAGATTTTAAAAAGATTCCCAGGTGATTCTAATGTGCAGCCAAGGTTGAGAACCACTGCTCTAAAGGGAAAGGACAGAAGGAGTGGGTTTAGGAATGGTTGGTAAAGAAAGTGTGGGCTCAAGCCCTGGCCCACCTGGATTGCTGAGTGACCTTCTGTGAGGTCTTTGTCTTCTCTGGACCTCAACAGGCCTCCTCTTTCCTGCAGGGATGCTCTTGGTTCCCCTGGAGCCTACAGCAGGAAACTTGAGGGACAGAACACACTCCTTTGTACCGGAGGCACCAGGAAGGGCCAGGCTGGCGGCTGGGCAGGAAGCCGTGTGCAGGAAGGCATGAAATGAGTCCTTGTAAATCCATGTGAATGAGCCAGCGAAATGGCCAAGCACAAACCTCCCTCCCTCTGGCTTTCCCATGACA
The DNA here is from genome assembly GCF_964212035.1 of Myotis nattereri. Classification (NCBI taxonomy): domain Eukaryota; kingdom Metazoa; phylum Chordata; class Mammalia; order Chiroptera; family Vespertilionidae; genus Myotis; species Myotis nattereri. The sequence continues at coordinate 110,602,218 of NC_138075.1, forward strand.
CACAAGCAGCCCAGTGAACCTGGGGCAGAGTGGGTGCCGGGCCATTAGGCTGCAATCGGGGGCATGGAGATCCACACAGTATGGCACCAACATTGGCTCTTGGGGACCAGGCTAAGGCCAGGACACAGGCCCAGCCTTCTGCACTCTGTCTTGTGCATCCTCTGCACATACCCCAACCAGGGGAGAAGTGGGGGTGCAAAAGGGAGCAAGACTGAAAAATCAAAGCTCAGCTTTCCTGAGCAAGCCAGAGGGAAAGGGAATGGGAAACTACTTTGTCTCCCTCGCTTCATAAATCTCAAGGGCCACTAAGGTTTACCTCGAGTAGGTCCATGCTTGCCAACCTATCTCTCTTGGGGGAAGGCCACTGCCTTCTCTTCCTGCCGTTGAAACCCGTCAACATCCCTTTCCATGTGCAGATCTGATGTCCTGACCCAGTGCTCATAGCCCTGTGCACCCCCTGTCTTCTCCGTCCGGTCTCCCCTCAGTCCTCCACCTGCCTATGCTGGAAGCACTCTGTGCCGTTGCTCCTATGCGGCTTTCCCCCGGGAGGCCAGGAGTAGGATGATCCCAGGCAGAGGTTCCAGAATGACCTTGAATTCTTCAGAAGCGTCCTGGACACCCACCCCCACCCCCCATGCCTCTCCTGCTCAGCCCGGAGTTGGGGTTAGGGAATGGAGCCTTGTGGCCGGTGCATCTAGAATCAGGCCCTGGGGTACAGCCCTTTCCCTCAAGCCCCTCAGAGCCTGGTAGGGGAGGCAGGTATATATGTGGAGCTGGATGGTGGTCATCTGTGTGATGATCCTCTGTGGTACCCAACCCATGGGCAGATCAGGGAAAGGTGGGTGTTAGAGGCTGAGTTCCCCAGGTGGAGAAGGCACTAAAGAATAGAAGCGGGAACAGCCTTTGCCGAGGCCTGGGAGTGTGCAAGAGCTTGGAGCGCTATGGGCTTGGCTGGAGTAATATGAGCTCCAAGAAGGCAGAGAGACCCTTCTCAGTTTTCGTCACAGCTGCAACTCTATCACTGAGAACAGTGCCCGTATAACCCACCCCTCCATTCTTTTAATATTGTTTCTGTAAAAAATGTTTTTGTAAAAGGTGAGTTGTTAGCTAATATGTAACACATAGATAAATAGCATATTTGTGTAAGAGTTCAAAGGAAGCTGACTCCAGTACCTGGACGTTCTGGCTCTAGGAGACTTGTTGATGGTCAATCATAAAAACTAGAACAATTTCAAGATAATCATCAGAATGGACTGTGCTGACATACACATAAAAAATTTTCAACTTCCTTCTCCCCTGATTTTTTTGTTCTGCTTTCCCTATCCCTCCCAATAAAAACCCCACCTGCACTGAGATGTAAAGATGGTCTTTTTTGTCGTTGTTAATCCTCACCCAGGGATATTTTTTCCTTTTTTTTTAATGTTTTTTTTTCTTTCTTTTTTTATAAGAGAGAGTTGAAGAGAGGGAGGGTGAGAGGGAGCGAGGAAGAGAGAGAGAGAGAGAGAGAGAGAGAGAGAGAGAGAGAGAGAGAGACATCAATTGGTTGCCTCCCACATGCTCCCTGACCCAGTATATGCCTTTGACCAGAAATCAAACCACAGACCCTTTGGTGTATGGGTGGATGCTCTAACCATTGATCACACCTGCCAGGGCTGAAGATCTTTAGGACAGGAGTCCGCCATCTTCTCAGGCTGCCGGCATTTGAATAAACTACCTTTCCTTACATCAGAACCTATGTCTCAAGTATTGGCTTTTAAAACAGCAGGTAGTCGAACCTGAGTTTGGTATCATCTGGAATACATTCTTATTGAATGAGTGAATAAGATGAAAGAGGGAAGAGTATCTGGAAGTGAGATTGAATAAGTTTGTTTGTTCCAGCTCCTGGGAACTAAGGCCCTAGATCTTTATCCTGCCAGTTATAGGGCACCATTAAAGAGTTTTGAGCCCTAACCGGTTTGGCTCAGTGGATAGAGCATCAGCTTGCGGACTCAAGGGTCCCAGGTTCGATTCTGGTCAAGGCCATGTACCTTGGTTGTGGGCACATCCCCAGTAGGGAGTGTGCAGGAGGCAGCTGATCGATGTTTCTAACTCTCTATCTCTTTCCCAGGCCCGGAGGGTGGGAGGGGGGACTGGGGGCGGTGATGATGACAATGCTAATATGGATGATGGGAGCCTGAGATCCAATTTTTCTCACACCTCATCCCTGCCTGCCTCATTGCAAGCTCAGCCCCTCCCCCATTCTCAGGCCTTTCCGGCTGCCTACACAGTCCAATTTTAGCCTCATTGTCTGGAAAAGCAAATGGAGAATCTGGGTTGGGCCATTCCAGTAAGGGTTCTGGCCAGGAGGTCTGCAGATGTGGGTTGGTGAAATGGGGCTGGAACCGCTAACTTAGGCTCAGGAAACACTTTTATGTTGGTATTGGTTAACATTGGGAAAAAAGGCCTTGGGGAAAAAACAAAAACAAAACCAAACCCACATTCCCAGAGTGAAGGAAGGAACATGGGACCACACCCAGAAGGCACTTGCCCTCTCAGTGTGGTGGTGACTTTCTGGAGGATGGTGCCCATGCCAGAACTGACTCAAGACCCAGAAGTCAGACTGGCAGTTTTTTTCACATTGGGCAAAATGAATGTGCTCAGAAGGGCTCTGAGGACTCTCCTGATACCCAGGAGAGGGTTCCTGGAGGAAGAAAACACATGCTTGGGGTCAGCCCTGTAATACAGGGGCAAACACATGGTCTGCAACTTTATCCAGCTCCAAGACATGTCCATGCTCATAGCAGACATCACTAATCAATCGTCCTTTCTCAGGTGAGTGATTTCCTCCGAAACTGCATTCTCCAAGGGCTACTGATTGAGATTTGAAGACGTAATATGAAAAAAAGAGTTTATCTTATTAATAAATGGTTATATTGATTACACAGACATTAAAATGTTTTTGACATAGTGGGTTAAGTAAACTATTGTAATTGTTAATCTTATTTGTTTCTTTTCATTTCTATGTCATGTGGCTGCTAGAACATTTAAAAGTATCTGTGTGATTCACATATCTTTCTATTGGCCAGCACTGCTGTAGAAATATGTCCCACCAGGGCAGAAAATTTTGTCCTTTTTTTTTTTTATCTCTCTTTTTTAATATATTTTATTGATTTTTTTACAGGGAGGAAGGGAGAGGGAGAGAGAGTTAGAAACATCGATGAGAGAGAAACATCGATCAGCTGCCTCCTGCACACCCCACACTGGGGATGTGCCCGCAACCAAGGTACATGCCCTTGACCAGAATCGAACTTGGAACCCTTGAGTCCACAGGCTGACGCTCTATCCACTGAGCCAAACCGGTCAGGGCAATTTTGTCCACAGCTAAATCTCCAGGATCTAAATAGTGTCTGGAACATAGTAGGTGCTCAGTAATTATTTCTGTAATGAATGAATGAATCCTCATAAACACTGCTTTTCAGGGATCCCCCAGATGGACTGTCTTTGCTACTCTGAGCCTATGTAGTAGTTCCAGCATCATGCAAAAATCCCCTGTGTGTGCTTTCTGATTTTAGAGCTGGTATCACCCTCTGGGGACTCTCCTGATACCCAGGAGAGGGTAGCTGGAGATGGACTCTGGTGAATACACTGCTCCCCAGAGGGTCCTCTGAAAGGGGACTTTCTGTTCCTTCTCATGAGGAAGCAGGGCAGCATGGAAATGATATAGAAATCACCTCTCATGTGCATTTGCATGCCTGGGGGTTGCTGGGGATGTTCCTGTTCACATCCTGACCCTAACCCTTGATCCTAAGGACAAAATAAGAAGTTCTGGAGACCTTAAGCTCCTGGGGAAAGCAAGACCACCTTAAGTCTTTCCCCAGTGAGCAAGGGCTGTAGCCCACAGCATCCTTGTCTCACCCATCCAGCAGGAGCCTAAAAATACTCTGCTGTTCCAGCCTCCCCCACAGCTGCCCTCCCTGAGCTGGGCCCTGTGCCTGCCAGCTCCTACAAAGCCCAGACTGTCTGCATAGTCCTGTCTCAGCCACCAACCCCGACTCTTCGCTCTCTGTCCCATCCTGGCCCCTGGGGACCCTGAACTCAGTGCTCCCACTGTAAGGCCTGCTGAGGGTCTGCCTATTGCCCTGCCCTCCTAAGGAGACTGGGCTCTGATCCCCTGGACCTCCAAATCCCAGGCTCTGTCCACTCTCCTGTTCTTGAGGGCATACTAGCCAGATGCAGAGGTAGGTGAGGGAGTTCCAGGCAGTGGAACTCAGGCCATTAAGCCAGGGCAAGCAAAATAGGGAAACTGAGACAGATAGCTGAACTAACCAGCTGAGCAATTTACAGCAGACACAGAAGGTCCCCTCCCTAGAGATAAATCTAGGCCTCAGTTGTATTTCAGCTCCAGGCCCAGAAAAGCAGCAAAATCAGGTGAGTGAAGCCAGGACCAGCTGCGATGACTAATGACTCCCTGCCCTGGAATTGATCCATCAGTGGAGACCATGACCCTCAAAGGAGCCACCTGGGAAGCTATTGAGATCCTCCCCTGGGACCTCCCCTAAGATCTCAACCCTTAAAAGCTTTTAGGCTCTGGCTGGTGTGGCTCAGTTGTATACCAAAAGGTGGCAGGTTTGATTCCTGGTCAGGGCGCATACCCAGGTTGTGGGTTCAATCCCCAGTCGGGGCTTGTGTGGAAGGCAATTGATCGATGTTTCTCTCTCATATCAGTGTTTCTCTCTCTCTAAAAATCAATAAAATTTAAAAAAAAAAGAAAAAGGCTTTTAGGATGGAAGACACAGCATGTGGAGCACTCTTGCTCCATTCCCTTCCCCCTCCTCTTCCCCCACTTCTCCCTCCACAGGCCTACATCTCCAAAATTCTAAGGGTCCCCACGAGATTTGCAACCAGAGCAGCAACCTTGTCCCAGGCCAAACCCCAGAACCTATCCCCAAGGCCCCCTTTTCTCTGACTCCCTAGCGAGCTAAGAGGGGCAGCCCAGCCTAGGCTGTCCTGTTACTTCTTCTATGCTAAGCCCTTCCTTGTTTTATTGTTCCCAGCTTTAATAAATGTACCCTCATAGTCACCTGGACGTGTGTTGTGAAATCTTTCCTACACGAAGTCAAGAATCTACATACTACTGGCTGGCCCTAGACACACCCGCTCAGAGCTAGGTCCCTTGTATGGGAACAGAACCAGCATATGCAAAACCAAGTGGACAGACCATGGCAGTTGGCGAGTCCTTTGGAAGGAATTGTTGAACAGGATGGAGTGGTGGGACCAGGCACAGGCTGGAAGGCAATAGGGCAGGTCTGCTGGCACATGCATGGGTCCTCTAGGCATCTTTGTTGTGCTTCATGGGAAGGGAACTGCCATTCTCAGATCTGAACCTCCCTCTCCCCTTCCCTCCAAGGTAGAGCTATTGCTGTTCTGTCCATACCGCCTATAGAACCAACGGGAACTCTCAGTGCCAGGGCTCCTCAGTTTGGGCCTTCCACACCTCTGATTTGTGGGCAGCCCTGGTGCCTTCCAGATCTGAGCTTTGGGACTTCCTGTCTGCTCATCAGGGCTGCGGGTAGGCAAGCAGGGCTACTCACTGGACCCTTAGAAAGAAGGTCCTCAAGGCAACATGGAGCATCTGGCAGAGCTGGGGCCAGAACCTCTAAGTCCTGATACCCAGCTGGGACCCAGCTCCTCAGCCTGAGGTCGGGCCATCACTGTCGGAGCCACATCCTGGTCTGAGTGAAGAATGGAATTTGGGGACCCACGCTATGGAGAGCTTCCTGGTGGCAAGAATGAATGTACAGGTGACACCGCTAACCCATGACAGTTTCCCCACTCTGAACTGATCAGGGTCGCAGCTGCAGGAAGTGAGGGCATCGGAAATCATACTTTCCTCTTCTGGGGGGTGACTTTGGAGGAAACACTGAGTTCATGGGGTGGTTGTTTCCACAGCTGGTGCTGGAGATTCTATTACCAAAGCCCCTTCTAGCCCCAGCATCTCCTGGTAGGCCAGCCATAGTCCTTGGTGGCAGAGTGCCAGTGTGAGCATTATTGTCCCCATTGTCCCCAGTAGACAGATGGGGGATGAGGCCAGAGGAAGGGAGCTTCTTGCCCAGAGCGACCTGGCCCATCAGAATCTGGCCTAGAACCCAGGACTCTTGCCTCTTCCCGTCCCCACACAGCACCTCCCCCAAGGAAGTAGCTGTGAACTAGATGCTTCTTGGCCGAGGTGTAGGTGTTGGGGAGGTTTTCAGACTCTTGAGGTTTTCTCACCCACTAGACCCCTCATTTCTGAGCACATAGGAGCCCTCCTCAGAGTGCACATTGGCCACTGTGGAGAGTTAGACAATCTTAGGACATTTGGTTCTGGCTCTGGGGCCTGTCAGAGGTGGCTCCCCCACCCCAGCCACCTCAAAGCTCAGAGACACCTGGAGCTCCTCTGTACCCTGGATAGCATCCCTGGGACCCTAGAGCCATTTCTCAGCACGAGGAAACTACAGCCCTTGGAGGAAGCCCAGACTGGCTGTGTGAGCGGGGAGGTTCGGGTTGTGAATTCCTGGACCTGATACAGCCCTTTCTGCTGCCTGATCACCTCCTCTGTGCCCAGCTCAATCATGGATAGAAACACAGGTGTAGGAGGAGGAGGGCTTGTACCAGGGAAGATGGAATTGTGGGGTTCTCTATCTCTACCTATGCTTTTCTGTATCTCAGTCTTATTTCTTCTCTGTTGGCCTCTTTGTCTCTTCATGTCCCTCCTGATTCTCTCTGTGACTTGTTCTCTTGTGTTCACTCACATGGAACTATGGTAGGCAGTTAGATAGACATGAGCAAAGCCAGGACGATGGACCAGGTGGACAGCCCCAGGTGCCTAGCAAAGGACAATTGTAGGGTGAGACCTCACCCCGGGGTGACCTTTCCTCCCCTAGCAGATGACTGGTCATGGGGTTTGGACCCCCTGGCCTTTCCTCCCTAGAGACAACATCTAGGTCTCAGTTGTATTTCAGCTCCAGGCTCAGAGAATCAGCAAAACTGACAAGTGACCCCATGGCTGACCTCAGGACCAGCTGCATTGGATAATGACCCCCTGCACTGGCACTGACCAGCCAATCAGTGGAGACAGACCCTGAAAGGACACCTGGAAAGCTGCTGAATACTCTATTGAGATTTTCCCCTGGGACCCCCTTAAACTCTCCACCCTTAAAACCCCTAGGACAGAGGACCCAGACCCTATCCCTCCCAGGAGAACACCCGTGCCTTTCCTCTCCTCCTTCCCCTCCCACTTCCCTCAGGCCTGCATCACCTTTACCTTCTTCACTCCTAAGCTCTAGGGCCCTTCCTTTATCTCTATAACTTGCGTCCTAAGCCCATTTCGGCTACAAATTACTTTTACCTCTTTGATTTTCCAAATAAATGTTCTTTTATAGCTTGAGTCTTGGCTTTGAATTCTTTCCTAGCCAGAACTCAAGTACTGAGGCTGCTGACCCAGGTCCAGTCTGACCCCACCTAACACCTGGTGCCGTTCCCACCACCCACAACAGAACAAGCATGTATACACATAACACACAGGCACAGAGGACCACACACATGACCTGCTCACACATATGCACATGCAGGCATGCACATCTGTGCACATATGCACTCCCCACAGAGTTTTCACTCCCAGGTCCTGACCACATATTCAGAGAAGGGAGGCTATGAAACTTTCTGTGTCCACAGGCTCAAGGCAAACCCACAGCTGATGTCCAGGCTGTCCCTGCCTCCCTGGCACTGGCAACTGGGAACTTGAAGGCCTAGGCTGAAACCGCCTCTGGTATCTGAGGAATCTAGTGGGGTCACTGGGCCAATAGGAACTGCAGAGAAAGAAGGAGAGAGAGAGAGAGAGAGAGAAAGAGAGAGAGAGAGAGAGAGAGAGAGAGAGAGATTGCTCTTCAGGTGAGCGCAGAGAGTGGAACATGAAGATGTGATGTGGATTTAATGATGAACTAGCCCAGGTCTCCAGCCCCTGCCCCATTTGATGCACCTTCCCTGTGGTCCTGCTGAGACGCCCTATGACCCGCCTGGGAGCTGGGAACAGGGGTGACTAGACCACGGGAAGTTCTAGGGGAGATGGCTGTAGGGAGGAAGCGAGACTGTATTCCTAGGGGAGGCCATGGTCATAGGGGCAAGGCCTTGTTCTTTTCTTTTCAGGACAATGGGCCGGATGAGGCCCTGCCAAGTACTTAAATTTCCTGGGCGTGTTGGAGCTTTCCTGGAATGCCCAACTTTCCTGGTCTCCCCATGTCAAAATCATATAACACATATAACAGGGGTGCAGGGAAAGAGGCTGTGCAGGCAGGAAGCCCTAGCATCTGGACTAAGCCTGCCTCCATCGACCACCCTCAACGCATGGGCCCGTCTCTGTCCAGACCAGCCTACTTCTGAGCACCTACCTCTTAAGTGCAGGTTCTGAGTGCAGGAGGCTTGCAAGGGGCAGGAGGAGTCATGGCTGAGCACTTGGGAAAGGGCACCTCTCACTGCTGGCGCAGAATTCAAAGCCCCTCCAGGGACTGAGGCTAACCCAGCAGGAGCCCAGAGGTCTTTCTGAAAGGTGTCACTATCTCCACCCTCTTTGTCAGAGATTCACATTGGCTTCAATGGGCAAGACCATAAAGACAATATCACAAATAGTGATAGTGGTGGCTGTACAGCATATATCCTGTGAGTGTCAGGACTGTTCTAAAAGTTTCACATGAATTATTTTAGTTAATTTTCTCACCATCCCTATGAGGTTGATACCATTATTGTTTCCATTTTATACTTAAAAGAAGTGAGGTGCAGAGAGTGTAATCAGTTTACCAACATTTTGCAGCAAAAAGATTCTTCTAATCTTTGTCATCAAGAAACTGGGGTTTGAGACCACTTTATTTGATCACATTCACTCATCTTACAGGTGTTTAAGCTCCTCTTCTTTGCTGGCTCTCGGTTGACACGGGTTATACGGGGAGAGGTAAGCAGACAGCGGGATCACTCTGATGCTCGGACCTCTGAGAAAGGTCATGGAAGCACCAGTCCCAAGAAGCTCAGATAGGAGAGGGCCACTTGCCAACCTGTCTATCCTCTTAGTGATCAGAAGCAGGCTGGGTGGTGGCCCAGCCCCTCTGCTCTGGCTGGGAGGTGGGGTGGGTGGGGAGGGGGTGGGGAGGATGGGGAGGGGACAGCCTTCTCCTTTCACTGGCTCCCGCCAGAATCATTCAGGGAGCAACTGTTTTGGGGGTCTGAGGGAGCCCACCTCCTGCTCCATCACTATGAAGTGAGCATCCAAGGACAGGGATCCCCACAGGGAATGAATCAAGCTGACTCGGTGGAAACCTCTCCAAGCCAGATACCGCAGTCAGACCAAAGGATGAACTTCCCAGTTGTTTGCAAATGAGAGGCCTTTGGGAGGATCCCAGTGCCCAGGCTGTGTCACACTCATCCTGTCCTGTGAGGCACATTGCTGATGGAGACACGGAGGGCGGGGCAGGCCCTGTGCCAGAGCCGAGACCAGAGCCACACCTTGGTTTTACTTGTGGGAGCACCTGCCCTGAAGCTGAGGGTACAGAGGGGGTTTCATCCCATAACAAGGCCCAAGGTTTCCTTGGGGCCCTTCCCCTCCCACTACTCCTCACAGGCTACTCTGGAGGCAGGATTGGGTGGGAGGTGGGACCTCCCCAGGACAAAGAATGCCTCCTGTGGGATGATGTTTTCAGAGACAGAAATAGACAAGCAAACCAACCAGACAGACAAGTTTGGCCTTCTAGCTCTTTCCTAGAGGGAGGGAGGTTGCCTTTATTTTATTTTATTGAGATTTTTAAAAATCACCATTTTAAAATGTACAATCCAGCCCTGGCCAGTATGGTTAAGTGGTTAGAACGTTGGCCCGTGAACCGAAGGGTCTTGGGTTCAATTTCTGGTCAAGGTCATGTACCTGGGTTGCAGGTTTGATCCCCAGCCCAGTCAGGGTGCCTATGGGAGGCAACCAATTAATGTGTCTTTCTCAAATTGAGGATGTGTGTGTGTGTGTGTGTGTGTGTGTGTGTGTGTGTGTCCCTCCCTTCCTCCCTCTCTCCCTCTGTTCCATTCTCTCTAATAATCAATGGAAAAATATATCCTTGGGTGAGGATTAACAAAACAAAACAAAACAAAACCTAAAATGTACAATCCAGTGGTTTCCAGTTTATGCATATTCACCACTATCTACTTCAGTGCAATTCATCACCCAAAATAAACTTTATACCTGTTGTCCGTTCCTCCCTCTTCCCTCGGCCCCCACTACTTTACTCTGTCTCTGGATTTAACCATTCTAGACATTTAATATGAGTGGAATCATACACTATGTGGTCTTTGTGTCTGGTTTTCTTTCACTTACCATAATGTTTTCAAGGTTCATCCATGTTGTAGTGTCATGTATCAGTACTTGCCGTCTTTTTATTGCTGAATAATATTCTATTGTGTGGATATCAGTCACTGTTCATAGACCATGGGGTTGTTTACACCGTTTGGCTATTATGAATGATGCTGTATGAACATTGGTGTCTGTGTTTTTGTGTGGACATATATATTTTTTTATTCTTTTGGGTCTATCTATCTAGGAGTGAAACTGTGGAATAATATGGTAATTTTATGTTTAACTCGTGGGGAACTGCTTTCTACCTCCTCACCAACACTTGATTTCTGTGCCTTTACTCTTTTAACACACATTTTGTAGAGAACCTACTTGGTGTGAAGCCTGCGCTTGGGGTAGGGGATGCAGAGGGACTGAGATTCAGGCTGCTCGTGCAGGGTCAGGGGACATAGACAGGAAACAGTGGCTGCTGGTTATGAGTGAAGTGAAGGATGGGGAATGGGCACCTGATCCATGAGGGATGTAGGGCGGACTTCAAAGGAGGCAATGTTTACGCTGTGGTTGCTGGTCCCTGCCGTTGCTCCCTTCCCAGCACCCATGGCCCTGGGAGGGCTGGTGGCCAAGGTGCCAAGTATTGCCATCTGAAATGTCCCATCCTTTCCTGAAAGCCACCCATTAGAGCCTGTTTCTTGGTGTTGAAAAGATCATATGCCAGCAGCACAAACCAGATGAGGAAACTGAGGCTCAGAGGGGATGATGTGCCAAAGGTCACTTGAGAAGACCAGAGCTCTGATCTCCAGAACCCAGCCTGGGGTCCTTTGAACTCTGATGGGGTGAGCCCCAAGGTGGATGGAATGAGGCTGGTGGTAGGGAAGGGGAGGCAGCAGGAGGCTTAAAGGAAGGGGGAGGGGAGGCCCGGGTAGGAGGAAGCCAAGCTTCAAAGACTTTCCCAGGCTTGCAGGAAGGGGTTCTGGGCAGGGTGTGTGGGGAGAAGGGGTAAGCAATAGAGGCTCCTGGGGCCTGTTCTGACCTATTTCTCTTCTGTCCAGTTTCAGTTCTGCCTCACTTGCCCCCTGAGGCCCCAGGGTTGGGGTGGGTTTGGTGTATGGGGGATGGCTCTTAGTCAGTCCCATCTTGGTCCCTAGAGGGTGGGAATGGAGGGATGAGCCCAACACTAGTCATCAAGCCACCTCCCTCAGCCTGCCTTGTCTCTGACAGGTCTGAGGGAAGAGGCTGGAGGCCTGGCTGGGTTCTATCCTCACGGGGTAAGAGTGAGCTAGGGCTGGGACAATGTCAACGGCCTCTCCTATTTTGGAGATTGAAGCATCCAGTGGGTGGTGACTGGCCCCAAAAGTAGACTTGGGAAATGTTTGTTCAATTAACTAATAATATATATATATATATATATATATATATATATATATATATATATATAATTATATATAACTAATAATATATATTATTATATATATAACTAATTATATATATATATATATATAGTTGATTTCAGAGAGGAAGGGAGAGGGAGAGAGAGACAGAAACATCAATGATGAGAGAATCATCAATCAGCTGCCTCCTGCACCCCCCACACTGGGGATCAAGTCTGCAACCAGGGCATGTGCCCTGACCAGGAATTGAACTATGACCTCCTGGTTCATAGATTGATGCTCAGCCTTTGAGCCATGCCAGTGGGCAATGAATTAATACTTCATAGGACTAAGTTGAAATTCACTCACTCACTTACTCTTAGTGACTCACAGGTCCTCAGGGTACGTCCCTGGCCACATCAGTTGCGGTGAGTATGTGGGGGAGGGGTAGGATGCAGCCCCTGCCTTCCTGGACAGCAGAAGAGGTCCTGATCCTCCTATGACCAGTGTGCTCAGTGGCAATGGCTCTGATGGGGTTGCAGATAGGAGGGAACAGCCTCACCTGGCGCTCAGGTGGGTGGGCTGGCAGCCCCAGGCCCTGTCTGAGCCTGGAGGAAGACTTTCTATTCCACCATGGAGTGTGAGCTCAGAGATCATGCACCAGATTTACCAAATATGGTGCCAATTCAAGGTCTTGGACCACCTTTGGGTTTGCAGGGGTCTTTGTGGCCCTGTGGGGGAGGTGTCTGTGGCTGCTTTCATGTCTTTGGTTCACTTGAATCTCTCCAGGGTTGGGGTACTTCCTTCAGGGGCTCTGGCCACTGACAGAAAGAGCTCAGACCTTCCTCCTCTGGGGCTTAGCTCACTCAGGCTGATGTTATCTTTTGATCTTGTTCCCTGGTAGCCTCCAGGCCTGTCCCAGCAGCTGCTGTGAAGAAATGTGAGTAAAACTGGAGTCGTGGGGGGAAGTCCAGATGACGATGTCCTTGAAGTGCCTCTTGCCACTCTGGCCTCCTGAAGGCCTCACTTCCCCATCATGTGGGGCTTTGAGGGCACTTTTTAGATCTTTAGCAAAGGGCCTCTGAGGGACTGGCTTTTCCTTGGGGCTGCCCTGGTGTGTGGCACTGTGGGGTAGGGGATTTTGGTAACTCCAGGGGCTCAGTGTGGCTGAAACTCCTGGAGATGGCTTAGCTGCCCAAGTATAAGCCTTCATGCTGTGCCAGCCAAGCCTGTACCACTGTGAGGACAGATATCAGGACATCATTCATGCCTTTGGGCCAAATCCAGGGAGAGGGCATTAAAACCAACTAGGTACTGTAAGTACAGGAAGTGATTCTTGCATTCTATTCTTGTGTAAAAGCAGGACTTAGCTGGGCAAAGAAAGAGCTGAGGGAAACTACATGGTCAGAGGCACAGAGGTAGGGAGTGTTTCCATAAGACTGGAGAGGAGTGGATATAGGGGGGTAGGAGGGCAGGGCAGCTCAGAGGGGACCCTGAGGGCTCAGGCAAGGAGCAGCAACCTTCCCTGAAGCCAGCAGTGGGGTGAAGAGCTGGGAGGCCTCCCGCATGAAGCTGGCATGGACAGCCCCACCCTGTGGCTGATGGCAGCCAACTCAGCTCTGCCTCTGTGAGGGCCAGGGGCTGGTGGCCCACATGAGCAGTGGGATAGCCTGGGCTGGCTCCACAGGGCTGCCCTCGGTCCCTCCATGGCTCAGGCCCTACTTCTGAGGGAGGTAGGTTGGTACAGAGGGGAGGGCATGAGTTTGGAGTTACCCAGCCCTGGGTCCAAATCTGGACTCTGCTGGGATACACACCAGGTTGGTAAGGCTGTGGGAAAGAGGCACCTCACACCTTGCTATCCCACTTCTGGAGTCTGTCCTACAGCAACACCTGCATGCATACGCAGTAGGCAGAAGTATGTTCACAGTTATCTGTATTGAAAAAGGCACGTGAGTTATGATTAATACAATAGCTTTGCTAACTCAGAAGAATGTCACCCACAACTGTAACCCTACTTGCACCCTGTATGCACAAGATGATTCACAAGATTGGAAATGCCCTCTATACCCATCCACATGGAACTGGTTTAGACTGTGGTATATTCACATGATGGAATACTACACAGCAGTAAAAAATATAGATGCTTTCTACGTATGAACGTCCAAAAAGCCCTGGGATTTTTGTCAAGTTAAAAAGCAAATGTGAGCCCTAGCTGGTTTGGCTCAGCGGATAAAGTCTTGGCCTGTGGACTGAAGCGTCCCTGGTTCGATTCCGGCCAAAGGGCACATGCCTGGGTTGCGGGCTCAATCCCCAGTAGAAGACGAGCAGCCAATCAATGATTCTCTCTCATCACTGATGTTTCTCTCTCTCTCCCTTCCTCTCTGAAATCAATAAAAATATATTATAAAATAAAATAATAAAATCCTTTCTGCTTTCTGTGAGATGCCTTTCGCTTAAAAAAAAAAAAAAAGAAGCAAGTGTGAGTTTGTGAAGAGCAGAGAGCAGCTCATTCCAAGGCCAGGCTGGAAACTCAGGAGACTGGGGAGTTCAGTGACGGAAAGAAGGAACGTGCCAGGGCGGTGAGATGGAGACCAGCTTTGGGGGGCCCCTGGCTCAGAGAAGAAACTGGAAACTACCAGGAGTGAAGCAACAGTGTTCAGCAGGTGCTGACTGGCTTTACATGGCCCAAGATCCGGCATCAGTAAAGCAATAACCACATGTGAACTGTGCTCTGTGTGCACTGTCTCACTGAACTTCTCGACAGCTCCAAACCCCACGAGGGAGGTGCTGTCCTTATCCTGCTGGGCAGAGGCTGGAGGTGGGGTGAGCGGCTCTGAGAGGGCTCCTGACGGCTGCGAAGACATGAAAAAGGGTTTGATGTTAAGAGGCAGCAACGGAAGGTCGAGGAGGTTGGGACATGTGAGACAGGATGAACGTCATTTTCTCTGGGGCCTTTCTGGAAGAAGGTTGAGGTGACTTCCTTACTCCACTCTGGCTCCTGAGTCCTGAGTCCTGAGAAGAGGAGACTATGGGAGGGGAATGTGGTCAGAGCTAAAGGAGGGACAAAGGCCCAAAGGCAGAAGTGTCAACATCTCTTACACATAACCTGATGATTGTTTCCACTGCGGTGAGAAGACCATACAGGAAACCCATTTAAGGAGGGGAATCTTTTGAAATACTTTTCTGAAGTGAGGGTGTGAATCCCTTTCCCAGCCTGGCCCTACCTTCAGGCCTAACCCTGGCTGTTCTCAGAGGACCCCAAACAGAAGGGCCTTCGAATGGGGCAACTGTGCAGGCACAGAGGTGGGAGGAGCCTGGCAGGGCCAGAGGCAGTCTGGGTCAAGACAAGGAGGCAGGGAAGCCAGATGACATCTGGGAGAGAGGCTGAGGCTTAACTGCAGAGACCAGCTGGCCAAGTAGGGGCAGGTGGGTGCTGCTCGGCAGGCGTGGGTGCTGAGAGTCTTTGCTGAGTGTGACTTGACCGGCGATGCCTACAGGCGCTCAGCACCCTCTCCAGGTCCTGGGCGGAAGGTCTCAGGAGAGAATGGATGTCTGGAGGCGGGGCTGGGGCCCACCGGAATTTAGCAGACAGGTGCTGGGTTTGCTAGCTCCTGTCTGGTCACCTGTTCCTTTCTGGGACTACCTGGACCTCACCTATTGAATCATCAGAGCTAGACACTTGCCTGGGGGTGGATATTCCCCTCTGGCTTATCATTTCTCAGGAATCCACCTATTTCCTCTTTTCTGAAAATCGGAAATGACTTTACCTTCAGAAAGAGGAATTAATCTTTGTTGACAGCTCTCCCCACACTCGCCCCTCCCCCCGACACACGCACTAACACATGGTGTGTGAGCAGGTACCAGGCCTGAGCTGGTACCCACCTGGTGTTATCCTCATAAAGCCTCACAGAGAGGACACTGTTGTTGTCCCAGGTGGGGAAGCTGAGGTCATGCATAGGAGGTGCAGTGACACCCAAGGCTGCACTATGTGGGGAGTCTAGTGAGGCCGTTGTTGTGAGTCGAGTATGGAGAGGCCTGGCCATAGCATTATCTGTCCCCTGCGCCCCATGTGGCCGGGTAAATTCCTACTCTTCCCTCCTATCTGGAGTGCTCATTTCATGTATGCCTGGGGCTTCTCATGGATGAGAGTTCCTCCATCTCTGGTGACAGGCACTCAGGGCCTGAGAGAGGCTAGAAGGGGGGACTTGGTCCACAACCTACTTCCCAATAAACTGAGGGGGCTGGCGGCCAGAGCATGGGGTCCACGCATAGTGGCTGGACCTGGCTCCCCCGTGGTGACCCACAGATCCTGCTCTCTGCTTCTACCCAGCACCCTACAAACGCCCCACACTTCTCTCTGCCTGCTCAAGTGCAAAGAGCACAGGTCCTGGGCTCAGAGATGGGGCTTCAAAGCCGCCTGTGTGCCTTGGGCGAGTCCTGTGAACCTACAAAGCAGGCCTCCCCAGAGGGTTCCTGAGGGCTGCGGAGCCCGTTAGAGCCTGGCTAATTGGAGGTGTGCAGTAAGGACTACTTCCTTCCCCTCAGACGCCCAGCCTCCTGGGACCACCCTGATTGTCAGCCCCTTGGTGCCTAGACAGCCAGCTCTGAAAAGAACTGCGGACTAGAGCTTTAGGACTGCCTCTGGTTGCTGGGAGTTTTGGCATTTACATGCCTTCCAGGGCCTCACAGGAGGCCACGAGCTTCAGAGCAAGAATGAGGAAGCACTTGTGATGGCGGGCGTCAGGCCCTGCCATCAGGCACCTGCACTCCAGGCATTTGTGGGGCTCAGGGCAGAAGTACAAATGGACGCCCACATAACAAATGTGTAGATATTTAAAGGCTATAAATCAAGCAAGTAAAAGGCTAAATAGAATATGTTCTAGCCCGGCTGGGGTTGCTCAGTGGTTCAGCATCAACCTATGAATCTGGTTCAATTCCCAGTCAGGGCATATGCCTGGGTTGCGGGCTCGATCCTGGGTGTCCAGGAGGCAACAGATAGATGATTATATCTCATCATTGATGTTTCTATCTTTCTCTCCCTTCCTCTCTCTGAAATCAATAAAAATATATTAAAAAAAATAGAGTATGTTCTAGCTTCCCACATTGACAAGTCTACTTTCACAACCTGGAAGGCCAGGTTGCATTTAGAACTCTTGGTCTCCTGGATTCGGTGCTGCAATGTGGCAGCACAGAGAGAGCCATCTCCAGCCCCTCCTCCAGGTCAAACCTTGGGAAGCACATGTGGCCACCTCAGGCCATTTGTCCATGGTCCATTCACACAGCTGGAGCAGCTGCCCTTGGTCACACCGTAGCCTGGGGTATGCACACCAGCCACAGGCCCAGAGGAATTGGGCTCTGGACCTTGTGGGCAGGGAATTCTGGGGTCCTGCATTTGGGTAGGCATGCACCCTCCCCACCATGAGAGAGTGGCTGAAGCCAGAGGAGGGCCAGAGTGGGTTCCTCTACAGTGGGGGGTCCAGAGCAAGGACGCTTCTTGCCTGGGTCTAAGTTCTATGCCCTGGGGGTACTGCCAGGATCTGGTTCCAGAGTGAATGCCACCCCCTGCCCCCTGCTTACACCCCAGCCCTTGAGCCCCACTGGGCCATGGTGACTCAGGCCACATTCCTTGCTGAGCCCCCAGTCTAGGGAGCTGCCCCTCCGTCCCCTGGACAGCAGGGCTTCTCTCCAGCATCAGTCATCCCCTTCCTAACCAGGATGACTCACTTTTATCATGGAGGGGGGGGAGGGGTTTCCACTACCATCTGCTCCCCACCTCTCTGGAACCCTGATATTGCCCTGCCTAGTCTGGCTCTGCGGACTGCTCAGTGCTGGGTGCTGCAGCCAGTGGGCAGCTCTCCCTAGCTTCTGCCAGGAAAGTGGGGCACCAACTACACTTTAGCCAATGTTTCTTGCTCACTCAGCTGAAAAGCTACAGCTTTCTAACCCTCAGGCTCCCAACCCTCACTGGGAGCTAGCTGCTTCTTCCCTGATTCTGTGTGACAGTCCCAGTCAGGGCTCCTGCCCCTGTCCTGCTCCTGAGTGCCTCTCTCATGGGGGCACATCTGCCACAAGGCTATTGGTGCCTGCACACCCTCTCCCACTGGTGCTGGTGGCTCTTTCTGGGCTCCCTTGCCACCACCCTAGAGAGTGTGGGGTGGAGAGGGCAGGGGGGGGCGGTAGAGGTAGTGAGCAGATTCTTCTGTCAGGGTCGAGAGGAAATTCAGAGACCTTTTCCATTGAGAGAGAAAGGCCAGGGCTCTGGGCAGGTGGGGGGCGGGGGAGTGTTGACAGGGTTTTCCCAGAAGGCTGAAGCGTGCCCCAAACTTCAGCCATGAAGGGCCTGTACCACTATTTGATCAGGAACACACTGAACTGAACACCCAGGGAGAGTCTATTTTGTGCATCCT
Organism: Myotis nattereri; assembly: GCF_964212035.1. Taxonomy (NCBI): domain Eukaryota; kingdom Metazoa; phylum Chordata; class Mammalia; order Chiroptera; family Vespertilionidae; genus Myotis; species Myotis nattereri. The sequence continues at coordinate 110,620,331 of NC_138075.1, forward strand.
TCCAGTGTAGCCACTGTCCTGTGGCTAACACAGCTCCCATGGGGTGGGGGCTCCCTGTTGGTGGGGACCAGACCTGGAATCTGGTGAGAAGGTGCCAACCCCATCCTGCCAGGTAAAGGAGGGAGAGCACCTGTCACCCTCTGGGCGGCGGAGCCACCCTGGATGGTCTCTTCTCCTTTTTCATCGGCTATCCCTTGTCTCCCTCCTGGCAAGCTGCCCCCTTCCCAGCTGGCCTGACAGGGACCAGTAGCCCAACCTGTCAGTCAGTGAAGAGACTTCAGGATGAGGGGAAGTGCCCAGGACAGTTAACACAGTAAGGGGGCGGGGGGCATTCAGGCCAAACCTGTGGTGGACCATGTGCCCAGATTCTTCCCCTGTGGGCCAGCCTACCTGGATGAGATGGGACATGGGCCAGGGTACTCTGATCTGAGTGGGAACCACTGAGCCCCTCCTTTCCTCCACACCTTTACACCTGTGGTGTCCCAGCCTCCATGCCATCCTCCTGCCTCACTGCCCTTGAGGTCCCCCAGCCCCTTTCTGAGAAAACCTCCCTACTGCAGAGCTCCCAGCTGAGGTCCAGACAAGGACCCAGCACAGGCCTTTTTTCTGTGAGCTGAGACTCCAGGGAACTGGCCCAGGTACCCTCCTCAGCAGGTGCTGGGTCCCAGGGCTCAGCGCAGGCGAGGGAGGGGTTCATGGTGCTCACCAGGTTCAGGGGTGAGTCTCAGTGTGTCACACACTGGCTCACCTCATTTCCTTGACAGAATAGCCCAGCTGCATCCGGATGGGAAGCACCTCCCTCCTCTGGGAAGGGCTCAGGAAGCAATCCAGGATCTGACCTTATGTTTGTGTCTATCCAGCCTTGTTGGTGCCACAGGATATCCCAGAAGCTTGTGCAGGACGGGGGGCAGGGGTGGGGGGAGGGGGGAGGGGTTAGGGAGGAGGGTAGGGAGTAGGAGTTGGGGCTGCAGGATTAGGGACTGGACACAACCCAGGCCCGTCCTGGGAAGAAGTTGTCCTCCATTCTAACTAGGGTTCCAAGTTGAGGGATGGCTCAAACTGGGCTGCCATGCCTCCTTGCCCTGAATTATCCTGGCACATCCTGGAGACCTTCAAGAAAAACCACCAGCAGATACCAGGCCTCAGGGCTGCCTGAGGCTCAGGAGCTGCCAGGGGCAGGGAGGGACCAGAAGCTGCCTTTAGCTGGGTGGGTGGGGTAGGGGACCCCCTGAGGAGAGCAGACTACCTGAGTGAGAGGCTCTAAGCCAGGCCCTGGGGAGGGGAGCCTCTGGGACACTGCATTCCTCTGGAGCATCGCTGAGTCCCGCTGGTGGGCTGGGCTGGAGGACTAGTCACTTCCTTTTTCTGGACCACACCTTTTGAATGAGATCACCTCCTACTTCACTACTAGACTACCTGGCTATCGCAGGATCAAATAAGGTAATGAAAAGGCTAAAAAGCATAAAGGTGGTATTATTAGCAGGAGTCATATTTGACTTGCTAATTAGCTTCCTAAAAATAGCCACATTTATTATAGCGCAGGGAGAACCGTAAACGAGCCAGCGCCTGGATTCTTGATGTGGTGCTGTGGCAGCCTTGCTGTGTGAATTTGGCTTGGACCCTGACCCTCCCTGGGCATCTGGTTCCAGATGGACAGGCTCTGAAGGCCATAGGCCTGAGTCTAAAACAGTAGCCAGATGCAAACTCGGGGAGGAGGTCTCCTCCCATCTGGGGCTGGGTTCTGGAAGACTGGCTTCCTCTGAGTCACTAGGTCAGAGCAATTGGTGACGCTGAGGCTGGCTATCCCTGGCACCTGTTAGGGAATCTAAAGGGGTCCTGAGTCTGGCCTTGATCTTGGAGTCTGGGGGCAGGCTGCCCACTTTCCATTACAGAGCCCAACCATTAGCAGGGGCTGCAGACAAGAGGGCTCACAGAGAGGAGTGGGGCCTGGGGAGGCAGGGTTAGGGGTAGGAGGAGAGGGGCTGCAGACTCAGTGGGACATCTAGCTGGCTGGATTGCTTCCTGAGCCCTTCCCAGATGAGGTAGGTACTTCCCATCCGGATGCAGCTGGGCTATTCTGTCAGGAAAATGAGGTGAGCCAGTGTGTGACATACTGAGACTCACCCCTGAACCTGGTGAGCACCATGAACCCCTCCCTCGCCTGCGCTGAGCCCTGGGACCCAGCACCTGCTGAGGAGGGTACCTGGGCCAGTTCCCTGGAGTCTCAGCTCACAGAACAAAGGCCTGTGCTGGGTCCTTATCTGGACCTCAGCTGGGAGCTCTGCAGTAGGGAGGTTTTCTCAGAAAGGGGCTGGGGGTCCTCAAGGGCAGTGGGACATCCAGCTGGCTGGGAAATCCATTCACTCAGTGCATGTTTATTGAGCACCTACTATGTGCCAGGTACTGTGCCACATGTTACAGAGATAATATAAGGCTAATTAGATCCAGTTTCAATCTAGTGGGGGAGGCAGGCACTCATTGCTAAGCACTCAAGTAAACCTCACAAAATACGTGCAGCTCTGACAAGGGCTACAAAGAGGCATGTATGGTGCCAGGAGCATGTGTAATGGGGAATCTGACTTAGTTGAAAGGTCAGGGAAGGCTTTCTGGAGGAGGGGACATGGGTTGAAACCTAAAGGATGACTACGCACTCTCTAAGCCACGCAAGAAGTGGGAGGGGAATTCTGAGCAGAGGGTGCAGAGGAGCAAAGATGTTGGTGAGCAGGTGCATTCAAGGGGCTGAAGAAGAGCTGGGGTGGCTGGAGTGGAGATGGGGGCACCAGAAGGCCTGCTTTTACCTTTAGTGTGATGAAAGCCCCAGACGGGGGGAGATTTCAATTTGAAGAAGTCTTACTGTGGTCGAGGCCAGAGGTGGTGGCGGCTATGGGACCGGGTGGGTATTCAGGCGGTAAGATCGAGAGCACTAGGACATTGCCAGACTCAGATGTCAACATAAGACAGCAGGAGGATGTCACATTGACTCATCAAAATGCTGCCCTACAAGTACACCTGGGCGGACAATGGCTGTGGGATGGGTATTCCTCCCTCCCAGGCTTCCCTCTGTGATTTCTTAAAAAACAAAACAAAACATTTTTATTGATTTCAGAGAGGAAGGCGAGAGATAGAAACATCAACGATGAAAGAGAATCATTGATCAGCTGCCTCCTACATGCCCCCACTGGGGATTGAGCCTACAATCCGGGCATATGCCCTTGACCGGAATTGAACTCCAGACCCTTCAGTCCGAAGACCGACGCTCTATTCACCAAGCCAAACGGGCCAGGGCCCCTGTCCGATTTCACTGCTGAGAGGAAATGTCCCCTTTGTCAGTACCTGTGAATCACCAGCCCCTCTGGCAGTGTAAGCTGCATCCTGCCGGGATGCTGCACCCTATGTGTTTCCATCTCCATTTACCTTGCCCTTGTGTCCAGGGAGCCTGATGGGACTCCCCAGCCCCTTGCACCTTGGTGTCTGCTCTCTAAGGGTGGAGTTTGTGAGAACTGAAAGGCTAATGGGGACAAGTGGCCCTTACGGAGGGCAGTCCTACAGACAGTGCCTGGACTTTATTATACGCGACATCAATGGGAACCCGAGGAGGGTGATGAAAGGGTCTCTTAGGAGGCCATCTGGTTTGACCTCCTGGGGCACAGCCAGATGAGTGCTGAGGACCAGGGCGGGTCTGACTTACCGCAGCAGAGCACAGCACACCTGCATGAGAACTCCAGCCTCCTGGGCGTTTTAAATCTTGGGGCAGGCAGGGCTGTGGGTTCTCTCTGGGCCGAGGGCCCCCAATATCCTCAAGGCCCCGATCTTGCATTGCTTCCTGCCCTGGAACTTCTGCCCCTAGAAGCTGGACCTCTGAGACATTGAAGGGAGACTCAGGAAATAGTGAGCTCCCAGTCAGAGCAGGGATTCTTGCTGCAATCAGAGTCTAAAAGACTGGTTATAGGAAACCTCACCAGTGGGAAGGGTTGTAGGGCTGCTGGGAGTGACATGAAGACCCCTCACCTGGGGAGGCCAATTGCCCTGTACCGGGATTTCTCCTGGGCCCTGGGATAGCTCATCCCCAACCTCCCCGCTCACCTAGGGGAGGTCTGAGACAGCAGCAGACACCCAGCCCCTTTCCCACGCAGCTTGACCATCCTCCTCACTTCCTAGGGTAGGATTTTGGTAAAAGAACAGTCCTGGAATCCACCAGGGACACTCAGTGTGGAGACCTCACAAAGTTCCTCCTTAGGTCTAGCCTCTCTTCAAGACAACTTTCTGTGCAGGTCTGTGGCCTGGGCTGCATGCGCTTTTCCAGGAAGCAGAGATTGGATGGAGCTGAGTTCATTTCCAAAATGTTCTTTAAGCTGATGGGCATGTAAGGGAGCGGGTAAGAGTGTATGAAGACCCCTCACCTGGGGAGGCCAATTGCCCTGTGCTCGATTCCTCCAGTGCTCAGGTGATGGAGTCCTGATGTTCAGCCTTGTGTGCTCCCCCTCTCCCCCTCTCCCCCTCCACACACTGGAAATCACTTCTGCCTTTCCCCCAGACCTTGGGTATTCCCACCCTCACACCTCCCTGAGACCTTGGGTATGACCTAGGGCAGTGGTTCTCAACCTTGGCTGCACATTAGAATCACCTGGGAATCTTTTTAAAATCCTGATTTCTGGGCCTCATCCTCCGGAAATTCTGTTTCTTTGTTATGGGGTGGGGCCACAACATTAGTAACAAAGAAACAGAATTTCCGGAGGATGAAGCCCAGAAATCAGGATTTTAGAAAGATGCCCAGGTGATTCTAATGTGCAGCCAAGGTTGAGAACCACTGCCCTAGGGAGTCTTACTGGTGAGAGCTCTCACTCCTGGGACAGCAGTGCCCCATGTGGCCATCCAGAGAAGCTCCGGGGAATAGAAGTCTCATCCTGTGCCCAATGTCAGTCAGTTGTGAGGCGCCCCCCCCCCCCCCCAGGGCCTGGATCCTTGTTTCTCCCCAGGTTGGGGGCACCCCGGGACACAGCCTCTGCCTGGCCCTCCTCCCCATCAGGCCCCTGTCTGGTTCAGGACACAATGAGAGTGGAGTTGAAGCTGCTGTGGGAGAGGAGCTGGATCTCTCGGCTGCTGCCTCAGACCTCCTTTAGGGGAGGTCCCAGCTTGGCCTCTGGCAGGCTGAGTGATCTTGGGCAAATTTCTGTTCCTGCCCGGGCCTCAGTTTCCCCATCTGTACAATAAGTAGGGTGACTCAGGGAGACTTCCTCCAGACCTTAGGTTTTTTCCCCACTTTTACTTTTATTAATATTTACTTTATGCTGAATTTACTCCAGGGCCATAAGTTTTTCTTTCTTCAGGTTCTTCTGGGATATCTTTTTCTTTTGTGCAACCTCCTGCTCTGGTTTAGGAACAGTCTGCTCCTTTGTAGTGAGGATCAGGTCAATGTGGCAGGGAGAGCTCATGTATGGGTTCATCTGCCCGTGAGCTCCACAAGTTCTGGGAGCTTTGTTCACCTGGTTGTGCTCAATGACCGGAGAATGGACATCTAAACCCTGAAGTTCAGCATCAGTCCCTGCATTTTTAAGCTTGTGCAGCAGAAATTCAGCACTCTATTTGGGCCACTCACCCTGGTCCAGCCCCACATTTGGCCTGGGCACACCTGCCAACTGCACCACTGTAACAACGAAATGGCACACATTGCTTCTGTAAAGTGACATCGTTCAGATACTTGGTGGCTTTTCGAAATGCATACGCTTGATGGCCTGGGAAGTCCTATGAGTGTTCTTAAAGTGGACACAAAGGTTTGAATCTCTCTTTCTCTCTCTCTCTTTTTTTGTTTGTTTGTTAATACTCACCCAAGGATATTCCAACCACTGAGCAACACTGGCCAGGGCTTGCACCTCTTGATTTGCATGATTTTGTGAGGTTTTCTGGGTTATGTGAATATCGAACAATTTTCAGAGGTCACCTCTGGCTGTGTTTGGAAAGAAAAGACCTCAGCTTTAAAGCCCTCTCTCAACCTACCTCTCATCCTCTCCCTGTTCTGACCCTGCCCCAGCTCTCTCCCCTCGGTGTCTGCCAGGCCCCACTCTGGGAGCCCTTACCAAAGGAACACCCATGCTCTCCCACCTCTCTGTGACCCCTCTCCTGCCCACAGGCCCTCAGCACTTGGCTTCTATTCTGTTCTGGGCCTGGCTGGCCCTGCTGGTTCTGAGCAGACTCCTGATGGGCACCTAATGGGACCATAACATTCAGTTTGCCCACAGTAAAATGAATAATGACACCCAACTCCCAGAGCTGTTATGAGGATTAAAAAAGCTAATAATATGTTTGTGAAAGAGCTTGTAGGTGGTGGGCCTGTGTCAGAAGAAGGGCAGTAATTCTGGAAGGTGCTGTGACTGGTCCCTGAGGCCACTCTTCCCCAGACCACTGCATGCAGGGCCATGCCAGCACGAGTGGCACTCACTGGCTGGGTTGAAATTCAGGTCAGACCCTTGTTGTCCAGTCCTGGCCCCCTGGAGTGAGACAGGACTGTAGTCTGGTGAGAGGAGAGGACAGCTCCATTACCTACTGGTACAAAAGTACACATGATGGTTGGTGGGGGCTGAAGCCATACCTCCAGCACCCGGGCGGGGGGGGTGGGGAGGGGGGCGGGTGGGCAGGGCAGGCTCTCAGCTTCTGCAGAAGTTAGGACATGCCCTAGGCACCATTTAAGATATAAAATTGATCAGAGCAAGGTCACGAGCCTTAGTTGAACACTGAAGGTCTCAGGGACCTGGCCCCCATGCCTATTTCTGCCTCATTTTATCCCCTTGCCCTCATCTACTATTGGCCATTCTGAATTTCTCAGTAACCATACTGTTCACACACAACCCTAGGAGTGGGAAGACCAGCTAGGGAACACTGCAGGGGTCCAGGTGACAGAGGAATGGTGGCCTGCGTGGGGCAGGGCTGAGGGCCTTGGGAAAGAGATGGGGTTTAAATACACTTGGGAGAAGGACAAGGAGGTGCTGGAGTTTGAGGCTTTAAAGGCTGGATGAAGAGGGGCAGGGCTGAGGAAGCTGGCGGGCGGGTTTGGGTATAGTGAGAGTGCAGGCCTGAGGCTACTAGGAGGCATGGGCCGGGCTCAGGGGTGGAGCCACCTGGGAGTTAGGAGCCCGTGCTGTGGGACTGGATGCAGGCACCCGGAGCATGTGTACAGGGAGAAGTCCCAAGGAGCCGCAAATCAGGTGCCTCTCACACTGGCAGGGTTGAGGAACAAGACAAGGTTCAGGAGGCCGGACAGCTGCCAGGAGAGGAGCAGTGAGTATCAGGCCCAGTGTGTTTCCAGGACACAGGAAACAGCAACTCTAGGGGATGAGAGGGGGTCTGGGGGTAGGAATTGCAGAGGGAGGTTCCCCATGGTTTGAGGAAGACCTTCTCAGAAAGGGAGCCCCCAAAGATAACAGGCTTCTTCTTGAGGTCCTGAGCTCCCTGTCCTAGGAAATGTGTGAGGCAAAGCTGGATGGCTCCCTGAAGAGTAACGGTCATTGCTGAGGGGATTTCTGCAGTGGGTGGTGATAGGTATGAGGCCAGAGAGTCTGCATATAGTAAAGGTTCTGGGGTGGTGGTGGCGGCATTGCGTCCTAAACAGTAAACAGCCCCCTTCCTTGGCTGCAAAGCTCTGACTTGCACTGACTGGCCCGCCTGCCGCCTGGCCTGCCGTGCGAATGGCAGCCTCCTGCCTCTCCAGAGACAGCCTCTTCTTGGGGCACTTCCCCTTCCTCCCTTCTCCCTGCACCACTCCAGGCAGGTCTCTGAACCAGGTCTCCTGCCTGGAGAGCCACAGAGAAAGGTCCAGCAGCAGCCACCAGCCTGCCCTGCCCCCATGACATTCTGGTTGGCCTGGGGGCTGCAGTGGACAGGCTGGGTGGGGAGGGGCTCCTGAGATGTTTCCTTAGACACGTGATTGGAATTGCACACACAGCTTGGTAATTAGGAGGCAGCGCTTTACTCTGTAAATGACTGTAATTACAGTTACTGTCTGCTGCCAAACCAGGAGTTTTGGGGATCACCTGGGATCTGGGTGAAAGGGGGAAGGGAGAGAGGTAAAGACTTGGTTTCGGAGGGCCAGCTTTATATAGTCACGAGGCCCCTCCCTAGATGCCTGATTGCTCTAGAACATCAACAAGCTTGGAGACCCAATTTGACAAGGGAGAAACCTTGAGAAGGACAGAGTGCCTCAAGTGACAGAGGTGTCTACAGCAGAACCTGCACTGGAAACCAAGCTTCCCTCAGCCAGACTGAATCTCTCATTTTTTATTTGGTCCATGCTTTCTCCTCTCCTGGTCTTTCCTCAGTCTTCCCATCAGCCTGGCACATTCCCCACCTACTATCTGGGACACTTTATCCTTCCCTTGGTCTCTGTGTGACACTACCTCCTCCAGGAAGCCTTCCCTGACTCCCAGGTTCTCCATCCCTCTGTCCGCCACCAATGACCTCACAATGAATAGGCCTGTCTTCCTTAGAAAGTGTAATCTTGAGGTCATGGACCACATTCAGTTTCCATTGGGGAGCTGGGGTTGGCTTGTACTGGCATGTGAGAGCTGATGATTACATTCGCAGGAATTTTGTGAACTGGTTGTTAAACTCAGTCATTGTTAACAATTAAATTACATAAATTTACAATCAAATACTTTTTGTTAATGGGCAATGGACACTAAAAAACATCACTTCCTAATTATTTTGTTATCTATGTTCATAAGGTTATTTATGTCTATCAGATCTGGTGGTAAAGATGTACTTTATAATGGTGCAAACCAACTCAGCCATATATATATATAAAATAATTTATTTCAGAGAGGAAGGGAGAGAGATAGAAACATCAATGATGAGAGAGAATCATTGATTGGCTGCCTCCTGCCAATCCTACTGTGGGGGATTGAACCCGCAACCTGGGCATGTGCCCTTGGCTGGAATCGAACCTGGGACCCTTTAGTTCCCAGACCAATGCTCTATTCACTGAGCCGAACCAGCTAGAGCCCAACTCACTCTTAAGAGACATTGCATTGGTGGCGTGATACTTGCCATGGTAGAAATACTGACACCAGAGAAGTGGGCAAGTGCCACAGATCAGAGCCCTTCACTGCATCCCAGAGTTGGTTGTTAAACATTCTTCAGTTCACTGATGAATTCATTGCTGACCTTGACCCTTACAGCCAAGCCTGGCACACAGCAGTGCTCAGCAAAGGGCTGCTGGAGAGAAAGAACACAGGTATTGCCTTGGGAAGTGGGGTTACCTGCTTCCAACATCTGCCACCAATACTGGCTCCAGCCCTGCCCACTCCTCCCAGCTCTCTTGGGGCACAGATAAGGCCGCTGCTGGGGCCTACATTTGTGGGCACTGGGGTAGAGGGGAGCCACCTTTCCCAGGACAGGGCTGAGGGGCGCCAGAGAGTCAGCAGGTGTGGGCGGCCTTGGCAGGGCACACAGAGACCTGGGTTGGAGGAGGTCCTGTTGCTTCCTCCCCCATGGCATCGTGCCACCTTTCTGCACCCTGGCCAAAGCAGGAGGAGCCGTGGAAAGGTTGTCTAGCTGGGCTGGCTTCAGAAAGTCCCCCTCCCTTAGAACTTTGGGTAAGAAATGGGTCCTCTCAAGATCTTTCTTAAAAGTTGCACCCCCCTCTTTGGGTAACAGACCTTTTAAAATCCGGGAAGGTCAGGGATAAGAAAAGAGAGGGAGACCAAGATGGCGGCATAGGTTAACGCCAGAGTTTGCTGCCTTGAACAACTGCTTCAAAAGTGAAACTAAAAGACGGAACGGACATCACCCAGAACCACAGGAACGCTGGCTGAGTGGAAGTCCTACAACTAGGAGGAAAGAGAAACGCATACGGACACTCAGAGGAAGCGCAGTGCTGAAGTCAAATTCTGAGGTGCGGAGTGCGCAGAGCGGGCTGGCGGCGGAGGGCGCAGTTGGCGCTTTCAATCGGGAGGGAGTCGCAGACTCTGAGCTCCAGACACGGGCGAGTCTTTAGGGACCCAGACTCAAACGGGAGAAGTGGGACTGACTGGCTTCGGTCAGAGAGAGTGCAGCTTTCTCTCCGAGGTTTGCAGCGGTCACTGGGACTCAGAGAGGCAGAGCCCCTGGGGACAGGACTGAGAGCCGCCATAACTGCTCTCTCTGGCCCACCCTGTTGATCCTGTGCGACCCGCCCCGCCCAAGCCCTGCACAGAGGCATTTGCCGGATAGCCTCAGGCAAAGGCTAGATTAGCACCTCCCTAGAGGACAGAAGTTCTCTCACTGCAGACACAGCTGATTCTCATAGCCACTTGGCCTGGAGGTCAAACCCTCCCTGGTATTAGCTACAACAATCAAGGCTTAACTACGAGACTGCGCACAAAGACCACTAGGGGGTGCACCAAGGAAGCATAACAAAATGCGGAGACAAAGAAACAGGATAAAATTGTCAATGGAAGATATAGAGTTCAGAACCACTCTTTTAAGGTCTCTCAAGAACTGTTTAGAAGCCGCCGATAAACTTAATGAGATCTACAAGAAAACTAATGAGACCCTCGATGTTATGTTGGGGAACCAACTAGAAATTAAGCATACACGGACTGAAATAACGAATATTATACAGACTCCCGACAGCAGACCAGAGGAGCGCAAGAATCAAGTCAATGATTTGAAATGCGAGGAAACAAAAAACACCCAAACGGAGGGGCGGAATGAATAAAGAATCCAAAAATGCGAGGATAGTGTAAGGAGCCTCTGGGACAGCTTCAAGCGTACCAACATCAGAATTATAGGGGTGCCAGAAGATGAGAGAGAGCAAGATATTGAAAACCTATTTGAAGAAATAATGACAGAAAACTTCCCCCACCTGGTGAAAGAAATGGACTTACAGGTCCAAGAAGCGCGGAGAACCCCAAACAAAAGGAATCCAAAGAGGACCACACCAAGACACATCATAATTAAAATCCCAAGAGCAAAAGACAAAGAGAGAATCTTAAAAACAGCAAGAGAAAGAAACTCAGTTACCTACAAGGGAATACCCATATGACTGTCAGCTGATTTCTCAACAGAAACTTTGCAGGCCAGAAGGGAGTGGCAAGAAATATTCAAAGTGATGAATACCAAGAACCTACAACCAAGATTACTTTATCCAGCAAAGCTATCATTCAGAATTGAAGGTCAGATAAAGAGCTTCACAGATAAGGAAAAGCTAAAGGAGTTCATCACCACCAAACCAGGACTATATGAAATGCTGAAAGGTATCCGTTAAGAAGAGGAAGAGGAAGAAAAAGGTAAAGATACAAATTATGAACAACAAATATGCATCTATCAACAAGTGAATCTAAGAATCAAGTGAATAAATAATCTGATGAACAGAATGAACTGGTGATTATAATAGAATCAGGGACATAGAAAGGGAATGGACTGACTATTCTTGGGGGGGAAAGGGGTGTGGGAGATGCGGGAAGAGACTGGACAAAAATCGTGCACCTATGGATGAGGACAGTGGGTGGGGAGTGAGGGCGGAGGGTGGGGCGGGAACTGGGAGGAGGGGAGTTATGGGGGGGAAAAAAGAGGAACAAATGTAATAATCTGAACAATAAAGATTTAATTAAAAAAAAAAGAAAAAAAAAGAAAAGAGAGGGAGACTGAGCACTTTCTACCCAATGGCTCATTTAGCAGTCGCACACACAAAGCCACGTACTCTACCCACTCACTCTACAGAGGGGCACACTGTAGAACTTACTGTTCAACCAGCCCAGGTGTTCCTGCAGCTCTTTTACAATGGTTCTCAATGAAGGGAACATTTAGCAATATCTGGAGGCATTTTTATTGCCTGGCATCTAGTGGGTAAAGGCCATGAATGTTTTTAAACATCTATAATGCACAATATAGGCCCCCACAAAAAAGGACTGTCCAGGCTAAAACATCAAGTGTCAAGGTTGCCCTAGCTGGTTTGGCTCAGTGGATAGAGCGTTGGCCTGTGGACTGAAGGGTCCCAGGTTCGATTCTGGCCAAGGGCACATGCCTGGGTTTCGGGCTTGATCCCCAGGAGGGGGCATGCTGGAGGTAGCCGATCAATGATTCTCATCATTGATGTTTCTCTCTTTCTTGCTGGGAGCCGGTCCATGCTTGCTGTTTCAAGGGACCTGGCATATATGGCATACTGTTCTTAATATGTTTACTCACCTTCTTGGCACTATGTGTTTTAACCAAGGTCACCTCTCTGAGAAAGGTTGTTTCCCCAGGTAGGGATTTTCCCCTGAAGTTAGGGAGGCAATAAAACTCCTTAACTAAGTGCCAGGCGGGTAATTAATCACTTTAACTACGAACAATCATGCTTAAGCTACATAATCTTTACTCCCTGGAATGGAGACAAGAAACACCCTAACCTTTGGAATAGAGATTGATAGGATTGGAATCAACTGGTATAAATACAGATGTAACAAGACAACAGGACACAGAACCTAGACACAGAACCTACACAGAACCTAGAGACAGAAGAACTTCGCTGGAGAGAACATGGCAAAAGATCCTGGACAGAAACTGGCCACAGAACCTAGAGACAGAACCTAGTGAGAGAACATGGCAAAAGATCCTGGACAGAAACTGGCCACAGAACCTAGAGACAGAACCTGGCTACAGAACCTGGATAGAACATGGCAAGAGAACCTGACTAGAAACTGGCTACAGAACCTGGCTGGATAACCTGGAGAACCTGGCTGGAGAACCTAGCAAGAGAACATGGACACAGAACCTGGCTGGAGATCCTAACCAGAACTTCGCTGGAGATCCTGAACAGAACTTGGCTAGAGATACGGGCTAGGCTGCTGATCAACTGAACGCTGTCTCCGTGTCATTCCTTCTTCGCCGACTCTGTCCACACCTTTGGGGACCCAAATTCAGTCCTCTTGCAACCTGTGCTATCAGCATAGTGCCTGCACAGGAGCAGCAGCTCCGTAAGCGGTTATTAAATTGGGAAGAAAAGCAGTACAAGGCTGGGCTCTTGCCTAAAACTCCTCTCAAGGTTTCCCTGGACAGGATGCTCACCAGTGTCCTCTTAATCCTCATTGGACCCCAACCTCTCAGCAGCAATCGCCACTCCTGATTAGTCCCTTCTTTTTTTCTTCATTGATTTTACAGAGAAAGAAAGTGGAGGGGGGCGGGGGCGTGAGGTGGAGGAGGGGTGATTTATTCTTGCATGGCCCTGACTGGGGATTGAACCTGTAATCTTGGCATATCAGGATGACACTAACCAACTGAGCTACCCAGCCAGGGTACAATTAACCACTTTTGACTTCAGAGAGAAGGTCTGAGCTAATGGTGGGGGTAGGTGGGGCTGCCTACTGGGTGAGGGAGAGGGAGGGTTGTAGCCTACTTCACAATCTGAGCCCAAGAGGCCGAAGCAATTGGAAGGGTACAGCATGGTGGTGGGTACCCAAGGGCATTGGAGGGCTGGGTCCAGTTGCAGGTGCTGATGGGGTGGGCTGGTGCCATCTCCCCCTGGCCACATCTCTTTGAGGCATGTGGGGTATATATTCAGGGAAGCTCACTCAATAAATGACCACTGAATAAATGAGAACTATTACGGGTATTTTTTTATTAGGTTCTTCACACCCTCTGGGCGGGTGGGAATTCACCAAGGTTCTTCTTGCATCTCCACTTCTTTGCTGCCCTCTAGTGGTCCCTGGCTGCACTGTCCTGAGGGAACGGTTAACTTGATGTGTCCAGTTATTAGTTAATTAATTAATTAATTAATTAATTAATTTATTTAAATCCTCACCTGAGGATATTTTTTCATTGATTTTCAGAGAGAGTGGAAAAGAGAGGGAAAGACAGAGAGAAATATCAATGTGAGAGAAACGCATCAACTGGTTGCCTCCTGCACGTGCCCCGACCAGGGCCTGAGACAGGGAGGAGCCTGCAATGGAAGTATGTGCCCTTGACTGGAATCGAACCTGGGACCCTTCAGTCCACAGGCTGAAGCTCTATCCACTGAGCCAAACTGGCTAGATTTCAAAGGAAGTTTGCCCTGTAAGGAAACCTTACGGTTGATTCTTGGATAGAGTCAAACAACTAATTTATTTACCTTCTTCCCCAAAAGAACTCACCGTGGATTGGCATTTGCATGTTGGTTTTCTTTCTTTTTCTAAAAATCCTCATCTGAGGATATGTTTCATTGATTTTTTTTTTTAATTTTAGAGAGAGGAAGGGAAAGAGAGAGAGGGACAGAAACATGAATGATGAGAAAGAATCATTGATTGGCTGCTTCCTGCACGATACCTACTGGGGATTGAGACCACAACACAGGCATGTGCCCTGACTGGGAATTGAACCGTGACCTCCTGGTTCATGGGTTGACGCTCAACCACTGAGCCACAATGGCTGAGATGTTTTATTGATTTTTTTAGAGAGAGAAAGGGAGAGAGAGAGAAAGAAGCACTGATGTAAGAGAAACACATTGATTGGTTGTCTCCCATATAGGCCCCGGCTGGAAATCGAACCCCTAACCTTGTGTCCTGACTGGAATCAAACCTGCCACCTTTTGGCGCATGGGATGACATTCCAATCACCTGAGCCACCCGCCTGGGCTGCAAGTTAGTTTTCTTTTCTTTTTTTAAAATATATTTTATTGATTTCAGAGAGGAAGGGAGAGGGAGAGAGAGATAGAAACCTCAATGATGAGAGAGAATCACTGATCAGCTGCCTCCTGCATGGCCCCTACTGGGGATTGAGCCTGCAACCCGGGCATGTGACCTTGACTGGAATCAAACCTGGAACCCCTCAGTCCACAGGCCGCATGTTGGTTTTCTTGAAGCAGCACCCTGTTATACAGGAAAGGCAAGGGGGCAAGTTTTCTTTTAGACATTCATGGTAATTGACCAGTTTAAATTTTACCTTTAACCCTAACATATTTCTGCAAACTTCTTTACCACCACTGTTTAAGCCAAAGGTTGCTCACTCACATCTCCAGCGTGGGAATAACATGTTAGTTGTCTCAAATTCTGTCTCTCTTCTCTCTCCTTGTCCTACAGTTTGTTGTGAAAACTGGGAAACAGCAGTGACCATTTCTGTTTTGCTCCCAGTTATCTCTGGTACCCATCACAGTGCCTGGCACATGGCAGGTGCTAGTACATTTCTGGGGAATGAATACTGCACGCATGGCATACAGGTAGCCATGTGGCCCCCTAACCCCCCTCCCCTGCTCTCCAGACACTATGAAAAGCGGGGGTCTTTGTGCTGAGCATTGGTTGTACAAAGGTAAGTGTGATGTAACATTGGGCTCTGGAAGAGATTTTACAAAAAGGAAAGATGAAGGTAGAGGGTGTGAGAATAAAAAGTAATCTTTCCTGTCAAAGAAGGTTTAGGCACCCGCCATTTTGAAAGTGCAAAGACCAACCCTTCCCCTTTTCCTTTAAATTAGCCAATTGCGCAAGAATGTGAGCCTAAACTTTGACCAATCAAGAGTGAGGGACAGCCCTAGCCAGTTTGCTCAGTGGATAGAGCATCAGCTTGCGGACTGAAGGGTCCCAGGTTCAATTCCGGTCAATGGCACATGCTCGTATTGCGGGCCTGATTCCCAGTAGGGGGCCTGCAGGAGGCAGCCAATCAATGATTCTCTTATTGATGTTTCTATCTCTCTCTCCCTCTCCCTTCCTCTCTGAAATCAATAAAATATATCTATTTTTAAAAAGTTGCCCTGACCTGTTTGGCTCAGTGGATAGGGTGTCGACTTTCGGACTCAAGGGTCCTGGGTTCGATCCCGGTCGAGGGCATGTACCTTGGTTGCAGGCACATCCCCGGTGGGGGGTGTGCAGGAGGCAGCTGATCGATGTTCCTCTCTCATCGATGTTTCTAACTATCCTTCTCCCTTCCTCTCTGTAAAAAAATCAATAAAATATATTTTAAAAAAAAAAAGTGAGAGACAGACAGCATGCGCCAGGGATAAAAACCCGAGCGGGCGGGCAGTCCGTGTGCGTGTGCTCCCAGACCCTGTGTTGGCTGCATACCCTTCTGCAGGAGTAAAGATATTTGCCGTGCTGTCTGGCTCCTGAGTATCTTTTGTGTTCTGCCAGGATCCGTTTTGGGGGCTTGCCTTCTTTCTAACAAGGGGACAGGTTTTTGGTGAGAGGAGGTGTGGGGCCCTGACCAGAGTGGTCAGAGGTTCAAGGCCTACTCACCATATGCATGCGTGCAGGCAGGACACAGAATTATTGTTAAAAGCCCCTTTGCCCCAGGCATGCTTGAGGGCAATGACTCAGCAGTAGCACTGTACGTACTGCGCAAGCGCACCCTTATATAACCTGCTTATATTAACGTAGCACAGCACTAACTGGCACGAGGCCTCTTGTTGGAGCGTGTATATAAGTTGCCACTGACCAGCCAGTTTGGGGCTGCTTTGATTGTAATAGAGCATGTCCCACCTACTGCTGTCACCCCTGTGTTCTTCCAACTTCCTGCACTCAGAGGGGTCAGGTCCCTGCTGAGGAACTTACCCCCAAGAGGGGCTGGCAGACTGGGGAAGGAGTGGACCCGCACCTGGCTCCTCTGGTGGGAGGTCAATGGTTCCTCAGGGCGGGGCAGGCAGAGTCCTGGATTGAGGACTGGGAAAGGAGGGGCCTGGTGCTTCCTCTCAGCAGCACCCTGTCCCTACAGACCACAGGCCTGGTGCTTATCCCAGCCGCCGGCTCAGCTCCCCAGCTCAGGCCGGGAAGCCAAGGAACGCATCCCCACTGCGCCCACTCCGTGCCTCCGCACGCCGCGCTCTTTCCCGTCTTTAGGGCTCTCAGCCCCGCCCCCGGTCCCGCCCCCTCAGCCCCAGCCAATCCAAGAACTCCAGCAATTCTCACGTCCAATGCGGAGCCACTAGGCCCAGGCCCCACCCCGCCGCCCCCACTAGCACTCCCGGAGTGAGGGCACCTTCTGAGCACGCTCGCCGGCGCCGGTTCTCTCAAGTCCGGACCTCCGCTCCCCCCACCCCCGCCCCACCCCTGCAGGTCCTGGAGGGGACGGACCCGGCGCCGGGGGGCCAGCGTGCACCCCGGCAGTGCCCGTTCCCAGGGTCGCCCTTTCTGGAAGCGGCACCTTCACTTGCGTCCCCCCCACGGGCAGAGCCTGGGTCCCCTGAGTGGCGCGGGCTCTGGCCTCAGCCCTGTCCTGGGTCCCCTTCGCACCCTCGCAGGGCTCCAGGCTCCTCATCTGATAAATGGGGGTTTGCGGCTGCCGGGGTTCGCTCTGGGGCCACTAGCCATACTGCTGGGACAGACTTTGTAGGCCAATAAGGCCATCCTGGGCCGGGCCGGGCTGGCAGTCCCGTCTCCTCCCCGTGCTCCTGGGTAGGGCTGGCTCAGCCCCTCCTCCCCGGCCGCCGCCTCCGGAGCCCGCCTTTCTCACGCCCAGCCCGACGCTGTTGCCGGGAGTTCGGCTCCACCTAGTGGCACCGGCGCTGGCTGAGGCTCTGGAGCGAACCAGGCGGCTGGATGCGGTGAATACCTGGATGCCTCAGGGAGGTCCCGCAAGAGCAGAGTGGCGTTTCTCTGCTTCTGGTTCCGAGGGAGGCCGGGGCGGGAGAGAGCGAGAGCACTGTTACCAAGCATGGATGTCTCTCCAGGCTCCTCTGCCTTCCAGAGGGCTGGGGCACCCGAAAGCCCTGCCAGTGCTCGCCACCCCCACGCCCGGGCTGGCCCTGCACCCGCTGCTGCTGCTGCTCTCCCAGGCCACGGGGAGATCCTGTTTCCTTTCCCCTAAGGACTGTCACACAACCCTGCTCTCTTCCTGCCTTTCTCCTGCCCTCATTCCAGTTTCTTATCAGCCACTCGCTCTCCCCACCCCCTTTCTTCTCTCCTTTTTGCCCCACCCTCTGCCTGACTGTCGCCTGTCTGTGTGGCTGTGTCAACATTTCCACATCCTCCTTCCACTGCCCTCATACCACAGAGAAGCCGCTCACAGCCCTCCAGCCCCAGGGTCCAGCTGCTGGGAACAGAGGCCATAGTCCCCAAATAGGTTCAGACAACTGTTCTGTGGCTGACTGTGAAAACCAGAGTGACTGGTCCCTTCCTCACTCTCCCTGGGAGGGAAGAAGTGCCCATGCCAACCTCCAAAGCTGGGTTGTCTCAGCCTCAGTGTCCTTAGCAGCTCCAGCCACCTTACAGGTATAGGATTCGTGTGCCCACTGCTTCAAAAGAAAGGCCAATATGCAATACATTAGAGTTTGGAGTAAGGAAAGGTTTATTGAGAAGGCCCAGCTGAAGATGATGGGGGTGCCTGTGCTCCCACAAATCCATCTTAAGAGTCTAGAATTCAGGTGTCTTTTATTGTCAGGGGAAGGGAGGAGGGGAGAGGCAAGAGGTGGGTGAGGGCTGTAGACGTCTAGTCAGGCGTAGAAAGGGATCCAAGGGTGAGCTCAAAATTTCTGAATCCTTTTGTTCCTGGTCTGTTGACCCGCAACTGACCCGGTTCCGGAGACTTCTGTAAATTTTTGAAAAAGTCATTCCTTTGTGCATAATTTCCCCACCTCTGACTAGGAGCTACTCAAGCCTTAAGCAGAATTCCTCTGGTTAATTAGCGTATCTATAGCAGGAACTAACAGCCTTAAGGCCATCAGGAAAAGGAGCATTTCATTCTGTCACACACTATCTTCCTCCTCTGGAGCTAGTGTCTCCACAGTCCAGTCAAGGTGATATTTTTCCTCAGTATGTTTTTATGTGTGAATGTGTATTTGTGTGTGTGTATGTGTGTACAGGGGTGTATATTTTGTGAGGAGGATAGGGAAGACCTATTGGCTGTTAATGTTGTGGACGAAAGGGGCCACACGCTGACCTGACAAGCTCAGGGAAGGCCTGCGTGGCAGCCTAGCAGACCCAGAGACCTAAAATAACCACAAAGGATGGTCTGAAATTAAACTTTAACTAAAAGCAGTTATGGTGGGCAGTTATGTCCTAAGCCAGTATCTTCACTGACAAGATCAACTTTGATCCTTACTGAGCCCATTTGCCTTTTTGCCTCTAAGATAACATTCCCTTGAAATGTCTGGGTAACTTGTAACTTCCCTTTTTCTGGAGCCCCTGGGGCACAACCAAATGTTCTGGGCACCAGGACAGATACTACAAATTCCTTCATTATCATGTTAATTGATCCTGCACCCACCTAAGTATGTGTCCATCATTTTACTTTTTATCCTATCACAGAGGTTTCCCCGCTTCACTTAATTCCACCTCCTTAAATCTGTCACCAATGAATTTCATGTATAAATACGGATGTAACCCTGCCATTCTCCGGAGCACTATCTCAATTCATTGAGGTTCTGCTTCCCAGCATACGTCGACAGTTTGGCTCAAATAAACTCACAAAAATTCTTTACAGGTTTCAATGGTTTTTTACGTTAACAATGTAAAAAAACATTCAAACCTGTGAAGAATTTTTGTGGGTTTATTTAAGCCCAATTGTCGACAATTGCCGGGAAGCAGAATCTCAAAGTATTGGGATAATGCTCCAGAGAATGGTGGTTTTTCACCTATTTTTATAAATTATCATCAAAGGAGGAGACATAAGTGGGTTATATGAAATCCATTGGTGATAGATTAGGGAGGTAGGAGAAAGCAAAGCAGGGGAAACTGGGATTGGATAAAAAGTAAAATGATAGACACATGCTTCTTTTATATAGGTAGGTATAGGGTAGTTAACAGTCAACAATTAACACAATAACAATCACAATGAGTAAATTTGTGGTCCCCCCCACCATTTGTTGTGCCCTGAGGGGTCCAGAAAAGGGGAATTTCCAAGCTACCCTGACATTCCACAGGTATGTTATTTTAGAGGCAAAAAAAACCACACAGTAGGCTCAGTAAAGATCCAAGTTGATCTTTGTCATGGGAGATCCTGGCCTAGGACATGACTACTCACTATAAACTGCTCTTTAACGAAAAGGTTTTAATTTCAGACCATCCTTTGTGGTTACTTTAGGTCTATGAATTTGCAAGGCTGGCATGCAGGCCTTCCCTAAGTTAGCCAGGTTAGCATGGGGCCCCTTTTTGTCCACAGGCCCAGGTTACTTATGTGCTGCCCACTGGAGGAGTCCATGGCTTAGAGCCTGCACAGGGGCCCAACTTGAAAATTTGACAACTGGAAAAAAAAAATTACGGGCTCTAAAATAAAAACACTGCAAAATTGAAATCAATAGATTGTTAATCAAATGTCCAATTATAACATATTGATTAATTGTTAAATTTACTATTCATAAAAATTTCATTACATTTTTAAAAAAATGTATGGGCTAGGTTTTTCTCATTTTACAAGAATTCCAGATTTAATTCAATTAGCCAAATGGTTTTGAGTTAGACAGACATGAGCAGAAGAAGGATGATGGGCCAGGTACAGAAGGTCACCAGGGTGGAAATCCTAGGCACCTAGCAATGGACAAAACTGGGAAAACAAGGACTGCAATCCCAGAGGAACCTTTTCGCCCCTAGCATATCACTGGTCAGATGGTTTAGATCCCCTGACCTTTCATATCACTGGTCACGCAGTCAGACACTCCCCTGACCTTTCCTCCCCTGGCATGTTGCTAGTCATGTGGTCTAACCCCTTGAAGGAGGAACAAGGTGGAGGGGGAGAGGAAGAGTGGCCTCAAGGGACTCCCATGTGGGCCCTGTGTGACCACTCCCTTTGCATTAACCCCTAGGGATTAATCTAGGCCTCAGTTATGTTTCAGTTCCAGGCCCAGAAAAGTAGCAAAACCAGACAACAGACACCAAGGTTGACCTCAGGACCAGCTGCATTGACTAATGACCTCCTGCCCTGGCACTGACCAATCAGTGGAGACCACCACCCTGAATTGACACACCTGGAAAGCTGATAAATACTCTATTAAGAT
This sequence comes from Myotis nattereri, assembly GCF_964212035.1. Classification (NCBI taxonomy): domain Eukaryota; kingdom Metazoa; phylum Chordata; class Mammalia; order Chiroptera; family Vespertilionidae; genus Myotis; species Myotis nattereri. The sequence goes on from NC_138075.1 coordinate 110,641,170, forward strand.
CCTCCCTTGGGACCTCCCCTAAAATCCCCACCCTTAAAAGCCGTTTAGATGGAGACCCCAGTGCACTCTTCCTTCTGGAGCATACCTAGCCTTTTCTCTCCCTCTCCTCTTCTGTCCCCCTAGCCCTTATCTTTACCTTTCTCTCTCCTAAGTTCCAAGGGCCCTTTTGCCTCTAACTTATTTCCTAAACCCATTTCTTCTATGGCTCACTGTGACTTTCTAAGTAAACTTTCTCTTGGCACTGAATTCTTTTCTTTTTTAACTCTATTACTGAGAGTATTACAGATGTTCTTCCCAATTCCCCCCTTCCCCATTGTCTCCCTCCACCCAGATCATGCCCTGCCCCAGGTCTTCACCAACTTTTTTATTACCTGTGTCCATGGGTAATGCATGTATGCATATAAGTTCTTTGGTTAATCTTTCCTGACCCCTCCCCACTTCCCTCTGAGATTCGTCATTCTGTTCCAAGTTTCCATGCCTCCGGTTCTATTTTATTCATCAGTTTATTTTGTTCATTAGATTTTGTTCATTTATTTTGATTTTTAGAGTCAATTGTTGATAGATATGTATTTATTGCCATTTTATAGTTCATATTTTCTCCTTCTTCTCCTTCTTCTTCTTCTTCTTCTTCTTCTTCTTCTTCTTCTTCTTCTTCTTCTTCAATTCTTCAAGACTCTTTAACATGTCATGTAATACTGGTTTGGTGGTGATGAACTCCTTTAGCTTTTTCTTGTCTGTGAAGCTCTTTATCTTTATCTGACCTTCAATTCTAAATGATAGCTTTGCTGGGTAGAGTAATCTTGTTTGTAGGTCCTTACTACTCATCACTGAATATTTCTTGCCACTCCCTTCTGGCCTGCAAAGTTTCTGTTGAGAAATCAGCTGACAGTCATATGGGTGCTCCCTTGTAGGTAATTAACTGCTTTTCTCTTGTTGCTTTTAAGATTCTTTCTTTGCCTTTAACTTTTGGCATTTTAATTATGATGTATTTTTCTGTGGGCTTCTTTGGGTTCCTCTTGTTTGGGACTATGTGCTTCCTGGCTTGTATGTCTATTTCTTTTACCAGGTAAGGGACATTTTCTATCATTATTTCTTCAAATAGGTTTTTAATTTCTTGCTTCCTCTCTTCTCCTCTGACACCCCCGTAATGTGAATGTTGGTACGCTTGAAGTTGTCCCTGAGGCTCCTTACACTGTCTTCATATTTTTGGATTCTTTTTTCTTTTTGCTGTTCTGATTAGGTGTTTTTTTGCTTTCTTGTATTCCAAATTCTTGATTTGATTCTCAGTGTCCTCTACTCTAATATTAAGCACCTGTAAATTATTCTTTGTTTCAGTTAGTGTGATAATGTAAGAAACATTCAAGCCTGTGAAGAATTTTTGTGAGTGTAGTTGACTGGGAAGCAGAGTCTCAATGGATTGAGATAATGCTCTGGAGAATAGCAGCTTTGCACCTCGTTTTATACATTACAATCAAAAGAGGAGACATAAGTGGGTTACATGAAATCTGTTGGTTATAGATTAGGGAGGCAGGAGAAAGCCAAGTGGGGAAACCTCTGGGATTGGATAAAAAAATAAAATGATAGCCCTAACTGGTTTGGCTCAGTGGACAGAGCGTCAGCCTGCAGAGTTCGATTCTGGTCAAGGGCATGTACCTTGGTTGCAGGCACATCCCCAGTAAGGGGTGTGCAGGAGGCAGCTGATCGATGTTTCTCTCTCATTGATGTTTCTAACTCTCTATCCTTCTCCCTTTCTCTCTGTAAAAAAAATCAATAAAATATATTAAAAAAATAAAATGATTGACACATTCTTCTTTTACTTAGGGATTTGTTATCTCTTCAGAGTAGTGCTGTGCTTTGAGGGATCTGGAAAAAAGGAAAATTACTGTGACATTCCAATGATATGGTGCTGTAGATGCTAAAAGACAATAGATCCGCTCAGTTAAGGTGAAGATTGAGCTTTGTCAGGGAAGATACCTGCCTAGGACATGACTACCCACCATAAACTGCTTTTAGTTAAAAAAAAAAAATTTTTTTAAAAAACCTTTATTGTTGAAATTATTACAGATGTCCCTCTTTTTTACCTCCATTGCCCCCCTAAAAAAGTTTTAATTTCAGACTGTCCTTTGTGATTACTTTAGGTCTCTGAATTTACAAGGCCACCGCATGGGCCTTCCCTGATCTAGTAGGGTTAGCATGTGGACCCTTTTTGTCCACAGTGTAGCCTTCATTTCTGGCTGGTTCTTTTTTATGTTGTTGATGTTCTCACTAAGTTCCTTGAAGTTCTCAGTAAATTCCTTGCACATTCTTATAACCATTGTTTTGAACTCTGTATCTGGTTGTTTTCTTGCTTCTTTTTCAGTTCTTTTTCTGGAGATTTCTCCTGTTCTTTCATTTGGGACATGTTTTTTTTGTCTCTGCATTTTGGCTGTTTCCCTGTGTTTGATTCTATATATTAGGTAAATCTGGTATATCTCCTGGACTTTGTAGAGTGGCCTTCTATGGTAGGTGTCCTGAGGGGCCCAGTGGCTCAGCCTCCCTAGTCACCTGAACTCGGCATTCCAGGTGCGCCACTGTGTGACCTGCATGCACTGACCTATTGTAGTTGAGCCTTGATGTTGGTGTCACTAGGAGAATTGACCCCCAGCCAATAAGTCCAGAGGAGCCCCTGCATCCCAACTTGAGGGGTGTGGGGCCTATCTGTGTCCTACCTCCACCCCATTGGTTCTGTGATTCTGCTCCATGTATGGGAATAGGCTGCAACTACAGCAGAAGAGCTGTTGTACAGGAGCTGACCCTATGGAACAGGACTTGCTTCAGTGGGGCTTTTGTGCTCACCAGGTCCACCCCTTGAGTGTGTCATTCCTGGAGTTGGTATGGTTGTAATTCAGTGTGGTTGAAGCTGACTGCCAGGTTCACTGGCTCTGGGGTCTCCTAGGAGCTGCAAAATCAGCCTCTGACTGTGCCTTGCCCAGGGCCACCCAACATGAGCTACAAAGCAATCTGCAGGTGGCTGCTACCTGTGTTGGGCTTAGAGGTGCCCAGGAGAGGCCAAGCTGTGAACCTTGGCAGGCTGCTGCTAGTGCAGGTCTGGGCCACTTATTGAGAGGTACGTGGCATGCTGAAGCCAGCTCCTGTTTGTTTGAGAGATTTTAGAAAAGTCTGAAGAGACCAGTTGTATAGAAAAGTCACTGGAAATGGCTTGGATGAGCCCTGCTAGAGAGGGGAAGGGCCTCAGGGAATCACCAGGGCCAAGTTAAAAGTGTGAGCCAGGTTGTTTGAGATTCAGATATGGTGCAGCCTATCAGCTCTGTGGTGGAGAGGGCTCAGCAAAGAAACACTGGCCTCTGCCAGCATTTTTGACTAGGAGAAAGCTGCCCCTCCAGCCCTTGCCCTGATTGCAGGCAAATTAGTTCCTCCCTTAATGTCCCAGGTTCCTTTCAAGCTGCTGCTCTAGCAATGGAGCTCAGAGGGAGTGAGTCTGAGTAAGTCTGTGCGCCGGACTTTTAACTGCCTGGGATTCCTGCAGCTTCCATGTCCCTCAGCCACAAGTTGTGCGGACTTCTCTTCCTGTAACCCTGGGCTGGGAGTCCTGGTGTGGGGCAGGGACCCCTCGCTCCTCAGGGAAACCTCCACAGCCAAGATATTCCTCTTGATTTTATACTGCCACATGGGTGTGGGACTGGCTGGTTCTGTGATTCTGCTCCGTGTCTCCACCTCTCCTACCAATCTCCATGTGCTTCTTCTTTGACTCCGTGCTTGTAGGACTTCCATTCAGCTAGATGTTAGGTGGTTCTGAATAATGGTTGTTCTGTATTTTAGTTGTAAATTTTGATGTGGCTGTGGGAGGCAGTGAAACCTACATTTACCTATGCCACCATCTTGACAGGAAGCCTAAAATCTTTCTTAGCCAGAACTCAAGTACCATGGTTGCTGAACGAAGGTCTGGTCTGACTCCACCAGTCTAATACATGGTACCATTTTCATCACCAAGTTTCAAGAGCAAAATTATAAATATCCATTCAAAAATTTTACAGCATATTTTAAATATTTTAGTATGTTTTCACTGATGTAAGGTGAAGAGATCCTAAAGCAGCCCTTTCTCTCAGGGTGAGGCAAGAGCCTGGAGACTGTGAGGTTGCTGGAGTGGGATGGGGGTGGGACACAGATACGCCTCAGGGGATAGTGGGGACAGTGGTGATGATAGGGAGAAGAGGGGGGTGGTGTCTCCTGCTCACAGGGAGTGCTCTAGGCTACTCAATCACCCCTCAAGTTGGGGTGCAGGGGCTCCTCTGGACTTGTAGGGTATGGAAGAAAAAAGGTTCTATGGAAAGGGTGAGCTGATCATAATAAATTCCTAACTGGGCAGGTGACAGTGGGTAGTCTCCCCCCAGGCATATAACTTCTTCTTTTTTAAAAAACAGAGTTCTGGTTTCTTTATTAAATATTTTTATTGATTTTAGAGAGGAAGGGGGAAGGAGAGAGAGAGAGATAGAAACATCAATGATGAGAGAGAATCATTGTTTGGCCACCTCCTGAATGCTCCCTACTGGGGATTGAGCCCAAAACCTGGGCATGTGTCCTTGACTGGAATCAAACCCTGTACCCTTCAGTCCTCAGGCTGATGTTCTATCCTCTGAGCCAAACCAGCTAGGGCTATAACTTCTTAAAAAAAAATATATATATATATATATATAATTGATTTCAGAGAGGAAGGGAGAGGGAGAGAGAGAATTATTGATCGGCTGCCTCCTGGGGATTGAGCATGCAACCTGAGCATATGCCCTTAACCAGAATTGAACCCAGGACTCTTCAGTCCGCAGGCCAGTGCTCTATCCACTAAATCAAACCAGTGAGGGCCATAACTTCTTTAGTAAAAGGTTTATCTTTGCCCTAAGCAAGCCCTGTCCATTGTTTCTGTGTATCCAATTTAATGTACCAAAATTTTATTTTTTCCAAACCTTTAAAAAAAATATATATATATATATTTTTAAATAAAATATATATATATTTTATTTTTTTTAAAAAAGAATATATATATATATATATATGTATATATATATATATATATATATATATTTTGGCAATGACCTTTACTGTCCAGGGAGCCCGGAGTATTACAGACCCTTCTTTCCAGCAAAACCCAAAGCACACCCGCCCATGCACAGTTCACAGGAGTGTCTCCCCTCACTGCCTGGGGACATCGCTGCTTGAAGGGTGGATGCATCTCCGGATCATTCACCAGGAGGAAATTAGTCCCCTGACGGGAATTTCAGATTTTCCTGCATGATGCTGTAGAGCCAAAATCTCAGCTGGAAACCTGTGCTGTTCCGGAGCCGAGGCGGAAGCTGTTCTCTGTCGCTGCCTCAGCCGGTAAGGCTCGGCCTCCGTGTTTGCTTCCCTCCCCAGCCCGTCGGTCGTCCTTCCATCTTTGTCTCTCTCTCCTGATGACGTCCTCTTCACAAGTCACGTGACGGGCCGTTTTTATCATGGCCACTGAATACAGCCGTCCTCTTTTCAGTTAGAAAGATCCCCACTTGTCCTGCCCGTTGCCTCCGGGTCAAGCCCGGCCCCCCAGCCCCGCAGAGTGAGTGCAGCGACGTGTGCGGTGACCCGGCCCCGAAACGGAGGGAGCTCAGGCCCAGGCCCCCGGCTCTGCGGTACCGGTACCGGCATTGGTACCATGTGGCCGAGAGGTAACCTCTGGGGACTCCCTCCTGCTGGCCTCAGGCTTCAGGGTCCTCACGCTCTGGAATTCCTCCGTCAGTCTCTTCTGTAACCGCTGGCTTTGACCGCCAGCCCAGGTTTTACAGAGAAATGTGCCCCCGGGACGCAGCAGGCCCGGAGCCATGTCCAGAAGCGACCAGCACAGGCCCGTGAGCCTGTCGTGGTCCAGGCCCCGGATGCCTGTGGCGCTGGGGCCATGTCACTCAGAACCACATCTGCTCTCCCGCCAGGAAGCCCCTCTTGGATTCTCTGCAGGGTCCGTGGGTCCGTCACGTCAGCGGGGCGCACGGAAGTCGCTCCTCCCAGGGGGGCGATGTGAAGAAGATCGCCCCGGAGCACAAAGCCCACGGGACTGCTGGGATCTGTGCCTGCAGCGTTGCCTCCCTGCACCGCCACCGGCCCCACACCCCAGGGGCCGCCCCGCAGCCTAACACCCGGAGGCCGGGCCGCAGGATCCGGTGCCTGTGTCCACCTCCGGAAGCTTGAAGGCGCTCCGACACCGGTAACTCTCCACCTTCGCCGCCTTCACGAATGGGTCCTTCAGGTGCCGCGTCAGCCACAGGTGCTCGGTGCCTTGCAGTGCCTCGCCCCGTGTGGAGCCCGTGGCGCTGCAGGGACGCACACACCGGCCTGCAGCACCCTGCCATGGGCGCCGACCCGCTCCCGCCGCCGGAAGTCTATATATATTCTTATTGATTTCAGAGAGGAAGGGAGAGAGAGATAGAAACATCAATGATGAGAGAGAATCATTGATTGGCTGCCTCCCACAGGCCCCCTACTGGGGATCAAGCCCAAAAGCCGGGCATGTGCTCTGACCTGGAATGGAACCATGATCTCCTGGTTCATAGATTGATGCTCAACCACTGAGCCAGCTGGCTGGGCAGTTTGTTTTGTTTTATTACATCAATTAACCCACCTATTATAGGCTAGCAATATTCCAAATTGTGGAGTTCCTACTGGTCTTTCAATTCCTTATCTTCTGATAGCAAACTTTATTGTGATGGCCGAAGTGGTGTTTTAGGTCCAGGCACCAGCAGCTTCTGTTTTCATGCAGGAACCACAGTGCCAGATCCCCACAGCTCATCTCTTCATCTTGGAAGGGACCTTATCAGGTGCCTAACCACAAAGGGATCTCTACCCCTATTTCTGACACTTGCCTCAGTCTACAACAGACATCAAAGATTCCTCAAGGAGGAGGAGATGCTGACATCAGAGGTAGACTGCTATCTGAAGACGTCAACAAGGCCTGTGTACCAATGGAAACTAGTTGTTTGATTGTCTTTACCTGTTTGCTAATGACATTAGTTATTGTAATAGTTATGTTTGTTCTTTGGGCTTTTCAATATAGTCCAACTGTTTATGGTGACTGAAGATGTATAACATAAGTCTTTTTTAGGCTTATGTAAATGTTATAATAGATACCAAATACAGAAAAATGAGACAAAAGGCAAGACTCAGGTTATGATAGTTCACAGATAAAAATGATCCAGAGTGTTTTGTTTTGCAATGAAGACCATAAGACCTGGCTGCCTTCCATTTACCTGCTCTTCCCTTTTTGGGAAAATTCATCTTCAACTCACATCCCATGGTTACAATATTGCCCCATCCCAGTGGTCCACCATTTCAAGAAGACAATGTTGATACTGAGACTTGCTAGGAATGAGCCTTCCTAAATCCTGTGAGACCACATATCTGACCAAAAGGCTGGTCATAAATCAACCTGAAGGATGCATTGATGACCAAATCAGGGAGCTGTGAATAAAGTGATCTGGTCATAAATTCCTAAGTGGGCAGGTCATGGTGGATGCTCTCCCTTGCAAGCCCATAACTTCTTTGGTAAAAGGCTATCTTTGCCCTAAGCAAGCCCTGTCCATTGTTTCTGCACATCTAAGTTAACACACCTTTGAAATGCCTCTTTTCAGACCCCTCCTTCTAATATGTAATCACCCTTTTACACCCTTTCTTCTAAAGTGGACCATCCTCTAGAGAGCACAATCTTAACTATCCTGCAATCCAGTGATTTCCAACTGATTGGACGCAGGAACTTTTAAAACATGCAGTACCTGACTATTTAGTCAAGGGCACTGATCTCTTTTCCCTTAGATTGTCAAATAAAAAAAATGACAACGGTTAATACAACAATAGCCATCTAGTGTAAATAAATCAGAATTATACCTATTTTTTGTCAGATCTGAAAAAATTAGTACTTTTTTGGTGTGCTGCAAAATTTTAGTGATTAGTTTATGAGTGTCATGAGATGAAAATTGCTGCTGTAATCCAATTCGCACTCACCTTCATATAGTCTTCCTTACGCTCCCGCCTTAATTTCAAATGCATAAAAGAAACTGCAAAACTGTTGTTCTCTGGAGCATTTCAGATGTTGCTCCCTGGCATATGTCATCAGTTTGGCTCAAATAAACTCATAAAAATTCTGTTTCTTACATCAACAAGAGGTCATGGAATCTTATGGGATCAGAGAGAGGCCCATAGAGTAGTTGAGTGAAGATAAGGGCCAGGACTTGTGTCCAGCCCAAGTGGAGTAAGTTCTCATAGGAGACTGTGATGGGGACGTGGGCCCGAGTGTGTAAATCAAGTGCTAGCATGCATGGAGCAGGAAAGTGGAGCCTGGGTTTCCCACAGGACTGATTCAATAGCCCCAGACTGCCTAGTTTGGGCTCCTTTTACATGAGAGAGAATAGGCTCTTATCTTGTATAGGCTTGTGATTTGCATTTTCTGTTTATCCAAGTCAGATCCCAGTCAGTATCACCTTCTCAGTCATAGACAACATTTTAGATGGACCTCAGTGTGTACGAATGCCACCCTGAGAACTGCAGGAGGGTTACAGAATGCAGGAGATGGGGTGGGGGAGTGAGCACAGGCTCTGTCAGCACTGGCTGACCCTCCTGAGAGGGCCAAGAAGGGTTCAACATGCCTGCTCACCAGTACAGCCTCACCCATAAGAGAATTTAGAGTCCCTTCCAGAAGAGAAGGGCTTGGTGAGGGTGAAACCCAATTTCCTATCACTTTTGAGAGTTGAAAATTTCAGTTTGGGCACTGGTAGGACAGAGAGAAAGGGAGGGAAAATTGTAACATACATTTGTACATCATATATGATTTCATTACTTCCAGCAATAGTTTGATGAGGTGGATACTAAAGTTTCTGTGAGCAGATCAGAAAACAGCCCAGGGTCCCACAGCTGATAAGGAGTGGATATGAAACACAACCACATACTCTTTAGTCTCTTAATATTGTTTACTATTTTCCTACTACACACAGGGGTTTAACTGTCTGAGTTGGAGGTTGAAAGCATAGGGAGGCGTATCCGGAATGACATTTTGGAGTTTGGAGAGTGTAGGACCCAACAAGACCTGAGTGCACAGACCTGGTCCTGTTGCTGAGACCCAACTAATGTGTCTCCAGGGTTTGGTTTTGATCTAAAAAGTCTAGTATACAGGCATTCTGTCTGGGAAGCTGCTGGGGTCCAACCCCAGCAGGTCCAGGGGTCCCCAAAGGTGTGGACGGAGTCAGCGAAGAAGGAATGACATGGAGACAGCGTTCAGTTGATCAGCAGCCTAGCCAGGATCTCTAGCCAAGTTCTGGTTAGGTTCTCCAGCCAGGTTCTGTCCAGGATCTCCAGCCAAGTTCTGGTTAGCCAGGTTCTGTAGCCATGTTCTCTCACTAGGTTCTCCAGGCAGGTTCTGTTTTTTATTATCTTGTTACATCTGTATTTATACCAGTTGATTTTAATCCTGTCAATTTCTATTCCAAAGGTTAGGGAGTTTCTTATCTCCATTCCAGGGAGTAAAGATTATGTAGCTTAAGGGTGATTGTTCATAGTTAAAGTGATTAATTACCCACCTGGCATTTAGTTAAGGGGTTTTATTCCCTCCCTAACTTCAGGGAAAAATCCCTACCTGGGGAAACAACCTTTCTCGGAGAGGTGACCTTGGTTAAAACACATAGTGCCAAGAAGGGGAGCAAACATATTAAGAACAGTATGCCATATACGCCAGGTCCCTTGAGACAAATGCTGTGCAGATGTTTCTTCCCTGCAGCAACTGTGTCAAGCAGCAAGGATGGACCGGCTTCCGGCAGGAAGCAAAATGAGAAATATCAGATGTGTGACTATCCTGGAGATTCTTTTAAACTGAGTCTCTTCATCAGATGCAGGGCACTCCCAGGCTGATTGTCACTTGAGTAAGAGCCCACTGGCCCCTCTGTGCAGAGCAGCCCAATGAGTGGGTGGGCAGTGCCCTGGACACCCCTGCTGAAATGGGTAGGGTTGCCCTTGTAATATGCTCTGGTGATTGCACCATGTGACTCTGTGCCGCCTTCTTCATCCCTACGAGGGGATCAGGAGACATTTGATTCCAAGCAGCAGAAATCCCAACACAAACTGGCAGAAACTATAAAGAGGACTCATTGGCTCATATAACTGGAAAGTCTCAAAGAAGGCCCAGTTTAGGGCTGGTTTAATCCAGCATCTTTCCAGTGGCATCAAGGGTCTTGTTTCTTCACATCTTTCTAAAAACTGGCTCCCTTTTCTAATTGCTAAATGGCTGCCAGAAATCTCTGGGGCTGCAGGCTTCATCAGTGCAGATTAAAATATATCCATGAATTCCTGGATAGTTCCTTTAAAAAGTGGAGCCTAATTCCCTTCTCCTGGAGTGTGGGAGGGACTTAGTGCCTAGCTTCCTAACAAACAAACAAAAGCGAAAGTGGCAGCGAGTAACTTCAGAGTCTAGGCCACAAAATAGAATGCAGCTTCTTGCTTGCCCCCATCCAGATCACGTGCTCTGGGGGAAGCCAGCTGTCGTGTTGTGAGGACACTCAAGCAGCCCAGGGAGATGCCCATGAGGTCTCCAACCAGTAACCAGGGAGACCTGAGTCCCCTGACAACAGCAGCTGAAAGCAGGGCTGATCTAATCCAGTGAGAGTGGAAGCTGACCCTCAGCTCTGGGCAAACCTCAGGTGACAGCAGCCCCTCACAAGAAAGCCTGAACTAGAGCCACAATGCTATTCCTGGATTCCTGGCCCATAGAAGTTGCAAGGTAACATTTGTTGCTTTAAGCCACTAAGTTTTGGGGCAATTTGTTAAGCAGTAATAGACAACTAACATCTTCAGCCTCATCCAGAGAGAACAATGTGCTTCTAGAAGCTCTTTCAGAAAAGTGAAGAAGCTCCTTACTTGTCCTGGAGCCTTAGGCAAATCCTTCCTCACATCCCATCCTTCAGGTAGTGACTGGCCAGTGAGTGGGATGAGGCCAGTAACTCCTACCTGGGCTACTCTTGGTGGTCAGTGCCCTGCACACATGGGCTGAGGAGGAGGTGTGGAGGCTGGACCGAAACTGGGGCGCTGCCAACAAGAGGACCACAGGTCTTCCAGGCCACACCAATCAGGGCTCTTTCCAGTGAGGAATGTGGAGCCACTTAAAGAAATTGGCTTTAAATCATGAATTTACAAATTTCACCTTGGTTCTGAGATTCTATGAAGAAAAACAAGTTGACCGCTTTTCTTTGTGGAAGCTCATTGCCTTGGTGCTGCCTAAGAAATGGCCTTCCCTGGCTGATGTCATTCTAGGCTCGAGGTCATCAGTGAGGCAAAACAGGCTCCCTCTAACTCTCTTTATCAGAGAGCCCATGCCTGGGAGGGGCAGTGGTCATTCTCCTAGGGAGAACAGCAACCACTCTTGATAAGTGCAAATAATTATTTTATTTTTTTGCTAAGAAAACAGCTGCTTTAAATTTGTATTGGAAGTGGTTCAACACTATTGGAATCCTGGGTCAAGTGGCTGTGCGTAGTGACAATTTTCACTGTCATGGGTGATCTAGTGGCTGATAAACACCACGGAAAAGGTGGGAGGATGTCAGCTTCTCCATGCACATGATGTGTGCGTGTGTGTGTGTGTGTGCATGTGGGATAGCAGCTTTATTGAGATACAATTCACATGCTACACAATTCACCCATTTAAAGTGTACAATTCAATGGTTTTCAGTTTATTTGCAGAGTTGTATAAATATCACTACAATTAATTTTTGAATATTTTCATATTCATCACCCTAAAAAGAACCTCCAAACCCTTTAGATATTATCCCTTCAACGCAAAGCTACTGCCACTCTACTTTCTGTCTATATCCTTTATTTGCCAGCAGGTAAGATTTTGGGGAGAAATAAAAAAGGAGTCATATTGTCCAATGTAAAACATAAGAAATAGTGTAGATTGTTGTTAAGAGATATTCTACATGGCATGTGTGTGCTTTCTGACACACACACTTATCAAGAGGGCTGTAGTTCTGTTGAAACTATATTATGATGGATCCTGTTTTCCGGGAAGGTGGTGGGTTCAGGGAGGGCTGTGTGGGGGATGATCTCCGCTGGCCTGGGTCTGTGGGTGTATGGTGGGAGGGGTTGTAGAAGCAGACCAGAGAACCAGTGTGTGGGCAGGGAGGAGCTGATATCCTGGGTTGGGAGGTGACCTGATTTGTCATGATCTTGGAGTGAGTCCAGAGTAGTCTGACTGCAGTCCTCAGCTCTGGGGGCCCCGGGCTCCTCCTGAGTCAGCCATACTGACCATGACCCAGATCAGTGTCAGCTGGGAAGAGATGACGAAGATTGGGGTTCAAGGTAAAATTCCTTTGTTTCTTCAAGTTCTTCCAAGGCCTGGGGATGAAGGTCTTCTCATCACCTTCACTTCCTCCTCTGGCTTTCCTCTCTGTCATCAGCCAGGCTCCTACTCTGTGGAAGTCACGCAGGCCAGGCTACAGGGAGGAACCAGGCACACTTCTCCAAAAGGCCACTCTTCACTTGGACCCCTGTGGGTCTTTGTGGGTGTATGTGTGTGTGTGTGTGGGGGGGGGGGGGGCGGGGCTCAGGCCTGCTTCTGCTCCTGCTTTGCTCTGGTAACTCGATGTAGGTCTCTGTTCCTTCCTTTCTTTTAAAAAAATATTTTTATTGATTTCAGAGAGGAAGAGAGAGAGGGAAAGAGAGATAGAAACTTCAATGATGAGAGAGAATCATTGATCGGCTGCCTCCTGCACGTTTCCTACTAGGGATCGAGCCCGAAACCCAGGCATGTTCCTGATCAGGAATCGAACCATGACCTTCTGGTTCATGGGTTGACGCTCAACCACTGAGCCACACTAGCCAGGCTCTGCTCCTTTCTTTCTTTTTTTTAAAAGTCTATATTATTGAAAGTATTACATATTTCCCCCATCCCCCCCCATTGACCTATTCTATCCCACCCCTGCCTCCCGCCCCAGGCTCTGCTCCTTTCTTGACCTCAGTCTTCCATCTTTAATGGGAGACCAAAGAAATGATACCTAAGGGCCTTTCTAGGTCTCTCAGCCTGTGTAACCTAGTTCAGCCATCACTTTACAGTTTGCAGGGCATGCCATAGCATTGTCAATGCCCTCATTTAGTGTTCTGGGCCCACTTCTCAGCAACATGGTGAGGGGTCAAGAGCCCAGCTCTGGGAGTAGGTCTACCTGGATTTTTTTTTTCTTAATTAAATCTTTATTGTTCAGATTATTACATTTGTTCCTCTTTTTTCCCCCCATAACTCCCCTCCTCCCAGTTCCCGCCCCGCCCTCCGCCCTCACTCCCCACCCACTGTCCTCATCCATAGGTGCACGATCTTTGTCCAGTCTCTTCCCGCATCTCCCACACCCCTTTCCCCCCCAAGAATAGTCAGTCCATTCCCTTTCTATGTCCCTGATTCTATTATGATCACCAGATTATTTATTCACTTGATTCTTAGATTCACTTGTTGATAGATGCATGTTTGTTGTTCATAATTTGTATCTTTACCCTTTTCTTCTTCTTCCTCTTCTTAAAGGATACCTTTCAGCATTTCATATAATACTGGTTTGGTGGTGATGAACTCCTTTAGCTTTTCCTTATCTGTGAAGCTCTTTATCTGACCTTCAGTTCTGAATGATAGCTTTGCTGGATAAAGTAATCTTGGTTGTAGGTTCTTGGTATTCATCACTTTGAATATTTCTTGCCATTCCCTTCTGGCCTGCAAAGTTTCTGTTGAGAAATCAGCTGACAGTCGTATGGGTACTCCCTTGTAGGTAACTGAGTTTCTTTCTCTTGCTGCTCTTAAGATTCTCTCTTTGTCTTTTGCTCTTGGCATTTTAATTATGATGTGTCTTGGTGTGGTCCTCTTTGGATTCCTTTTGTTTGGGGTTCTCCGTGCTTCCTGGACTTGTAGGTCCATTTCTTTCACCAGGTGGGGGAAGTTTTCTGTCATTATTTCTTCAAATAGGTTTTCAATATCTTTCTCTCTCTCATCTTCTGGCACCCCTATAATTCTGATGTTGGTACGCTTGAAGCTGTCCCAGAGGCTCCTTACACTATCTTCGTATTTTCGGATTCTTTTTTCATTTTGCTTTTCCAGTTGGGTGTTTTTAGCTTCTTCGTATTTCAAATCTTTGCCTTGATTCTTGCGGTCCTCTGGTCTGCTATCGGGAGTCTGTATAATATTCGTTATTTCAGTCCGTGTATGTTTAAATTCTAGTTGGTTCTTTATCATAACATCGAGGGTCTCATTAGATTTGTTGAGGATCTCATTAAGTTTATCAGCGGCTTCTAGACAGTTGTTGAGAGACCTTAAAAGTGTGGTTCTGAACTGAATATCCTCCATTGACAGTTTTGTCCTGTTTCTTTGTCTCCGCATTTTTTATGCTTTCTTGGTGCACCCCCTAGTGGTCTTTGTGTGCAGTCCTCCTGTAGTTAAGCCTTGATTGTTGTAGTTAATACTAGGGGGATTTGACCTCCAGGCCAAGTGGTTGTGAGAATCAGCTGTGTCTGCAGTGGGAAAACTTCTGTCCTTTAGGGAGGTGCTAATCTAGCCTTTGCCTGAGGCTATCTGGCAAATGGTTCTGCGCAGGGCTTGGGCGGGGCGGGTGGGTCACTCGGGCTCGGTATCAACAGGGTGGGCCGGAGAGAGCAGTTATGGCGGCTCTCAGTTCTGTCCCTAGGGGCTCTGCCTCACAGAGTCCCAGCAACCGCTGCAAACCTCGGAGAGAAAGCTGCCTTCGAGTTCTGACTGAAGCCAGACAGTCCTGCTTCTCCCGTTTGAGTCTGGGTCCCTAGAGACTCGCCCAGATCTGGAGCTCAGAATCTGAGACTCTCTCCCGATTGAAAGCACCAACCGCGCCCTCCGCCGCCAGCCCGCTCTGTGTGCACTCCGTACATGAGTATTTCACTTCAGCACTGTGCCTCCTCTGAGTCTGGGTATGATATTCTCTTTCCTCCTAGTTGTAGAGTTTCCACTCAGCCAGCCTTCCTGTGGTTCTGGATGATGTCCGTTCCGTCTTTTAGGTGTGTTTTGATTTGGTTGTTCAAGGCAGCAATCTCCGGCGTTAACCTATGCCGCCATCTTGGTTCTCCTCCTACCTGGATTTGAATACCAACTCTGTCACTGGTTAGTACTGTGACTTCAGGCAAATGCCCCACTTTATTTACATCTTAGTTTCCTCATCTGTAAAACAAGGAAAGTATATGAACTTACTTCACAAGGTATGTGTGAAGATTAAGTAAAATAATGCATATAAAGTGCCCTGCAACATTCCATACAATGCAGACATGGAAATTTAGCGATCTTGCCAAGACACAGTGTGTTAAACAGTTGCTCCTTCTACCATACTGCGCCACCTCTCCTAGGTGCAGAAGTTGAGAAGCAGAATCTCCTTGATGTTCCCAAATCCAGATGCTTGGGAGTGGTCCCAGGCTCTCCTATCTGGCCTCTTACGACCACACCTTAGCCTGGGAGCACATCTCTCTACTACCACCGAGCCCTGGTCTGGTTTGCTCCCAACTGGCAACGTGTTCAAGGGGCTGTGGAGGATTCTGGAGCCTTGCACCAGAAGCCCAGAATGATATAGGGATACAGGTGGCCTGTGGGGTGAGCTTCAGGCAGCTGGACAAGGCTGTCTCCTACTCACTGGGGGCTGCGTTCTTCACTCTTGGAGGGGTGCTATGAGGTGAGAGACACTGCCTAAGGAATTGTTTCCTGTCTTGCAGTCTGTTTCTCCCCTTCCGCATCCCAATCCCTGTTCATCATTTCCTGACATGGTGTTACTCAGGAGGAACTTTCTCTGGAGCCGGTCTCTTTCCTGTCCCCACTGGCCTTGCCACCACTCCTTCGGTCTCCCTCCACCTGGGCTCTGGCTTTGCCTCCTCCTGGCCCCTCCCCTTCCCTCTGCTGCTCTCTCTGCATAGATTCCCTTATTTTGCCCAAAAGAAGGAAAGTAAAAGGTACCCTGGCTCAACCTGTCTGCCCCATCCAGGTACTTCAGGCTCCTTCCCTGCATCACTGTACTCCTCCTAGGGAGGGTCCACACCTTGATTCAGAGTGTGAGGCCTATGTGGAGGGTTCAGAGGACAGTGTTCTCCAACTCCCAGTGGCCCTGTCAGGTAACTCATTTGAAAGAGGTGGATATTCACTCTCAGAGAAGATGGGAACATTTCTCAGGGTCACCAACTAGTATAAGGCAGAGCCACAGCCGTACCCAATAGGTACGGGAGGATTCTGAGCTGTGACCAGGCTCCTTCAGGTTATTGCCTCCCACTCCTTTCTCACATGTTTTCTGGAACTGGTCCTTTACCTGTTGCCTTGGGGAAGCAGGAAACCAGGAGGCTGTGGAGGGTCATTCTTTTTTTTTTTTTTTTAAATATATTTTATTGATTTTTTACAGAGAGGAAGGGAGAGGGATAGAGAGTTAGAAACATCAATGACAGAGTAACATCGATCAGCTGCCTCCTGCACACTCCCCACTGGGGATGTGTCCGCAATCAAGGTATATGCCCTTGATCGGAATCGAACTTGGGACACTTGAGTCTGCAGGCCAACACTCTCTCCACTGAGACAAACCGGCCAGGGCAGTAGGGTCATTCTTAACTTAGGCCAATCGTGCCCTGATCTAGCCCTCTGAAAAGCATCTCAGTATCCAGGACACAAATGCACAGGAAAGAAAAATGCCCACACTGACTGACCTGGACACATGCATTGGCCTTGGTCAGTCTGACAACCTCGCCTGCTCTTCCCTGAAACTCAGGCCTCTTGGCTCTCTCCTGGTTCTCTTCTGCCTTCTTTAAGTGCTTTTTCTTTGTCCCTGAGCAGGGTTCTCATCTCTCAGTTCCACCGTGGGAGCCACCAAGGCTCAACCCTCAAACACCGCTACCTCCCTGTCTGTGGAGTCTGGAATCCTTCCAGCCTCCCTTGATTCATGGCTTTCTTGCCATCTCCCCACACTGTACCACTGAGGGCAAGGCCAGTGTGTCCCTAGGGCCTCCCCTCTCTGCCATCACCTATCCCAGTGCCTGGAACAAAGGTGTGGAATGCTGTAGGTGTAGGAATAAATATATGCACCTGTCCCATGGTTGTTACCTCAATTGGGCTGGCCCCACCTACCCATCCAAGTTAACCTCTGAATTTCAGAATTTTGAACTTGAAAGAATAAGGCACAGATAACCTCCCTCACAGAATGTGATGCAACTTTTCCAAGAGATACTTCAGGAACATTTAATAATAAATGAAAAATGCTTATGATAATTAAAGTAAAAAATGCAGCAGCACACAAAATTGTGTGAACATGATGACCATAGCTGTGGGCTCAGAACACCTGGAGGGCTTCTGGATCAACATGATGAGGTTTGCTCTCCAGATTCATTGAACCAAGAAGGATCTGGGCCTGGGGACATCAGCCATAGTGAGACA
Source organism: Myotis nattereri (assembly GCF_964212035.1). Classification (NCBI taxonomy): domain Eukaryota; kingdom Metazoa; phylum Chordata; class Mammalia; order Chiroptera; family Vespertilionidae; genus Myotis; species Myotis nattereri. The sequence continues at coordinate 110,658,619 of NC_138075.1, forward strand.
AATGAGAGGCCCTGCACTGAAAATGTAGAAGAGTCTTCTTTAGGAAAACGATCAGCTTAACTGAAGTCACATAGCTATTGACACTGGTGATCTGTCAGAGTCTTACTTCATGGCCCTTCCCGAAAGCCACAGCTGGACAAACCCCACTGACATGCTCCAAACTGGCCAGGCTTTTGGGTCTCAACTCTTAAATTTGGAGTTCAGACAGGACTCCTAATGGACTGCCCAAAATCAGTAGATATTTGAGGAAACTTACAAAAGACAGAGACCAAAACAAACAGAAAATAAGACTCAGAGGAAACAGGGACGGAAGAACCAAGATAGCGGTATAGGTAAATGCCAGTGCTCACCGCCTCCCACACCACATCAAAATTACAACTAAAATACAGAACAACCGTCATTCAGAACCACCTGAAAGCTGGCTGAATGCAAGTCCTACAACTAAAGAAGTAAAGAAGAAAGCACATTGAGACTGGTATGGGGGGCAGAGGTGCAAGCCGGGCTGGTCCAGCACCCACGTGTGCAGCTTTTTTTTTTTTTCAAATCCTCACCAAAGGACATTTTTTCCATTGATTTTTAGAGAGAGTGGAAGGGAGAGGGAGAGACAGAAACACTGATGTGAGAGAGACACATCGATTGGTTGCCTCCCACATGCCCCCAACCAGGGCTGGGAGCTTACAATCGAGGTACGATTCCCTTGACTGGAATCGAACCCAGGACCCTTTAGTCTGCTGGCCGACACTCTATCCACTGAGGTAAACCAGCTAGAGCTACGCCAGTTTTTTAATTGGGAGGGAGATCATTCCTGCAAAGGCCACCTATGAGGATCAAGGGGTCCCAGCCTCACAGCAGACCCCATAGCCCAGGGTTCCAGAGCTGGGAAGAGAAGTTCCTGTAAAAATCAGCAGGAATTGTGGCTGAGTGACACGGAGGTTGCTGGAGACTCAGTTGTTCCTTTTAAAGGGCCAGTGCACAAACGTACTTGGACTCGATACCTCTGAGCTTCCGCACAAGCAGCTCTGGGGGACCCAGACACAAAGGGGGGGATTTTGGACTGTCTGGAATTGGGGCAGGAACCCAGGGGTGGCTTTCTCCCAGAAAGGGTTGCTCTCAAGGTCACTGTTCTTGTGCTGGAACCTCCCCTGTAGCAGGGCTGATTGGCAGCCATAGCTGAGTCTCAATCAGCCTGGAGACCCCTCCCCATCCAGTTTGCAGCCCTGCCCAAGCTGTTTGCAGCAGATCTTCCATATGAATGGCCTGTCCTGGCTCAGGCTTCAGACTTTTCTAAAATCTCTCAAATAACCTGCAGCTTGTGACAGCTTGCCCCAAACCGATCAATAAAAGGCCCAAGACTCTGCACAAGCACCAGCCTGCCTTGCTTTACATCTGGGCCTTGTCTTCTGCATAGCAGCTCTCCCACTGTAGTTGCAGCTGGTCATCACAGCCAATTTGGTCTGGGGGTCAACTCCTCCCAGAGATGCCAACAGCAATCAAGGCTCAACTACAAGACTATGCACACAGCTCACACAGGGGTGCACATAGAGTGCCCATCTCAGGTGACTAGAGAGATTGAGCCACCGGGCCCTACAGGACACCTACTATACAAGGCCACTCTTACCAATTTCAGCAGACGTGGTAGCTCAACCTAATACATAGAAACAAACACAGGGAAGCAGCCAAAATGCAGAGACAAAGAAACATGTCACAAATGAAAGAAATGGAAGAAAGCAAACTACTGGATATAGAGTTCAAAGCCATGGTTGTAAGGTTACTCAAGGATCTTCATGAGAGCTTCAAGGGAGTTAGTGAGACTTTCAAGGATTTTAGTGAGAATTTTAATGACATGAAAAAGAACCAGTCAGAAATTAAGCATATATTAACTGAAATAAAGAATAATTTACAGGGATTCAATAGTAGAGTAGAGGATTTTGAGAATCAGGTCAATGATTTGGAATATGAGGAAGCAAAAATCACCCAATCAGAACAGCAAAAAGAAAAAAGAATCCAAAAATATGAAGATAGTGTAAGGAGCCTCTGGTACAATTTCAAGTATACCAACATTCACATTATGTAGGTGCCAGAAGGAGATGAGAGAGAGGAGAGAAAGAGAGAGCAAGAAATTGAAAACCTATTTGAAGAAATAATGACAGAAAACTTCTCCTACCTGGTAAAAGAAATAGACTTACAAGTCCAGGAAGTGCAGAGAGTCCCAAACAAGAGGAACCCAATGAGGCCCACAGCAAGACACATCATAATTAAAATGCCAAGGGCAAAAGACAAAGAAAGAATCTTAAGAGCAGTAAGAGAAAAGCAATTAGTTACCTACAAGGCAGTGCCCATACAACTGTCAGCTGATTTCTCAACAGAAACTTTGCAGTCCAGAAGGAAGTGGCAAGAAATATTCAAAGTGATGAATAGCAAGGACCTACAACCAATATCACTCTACCCAGCAAAGCTATCATTTAGAATGAGGGTCAGATAAAGACAAAGAAAAAAAAGCTAAAGGAGTTCATCACCAACAAACCAGTATTATATGAAGTGTCGAAGAGTATTATTTAGATGAAGAAGAGATAGAAAAAAATGTGATTAATAAAATGGCAACAAATACATATCTCTCAACAATTAAATATAAAAATCAAAATAAACATATAAGAAATCTAATGAACAAAATAAACTGATGAATAAAACAGAATCAGAAGCATGGAAGTGTGGAACAGACTGACAAATCTCAAAGGAAAGAGGGGAGCAGGGCTGGAAGAGATTAACCAAAGATCTTACCTATGGACACAGACAGTAGGGTGGTAAAGGGTAAAGGCATGGGTGGGGCAGGAACCAGGTGGAGGGGGGCAATGGGAGGAAAAGGAGGACATCTGTAATACTCTCAACAATAAAGATTAAAAAGAAAGAAAGAAAGAGGAAACGGACAATACAGAGGTCAAAGAAAACTGGAAAAATAATCTCCAAACCAACAACAACTAGAAAACAACCCTATGATTTATATCTTCAGGGAATTTTGAGAAGCTATCATGTCTATATCCTGTCTCTACCCAGATACAGGAAAAGTCCCTAGGAAATAAAAACAAAAAAGATAGTGGAAATAAAAACTGCAACAGAGGGACTGGAAGCTGAAAAGACAAATGTAATATGGGAAAGAAAAGAAAGAGTAAATGAAAGATAAATCCAGGAAGTTCACATATAAATAATTGGAGTTCCAGAAAAGATAAATGGAAAGGAGAAATTTTTTTTCTTTTCTTTTTTAATTAAATCTTTATTGTTCAGATTATTACAGTTGTTCCTCTTTTTTCCCCCCATAGCTCCCCTCCACCCGGTTCCCACCACCCCCCTCCGCCCTCACCGCCCCCCCTCCACTGTCGTCATCCATAGGTGCACCATTTTTGTCCAGTCTGTTCCTGCATCTCCCAAACCCCTTTCTCCTCCAAGAAGAGTCAGTCCACTCCCTTTCTATGCCCCTGATTCTATTATAATCACCAGTTTATTCTGTTCATCAGATTATTTATTCACTTGATTTTTCGATTCACTTGTTGATAGATGTGCATTTGTTGTTCATAATTTGTATCTTTACCTTCTTCTTCATCTTCTTAAAGGATACCTTTCAGCATTTCATATAATACTGGTTTGGTGGTGATGAAGTCCTTTAGCTTTTCCTTTTCTGTGAAGCTCTTTATCTGACCTTCAATTTTGAATGATAGCTTTGCTGGATAAAGTAATCTTGGTTGTGGGTTCTTGGTATTCATCACTTTGAATATTTCTTGCCGCTCCCTTCTGGCCTGCAAAGTTTCTGTTGAGAAATCAGCTGACAGTCGTATGGGTGCTCCCTTGTAGGTAACTGACTTTTTTTCTCTTGCTGCTTTTAAGATTCTCTCTTTGTCTTTTGCTCTTGGCATTTTAATGATGATGTGTCTTGGTGTGGTCCTCTTTGGATTCCTTTTGTTTGGGGTTCTCTGCGCTTCCTGGACTTGTAAGTCTATTTCTTTCACCAGGTAGGGGAAGTTTTCTGTCATTATTTCTTCAAAGAGGTTTTCAATATCTTGCTCTCTCTCTTCTTCTGGCACCCCTATAATTCTGATGTTGGTATGCTTGAAGCTGTCCCAGAGGCTCCTTACACTGTCTTCGTATTTTTGGATTCTTTTTTCATTTTGCTTTTCGGGTTGGGTGTTTTTGCTTCTTCGTATTTCAAATCTTTGACTTTGATTCTTGCAATGCTCTGGTCTGCTGTCAGGAGTCTGTATAATATTCTTTATTTCAGTCAGTGTATGCTTAATTTCTAGTTGGTCCTTTATCACAACATTGAGGGTCTCACTAAATTTCTTGAGGATCTCATTAAGTTTATCAGCGGTTTCTAGAAAATTCTTGAAAAACCTTAAAAGTGTGGTTTTGAACTCTATATCCAGTAGTCTGCTTTCCTCCATTTCTTTCATTTGTGTCCTGTTTCTTTGTCTCAGCAATTTTTATGCTTTGCTGTGTCGATAGAGTGGCTTTCTGTGCTAGGTGTCCTATAGGGCCCAGTGGCTCAGCCTCCCCAATTACTTGAGGTAGACACTCTTGGTGCACCCCCTTGTGGGCTTTGTGCACAGTCTTGTTGTAGTTAAGCCTTGATTGTTGTAGGTATCACTGGGAGGAATTGACCTCCAGGCCAATTGGCTGTGAGAATCAGGTGTGTCTACGGTGGGAGAACTTCTGTGCTGAAGACACCCTTATGGGGCAAGACTTGCTTCAGTGGGGCTTTTGTGCTCACTGAGTCTCCCCCCTGAGTGTGTCCCTTATGGATCTGAGGAGTTGTAATCTGGATGGTCCCACTATGACCACTGGGTACACTGGCTCTTGGATCTAAGGAGATGCTAATCTAGCCTCTTCCTGAGGCTACCCAGCAGAAGCCAGCTGTAAAGCAATGCAAGTTGCCCTGGGGCCTTGGGCCAGCTGCAGTTGGTTAAGTAATTTTCGGATTACAAAGGGCCGGGGCTTTCATATGCAAAATCCTCCGTGCACGGCTGGGCTGGGCGGGGCCCCAGGGGATCAACAAGGCTGGCTGAGTGGAAATTCTACAACTACAAGGAAAGAGAAAAGCATACTGAGACTCAGAGGAGGCGCAGTACTGAAGTAAAATACTAAGGTGCGGAGTGCATGCAGAGCGGGCTGGCTGATGCCAGACAGTCCCGTTTCTCCTGTATGAGTCTGGGTCCCCAGAGACTCGCCCGGAACTGGAGCTCAGAGCTTGAGACTCCCTCCCGATTGAAAAAGACAATCGTGTCCTCAGCCGTCAGCCCTCTCCACATGCACCTCCTTACCTTTGTATTTTACTTCCGCACTGCACCTCCTCTGAGTCTCGGTATGCTTTTCTCTTTCCTTGTAGTTGTAGAATTTCCACTCAGCCAGCCTTCCTGTGGTTCTGGATGATGTCCATTCTGTCTTTTAGTTGTATTTTTGAAGTGGTTGTGCGAGGCAGCAATCTTCGGTGTTTACCTATGCTGCCATCTTGGTTTCTCCTCACTAGATTTCTTGAGGGTCTCACTACATTTATTGGCGGTCTCACCAGTCTTTTTGAGGGTCTTACTAAATTTATCGGTGGTTTCAAGAAAGTTCTTGAAAAACTTAAAAGTGTGGTTTTGAACTCTATATCCAGTCGTTTCCTTTCCTCCATTTCTGTCATTTGTGACCTGTTTCTTTGTCTCTGCATTTTTTATGCTTCCCTGTGTTGATAGAGTGGCTTTGTTTGGGGTTTGGAGGGGCCCAAATGGCGCCCATCTGTGAAGCAATGCAAGCTGCTGTGGGGCCTTGGGCCTTCTCTTGGAAGTTCTGGGTCTGTCTGGCCCAGCTGCAGTTTGTTAGGTAATTTTCAGATTGCAAAGGGCCAGGGCATTCATACCAAAAGCCTCTGCTGAAGCTTTGGATGGGGCGGGGTTTCAGGGAATCAACAGGGCAGAGCAAGCAGCTATGGCTGATCCTCAGCCCTGCCCTAAGGGGCCCTGCATCTCAGTGTCCCAGTAATCGCTGCAAGCACCTTTGAGAGAAAGCCTCCCTCGAGTTCCGTGTTCTGCCCGCTGACAGACAGTCCAGTTTCTCCCTGAATGAGTCTGGGTCCCCAGAGACTCACCGGGAACTGGAGTTCAGAGCAGTCAGGGGCTTGTGACTCCCTCCCGATTCAAAAAGACAGCCACGTCCTCAGTTGCCAGCCCTTGCTGCGTGTGCCTCTGTACCTCTGCACTCCACCTCTGCAGCTCCTCTGAGTCTCAGTGTGCTTTTTTCTTTCCTTCTAGTTGTAGAATTTCCACTCAGCCAGCCTTCCTGTGGTTCTGGATGATGTCCGTTTTGTCTTTAGTTGTATTTTTGAATTTGTTGTGGGAGGCAGCAATTTCCAGTGTTTACCTATGCCGACATCTCTGAACTCCAGTTCTGACATCTTGGTTTCCTGTCGGAAGGGAGAAATTTTAAAGTAAGTTATACAAGAAAATGTCCAGGAATTTCCAGAAATTTGAGGACATGAGTTTATAGGTTAAAAGGACTTACCAAGTATCCAGCCCAAGGACTGATGTGGCAATTATGCATTGTGAAATTCGAAGCAGGCAAAGTAAAGAGGAGATTCTAAGAGTGACTGGAGGGAATAAAAAGGAACAATGCAAGGTTTCAGGGATCAGAATGGTGTGGACTTCTCAACAGCAGCTCCAGGAAATGGAAGACAATGTAGCGATGATTTCACACATTATTTTAAAAAATGGAAATTATTTCCAACCTAGAATTCTATATACAGCTAATGGCTCAGTCAAGTGTGAAGGCAGAATAAAGACATTGTCAGGTAAGCAAGGTCTCAAAATTTCACTTTTCATGTACACTTTCTAAGGAAGGTACTGAAAACAGGAGAGACATGGGATCCAGGAAACAGGAATGAGAAAAAGGAAATTTCCAAGATGAGGGTGACTATGAGCATGGACTGGGGAAAGTGAATGGGCAGAAGTTCCCAGAAATAGAGAGGAATAGGAACCTGATTGTTTTGAGGAGATGTTTTCATTCCCCTCTGGGAAGTGGCACCAAGAGTAGGGAGGGTTAGAGCAGACAGTTAATATTTTTCCTTATAAGCTTAGTAGTGCTTGATGGTCGGTTTTATATGTCAATTTAGGTAGGCTATGGTCCTCAGTTATTCCAACACTTATCTGTGTTGCTGTGAAGGCACTTTTTAGATGTGATTAATGTGCATAATCAGTTGACTTTAAGTAAAGATTATCCTAGACAGTCTGGGTGGGCCTGATTCAATCAGCTGAAAGGACTTAACTGCAGAACTGAGCTTTCCCTGAAGGAGAAGAAATTCCAGGTGTGGACTGCAGCTTCACCGCGTGCCTGAGAACCCAGCCTGCCCTTCCTGACCACCTGACCTATGGGTTTCAGACTTGCCCAGCCAGCCCCCTGATTGTATAAGCCAATTCCTTGAAACAGCTCATACTAGGACTACTTCTCTGGTTGAACCTGGACTTATACAAGTGCTATTTGGATTAAAAAAATTTTTTTTTGACAGTGTATTTATTGAAGCTGGGGATGGTGAAACTAAGAAGGGCCTAGGATAGAAGAAACAACAGGAGAGAGACTAGGCAGGACTGCTGTTAGCTCACTGGAGAGTCAGAGAAAAGGGGGCCTGGACGATAGGTTCAGGGGGTTAGCCCAGGATGAGCTGCCGCTGCTCATTGCTCCCTTTGTTGAAAGTCTCGTAGGGACTCTTAGAGTTCAGGAGATGCCTGTAGGGGAAGAAGAGGGGGAAGGGAAAGCCCAGAGCATGCTCCCAGAAGGGAGAGAACTCAAGTACTATTTAGATTTTTAAAACATCTAGTGTTTGGATAAAGCTGTGATAGGCAGTTAGACAGACATGAGCAGAGCAAGGACCATGCCAGGTACAGAGGGTCACCAGGGTGGAAAGCCCTGGGTGCCTAGCAAAGGACAATTGTAGGGTGGCACCTGGCCCCCAGGATGACCTTTCTTCCCCTTGCATATCGCTGGTCACGTGTGGTTTGGACCATCTGGCCTTTCCTCCCTAGAGACAACATCTAGGTCTCAGTTGTATTTTAGCTCCAGGCTCAGAAAAGCAGAAAAACCAGAGAAGTGACCCCATGGCTGACCTCAGGACCAGCTGCATTGGATAATGACCCCCTGCACTGGCACCAACTAATCAATCAGCGGAGACCTAGACCCTAAAAGGACACCTGGAAAACTGTTGAGATCTTCCCCTGGGACCTCCGCTAAACCCTCCACCCTTAAAACCCTTAGGATGGAGGACTCAGTGCCTTCTCCCTCTTGGGAGCACAACCCTTTCCCTTACCCCTCCCTGAGCGCCCCCTATCAGGTGTTACTATTACCTTCCTCACTCCCAAGCTCCAAAGGCCCTTCCTTTACCTCTATAACTTGTTACCTAAGCCCATTTCTTCTATAAATTACTTCTTCCACCTCTGTGATTTTATAAATAAACTAGAGACCCAGTGCACAAAAATTTGTGCACTTGGGAGGGGGATCCCTCAGCCTGCCCTGTGCCCTCTCACAGTCTTGGACCCCTTGGGGGATGACCATCTGCTGGTTGAGGCCTGCTCCCCAAGGGATTGGGCCTAAGCTGGCAATCAGACATCCCTCTGGCAGCCTGGCAGCCCTTGGGGGATGTCCACTTGCCAGCAGGGAGCAGACTTAAGCTGCAGTTGGATATCCTTAGCGCTGCTGAGGAGGCAGGAGAGGCTCCCACCACCACTGCTGTACTGGCAGCCATCAGCCTGGCTGTGGCTGAGCAGAGCTCCTCCATGTGTTACTCACTGACCACCAGAGGGCAGCTCCTGCATTGAGCGTCTGCCCCCTGGTGGTCAGTGTGTGTCATAGTGACCAGTCATTCCCAGTCTTTCTGCTGTTAGGATCAGTTTGCATATTACCCTTTTACTATATAGGATAGAGGCCTGGTGCATGGGTGGGGGCCGGCTGGTTTGCCCTGAATGGTGTCCCGGATCAGGGTGGGGGTCTTGGTTGGGTGCCTGGCCAGCCTGGGTGAGGGGCTGATGGCTGTTGTCAGGCTGCCCGCACCCCCTTCAGGGTGGGGGTCCCCACTGGGGTGCCTGGCCAGCCTGGATGAGGGGCTGAGGGCTGTTTTCAGGCAGGCCAAGCCTGCAACTGAAGCTCCCAGTCTCTCCTTTTTTTCTTTCTTTTTTTTATTCTGGGATTTATTTACTTTCTGTAATTGAAACTTTGTTGCGGCTCCAGCTCTGAGGCTGGCTGGCTGAAAGCAGGTACCTGGGGATTGTTTAGCTTCTATAATTGCAACATTGTTGCTTAGAGTGCAGCTCAGAGCCCAGCCGGGGCAGGCGGGGAACCTTGGCTTCCTCCATCGCTGGGGCAACCAAGCCTCATGTTCTCTTCAGCTGCCTGGCTGTTGGCCACCATCTTGGTTGGCAGTTAATTTGCATATCACCCTGATTAGCCAATGGGAAGTGTAGTGGAGGTATGGTTAATTACCATGTTTGTCTATTATTAGATAGGACAAGAGGCCCAGCGTGCAAAATCACGAGAGACCCAGACCTGCTGCGCCAGTGGAACCCAGACTCCCGCTGAGCTGTGAGACCCATCAATGCACTTCCTGGTGACTGGTTGTTTGGTTGTGACAACATTACAGTGCCACAGCCACTGGCTTTTTATAATATAGATGTTCTTGTATAGTTTGAGTCTTGGCTCTGAATTCTTTCTTAGCCAGAACTCAAGCACCAAGGTTGCTGAACCCAGGTCTGGTCTGACCCAAGGGTCTAACACCTTGGTGCCATTCCTGCCACCCACAACAAAACTATACATTGTACTAAAAAATAAATAAAATTTCAACCAATCAGAAAATAAAAGAAGAAAACAGAAAATAGTCTGGCTGGCATGGCTAAGTGGTTGAGCATCAACCTATGAACCAGGAAGTCATGGTTTGATTCCTGGTCAGGGCACATGCCTGGGTTTCGGCTTCCATCCCCAGTGGGGGGGCGTCGGAGGCAGTAGATCAATGATTCTCATCATTCATGTTTCTATCTCTCCCTCTCCCTTCCTCTCTGAAAACAAACAAACAAAAACAAAAATCAAAACAACCAACCAGAAAAGAATAAATTAGAAAAGGACTAAAAGAAAATATATGAGAATATTTTTAACAGGGTTAATATTTATCTCAGGGTGGTGGGGCCACAGGTATGACAACGGCAGTTTCCATAATAAACTTTTTTGCCCCACTGTTTCCATCAAATAACCACCTTGTCATGAGATTTTCTCTCTGGTTCCTGGAATGTACCTTTAATGAATTAAAGCTTATGGGGTATAATTTAAAAAGACTGATAAAATGACCCAACTTAGCTGCATTAATTTAGATGCAAGCAATATTTGAAGTGTAAGAGTGTGATGGACTTTTAGCAATATAATTAGCTGTTTACTGTACACAACAATATAAATGGAGCCATGGAACCAGAGCTGCCATCCCAGAAGAACTATACCAAACCTTGGAATGTTAAAAACAAGGCAAAATAACCTTTGTTCTGGGCCTAGGATGACATTATGTCCCAAAGAACTGTTTGCAAAGATAAGAGAGCAGTTGACCACTGGACTGATGACTACTGGACTGAGAATTAACAACATTGTTTAGAATTAACATCACTATGTTATCTGCACCAATACAAATGCCTTCTTTCTGTTGACGTAATTGTGACCCTCCCTTCTCAAATGTACTCATTACCTGTTTCCTAATCAGAACACTGTTTGGCCTTAGCTATTCTTATTGATCTCTTACTCTGAAAGGTCTTTTATTTTTAGATTAACATTACTTTTGTATCATTCAGAGTTCTTAGTTATCAAGAACAGAATTAATTTCAGCTAATATTTTCAGGGAAAGGATTTATCAAGGAATATTATGCATGTTCCACAAAATCTCTAGGAGGGTAAGATAATCAGGCTTATGGAGCATAATGTAAAAATAGATTATTTTAAAGTTATGTATGTCAGGCCCAGGCTGGTGTGGCTCAGTTGGTTGGTGTGTGGTCCTGTACACTAAAAGGTCGGGAGTTTGATTCCCAGTCAGGGCACATACCTAGGTTGTTGGTTCAGTTACTGGTTGGGGCACACACAAGAGGCAAACAATCAGCTTCTCTCTCTCTCTCTCTCTCTCTCTCTCTCTCTCTGGAAAAAAAAAAAAATCAGCCTATGAACCAGGAGATCACGGTTCGATTCTAGGTCAGGACATATGCCTGGGTTTTGGACTCGATCCCCAGTATGGGATGTGCAAGAGGCAGCCGATCAATGATTCTCATCATTGATGTTTGTATCCCTCTCTCCTTCTCCCTTCCTCTCTGAAATCAATAAAAATATATTTAAAAAAATCATGTGTCAGGAATATTGCCCAAATTACAGCTAGGGCTGCTTTGGTGGCCACTTATTGGCCCCCACACGCCTGACATGCTGCAGCTGGCCCAGGCTAGAGGTCTCTTGCCACCACATGTTCCAGGCAGGGTTTCACATGGGGCCTGCTTGCTCATCTCAACCAAAATGTCACTAGAGGGTATCTGATTGGGGGAGCCCAAGTTATCTGCCTGATTTCCAGTTGCAAGGGATTCTGGGCAGTGAGTTCGAAAAGTATTTGTTAGAAAAAGATGATTTTTCTTTTTTGCATTTTTACTGCAGTAACTTGTATTTCATAAAATGCAAATAACACGTTTATATTCAGGTGAATTTTTACATATGTACACATACAGACCAAGAGAAAACATTTCTAGCACCCCAGGAAGTTCTCTCATGTCTTCTCCCAGGCAACCCCTCACGAGAGAACCACTTCTAACACCATAAATTCATTTGCCGATTTTTTTTTTTTCCAGTTCAAACTCATTTCCTTTTTATTAAAATTCAAGTTACCATTACATGGTTTGGTACTCAATAAAGGAAAACTTGTTCAAATAAGGTAGTATGTTATCATCAGTATTTCCAGGTGATTGTTTACACTCAAGTAGTAGTATCAGTAAATCCTTGGGAATCCTATCGATGGGGTTTATACTTTGTCAAGGCCCAGTTCCTCTGGAGTGGAGATTCCCAGTTCATTTAAAGTTGGTCTAAGTTCCTGGATGACATAAGGGTAGATTTCCTTATGCGGTCCTGCTTTGTCCTTAACAACCTCTAGGATGCGAACAGCACTAGCAAAATCATTTAACCGTCTGCATGCCCGCAAAGCAGCATCAACGATTTTGGGTTCTGGAACCAGATCATAGCCAACAAGCGTGTTCATCCCTTTACGCAATGCCCAGGCATCAATATCTGGCTTGTTGAAGTATGTCACCCAGCGAGCATCAAATTCCTCATCTGTCTCATGTGACCCATGGGAGTAGCAGCGAACTGACTGGATACCCGCGGCGGGGCCGGGGGCCGGTGCGGGGTGCAGGAGGCCTCGAGAGCTGGCTCGGGAGGCTGCGGCCGCTGCTACAGCGCAGCGGCGGAGAGCGGCACCCAGCATAACGGCGATGGCGGCGCGCGGGCTGAAGCTGAAGAGAAGCCGCCTGCGAGCTCACCGGCCGTTCCGGAGCTCCCGGGGCCGGACTGACGCACCGACGCACAGTGGGCGGAGCACGAGACCCCACCCACTGCGGCGCTGCGCCTCGGCCGGAGGGAGCCGCACGCAGCGGGGCGGGCGGGCTACGGCGGCGGGTTGTGGACAAACTGGGCGCTGGGTCCCGCCGCCGCCATCATGAAGCGAAGATCCATTTGCCGATTCTTGAACTTCGTCAGAATGGAATCCAACATGTCAACATGGAAACATCCAAACCTGTAGAGAATTTTATAAATATTTATTTGAGCCAAACAGAGGATATACCTGGAAGCAAGATCTCCACAGACTGAGAAAAATGCTTCTCAGAATGACAGTTTACAGCAGGGGTCCTCAAACTACAGCCCATGGGCCACATGCAAATACAAATATTGTACTTGTTCCCGTTTTGTTTTTTTTACTTCAAAATAAGATATGTGCAGTGTGCATAGGAATTTGTTCATAGTTTTTTTTTAAACTATAGTCCGGCCCTCCTACGGTCTGAGGGACCTGTTTAAAAAGTTTGAGGACCCCTGGTTTACAGCTTCTTTTATGCATTTGGAATTAAGGAGGGAATGTAAGGAAGATTACATGGAGGTGGGAGAAAGCAAGGTGGAATTGGATTATTGGATATATGGGTGCTGTCCTCTGAATAGAGGCATTTCAAAGGTGTGCTAACCTAGATGCACAGAAACAAAGAACAGTGCTTGTTTAAGGCAAAGCTAGAACTTTTTAAAGAAGTTATAGGCTTGGGGTGAGATTAGCCACCAAGACCTGCCCAGTTAAGAACTTCAGGTCAGATCACCCTGTGAGGTTACTTCCATAGAACCCCCTTTTTTCATTCACAACCAGTATTTACTCTTTTGTGTCTGGCTTCTTTCACTCAGCATTCAAGACTCAGGAGATTGTAATTTGTTTGTCCTTTTCCTCAGTGTTCTGCAATGAACAAATAAGACTAATTTAATTTACTTTTGTAGTTAGTAGTTAGTATCTTTAAAAATAATAATAGCAATACCTGCCAATTATAACATCTTCAGAAAACAGTATTTTTTTCTTTTTGCAAGCAGAGAAAGTAGAACTTTAAAAATCAGGGAACTAGCTATAATAATAAAAGTGTAATATGTAAATTGACTGAATGACCAAACAGCAGATCAACTGTCTGGACAACCTTCCAGAAGACCTTCTGCGAAGTCAGGGCTGCAGCTGCTGTGGCTGAGGGATCGAGGCAGCCGGCAGGCGCTGGGGCTGCGAAGGCCTACTCTTGCACAAATTTTGTACATCAGGCCTCTAGTAGAAAAATAATTTAAATAAAGCAAAATCAAGGAACTATACAAAAACAGTTTATAATCATATATATATATATATAATGGGGGTCACAGTAAGATGTATGCTGCCCCAAGGCTGCAAGGTGCCTCCAGCCTCCTCTCAGGCCCCGATTATTGTTCCCAAGCCCCAGCTGTTGGCAGGTCCTGATGGGTGTCTTCCAGTAGCTGGGCCCACTGCAGGGTCAGCAGGAGGCCCCAGCAGAGGAAAAGCACAAACCTGCACCTTTTCCAGGGCCCGCTGTGGCTGGCACTGAGGACAGAGACAGAGGGTCTTCTTGTGCTTGGGGGAGCCTCTTTGGCTGCAGAAATTCCAGACTGAGTCTTGGTACCCCACTCTGGGAGGGGCCGTGTGCAGGCAGGAGCCAACCAGAGGAGGAAGAAGGCAGGCCACTGCTTTGTCAGCTTCTCCCTTAACCTTGAGCTGGCGGATATAAGCTGGGCCCCGGGGCCAGAGTTCCTTGTCAGGCCTTGCTGCAGTAGGAGCAGGAGCAGTGGCAGTCTGGCGACAGCATGCTGGTGAGGGGGCTTCCTCTGCGCTCAGTCCTGGTCAAAGGCTGCCAGCCCCTTCTGAGTGCCCCACAGGAGGGACCAGGGAATCCCAGGATGCCCACTGGAGAGGGAGCCCGGATCTCCACTCGCATGCCTCGCCCTTTCAGTGAGATCCCCTCCCCGGGTGACAATGGCTGGCTAAACCTATACCATTTCTGGAGGGAGAAGGGCTCACAGAATTTACACTATCACCAAGTCCAGAACTTCCAGAAGTATGGCCCCATCTACAGGTAAGCCTGGTAGAGGGAGGGGCTGGTGGGACAGGCAGGGAGAGGGGCCTGGGCAGCCTTGCTGTGCTCCCCCTCCCCAAATTGCTTGCCCATTGCAGGCTCCCGTCTACCTTCTGACTTTGTTTCTCCCATGCCTGGCGATGGTGGCAGGAGAATGGATAAGGCTCCCAGACTGTGGGTTCAATTCCCAGACTCAGCCTTTGAAACTTTGTGGGGTGGGTGGGGGATGGTAAGAGAACAAGCCCCGGTTAACTGGTTAACTGCCCTCTACATCCATTATCCCCAGGACCCTGTAGAAGGTACGTTTTCCATACCCATTGTCAGAAGGGACTAAAGCTCAGAGAGGTTAGGGTTTTTAGTCACCCAGCTGGATCCCTGTCCTGTTGGGGTGCTGGGCTCACCCCTCAGCCCTGTGCGTCTCTGGAGCAGCTGATTTTGTCCCTTCCACTTGGCCTGGCTAGGCCCGCCTTCCCCAAGCATCTGTCTTGCTTCCTACCTGGAGGAAGGGACTTTGGTCTTTTGGCCTCAGCACTGCCACTCCCAGGGGGTGGGGGTGAGGGGGAGCAGGTATCTGAGGGCTGCCGCTGGGGGCAGGCCTTGCTTGTTCTGGTTTAGCAGTTTCTAAGGTGGGTCATCTTTAGGCCAAGCCTGGGTTCTTTTCTGAGAGCATAGTTGAGGAGGATGGGAGGTGGTGGAGGTGACTGTTGGGAAGGGAGGGAACATCAGGAGGGACAGTGCCTTTTACTTTCAGTGATAGGGGAAGAGCATCCTAGGGCATGCTGCTGGCTGGCTGGGTGGGGGTGGGAGGGCAGGCTTGTTTGTGTAGGGGTCCAGCTGCCCACTCAACTGGGCCACTTCCTCCCTCTCCCACAATCCATTTTGAAGTCTACAGTGCCTTTCTCACAGCAGGTTGGAGGCCGGGAGGCCCTAGGCTGAGTGTCAGGTTTGGGAGAAAGTTGTTCCTGAGCCTGTCGATCTCTCTCCTAGGCCCGTCAGTGCCTCTCCCCCAACCTCCCTTCAGAGTGATCCCTCGCTATCCCCTGCTTCCTGTGCCCCAGTAGAACTTTTTACCAAGCCCCTTTCTGTTTTCTGAGTCACTTTTACCTGAGCCTTGAAGCATTTCCTTTACGTTGGCGTTATAATCCCCATTTCACTGTTGGGAAGACTGTGGCCCAGGGAGCAGAGTCTTGCCAACATCACAGAGCTCACCAGGGCAAAGCCAGTGCTGGAGCTGCCGCTGCCTGATTCCAGGGCAGTGCCACCTTGCTATTCACACATACAGCCTGGCACAGTGAACTTCTGAATAAATGTGAGGAATTTAAAATACTACTTTGGTAGATTTTTCCTTTTTGTTATTTTTTAAATTGAATTTATTGGGGTGACATTGCTTAATAAATTATATAGGTTTCAGGGGTACAATTGTATTGTGTGTTCACCACCCCAAGTCAAGTCTCCTTCCATCACCATTTATTACCCCTTTCCCCTCTTCTATCCGCCCCCCCCCATAGGTTTTTTCTTAATACAAAGGCTGTTCTAGTTTATATTTATAGAACAATTTGGAAAATATAAACAAGCACAAATGAAAAATTGAAATCAGATACAATCTCAATTTTGATACTATGTATGTGCCATTAGAAATGTAAACGTTATATACGCTGTTTGGTGTTGTCCCACAGAAATATATCAAAGACTTCGCTCCTCTTTTCTCTTTTCCATATAGTTTAGAAAGACAGCATTGTAGCCCATAGTATGAATAAGCCACACTTTTTTAGCCAGTTCTTCAAAGTGGACTCTGGGATTTTTGCTGTTACACAGATGCCGTGATGAACCTCCTCATCCATTAGGCATCACTGTCCCCTGTGAGGTCATTGCCTTGGGCTAGATTCCCAGAAGCAGAATTGATAATAATACTAGCAGTTCAAGGACTTTGCTGAGCCAGGGTGGGGCTATGGAGCTAGTGGTGTGAAGACAAATGGTAGTTGGAAAAACACTGAGGGGATTTTCTGGGAGACTTGGGAAGGCAGGTCCAGGGTTTATAGGTCAGCGGTTAAAGCTGAATTCTCTCCCTCTCCCCTCTCCTCCCCACCCTGTCCTCCTCCCACTATTTTCATCACTGCAGGGAGGGAGGAGGGGCAGAGAGGAGGTAGGAAGGGAGGGAGAGAGAACTCAGCTTGTACCTGTACTAGTATGTATTTCTAATATTTTGCCTTAAATATATCTTGAATTAACTTTATTATGCAAAAGGCAGATACCCTGCTCCCCGCCCCCCCCCCCCCCAAAAGGCAGACACACTCATACCACACACACAAAGGACAGAAGCAAGTGACAAGTGTAATTTTGACAGAAGCAAGTGACAAGTGTAATTTTCTGCGGTTTTGAGAGAAGTTAACTTTAAAAGCAGGCAGGCAGGGCAGGGATTCAGTGGGACACAAAGGCAGGTGGGACATAGGCGGGGGCAGACATGCAGTTTGAGCAGCCTAGTCACAGGAACCAACCAAGCAGGAATAACACAATGTTTCTGGACTCAAAGCAGGAAGCATGGGAAACTAGGGAGAGCCTGCAGCAACAGAGAAAGTTCAGATCTGTTGCTGGGCAAGAACAATGAGGGAACCAATCAGGTGGTAACACAGGTGGACATAGAGCATTTCAGATCTTGCTTCCCTGCAGTTGTCCTCAAATCTTCTAAAATTTCCCACGGGTTTAGACATTTCTTATGTCAACAATCTGTACCTGTGTCAGTGTTTATTTTTATTTTATTTTTTAAATCCTCACCTGAGGATATTTTCCTATTGGTTTTAGAGAGAGTGGAAGAGAGAGGGAAAGACAGAGAGAAATATCGATGTGAGAAACACATCGATTGGTGCCTCCTGCACTCGCCCTGACAGGGCCCAGGCCGGGGAGGAGTCTGCAACCAAGGTACGTGCCCTTGGCAGGAATCGAACCCAGGACCCTTCGGTTTGCAGGCTGACGCTCTATTCACTGAGCGAAACCAGCTAGGGATGTTTGTGTTCTGTGTTTTTTTAAAAAATTTTATTTATATTGATTGTAGAGAGAGAGAGGAAGAGAGAGAGAGAGAGAGAGAGAGAGAGAGAGAGAGAGAGAGAAACATCAATTTGTTGTTCCACTTATTTATGCACTCATTGGTTGATTCTTGTATGTGCCCTGATGGGAATCAAACCTGTAACCTTGCGTGTTAGGATGATGCTCTAACCAACTGAGCTACCTGGCCAGGGCCAGTGTTGTTTTAATAGAGACAAAGTGCGTTGCCAAGCCTATGATTGACTAGCCCTACACGGAGTCATTCCAGTACAGGGTCACGCCAGTGGTGACATGAGGGTTCCGTGTTTCTGAGCTATGCAGCGGTGAGGGAGTGATGAGGGTCTGAACACTCAGGAAGAATAAGCATGGAAGGAACTTGAAATGAGGACTTGATGGTCCATGGAAGGTGGGTGGGGGCGAGACTGGTCCTGGAGGACATGCTGTGGCATGACAGCAGCCAATGGATAATGTGAGGAGCATAAAACTGTCACTTAGAGAATGCCTAACAGGAGCCATCTCACTCTCTCGCAGCCCTGTGAGAAAGGTGCTGTATTCATCTCCATTTTATAAAAGAGGAGACAGAGACTCAGGGGGGATGAGAGACAGAGAACCCTGTGGAAATGGGATCCGCTTCCAGGGCCCTCTGCTCTGCACTCTCAGCCATGATGTGGTTGCAGATGCGCCAAGCTCCTGCCTGATTGCACAGGGTCTTCCAGGCTCTCCTCGGATCCTTACGCCATAGCCCTTCTCCTTCCCTCCAGGGAGAAGCTTGGCAACATGGAGTCCGTGTTCATCATTGACCCTGAAGATGTGGCCCTTCTCTTTAAGTTTGAGGGTTCCACCCCAGAACGGTATTGCATCCCGCCCTGGGTTGCCTATCACCAGCATTACCAGAGACCCATCGGGGTCCTGTTCAAGTGAGTCTGGAGACAGAAGCTGGGGAGAGGGGCAGAGGCCATGCTTGCTCTGCGCTGTCTGGCTGGGAACTCTAGGCACATCCCTGTCATCTTCCTGCCTCCATAAAGCAGATGGTAGTGATACTGAACTGCTGTGCCAGCCATCAGGGAAATGGTCAGGCTGAAGATCTGAATGCGTAATTAAAGACCTTGCAAAGTTCTCATTTATTAGTCCATGCATTAAGTCCCATCTTCTTGAGAACCTACTATGTGCCAGACTTTGTGCCAGGCTCTGGGCGTTCAGTGACATGTAAGGCAGGGCTCTGCCACGGTGAGTCCCTCACAGTCTAAGAGGGCAGCGAAACAGGACAAACCGGTGTATTTAGTGTAGTGGGCACCGTTTTCCACCAAATTCCTCATCACAGATTTAAAATGTGACCATCTCAAACGTTGGTGAGGATGTGGAGCACTAGAACTCTCCCAGATTGCTGGTGGGATGAAACCTGGTGCCAGCACTTAGAAGATGATTGGCCGTGGCCTGCAATTGAGTGCACACAACCCTGCGATGCAGCAGTCCTGCTCTCTGGGGTATGCTCTGAAGAACATCCCTGAGGGGAAGGTAGCAGGGTGTTGGCAGCAATGTCATTCATAAGCACAAAACCCAGGAAACCACCTGAATGCCCAACAGGAGTATACATTAGTGAGTGGTGGCATATGCCACTCATATGAACAAACTCAGTGACCCCCAACAGTACAGATGATGCTGAGACAGATAAAATTTTGTTAAAAAAGCAAATCCCCCAAGGCATGACAAGAAAGCATGTTTGAGAATTATATGTAGATCATGTAAAACTATACACAAAAGCAAGGGAGTCAGGTTAGTGGTCCCCTTGGTTGGGGAGGACCAGGTGGACACATATCAATTACTGTGATGTTCCTTGTTTTCTGATTGGGTGGTGAGTTTATAAACCGTTCTTATAAACAAACAAAGTCTCCAAACTAGAAAGAGGGCTTTGGGTGGATCTATTTTCAAGAGTGGGCCATAAGCTAAAGCTTATCACTAACCCTATTCTGGGCATGTGACAGTCCCCACCAACGTGAATAAAGGGACATGCTAGGGTGCAGCGGAGAGGTTGATCAATTATGTCTGTGCGGGGATCAGAGAGGATGACATACAAGGGCCCTTAAATGGCAGGAGGTGAGTGAGCAACAGCCAGGGGGAAGGGGAAGTGATGGGAAAGGCATACCTGTAGCTGAGGCAAAGACTAGGGCACTGAAAGAGACATAAAGGCTCCAAGATGCCCAGTTCCTGGCTCGCAGCAGCAGCAGCAGCAGCAGCAGCAGTGGGGCGGGGGGTCAGGTTTTGTTTTCCTTCATTCACTCTCTTCCTGTCTCTTCCTTAAGGCCCAACAGAAACAGGGAGCTGAGGGTGTTGGGAGGAGTGAAGGCTGGCGGACATGAGTGCTGGACTCTGAGCTGTGGCTTGGCCTCCTGTGCGCGCCAAGCCTGGGGTTTGTGGCCATGAGGGCCCAAAGGGCCTGTGTTTCCACAGGAAGTCAGGAGCCTGGAAGAAAGACCGACTGGCCCTGAACCAGGAGGTGATGACTCCAGATGCCATGAAGAACTTCATCCCCCTGCTGGACACGGTGTCCCAGGACTTCATTAGCATCCTGCACAGGCGCATCAAGCAGCAGGGCTCTGGAAAGTTCTCAGGGGACATCAGTGATGACCTGTTTCGTTTTGCTTTTGAGTGTAAGGGGGTGGGAGAACCCAGCGTCCCACCTTGAGACCCAGCCCGCATAGACCCTGAAGAAGTGGTGGGATTGGTTTGTGGGATGGGCTACTGAAAACATTCCCTGCCATTAGTTACCCAGGGCGTGCTCTACACTCTTACCTAGCATTCATACTATGGGGGCAAGGGTCTTCAAAATGTAGGTCCCCATTGTCACTATCCCCTAAAAGACAGAGTATGGCTCAGCCCTGCATTCTGCAAATCTCTCTCTCTTGGGTCATAGACCTTTGAGGTCTGGGAGGGGAAGGGAGGACTGGGTGGTTAATCTGAATTGGTTATTCAAGAAGGTGTAGCAGTTATTCAGATGGGGTAAAGAGGTTGGGCAGCCTGGACAGAGGGAACAGCACATACAAAGGCACTGTGGCATGATGGGGGTCACGTGATCACTGCAGGAGATCTGGGATGCCCAGACTTTGGTATAAAATCAGCATTCAAATTCCTGACCCCACAGGTGGGAAAAACTTGGGGTTGTTGTGACTTCTTAAGTCTAGCCAGAGTGAGTCCTGGATAGCCAATTACTAGGGCTTTATGTCTTCTAGTCTTCCATCTGGCCTGTTTCAGGAGGTATTTCGCCAATTTGGTCAATTACAGCTAAGGAGTCTCTCTTCCTAGAGAAAAGCCGAGAGGCTGCTTGGGGTGCTGGTGGAAGGGGGGGGGGGTGGAACTGTTTCATCCCAGCATGGGCCCACCCCCAGCTCTGCTGGAGACTGCTTCCCACCCAAGTGATCTCTTTTCAGGGTCTTCTGCTTGCTCCCCTGAGTGGTTGTCAGAAGGGCAGTTTTCCTCAGCCCTGAAATTTCAGCCCCATAAGCCTTAGGTTTCTGTTTCTTTACTGAAGGAGACTGAGGTCAGGTCAGGAGATCCTATGCGTTGGCAGGAGCAGGTTGGTGGGGGTTCCTGGGAGCGGGGGCTCCTCAGCTTGTGCCTCTCCCTGCAGCCATCACCAACGTCATATTTGGGGAACGTTTGGGGATGTTGGAGGAGATTGTGGACCCCGAGGCTCAGCGGTTCATTGATGCTGTTTACCAGATGTTTCAAACCAGTGTCCCCATGCTCATGCTTCCTCCAGGCCTGTTTCGCCTGTTCAGGACCAAGACATGGCGTGACCATGTGGCTGCATGGGACGTGATTTTCAGTAAAGGTGAGAATTCCTCTGGCTATACCCTGTGCAACTCAGTCTGGGAGCCAGGAGCCCCTTGTCTACCTCAGGGGGTGGGGAACCCAGGCTCACGTGGACACACACACACACACACACATAGCTGGAAGCCCCAAGTCTCGGCCTGCTTCTTTGCCCCAGTTACGTCAATGGACACTGACTTGCCATGTGGGCAGGGATGGGTATCAGGGAGGTCCTATAAGCCCTGGGATTGGTGAGTTGAAGGCCAGCTGTTGGGAATGATCAGACTTTTATGGAGAAAAAAGATCTAAGATGTCCATCATGTTCTTCTAAAGAGCGCATGATACCCAACATGGGTTAAGGCCAGTGTTTTAGACCCGGCTACCCTTGGAGATAGACTGGGACTTGGGTGAGAGAGATTAATAAAGTAGGTGGAGAAGGCTGATTGGAGTATGGTGATGATGGGAGACCTGGAGTCAAATCCCTCCTCTGTTCCTGACACCCATCTAACACTGGGCAAGTCACTACCCTCTGTGGGCTTCTGTTTCCTTACCTGTAAAATGGTGATAATATCACTCCATAGGACTATGGTTAAGAATTAAACAAAGAAACAGATAGGAAGGGCTTAGCAGATAGTATGTGCTGAGTAAAATGCAGCCAGAAAGTGCAGCACTCCAGAATCTCCAAGCCCTTAGCCCATCCCTCTCACCAAGGGTCCATCCCTTCACTCCTGCCTGTAGAGAGCCTCACTCTTTTTCCCCCTCCTGCCCACCCACAGCTGAAAAATACACCCAGAACTTTTACTTGGACTTGAGACAGAAAAGAGACTTCAATAATTACCCGGGTGTCCTCTACAGCCTCCTGGGAAATAACAAGCTGCTCTTCGAGGACGTCAAGGCCAACATTACAGAGATGTTGGCAGGGGGCGTGGACACGGTGAGGTGATCGTAGGGCGTTCTGTCCCTTCCTGTGTCCCTGTGTCCCTCCTCCACCAGTTTGCATCATTCAAACCCCTGCCCATGTGGAGTGGATCTCCTCTTGACTCTATTTCCTAAATAATCACCTCTTAGGAGGCTGAGGTCAAGTCATCCCTTGAGGCTGATCCAACATTTTTTTAACCTATGAGAAGGGGTAACTAGGCATAGGTGGTGAGCTCTTCAGTCACAGGTGGGGGACACCGCTCACTGGATTCAGAAAGGCAGGCAGGACCTCAGAAAAGCTGGGAGCCAGTGGAATTAGCCCTGGGCTCTGCCTTCTAGGGCCCTTTTGTTGTCTTCCATTCTCCCTCACATATTAGTTTGTTAGGGCTGCCACACAAAGTACCACACACAGGATGGCTTAAACCACAGACATGTACTTTTCTCACAGTTCTAGAACTGGAAGTCCAAGATCAAGGTGTCAGCAGGGTTGGTTTCTTCTGAGGCCCCTCTTCTCCCTTAGGTCTTCACACAGTCATCCCTCTGTGTGTGTCAGTGTCTTGATCTCCTCTTCTTATAAGGACACCAGTCCTATTAGATTAGGGTCCACCCCAGTGATCTCATTTTACCTTATTACCTCTTTAAACACCTTGCCTCCAAATACAGTCACATTGCGAGGTATTGGGGGTTAGGACTTCAACAAATGAATGTGGGGGAACACAATTCAGCCCATGACAAGGATGACCACCATACCATAGTCATAAAGCTGGATGAGTAGGCCTGGATCAGGTACTGACAATGCTGAGAAGAGGCCCTGCAGGATGGGAAGAAGGCCCCTTAGAGGAGCTAAAATTCAACTTGTATCTTGAAGGCTGTTGCCAGGAGGAGGGAGGGAAAAAATAACATTTCGGGAAGAAATATGTGTCAAGTCCCCTGGGTGAATAACTATTTTCTAGGCATCTTAGGAAGACTTTCAGTCCCTGTGACAGGCTGCAGATGGAGCCTTTGAGTTTATTTTATTTAAAAAAAAATATATATATATATATTTATTGATTTCAGAGAGGAAGGGAGAGGGAGAAATAGAAACATCAATGATGAGAGAGAATCATTGATGGGCTGCTTCCTGCAGGCCTCCTACTGGGGATCGAGCCCACAGCCTGGGCATGTGCCCTTGACTGGAATCAAACCTGGGGCCCTTCAGTCCGCAGGCTGACGCTCTATCCACTGGGTCAAACTGGCCAGGGCTGAGTTTATTTTAAATCAGCAGTTCTCAACCTGTGGGTCATGACCCCTTTTGGGGTCAAACGACCCTTTTACAGGGGTCGCCTAAGACCATCGGAAAACACCTATATAATCACTATGCTTTAATTATGTTCAATTTGTAACAATGAAATTGGGGGTCACCACAACATGAGGAACTGTATTAAAGGGTCTCTGCATTAGGAAGGTTGAGAACCACTGTTTTAAATCTAGTTCTAGTCAGTTATGTAGAAGGGATCTCTAAAAAGTGCGTACCTGCACCAAAGCAGCTATTATTGTTAGGTAATGTTTATTGAGCATGCAGTATATGGCAGACAGGGCCTAAGCTTGTCATATGTATTAATTCATTTAGTGCTCACAAACTAAATTATGAGGTATATCACTATTATCCCCCTTTTCAGATGAGGAAACTGGAGCACAGAGCAGTTAACTTAGTTGACTATCTGAACAAGCAAGTATTTCCTGAGTAGCCACCCTGTCCAGCTTTGGAAATAGTGAGACAAATACACAGATTTGATTTGAGCCGTAAAGGAGTACAGGCTGGCTTCCATGGCTGGGAAGGGAATTCTAGGAAGAGGAAACAGCTGGAGGAAGATTTCTGGGCTTAGGAGCTGCGTGTAGCTCAGTGGAGCTGGAGTATTAGGTGCATGTTGGAGAGAGGTGGTGGCGAGGCTGGGAGCAGGTGTTGGGGGCCCTGTATTTGATCTGGGGATCTGGGCTTGATCTGGAGAGTCAGACAAGGATTTCCAACTGGGAAGTGACTGGATGGCATGCTTTCATGATTGCTTCTGCTGGGAGGAAGGAGAATGTTCCGACTTTTTGGACAAAAATATGATTCTTGGTAAGATATGTGCAACAACCCATGCCCTAACCTTAGGAGGGAGGGCTGCACCAGCCTGGGGTCCCACACAAAGGTATGTGGGCCTGTGGGGCTTGATGAGGGCCACTCATACCTCCAGGGACCAACTAACGGTCATGACTCTGACTAATAATGAGATTAGCAGGTTCATCTCAGTATACACCGTATGCTAATTGCAACACGGATAGGAACCAGGGTGGTGGTTCTGGCTTCATGATCTGAACCTTCTTTCCCACGTCACTACTATAGGTAAATGCTAAAGTCTGTGGAAGTTCTACTGGGGAGACAGCTGCTTGTTTAACAGGCGTTTCAAAAGGAATGGCAGTTAGTCAAGGGAGAACTGTTACAGGGGGTCTTTGGCCTGGAAGGGCTCCGGAGTCCTTTGGAAGAAGGCATTGGTTATGTGGGTGCCCTCTACTGGCTGGGGAGGTGGTAGGCTCTGGTGACATGAGGGATGAAGGTAGGGACAAGTGTTACCCCAAACATTCCTTCCTGCCTGGGCTGGAGAAAGCCTCTGGGACATTTGCCTTTTGAATTGGATTTTGCTTTTGTAGATGATGGTCTCTGGATACTGGGACAAGGGTGGGAAGATGTTCTTGGAAATGAAAATTTAGCACGGGTCTAGGTGCCTCATGAGTGACAGGCCCTCCTGGTCTTCTGCACCTCGACACTCCCTCCCAGACGTCCATGACACTGCAGTGGCACTTGTACGAGATGGCACGCAGCCTGAGAGTGCAGGAGATGCTGCGGGAGGAGGTCCTGGCTGCCCGGCACCAGGCCGGGGAAGACATGAGCAGGATGCTGCAGTTGGTCCCGCTTCTAAAAGCTAGCATCAAGGAGACACTGAGGCAAGCCCACACCCACCCATGCCTGCCTCCACCCCAATCCCGGGTGGGGTCAGCATGTTGCCTGGGGACCGGTGGAGATCGGTAGCAGGAAGTGAGAAGTCTGGGGAGACAGCTGGGAATGGGGAGGAGGAAATAGAGTCCTGGTCTTGCCTCCTGATTCCCCAGGGGTGCTGCCACTGGGCCTGAGATGCATGCTGGGTGTGGGCTTTGTCCTGGCCTCGGGGCATTAGCTTCTGAATGCCTTCCTCTGCAGACTCCACCCCATCTCTGTGACTCTGCAGAGATACCTCCCAAACGACTTGGTTCTTCAAGATTACATGATTCCTGCCAAGGTAGGTATAGCAGGGCTGCAGGACCTGCCAGTCAGACAGGAGGTTGGGGGCTGACTGCAATTGCCTACAGATGGGGGCTTCTGCCTGTGTTGCTGGAGCTGGCTGGTGGGTCCTTGGCAGCAGCAAAGTGTTAAGGGCAGAGGTGGTAGGCATAGTGGGTGATCCCTGGAATGTTGCTGGAGCCCAGAGTTAGGAGGGCAACACCATGGATCACCTGGGTGTCAGGGGGCCTTCTGGTGCTGAGAAAAGGGCAGGACAATCCCTTGGGCCATCCCTGGCCTACTGGCTTCAGTCATGTTCCTTTGATGGGTGAAGCTCAGGGAGAAGTGGGGTCTTGTTCAAGGTC
The DNA here is from genome assembly GCF_964212035.1 of Myotis nattereri. Classification (NCBI taxonomy): domain Eukaryota; kingdom Metazoa; phylum Chordata; class Mammalia; order Chiroptera; family Vespertilionidae; genus Myotis; species Myotis nattereri. The sequence goes on from NC_138075.1 coordinate 110,684,688, forward strand.
ACCCAGTGGGCAGTGTCTTCTGGACAGCTGGGCAGCTGGGCTGGGGAGTGGGAGAGGGGAAGCTGGGTTATGCTCCCAGCTGTGAGGAGGTGAGGCCTACTTAGGCATCTGTTCACCTTGTCCCCAGACATTGGTGCAGGTGGCCGTCTATGCCATGGGTCAAGATCCCACCTTCTTCCTCAATCCGGGCAAATTTGACCCCACCCGATGGCTGGGTAAAAACAAGGACCTCATCCACTTCCGGAACCTGGGCTTTGGCTGGGGTATTCGGCAGTGTGTGGGTCGTCGGATCGCCGAGCTTGAGATGACCCTCTTCCTTATCCATGTGAGTCTAGCCTGGGGACCTCTGGGCACCCTGGGCTGGCTTTGGCCTTAATGAAAGCACCAACCCTCCTACTCCCATCTCTGTTCAGAGCCCTCCCCCACAATTCCCTGCTGCCTCCTCTTTTGGGCTAATACGCTTGTCACCCATTGGTGCCCCTGGCCATCTGTCCCCCCATGGTGGTGATGGGATGGGAGTGGGGTGGGATAAGGTTTTTTAGAAACTAAAGTGAAAGTCTAAATCAAGGGGGCAGCACAAGTGGTATGTTCTCAGGTTAAGTAGGAGCTGGTGTGGACCCCTTGGAGCTCCCCAAATCACACTCAGCAGGCACTGCCTACAGGTGAATGAATCTGGCCCAGGGGAGATGGACCCTCCCCACCTGTCCACTAAGCCCATCACCCCTCTTTCTCAGATTCTGGAGAATTTCAGAGTTGAAATCCAGCATCTCAATGACGTGGGCACAACATTCAACCTCATCCTGATGCCCAACCAGCCCATCTTCTTCACCTTCCGGCCCTTCACCCAGGACCCGCCCAAGGCTTGACTGAGAGAGTGGTGTGAAAGGAAGGCCGAAGTGTGGGGCGGGGGCCCATGGAAGTGTCTGCATCCTCAGCTCCTGGTTCCCCACCCCTGCTCCTTTCTACCCCAACTCAGTGGAGGCACTTCTCTTTCACCCACCTTTCCCCCTCTTCCCCCACTCCATGAAGGCAATAAAGGGCTGAACTATGTGAAGTGTTTTCATTTCCATCTGGCCACTAAGGTATCACTCCTGTGGAGATGCTCTCTGATGGATCAACAGTTGGATCTGAGCACAAATGGGCAGCCACACCTGAAGCCATTTCTGCTGGGATCCACCTACCTACAGGTCAGGAGCCAGCAGGATCAAGCCTCCTGCTGCCTGGGGCTGAGAGCAGATGGAGGGCTATTGCTACTGTGCCCAGGCCAGCAGGCAGAGGGACAGAGGACCTGACGGAGCTCTGCTGAGAGAACAGGGCATCCTGAGAGGTGTGGGCCAATCTTGGCTTCTGGGGCAGGCTCACCTATCAGAGGTGAGTACTGATTGAGCTGAGTACTGATGGCTCGTGCAGTGCTCTGCTTGGCTGAATTTTGGGTAGGAGTTCCAGGTGGGTCATGAAGACTTCCTGCCAAGGTCCAGCCAGAGTCTTGGGCATGACCAGGGCTGAGACCTGTGAGTGAGGGGCTGGTATGAGGTGACTGACCCTGGGGACGGAAGGCCAGTATACTTCCTCTGCCCCACCTGACCCTTCTCTGGGCTTCCCAGGCCTCAAATTCCTGCTCTAGGGGGACTTGCCCACTTTTCTAAGCTCTGGGCAGTAGGCAGGGAGACTTCATCAGAATCTTTGGTCCATTATTTGAACTGGTCCCAATTTTGGGCCCCCTCACCCCTTCTGAGTTCCATAACTCTGACCTGAACCAGGTGCCCGATCCTTCCTGGTCCTTGACTACCCAAGTCTAAGTCCTGCTAGTAGACAGGGGAGCTAGTCCTGCTTGGGATAGCAGCCCAGTTAGCTTGAAGCCTTTTACCAGGATCTGTAGGTTCTGAGTCCACTGTTGGAGCCTTTCTGCTTTTCCCCATCACAATACTCTTTCTTGTCTCTCTCCTTCCTTTCTCTTCTCCTGGCTTGAGTCATTTTTTGACTCAGAAATGTTATAGCTGGAAAGGGTCTTACCATCAGAGAGGTCAAGCTGTGCATGGGATGGATGGGGAAAATGAAGCCTAGAGAGGTTGCTTGAGTGACCCAAGGTCACATTGCATGCTTGTAGTGAGAACCCAGGGCTCCTTTCTGGGGAGGACTCCCTCCTTTAGTCCCATCTGCTTTCCTGTCCCTGGCTACATTGATGGGGCATGTCACACTATTAATACTGATTGCCACAGGCAGACTTCAAGTGTCTCCCTTCCCAAGAAACAGGTAAACTAAACTTGAAGGGATTTTAGTTATGGTAGATGTTTGGGGGCAGGTGGAAATTCCACCCTCCCTCACATCTCCTAACAGAGTTGGTCTCTGGCGGTCTCACTTCTTCCAGAAGCCTGGAAGGAGCTTGTTTCCTTGGCTCCACTGTTGGAGCCTTTCTGCTTTGGAAGGACTTTTCTCCCCACCCTCCTGGGTCCACTCTAGCCTTCAGCTCTCTAAAGATGGGAGGCAGGAGACTATTTCACTGCAGCTGAGGGCCTAGGCCCAGAATGGGGTCTGGGAGGAGGAATCTGGGCACCTCCAGCCTGCCCTGCTCCAGGAAAGAGGCAAATGCTCACCGACTTACAGCATTTAATAAAGTCATTTTGAGGATGTGGTCAAAAACCCCAGCACACAGTGAGGGAGCTGCTCCAGTTCTCAGGTCTGTTGGGACTCAGGTCTGCTGGGAGTTTGAGGGCTTGATGAACTTTGTCTCTGAGCTGGGCATTAAGGGGTCCAGTTTTGAGGGTCGCCCATAGTCCTTGGCATGGGTTGAGGAGTTCTGCATTGTGCAAAGCAAGATGAAGTTAGTTTGCCCTTGCCTCAAGGAGCATGGGGCCCATTCAAATGCAGCTTGCCAGCAAGCCATGTCTTAGAGGGCCATGATTTCCCAAAGATTTCCAAACTCATTTAACCATAGCAGGTTGTATCCAGTTTCTCCGGGAGCCCAGCAGGTGAATTTGCAAAGGAATCCCTATGTTCCCTGTCAGTCCCCCCATCTTCTTCAGACCTGGCCAGGAGCCTTGAATTGAGCTGAGTACTGATGGCTCAAGAGCAGGAGCAATCGCGTTTTGCTCTGGGGGCTGGGTGGCCCAGGCTGAGCTTGAGGGACAGTCGTGAGTAGGTCTGTTTGTTTTTAGGAAACTGCAATGTTTCTGGCAACATGTTCCTATCCCTGGCAGGTCTGCAGCATTGCAGTTGCCCAAGAAGGGTGTGCTCATGGGACAGTCTTAGGCACTATGGAGTTGGGTGATGACCATGTGTGCTTTGCTCATGAGTAAATTCAGTCCTAAAGTACAGCCAGCCCCAGAGCATTCCAGGAGTGCTTGTGTACATACTTCATCCACAGCTCTCTCCCTTTTGATTCTCACCATCACCATGGGGAAGGGGGTAGTTCTGACAAGGTTTTCTATTCCCCTTAGACAGGTGAGGAACTGAGACAAGGCCAGGGCTTCTTCTGTTGGTAATAGAGTAGAAGCTGAGCTTAGGTCCTCTGAATTCCAGCTAGGGAGCTGGCTCCCCTGGACAGTTTTTTTCATGGCCCAGTGACTCCAGGTAGAAGTTGCCAGCTCTACTGCCCGAACCCCAGGGAGCTCTTCCAGAGGGATCACTCACAGGCAGGTCTGCGATGATGGAGTTTGAAGGGTGACCCAAGCCGTTCTCTTGCTCTTGCAACTGCGTGGCCAAGTCCTGCTTCTCTCGTCCCCAGCGTCGAGCTGAGTCCTCTAACTGCCACCATGGGAAGGACAGATGGGGAACCTCTAGGTAGCAGGGCCCATCCCTGAGATCTGAGACAACCAGAGCTTGAGCCTATTCTCTGGGCAGAAAGCAAAACCCTGGGCAATCTGAGCTTGCTGCTTCCCCAAGAGACCGTGGGTGGCAGGGCTGGGTACAGAGGGGCCTGTACAGTCTGGCTAAGACACAGATGATCTTCTTTGAGTTCCAACATCATCCTGAACCCTGACTCTGAGTCCACACTGATCCTTGGCTCTGATCATAGGTTGAGCCTGACCCTGCTCACATACTGAGCTACAACCCTGGTCATGGGCCAAGTGGTGAGCCTGCCCAGTCTGACCAACTCCTTTGCCTCACCTACCTGGCTTTCCAGGGATAGGATCCGGTTCTGAGCTTGTTCCAGCTTGGCCAGGAGGTTAAGCTTGTCCGAAGGGTTGGTAAGAAGATCCTGTGGCCAAAGCAGAAACTCACACATGGCCCCAGCTGAGGCCCAAATCAGCTCTCTGATGCAGAGCCTCAGACAAGGGTTACAGCCTCTTCCTGAAGTTCAGACCTGATATGGCATGTGTTTTTTTCACAGATCTTCTTCCCACAGATTTTGGGTATATGGCTTTTGCACATCATCATCATCATCATCATCATCATCATCATCATTATTACTAGAGGCCCGGTGCATGAAATTTGTGCACTGGTGGGAAGGGGGCAGGGTCCCTCAGCCCAGCCTGTGGCCTCTCGCAGTCCAGGACCCCCTGGGAATCGGGCCTACACTGGCACTCAGACATCTCTTTCGCAGTCTAGGCTCTTGCAGCCCAGAAATCCTCGCTCCTTACTGCCTGTCTGCCCCCAGAAGTAGGAGAGGCTCATGCGAGCCCTGAGCCTGGCTTCTGGCTTCTGGCTGGGGGAAGTGGGGCGGGGGGTGGGGGGGTGGGGGGGAGTGCTGTTCACTCACCAGAAGCTAGGGTCACTGCTCCTTAGCACTGACCCTGCCCTCATCTCCCCCGCCCCCTCTCCCCACTGGTGGAGGGGGCGATCTGGGGTTGGGCTGGCCAGGGGAGGTTGAGGTGCTGCAGTTGCACCCCATCCGGCCTCTACGGAGGCTCTGGGACTGTGCTGCCCCTTGTCCCCCCCACCCCTGCGTCTGAGGAAGGTGTGGCGCCAGGGCCACCATGGCTGGCCTGGCGGCGCAGGCTTGCTGGCCCCACCCCCTGCCCACTGGTGGTTCTGGAAGGTAATCCAGAAGGACGTCTGGAAGGTTGGTTGGCCTAATTAGCATATTATGCTTTTATTATTATAGATTATTTATTATTTTTAATCATCACCTGAGGATATTTTTTATCGATTTTAGAGAGAGGACAGGGAGAGAGAGGGGGGGGGGGGGGAGAGAGAGAGAGAGAGAGAGAGAGAGAGAGAGAGAGAGAGAGAGAGAAAGAGAGAGACATCGATTGATTGCTTCCATTACACACCCTGACTGGAGATCGATCGAACCCACAACCTAGAAATGTGGCCTGACTGGGAATGAGTGCACGGAATGATACACCAACCAACTGAGCCACATTGACCAGGGCTGCACATCAATTTTTAAATGTAAAATGCATGAGGGAGTGCCCATTGGTGCATAGACTGGAATCTTGAACTGGGAGTTTTTGTGGAGTGAAGAATCTGTGAAACAAGGGCTGCACTGTCCCCAGCACTTTCCCTAGATGTCCATGCTTCAGGAATGCTTTCAAACAGAACTCTCCTCCTGTAATTCAAATGGCTGGTCTTTGGGTTTACGTAAAGCAGGGCCCCTATAGCAGCCTCAAATGTGGAGGGGGGCCAGGGCATGTCTGGAGCCTGGGCACCCACCTGTGCAGGCAGGGTTTCTGTGCACTTGGAGGGGCCTGGGCCGTCTGTCTCTCAAAGCCTCTCTGCCAGGTCTCCTGCTCCCAACTCCACAGGGGGTAGGGGAAAAGGACTCTCCAAGGCTATACCAGTCCCAGGAAGTGCTTCAGACTGGAGTTTCTGAGAGGTCTGTGTGGAGTTCAAGAGCAGGCCAGCCAGGTGGCAAAAGGAGTCAGAGGTCAAGGGCCAGTTAGGGGCTTGCTTTCTCCCAGGAAGCTAGGTAAGGGTCAAGGTGAAGCTTTCAGACCCATGTGTGTCCCCCAAGGAGAAAGAGCAAGACTTGAGGGCTGGCACTCCAGGAGATGCCAGGCACATCGGAGACACTGGGAAGCCTCCTGCTGGCCTTAGTCTTTGACTTGGACTGTACTAGGTGATGGCTGGCACCTGCTGGCCTGCACAGGCAGACCCAGGCAGGCCTGTGCTGGTGGCTCTTACCGGCAGGGCCTGCTGCTGCAGAATGATGGGGGCCGACTGTTGGCGGCTCTTATCCAGCTCTGCCCGCAGCCTCGAGTTTTCTGCCAGCAGCACTGAGTAAAGGTCAACAGGCAGGTTCTCTCCTGCAGGATCCTGGGGAAGTCCTGAGGCTGAGAGCATGGGGAAGACGGAAATGGCCACAGATGTTCATGAGGCGGGCTGTCCTGTCTCCATCTCCCTGGCCTGATCTGCTCCAGCATTTTGCTCCATTCTGCCCCTCCTCTGCTCCCAAGCCTTTAATGGCTCCCCACTGCCAGTGGGATCAGGCCCACACTCCTCAGACCATTATTCTCAACTCTTTAGAATCTGTTCCCACCGTTCTCCCTAATCACTCCCCTGCCATTTGTCCTAGGTCTAGCTCTTCATCCTTCTGTCTTTCCTCCCTTCTCTGCTCTTGGTATGGTAATTTCCTTGGCCCTGAAGCTACCTTCTTGTTTCTCATCCTACTCCCTGGTGACCTCAGGGCCTGAAAGGAGAGCCCTACTTTCATTGTTTTCTAAAGGCCTTCAGAAGCACACCCCCACTCCCAGTCCCACGCAGTAAAGGCTGAATGCTGGCTGGGCTCACAGGGGTCTCTGGTGAGGCGGCCCAGACAGGTGCAGGGAAATCTGCTTGGGCTCGCCTGCTAGGTGTGAGCTGATTCTCTCCTGCTCACCAGAGCTACCTCTAAATGGCAGCTCTAGGTGGCTTTGGTTAACATCGATGGAAAAAACAAATCATTGACTTAACCAAAGCATTTTGTTTGTTTTACATAGAAGCAGATTCTGCAAACACGGGAGAGGAGGACATAATTTGAAGGATCCTGGAGTTAAGAAATTGGAAACTTTCCGGGCAGCCCCTCTCTGCTGCTCTGGTCTGCAGGGTTCTCCCCTACGCCTTTCTAGCCTGGCTCATACTCTGTGTCCTGTGGGTTTCCTGGGAGAATAGAGTGCAAGGGCCTGTGAATAGGGGCGTCCCACCATCGGCCACAATTGGGAGGAGCTCCTGGAACTGGGAAGCTCTGGGAGGGAGGAACTCCAGGGCCTGGATGACGCCGGGGGAGCAGCTCACCCCTGCCGGGCTTTCCCTGCAGCCTGTCGGGCAGGGGCTCGCTCCTCTCCTGAAGCTTGCTCTTCAGCAACCCCTCCATCTTCTCAATCACCTGGGGAGCAGAGTGCAGAGGCTGGCCTGGGCTGGGGCTCCACACATTCCCTCCATGGCTGGCCCCTGGAGCCTTCCCCCCTGCACCTGCCTTCTCCTGGTGCCGCACGGTCTCCTCCAGCGCCTTCATCTTCTGCAGCTTGTCCTGTGGCCGCTTCGGGAGCGCAGCCTGTGGCTGCTGAGTCTGGTACAGAAGCAGCTCCTTCTCTCGATCATTCCTCTGATGGTGGGGGACGGGGGCAAGCGAGAAGAAGGAGTGCCCTTGGCCTAGAGGGCTCACCCCAGCCCCGCTGCTGGGTTCTCCACTGTGCTGGCTCCCCTCCCTCTAGGCCCTTCTTCCTTCTGCTCCCAGGCACCTCTCCACAGATTCCCACCCTCGCTCCCCATGCTCTCTGCCCCAGCTCACTCGGATCAGCTCATTCTGCAGATGCTGCACCGTGTCCCTCAGTTTCTTCATGTCCAGCTCACTCAGCAGCAGTTTCCGCCTCATGGACACTGGTGGTGGGGGCATGGGGAGAGGTGGCTCAGGCAGGAAGCATCTTCCAGCTCCAATCAGCACAGTTTGGGGGTGAGGGCAGGCGTCTCTCAGCCCTGAGGTTTGAGACAGGACTGGATTCCCTGTTTCCCACTATGGAGAGGGCCCAGCTGGCTCCTATCAGCCCGTGTCCAGTAACATGAACACCCGGGAAAGGTCCCCACCGCCCTGTCCCACAATTCAGAGCCGAGGCTCAGGCAGGCACCCTTTCTGCCCTCACTCAGCTTCTGGGTCTTGTCAGCATTGTCCTGCTCCTCCTCCATTTCCTCCTGGATCAGGTGCTTCCTCAGCATGCGGTTCTCTGCCTCCAGGACCCTGGCGTGTTTCCGCAGCGACAGGATGTCCTCAGCCATCGTCTGTATGGCCTGTCGGTAGCTGTTTATCTCCTGTGGATCCCAGTGCTCAGAGTTGAGCCTCCGGCCCACATCTGTACCCACACTTAGGAGTCGGTGGGTCAACCCCAAGGCCGATGGACAGCATGCCCTCAACTCTTAGCAACTCCTCCGAGGGGTGGCTATAATTTGATCTGCACCATGTGAGAGAAGTCACACTCGGGTTCTCTCCCAGGGGTCATGCGGGACCCAGGGCTCAGACACTAGGTGGGGAAGATTGTGAGTGATAGAGACTCGACAGGTCCTGGAACCAGGTTCCCAGGGCTACTTCTCTGGCTTCTCCCTGCTCCTTCCTCATGTCACTGAGAACCCAGGGAGAACCTCTCAGAAACTCCACTGACTGCCACTTGGGAACTGACCACAGGCTCCAGCACCCCAGCCAGCTTAGGGGTCAGGAAAGTAGGCCTGGGAGATCCAGCTCCAAGATCTGGGGCCAGGATGCCAGGCTCTGTTGTTAGCTTCAGAGTAACAAAAATCTTAATGTCTGGCACGCATTGAGCTTCACTACATTCCAGGTTAGGAGGAGGGCTTCCCTCAGTTGTCCTCACAACAAGCCTATGGGGGTCAGTACTGTGATCATCCTCATTTTACCGACAAGGAAACCAAGGCCCAGATGGGCAACTAACTGGGTCAGTTGCAAAACTGAGTGGCAGAGCCAAGATCTGAAACCCACACTTCAGCTCACAGACTCCAGTGGCACTTGAATCTGTGTTCTAAGTGCTGTGCAATCCTGCCATGAGGCTCCGACATGGAAACATAACAGTATGTTGAGAAGTGATGCAATAGGCTACTAAAAAGAATCATCAGTGTGATCTCAATGTGGGGAAATTATTTATGTCTGACCTTCTGTGTGCATAGGAGAATTACTAAGCTATATTTACATGCATTGATTTCATAATTAGAAAGTCCCTCTTGTTACTTAGAAAAAGTTTTATAAAGGGAGTTTCTTAAATCCAAACAGCACAAGATATAACAGGGACCCAAAACATGAAGCCAGAAAGGTCCATAGAAGGGGAGGAGGTGGGTGCTCGGTGGGGGGAGGAGCGGGTGAAGACAGCAGGAGTTTGTTAAGCCCTGATTGCTTGGCCTCCCAGTGACTGTTGAGGACTTGCACATGGAGGGAGGGGGGGGGGGCTCCTAAAACGGCCAGGGTCCCAAGTCTCCCAGAAGCAGAGTTCTGCACCCAGTTTCCCCCTAGGCCTCATGCTGACTGGGGACGAGGCCCAGCTCCCAACCACTGCCAACCACCAGCTGCAGGCTGAGCCACTGGCTTCTTGCCCCTCCTGGACAGCAGGGGTTCATCAGACACCACTTGTCACCTGCTGCTGTCTAGGCTTTTGGCTGGATTCCCTCTAACCAGTGCCAGGCCGGGCCCATTTCTCCAGCACCTGCTCCAGTCGAGTTCCAGGTCTTGGCTCCTCCAGATCTGCCCACAGGGTGCCCTCAGACAGCCCGTTAATTAGGAGCCAGCCCAGAGTCCACACAGGGCTTTGTGGTCAGGCTCTGGGCACAGCCCAGCGTGGCCACTGACTCACTGAGTGAACTGAGACAGGCCCCTTCCTGTATGAGCCTCAGATTCCTCAGACAGGATAAACACAGGTGCTGCAGGGCTCAGTCAGAGTGTGTGGGGTGGCTGGCACAGGGCCTAGCCAGGGCAGGTAGGACCTGGAGGTATCTATTCCCATCCAACCCTATTTCTGTTCTGTGGCCGCTTTATCAGCAGGTCAGACCCCTTCCTCTTTTTCCTGGCTGCCTTACTCATCACTTTGGAGAATTGCTTGGATACTGGATACTATTAATGTTGAACACATGCAAAGCCTATGATGTAGCAATTGTATTCCTGAGTATATACCCAATAAACATGCAAGTGTGAATGCATCTAGAAGCAGAGGTAAGAGCATTGCTATCAGCCTTATTTGTAATAACCCTTAACTGGACACGACACAAATGCCCCTCACAGTAGAATGGGGAGATAGTCACACAGTGGAATACTACACAGCAATAACAATGAGCCAACATCAGCTACATGAAACCACATGGAAACATCTCTTTAATATAGCACACAAAAGAAGTCAAACACAAAATACCTACTCAATGATTCCATGTAGATTTGGTTCAAAAATAGACAAACTTAAGCTATAAAAGTAGAAGTCAGGGTATGAGATCCATTTGGGGAGGTGATTGGGAGACACCAGGGAGCTTTGAGGGCGCTGGCATGCTGTACCTCTTGACCCTCACTGAGCATTTGCTATGTATTTTGTAATAATTCAACACAGCGAATACACTTATGTTTTGTGCATTTGTCTGAATGTGTGCTGTACTTCACATAAACAAATTAAAAACATTTAATGAATTAAAAAATAAATGAAATCCTGGCTCAAGTTTGGTTAAGTACGTGAAGCCTCCACACAGCAGCCCTCCTCTGGGGAGCCTCTCAACTCTCCGCAACAATGGGCTCTGCTCAGCTCTGAGCTGTGAATGCTTCTGTGGGTCCTGCTCCTAGGCTCTCACTGCAGCCTCTGTACCCAGAGAGGCCTCCTCCCAGTTTGATCCTGGGGGGCTGGGTGGATTCAGCGATGCCTCCGGCCAGGCCCTTCTGAAAACGAGCAGGCGGGCACGCTGATAGTTGTTGAGGGCTGGCATGATGCCTCAGAACATCCTGAGACTCACGCTGGTTCAGTGACGTAAGGTCACACTGCCGCAAATGTGGAGCTAGCACTGGAGCTCAGACTCCACTCCAAAACCTGTGCTTTTTGCATCTACTTGATTGTGGAAGGCTGGGGCCTCACCCAGAGGGAAGAATGACCGACTGAATCTGTCTACAGAAATTAGGGGCACTGACGGAGGAGGTGGCCAGTGTAGGTACCAATGTCCATCTGATGTCCTGAGGCCCCATTCTGCCTTTTGTCCCTGAGGCCAAGATTGCCTTGGGGCAAAGGTGAAAGAAGGAGGTCCCCTGCCTGCTCTTCAAGGAGCCCCGGCCGCTCTGAGCCAGAAGAGGTGGGTGCAGCTCATCTCACTGTCCCACCTGCACCTGGCCCAGCGCAGCGTGGAAACAGCAGATTTGAATAAGCCAGCCTGATCCCATTGCTGCCTCACCAGCTTCTTCTTCAGGTGAGGCCTGCCCACAGTAGGGGAGGGGGCAGAGGGGCTTAGGCAAGGAAGAACCCTGCTGGACGCTGTAGTCCGGGCACCTTACTCTATGTGTGTGCTGGTGGAGGGCTGGGATCTCTGTGGCTGTGGTTCAGAGTGAACTCCTGAGGTTTGGATCAGATGCAAAGCCTGGCATATAAAAACTCGTACAAGCTTCCCCCTCATGCACACTGACCCAGCCCTCCCCTTCCCACATTCTTATTTCTCCCTTCATACCTCCACTTCTGCATTCCTAAAACCTAATTTGTCCTTTTATATTCCATCCAGAAAAATTTTTTAAATATCTTTTTATTGCCCTGACCGGTTTGGCTCAGTGGATAGAGCATCGGCCTATGGACTCAGGGGTCCCAGGTTCAATTCCGGTTAAGGGCATGTACCTTGGTTGTAGGCACATCCCCAGTGGGGAGTGTGCAGGAGGCAGCTGAATCGATGTTTCTCTCTCATTGATGTTTCTAACTCTCCATCCTTCTCCCTTTCTCTCTGTAAAAAAATCAATAAAATATATTTTTTAAAAAATATCTTTGTATTGCTTTCAAATGGACCGGGAGAGGGAGAGAGAGAGACAGAAACATCATTGATGAGAGAATCATTGATCGGCTGTCTCCTGCACGCCCCACACTGGTGATCGAGCCTGCAACCCAGGCATGTGCCCTGACCTGGAATCAAACTGTGACCTCCTGGTTCATAGGTTGATGCCAGCTGGGCCAGATATTTTTAATCACATGAGGACTGATAGTGTGTGAGTGTGTGTGTGCATGGAGGGAGTCCCAGGGGAAGGGGTTGCCAGGCCCTCTGTCTACTCTGTGAATCTGATCACCCCCTTCCCATTCAGCGTTCATCTTTTTCTAGGATCCCATTGTTCTTCATCCCAGCAGTCTCAGGGGTGAGCAAAGCTCTTTTGTTAACATCCCCCCTTGACAGATGAAGAAAGCTGAGACCCAGATAAAGTGGGTGTCCTCTCCTCAGCCAGATGGGCCCTGCTGGAGGAAGGATCATGGCTTCTTCTGGACTCCACTCCTTGGACAATAACTCTATAGACCTTCCCTGACCCCTGTGCCACCCCAGCCTGGCTGCTCTCTGAGCATGAGGTCTTTCCAGGAAGATGGAGAGGGACCTGGTCCCAGTTTATCCTCCTCAGTCTCTACCCTGGCCAGTATTCTCTGTCCATGGGACCCAGAGACGCAGCCTGGCAGGCCTGTCCTCCTTCCCCAGTTTTGCCCACCCTCATAGCAGAGTGGAAACCTTGGGCAGCACAGCTGAGCTGAGAAGCTGCAGCCTGACCTATGCAAGCAGCCTGGCTGGGCTCCCCACTCAGGGCCACATTCTGCGTCACAGTCCAGCCTTGAGAACACACAGGACACCATGTCTCAGATTTCCTGTCATGATCTTGCCCCTCTGCCTGCTTCCTCCTTCCCCCAGTTCCCAGCCTGCTTGGGCTAGCACACCCTCAGGGCACTGACTTTACTTATGCCTGATCCTGAGTGCCCACTGCATCCCCTCACTCTCTGATACCCCACAAGGACCCAGCTCTCAGCAGTGAGCCCAAGGTCACAAAGACAAGTTAGAAAGCCTAGGCTAGAAGCAGATCAGTGAACACCCAACCACACTTGCTGAGCACCACTTGGGCCAGGTCTGTGCCATGCTGGGGCCATGAAGCACAAAGGAGCCCATATGGTCTCTGCCTATAGTGGTCTCCTCTCTACACTGAGAAGATGGCAAGAAGTACCTGTATCAGAGGAGAGTTCAGAGAAGGCTCTTAACTCATCCTGGTGTTCAGGAAGGCTTCCTGGAGGAGGTCACAATCTGAGCTGACTCTTTATAGATGAGTAGGTGTTACCTGGGGTAGGGAGAAGGCTCTCTGGGCAGAGAAGACACTGTGGCAAAGGCAGGGAGGTGAATGTGTGATGAGGAACAAAGCAGGCAAATTTCTGGAGAGCAGGATGCAGGGAAGAGGGGTAGCAGTATGGCTGGAGAGGCGTCAGGGAAGACAGAAGAGGGCCTTGAAGGTCAGTCTCAGGAGCTTGGACTGACCATTGAAGGGTCTAAGCTGGGGGCAGGGGGTGCATGTGACAAGACCTCTCTGGTTGTTTAACACAGAGAATACGGGGGGATGGAGGCCAAGAGCAGCAGGCAAGGTGACACATCACGGGACTTGCTTCGGTAAAGGCAGTGGGCGCGAAGGCGAGGGCAGGAGCTGCAGGAGGGAGAAGAGTGAGGAGAAGGAGGAGGAAGGGGGGAGGAGGAGGAGGAGGAGGAGGAGGAGGAGGAGGAGGAGAAGAAGAAGAATCTTGGGTCTTGTGAGCGAGGAAGTACATGCAGGAAGTGATGGGGAGAAGGTCCTGGCTTGGGGAGGGGAGGGGCATGTTGAGTGTGAGGTTCTTGTGTGGCCTCCAGGTGGAGGTGGCCACAGGCAGTTGATGGCTGTCAAGCTTGAAGAGATCCTCGGTCTGGAGATGGGAGATGGAGGGGTGGGAGGGCAGCCCTCGGAGGTGTGAGTGAAGCCTTGGGATGGAGAGTTTCCATAGTTAAGGGGAATGTAGAGCAGCGCGGGGAGGGGCTTAAGGACAAAGGGAGGGCGGTAGTGGGAGAGGAGTCTTCAAGATCAGGGCAATTGTTAGAGACCTGGGAGAAAAAGGGCTAAATCAGGCTGGAAAGCAGAGCTTCAAAATGGAGGGACTTCCATGTTGGGGAATAGCACATTGGATAATATACAACTCTCAACCTCAGAGATAACCTAAAACCTGGATACAAAATAAAAACTACACACTTAAAAATATTAAAGAGCTGGCAAGATAGTGAGGAATTATTGGACAGAGATAAGGGACAGATGGGGACCCATACAGTGAAATACTACACAGTCATAAAAAGGAGGGACCACAGCACCAAATAACCACACAGATGAATCTCACACATAAAGTTGAGCAAAAGAACCATACACAAAATAATGCACATGGTATGATGTCCTTTAAAGTTAACAACAGGGACTATTAGGCCATAGTGATTAGGGAAGTACACTTATTCAGTGGTCAGCAAACTGCGGCTCATGAGCCACATGCGGCTCTTTGGCCCCTTGAGTGTGGCTCTTCCACAAAATACCACGTGCGGGCGCGCATGTACAGTGTGATTGAAACTTCGTGGCCCATGCGCAGAATTCAGTATTTTGTGGAAGAGCTACACTCAAGGGGCCAAAGAGCCATATGTGGCTTGCAAGCCACAGTTTGCCGACCACTGACTTAGGTGATGACAGTATAAAGAAGCAAAGCAATACAGTAAGATGACACAGTGATCTTGTCTAGGAAAGAAGGGGTGTGAGGAGCTTCCAGGCACTGATGATGTTTTATTTCTTGACCTAGGTAGTGGTTTCATGGATATCCTATATAATAAAAGCTAATATGCTAAGTATCTGGTTGTCCATTCAACCAATCAAAGCATAATATGCTAATGATATGCTAAGGCTGCTCAACTGCTTGCTATGACATGCACTGACCACCAGGGGAAAGACGCTCTGATTGGTAGGTTAGCTTGCTGCTGGGGTCCGGCCAATTGGGACTGAGCGAGATGGGCCAGACACATCCTGGAACGCTCCCACAGTCCCTCCCTGGCTGGCCAACATCCTGAGTCCCTCCTGGGCCCTGATCATGCATCAGTGGGGTACCTTGGCCTGGCCTGCGCCCTCTCGCAATCCAGGACCCCTCAGGGGATGTCGGAGAGCCGGTTTTGGCCCGATCCCACAGGCCAGGCCAAGGGACCCCACCGGTGCATGAATTTGTTTTATAATAACTTGGTTGTGTTGTGTTTTATTTTTATGTTCAATGCGATTTTTCCATGTGGGTTATGTTTTATAACTAAAAAGGTTTTTTAAAAATATGTTTTTATTATTTTATTATTTAATTTTTTTGTTAATCCTCACCCGAGGATATTTTTCCTTTGATTTTTAGAGAGTGAAAGGGAGGAGGAGAGACACACAGAGAAACATCGACGTGAGACAGACACATCAATTGGTTGCCTCCTGCATGTGCCCTGACCAGGGCCAGGGATCAAGCTGTAATGGGTACATGCCCTTGTCTGGAATTGAACCCTGGACCTTTCAGTCCATGGGCTGATGCTCTATCTACTGAGCAAAACTGGCTAGAGCTGTTTTTATTGATTTCAGAGAGAGGATGAGAGAGGGGGAGAGAGAGAGATAGAAACATCAATGCTGAGAGAGAATCATCTATCGGATGCCTCCCACATGCCCTATTGGGGATTGAGCCCAAAACCCAGGTATGTGTCCTGACTGGGAACTGAACTGTGACCTCCTGGTTCACGGGTTGATGCTCAACCATTGAGCCACACTGGTCAGGCAAAAAATGTTTTTTTGTTTGTTTGGTTTTTAAAAATGTATATTTTTATTGATTTTAGAGAGGAAAGGAGAGGGAAAGAGAGATAGAAACATCAATGATGAGAATCATTGATTGGCTGCCTCCTGCACATCCCCTACTGGGGATCGAGCCTGCAACCCAGGTAGTGCTCTTGGCCAGAATCGAACCTGGGACCCTTCAGTCTGCATGTGTTGCTCTATCCACTGGGCCAAACCAGCTAGGGTGGGCAAAAAAGGTTTTTGAAAAAAGGAGAGAAGGACTTACTTCCAGCCAAGATGGCAAAGTAGGTAAATGTTTTGCTTGCATCCTCCTATGACTACACCTAAATTAGAGAACAACTACTCTTGAGAACCACCTCATGCCTAGCTAAATAAAACTTCTATAACTAAGGATATAATGAAGAAGCCAATGGAGACTTATAGGAGGGGAGAAGATGTGGAACAGGAAGGTCCCATGGTGTGGCAATTAAGAATCAGGAGGTATATCTTGGGTGCAGAGGTCCCCCTGAGGAGAAACGGGTCCCAGCCCCACACCGGGCTCCCCTGCCTGAAGCACCAGTGCCAGGAAGAGGAGTCCCCGCAACACCTGGCTGTGAGAATAAGCAGGGATAGCAGCTAAGTAAGACAGAAGGCTATTGGAGTTCCAGGTGTTCCTCTCGAGGGGCGTCTTCCTGGACTCACTGGCTCACAAACTCACTCATTTGAAGTTTGCAGGAAAAACAACTCGAAAAATGCTAGGGACCTATGGGGGGAACTGAATTGACTAGCCTCAGGGTGAGGGCTGGAGGGGCAGGGGTCAGGAGAGCTGTCTTCAGGGATAGACGTGTTAGCAGTCGCCATTGCTCCTTTGTTGAACTCTTCCCCAACTCAGCCCGCAGGTGCAGGCAGGCACCAAATATAGCTATTAACTTAGCACTGTTCACCCTGCCCTAGTGGTTTCCTGAGACCTTGTCCCACTCAACTCGTGTGCTCAGTCCAAGCCACTTCCGGAGGCTTTTCCACACAATTGGCCTGCCTTAGCATGTGCTGTAGACTTTCCTAAAATCTCTCAAAGATCCCCAAACCCCCAAACAAGCAATGGTTGGCTTCAGCATGCCCTGAACTTCTTGCTAAATGGCCCCAAACCCATAACAAGCAGCAACAGGGCTCAACTTGCATTATAACTCCTATGAGGTGGTCCCAAGCCTGGCATAAGCTACGTTGAGTGCTGGCTTGGAACGAAGCCCAGCACAAGTGATGGCTGGCCTCAGTTTACATCGTGGTGCCCACCAAAAGGTCCAAGCACAGCACTAGTGGCAGCCAGCCAAAGTTTTCAGCATAGCATCTCCCAAACATTTCTAAGCCTTGCACAAGTGGCAAGTAGCTACATATTACTTTATAGCTTCACCAGGTGGACCTGAGCCAAGCACAAATGATGGTTGACTTTGACTTGCACCAGAACCCCTTCCAACAGCCTCCAGAACCAACATTCCTGGTGTCCAGCTTCAGATCACACCAGAGCACCACCCAACCAGCTCCATACATGACACACACAAAGGGTAGACTTAGCAGGCATCAGAAGCCCACTAAAGAGCCTCCTGCTCTATGAAATGCACCCCACAAAACAGTGTCTCTGCTGTAGTCTTAGCCAGTCCTCCCAGCCAATCAGCCTGAGGATCAATCCCACTGACTGATGTGCCAAAAGAAATCAAGGCTTGACTACAACAGGAAGGCATACACAATCCACACAAGGGACACCCCTGGAACACCTGGCTCAGGTGAACAGGGAGACTGCGCTACTGGGTTCCCCAAGACACCTAGTAGGTAAGACCATTTTGCCAAGACTGGGAAATATAGCAGCTCTACCTAATAAATAGAAACAAGCACAGGGAGGCAGCCAAAATGAGGAGACAAAGAAACATGTCCCAAATGAAAGAACAAGATAAAACTCCAGAAAAAAAATTAAACAAAATGGAGAAAAGCAATCTATCAGCTACAGAGTTCAAAACACTGGTTATAAGGATTCTCAATGAACTTAGAGGGGGAAAAAATACAGATGAACTCAGTGAGAACTTACAGAAAGAGATAGAAAACATAAAAAAGAACCAGTCATAAATGAAGAATACAATAACTGAAATGAAAACCACATTAAGGGAATCAACAGCAGAGTACATGAAGCAGAGGATCAAATCAGTGATTTGGAAGACAAGTAGTAGAAAACACCCAATGAGAACAGGCAAAAAAAGAAAGAAGAAAAAAAATGAGGACAGTTTAAGAGACCTCTGGGACCACATCAAGTGTAGCAATGCATGTCATAGGGGTACCAGAAGGAAAAGAGAGAGTGAGCAAGGAATTGAAAACCTATTTGAAAAAATAATGATGAAAACATCCCTAACCTGGTGAAGGAAATAGACTTACAAGTCCAGGAAGCACAGAAGGTCCCAAACAAGATGAACCCAAACAGGACCACACCAAGACACATAATAATAAAAGTGCCAAAGATTAAAGACAAAGAGAATCTTAAAAGTAGCAAAAGAAAGCAGTTAGTTATGTGCAAGGGAGCTCCCATAAGACTGTCAGCTGATTTCTCAACAGAAACTTTGCTGGCCAGAAGGATTGGCATGAAATATTCAAAGTGATAAAAAGAAAAGAACTACAACCAAGATTACTCTACCCAGTAAGGCTAGCAGTTAGAATCAAAGGAGAGATAAAGTTTCCTAGACAAGAAAAAAACTAAAGTAGCTCATTACTACTGAGCGAATATTATAAGAAATGTTAAAGGGACTTCCTTAAGTAGGAAAAAAAGATAAAAAATATGAATCAGAAAACATAGGAAAGAAAAAATTTTCATTGACAAAGGCAGACATTTTAGTAAAAGCAGTGGATCCACCAACTACAAAGCTAGCACGAAGTTTAAAACACAAAAGTAGGATGAGCTCATGTAAGTACAACAACAAATTAAGGAATCTACACAAATACACACACAGAAAAAAAACAAGTAAGAGATAATGGCAAAAACATAAATGTGGAGGGGGTGAGTCAAAATTGCAGTGATTTAAAAATGTGTTCAAATATAATGAACAACATGATGAACAAGGACTGATCCAGAGATGGAGAGGCATTGATTGGACTGTCGGGCCTTGGAGGGAAGGTAGGGGAGGGTGGGGGTAACGGGGAAAGATCAACCAAAGGACTTATATGCAAGCATATAGGCCTAACCAATGGACACGGACAACGGGGGGGGGGGGGTGAGGGCATGAGCGGGGGGGGGGGGGGTAGGGGGTAACGTGGGGATAAGGACACATATGTAATATCTTAATCAATAAAAAATATATTTTAAAAAA
Organism: Myotis nattereri; assembly: GCF_964212035.1. Lineage (NCBI taxonomy): Eukaryota > Metazoa > Chordata > Mammalia > Chiroptera > Vespertilionidae > Myotis > Myotis nattereri. The sequence continues at coordinate 110,703,696 of NC_138075.1, forward strand.
ATGTGTTCAAATTTAAGTGACCATCAACTTAAAATAGGCTCACATAAACATAGGTTGGTGTATATGATGCACATGGTAACCATAAATCAAAACTCTGCAAGAGACATGGAGGAATAAAGACAAAGGAATCCAAACACAGTACTATAGAAAGTCATCAACATACAAGGGAAGAGAGTAAGAGAATGAGAAAGGAATAGAGAAGAACTACAAAACAACCAGAAAACAATGAATCACATGGCAACAACTACAGGCCTCTCTATCAATAGTTACTTTAAATGTAAATGGACTAAATGTTCCAAACCAAAGACTTGGAGTGGTTGAATGGATTAAGGAAAAAAAAAATACCCATGCCTATACACTGCTTATAAGAGACCAATTTCCTTTCAAAAGACTGAAAGTAAATGTACAGAAAAAGTTATTTCATGAAAATGGCAACAACAACAACAAAAAACTGGAGTAGCAATACTTATATCAGACAAAACAGACTAAAACAATGACTGTCACAAGAGGCAAAGATGGGCATTTAATAATGATAAAGGGATCAATCCAACAAGAGGATATAACTCTCGTAAACATCTATGCACCCAACATCAGAGCATCTAAATATATAAAGCAAATATTTATAGACATAAAGGGAGAGATCCACTACATAGTCATAGAAGGGGACTTTACTACCCCATTGATATCTATGGATAGATCATTCAGACAGAAAATCAATAAGGACACAGTGGCTTTAAAAGACACACTATATCAGATGGACTTAATAAATATTTTTAAAACATTTCACCCCAAATCAGCAGAATATACATTCATTTCAAGTGCACATGGAATATTTCCAGGATATATCACATGTTAGATCACAAAACAAATCTCAATACATTTAAGAAGATTGAAATCATATCAAGCATCTTCTCTGATCACAATTGTATGAAACTAGAAATCAATTGTAAAAAGAAAACTGAAAAACACACAAATACATGAAGGCTAAATAAAATGTTATTAGACAATGAATGGGTTAACAGTGAGATCAAGGAAGAAATAAAAAGATCCTTGAGACAAATGAAAATGAAAACACAATGACCCCCATCTATTTGATGAAGGTAAAGCAGTTCTTAAAGGGGGCACTAGAGCTCCCCTAAAGAGACTCCTGCTCCATGAAATGAGCCCCCACAAAACAGCTTGTCTGCTGTAGTCATGGTCAATCCTTCCAGCCAGGCAGCCTGAGGGTCAATACAGGCCTACCTCAAGAAACAAGAAAAATCTCAGTAAACAATCTAATCTTACACCTAAAGGAACAAGGAAAAGAACAAACAGAGCCAAAAGTGAGAAGAAAGGAAATAATAAAGATCGGAGCATCTATAATAATAAAAGCACAATATGCTAATTAGACTGGACGTCCTTCCGGATGTCCTTCAGGTCCACCTTCCGGACAAAGCCTGGGCTGTGTGGGAAGTCCACGTCCCGGGTGCCTGCTGGCGGCTGGAGGGAAACCCGGGTCCCAGGTGCCTGCAGGCGGCCAGAGGGAAGCCCGGATCCCGAGTGCCAGAGGGAAGCCAGTGCTGGCAGCCAGGGAAAGGAAGGCCTACTCTTGCATGAATTTTGTGCATTGGGCCTCTAGTAAATAAATAAAATTGAGTCTAGCCCTGGCTGGGTGGCTCAGTTGGTTGGAGTGTTGTCCCATACACTAAAAGGTTATGGGTTTGATTCCTGGTCAGGGCACATGCTTAGGTTGTGGGTTTCATCCCTGGTTGGGGCACATACAGGAGACAACTGATCAATGTCTCTCTCAGATTGACGTTTCTCTCTCTCTTTCCCCTTTCCTTTCTCTCTAAAACAAACAAACAAACAAACAAACAAACAAACAAACATATCCTTGGGTGAGGAAATATAATATAGGAAAAAAATGAGTCTAAGATACGTTAGAAAAAAAAAATCAATGAAAACAAGAGATGGTTTTTTAAAAAGATAAACAAAATTGATAAACCACGAGCCAGACTCATCAAGAAAAAAAGAGAGAGGATCCAAATAAATAAAATCAGAAATAAAAGTGGCGAAGTGACAACCAACACCACAGAAATACAAAGGATTATAAGGACATACTATGAACTATCAAATGCCAACAAATTGGACAACCTGGAAAAAATGGATAAATTTCTAGAAACATACAATTTTCCAAGGCTAAATCAAGAAGAAACAAAAATGTGAACAGAGTGATAACTGTTAATAAAATTGAACAGTAATAAAATACTCCCAACAAACAAAAGCCCTGGGCTAGATGCTTTTATAGGTGAATTTTATCAAACATTCAAAGAATTAATAATTCTCAAAAAGTTGAAAAGGAAGAAAAGGTCTGAAATTCATTTTATGAGGCCAAAATTACCCTAATACCCAAACCAGACAAAGACACTATAAAACAGAAAATTATAGGCCAATATCTTTGATAAAAATAGATGCAAAAAATCCTCAATAAAATATTAGCAAACAGAATTCAGCGACACTGGTTATTCTCCATGATCAAATGGTAGTTAGTCCCGGGATGCAAGGTTAGTCCAATGTCCACAAATCAATCAATGTGATACCCCACATAAACAAAATGAAAGTTAAAACTTATCCTATATAATAAAGAGGTAATATGCAAATTGACCATCACTCCAACACACAAGATGGCCACCCCCATGTGGTCAAAGATGGCCACCAAAGAAAGAAAAGAAGACCTTTTCTTTTCTTTTCTCTTCTTTTCTTTTTTTAATGTATTTTATTGATTTTTTACAGAGAGGAAGGGAGAGGGATAGAGAGCCAGAAACATCGATGAGAGAGAAACATTGATCAGCTGCCTCCTGCACCCCCCCCCCCCCCCCACTGGGGATGTGCCCGCAACCCAGGTACATGCTCTTGACCGGAATCGAACCTGGGACCCTTCAGTCCATAGGCCAACGCTCTATTCACTGAGCCAAACCAGTTCTGGCAGAAAACCTTTTCTTCAAGGTCAGGAACAATACAAGGATGTTCACTTGTATAACTTTTAAAATAATATATATTTTATTGATTTTTTACAGAGAGGAAGGGAGAGGGATAGAGAGTTAGAAACATCAATGAGAGAGAAGCATCAATCAGCTGCCTCCTACACATCCCCTACTGGGGATGTGCCCACAACCAAGGTACATGCCCTTGACCGGAATTGAACCTGGGACCCTTCAGTCCGCAGGCCAATGCTCTATCCACTGAGCCAAACTGGTTAGGGCTTATTCAACACAGTATTGGAAGTAATAGCCACAGTGATTAGATAAGAAATAGAAGGCAGAAGGCATTCAGATGGAAAAGAAGTAAAACTGGCATTTTTTGCAGATGACATGATACTATATACAGAGAACCCTAAAGATTCCACAAAAAACTATTAGAATAAGTGAATTTAGTAAAGTAGCAGGATACAAAATAAATATCCATAAATTGGTTGCATTTTTATATATCAATAACAAACTATTAGAAAGATAAGTTTAAAAAATCCCATTTACAATTGCATAAAAATAACAAAATACTTAGAAATATACTTAGTCAAAGAGATAAAAGACTGTGCTTGAAAAATTATAAGACATGGAAGAAAGAAATTGAAAAAGATACAAATAAATGGAAGCATATACTCTGCTCATGGTTAAGAAGAGTTAACATCAGTAAAATGGCCATAATACCCAAAGCAATTTAAAGATTCAGTGAAATCCTATCAAAATACCAATGGCATTTTTTCACAGAACTAGAATAAATAATCCTAAAGTTTAAATGAAACCACAGCCCTAGCCGGTTTGGCCCAGTGGCTGGAGTGTTGGCCTGCAGACCGAAGGGTCCTGGGTTCAATTCCAATCAAGGGCATGTACCTTGGTTGTAGGCTCCTCCCCAGCCCAGGTCCTGCTTGGGGCATGTGCAGGAGGCAACCAATCGATGTGTTGCTCTCACATCAATATTTCTCTTTGTCTTTCCCTCTCTTTTCCACTCTTTTTAAAAATCAATGGAAAAATATCCTCAGGCATGAATAAAAAATAAAATAATAAATAAATGGAACCACAGACCCCAAATAGCCAAAGCAATCTTGAGAAAGTTGGAGGTATCACACTACCTGACATTCAACTATATACTATAAGGCTATAGAAATCAAAACAGCATGTTACTGTTATAAAAACAGACACACAGATCAATGGAACAGAATTGAGAGCCCAAAAATAAACACATGCCTACATGGTCAATTAATATATGATAAAGGAGGCAATGGGGTAAAGACAGTCTATTCAATAAATGGTGTTGGAAAAACTAGAAAGATATGTGAAAAAAATTGAAACTTTCTTAAACCATATACAAAAATTAAACTCAAAGTGGATTAAATACTTAAATGTAAGACCTGGAACCATAAAACTTCCAGAAAAAACAGGCAGTAAATTCTTTGACATTGCTCCCTTTTGGATATGTCTCCTTGGACAAGGGAAACAAAAGAAAAATAAACAAACGGAACAACATCAAACTAAAAAGTTATTTTCCCATCACCATTTATCCCTCTTTTACCCTCTTCCCCCTCACCCAGCCCCTTTCCCCCTGCAATCACCACACTGTTGTCCATGTCCATGAGGTATTTCTCTTTTTTGCTCAATCCCTTCACCAAACTAAAAAGTTTGTGCACAGTAAAGGGAGCTAGCAACAAAATGAAAAACAGTCTACTGAATAAAAAAAGATATGCACCAATGACACATCTGTTATAAAGGGGTTAATATCCAAATATATAAAGAACTTATACAACTTAACACCAACCCCTTCCCCCGCCCCCCCCCCAAATAATCTGATTAAAAAGGGGGCAGAGGGCCTGAAGAGACATTTCTTTAAAGAAGACATACAGATGTCCAATAGACATGAAAAGGTGTTTAACATCACTATCATCAGGGAAATGTAAATTAAAACCACAATGAGCCCTAGCCGGTTTGGCTCAGTGAATAGAGCGTCAGCCTGCGGACTGAAGGGTCCCAGGTTGGATTCTGGCCAAGGGCACATGTCCGGGTTGCAGACTTGATCTCCAGTAGGAGGCATGCAGGAGGCAGCCAATCAATTATTCTCTCTCACTGATGTTTCTATCTCTCATTCTCCCTTCCTTTCTGAAATCAATAAAGAAATATATTTAAAAAACCCCACAATGAGATACCATCTCACACCTGTCAGAATGACTATCACCAATAAATAAACAAGCAACAAGTGTTGTGAGGATGTGGAGAAAAGGGAACCTTCGTGCACTGCTAATGGGAATGTAAATTGCTGCAGCCACTATGGAAAATAGTATGGAGATTCCTCAAAAAATTAAAAATAGAACTACCAAACCCTGGCTGGGTAGCTCAGTTGGTTGGAGCGTCGTCACAATGCACTAAGGTTGTGAGTTGGATCCCCGGTCAGGGCACATGCAAAAATCAACCAATGAATGCATAAAATCGGTAGAACAACAAATCAATCTCTCTCTTTCTCTCTTTCTCCCCTCCCCCCCCCAAATCCATTAGTGAAAAAATAAAAATAGAACTACCTTATCACCCAGCAATTCCATCTCTGGACATATATCCAAAGAGATCCAAAACACTAATTCAAAAAGATATACGCACCCCCCTATGTTTATTGCAGTATTATTTATAATAGCCAAGACATGGAAACATAGAAGTGTCCGCTGATAGACAAATAGATAAAGAGGATTTGGTACGGATACACACAGAAAGAATGAATCTTGTTATTTGTGATGACATGGATGTTCCTAGAGGATATTATGAAATAAGTCAGACAAAGACAAATGCCATATGACTTCACTCATATGTGGAGTCTAAAAATAAATGAACAAACAAAGCAGAAATAATCTCATAGATACGGAGAATAAATTGATGGTTGCCAGATTTCAGTGGGGGGAGTTTGGGGGCTGGGTGAAAAGGTGAAAGTATTAAGAAGTACAAATTGCCAGTTATAAAAATAGTTATGGGGATGTACAGTACAGCATAGGGAATATAGTCAATAATATTGTAATAACTACGTATGGTGTCAGATGGGGACTAGGTTTATCAGGGTGATCACTTTGTAAGTTATATAAATGTCTAGTCAATCTGTTGTACACCTGTACAACATAATATAATATTGTATGTCAACTGTAATTGAAAAAATAATTTTTTAAGAAAATAAAAAGAGCCCTGGTGGGTGTGCTAAGTGGTTAGAGTGCTGGCGAACGACCAAAGGATTGCAGGTTCCATTCCTGGTCAAGGGCACTTACATGGGTTGCGGGTGCAGGAGGCAACCAGTTGATGTGTCTCTCACATCAATGTTTCTCCCTCCCTTCCTTCCACTCTCTCTGAAAAGCAATGGGGAGAAAGATCCTTAGGTGAGAATGGAGGAGGAGGAGGAGGAGGAGGAGGAGGAGGAGGAGGAGGAGGAGGAGAAGGAAATAAAAAGAAAAAAGGAGAGAACATTTAATAGCCTACAAATCTGTGGAGGGAGCCTCTGGGTGTTATCTCCAGAAAGTGGCCCCTGGTGACTTTGGCCAGTGCTCTGGATGCCAGGGTGCAGGAGAGAGAGGACCGAGGGGGACAGTGAGACTGTGAAGGGACAGAGATGGCTGGGGACACAGGTGGATGAGAGGATTTTCTGGAGAATGAGGACACTAGCAGGAAGGGGTGTAGTGGGAGAGGGGCTGCATTCTCCTAGGGCAGTGGCTCTCAACCTCCCTAATGCCGCGACCCTTTAATACAGTCCCTCATGTTGTGGTGACCCCCAAGCATAAAATTATTTTCGTTGCTACTTCATAACTATAATGTTGCTACTGTTATGAATCGTAATGTAAATATCTGATATGCAGGTTGCATTTTCATTGTTACAAATTGAACATAATTAAAGCATAGTGATGAATCACAAAAACAATATGTAATTATATGTGTGTTTTCCAATGGTCTTAGGCCACCCCTGTGAAAGGGTCGTTCAACCCCCAAAGAGGTCTCCACCCACAGGTTGAGAACCGCTGTCCTAGGGGGGAAGGAAAGAGGCCTGAGCCCCAGGCAGGTGGAGGCAGGCGTCTGGATCAGAGGCAGGGTGGGTGTCAGGCCCCTACAGGGGGTGGAGTAGATGCAGGGGGTGGGTGCCGAGGCTGAGCCAGGGCAGAGGATTTGCTAGGTCCCGCGTACATTCTTCCCTCTTTGCCCTACCCAGTATGCCATCCGACCTCTGGGTTTCCAGGCTGGCAGGCTCAGGCTACCTGTCCTGCGGTTTGCCTTTACAGCCGGCAGAGGGCAGCCACCTCCCACAAATGCTTCAGCTTCAACCTGGAGCAGGAAGGAGGCCAGCCTTAGGGGCCCCGCAGCTCATGATCGGGGGTACGCATGGGGGACTGTCTTGCTGACCAGTCCCAGGAAAACATGTCCTCCCTCCAGATGCTCCAGCCTGCCTTTCCACGCCTCCTGTCCCCAAACTCCAGCTCTGAGGTTCTGATGGGTGCTCCTGCTGAGAATCACTTGTGGAGTCCAGAGAGGTGTAGTGACTTGCCTGAAGTCACACAGCAAATCCTGAACCTCAGCTGGGTCCTCTGTCATGAGCCAGCACCAGGGAAAATGATAGGGCTGAGTGGGGAGGGGAAAAGCTTGGGACAAGAGCCATCTCAAAGCACTGAAGTGACCTCATCTGAAAGAACCCTGCACAGCAGCGGACATGTAAGGCTCACCTCTGTGCACAAAGACTGGGATACAGCTTAGAAAGTGTAATAAACACATGCACACCAACCAAAGCCTAAATCTTTGCAAATCAGACAGGGCTCTTCAATCCACTTAGGAAGACACAGTATGGACTCTGCGCCCAGGTAGGGCCTGCAGGGTCCTGGGTCTAATGGCAGCAGCTGCCTTTGTTGAATGCCCACGACTGGCCAGCCCAGTACACTTTCTCTCTAATCCAAGCAATGAGTCTGAAAGGGGGGCCTTTTCATTCATTCCTCGTTTTCTGAGGAGGAGGCTGAGGCTCAGAGCAGGAAGGGCTGGGTCGCTCGCTCAAGGCCGCCCCGTGCCAGGGGCAGAGCAGCAGTTCTGCTTGGGCCTCTGGCTGTAGGTGAGGGCACGTGCTATTAGAGCGCCCACACAGACCAGCTGGTGGGGCCGGAGCTACGGTCTCCCAGGGGACTAAGGTGCTATCATGCCCTTGACCTTCTCCTTGCACCAGTGACTGGGGCTATTTTTCCTGGGCAAGGAGTCTGCTGGGGGAGGGGAGGGTGCCCAGGCCCATCCAATACTCTCCCAGCTGTGGTGTGCTCTTAGGGCCTAGAGGGGCTGTCTTTCTGAGTCAGGGATAGAAATATTCCTGACCCCCTGGGCCTGGCCAGGCTTGTTTCTCCTGGAACTCTACCCAAGGCCAGTTCTACCCAGGATACAACTCTGCCCCTGAGAAATCAACTAATAATGTAATGTATCCACTCTCCCCCATGAACTTCCTCTGCCCAGGGAGCACCTTTTGGTTGAAGGAAGTGCCAGGCAGCAGGATGGGCAGCCCCCTCCCACTGCTCCTGGTTAACTGGTCTGATCTCTGTCGCTTTCTCCTTTAAGCAGGCCTCCTAGTTCTCTGCTTCCCCTATGGTTGGGCTTTCTTTGTGCTGCTTCAAAACACAGTCTTTCTCCCTGGTAGATGGAAGATGGCTGAGAATGCTGTATTACTCCTCTCACCGAGAGGTGGTAGCCCCCCCCCAACCCCTCCCCCCCCCACCCCCCCCAGCCCCGCTGGGCCTTAGAGGCTTGCAGGATGCAATGTTGTGGTGTTCTGGAATTTCCGAGGCCAGGCCACCAGCAGCTGTGCCTTTCCTCCAGGAATGTTAGCTGTTTCCCCCGGGAAAGGAGTCTCCCTACCCTGAGGCTGCCATGCTGTGAGGAAGGCCAAGTGACAGTGTGGGAGGCAGCCATGTCCACCGAGTCCAGCTGCTCCAGCCCCTGCCCTGCAGGTCTGCTCAGCTGAGGCCCCACAAGACCTTCCAGCTGTGCCTTGGCTGAGCTCCTGACCCACAGAACTGTGAGCTAGGATAATAAATGTAAAAGGATGGCCCCGAGGCACATAGTTTTGGGGTGGTTTGTTACGCTGCAGTAGGAAACCGGCACATTCTCCCTGGCCTCTCAGAGACATTCAGTGGCTCCCACATGCCCTCATGATAAACTTCCAACTCTGAATTTCAAGGCAGTCTGTCCCAGCGCCAGATCTCCTTTCAGAAATTAGTTCTTGGTCACTCCTCTCATGAGCCAGCCTGAACCTCCTATCCTCAAAGCCTCACCTACTTCTGCCAAGAAGCCATTACTGACGCATTCCAGCCTGGCATTCCCCATTCCACCAGGGACCACCTACACATTCTCCCCCTTGCTCCCAGGAGATCCTGACATCGGGGAAGGGCCTTGTCTCCTCTCTGTGGCCTCTGGTTGTCCTGAGTTGGGAATAGGACCAAGCAGACCCCCAGGACTGGGAGCCGAGAACCTGCTCCTGCTAGATTTGCTTTCACCTGACTCATCTCCTGCAGGTCCTGCAGGACATCCCAGAGGCCCCTCTTGGCTAATCTAAGGTATCTCACGCTGTCAAGGGGAATTAAGCACATTTCTTTAAAACTGACACATTCCGCTTGTGCAAATTGGAACTGGCCTCCGGCGCTGAGTTCCAGTTGTGGGCTGTCTCAGGGAGGCATGGGAGAGGATGGAGGCTGTGTCTACGATCTGCTGAAGGAGAACAGTACTTTTGGGGGGGCAAGGCTTGCCATGGCTAAGTAGCCTCTTGCTCCTAGGTACACCCAGGCCGCCACCTCTGTATCTGTGGCCCCTGCCCTTAGCCACAGACCACCCAGCCTGGGGCCCTTCTGTCTTGCCCAGGACACTGACAACAGCACCCCACAGTCATGAGAACAAACCATTTTCTTTTTGCTATTCATTCTCATATTCATTCTCTCTCCCCCCCCCCCCCCCCCCCCCCCCACAGAAGGCCAGGGAGGCCTGTGAGCACCGTTGCCAGTGGGGATGTGAGGCCCAGGGCCAGCCACCCCGAGGTCAGGCAGCTGGAGGTGGAGCAGGAGAGGTTCCACTGCAGAGCACAGAGGGCGGGGAGGGCAGAGGACAGGCAGGGGACAGGCAGGGACAGGCAGGGGACAGGCAGTCTCCGTGGTGGGCCTTGGTCCTGGGGATGGGAGCCTGGAGGAAGTGTGACCCTGGAGGATCAGTTCTCCACCTGCCACTGCTCTTCAGGCCAAGCCCAGGAGCTCTGCCTCTGCTCTGAGGCAGTCCAGAGCACAGAAGTCCTGGGGTCAGCGCCTGCTCACCCCAGATCTCTGCTCCAAGGTCCCCTTGAATGTCAACTGAGCCCCCAGCCACAAGCAAATCTGTGCAAATTGCTGTTTCAAAGACTCCCTGAGGGGGAGGCAGTTGCTTCTTTGTTCAGCCCAAGGTTATAGTAAAGAAACAAAGAGAGTGAATTTTCCTTTCTTCTGTTTCCTTTTCTTTCCTGTTGCAGCAGAGATGGTGCCTAGAAACCTTTAGTGCTTAGCATGGTGAATGTGAAGCTCAGAGGGGTGGTGAGATCTTGGCCACTGATCCCAGCCCCTGGTAATTGGCCCCTGCAGGAGCTGGACTGATAATTGGTCTGTGCCTGGACAATGGGGCTGGGCTGGGGCTGGCTTGGGGGAGGGGCTTCCTGAAGGATGCTCTTTCCAGTTCCCCTCCCAGGCCTTCTGGAACCCTGCTCCATCTTCAGGTCTCCACTCTAGGCCCTCCTCCTCCAGGAAGACCTCCTGAGCTACCTCCAGCCCAGCCATCGGTCACTCCACCTCAGGTTTGTGGGTCAGGGTCCTGCCTCTCCTGGACTCACCTTGGAGCTGGCTCTTGCCCTTGGCCCAGGGACTTAGGGTACTGGTGAGGTTACAGATCCTAGCCCTGGCCTCACAGGCCCTGCTTACTCTCCCATAAAGAACCCCCCACCCACCCCCAAAAAAGGGGGGAAAAGAACCTTTTCTGGTCACCTCCTGCCAGAGCACTGCACCCCCCCCCCTCCCTTAGAGCTTTGCTGCTCTGAATGCCCAATGTGGGGTGCAGGGAGAGCTCTGTCCAATGTGCTGTATAACCCTAAGCAAGGCTCTGGCCCACTCTGTGCCTCTTCATCTGCAAGCTGGGGAGATGACCGTTCCTGGGGTGTACTCTGGGGTTCTTGCACAATGAAAAAGCAAATACTTTGGCAACTGTGGCTCACATGGGAAGTTTGTTGTCACTAAGCCAGGCAACGCCAGCCCCAATGGCCTGGGTTAGAAGCACCTCCACTTGGATGCCCCCATCTGCCTCAACCTCTCTCCCTCTCAGTCCTGTGTGAGCTCTACACAGCCAGCAAGCCTTCTGGGCTCTACATGCCAGGCTAGCCCAGGCACAGACCCTTTCTGGGATGTAGGGCTGAACCCCAAGAGACCAGAGCCAGGGTCTGAATGAGCAGGAGACAATGGCCATATTAAGGGATTTACCCAGAAGCTCTTCCCTCTTTCCTCCTGGTTTTCTGGGTTCAGGGGGCCCGGGCAGAAGCTAGAGGCTCCAGAGGAAGTTCCCGTGACCATGGGCATTTGGGGTGAATGTCTGCAGGCCTGATCTTCTCTCCTGACCTTGCTCTGGGAATGCCTCTACTGGCTGCCAGGCAACACACCCCAACACACTTGTCTGCTAGGTTAGCCAACCCATCCTTCCAGAACTGGTGAGTGTGGGGGCAGACTTACAGAGTGGCTGTCAAGGAGGTCTGGGGCAGCCTTGGGGGCTGGAAGGGATGAAGAGCCTGGCTCCCCCATCTTCCCTGCCAGCAGTCCTGCTCCCCAGGATGGGTCCCCAGGGACTGTTGCTACAACAAGTACCTGCCTGGTGACAGAGCCCAGCCCTGAGCTCGAAGCAGGCAGGCCCCTGGGGCCATTCCCCTCAGCTCCAGGGTGGGGTGGCTGTTAGACTCATTCCTTGGCTAGGGAAGTACAGGGAGATGAGGGCCTGGGAGGGCTGTGGCCAGGAAAGGGGCTGTGGCTTGAAGGGCCGTGGCCTTCTGTCCCTCAGCCCGTCAGCATCCTTGCCTGCCTTCTAGCTATGCTTCAGTCTCCCCCACAGCTCCCCCTCCTGCTCCCCTTTCCCTCTGTTACCCCTTAGATCGGCCCCTGTCTCTGCTCCTCCATCACCCCTTACCCCCTCAGCAGCTTGGCTCCTCCTGTACTGTACAGCATGGCCTCGGGCTGCCTGCCCAGAGCCTTCCCATCTCTGCTTTCCTGATCGTCTGGACAAATTCCTTTCCCTTTAGTTCAGTGGGGACATGGGTAGATGTTTTTTAAAGGAACTCACTGGGAAGCAAAGGGAAAACAAACCCAAACAAGGCCGCCCACCACCTAGAGACGGCTCTGGTCACTCAGGCGGGGCCATTGCTTTATCCGTCCTGGGCCCGGCTTGCAGAGACTCGCTCCTAGGGCATGGAAGGGTCTGTCTGCCTTTTTTCCAACTGAGTTGGGTCCAGCCTGTCTGTCCCAGCAAAGCTTGGCTCCAAAGCCTCTCCTGATAGGTGTGCCCCTCTGACTGAGCAAAGTGCCTGCCCAGAGCTGGGGCTCCATAGATAGTCGTTCACCTGTTTAATGAATGGATGGACGTCGCTAATGGCACAATAGTATCCCTGACTGCACAGGCCAGGACAGATAGCTCGACCTGTTTCACAAGCTCCACCCCTAAGGCACCCCCACCCCTGGCTGTTGGGCACTAGCTCAGGACTCTGCAGGGGAGGCCCTGGCCTCTGTCAGTGTTAAATGGGGACCCTTACTCACCTCATTTCAGCCCTAATGTTTTGCTTAATTCACTTTGAGACCCTGGCGAGCTCACTTTTTCTTACTGGGATGTCCTCCTTTGCATAACAGGGACGGGGCAGGGGGCTGGACAGGACAAGCCCACACTGCTCTGGAGGCTCACACCCAGCTGCGGGAGCAGAGGGGACAGTGGGCTTCGAGCTTGCTCAGAGCTGCGTTCGAGCCCCTGCTCCTGCTCATTGTCTGTGTGACTTTGGACGGGGCGGTCACTGGCCTGAGCCTCAGACTCCTGCTCTGTAACATGGAGAGCATGACTGTGCCCACCTCCTAGAGCTGTTGGGGGTTTAGTGAGGTTGTGGGTGTGGAGCTCCAAGCAGACTGCCTGGCCCATGAGTGGCTCTGAAAATGTTACTCCCTCCTCTGTGAGGACCCTGGAGGGACTAATATTCCTCTAGGAAATGAAAAGTAGGCTGATAAGATATCCATCCTCTTTGGACAGCACCAGCTATCCAGATGGCATCCCAGATGTGGGCCTAGACCTTCCCCATCTTGCCCCTCCGTGCCCTCCCTCAGGGGAAAATGGGTTCTGCCTTCTGCTGTGTGTGCCCCTCCTGTCCCAAGTTCCTGGGCTAGAAGCCTAGGGTAAAGGCAAAGTCAGACTGGTGCTCCCTCCCAGCCCTGCCTTTAGCCACCCTCACAGAGAGAGGCCCGGTGCTCCTGCGCCCGCTGGGCTGCCAATCGATTGAATGTGCTCCCATCCTCGGGCGTGCCATGAATTTTTCATCAAAGGCCTGTAGACTTTGGGAAACACATAATTAGAAGCCCCATCAATAATGCACCACGTGGAGGCATTGGCTGTGCTCAGCCAGGCCTGACATGGCTGCCTTCCGGCCCTGCTCTGGCAGAAGGCTGGAGGAGCACCAAGACCCCCCTAGGGGTCCTCACTGAACACAGATCAAGTGTGGGATGTTGAGAGGCAGGAGAAGCTATCGGAAGAGTTGAACCTGCCTCTTGAAGCCCCAGTGGGACCCTTTACAGAAGTTTCAGGTGCTTCATCTATAAAATGGGTGCGAAGAAGCCCTGACCCCTAAAGCGTGATAAGACAAGCGGAGAGCTGCTATGTGAATACGAGGGTTCTTTGTAGGGCTGGGGGACGTCCTCCTTCCAGGGGGCCCCAGGAAGCAGGGTGGACACAGCGATGCCTGGTGACATCGGGGGGCTTTATTCACCCAGCTATCGGTCAAGGTCCCCTGTGATCCAGCCCCACCACCTTCCAGCCTGGAGCCCAGCGCCCTTTCCCAAGCATCCACCCACTTGCTGCAGCTTCAGAACCCTCACGGGAAGAACAGTTCTGTGCTGTCCAGTATCTGCCTTCACAGCTCCTCCACCGACAGGACAGAGGCGCCCTCGCCCTGTCTCTGTGATCTGTTCTTCAGAGCTCGCCTCCAGGCAAAAGCCTTTCCCACTCTCCTGGGCCAGAGGGATGTCCTTTTGTGAGTTTCCAGAGCTCGAACCAGGAGGTAGTAAACAAGTGCTCACCTTGGCAGGAAATGTTCTAAATACTTTATGTGGATCAATCTAACTTCATCCCCCTATGCAACTGGACAAGGCAGACGTCCATTCGACAGAGGAAGAGGCCAAGGAATTTGTCCCAGTGGGGAATCTGCTTCCAGAATCCGTACTCTTAACCACCTCCTCAGACCTGGGGCTGGCACTCCTGTCCTCAACTGAGTCCACAGGGCAGGGCTCGTGCTCCCCACTTCCTCACTCACTAGGGCCAGGATCAGGGACTGAGGCTCCCCTGACGCCAGCTCAGGGGAACACAGGGTGGGGTACACAGGCTATTAATAGCCACTGGCTCTCTGCTTCCCCACCCTCAGGCTCCAGGTCTGGCTGCTGCATGCCCCTTGAACTAAGGCCATCACATGGTGGGGGCTGAACGGGGAGAGAGGCTGGGGCTGAGGCAGCTTGGACCATTGATTCTGGCCATGTCACTAGATCTCTTTGGGTCCTGTCTAGCTGCTGGCCCCTCTGTTCCAGCTTATGTGGGGGCTCATAGGTACCCCGGGTTCTGTGTCTATGTATACGGGCTGTCATGGAGGATTACCTGAGGGCCTACACTTCTAAAACCCTCTCCTGGCAGAAATGCCACCAGTGGGCCTGAAACATAATGGAGGCCATGTCACACCCTCCCCCACATCCACCATCTGGACAAATCCCAACCCTGGCACCCATGCAGGACACATGCTGGGTCTCTACAGTAGAGGACTCACTATGATTCTAACAACAAGGCTCACACAGGTATCCTGGGAGGGACTCGGGGTGGGAGTGGTTGGGGGAGGGTGGGAAGGGACCTGGGTGCCTCCCCAGTTGTGTGCTGTCTTTGGCCTTAATAATTGCCCGTAAGATCTCCATGACTTTATTAATGGGCGGCCAGGGTGGCCGGAGGAGCACCACCTTCCATCTATGGAGGATGGTGAGCACTGCCTCTCCCCCAACCCAGGCTAAGGACACTAGGCCCGTCCATTTTTCTCTCTAGCAGTCCCTTGCCCAGGCCTTGTACTGGTCACTGGGAACACAGATGTGAACAAGGTTTAGTCTCTATCCCCGAGGAGCTTGTACTCTAGTGGATGTGGCAGCAGGCACAATATAGCCCTCAGCCAGGCCCCTCGCCACCCCAGGGTACAGGCAGAGGTGTATGGAAGGGCATTTTAGAGCTGGAATGGGTTTTTTTAAAAAATATATATTTTGTTGAATTTTCAACAGAGAGGAAGGGAGAAGGACAGAGAGCCAGAAACATCGATGAGAGAGAAATATTGATAAGCTGCCTCCTGCACACCCCCAACTGGGGACGCGCCCGCAACCAAGGTACGTGCCCTTGACTGGAATCAAACTGGGGACCCTTCAGTCCACAGGCCGGCGCTCTATCCACTGAGCCAAACCGGTCAGGGCTGGAATGGGTTTTGAAGGGTGAGTAGGAGTTTGTCAGGTGATGCAGAAGTGATGAAGGGGTGCATTCTCAGCAGAGGGAACAGTAGGAGCAAAGGTGTGAGGTGAGAAGCAGTCTGGCACAGTGAGGAGGAGTGGTGGGAGATAAGGTTGGCATGGCTGCAGTCATAAGGTCTTGAATGCCAGGCCAATATCCAACGAGGAGCCTGTTACAGTCAGGTGAAATGGGCTGGGCTGAGCTAGATGCTGGCATCAAGCATGACTATAAGGACCCTCCCGGGATAAGGCCTGGTCACCTTGCAAAGATGCCCAGTCTGGCAGCAGACTATCAGAGCTGGAAAGAGCGGCCCCCAAAGGAGTAGGGGTGGGATGTTGGCCACCAGGAACCTTGGTTGGAGAGATAGCCACAGGCAGGTGACCTTAGGATGCTGCCCTCTCTCGGGTCTTGGATAGGCTACCTGCTTTGGCATCCTAGAGTCACCAGGCCATGCCCACCCTGCGCCCGAGGGCTGTCTGGATCTTGATCCCTGTGCCGCCCTTCACCCTTGCTGTGTGAGAGAAACAGACTTGATAGTGGCTTCTCAGTCCCCTCTGACCTGTAAATCAATGATGTCACTGTTCTTGGAGCAGGAGCAAGAGCTGGGACCAGAAATGGAGACCTGCTTCTCAGCCCCAAGGGCAGCAGCCTTCCAGGGAATTGAGGGGCTTCTTCTGGGGGCACCAAGGCCCTACCTGGTGGGTCAGGCTCTGTGGGGGCCTGTATGGCTCCCCAGGGTGAGGGGCCAGGGGTGAGGAGGGAGATGAAAGAAGTAGGCTTGGCCCCACCTTCAGAAGTCCTAGATTGAGGGGGGAGACAGTACCCACCTTGAGGAGCCCCAGTCTGAGGTGGGACACATGGTTCTGCTCTGGGAGTCCCAGTTTGGGGGAGGTGCCATGTCCCTGGTCTGGAGCACATCTGAGGAGGAGGCAGGGCCCCACACACCCTCGAGAAGGACGCATGAAAAGAACAGATGGTCCCAACAAGTGCAAATTAATTGAGCGAAACCTGTGTACATAGGCGCTGTGAACAGGCGGCTGACAGGCGGGGAGGGGAGGCAGGGCGGGAGTGGGAGGAGCTGTAACGAGCGCTTATCAATGTCTTGCTGGATCTGCAGCTGGGAGCACAATTATTGACCAAACCTGTCTATAAATTTCCCAGCCACGTCTCCAGAAACCTTAATGATGGGGCCTCATTACCCCTCACACCTCCAGGCACAGGGGACCAGCCTGAGCTGGAGTGGCCGGTGACACTGCGGCTGGCCTATGACAGCTTGGCAGAGCCCTGCAGCAAGGGGTGCCTAGCTGGGATGTGGGAAATACAACTCAGGGTCCTGTTTCCCACGAGTGGGAGTGGATGGAGGCTCAGCTTCCAGGCCAACAAGGGCTGAGGTGGGGCGGACTTTGGAAGTAGGGAGTCAGGGTTTACATTCCAGTTTTGCCAGTTACTCGTGACTCCCAAGAGCACTTGGCCTCTCTGAGCCTCGGTTCCATCACGTACAGCGGGGAGAGAGCTGTGGTAAAGATGAAGTGGGCGGTCTGTCAAGGGCTGAGCACAGCACCTGGCACTGGTACGTGTGTAACACATGCCCCTTCTCTCTCCTCTGTCATTATGCCCAAAGCTGTTGAGAAAGCAAGCAGCAGCCCTGGTGGCCGGCAGCAGGCCTGGCATGCACCGCCAGGCCTTGTTCTGTGGAACTACAAGGCCACTCTGACAATCAGGTCTGCACACAGTTGAAACATGAACATTGTCCAAACCACAAAATGACCAGACAGCAGCCTGGATAACGTGAGTGTCTGCTGCTGTTCACCAAGGACAGTTTCAGCCTCATTCCACACCCCTGCCCTCTGGATAAGAATTACAATTCTTAGGGTCCTTTCTGTCCTTTCCAGCACCCTCTTCCTGGTCGGTGGCCCCTGGCTGCAGTGAGTTAATAAACCCAACTTGCTTCAATCACAGGAGTGTTCCTGGTCACCTTCGGCTGGAGAGAATCACGCTTCTACTATTAGAGCATCACCTCTTGAGTGTGCTCTGCAGGCCTGAATTCCAGGCGCTCTGTTTCACCCTCCCCCAGTTCATTATTTCTGTGAAGGTGTGGGATGCTGCTTCCTATTTGCTGTGTCCTCCCCAGGCAAGGAGAAAAGATCCCTGGAGCAGGGCTGTGTGTTGCAGGGGGTGATCCTGGGGCAACTGCTAAATCTCTGGTGAGGGGCAAGGAGCCCAGGCCAGACGTCTGGGCCTCTTGAGGGACCCAGGGAGGCACAGTAGGTGGGGCTGGGGCTGGGCTAAAAGGGGAGCCACAGGTGAGGCCTCCCTTCTCTGTATTTCAGGCTCATCTAGCTCCTGAAAGGCAGCCCGGGGAGGGCCAGTGGAGAGGGTGGGGTCCTGTGCTCCAAATGCCAGGCCTGTGGGCCGGAAGGAGCAGACCCGCAGGGCGTTCTGTGGGGAGGCTGGCATGGCTGCTACCTTAGGGAACGTGGGCCAGGGCATGTGTATGTAGGTCTCCATCCCTCAGCACGCTCCTACCTGTCTCTGCCTCTCTGGCCCCTCTAGATTCTTTTTTAGGGGCTGTGTCCTCTGCCCCTCAAGTGGCTAGACCCTTCCTGGCTGGTTCACCCTCCTGCCTCCAGCCCAGGCCTGCACGGTCTCCTTGCCCTGGGGTCCTCCATTTCCGCAGGGCTCCAGGCTCGCCCCGGGCTGCGCAGTGTCTCTTTCAGATTCCCTGGCGGAGCTTCTGGAAACCTGTGTGACCTGCTTTGTTTCTGGAGGACAGAGCCACCAGGGAGTTGGTCCCTGCAGCGCCCCTCTCACCTGGCTTGTCAGCTGGCCTTTGGGGCCATTTCCCCCTCATGACTAGCTCTCCCCCATCAATCCTTTTGGGCCCAGACCCTCACAAATCCAGTGGGAATGAGGGGGAGGGGTTTCATGGGGGTACTCTGTTGCCTGGGGCATCCTCTCCACTCAGCTTCTCAGGATGCCTGTGCCCTGCCCACCTCAACTCTGTCTCAGAACGCAAATCCTGATACCAAGACCATTTGAACCAAGCCCATCTCCAGTCCTGCCTCAGGGACACTCTTCTGAGGCTTCTGAGCTCCCCTCCCACTTTAAGGTCCAGGCCCCAGGCCTCCTGCTGAGATGCCTGTGAAGTCCTGGCTGGGTAGAGGACTTGGGGATTGGGGATGGGTAGGGCAGAGACCCATATATAGTGGGGGAATGGACTCCCCAAGGGACTGGCTGATGGTTGTCTGATAGGAGGGCCGGGGAGGGGCTGAGAGAGATGGAATCTGGTCTCTAACCCCTGCCCCCAGCTCTCCTACACGGCCTATTAGGCACCGGAGGCCGGCACAGCTCCAAAAGGCCTCTGCAGGCACAGTAGGATTTTTGCAGCCAGCCTGGGGTAAGGAGTATCATTATCCCCATTTCACAGCTGAAAAGACTGAGGTTCCCGTAGGTGCTGGCTGGGAGCTGAGTGGGAGGCAAACATCCTCTCTCTGATGAAGCTCTGTTATTTCTCCGGACTATGTGGCTGCTTAGGAAGGGGCATTTTATGCATTCATTGGACTCATTTACTGAGCACCTACTCTGTGCTGGGCACCTGGGGTGGGATGGAGAAGGAGATATAAGGCAGAGAGAGTCAAGGAGAAAAGGCCTGGAGCTGGGTTAAGTGTGGGTAGAATATTCTGGGTTGGGCACAGGCTTCAGAAGTCACAGGGGCCCCCAGGCTGAGGGGCTCCTGGTACAGGTGAGGGAGTCATGGAAGGGTTGCAAGCAGGGCCAACACATTTTGTGCTTTGGATAGGTCACCTGGTGACTATGCCCTAGGGTGGGGGTGGGGGGTCAAATGGGCAGGAGGGCCCCATCTGGACTATCAGCTCCTGGAACCTGAGCCAGCTTCCTGAGGGAGCCCCTCAGGCCCTCCCCCAGGCCTTCCACCCACATAAAGGAGAAGGTGGGAGGCAGGGGTCTTCACCTTGGCCTCCACAAGACTCTCCCAGCTGATGAAGCAGAGCTCTGAGGGGGCTCCCCATGCAGCCAGAGGCGGGAGGGGGAGGCAGATGCCTCCAGTTTACCACACTCAGAGTGGGTCTAGCTGCCAGGCCCTTGCCCCTGCCCTTCCAAATCCCTGAGCCACTGTTCAAGCCCTCCCCGGAGTCCACCATGCCTCGAGATATTTGCATATCTGACAGTAAAAACAATTCTTCATAGAAGCTTAGCGCCATCAGGGCTGCAAAGCCCCCTTTTGTCTGTCTGAGTAAGAGCTGGCTAAAGGCTGAAGGATAATTAGTCCCCCAAGGGCAACTGCTGCCCACCTCCTTGAAGATTTAAAAGCACAACCCACCTATTCAATCTGCTTCTAGCTTCTCGGCCCCC
The DNA here is from genome assembly GCF_964212035.1 of Myotis nattereri. Lineage (NCBI taxonomy): Eukaryota > Metazoa > Chordata > Mammalia > Chiroptera > Vespertilionidae > Myotis > Myotis nattereri. The sequence goes on from NC_138075.1 coordinate 110,723,849, forward strand.
ATGGTTCCCTCTATTTTCTAACCCCTCTCCTGCAGCCCCCTCCCCCATCCTCTGTCCTGGCTTCTCTGGGAGGGGAAGGCAGCCTATGGCAGGAGCCGATGAATGGGCATTTTATCTGATTAAACTGGGAATGAACTGGCCTTTCTCTGTTATCTTTGGACCTGATTGGATATTTAACACCAAATGTAGTGTGTGTGTGTGTGTGTGTGTGTGTGTGTGTGTGTGTGCGCGCGCGCGCCCAGAGTAGGTTTTTCTAGTCCATGTCAGCGGGAAATTGGATTGTGCTGAAAGCATTTAATCTGAGCTCAGGAGTCCACCCTAATAGAGTTACTAAATTGGGGGCGGGGCAATTCTACTCTTAGCCCTGGACAAGCAGAGCCCTGGCCCTAGCCCTGTGTGTTAGTGTCCTGCTCTGGCCTCCTAGGGCTACAACTCTCCCCATGGGGTGAGGAACTGGTGGGCCAGGGGGGGATGCACAGCTAGAGCTTGAGCACCCTCTGAGCCACAGCCCGGCTACCTGGGACCCTGGAACACCCTTCTACTTCCTGGGCCTGTCCTCCTGAAGGTGACAGTGTAGCCTTATGCACCTTATGTGAAAGGTCTCACATGGTCATTGGGTCATTAGTGTGTGGAACTAAATCTGAGCCAGGTGAGAAGGGCACAGAGGGAGGCTAGGGGCTGGGGACTCTGGAGGTGTTAGCAAGGAGATGTTGTTAAGGTGGAAGAACAGACCTATGTAATAGTTTGTTAGCTACAGCTTGGTTTGTCACTTTTCGTTATTTGGAGTTTAGCCATATGGTGTGTAGGCTGCTCAAAGGTTTGGGCATGCCTGGCAGGGAGCCGCAGTGCAGAACTCTGTTTTGGTGTTTACTCGGAAACTGAGGCAGACTGCCCACCAGACAAATGGGGAAGAGCTGAGCCAGGCTCTTGACTTCTGAGTAAGGAGGTGTGGCCAGGGCAGCTGCAGGAGCGGGCACTGGGCTGGTGAGCCCAGACCTGTGCTGGACCAGTGCTCTCCTGTGGCACCGCCCCGAGCAGCCAGCAGTTCCTCTGCCTGTAGATGGGGATAATAGTGTGTTCTTCATTGGATTGGTGTAGGGATGAAATAAGATTTTGATTAAAGCTCTGGGAGCAGAGTAAGAGCTCAGTAAAGATTGGTGGAAGGAATTATTGTTATTGAAAGGAGCGCTAAGTTTGCAGAAGAGGTGGGTCCTATTTCCCAGGTTAGCAGGTCTCTCCCAGTCACCCCTGGCTCTGTTGTCCCTCCTGCCCTCACCAATGGATGATTCCAGCCCTCAGCAATTCATGGCCTCATCGTCTTGGCTTTATTTACTGAGAGAGCTGCACTCCTGCTCACCCACCGCCGCTTAATTGAGGAACCGAGATGGACAGTGATGGGGCAGCAGCAGACATTTTGCTGAGGAGCAGAGCCAGGAGGCCGTCCTACTCCACCTGCCTTGAATGCCAGGGTAAAAGAAGAAATAATCAAGACCAGGCCCCTCACTGCACAGAGCGGGAAACTGGGCCCAGGGAGGGCAGTGGGGGCCGCTCCCATACCAGGCTTTCTGAGCTGTTTTCTTTCCTTGCCCCAGTGACCTGCTCATCCACATCTCCCCGGACCCTTTGGGTGCTTGGGGCTAGGCCCCGATTTGGTCACTCCGCTGTCACACTTACCGCCTCAGTTCTCTCTTCCACACACCTACGACTTCCTCATCCCTCACTGGAGGGAGGCACTCCCCCCATTTACCGATAAAGAGACTGAGGGCCAGAGAGGGGCAGGGGCTCCACAGTGCCTCTGGGTGGGAAAGAGATATGGAAACACACATCTCCACTCCCTGACTCCGCTTTCAGAAACGAGTTCACAGCTACCAGCAAATCAAAGATCTGTCATGGTTTTATGCCAACACCATTGATGACAGTGACATCTGGGGACCGCCCCCTGACATTCTGTATGAAGTGTGCCCCGCCTGGTGGGGTAGGTGAGGGTTAGGATTAAGTACACTTCCATCAGCCCCTGAGCAGACTGCACCCCAGTCCAGGACACAGTCCTTCTCCACTGATTCCCGGAGTCTTTCTGCCGAACGCATCCTCCGGAGGACAGGGCCTTTTGCAGGAGGCTATCTTTATGTTATTGTCGCTTAGCTCGGAGAAGAGCTTCTGGAGAGGGGTCAGAAGGGAAGGCCTGGTGAACTGTGCTGCTTCCCTGCTCCCCCACAGTCTGGAAGGGCCCCATGAATACAGTGACTATAAGCTTCCTGCAAAGTGGACAGTCCTTTGCAGTTTCCAAGGTGCTACCATCCACTCTCTTTAATCCTCTCTAGAGATTTGGGTAGGAGAGAGTGTTCCCTCCACGTAACAGATGAGGTAGGCCCACACAGGTGGGGTAATTTACTCAAGGTCACATAGCTCTTGAGTGGTGGACATGGGACTCAACCTGCTACAGCTGCACAGATGAGTAGAGGTGTCTGTGTGGGAGACCACAGGACGGCACATAGCAGGTGCTGTAAAAGCTGGTCAGATGAGTGAGTGAGTGTACGTGGCAGGCTGTGGCATCAATAAGAACGGAAGAGGCAGCCCAGGGTCCGTGGGGTGGGGGACACCTGACCGTTTTGTTCCCAGTGCCCCCTTCTGGCTCCTCAAGCACCGCTCATAAGGGGCAGAGCTCTTTTACCTTATCAGCCCCTGGGGTGGTGCCCCTTGCTCCCAGGCTGTCTCACTTCCCTTGGCCTTTGCAGACTCCTCCCCAGTGAGGTTGGGGCTTCCTCCATGGAAGCCCGCCTCCTCCTCTCAGGTCCAGCCCTAATGTCTGTGGCGCAGGACCAGAGCATAGAGGGAGGCTCCCAACAGCCATTCCCTGGGCCTAGAGGCACAATCCCTCGAAACCATTCAACCCTTGGGAGAATGGACTTCAGGAGGAGGTTTGCATAGTCCTCACAAGCAGACTCAGGTCCATTTGGACCCCAGAATCTTGGATACCCAGACAGTGGCCTAAAATTGTGGAGTTGGGGCTCTGGGCCACATTTACCTGGCCCTGCGTACCCTTTGCTCTGTGGGGAGAGCTGAGGCTGAAGGAGGCCCAGAAAGAGCCCTCTTAATCATCTAAGGATGGCCTCCCTCCCATCCTGCCTAATACCTGGTCCCATGGGTCCTGGGGCTCTTTCCTGGGCCACTGCCCCTCTGGGCAAGTTGGTCAGGAAGACAAGCCCATTCCTGTGGCCAGTGGCCCTCCACTAGGCTCCTGGGACCAGGTGGGGGTGGGGATGGTGTGGGGGTGGTGAGCCCACCAGACAGAGTGTGTGGAGTGGGGGAGGGGGTATGGAGGCTGGCCTGCAGGGGGCCTTGCCCAACCACTCACAAACACACCAAGAGACAATAAATCCATGAACACTTAATCTCTCTGCAAATTGAAAAGGAGCTGTACATATCTGCTGCACCCCAGCAGCTGAGTTATGAGTCTTGCTTATTAATTTCTTTAGTCCCAGGTGATGGATGAGGAGGAGAACGACCCACCAGGGAGACTCTGGGTTGGGGGGAAGGAGGGAGGTGGAAGTGGGTCAGGGCTCTGGGAAGAGCCCTTCTGGAGAAGGGGTCAAAGAGGGGAGGCTTAGGGATTTGTGCTTCCTCCCTTTTATTCTGTCTGGAAGGGCCCCATGAATATAGCGACTATTTATAAGCCTCCTGCTATCAGCGGTTCTCAACCTGTGGGTCGCAACCCCTTTGGCGGCCGAACGACCCTTTCACATGGGTTGCCTGAGACCATCCTGCATATCAGATATTTACATTACGATTCATAACAGTAGCAACATTACAGTTATGAAGTAGCAACGAAAATAATTTTATGGTTGGGTCACAACATGAGGAACTGTTATTTAAAGGGCCAGAAGGTAGAGAACCACTGTGCTAAGTGGACAGCTCTTTGCAGTTTCCAAGGTGCTGCCAGCCACTCTTGTTAATCTTCCCCCAGCCTCAGAAGGGCAGTACTCCCACCACTTCACAGTGAGAAGACAGGTCTAGAGAGGTGGAGCGATGTATCTAAGATCACACAGCTCTTGAGTGTTGGATATGGGCTCAGACCTGCTAGAGCCACATGGACGAGAGGAGCGGGCAGGAGGGTCTGCAGGAGATGACAGGCACACAGGCAGGATGAATCCTATTTCTTTCTTTCTACCCTTCCGCCCTCCCTTTCTTTCTCAAATGCTAAGTGTCCCCCCACCCCAGGAACTGGAGGAGGTAGAAGAGAAGGAAGTCACAAGAGAAGAGGAGGGAGTTCCCCTCATGAAGGTTCTGAGCAGTGCCCAAGAGCTATGACTGTTGAAACCTCACAAGACTGATTTTTAGACTCCCCAGGGGCACGACGCGGTGCTCCTGCGTGAGGAACACAAGCCTTACTAGTAGGTGGGCCTCGCAGCACATGGACAGGGCAGGGGAGATGGTAGAGGTGACCGGGACGGGAGACTGACCTGGCAAAGTGGGACCACTGGCCCTGGGCAGCGGAGTCAGGGGGACAGAAACTGGGGTGTGGAAGGGAGGAGGGTGTGACCGAGGTGTGTCGGGAATGTATCTGGTGGTTTGTGTGGGTGACCTGCAGGGGGCACTGAGTCAGGGTGTCTGACTGGAGGCTGTTGAGGTGGACACCAGATGACTGTGCTTTCTTTGTCTCTGTCTCACTCTCCATTTCTGTTGTCTTTTCTCTGCCTCCTAAGGCCTTGGACTCTCAGGACCCAGGTGAGCTGCCTCCCAGGTTGGGCTTTGTGTCTCCAAGGCTGGTGGGAGCCAGCCCCAGGCTCCTGGGCCTTGTGGTGCTGGTACCCTGGGCTGCTGTTCCTGCTACTAGTGGCCGCTGATGTGGGTAGTGTCCAGGGTTAAATAACCGCTGCTGGTGCTGCAGGAGGCTCCTGCTCACACTCATCACCTGCCACCAGGCGGTGCCACGGGATCCGAGACTGGGTCTGAGCCCAGCCTCACCCGTCTGCCGACCTCATCTGGGCAGGGGACTGGGCCAGGACCAAGGCCCCAGTCATGGTGCAGGAGCCCCTGGGACTGGGGAACATCTGCTCAACCTCTGCTGACAGAGGAACTGGGACCCAGAACGGGGAAGAGAGTTCAAGGTCACTTCAAAGAGTTGATGAGTACAAGGGGCAGTGTGGAGCTGGGCTGGACAGTGAGCAGAGAGTGTGTATCCTGTGGCTCTGGGTGCTGAGGGGGGCGAGAGTCCGGCAACCTCAAATGGAGGAGGGCTGGGCAGGGGAGAGCCCATGCTATGGAGGGTGAGCCGCGTCCTGACTTACCTGGGCCTGTCTGGTTTTAGCCCTGCGGAACCCCTCAGTCCTGAGCAAACAGCGATGGTTGGTCGCCCGGGAGCCGTGCCAGACAGACACGCAGGACCAGGCTCCTAGGTGCCCCTGCGACACTGCTAGCCCTGTCTGAAGGCCCCGCCATTTGACCCTGAGGGGCAGGTAGGGGGGAAACACCCTGTGTTACAGATGGAAAAACCAAGGCTCAGGGACACAAAGTGCTTCAAGCCACCCTTGGAAGGGGTGGCAGAGCCAGCACCTCTGCCTGCGGGAGGAAAGCGGAAGCGGTCCCTGGGCTAGAGGCTGCCCCCCTGCGCCCCAGCCCCCACCTCCCTGCTGTGTGACTTGGGAGGACCCACAGCTCCTCTGGCTTTCCTTCCTCTCTTCACCCAGGCAGTGAGGTCCTCTTTCTTGGGGAAATGGTGTCCAGAGGAGCTGAAATCAACTTACTTAGGAGCAGGTTAAATAGGGTGGGGCAGCTGGAGAAGTGGACATGAAACCGAGGGATCAGGGGTCATTCTGGAGTCTAGCAGACTCCGGAAAGGAAGAGAAACAAAAGCGTTCTACTCAGAGGGAGTGGCATGTGGGGAGTGGATGGGAGAGATGAAGGGAGGGGGAAAGGCTTTCAAAGAAAGAAAGAAAGAAATGAGTCGTTCTAGTGTCTGTGGTTGCAGAAACTCCACTGAGTCTTTAAACAATCCTTGTCAATGTTCCATCTGCTGGTATGAGGGCCCCCTGGTCGGCCACAGATCTCTGAGTAGCGGAGGAAAAGAGGGAGGGAAAATGAGGGGTCAAGGAGAGGGAGAGAAAATCAGAAAATCAGAAAGAAATAGAGATAAGTAGAGAAAGACAGAGCAGGGAGAGACAGAAATAGAGAGGGGGTGGGGGAGAAAGGAGGGAGGGAGCCAGAGAGAGGTGGGAAAGACCATGCTGGGATTTCCACACTAGCAGCAACACCGAGCACTCTGCCCACCTCCTCCAGGGCATCCTGCTTGCTCCTCTCTCTTTGCTGAGGGCTCGCCAGGTGTGCCCAACAACACTGGGAAGGTGTGACAGCTGGAGGATGCATGGTCTCAGTCATGCCCCTTTGTCACTTGTCCCTCACCAAATATTTACTGGGCGCCTGCTCTGGGCCACTGTCTTGCCTCCCATCTTTCAGGGCATGGCTCAACTCCTGCTGGCTGGAGAACGTCCAGGGCTCAGGGCCTCGGCCTCTTCTTTGCCTCTGCCTTCCCCTGTCCTTGCTCCCTGCACAACTGGACACAGCTGGGCACCTGGCAGGGGATGGGAGTTTTCTGGCTGGTTGGAGGCTTGCTGAGGACTGGGGAATCAGGCACAGGGCAGGTGTTTTTAAGCCCTGTGTGAACAGAACCAGGCCTGTGCACACGGCATGGAGTCCCTCATCTTACCTGCTCTCCCCTAGTGTCTGGTTGGCTGGGGGTGGGGGGGCGTCTAGGGGTGAAGGGGGATGCTTGCAAATTGTTGCTGTTTGGAGAGCTGTCATGGACTCTTCATTCCACTTAAGGCCCACCTCTTTCAAAAGACTTCCTGGCTGCTCAGAAGGGTCGTGAAGGCTTCCTCTAGCTCTGCCTGGGCCCTGCACTTGACTCAAGATCACAACCATGTGACCCTGACCCCAGTGGTCCAGTCGGGACAGGAGCTTTGCACCACGTTGACAAAATGGTACATGACAGACCTGTTTCAAAACCAAGTGTCCTGGATGAAGGGAGCTCGAGATGGAAGAATTGCCTGCATTGCAGTCCTGGAAGGAAGATGATCCAAGGGCATACTAGCGGGTGGGCACCCCAGTAGGGCTTGGTGGGGCTGTAGGGTTAGGACTGGCAGGCCTGGGGCAGCAGAGAGCATCCACAGCCTCCTCCCTAAAGAGAGAGTGCAGCCTGCGTCTCCTGCACTCCCCTCTCCACCCCCAAGGTGCCTCTTTCTCCAGAAAAAATTCAATTTCCCATTTAGCCACAATGGGCTCTGAAGGGAATCAGAGGTGGAATTATTTCTTGTGCTGCGGGGAGTGTGCTATAAGACTAGACATAGACCAATGCACTCTGGGAGTCAGGTGATGCTGGGAGGCTCACAGCCCAGATAAAGTGGCCGAGAGCTCAGGGAGGCAGTTTAGTCCTTAGCTCCCCACACTGCCATGTCACTGGGGCCCAATGCTACATCCTGAGGCTCTGCTGCTGTTGACTACTCCCTGACCACACATTCAGGAGTCACATACCTTGTGGCCATGCCATTGCCACCAGATGTGTTTGAGTGCTAATCAGATATCTGACTCTTCATTCCACTTAAGGAAGAGTCAGATATCTGTAGCTCTGTGGCTTACATGCCATGTTCTTTGCTCATTGCTGTGTCCTGTGGTTGTGCCTTCCTGTAACACAGTGCTGTGTGAAAGCACTGGGTTGCTATGCAGCTGCACTTCGCTGCTCCCTGATTGTGTTCTCTTGCTTGTCACTATGTTTCTTGGTTGTATGAGCGCACCCACTACTGTGTGACTTTGTTTTGTTGCTATGAAACAGTGACCCATTGCTACATAATTATTCATGGACCTGTACTCCATTGCTACCCACCCAAGTTCTATTGCTTGTACTGTGCTTCTCCGGCCTTGTGAATGTTTGTCTGGGTGCTACTGTGGTCCTTCCAGGTTCTGGCTAGTTATTAAGAGCTGGAGCTGGGGGCTGGGTCTTCAGGACCCAATGAGAACAAAGGGAGAGAGAGAGAGAGAGAGAGAGAGAGAGAGAGAGAGAGAGAGAGAGAGAGAGAAAAGAAGAAGAAGAAGAAGAAGAAGAAGAAGAAGAAGAAGAAGAAGAAGAAGAAGAAGGAGGAGGAGGAGGAGGAGGAGGAGGAGGAGGAGGAGGAGGAGGAGAAGAAGAAGAAGAAGAAGAAGAAGAAGAAGAAGAAGAAGGGAAAAAGAGAGAGGGGAGAGGGAAGAAGGGAGAGAGGAGAGAGGAAAGGCAGGGTAAATGAAATGGAGCTGAGTCAGGAACAGGATAGGGGCCTGGGATAGGCTGGGATGGGAAAGGGAGAGGGGCAGGCCCATTGCCTTGCATACTATGTGTCTGAGGCACCCAGTGGTGTCAGGTGGCTGAGGGTCCAGGGCTGGGCATCCGGGCCTCTATAGCCATCTGGTATTCACTTGGCTATATGCTGGGCAACACAGAGTCAGGAGCCTTGACAGGTTGTCCCACCTCGTCCTCATCGCCATCCTTCGTAAAACCAGGAGCTCCGACTAGAGGCTTTCTAAGGTTCTTTCGGAAGTACTTCCTGTCTAGCCAGGGGTTCTAGCTCATGGCCCAGTAAGCATTTACCTACATTTGTGTGGAGCCAGGCCTGGACTGGGTCCTGGAGCCGGTATGCTCTTAGTTCAAAGGCTGAGTGGTGATGGCTGAGTGGTCCTAACCCCACAGCAAGCTGGAGAGAGCAGCAGTGCTTGTGGCCTTGCCAGGTGCCCAGCAAGGGGAGACCAACCCACTGATGGGTGTGCTAGCATGGTGTTCAGAGAAGACATGCTTTAGTTCTCCATCCAGACCCACTCACAACATCTCTGACAGTCTGTGGATATGGGGCAACCCTGAACCTCTTGTTTGCACTCAGAGCCTCACACAATCCATTGTAGTGCCCTTGGGTCACTTATTTCTCCTCCGCCCTGCTGTCACTCACAATGGTTACTCAACCTCTTGCTTAAAAATAGTTCTTCCTCATGACCAATCTTGACTTTTCAATCTGCAATCTCGTCTCATCTCTTACAGTTTAACTCTTAAGGGACGATCAAGACGAACTGCAGGCATTGATTTATTAATACTGTCTAAGCAGCGGTTGCCAACCGGTGGTCCGTGGACCACTCGTGGTCCGTGAGGTCCGAAAGATTGGTGACCGCCGGTCTAAAGTCTCCAAAGACAAGGCTTGAATCTTTATTTACAACCCAACTAATGCCTAAACTGGAAGGTCAGGTTAGATAACTGCTTTCCCGAGGGGCAGAGGTGAGAGGAAGGAGTGTAGAAAGTAGCCTAAGTGCCCTGGCATCTGCCAGGGAGGGGCCTGCACTGGGGTGCCAGGGGCCCTTCATGTGGGAGCACCCGGGACAGACCCTGCGGACAGCAACCCTCCCTATTCATCAACGGGACGTGTTTCAGAAGGCGCAGAGTGCCCGGGGGAGATGCGGAGGCTGTCCGCGGGAGGGGAGAGCCTGGAAGAGAAAACCCAGGGCTTCCCTATTGGCCAGTGGCCTTGGCTCGGGCCTTTTCTCAGGCTCTTCTGGAGCAGTGTTCGCCCTGGGACCCATTGTGGAGGAAGGGAGGAAGCCACACTTGAATTCATCCATGGTCTTTGGTAGCCTGCACTTCAACTCTCTGTAGCAAAGGGCTAGCACCCAGCACTGACCCCTCAACAAATTAAGACACCAGCTTGGCCACCTTCACCAACCCTTTCCCAGCATCTGGCCAACTGGGAACAGGAAGCCATGCCAGCTCTCACCATCCAAGATGGTGTCCTCCTTTCTTTGAGGCTCCTCTGATGTACTCCTCCTCCAATACACTCTCTCTTCACATTATACCATTTTACTGTGTTCATAGTACTTTACCAGAAAATTTAATTTCAAAAAATGTGCTTAGTTGTTTACTGTCTCCACGCTAGAATGTAAATTACATGTAAGCAGGGACCTTGCTTATTCCTCGTCTGCCTCATTTAGATGCTCAATGAACACTTTTAAAAGCATAAACGGTGCCATCTAGGACTTCCATACTCAGTGTAGTAACAACAGCTTCTAAAATCTCCACACGCCGGGGACACCCTTTGCTGTAGACTTATTTTCCATCCCATCCTCTGTCATTATTTTAGAAGCTAAAACGAATCTCTCAGGGGCTTCCCACCACCAGTGACGTGCTCCTCAGGATGTTCCGAGTTGGTGACTAGTTGAGTAAATGGAACCAGCTCATACAGTGCTGCAAGGTTTGTTTTAAAAGAAATCATGTGGGTATTTGATTCAAAAGATAAAGAAACTCTGTAAAATGAAGAATGCACACCTTCCACAGTTTAGATTTGGGGTCACTCACAGAGTGCTCCCAAGGGGAGGTCTACTTGTCACCTGAGGAGTGAACCAGGCCACAGGGGCAGTCAAACCTCTTCCAAATCCCCCCTATCATGGCTCCAGCCCTCCCAGACCTGGGGGTGTGGGGACACTCACCATTTCATGGGACATTTGGGGCATCTGAGGCTCTCCCTCTGCTTCCTGACAGATGGATGTGCTGGAGTTCATGGTGGAGCTCACTGTGGCCTTAGACCAGGACTCATGGATGGAACTCAGCTTCTCATCTAAGATCTTAGGGTCCAGGGTGGGCAGAACCTTGCTGTTGTTTGGTGTTAAGAAGTTTTCTGGCCTCTGGGAAGAGAAAGTGCAAAGAAATTCCTTTGTGCCTCTCTACCATGAGTGCACTTTCCACACCCCAAGCCTCTCCTCATGGCTCAGGAGGCCCTGCATGTCTGGCCCCTGTCTACCTCCTGCCCTCTTGCCCACTGGGCCCTAATCACACTGTCCTTGATGTTTCTCTAACAAGCCCAGCTCTTTCCTGCCTCTAGGCCTTCGCATCTGTTTTCTCTACCTGGAAAGCCTCCTGGGTCTTTACATGGCTGTTCCCTTCTCTTCACTCAGGTCTCAGCCCAAATGTGATTTTCTTAGAGAGTTCTGCTCTTTGAGGTGGAGGCCCATCCTATTAAAAGTAACTCCTCCTCCAATATATTCTCTCTTCACATTATACACCATTTTACTGTGTTCATAGTACTTTACCAGAAAATTAAATTTCAAAAAATGTGCTTAGTTGTTTACTGCCTACCTCCCTTCTCCAATCTGCATGCTAGAATGTAAGTTATATGTAAGCAGGGACCTTGTTTATTCCTTGTCTGCCTCATTGTAGATGCTTAATAAATACTTTTGAAAGAATAAATGATGCCATCTATGACTTCCATACTCAGTGTAGTAACAACAGCTTCTAAAATCTCCACACTCGGTGACACCCTTTGCTGTAGACTTGTTTTTCATCCCATCTCCTCTGTCATTCTTCCCCCTTATCACCCGTTAAACAGCCTCTCTCTCTCTCTCTCTCTCTCTCTCTCTCTCTCTCTCTCTCTCTCCTCTTTCTCCTTTAATGTCTTGTTTCCTATGCTCCTCCTCCTCTCTCAGTATGATTTTCACTCCCTGCTTGTCTAGAATTTGACCCACTCAAATACCAGCCCCTCTAGGAAGTCTAATGGCCTCTGCCCATGTATGCTCAAAGCTTTTCTGGGTTCTTCCAGCCCAACTGCTGGCTCTCTCTGCTCACATTGCTCTCTAACTCCAGGCTTGTTTGCCATTTTATTTTTCTAATAAAACTTTAAGTTCCTTGGACTCAAGGACATGCTTATGCACTCTCTGGTGAGAGGTTACTTTAAAGCTTGGTTGAAAATCTGTAGTTAGCCATAAAAAGTGTCCATTGTTCAAAGAATTATGCAGTATTAAGTTTGTAGGGACCTCGAAGGTGATCCACTTCCACCCTACATCAGCTGATGGAATTCTGTCTTGGCCAAAAGCAGACAAATATGGCATTGTCTAGAGCAACTGTCGCCAACCTTTCAGACCTCACGGGCCACCAGTGGCCCACAGACCACCAGTTGGCAACCACTGATCTGGAGTATTGTTCTAGAAGTAAATAGAAAAATGGGAATAGTGCCAACCAGGACTGGTGTGTTCAGTGTTATAAGTGCTTGATTGTCTGATCCTGAATAAAGTGAGAACCTGGTCCTCTATATGAAAGCCCACTCATGAATCAGATGAATTAGGACAAGGACCCTTCACTTTACCACTGAGATCCTTTATGTCCTTTAAAATAAAGTTGCGTGTGCAGAAATTCCTTAACATGTAGCCTTTTTAGGCTTGTGTCGGTAGAGTAAGGGATAGTCACACAAGTACAGAGGTATATCCTGTCCAATCTAGCCTCACCCTCACCCCCACCTTCCACCTCCATCCCTGGATATAAGGATAAATACTTCCAAGGAGAAAACAGCTAAACGAAGACTCTTGGAATGGGAAGAATGAAGCTTGGGTGACCTTGGGGCTGACTATGGCACCTACTGCTTGTTAAAATCAAGATTTCTGGGACTGTTTTGTCCCTGGGCATTAGGCCTGGCTGCCTCTCTCACCTGCTCCTCTCAGGAGCTCTGGTACAGGGAGGGTGAAATTCACTCAGGGGCTCCTCACTGAACATGCTCAGGGCCTCAGGGCAGCATCTGAGTCAGATGGTTTTGGCATTTTGGGTTGTCTGTTTTATATAGGAAAAAGCTCCATGTCTCTCTCCTGTTCAGAGCGGCTGAACACCAGAATGGCATATTGGATGGATGCAGAGAACAACAGAATGCATATTGGATGGATGGATGGATGGATGTAAGAGAGAACGAAGGAAAGAGTAACCACCCAGGTTAAAGTCTAACTCCCCATTGACAAAGTGGCCCCTGGGGCTGGGGTGAGATGCTGATTCAGGACCCTTAATGACATTTCTCCTCATTTCCAGGCAGCAAGCCAATTTTGATGTCCTGGATTTCATAGACTGCCATCTAATCCAGTTAGAAGAGGAAGTAGAAGTAATGAAATCAAGGGAGAGGTCTCCAGAGGTGCCCTATCAGTTCTGAAAGCAGGGACACAATGCTGAGAAAGTCCCCTCCCCCACAGCCTGTCCCCCACAGCCTGTCCTCCTGACATCCACCCTGTGTGGCCCCAGCACCAGAGGGGTCAACTCAGTGACTCAAAAGCTGACATTTATGGAACTGGGCATTCACCAGATACTTTTATGTGTATCTGAAGCTTGTCATGGATAATTCACTTCATTTCATTATAAAGATAAAATAAAAATGAGACTGACCCCAGTCCAGTCCAGTGCCTTTACCCCATCAGTCTCTGGTGGGTGGGTGTGTTCTGAAAAGCATAGCATCTATTGACTCTAGTCTATACTGCCCATTGCACTCCATTCTGACCTTCAGCTGCTCTACCCATAGCCCCTGTCAGACTCAGGGGTTCTGCACTGCTCTGCCCTCTCCATGGCTGGTCCTGGCCTATATCTGCTCCCACAGCTGTTTCATGCCAGCATCTCCCCGCCCCACCCACCTCCGCAGGTCTCCTGCCCCATTTTCAATCAACTTTGTCAGGATCTACTGTGGCCTGGGGGCTGGGGGCAAGGTGGGTGGGTGGTTTTTGTGGAAAAGTCTTTAGACTTCCACATAGCATAGGCCCCACAGGCAAGGCCAGAGGCAGTTGCTCTTGTCACGTGAGGTAACTGGCACCAGGAAGGCCACAGTGCCTCACAAAGTGCCTACATTCTCCCTAGCGGTCCTTTACCTCAGAAGCCTCAGCTTTAACTGCCCTATTTTGGGGAGGGGCTTGTGCCCTCCCCTCCTTGTTTCTCATGGGGAAGGAACTTGTTTACGAGTACAGGGAGGGGCCAGGCTGCTGGAAGTGGTGGGTCAGGGTGGAGGATAGGGGAAGGGGCAAGGCTAAAAAGGGGGAGAGGGTGAAGCCTGGGGGCTAATTCTTCCTTATGCAGTCCCCGCCTGTCTTGGCTCTCCCCCTTTCCTCCCGATGGGGGTTGGAGTGGGGGCTGCTCGCCCACCCCACAAGCCTGCTTACTTGTTTTTCTACTTGGCAGGTCATACCCTGCCTATTGAGGCAGCTTGGGGCTGACAAGTGGCCCCTCACTCTGTGGCTCCATGGCTGCAGCACGTCCGGCTTCATTAGGGCTGTAATTGGAGATTTACTTTGAAAGCTCAGAGCAATGCATCGCCACGCACTGGCTCAGACTCGGAGCCCAGCCACCACTCCTCGTGCTGCCACAGCAGCTGCCCCACATCACGAGTGCCATGTGGGGAGAAGACACCCTTCCTTATGCCTCCCAGCCCTCCCAGCCCTCACTGATGCCTGCAGGCGGGTCTGTTGAGACAGACCAGGCCAAGAGCATCACAAGCTCAAGGTTTTTTGGGTCACCTGTTTTCCCCTCCTCCACTTACATATTCTGCTTCTCTCCTACCCACTCCATCCCCCAGACCCTGATCATGCAAAATGCAACAGTTCCAGCCTGCCCTGGCAATTACAGACTAGCCAGGTCGCAGCTGCTGTCCTTGCTGCTGAAAGTCCCCCTACCGGACTGGGGCCTCTCACCCCGCCCAGAGCCTTCCCGCTGGAGTGCACGGCTGGTAATTCAATTAGCTGGTCCTGAATCCTCCCCAGGGAGCCTGGAGCGGAAACTGACAAATTCTGTTTAACAAAGACATTTCCCCCCACCCGCCAGCTTTGGGTTCTGCCCGCCTGTATCCCCTCACCTCCCCCTCATTAGGTATCTAACAAAGTGCGTCTCAAGAAATCTACTTCCAATCGCTAGTAATTCAGGGGGCCTGATGCAATTTTCTCCATGATAAGGGTGTCTCGCCTGCTGGCAAACGCCATAATGAGCCCTGTACGGCGGCTCCCCATCAGTCACTCCTTTGTCATTTCCTGTTGCTAAAGTTGTAGGTTCTTATCTCTTCAGCTGAAGGCGAGGCTCAGACAACAGGCCCCCTCCAGGAGGGCTTGCTGCCTCCCCTGCATATGGCAAGCCTCATTTATGGCATTCTGCATGGCCTTGCAGCTGCCGTGGGGTTTGAAGCTCTGAGTCTGTCAGCCAACCAAGCCATGATTCATTCTTCAGTAAATGATGTCAGAGGGTTAATCTAAAAGCCAGTTGTGGGATCAGGGGAGAGGAGTCAGTGATATGGATTTAAAAAAAATCCTGGCAAGAATTCTAATCCTATATAATAAAAGCATAATATACAACTCAACCAAACAGCCAAATAGCCGAACCACCATCCGGACGACCATCCGGGACCATGCTATGACACCCATTTGTGGCAGGCCAGCCAAGGCGGGTGCGATGCAATTGGTCGGGGCCCAGCCATCCCCCATGATCACCCCACAGAGGGAGGCCCAGGCCACTGACTGGTGGGCTGCAGTGGGTGGTGGGGCCTCTCTCTGTGAGGTAAGCCCAGTCCAGGTGCCAGCAGGAAGCCAGTGCCAGCAGCCAGGGGAAGGAAGGTCTACTCATGCACGAATTTCATGCATCAGGCCTCTAGTCCTATATAATAAAAGGCCAGCCACCATAAGCGTAACGACTGGAACGACCAGAGACCAGAACCACCACAGCCCCTCAATGGGCTGGCCCCACCCCCAAGCAAGCAGTTAGGGGTGATCAGGCAGGCAGGCAGAGTGGTTAGGGGTGATCAGGCAGGCAGACCAGCAGTTAGGGGTGATCAGGCAGGCAGGCAGAGTGGTTAGGGGTGATCAGGCAGGCAGACCAGCAGTTAGGGGTGATCAGGCAGGCAGACCAGCAGTTAGGGGTGATCAGGCAGGCAGGCAAGCGGTCAGGGGCAATCAGGTAGGCAAACAACCCCTCACAGGCTGGTCCCACCCCCCAACAAGCAGTCAGGGGTGATTAGGTAGGCAGGCAAGTGGTTAGGGGCAATCAGGTAGGCAGACAGCCCCTTGCAGGGTTGGCCCTGCCCCCCAGCAAAGAAAGAGGGAGGCCCAGGCCACCAGCAGCGACCCTGTGGCAGGTGTGCAGCCGGCCAGCAATCGCCCCGCAGAGGGAGGCCCAGGCCAGCCAAGCCATCACACCCCACACCTGTTGCCTGCAGAAGAAGGCCACCAGTGGCAGGGGAGGGGGGAATCAGAGCTGCACAGATGGCAAGCAGTGGCAGCAGCAGGGGTGGGCCAGCTGCCTGCAGCTGGGGGAAGGAAAGCCCCAATAGGCCCTGATCTCAGGCCAGGCCTAGGGACCCTACCTGAGGGGTCCTGGATTGTGAGAGGATACAGGTCAGGCTTTGGGACACCCCTCTGCCCCCTGCCAAGTGCAAGAATTTTCGTGCACCTGGCCTCTAGTATTAAATAAAACCCTATTTATGGCTCAGTTGATAGGCTCTGGGATCATTCTTATAAGCCTGAAACATGGTCTTTCTGCATTTAATCTTTATCCTTGGGTTCTTCCTATTTATAATTAGAGAGATTTTTCCAATATATAGGTAAGATCATATCCTATTACTGCTCAAAGACCTTCTTTAGTTTCTCATCATTGTATGTCAAAGTCTAAACCCTGTCTTCTGGCTTCCAGGCCCTCCAAAATTCTGGCCCCAACTAACTCTCCAGTATCACTGCCCACACAGCCCCCCTCTGTCCCTGGCACTCTAGACACTGCCATGCCCCACGGCTTTGCACTGTGGCTCCCTCTCCCTGCAGCCTCTTGCCTAGTCCATTTCCAAGATGCTCTGAAGCAGAGCTCCTGACTTTTGGATGCTCAATGCACCGATCTCAACTAGAACAATTAGCAAGAGGGGTGTTGCTGATATATGGGGGTTCTTTACTGAATTCATGCCTGAATGCCCTGGCTGGACCAGGGGTGCACCTGGTTTGGCTGAAGGGAGGTCTAGGCCAGTGATGGCGAACCTTTTGAGCTCGGCGTGTCAGCATTTTGAAAAACCCTAACTTAACTCTGGTGCCGTGTCACATATAGAAATTTTTTGATATTTGCAACCATAGTAAAACAAAGACTTATATTTTTGATATTTATTTTATATATTTAAATGCCATTTAACAAAGAAAAATCAACCAAAAAAACGAGTTCGCGTCTCACCTCTGACACGCGTGTCATAGTTCGCCATCACTGGGCTAGGCTGTGGTAGTCTGACTTTAACATGGGAAGAAACCTAAACACATACTCCACTTTCTGAGAAGTTTGGTCTAGCTCTTGTTCTGTCTCTCTTCCTCCCCTCCCCCTTCTTCAATTCACTAATTAAGCTTGGGGCTCATGGGAGAGCAGAGCAGGTCAGCTTCCTTAGCTATCCTTGCATCCTGACTCAGTTTACTTCATCTATGGGCTGGGAGTCACAGGCCCACATTCTCAAAGCATCACAGGGCCTGTGGTTGGTGAGGCATTTGGGGTAAACCTGCAGTATGACTCTTGGTCCAGCCCGGCTCACACTGCTCTCGAGGCCAAGAAGCAGGTCTTTACTTTCGTCATCTCCTCCATAGCTCCCAGCGCAGGACAGGGTACCCTGGGAGCTCCAGCAGGTCTGGTCTCTGGAGAGATGATTGTCTATCTGTTTTCCATTTCTTCATTCCCTGAAAAATTGCTGTGAGACCAATGTGGTGCTGGTGGCATTTATCTTCAGCACTTGACAAGGCTTCCTGATGTCCTTGTGGATGTGATCTGGTGGGTGGCTGTCATGAGGGGTGGGCAACAAGTGAGGGTTAGCAGGGCTTCACGGTTCCCCTCCCTCAGGATCCCTGCCCTCATCCCTGAGGAGCTCAGCGTGCTTGTCAGCAACCTGCGTGCACAATGAATGTTAAGCACTCCCCTCGCCAAGTGTCTGTAAGCCCTGTGCTGGGCACTCACACATGCTCCTCCTCTCAATTTTTACTACATTCCTGGCTGGTAGGAGTCACAACCCCCTTCTTTAGATGAGGAAAGCAAAACTCTAAGATCAAGTGGAAGATCCAGGATTCAAACCCAGTTCGAAGGATGCACACTTTTTATTTTATTTTTTTAATATATTTTATTGATTTTTTACAGAGGGGAAAGGAGAGAGATAGAGAGTTAGAAACATCGATGAGAGAGAAACATCGATCAGCTGCCTCCTGCACATCTCCTACTGGGGATATGCCTGCAACCCAGGTACATGTCCTTGACCGGAATCGAACCTGGGACCTTTCAGTCCGCAGGCCGACGCTCTATCCACTGAGCCAAACCGGTTTCGGCTGGTTGCACACTTTTTAGTACTCAAAGTGTCCTGACCGCATCCACAGATGATACGAAGGTTGGGGTGGGGATGGAGGCGGGACCGTAAATGTGACGCATGATAAAATCAGGGTCCAGAATGATCGCAAGCCCAGACAATGGCTGAGATGAAGAAGGTGAAATACGGCAGGGACGAGAACCCTGTCCAAGGTCAAAATAGAGCAGCAGAGGTGAAGATATGCTGCTGACAATGGCTCACATGCCAGACTAGACCACAGGCTTTCAATGGACCCCTGTAGTGTTGGTTAGTAATAAAATAAATGACAGACTTTGGCTGTACCAAAGGGGAGAATGTGTTTGGAGAAAGGGGTAATGGTCCTATTCTATCCGTCAATGTTGATCCAGCCCCATGTTTTGGGGGAGTTTTAAGAGGAGTCTTGTCAAGAGGAGACGACCAGGAGGATGAGAAGCAGAAACCAAGTGTGACAAAGATCAGTCAGAGGAAGGAGAGCTGGTCAGGCTGGAGATGATATAACAAGTTTGCAGGCAGCAGTAGAGTTGATGTGGGCCTGGGAGCTGACTTCTGTGAGGCTGGTCTTAGGAAAGAAAAGGTGGGGTCAGGGAGAGGAACTGGAGAGAGACAGAAGGAAGAGGTTTACAAAGGAGTTGACAGATGCTGGAAAGGGCTTCCTGGGAGGTAGTGAGCTTCCTGTCACAAGAAGTGAGCAAGTAGATTCTGTAGAACCCTGTGGTTTGGAGGGAGTGTCAAACTCCCTCCCTGAGGTGGAGAGCATCAGGTGGGGAGTGGTATGATAACCAAGAGACTGTGGGGGGACCAATATTTGTCCCCAAGGCATGGAGCACTAATGGGATGGGTTCAGGCATAGTGAACCCTGGAAAACCACAGGCTCTTGCCTATTACCCACCATTCGCCGCTCCCTTTGAGCCTAGAATCTGAACAGGGAGAGGAGAGGGGTTGTAGCGGTTTGGGGCAGAAGGAAAGATAGGCAGGGATGCTGTGAGGTTGTGGGAGGGGACAGGGTCTCTCTCTCTGGATCCACTGTTGTCCTTATGGTAGTATTTTTAGAGCTGGCATCTTGGGATGACAGACCAGCCAAGGAGGCTACGCTATCTCGGACACTGGGCCTTCAGGCAGCTGTGCTTGTGAGGGTATGGAGGCAAGCTTGCGTTGGGGCTTCTCAGAGAACTAGCCTGTGGCTGTCATGTGTGCTTTTCAAAGAAATTCATGAAAATTCACCAATCAAAACCAGCAGCCTATGTCCTGCCTATGCCCCCACTTTGGGCAGGTCTCCAGAGATAGTTTTGTAATCAGTGGTTTGAATTAAAACACCAGGCAGCATGGTATCAAAGCCCCACCTGCCCCTTTCTGTGAGGGGATCAGGGAGGGGGAGGGCAGACTGGCTGTGGAAGCCACTCCTTCCCCCAAGGGGTGGCAGCAGATTCCTCCTTTCTTCAAGTGTGTCCTCCCTGTGCCCAAATCCATGGGAGCCTGTGGGTTTCAAGTCCTGCCAGCATCTCTCAGGGCTGTGGGCTACCTCTGTCTGGTGCCCTGGCACCCGGCCTGGACAAGACTCTGGATCCCAAACCCCAGCCCTAAGAGGGGACCCAATGACTGCATGGACTTGTCCTACCTCATGGGAGGCTGAGACCACACAGCGAGCACTAATGTGCGCACCAGGCCCCAGTGAACACGGCTGGGCCTAGAAAACCTGGTCAGGGTGGGCCTCACTCAAAGAGGATGTCTGTGAGCTGGAGGGCACCCAGGAGTCTGCGGGAATTTGAAGCCAGTTCATTAAAAGAGGAGGCTGCGTAGCCTGGAGAAGCATAGACTCTCGGAGGAGCAGATCGCACTCTTCAAAGGGAAGAGGCCAACATCAGAGAGGGAGTGGAGGAGACCAAAGGCTTATTCGTATGTGTATTTGGGGAGTAGCCATAAGCTCAGGGGTTCTTAGAGCACAGTGGGCCTCCAAGGCCAACCCCCACAGAATGTGCAATAAGGGAAGTTTTCTTTGTATCTGTGCGTAGCTATACACCTACTCATGTATATACACAGTTCCGCTTGAGGCAGATCACTCGAAGCAGCAGGTCCCATCGAGAAGCCCCACTGGAGGGAAGAGCTTAATCAATCACCAACACAACCAGCTTCAGGCAAAACATCCCAAACCAGGAGACCACCCGTTCTTGCCATTCACTGAAATGGCTGGCTTTGCTGGCTAGTCTGTCCACCAGCATGCTGGGTGGCTGACCAGGTCCCAGTGTCTCTCGACCGGTGCAGGAGGCCTGCTGGCATTGCTCTGCAGCCCCAGAGGGCAGAGTCAGGAGCCTGGGGCAGAGGGAGGGCCCTTGGAGGCAGGGTGGGCTCAGTGGGGGTTGAGTGTTTTTATCAGTTGTAGCTACTGAGCCATGGCATGGGTTGCTTCTAGAGGTAGTGAGTTCCTGGTCAAGGCAGAGCAAGAGGAGTAGCTGGGCTGACCACGCATAGTAGATGTTGTCAAGGAGATTCCTGTCCAGGGTGGGCTGCTGAGTGTGCCTAATTTGGAATAGACCACAGTGCTCTTGTTCCTAGAGCTTTGAGAATGGGAGCAGTGGGTGGGGGGACTGTGTTCACCAAAATGTCAATTAACCAGGATGGTCTGTGCTATCCTGTGGAGGCTCCCAGGAAAGCAGGCTGTGTCCTCACGCAGGAAGGCAGGCATATTTATTTTTCCTGAGTTATTTCCTCTCCACAGCACATCTGACCATGAGCGAGGAGCTGCACCTAAGGCAGAGTTGTTCGCCACATGGACACGGGGCTCTGAGGAGCCCATTATCACAAGCCCCTGCAGCTGGAGTGTCACATGTGCTCTAGGACTGCCAGCCTGCAGGGATGGCTTTGGAACGTGTTTGATTTAAGTGGTGGAAGAGTCAATGGTTCTGGTCCCACAGGCTGGAACGCAGAGATGAAGGCCTGCAGTCCTATGTGTGAAAACATTTGTGTGTCAGTTTGCATGTGGGTATGAGCATGCATATATGTATTAAATGTGGGCACCCTGGCAAAGGTGTGTGTGTGTGCCTTTGTGCACATGTGACTGTGTGGTTATTTGAATGCTATTGTGTGAGTGTATATGTGTGGAACTGTGTGAATGAATTCTTGGCTGTAGAATCTGAATTTCCTCTAGTATTATTTTTCCTGGTACACACCCGATCTCCACCCTCTTTCTTTTCCTTTCTTCTCAGAAATCCATTACTGAAAGGTTTTTACCCACCTCCAGGGGGAGGGGGAGTGGGGGAAGGGAAAGCTAAAATCACAAGGCCAGATCAAAACACTCAGCAGCTCAATGAATTCACAGCGTTTTCCCGCATGACTTGGAGGGATAATTTAGTGAGGTCGCCAGCTGGAAGGAAAAGGATTAATTCTGCACTTAGCACAGCTCCGGTGAATAATTCATCACCAAGATCTTTGTGCCCAGCCCCTGGGCAACTGGGAAAGTGTCCGGCACACCTGCCTGTTGCCTGCCTGGATCCCCCAGTGCCTTGATTGCTTGATGCTCCTTTGGGTCCTCGGAGCACACTTGCCCCAGCGAAAGGCAGGAGGTAGGGGGAGGTGAGGAAAGGGCTGGCAGTGGCCCTTGGCAGACTCTAGACTAGACCCTGAGAAGAAGGTGTGGAGCGCTGAGCTCTAATTTGGGTAATCTGTGACATTTTTCTCCAAGGACTGTCCTTCCCCTTTCTTGGTGTCTTTTGCTGCTTCTGTGTTCTCCCCTCTCAGTACCTTCTGGGTCCTGGTTTGGTAGCGGGTATGTCAGTTACCTAACAAGCTCTCTCACAGGAATTAGAGGATGCTCTAGAAGGCAATGCAGACATTGCACAGCAGGGCATGCTGATGGGAGGTCTCAGACACGCACCAGAGGCCTTGTGGGGAGGCACCTATAGGCTGGTACATTCCTGGTTATACCCCAGAAGGGACAGTGGAAAAATTCCAGCAGGTGGACTGCAAGGTGCACTGGGGCCAAATGACGGAGCCAATCTGCACTCAGAGCCCAGGTATCATTGGCTAGAAAGGAAGAGACTCATCTGTCAGGCAGGGCTCAGCCCCTGGTATTTTTCCACTTGGACCAACCCAGCTGTGGTAGCAGCATCCCTACAATGGGCCCTCAAGAGGCCACACCCTAATTCCCGGAACCTGTGAGCTGTCACTCTTGTGCTTATGTTATACGGCACAGGGCACCATAAGATGGGAACGTTATCAGAGTGGGCATAACCTTTTCACATGACCCCCTGAAAAGCAGAACATTTTCGCTGGCTGCTGACAGAAGAGGAATCCAGAGTTTGGGAGTTTGGGGGGGATTTAGCATGCTGCTGGCTTGAAGATGGAGGAGGCCATGGTAAGAAAGAATGTGGGCAGCCTTCAGGAGCTGAGAGAGGCCCTGGGCTGACAGCCAGCAAGGAAACAGGGACCTCCGTCCTACAACTGCCAGGACTGGATTCTGCTGACGACCTGAATGAGGCGAGGAGCTCAGTCTTCATAGCCTCCAGGAAGGAGCGTGACCCTGCGAGCATTCAGATCTCAGCCGCGCTGTGCAGGACTGCCTACTGCAGAGTCTGAGCTCATCCGTGGTGTTTTTTAAGCTGCTGGGTTTGTGGCAGTTTGTTATAAGCTACAGAAGCTGATGGCCTGGTTCACCCTGTGGAACCTCAAGCCCAGTGAGCCAGGCTTGGCTTAGAACAGGTTAGAGGCTAACTCCCAGGCTCTCTCCTCCAACTCTCCTCTTTCTAACTAAGCGTTCTCTCTGGTTTTCTGGAGCCTCAAGTCACCCTCAGGTGTTTCCATCCAAAGCAGCAGTTTCCTCCTCCCTGAAGCCCTGACCCCAGCCCTGAACAAGGCCAGCAATTGTGAAGGAGGCTGGGACGCACCGAGGGGCTACTGGAGGGGGCACAGGGCTTCCAGCCCCTGACTTCAATCTGACCTTCAGCCTTACCTCAGAGGAAAGCAGCTGAAAGGAGAGATCCACCGTGGGGGCCTCGCCATTTATGGTTTTCAGCTTGGTGTCCTTGAGAGAAAAAGGGAGCAGTCAGGCCATGATGTGCAGGGCGGCTCTGCCTCTGCTGAGCCCACTGTTCTGATGCCTCAGGAAGGTGCCTGCTGAGGGCTAGGTCCCCTTCCTTACTCAGCCTCACTGCTCCCTACACCCCTCCCCACTCCACTGGAGGCCTGACTGGCACCTTCAGACTTGCCTCCTGGTGAGTAGGGAAGCTCCCATTAGTGGAGGTCTATTATGACCATATGACCAGAAGTATTTTAGTGAAAAAGGTGGCATAGAGGTAGACAATGATGATAATAATGTATTAATTCTTATTGAGAACTTATTCTGTTCTAAGTGCTTTATGGGCATTTCCCCCAAAATCTCACAGCAAACCTATGAAAAAAGTACTATTACTATGAACCCATTTTACAGACAAGGAAACTGAGGCGCTGAGACTTTAAGTAATTTTCCCACAGTCATGTAAGCTGGTAAGTAAGTGGTAGGACCAGAATTTGAACCCAGTTAATCTGGCTCTTGAGTTTGAACTCTCAATTCTTATTAAACAGAGAGACTGTATACAAACATGCTCTCATTTTAGAGATGGGCACTCTGAGATTTAGAGCGGTCAAGTAAGGTGGCCCAGCTTCTACCGTGAGGACCAGGGCAAGTCAGGATTTGAACTCAGGTCTGGCTGGACGGAGGCCTGAGCTCTTGCTGCTATCCCATGGAGCATCCCTGTACTCCTCCCCAAGTTGCTCTGGGGCAATTTCATCACAAGCCCAAGGGCAAGACAGACTTCTGGTGTTTGTGGATACTCCTCACATCCTCAGCGTCAAGAGTGGGGGGCCTGCTGGAAGCTGCTGGAGAAGCCAGATTCGCCTGTGTTGGTGAGACATGGAGGAGCAAGGCGGGGTAGGGTGGGGCCGGGTGGACTTGCCAGGTGGCAGACTCACGGTGATGGGGAGCCTCTCTATTCGCAACCCATTCAGGCCTTTCCCTCTCAGCATCTCGGGGTACAAATGGCTCTTTAATGGCAACACGGAGACTCCCAGGGGCTTGCTGAAGGTCCACGACTCACCGCCTTTCACTGTGGAGGGGGGAGGACAAGCTGAGGCTCCCAACAAAGTCCCACCTCAGGCTTTTCAGATCCCAGCCCCACCTGGGCCCCATCCTTTGGTACCCAACCCTCCCATCCCTCACCACCCACCTCCTGGCATTTGCCCGCAAATACCCTCCTCCTTCTCTGCTCTTCAGGGCTTACTGAGTTCAAGGCCAGCTCTAGGCATATTTCTGCCTCTGGGTATTGATATGTATCTCTCTTGTCCCTGTTTTTGGGGGCTTCAGTCTTATAGTGTGGACTGAAGATGGTGGATCAGCTATTCTCAGAATCTGTCTCCTCCCCACTCTTCAGGATGTGAGTCCTGAGGGCCCCACCTCCACCCACCTCACTGATAAGTGCATGGGGAAGGGTGGTGGTGCAATAAAACCACACGGACCCAGTATGGGAATAGGGCTGTACCCCAGAGCTGCAATTTAGACAAGAAAGGCAGCCTGGTGCTCCCCTGCCTGTCTGCGTGCACTGGGAGGTGGCCCTGGAACCACCCCTGCGGGAGGCAGAGGCAGGATGGCCTGAAAACCCTGTCACACATGTGCCCTTACTTGAAGTCGAGGCGTAGTACTCCAGCACCAGGGCGGCGTCTTCTGAGAAGTTGGTGGCTCCGTCTCGGCCTTGGAAGAGGAAGGACTGATTCCACAGGGGCAGCTCTGGGGGTCCCCCGGGCTTGGACAGCTGAAAGGAGAAGGTGGGAGCAGAGGGTCGGCCATAGCTTCTTCCCCAGCAAGGGAGGTCCGAATATTGGTTCTGTGCATGTCTATATATGCCACAAACCTTTGTCTCAATTATAAAAGCAACACACACTTAATGAATAAACTTGGGGAAATATAGAAAAGTAGAAAGATTAAAAACCCCTAAGTTCCTATACTAAAGACAACTGTTCACAAGACAGTATATTTTTCTAGTCTTTTTCTATGCCTCTTTCGTATATGATTGCTATTCTAACATCCCATTTTTAAAATTTACCATGAAAACCTAAACATATCCACAGTCAGAAGTAACGTTTGTCGCCCAGAGTTGGCTGTTCTGTCATGTCCAAGCGCCCGGGTTTCTTCCTTCCTATTTTTCCTGTAGTAACATGCACTGAACGTTCATCGACATATCTCTCTGGATCTCAAATGGTGTCTTTAGTACCGAAAACAGAAATTTAAGTTAAAGAAATTCATTATGGGTAGACTGTTTTCCTAAAGAGTGCACCAACGTTCACACCCATGGCTGCTGGTATCAGAGATGCCAAGTTAGACATGACCTCTACCCTTGTCACAACCCCTCCCTGTCCACACAGATTTCCCAGCTCCTCGCAGAGGCCACACCAGTTCTTCAACGGACTTTCAGGGGATTTGATGACACATTAAGGCAGCAGCTCGTGTACCATGTGAGTACAACTTAAACAATGAAACAAGACAGCATTAACTATAGCTCCCAAATAAGGGCCTGAGATGTCTGGGGGTGGTCAGAAAAGCCATCCGGTAGGAAGAGGGACCAGTGGAAGGCTCTGAAGGGGGACTGGCAGGGCAAGGGAGAAAGGAAGGTCTTCTGGGTGGGAAAACAGCCCAGCAAAAATGTGGAGATGGCTTGGGTGGAGGAAGCCTGGAACAATAGGGGACTCCAGGTAGAGGAGGCCCAGAATGTGGGGAGTGGGGTCTGAGACCTGGGGGTGTCACTCTGTAACCCCAGCAGGCCGTCCTGCACATCCCAGCACAGGGCGGTCACTGGTGCACTCTCTCCCAGTGGCTGTCTTGCCTCTGCCCCCAGCCAGGGGCTGTCAGCAACAGTGGCAGCGGCCCCACCTCCCATTCCCCACTGGAATCAGTCATCACTGGAAAGGTCAATGCAAATGCACCACCAGCTTCAGGAGCTATTGATGCAGGATCGCAAAACATCAGCAGGTCGCTCCCCCCCCCCCCCCCCCCCCCGTGGTGGCAGGACCCTGATGCCTGTCACACTAATGTGCCTGCTCCAGCTCTGAGGCTCAGCTGGAGGTTCAGCTGTGTCTGCCCCTGTCCCTCCCCTTGGGGAGGTGGGTTGTAGTCACTTTGGGAATAGGAACACAGGCAGTGGCTGAGATGATGGCAGTGTTCCTGAGAGCAGGTGATGGGGCAGCACCCAGATAGCCGCTTGGCCATGAGGCCAGGTAGGGAAGCTGCTTCTAGGTTCGGTGGCACTTGGAAGTGACCTTTTAGGATTGATTGCCAAACCATGCCATCCCAAAGCCCCCCATTCTCCTGGGTTCCAGAGGGGCATCCACATAGCCTGGACCATCTGCCAGGCACTGGGCACTCAAGGACCTGTGACCCAGTGCCCCGCTGCCCTATCCCTTGCTTCCGCCCTGGGAGAGGGCTATTGAATGGATGCTGGCTGCCCTCTCTGTGGTCTATTCATGTGTCAGATGAAGTCTACAAAGCCAGAAATGGTATCTGCCTGCCCAGTATGGACAGCTCCTTCCCTGAACGTTTTCACATAATAAGTCCCCAGAAAATGAGTTCCCTTCAGACTTAGAATTGAGGGTGGGGGGTGGGTCAGCCTCTCCTGTGTGTGTTGTGGGCAGGGGACGGAGTGGGGGAGCAGGAATCTAGGAAGGTATCAAGGTTAGACCACCTTCAGAGTCTAATGCTAGGGCCCTGGTGAAGGTGCTGGTGGCATATGTGTTGGGTAGGGGAGGCAGGAGGATGGGGGGTGGAGGTGGGGGAGGGGGAAGGGGAAGCCAGTTGCCGCAGTTG
Organism: Myotis nattereri; assembly: GCF_964212035.1. Lineage (NCBI taxonomy): Eukaryota > Metazoa > Chordata > Mammalia > Chiroptera > Vespertilionidae > Myotis > Myotis nattereri. The sequence goes on from NC_138075.1 coordinate 110,750,792, forward strand.
TTAACCGGAAAGACCATGGGGCTATGGAATTAAGGAATGTGATTATTCTTCAGTTGTGACCTTCAGCAAAGCCTTTAACCTCCAGCCACTGAGGCAGACCTGCCTTCCTGGGAGAGAGAGTCTTCATTACATGGCTGTGGTCTCTCCTTCCATTTCCCAGGGCCCATCACACCCACCCCCACACCCACACCTACCCCCGCACCCACCCCCACCCCCACCCACACCCACACCCACACCCACTCCCATCCCCACACCCACTGCTGCCTGTTGTGCTCAAGCATGTGACAGGCATGCTGGGAAGATTAGCTGCCAATAGCTGATGCTGCATGGGGCTTCAAGGGAGCTAGGATGCCAAGAGACCCGGGCCTATCTCATCGTTGCTGTGTGACCTTTGGGAAGTCCTTTCTCCTCTCTGTAACTTAGATTTGTCACCATCCAATGCCTTCTGCTCCATGCCCCGATGAGCTGTTGTGAGGGTTGAAGGAGACAATAGATATTTTGCTGTGAAGGTGAAAGTTCAATTCAATTGTACTCAGCAAACATCGACTGGGCTAGGGGCTTCTCCATGCTAGATGCCTCTGTTGTGTTAAAGGGCATATGGGGGAGCTAGAGCCAGAGCCTGCTCCCCTCTGGAGCTCATCATCTTCCAAGGGGATAGCCCCCCACCTGCCCATGATCCATGCAGAGGCCTAAGCAAATTGCAGGTTGTGGAAGCTAGGATGTCAGAGGAAAAAGCAATGATTTTTGACCTGGGGAAGTGAGGACCTAAGATCATGTAGTCGGTAATGAGGAGGAAGACCATCCAGGCTCAGAGTACAGTAGAGGTGACGACTGAGAGGTGAGAGAGGACAGTACAGGGGTGGAGAAAGCCAGTTACCCAGTGGGACTAGAGAATGCCTGTGAGAATTGGAGCAGTGAGCCAGGAGGCTGGAGGAAATGAGGCCTGTGTATCTGGCTGACAGGGAGGGCTTTGTCCTATCAGTGACAGGGACAAGGGGTCCAGAGGAAGGGACTAGCCCTGGGCAGGAGGCCGCTGTGGCTGCTTCTCACCAGATGGATGGGAGAGGCCTGAGCGGAGGCGTGGCCAGCACTAGGGCAGGATCTGTGGGATGACAAGGGCCCCATGAGGGGTTGGGCACAGACTGGCTGTGGAGGCTGAGGCAGCAGAGGACGCTGGGCGCAGACAGCTGCTCTCACCACTGCTTTTGTTTCATTAGCCAGGATCTGCCTCAGCTCTGTAGGAAGCCAGGCCAACAGGAGCAGCCTGTTGGGCAATGTCCCCCCTCAAAGGTTCTGGGAGGAGGGGAGGAGTAAGTCTTAAGTCTCAGACTTGTGCTGGGTCCAGCAGACTCATCAGAGCTCAGATTTTGCCATCGTTCCCAGGCTCTGAGAGAGGTGAACAGACACTGAGGGCCATCTACCTCTCAACCATTCCCCTCCTCCCTCCTAGCCAACAGAACCCACTTTGGGCCAGTAGGCCCCCTTCTCCTGCATTAGCTACTGCAAGGTGATGTCATACTCCTCCTCAGGAATGGCTGAGAGAAATGCATGTGACCTAGTTCTGGCCAATGAGATGAGAGGGGTGGTCTGCCAGGGGCTGCAGGGGAGGTTTCAAGTTCCTCATTAAGACCCTTTTCCTCTGGTCTTGGTCATATCTAGATGGGATGCTGAGAACATTTTGCCTCCATGAGTTGTTGTCCAGCTGAAGATGGCATTTCAGGGGTGTTGGAAAGACTCTGAGTCCATGAGGACACTGCTGAGCCAGTAGATCAACCAATTCTAGCAGCATCCTACATGGGGGACCCTTTTGATGTATGACAATAAATCTCCTTAGAACTTAAGTCCATGTGAGTTGGGGTTCCTGTGACTTATAGCCAAACATGACAAGGGCAATGTCCAGGCTGGCCTCAAAGGGGCACTTGGCATCAAGGGAGGGGCATCTGTGAAAAGGATGGAGCCCATTTAGCCTCCACCCCAGGCTTGGGCACTCTACATTTTCCTAACAGTCCAATAAGGTAGTAATCAGCAGGTCTAGAGAAATTGGGCAGCTGCCAAAGGTCACTCAGCAAGTCACAGAGGTGGGTCCAGCCTCAAACCCCTGCCCATAGTGCTTTGGCCTGGCGGGCAGCTGGTGGGAAATCACTCCAGCATGTCCGAGAGGCAGATCCTAGGATCATCCCAGCGCCCCAACTAGAGAGAAGAGGGAACTGAAGCTCAGAGTGGGGACAGGGCAGGGGTCTGTGTGAGTTCTGAGCGCAGGGCTGCTGACTGGTGTCCCTTCCAGGTGGGGCTCTGCCCACGAACCCCCTCTTCTCACTTGTACCACAGAAGCTCGCCTCTCACTGCTGGCACCTGGGCACCTCTGTGCTGGCTGCCAGTGAGCTCTCAACCTGGTCCAACTGCCATAGTGCTGGGTGACCTTCAACAAGTGTCCTGCCATCGCTGGACCTCTGGCCTTGAGTCCCACACATGCAAGAGGCACTGCGGCAAGTTTCTGTATTAAGGGTCCCTCCGCCACCCAGACTCGCCAGGCAGCAAAAGCAGCCAGAGAAGGGCTGGGGGTGGGAAGAGGCTCACTCATTAAAGCAGCCATGCTTCCTGCCCCTTGGGACTGCCTGCTGATTGGTTTATAATTTTCTGGGCAAATGCAGGGCCATGTGTGAGATGACTCTGGGGAAATCAGGCCAAGGATTGGCTTGAGTTTGAAGCCTTTGTCCCCAGGGTCCCCCTTTGTTCCACCCCTCCCTACCACCATCACTCTTGTCCATGTCCGTCCGAACCTTCTTCAAATGTCTGCCTTTAAATGAGGGTTGTGGGTCTGAAAGAGTGCCTCATTTTACATTTGCCATGTCAGGCATGAACATTGGTGGGCAGACAACAGGAAGAACTTCCCAAGCACCCTGTCTTCTTTAAGGCCCCTAGGAATGCTGGGACCATCATGTGGGGCAAGCTCCTGCTGAGGTGCAGACCATGGGAAAAGATGGATCTGGCCATTCGCCTGGACTCAGACACTCTGCACATCCCTCCCCAGCATACTCAGGCACACTGGCCCCTCTCCCACCCTGACATGCACCCCCACCTGCATGCCTGTGCTCTTGTTCCCACTTGCCCTGCACCAACACTCCCTACTAAAAACTCAAGTCCCGCAGCTGGATGCCCAGGCTTCACATCCCTCTCACCTCTGATTAAAAAATGTTTTATTGTGGTGAAATATACACAACAAAAATTTACCACTTTAGCCACTATCTACTTTCAGAACTTTTCCAACATCCCAAACAGAAACTCTTTACCATTAAAAACTAACTTTCCTGTTCTCCCTGGCCCCAGTCCCTGGCAACTACCATTCTACTTTCTGTCTCTGAATTTGCCTCTCTAGGCACCACATGTAAGTGGAATCACAATATTTGTCTTCTTTCTGTCTTCTCTCCTCTGATTTTTACAGCCCTGAAAGCCCCTCCTGATTTGTTATTAGATTATCCATTACCTGGTGTTGATGTTTACCCTTCACCAGACCAAGAGCTCCCTGTGGGCCGCTTCTCCGCAGCACAGACGGCACCACCCTAGGCGCACAGCTCCACAGGCAAGTGAACAGCTGCCTGGCTGCGGGAGGGACTGAGGAATGTGGGGGAGTTACTAGGTCTGGACCTGCAGGGAGTGAAGCAGGGAAGGAGCCATACCTGAGGGCACCCGTTCTGGCTGACTTGGGCGACATCGAAGTTCATCACAGACGGAATAGGGAAGGAGAGGGGGGTAAAGGGCAACCCCAGGGAGGCTGGGTCCTGGTTCATCTGACTGACCCTGGGGAGGCAAGGAGATAGGGGTCAAGCACTGCTCAAGGCTACCATCCTTCAGGCCCTGTGTCCAGCACTCTTGACGCTGTGCCCAAGCCTGGCAGCCAAGGGCCCCCAAGTGGACTCAGGGTTGATGTGAGAGAGGAAGTGCAGTGGCCCAACTAGGACAGGTAATGGGTCCTGGTCCTTCTGATCACTATTCAGGGCCTTGGGAAAGCTCATCTTGGTCAGGGGATGGGATGCAGCTCCCACGTTTCCTTCCCCATGACTCACCGTGGCCTTGGCCACATCTGAATGTCCCAGCTGCCCATCTTTAACATGGGTCTTGCATCCCTGCCTCACCTTTGGGAGACCTTGTGAGAATGGCCCACCCCCATGGTGGAATTCTGGTTAGGCTTGGGTGGCACTCCCTGAGCTCATAGGAGGGCTGGGAGTGAGGGCATCAGTTATCTTCATTCCTCCAACCAGCAAGGAGGGCTCATAGTTCATCAGAATTCAACAATGGAGCAGATGAGTCAGGGAATCCTCCCGGACCATCAGTCAGTGGAAGTGACAGAGGCAGATGGCTTCAGGAGATGGTGCTGTCACAGAGGGCACACGTTTCCTGGGGAACTCTCCGCACTGTGTGTCTCCAGGGCCAATCTAGACGGAATGCCCTCCTGAGGACTGTGAATGCCCATACCCAAAAAGAGGTCTGGGGGGAGGGGGAGGAGCTGGGGCTGCGGCCAGGGAGCCCCATGGAGGGCAAAGGAGGGGACCCTTGGGCACGGCTAAAGGTCGTGAAGTTCTGAGATGACCATTAGGCTGCCTTCTTTGGGAACAATCACCAGATAGTGAACCACCTTGGCCTGAACTCAAGTGGTGGGTATGAGATGGAGAGGTAGATTGAAAGGGCTGAGGACCCCCTTTCTTCATCTGTATGCTGACTCCCCTCAGCCTGCTCTCAGGAGAGGTCTGAGGTGCCCCTCTCCAGGGCCTGTGGGTAGCTTCCTGGGTCCTCAGTCCCAGTGGGGAGGCTTGAAGGGCCTCGTGGGGAGGGCGGGGTTCTAGCCACCCCTCTCCTCTGCATTCTGCCCCCCTCCCTTCTTGCTCACACCGCTAGGGCCTTACTCACTTAAACTCCATGTAGTTGGGAACCACCCGGGCAATGACCACCATGGGGCTGGGGTTGTTGATTAGGGTCTCATTTATTCCCCGAACAAAGACCTGGGGAAGAGAGGAGGCAGGTGAGCCCCAAGTGGCCTTTGGCCCTCTCCGGAGCAGGGTTAGCTAGCCTGCCTGCCATCTTTCTTTCCAAAGATGGGCTCATTTCTGCCTCTATACCTCTGCACCTGCTCCTGCCTCTCTAGGGTCTTTCTCTGCTCAAGGCTGCTATCCTTCAGGCCCTGTGCCAGGCATTGGGTGGGCAGCAAGAGAAGACACGGATTCTGTCCCACATACCTCCACTGCCATCCCAGGCAGCTCCTGATCTGGATCTGGGTCCTCACTCCTTGTCCCCCCAGCTGAGATTCCTGCGGCTCCTTTTACTTCTCTGACCCCCTCACTGGCCTCTGCTCTTGTCCCTAAACCATCCCCTTTCCGGGCAATTTGATACGTGGTGGCAAAAATTGCTGTTTTAAAAAGAAATTAGATTATGTATTCCTCTGCTTGAGACTCAGCAGTGACCTCCCTTTCCCCCACTACCCTTAGAATACATGCCATAATTTTTACCATGATAGTCAAGGCCTGCACAAATTGGCCTGTCTGCCCCTTGGCCCACATCTCCTGCTAGCCCCCCAGGCTCCACAGGGGCAGGGACTTATCTACCTCATTCAGTGCTGTATTTCCAGCTTTTAGCCAAAGCACCTGGCTCAGAGTAGAAGCCCCATGTGTGTTTGTGGGGTAAATGAATGCCATCAATGAAGAGAAAAGGGGAGAAAGGGTAGGAAGAAGCCGACTGTGTTTATGAGGGTGAGAGAAACAACCACAGAGACTCGGAGGGGGAAGGAGAAGAATAGCAGTGGCCTCAGGGAGAGCGCTGGGGTTGAGCTAGTCTTGGAGGCTGGGTGGAATCCTTACTATAGGTCTAATCTAGCTCAGCCACTTACTAAGTCTGGGTCATTAAGTCACTGTGCCCAGTCCCTGCTCCACTCTGGGCCTTAATGTCCTAACTTGTACACTGAGGGGTTGACCATAATCTCCCTGGTCCTTTTAGTTCTGATCTTCAATGGGAGGAGAGTGCCTAGGAGTAGGGACTTATTCTGGACCCCTCTCCCTTTTCTCCCCTCCACCGTCAGCTCCCTCTCCTAAGCCCCTTGGTCGGGACCCAACCCTGACTCACCTCAGCTGGCTGCCAGCTAACTCCACACAGTTGTGAGCTGATAAGGATTTAAAATAGTGCTTAGTGGCTTTCAGCTGTGGGGGCCTCTGAAGACTGAATCCCTTCACCAAATTCAAATGATGAAATCTCTGATGATGGCATTTCAAACTTGGGTTGGGGGTGGGAGTCTGGGCCTGGGGTATTTTACTGGAATGCTGTCAGGCTCTATTGCTTACAGGGACTCCAACAGGTCTAAGGGCTAAGAGGGGGGTCTGAAAGGTGAGGGGGGGGGGGACTAATTTATCACTGTTCTGGGCTGAATGGTCGGATGAGACAGCTGCCCAACCACACCTGCTCATGACAACCCTGTGAGTAATAGGAGCAATTTCTTCTCCCACTGTCCTCTCTGGTCTGCCCTCAGGAGCCTATAGGGAGGACATCTATGCAGGGGGAGGGGAGTGGGGAGGGTACTGGAGGGCAGAGGAGCCCAGACTCTAAAGCGGGTGGCTGACCCACAGTGAGCCCCTGCAGGTCAAGGTGTTCTGTGTGCAGGAAAGAGCATGATTGAAGAGGGGGTGAGGGGAGCAGAGTGTGCCTACAGGTCTGACACATGCCAGCATCCATGAGGTGGCTGTGGGGAAGCAGATGTGTGGGTCAGGAGATCTGCACTCCTATACCAGACTGTTCTTGGGGCTCCATGGCCCCAGCTGTGTAATGGGACTGAAGAACACTCCTTGCTCTGTCAGCTCACAGTGTTATGGGGTGGATCAGAGCACCCATGTCGGGGCAGGCGAAGTCTGAAGCTTGGGCCTCCCTGCTTCCACCCTGATCAGACGCAGGTCATGGCTGGATTTGAATCTGTCACTCCTCGGCAGTTTGAAGACTGGGAGGGAAAGGAGAGGAGTTTAAGTATCTGGACTATATCTTCCTGGAGCATTGCTAATCCTCCTGAAGCTGTGAAAGGCTTAGTATAGAAAATAATGGTGGTGGGTATGTGTGGAAATAGGGCCTGTGCCTGGCCTGGCTAATGGAAGGCTCTATAAATAGTTATTGAATGAATGAATGAATACCTAATTAGAAGACCAGCCAAAGCTCTTCAGAAACAGGATTCAAGGAAATATAGGGTGGCCCTAAAACTTTCACTTGGGGGATGTAGGCCCTCCGTCAGGGGTCACTACTCTGGGAGGGACAGAACAGGAGAGAAATAATCAGGAGATGTGAGCCAAGGTGGTGGGCTTTCCTGCCCCCATGAGATTCAGACAGACATTGGACTTTGGGAGCCTCCGTCCTCCCTGTAGCACTCCCTGCATGGTGGTGTGTGAGGATCAGAGTGAGGGAAAACAAGGCTAGGGCAGGGCTGTCTGCCTGGAAAGGCATCATTTATCTTCCTCTCCATCTCTATCATCTCTGCCATCCCACAGCTATTCTTCACAAACCACTTCTGCTATTTTGAAAGTCCCAGTCTTCCCCAGACACCTCTTCCCCACACCATCTAAATTTCACCCCTTTCCACCCTGCCCCAACCCCAAGGGCCCCAGGCTGGCACCTCCAGAGCTCTGTGGTTACCGTCAACTTGGCGGGGGATGAAGCTGCCCTTCCGGACAACAGTTGCGTACAGGTGGGTCTTGGCAGTGTCTTCATTAGCTTTCCCAGTCTTGGTGGGCTGGGAATAGAGTCAGGGAAGAAGACACACAAGAAGAAGCTTGACTAAGCAGCAGACCCTGGCCATAAATCCAGCCCTCTGCAGACAAGCATTGGCATTGCTCCACCGGGGCGCCAAGCTGATAATTAAAGGCTCCCTGTGAGCCCTTCCAAGGAGATCAATATAATAAATCTTCCCTTGTCTATTTGAATATTTCATTGCCCTCCCAAGGACCATGCCTGCCAGCTGTCTTTGTAAAGATGTGATAACTAGTCTTGGACAGAGAGCCAGGAGGCCTGGGTGATGCTCCCAGAACTACAGCTGAAGTACTGAGTCTCCCACGTGAGTCACTAATCTCTCTGGGCTTTGCTTCCTTGCCTCATTCTGAGGTCCTGAGTGTGGGGTTCTCCTTGAGGCGTAGGGAACTTTCAGGCCCCTAAGATCATGGTTGAGGAGTCACTTGAAAAGGATGTCAGTACCAGGGCCTGGGGAAGAGAGGCAGGAAGGGAACTAGCCTGAGCTGGGCACCTGCTATACGCTGAGCACAGTAGGTGCTTTATGCACATTATTGTACTTGATCCTCCAAAAGGCCATGTTAGGAGGCATATTATCTTAATTTTGTTGATGAGGAATGGAGGCCCATGGGGTTAAGCAGCTTCCTATGGATATATAGCTAGCAAGCAGAAGACCTGAGAGAGGAACCCAACAATCCAACTTTGCATTGTTCTTTACTCTGAACCACTGTAGGGAACTGGAATGCACAATGGAGGAGAGAGAAATGATGCTTCTGCTTTTCTTTGGCCTAGTGCTTGGCACACAGTAGGTACTTAATAAGTACTTGAGCAATGAGAGTGTAAGTTCTCCTTTCTACCAATCAGCTCTGGGGAGGGGGGCAGGCAGGGGAGCTGGCCTGGACGTTCAGACCATAAAATGAGTGGCCAGAGGCCCACTAGATGGGTTCATTCCAGGGAACACTTTATCTCCCATGTAACCCAGCTCTCTTCAGGCTTTCTCCTGCCAAGGTAGCATGTGGAGGCAGCACTGAGTGAACTGGGTGGGAGATGGCGTCACCTGGACTCACCCTTGACTCTGCACCTGACTTGCTCTGTGACCCAGGATGAGAGGATTCTTCTCTCCTGAGTCTCAGTCCTATGTATGCAAAGTAGAATTCGTCTTGAGAATTAGAGATGGTGTGTATACCATATAGCCCAGGACCTGGAACATACCAGGTACTTTGCAAATACTGTAAGGCATTGATTTTTAGATATACTCTTACTCTTTCAACATATATGAAATCAGAATGCATTTTCAGTTGGTGTATTCATTTAATGTGGTAGATATTCTATGCCATTTTGGCTGTTTTATGAAGATGAATTTGGAGAATTCCAAATTTTTATGGATATCATTCCTGTCTATTTGCCAGGAGCTGTGTTTCCTGAGCGCCACAAGGTCCTAGACTGGCCACACTGCAGGGTGGGCATGGATGCCCAGAGCCATTCTGAGGGGATAGCTGGGGGCTCCCCACTACCTGTCCCAGGCCAGTGTGGACCAGCGCCCAGGGCTGACTCACCTTCACCAGCTCAAAGTGGTAGGGGTGGAAGACACGCAAGTACTTGATGGGGATTTGATAGAACAGCAGCTCCTCTTTTTTGTTGTTGTCCACCACCTTAAGGATCACATCTGGAGAGAGAAAAATGGAGCACAGAGTTAGGGTCAGGCTTAGCTGACCACTGTCCCTCCCTCTGAGGTGAGAGACATTGCTGAGAGTAGGGGAGCAGGGGCCACACTGAGGAATCTACATGCAGGCACACATGTGGGACACACACAGGCACACTTCACAAGCACTGCCTGAGCCCCTGCACAGGATAACGCTCTATGCTAAATGCTGCTAAACCCAAAGATGCCATTCTCATCTAGCTGGTCTAGAAACTCCCAGCTCAGGGATGGATACATGCAGAACTGAGCTCAGCCCCCATGGCAGAGATATACATGTGCACGCTCAGAGCCACACAAGTAAGCAAGAATAGTGCCCCTTTCCAGGAATAAGGCTCCTTCCCTTGGTCACAAACACTCTCACCTGTTCCTCAGGCAGGGATTATCTCTCACATTTTGCAAAGAGATCTACTCAAGAAATCTTCAATACAACTCTCAGTAAAAGTCTACTCCAACTACATGAAAACTAAACACTAAGAATGATGCACTATTTAGAAAACTCCCTCTAAAGACGCTATATTTTGCCATAAAAATGCATAAACTTCGGATGAAATCCAAGGAGAACACCAATGACCTGAAAACAGTCATGGCAGTACTACTTAGCGAGCACCTGCTGTGTGCCAGGCATGGGGATGGGTGCTCCTGAGCCTATTCCAACAAATCCTCACCCTTAAGTAGGAAGGAATCACCATCTCTGTTTTTTAAGTGTGGTCACTGGATCTCAGAGAGGTTGTATAACTGATCAACATCACACAGCTAGTAAAAGGCTGATGGGAGAGGCTGAGTATGGTGACTCTTGAGACATTTTCTACTCTGGAGTTCTATGATCTGAAGAGGAAGAGGAGCTGTGGAGAGAGGAAAGGAGTGGAAGGGTGGATGAAGGAGTGAGAAGGATTGAGGGAGATGGAGGAGGAAAGGAGGTAAAAGAGAGGCCTAGAGCATAATGGGAGAGAGGGCTGAGGTGGGCAAGTGTACTCTCTTGTGTAGCCCTCTGGGCCTCTGCCTCTCTTCGCTGAGACAATGACATTTCAGAACCAGGTACAGCTGCCTGTTCTGTGGGCGAGGCAGGCTGGAAGCTCAGTGCCGCTGGCCACTGGGAGCTGGGTGAGTCCTTTGGATTAGGGGGTGGAGGTGGAAGCTGAGGGCTTTACTGATTACCTTTACTCTCTTTCTTCTCCCCAAAGCTACCCAGGACACATAGAGAGGGAAAGACACTTGCCACATTCCCTCAGAGCTAGCCATATGGGATCCACACTTAAAGGGAAGGGGGCAACTGTGCACCAAAAGGGTTTGAGGTTGCCTTGAAGAAACTAGAGTAAAACAAGGGAGTTGAAGTCAGCAAATCTGGGTCCTAGTTACCAACATACAAACTTGCTCTGTGACATTTAGCCAGTCACTTAACCTCTCTGAGCTTCATGTTCCTGCTCTGCAAAATGTTAAAACTTTAAAAAGAAAAAACTCTGTCCCTCTCCTAATCTTGTTATAGGGAGGGGAATGTGTTTTTCAAGCTATAAAATTCTAAGCAAGTGCTCCTCATAGCTGTCACTGCGTTCCTTCTCGTTAACCATCTGTAGCGCTCCACACGTTCACCCAGCCTGAGCAGACTGAGAAGACTCAGCTGGGGGATTCCAGTGCTCCAAGCCAAAGCTACAACAGTAGCTGTGGAGGCTGCAGCCCCGCATGGCCATTACCCATGGGCTCTGAGCCCCCAAATCCAGTTGGAATTTGCTGAGGTCAAACAAGGGGTGAGTGCCCTACCTTTCCCCCCAACCCCAATCTCTGTGTGGGCAGCCAGCAGATGAGCTGGAATTGGGGTGAATGGACAGCCATACCTCCCTGTTCCTGTCCCTATGCTACAAACATGCTTCATCAGCTTCTTCTCTGGGCACTGTGCCCCTCAGCCTCCCACTGTCCTTTGTGAGGCCAGCGAGCTATTTCTACTGCCAGCCTGCTTTGCCCTGACACAGGGTCTGAAACCCCCCTTTGCTTTTCATTAACACATCACTGAGTTACCTCCTGCCCTTCCCCCACCTCTTGGCTGGTCCTCCATCTCCCCAACCCTCCCACTGTAGACATCACCACAGCAACCATTTCCAACAAGCATCCAGCTACTTCAATCTGAAAAGAGGTGTCTGTCAATATTCCCTGCCTGCCGGGCAGGGTCCCCACCTCCTGTCCCTCCTACAGTGAACCCTGCTTCCCTCTCTGCTACAGATAGGCTTGAGGCCACTCATCACATCCTTTCTTGTGTTACCCCAGCTGTGTAGAACCCAGGGCGGGATCCCAGTCCAGATTCACTTGCCACAGTCACATAGATGCAGGCACACACACACACACACACACACACACGCACACGCACACGCTGCACACACAGACATGCATGCCTACAGGCACAGTCACAAGCACATTTTTGAACACACACAATGTTCACACATACACATGAACCAGCATGCAGACATGCACAAAGACAGGTACACACCTGCATTTGTACGAAGTCCTAGGTCAATTTTTTCCTCCTTTCACATTTTCTCATGTCATCCCAACAGCCCCACCTATCCCTTTATGGTGGAAAAAAGTCCTCTGGCTTGACCCAAGACTAGCCTCTTTCCCTTTGATTTATGTCCCTCTTCAATCTTTTTCTCTCCCCCCATTCACTGTCTTCACAGGGGCTTTCTGCGCTTTGTGGGGTGGGTGAGGGTGCAAGGAGGAAGGAAAGCCTAAGGGGTGGGAGCCTGAAGTTCTGACCAGATAACACCAGAGAGCAGAGCTCTCGCCTGCTCCGGCCCCAGGGGAGAAAGCGCAAGTGTGCACACGCATGCGCGCTCACGCGCCTTAAAGTGCCGGCAGTGTTCCGTTTGTCAGGACATGGGGACTAGAAAGGCGTCCGCGGGGAGGAGTGAGGACTGTCGGGCCATTTCTGAGAGCAGACCCGCCCCTTGGAAGCACAGGAACACTGCTGTGGACGGCGCTGGGCAGGACCAGGCAGGGTAGGAAGCCGTGTAGGAAAACAGCTGAAACGCTGGACCTGCAGTGAGCTCCTGGATGCTGAGTCCCTCAGCCCTCCGCTCACTGGTTACTGGAGCTTGAGCCAGTTGCTTAAGTCCCCGGAACCTCAGTGCTCCCACCTAGGCAGTGGGCGCAGCATGGTTCCTCTTTGGTGCGACTCCTCTGAGCGAGACTTGGGGTGTGCCAGGAGGCTGTGATGTGCTGTGTCAGTGGGAAATGCAGCGATAACAACCGTGGAAATAACAACAATGGTCATAAAGAAGATAAGCTTCCATCATCTAGAAAATTCATTTATGTAGGACAACTCATTTTTCCAGCAGGCTAGGTAGATGAGGAATGGCAGTATTATGATTTTTTTCTTTAAAGTGCTTTTAACTGAACCCAAGGAGGCATTCAGGTGGCTTCCAGCTGAGTTGAGTGGGAGCCTACTACCACCTCCCACACACACCAGGCCCACCCAGCCCCCTGTCAGCCCCCTGTCTCACCTTCTTGCCCCACATCCTCAGCTTGGATCTCCACTGTGACTGTGTCACCCCAGATGGGGGCTTTGGTAGGCTCTGAGGTCACAGATGTGACTGCCTTGGAGTCCTGGTTCTTTGCTTCCTCAGACGTGGTTTTCCTGGGAGGGGAGGGGCAGGCTGAGTCAGAGGGAGGGCGTCCTGCTTGCTCCTCACCCCTCCTGACTCCACAGTCCATAAATCTGAGCAAGGAGGGGACAGGGCAGGGAGATCTCTTTCCCAGGCAGATACTCATGTCACCTCAGGCCCAGGGGGAGCCAGGTTTGTCTTCTGCTGTTCTGCCTGCTCGGGTGACCACACTGTCTCACCGGCCACCTCTGAGGCTTTCGCATGGACGCAGGCACCAGGGCTCAGGGTGGGGTGGGAGTGGGGGAGACACCTTGCCTGCCTGTCTTCCTGCCTCTGCCAGTGCAGGACTCCCCAGCAGGCACTTGCGTACACAGACTCTCGTATCGTCTTGACATCTTCTCTAGGTTGTGTGGTGGGAGGAGGCCTCTGGGCAGGGTGGCTGCGTGGTACTGCCTGGCTGCCCTTCACTTCCCTAAGCTTCTAGCCCAGCTCCCCCAGCTCTGAAACCTTCCAATGAGCACACGCAGGCCTTCTGCAGCACCCACTGTGTGCTGTGCCCTGGGCTGGGCTCCTGGAGCTGGGCATGGGGCAGGGTGGGGTGAAGAGTTTCTGGCCCTCAAGCACTCACAGGTGGTGCAGTGCCAAGCTGTCCAAGGTGGGCTGGGGCTTGGGCCCTCTGCATCCAGTGCATCTCACAGGTCTCTGGGATGAGTCCCTGAGATCCAGAACCATCAAACAGCTCAGCGAGAGAGTTAATACTTGTTCTGCTGAGGAGGTTTTTATGTCGGAGCTGTAATGGTGCAGCAGTCACAGGTAAGGGGTCATTTGGAGAGTCTGTGGCAGGGGGGCCTTACCACACACTTGGGTGCATAAACAGCACCCTGGGGCGGAGAGCAGAGATGGTGTCCTCACCAGTCTTGGCCCCACTCCCAGAAGTTCCCCAAGGGAGTGAGGGGCGTGGGAGTCCATCTGCCCAGGTGTTAGCAGCACCAGCCTGTGGGCCGTCCCAGCCCAGCTTGTTCCTTTCCTCCAGAAAGCACTCTGCCCCTGGCCCTCACTGCTCCCTCCATCCTCTGGACTGAGTGACACAGTAGCCTGACTCCTTGCTCTCTCCATGTCACAACCCTACTCCTATGGGTGACCAATCTTGTGGGAGCCCCATCTCCAAGCTCCCCTTCTGCTTTGACTGAGGGGCTGTATGAGTCCAAATCAGGGTTTCTGATTCAGACCATCTGGGTTCCAAATCCCAGCTTTATACCCTACTAGTTGGGTGACTTTGGGCAAGGTATGTAACCTTGCTGTGTCTTCCTTCCTTCATGTGAATGGGGATGATAAATGCAGGGTTGTTGTGGGCATGAAGTGAAATATTATGTGTAAAGCGCCTGCCACATTGTTAAATACCATAAAGTGTTAATAATAATAATTTTAATTGTCTCTGGCCTGATGTCTCCCCGTTGTCTAAAAGCGAGGGTCTTTGGCTGAAGTCCTAGAAGGAGTACAAGCTTTTAGCCACACAGAGTTGAGTTTTGAGCCCACGCTCTCTGAGTAGTGCTGCCCTCAAGGGTACTTGGAAGGGCTGGGAGAAAGTGTGATGCTCCTGTACACAGAAGGCCCAGGGCCTGATGGTCCCTCATTTGCGGTATAAACAACCTGGATGTTTCTCCATGGGGACCTGCCTGAGGGCCACATGGAGGGGAGTGAGGGAGCACTGATGGAGGGCTGAGGGGAGCAGGGCTGGGTCTCCCAGAGAGCTGGAGCCTTCCTCAGACTCAGGGCTCACCCTGCCAAGGGGTCTGTCAGGCTTGAGAGGAGAAGGCATCACGGCTGGAGGCCCTGGAGCTCAGCCTGCCCCACCCCCAGGTACCTCCCTCATGCAGAGCAGAGGCTCTATGACCTCTGCTGACTGAAGGGTGCGATCATAACCTTCCTGCTGCCACTCTGTGCTCCGCTTCTCTCCCCCGACAGCTGTCCTCAAAGTCAGAGGCCTCGGACTCAAAGCAGCCTCTTACCCACTCTTGTCCGCCTGCTCTGTGAATTGCCTGCAGGATGCTCGCCTCCACTCTTCCGTGGAAGCACTAAGGGAGGGGGTATTCCAGGAAGTCAGCCCTTCTGCACCCTAAACCAGCCGTGCAAACTACGGCCCGCGGGCCGGATCCGGCCCGTTTGAAATGAATAAAACTAAAAAAAAAAAAAGACCGTATCCTTTTATGTAATGATGTTTACTTTGAATTTATATTAGTTCACACAAACACTCCATCCATGCTTTTGTTCCGGCCCTCCGGTCCAGTTTAAGAACCCATTGTGGCCCTCGAGTCAAAAAGTTTGCCCACCCCTGCCCTAAACACTACTCAAAGCCTCAAAGCTCCTGCACCATGCACAGTCTTTTTGTATCCCCTGGGGGCCTCCCAGTGTACTAAGAAGACAGAACCAAGAGTGAGTGAAGGCCTTAAGTCACAAGCAGTGCAGTGACAGATTCAAGTTGGAACTCATGACCATATTGTCAGCCTGTCTTTCATCCTCCTGTTAGCTTTGGCCTCTTGTCCCCCTTCCCTTCTCTACAATAGCTCCTGTGTGTCTGGCAGGAGGAACCCAGGTGGAAAGACAGGAAGGACCATGAGCAAGGCCAAGGGAGCTGACTTTGGTGCTGACTTCACTCAGGTATAGAAAGAGTTAAGCAAGTGCCTCTCCTCCCTTCCCTCAGACACACACCAGAGAGGTGGGTCAGGGCTAGGTGAGTGGCGATGAAATAACTCTGGAGGGGTGAGGCCCCAGGGGAAGGAGAGAGCTTTTAGCAAGTGGAGGGAGGCTGTCAGGATAATGGCTTTTCCTGGCACAGCTGACTCCTCCAGGTCTTGATGTTATTCTAGAAACTGAAGAGCTAGAGGGGCCGCTGATTCCACACAGAAGTAGAGAAGGGGACCAACTCATTCCCTGCTCCCAACCCCTATTCTGTGCCTACAGCTGGGCACATGGAAGGCCAAGTTCTAGGACCTTCAGGCCCCTGAGGAAACTAGGTCTCCAGTTCAGTCTCAGAGCCCAGGGGCCTGCCTCTCCAGGACCTGCTTCCTCACAGCATCTGCAAGATGATGCCCTCCCTCTCTGTCCTAGTGCTCTGGCCTGGCCTCTAGCTGGGCCTGGGGGAGCTGCTGTTGGCCATGTCACTGTCCTGGCGCTCACTTAACCCAGCCATGGTGGGGAGGGTTCAGAGGCACAGTGCAGCAGCCCTGGGTCCCAAGCTGCTGGGAAATGTAACCCCCCCACACCTGGCTGGGTGCTGGAGGGGTATGTATGTGTCTGACAAACTCTAGCCAGGTGGCCCTGTGGGGGCCAGGCCCAAGCCCACCTGTCAGTGGGAGGGAAGACGAAGGACTTTGCTGTCCTTCTGTGAGGTCATAACTAAGGCAAATGTGTGGTCTGGCTCCCAGGAGCTGCTGCTGTGAGCAGAGGTCAGCGGTGGAAAAGTACAGGACAATGATAGATGGTGCACAGGCTCCGGAGCCACCCTCACTCTCCACTGACCTCTGACCACCCTCCAAGGCACACACCACAGGCATGGAACCTGTGTGCCACTGTCCCTGCCTACACACACACACACACACACACACACACACACACACACACACACGCTGCCCCAGAGAGGTTTGTGTGCCACAATGTACCAGACCCTATCCCCATCTGCCAGCCCTCGAGCTGCCTCCCAGGTCTCTAAGGTCACTCCCAGCACCCGCCCAGTCTGTCCTCTTGGTCTTCCACACGCCTCAAAGCCTCAGAGATGAACAACTGTCAAGGTCTGGCCTCCTCCCGGGCAGGGTTTTGGAAACCCAGGATGCAGGCCACCTGGCTTTTCCTAACTGCCCATCCCAGGCACCAAGCTTGGGTCTGTTCTGGCTGCTGCATTCCTCGCTGGGCAGACCCCTGATTCCTGAAAGACCAGAAGGATGCTCCTAGGGAAGGAGATAGTTAGGCAGACTGAGAAGGATGCATGCCAGGCAGAGCCTTTAGATGGATGGTGGTAAAATGAGAGGTCTTGTGACCTTTTGACCTAGTCCACCATAGCCCTGTTGCTTGCTCACCTGGGGAACTTGGAGGTGGAGATTCAGGTTCAGATTAATATTGCTCCAGCCCTGGTTGGGTGGCTCAGTTGGTTGAGCATCATACTGTGCACCACAAGGTCACTAGTTTGATTCATGGTCAGGGCACATGCCTGGGGTTGCAGGTTCAATCCCCTGTCAGGGTATGAGGCAACTGATAGATGTTTCTCTTACACATCAATGTTTCTCTCTCTCTCTCCCTCTCCTGTCCCCTGTTTCTAAAAAGATCAATAAAAAGATTTTTAAAAAAGATTGCTCCAAGCCATGACCTATATGTCATGATTGGGCCTCATTCTGCCCTAAGAAGGCAGGGTAATTCCCCTCTACCTATACCCTACATGCTGGCCTCTGAGTCAGGAAGGCCAGCCTCCTCTATCCTCCAGGCCAAGAAGCAGCCAGACTCCCAGGCCACAGGCCTACCTCGATCCCTGGAAGGCACAGAAAAAACCAATCCCTGCTCCTTAACCCAATAGGGACAGGATGTGAGAGTTGTCCTGGGCAGGAACGGTCATCTAAGCAGGGTGGGCTAAGGCTGGATTCTTGTGTTTCTGACTCTTCATCTGCTGGACCTGGAAGGGAATGTTTCCTGGAAGAGGCAGGGCTTGAATAGATGAAGAGGAGGGGGCATGAGCTGGCTCATGGGAAGGTCTAGGGCCTGGGGAGGAGCTGGCTGGCTGATCCAGGTCTGTGGGTTGGGAGCAAGGGGTGAGGTAGTCAGAGAGAAAAGCAAAGCTTGTGGTCCTCTCTGACCTGTTCTCTCTCCAGCCCCCTTCTCTCCATGCCCAGGTGTAGTGTTCTCTAGCTTTGGCCAAGCTCCCCTGGGATTGCTGGGCAAGAAGATGTGGCCAGAGGCTCCTCAAAGCAGGAGTGGAGATGGAGGCAGGGAGTGTCTGGTCTCCCAATTCACCAGACAATAGCCCATCAACAACACTCCCACTCCATGCCTGCCCCTCCCCCAGCCCCTAATGCAGTTGGTCTTTGTAGGTTTTGAGTTCTTGGGAGGCTGCTCAAAGGAAAAGAAGGGGTGCCTCTCAGACACATATAGAGGACACATAGCTATGGAGAAGTCACTGGCCCCTGAGAGAAGAGGGAGCAGCGAAGCTGGATGTGGAGGTTGCGTCTGAGTGGGAGGAGCCGGTGATGAGGAAAGGCCTAGAGATCCTGACTGAGCTGAAGCAAGTGGTCTGCATGTAAAAACTGGCCAGTTTTACCCAGCCACCTGGGTTTCAGGTTTATCTTTTAAATTTGAGAGAGCTGCCTGCATTCTTCCAAGGCAGAAATCAGCGGGGGCGACTCGGGCTGCTTTTCGAAATAACCTGTGTGCTCTCCAGTTCGCCACAGTTGCCTCCACTCTCTACTGCATCACACACCTGGCTGACTGGAGCCCTGGAGGCACTGACTTTGCCTTCCCAGGCACCACTCCTCTGACAGAAGCTCACTGTGTGTGTAAGGACCACAGATGACAGAAATGGGGAGAGCACAAGCAGGAGGAACTATATTGGAGCCCAAACACCAAATTCCTGCCCAGTGACCTTCCTCACTTTTCAATAGATGCTGGACCATCTAACATCTGACCTTGAAGCCTATGGGGCCAGACAAGGGCAGAGGGAAGCCAGACAAAGCCTGGAGGGAGGATCAAGCCTCCTGGCTACTCATGGTGTCCTGGGAGTCAGGAGGAGCCCTGCCAGCAGCTATGTCCATGCTCAGAAACAGCCTGGGCAGAATGCCATGAGGACACCAGGAAGGCCCCCTGGCCTGCCTCCCTGCTTGAGATCTCCCCACAAGTACTTACTTCTCTTGGTAAGCACTGCTCTCTTGGACTGCTCCTTCAGGATCCTGGCACTTCCCAGGGAGAGCTCATGCCTTTTGGGTCTGAGTGAGTGTTTCTGGCATGAGAAGATCTCAGGGGCTTGGGCAGTGATGATAGGGGGAGAACTGGAAAGAATTCTTATGACTTCAGTCTGGCTGGGGGTGTCACAGGCCAACCTTTCCTTAACCACTGATGCCAGCTGTGTTTATAGTTCTGGGATACAGGAATGTTCTCACTGAACAAAAATTCTGAAGCTCTGAGTGTAGAGGGACTGACATTACGGGAAAGTCAGACCCACTGCCAGCTCGGGAGCCTGAAAGGGGAATAAGACCCCAGATTCCCAGGCCCTATGCTGGGCCTTCTCCTTCGCCATGTGCCTCTTCCGACAGGCATCCTGCTGGGAGAGGGAAAGAGCCTGGGCCTCTGCCAGAGCAAGTGGCCAGTGGCTAGATGGTCATCTTCATGTGCTCCACTCCCACTGGCAGCCATGTGACCTCAAGTCCATTCATTGCCTGGGGCCTTGGCCTCCTTGGCTATCACATGGAGCCAAGGCAACCTGCCTCCCAGGGCTATGGCATTAGAGCCAGCGTGTGGAGAACCAGGCTCTAAGTGAGTGCAGCCATGATCACTGCCACTGTCATGATGAATAATGATTAATTTCTTTTGCTGAGCCCAACCCTCTGGCTGCTGAGATAAGTCTGTGAATCATGCCAGGCCTCCATCCACTCCACCCAAATCCCTGTCCTCTGAGGCCCTTTGGCTAAGGCCCATGGCCAGACAGGGGAAAGTGTGAGCAATCCAAATCCTAGTGGGGGGAGGGGGGGCATTCTCAGATTTCTCTGGAAATCTGGCTTAGGGCCCTGATGCAACAGGCCCCTTCCAAGTGGGCAACTGCTGCATAAGGATCAAGGCAGGGATGAGGTGGAAAGAACTTTTGGATTCTGGAATCCTGGATCCTGGCTTGGTTACCTACTAGTTCTGTGACTTTGGGCAAGTCACAGAAATGCTCTGAGCCTTAGTAACCTCATCTGTAAAGGAGATAATATTTCACCTAGCTCACAGGACTAAGCAATAATTAAATGATGCAAAACACACACAGACACACTGAGCATGTTTTCCAGGTATATGGTAGGCACTAGATCAGGGGTGGGCAAACTTTTTGACTCGAGGGCCACAATGGGTTCTTAAACTGGACCGGAGGGCCGGAACAAAAGCATGGATGGAGTGTTTGTGTGAACTAATATAAATTCAAAGTAAACATCATTACATAAAAGGGTACGGTCTTTTTTTTCAATAGTTTTATTCATTTCAAACGGGCGGATCCGGCCCGCAGGCCATAGTTTGCCCATGGCTGCACTAGATAAATATAACCCTTTTTAACCTTCCTCCTTCCTCTCTTACCAGGACCTTAGGCAATTGTTCTACACTCAACACCTTCTTCAGTTAGTCACCAGGGTGTGATCAAGGTCAGTCTCAGTCTGGGACCAGGGTCAGGGCTCTCAGGCTCATCCACGAAAACCAATGATCCTTTGAGTATGACTAACTGGCCCTGATCTGTGCCCTGCCCCTCCCACCCGGGCAGGGCCAAGCATGCCCCATGTGACAGAGGGAGCAGCTCTTCTCATCTCAGTACTGGCTCTGTCCCTGCTCATTCGCTCTGGGCAGTTGGCAGTCAGAGAAGTAGCTACCAACTGTCAACTCAGCCATCCAACCTTCGGCCGATGGTCAGAATCCCACAGGCTGTCTCCTGGCTGGCTCCTTTCCCACACCCTGACCTCTGAGGCACCCCACCTGTCAAGGTCACTGCCTTCCTGGCCGCTGCTGTGTTCTGACTGGCAGGTCTCTCTGTGCCAGGATGGGAGGCAGGTTCTAGGCAATGCTCAGGGCCCAGGAGCTTGAGCCAGGTCCAGACCAGTTAAGGGAGACCCCAGGCCTGAGCATTGACCCAGCAGACCTGGATGTGGAATTTGTCTTGGATAGTAGAGTTGTGACTCCTATTCCCAAGAAACTAAGGCTCTTTCCCAGGCCAGAGCACAGCCTGAAGCAGCATGGAGGCCAGCCCTCACATCCTGACCACGGCAAGATTGAAACTCCGAGAGGAGCAGGGACTAGCCTGAGTTTCACATGGAGTCAGGGGCAGTGGGCCAGACTCTGGGTTTTCCTGATCCCTTTCGGATTTTTCTTCTTTGCCCTGAGGCTTTTTTCTGCTAGGTCTTACACGCCCGGTGATGCTGCCAAGGATACCCCTCCCCTCCAGGATACCCCTCCTCTCCAGGATACCCCTCCCCTCCAGGATACCCCTCCCCTCTAGGATACCCCTCACCCCCAGGATACCCTTCACCCCCAGGATACCCCTACCCTCCAGGATACCCCTCCCCTCCAGGATACCCCTCACCCCCAGGATACCCTTCACCCCCAGGATACCCCTCACCCCCAGGATACCCTTCACCCCCAGGATACCCCTCCCCTCCAGGATACCCCTACCCTCCAGGATACCCCTTACCTCCAGGATACCCCTTACCTCCAGGATACCCCTCCCCTTCAGGATACCCCTCACCCCCAGGATACCCTTCACCCCCAGGATACCCCTCCCCTCCAGGATACCCCTCACCTCCAGGATACCTCTCACCCCCAGGATACCCTTCACCCCCAGGATACTCCTCACCCCCAGGATACCCCTCCCCTCCAGGATACCCCTCACCCCCAGGATACCCCTCACCCCCAGGATACCCTTCACCCCCAGGATACCCCTCACCCCCAGGATACCCTTCACCCCCAGGATACCCCTCACCTCCAGGATATCCTTCACCCCCAGGATACCCCTCACCCCCAGGATACCCCTCACCCCCAGGATACCCCTCCCCTCCAGGATACCCCTCACCCCCAGGATACCCTTCACCCCCAGGATACCCCTCACCCCCAGGATACCCTTCACCCCCAGGATACCCCTCACCTCCAGGATATCCTTCACCCCCAGGATACCCCTCACCCCCAGGATACCCTTCACCCCCAGGATACCCCTCACCTCCAGGATATCCTTCACCCCCAGGATACCCCTCACCCCCAGGATACCCCTCACCCCCAGGATACCCTTCACCCCCAGGATACCCCTCACCCCCAGGATACCCCTCCCCTCCAGGATACACCTCACCCCCAGGATACCCCTCACCCCCAGGATACCCTTCACCCCCAGGATACCCCTCACCCCCAGGATACCCCTCACCTCCAGGATACCCCTCATCTCCAGGATACCCCTCAACCCCCAGGATACCCCTCACCCCCAGGATACCCCTCACCCCCAGGATACCCCTCACCCCCAGGATACCCTTCACCTCCAGGAGATCCCTCACCCCCAGGATACTCCTCACCCCCAGGATACCCCTCACCCCCAGTATACCCCTCACCCCCAGGATACCCTTCACCCCCAGGATACCCCTCACCCCCAGGATACCCCTCACCCCCAGGATACCCCTCACCTCCAGGATACCACTCACCCCCAGGATACCCTTCACCCCCAGGATACCCTTCACCCCCAGGATACCCCTCACCCCCAGGATACCCCTCACCTCCAGGATACCCCTCACCTCCAGGATATCCCTCACCCCCAGGATACTCCTCACCCCCAGTATACCCCTCACCTCCAGGATACCCCTCACCCCCAGGATACCCTTCACCCCCAGGATACTCCTCACCCCCAGGATACCCCTCACCCCCAGGATACCCCTCACCCCCAGGATACCCCTCACCCCCAGGATACCCCTCACCTCCAGGATACCCCTCACCTCCAGGATATCCCTCACCCCCAGGATACTCCTCACCCCCAGGATACCCCTCACCTCCAGGATACCCCTCACCCCCAGGATACCCTTCACCCCCAGGATACTCTTCACCCCCAGGATACCCCTCACCCCCAGTATACCCCTCACCTCCAGGATACCCCTCACCCCCAGGATACCCCTCACCCCCAGGATACCCTTCACCCCTAGGATACCCTTCACCCCCAGGATACCCCTCACCCCCAGGATACCCCTCCCCTCCAGGATACCCCTCACCCCCAGGATACCCCTCACCCCCAGGATACCCTTCACCCCCAGGATACCCCTCACCCCCAGGATACCCTTCACCCCCAGGATACCCCTCACCCCCAGGATACCCCTCACCTCCAGGATACCCCTCACCCCCAGGAGATCCCTCACCCCCAGGATACTCCTCACCCCCAGGATACCCCTCACCTCCAGGATACCCCTCACCCCCAGGATACCCCTCACCCCCAGGATACCCCTCACCCCCAGGATACCCTTCACCCCTAGGATACCCTTCACCCCCAGGATACCCCTCCCCTCCAGGATACCCCTCACCCCCAGGATACCCCTCACCCCCAGGATACCCTTCACCCCCAGGATACCCCTCACCCCCAGGATACCCTTCACCCCCAGGATACCCCTCACCCCCAGGATACCCTTCACCCCCAGGATACCCCTCACCCCCAGGATACCCCTCACCTCCAGGATACCCCTCACCCCCAGGAGATCCCTCACCCCCAGGATACTCCTCACCCCCAGGATACCCCTCACCTCCAGGATACCCCTCACCCCCAGGATACCCATCACCCCCAGGATACCCCTCACCCCCAGGATACCCTTCACCCCCATGATACCCCTCACCCCCAGGATACCCCTCACCCCCAGGATACCCATCACCTCCAGGATACCCCTCACCCCCAGGATACTCCTCACCACCAGGATACCCCTCACCTCCAGGATACCCCTCACCTCCGCGTCACTCTTTATCATCAGCATCTCCCCATTTGGCTCTGCCATCTCCACATTCCTTTGAAGCTGGCTCCCCGGTGAGGTATTCAGGACTGAGAGGTGAAATAACTTTCCCAAAGTCACAGAGAAAGCTAGAAATGGGGCCAGATTCACTCATTCACTTGCTTACTCATTCATTCAATATTTGTTGACAGCTTCTTATGTTCCAGATACTGTGTTGAATAGTAGGGATTGGATGGTGAACAAAACAGACCTGGTGGTTGCTTATGGAACTAGTGGGGCACAATGTGGGAGGCACTGAGGAAGAGTAAGCCAATAATCACATAAAAGCACACAAGACACGAAACTATAATAAGTGGGGAGGATTTAGCCTGGCCTGGGAAGTTTGGGAGGGCTTTCTTGAGGAGATGATGACTAAGCTGAGATCCAATGAGGGGAGGAGGGAAAGGAAGAATGTTCTGAGGGAGGGAGTATGCAAAGGCCTGGAGTGGGAGGAAACAGTGTCTGCTCAGAGAACAGAGAGATGTCTGGAGTGGCTGGAGCAGAGAGTGTGTGTGTGTGTGTGTGTGTGTGTGTGTGTGGGCGGCGGGGGGGGGGGGGGGGGTGTGGGGGGGGTTATATTAAGGGGCCAGCAAAGATACATGCATGCTGGGCCTAGAATCCTCTTTATTCTGGGAGCAATGAGAAGTCATTGGAGGGTTCGAAGAATGAGTTCCTTCAGTAGTGTGGTCCCATGGTATCAAATAGCAACCTGCCTTTGAAGGGGGTTTGAAGAGGGGCAAGTACCAAGAGCAGAAGAATAATCTAGTAGCCTAAGGTGGTGGAGCTGATGGAGAGAAGCAGCAAAGACAAGGTAGGAGAGAAATGACACAGCTGGGTGATGGATTAAATGGGGTGAGAGAATGTGATTTGATACCAGGGTGAGGATGAGATCATGTGAGAGTATAGAGAAAGAAGAGCAAGTGAGGGTTGAACCCTGGGGCAGGTCAACATTTAGTGCCAGGAAGAAGAGATAAAGGGGTGGTGCACAGAGAGGAAAATAAGAGAGGAGGCATTTTGGAAACCAGGAAAATAAAGGGCTTCAAGTAGAATGAGTGGTCATGAGGGGCTAATGCCCCAGAGAGATCACAAAAGGTAAGATGACTGTTGGATATAGGGTCAGGCATGACGGTCACTGGTGACTTTAGAGAAAGCTGTTTCAGTGGAGAAGTAGGGTCAGATTGGAAGCAGGCCAATGGCTCAGATGGAAAGAGGCAGAACCTCAAGATGAGCCAAGTGGACCTATTGGCCTGGAAGATGCATCTTATTACTAGACTAGAGGCCTGGTGCACAAATTCGTGCATGGGTAGGGTCCCTCGGGGTGGCCTGTGGGGATCGGACCCCAGCTTGTGCCCCCAGGCTCGCAGCCCCAGCTTGTGCCCCCAGCCTCGCAGCCCTGCAGCCCTGCCTGGCACCCTGCCTGGCGCTAACTCCTCACCTGCTCCACCATCCCACCTGCGGGGTAATCAATCGGGGTGGGAGGGGGGCCACCTGGCTCCCTCAGTGCCTGGGAGCTGGGTGGCTCCCCCCCCGCCACTGGTCGCCATCTGCAGGGTGATTGGCAGGGCAATTGGGGCCCCCACTTGCACTCGCCTTAGCTTGGTGCCGCCTGTTTACCTGCTCCACCATCCTGCCACAGTCCTGCTCTTGGGGGCCCAACGGGGCTGGCAGCGCCTTCACTGCCTTCCACTGCCAGCACTGCATTGTGGATGCCCGTCATGTTCTGCACCGCCCCCTGGTGATCAGCGCACGTCATAGCGAGTGGCAAGGGAACAATTTGCATATTAGGCTTTTATTATATAGGACTAGAGGCCTGGTGCATGAAATTCATGCACTGGGGGGGGGGGGGGGGAAGTGTCCCTCAGCCCAGTCTGCAGCCTCTCCAATCTGGGACCCCTCGGGGGATGTCTGACTGCAGTTTAGGCCTGATCCCAGCCTAAACAGGCGGTTGGACATCCCTCTCACAATCCAGGACTGCTGGCTCTCAACCACTTGCCTACCTGCCTGCCTGCCTGATTGCCCCTAACCGCTTTTGCCTGCCAGATTGATCACCCCCTAACCACTCCCCTGCCAGCCTGATCAATGCCTAACTGCTCCCCTGCTGGCCTGGTCACCCCCAAATGCCCTCCCCTGCAGGCCTGGTCCCCCCCCCAACTCCCCTCCCCTGCAGGCCTGGTCACCCCCAACTGCCCTCCCCTGCAGGCCTGGTCACCCCCAACTGCCCTCCCCTGCAGGCCTGGTCCCCCCCGCCCAACTCCCCTCCCCTGCAGGCCTGGTCACCCCCAACTGCCCTCCCCTGCAGGCCTGGCCCCCCACAACTGCCTTCCCTTGCAGGCCTGGTCTCTCCCAACTGCCCTCCCCTGCAGGCCTAGTCCCCGACAACTGCCCTCCCCTGCCGGTCATCTTGTGGTGGCCATCTTGTGACCACATGGGGGTGGCCAACTTGTATGAGGGTGTGATGGTCAATTTGCATATTACCTCTTTATTAGATAGGATGGCTCAAGGCTGGAGCCTGCATAGTGGTAAAGAGGCCACATGCCAAACTAGGGAGGTTCCTTCTTAGGACCTGAACCCTCACCAACTCTCGTTTAGTGGGCTAATGAATGAGTAGCTTGGGCCCTTGTGCTTCAACCCCAACTCCACCCCCTATCACCATGGGCCTGCCTGCTGGGATGCAGCAAACCCAGAGCGGAGGGCAGAACTGGCAGACACAGGAATCCCGTGTCCCACCTCCAATCTGAGATGAGACAGGTGGGATGGCAGAGAGCGGAAACTAAGCCAGAAGACCAAGCTGAAGGCAGCAGAAAACACAGGCAACAGAAAGATAAGAAAAAATATTTTGAAAGAATATGAAATTATGTTTAATATATATTAATATACTATTTACTATTAGTCAATATATAAAATATATGTAATATATATTTTAAGCATCAAAATTCTCATCATGAGAAAAATAAAAACACTAGTGGACTAAGTAATGCTCATTGTAGGTATGCATTTTACTGTTTTGAATCAGACATACGGGGATACCATGTTCTTTTCAGGGCTTAGGGCTTCTGGAGCTGGGGGCTCAAACTGAAGCCCTTTTCATGTCCCACCAGCTGGGTCTTCCTTCTCTGAAGCCCTCCCTTTGCTTCATTTGCATCTCATTAGCACCTTGGGCAGGCGTAGCCTAGCCGCCAGGAGGCCTGGAACGCAGCTCCCTGCCCCCTCCCTGGGTGCTGAAGGGTGCAGCTAGGCGCTCCTCCCGCCCCCACACCCCACACCCGAGCTCCAGCCCAGCACAGCTCCAACTGAGCGTTCCCATGGCAACCGGGTGAAGGCGCAGGTCGTGATGCCTGTGGAGGAGCAGCGGGCCGCCCAGCTTCCCCCCCCCCCACCCCCCACCCCCCACCCCCCGCCCCTTGCCGCCGGGCTGGATTGGTGATAGGCAGGGCCTCAATCTCCCTAGATGATGGGCGATAATTGGTTTATGGAAATAGCTGAGCAGAGACCGAAAGCTCCCTGCCAAGCCCTCTCTCTGCCACCTGTCCTTCCTCTCCACAGAAATGGAGCTGGGGGAGGAGAGGGCCTGGGAGCTGGCAGGTGGGGATGGGGCTTTTGAGACAAGCAAGTGTTTCACCTGTTGGTCTCCAGCCCACCGTCTAGCCTTCTTTCACTCTATGGGGTGCAGTAGTTGTTGTTATAGTGACCTGGTGTTTGCTTTAGTTGCTCTTTGGCCTCTTAAGTCTGTGCTCAGGCTTATGCTAGGTGCATTGTCAGAGAAATGTTCCCTGTCCTGGGGAACCCTAGTTTGGGAAACAGAGGAGCAGCACTTTTTTACATAAAGTGCATCTGACTGGTTTGATACTGCTGTGGCCTCCAGAGATGGGAGAGCTCAACTTTGGCAGCTGCCAGAGTTGAGGAGGCAGCATGAGCAAGGCTTTGAAGGTGGGATTTCAGCAGGTGTTGGGGAGAAGGCTGGGCAGGCACTTTCCAAAAGAAAATGTGCAGAAAAGCCAATAGGCAGGCACTGAATGATGCTGTTATTGGTGGAGGAGGGGAGGTGGAGGGAGGTATAGCAGGAGGCCCTGGTGGCTCTTAGTTTCTACAGAAGGAGCTAAGGCAGTGGTTCTCAACCTTCTGGCCCTTTAAATACAGTTCCTCATGTTGTGACCCAACCATAAAATTATTTTCGTTGCTACTTCATAACTGTAATGTTGCTACTGTTGTGAATCGTAATGCAAATATCTGATATGCAGGATGGTCTTAGGAGACCCCTGAGAACCGCTGGGCTAAGGGATGGCAAACATGGGGGCGGGGGCGGGGGAAGCATGCAGAGTGCTTTATAATCAAGATTGAGCAGATGTCCAACATCCATATGGAAGGTTGGCTGGATGGAGACTCTGTAGCCCTTTGATGCCATTCTGAGAGAAGTGAGGTCCATGAGCTTGGCAGCAGACATGGCATGGCAGGCCTCGCTCGGATATCAAGCTATGAGAAGTGTGTACCCTGACTGCAGCTAGCTGGAGGGGATATGGCAGTGCATTAAAAGACAAGAACTAGAGAAGTCCCCATGATCGAAATGACCAGAGAGTAGGGGGGCCAAGGAGGAGGATGGTAGGATGGGGCACCGAGAGTCTGGGAGAGGTAAGGCCCGGGACTTCTCCTTCCTTTGACCACCCTCACCCCTCACTGAGCCTAGCCCAGGCCTCTGCATCCGGGGGCCTTGCCCCTAAGGTCAGGTGGTGTCCAAGCCCAGCCCAGTGAATTATGGGATCAAGGAGTGGCCTGCCCTTTCTTCCCTAGCCCTGGCGAGCACCTTCCATGCAGCAGGAAGATGCCAGGCCTCACATTTGCAGAGTCACCCAGCCCCTGTGTGATGCACACTTGGCGTTCCCTCTGGGTATCACAGTCCAAGCCCCAAAGCTTTGGGTGCTCGTATTCTAAATAACCACACTCTGGTTTCTGCTCCAGTGGGCACCAGGCCCCGACCCACTCTCAGCAGCTACTTACACTGCTACGTAGGGCCACGGCTCAGAGCCATCTTTGCAGGCAGGGAGGTTGGTGGCCCCATGGAGGGTGACCGTGATAGTCTCCTTATTAGAAGGAGACAGGTGGCTGGTGACAGATTCCACAGGCTGGGTGGTGTTTGGGGAGTCTTCTGGGCCCTTGGCGACCTGTGGAGAGAGCCAGGGCTGAGTGGCCTCTTCTTACTGCCTCCTGGTACCTCTTATCCTCTCATATCTCCTCTCCAAGTAGCCATTTCCCTCTATCACTCTCCTATCCAGTCTGTAACTATGGTTCCCAAAGGAACCCATTTTCTCCCTACCTCTGCAACACAGCTCACATCTCTCCCAGTTTCCCTCCTGCCTCTCCCCAGGTCCTGGATCCATCATTTCTTGCAGAATGAGAGAGGCCACCCCACCTTTCAAGTCCAGTCCCACCTCCAAGCCCTGACTTTTGCAGGAACCTGTCTGTCATACTCCTCCTGCTTCTGAGGTCCTAGCAGTTGACCTTCTTCTGTCTCTCCTGTAACCCCACCCAGTCCACCTCAGGTCCCCCTGTGCACTGCACTGCACAGTTTACAAAGCTTATCCGTGGAGCCACCCAATGCTTTAATGAAGATGAATGATTTGTCTGTCCCAGATGCCTGGTCTATCTTCAGCCCAGAGAACCCCGTGGACCAGGAAGGAGGAGAGAGGTGCCTACCCACATGTGGCCTCCTGGACTGGTTGCCCCAAGCAACTCATATGCAAGGGTTCAATAACTCAATAGTTTGTGGATTCATGGCCCAAATGATCATGGTGATGAGAGCTGCTGAGAGGAGACAAAAGCCACAGATTGGGGCAGTCAGGGAAGGCAGCTGGAAGAAGAGGCCTTAAAGGGTTGTGAGAATACGTGTGGGTGAAGCAGGGAGGACAAGCGGGAAAGCAGAACAGTGGAGCTGAGGCAGCTGAGTGGGAGGGGGCAGAGCATTCTGAGACCCAGGGCAGGCTCAGAGTGTCTCTGGAGGCTTCAGGGAGTCACAGGATGTGGCAGAGCCGGGCATTTATGGGTGAATAAACAAGAAAGCATTTAAGAATCAAGTGAAACACTGGGGTGGGGAGGGTGTGGACATGGGGCTGCTGTGACTTGGGTATCTGGGTCCTCTCCCTGCACTGAACCACTGACGCTCTCCCAGTGCCTGGAACTGACATTGACACAGTTGACCCAGATTAACCTGGCAGGAGGCCACCCCACCCTTCCTCTCTCTTGCTTATTGATTGGCACCAGCTGATGTGAGGGGCCTTCTGTCTGGGAGAGAGGAACAGTGGACCTCTTCAGGTTGGAGATGGGGCACTAGGGGGCCACTGGGAGCTGACCCTCTTATCTGGAAAACTCAGCTTATCAAAGCCTGCATTTCTGGGCAGCCTGGTAAGGTGGGGGAGTCTTCAGAAAGGGGGGGTCTGTGGAGACCATTGAGAACAATGATCTATTACATAGAGGGGAGGCTGGGGGTCTGGTCCTGGGTGGGCTTTGTGCTGCAGCAGCCCCGGCAGGGTGGGTACTCTGGCTCTGTCCTGATACGTATCAGGAGAGCTGGGTTTAAACCCCAAATCAGTCATTTCTGAGAGCCATTTTCCCCAACTGGACAATGAGGGCTGGAACCAGCCTGCCTGGAACCCACCCGGCTTCCTATGTGATGGCCCAGGTGCCCACACACTGTTTCCACCCTGAGCCTGGGGTCCCAGGCGCAGTGGCTCCTGGTTTCTGGAAGCCTCTAGACTAGGGAACAGGAAGAGCTGTTACTGCATTCAGTTCTCACAATGGTGGTGTGGGGTGACCACATACATGAGCCCCGAGGTACTCCAATCTGTCAGCATGTCCTGCCAGCCCTACCTTCAAACCATGTCTAGAATCGGACCCCTTCTCACGGTCTGCACTTCCAGCACTGAGGCCCAAAGCAATGGATTTCTGTATTTGATTCTTAATAGCTTTCTTGTTCCCCTCTGACTGTCTTCTGCCCTGCCCACCTCACAGAGCAGCCAGAATAAATCTTTACAGATTTCGAACCGACCACATCACTCCTCTGCTCAAATCCTGCAGCAGCTCCTCACTTCACTCAGGGCCTCACAGTACTGTAAGGACCTGGGGGCTCGGGCAGGGGAAACGGACCTCACCTCATCCTGAGGCCCTTGGCCACTCACTCGAGCCACACTAGCCTCCTGGAGGTCTCTCGCACACACCCAGGTGACTCCTGCCTCACCGCCTTTTCCCTGGCCGTCCCTCCCAGGCATGCTCTTCCCTATATGCCCATCCCTGTGGCTTGCTCCCTTACTTCTTGCAGGTCTGACTTACTATCCAAAAGGCCTTCCTGGTACAGGCTGGATCCTGGCCTAACACGATGCCTAATTAGGAGGTGAGAATCCTATCCGCAGCCCCCGAAGTGCCAGCCCTACCAAGAGATCTCGCCCCTTCTTCTGACTGAGGCAACTCCCACCTCAGGACCCAGCAGGCCCCATCACTGTCTGAAGGGTTGTTGAGCTACCTCTCCTCCCCCCCACTATTCCTCTTCCAGGCCAGGATTGGAAGAGGGGGAGGGAGGTCAGCAGAAGGGACCCCTGCCCCATGGAGGGGAGAGGAGTGGGAACAGCCACAGAGCCACCATAGTCTGAGATGCTGCCTATCCAAGGTTCCACCCTCACGGCTACCCCATAGCCCCTCTCCCCTTCCCCTCCCCCCCACACTCCCTAGCAGGTTTGCTGTTCTGGTTTGGTGGTGTAAAAGCAATATACTAGCTTGGGGGTCCAGAGACCTACGTTTTAGCTCGGCTCTGCCCCCAGCTCTCTGCACCACCTCTCTGAGCCTTAATTTTCCCACCTGGTCAATGGGTAAATCTGGAATGGCTTATAATGCAGTCTTCCCAGTAATTAGCCTAAGGTTCCTGCAATGAGGTCAGGAGAGCCAACTAATATCTCTCCCACCCCCAGATTCCTAAGAGCAGCCTATGACGGTGGCCCCAGCACCCTTGTTGCTGTGGGGGTACAGGGCCTGTCAAAAGTTCCCCATGGCCCCAGAAATGAGGGCCCAGCTGAGTGGCAGTTGCCTAAGAGCTCTCACTGACTACCTGGCAACCCCAGAGCCCAGCCAGGCATTTTGCAGACCAGACCTTAAGTTGTGCCCCCTCCCTATCCTCTCCTTCCTCTGCCTCTGCTGTGCCTCGCCCTGGGGACGTAAAGCTTGCAGGGGTTTGGGAGAGAACTGCTTGTGCTTCACTCTGGGCATGAGGCCAACTACCAGGTGGTGCCTGGTGCTGAGGCCTGCGGGCACATGCCCACTGGGCAGTCTGAGCCCAGGGCCAGGGAGCCCTGAGGCCAGGTGGGAGGCCACGAAGGGTGCTGGTGGCCCAACCTTTCTGCCTTCCCTGCTTCAGGAACAATGTCCTCTCTCTACCCCCATCCTCCCTGGCATACACTGAAGAAATTATCAGGGAAAAGAAAATGCACGTGCTGAGTTATATGTCAGGGAGCAAAGTAAACCGTGGGTGATGATGAAATCTCTCTCAGTCTCAGGTCTCACAGACCCATCATGGGTGTGAGATGAATGAACCCTGGGGAGGGAGTTCACTTCCTGAATATACTTCCTATAGGCTGATGGCAGAGCTGGGTACTGCCATTAGCTTACTCTCCATTGGTTAGCCCCCAACATGGCTGGGGTGCAGATAGGGTCTTGGTCAGCATACAAAGCAGCCCTCTCAGCTCCTCTACCAGGGCCTGGCATGCAGCTAGCTCAGAAGGTTCTAATACCAATACCTAATAAGCCAGGATTAGCCTGCAAATGTCCCGAGGGACCAGGGGCTGCCTATTTTGGGATGTATGTGCTGTGGGGAGGAGACAAGGGTGGGAGTAGGAAGACTGCACCAACAGTGAAGGAATTCATGGCTGGTTGCTTTAGCTTCCAGGGCTGGGGCTTAAATTGGCCCTGGTGGGGAGCCAGATCCTTCTGTTCCTCCAGATCCTGCCCGCTGCCACCCCTCTGCCCCAGCAATCTGGGCGGCAGGAAGCTCAGTTACACCTCCAGAAGGGCCCTGCATCTGAAAGCCAGGGGCCAGAGGAGGGATCGCTGGCCTGGGAGACATGAGGTCTGACTGCCTCTGATCAGTAATTTGGACAAATTATTAGACTCCAGGAGCCTCAGCTTCTCCAGTTGTATCACAAGGGCTTTGAGTTGAAAGTGGTTCCTCATGTTCCTTCTATGTGCAGCCTCTAAACTCGCCTGGGAGTCACAGTGGCCACGAAGGCTCTTTCATAGTTGAGGAAGCAGGCGCCGGGCCTTGGGACAGGAAGCTCTTGCACTTGCACCAAGGCGCACAGCAGAGCTCATGGGCAGAGCTGGAATGGGAACGGGGTCTGTCCGCCTGCACTCTCTGCTGTCCCTGCTCTGCGCTGCCAGCCTTCTTCGGGTATAACCTGCTCTCACTGGACCACAACGTATCCATACACCTTCAGGCTCATAACCCCAGTAGCCAGCACTCATTGGCACTAGCAAGAAGTTGTGGTGTTTGGAGAAGGAGAGCCTTTTTAAAAGATGACACAAAAGTCAGAAATAAAGAGAAGGATTAATAGATTCGGTAACTAAAAAAAAAATCTATACCAACTTCTACAATGGTCCAAATTTCACCATAATACAAAGAAAGGACAAACAGGAGAAAATACTTGCAATTTATATAAATGTATGAATATCCCTAATACACAAAGAACTCTGAAATCTATAAGCATCTCTGCCTTGAGTGGAGGATTCACCAAAGAAGAAATATGAACATGTAATATTATATATACATTATGAACATCCTTACAGGGGATTCTGTTTCCTAAAGCTGTGAGTCAAATAAATCCAGCTCTTCCTCGGGGCATTCTTCCTTCCACCCACATTTCCTGAATCTCCCCTTCCTCCCTCATTCAGCTCAGGTGGGCAGGTGGCAATGAGCTTCAGGAACCAGTTAGCAGCTCAGGGCCCCCAGGTCAGGCCAGCCTGGTGCCTGGTGACTGGTGCCTAGTGCGTGACTTACCAGAAGGAGGCTTAAAGGGGGAGGGTGTGGTCAAAGAGAGGAGCCAGCTGTGAGTACAGGGCACCAGGAACCACAGACACTGAAGTCAAGGGTAACCTACATATATAAAGCCTAATATGCAAATTGTCCCCATGGGAGTTCAACCAGGACACCGATCGCTTGCTATGATGTGTGCTGAACACCAGGGGGCAGCGCAGAACAAAGGAAGGCCCTAGCTGGCAGCCAAAGGCCCTGATCGGTCCTGAGTGCCAGCCAGGCCAAGAAGTCCTACCCATGTGTGAATTTTGTGCACCAGGCCTCTAGTCTATATATATAAAAAACCAGCGACCAGAACACCGTACCGTAACGACCAGTTGCTATGATGCCCACTGTGGCCAGTGAACTGGCCCAATCGGGGCGGGGGCCGGCCAGCCACCCCCTCCACCGCCAATCCCCCCCTGTGGCCCATCCCCCCTGGCTGGCCCCGCCCCTGATTGGACGGCCCTGCCCCTGATCACCCCCTCACCCCAATAGGGGGTGGGGCTGGCCAACCACCTGAAGCTCCTCCCCCCCAGCCTGCCCCGCCCCTGATTGCCCCCCCCCCCCCCACTTCGACCAGGGGCAGGGCTGGCTGGCCAACCACCCATGGCCTCTCCCCCAGGCTGCTGGCCTCTGATCAGCTCCCCCACCCTGATCGGCTCACAGCCCCTCCCCCCAGCCAGCCCAACCCTGATCAGGCCCCAGTCAGGGCAGGCCAACTTCCTGCCATCTCCTCCTCCTGATAGGCCTGGCCAGACCCCACTTGTGCACAAATTGGTGCACTGGGCCTCTAGTAGAGTATAAACCACATTGAGGCCTGGGCACTCCTAGCTATTTGGTTCATTTGACCTAAGAGTGTAGCTATGAAGAGGATGTTTCCAAGTTAGCAAATACCTGTGTGCCTTGGCCTTAGCTCTTTCTGTCACCCCTGTTGGTAAGTGACACTTCAAAGGCATGGGTTCAACCTTACCAGTTAGCAGACGGTAGGGGAGCCCTGACATGGAACTATTTGCCTTTCTTCCCACTGAGATTCTAGTCTAGGCAGGGTAGTGCTGCTCTCTCACGGCTATTTATTAAGCACCTACTATGTATCAGGCACTATTCTGAGTACTGGGGATAGAGCAGTGACAGAAATAGACAAAAATTCCTTCTTTCCAGGAATTGGAGTCCCTGTGACCTGGGGCAGGGGCTGGGCCAGGGCTGGGAGGGTGTGGTAGTGGGGCATGAGCACTGAAAGGGGAGCAGCCTGGGAAACCCCTGGAAGAGCTTGAAGGGTGATGGTGAGCCATCTCCTTGGGCTCCCTGAGCCTCTGTGACCCCAGCAACAAGAAGGCAGAAACTCCTTTCCAGATGTGGAGGGTGAGACAGGCAGTTCAAGCTACATCTCACTCTGGGTCATGGGGAGACAGGCAGAAATCACCAGGTAAGTGCAGTAGGGCTTGATAACACTGAGCACGCCACCTTTCAGATCCACCTGGCCCGAGTATAGGACACCTAATCTGGAAGAGCCACCGAGATCACCTCAGTCCCCATTTCACAGCTGCGAAGACTGAGGCAGAGAAGGAAAGTATCTGTTATGATTTGGGAAAAAACACACAAGGGACTTGGAAGAGAAGATGAATACATGTGGTGCATGGCCCATGCCCCCAGGCCTCACCTTCTCCTTCTCCAGGTCCATCCTCTTGGGGGCAGCAGTGTTTGGTCTTGTTTAACAATCTCAGCGACCAGGATCTGGTGTTGGTGGGGGATCAGGCATCAGTCCTCTCTGGCACCTTAAGAGTCTTTCGGGTGGTGAACAGTGTAGAGCATCAGTGTGGTCTTAGGGGTGCTGTATATTGGTCCTGAGACCTCAATGGGGAAAGGAAAGAGGGAGTCAAGGTGGTGGGGGCAGGAGTATGGAGCTTCCTCAGCAGCCAGACATAGTGTGAGTGAAGATGCCGTGGGGAGTCTGGGGCATGGCCAGCTGGCCACGGGTCAACAGCTGGGTAACTGGCTCCTGGCACCCCCAGGAAGATAAAGCCAGGGTGGCCCTCTGTCTGCTCAGACCTGGGAAAGCAGAAAGCCGTTCCACACAGCTGGGTCACCTGGGCAACGCTGTGTGATGTCACAGGGCAAGGCAGAAGTCACACAGAAGTCCAGGTACAGTGGTGGAATCAAGAGCCCTTTTCCCTAATCCTGGAGCTGTGTCCTGCCTGCTCTCTGGAATCCAGTCTTCATCCTTCCTGGTGTGGATACCCCACGCAGACCATCAGTCCACATTCACCAACCACCCTGAGTGCCCAGCCCCTGCTGGTCACACTGCAGGAGAGGAGGAGAAGCTGCCCCCAAGGAACTTGCAACTTGGTTGGTGAAACAGCTATTTCTTTTAAGAAATCTGCAGCCATCCTGCCTCTTTGGGTGTCCATAGCTTTTCATTTGTTTACTAGTAATAATAAAAAACACAAAGTTCAAGAGAATGGTTTCCACTTGGAGTGTGGGTGGGAAAGCAGGGGAGAGAATTGGGAATAAGTAGATCTGTTGTTGTCATGTCTCATAGATTGGGTGGTCAGTTAATGGCTGTTCATTATATTATTGAAAATACATTATAAAGAGGACCATGTATGGGTCAGCAGTGGATCTAGGATATGGACCAAGGTTTATGACTTATCCAATTCTGAGCTCCGTAAGAAATTATTACAAATATAACACTTTTTACCTTTGGCACTACCACATGCTTTTCTGTGTGGTGGGATGGCAGAATGAGGATGACTGGCCTTTGGCCTGGAGTGGGTGGGGTCTGTCCCATGGGGGTGAGGTCTGAACTGGACCTCAAAAGATGATCCAGAAT
Source organism: Myotis nattereri (assembly GCF_964212035.1). Taxonomy (NCBI): domain Eukaryota; kingdom Metazoa; phylum Chordata; class Mammalia; order Chiroptera; family Vespertilionidae; genus Myotis; species Myotis nattereri. Next base: position 110,787,417 of record NC_138075.1, read on the forward strand.
CCTGGGCTGGCAACAGTGAGATTTGTGGGTACTGGGTGAGATTGAGAGGTATCTGGGAGATCCCTGTCTCCTGCCTCCTCCTTCTGTCAGCTGTTTTAGACTCACGTTGAAGGTTCTTCCTATCTTCTTTGGTTTGGAGACCAAGAGTAGGCCCACCCTGGCAGCCAGAGGGAGGAGGCCTCCAGCTTCTGCCTCTACCCCTCTACCCCAGCGAGAGAGGCAGGGAGGAAGTGGTTCTTCCCAATTTAGAGACAGAAAAACTGAGGCCTCACCTTTGTTAGAACGGAAAGACCTGCTGAAGTCACCCAGACATTTGGGGATAGAAGCTGGGAGGCCCACTCCCAGTTTTCCTCCTTCCCAGGCCCCTGGCTCCTGGGCAATACTGTCACAATCCAGCATGCACAGAGAGGTCTCCGTGGGTCCTTCGCCAGTCTCCCTAGCTGGCCCCCTTCCTTTCAGTGCTGAAGGCTGCAGCAGCAGGTGGGGACCTGTGCTGCCCCAGCGCCTGCAGGAGCCATTCATGCCCAGCTCAGGGCCAGTGCAGCAGGACCGGGACAGGCCAGCAGGGCACTTAGGGAGCATACTTTAAGAAGGCACTGGCTCTCAGGGCTATGCTACCACACCTTAAGTTCTGTTCCCTGGCCATCTTTCCTGCCTCACTGTGGCTCCTGCCATGCCATGCCGCTCTCCCAGCACCTAAGCAGCTTCCCTAGGGCCACCCTTGGGTTCTGGGCTCTCACCCAGCTGCCCTACCTAGCATCTGAGATTTCTGCTATTGCAGCCCCCAGCGTGGCCTTCCTGCCTAAGAAGATAATGCAGGGGCTGGTTCCAGGCCGTCTGGCTCCAGAGCACCAGTGAGCCCTGCACACTCAGCAGTCATGGGAAGGGGGCCTTCCTACCGCCTCACTCACTGGCTGCCCAGCTTTCTGGACCATGGACCCCTCCCTAGGACACTCACTCCTGTGCTATAATAACCTTCCCCTGGAATTGCTTCCTCCTCACCAGTGAGAGGGCTGGCAGTCTGGGGGCTGAGTGTGGCTTTCCCACTCAACAATACTGGGAACCCAGCTACTCTACCTGCCTCATTCTCCTTCCCCAGGAGTGGCGCTCCGCCTCCCCCAAACAAGGGAAATGAGCCTGCTCCCCAAAAGTCCAGAGGATACTTCTGCTCCCCTGCCCAGGGGCTGGCCCCAAGCTTTGATGACAGGGAGATTCCAGTGTTGAGGGGAAGCAGAGAATGATTGGTCTGGCAGCTAATAGGTAACCCTGCCTCTCCTCCAGCCCCCTCCCTCAGGAGAAAGCACTTGAAGCTGCCTCATTTGGTGGGGCCAGGGGTTAACACAGCCATTACCAGCCCACAGCTGAGGGGAGTGCGGCAAGCTGCCTGGGTCTGAGGCTGGCTCTTGGGAAGGAGGGGTCCTGCTCCTCTCTGGCTTTGCGCTGGACTGGGCAGACCTGTGGGGCCTGGCTTCTGGGGAGGCAGCCCTCTGGCCTCATTGCACGAAGCAAGTTACAGGGAAATGTGTCTCCCAGAGCCCACAAACTCTTTCCCCTTAGTCCTGTCCCGTGCCCTATAACAATGACACTGCCCCCCATTACCCCTCCCTCCCCCACTCTTACACACACACACACACACACACACACACACACACACACACCCTTCCCCATTACTTTCTCTCCATTTCTTTTGAGCAGCTGAATTGGGAAAGGGAAGGGATGAATGAGGTAGGAAACAGTGTGATTTTGCAGCAAATGGCAGTTCACAGCTGTGTGATCTTGGTTCAAAATACTAACCCTCTCTGAGCTTTGGTTCCCTTCCAGTGGCCGGCAAACTCATTAGTCAAGAGCCAAATATCAACAGTACAACGATTGAAATTTCTTTTGAGAGCCAAATTTTTTAAACTTAAACTATATAGGTGGGTACATTGTTATTAACTTAATTAGGGCACTCCTAAGGCTTAGGAAGAGCCACACTCAAGGGGCCAAAGAGCCACAAGTGGCTCGCGAGTCGCAGTTTGCCGGCCACGGCATACAGTTGGGAAATGAGTGCTGCTCTGAGGACTGAATGAGAAAAGGTAGGCAAAGCACTTAGCACTGACATTCAGCCGAGTGCTCCAAAAATGCTTGCTTTGTCCTGCTAAGCAACCTTGGACTTGGCAGGTTCTCCTCAGCAGAAATGGGCCAAACAACATCTGCAGGGTCCGTCTATACATCTTCACCCAGCTCACTGCAGCAGTGAGTGTGGCTGCAAGTTACAGCTGTCTCCTCTCCTCTCACCTGGGGCTGGGTGTCTCCCATTTGTACTATCTCAGACCATTCTCCCTCTTTTCCACCCTGCTCTGGGCCCCTGGAGGCTGACATCAGTGGGTTCTGGTTGGGCTGGGTTTAAGGGAGGGCACACAGGAATCTAGGAGGCTCCCTTCTAGCTGGTTCTTAAGGTTGGCTGGTCCATCTACGACCCAAGGCTAGCCTGCCTGGCAGGCAGCACTCTCCATGCAGCGCCCCCTCAGCTTGTGGTCACTGTTTCTCCTCATGCCTATCCATGCTTAGGGGTAATGAAGGTTTCTCTCATAGCCCCCAGGGTACTGCACTCTTCCTCTTGTTTTTCCTAAACCTCATGCACACAGTCAGCTTTGCAAAGCTTCCCTCTATTAAGCTTCCGTCAAACGACCAAATTTGAATGCCTCCTTTTTCCTACCAGGCCCCCTGACTGATGCACCTGCTGCATGAGCCACTCTCTGCGGCCTGAGATGTCACTTGATGTCCTGGTAGACCACCATCATCATTGCTACCAGCACCTTCACACCTCACTAGCATTTAGTGATCACTTACCATGTGCCAAGCTCTGCACCCACAGTTTTACCTGGAGCCTCATTTAATTCTCACCTTCCTGCTCCCCAGGAGTTACAGTTGCTTCTTATGAAGAAGAAGGAACAGATGTTCTGAGCAATGAAGGGCCTTGCCTAAGCTTTGAAGCAGCAGAGTTGGGATTTGAATCCAGGTCTCCTGGCTCCAGAGCCTGTGATCACCACCACCAAAGCAACCTGCCTTTTTCTTTAATTCCAGGGGAAGGGGTCACATCTCTCCTTCTTCACTCCTGAAACTGGGGCAACTTGGAAAAGGTCAAGTGCAAAGATGAAGACCCCTGGCCTTTTGAATGAGGCTCTGTGACAATGCAGCCCTCAGGCACTAGTGTCAATGGAGAGGGAAGTGGAGCACCTGGAGGTGCAGCTGGCACTCCTGGGCTAGGCCCCTTTAAGCCAGCGCAGAAGCCAGGGTGTCTAGAAGTCATTCTATTCTGAACAAATGGGTGGTGAGTTGTTTGGTGCAGTAACGGTGCCCTGGAGCTATGACTGAGATTCCAGAATGGGAGCTTGCTTCCAGTTGCACTAAGCCCCTTGGATGCAAGCTGCCTGCAGGCTGACTGGACAAGGCGAGGTCCTGGAGGCACTTGAGGGTGGGGGACTGCCCCTCTGCCCCTCCTTTGGTCCCTTATTGTGCAGAGGTAATCTGATCAGGTCCTGGGCTACATGCATGCGCCTTTATGTTTTGTCATTTGTACTTGATAGTCCTGACCCTGTGCCTGCACCTGTTCTTGTGGTTCCCTGGGAATGACCAGTCTGGCACAGCACCACCATGTTGAGTAACAAAAATGTATGAGCCCTTGAAATCCGCCAGGCTGGGCTTTAACCCTCACTCTGCCAGGCCTCTCAGAGAGTATCTGGGCAAGTCCCTTGACCCCTTGGGCCCCAATTCCTCATCTGCAAAGCAGCAGGGCTAATCCTACCTGGCAGGGGCATGGGGATCAAGTGAGAGAATAGGTACTTGACACGAGGCAGGCGGCACTGAAATGAGCTCCCCTCCTTTATGCCATCTGGAGCCCCTATGGCCCAGCCTTGCTATGGGAGACTTGGGGTGACTATTAATGGACACACTCTTCTCCTTTTTGGCTAACAGCATGCCCATTTATTTGCTCGGCAGGTACATTCATGTTGGAGGAGTCCTCTCAGCATTAGGTAACCAGAGTTCTTGTTTGCAGCAGCCCAGGTCCCATTGTTATGTCAGGAATCACTTTGCTAAAGATACAATATGACTTTTGAGAGTTTTTTTTTGCAAAATTGATAACATTAACAAGGGACTGGCTAAAAGGGTAAGTAATGAAAGCCACCTCCTCTTTCCTCCATGGGGGACAGTGGTGGCGGTAGAAGCAGCACTCTTCCTCCACTCAGGGCAGAGAGGTTTGGGTGGACAGTAGGCTCAACCAGTTCCCTCACCTCCACTATTCCAACCCACAAATCTGACCACGTCATTCCTCAGCCTCAGTAAACACGCTGATAGGCCCCCTGCTTTCAGGAGACTCCTGTAGGCGTCACGATCTGCTCACACAGTCCCTGCAGGCTTTTCGCAGCCAATCCCTGCCTCACACCCACTCTCCAGCCATGCTCCATGCCTGTGGTCCCTTGGATGGCTCTGGCCTCTGGCCTTCACATATGTTCCATCTGCCTGGACTGTCCTTTCTCTGCCAGGCTGATTAACCCATAGTGTTTCTTCAAGACACAACTGGAGCAAATGACAAATCTCCCCTGAAACCTTCTCCCACTGTCCCACCCCACCCAGGAGCATCGGGTCCAGCCCCTGCACTTCCCCTAACCATGGCTCATGACCAATCACTGACTTTTGTGGGAGAGAAAAGTTTGTCTGTCTCTTCCAGGGAGGGCTGTTGACTGGCACAGAGTCTGTGCCATGTGGGTGCTCATTGAGTGAGTGAGGTATGACACTCCCATCAGATGCCTTTCTCCTTGCTAGCTCCCCAGATGTCCCACTTCAGCCTGGGACAGTGATGCCTGCTCCCTGAATAACCTTCCCTCCTCCAGAGTCTTCTCCCCACTTCTAAAGCATCACTAGTTGGTGTGTGCACTACCTGATAGCAGCTATCAATGATCAAGCACTTGTTATGTGCCAGGTACTGCCATATGCATTTTACATGTTAACACAGTTCACAATCACATATGAGGTAGGTACTATTGTAGTCCCCATTTTACAAATGAGAAATGAAAGGCACGACCAGGAGCAGAGGAGTCAAGCTTTGGACCCAGGCCATCCGGCTGCAGAGCCGACCTTTATCATCTCAGCCGTCTCCTTTACTGAGGGCTCTTGTGGGGAGTTCAGGGGATGGGGAGACAGCCCAGAGTACCCCACCCCCGAGACAGGGCCTCAGGGCTGGCTGTGCAGCTGGAAGGAGCCAGCAGGTCCCAGGAGCTCCAGTTACAGGAAACTGCTCATTCAGGCTAGATCCCCATCCCCTCCCTCAGACTCCTTGCTCAGCTAAACCCCTCGCCCACACTGCCTGTCCTTGTCTCTATCAGAGAGAGAGCAGAGCCCCTGGCCCTAATCTTATTTGAGGCCATGAAATCGCATTTGCAGCATATTAATGCAACACTGAGCTGGCCTGGTCCTGACTGTCTCCTGGAGGAGAGGAGCCTGAAAAGCAATCTCTTGGGAAGGCGGCTCCCAGAACACCTGCTGACAAAAAGCAATTATGCTTTCAGAGGAAGATTAAAATAATATCCACCCCCCCCCCTCCATGCCCACCCTGAGGACCTCAGCTCTCCTGGCCCCCCTCCCCATCTGTGATTCAAGAGTCAGGCTTCCTGCTGGGGTGAGTGTTTCGGGCAGGCTCAGCCCTCTCTCTCCCAGGTATGCCCCATGGCCGACCCCTCAGCTGTCTCCATACTCACCGCCCTTTACCTCCCCTGAGTACCACACTCTCTCAAGCCTCTGGGCCTTTGCCTAAGCTGTTATGTCTGCCTAGAATGCAGGCTTCCAAACCTTGTCTATCTGACAAGCTGCTATCCATCCGGCATAATGACCATAGCTAACATTTTGTGAGCGTTAGTATAGTCTTTAAATGTACTACACATTCAACTCAATAATCCTATCGAGGCGGTCTTGTCACCATCCCCATTTTATAGATGAAGAAAGGAGGCACAGTGAGGTTAAATTCCTGATCCAGGAGGTGGCAGAGCAGGAGTGTCACCCTTTCACCCAGGGCAGCCCCAGTTGCTTCCCCTCCTACGTCCAGTGACTGCAATGGTCTCACTGTGCTGTCTGTCTGCCTGAGAACTCTGAGGCCGGGCCTGGCAGAGTCTGGGCTTAACAAACACTTCTTGTGCAGAAATCAATACACCCCCCTGCAGAGTTAAGTATGGGCATGGATGTGTGTCCTATTCCTCCTCCAGGCTGGCTGTATTCTGAAAGTCAGGGCTCCTGAACTACAGTCAGTCTAGCACAGTGGTCGGCAAACTGCAGCTCGCGAGCCACATGCGGCTCTTTGGCCCCTTGAGTGTGGCTCTTCCACAAAATACCATGTGCGGGCACGCACGTACAGTGCGATTGAAACTTCGTGGCCCATGCGCAGAAGTCGGTTTTCGGCCTGGGCAAGTCTATTTTGAAGAAGTGGCATTAGAAGAAGTGGGGGGTGTCGGTCGGTCGGGTGACCGGAGATGCGGCGCAGGCGGGCCGCGGGATACGCAGCGCACGATTCATGCACGAGTTGAGTGAGCCAGTCAGTCAGCAGTCTCATTGTGCAGTGGTTAGTGCTAGTCGCGTCCGCAAATCGTGTGTGACAAAAGTACCTACTTGAAGCATAAAGTTACCTGTATTTTTCCAACCAGCTGCAAATCCTACAGGTATTTTGGTCATCAATTTAAGAATTGTAATTCTTTTGTGTTGGTGGCTTTATTATTATAAAATGAAACATTTTTTAGGTGCCCTGTTTGACATGGCTACAAAGAAGAAGCAAAGAAAAACGGAAGACGAAAACCGTGAATTTAAAGTTGAATGGACCTACCTGTATAGTTTAAGTTTAAAAAATTTGGCTCTCAAAAGAAATTTCAATTGTTGTACTGTTGATATTTGGCTCTGTTGACTAATGAGTTTGCCGACCACTGGTCAGGCATGTTATTTAACCCTCCCAACCATGCTGCAAAGTAGACATCATTATCCTTATCTTCTAGAGGAGAAAACAGAGTGCCAGAGAAGTGGAGTGACTTGCTCAAGAACACCTGGCATGGCCCTGACCAGTTTGGCTCAGTGGATAGAGTGTTGGCCTGCGGACCAAAGGGTCCCAGGTTTGAGTCTGGTCAAGGGCACATGCCTGGGTTGCGGGCTTGGTCCAACGTGCAGGAGGCAGCCAATTCCCTCTCACCATTGATGTTTCTATCTCTCTCTCTTCCTCTCTGAAATCAAGAAAAATGAAAATTTTTTAAAAAAAGAAATGAAATGAGATTTCTTTAAAACAACAACAACAAAAACACTTGGCATGAGCCAGCGCAGGGATCTGAATCCATGTTTATTTACTGAACCTTCTTGACTGTAACTGACTCTTACTCCTCAGGGTGGGCTAAGGCTTAATTCTGGGACTATTTATGCAACTTTTTTTTCTCAGTGCCATCAGCCAACTCCAGTGGGCCACCGGGGTTGCCTGGGGAGTCTGAGCCATTGACAGCCCAAACTCCATCCTCAGTCCTGCTTCCAAACCCCAGGACAATGAGCACTCTTTGTTAGTGTTGGCTTCACATTGAGTGACCTGTCTTGGCTGGACTTGGTGTGATATGGGGCCATGAGGCAGAAATCTGTTTCCCCAACTGCTTCCCACGATCCTGTCTCATTGCCTAGAAAGCCATTAAAACACGAATCTCCCTGGGAAAGACTGCTGCAAGCGATTACACCTGTGCCGACTACCTCATCGGAAAACACACACAATATATGATGGAGACCTCAATTCCAGCCTGGCTTTGCGATTGATTCAAGGGGAAGCTGTTCACCTCCTCTAGGGGCTTATTTCCTGCTTCAGAAAATGGACATCAGCCAGGCTTCCCTAACCACCCACCTCCCAAAAGCCATATGATGCTCCAATGGGCTCTGCAGGTTTCCCCTTGCCAGCCTGGCTCAGAGCAGTTTGGACAAATAGGGGATGGTAGAGGGCTCAGAGCTGCGGAGCTGGCACCTACTCTCCATTCCCTTGGCATCCCCTGCAACTCTCCATCCCACAGACGGTCTCTCTACATGTCATTCTTTCTCCCTGATGCTGTCCCCTCACACATCTCCCAATTCTTGCTTCCATACCATTGTCACACTGTCCTCTCCACCTGAAAACCTCTCTTCTGGAACCCTACCGATTCTTTGAGGCAGGGGTCAGATGTCCCCTGACAAATGTGAGGTGGGTTTTAATGAACTGAGCAATTCCCAGCCTCTTGGTTAGCTGAGCCTCTCAACCTCCTTGTCAGCAGACACTCTCTGCACATTATACAGATAGGAACTTGAGGCCCAGGGAGGTAAGCGATTTGCTCCAAGTCATACAGCTTGTATGCAACTGTGAAATGGCACCCTAAACCAGGGTCTTTTTTTAATTTTTTATTATTAAACCTTTATTGTTCAGATTATTACAGTTGTTCCTCTTTTTCCCCCCATAGCACCACTTTCACCTGGTTCCCACCCCACCCTCGGCCCTTACCCCCCACCCCACTGTCCTCATTCATAGGTGCATGATTTTTGTCCAGTTTCTTCCCGCACCCCCAACCCTTCCCCCTGAGAATTGTCAGTCCACTCCCTTTCTATGCCCCTGATTCTATTATATTCACCAGTTTATTCTGTTCATCAGATTATTTATTCACTTGATTTTTAGATTCACTTGTTGATAGATATGTATTTGTTGTTCATAATTTTTTATCTTTACCTTTTTCTTCTTCCTCTTCTTAAAGAATACCCTTCAGCATTTCATATAATACTGGTTTGGTGGTGATGAACTCCTTTAGCTTTTTCTTATCTGTGAAGCTCTTTATCTGACCTTCAATTCTGAATGATAGCTTTGCTGGGTAAAGTAATCTAGGTTGTAGGTTCTTGCTATTCATCACTTTGAATATTTCTTGCCACTCCCTTCTGGCTTGCATAGTTTCTGTTGAGGAATCAGCTGATAATCATATGGGTGCTCCCTTGTAGGTAACTAATTGTTTTTCTGTTGCTGCTTTTCAGATTCTCTCTTTGTCTTTTGCTCTTGGTATTTTTTTTTATTTTTTTTTATTAAATCTTAATTGTTCAGATTATTACATTTGTTCCTCTTTTTTCCCCCCATAACTCCCCTCCTCCCAGTTCCCGCCCCACCCTCCGCCCTCACTCCCCACCCACTGTCCTCATCCATAGGTGCACGATTTTTGTCCACTCTCTTCCCGCATCTCCCACACCCCTTTCCCCCCCAAGAATAGTCAGTCCATTCCCTTTCTATGTCCCTGATTCTATTATAATCAACAGTTCATTCTGTTCATCAGATTATTTATTCACTTGATTCTTAGATTCACTTGTTGATAGATGCATATTTGTTGTTCATAATTTGTATTTTTACCTTTTTCTTCCTCTTCCTCTTCTTAAAGGATACCTTTCAGCATTTCATATAATCCTGGTTTGGTGGTGATGAACTCCTTTAGCTTTTCCTTATCTGTGAAGCTCTTTATCTGACCTTCAATTCTGAATGATAGCTTTGCTGGATAAAGTAATCTTGGTTGTAGGTTCTTGGTATTCATCACTTTGAATATTTCTTGCCACTCCCTTCTGGCCTGCAAAGTTTCTGTTGAGAAATCAGCTGACAGTCGTATGGGTATTCCCTTGTAGGTAACTGAGTTTCTTTCTCTTGCTGCTTTTAAGATTCTCTCTTTGTCTTTTGCTCTTGGGATTTTAATTATGATGTGTCTTGGTGTGGTCCTCTTTGGATTCCTTTTGTTTGGGGTTCTCTGCGCTTCTTGGACCTGTAAGTCCATTTCTTTCACCAGGTAGGGGAAGTTTTCTGTCATTATTTCTTCAAATAGGTTTTCAATATCTTGCTCTCTCTCATCTTCTGGCCCCCCTATAATTCTGATGTTGGTACGCTTGAAGCTGTCCCAGAGGCTCCTTACACTATCCTCGTATTTTTGGATTCTTTTTTCATTCCGCCCCTCCAGTTGGGTGTTTTTTGCTTCCTCGCATTTCAAATCATTGACTTGATTCTTGGGATCCTCTGGTCTGCTGTCGGGAGTCTGTATGATATTTGTTATTTCAGTCCATGTATGCTTAATTTCTAGTTGGTTCCCCATCATAACATCAAGGGTCTCATTAGTTTTCTTGTAGATCTCATTAAGTTTATCGGCGGCTTCTAAGCAGTTCTTGAGGGACCTTGAAAGTGTGGTTCTGAACTCTATATCTTCCATTGACAATTTTGTCCTGTTTCTTTGTCTACGCATTTTGTTATGCTTTCTTGGTGCACCCCCTAGTGGTCTTTGTGCGCAGTCTTGTAGTTAAGCCTTGATTGTTGTAGCTAATACCAGGGAGGGTTTGACCTCCAGGCCAAGTGGCTGTGAGAATCAGCTGTGTCTGCAGTGAGAGAACTTCTGTCCTCTAGGGAGGTGCTAATCTAGCCTTTGCCTGAGGCTATCCAGCAAATGCCTCTGTGCAGGGCTTGGGCGGGGCGGGTCACACAGGATCAACAGGGTGGGCTGGAGAGAGCAGTTATGGCGGCTCTCAGTCCTGTTCCCAGGGGCTCTACCTCTCTGAGTCCCAGCAACCGCTGCAAACCTTGGAGAGAAAGCTGCACTGGCTCTGACCGAAGCCAGACAGTCCCGCTTCTCCCGTTTGAGTCTGGGTCCCTAAAGACTCGCCCGTATCTGGAGCTCAGAGTCTGCGACTCCCTCCCGATTGAAAACACCAACCGCGCCCTCCGCCACCAGCCCGCTCCACGCACTCTGCACCTTAGAATTTGACTTTAGCACTGCGCCTCCTCTGAGTGTCCGTATGCGTTTCTCTTTCCTCCTAGTTGTAGGACTTCCACTCAGCCAGCGTTCCTGTGGTTCTGGGTGATGTCCATTCCGTCTTTTAGTTTCACTTTTGAAGTAGTTGTTCAAGGCAGCAAACTCCGGCGTTAACCTATGCCACCATCTTGGTTCTGCTCTTGGCATTTTAATTATGATGTGTCTTGGTGTGGTCCTCTTTGGATTCCTTTTGTTTGGGGTTCTCTGCACTTCCTGGACTTGTAAGTCTACTTCTTTCACCAGGTAGGGAAAGTTTTCTGTCATTATTTCTTCAAATAGGTTTTCAATATCTTTGCTCTCTCTCTTCTTCTGGCACCCCCATAATTTGGATGTTGGTACGCTTGAAGTTGTTCCAGAGGCTCCTTACACTATCTTCATATTTTTGGATTCTTTTTTCTTTTTGCTTTTCGGGTTGGGTGTTTTTGCTTCTTCGTATTTCAAATCTTTGACTTTGATTCTTGCAATGCTCTGGTCTGCTGTCGGGAGTCTGTATAATATTCTTTATTTCAGTCAGTGTATGCTTAATTTCTAGTTGGTCCTTTATCACAACATCGAGGGTCTCACTAAATTTCTTGAGGATCTCATTAAGTTTATCAGCGGTTTCTAGAAAATTCTTGAAAAACCTTAAAAGTGTGGTTTTGAACTCTATATCCAGTAGTCTGCTTTCCTCCATTTCTTTCATTTGTGTCCTGTTTCTTTGTCTCAGCATTTTTTATGCTTCGCTGTGTCGATAGAGTGGCTTTCTGTGCTAGGTGTCCTATAGGGCCCAGTGGCTCAGCCTCCCCAATTACTTGAGGTAGACACTCTTGGTGCACCCCTTTGTGGGCTTTGTGCACAGTCTTGTTGTAGTTAAGCCTTGATTGTTGTAGGTATCACTGGGAGGAATTGACCTCCAGGCCAATTGGCTGTGAGAATCAACTGTGTCTATGGTAGGAGAACATCTGTGCTGGAGACCCCCTTCTGGGGCAAGACTTGCTTCAGTGGGGCTTTTGATGCTCACTGAGTTTGCCCCTTGAGTGTGTCCTTTATGGATCTGAGGAGTTGTAATCTGGATGGTCCCACTCTGACCACTGGGTACACTGGCTCTTGGATCTCTAATTAGGTGCTAATTTAGCCTCTTCCTGAGGCTACCCAGCAGGAGCTATGGAGAGATCTGCAGATTCCTCTTCTTTGTTTGGGGTTTGGAGGTGCCCAGATGAGGCCCAGCTATGAAGCAGTGCAAGCTGCTGTGGGGCCTTGGGTCTTCTTTTGGGTGCTCTGGGTCTCTCTGACCCAGCTGCAATTTGTTAGGTTGTAACAAATTTTAGATTGTAAAGGGCCAGGCCATTCATATGCAAAAGCCTCTGCACACAGCTTGGGTGGGGCGGGGTCTCAGGGAGTCAATAGGGCGGAGCAAACAGCTATGGCTGATCCTCAGTCCTACCTTAAGAGGCTCCGGGTCTCAGTGTCCCATGGTAATTGCTACAAGCACCTCTGAGAGAAAGCCGCCCTCGAGTTCTGCTTGATGCCAGACAGTCCAGTTTCTCCCCGTATGAGTCTAGGTCCCCAAAGACTTGCCTGGAACTGGAGTTCAGAGCAGTCAGGAGCTTGAGTCTCCCTCCCGATTGAAAAAGACAACCATGTCCTCAGTTGCCAGCCCTTTCCCCTGCGCCTCCGTACCTCTGCACTTTACTTCCGCACCTCCTCTGAGTCTCAGTGTGCTCTTCTCTTTCCTTCTAGTTGTAGAATTTCCACTCAGCCAGCCTTCCTGTGGTTCTGGATGATGTCTGTTTTGTCTTTTAGTTGTATTTTTGAAGTGGTTGTGTGAGGCAGCAATTTCACGTGTTTACCTATGCAGCCATCTTGGTTTATCCTAAACCAGGGTCTTTTGAACTGGGTTTGTTTGTTTTTTTTTTCTACAGCCAACTGAGTCCTTGATGACCACCCAGCCTATCTTGTCTCCCCAGCCCTCATAGTCAGCTTGAAAAGTAATTGTCTTCCAACTCCTCCTACTTCCTCTTCCAACCCAGCCTGGCAGCCCCATAAATGCTGGGAGATACAGCTACCTGGTTTAGTGCTGAGGGAGTGGATGGATGGATGGATGGATGGATGGATGGATGACCACCCTGAGCTGATGGAGGTTGGGCCTTGGGACCCCAGGGCAGGATGTCTAATCCAGATAGAGCGATACCCCCACTTATCCTCCATCTGTCTTGAGCCCAGGCACTCTGCAGAAGCAGTCCAGGATCCAGGATTGGGTGTTTGAGCTGACTTCTAATAGGCCAACCCTGCATCAGGGCCAGGGCGGGTGCTGGGCACTGTCAGCCCTCCTTCCCTGCTGCCTATTCCATCTGCTCTTAGAGTTTTATTAAAGATCAATGATTAAAGATAGATTTTGCTTGGGTTTTAATTTCACCTCATATATCACATGCCAAGTTCCCAAAGCCTCTTCTAGTAGAAGCTGCACTTGGGGGTTTATACAGGAATGAAGCCAGGAGGCCAGGATGGTCCCAAGGAGTGGGGACCTGTTTGTGGGAGAGTGTGTGCCCCATGTGTATCCATCAGTGAGTCTATCTTTGTGATGGTTGCTCTCGCATGTGCAGGATGTGGTGGGTGTGTGTATAACAACACGTTTGCATCCTGTGTGTCTGCGCATCTATGTTTTGGAGTGTCTGTTGGGCTACATCTGCCTTCCAGGGTTATAAATGAGGAAGAAGAGAGGGAGATGACCTAAAAGTCTATGAAAACTGGACCTTTCTGCCCCTTCTCCCTCCTTTCATTCCCTTGGAGTCCATCAGGTGCTCTTTGGTGCTGGGCCTGGCTGGCTAGGAGGACAGCAGATACAGGCATCCCCCTCCTCCCCATCTCCCTCACCACACACATCACACATTCACACTCACAGGGCCTCTGAGAATCTTGAGTAGGGTGGGGAAGGCAGCCCAGGAGGAGCAGCAGGGCCATCTGTGTGCTCAGTTATAACAATCTGCTAACAGAGCCTCTTTCCAGACTAGCATCCAGGCTGGGCCAGTCTTCCCGACCCCCCAAAACTGCCTCCCACCCCCAGCACCAGAGGCAATGGGGCCCTGAGAGGCCAGCTAAGCAATAAGGACCAACATATTTTCTAGATGCAGAAACTGAAGCACAGACCCATCTGCTTTGCCCAGTGTAGACATCCCAACTCATTACTAGAGTGGCAAGCATTATGAAACATCTCCTGAAGGGCAGGGCTACTCTAAAGGTGCTCATCTCACCCTCCTGGCAATAGAGGACACAGGAACCCCCCCTCCCCACCCCCCGCCCAATAGTGGGAAATGGAGGCTGCGGGACGTTACCTAACCTGCACCAGATCACACAGCTACTAAGTGCCAGAGACTGATCTGAACCCAGATCTACCTGACGGCAATGCACCTGCCTCTCCTTGTAAGCTGGCTAGACCCCAAAGCTCTCCTATCCTCCACCAGGCATGAACCCTAAAATGACTCCAAAGGCATATATGTAGATTGGAAATCAGGCAGGATGGGGTGAAAGAATAGGCTTGGGCAAGGACAGAACTAGGGGACCCCACACGTACATGTATTCAGGTCTTATCCACTATGCCTAGGGACTCAGTCTGAGGTCTCCTTCAGAGGCCTGAGGGGGCAGAAAGCCTTTCAGTGCCTCCGAGGAGGAAGAGGGGGACAGCAGGAGGCCTGCAGGGTCATTGTGATGCATTTAGGGATGGCTTTTCTCTTCCTGATGGGGCTGGCCTTGTCCCTCGCTAGCCGCTAGCTGGCCCTGCCTCTCTAGCCAGCCTCAGCCCTCCTCCATGATGACAGGTCTGCACCCCTTCCTGAGTGGGTGACAGTGCCTTTGTTCCCCTGAAATAAAAGAAAATCGAGCTTCAAAGAGAAGCCTCAGGTAGCTTTTAACAAGGCTCAGCTGCCTGGGGCAGAGTGTGTTCGAGCTGCAGGCAGTTGTCACAGGAGCAGAAGGGGGAGCCACCCACAGTACCACTCCTGCCCTCCTTTGCCCCCATGATTGAGTTTACTCAAAGAAAGGGCTCTTCCAAATAGCAGCAAAGGAGAAAAATCAATGAAAATTGATAGAAAAATGTAAAGCAGCTGTCCACCCGCTGTGGTGTGTGTGTGTGTGTGTGTGTGTGTGTGTGTGTGTGTTGTTTTGCACAGCAAAAGCATGCCGTCTGGACCCAGGCTAGCCTGCCTGGGCTGGAGGCCAAGAGGGTTGGGGCGAGGGAAAGGGGGGGCGGAGGGGGGGAGGGAGGGAAGGAGGAGGGAGGAGCTGGGAGTTGCTCCCGCACGTGCTACCAGAGGGGCACTGGTGGCTGGGGGAGGGGCGGCAGCCGACATTTTCATTCAGTTAGGAGAGAGATTAATATATTCAATCTGCTCAGTAATTGAGGGAACAATTGGAGTGTTTTTCTAAAGCCCATAAAACTGCCTCATTGGCAAGGAGGTGCTGACCCATTCATAGTCTCTGCGTTTGATGAAGCACAGGGAAGGGGGAGGAGGGGTGTACACTGGGGCCCCAAAGCAGAGAGACTGGCGCATCAGCCTGGGAGGGGGCTAGCAGACCTTGTCTAACCTGTCCCACCTCTCACCACTTTGCTGGTAGCAGTCCGAGCACCGCCTTCTGCAGCCTATTACCCTCCCTCCCCCTACCTGGGCTCTGGGCCGGGCATCCCCTCCACAGGAGAGGAGGGGAGCTGCAGAAGAGGATGCGACACAAAACTGGAAGCGAATACCCACAAAAAGGCCAGGCACTGAGGTGAAGGGGCCTGAACGAGGAGGTGCCCAGCTCCCCACCACCACCGGAGTGAACTGGGAAGTCGAGTTAACGAAATCCACATTATATGCCTTTCCCTGCTTGCACCAGTCTAGTCTCCAGGGCAACAGAAATTGTGTGTGCAATAGGAAACAAGGAAAGGCATAATGAATTTAAAGGCCCAGGTGGGAAGGGTGAGGAGGGCGACCTGGAATGGGTTGGCCCCAAGGAAGAAGGATGCCTGGGGCTGGGAGAGTGCAGACCCGGGGCTCCAGCCAGAATTGGGGCAAGAGAGAATCTGAGAGAAGGGTGGAAGAGGGAGTGGGGGATGAGGGAACAAAGGGAGAGAGCCTCAGACACGGAGGTGTAGGGACAGGGCAGAGGGACGCTAGGCAAGCCACTGACGGCTCCGTTCTCCTCCACCTCTCCGTCGGGAAAGTCCCCAGCCTGTTGGTGCCAGAGCCACGTTTGGAATCCACAGGCTTAGAGTCCGGTGCTCAGCGTTCGGTGATTGCTTTATAAGCTTTTCTTCTCTTTTTCTCCCCACACCCCCTCCAGGGGGAAAAAGGGCGTTTTAAATGGAAAGAATAAAAAAGACCCTTGAAAGCGCCATTTAAAAGGCTCCTGGGGAACATAATCATTTCAGTGAAACAAAAGTGTGATTGTTTGGAAGTGGTAAATGCCAGAGGCAATGGGGGAGGAGCTCACCACACTCCCTCCTCCTCCTCCTCCCCCCCTCCCCCTCCTCCTGCTCCTCTCTGAGTGGGAGGGAGCTCCGCCCAGTGAAAGAGCCTCCAAGATGCAAACCCCAGAGTTAAAGCAAGGAATTTTTAAGTCCATGTTTCCAGAAATTCCATCACTGGGAATTTCCAGCACAAGGATTCCCTTTGAAGCAGCTCTGCTTGTGGGAGGTTGTCCTTAAACGTTCAGGATATCTTAGAGAGGCGAGTGAGGTGCCAGGAGGAATGTGGCCCTGGGACCCTGCAGCTCTGCCCAAGGTTGTTGTGGCCCAATTTCCCAGGCTGCCTCATTCACTCTTAAAAGAGTCCTCAGGGACAGGCCACCCTCCTTCTGGGAAGGAGAGCCTCGGGGTGCTGGGGTGGGTCAGCCATGTGTTTAAAACCTGCCAAGAGGTGAGGGAGGCAGCATCAGGGAACTGGATTAATCTGGGGGCGCTCTGCCCAAAGGAAGGAAAGGATGCTGCTGAGCCCCCTGTGCAGCTGGCAGCAAACCTGGAGCTGATGCTGATTCCCTCCTTTGTAGGGTAAGCTTCCCCCTTCAGCTCCTGCCTGCATGCTCAGTACCCTCCGTGGGTCTGGGATGACCTCCCAACACACACACACACACACACGGAAACTTGGAGACTGGAGATGGGTAGGTGTTCACTGTCCATATAATGTTAGCTCGGGTGAATTGATTGTACCAGTGGAATCGCCAGGATTTAGAGAAGGCTGTGACCAGCATTGGTGTGGCCATTTGGGCCTATGTAACCTGTGGGCCATGGCTAAAAAGCAAAGTAATTGATTCAGATTCTAAGCCAGTCACTGAAACTCACACTGAACCTTGCCTCCTGCTTCCTACTCATTTTGGATCATTGCATTCCTAATCCCCATGTCCTCAGCCCCCCTGCTCCACTCTCATCCCATCCCTCATTCCATTACCACCGGCGGTTCTGGTTTTTAAAAATGACGCAAGTTGAAGAACTTGTGAACTTTAGATAAAGTTCTACACCAAATAGATTCACTAGTTGAAATACCTGATAACAGACAGAACAGGATACTTTGGAAGGGACAAGTATCAGTGCAGAGACAGCGTCCTGGAGGAGGTGGCCTTGAGCCTGTCCATTTGCATCTGGAACGCAGAAGTCTGCTCCTGGCCTTGAATTAAATATGGCTGAAGTTGGCTCCTCTCCTCAACAACCCCCCTTTCAGCTCCCTTTCTCCTCCTCTTTATTTTTATTTTATTTTTCCAATTGATTGATTTTGGAGAGGCGGGGGGTGGGGGGGTTGGGGTGGGGGGAGAGAGAGAGAGAGAGAGAGATTTGTTGTTCCACCTATTTATGCATTACTTGGTTGATTCTGACACTTTAAGAGGGAGGGGGATCAAATCTGCAACCTTGGTGTATTGGGACGATGATGCTCTAATCAACGGATCTACCCAGCCAGGGCCTCTTTCCTCGTTAGCTGAGAACTACTAATAAAGAGGTCTAGGCTAAGTCCTTTCCTCCTGGGCCTCTTTTTCCCATCTACAAAGAGGGGAGGGTGGTTTTAAGGGTCCTTGTGGTTCCAGGCCACATCTACTTTCCCAGAGAGCTGGCCACATGCCAGGGCAACCTATGGCCCCATACCTCACTGAGAGCCCTGCCTTGGTCTTGCTGCTGTCCTTCCAGCTGTGTCTTTGAGTCTCCAAGTGGAGACCCCAGGGAAGTGCCCACCTTCTTCAGGGGGAACGGCTGAGCTGAAAGCAGCATCTCCTCTCTTCTCTGAAGGCCCCTTCCCATCGTCTGTCCACCACGGGCTGCTGGCCCTATTGTCAGAGTTGTGATTGCTGACACCTCCTCCCTTCACCCCTCTCCTGCCCAGGAGGGAAGCGATTTTCCTCCCATTTAAAGCCATTTTCTTGTCTTGCTAGCAGCAGACATCTGACACTTTAAGAGGGAGAATGGCAGGGAGATGATGGCATTAAATAACAGAAATGAGAGCTGCCAAGTTGGCTCAGCCATCTCTCAGCCCCCTTCCCTAAAGCAGTCCCCCCCCCCCCCCACACACACACATGCATTCAGAACTGCAGCCTGCAAAGCACTGTCCATGAGGCTCTGGCTCCCGGTGGCCAGGCATGCTTCTCCCTGAGTTCTGCGTATCTAATCCTGTGACAAACGTGGACAAGACCTGAAGTCAGAGCGCTTGTAGTCTGAGGAAACAGAATAGCATACAGGACCAGGATGACATGTGGGCAAGAGAAGCTGGGCCCTGGGCCCTGACCTGTCCTTCCGGTTCTCCTGGTGCATGCTGCCAGGCCACTCTGTCTAAACCACAGTTCAGATCCCGTCTTTCTCCTGCACAGACCGCTCTGGTGTCCCTGCTGACTCCTGAACTGAATGGCCACCTTGCTCTCCTGCCACTGTACCCTGACTCCTTCCACTGTCTCCCACCAACCGTCCCTCTCCCAGCTCAGCTCAGCACACCACCCTGGGCTTCACTTCAGCCCCAGATCAGTGCACTGCTGGGAGACAGGTACTGAAGGAGAGCCAGCCATCTTTCACTGTAAACTTTTGGTTTCAACTTCAGCTCTTTCTCCTGCTGCCAGCCAAAACCTTTCCTTCTCCTCAGCCAGCTTATTCTGGTCCATCCTCTTAGAATACTCTCCCAAAACCCAGAATTGCCATCCCTAAGTGGAGTCTGACAGAGTCAGCACTTAACAAATATTTGATGGATGAATGGATAAGTGAGTGAGTGAACAAATGAATGAAAGATGCATCTCAAAATAAATCTCTTTCCTAATCTTCAAAATCAGACACATCCCCCCCCCTCAGCCCCCCAGAGCTCCCCAGCATATTCTTTCTAGGACCACACGATGTCCACACTATGTCCGACTGTCTTCAAGCCAGCATCACTTCCATCATCATCAACGAATACATCATCATCATCATCATCATCATCATCATCATTTACAATACACTTCATTGATCAGCTATTGATTACCAGGTACTCTAGATGACTCTGTGAGGTTGATTTAATTATCCCCATTTTACAGATGTAGAATCTGAGGCTGGGAGAATCTCAGAAGCAGAGCTGAACTTAGAGATTCTATCTACACTTTCCCCTACTAAACCTGTTTTGTGACTGGCTCAAGGATTTATTTTATTAGAAACTTCTGTACCTTAAAATTGTAGAAGTACAGTTCTGAAGAGAACAGCATAGATTTCATTCAAAAGATTTATTTGAAGTCATCTTGACTGGAATGCATCATTTTTATAAAGTAAAAAATAACCAGTCTGAAGATGGTATTGGCCAGCTCAGCTAAAGGCTCCAGTGTATGTGGTAGTTTCCTCTGCAGTGATTACAATTCAGTTTAAGGCCTCCCAAGGAGAAGCCAAGGCAAAGAGAGTTTAGAAGATCAAGTTCTTGTCACCTGACTAGCAGATGAAGATCCCTTCCCCTCTTTGGATGTCAGTAGCCCCATCTGTGTGATGGGTGGGAGTCTGGTAGACGTCGTCCCACAGTTCTCATGGTCTGAAACTCTGTGATTCATATTGGGAAAGGCCACAGTCTAGCCATTGGAGGTGAAGGTGGGTGGCAGAGGCTGCCTGGAAACCTTTACCTCCACAGCTGGGCCTGGCCAATGAGCCTGGGGCCAGAGGCCGTGGGTTTCCTCCGCCAGGCCTAAGGTCTTAGAGGTTCAGTAGAAGCAGTTTTCTTCCCTGGCATGTTTGAGTAGTCCTCAGAGATGTGTTTTTTTCTAATTTATTGATTGATTTGAGAGAGAGAGAGAGAGAGACATTTATTGTTCCACTTATTTATCTATTCATTGGTTGATTCTTTGTATGTGCCCTGACTGGGAATCAAATGTGCTACCTTGGGGTGTCTGGACAATGCTCTAACCAACTGAGCTACACAGCCAAGGCCCTCAGAGATGTTATAAGGTGAGAGTCAGTCCCTTCTACCCTAGGTCCAAACTCTTTGCACTGCACCCAGCCTCATGTCCCTGCAAGCAGGCCCCATGCACACACTGTTCCTACCACAACACTTCACTCTTCCTTGCTTCTTTCCCTCCCTCCAACCTTCTACAAAGAACCTGTGGCGACTGGGTTTGCCTTAGATTGGTTTGAGGGCCCTCCACTTCTGACCCCCACCGCTCCCATTTCTGGCCCCCTTCCCGTACTCAGCCTCTGGGGCAGGCTCATTCCTGTGTGTGTGTGTGTGTGTGTGTGTGTGTGTGTGTGTGTGTGGTTACTTAAAAAAAACTGTGGTAAAGTACATATAACACAAAATTTACCATCTTAACTATTTTTGAGTGTGCAGTTCGGTAGTGTTAAGTATATTTACATTGTTGTGCAACCTAGTTCCAGAACTTTTTTCATCTTGTACACTAAAACTCTACACCTATTAAAATCCCCATTTTCCCTCCCCCAGCCTCTGGCAACTAGTATTCTGTTGTCCCTGTCTATGAATGTGACTACTCTAGGCATCTTATAGAAGCGGAATCCACAGCATTTGTCCCTCTGTGACTGGCTTACTTCACTTAGCATCATGTTCTGGGGATGGGTCACTCTTGCCCCAAGCCAGCTCTGCCCTGTCTCTCCTCCCCACCTTTGTAAGTGCTTTGTCCTCTACCCAAACTGCAGACCCACCTGATGTTACCCTACTCATTCTCCAGACAGCCAAAGCCTACTTCTCTGGAACCTGGTTAGTGACTCCCTTCTCTGCCACCCTGCACCTTCTCCTGTTTCAAATGATGACTTGCCCACACTGGACTGACAATTCTTCAGGGGCCATGTCTGCGTGCCCAGCACAGGGCAGGGCACAAAGTAGATGCTTGGTGGACCATTAAAGCATTCATTATACAATGAATGAATGAACAAAAGAGTGGAAGGATAAGTGAATTAATGGATAAACTTGACCCAGCTTCTGCTTGTGCATAAAAGAATAAGAAATGGTTCTTTTTGGCTGTTTTCATCCTGATTCCACATGAGAAATGAAGACCATTTAGGGCTTTTGACCCATATTTGGATTCAGAGATGCATCCTGGTGTCCAGGAGGTTGGGTCTAGGGATAAGCGGCAAACCGGAGTCGGTAGTTTCTAATGCTCAGGCCTCTCCTGGCCTGGTCTCAGTCCCACATGGAAACTGCAATGAATTTTAGCAGGTCAGGGCTGGATAGCATTCTCATTTTACAGATAGAAAAACTGAGCTCAGAATAGCAGAGCAGGACCAGATCCCTACTCCCTTCCCAGGATTCCTGCCATTCCCAGCTGCCTTCCTGGTTCAGCCTTCTGTGATTTTCAAAAGGTTTAAACTCCAGGCCTGGCTCCCACAGAAAGAGTCAAGATGAGGTGGGGTGTGGGGTGAGCAGAGGAGGCAACTGCTGCTTTTCAAAAGGCTTTCCTTCCGCAGCCTAGAATAAGAGGCCTTAAGGGCCCTCCAGTCTTCTTCCTTCCCAGGAAGAATGGCTGCTCAGAGGCTGCTGGCTTTGTCTGGAAAAGCCTGGGCCAGTGATAAGCACCCCCCCCCCTTCCTATTTCTTACAATCGCTCCTTTTAGCCTCCCGCCCACCCCCCTTCCCACTGTCAGCCCCCCTGGCTCCTGTGGGTCCTCAGATCCCTATCCTAAGGACCCACCTTCAACTCCTCTCACTCCACCCCACTCCCAGCCTCTGCTCAGAACTGAATTCTAGATTTTGTGAGTTTGCTGGACCCTCCCAAGAGTGGGGGCTGGGATTATTATCCCTTCTACAGATGGGGAAACAGAGGCACAGAGAAATCAGGTGTGAGTGAAGCGATGGGTCTGCACCTCAGGCCTCTGGATTCAAGGCCAGTGTGATCATGTGATCATCACTGCTCCACACTGAGGCGTCAGTACTCAACCTCTCCAGCAGCCTCCCCTCCCCACAGTGTAATCGTCTCGGGCCACACCCCACACCCTCAGAGTCCACAGTGCCAGAGGCTCATGGAGGGGTGGAATCACAGGCTCAGACTGGTGAGGCGAGGCATGGCCGTCAGCCTCTCTCCATTGCGCAGGTGTAAACACTGAGGCCCGAGCAGAAGGGCCTCGTGCGGCCGCTCAGCTAGTACGCGGCAAAGGCAAAACTGGAAACCGGGTCTCTTCCCTCCGCTGGCTGTGGTGCTTAGGGCCAGGGCCTGGTTACCTTGGAATTCTGCCCTCCGAATGGTAACTCTGACCCTGTCCCCTCAGGCTGCATACCCTTCCCCTCCCCTGTTCCAGGCTCCAGCACAGAGCACTATCAGGAGACTCTTGGGTCGTTCCGGAAGCCCTGCAGCTCTGGCCTTCAGCTGACCAGGAGCTGGGCTGCACCCATGGTCCCTGGGCTCAGCCTGTCAGCTGCCTCTGCCAGCTTTGGCTGGGAGGGATAAAGTTCCTGGGTGGCAAAAGGAAGAGGGTGCTAGCCTCTCTGGCAGCATTGATAGCACTGACCTTTGCCTTGCATGTGCCCATTTACCCTGCAGCTCCGCTGGCTCCAAGGACCCAAACTCCTGTTTGGGGGCCCTGCAGAATCTGGGGGTCCTGAGATCAGTCTACAGCATCGGAGACATATAGAGCAGGTAAAGGGGTGGGGGCAGGAGCGGGCAGGGGCAGCACCAAGTGAGCACATAACACAGTCTAAGAAAAGGCACTGCTTAAAACCTTTAGGAGGAGAGACCAGCTTCACAGAGAGGAAGATCAATAGAGAGAAAGGCAGAGACAGAGTTAGAAGGAGAGACTGAAAGATAGGGGACAAGCCAACTGAATCAGAGGAGGATGGGAGAGAGAGACAATAATAAGGATGGAAAGAGAGACCGGAATGGGACAGACAGGAAGACAGAAGGACACAGAGAGAGAAAGAAGCCAAATAGGAGATACTGACAGAGAAACCCACCAGTGGGCACCAGAGGGCAGAAGTTCTGCTGTAATCTCACCAAACAGAATGCTGAGGGGTGTCTCACAGCCTGCCACTTAACCAACTCTGGAGGCCTTTGCCCACCCCCACAGACTGGGCTCCCAGCTACAGAAGGGAGCAGCTTCCAAGCTCTGGGAAGGGAGTTTCTTTCCTTTTCTTATTTTAAAATTAATAATTCTGTATTGTTGAAAGTATTACATATATCCCCCCTTTTCCACCATTGACCCCCTCTAGCCACCCCGCTTACACCCCTCCCCGCCCCGCCCCAGGCCTTCAGTCTATTGTCTGTGTCCATGGGACATGCATATATGCATACAAGGTCTTTGGTTGATTACCTCGCACCCACCCTCCCCCGCCTTCCCTCTGAGATTCCGCAATCTGTTCCATGCTTCCATGTCTCTGGATCCACTCCGTTCATCAGTTTATTTTGTTACTTAGATTCCACATATGAGTGAAATCATGTGATACTTCTCTTTCTCTGACTGACTTATTTCACTTAGCATAATACTCTCTAGGTCCCTCCATGCTGTCTCAAAGGATAAGAGATTCTCTTTAACTGCTGCATAGTATCCATGGTATAAATGTACCACAGCTTTTTTATCCACTCATCTATTGATGGACACTTGGGTTGTTTCCAGATCTTAGGTATTGTAAATTGTGCTGCTATGAACATAGGGTGCATACATTTTTTCCAATTGATGCTTTGGGTTTCTTAGGATATATTCCTAGAAGTGGGATCACTGGCTCAAATTGCAGTTTCATATTTAATCTTTTGAGGACATTCCATACTGTTTTCCATAATGGTTGCACTAGTCTGTATTCCCACCAACAGTGTACTAGGGGTCCCTTTTCTCCACATCCTCACCAGCACTTGTCATTTGCTGATTAGTTTATGGTAACTATTCTGACAGGGTGAGATGATACCTCATTGTCATTTTAATTTGTGTCTCTCTGATGATCAGTGACTTTGAACATTTTTTTAAAACATATTTTTTAATTGATTTCCAAGAGAAAAGGAGAGGGAGGGAGAGAGATAGAAACATCAATGATGAGAGAGAATCATTGATCAGCTACCTCATGCATGGCCCCTACTGGGGATCAAGCCCACAACCCAGGCATATTCCCTTGACTGGAATTGAACCTGGGATCATTCAGTCCACAGGCCGATGCTCTATCAACTGAGCAAAACCAGCTAGGGCTGAATATTTTTTCACTAGAGGTCTGGTGCACAAAATTCATGCACTGGAGGGGGTTCCCTCAGCCCAGCCTGTGCCGTCTTGCAGTCGGGACCCCTTGGGGGATATCTGACTGCCAACTTAGGCCCGGGGCTGCCTGCTGGCTTAGGCCTGATCACCCCAGGCCTAAGTCAGAAGTCAGACATCCCTCTTGCAGTCCTGGACTCTCGCAGTCTGGGACTCCTCGCTCCTTAACACCCGCCTGCAGTGGAGGCAGGAGAGGCTCCTGCCACCACTGCTGCACTCGCCAGCCATAAGCCCAGCTTCTGGCTGAGCGGCACTCTCCCTGTGGGAGCGCACTGACCACCAGGGGGCAGCTCCTGCATTGAGCATCTGCTCCCTAGTGGTCACTGCGTGTCATAGCAACTGCTCATTCCACCTGTCATTCTGAAGTTCAGTTGACTTGCATATTAGGGTTTTATTATATAGGATATGTGTCTTGGCCATCTGTATGTTCTCTTTGGAGAAGGGTCATTTAGGTCCTTTGCCCATTGTTTGTCTTCCTTTTGTTAAGTTGTATGAGTTCCTTATATATTTTAGATATTAACCCTTTCTTAGATGTATCATTGCTATATGTTCTCCCATACAGTGGGTTCGCTCTCATTTTGTTGATGGTTTCTTTTGCTGTGCAGAAGCTTTTTATTTTGATGTAGTCCCATTTGTTTATTTTCTCCTTAGTTTCCTTTGCCTTAGGAAATGTATCCGTAAATATTTTGCTACGAGAGATGTTTGAGATTTTGCTGCCTATGATTTCTTCTAGGATTTTTATGGTTTCACGACTTACATTTAGGTCTTTTATTGATTTTGAGTTTATTCTTGTGTATGGTGTAAGTTGGTGCTCTAGTTTCATTCTTTTTGCATTACCTGTCCAATTTTCCCAACACCATTTATTGAAGAGACTCTCTTGACTCCATTGTATGCTCTTGTCTCCTTTGCCAAATATTAATTGGGCAAAACGGCTTGAATCAATTTCTGGGTGCTCTGTTCTGTTTCATTGATCTATATGCCTGTTCTTGTGCCAGTACCAGGCTGTTTTGATTACAGGGGCATGTAGTATAACTGGAAATCTGGTATTGTGATTCCTCCAACTTAGTTTTTCTTTCTCAAGATTGCTGCAGTTATTCGAGGTCTTTTTTGATTCCATATAAATTTTTGGAGTATTTGTTCTAGCTGTGTGAAATATGCCATTGGTATTTTAATAGGGATTGCATTGAATCTGTAGATTGTCTTGGGTAGTATGGACATTTTAATGATGATGATTCTACCAATCCATGAGCATGGTATATTCTTCCACTTGTTTATATCTTCCCTGATCTCTTTTTTCAATGTCCTGTAGTTTTCTGAGCACAGGTCTTTTGCTTCCTTGGTTAAGTTTATTCCAAAGTATCTTAATTTTTTTGTTGCAATGGTAAATGGGATTGTTTGTTTAGTTTCTCTTTCTGAGAATTCATTATTGGTGTATAAAAAAAGCCATCAATTTTTGGGTGTTGATTTTGTATCCCGCTACATTGCCAAATTCATTTAAATTAAATCTAGTAGTTTTTTTGGTAGAGTCTTTGGGGTTTACTATGTACAATATCATGTCATCTGTGAATAATGACAGTTTTACTTCCTCCTTTCCAACTTGAACAGCTTTTATTTCTTCTTCTTGTCTGATTACTGTGCCTAGGAGTTCCAGTACTATGTTGAATAAGAGTGGTGAGAGTGGGCATCCATGTCTTGTTCCTGTTCTTAGGGGAAATGGTTTTAGTTTTTGCCCATTGAGTATGATGTTGGCTGGAGGCTTGTCATATATGGCTTTTATTAGGTTGAGATATGCTCCCTCTATTCCCACTTTGCTGAGAGATTTTATTAAATATTAGAGGCCCAATGCATGAAAATTAGTGCAAGAATAGGCCTTTGTCCCCCAGCTGACGGCACCGGCTTCCCTCTGGCACCCGGGATCTGGGTGGCTTCCCTCCAGCTGCCGGCCGGCACCCGGGACCCAGGACCTGGGATCAGGGACCCAGGCGGCTTCTCTCCAGTCTGGCTTTGTTGGAAGGACATCCAGTCTAATTAGCATATTACACTTTTATTATTATAGATGGGTGTTGGATTTTTCGAATGCTTTTTCTGCATTGATTGATATGATCATGTGACTTTTATCTCTCATTTTGTTTATGTGATGTATCACATTTATTGATTTTCAAATGTTGTACCACCCTTGCATCCTTGGAATAAATCCCACTTGGTCGTGGTGTATATTTCCAATATATTGCTGGATCTGATTTGCTTATATTCTGTTGAGGATTTTAGCATCTATATTCATCAGGGAAATTGGCCTGTAATTCTCTTTCTTTGTAGTGTCTTTATCTGATTTTGGAATTAGGATAATGCTGGCCTCATAAAAAAAAGTTTGGAATTGTTCCTTCCTCTTGGATTTTTAAAAATAGTTTAAGGAATATAGGTGTTAGTTCTTTGAATGTTTCATAAACTCTCCTGTGAAATCTTCTGGACCTGGGCTTTTTTTTTTTTTTTGCTGGTTATTCTGGTTTTCTGATTCCTCCTGATTCAGTTTTTGGAGATTATATTTTTCTAGGAATTTGTCTATTTCATCTACATTGTCCAGTTTGTTGGCATATAGTTGTTCCTAGCATTTTCTTACAATCCTTTGTATTTCTGTGGTGTTAGTGGTTACTTCTCCACTTTCATTTCTGATTTTATTTATTTGGGTCCTCTTTCTTTGTTTCTTGATGAATCTGACTAAACGTTCATCAATTTTGTTTATCCTTTCAAAGAACCGGCTCTTGGTTTCATTGATTTTTTGTATTTTTTTAAAGTTTCTATTATTTATTTCTTTTCTAATCTTTATTATTTTATTTCTTCTACTAACTCTGGGATTTTCTTGTTGTTCTCTTTCCAGTTTTTTAAGTTGTAGGGATATAAGTTTATTGTTGATTTTTCTTGTTTCTTGAGGTATGCCTGTAGTGCTATGAACTTCCCTCTCAGGACTGCTTTTGCTGTATCCCAGAGATTTTGGGTTGTTTTGTGTTCATTTTCATTTGTTTCCAGGAAGGTTTTGATTTCTTTCTTGATCTTATTGATTACCAATTCATTGCTTAATAACATGCTATTTAGCCTCCATATGTTTGAATGTTTTTGGGTGTTTTTACTGTAGTTGATTTCTAATTTCGTCCCACTGTAATCTGAGAAGATGCTTGATATGATTACAATCTTCTTGAACTTGTAGAGACTTGTTTTGTGTCCTAACATGTGGTTTGTCTTTGTGAATGATCCATGTGCACTTGAGAAGAATGTATATTCTGCTGCTTTGGGGTACATTGTTCTAAAATGTCAATTAAATCCATCTGATCCAGTGTGTCCTTTAGAGTCACTATTTCTTTGTTAAGTTTTTGTCTGAAAAATCTATCCAGTGAAGTCAGCAGGGTGTTAGCGTCCCCTATTATGGCTGTCTTGTTGATTTCTCCCTTAAAGTTCTCTAGAAGTTTTTTTTATATATTTAGTTCTCCTATATGTTTACCAGGGTTTTATTCTCTTGTTGGATTGATCCCATTAGCATTATGTAGTGACCTTTGTTGTCTCTTGTGATGGCCTTCATTTTGAAGTCTATTTTGTTGGAGATGAGTATTGCTACTTCAGCTTTTTATTTTTTTTTCCCATTTGTATGAAAATTTTTCTTCAATCCCTGCAGTCTCATCTCTGTGTGTCTTTTGTTCTGAGATCAGACTCTTGTAGACAGCATATATTTGGGCCATGTTTTTGTATCTATTCAGCTTCACTATGCCCTTTGATTGGAGCACCTAATCCATTTACATTTAGGGTTATTATTGATAGGTACTTATTTATTACCATTTTAATTCTGTATGCCTATGTTTTGCTCTTTGTTTTTTTCTTCTCATTACAGCAGACCCTTTAGCATTTCTTTTTCTTTCTTTTTTTCAATTGTTTTATTTCAAGAAAAATTTAAATATAATAATGTTACATGCAATAAACATTAATATATCAAGAATAAAAGGACCTTAAGTATAATAATATTACCAAAACTATACTAACATAGTATGATAACACAAAAGTTGTAGGAAATATTAAAGATCTGTAAATAACAGGATTACTTCTATTATATTCTAGTATATATTTTTCCCCTCAGGCTCAATTTTTGTTCATGAGTTTATGTTATTTATTATATTCCCAAAATGAGTGAGATCATATAATATTTATCTTTCTCCAATTGGGTTATTTCACTTAGCATGATGCTTTTAGAGTCTATTTTGTTGGATATGAGTATTGCCACTTCAGTTTTTTTTCTTTTCTATTTGTGTAGAAAATTTTTTCCCATCTCTTCACTTTCATCCTGTGTGTGTCTTTTGTTTTGAGGTGGGTCCTTGTAGATAGCATATAGTTGGGTCATGTTTTTGTATCCATTCAGCTACCCTACACCTTTTGATTGGAGCATTTAATCCATTTACATTTAGGGTTATTATTGAGAGGTACTTATTTTAGTCATTTTAATTCTGTATGGCTAGGTTTCTCTCTCTGTTTCTTCTTCTCAGCAATCCCATTAGCATTTCTTGTAATGCTGGCTTGGTCATGATGGTGATGAACTCCTTTAGCCTTTTTTGGTCTGGAAAGCTCTTTATTTGACCTTCTATTTTGAATGATAGCCTTGCTGAATATAGTAATCTTGGTCTCAGATCCTTGCTTTCCATTACCTTAAGTATTTCATGCCATTCCCTTCTGGCCTGTAGAGTGTCTGATGAGAAGTCAGGTGTCAGCCTTATGGGAACTCCTTTGTAGGTAATGGTTTTGTTTTCTCTTGCTGCCTTTAAGATTCTCTGTTTGTCTTTAATTTTTGGCATTTTAATTATGATGTGTCTGGGTGTGGGTCTGTTTGGGTTCTTCTTGTTTGGGGTTCTCTGTGCCTCCTGAACTTATGTGACTTTTTCCTTTACCAGGTTAGGGAAGTTTTCTACCATTATTTCTTCAAACACCTTCTCTATTCCTTTCTCCTTTCTGCCTCTTCTGACACACCTACTATTCTAATATTTTTACATTTCACATTGTCCCATAGCTCCCTTAAGCTGTCCTCCTGTTTTTTAATTGTTTTTTCTTTTTGGTTCTCTAATTGAGTGATATTTTAAACTGTCTTCCAATTCACTGATTCGATCCTCAGCTTCCCCTAATCTGCTGTGTATTCCTTCCAATGTCTTCTTTGTGTTATGTCATTCTTTATCTCAGACTGTTCTTTTTTTATGGTTACTATATCTTTTTTCATACTGTTGAGCATCTTTAACATCATTACTCTGAACTCTGTTTCAGATAAATTTCTTCTTTCATTTGAGGGTTGTTTCTTTGTTTCCTCATTTTGGTTGTCTGTTTGGGTTTTTGACTATGTTTTAGGTCAGGGGTCCTCAAACTATGGCCCGTGGGCCACATGCAAATATAAATATTGTATTTGTTCCCGTTTTGTTTTTTTTACTTCAAAATAAGATATGTGCAGTGTGCATAGGAATTTGTTCATAGTTGTTTTTTTTTAAACTATAGTCCGGCCCTCCAATGGTCTGAGGGACAGTGAACTGGCCCCCTGTTTAAAAAGTTTGAGGACCCTTGTTTTAGGTAGATCCTCTATACCATTCAATCTCTAGTGCAGGACAGTGTTAAAGGCTGTTTCTGACTAATTGGATCAGGCAAAGACTCAAAGCCTCCAGAGACTGCCTCTGTCTACAGTCTAATAGGATTCTGATCTGCATTGCCCACAGCAATCATCCTCAGGTGTGTCAAGAATGTTTTCAACAGGGTGGGGCAGTTGCTTCTACCTGGGGGCTAATAATTTCTTTTAATCTCTTAAGTGGCCTCAGGGCAAGGTGTTTTCCAATAAGGTGTGTCAACTGTCTTCCTCCACCCCTCTACCCCCAGGCAAGGCAGATATCTATGTGGAAAAGATGTCCTCCACTGAGTGAGGGAATGACTCAGTTCAGGAAACTTGGGGTATCTGCCTTCTGAGTTCTATCCCCTGAGTCCACAGTCCTGGGTTCTGCTCTCATAGCTCCAGTCCACTTCACCCTCCCTCTGCCAGGGCACAAGGTGGGTGGCTCCAAAAGGAATTTTTGTGTGTTGACCGTTTAAGAGGGTGCCTGAACTTTCAGCTGCCACTCCCTGGCAGACAGTTTCCCACTGCTTTTCACAGCTAGATGTTATGTGGGTACCCTCCTCAGTTTGGTGCTCTCAGCTGGGGAGCCAGCTTCAGGATTAGACCCAAGAGTTCTCAGTGGCAACCCCCACAGCTGAGATATCTCTCCAGGACTTCACTTGCCATCTGTGGGTACCTGGCCAGCCCTTATGCACCTCCGCACCTCCTACCAGTCTCTGTGTGGTCTCTACCTTCAGTCCTATGGCATCAGGGTTCTCTCCTGTGAGTTTTCCATTGATTATTCAGGAAGCCTTTCCATATTTCAGTTGTAATTCCAGCTTGTCCCTGGGAGCATGTCCGTGCAGCATCCTCCTACTCTGCCACCATTTTTTCTAAAATCTAGCATTTCTTTTAATGCTGGCTTGGTGGTGATGTACTCCTTAGCCTTTTTTTTTTTTTTTTTTTTTTGGTCCAGAAACTCTTTATTTTACCTGCTATTTTGAATTACAGCCTTACTGGATATAGTAATCTGGTTTCAGATCCTTATTTTCCATTACCTTGTGTACTTCATGCCATTTCCTTCTGGCCTGTAGAGTTTCTAATGAGAAATCAGGTGTCAGTCTTATGGGAACTCCTTTGTAGGTAACAGTTTTGTTTTCTCTTGCTGCCTTTAAGATTCTCTCTTTGTCTTTAATTTTTGGCATTTTAATTATGATGTGTCTGAGCATGGGCATGTTTGTGTTCTTCTTGCTTGGGGTTCTCCTGAACTTATGTGACTTTTCCTTTACCAGGTTAAGAAATTTTTCTGCCATTATTTCTTCAAATAGGTTCTCTATCCCTTTCACCCTTTCTGCCGCCTCTGGCACATTTGCTATTCTAATATTGGTACATTTCACATTGTCCCACAGCTCTTTTAAGCTGTCCTGTTTTTTTGTTTGTTTGTTTTTTCTTTACGTTCTCTGATTGAATGATTTTTTCAACCCTGTCTTCTAATTCACGGATTCAATCCTCAATTCCTCTAATCTGTGGTGTATTCCTTCCAATGTGTTCTTTATTTGTGCTATGTCATTCCTTATTTCTGTTTTCATAATTACTATATCTTTTCTCATTCTGTTGAGCATCTTTACCATTATTACTCTGAACTCTGTTCCAGATAAATTTCTTATCTCTGCTTCATTTATGTCTTCTTCTGGAGCATTCGCTAGTTCTTTCATTTTGGGGTTGTTTCTTTGTCACCTCATTTTGGTTGCCTGTTTGGGTTTGTGACTATGTATTAGGTAGATCCTCTATGTCTCTCAATCTCTAGTACAGGACAGTGTTAAACACTGTTTCTGACTAATTAGATCAGGCAAAGACTCAAAGCCTCCAGAGACCACCTCTGCCTATAGACTGATAGGAGTCCTCTTGAATTGTCCCCAAGCAATCATCCTCAGAAGTGGCAAAAGTTTTTTTTTTCTCTGCAGGGTGGGGTAGTTGCTTCTGCCTGGAGGCTAATTGTTATTTTTAGTCTCTTAAGTGGCCTCAGGGCAAGGTGTTTTCCAGTAGGGTGGGTCAATTTTCTCTCCCCCCACCCTCCAGGCAAGGCAAATGTCTATGTGGGAAAGATGTCTTCCACTGTGTAAGGGAATGACTCAGCACAGAAAACCAGGGGTGTCTGCCTTCTGAGCTCTAACCACCAAGTCCTTAATTCTGGTTTCTGCTCACACAGCTCCAGTTCACTCTGCCCTCCTTCTGTTGGAGCATAAGTTGAGTGGCTCCACAAGGAATTTTGTGCATAGGCTCTTTAAGAGGATGCCCGATTTCAGCTGTCTCTCCCTGGCAGACAACAACCCTGCTGCTTTTCACAGCCAGATGTTATGTGGGTATCCTTCTCAGCTCTGGTGCTCTTTTCTGGGGGGCCCAGCTTGGGGATAAGATCCCAGAATTCTCAGTGGCAACCCACCACAGCTAAGATATCTCTCTTGAATTTCAGTTGCTGTCTGGGGGTGCCTGGCTAGCCAATCTCTATGCAGTCTCCACTTTAGGTCCTTGGGTATCAGGATTCTCTCCAGTGAGTCTTCTGTAGATTATTCAGGAAGTTTTCCTGTATTTATTTGTAATTCCAGCTTGTTCTTGGGAGCATGTTCGTGCAGCATCCATTCACTCTGCTGCCATTTTTAATGTTACTTTTTTGGGGAAGGGAGGTTTCTAGAGAAAGAGCTCTGTGGGTGGGGCAGTGATGGTGGTGGGGATCTTGGGCAAAACATCAGTTGCTATCCCTGAAATATCATGTGATCTCTCTGGGCCTCAATTTCCTCTGTGTCTGATGATGAGTATGGATAGAGTAGCGGTCCCTGAGGTCTCCTCTGGTCCTAAGATCTGGTCTTAGCTCAAACTCTGTCTTTGTAACTAACTTACTGCTCTATCCTATTTAACTCACAACCTCCACCTCTTTGGCCAACGGGGCTGCTTGAGATTCAGCATCACAATTGCATGTCAACTAGCTGGAAGGAGGAAGAAGGGAAAGAAAACACCTCTCTTTTAAAGAACACCTCTGTTAGAAGTTATTCTAAACACTTCTTTCTCCATCTCATTGGCCAATACTTAGTCTCAGGACTACATCTAGCTTTGAGGAAAGCTGTGGATGGAATCCATTTCATACAAGTCAGTGATGCCTTTACAACAGGCTTCAACAATCTCATGATGTCTTTCGATTATCACATAGCTAGCTTTTAAATAAACATTTCAAACAAGTGATATCCTCTTCATTTTCCCAAACTTATTCCTTCCCTGGTGTGACCACTATGAACAATTTTCTGTGTGTCTGCCAGATTAATTTTTTATGTATTTACCCCCTCTATCACACCCACACTTGTATACCTAGCTTAGAAGAACATAAAATGGGATTTCAATTTACATATTGTTTAGCAACTTGCATTCTTGGTTATTGCTACTTAGCATTATGTCTTGGAGGTTCTACCAAGTCAGTCCATAAGGAAATATTGCCTCCTTCTTTGTGTCAGCTGAGTAGTACCTACTGTATTAACATAGCAAAGCTTACTGATGTATACTGGGCTTGGTTACAAACAGTCTTGAGCATTTTCTCTGCATATATATGCAGGTGTTCCTAGAGGATAGATTCCTAAAAGTGGGCCAAAGTTTAATTCTCTCTTTGTATTGTGGGTTAACCCTTTTTGTGTAAATACCCTCTCCCTGGGGAAGACAGTTGGCCAGGTCAGAGCCAATGGATCCCTTTCAGCTTGGCTTGGGCTGGTCTCCCATCCCTCCTTCTACTGAGCAGGCACAGCCCTGGCACCACCCTCATTGCTGTGCCCGCTATTCTGGGTTCTTCACCATCATTGGAAGCCAATCTCACGTCTTAAACTTTGGGATCATTGGGCTTCCCACTCTTTCTCCTTCCAGGAGGATAAAGATGCCTCAGGTGTCCTTCTCCTCGGAATTTAGGGCCCCCACGTTTACCCCTTCCCATCCCTCCCACCTGCCCAGCACCACATTTTAGCACCTTATGAGCCCTTTTCCCTTCTCCAATCTTGTTTATACCCCTCTAGGAAGGGGAGGGGAGAGCATGGTGTGCCTAAGCCCATCCCAGGCTCAGTGATGGGGATCAGGGGACTGTCCCTGCAGCTTTGGGGGAGTGTGGTTGGGAGGACAGTTACCCCAGAACTTCAGCCTTCCTCTGGGCACGGACTGGGCTATGAGGGGTTGAAGAGAAAGCTCTCTGAGTGTGCCTTTTGGTCCTCCTGAAATGGATCATACCTAAAATTTGAGCCCCAAAGCTCCATGAAAGTGTGACAAACTTCCCCATCCTGTTCAGGGCCCTCAGCCCAGCTGGGCAGCTAAGGGGCGGTTTGGGATATTAAAAGCTTAGCTGGTGGTTCCCCTAGGCAGTGGTTGACAAACTGCGGCTCACGAGCCACATGCGGCTCTTTGGCCCCTTGAGTGTGGCTCTTCCACAAAATACCGCGTGCAGGCATGCACGTACAGTGTGATTGAAACTTCGTGGCCCATGTGCAGAAGTCGGTATTTTGTGGGAGAGCCACACTCAAGGGGCAAAAGAGCCGCATGTGGCTCGAGAGCCGCAGTTTGCCGACCACTGCCCTAGGGCTTGATGCAATTCTTCGGGCAATACCCTTCCCCTTCTACCCCTCCCCCCATGTGATGGATGGTAACAAATGAGAGTAGGTAGGGGGTTCCTGAGCCCATCCACAACCACAGCTGGGGAACTCAGACATCAAAGTCCTGTGCAGACTTCTCCACGGAGGTGACTCTGAGGGCCAAGGAGATCAAGTTTCCGGCAAATGGTTTGGGAGTAGAGAGGCTTCTCTGGAGACAATCTGTCCTGTGTGTGGTGTGGGGCCGCAGACCTGCTGTGAGCCTGCGCTGGAGAGGTGGGGGTGGGGTCGGTTTCTTTGATTCTGGAATTACAGGCTGAAGGAGGGGCTCGGGCCAGAGCTGGTGGGCTGGAGGGAGTTGCTTTTCTGGGAGGAGGGAATCAAGCACTTTTAAAAGCAGGTGCTGGGGACACTGCTCAGGGCCAAGTGCTGAGACTGCACACCCAGCCAGCCCTCTGGGATTCCAGCCAGAGCTGGTGCTGGCACTCAGAGGAGGCTCCAGTTGTTGGGGAGCACACTGTCTGCCTGAGGGACAGGACTCCCCAGAGTGATCATAAGAAGAGGCACAGAAGGGAGAGGTGGAGAGAGCGCCTAGCGGAGGTGGGTCAGGTAGGACTGAAACTGGTGGGGGAGCAGGGAGAAGGCACAGTGGGGGAACAGCACGTGCAAAGGCTTGGAGGTTGGGAGGGGGCAGGAATTCTAGGGTTGATCAATTCTGAGGGATGAGGTTGAGGACTTGGAGGTGGATGTATTTGAGAGACACTGGAAAGCTAATATGAGCTTCAAAAAACAGGGAGACATCAGAAGAGTCATGTCTGAGTGGTGTGGACGAAAAGGGGCCACACGCTAACCTGACTAACTCAGGAAAGGCCTGCGTGGCAGCCTTGCAAACTCAAGAGACATAAAGTAACCACAAATGATGGTCTGAAATTAAAACCCTTAATTAATTAATTAATTAATTAATTTATTTTTAAATATATTTTATTGATTTTTCACAGAGAGGAAGGGAAAGGGATAGAGAGCCAGAAACATCAATGAGAGAGAATCATTGACCAGCCGCCTCCCGCACGCCCCCCACCGGGGATGTGCCCGCAACCAAGGTACATGCCCCTGACCGGAATCAGACCCGGGACCCTTGAGTCCACAGGCCGACGCTCTATCCACTGAGCCAAACCGGTTCTGGCTAAAACCCTTAATTTAAAAAAGCCGTTTGGCCCTAGCCAGTTTGGCTCAGTGGATAGAGCGTCAGCCTTCAGACTGAAGGGTTCCAGGATGGATTCCAGTCAAGGGCACATGCCAGGTTTCGGGCTCGATCTCCAGTAGGGGGTGTGCAGGAGGCAGCCAATCAAAGATTCTCATCATTAATGTTCCTATCTCTCTCTCCCTCTTCCTTCTTCTCTGAAATTAATAAAAATATATTTAAAAAAGAAGAAAAAAAAAAGCAGTTTATAGTGGGTAGTCCTAGGCCAGGATCTCCCATGACAAAGATCAACATCGATCTTTACTGAGCCTATTGTCTTTTTGCCTCTAAGATAACGTACCTGTGGAAGTCAGGGTAACGTAACTTCCCTTTTTTCCGGAACCCTCAGGGCACAACAAATGCTCCCCCCGCCCCCAACCACAAATTCCCTCATTGTAATTGTTATTGTGTTAATTGTGGACTGTTAACTTATCCTGTACTGACCTATGTAAAAGAAGCATGTGTCCATCATTTCACTTTTTATCCAATCCCAGAGGTTTCCCTGATTTGCTTTCTCCCACCTCCCTAATCTATCACCAGTGGATTTCATATAACCCACTTACGTCTCCTCCTTCGCTGGAAATTTATAAAACTAAGTGATGTTAATGTAAAAACATTCAAACCTGTAAAGAATTTTTTGTGAGTTTACTTGAGCCAAACTGTCGACAATTATTGCTAGGAAGCAGTATCTCAACAGATTGGGATAATGCTCTGAGAATGGCAGTTTTTTTCATCTATTTTTATACTTTGCAATCAAAGAAGGGGACGTAGGCGGGTTACATGAAGTCTATGGGTGATAGATTAGAGAGGTGAGAGAAAGCAAAGGGAGGACCTTTGTGATGGGTAAAAAGTAAAATGATAGACACATACTTAGGTGGGTGAGGATAGTTAACAGTCAACAATTAACACGATAACAATAACAATGAAGGAATTTGTGGTATCTGTCCTGGCGCCCAGCACATTAGGTTGTGCCCTAAGGAGTCCAGAAAAAGGGAAGTTACAAGTTACCCAGACATTTCAAGGGTATGTTACCATAGATGCAAAAAGACAGATAGGCTCAGCTAAGGTAAAGGTTGACCTTGACAGTGAATATACCGGCCTGGGACGTAACTGCCCACTGTAACTGCTTTTAGTTAAAGTTTAATTTCAGACTATTCTCTGTGATTACTTTAGGTCTCTGAGTTTGCAAGACTGCCATACAGGCCTGCCCTGAGCTTGTCAGATTAACTATTTGGCCCCTTTTCCATCCACACTTCCCATTTTGATGGCCAACCTTTAGTTAGATCAAGGGTCCTCAAACTTTTTAAACAGGGGGCCAGTTCACTGTCCCTCAGACCATTGGAGGGCCGGACTATAGTTTACAAAAAAACTATGAACAAATTCCTATGCACACTGCACATATCTTATTTTGAAGTAAAAAAACAAAATGGGAACAAATACAATATTTGTATTTGCATGTGGCCCGCGGGCCGTAGTTTGAGGACCCCTGAATTAGATAATGGGGTCCCGTGGTGCCAGGAAGACTCCTTTCTAGGAAGACTCCGTGTAAGCGTGTCTTGCTGAACAATGGACCATGGGGGTGAAAATCAAGGCAGAATTTTCTTTTCTCAAAAGTGAAAAGCAGGTACATGGAGGGCAATCAGGCCTTCATTAAGAAAAACACTGGGCCATTTTAACCTACAGCTATCACGATCCAAGTTTTGTTGCCTGCCCCAACTTTCTATATTTGTCATCTAGTATAACATTTACTTATAGTTTAAAAGCACACTACACACCTCTTCAGTCTTCATAATCTGACTATTTACTATGGCCCATCTTTTTTCCATTGGAAGCACATAAATGCGGTTCATTATTAATCTGATTCCCACTAGTTGTGCAATTGGAAGCTGTAAACTTATGTTTTAATCAGGGGCCAGGGTATAAGAACACAGTGCTGCAAACTGCAATTGTCATCTAAAAATTCCAGAGGCCACCAGGATGATAAAAGTTTATAAGTAAATGTCCTGTGCCTCAGCAGCTGTTATTAGAGGGCCATGTTTTTACAGCCATTTCAGCTTCTTTCTGAATTGATATAGTTAGTAGTCTTTGCTCAGTAAGGGAGTAAGTACATTGCCATGATTTGGTTCTGGCCTTTATACATTAAGATTCCTTTCTCAATATTCCTTTTCCACCCTTTCTACAACTCCCCTTGTTCTTAGTTTGTCTCTTTCTACTCATTCAGAAATAACCAGCTTATTAGGACAAACTACTTCCTTTTAACTTCTCTTAAAAACACACCCCTTTCCTTCTTTTTGCAATAGCCTGTCTTCTAAATTTCAAGAGAAACCATAAAAAGAGCATTACTAATAATATAAAAGTTATCTTGTGCACCTTCAGCAATTATTAACAGTTGGACTATATACACAAGGTTTGAGAAAAGCCTAAAGAACAAATGTAGCTATTATGATAATTAATATTAGCAGACAGGTAAAGACAATTAAGCTAATAAAGTTTACCATCAATTTGTAGGTATACAGGCCTTGTCAGTGCCTTGGGATAGCTGTCTATCTCTGGTGTCCATAGCTTCTCATCCTTGAGAATTCTTTAATCCCTGCTGTAGGTGGGGGCAAGTGTCAGATATGGGTAGATGTCCATTTGAAGTTACGCACCTGATAGAGGTTCCTTCCAACACTGTTGGAGAGAGTGTTTAATTAATGTCTTTTCCAGTGTACAAATGTCTCCTGGTTATAAGGTCTTTGAAGTCTTTGTCTCATGGAGTGCACTTGTCACTAATTTATCAGTCATCAGCTGGTTAATAAGTCCTTCATAATAATGCAGAATTTCTCCTTTTAGTAAGGTTGGTTCATATGTCCCTTCATCCAGATTCAGAGGACACCTGGTGACTATTTCCTAAGGAGAAAGGCTATGTTTACCAAAAGAAGTAGATTTCAGGTTGAGGAGCAGTACAGGGAGAGATTTTGGCCAGGGGAAACTAAAACCTTCTGAAAATTTACCTAGTTGAGTTTTAATTGTAGTATTTGTATGTTCCACACAATGAAAATACTGTAGAATAAGCCAAATATTACAAATGGATTGCCCAGTAAAACAAGTCCCTCAGTCACTAACTCAGGAGGGAATTCCCCAATTGAGAATTAATTTTTTCCAATAATAATTTACCTACCATTATGGCCATTGCTCTCCTGCAAGGGAATGACTTAACCCAGTGGTTGGCAAACTCATTAGTCAACAGAGCCAAATATCAACAGTACAATGATTGAAATTTCTTTTGAGAGCCAAATTTTTCAAACTTAAACTATATAGGTAGGTACATTGTTATTAACTTAATTAGGGTACTCTTAAGCTGGCCTTTGCTAAAAAACGTCCTCAATCTCCCTTCCAACTCTCCCATCCACACTCCTCTTGTATACTTGTTTCGGATAGACGAGTGTGGATGAGAGAGTTGGAAGGGGTCCACCTCAGGGAACGTACCGCAAAACAATGTATCTCCCCCGAGCTGCATATCCCGCGGCCCGCCTGTGCCTTGTCTCCCGTGGCCCGCCCGACCAACTGACACCCTCCACTTCTTCTAACGCCACTTCTTCAAAATAGACTTGCCAGGCCGAAAACCAGCTTCTGCACATGGGCCATAAAGTTTCAATCGCACTGTACGTGCACGCCCGCACGTGGTATTTTGTGGAAGAGCCACACTCAAGGGGCCAAAGAGCTGCATGTGTCTAACGAGCCGCAGTTTGCTAACCACTGCCTTAACCCACTCAAATCATAACTAACATATTTATATGTTTGTGGTGGTGGCGTTAGGATAAGATCCAATTACTATACCTCAAATGGATCTAAAGGAAGTGAAAAATGTCCTTGAGACGTGTGTTATCTTTTGAACAGATAGAACATCTACTATACACTTTAAGAGCTAGCAGTAATATTGTTTATTTCATGAAATCATATTTTTAGCTCATGTACATGTTTAAAGTATAGATAATTAAACCCCTATAGGTAAGATTGGTTTCTGATTGGGTACAAGTCATATCTGTTTGTCTGAGACAAATGTTCCCCATTTTTGTTGCCATATCCTCTTTGTTTTCTGCAGCTGTCCATTGGCACTATCTATTTATTGATTTAATAGAAAACAAGGAGTATTCCTGGGTCTGGATAATTTGGCTGTTTAATGTTGCCTATCTAGCTGCAGCATCAGCTAAATAATTTCCTTTTGCTTCCATGGTGGTGGCTTTAGAATGTCCTGGAATTTTGACAATTGCCAATTGTTTCACTTTTTGTATGAGATCTAATAACTCTGCAATCTATTTTCCATTATTTATGGGCTTCCCTGAGAAAATTAAGAAGTCTCACTGCTTCAATCATATTCTAAAGTTGTGAACTATACCAAAGGAATAGATAGCTACTATCAATGTAGATATTGGCTATTTGATCTTTGGCCACTTGACAAACCCGATTTAGAACAATTCAGCTTGCTGGGCAGATTTTTTTTTTTTGTAGGTAGATAAGATGACGGAAGCCAGTCCATCCTTGCTGCTTGACACAGTTGCTGTAGGGAAGAAACATCTGCACAGCATATGTTTCAAGGGACCTGGAGTATATGGCATACTGTTCCTAATATGTTTGCTCCCCTTCTTAGCGCTATTTATTTTAACCAAGGTCACCTCTCTGAGAAAGGTTGTTTCCCCAAGTGGGGATTTCTCCCTGCAGTTAGGGATTAACAGGACTAAGTGCCAGGCAGGTAATTAATCACTTTAACTACGAACAATCACGATTAAGCTACATAATCTTTACTTAGGATAATCTCCTTCAGTTACTTCCTTGTAGCTTAACAGAACAATAGAGTAATGACCTTAGAATGGAGATAACAAATGCCCTAACCTTTGGAATAGAATGGATAGGATTAAAATCAACTGGTATAAATACAGATGTAATAGGAGAATAAAGAGAGAACCTCACTATGCTGATCAACTGAACGCTGCCTCTGTGTCCTTCATTCTTCGCCGACTCCGTCCACACCTTTGGGAACCACTGGACCTGCTGGGGCTGGACCCTAACAATAAGAACTTTCAATTATGTCCACCACAGAAGTTATTGCATATCTAGCTAGGTAACATCTCTGTTTATCTTTCAACGATCCATTTGTAAACCAAATTAAGTCAGCATTATCAATAGGAGTTTCCTGTAAATTATTCCTAGGAACAAGCAAAACACAATTGTGGATGTCTTCATCCTGCAAAGAAAGTAGGAGAATTGCTGGGCTAAGACTGTTACATCAAGTTCAAGTATTATTAGTTGCAAGAGCCAGTTGACTGACAGAAGTGTTGAATGTGATGAAAATTCACAGGAGATTCAATGAATGAGGAACATAAACAAAGGATAGCCCATAACTATCTTTTCTGTTTGTTTGCATAACATGTCTAGCAGAGATGGCTGTCATGCAGGAAAGGGCTTTGTGGCTACTGAGTCCAGTTGCTGATAATAATAGTCTGTAGGTCTATGATGATCTCTGTTTTTGAGTTGAACTTCTAAAAGTATTTTCTTTATTTTCATGTATAAAAAGTTAGAAAGTTTATAATTAAGGTGTCTCCATGGGGAACTTTAGGTAACTATTTAGAGATTTTATAGCTGTTCTGGTTTCCACTGAATTGGATCAAGCCAACTTGACTTTAATAAAACATATGGAAGCTGGGCCATTAATGAAAAAGTTGGAACCCGATTGTGATAATATGCAGTCAAACCCAGGAATCCTCTAACCTGCTCTCTTGTGTTTTTTGTGTGCATTATTGTTGTTTGTTTTAATTTTTTTTATTTTAAATCTTTAGTGTAGAGTATTATAGATGTTCACCCTTCCCTCCCTTCTTAGTCCCCCTCCACCTGGTTTCTGCCCCATCCCAGGCCTTCACCACTATGTCTGTGTCCATAGGTAAGATCTTTGGTTAATCTATTCCTGTCCCCTCTCCCCCTTTCCCTCTGAGATTCATCAGTCTGTTCCATGTTTCCATGCCTCTGGTTCTATTTTATTCACTAGTTTATTTTGTTCATTAGATTTCTTTTTCATTTATTTTGATTTTTAGATACAATTGTTGATAGATATGTATTTATTACCATTTTATTGTTCATATTTTTATCTATTTTATTTCTTTTTCTTCTTCTTTCTTTTCTTAAAGAATACCCTTCAACATTTCATGTAACACTGGTTTGGTGGTGATGAACTCCTTTAGTTTTTTCTTGTCTGGGAAGCTCTTTATCTGACCCTCAATTCTAAATGAGAACTTTGATGGGTAGAGTAATCTTGGTTGTAGGTTCTTGCTATTCATCACTTTGAATATTTCCTGCCACTCCCTTCTGGTCTCTAAAATTTCTGTTGACACATCAGCTGACAGTCATATGGGTGCTCCTTTGTAGGTAACTAACTTCTTTTCTCTTGCTGCTTTTAAGATTTGTTCTTTATCTTTAACATTTGGCATTTTATTTATGATGTATCTTGGTGTGGGTCTCTTTGGGTTTCTCTTATTTGGGACTCTCTGTGCTTCCTGGACTTGTAAGTCTATTTCTTTCACCAGGTAGGGGAATTTTTCTGTCATTATTTCTTCAAATAGTTTTTCAACATCTTGCTCTCTCTCTTCTCCTTCTGGCACCCCCATGATGTTGGCACGCTTGAAGTTGTCCCAGAGGCTCCTTACACTATCTTCATATTTTTGGATTCTTTTTTCTTTTTGCTCTTCTGATCGGGTGTCTTTTGCTTCCTGATATTCCAAATCGTTGATTTGATTGTCAGACTCTTCTACTGTTGAATCCCTGTAAATATTCTTTATTTCAGTTAGTGTATGCTTAATTTCTGACTGACCCTTTTCCATGCCTTTGACATTCTCACTAAGTCACTTGAAGTCTCATGAAGTAACCTTATAACCATGGTTTTGAACTCTGCATCCAGTAGTTTGCTTGCTTCAGTTTCTTTCATGTGTGACATGTTTCTTTGTTTCTGCATTTTGGCTGCTTCCCTGTGTTTGTTTCTATGTGTAGGTAGAGCTGCTATGTCTCCTGGAATTCGTAGTGTGGCCTTGTGTAGCAGGCGTTCTGTTAGACCCAGTGGCTCAGCCTCCCCGGTCACCTAAGCTGGAAACTCAAGGTGCAGCCCTTTGTGGGCTGTGTGCACAGTCTTGTTGGAGTTGAGCCTTGATTGCTGTTGGTGTCACTGGGAGGAATTGACCTCCATGCCAATTGGCTGTGAGGACCAGCTGCAACTACAGTGGGAGAGCTGCTGTGCAGGAAACACCCTTATGGAGTAGAACCACAGTGGGGCTTGGGTGCTCACTGAGTCTGCCTTTTGAGTGTGTCACTTGTGGATGTGTAGAAGCTGTTCACTGGGTGTACTGGCTCCAGGACCTCCAGGGAAGTGCAAAGTCAGCCATTGCCTGAGGCCACCTGGCAGGAGCTATAGAGGGGTCTGTAGATAGCTGCTGTTTGTATTGGGCTTGGAGGTGCGACCTAACTGTGAAACAAGGCAGGCTGGTGCTAATTCTGGGTCTTGGGCCTTTTATTGATATGTTTGGGGCATGCTGACACCAGCTGCAGCTTGTTTGAGAGATTTTAGCAAGTCTGAAGCCTGATACAGGACAGGCCATTTGTATGGAAAAGCTGCTGCAAACAGTTTGGGTGGGGCTGCAAATTGGATGGGGCAGGGTCTCAGGGAATCACCAGGTGGAGCAAACAGTTTTGGCCATGCTGATGAAAACTCAGATATGGCTGCCAGTCAGCCCTGCTACAGGGGGAGGTCCCAGAACAGGAACAATGACCTCTGGGAGAAAGCTGCCTTTGCCTCCAAAGTTCCTGCCCTGATGCCAGATAATGCAGTTTCTCTCCATATGTGTCTGGGTCTTCCAAAGCTGCCTGGCACTGGAGCTCAGAGGAAGCAAGTCTGAGTAAGTCCATATGTTGGCTCTTTAAAAGGAACACCTAGGTCTCCAGCAACCTCTGTCTCACTCAGCCACAATCCCTACTGGTTTTTACAGCCTGAAGTTATAGTGACTTCTCTTTACAGCTGTGGAACCATAGGCTTGGGGTCTGGTATGGGGCTGGGACCCCTTGCTTCTCATGGACAGCCTCTGCAGAGACAATTCCCCTCCTGATTAAAAAAATGGAACATGTGGGTGTTGGACCAGCCTGTTCCAAACCTCAGTACCTCCTACCATCTCAGTGTGCTTTTTTCTTTACTTCTCTAGTTGTAGAACTTCCATTCATCCAGCTTTGAGGCAGTTCTGAATGATGGTTGTTCTGTATTTTAGTTATAATTTTGATGTGGTTGTGGGAGGTGGTGAGTACAAGCGTTTACTTATACCATCGTCTTGGTTCTCTACACTCTTGTTTTTGGAAGAGTAAAACATAGGATTCCTCTGAAGTTTTCAGGGTTAATTAGTAGTCCATTTTTAGGTATACTAGTAAGATGGCCAAAATATTTTATTTGAGGTTAGAAAAATTGAAACTTATCCTTTAGACCTTATGTTCTTTTATAGCTAGCTATTATAACAGATAAGTTGTATACTTTTGGGAGTCAAGTAAT
This sequence comes from Myotis nattereri, assembly GCF_964212035.1. Lineage (NCBI taxonomy): Eukaryota > Metazoa > Chordata > Mammalia > Chiroptera > Vespertilionidae > Myotis > Myotis nattereri. Next base: position 110,831,873 of record NC_138075.1, read on the forward strand.
GTCCTAGAGTATAAAATTATATCATCTACCTATTGGATTAAAGTGTAATCTCTGGAAAATTTAATACCATTCAAATTAGCTTTTAGTATCTAAGACAATAGGTAGAACTCTCCAGATAACCCTGAGGCATTACTCTTTAAGTATACTTGTGACCTTCCCAGGTGAAAGTAAAAAGGTATTTCTCTCATAGGGTGTCTGGAAATAGCTATTAAATTAAATTAATTAATTAATTAATTAATTAATTAATTTTTAAATCCTCACCCAAGGATATGTATTTCATTGAGTCTAGAGAGAGAAAGGAAGGGAATGGAGAGAGAGGGAGGGCGGGAAATCCACATTTATGTGAAAGAGAAACATCAATTGGTGGCTTCTGTTACATGCCCCAACTGGGGATCAAACCTGCAACCTAGGTATGTGCTCTGACAACAAATCAAACCCACAACCCTTTGGTGCATTGGATAATGCTCTAACCAACTGAACCACACTGGCCAGGGATAGCTATTTTACTTATAGCTATGAATTGTGTACAAATCTCCATTCTTTCCCATTGAGTTTCTTTACTGGATGGGTAGGATTACAGGGGCTTGTACATGGAATTATAAGCCCCCTTTTAAACATAATCTTGTATAATGGGCTCAATTCTAGCACATGCATATAGGATATTGGTGACTAGAAAAGGCCTGAATTTGCATTGGAAAATCCCGTAACAAATTTTCAGTCAGTTTTAAGATTAGTTCCCTCTTGTGGAAGTTCCTTTAAAATTATTATTTTTCTAAATTGGTGCAATATGTGATTTACTTACTTCTAAATACATTTCACCCTTCTGGGAAAAGGATATGTGAGCATCCTTAGGTTTCAAGAAAATCTCACCCTATCAGGTGAATTGGGGCAGATTTGATTAGCAAAAATAAATATTTTACATCTTTATCATTTCTTAGTTGGAAAGGGGCAGGTTCTAATTTAAAAACAGTCATTTGGTGCCTTTTCTGGTGTGGGTCGGTTGGTTAAGCATTGTCCCATGCACCAAATGGTTGCTGGTTCAATTCTGGGTCAGGGCACATTCCTATGTTGTGGGTTTGATCCCTGGTAGGGGGTGTGCAGGAGACAGCCAATTGATGCCTTACACTCACATCAATGTTTATTTCCCTCTCTATCCCTCTCTCTCTAAAAACAATGAAATAAATCCATAAAAACAATGATGGGAGGAGATGCTGTCCAGGGTGGCAGGTGGAGGGAAAGCACTGCAGCTGAAGCCACCTCACCTGTGGGGACACAGATACCGGGAGCAGTTGATGTGAGAGAATTCTTCTGACTTGAGATCTGTAACAAGAAGATGGTGGTAGAGTAGGTGAATCCTTACTGCACTGCCTCCCAGACCAAACTGGAAATAAAATTAAATTGGAGAACATTCACCGTGAGTTACCAATGCAAGACTAGCTGAAGAAGTGACTTTTAAAAAGGAAGGGCAAAACCCACCTCAGGGTTGAGCCTCACAACCAGCAGCCTGAGGGGAGATCCCACTCACTAATAGGACAACAACAATTTAGACTCAATTACAACAAGAGAGTCCAACTAACCCACACAAAGGACATTCCTAGAGCATCCAGCTCAGGAGATCAAAGAGACTGTACCATTGGGTCCCACAGGATGCTCACTACATAAGTCCACCCCATGAAGACTGGAAGGCATATCAGTTCTATCTAATACATAGAAACAAACACAAAGAGATAGCTAAAATGGGGATACAAAGAGAAGGGGGAATCTCCAGAAAAAGACCTAAATGAAATGGAGGAAAGCAATTTATCAGATATAGAGTTCAAAGTAATGATTATAAAGATGTTCATAATGAAAATCACAAGCTACTTAGTGGGAACTACAACAGTGTGAAAAAAGAAACAGAGACCACGAACAAGAACCAGTTGGAAATGAAGAATACCGTATCTGACATCAAGAATACACTGGAAGGAATTAAAAGTAGATCGAATGAAGCAGAGGATCAAATCAGTGATTTGGAAGACAGGGTAAGGAAAAACCACCCAATTAGAACAGAAAAAATGAAAAAGAATTAAAAAACAAGAGGATAGTTTAAGGGAGCTTTAGTATGACATAAAATGTAAAAACATCTGCATCATGGGGGTACAAGAAGGGGAAGAAAAAGAGCAAGGCAGAGAGAACCTGTTTAAAGATATAATGACAGAAAACTTCCCTAATTTGGTGAAGAAAAAAGTCACACAAGTTCAGGAAGTACAGAAAGTCCCAATCAAGATGAACCCAAAGAGACTCACACCAAGACACATCATAATTAAAATGACAAACATTAACGACAAAGCAGAAATCTTAAGGTAGCAAGAGAGAGACAGAGAGTTACATACAAAGGAGCTCCCATTAGACTATCAGCTGATTTCTCAACAAAAACACTTCAGGCCAGAAGGGATTGGCATGAAGCATTCAAAGTAATGAAAAACAAGGACCTGAATCCAAGATTACTCTGTCCAGCCAGGCTATCATTTAAAATTGAAGGTGAAATAAAGAGCTTCCCTGGCAAAAAACAATAGCAAAAAACAAACAAGCAAGCAAACAAAAAAAACCCAAACAAAACTAACAGAGCACATTACCACCAAACCAGCATTGCAAGAAATGTTATAGGAACTGCTATAAAAGAGGAAGAAATCAAGAGAGAAAGGAACATAGGCATAAAGAAAAATGGCAATAAATCAGTACCTATCAATAACAACTTAAATATAAATAGATTAAATGCTCCAATCTAAAGCCATAATGTAGCTGAATGGATAAGAAAACATGAGCCAGAGAAAAAATATGGTGGCTGGCAGGACAGAGGTGAGGGATAGGAAGTGAGTGAGTGAGGGGATGAAAGCAGAGTGTATGGATTGTGTGTGGTGTGTGTGTGAGTGAGTAAGGGACAGTTAAATCCGGCAGGAGCAGGAGGGGCTGGCAGACCAGGCTCTCTGAGACAGGGAGAGACTACCACTGCTGCGGACACTCCCCAGTCTGCCGGACTCTGGCACGGAGCCCATGCCATCTTAAAGGGGAGAGCGGCCTCTTCTAGGAACTCATCAGCACCACCACCCAGACAGGCCTTGGACACTGCCTGTGACCCGGCAGCCACTCCAGCCAAAATCCTGCTGCCCCATCCGCAGACTTGCAGACCCTGGGATCTCCACCTCCAAAGGAGCACCGCGCCCACAGCAGTAAATGCAGCCTCCCCCTCCCCAGTGGCAGACCTCCGCATTCACGCACCTCCAGCGCGCAGGTCTCCGAGGCACACCACTCCATAGACTTCTCTTAGGAGTCACTGTGAGCCCCAACTGGGTGTGATTTTGTACCGACACAGGCGCACTGCCCCCCAGTAGAAATTCTGAATTCCTTCTGCCTGAATAACTGCCCCCACACACCCAGCTGCACAATTTCAGTGCCAGGGCCCCTCAGAGTGTATCTGAGCTCAACGCTGGTGAACTGCACTGCCATAGTTGCTCATTCCCCCTAAGCCCATCTATCCACAGGGCACTTTGGGAAGCCGCAGTGAGCCTCTGCTGGGTCCCATCATGGACAAATAGGGACGCACTCCCCTGGGCAGTAGAAATTCTGAATTCACCCATTCTGGATACCTGTCCAAAGACACCTCCATTAAACATTCCAGGGCCCTTCAGAGTGCTTCAGTGTGCCTGAGCTAGCAAACTCACTGCGGGTGCTTCTGTGTGCCACCACTGGGAATGTGCGCCTATCCACCCTAGGTGCATCAGCAAAACCTGAGGTTCCCCACTCCACAGCTACAGAACTCTGGACACTACAGTTGCATGCTTTCCCAGCATGCAGGTCTCCCAAGACCACTGCTCCACAGGAAGCCCTGGGGCACCACTGTGAGCCCCGGTGGACACACACTTAAACAAAAAGGAGTGCACTGCTGGGCTGTAGAAATGCTGAATTCCCTCTTCTGGGATACCTGCCCACAGACACTGCAACACAGTGGCTTCAGTGCCAGGGCCCTTCAGAGTGTGTCAGTACACCCTGCTGGCAAACACACTACAGGTGCCCCTGTGAACTGATGCTGGGTTTGCGTGTATCCAACCACGGAGGCAGCAGCAAAAGCTGAGTGTGCCCACCCCACAACTACAGAACTCTGGACACCACAGTCATGCCTTTCCAGAACACAGGCCTCCGGAGCCCCACCACCCCAGCAGATGGTTCCTGGGTACCATTGTGAGCCTCAGCTGGGCATGCGTGATTTCAACCAAGGGCACAAGACAGCAAAAATTGAGACACCCCTCCATGGCTGCTGACTTCTAGACACCTCAGTTGTGCCTCTCCAGCTCATAGGCCTACATCAAGAGAACCCAAATAGCTCAAGTAGGGAGCTACACTAGACTACCAAGACCAGGAGACCCGAGAGGTCACACCAGTAGCACCATACCCAAAAAAAATTGGGTAGCAAAGCAATCAGAGCTACAATGAAAACATTACAGCAAAACATGGGAAGACAAAAAAGCAATGCACAAAGGAAAGAAAAAGAGGATCATCAGAAAGGGAGTTAAATGAAATTGAGGCTACTAACTTATCAGAGAAAGAATTCAGAGTAATGGTTATAAGAATGCTCAAATGGCTGGATGACAAATACACACAACTCAATGAGAATTATAAGGAGCTGAATGAGAATGTCACCAACATGAACAGGAACCAAGAAGAAATGAAGAACGACATAGGTGCAATAAAGAACACAATGGAAGGCTTAAACAGCAGACTAGAAGAGGCTGAGTACCGCATCAGCGAATTAGAAGACAAGGTAGGAAAAAACACACAAACACAGGAGCAACTGGAAAAAAAACTTAAAAAGCAAGAGGAAAGCCTAAGGGAGCTTTGGGACAACGCAAAACAAAACAACATTCGCTTAATAGGGGTACCAGAAGGAGAGGAGGAGAAGCAAAGAATAGAAAACCTGTTTGAAGAAATAATGACAGAAAACTTCCCTGATATTGGCAAGAAAAAAACTATACAAGTACAAGAAGCACACAGAATGCCAAACAAGATGAACCCCAAAGGACCAACACCAAGACACATCATAATTAAATTGGCAAACACCAATGACAAAGTAAGAATATTAAAGGCTGCCAGAGAGAGACAGAAAGTTATCTACAAGGGATCTCCTATTAGAATATCAGCTGACTTCTCAACAGAAACACACCAGGCCAGAAGGGAATGGAATGAAATATACAAAGTGATGCAAAGCAAGAGAATGAATCCAAGAATACTATACCCAGCAAGGCTATCATTCAAAATAAAGGTGGAATCAGGAGCTTCACAGACAAAAAAGGGTTAAGAGAGTTTATTACCACCAAACCAGCAATGCAAGAAATGCTAAAGGGACTGCTGTAAAAAGAAGAAACAGAAAGACAAGAAGAAACACAAACATTAAGAATAAAAATGACCACAAACAAGTACTTTTCAATAATAACATTAAATGTAAATAGATTAAATTCTCCAATCAAAAGACACAGGGTAGCTGAATGAATCAAAAACCATGACCCATATATTTGTTGTCTGCAAGAGACCCACCTCAGAACAAAGGATTCACACAGACTGAGAGTGAAGGAATGGAAAAAAAATTTTTCAGGCAAATGGAAATGAGAAAAAAGCTGGGGTTCCGATACTTATATCTGACAAAATAGACCTCAAAATAAAGGCCATAACAAGAGATAAGGAAGGCCACTACAAATACTAAAGGGAGCAATTCAACAAGAAGATATAACTCTGGTAAACATATATGCACCCAATACAGGAACACCCAAATACATAAAACAACTTCTGGAAGATATCAAGGGAGAGATCGATAGCAATATAGTCATAGTAGGGGACTTTAATACCCCACTGACACCACTGGATAAATCCTCTAAACAAAAAACCAGAAAAGAAACAGCAATCCTAAATGACTCACTAGATCAAATGGACTTAATTGACATCTTCAGAATATTTCACCCCAAAGCTACAGAATATACATTCTTCTGTAGTGCACATGGGACATTTTCAAAGATAGACCATATATTAGGACACAGGCAAAGTCTCTTCAAATTCAAGAGAATAGAAATCATAACAAGCATCTTCTCAAATCACAATGGCATAAAACTAGAAATCAACTACAATAAAAACATTGAAAAAATAATCAAACACTTGGAGGCTAGATAGCATGCTATTAAACAATGACTGGGTTACCAGAGAGATCAAAGAAGAAATAAAAAGCACCCTGGAAACAAATGACAATGAAAACACAACAATCCAAAAATCTATGGGACACAATGAAAGCAGTCCTGAGAGGGAAGTTCATAGCCCTACAGGCCTACGTCAAAAAACAAGAAAAACTGGTAATAAATGATCTAACCACACAACTCAAAGAGTTAGAAAGAGAGCAACAAGAAAAGCCCACAGTATCCAGAAGGAAGGAAATAATAAAGATCAGAGCAGAAATAAATGACAGCGACCAAAATAAAATAAAATAAAATAAAATAAAATAAAAATCAATGAAACCAAGAGCTGGTTCTTTGAAAGGATTAACAAGATTGATGAACCTCTTGCCAGGCCCACCAAGAACAAAGAGAAAGGACCCGAATAAACAAAATCAGAAATGAAAGAGGCGAAGTAACAACTGACCCTACAGATATACAAAGGATTGTCAAAAAATACTACAAACAACTCTAGTCCAACAAACTGGACAACCTCAATGAAATGGACACATTCCTAGAAAAATACAAGCTTCTAAAACTCAATCAGGAAGAATCAAAAAACCTGAAGAGGCCAATGACTACTGATGAAATTGAAACAGTAATTAAAAAGCTTCCAGCAAACAAAAGCCCTGGACCAGATGGCTTCACAGGGGAGTTTTACTGAACATTCAAAGAAGAACTAAAGCCAATCCTTCTCAGACTATTCCAAAAAAATCCAAGAGGAAGGCACAATTCCAAGCTCTTTGTATGAAGCCAGCATTACCCTAATTCCAAAACCAGATAAAGACACCACAAAGAAAGAGAATTACAGGCCAATATCCCTGATGAACATAGATGCTAAAATCCTCAACAAAATTCTAGCAAACCGGATCCAGCATTACATTAGAAAGATAATACACCATGACCAAGTGGGATTTATTCCAGGAATGCAAGGCTGATACAATATCTGCAAATCAATAAACGTGATACAGCACATAAACAAATTGAGAGACAAAAATCACATAATCATATTGATTGATGAAGAAAAGGCATTTGACAAAGTCCAACACCCTTTTCTGATAAAAATGCTCAGCAAAGTGGGGATAGAGGTATCATATCTAAAAGCCCTATATGACAAACCTACAGCCAACATCATACTCAATGGACAAAACTAAAACCATTTCCCTTGAGAACAGGAACAAGACAGGAATGCCCACTTTCACCACTCCTGTTCAACATAGTACTGGTAGTGTTAGCCAAAGCAATCAGACAAGGAGAAGAAATAAAAGGCATCCAAATTGGAAAAGAAGAAGTAAACTTGTCATTATTCACAGATGACATGATACTGTACTTAGAAAACCCTAAAGACTCCATCAAAAAATTATTAGACCTAATAAATGAATTTGGCAATGTAGCAGGATACAAAATTAATGCCAAGAAATCTATGGCATTTTTATACGCCAATAGTGAACTTACAGAAAGAGAAATTTAAAAAACAATCCCATTTACCATTGTACCAAGAAATTAAGATACCTAGGAATAAATTTAACTAAGGAGGTAAAAGACCTCTACCCAGAAAACTATAGGACATTGAAAAAAGAGATAGAGGAAGACATAAACAGATGGAAGAACATACCATGTTCATGGATTGGTAGAATCAACATCATCAAAATGTCCATACTACCAAAAGCAATCTATAGATTCAGTGCACTCCCCATTAATATACCAACAGCATATTTCACAGATCTAGAACAAACTCTCCAAAAATTCATCTGGAATAAAAAAGAAACCCCGAATAGCTGCTGCGATCCTGAGAAAGAAGAACAAAGTAGGAGGGATCTCAATACCAGATATCAAGCTATATTACAAAGCCACTGTTCTCAAAACTGCCTGGTACTGGCACAAGAACAGACATATAGACCAATGGAATAGAATAGAGAACCCAGAAATCGACCCAAACCACTATGCTCAATTCATATTTGACATGGAGGCAAGAATGTACAATGGAGTCAAGACAGTCTCTTCAATAAATGGTGCTGGGAAATTTGGTCAGACACATGCAAAAAAATGAAACTAGACCACCAACTTACACCATACACAAAAATAAACTCAAAATGGATAAAGGACTTAAATGTAAGACGGGAAACCACAAAAATATTAGAGGAATCCACAGGTAGCAAAATCTCAGATAAATGCCCAAGGAATTTCTTCACTGACACAGCTCCTAGGGCAATGGAAACTAAAGGGAAAATAAACAAATGGGACTATATAAAAGTAAAAAGCTTCTGCATTGCAAAAGAAGCCATCAACAAAACAACAAGAAAATCCACTGCATGGGAGAACATATTTGCCAATGATATCTCTGATAAAGGTTTAATCTCCAACATTTACAGGGAACTCATACAACTTAACAAAAGGAAGATAAACAACCTAATCAAGAAATGGGCAATGGACCTAAATAGACACTCTTAGAAAGAGGACATACATAAGGCTGAGAGACATATGAAAACATACTCCAAGTCACTAATCATCTGAGAGATGCAAATCAAAATGACAATGAGGTACCACCTCACACCTGTCAGAATGGCTATCATCAACAAATCAACAAATGACAAATGCTGGCGAGGATGCAGAGAAAAAAGAACCCTCGTTCACTGCTGGTGGGAATGCAGACTGGTGCAGCCACTGTGGAGAACAGTATGGAGTTTCCTCAAAAAACTAAAAGTGGAACTTCCATTTTACTCAGTGATCCCACTTCTAGGAATACATCCCAAGAAACCAGAAACACCAATCAGAAAGGACATATGCATCCCTATGTTCATAGCAGCACAATTTGCAATAGCTAAGATTTGGAATCAGCCTAAGTGCCCATCATCAGATGAGTGGATTAAAAAACTTTGGCACATCTACACAATGGAATACTATGCTGCTGTAAAAAGGAAGGAACTCCTACTATTTGCAACAGCATGGATGGAGCTGGAGAGCATTATGCTAAGTGAAATAAGTCAGTCAGAGAAAGATAAATATCACATGCTCTCACTCATTTGTGGATTATAATGAACAACATAAACCGATGAACAAAAACAGATGTAGAGACAGAGAAGCATCGATCAGATGCTCAAAACTCAGAGGGAAGATAGGGGAGGGTGGGGGTGAGGGGGAGAGATCAACCAAAGGACTTTTATACATGCATATAAGCATAAGGGATGGATGTGGACAACAGGGGGTGAAGGTGAGGGCAGGACTGAGGGGATGAGGGGACATTGCGGGGATAAGGACACATTTGTAATATCTTAATAAAGGGGATAAAAAAGAAAACATGACCCATATATATATACTGTCTATAAGAGATTTGCATCAGAACAAAAAAGATTCACACACTAAAAGTGAAGGAATGGAAAAAATATTCCATGCAAATGGAAACAAAACAAAAAAGACTAGAGTAGCAATATTCATAACTGACAAAATAGGCTTCAAAACAAAGAACATAAAAGAGATAAAGAAGTTCACTACATAATACTAAAGGGATTCATCCAATAAGGATATATAGCCCTTGTAAACATATATGTGCCCGACATAGGAACACCTAAATATATATAAAAAACTGTTGGTGGACTTTAGGGGAGAGATCAACAACAATACAGTCATAGTAGAAGACTTTAACACCACATTGACACCACTGGTTAGTTCAGACAAAAAAATCAACAAGGAAACTGACCTTAAATAACACACTAGATCAGATGGATCTAAATGATATTTACAGAACATTTCATGCCAAAGCTGTAGATTATACATTCTTCTCAAATGCACATGGAATATTCTCAAAATAGACCACATATTAGGACACAAAATTAGTCTTATCAAATTTAAAAAGATTGAAATCATATCAAGCATTTTCTCAGCTCACAATGGCATGAAACTAGAAATCAACTATAATAAAAAACCTCAAAAATATTCAATTACATGGAGGCTAAATAGTATGTCCTTAAACAATGAATGGGTTATTAATGAGATCAAAGAAGAAATATAAAACTTCTTGGAAACATGCTGAGAACCAAGATCAACAGTAATTAATATAAATGCGAGAAGTCCTGTCAGAGGCTGAATTTGGACTCTTTGATATTCACAGGGTGGATATTTGCATTTTATTACCTACTGCTGACTCAATGGCCTAAAGCAAACTCCCCAACCTGATAATCTTACTGTTTACTAAACATTACCATTGATATGTCTGTTTGCATTCCTAAAAGTCAATTGTGTATTATAGTAAATGAAAGCAGACCGGAACAGAGAATCAGTGGAACTTGACTACTACAGTGAAGCTTTCCCTGGCTCCCCCATCATTTCAAAATTATATTTCTTGTCTTGTGTTTTAATTTGCGCATCAGCTCTTTCTGCAAGCCTCTGAACCTGAAAGCCACACTGGCTGTGGCTTTTCACAGAAATTGATGAAAATGAACACACAACTCAAAATCTATGGGACATAGTGAAAGCAGTCCTCAGAGGTAAGTTCACCGCATTACAAGAAACAAGAAAAAGCTTAAATAAACAATCTAACCTCAAGAAACAAGAAAAAGCTTAAATAAACAATCTAACCCTACAACTAAAATAATTAGAAAAAACAACAAGAAAATCCCAGAGTGAGTAGAAGGAAGGAAATAATAAAGATCAGTGCAGAAACAAATCACATAGAGACTTAAAAAACAACACAAAAGACCAATGAAACCAAGAACCGGTTCTTTGTAAAAATAAACAAGATTGATGAACATTTAGGCAGACTTATCAAGAAACAAAGAGAATCCAAATAAGTCAGAAATGAAAGAGGAGAAATAACAACTGACATCACAGAAATACAAAGGATTGTATGAGAATACTATGAACAACTATATGCTAACAAGCTGGACAACCTGGTAAAATGGATAAATTCCTACAAAATTACAGTCTTCCAAAACTCAATTAGAAAGAATCAGAAAACCTGAATAGGTTGATAACATCTAATTAAATTGAAGTATTAATCAATTAAGCAAACAAAAGTCTTGGATTAGATGACTTCACTGGTGTGTTCTATCAAAAATTTAAAGAAGCACTAACACCTATCCTCTTCAAACTATTCCAAAAAATTCAAGAGAAAGGAAGCATTTCAAGTTCTTTCTATGAGGCCAGCATTATCCTAATTCCAAAACCAGATACAGACACTAAAGAGAAAGAAAATTACAGGCCAATATTCCTGAACATAGAGGCTAAAATCCTCAACAAAATATTAACAAATCGAATCCAGCAGTATATTAGAAAAATCATACACCATGACCAAATGGGATTTAGCCTTGGGATGCAAGGCTGGTACAATATCCAGAAATCAATAAACATGATGCATCACATAAACAAAATGAAGGATAAAAACTACATGATCATATCAATAGATGCAGAAAAGGCATTTGAAAAAATCCAGCAATAATTTGTGATAATAATTCTCAGCAAGGTGGGAATAGAGGGATCATACCTCAACATCATAAAGGCTATATATGACAAACATTCAGTCAACATCATATTCAATGGACAAAACTGAAAACATTTCCCTTAAGATCAAGGACAAGAGAGGAATGTCCTCTTTCACCACTCTTAATCAACACTAGTGGCCCGGTGCACAAAATTTGTGCACATTAAAAGGGGATTAATTAGAGGAAATATTTTAATATTCCTATTTGCCCTTTCTCTATAATAGAAGTGTCAGAGATGAATGAAAATTAGTAAAATGTATATGAAAATCTTCCTCCTGTCAGAGTCTGGGGCACACCATGGGACCCAGAGTCAAGTCCCTGCCCACCCACGTGGGCCTCAAAATTGTGCAAAATCCAGACCTGGCCACCCCCACCCCCCACCCAATTGGGCTAGATCCAGACCTGGCTGGTTCCACCCTTGCCAAGCACTGCTGGGCAGGGGTTGCAGCCTCAGGTACCCTGGCCCGGCGCTGGGGTGGGGTGTGTGGCCTGAGGTCCCCCAGTCCAGGCCAAGGTTGGGGTGCGCCTTGAGGTCCTCTGTCAAGCCCTGCCAGGTGGGGAATGCGACCTGAGATCCCCTGTCAAGCCCTGCCGGGTGGAGGGCATGGCCTGATGTCCCCTGTCAAACTCCGCTGGATGGGGGCTGCTCCTTGAGGTCCCCTGTCTAACCCTGCTGGGCGGGGGGCACAGCCTGGGGTCCCCTGGCCCAGCACTGGTGTAGGGGGATGTACCTTGAGGTCCCCTGTCAAGCCCCACCTGGCAGGAGGTGTGGCCTGAGGTTCCCTGTCAAGCCCTGCCAGGCAGGTGTGCAGTCTCAGGTCCCGTGGCCCGGTGCTGGGGCGGGGAGTGCAGCCTGAGGTTCCCTGTCAAGCCCTGCTGGTGCTGGGGCGGGGGGAGCATCCTGAGGTCCCCTGGCTCAGCACCAGGGCGGGGGGCGTACCTTGAGGTTCCCTGTCAAGCCCTGGCAGGTGGGGGGGCATGGCCTGAGATCCCCATTAAGCCTGCTGGGTGGGGAGCACAGACTGAGGTCCCCTGGCTTGGCATCGTGGGAGGGGCATGGCCTGAGGCCCCTCATCAAGCCCTGCTGGGTGGGGGTTGCGGTCTGAGGTCCCCTGACCTGGCGCCAGGGTGGGGGGCACAGCCTGAGGTCCCCTGTCAAGCCCCATGGGGGTGGGGGGCTCAGCCTCAGGTCCCTGCTGATTGCTAGTTAAGGTTTGTTACAGGAACTCGACCTCCGCTGTGGGTAAAGCCATCTTGTGTTACAAAACCCCTGCCTCCATCTTTGTGGCATAGTGATGGTCAATCTGCATATTACCTTTTTATTATAGTAGGATAGTACTGGAAGCCTGGCCACAGCAATCAGACAAAAAGAAGAAATCAAAGGCATCTAAATTGAAAAAGAGGAAGTAAACTGTCATTATTCACATATAACATAATATTGTACATAGAAAACCCTAAAGACTCCACCAAAAGAGTGAATTTGGCAAATTATCAGGTACAAAATTAACATCCAAAAATTGATGGCATTTTTATATACCAATAATTAACTCTCAGAAAGAGAAGCATAAAAAATCCCATTTACCATTGCAGCAAAACAATTAAGCTACTTAGGAATAAAATTAACCAAGGAGGTAAAGATTTGTACTTGGAAAACTATAGGATATTGAAAATGAAAATAGAGGAAAATACAAACAAGTGATAGCATATACCATATTCATGAATTGGAAGAATTAACATCATTAAAATGTCCATACTGCCCAAAGCAATCTACAGATCTAATGCAATCCCTATTAAAATACCAATGGCATATTTAACAGTTCTAGTACAAATATTCCAAAAATTTATATGGAACAATAAAAGACCCGAATAGTCTCAGTAATCTTGAGAAAGAAGAACAAAGTTGGAGAGATCACAGTACTGGATATCAAATTACACAACAAATCCATCATAATCAAAACAGCCTGTTACAGGCACAAAAACAGGCATATAGATCCATGGAACAAAACAGAGACCCCAGAAATTGACCAACATCAATATGGTCAAATAATATTTGACAAAGGGGGCAAGAATACAATGGAGGAAAGATATTCTATTCAATAAATGGTGTTGGAAAAATTGCACAGGTACATGCAAAAACCAGAAATCAGACCACCAACTTACACCATACACAAGAATAAACTCGAAAGGGATAAAAGGTTTAAATATAAGTCACAAAACCATAAAATTCCCAGAAGAAAATCTCAGACATCTCACATAGCAGTATTTTCACCAATACACACCCTAGGGCAAGAGAAACAAAGAAAAAAACACACAGAAATGGAATTCCATCAAACTAAAAACTGTGGCATAGCAAAAGAAACCACCAAAAAAAAAAAAAAAAAATGAAAGGGAATCCACTTATGGAAGAACATATTCACCAAAGATACATCTGATGAGGGGCTAATTTCCAAAATATACCAAGTACTCTCATACAACTCAACACCTGGGAGACAAACAATTCAATTTTAAAATGGGCAAAGGACCTGAATAGACACTTCTCCAAGGAGGACATGCAGATGCCCAATAGACATGAAAATATGCTCAATGTCACTAATCATCAGAGAGAGCAAATTGAAACCACAATGAGATATCACCTCACACCTGCCAGAATGCCTACCACTCATAAATAAACAGCAAATGCTGGCAAGGATGTGGGGAAAAGGAAACCCTGGTACACTGTTGGTGGGAATGCAGACTGGTGCAGTCACATTTGTAAAAAGTATGGAGTTTCCTCAAAAAATTAAAAATGGAACTGCCTTTTGACCCAGAAATCCCACTTCTGGAAATATATCCTAAGAATTCGAAGCACCAATAAAAAATAATATTTGCACCCCTATGTTTATAGTAGCATTATTTACAATAGCTAAGATCTGGAAACAGCTCAAGTTCCCATCAGTAGGTGAGTGGATAAAAAGAGATGTACATTTACAGCATAGAATACTATGCAGGTGTAAAAAAGAAGGAGCTCTTACCCTTTAAGACAACATGGATGGACCTGGACAGCATCCTTCTAATTGAAATAAAGCAGTTAGAGAAAGACAAATATCGCATGGTCTCACTTATATGTAGAATCTAATGAATAAAATATAGTGACAAAAAAAATATGTCCCGAGACCTGGATGCATAGAACAGAATGACAGGTCTCAGGGTGGATAAGGGTGGAGGGGATGGGAAGAGATGAACCAAAGAACATATTTGCATATAGACATAGCCCATGGACACAGGCAATAGTGTGGGAAGGCCTGAGGTGAGGCAGGGGCTGGGTGGAGTGGGGCAAAGGAGGGGAAATTGGGAGACATCTGTAATACTGTCAACAACAAATTTAAAAAAAACAAACACTGAAAAAAAGTCATTGGTTGATTAGATATTCCTACTATTTTCACAGAAACTTTACTCCAAGGGAGATGGCAACTTAGTTGAGTGTGGTTAAGAATAGATAAAGTAGCCCGAATATCTACAAGGGCCTTAGTAATGTCCCCTTTTTCTGGTAATTTAATTTCTCCTAAACTATTAGTAAGGAGAAGGGCAAACAGCCTCTTATAGCAGGGGTGGGCAAACTTTTTGACTCGAGGGCCACAATGGGTTCTTAAACTGGACCGGAGGGCCAGAACAAAAGCATGGATGGAGTGTTTGTGTGAACTAATACATGTTAACACTGCTGCTGGTGAAGGAGCGGAGGGGAGAGCAAGAGAACCCTCCGCTCTTTTGGCTCCGCAGGCCGGATAGAACAGCCGAACGGGCTGCGGGCCGTAGTTTGCCCACGGCTGCTCTTATAATCATCAGAGGAACCTTATGTTTCTTTCAGTTTCTTTTCTCTTTCTAAATCCCATTTCAGATTTTTATAACTCTTCTTAAGGTGACCTGGCTCTCTACAATAAAATTAGACTCTTCTACAGGAGTTTCCCAGCAAACGCTATTTAGTAATTCTGTTGCTTTTTCTCCCAGAAACCTGTAGGTATATTAATTGGAAAGATCAGATTAGCCAGGATCACATGTTTAACAGTTAAATCCAATTCCTATGTGAACCCATCAGGGTCCTAGAGAAAAATGGTGAAATCTTTAGGTAGATTCCTTAATTTTGTTCTCATCCAAGGGACTTATAGAATTGCTGGTTTCCCTTTGCCTGAGACCAGCTTTTCTCCAAAGAGAGCTGCTAGAATTCCTTGATTGTCCTTGTTTGAATTCTTGTTCTCCTTTTCTCCTAGGTCAGTAGAGAGTGGTAGTGGAGGAGATATAGAGAAAATAGAACGGGAAGGAAGAAAGGAGGAGGCGGGGTTAAGTCTGGACAAGGAAGCTCAGAGAGCAAAGGATATAGTGGAGCTGTACTGTAGAGGGTGTGTTGGCATTTATTAACTTCAGAAGCCTTTTGTTGTTGTTGTTGTTGTTGTTGTTAATCCTCACTTGAGAATATTTTTTCCATTGCCTTTTTAGAGAGAGTGGAAGGGAGGGAGGAGAGAGCCAGAGAGAGACATGAATGTGAGAGAGACATATGGATTGGTTGCCTCCCACATACTCTCTGATGGAGGCTTGGTGCCAGGGAATAGAACCTGCAACCCAGGTATGTGCCCTTGGCCAGGAATTGAACCCTGGAACCTTTGGTGCATGGGCCAACGCTCTAATCACTGAGCAACACTGACCAGGACCATAAGCTTTCTTTAGTGCAAAGACAGTATGTTCAGAGACAGGAATTTATCTGTACACCTCTTAAAAGCTTCTAATTTTTAAATCAACATATATTTCCCATTTTTTCAATTTTATGAATGTATGTATGTATGTATGTATTTATTTATTTATTTTCTGGGGCTGAACAGCAGACCCTGAGCAACAGATGAATGGATTACTCTGACACAGGTTTTTGTGAAAGAGAGGCTAAGGGACTGCTTGGCTATAGGAACAAACAGCCCTGTTCACCTGCTTCCTTAGGCTTTTATTGTAACAACAGCTTGAACTAAAATTAACTAAACTAAGCATCCTTGAGAAAACACATGCATCTGTGGTGTCCTTTAAGCAATGACATTTTGTAGTCTAAATATAAAGATTCTAGTAAAACACCCGGGGGCTTAGACTTGTTTGGAAAAGTCAAGGCAAGGGCAGGTACCTTCAGCCAACTCCCGTCCTATGCTTCGCCATGTTTATTTTTTTGAGCGAGAGGAGCGGGGGAGGGAGAAACATTTATGCAGGAGAAAACATTGATCAGCTGCCTCCCAAACTCTCCCTGACTTGGGATCGATCCAGCAACCTAGGTATATACCCTGAGCAGGAATCAAACCCACAACTTTTTGGTGCTCCAACCAACTGAGCCACCTGGCCAAGGCCATTCAGTTTAATTTTAAAGCTGGCATTCTCTAATTTTACATGCAAAAATTAATTTAGGTGCTCCTCCTCCCAAATTTCATTTTGACCATCTTATATTGATATCATTTCTAGTTAAATCTTTGTATTTCTGTAAGTACTTGCAAGTAAAGGCTTCCTATTTATTGTGTTACTGCAGGAGTACTAATGGAGGCTGGGTGTTTCTGGCCCTGGAGGCATCATTGCCTATGTTAATTCTAGTTTTCTTTGTTTATCTGCAGAGTCGGAACAAATTTTTAAGGATATTGTGTGGTGGTTTGACGTGTGTTGCTTCTGGGTTGACTCCAAGGGGCTGTCAGCACCCAAGTTGCATTCAACCCTCTTATGTGTCTTGGTTTCTCTCCCCAGCTGTGTAATACAGTCATGAGGACTCCAAGCATTAGGTAATCAACCTTTATGTGCCTTTATGTGTGCGTCCCCAGATGAGTCATTTGACTAATTACAGTTGAGGTGGAATTCCCTGTGGGGCTGCTGCACATCATGGGGAAATGCCCCTGACACACCTCCACAAAGATTCGTAGTCACCTAAGAATACCCATAGTGGAGGGAGGAAGTGCCCCTTATTTTTAGAGCCAAACAAGTTCAACCTCTCATTTATGTGGTAAAAGGTTTTTGTTCAGACTCTCAGAAAGCAATTCCAATTGGAAAGCCAAAGTTAAAAACCAGCCACCCATTTTTCCTCCTGTCCTGCCTTAGCCTGGGTTTTTTCGACACTTAACCTTTATTTCTACCTTGAGGATTTAAAAAAATGGCTCAAATAAAAGCAGGACCTCTTACCTTAAATTCCAAGTGAAACTCACCCAAGTTCACCCGAAGTAAAACAAGGATCTGGTGGGCAACAATGGGCCCCTGCTGGTACAAAGCATAGGTCCAAGTCTTCAGGTGGTCCTGGGTGGGAATCCTACCGACTGTGCAAGTAAATGTCAATGTAAGAAACTTCCAGACCTGTAAGTTTTTATGAGTTTAGTTGAGCCAAACTAACAATTGTCGGGAAGCAAAATCTCAACAGCTTGAGAAAATGCTCTGGAAAACAGCAGTTTTACTGCTTATTTTATACATCAGAATCAAAGGGAAAGACATAAATAAGGAAGTTACAAGAAATCCAATGATGATAGATTAGGGAGGAGAGAGAAAACAAAGTGGAGAAACCTCTGGGATTGGATAAAAAGTAAAATGAATAGACACATAATTCTTGTACAAGGTGCGTATAGGATAGTTAACAGTCAACAATTAACATGATAACAATAACAATGAGGGGATCCTGGTCTTTGCTCAGGTGCAGTGGTTGTGTTTTGAGGGGTCTGGAAAAAAAGAAATTACTTTGATATTCCAAAGATAGGTTATTGTAGATGCAAAAAGACAACATCAGACAGGCTCAGTTAAGATAAAGATTGACCTTTGTTAGGGAAAAATACTGGCCTGGGACATAACTACCTGTCATGACCTGCTTATAGTTAGAAAGTTTTAATTTCAGACCATCGTATGTGGTTACTCTGAGTTTGTAAGGCCGCCATACAGGTCTCCCTGAATTGGTCAGGTTAGTATGTGGCCCCTTTTTCATCCATAGTGTCCTAAGTGAGGAAGGAGGGCAGTATGAAGCTACCATGTCAAAGCCAGACTATGGTGGCACCACCCAAGGGAGAATCCATGGCTCTTATAGCTGGGGGAATTGTCATGGCCTTTGGGGCAATCCTCTGAAGGCAGAAAATCTTCTGTACCATCTCTTCTTCTTTTTAAAAAAATATAATTTATTGATCTCAGAGAGGAAGGTAGAGGGAGAGAGAGCTAGAAACATCAATGATGAGAGAGAATCATTGATCGCCGCCTCCTGCAAACCCCCTACTGGAATCGAACCTGGGCATGTGTCCTTGACTGGAATCGAACCCGGGACCCTTCAGTCTGCAGGCTGATGCTCTATCCACTGAGCAAAAACAGCTAGGGCTTACCATCTCTTCTGTATTGCCCCCACCATGGGGGGCTCACTACCCTGTGAAAGTAGGAAAGCTACCTTTGCCCTGAGCAGAAATACGTCTCCCCACCCTCCCTCCTCTGAGTCAGTTCTGGCATAGTCCTCTGGGAAGGGAAGGACATGCCGCTCCCCTCCGCTTCCTCCTCACCAGTGTCCACACTCATACCTTATGCTCTGACGACACTGTTGGTGAGGGTGCAGGAGGGTTCCAGAAAGGGCATGTCACATGATACTTCTGACGCTCCTATGAGACAAGGGAGGTAGGGAGTAGGGAGCTGGCCACATTTTCATCACATGAGCTTAGCAGCCAACAATACTGCCTTACAGGCACAGAATGGGATCAGTCTGGATCTGGGGCGGGTTAGGCACCTGTGTGTGCTGGGGGCAGTTCCATACATGTGTATGAGTGCACTGTGTGGATGTGGGCAGACCCTGAGCTCTCTGGCCTGCATGGGGTTGAACCCACCTTGGCGCCTTATCTCTGGGCTCACAGCGGGGCAAAGCTGCACAAGCAGGCACATGGGCTGTCCCTCCACTCCTGGACCAAAGCACTCCTTGGGGATCTCTGCTGTGCTGCAGAGATGGAGGTATTGATGAGGGCCTGAGGCTTTACAAAGGTTTGGGTGGTGTAGAACTTTTGTAAGATTCAGGGCTTTAAGGGTTAGGCTGGGAGAGTCTCTTGGTTTCTACAACTGCTCATCATGGTTTTGACCATCTTGCCCCAACCCGTGCTTGATTTGCTAGACTTTGCGGGTGCTTGGGATATGACCGAGGTTCTGAGTTGTTTTAGATGTTCTGGTGTGTTTGTGAAGTTCTGGGGATTCATGGGGTGATATTGGTGTTCTGGGGTTCTTGCAATGTTACTAAAATTCTGGGGATATTGCTGAGATTCTGGAGGTCCTCTGGGGAATTCGGGGGTCCTTGGGGGTGTTTCTGAGTTCTGGGGCTCCTCCTGGACTTCCCACTCATTCTGGCTCACTCCTCTTAAGCTTAGCATTTTGCCCTTTGAGAATTCTGATAACCACAGGCTGAGGAAGGCACACACGTGGGCCTCTGTTTCTAGATGCAAAAATTCCTCAGATGTAATCAAGTTGAACAAAAACATGGAGACAAAGGAAACTCTGTCCCGAGGCCTCCATGGGCCAGCTCCGGCCTGAGGGGCACGGCAGCTCTGTGCTAGGCCCAGATGGCACATGGTCGTTGTCTGCTTAGAGCCTGGGAGGTTTTGGGGACCCCTTTCCACAGCGAACAGTATTTAGCCACCCCAATCTGTGCCCAGCTGGGAGTCCAGCTTGGCCTGGGCTGATCCTTGGATATAGTATCAGCCTCATCTGAATGGGCCACAGCTGGGTAACCCTGACTGCTGCCCTGCTCTCTCCCATTCTCAGCTCTCTTAAGACAAACTTCATGCCAGCTACCATTGCTGACTTTATCTGATCTTAGGGCCTTGCTCCAGGCCCCCTCAGGAAGCCTTCAAGACTGCCCAAGCCATCTCTTCACTCCACGCCCTGCCTCCTCCTCTCTGAGCTTCTGCAGTCTGTATCCCAAGTGCCTCCTCTCTCTGGCCCCCCTCTCCTGGTGTCAGGTGCGGGTCTCCTGCTCTTCCAGGTGTGAGTCCCACTGTAAAGCCACGTCTAGATGGCAGGCCCTGGACTCTGCCTCGTGGGTCTGCCTACTGAGTTTGGATGGGAGCCTTTAGGATATTAAGCCCTGTCCCCTCTGAGCCGGGCCCCAAACCCAGGTAGGGCATTTCCCACTGACATAGAAATCCTGCTCTTGCCTCTTGGACCTACTCCTTCCTTTTCCCAGTCCAGCCCTGAGGTGGCCTCTGCGTTGCTCCACTGAAGAGGGAGGGGATATCCTGGGCACTGGACTATCCCTGGGGAGGGGGTGATACCACGGGAAGTCCCTTTGGGGGCACTGCATCAAATAAAGTTCAAGGTTAGCTCTGAATCAGCAGATGCTGACATCGCTATGGGCTGAGGAGGGGTGGTCAGAGCCTTCATCCTGGAAGAGGGACCATTTAGGAAGGAGAGGGAGGAGTCAAGGCCAACAGAGCACTAGGTCCGCATCTGGAAGGCCTCGTGGGTCTGCCTACTGAATTTGGATGGGAGCCTTTAGGATATTAAGCCCTGTCCCCTCTGAGCCTTCACACATGCTATGCCCTCTATTGGGAATACACGTCCTAACCCTCCATCTAACCCTCCACTATCTGCTTCACTCAAAGATTACTTCCTTCAGGACTACTCCCTCCCCCTTGGACCAAATTTAGTTTCCCATGGGACGTGTCAGGGCATTCTGCCTTCCCTTTATGACCCTCAGACACTTGAGGTCATTTTTCTACTCATCTGTGTCCCCTGAACTATAAACACTCACATCCCAGGGCCCAGAACAGTGCTGGCACTTAGTAGGTGTTCAATGAATTTATGTTGAAAGACTAAAGGGATAAATGTCCTTTTACAAAAGCTTGTTGAACAAATGCCTAAGCTGGGTAGGGCCAGGCCCAGGCCCCTGTGGGGTACTGGAAGGACACAGACCCTCAAAGATTCAGGGGTCCTGACCCTCACTCAGGGGTAGGGGCCTGAGAACTAACTGCTCTCTGCATCTTGCCCCCCACCCCCACTCCTACCCCTGCTAGAACAAAGAGTGGGAAGGGAGCAGACAGGGGTGGGGGGCAGCTTCTCGGGGGAGACAGGATGGAGAGATATCCCCAGCATCTGCCCAGGCCCTGTCTTCCTCACCCTCACTCCACATCCTGGAAGGGGCAGGAGGCAGGCAGATGGGGTTCTTCTTGCTGCCCGTGGGTCTGGTTCCTGTTTAAAGGACTAATTTCTGCCTTGTGGGGTGAGTTATCTCCCTTTGAAATCAAGGTGGAAAAAGAAAGTCTTACCAATGAGACACATGTTGCGTCCTTCATGGAAACCAGGGAGAAAGAATGCACAGGCTCCCTCCAGCCTCCGTCCTGCCAGCCCCACCTGTCTCCTTGGGTTGCTAAAATGCCAGGTTGCCAGACTGGACTTGAGTGAGCATGGAGTGCTGCAGATATGGTGGGCAAAGGTGTGGGAGCTTTGGGGCAGGCATGAAGGCAGGTACTTGTGTTTGAAGTCCGGGGCAGGTTCCTCCGGCCACACCCCCTGGGCTGGGAACCAGTGGAGATCAGCGCTATCCCCCTCCCAGGTGTCTTTGTCAGGATCATGAAAATGGGGGTGGGGGAGATTGGGCTGTACCTCCAAGAGCAGGAGGGGCCAGGAATTCAGCTGGGAGGGTCCAGCAGACTTGCTGAGCCCGCCCAGCAGCCCGCCTACCCTTTCATCTCTGCAGCTCC
The DNA here is from genome assembly GCF_964212035.1 of Myotis nattereri. Lineage (NCBI taxonomy): Eukaryota > Metazoa > Chordata > Mammalia > Chiroptera > Vespertilionidae > Myotis > Myotis nattereri. The sequence goes on from NC_138075.1 coordinate 110,854,265, forward strand.
TTCCTCCCTGGCCCTTCCTTGAGAGTGTGTCTGTGGGTCGGTCTGGTGGGTTTGAGGAGGGGGAAGGAAGAGAGGTCTTGATTGGACACAATTTCTTTGAAAATGGTCCTTTGAACAAAGGCCTGCTGGTGGTCAGACAGACAGACAAGAGCTCCAGGACCCCAAGGGAGCACTACTCTCAAGAGCTAGCACCCTGCAGCACCAGGCAAATTTGGGCGGGAGGTAACAAGAAAGGACAAGAGAAGCCCTTCCCCTCCTCCCGTGCCAGCCTCCCAGGCCCACATTCCCAGAGCTAAAAGCAAGAAAGTAACCTTGAGGATTAAAGAGAAACGCTTCTTTGTTTGGGTCTCTTTCTCTTTATTTTTTTTTTCTAAGCCTCTTTTCACATCTGTAGACTTTTTCCCCCCCTCTTGTCTCGGGGTCAGAGGAGAAGAGCCAGAGAATGTCCAGCGCAGCAGGGAACCAGACCTCCTCTGGGGCCACAGAGGACTATTCCTATGGCAGTTGGTACATCGATGAGCCCCAGGACAGCCAGGAGCTGCAGCCTGAAGGGTAAGTGGAGCCCCTGGCTCTGGCCAGCGGGCCGTGTGGCAGAGACAAGAATGGGGAACAGGGAAGAGTGTGCGAGGGCTGCTGAGATGGGCTCTGCCATTCATTCGCTGTGTGACCCACGGCAAAGTGCAGCCTCTCTGGGCTGGAGTCTCCTCATCAGTTACATGAGAACAACAGCCCTTGTCGATGTGTTAAGATACTTGAGGTGGGGAACTGGCCAGGCTAGTCACCCGAAAAACACCTGTGTGGTGCGTTTAAAGTTGATTGATTCCCGGGCCCCATCCTTAAAATGGGTGGCACGGCTGTAGCCAGGATGGAGAGTGCTGGGTGAGTGGTTGAGGGAAGGTGGGCCGGCCTTAAAGGGTTTACTGGGCCCTGTGGTGACCATCTGGGGTGTGGTGTTAGCAAATGTCAGATTCTCTGGGCAGGCTGGGGGAGGGAGAGGCAGAGAACCAAGGAAGAAAGTGGGGGAGGGGAAACAGGCCACGCCTACTTTCTTTGACTGGCCTCAGAATCTGTGAGGTTGAGGAGGTCCTGTTCCTTTTAGCAGGAGTGCTGGGGTCAGCCAGGGGAGGGAGGCTGCCTCAATGCAGCCTAGTGTCCCCTGAGGAGGCAGGCCACAGCTGCCTTTTCCCAGACCATTTCTACATTTGTTTAGTCTGGGCACCCTGGTGGGGGATCTGGGCCTCCCTGTGCCCCCACATGCTGTGCCCCCACATGAGAGCCCCAGAGCCCAGTGGCCCCCTCATTGTTCCATCCCTGGCCCCATCCCCCATCTCCCTGCTCTGAGGGTTGGGGGAACTGGAAAGGTGAGGCTGGGGGGTTGCCGTGCCAGATGTGTGCACATCTGTTTTTCATCAACAAGAAACTGGAGAAGGAGAAATGTTCCTAAGCCTTCTCAGGGGCTGGGCCGTGGCCTGGCCAGCCCTGGGTCACCTGGCAGGAGCGGAGCTCTACCCAGGCCTGGAGGAAGGAGCTGTTTGTGGGACCCTGGGCTCTGCCCACAGGGAAAGCAGCCCTGCTGTCAGCAAGGGTGTGTCCCTCCTCTCCTCTGGCTGACCCTGCTGCACATGTATGGAGTGGGAGAAGAGGCAGAATGGGGAGGGGCCAGGAGCCCCACGAGGACACAGACCCTGACCTGGGTTAAGGCCCTAATCTGAAGCTGTAACCTTAGGTGCCTCCTGGTCTGGTCATTGGCTGGGGCGCGCACCTGGGGCAGCTCTGTGGCTGGGTATTTAGGTATGGCCCTAGAAGACAGTTGGTGTGTGGCAGGGGCTGGGCAGTGGAGAGTATTGCTTCTAATATGGGTGGCATCTAGAATGCAGAGCTCCCTTCTCCCACTGCAGGGAAGAATGAAGAAGTTTGTTTGAACCTACTCACTTAGCCAAACCAAGTCAAGCTGCCTGCTTCCCCTCCCCACCCCCTCAAAGTGGGAGCGGGAAGCAGGTAGCCCAGGGGAATCCCAAGGAAGTGAACTTGGGCTCACCTCGCCACCCTGTGTGAGTCAGACATCCCAGGGGGATGGGGCACCAAAGCTTTGAGGAGCTCTGACAGTGGTTCCCCTCCGTGCCTCCGTGTGCCCCAGCAGGCTTGGGAGTTGGGTTGGTAGGCTCTGGTGACTGTGGCTGGGATGGACTCAATCTCCTATTCACACTTATCCATGTGCCCCTACGGTGTCAGGGCAGGGGTGGTGAGTCTGATGGGGACGGGATGTGTCACTGGGTGTCCCATGGGCAAGGGATTGATCCGCATAAGCTGAGCTGGCCTTTTCCACCGCAGAGGTCCCTCTGGCCAGTCATGTGCCCAGCTTGACGTGTGCCTGCATGCTATCCACCCATCATCAATACTGAGCATCCCAGCCAGAGCCTGGGGACACAAATATGCCTGTGGCAGCTGCCAAGAATGTCATTCACCTCCCCACAGCTTCAAAGGGCTGCCTGGAAGGCGGAGTCAGAGGCTTTCCTCATGGACTTCCTACGGGAGGGGTGAGGCCATGCCAGGGTCATCTGCAGGCCCTTCTGCTGTGAGTGGGGGGAGTCAGGAAGCAGGGCTCCAGGTCTCTTGGGACCTCACAGCCCCAGACCTCCCCCCTGGCAGTCAGCCTTTCCCACTCACCCACAGAGATGTGTTCTGTCCTCCCCTCTGGATGGGGCCCCTTGAGGCTCCCACTCAGAATTGAATTCTAGAAACAGTTGTCCGGTTCTTTCTCTGTCTCCGTGTCCTCACCACACTGCAGTCGGCCTCTGTCCCTCAGGGTTCAAGACCGAGCCTCAGATCCTTGGGCCTCATTTGATTCAGGTGCTCACCACAGTCATTCCAGAAACCTGCCTTCCCTCTGCTTCTCCACAGCAAGGCATGTACATTCCTTCTCCTAAATGCCTCTGAGATACAGCCTGCCATTTCCACTCCCCAGCGACTATCTATGCAGAACCATTTGCAAATGCTGATATTCGACTGTTTCTGATGTACGGAAATGGCAATTTCATATGGTTCACCTTAACTTCTCACCTCCCAGTCAGAGGCAGGTGCCAGAGCCAGGCTATCTCAATTTGAATCCTGACTCTGCCACTTGACTAGCTGTGTGCTTTGGGCAATACACTTAGCCTCTCTGAGACTAGGCCCTCTTGTCTACACAAGAGGGATACAAATAGCATAGACCTCTTAGGTAATAACTGAGTTAATCCATGAAACAAACAGTGCCTGACACTTAGTCAATGCTTAGTAAGTACTAACTACTGTTATTTATATTCAAGTCTAGCAACAGAAATTTCCTAAAATTGTCCTGGCTGAATGGCTATCTTAGCTTGAGCATCATCTGTACACCAAAGTGTTGTGAGTTCAATCCCCAGTCGGGACACATACGGGAGGCAACTGATCACTGTTTTTCTCTCACATCGATGTTTCTCTTTCTCTCTCTCCCTTCTCTCCAAAATCAAGAAAAAAAAACACAAAAAAAAACACAACAACAACACACACACATATTCTCAGGTGAGAATTTAAAAAAAAAAAGAAATTTCCTAAAATCCTGAACACTGTCCTAACTGTCTTTCAAACTTAAAGCCAACACCACTGCCGCTGACACCTGCCCCAAGGTTCTCTCCCTCTTCTGCATCCTGTAGCATCTGCTTGTGTGTCTTCCAGGATCAAGCTCCCCACCCTCCCTGAGGTGGTGTTCCTTGTGTCTGTGCCATTCTGTCTGTCCCACAGCACAAAGCACCGGCCCATGAGCCACTGGCCAAATTTCTGTTGCTCAGACCTCAGTCATTTGAGGGTCCGTGAGCCTAAGCCAAACGGCGCTAAGGGGTAGATGGAAGGTCCAGATGATACAAAAAGGGCCAGGGGTTCCCCAAGATAGGGCCTGGAGAGGATCCATGTGGGGGGCTTTAGGTTTGGGGTAAGTGGGAAAATGGCCACGCTGCTCCAGGGACAGTTTGCTGAGCCCCTGCCTTGGCTAGCGGGGGGACAGGTTTGAGCAGGACCTAGTCAGATGCGGAGGTGCACGCTGAGGGCCTACAAGGGTGGCTATGAGCTCCTGGGCTGAGAGAGGCCATTTCTCACCTGAAGCCCCACCCCATATGCTGGAGTAAGGGCCTCAGAGTTAGAAGTGGGGAGTGTAAGGCCTGAGCTCAGACAGTGGGAACCTGATTCCCTACATGGCACCTGCCCTACCCATGAGTACCGTTCTGTTTTGGAAAGATGCCAGCTCTGCCCTGGCCAAGAAGTTGCACAAAACAGACTTATTCTGTCCCTCCACCCCAAGGACAAGCCCAGCAACCAGGTTCTTTCCTGCTTCTCACCCTCTGGGATTTTCTGAGAGAAAGCAAGCTCTGGGAAGACTAGGCTGTTCCAGAGGAGTCATAGGGCTCTGAGATCACCTGCAGACAAGACCTTGGGAGTCTTCCTTCTCACACAGCAAGAGGGTGCCCAGGTGGTTGGCTGAGCCTCCTGGGCAGGCAGGGCCCAGCTGCAGCACCTTGCAGGCCTTGCCCTCACAGGCATCCTCCCAGGCTCTAGCTGGGTGAACTCAGGAGTCTCCTCCTCCCCAGAGACCAGTCCTGTCTGCTCTGCCAAGTCCAGGGCCAGTTCTGAGCTCAGGAATCCTACCCTTTCTTTGCCATGATCCAGTTGAGGAAGTGGAAGCCTTTCTTGTGCCCATTGATCTCTTTATCTCCACCATGGACCCACCTCTGTACTCAGCGATGGCCAGAGTAGGTCCTCTGCCAGGCCGTGGAAGCCTTTGTGGTAATCAGAAACAGAGACCCCCATTTAGATGAATGCAACTCAGTAGGCGCAGTGCTTGAGAGCAGTGCGGCCTGGATTTCAGACCACACCCATTCCCTTGGCTGGGCATCCTTGTGCAGTGTGCAAACTGCTCAGATTAATGAAAGGGAAGCAGGAAGAGATATAAGTCCTGAAAGGCTAAGGAAGATCATTCCAGTCAGACACAGACCAAACTCAGATACCAGTGAATGGAGGGCAAATTGTAGGACCAAATACGTGATTGTTTGACATAGGCAGTATGCTCAGTCACAGTTCTGAGGTCTGTGATGCCTGGAGCAATCAGGGAGGCTTCCTGGAGGAGGGGGGGGGGAGGATCAAGTGGGCCTTGAAGGATAGGAAGGATCGGGGTGAGAAAGAAGAGAGGTTCAGCCCAGCTGTCCCAATCTGTTTCTTCCGAGTAGGGTAGGCTTGTGTAAGAGAGATCCAGGGGTTGAAGGAGATGGAGCCCCAGTGTAGACAACCTGGAACCCCAGACCTGGTGGCCTACCTGGGGAGTCCCGACTCAGGCATGACCAGCCTTCACTTGATCTGCAGGGTGGTGCCGTCTTGCCACCCCAGTGTGCCGCCTGGCCTCCTCCATACCAGCTTGGCCGTGCTGTCGGTGAGTCTAACCTAAGTCCAAACTGGCTTGCAACCTGCTGCCAGCCTGGGCAACATGACTGGTGTTCCCAGCTGGGGCCGATGAAGGGAGCACCTGGGAGCCCAAAATGTGGGAGGGGGCTCTCGCAGGGTTGGAACCCAAACCAGGATGCAGGCCAAGTCCAACCTCCCAGACTTTTGTCACCTCTTGGCCAGTCCCCAAGATGCCACATGAGTATGCACAGGGGAATGGGGGGGGGGGTTCCCAGGTAGCGAGGCCAAGTCCCCAGACTCAGCCCATCAGGGAAGGCCTGGGCACCCCACACCCTCCACTGTGCTCTCCTTTAGGTGGTTGTGTTGCTGCTGCTGGCCCTGCTGGTGAGGTGCCGGCAGCTCTGGCCCCATGGCGGACACAGCAGGTCCGGACTGCCCAGGTTGGTGCCGTGGCCTGGGCACCCCCATTCAGGGGCCCAGCTTGGGGGGCGAATTTTAGGTACCAGCTCTGGCCTCGGGACACTCCCTCTTCTCTCAGCCTGGGGCACTCCCCATCCCCACCCAGATCTTCAGGTTTAGTCGGGATGATCAGAGGGAGGGGGAGGGACCCACTCAGGTTCACCTGCTCCTGCTCCAATCCCCGAGGAACTGGAACCCAACAGGGCCCAGCTCTCGGACACAGTTTGTCAGGCGATTCATGGTCTGGACAGGCCATGATCACTTCACACCATCATGACCCTCGTTTCCCCTGAGGGTTTCATCTGGATCCTGATGCTAACGGCAGATTTCTGTGGGACTTTCTCCCCCTGACTCTTCATCCTGCAACCCCAAAGCCCGGACAGTGATGACCTCCAGGAAATGACCCTGAGGAGATGACCCTGATCACACTTATGTGGGAGACACCAAAGGGTTGGGGGAGGTGGTGGGTGGGGCCCCAATGTAGGCAACCTTGCACCTCAGGCTGGGGCTGCACGCCAAGGTGGGTCCTACATGCTGACTTTGTGGGGGAACTAGGGTTTCTACCCTGACTGGGGGAGGGTTTGGGGGAGAGTGAAGCAGGATGGAGGTGTCAGGGCATGAGGGCAAGATAGACCATAGAAGCAGAGGGTCTTTGTGGCCTGACCTGAGCCAGGGAGGTGATGCCTAGGATAGCTGTGTCCTCTGTCTGCCCTCTGACCCAGGGTCACACTCAGGCCAGGGCGTTGACATTGTGCAAGGATGTTGTGACTCTTGGAGCTCTCTGAAAGTCTGCCAGCCCAGACAGAGCAATTAGTGTGGAGGCAGCTGTTTCCTGGAGCTGCCAGGGGGGTGGAGGGAGCTGTGCTCAGGCGTGTGTGTGTGTGTGTGTGTGTGTGTGTGTGTGTTATTGTTGTTGTTAGGCTTGTTCCTGTGTGTGCTGTTGTTGTTGTTGTTGTTGTTAGGCTTGTTCCTGTGTGTTGTTGTTGTTGCTGTGTTGGGGGGATGTTCCCAAGTCACTTTGCCACAGGGCCCAGAACTTGATACATAGAAGGCACTCCACAAATGTTTGTGGAATGAATGGATGAAGGGCCTCCAATTCCCTATCTGGAAAGTGGGCTGGAAAGTGGAACTGGCTCTACTTCCCCAGTTTGTGGGACATGGCATGAGGTATTGGGGTACTGGGCCTGAACAACTCCCTCATGTCCTGTCCCTGCCCCTGCCCCAGCCCTGTGGACTTCCTGACTATGGACGGGCCCTGGACTGTGCCTGCTGCTATCTTTATGGTCCTCTTCAGCTCCCTGTGTCTGCTGCCCTCGGCTGAGGCCCCGCTGCCCTTCCTCACCCTGACTTCACCATCCAGCCGAGGTGCCCAGCGGTGTGGGCCTAGATTGATGGGATGGGGTTGGGGTGGGAATCCGGAATATCGGAGCAGGGCTCTTCTACAGTTGCTCCCCGTTCTGTTCATAAGCCACTGCCAAGAAGACACTGTCCCCTTACTTCGCCCACTGTCCCTCCACAATGCCTGAAGTTTCCCTTTGTTGGTCCCAGACATTGGGTCAATACTGTCCTATTTGCTTCCTCTATTCTTGTGCAAACCCCACCTCCAGGATGTAGGGAACTCTCTTGTTCATGGGCACAGGCTGAGTCCCCCGGACTCAGGTCCCCCCCCCCCCACCCCCCAGTGAGAATGAAGGAGGGTGGGGAGTGGCTCAGGAAGGGGTCCAGGAGAATTGAGCTGAGCGCAAGAAGGTGATGGTAACAAGGACAGCTGCCATGGAGAGGCATGTGGCATGACCTCTTTAGATCATCCAGTTTTCACAATGACTCCACAAAGTGTGGACATTAGCCCCACTCTATAGTGAAGGATGCTGAGGGTCAGAGAAGGAGTTAATAATAAAGTAGTAGCTTATATATTTAGTACTAACTTAGATACCATGCTGAGCATTGTATGTAGACCTTCTTATTTTGTCATTACTAATTTAGTACTATTACTTCCATTTTACAGATGGAAAAACTGAGGCTCCAAGAGGTAACTGGCTCAAGATCAGAGAGCTGATGCTCGTCAGCCTGGATTTGAACGCCAGGCACTTGCCTACCTGAGGGACTTGGAAGATGGAGACCTGAGAGAGGTCTGGGTGGACTGGATTCAGTCCACACCTGCCCCTCTATAGATATTTCTTTCTGCCCTTCTTGCCTTCCAGGACCCTGGAAGATGCTGGCTCTGCTCTATTACCCTGCCTTCTACTACTCCTTGGCCGCCTGTGCCACAGTCAGGCATGCAGCCGCCCACCTGCTCGGCAGTGTGCTGTCCTGGGCTCACTTTGGTGTCCAGGTCTGGCAGAAGGCAGAGTGTCCCCAGGCGCCCAAGGTAACCACTGATTCATGAGGGCCTGGGGCAGAGGACATGGAGGAGCTGCTTATACCAGCATGGCTCCTTTCATCTCTATTTGTATGCTGGGCTTTCCTGCCACCTTCCACTGTACACGGGATTCCACTCCTTAAAACAGATGTCATTCCACACAGCCCCTCTATGGGACAAGGTAGCTGGGCCAGCTGACAAGGGCTTCTAGTCTGGAGGCAGTAGGGAGGAGATAGGGGCAGAGGGGATGGAAAAGGAAGCCTGAAATCCCCCCATTGTTGATCCCCTAGCCTTCTGTTGGCCAGGCTGGAGGGGCAATGAAGACAGATGGAGGGCGGCAAACACTGAGAAGGGGATGGTCTCAGAGAATTCCAAAACCTTACCTGGTTCACTGGCCATTGGCTAGGGATGTGAAGCTGCCCAGTCTAGAGCCCAAAGGGTGGAGATGTAGGCTTAGGAGTCGGACAACCCAAGTTTGAATCTGGCTTCATTCATTCATTCACTCATCCATTCATTTATTCAACAAACATTCGAAGCACAAAATCCATACCAGGGACATTTCTAGACACTGGAATACAGCTGTGAACAAGGCAGACGAGGTTCTTGGTATCCCAAGAGCTGCTATTTCAGAAGGGGAGATGTAAACAAACAAATGTACAGAATGTTTCCACATGGTACTAAGTGCTTTGAGGAAACCATGTCAATTTCCTGAGACTCAGTTTCCACGCTGTAAATGGAGTTGATATTATCAATCCCTCAGGGTAGAGGTGAAGATTAGTTGGTTCCTCTGAGAGCAGGGACTTGATTGATTTTTTTCACCACCCAGAACCTGATATATACTAAGCTCACAATAAAAAGGATTGACTAACAAATAAGTGAGTGAATATATGAGAAGTCCAGCCCTGAGACTTCAGGGACAAGTACCTCAAAGCCAGGAGGTAGGGCATGTACTTCCCTGATGACCACGTTGCAAACTGTGCATAGACAAAATTAGGCCTTTGTCTAATTTTCAGGGGCCTGTGTCCAAAGTGTCAGGAACATAGGAACACAGAAAGTGGGTATACCTTTTTCAGGCTCCATTGCAGCTCCCTGGGTCGGGAGGAGGGGGTTATATAGCCTCCTCCTTTCGGTTCCTCTAAGGGCCATGGGAGTCCAAGAGCCTGGGGGAGGGGCAGGCATCTTGCAGGGCTTGAGAAGGTGAAGTGGGAGTGACTGTCCCAAGTGCCCTGGTTGGGGTGGGTGATGGTGGTAGAACCAGAGCCTTTCCATGGTGCCCAGACCACCCGCAGAGTCCTGGGTGAGGTTGGAAGGGAAATGGACCCTGGCCTTCGGTTGGGCAGGAAGGCAGAAGGTAGGTGTGTCTGGTGTCTGTCTGTCCATACAGATCTACAAGTACTACTCCCTGCTGGCTTCCATGCCTCTCCTTTTGGGCCTTGGATTCCTGAGCCTTTGGTACCCGGTGCAGCTTGTGAGAAGCTTCAGCCAGAGGACAGGAGCGGGCTTGGAGGTAAAGGGGCTGGGCTGGGCTCCCCCTGTCTGTTGGTCCCCTATATGTGGTGATACTTGGTGGAGGACCCAGCATAGGCCTCAGAAAAGGTTTTCCAAGTTGCCAACTAACTGGTTAGTCCTCCCTCCTAAGGCAAAGGCTAGGCCAGGCCCTGGGATGGCACACAAGATGCCTGGGGCACTGAGCTATGTGCACAGCAGGAACTCAACAAAGGAGAACTGCATCACTTCTTGGCCTTTTGGCTAAGATCAAGTGTAGTATCTGTTCTTATCCGTTAACAAAGGAGAACTGGGCCAGAGCAGTAAGTCATAGCTCTGATCCTGAACCATTGGGATCAAACCGGAGACATGAGACCAGTCAGGAGCCTTGTCTCTGTGAGGAGCTCGCAGAGACTGCCATGATCCAGGAAGCACGCAGGGAAGAATTGTGGAATGAATCAACTCTCAGTCAGCTAATGTCAGACAAGGCGGCGGGGGGGGGGGGGGGGGGGGGGGGGCGGGGGAGGGGATTAGGAGGGGGATGGCGGGGGGGGGGGGGAGTGCTTCCTGGAGGAGGTAGACCTGAGCAGCGGCCTGAAGGACAGGCAGGATCTGGAATGGGGAGAGAATAAGGAGAAAGCGCTGCGGGCACAGGAGAGAGCATGAATAAAGGGGCAGAGATGTTTTGTTCATGCCTGATTGGCAACACCCAGCAGGTCTTAGTACACAATAAACACTCAGCAAATATTTCTGAAGTTTGGGGTAGATGGACGGGCACATTGTGTCAAGAGATATGATAATCTTATTAAGAAGACTTCTGAGCACCTACCAAGTGCCAGGCCCGGGGCTGGGTGCTGTGGATGCGAAGCTGACTGGCCGCGTCTGACCCCAGGAGCTCCCAGTGAGCGGGGGAGCTGGATGCAGCAGCACCTGTCTACAGCAAGGTGAAAGGAACAACAGAGGCTCATCCAAGTGCATGGAAGCGTGGGTGGAGAGGGTCAGGTACTCTTCCTGGTGAAAGAGGAGGAAGAGGAAATTGCTCCACAGAGGCCCTTGAGAAAGTCTGAGGACACAGAGGAAAAAGTCTGGTTACTTTTCAGGGGGGGGAAGGCTTGAAGGATGGTATCCAGGTCAGAGCAGGGAGGTGGTGGTGCCATTGCTGACATATGGAGCACTGGATGAGAGCAGGAGTGCAGGGGACCATGCACAGTTGTGCCAGTTTGCATTTTGAGGGTCTGATGAGCAGCTGAACCATGACCTGGAGCTCAGGAGAGGGCCTGGGACTGAAGCTCAAGAAGGAGCGAGGTCCTTGAGGAGGAATGGAGGATGAGGGGAGAAGAGGCCAGAGTGGGCTCAGGTTCTACAGGGGCCGCCCTGGGTCCCCATGGGCTCACCTGACTGGGTTTAGCTTTCATAGAGCAACAGCAGTGTCACTACTTCCTCCTTATTCTCTAGGGAAGCCTGTTGTCCCCTCACTCTTACAGCTGGCTCAGAAGAGGGGAGCAGCTCCCCAGGATACACGTGCACCAGGCTCTGCCTTGCTGAATCTGTCCCCCTCCTCTTCCAGGCATCTTCTCTGCCTTGACTCTCCCCCTATTGCATGTGTTTCCTCTTGAGAAGTCTTGGGAGAAATAAAATCCTCTTTGGCCCTTAGTCAAAGAGGTTTAAGCCTCAAAGGACACAGCCAAGCTTTGAGCTGACTCACACCTGTCCTGGATCCTGGAGTTGCTATGGCAACAGGTGACAATGGCCTATATTCTCCTAATAATGGGGGCAGGGATTCACCCCCTGTTCCCATTGGTCTCTGCCACTTGGAAGTCAGCTTAAGGCCTGGAATGTGGCTTAGACAAATCCTGTTACCCTTGTGCTCTCCCTTGAGTAGAAGGAGAGGCCTGGGCATCTGACCTGGAACGGCCCCATCCTGCGCCCTGATCAGGGATGTGCCCATGGAAGATAGGCTCTCTTTGCCCCAGTCTCAGCAGAGGTCTGAGGGCCAAGAGGGAAACAATGATGAGATGTGACTGAGTAAAGCAGGAGAGGGTTGGAGCTAGACCTTAGGAAGAACTTCCCAGCATTGAGTGTTCTTAGATAGGAGACCAATTAATCTTGTATTTATGGAGGAGGAAAGAGCAGTGTTGGGGGATATGGGCCTCATCCCACAGGTTGGCCCTTCTCTGCACTCCACCACAACCAAGAGGTTTTTATGGAGCACCTACTGGGTGCCCACTGTGGTACCTTAAGCCAGGGTCCCAGGGATGGTTCAAGGCAGGTTTCATCTGTCTGTCCCCCCAGAGGCTGCAAAGCAGCTACCCTGAGGAATATCTGAGGACCCTCCTTTGCCTGAAGAAGCTGAGAAGCAGGTGAGGTTCTAGGCACACCCTCTGGGCCAGTGGGCAGGGCTGGCTAGGCAGGCTTGTTTGGGAGGCTGGCAATGGGCAGGCTTGTGGGGCAGAGATGAGGAATTGACAAAACTCTGGGTCTCGGGGCAGGGGCTTCCCCTGAGTCCCCTCCACTTCCTGGGTCTTTCTGCAGCTCCCACACATCCAAGCATGGCTTCCTGTCCCAGGCCTGGATCTGCTTCAGACACTACATCTACACTCCACAGCGAGGTATGGAGTGGGGAGCTGAGGTCCAGAGTAACAGGTGACCTCCCCCTTCCCATGCACAAAGCAGCTACAGTGGCAGGCCAGCTCCTGCCACCCTCAGAACTCTGTCATCAGGAAGAACAGCCCCAAGCCCCTGGCCTGACTTGGCCTTGGTGGTCCAGGGTCCTATAAGCCCTGGCCCTTTTCCTGGGCCTCCGGGGAGGTGTGGGAGCTCCTGGGCCTGGGTGGTGCTAGGCTCACCATGCCCTTCTTTTTGGGCACTGCAGGATTCCGACTCCCACTGACACTTGTGCTTTCAGCCACCCTGACAGGGACGGCCATTTACCAGGTATGTCCTGCCTCTGCAGTGCCATTTGCCTCCGGACTCCCAAGTCTGGATGGCTCAGGCCCAGCTCAGCTCTCCAAAAGCGTGGCCCACAATCCTGCCCAACTGCTTCTGATGTCTTGGGAACACTGGCCTACCCAGAGGGAGAAGGCGTTAGCTCTTGTTGGACTCACACAGAGTCAGAGCATGAGTTTTGGAGTCACATGAACAAGGGTTTACATCCTAGCTTCATTATTTACGTCCTGTGTGACTTGCATAAGTTAGTCAACCTCCTTAAACCCATTGGCTCAGCTAAAAGTGGAAGAAATTACCTTCATCTTTGGGAATTTGAGAAGATTTAGTGAAATAACATGTGTTTGATAAATCCCCACTGCCACCACCACCACCACCCCTTACAAACCAACCAATCAACCCAAATCTCAGGAGGTGGGTATGATTTTTCTCTATTTTACAGAGGGGAGAAATGGAGGCTCAGAGAGGTGAATTTGACTTGGCCAAGTTCCTACAGCTAATATCTCAGGGCAGCCAATGTCTGAATCCAAGCCTGTCCAGCTCCAATGCCTCTGCTCATTTATAGGACACTTTGCCTTCTCCAATGTAGAAAAGTTGGAAATTTTATATTCTGAAATTTAAGATAGATAACTGATATAGACTGACAGACAGGCGTAGATGTACAGTTGTGCCGCCCGAAAGCACACGTCTGGCCTATTAGCTAAGATTGGATCTGTTTGTAACATGCTGACCACAGGCATGAGGACACTGCTCTTGGGGGCAGATCAGAACACTGATGGGTGCCAGGAATGACGCAGCCAGTGTGCTTCCAAGAGTCTTCCCTGTGACTCAGAAAACACTTTTCCTGGAATGGGAGTGCCTGGTTCGGCACAGCCAGGCCCTGGTGCTCTCATTCTGGGGTTCTTCCAGGTGGCCCTGCTGCTGCTGGTGGGTGTGGTACCCACCATCCAGAAAGTGAGGGCGGGGATCACCACGGACGTCTCCTACCTGCTGGCCGGTTTTGGGATTGTGCTCTCAGAGGACAGGCAGGAGGTGGTGGAGCTGGTGAAGTACCACCTGTGGGCTCTGGAAGGTGAGGTCCCCGGGGGAGGAGGGTCCCTGAGGGCCTGGGGGGGGGGGCGGGGGGAGAATGTGAGCTGGGTGGGATAGTGGGATATCGGAGCTGCTCGCCCTTTGACACATTCCTTCCCTTCTTTGGGTCTCAATAATGTCATCTCCAAATTGGGGGGTTGGAGCTTGGGGCTTCCGGTCCCAAGACTCTGAGACCTGAAGGGGTCATCTCAGTAGCCCCTCGTCAGCTTGTGTGGTGTCTCCCAGCCTCACCCACAGTCGCTTTGCCCATCTCTGCAGGCTGGAGATGGGGAAGGCCATGGAGTGTGAGCTGAGGTGACAGCTTGGGGCCTTTGCTAAGGCTGGGGAGGAAGAGAGGAGGTGGAGCTGTGGGGATGGAAGGAGCACCAAAATTTTGACCTCATTCTCATGGTGGATGGGATTGGGCTCAGCGGATGCTTTTTCTCTCCCAATCCCTGTCCTCAGGTCATATCCTTCCTCCCTCCCTTGACAATGAGACCCAGGCTGGGGAACCATACCAGCCTTCCCTTCTGGGGTTAGAAGTTTCCTTCATCTCTTAGCTCTGTTACCCACCTCCCCCACCTTCCAGGCCCTCCCAGTAGCCCTGTGGAGGAGACTGAGAAGTGTCCCCACTTCACAATGGGAAAGGGCTCACCTCAGCTGGTATGTCAGGCAGGAAAGAACTCAGCCTTCTGATGCCCCTGCTGGGACTCTCTCCACCACTGTGAGACCAAAGCCTGGTGGTCAGGAGTCATGGGTCCTGCACTCTCTGCTGACTTTGGAGTCCTTGGCTGGTATGAGTACCCTGGCTTCTGAGGAGTAACATGTGATGTTCGGAGCTTAGGCTGCCACTGTTCCTGACCATCAGTATCCTCATCCACAGATCAGGCATGCTGAGAGCTGGGAGGGGCTGAGAGCGGGGAGGGGAGGGAATGGGAAAGGGCAGGGGTGTGTACGGTACTGCTTCCTTTCCTGACGCCAGCCTCACCACCTTCCTGAGCGATTCTCCTCCCATACCTGAGGCTGCCCTGGATTGCAGCTGAGGCCCACAAGCTGGACAGGTGACAAGTTCTGGTGGGCTGAAATGACATCTCCAGGGAGATTTTCCAACTTGGCTACAACTGGGGCCACAGGCAGGAGTAGACATGACTCACATCAGTCCACATCCAAGCACAGACCTCACAACAGCCCTGTTAGGTTAACATCATTGACGCCATAGCTCAGAATAGGGAATCAAGGATCAGAGGCAGGAAGTGACATGCCCAGGACAATGGATTCTGCTTCTAGTCAATATGCCTGGCGTTTATAATCAAATGCTGTGGTGTCCACACCCAAAGGTTCCCATTTTGAATCTTCTCAGATGCGGGGTCAAACGGCAATCTTTACTCTCCTAGTTTGAAGATGAGGAAAACCGAAGCCGAGGGGGCATTAAAGATATGTCCAAAGCAGTCAGCAAGCCAGAGCGGAATTGAGATTAGATCTGGCTTTGGGACCCTTTGGTGTGTTCTTAGCCTAAGGAGCTAATATGCCATCTGAGCGCTGAGGGCCTGTTTTAGGGCTGCCACCTGGTTAGTAAACCTGGCATTGGTCACAGAAAGTTCACTCTGAGCCAGGCGGACTAGATCAGAATTTCCGCACTGTCACTTACTAGCTGTGTGACCTTGGGCAAGGCACTTCTCTGGACTTCAAATTCCCTGTCTGCAAAACGGTTCTGCAGCAACAAAGGCAGCCTTGTCCTTGAGGCCCTAGATCTGGTGGGGAAGACATGGATCCACCGAACAGGTCCCAGAAGGGAACAGCTGCAGTGTCCCAGAGGAGGCCAAGTGCAGGAAGACCTTATGGGCATCAGGATTAGGAGGGACCCAAGTTTGGAACCAATTGAAAAGATGTAGAGCAGGAGGTAGATGGAGATCAAAGGCTGGGCCTGGGGCCCCGGGATGGCTCAGCAGGCAGGCTCCTTACCTCCTGGCAGAAATAGTCTGAATGCATCTTTGCTGGTGCAGAACTGGCTCCTGAAGGGCAGATGCATGCTCAGAGCTTTCTCCCAACTTCACTTCAGAAAAGTACCACCTCCTGCCCCTGGAGGAGTGAGCCCAGGACAGGCAGGGAGACTCCGGTTTCTGGAGCAGTTTCCCCAAGAATCGCCTGGTAACTTTAAAAACCCCAAGGCTCAAGCTCCAGGCTTGACTTCAGAAACCCTGGTGACTCTGATGTGAGCCTACAGTTTGTTTGAGAACCACTGTCGCAGGCACTCTATACATGTCAATTGGTTGATTGATTTCACTCAATTGCTTATTGAAATAAACCTTTAAGGCTCTATCTTCTGAAAGCCCCCATTACAGTGGTTCTCAATGCTGGCTGCATGTGAGAATCGCCAGGGTTGTTTTTACAAAAGCTAAGGCCTGGGTCCCACCCCCAGAACTTCTGATTGAATTGGCTGGGGGTGTAGCCTGGGCCATGGGGCTTTTACTATCTCCAGGTGATCCGAGCGTGCTGCCAGTGCCTTCTCCAGCACCTGTAGTTAATGTGGGACCAGTGCTTGCCTTTTTCACGTGCATTTGCACTCCCTGCCCCTCAACCACCGGCCCTGCTCTTGTGGAACAGGAAACCAGGAACACTTCCCTGGGCTGGCTGAGGAGAGCAGGGTGCAGGCAGCCTGGCTCTTTCTGGGTCTGCTTGGGAATGGTTACACTTCTGGCTCTACCACTTCCTACAGTGTGGCTGGTGGGGCAGACCTCTCAGAGTCTCAGCCTCTTTCTTGGTTCCATGTTTTCACGTCTTCTCCTGTAGGGCTGCTTTGAGGGTGCAGGGCAAGGCTGGGTGTGGATGTAAGGTGAAAGGGGTGCAGCCTCCATCCTCGCTCTGCTTCATTACCAGGCTTCTCACAACCAGGCATTCTCCCCCAGCTGCTGGTGAGACAGCAAACTCATGATCTGTGCTCATGGCCAGGGGGATGGGGTAGAGATGGGTAGCAGTGGTCACCTCCCCTCATTCTGATGGACTCAGGCCACACTGAAGTGCATGTGCATCCTCGTGCCTGGAACACAGGCCACTGATGCAGGCCTAGATGGGGTTTCATGCTCACATCATGCTGTGAGATGGGCAGCACAGCAGTGTGCCCGGCATTAGCAAGCTAGGCTGGGAGATGAAATGACACCTGGAGGCCACACGCTCAGGGAGCAGTGGAGCTGGAGGCAGATGCCAGGTTGAATGCATCTCTCACTGGAAGTCACACAGCAATGGACAAAGCAAGACCCGGGTGAGGATCAAGTCTACAACCTCAGAGAGGGCCTCTCCTCATCTTGGCCACCCTATGTCACCTGGCACCATAGGCCAGCCGGGCTGTCAGCTTCCACTGGGTCTGAGAACAGGGAATGTGGCAAGAGGCTTCTGCTCACAGTGGGCGGGTGGCACACCCTGGTAGCAGTTTGGAGGCTGCCAGGAGAGCCTCCAGGCATGGCCTCCCACTTTGCTTCTTCTTCACCCTCCAGTTTGCTACATCTCAGCCTTGGTCCTGTCCTGCTCACTCACCTTCCTCATGCTGACCCGCTCACTGGTGACACACAGGTCAGTGGCTGGCTCTGTCCCTCACTGTGGAAGTGGGGAGGAGGTCAGCGTCTATGGCAGGGGTGGGCAAACTTTTTGACTCGAGGGCCACAATGGGTTCTTAAACTGGACCGGAGGGCCGGAACAAAAGCATGGATGGAGTGTTTGTGTGAACTAATATAAATTCAAAGTAAACATCATTACATAAAAGGGTACGGTCTTTTTTTTTTTTTTTTTTTTTAGTTTTATTCATTTCAAACGAGCCCACGACTGGTCTATGGGCTTGTAGGACCCCTGACTCAGAAGGGCTGTGGGGAAAGCCCTGGGACTAGAGGGAGGGAGAGTCTCTGCAGGCCTAGGTTGCCACTGAGTCAGCTGCCCCGTGTTGGGCAGAGAAGCTGGGCGGTTCAGTCTGAGTGGGTAACCGTCTGTGAATGATTCTAGGTCCTGACTGAGAGGGGCTGAAGTGTGAGTTGCTCACACTGAGAGGGGCCACCGGGTGGGCTGGATTTGATAGGAGGCACCTGGGAATGGGAGCGGACGAAGGAGCTGAGGGAGGAAGGGTGCCACGGGCAGGAGAACTGCATGACAAGGGCACAGAGGCTGGGTGAGCCTGATGCTTGTGAGTGTGGGTGAGGGGGTGGTCTGACCGGCACTGGAGAGATTGTTACGGGACATTGAATGTCAGGCTGCCCGCCTTGCCCGCTCATGTAAATGATAAGGAGCACTGAGGAAATGTGAGCAGAGAGAGAGGAGGTTCTAGTTGGGAGGGAGGGTGGTCCATGTCAGAGAACTGGTTCCCACGACCTGCTCATTCATCGGGCCTCAGAGGTTGTCCCACAGGGATCTTTCCTCACAGGGGTAGCCCTGCTGAGGCTGGCATTCCAGGCCCTCAAGCTTCTGTATTGCATTATGTTCAGCACATTCCTGCTTGAGTGCCAATATGGCTGTCTCAGTAGGTCTGAGATCCATGTCACTGGAGGTATGCAAGCAGGGTTCCATGGCCATAGATGGGGAACCTTGCCCCCCACTCTGATGGCCAAGCTGTGAGTCACTTTCCATCTCTTCTGTTGTTTCTCACTTTTCTGACTTGGCTCACATTGAACCTTCGGCCTGAATTTGTTTCCCTAGATCCCCACCTCACCAGCTTACTCTTACTCTTATTTATCCTTTAAGACTCTCTAGTCAGACCTTGCCTCCTCTGGGAAGCCCTCCCTGACCTCCCATGGCTGGCTTAGTAGCCTCCACTGGGTTCCCACAGCCCTGAGCTTCCCTGCCTTTGGGTTGTAATTAGACTGAGAGTTCAGCCAGTGGCTAGCCTAGAGGAAGAATTTAGGGAGTATATGTGCTCCTGAGATCCCTGCCTTCTCACCCTCATCCCAGGGCCAATCTGCAAGCGCTACACCGAGGGGCTGCCCTGGACCTTGGCCCCCCGCCTCAGAGCCCTCACCCGTCTCGCCAGGCCATATTCTGTTGGATGAACTTCAGCGCTTACCAGACTGCTTTTTCCTGCCTTGGTGAGCCCCTCAGCCCACCCTGCTGGGCCTTGACTGGCCCCAGACCCTGACCCCAGTGAGTGAGGGGAGAGTGGTCAGCAGTTCTTGACTGTCTGCCTGTGCTGGGGCAAGTTCTGGGATAAGAGTGAAAAGAGGGACTCGCCTGGCCTTCCCTGCACTCAGGAAGCTCACTCAGGTGGGGCTAGGGGACACAGGAGCCCTTGGGGAAAGGATGCCCCTAACATGAGCATGGTCCCGGGGTGCCACCAGCTGTTTACACAGGGGGTAGACCCAGGGCTGGAAGGTGCTTGTGTGAGGGAGGGCTATGCCATGATGGGCTGTCTCAGGAGGCAATGAGATCCATGTCACTGGGGGTACGCAGGCAGGATTCCATGGCCATAGATGGGGATTGCTAAGGGGGTCTGTTCTTGAGGGAGTTGGACTAGATTAACTCCCAGGACGCTCCCAGCTCCTAACTTTCTGGTTCTCCCCAGGGCACTGTGGTGAATAAAGCCTCTGACGTTCAGGGAAGATGGGTCAGTGTTGTGAGAGCCAGGGCAGCTTTCTCTCCCTGCTGGTTCCTTCAGTTCTCACCCTGCACTCCAGAAGGAGGGCAGAAGGATGACCAAGGAGTAGATTTGATCATCTCAGTGGACTTTGTACCTCCCAAGCCCTCTTGTACACATGTCCCCACATGAACCATTAGCAGTTGTTTCATTAGACAACTGTGGGGCGCCTACTGTGTTCCGGACTCTGGCCAGTAAGAGCGCAAGCATTACTCTAAAATGTAGTACGCTTCCCAAGGACTCAGCGGCAACGGAGGGAAAATAACATTGACAAAGCACCTACTGGTTTTCAAAGGGTTGCACAGGCATAATCTCATTGGGTCCTCACAACAGCCCTGTGTGGTAGGGGCCACTCTCCCCATTTTACAGAGGGAGAAACCAAAGCTCAGAAATGTAAACTAACTTGCTCAAGGTGGCACAGAGAGGCTTCAGAGCAGGGATCTGAAATCAGGTCTGCCCAATTCCAAGGTCTATGGGCTCCTGGGAGTGCCAGGGGTGGTCTGGATCCTGCAGAGGCTGATGTCTGTCCCCTCCTCATCCTGGCAGGGCTCCTGACACAGCAGATCATCTTCTTCCTGGGGACCATGGCCCTGGCCTTCCTGGTGTTTATGCCCGTGCTCCATGGCAGTAACCTTCTGCTCCTCCAATCACTGGGGTCCTTGTGGTAAGAGAGGCAAAGGGCTGAGGGCTCTAGGACCCCTTCCCAGAGGGCTACTAACAGTGACACCCTCCCACTCTGCCTGCAGGCCTTTCTGGCTGACTTTGGCCCTGGCTGTAACTCTGCAGAACATGGCAGCCCACTGGGTCTTTCTGAAGACTCACCATGGATGGCCAGAGCTGACCAACCGGTAAGGCAGCTCCTGGGTTTGTGGCTCTTTCAGGTCCTCAGCCTCTTCTTTGTGTCTTTAGCTGTGTCCTTCCTCCTCCACTGCCATCTCTCCCTTCTCTGTCAGGGAGCCCAGTGGGTAGTAAACAGAGATTGCCTTACCCACAGAGAATGGGGCAGTGGCCCAGCCTACTCCACATACATCTGTCACAGGGCCAGCATCACCCCATAGCCTTTCCTGCTTCGAGATCAACATTGCTCTCCCCTGTATCCTCCATGCCCTCCACACCATGTGCCTCCCTCTTTGCAGGAAGGAGATTAACAGAAACATTAATTCCCTGTTAGATGGTAAGGCTGTGGGCGGAACTTGGCCCCAAGGGAGACTCGGAGTCAGTGGACAAGGGAACCAGAGAAGGGAGGTGGGAGACACTGGGGTCATGGAAAGATCCAGGTGGAACTGAACTTAAACCCTAACTCTGACACTGACTAGCTAGGCAGCTTTAGCTAAGTCACCCAATTTCTCTGGGCCTCAGTTTCCCTTCTATAGGAGGGAGTACATGGCCTGTCTCCCAGAGTGGTGAGGAGGGCCAGCTGGGTTGAGTTGTTCCAGCACAGGATGGGGTGCCTACAAAGTATACTCAATAAACAGCAGGTACTCAATAAGTACACATCAGCTGTGGTCATCAGCTGAGGAAGGGGCTGGGGTGTGGGGGCCTGACTTAGCCTTGCTTCTCCCTCACCCTAGCTGCGCACTCTATGCAGCCACCTTCCTTCTCTTCCCCATCAACGTGCTGGTGGGCGTCATGGTGGCCATCTGGCGAGTGGTCCTCTCTGCCCTCTACAATGCTGTCCACCTTGGTCAGATGGACCTCAGCCTGCTGCCACCTAGAGCTGCCACTCTTGACCCTGGTAAGGTCACAGGGCAGGGCCAGGGTGGGGGTTTGCTCAGGCTGCCCAAGCTGTAAGGGAGGGTCTGCCCTGATGCCCTGACCTGGTTTATGTTCAAATCTGTTCTCTGAGGATGTCTGGGACTGCCACATTGGTGTGTGCAGTGGGCCCACGTGCAGTGCATGTGCCATGTGCTCAGGTGTGTCTATGTGCTTTCATGCAGAGTGTGCAGGGTGTGTGTGTGTGTGTGTGTGTGTGTGCACGTAGGTGTGTGTAGGTGTGTGTAGGTGTGTGTGTTAGGGACTGTCTGGGCCCTTCTGTCTGAGCGCCACCATCCCCCGTCCACCCCAGGCTATCGCACATACTGCAACTTCTTGAAGATTGAAGTCAACCAGTCGCATCCAGCCATGATAGCCTTCTGTACCCTGCTCCTGCGAACACAGAAGCCCCAGCCCCATCCGGCCCCCCAGGATGGCCTCAGACTCGGAATGGAAGAAGAAGGTGCTCCTTCCCTTTGGGGTTGGGAGAGTTGAGCCCACCCACAGCTTCTCCCAGGAAGGCGGGATACACCCCTCCCCAACATGCACCACTGAGCAGGAAAATGCTCACTTTCTGTTCCTGAGCTGCCTGTGGGAGAGAGGAAGTGAGAATTTTCCTGGTCCATTTTGGTAATTTTTCCACCATGTACATGCATGTGTGCCCATGCACATCCTTTCTCCCTCTGCATGCTCGCACATCCTCTCACAGAGAAGGAGATGGCCATCTTGCCAAGGAGCTCCGTCTTCCCCCACCATGGGCCACCCTCCACCTCTCCCTCTCCGGCAGTCTGTCCTCCCCGCTCCTCCCATACTGTCTGGGAAGTGTGTAGTAGGGAGGGGGACACTAAGCTGGAACTCCAGTCTTAGCAGCCTCCTCCACTCACCCAGGGGATTTTCAGACTGTTCAGGACTGGGTGCAGGGGGCTTGGCTGGGTTTGCTGTGTGACTCACAGAATGTCTCCCCTTCTCAGGGATGCAGCTGCTGCAGATCAATGACCCTGTGGCCAAGGGAACAGGGCCCAGAGCCCGCCAAGGCAGGGCTCGCTGGGGTCTGACCTACACGCTGCTGCACAACCCAGCCCTACAGACCTTCCGGAAGAGGGCCCTGTCAGGTGCCCGGGCCAATGGCACCCAGCCCTGAGGGGAAGAACGCCAAGGCATGTGTCCCCATCTGTACGCTTGCTTCCCCTCTTCCCAGCCCATCCCTTCCCTGGTTCTCCCAGCATTGCCCCAGCCATGGTAGGCTCTCTGCTTAGCACTAGCTCTGCCAGCAGGTCCCAGGATCAGGATCCCAGTGACCAGCCCCCGAGGCTGGAGGTCACTGTGGTTGAGTGGAGGTTGTCTACATTGTGAGCCTTGAGAGAGGGCTCTATTCTGCTCCCTTGGCCTTGGGAAGCTAAGTGCTCTGAAGAAAGCGATCAATGGTTTAGGCCCTTGGTCCAGGAGCCAATGCAGCCAGAAAAGCTACATCCAGGTCCCTCCCCTCGCTGGCCCTGCTGCAGCCTCCAGGGCCTCACTGAAGCCTTCTGCTGACCTGGATTGGTGATTCTAGCTGGGACAGCCTCGCTCCAGCAGCCCAGGAGAAGGCGAGTGGGATCCTACTGGCAACAAAGTCAGAGCTCGCACAAGGCCCCACACCAAGCTGCCCACACTTGAGAGCTGATATTTTTGTAGTTGGTATGCCTTTAGATATTATAAAAGAGGTCAGTGTGCTCCCTGCAATAAACTTGTCCTTGAGAAATAGTCCTCCGTAGGGGTGGGTCACGTGGGGAAAATGCCCACACGGTTTTATGGGGCTTGGGTGGGGATGGGTATTCTGGTCACATGCTGGGCTGGGCCCCCTGGGTTGGGGCAGAAAAGACCCTCCCACTAGCCGCATCCCTTTGGGTGGTGGAGAGATTAGGAACCCTGTGATGCCGCCCTTGAGCCATGGGGGCATTGGCTTTAGAAAGTAGGACTTATTCAGGGTCCTCAAGAATGAGCAGGACTTGGGGCACAGAAGAGATTTAAGGAAGATGGGGACAATGTGAATTAAGGTGTGGAGGTGGGGGTGTGCAGTGAGGGAGCTGCCCTGATGGTGGAAGATCAAGGATGCAGAGGGGAAGGGCAGTGGGGGGTCGGGAAGTGGCCCTTTCCCTGCTGGAGACTGGTGGAGGTCGGAAGCTGTGTAGGTGAGGGTGTGGGTCCATTGTGGGCTGGGGCTACAGAGGGTGAGGGAAATGTGGCCACTCCAGAGATCAGTATCAGTGGGGCCTAAAAAAATATCTGCACAATTAGTGGAGGCCAACTCCTCCTCCACGTTCCTACACCCCAATACAGCCCCAAACACACATGAAACCAGGGGCAGGACCAGGGAGCTGGGACCCACCTTCAAGGCTGCCTGTGAGGAGGGCAAAGAAGGCAGGCTCTGACCCCACTGCAGCCGTGAAAAATGTCTTCCTGGCCCTGTGTCCATGACTGACAGGATCACAGGGAGGAGAGGGCAGACAGGGTCTCAGCCCTTAACAAGGAACCAGTCACAACAGAGTGTGATCAGGCTGGGACACTGGACGCCCAGCGCTGTGGGAGCCAGAGGAGGGGGCATATTGTGCACTGGGAAGCAGGGGCAGGGCATCCAGGAAGGCTTTCTGGAGGATGTGGTACCTAAGCCATCTCAAAGGCTGACAGCCAAGTAAGGAAGAGGGGAATGGTGTCCAGACAAAGGGAACAGCATGAATAAAGGTGCAGAGGAAGACTCATCACAGAACATTTAGAGAACAAGTCATTAGTTCTAAGGGAGGCCAGGAGAGAGGGGGGACCTGGGAGAGCCAGTCAGAGTGGCCATGAATACGTGGCTGGGGAACTCAGAGCTTCATCCCAAGGCAGTGGGCGCCGTGGGTGACTTTAAAGCAGGAGAGCAGCCAGTTCATTTGGAGCACAGCTGTTCCCCAGTCACCCCTGACTCAGGTCTTGGGCCCACATCCTAGTCCAAAAAGCCAGGCCTGCTCAACTGTGAATGGAGCCAGAGACATCAGAGGTCCAAGTCAGGTTAGGGTTATCAAGCCTTAGCGAACCAGAGTCAACTGGACTCTTAAGCACTACCATGTCCTACCTCATTTTTTTTAAAAATATATTTTTATTGATTGAGATATTACATATGTGTCCTTGTCCCCACGTTACCCTCTACCCCCCCCCCCCCCCCCCCGCTCATGCCCTCAACCCCCCCATTGTCCGTGTCCATTGGTTAGGCCTATATGCCTGCATGTAAGTCCTTTGGTTGATCTTTCCCCCTTACCCCCACCCTCCCCTACCCTCCCTCCAAAGCCCGACAGTCCAATCAATACCTCTCCGTCTCTGGATCAGTCCTTGTTCATCAGTTTATGTTGTTCATTACATTCCACAAATGAGTGAGATCATGTGGTATTTATCCGCTCTCCAGTTCCATCCATGCTGTGGCAAATGGTAAGAGTTCCTTTTTCTTCTTCCTCTTCTTAAAGAATACCTTTCAGCATTTCATATAATGCTGGTTTGGTGGTGATGAACTCCTTTAGCTTTTTCTTATCCGTGAAGCTCTTTATCTGACCTTCTATTCTGAATGATAGCTTTGCTGGATAAAGTAATCTTGGTTGCAGGTTCTTGCTATTCATCACTCTGAATATTTCTTGCCACTCTCTTCTGGCCTGCATGGTTTCTGTTGAGAAATCAGCTGACAGTCGGATGGGTACTCCCTTGTAGGTAACTGACTGTCTTTCTCTTGCTGCTTTTAAGATTCTCTCTTTGTCTTTTGCTCTTGGCATTTTAATTATGATGTGTCTTGGTGTGGTCCTCTTTGGATTCCTTTTATTTGGGGTTCTCTGTGCTTCCTGGACTTGTAAGTCTATTTCTTTCACCAGGTAGGGGAAGTTTTCTGTCATTATTTCTTCAAATAGGTTTTCAATATCTTGCCCTCTCTCTTCTTCTGGTCCCCCTATAATTCTGATGTTGGTATGCTTGAAGTTGTCTCAGAGGCTCCTTACACTATCTTCATATTTTTGGAATCTCTTTTCTTTCTTCTTTTTCAGTTGGGTATTTTTTGTTTCTTTGTATTTCAAATCTTTGACTTGATTCTTGGGATCCTCTTGTCTGCTGTTGGATCTCTGTAGATTATTCTTTATTTCAGTCAGTGTATGCTTAATTTCTAGTTGGTCCTTTTTCATATCCTCCAGGGTCTCACTATACTTATTGAGGGACTCACTAAATTTATCAGCGGTTTCCATAAAATTCTTGAAAAACCTTATAAACGTGGCCTTGAACTCTACATCCAGTCATTTGCTTTCCTCCATTTCTGCCATTTGTGACCTGTTTCTTTGTCTCAGCATTTTGGCTGCTTCCCTGTGTTGATAGAGTGGCTTTGTGTGCTAGGTGTCCTGTAGGGCCCAGTGGCTCAGCCTCCCCAGTTACCTGAGGTGGACACTCTTGGTGCACCCCCTTGTGGGCTTTGTGCAGAGTCTTGTTGTAGCTATGCCTTGCTTGTTGTAGGATCACTGGGAGGAATTGACCTCCAGGCCAATTGGCAGTGAGAATCAGCTGTGTCTGCAGTGGGAGAACTTCTGTGCTGGAGACACTCTTCTGGGGCAAGACTTGCTTCAGTGGGGCTTTGGTGCTCACTGAGACTGCACCCTGAATGTGTCCCTTATGGATCCGAGGAGTTGTGATCTGGATGGTCCCCCTCTGACCACTGGGTACACTGGCTCTTGGATCTAAGGAGGTGCTAATTTAGCCTCTGCCTGAGGTTACACAGCAGGAACTACGAAGAGAACTGCAGATTCCCCTTCCCTTTTTTGGAGTTTGGAAGTGCCCTGATGATGCTCAGCTGTGTAGCAATGCAAGCCGCTGTGGGGCCTTGGGCCTTCTCTTGGAAGCTCTGGGTCTATCTGGCCCGACTGCGGTTAGGTAATTACAGGTTGCAAAGGGCCGGGGCATTCATATGCAAAAGCCTCTGCCGCAGCCTGGGCGGGGCGGGGTCTCAAGGAATCAAAGGGCGGAGCAAGCAGCTATGGTGGAGCCTCAGCCCCGCCCTAAGGAGTCGAGAGTCCCAGTGTCCCGGCAATGGCTGCAAGCACCTCTGAGGGAAAGCCGCTCTCAAGCTCGCCCGCTGCCAGACAGTCCAGTTTCTCCCCGTATGAGGCCTGGGTCCCCAGAGACTTCCCGGAACCGGAGTTCAGAGCCGTCGGGAGCTTGTGTCTCCCTCCGGATTCAAAAAGACAGCCGCGTCCTCAGGTGCCAGACCCTTTCCGTGCACGAGAGCCCCCGTACCTCTGCACTCCACCTCCGCAGCTCCTCTGGCTCTCAGTGTGCTTTTCTTTCCTTCTAGTTGTAGAATTTACACTCAGCCAGCCCTCCTGTAGTTCTGGATGATGTCCACCTTGTGTTTTTGATGCATTTATCAATTGTTGTGGGAAGCAGCAATTTCCCGGTGTTTATCTATGCCGCCATCTTAGTTTCTACTCTACCTCATCTTTTTTTAAAAATTGTACTCATTCATTTCTTTTATTCAGAAATATGCCTTTTAAATTTTCACCTGAGGATATGTTTTTATTGATTTTTTTTTTTTAGAGAGAGAGGATGGGGGAGAGAAAGAGAGAGAGGGAGAGAGGAACACTGATTGGTTGCCTTTCCCTGTATAGGACAATACTCCAACCAACTGAGACAGGGCCTGTCTTTTTTTTTCCCTAAGGAAACTAAAGTCCAGAGATGGGTAGTGACTTATTTAAGGTGGCACAGCACAGGGGCTCAGCTTTTTCTTGCTGTTTTTTCCACCAGATACACAGTCCTTGACATGTGCTGCTGGTGTCATCTGTTCAGTGGGAGCTGCAAGTGAAGAGGGGGTGGAGAAGTGCCCAATGCAGACCAGGAGGAGGGGAGAGGGAGGCTGGCCAGCCTCCAAGGCTCATAGCTGCTACCCCAGGCTCCTTGGTCTCCCTGCCTCTACTTTGCTGCGCTCAGCAGCCCTGAGAGCTCTGGGCAAAGGTGGCAGAGTCTCTCCCATGGGGTCGTCCTATATGTAGCACCCTTCAATTTGGAAAGGGATGGGGATGGAAGCAGAGGGGAGATACATCTGACCCAGCACAGAGACAGGGTTCTTATCGTCCCCAGGTCCTGACCCCATCTACCTGCTCCCCATTCTAAGAGATCTGCAGGCTGTTCCAAGCCCTCATCCTACCTGCTCCCTCCCCCAAGACAGTTACTGGTCCATCTGTTCTGTGGGGGAAAGACTCCTACGAAAGGACTTTCCTCCAGAAATGCCGTTTCCTCTTCCTAAAAAGGTGGGAGGAAGGACATCCATTTCCTTTGGCTTCTCCCTCAAATCTGTTCTCCTCAGTCTCCTGGGTCCTTTTTCTCCCCTCCGCCCTCTCTCCTCTATGTCCTATGTCCCCCATCCCCTCCCTTCTCTCACTCCTCCATCTTGCATAGCCTGTCCCCCTTCCATCTACACTCCCTGACATCTCTTCCATGGACTGGACCAGGAAGAGGACCACAATCCAGGCTCTTTCCCCGCCTCTACAATGCCTCCTCACACCCTTACTGCATACAGCACCACTCAGGGTCCCAGGGAAGCCTCAGTAGCTAGTGTTCCCATTTGTCTCATGGGCTAATTTGGGGGGAGGGACATCTGCAACTCAGCTCAGCTGGGGACCCAGCCTCTCACCCACCACTGGGCCACCCATGCTACCGCCTGCCGCATAGTCAGTGTGTGTCTCACAGACCCGCCCCATGTGGACAGGCCGGCTGGCCATCCTGGCTCTCCAGCTCCTGATCCTACCCCTGACAGGGGCTTCTAGATCAGATGAAACTCCAGGCAGACACAGGGAGCATCAGAAATGCTATTTATTCCTCCGCTGTTCCCAGGCTGAGGCCGCCTCAGAGGGCTAGGCTACAGATGCACACTTGGAGAGAGAGGCAGAGCAGATGTCCAGGATGGCAGGGCAGAGGCTAAAGGAGGAAGGGTGAGAAGAGGAAGGCCCCCAGATCCTCCAGTCCTGTCTGAGACGGGGGCAGAGAATTTGGAGCCCCCAAGTCATTAGGGGACGCCCCAGGGCAGCAGGAGCTCAAGCAGGTCACTGAGAGTTTCAAAGCCACACCAGCCTCTGCCCCTATATCCCATTTCTTTTTCCTGTGCCCTGTCTACTTCAGGCGATTTCCCTGCCAAGTCCTAAGCCCCCAGCCTTCACCAGCTGGTCAGTCCCAGTCCCTGGATTCCATCAGCGAGGCCTTGCCCAGTTGTAGGGTGGTACCCTGTTAGCAGGCTGCCTACACGGGGGCATGGGCCATGTGGTTAGCAGCAAGGAATACCGAAGACCCATGAGTTATGGGATCCAATTCTGACCTAGTCACCAGCATTGAGCGAGTCTAGAAGTGGATGTGGCGAGTGTCCCGGAAGAGAATAGAAGGGGAGGTAGGAAGATGTGATATCCCTCATGCAGGTCTAGGGAGCTGCCAGCCCCAGACCCCTGCCTGGACATCCATGGAGTCAGGGGGAGGAGTCAAGAGGGCTGCTGCAGCTCAGCTGGGTGGGGGCGGAGCTAGAAGGAAGTGAGGAGGAGGAGGAGGAGGAGGAGGCTCTGGCCCAGCAGAAGCAGACCTGGAGGCTGCTGCCCAGAGACCCCGCCCCCTGCTTCGGCAGCCTCCCGGCCTCCAGTGCGGCTGAGGTAAATGATGACCACGTTGTCCTCAGGACCTGATGGCTGCACCTCGTTGTCCACCGTATAGCAGCCCTTACCCTCCGCAGCTTTGCCATGGAACCTGCGCCGCAGCACATCCTCGCCCGGAGTAGCTAGTGCCACGTTCACCGAGCTCTCTGCACTGCCCAGCTCATTGGTGGCCAGGCAGCTGTAGGTGCCTTCCTCCGGCTTGCCAAAGTTAGGGATGAACAGGCTGCCATTGGCAAAGGCCTGGAAGCGTGGCTGGCTGCTGGCTGCCAGGGCATGCCCATCAGCACCCACGTTGGGGCTGGTGATCTCCGCCGTGCCACCAGGCGTCTGGATGTGCCAGTGAAGCTGCGGGGCCGGCTGCCCCTCCACAGCACAATAGAGTGCCAGCATGAAGCCAGGTCGCAGCTCGGCACCATCCTGGCTGGGCTGGTAGGTGAGTTGCACCAAGGGTGCTGAACAAGGCAGTGGCAGCAGGCGCGTCAGCGGTGTGCCCTTCAGCACATCGGGTGAAGTGCAGGTGATGTTGTCCTGCTCTGGGATGGACACGGCTGTGGTCAGGGCCCATGTCTTGAACCACATGATGCCGCAGGTACACTGGAAAGGGTTGTTATTGATCTGCAGGTGGGACAGCACAGTGAGCGGTGCAAAGGTGCCCTCAGCCAGTGTGTGCAAGCGGTTGTGATTGAGCTGCAGTGAGCTCAGGGCATGAAGACTGCGGAAGGCATCTCGGGGGATGAAGGTCAGCTCATTGCTGTTCATCTTGAGTAACTGGAGGGCGCTGAGGTTGTGCAGGTTGCTCCAGGCAAAGTCAGAGATGAGGTTGTGGCTGAGGTCCAGGCTCTTGAGATGGCCCAGTGAGGTCAGAGCGCCAGCAGCCACTGTGCGAATCTCGTTGTGTGCCAGCCACAGAGACCGCAGCAGGGGCACCTCCCTGAAGGCACCCTCTGGCAAGCTGGGCAGCCGGTTGACTGACAGGCTCAATGTGGTCACGTTGGCTGGGAAGCCAGGTGGCACAGCCTCCAGGTCGCGGTAGGCACAGTCGGCGATCCGGAAGCCGTACTTCTCCCCACAGTCGCAGGGCTCAGGACAGGCCTGCCCCAGGCCCAGGAGGACCGCCCAGCACAGAAGACACAGCTCCTGCATCCTACCTCCTGCCGGGGAGAACATGACACTGAGGCGACTCCAAGGACCCATGGAAGGCAGTCGTGCCAGCGCAGAGCTCAACCCAGAGCTCTTCCCCATCAGAAGGGCCTGCCCCACATAAGCCAGCTAAGACCCAACACCACTTAGCCCAGCACCCTTATTTTACAGAACGGCCAACCGAGGCCCAAGGAGGGTCCAGGACTTGCTTTAGGTCATGCAGCCAGGAGAGGTGACAACAGGATAGAAGAGAACCCTAGCTCCTCCTCTGAGTGGAGAGCTCTCCCTGCTTTGGCCAGTTCCTAGCTGACTTTCTGGATTGAAATGAGTTTTCCAGTCCACCCCTCCCCCAGCACTCTGCAGACCCTCCCTCCTGCCGTCAGTTCGGCATCCTGGCCGCAGCCCCTTCCACCGGAGCCCCCCAAGAGGTATGCTTTGCCCTAGCCCAGACAAGGCCCCTGTGCAGTGCACACACCCCCGTCCGCCCCAGCCCCCTCTTGCTCCTACTGGCCCTGACCACAGCGGACACCAGGCCCTTTCTGCAGAATCACCCCCAGGGCCTGTCTGTTAAGTCTATGCCAGGCAGCTGCCTAACTAAACCCTGCCGGGACCTCTCAGCTGGCTTGGGCGAGGCCAGAGGCTCCGCCCAAATGCTGCTGGGATTTCCGGGGCTGTGGTTGTAGGAGGGGTAGATGTCCCTGGACAGGTCCAAAGCACCCTAAACCACAGGGAAATGACCAGGGAACCCCTGGGCCCAGCAGCCCCCCTTCTCCTGCTGGCCCTTGGAGCCCTCCTCCCACTGGCTTACCTTCAAATACTCTTTCTTGATCAAGGAGTGTCTCTCAGGATGGAACCAGAAAGCAACAAAGGCCAGAGTTAGCCAGGACAGTCTTCAGGGCCAAGGGCGCACAAGGGAAGAGGGGGCTGCTGGAGGAAGGGGCAGCCTGGTCCCTGCACCCAGAGTCCGGGGCCAGCTGCTGAGAGGAGGCTGCAGGAAGGGAGCCCAGGCAGCCTGCACACTCCCTTCCTCCAGCAAAACAACTGCTTCTCTGCAGCAGCAAGGACCTCTGTTTCATAAGTGACACCAGAAACTTGACGGGGAAGATGCCAAATTTTTTTGGCTTTTTTTTTTTTTCTTTCTCTCTCACTTTTAGCAGCTTCAACTTCCTTAAAGGCACACACTAGCTGGACAGGACCCAAGAAAAGATGGGACAGAAGGGTTTTTATGGTGGGAAGGGTAAGAAACTGAATCTCAAGGAAAGTAAGAGACTTCTAATCTCACTTTAAACAAGAAAAAATGGGAGGCCGTTTTCTAAGCTGGGCCCGTATGAGTGGTTATGTGTGTATTTATATGTGCATGTACATGTGGGTGTGACAGCTCAGTGTGGGAATGAGTTTGTATGTGTGTTTGTGTGGGTGTGGGTGTGAGACTGTGTGTGAATTTGTGTGTGTTTGGGAATGTTTGAGTGTATTTGTGTTTGAGTAGGTGTGAGACTGTCTTCGTGTGTTTTGGACTGTGTGTGTGCATGTATTTGGGCATGCGTGCGTGTGTGCGCGTGTGTGTGTTGAGAATGAGTAGGAATCTCTGCATCCGTGTGCCTGTTTGGGTGAAGGGTGTGTCTCAATGAAAAGCTGAAAGCCCCAAATGTATGAAACACTCACCGGGCTTCGAGGCTTCAGTGAGAACCAAAATAAACCTGTTTTTGTAAGAAAACACATCCTTTTCCCCTGTGTCAGGCCTGCCTGCTGGGTCTGCAGTTGGGCTGCCCTAAACACAGGCTGCTGTCCAGGGAGGTCCCCAGTCTCAGCCCCAGCTCCCCATCGCACAGGGTGGGTAGGGCCAGGGAGGCAGACAGGGAAGTGACTTTATGTGTTTACCTATGTGTAAACACCCTTCTAAGCTTCTGTCTCCTTTGCTGGGACTATGAGATGACACCCAGGTTCACAGAGGTGGTTCCATCGCCCAGGACTGCCCACCTGGCAGGCAGAGGTGAGGCTGAGGAACTTCACACTTTCTGGAATATTCTCTGTAGCCTCCTTGGTGCTTGGAATCCCTGAGCTCCACTGCCCAACACTACCTGTAAGAAAGGGGCATATGCCTTCAGGGTGAGGGTATCTGACCCTTTTTCTCCAAACAGGATGCCCAAGGGAAGAGGGAATGAGGATAAGAAAGAGGCCCCAAACCAGAGAGCTGGAAGAAAGTTAGAAACATGAGGGAGCCCCTGAAAACTTTCTAGATGGGATATTTTTGCTTTCCACAGCACAAGTCTACTCATGTCCCTCATCCTCCTCCCCGTTTCCTTTCCTTCTGTCTGTATACCTGGCTGAATTCTCTTTATGCCTCAACTTACCCTCTTGGCAGGGCCAAGGACAAACAGGTATCATCTTTGGCTGAAAGCATCCCCAGAGAGCCCCATCCCAGCTCATCACATTCTCATTCCCTTGCCACAAAGCCAGGCTACAGAAGTTCTGGGAAGCAGTGTGCTGCCTGAAAAACACCCTGGTCTGATGCTGAAGATATTCTTATAGTCTAATGGAGCTCCCTCCCACTGCAGGTGAAGCCCTGTCTGGCATCATCACTATTGTGCTAGAGAATTTTGGGAAAGTCCTGAATTTGGTGGGTCAACCAGAAGCTGGAAACACACATCCAGAGTTCAGCAAATTAGCGACTTCTGTGCCAGTCAGGGAGGGCTTCCTGGCAGGGGGGCTTCGCTGTGCTTCTGCACAGCCCATACACCATCTCACTCATGCAAGGGCCATGCCCCCTCCCAGGTGCTGAGGAGCTCACAGTCTCACTGCACCCCCTCCTCTAAAGCACACCAGGGCTTCAGAATGCAAGGTCCTCCCCAGACCTCAGCCCCTTCTGCTGCAGCTGGTTCCTTCTAGCATTTCAGGCTTCCATTACACATCACCTCCTCAGAGCATCCCTTCTGATACCACCAAGGCTAAAGTAGGTCCCCTCTTAATTACCTCCCTGTTTTTTTCTTCAGAGCCCTTACTATCATCTTTTTTTTTACAGCTTTTGTTTTCCCTGGACTTACTACTTGTCTTTTTCTAGAAGGGTGTGTGTGGTGAGGTGGTGGTGGGGGCTTAGCTTAATTTATTTTTTAAAATACCTATCACTAATTCAGTCTAGGCAGGGGCCTCCTTGGGTGAATCTCCTCTGGTCATAGGTAAACACATAAAGTCCTCTGTCAAGGGAAGAACTTCTCTCCTATTGCCTTCTGGAAGAACTCTCTCGCTGTGCCTCTGGCCCGCTCAGCTCGGATTCTTTAGAGGCCTGTGTCCCGAAGCTCGTAGGGATGGCCTCCTCCATTACTCAGGCTCCCTGTCACCTCTTGGATTAGATTTCTTGCTTCCTGGATCCCACCTCATCCCTCCTTAGTTTATTCATCTGTTCAACAGTCAAACAAAGGTGTACTGGCCACCATAATGAAAGGTATCTTCTTCAGACCAAAAGACGAAGTTGGCAACTCCATCCTTTATAATAAAAGCCCCATCGGGGCGAGCTGGCCAGACCCCAACTGTGCACGAATTCATGCACCAGGCCTTTAGTGTTATAATAATGAAATACCACCATACAGCTATCAGAGTGACTGAAAAAGAAATCTTTTTAAAACTGAAATGATCAAGGATCCAGAGGAACTCATACATTGCTGGGGGAATGCAACATGGTATAGCTGCACTGGAAAACAAGTAGGGAGTTTCACAAAGTGAAACATGCATTTATCATGCAACCTATCAATTTCATTCTTGGGTAGTCACTGAAGAAAATAAAACATGTGTTCATACAAAAACCTATATCTACACATTTATAATATCACTAGAGGTCTGGTGCATGAATTTGTGCATGGGTGGAGTCCTTCGGGGTGCCTGTGGAGATCGGGCCCCAGCTTGCAGCCCCAGCTCGTGCCTCCAGCCTTGCAGCCCCGGAGCCCTGCCTGGCACCCCGCCTTGGCCTGGTGCCGCCCCCTCATTTGCTCCACTATCCTGCCCTCAGGGTGATCAATCGGGGCTGGGCCCTCTGCCCAGCTCCCTCAGTGCCTGGGGGCCAGGCAGCAGCCCCTCCCCTTGCCACTGCCAGTGGTTGCTATCTGTGGGACAATTGGCGGGGTGATTAGGCCTCTGCTTGCACCACCTAGGCCTGGTGCCACCTGTTCACCTGCTCCACTGTCCTGCTCTCATTGGGGCCATTGGGGCTGGCAGAGCCTTCACTGCTGCCTGCTACCAGCACTGTGTTGCTGACATCCACCATGTTCTGTGCCACCTCCTGGTGGTCAGAGCATGTCATAGCGAGCAGTCGAACTCGCAGTCTCCGGTCAAATGACAGCCGGCAAGGACAATTTGCATATTAGGCTTTTATTATATAGGACTAGAGGCCCGGTGCACAAAAATTTGTGCACTCGGGGAAGGGGGGTCCCTCAGCTCGGCCTGTGCCCTCTCGCAGTCTGGGACCCCTCGGGAGATAACGCCCTGCTGGCTTAGGCCTGCTCCCAGGTGGCAGAGGGCAGGCCCAATCCCTAGGTGCAGCCCATGGTCGGGCTCAGAGCAGGGCCAACTGGGGAGTTGGGGCGCTGCCCCCTGTCATGCACAGAGCAGGGCGGATCGGGAGGTTGCGATGCCACCCTCAGTCACACTCAGGGTAGGGCCGAATGGGGGGTTGGGGCACCACCCCCTGTCACACTCAAGGCAGGGTCGATGGGGAGGTTGCGGCACCACCCCTGTCATGCACAGAGCAGGGCCACTCAGGGGGTTGGGGCGCTGCTCCCTGTCACACACAGAGCAGGACCCATCAGAGGGTTGGGGAGCTCCCCCGTGTCACGCACAGAGCAGGGCGGATCAGGGGGTTGGGGCGCCACCACTGTCACACTCAGGGCAGGGCCGATGGGGAAGTTATGGCTCTACCCCATCACACACAGAGCAGGGCCCATGGAGGGGGGGTTGGGACACTGCCCTCTATCACCCACAGAGCAGGGCTGATCAGGGGGTTGGGGCGCTGCACCCTGTCACACACAGAGCCACAGGGCGATCAGGGGGTTGGGGAGCTCCCCCCATCAGGCACAGAGCAGGGTTGATCAGGGGGTTGGGGCGCCTTTGCCTGTCACGAACAGAGCAGAGTGGATAGGGAGGTTGTGGCCCCACCCCCTGTCACACACAGAGCCGCAGGGCGATCAGGGGGTTTGGGTGCTGACCCCTGTCACACTGATCCCAGTGCCGGGAGGCCTCTCAGCTCTGCTGATCCCGGTGCTGGGAGGCATATTACCCTTTTACTATATAGGATAGAGGCCTGGTGCATGGCTGGGGGCTGGCTGGTTTGCCCTGAAGGGTGTCCTGGATCAGGGTGGGGGTCCCCACTGGGGTGCCTGGCCAGCCTGGGTGAGGGGATGATGGCTGTTTGCAGCTGGTCACACACCCTTCAGGTTGGGGGTCCCCACTGGGGTGCCTGGCCAGTCTGGGTGAGGGGCTGAGGGCTGTTTTCAGGCTGGTGGGTGACTGAAGCTCCCAACTGCTCCTTTTTTCTTTTCTTTTTTTATTCTGGGCCAGCTTTAGCTCTGGCTCCAGCTCTGAGGCCTCTGCTGCTGAAAGCAGGTATCTGGTTTGTTTGGGTTCTATTATCGAAACACTGTATCAACTCCAGCTCTGAGATCCGGGCGGGCTGAAAGCAGGTTTCTGGGGTTTTGTTTAGCTTCTATATTTGTTACAATGTTTCAAACTGCAAGTTCAGAGGCCAGCAAGGCAGGCGGGGAACGTTGGAGTCCTCTGTCACTGAAGCAAGCAAGCCTCATGTTCACTTCAAGCTGCCTGGCTGCCGGCCGCCATCTTGGCTGACAGTTAATTTTCATATCTTGCTGATTAGCCAATGGGAAGGGTAGCGGATGTACGCTAATTACCATCTTTCTCTTTTATTAGATAGGATTATATAGGATTATTCACAATCACCCAAAACTAGAAACAACATAAATGTCCATCCAGCTAGTGAGTGAATGGATTTAAAACAAAACAAAACAGTGTTATATCCATACTGTGGAACTTGGCAAAAAAAAAGAACTGAACTACTGAGACACACAACATGGATGAATCTCAAAAGCATTATGCTGAGTGACAGGTAAGATAATCTACTTTTTAGAAAGATAACCTAAAACAGCCATGCCATGCCCCCTAAATCCACACTAATCTATATATATATAAAAGCCTAAGCGACTGCTTTACCATTCCACCATTAGCTATGACACACACTGACCACCAGGGGCAGATGCTCAAGGCACAAGCATGGAAACATGGAACAGACTGATTAATCTCAGCAGGAAGGTGGGAGGGGGAGGGTGGGAAGAGATTAACCAAAGATCTTATATGCATACTAGAGGCCTGGTGCACGGATTTTTGCACCAGTGGGGTCCCACCACCTGGCCTGCGGGGATCAGGTCAAATCTGTGCACCGGGCCTCCGACATCCACCGAGGGGTCCCGGATTACAAGAGGGCACAGGCCAGGCTGAGTGACCCCACCGGTGCATGAATCCGTGCACTGGGCCTCTAGTATAAAATAAGTAATTATACCCATACATACATGCTATTACTTTTAAATATATATATATTTTAATGATTTCAGAGATGAAGGGAGAGGGAGATAGAAACATCAATGATGAGAGAGAATCATCAATTGGCTGCCTCTGCATGTCCCCTACTGGGGATCGAGCCAGAAACCTGGGTATGTGCCCTGACTGGGAATCAAACCGTGACCTCCTGGTTCATGGGTCAACACTCAATCACTGAGCCACACCAGCCAGGCCACATAATTACTTTTAAAATATTATTGCAAAAATATGAAAAATAAGTGTTTATATGAAATTGTATATTATTCTGTACTATTTACTTTCTGTTACATAAATTCCATTATTTAAACTAAACAACATTTAACAGTGGAAATTAGTACTAATGGTAGGACTAATAAAAAATATCTACACTAATAAAAGAGAAATATGTAAATTGACCATCACCTCACAACACCCACCAGCCAATGAGGAGTGAGCATGCGAATTAGCGGGAAAAGATGGTGGCAGCCACAGAGCCAGCTGGAGCGGGCAGGAGGCTTGGGTTGCCCCCAGCAACAGAGGAAGCCAAGCTTCCCACCTGTCCCCGCTGGCTGCTGAAGAAAGGGCCTGTGGGCGGCAGTCACAGAGTTAGCCTGAGCGCAGGAGGCTTGGGTCACCCGGGCCAGCCATTGAGGGGAGGGCCTGAAAACAGCCCTCAGCCCCTCACCCAAGCTGGCCACGCCCCCCAATGGGGACCCACACCCTGAAGGGGGTGTGGCCAGCCTGAAAACAGCCCTCAGCCCCTCACCCAGGCTGGCCACGCCCCCCCCCAGCAGGGACCCTCATCCCATGGGGGTATGGCTGGCCTGTAAACTGCCCCAGCCCCTTGCCCAAGCCAGCACCATCCCTAGTGAGGACCCCCACTCCAATGGGGCATGGCTGGCCTGCAAACCACCACAGGCCCCTTGCCCAGGCCAGCTGGTCCCCCAAAGGAACCCCCACCCTGATCCGGGACACCCTTCAAGGAAAACCAGCTGGCCCCCACCCATGCACCAAGTCTCTAGCTATACTAATAAAAGCGTAATATGCTAATTAGACTAGGAGATCTTCCAGGAGACCTTCTGGACATTCTTCTGGACAAAGCCATGGTGGCAGGGCAGAGGTAGAAGTGGTTAGGGGCCAAGAGGGGAGGGCAGTTGTGGGTGATCAGGTTAGCGGGGGGGGGGTGGCAGTTGGGGGTGAGCAGGCCAGCGGGGGGACAGTTGGGGGCGAGCAAGCCAGTAGGCAGTGTGGTTAGGGGCAATTAGTCAGGCAGGCAGGAGAGTGGTTAGGAGCCAGCAGTCCTGGAATGCGAGAGGGATATCCCAGATTGGAGAGGGTGCAGGCCGGGCTGAGGGACACCCCCAGCCCCCCCCCCCCCCATGCACGAATTTTGTGCATCGGGCCACTAGTACTATGTATAAGAAAAATATAACAATATTTTAATACTCTTTCTATCCTTCAATATGGCGATTTATTTGAACTTTTTAAAGCTCTATTGGATATTTAAATCCCATAGAGTAATTATTGTATACTCTCAAGATACATAAATGTAAGACTTCTAAAAATGAAAAATATAAACATAATAGTATTCATTGAACAGATATAACCTATATTTAACAAAAAAGATGATATGTTTCCTTCTGTCCCTTGTTGCATAGAGTATTTTTACTCTTCCAGCTTCCTTTCCCAATAAGACTTCTCCTGACTGCCTGCAGCCTTTAGAACATCCTTCTTTTCTTTGCTGGTAAAACTGAGTAGAGACCAATGTAAAATTTAGTTTGACTTTCAGCTCTGCTCTTTTCAGGCCCCCATTACACAGTTCCTAGAGTCAGTTCGATGTGATGGCAGCGTGCTAAATACCCTCTCAGCAAAAGTGTTTGAGCATGAAACACTTTGGTTTTCACTTATTAACATCAGCAGATTTTTAGACTTACGGAAATTAATTTCCACCTCTCCAAAAATGTCCATTCTCTCTATCCAAAGCCTTGTTTCCATAGGCCAGCTGTTTGAAGTCAGATTCTTTGCATCCATAAATTCATCACAGAAGCTCTCCATGTCTAAATGTCCATAAGTTAAAAACATTTCAAAGTGCATCAAAGGTCATCACACATTTAACCTCTTTTCTCAAGAAAAATGATTTTGAAGCACAGAAGTCATCTGAACTTGTGAAATTAAAGTTGGAGTTCAAATAAGTTTCCATTTTAGTAACAGAATTCAGAAAGTCCTTTTAACTTGATTCTCTTTAACTGGGGATAACTTTTTGTTTCCAAAGCAAATTTGCAATAAATTAGTCATTTTTCCACTGGGTGACTTTTTGCACAGCCCATATACCTAATGGAACTAGTCCGATGCACAGAGTTTACCTTTTTCTATGGTCTCTTCAAAGATCATTAAAAAGTTTTGGGGAAACAGTATAAAATTTTCCATTTTGCCGTAACCCCTTTCTCCCTTCTCATTCCCAATATACTTCCAAATTCAGAAAGTTTTCACACTTTGAAAATATCATTCTACAACAGGCCAATGCGTTCACATCTTTTATACAAGACATGTGTAGACCTGTGTCTAATGAGGCTACCTCCTTCCACGCCTATCAATCAATAAAAAACTCATTAACTGCTTCTGCATGCTTTGAGAAAACGGAAAAGTGACCCAAAATTTCATTAAGAATGTTTCAACAGCACCGGTAAATCTCACCTCTTTTTAATAGTGTTATGTAACAGGTGTGCAGGACAGTTAGCAGATAAGACTTAAAAAATTTTTCTTTGATAAGAAGTTCATAGACTGAATGGAATTTTCCAAAATTTACATTTTCTTTTTTTTTTTAAATATATTTTATTGATTTTTTACAGAGAGGAAGGGAGAGGGATAGAGAGTTAGAAACATCGATGAGAGAGAAACATCGATCAGCCGCCTCCTGCACATCCCCCACCGGGGATGTGCCTGCAACCAAGGCACACGCCCCTGACCGGAATCAAACCCGGGACCCCTGAGTCCTCAGGCCAACGCTCTATCCACTGAGCCAAACCGGTTAGGGCCAAAATTTACATTTTCACCATTTTCCAAATATGCAGATAGATGAGCAAAGTCTAGTTTGCATTTGGACAAGATATTAACAATCTTTTGCTTTATATGTTCTTCAATTTCATGGAGATCTTCATAGGAATAAGGACAACAATTTGAAACTCCATCTTTCAAATCAAAATACCTGAGTTGGGGAGAACAGGTTTTCATTGCCATGTTCAACCCTGCTTGATACATTGCAGGATTTATGCCTGCTGGAATAGTGGCCTGGGTTCGTGCTGCACTGTATAGGATTCCACATCTGCTAGCAAAATGTCTCCCATTTCTTTCTCAGCAGAACATTTTACAGTAGTTGCAACCTCTGAATCAGGACACATAACTTTACTTAGTTTCATAAAGCAATCAAAGAAACAATATAATAACAAATGTGTTTGTGTGATATGCCCAGGCTAATTCAGTGGCTGCTATGTTCAACTCATCATTAGTTTCTTTTTGGAGGATAAAAAACTCTGATTGATTTAGAAATACCTGTCTCATTCTGGACCTGTGAGATGAGGCTACCTCCTTCCACGCCTATCAATCAATAAAAAACTCCATATGTGATGAACAAGATCCCTCCCTCCCCAGTGAGGTTGCTGCTCCCCGCCCAGCATGCTCCCCGCCCAGCATGCTCCCCCCCACTGTGAGAACTGAAGGACAGCTCATGGAACAAACTAAGAGTGTGTCACCTCCCCAAACAGAGATGGTTTTCAGGGAGACTTTTCTGACTGATGCACAGCTTATCCTCTGTGTAGATGAAAAGGCAGGAGGTGATGCTATAATCATCACAGCTGCTTCTCAGCCTTACACGGGACTGAGAGAAGTGGGGGCATGTTTGGTAATGTGAGTGATGGGAGGATTTCGTTAACATAATATCCTCAGTTCTCTGTGTTGAGGGGGGCAGGAATATGAGCAGGTTCAGCTCCTGGGGTGTAGCCTGCATTCCCAGATCAGGGAGCAAGTTGGGTGCACAGATAGGATATGGCTCTGCTCCATCAGCCCCCTGGGAGCAGAAGGTGCTCTGTTAGATTGGGACGTACTAAGGAGAGGTCAGCTGGTTGGAAAGATTCCTGGGAAATACAGAGGGCTAGGCCACCTGACCACAGGTTAGCTACAGGTTCGGCCAGTGGGAGGAGAAAAGTGAACCTCTGCCCACACATGAGCACCAGATAGCACCCACCAAGTGGGGGGAAATGTCTCTTACTGTTGGATGATTACATTTTTCTAGCTTGTGGCCATACCAGATAGCCCAGAGAAGGAATAACCATCTAAAAATAATTTTTTAAGTAAAAGGAATAAAGAGAAAAACCTATCAATATTAAAATCAAACCATAAAAGGGCTTAATGATGAATAAGTGTTTGTAAAACTCTCCATGGAAAAACCAGTGATTGAGATGGTCAGTGACTGGGACATTCATGTGTGCTCAAATTGCTTTTGACGAGTCAATTTTTTGCCACAGTGGGATGCTAATTCTGTTGGACAATGTCGTTTTCTATGCCTCCAGGAAGTCATAGACTCCAGGAAGCTGGCAGAAATGTGGGGACAGATACAGGATCCAGAAATAGTCCAGAGCCAGTTGAGAGTGATGAAAAGATAAATGAGCCCAGCCAAGCCGCCAGGGGGTGGGACTTGCCTTAGCAGCAGCTTGGGGAAGGTGAAGAGATTTTAATTGACCTGCTTTGTCAAGAGCAGCTGACTAACAGACCTACATCCTCCCTTAGTCACAGGTGGGCCAGGCCACTGAGGAGACATGTGTACACAGCCAGCTGCAAGAAGTTGGAGAAGGTGAACATGAAGAAAGCAAGGCAAGGGCTGCCAGAAAACTAAAAAAAAACCTGGAAATAATTTTTTCATCTCCAACCAGCTGTTTTAACTTCATGTGAGACCATGTTAACCATGTCAAGTCCATTACTGTTGCCCAGTCACTGACTCCACCAGGAGTGAGGACATTCAGAGATCTGCTTCTACGTGGTGTAGCTCTCTCTGAAAAGTAACATTAAGCTCTGGCTGGGTAGCTCAGTTGGTTAGAGCACCGTCCTGATACACCAAGGTTGCACCAAGGCTGTGTGTTCAATCCCCAGTCAGGGCACATACAAGAAGCAACCAATGAATGCATACATGAGTGGAACAACACATTGATGTTTCTCTCTCGCTCCGTAAAATCAGTAAACTAATATTTTAAAAAAGAAAAGTTACTTAAAATTTCCCACTCTGTGACTACACATATTTCCAAGGATGAAGGATGTATTTCTAGAATGTCTGGTAGCTACAGCTGTGAGCAGGGAAAACCTCATTTCTAAGGCAGGCTTCCTTCTCTGTTTCCTGAGTTGAGCAACTGTTACTTCATTCATTCATCTACCCATCCATCTATCCATCACCTAACCATCCAGAAAACACATATTCAGTAGCACCTGTGCTTCAGCTGAAGTCTAAGCGCTAGGAAAGAGCAGCGAGCCAGGCGCCACTTCCTGCTGCAGGAGTACACTTCCAGGTTGCTGATGTTATCCAAGTTTTTATTCCCAGCAAACAATGTCTATAACTTATCAAACAAACACAAATCCAGACTCAGGGAGAAACTTCAATTAGAAAGAAAGACTATTGCAATAGGGAGAACACACCCACTTCAGAGATCTGTGAGTGTGTTAATGTCAAATAGAAAATGTTCTTTTGTCCGGCCGGTGTGGCTCAGTGATTGAGCCTTGACCTATGAACCAGGAGGTCACAGTTGGATTTGAGGTCAGTGCACATGCCCAAGTTGTGGGGCATGCAGGAGGCAGCTGATCAATGATTTTCATCACTGATGTTTCTCTCTCTCTCCTTCTCCCTTCCTTTCTGATATCAATAAAATTTATTTTTTTTTAAGAAAAGGCTCTTTTTCATAGGATAGAGGGAAGGAGAGCAGCAGACATAGGCAGTGTCTTTGGAGGGGAAGCTGAACAAGCAAGGCAAAATACCAGTGAGGTCTGATAGGAAGGTGTCGTTATGATCAGCTAGTTCTCAGGAGAGGCTGAGCAGGGGGATGTGTGCCACCTTTTTGTGCTTGCTCAAACTTGGGAGAAAGCTGAGTTCAGGGACCTGTAGGAGAAGGTAACTCCTGATTAAGTGTGGTCAAGGCAAAGCAGAGGGTTAGCCATGGGCAACTGTGGACACTTGGCAGTTGCCAGCCGCTATCTCCCCTCAGGAGCAGGGGGAGTTGAAGAAGCCCTGAGGGGCGATTGGGGCTGGCAGCCACTACTCGCACCCACTGACGGCACCCAGAGATCGGGGCGGCACTGGACGCCTGCATTGGGTGTGAACAGTGGCTCCAGTGCCAGCAGCGGGTGTGAGCGGGACTGGCGTCGGCAGCAGGTGCAAGTGCCAGGCAGGACCGTGGCATGCTGGACAAAGAATTTTCAGTAACCACAAGAGGCTTGTCCCAATGACAGTGACCGGCACCCTGCCTTGGTCTGGCCCCCCGCCACCCCCCCCCTCCACCATCCTGCCAAGGCCGACGCCCACCATGTTTTGCCTGCACTCCCTGGTGGTCATCACACATCATAGCGACCGGTTATTTGGTTGTTCCGCCATTTGGTCTATTTATATATTAGCCTTTTATTATATAGGATGTATTATATAAGTCTCCTTCCTCCCCACCCCCCATTGACCTCTCCCCAGCTTTCCCCAACCCCCAGCACATGCCCTCACCCCCACCCCCAGCTGTGTTCATTGTTTATGCTCATATGCATGCATACAAGTCCTTTGGTTGATCTCTTACCCCCTCACCCCCTGCCTTCCCTCATAGGTTGGACCAGGGGTCCTCAAATTTTTTAAACAGGGGGCCAGTTCACTGTCCCTCAGACCGTTGGAGGGCCGGACTATAGTTTAAAAAAAACTATGAACAAATTCCTATGCACACTGCACATATCTTATTTTGAAGTAAAAAAACAAAACGGGAACAAATACAATACTTCTATTTGCATGTGGCCCGCGGGCCATAGTTTGAGGACCCCTGGGTTGGATAGTCTGTTCGATGCTTCTATGACTCTGGTTCTATTTTTGTTCATCAGTTTATGTTGTTCATTGTATTCCACAAATGAGTGAGTTCATGTGATATTTATCTTTCTCTGACTGGCTTATTTCACTTAGCATAATGCTCTCCAGTTCCATACATGCTGTTGCAAATGGTAAGAATTCCTTCTTTTTTACAGCAGCACAGTATTCCATTGTGTAGATGTACCACAGTTTTCTAATCCACTCATTTGCTGATGGGCACTTAGGCTGTTCCCAAATCTTAGCTACTGTAGATTGCGCCGCTATGAACAATGGGGTGCATATATCCTTTCTGATTGGTGTTTCTGATTTC
Source organism: Myotis nattereri (assembly GCF_964212035.1). Classification (NCBI taxonomy): domain Eukaryota; kingdom Metazoa; phylum Chordata; class Mammalia; order Chiroptera; family Vespertilionidae; genus Myotis; species Myotis nattereri. The sequence goes on from NC_138075.1 coordinate 110,898,134, forward strand.
TTGGGATATATTCCTAGAAGTGGGATTACTGGGTCAAATTTTTAATTTTTTGAGGAAACTCCATACTGTTTTTCACAGTGGTTGCATCAGTCTGCTTTGCCACCAGCAGTGCAAGAGGGTTCCTTTTTCTCATCAGCACTTGTCATTTGTTGATTTGTTGATGATAGCCATTCTGACAGGTGTGAGATGATACCTCATTGTTGTTTTGATTTGCATCTCTCAGATTATTAGTGACTTTGAGCATGTTTTCATATGTCTCTTGGCCTTCTGTATGTCCTCTTTCGAAAAGTGTCTATTTAGGTCCTTTGCCCATTTTTTTATTGGATTGTTTATCTTCCTTTTGTTAAGTTGTATTAGTTCCCTGTAAATTTTGGAGATTAAACCCTTATCAGAGACAACATTGGCAAATAAGTTCTCCCATGCAATGGACTTTCTTGTTGTTTTGCTGATGGTTTCTTTTGCTGTGCAGAAGCTTTTTATTTTGATGTAGTCCCACTTGTTTGTATTCTCCTTAGTTTCCATTGCCCTAGGAGCTGTATTGGTAAAAATATTGCTATGACATCTCCTTTCATTTCTAATTCTATTTGGGTCCTCTCTCTTTTTTCAACTTTGTTTATCTTTTCAAAGGACCAACAGATCTTGGTTTCATTGATTTGTTATATTGGTGTTTTTAAGATTCTATTTTGTTTATTTCCACTCTGATATTTATTATTTCTTTTCCTCTACTCCCTTTGGGCTTTGTTTGTTGTTTTTTTTTCCAATTCCTTTAGGTGTAAGATTAGATTGTTTATTTGAGATTTTTTCTTGGTTCTTCAGGTAGGCTTGTCTTACTATGAATTTACCTCCTAAGACTGCTTTGGCTATGTCTCAGAGATTTGGGATAATTGTGTTTTCATTTGTATTTGTCTCCAGGTAACTCTTGATTTTTTCATTAGTCTCTTTGTAAACCCATTAATTGTTTAGAATCATGTATTTTAGCCTCCATGGGTTAGTGTGCTTTTTAGTTTTCATTCAATCTGCAGCCTAACCCAAGCTGTTTACTTTCAGTCTGTGTCTTTCAATCTGAAGTGGATCTCAGGTAGACAGCATATGAATGAGTCTTGTTTTCTTATCCATTCAGCCACCCTACATCTTTTGACTGGAGCATTTAATCCATTTACATTTAAAGTGATTATTGAGAGAAATGTAGTTATTGTCACTTTATTATTCACTAGAGGCCCGATGCACAATATTTGTGCACAGGTAGGGTTTCTATGCCTGGCCAGCGATCAGGGCCAATCTCTGGGGCAACCAGCAGACTGATGGGTGGCGGGGGGTGGGGGGGGAGCCCACTGGCACCTGCCTTGGCCAGCCTGGTGCCACCCGCTCACCAGCCCCACCCCCTGCCACTGCCACCAGTTGCCTCCCTCTGCAAGGCGACTGGCGGGGCAATCGGGGGTCCCCACCTAGAATCCGCCCTGGCTGGCCTGGGGCCTGCAGGCTGGGGGCAGCTCCTGCATTTAGCATCTGCCCCCTGGTGGTCAGTGTGTGTCATAGAAACCTGTCGTTTCACCGGTCATTCCACTGTTCAGTCGATTTGCATATTAGGCTTTTATTATATAGGATATTTATGTTATGTTTCACCCTTCTTCTTACTGCAGTCCCTTGAACATTTCTTGTAACACTGGTTTGGTGGTGAACTCCTTTAGCTTTTTCTTGTCTGGGAAACTCTTAATTTGTCCTTCAGTTCCAAATGATAGCTTCGTTGGGTAAGTAATCTTTGTTGTAGGTCCTTGCTTTTCATCACTTTGAATATTTCAAGCCAATCCCTTCAGGCCTGCATAGTTTCTGATGAGAAATCAGTTGAGAGTCTAATGGGAGTTCCTTGTAGGTAACTAACTGCCTTTCTCTCACTGCTTTTAAAATTATCTCTTTGGCTTGCTCCCAGCTAAGGCTCCACCATGGCTCCGAAAGGCAGCTCCAAGTAGAAGTCCGAGGAGGACCTGCTCCTTCAGGATTTCAGTTGCAACTTTTCAGCCAAGTCCTCTGCACTCTTCTTTGGGAACACCTTTATTGTGTCTGCCATCCCCATCTGGTTATACTGGCAGATATGGCATATGGATCTTATTCAGTCTGCTGTTCTGTACAGCGTGATGACACTCATAAGCACTTATTTGGTAGCCTTTGCCTACAAAAATGTGAAATTTGTACTCAAGCACAAAGTAGCACAGAAGAGGGAAGATGCTGTTTCCAAAGAAGTGACTCGAAAACTTTCTGAAGCTGATAATAGAAAGATGTCTCAGAAGGAAAAAAAATCAAAGAATCTTGTGGAAGAAGAATGAAGTTGCTGATTATGAAGCTGCAACATTTTCCATCTTCTATAACAACACTCTATTCCTGGTCTTGGTCATTGTTGCATCCTTCTTTATATTGAAGAACTTCAACCCCACAGTGAACTATATTCTGTCCATAAGTGCTTCATCAGGTCTCATCGCCTTCCTGTCTACTGGCTCCAAATAGACCATGTCAGCTTCACCCTTGGCTTTGTATCTATGGGTGGTCTTTGGTATATGGAAAAGTAGCTGGGTGGTCAGGGTGGGAGACACATAAGATGTTTTTATAGTCTGGAGCTTGAGGGTTTGAAAGACCCAACAAAATGTAATTCAATATTTGTTTAATGGCTCTTTTTTTGACAAACTGTTGAAATTACATGAATTGAAAGGGAAACTCAGAGTACCAAGACATTTATTAAAAAGGCAAATGTGTCTGGCAATGTTCTATAATCACAAGAGGAGAAAATAACTTGTTTCCTTGATCTGTCAGAGATCACAGTAACCTGGACTGAACTGTAAGTATTTGCTATAGTAGCAAGAAGTTAATAGCTGGTTCTGTGTGTTCCAAGTACAATATTACAACTTTTTGGGAACCATAAATATCAGAGTGAATCCTCTTTTCTCCCCTTACCTCTGCCTGGGGGGTGGGATTGAACTGCATGTTTACAAATCTCTGAATTTGTGATTTGAAATAACTCAATTAAAGTTAAAAACATGGTTTCTCCAATTTGGGGAAAGGAAACTTAAAAAGAAAAGATTATCTCTTTGTCCTTAACCCTTAGCATTTTAATTATGATGTGTCTTAGTGTAGACCTCTTTGGGTTCATCTCTTTAGAGACTCTGCACTTTCCTGACTTGTGTGTCTATTTCCTTTGCCAGGTTAGGGAAGTTTTCCATCATTATTTTTTCAAATAGGTTTTTCAATCCTTTGCTGTCTCTCTTCTCCTTCTGGTACCACTATATTCTGAATGTTGGTAAGCTTGTTGTCTCAGTGTACCACAGTCTTTTTGCAGCAAGGGTTCAGGAATCTGGAGAAGGGACTGTGACATAAATGGATACTAGACAAGAAATATAAATTTGGAAGGCATTTTTGGGGAGCCAGGAGGAAAGCAGCTCTCTGGTGGAGTGGCTTTCTGAATGTCTGGACCCACGGCTTTTTATTCACACATTTTGCCCTTTAGCAAACAGATATACATATCAAAGGTAAGGTTTGGTAAACAATAAAGGATTATCATGTTAGGGGAATTGCCCTCAGCTGTTTGGCAGCAGGTAATAATATGCAGATCTTCAGCCCTGCTGAAGATGTCCATCAGCCTTCTGAGGAACTTCTCTCATTTATTATGCTAACTACTGTTCTTAGCCTCCAGCATCAGAGGTCCCTTAAACTATCCTCCTTTTTAAAATTTTTTTTTTTTTTTTGGCGTTCTGATTGGGTGTTTTCAGCTACCTTATATTTGAAATTGCTGTTGAATCATCTGCTTCATGTAATCTCCTGATGATTCCTTCTAGTGTAGGCTTCTTTTAGGTTATTGCATTCTTCATTTCTGACTGTGTTATGTTTTCTATGTCCTTTTTACTGTTTTCTGTCTCTTTGCTAAAGTTCTCACTGAATTGACCTTTTTCCCCCTAAGTTTATCAAGCATCCTTACAACCAGTGTTTTGAACTCTGTATCTGATAGGTTGCTTACCTCCATTTCATTTAGTTATATTTCTGGATTTTTCTCTTGTTCTTTCATTTGATATATGTTTCTTTTTCTTATCATTTTGGCTGCCTCTCTGTGTTTGTTTCTGTGTATTAAGTAGATGTGCTACATTTCCCAGTCTTGGCAAGGTAGCCTTAGATAGTAGGTGTCCTATAGGGCCCCTAGGTGCAGTCTCCCTGGTCACCTGACTGGGTGCTCCAGGAATATCCCTTTTGTGGTTTTTATATGTCCTCCTGTTTTAGTTGAGTCTTAATTGCTCTTTCCATACTAATGTGTTGGGTAGATCCTCAAAGAGGGGATGACCACATGGAGCAGGCACCCACCCCAGCAGGGTCTGGTGCCTGCCAAGATCAACCTTTGGATATGTTGTTTGTGGAACTAATCAGATGATGCCTTGTTGTGGTCTGAAGAAGGTCACCAGGTGTGTTAGTTCTGGGGCCTATTGTGAGGGGCCCTGGTACAGACTGATGTCATCCACTGCCTATGCCCATCGTGGGGCCATCTCTTAGGAGCTACAAAGCCATCTGCAGTTGGTAGCTCCCTGTGCTAGGCCTCGAGGTGCTTGTGAGAGGATATACTGTGACCAGAGACTGGCTGCCATCCACACTGGGCCTAAGGCCGCTTAGCAAGAGGTACAAGGTATGCCAAGGCCAGGCACTGTGTGCCTGGGGCCAGCAGAACTTAAAGAGTTTTTTGTTTTTGTTCATTCTCACCAAGGATAATTTTTTCATTGATTTTTTTAGAGAAGAGTGGAAGGCAGGGAGGGAGGGGGAGAGAGAGATAAAGATAGATAGATGATAGAAGATAGATAGATAGATAGATAGATAGATAGATAGATAGATAGATAGATAAAAATCAATGTGAGAGAGACACATCTATTTTTTGCCTCCTGCACATGCTCTGCCCAGGGCCAGGGATTGAACCTGCAACCCAGGTACATGTCGTTGACTGGAAATCTAACCTATGACCCTTCGGTGTGCAAGCCAACATTCTAACCACTGAACCACTGGCCAAGGCAAGGAGAGTTTTTAAGAAAGTTTGTGGCATAGGCAATGGCTGGCCTATGTGTCACAGACACTGAAATAGCCAATGGCAGGGCATGAGTTGGGTGCCTGTGTCTCAGGGAGTCACCAGGATGAGGTGAGTGGTATTCACTAGGTTAATGCAAATTCAGATGTGGCACTGGTCTGCTGGGTGTGTGGGTGGAGGGCTGAACACATGAACAATGATGTTCCAGATCCTGAAGCCACACAGTTCAGCTTCTCTTCATATGTCTCTTGTGCCTTTAAAGCTGCTTTTCCTTTGCTGGAACTTAGGGTGAGTGTTTGTAAGTCCACGTGGGCCTTTTAAGAGGATGTCTGACCCACCAGCAGCCCTCTGTCTCACCCAGATAGAATCCCTGCTGAATTTCAAAGCTACCTGTTATGGTGACTCCTCTTCCCAAACTGGAGCCCTGGGCTGGAGAGTCCACTGTGGGGCTGGGAACCCTCTGTCCCCAGAGGGGAGCCTCTGTAGCTGAGACATCCCTCCCAATTCTCAACTGCCGCATGTGGGTGTGGGGGAAAACCTTTTCGTGTCTCCACTCCTACCAGTCTCAACGTGGCTTCTTTTTTATCCTTAGTTATAGTGTTACAGGATTCCAGGGCAGGAGGAATAGGGAAACTGAGACAGAAAAGTTAAAACAAGACCAAACAGTGTGGGCAATTTGCAGCCAGCTTGTAAATAACAAGCCATTATCTTCCACAACCAAGGACACTTGAGAACAAATGGTTAAAAGCCTCCCTAAGGAGAGAATGCAGGAAAGGAGAGGGGAAGGAGAAAGGGAAAAAAGCCTTGGCAAGTTAAAGTTGCTAGGTGCTTCTCATGAATTCTGGAAGGGCCACAGCAAAGTAAAATGGGACCTGGAGAATTATTCAGCAGAGGAATTTTAAGATCTATAGACAGGACGGTATATAATGCCTCAGACCCCATCACCCAAAGGGCTCTTCAGATTACCTGAGAGCCCGTCTGTGCTTCATAAACCAGATATAGAGATTTGCTCACCTTGCTTCTTTAATAAATTTGCTTGCTTTAATTGTTTTAATAAGTTGGCTTAATCACAACACAATCAAGGTCTCTTGTATAAATTCATTTATATGAAAAGACACAATCAAGGTTGTGGACAGCCCTCTCCCTCAAAGTCAGGGGGCTGTCCTATAACACCTTTATGATGTCTATGAGAGGTGCCTCTAACAATGGGACATCTGTTTCACTAGTCATCAGGTTCTCAGGTTGACTGTTCTATAATCTAGTTGTAATTTTTCTGTGCTCATGGGAGGAAGTGAGCTCAGTGTTTACTTACTTTGCCATCTGACTGGAACCCATCTCACCATAAACTTGACCTATCTAACAAACCGGCAAGAAATAGGAGGAAACAGAAAAGTATGGTAGATAGGAAACTCAAAATAAGGCGTTAAGAAGAGATCCAAACATAGTATAATATATTGTGAATAAGTTGTTACCAATGGCAACTGAGCTTAAATCCAGTTGTGTGTGATTTACAAGTTTGTTATTTATTGCTCCATGACAAACTACTCCAAAACTTAGTGGTTAAAGACAAAAATAATTGGCCCTGGCCAGGTAGCTCAGTTGGTTAGACCTTCATTCTGATACACTAAGGGTGTGGGTTCAATCTCCAGTCAGGGCACATACAAGAATCAACCAATGAATGCATACATAAATGGAACTCTCTCTCCCTTCCTCTCCCAATCATGTGGTTAGCAATCTAGGGAGTTCTGCTGATCTTGCCTGGGATCACTCATGGGGCTGCTGTCAGCTGATGGCTCAACTGGGGCTGGAAAGTCCAGGATGTCCTCAAAACTACATGGCAGTGGGTCATGTTGGCTGGGTCTCCTATGTTCTCTTCTATGTGACCTCTTGTCCTGCAGGAGGTTAGATAGGACTTCTTCATAGCATGGTGGTCAGGGGGTTCCAAAAGAATGAAAGAGGAAGCTGCAAAGCTTCTTAAGACCCAATATCAGAAGTCACATGCTCCTTCTGCCACATTTGATTAGTCAAAACAGTCACATTTCTAGCTCATGTCCACTGGTGTAAGAGGAACTGCAGGCATTATTTGAGATCAGATAAGAATATAGTCAATAACATTCCAATATCTATGCATGGTGTCAGATGGGTACAAGATTTATCGGAATGATCACTTTGAAAGTTATATAATGTCTAATCACTGGGGTGTACACCTGAAACTAATATAACATTGTAATTGAAAAATAAAAAAATGATCTTAAAAAACTGAACTTGCACTGCCTATGATTTAGTTTTCTTTTCTGTAATAAAAGGATGAGAGGAGAATATAGTACTCCTAATTTATCAGATTACTTAGAGAGTTATTGTAATGAATAAATTATATAATTCACACACAGAGACACACACAAAGAATATATTGAGCTGGGGATACATTTAGTTTGGGTTTAGTGACAAATGTGTATGTGGTTTTCAGTCACTTCCTTATATAGTCATGTGATTGTACAAATAATGTTTAGGAATACTCCCCTCACCCACTGGGTTGACCCATTTGACACTGTGACTTGAAGAGGCAAGGCCAAACATTGTGTCATACTATGAATTTGTCTTATGGTATTTGGCAATTATGTACATGAATAGTGGAGAAAAAACAAAGTTTGAAATGTATGGAGCCCAAAGCTAGTCTGTGGAACATTCTTCCCATCATCAGATGTACAAAATTGTAAGGAGAGGGTTCAGTTCTCATTGAAGATTGGTCAATGCCAATAGACTCTCCTGAGAGGAACATACCAGATATTATAAAATAGACCTTTCAAATTCTAAGGGAAAATGGTCTCAAATCTAGAACTTTATACTCAGAAAAATTACTGATTAAATGTGTGGACACTTTTTAAAAAAATTATCCTTATTATTGAAAGTATTACAGATGTCCTCTATGTTTCTTTGTTTGCTTTTTTCCCATTGACCCCCTCCACCCTGCACCTCCCCACCCCCAGGCCTTCACCACTCTATTGTGAGTGTCCATGGGCTATGCTTATATGCATCATAAGCTCCCGGTTAATCACTCCCCACCCATCCCAACCTTCCCTCTGAAGTTCATCAGGCTGTTCCATGATTCTATGTCTCTGGATCTATTTTGTTCATTAGGTTTCACATATGAGTGAGATCATGTGATGCCCATCTTTCTCTGACTGGCTTACTTTCCTTAGCATAATGCTCTCCAGTTCCATCCATGCTGTTGCAAATGGTAAAAGTTCTTTCTTTTTTACAGCTGTGTAGTATTCCATTGTGTAGATGTACCACAGTTTTTTAATCCACTCATCTGCTGATGGGCACTTGGCTGTTTCCAAATCTTAGCTATTATAAATTGTGCTGCTATGAACATAGGGGTGCATGTATTCTTTCTGACTAGTGTTTCTGGAATATATCTTAGGATATATTCCTAGAAGTGGAACCACTGGGTCAAATGGCAGTTCCATTTTTAACTTTTTGAGGAAACTCCATACTGTTTTCCACAGCGGCTTCAGCTGTATGCATTCCCACCAGCAGTGTTCTAAGGTTCCCTTTTCTCCACATCCTCACCAACACTTGTCATTATTGATTTGTTGATGATAGCCAGTCTGATAGTGTGAGGAGATATCTCATTGTCATTTTAATTTGCATCTCTCAGATGATTAGTGACTCTGAGCACTTTTTCATGTCTCTTGGCATTCCGTATGTACACTTTGAAGAAGTGTCTATTTAGGCCCTTTGCCCATTTTTAAATTGGATTATTTGTCTTCCTTTTGTTAAATTGTATAAGTCCCTTATATATTTTGGAAATTAAACCCTTATCCGATGTATCATTGGCAAATATGTTTTCCATGCAATAGGCTCTCTTTTCATTTTGTTGATGGTTTCTTTTGCTGTGCAGAAGCTTTTTATTTTGATGTGGTCTCTTTTGTTTATTTTCTCCTTAGTTTCCTTTACCCTAGCAGATGTATCGGTAAACATTTTGCTATGAGAGATGTCTGAGATTTTACTGCCTATGGTTTCTACTCAGATTTCACTACTTACATTTAAATCTTTTATCCATTTTGAGTTTATTCTTGTATATGGTGTAAGTTGGTGGTCTAGTTGCACTTTCTTGCATGTGCCTGTTCAGTTTTCCCAACACCATTTATTGAAGAGACTATCTTTACTTTGTTGTATGCTCTTGCCTCCTTTGTCAAATATTAATTGATCATAATGGCTTACATCAATTTCTGGAGTCTCTGTTCTGTTCCATTGATCTATATGCCTGTTCTTGTGCCAGTACTAGGCTGTTTTGATTACAGTGGCTTTGTAGTATTACTTGATATGTGGTATTGTGATTCCTCCAACTTTGTGTTTCTTTCTCAACGTTGCTGCAGCTATTTGGGGCCTGTTTTGGTTTCATATAAATTTTTGTAGTGTTCGTTCTAGATCTGTAATATATGTTGTTGGTATTTTAATGGGGATTGCACTGAATCTGTCGATTGCTTTAGGTAGTATGCATATTTTAATGATGTTGATTCTACTAATCCATGAACATGACATATTCTTCCACTCATTTATATCTTCCTCAACCTCTTTTTTCAACGTCCTTTAGTTTTCCGAGTACAGGTCTTTTACCTCCTTGGATAAGTTTATTCCTAAGCATCTTAATTTTTTTGTTGCAATGGTAAATGGGATTGTTTTTTTAATTTCTCTTTCTGAGAATTTTTTTAATTTCTCTTTCTGGTGTATAAAAATGCCAATGATTTCTGGGTGTTGATTTTGTATCCTGCTATGTTGCCATATTGGTTTATTAAATTTAGTAGTGTTTTGGTGGAATCTTTAGGGTTTTCTATGTTCAGTATCATGTTACCTGTGAATAATGACAGTTTTACTTTTTCCTTTCCAATTTGGATGCCTTTTATTTCTTCTTCTTGTCTTATTTCTGTGGCTAGGACTTCCAGTACTATGTTGAATAAGAGTGGGGAAAGTGGACATCCTTGTCTTGTTCTTGTTCTTGTTCTTGTTCTTAGGGAAAATGGTTTTAGTTTTTTCCCATAAAGTATGATGTTGGCTGTAGGTCTGTCACATATGGGCTTTATTATGTTGAGGTATAATCTCTCTATTGTCACTTTGCTGAGAATTTTTATCAAAAAAGGTTGTTGAATTTTGTTAAATGCTCTTTCTGTGTCAATTGATATAATCATGTGATTTTTGTCTTCCAATCTGTTTATATGATGTACCACACTTATTGCTTTGCAAATATTGTATTGGCCTTGCATTCCTGGAATAAATCCCACTTGGTCATGGTGTATGATCTTTTTAATGTGTTGCTGGATCCAATTTGCTAGAATTTTGGTGAGGATTTTAGCATATATGTTCATCAATGATATTGGCCTGTAGTTCTCTTTCTTTGTAGTGTCTTTGTCTGGTTTTGGAATTAGGGTAATGCTGGCCTCATAAAAAGAGCTTGGAAGTGTGCCTTCCTCTTGAATTTTTTGGAATAGTTTGAGGAGGATGGGTGTTTATTCTTCTTTGAATGTTTGGTAAAACTTCCCTATGAAGGTATTCAGACCAGGGCTTTTGTTTGCTGGGAGTTTTGATTAATGCTTCAATTTCATCAGTAGTTATCAGCTTATTCAGGTTTTCTGATTCTTCTTGGTTGAATTTTGGAAGATTGTATTTTTCTAGAAATATCTCCATTTTGTCCAGTTTGTTGAAATATAGTCTTTCATAGTATTTTTTATGATCCTTTGTATTTTTTTTCATTTCTGATTTTGTTTATTTCACACCTCTCTCTTTGTTTCTTGATGAGTCTGGCTAGAGGTTCATCAATCTTGTTTATCTTTTCAAAGAACCAACTCTTGGTTTTATTGATCTTTTGTTTTGTTTTGCTTGTATGTCATTTCTCTCTCTCTCTCTCTCTCTCTCTCTCTCTCTCTCTCTCGTTAATCCTCACCCAAGGATATTTTTCCATTGATTTTTAGGGAAAGCGGAAGAGAGAGGGAAAGACAGAGAGAAACATTGATGTGAGAGAAACACATTGATTGGTTGCCTCCTGCATGAGCTCTGACCATGGCCCAGGCCGGATAGGAGCCTGCAACCAAGGTACGTGCCCTTGACCTGCATTGAACCCAGAATCTGTTGGTCTGCAGGCCAATGCTCTATTGCTCTCTCCACTGAGCCAAACTGCCTAGGGCTGCCATTTATTTCTGCTCTCATATTTATTATGTCCTTCCTTCTACTTACTCTTGGCTTTTCTTTTTGTTCTCTTTGTAATTCTATAAGTTGTAGGGTTACACAGCCTATTAGAAGTTTTTCTTGTTTTTTGAGGTAGGCCTGTAATGTTATGAACTTCCCTCTCAGGACTGCTTTCACTGTGTCCCATAGATTGGGCATTGTTTTGTGTTCATTTTCCTTTGTTTCCAGGAAGTTTTTTATTTCTTCCTTGATCTCTTTGGTAACCCATTCATCTATTTATATAAAAGCCCAAGCTAAATGGCCAGTTGACCAGTTGCTATGATGTGCACTGACCACCAGGGGGAGCTCAATGTAGGAGCCACCCCCTGGTAGTCAGTACACTCCCACAGCCAACCTCCCACAGCCAGCCAATCTTCCCCGGTCCCTCCCCCTGCCCCTCCTACCCCATCCGACAGGCCCTGGCTGGCAGCTGGCAGGCCCTAGCCAGCCCAGTCCTGATTGGGACTGGATGAGATGGCCCCGATAGGCCCTGATCACCGGCTGGGCCTAGGGACCCCCACCCATGCATGAATTTTGTGCACCAGGCTTCTAGTTGTTTAATAACATGCTATTTAGCCTCCATGTGTTTGAATGTTTTTGAGTGTTTTTATTGTAGTTGATTTCTAATTTCATGCCATTGTGATCTGAGAAGATGCTTGATACAATTTCAATCTTCTTGAACTTGTACAGAGTTTGTATCCTAACATGTCATCTAGCTTTGAAAATGTCCCATGTGCACTTAAGAAGAATGTATATTCCATAGTTTTGGGGTGAAATGTTCTGAAAATGTCAATTAATTCCATCTGATCTAGTGTGTAATTTAGGATCACTGTTTCCTTGTTAATTTTTTGTCTAGAAGATCTCTCCAGTGATGTCAGTGGGGTGTTAAAGTCCCCTATTATGATTGTATTGCTGTCAATCTCTCCCTTAAAATCATCCAGACATTTTTTTTATATATGTATTTGTATGGTCCTGTATTGGGTGCATATATATTTACCAGAGTTATAGCCTCTGGTTGTATTAATCCCTTTAATATTACGAAGTGACCTTCATTGTCTCCTGTTATGGCCTTCATTTTGAAGTCTATTTTGTCAGATATGAGTATTGCCACCCCAACTTTCTTTTCATTTTAATTTGCCTGGAAAATTTTTTGCCATCCCTTCACTATCATTCTATGTGAGTGTTTTGTTCTGAGGTGGGTCTCTTGTAGACAGTATGTACACACACACACACACACACACACACACACACACACGAGGCCCGATGCATGAAATTCGTGCAAGGAGCTCAGCCCTTGCAGCCCCAGCTTCATCCAGAAGGTTGTCCGGAAGGTCATTTGGCTGTCGGATCTAATTAGCATGTTACACTTTTATTATTACAGATTGGAGCATTTAAGCCATTTACATTTAAGGTTATTATTAATAGGTACTTATTTGTTGCCATCCTATTCTTTATGTCTCTATTCTTCTCTTCGTCTCTATTTCTTCTTCTTACAACAGTACTTTCAGTATTTCTTGCAGTGCTGGTTTGGTGGTAATAAACTCTTTTAGCCTTTTTGGTCTATGAAGTTCTTTTTTTAAAAAAATATATATTTTATTGATTTTTTACAGAGAGGAAGGGAGAGAGATAGAGTTAGAAACATCCATGAAAGAGAAACATCGATCAGCTTCCTCCTGCACATCTCCTACTAGGGATGTGCCCACAACCCAGGTACATGCCCTTGACCGGAATCGAACCTGGGACCTTTCAGTCCGCAGGCCGATGCTCTATCCACTGAGCCAAACCAGTTTCGGCTGAAGTTCTTTATTTCACCTTCAATTTTGAACGATGGTCCTGCTGGATAGAGTAGTCTTGGGTTCAGTTTCTTGGTTTTCATTATTTTGTATACTTCATGCTATTCCCTTCTGGCCTGAAGTGTTTCTATTGAGAAATCAGTTGACAGTCTAATGGGAACTCTCTTGAAGCCTTCAAGGTTCTTTCTTTGTCTTTAATGTTTTCCAGTTTAATAATTATGTGCCTAGGTGTGGGTCTTGTGAGGTTCATCTTGATTGGGACTCTCTGTGTTTCCTGAACTTGAGTCCCTTTTCCTTCACCAGGTTAGGGAAATTTTTATGCCACTATTTTTTTCAAACAGGTTTTCTATTCCTTTCTCAGATTCTTCTTCTTCTACTACCTATATGATGTGAATGTTGTTATATTCCATGTTGTCCCAAAACTCCGTTAGACTTCCTTCTGCTTTTTAATTTTTTTTTTTTTTTACATTTCCTGCTCTGAATGGGTGTTTTTCTATCTTGTTTTCTAATTTGCTGATTCAGTCTCAGCTTCTTCTAATCTACTGTTGAATCCTTTCAGGATGTTCTTTATTTCAGTTATTTCATACCTCATTTCCAATTTAATCTTATTTTTTGTTTCACGCTCTCTTTTCATGCTGGTGTAGCTCTCATTAAGTCCCTTATAATGCCCATTAAGTTACAAGTAGTTCTCACTGAATTGTTTGTGGGCCCTTATTACCATTATTCTGAATTCTTATCTGACAAATTGCTTGCCTCCATTTCATTTAGTTCCTTTTCTTGCAAGTCCTCCTTTTCTTTCATTTGCATTGTTTCTTAGTCTCCCCATTTTTGTTGTCCCTTTGTATTTGTTTTTATGTATTAGATCAAACTGCTATGCCTCCCAGACTTTGTGAGGTGGTCTTATGTAGTAGGTGTTTTGTGGGACCTAATGGTGCAGTCTCTTAGATCTGAGCGGGGTACTCTGGGAAAGCCCTTTACTTGAGTTATTTTGGTTCTTCTGTTGTAGTTGGGTTTTGAATTTTATTGTCCTATTCATGGATGGAGTCTCCTCTGAGGCTGGTTGACTACGTGGCTCACCCCTGAGCATGTCATGTGAGCTGTTGTGTAGGTGCTGACCAAACAGAACAAAATACAACACAACAAAACACAAAACAAAATAAATAAAACAAAACATACACAAAACCCTTACAGTACCGGCAAAAGCAACCACTAGTGAAGAACAAATTAGGAAAGATAAAAGAGAACAAGAGTGATAGGGAAAAAAAGGAAAGAAAAAACATGAGGAGAAAAGAAAACAAACAAAAAAGCACAAATAAATAACAATAAAAAAGGCAGGGAGAAGGAATATGTAGATGCAGAACTGAAATAAAGAAAATAAGAAGAACTTAATTAGCATGGCTCAGTGATTGAGCATTGACCTATGAGCCAGGATGTCACAGTTTGATTCCTGGTTGGGGCACATGCCTGTGCTGCAGGCTCAATCCCCAGTGTGAGGCATGCTGAAAGAGAGCCAATCAATAATTCTGTCTCAGCATTGATGTTTCTGTCTCTCTCTCTCTCCCTTCCTCTCTGAAATCAATAAAAATATATATTTTAAAGTAAATTAGAATAAATAATTAGGGGAGGAAAAATGGTTTAAAATAAAGTGGAAAGAAGAGAAAAGAAAATAATCTAAAAATGAAAATAGAGGAGAAAGCAGATAGACCTAAAATAAGAAAAGGAAAAAAAATGAGAAAGCAGGAGAAAAGAAAAAAGAGAAAGAAAAGAGGGGAAAACATCTAGTAGTGAATAAAAGAATAAAGGAAAAAATTGAGTAGGAAAAAGGAAGAGAAAAAGTATATATATATGAACAAAACAACAGAGCCTAGACTAATAATGAATCAATAAAGCAGATAGATAAGACAAATTTAAAAAGGGAAAAAAGAAAGGAAAGAGAAAAAATAAAAGAGAAAAGAAGTGAAAAGGGGGAAGAACGAAAAGAAAAGAAACAACAATAGAATTAAAAAAGAAAGGAAATGTGGTCAGTGTGTTTCCTTGTCCCAGAGCTACTACTCTGTGACTGGCCCAAAATATTACTTTGCCCTTGGCTGGACAGAGATCCTTATATGGAGACCAGTGGGGTCCGCTTGAAACCTGAAGTTTTTAACTCTCCTGGGCGTGCAGGGAAGTACCAGTCTGGTTCCCAGGATAGTGGGATAGACGGCCCCTCCCCCAATCCAGTCACTGGCACTCCTGAGACTGTTCAAACCCGTAGGCTTTGCCTCTGCTTTTGTTTCTTCTGAAAAAGTCAAAATGAAGGGTGTGGCAGGCAGGGCTCCTGAAGATGGAACAGGCTGTATCACTTAGGAATTTTTTTTTTCCCCTTTTCCTGCCCTGGGGCTACTGGGAGTGGCTAGTTCCTCTCAAGAAAAATGGCCATTTAGGTTTGGGGGCTTATGACCAAATACTCCTGGCGGCTGCTTTTCCACATCTCTCTGCAATGCTTCCCACCCCAGCCTCTCCTTAGGCACCTCAAGTCCACATCTCCTCCCTGCACCAAAGCCTCAGGTGAGTAGCTGAAAATGAAAACTCCTGTGTTTTGGGTTTAAAGAAAAACAAAGAAACAAAACTTGGCTTTCTCTCTGACCCGCTGTGGTATACCAGTTCCAGGCTCTGTGGCGGCCGGCCACCTTTCATGGCTGGAAGTTACATGGGCTGCCGGTCTCGTCTTGGCTCTGGTGCTCTAGGCTGTGGAGCCCAGCCTGGGTTCTGGGCCTCAGGCCACTATCTTCCGAAGGAACAGACCCTCCCTTAGTGATCCCTCCTCACTCTTGGCCTCCACCCCTGGAAGCTGGGTCAGCTCCTCACTTGACCTCACCCTTCCTACCTGTCTCCAGGTGTTTTCTGTCCTTCCTTGATATAAGTCTCCTCTTCAGTTGGACCTCAGCTGGTAATTCCAGGTGTATGTTCCCCACCTGAGTTTTATTTCCAGTTTGGCTGCCACTTTTTTCTCTGTCCAACAAATTATTTTTCTCTCTTTAAGTGGGAATCACATGAAATAGAATTTAGCAGGATCCCTGCATCTGTGGGACACAAAATTGTAATAGTATCAAATGCCAAGTCTACTTGTGTGAAGTCCCATGTTTTATGAATCTCGACTGGAAATGATAGAAAAGTAATTTTCATTAAACATGCTAAAGTAAAGACTGAATTACCTTTGTATTCTCTCAATGAAAAATATAAAATGTTATCAAATCATTATCATTAAAAAGAAGCACTAGTGGCTTGCTAATGAATTAATTTGGCTCCTGTGTTTCCCAGAATTCTCTTCCTTATGTGTCTATTGATGGTGACCATAAGAGACGTTTTTTGTTGTCATTGCTGTTGTCTTTGTTAATCCTCACCCAAGGATATTTTTTCATTGATTTTTAGAAAGAGTGGAAGGGAGGAGGAGAGACACACAGAGAGAAACATCAATGTAAGAGAGATACATCAATTGGTTTCCTCCCACATACACCCTGACTGGGGCTGGGGATCAAGCCTACCGCCTAGGTACGTGCCCTTGATCAAAATCGAACCCGAGATCCTTCACTCTTAGGGCCGACACTAAGGATTTAGCAAACTGGCCAGGGCTCAAGAGATGTTTTCGAGGGAGATCTTCAGGGCAGGGGGGAAGCAGCAGCCATTTTATAGCTTACACATGGTGCTGCCTCCTGCTGGCTCACCTCCTCAGTGTGGGGCAGCAGCAGGGCCTGCAATTGCTCCACCTCCCCAAGGATCCTCCTTCAGCTTCTCTAACTCCTGAGCGGATATGTGTCCTTAACTATACGAGGTAGGGCACCAGTTTTCCTGCAGGACATCCACATCATCAGGGTGGAGACAGTTCCAATCTGTCCGTGTGGGTCTCAGCTCAGGCTTTTGTGTTCCAGCTGGTCCTTCCTCTCCCCCATTTTACATTCATCTTCCTTTCCACCCTGCCTGTCCTCTTGACTTCAAGCTCCAGCTGCAGATGTAAAGTCAACAGCCTTATAAAGCATGCTTAACCAGTTTCCACCATGTGTAAGAGCAAAGCCCTGTAACAAATCCATAGATGATAGATAGATAGATAGATAGATAGATAGATAGATAGATAGACAGACAGAAATTTTTCCTTCTGGTGGGATGTGCTTCTGATTGAATCTCAACTCATACAGAAATCATCAAAGATACAACTAAACTTTCAGGAGGAAATTATTATAGAGTTGTGTCACAGTTTAATGATAGACTGATTTCCTGGATTTGTGATGTTTATGGCATTTGTGACATTTTAAACATTGCAATTTGTTGTGATTTCTTTTCTCATTCTAAGTAAGTGTGTGCTATCACTTGTAATTTGGACAATTACTGCATTTTAGGCCCTACAAAACCAAGATCCTCTCCTGCTTCTTTAGAGAATATGCTCCATCAAAAAGAGAGGGTACCTGACTGGGTGGCTGGGTCACTGTCTTGTAAACCAAAAAAGAGGGGATAAAGCGCCCTGGCCGGTATGCTCAGTGGTTAGATAATTGGCCATTGAACCCAAGCATCTCAGGTTTGATTCCCAGGCAAGGGATCAAACTTCAGTTGCAGGTTCCCTGGTCTCGGTAGGGGCACATTAGGGAGGCAACCAATCATTGTGTCTCTCTCACTTGGATGTTTCTCTCTCTCTGCCCACCTCCTCCCTCCCTGTCACTTCCTCTAAAAATCAATGAAAAACATATCCTCAGGAGAAGATTAAAAAAAAAAAAAGGAATAGGGGATAAAGCAAGAAGCAGAAAGACAGAAATCCAGGAAACAGTAGGTTCAACATGGGACAGGGCAAAGGTAATTTGCAGGATGATGATACATAGAAGTGCCAGGTTGGCAATAATGTATCAGAGCTAGTGAATAGCCAGCCAGGTGGGAACAGAAAGATAGAGAACTTCAGGGGAGTATCTCCAAGAAACTGATCAAACATCTCATTTAAAAAAATATATTGAGCACTGGCTGGTGTTGCTCAGTGGTTAGAGAGTCAGCCCCCTGGGTTGCAGGTTTGATCCCTGCCCCAGTCGGGGTGGTTCAGGAGGCAGCCCATTGATGTATTTCTCTCACATCTCTCTCTCCCTCTCTCTCTCTTCCTCCCTCCTTCCCTCCCATTCTCTCTAAAAATAAAAATATATATATATATTCTTGTATGAGGATTAACAAATATATCCTATATAATAAAGAGGTAATATGCAAATTAACCCTCACAAGATGGCTGCCTACAACCGGGCCAGCAGGGGGGTTAGTGAGGGATGACCAAATGACTGAACAAGCAGGCTGCGTGGGGTGACCAGGCCAGCGGAGGGGCCATCAGGAGCAACCAGGTCGGCAGGGGGAGCAGTTAGGGGCGATCAGGCCGGCACGCAGAGGCAGTGAGGGGTGATCAGGCTGGTGGGGGGGGGGGGCATCAGGGATGACCAGGACATCAGGGGAGGTCAGTTGGGGGTGACCAGGCCTACAGGGGAGGGAGGTCAGTTGGGGGCAACTGGGCTGGCAGGGGAGCAGTTAAGAGTCGATCAGGCTGGTGAGGGAGTGATTAGGGGGTGATCAGGCTGGCAGGCAGAAGCACTTAGGGGCAATCAGGCAGGCAGGCAGGCAGGCGAGCAGTTGGGAGCCAGTGGTCCACGATTGTGAGAGGGATGTCCGACTGCCAGTTTAGGCTGGGATCGGGCCTAAACTGCCGTCAGACATCCCCCGAGGGGTCCCAGATTGGAGAGGGTGCAGGCTGGGCTGAGGGACACCCTCCCCAGTGCATGAATTTCATGCACCGGGCCTCTAGTTTTATATATATATATATATATATATATATATATATATATATATATATATACACACACACACACACACACACACACACACACACACACACATAATGAGTGGCCAGATTATTATGACCACCTGACATTTGTTAGCAAATTAGCTATAATTTCACGCTGAAGTTGCTAGAGGGCCAGCCCATTATAAATAGGGAAGCAGGTTGTTTACCACAACAGTAGAAGTGATTTTTTTCTGAAGATATGGGTAAACAATGCGATTTAATAGCCTTTGAACATGGGATATATTTGAACGTGAGTGGCCAGATTATTATGACCACCCCATCAGTACTTCATTGGGCCACCTTTGCCTTCAATACTGTGGCGATTCTTCTTGGCATTGACTCCACGAGATGTTGAAAGGTGATGTGAGGAATCTGATACCATGCCTGATGAATAGCACTGTCCAGTTCTGTGAGATTTGATGGTTGTGGAACCAGCTGCCTGATGGCTCTTTTAACTTCGTCCCACAAATGCTCAATTGAATTGAGATCTGGTGATTGTGGGGGCCACCTAAGCAAGGTAAAGTCTTCCTCATGTTCTTGAAACCACTCCTGCACAATACAAGCACGGTGGCATGGCGCATTGTCTTGTTGGAAGAAGCCATCTCCATTGGGATACGCCATCAACATGATAGAATGAACTTGATCAGCAATGATACTTAGGTATGTTGTGCTATTCAGACGTTGTTCCACACAAATTAAAGGGCCCAAATCATGCCAGGAAAACATGCCCCAAACCATAACACTGCCCACACCGGCTTGAAGGGTTGTACTCATGCATGTGGGGTGCATGCTTTCATGCTGTTTCCACCAAAATCTCACTCTGCCATCTGCATGATGCAACTGGAAATGTGATTCATCTGACCACATGACTTTTTTCCAATGCTCGACTGTCCAATCCTTGTGTTCCTGTACAAATTGGAGACATTTTATCTTGGTAACTGCAGACAGCAAATGTGTTCAAACAGGCCTTCGGCTTCCATATCCCATACGATGCAGTGTACGGCTAATTTGCCTACAAACGTCAGGTAGTCATAATAATCTGGCCACTCATATAATAATATATATTCCACATTCAAAGGCTGTTAAATCGCGTAGTTTACCCATATCTTCAGAAAAAAATCACTTCTACTGTCATGGTAAACAACCTGCTTCCCTATTTATAATTGTCTGGCCCTCAAGCAACTTCAGCGCAAAATTATAGCTAATTTGCCTACAAACATCAGGTGGTCATAATAATCTGGCCACTGTGTATATATATATTCACTTTTATTCTCCTTATTCCATGTGGACTTAAACTTAATTATTAAGCTTACATTCACATGTCCAAAGCACACACAATTAGCACAATTCAACCAAAGGGTGACACAAAGTCTTTCCAACTAATTTAACCCAACAAAGTTGGTTTTATTTTCTACCCATCATGGGTGTTTGGATGACTTAAAAAAAAAATCTATATCAATTCTCTCTAGTATTACTGGCCATATTTTGAACTAAATGCAAGACATTGTATTATTCTGCCAGAAGCTAATTCCATCATGTCATAAATGCAAGAAGTCTCATCAAAATGTTGATGGAACCTTGAGGATTACCTGCTGAAAATGACTAAGGGCATTTCCCCACCCCTAAAGATTTCCATAGATCAGTGGTCGTCAAACTCATTAGTCAACAGAGCCAAATATCAACAGTACAATGACTGAAATTTCTTTTGAGAGCCAAATTTTTTACACTTAAACTATATAGGTAGGTACATTGTTATTAACTTAATTAGGGTACTCTTAAACTAGCCTTTGCTAAAAACGACCTCAATCTGATTGAGGTACGTTCGCTGAGGTTGGCCCCTTCCAACTCTCCCATCCACACTCCTCTTGTATACTTGTTTCAGATAGACGAGTGTGGATGGGAGAGTTGGAAGGGGTCGAACTCAGCGAACGTACCTCAAAACAATGTTCCTCCCCCGTGAGGCGTATCCCGCGGCCCGCCTGTGCCGTGTCTCCTGTCGCCCGATGGACCAACACCCCCCACTTCTTCTAACGCCACTTCTTCAAAATAGACTCGTCCAGGCCGAAAACTGACTTCTGCGCATGGGCCACGAAGTTTCAATCGCACTGTACGTGCACGCCCGCATGTAGTATTTTGTGGAAGAGCCACACTCGAGGGGCCAAAGAGTCGCATGTGGCTAGCCAGCCTCGGTTTGCCGGCCACGGGCATAGATGATTGCTTGCTGCCAGACAGCTGAGGGCATTTTAATCTACATGTTATTGCCTCCTACTGGCCAAACACCTGAACAGCCATAGGCAGTTCCTCCAATCTGACAATGGATTCTGTATACTAAACCTTGCCTTTGATATGTATATCTACCTTGCTTTAGGACAATTTGTGTTAATTAAAGCAGTGGTTCTCAACCTTCCTAATGCCTCGACCCTTTAATACAGTCCCTCATGTTGTGGTGACTCCCAATTTCATTGTTACAAATTGAACATAATTAAAGCATAGTGATTAATCACAAAAACAATATGTAATTATATATGTGTTTTCTGATGGTCTTAGGCGACCCCTGTGAAAGGGTCGTTCCACCCCCAAAGGAGTCACGACCCACAGGTTGAGAACCGCTGTATTAATAAAAAGCAAGGATTCCAGAGAGACAGGAGGACTTGGTTTCTTTAGCTAAGTCTCCTCTGGCTCCCCAAAATGCCTTCCAAAATTATGGTTCATCTCTAGACTCTAATAATTTACTGCAGCCCCTTCTCCAGATACATGAACCCTTCTAGCCGGGATGCTGGACAAGACTCCCAGCATTATTCAATCTTTTTTATATGCCAGTCACAGCAGATCTTTCATTTTCAATATAATGTTATTTCTATTAAGTCCTAATGCAAAATCTTGTCATTGAACATATGTGGTGTGGATGGGTGTGTTGCAAATGCAATCAGTTAATTGGCATAGTACAGCTGAAATGGCTCTGCTTGCTCCATCCCCAATTTTCCCGCAGAATCGCTCTTGTCAAATATCTTTATGCTGGAGATTTACAAGGTAAAGGTACTATTTGTTAGGTCAGACTTGGCAACTTATGGCCTCTACATGAGGCCTAGATCCCTGTGCCTGGGCTTGGCTTTTTCAGTGAAGAACACACCTCATTTCTGAAAGGGAAAGGCCCTCCAGTTTCGCTTGCTCAGTGTCCATGCAGCGTGGTTTTTTCTCTGCTGATGGTGCCTCTGGTTGTGCAGACTACATGTCCCCCTTCCCCTGTGGAGAGCCTCATAACTGAGGCTCTGATGTTAAGTCTGAGGTGAGGCAGTCACCTCCTTTCCTTTACCTGCCGAAATGCATGGCCCTCAGACTGAGGTTACCATCACCACGAGGGAGTAACAGTCCAAACACTTACTCATTCAAGTAACCTTAGAGATGTTAGCTTTAGCTGTGGTTGTTATTCGGAGGTCATGGGTGGAGAGTTGCATTCCAGGCACCAGATTAGGAAGCAGAGGACCCCACACAGCTGCTTCTTCCTCAGTGAAGCAGTACCTCCCTTTGTCCTTTTATATTAATGGGCGTTCTCAAATGATCTTGGATGGTCTTTATTCCTACTGATCTTTTAGGAGACACTGGAGTGGGAGGCACTCCTTTCATGTCACCTTTCTGCAGGCAGGTTTCCGATATGATTCAAGGCCACTTCCTAGGCAGGGCATCTGGTTTCTACAGCTCAGAGAATGACTGCCCCTGATAAATTGTTCTGAGTACCAAGGCTGTTGCTGTCTTATTGCATTCTCTATTTTCCAATTACCCCCTCCCCCCACATACACACACATAGTCTTCAACCCATTAGACTCCATTCCCATGTTGCATCCAAATCAGTTTTCTGACAAAACACATTGGAGAAAGCTAAGCCAGCACAGCACCTGATGCACTAGATGCTCAAAAAATTTCTGTGAATGGAAAGCTTGGGACCTCTGGAATGAGGGATGGAGGTGGGGATTACACCTCCAAACCTCTGCAGGTTCTCACAGGGCACATGCCAGTGACAGAGTCAGGCTTAGGGGTTACTTGAGGAAGAGACACACGTTACACTGCTCAACAATTGGCTCCTTGAAGGGAGGGCATGAATAGTGAGCTCCCAACTCTGTGAGTACAACTGCCTAATAATGGGGATAATGTAGAAAAAGAATGAACCCCAAGTGGGTAAATAGATTAGCAAGTCTTCAGGGTCCCTTTCTGTTACAGAATTTACCAGATGACCGGAAAATACACACACAGGAGTACTTGGAGACACAGGAAAAAAACCATTTATTTCCAGATGTACTAGTACCATGACTCAGGGAAGCCTGTTTCCAAATCCTGAGTAAACCAATATGGAGGAAACTTTCTCTTTATACTCTTTGGCCTCTTTGTTCCCCAAATAAGGATCAGACTTCCGGATCTTTCGAGGACTTTGCAAAAATGCCTGTGTGTTGGGATGGGGGACCTAAAGGCCTGGCCTGGGCCAGCGCTGATACCCCCTCTGGGGGGTGTATGGTTCATGGTTTATGGCCTCTGTAAAATGGGAGTATTTAGGTAAATAGGTCTTGCAAGACCAGACAATTAAGGAAGGGGCAGCGACTCGACCATAGGCTAACCAGAATGTGCACTGGGGACACTGATTAACTAGGTACAGAGTCAGGCTGCTAACCGCCCCCACCCACCCCCCCCCCCCCATCTTATTTTCCTCATCATTTCAACCCTTGGATTTTATGAAATTCTTGAGGGAGGGGAAAAAGGAGAGGCAGAAAGAAAAAGAGACCAAAGAGGAGAGAGGGGAAGGAAATGAAAGAATACAATTTAAAAGGAGACAAGAAGGAAGGCCAGAGGCTGGGGACCATTTTGTGCCAAACGTTGAGACAGAAATGGGAGAGTTCTGAGAGGACTGATATCTCAATGGGCAGTCAGTGGAGTGTCATGGCACACTGGTCTTTTATCTCCAGCACCCACCCATTCCTGTCTTATGGGCAAAGCCTTGGGCCTGACCTTGCTCAGGGAGCATGAGGCCTAGATGAGCAGTGTGTGTCCATCCTTAGGAAGCTTGGCCCAAAACAAAGAAGTGACAGACCCCTCAGCATCTCTGCACATTTCCCTGGGGGGTACTCAGAATCCTAGAGGGGACAGGAAGGATCTCTTCTTCCCTTCCCCCCATTCCCTTGGACAGACGATTGGGTGGGACCAAAACAATAAGCACCTGGGGCTTGTGCCCAAATAAAATCGTGTGGGTGGATTCCTAAACCAGTCATATGAACTGGGCCAGTCCCTGTCCCAGCTCAAAGGCAGCATTTTCAGATGGAATAAATCAGTCCTTTCCTAAAAGATTATATTCCTGAGCTGTGTCCCTGACAGGGGGGTAGGCTCCAGAGGCAAGGCTTGGGCTGTGGCTCTCAGAAGGGAATTTTCCCCTAGGAAAGCTTTGCTGGTCTGCGCAGGGAACCTGGGCCCAGTCCTAGGGAGTGTCAGTCACCACCTCTGCCAGGACACAGGCTTGGATAGCTGCTGGGTGTCTGGACTTGGGCCTGGTCCCCAGCCTGGACTGGTCCTAGCACCCACAGAGGGAGTAGGATGGAAGCTTCATTTGCTCCCCTCATTTCTATTCTTTTCCTCTTCCATCTCCGTTCCTGGCCACTCCCTGTCCTACAGGGAGATTTAGCTGAAACACACAGCCAGTCAAACCACAGTACTTTAGGCTGATCTTGATCCAGAGCACAGCACCCACTGTGGACCCCTCTGTCTCTCCTGTGCCCACCCAAGGAACCCCCTTTCTGAGTCTATTAAATCAGTGTGCTTTCAACCTGATTCCACCTTAGCCCACCTGGCAGCCTCGCACACCCTTACAGTTGTCCATGAACCATTCACTAAGCAATCCCCTCCTCCCCCCCCCCCCCCCAACAGTCCTGCACAGGCACTAGGCTCCTGGGCTAAAGGTACCAACTTGTTCTGTGGAATCAACTTGCCAGGTTGCCCCTTCTCTGCTCTCTATCATTTGCCTGCTCTGTAGCTAGTTATTTGTGACTTCTTTTGTGCAAGCCACAGAAGTCTTTCCTGTGAATCTCTCCACTGGCTTCTCAGAGACTTTAAGAGGCTAGTGTTGAGACAGAAACTAGGCAGTTCTCTCTCTCTCTCTCTCTCTCTCTCTCTCTCTCTCTCTCTCACACACACACACACACACACACACACAGCCACACCCCATGACAGTGACAGGATCAACCCAAGGAGAATTGTGCAGACACACATCTACTCACACCCCAGGCAGTGGTTCTCAACCTTCTGGCCCTTTAAATACAGTTCCTCATGTTGTGACCCAACCATAAAATTATTTTCGTTGCTACTTCATAACTGTAATGTTGTTACTGTTATGAATCGTAATGTAAATATCTGATATGCAGGATGGTCTTAGGCGACCCCTGTGAAAGGGTCGTTCTACCGCCAAAGGGGTCGCGACCCACAGGTTGAGAACCGCTGCCCCAGAGTTTCTTATGTTCAATCTGCAGAGACACGCCCCCCCACCCCCCCACCCCCCGTCCTTGCGAGCCCATCTCACTCACTCCGCCTTCCCCCAGCTCCCCCGTCCCCCACACACTGGAGGCACGGGGAGCAGGCGCCGGCTGTAAACACTGACAAAATCCCGGGACAAACAAACACGCGATTTCACAAAGGATCCCAACGGGAGGGGCCTCCGGGCGCCTTCCTTCTGCGGTTTCCTCGGGCACCCTCCCCCAGGCTTCCTCCCTCAGTCCGCTGACAAAGAGTCACCGAGCCCAGTTCAAATCGATTGTTTTATTGACTGTGTACACACAGACACGCCTCTAGAAAAGGGCGCGCCCCGGGGGTACTCCGCCCTGGGCCGCACTTGTGCTACATTTCGCGGACCCGGCTGGTCCT
Source organism: Myotis nattereri (assembly GCF_964212035.1). Taxonomy (NCBI): domain Eukaryota; kingdom Metazoa; phylum Chordata; class Mammalia; order Chiroptera; family Vespertilionidae; genus Myotis; species Myotis nattereri. The sequence continues at coordinate 110,923,929 of NC_138075.1, forward strand.
GACGTCCGAAACCCCCACCCCTACCCCGACTCTTTCCTTCAAGAACTAAAAAGGAGCCCAGCCAGAGTCGCCGCAACGCTTCTGCCCTCTCCTCTCCTTCCCTCCCTCCCTCCCTGCCCACCTGCCTGCCCGCCCGCCCCCTACACTGCACGGTCACACTTTACAGGACACAGACGTCTACGGACTACGCGCCAGGCAAATACTATAGTCGTGGAGGGGGGCGGGGCGGGGAAGACCGAGGGTCCGGCTGCGGGAACCGGGCTCTGCGGGAACCGGGCTCTGCGGGAACCGGGGCGGACGCCCCACGAGGGACCAGGCCCGGGAGGCCAGTTACTTCCTATGGGCCCGGAGCTTCTTGAGCTGAGTCTGGGCCCCGAGCAGCAGCGGAAGCGAAGCTGTCCAGTGCACTGATCTCTGGAAAACCCAACTCATCCACAACGAAATTGGCTCGGGACCAAGCCCGTACCCTCGGTGGAAAATAGGTTCGCGGTTCCGAGGCGCTTTAAGTTAGGTGAGAGGGCGCGGGGGTGGGGAGAAACGGTCCCTCGCCCCACAGCGCGCGCGCGCACACACACACACACACACACACACACACACACACACACAATTTCCCAGAAGCTGGGAAAAGTGTTAGCACCGGACCGGAGTGTCGCTGTCTTGGAAAACAACGAGAATATGAAAATCCGAACGCGAAGCCGAAAGGCGCCCCAGGCACCAGGCTCGGCTCCAGCTGGTCAGAAGCAGAGGAGGGCGGGGGAGCAGAAGGGTTTGGTTCCCAGTCGCAAGGGGGCTTTGAAACTAAAAACTAGGGAGTTGTCACCGAACCCTGGCTTCTAGGATATGCACCCCAGAAAGGGCAGGGTAGGAGTGAGGTGGAACCTCAGGGCGCTCCACGGTAGGGACGTCGGTTGGGAGCACCGGGCCAAACCCGGCGCCACAGTGTTAACTTTCAGTTGTTTCCAGCGCCTTCTCCCATTTACTCTGGCTGCACGGCTCACAGTGGGCGGGCTGCGGGGCAGATTTCCGAGATAGTTGCGTAGGAGTGGAGAGGCCTGGATTTCGCCTCATGCTCAGCGATGGTGTCTTATACGAGGAGAGAGGAGCAGAAAACTGTGCTTGCCAGAGGGAATTCAGCCCGCAAGGTCAATGACGATCGTGGGTGCGTGGGGACTGGTGAAATGGTTCCACTCCCCACTAGAAGTCGCCAAGAGTAAGATTGGGGTGGTGGTGGTGAAAGGGCAGAGGAAGTGTGTGTGTGTGGGGGGGGGGGGGTGTAAATCCTGCCAGCCCTAGGTTTCCGCTCCCAGGCACCCAAGGTGGAGGTGAGACTGGGAGGGCAGGGCGGGCAGGAGTTCAGCCCGCCGTCTGCCTGTAGTTGCCGTTAATCTCCTGGGCAATGTTGACCGCCTCGGCACCCAGGGGCAGCCGGTCACTGTACTCGGAGCCCACCTCGAACTCCTCTTGGTTGGCCTTGGACTGGGACTCCACCAGCGAGCAGGCGGCCAGGCTCTCCTCCCTCTGCAAGTCCCCACCCGAGTCCCCCTCCTCCGCCTCTTCGTCAAGGCCCTCCCCGGGAGCCTCCTCTGGCTCCTCGCAGCCTGCTTCGCCGCCTGGTGGGTAGCTTTTCTCGGACTCAAGGTAGGAGACACGCGGATCAAAGTCGGCGGCGATGCGCTTCTCCATGGGGTCGGGAACCTGCGGCCGCAGGATCAGACGATAGGGCTTCCCCGGGTGTTTGGCCAGCAGATGGCAGCAGGCGGCGCCCAGCAAGGGCACAGTGGCCAGCACCAGAAGGAACACGCTCACCACCACGATAACCAGCAGGGAGGGCAACTCCTTCTTGGTAGCGAACACCACTTGCACGTGGCAGGCCTCGCCTGCCTGCGCCAGGCACACGGAGTAGTTGGTGCCAGGCCGCAGGCCGCGGAACCAGTAGGCGTTGACGCCCTCCTCCACCTGAGACCACTGAACTGCTGCACCGCCCCCCGCTGGGCACAGATAGAGCCGGCGCAGGGGTCGCTGCCCAAGCCGCCCAACTCCCGCAGCCCCACCAGGCCTAGGGCCCCAGCGCGCCGCCAGCGGCGTCAGCTGCACCCGAGCCTCGCGCTCCGCCACGTCCAGCGCGATGACACCCAGCTCAAAGACGTGCGGCTTCAGATCGGCGCTCTGGTTGAACGCGTGATTGGACACGTACCGTGAGGGGTCCCCGTGGCCACAGCGCTGCTCCACCACCGGGTCCGCAGAGACCTGGTCTTCCACCTCCTCTCCCTCCCTTGCCTCCTCCTCCGGCCCCGCCTCAGTCTCCCCAGGGATGCTACCCCGGGCTGGGCCTTGGCCTTTGATTTTGCCCTCGGGCTTGGAGGGTAGGACGCTGTTGCCCCGGCCTTTAGCTGTGGACTTGCGTTCAGAGGTTGGGGCCTGCACATCCGGGTCCCCACTGGCGCTAGGAGCGTGCTTTGGGGGCCCAGCTGCCGACACCACCACGCGTACCGACGTGGAGTTGGCGCCCAGCTCGTTGTGGGCACGGCATGTGTAGATGCCTGCCTCCTTGGCACTCAGGAGGGGCACCAACAGGGAGCCGTTTGTGAGTGCCAGGAAGCGTGGGGTTGCTGGAGGCGCGGGCCAAGCTGGTGCCGGAGACGGAGTTGGAGCCTCCGTCTGCGACGGCCCCTCCCCATCTCCTCCCTCCTCCCCGTCTTCTACCCGGTCCCCGACCCCGTAGTCCTCCCAGCTCGAGACCGGCGGCTCTAAGACTACGGTGCCACCCGGGATCTGAAGTTGCCATTGCAGGCGGGGCGTAGGGTGTCCTTCGGCGACGCAGTGTAGCATGAGAGCCATGCCAGCACGCAAGGGGCTGCCGGACGCCTCGATAGGCTGGTCGGCACTCAGACGCACACTGGGTGGTGCACAGGACAGGACGGGCAATCGGTGCACAGGAACGCCCTGCAGCGCGGTTGGTGTGGCGCACGCAATGGAATCAATCTCAGGTAGCGAGACTCGAGTGCTCTTGGCCCAGGCCTGCAGCCACACAAGGCTGCAACCGCAATGGAAAGGGTTGTGATAGAGCTGCAGATGTGACAGTGCGCTTAGCGCGTCGAAGGTGCCGGGAGCCAGCGTACGCAGCCGGTTGTTGTTGATGCGCAGGGAGCGCAAGTCGGGCAGAGCACCGAGTGCGTCCCGAGGAAGCGAGCCCAAGCGGTTATGGTTCATTTTGAGCAGCTGCAGCGCGCTCAGGTTACGCAGGTCGCTCCAGGGGAAGCTGGATATAAGGTTGTGGCTCAGGTCGAGGTTCTTGAGCTGGCTCAGCACGGCCAGCGCGCCCGGTTCCACAGTGCGCACCTCATTGTGCGCCAGCCACAGCGACGTGACCTGCGTGACGTTGGCAAAGGCACCGCGCCGAAGCACGGTGATCTTGTTGGCGGACAGACTAAGCGTGGTCACGTTGGCCGGCAATCCTTCAGGCACCTCGTGAAGCTCCTTGTAAGCGCAGTCAGCGAACTGGTGCGAGTATTTGTCCACGCAAGCGCACGGCTCCGGGCACGCTCCCGCCACTCCCAGCAGCGCCCACACTAGCCATACTGCTCCAAAGGGCAGCGCTGCGGATCCTGCAGGGGGAAGCGGGGGAAGAGGGGAGAAGGTGACTCCTGAGCCCCAGCTCCCTTCTCCTATCAAGCTCTGCCTCACAGAAGCAGCCTAGAGTGGCTCCCCGCCCCCCAATCTCCTTTATGCCCAGGGGCGTTTCTTGGGCATGGGTGGAGCTCAATAAAAGCCTCAGGATTCAATGCTTGCTCCCTCTCGGAGCCCCGACTTCCTTTTCCAGCGGCCTTCTACCTGGCTCTATTTTCTCTGTCTACCCCTAACCCTAGTCCCTCTGCACAGGCTCGGCTGGTCGCCTTGGGCTCTGCACTGAATTTCGAAGCTTTTGTTTAATCCCCTGAAAGGGATACACAGAAAGGGTATTTTTGTCCGTGACCGGTGTCCTCCCTGTACTCTTTGTCCCATGTGCAGCACTTGCACACACGCCCATACAGGCGAACCACAATACAAACACGCTGGGCACTACCATCAAACCACCAACTTCTGCAGGGATTTAGAGGTACACAACACATTTCGTAGACACACAAACAGAGGCACTCAGACATGAACACAATATGCACTTGAGACCTCATTGTTCTCTCAGCCCAACCTAGCATTTGTATAGCGTTCTCCACAACGGTGCAAAACGCTTTCCTAGTCACTGTAGGAATTAAATCGGACACACGACACAAGCCCTCATGCAAACCTACCCCCACACAGGGACACAAGGTGCACCAGCGCTTGCATACAGCCCTCCACTGAGACTGAAATCCCAGTGGAGCAGCAATGTGGAGAACGGGTAAGGAAGCCTGCTGGCAGGCCCCTCAGCTGCTGCGACCTAAGCTGCCTGACCTAAGCTGCCTGCTCTGGGTTGCAGCTCCGTCAGGGGAGAACTGGGGGTGCTCAGTCAGCCTTCCATCTGAGGAAGGAGGTCCTCCTGTATGCATGGATCAGGAGCATTGTAGGAACATTACTAACCCTCCTGTGCCCCTACAGCAGAGCCCAGGCAGCTCCAAGGGAGCAGAGGGGTCCCTAGCCTAGCCCATGGGTCCTGGGGACTGCCACACACATTTTTGGTCACACACATTTTCAAAGGCACACACCTTCACCCAGGACACTAGCTAAGTAGGAGAAGGTTCAAGATTCTGCTCCTTTTCTGCAGCTCTAGAATGCCCCAGAGCCCCCTCTCCAATAAAATCTTCTTATCCTCAGCCACACACATGCACTTACACACAGACCGCCATTCCCGCCTAGGGCTCCAAGGCAGGTTTGCTGAGACGCCCTATCTTTGGGAACCCTTGCCCCTCACTCCACCTTTCCTCCCAGGGGAAAGCTCCTCCCCCTCTCTCCCTTGTCTCACTGGGTACAGCAAGTTAGGCCGGGTCTACCCCCACCTGGAGGGAGGTTGTGGGGCAGTCTGAGGCTTACCCGCCATTTGTTGTCTCCCCAAGAACTGCCTGGGGCTTCAACCCCTTCTCCAGACTTGACTTCTCAGAGACGACAGCCCAAGGGCGCTTCCCACATCTGTTGCTGCGACTGTGGGGAAGACGGAAGAGGGACGGGTAAGTCTGGGGTCTCCCCTGGCCCTGCAGCCCCACTTCAGTTTTTCCTTTCGTGTCCGTTCCCTCCACCTCTCCCTGGCTGCAGATTGAAGAGTCCTTCTGCGCGCTCCCGGCTTGGCGGGGACGCGCACAGCCTCTCCCACCTCCAGCATTCTCTACGTTTGTTAACGCCACAGAGGCTCTACCCTGGCAGAGACACTTTTGGCCCCCACACCCACAGCCCTCGGCTGGGCCCTTTCCAGTCCACCGCACCCCATAATCCATGTCCCCCCACACTTACACATCTGCAGACATTACCGCTGGTCCTTATCACATCGCCCCCCCTGCCCCCCCGCCCCCCCCCACACACACATTAGCACATACCCTCATTCCCTCGTGTGATAATTATCTATCATGTAGTCATCGCGTTGATGTGTTGAGCTCTCACTACGGTCACACACATTTTCAAAGGCACACACCTTCAACCAGGACACTCACCATTTCCCCATCTCGCACACACACACATTCATGCGTACTCACCCGAACAGCGGGGCCGCCAGGGCCCGTGAGCTTCGCCGCTAATTGAATCCGAGCCGCTTACACACCCCGCAATACGTGAGACAAACCATCCTGGAGGAATTTGGGGGAAGGCAAGGAGCACAACGAAAGAGGGTCGTGTTTTGCATTTAAACTCTTTTTGCAAATGTAGGTAGGGAGGCAGACAGACCTCGAGTGGGATGGGCCGGGCTTGCGTGTACCCTTCCTTCCCATACCCCACCACCATCCCCACCCCCGCTAGCCGCCTCCTCCCTGAAGCCACATTCAACACGATGCATAATTGATAGTGTTAGCAGAGCATCTCACCCTCCCTACCATTTTTGCTAGGATCTGGGCGATTCAAGCCTAGGTCTCTCTCCCCCGTCCCCAGCCCCGCCCCTCCCCGGCCCCGCCCGTCCAACCCGGCTACTCGAACGCCTGGCCCTGCAGTGCGTACTGGGGAAGCAAAGCCTCCTCCCCACATGCCCCCGCCCACCCCCGCAGTCCACAGCCTACCCTGCCCAGCCTTTCAAGCCGACCCTACGTTTGGTCTTTTGTGGCTACACTAGCGCTGAAACCCACTGCCCAGCCCTCAGACTTGTGCGCGCCGCCAAGAGGGGCCAGACGGGGCGCGTGGGTGTCAGACTCCGCTCCCAGGAAGCTTGCCGGAGCGCATCCAACGCCTCACCCTCAGGTCTTGACAGCTAGAGGCGAAGGGTGCGTGGGGCAGCAGCACCAAAAGGGATGGCTACAAAACGTCTGCTCTTCTTGAGCACAGTGGACTGGGAATACCGATATCTTGATATCTTCTTCACAGCCTCACAAGCAAACACACCGCCAACCCCACCCAGGGTGTCCACAGTCTGTACCGCTCTCCACCTTCCAGTGTCTCACACAACAGCCAGCCTCGACATACAGTACTCGCTGTTTCCGACTCTCACTCGTTGTCTCTGGCTAAACCCCGACATTTATTTTAGCGACCAGGAAGCAGAGGGGCGGAGGTAACAGGAATTTGGCTAAAAATTGATTCTTGCCCCCCTGCACTGCCCACTACGACCCTGGAGACAGCGTTGCTGGCCCGAATTAGAAAATGGGTACAGGCTCCCGGACACACACAAAGCTCTCGAGCTCCCCAGTCCTTTCGTGGACACTGAGCTTCCGGGTCGTCCTAGGCCCCCAGTCCTCACCCCGGGCTGGGGGGCGGGTGGTCTCTGGCGGTGGGTGTTAGGGCCCTCTGAGAAGCTCAATTTTCAGATTTAAATGTGGGGCATTTTAATGAGCTAGGAGGTGGGGGAGAGAGCCGAGCGGTGAGTGCTGCATCTAAAGAGATCACCGGATCCGGGATCCGAGGATCCTTTGTAAATTAAATATGGACCGGCTGGCGCACCCACACTCCGCGTTCCTCCCTTTCTCCACCTCCTACAGCCGCTACAGGAGGCCAAGAGGGCTGGGACCAGCGCTTTCGCTCAGCCCAGACTCAGAGCCAGAACTTCATTCCTCCTACTACTGTAGTCCCCACAGCCGACCCAGAGGGGAGTGTTGAAGGGGTGAGAGCCCCTCGAGCCAGTGGTGGGATGTGGGGAAGGGTCCATAGTTCGGAAGTGCGTCCCTGCGGTTTGGGCCTGGCTGGGTTGGGGAGTGGCGCAGCCGGCGGACCTGGGCAAAGTCTCTTTGTCTGCGGAGTAAGGGGGTCTCCCTACGAGTGTTGTCTGCGTCTTGGGAGCCCTGAAGAGGCGATTCAAAAATCCTTGGCCCGGGAAGAGGGGTCTGGGGGAGGCAGAGCCCAGCTTCGAAAATGAAGAGTCAGGCCGGGATGGCGAGTTCTGGAGCCTTTCCTGGGTGGGGGCGGGGCGCCTGGCGCGGAGGTAGGGATCCAGGCTCCGCGAGTACACGCCTGGCTTGTGGACCCCCCACGCAGTTTCCTCCTCTCTCCTAGTTCTTTTTGCGAGGAGGTGGACGCAGAGGCGGGAGAGCAGGGGACATCTTGGAAGGGTTGAGGGACTGTAAGACAGAGGCTGGGGAGTGGAAGTGAGAATGGTTTCGCTTACTCTCCGCAGAGTGTTTCCCTGGACCGCAGGGACTCGTCCCGCCAGCGACCCGGAACCTTCGGGACCCGCGGGACAAGAAAAAACCTTTCCCTTGCTTTCCTGCCGGGGCTGCAGAAGCCGGGCGAATTCAGCAGGAGGTAGGGCTCCAGGCGCCAGGACCGCGGCTAAGGGCGCAGTGGCCACCCAGAGAGGGCGCGGACTCCCACGGGCTCCTGTGGTTCCCGCCCACTCTCCAGCGAGCGCTTTTGTTCCCTGAGCGTGCCCTCGGGATAGACAACCCTTACCCCAGCCATCGACGACGGAGAGCCCAGTGCCTGACCCGGCAGCCTGAAGCCCGAGTTGCTCCTGGCAAGGTCCGCCAATAACTGGGGTAGGAGCCACGACTCCGGGTTCAGCCTCCGAGCTCAGCCAGAAGATTGAGCGCTGGTCGTCTAGCGCCGCCAGGCGCGCAGTAGCAGTCTAATGACAATAATGTTAATGGTACAGTTACGGAGCGGCTGGAGAATCGGAACTAAGATACCACCCCCACCGCTGCCCACGTCTTTGATCGTTAAAGAAACAGGCCCCTAATCAGGTGGGTGGAAGTAGGTGTGAGGAGAAGAAAGAGATAAGCTTTCAAGGACTCAGCGCGGGGTCCCCAAATGCAGAATCTGTAGAATCCGGGCTGAGGATTTTTGGCGAAGTTGGAGTATGGACCCTAGACAGACCCAGAGCCGACAGCTGGAGCTCCGGGCAGTTTTTTGCAGAACTATCTCTAACTTCGACGTTGCGGACTCTGACGGTCCCAAGGGTGGCGTGGGTCGAAATCCAGTAGATCCGGGCATGGGCTTCTCTGGCTCACTTCAATTAAGGTGTCTGACCGAGGCCTGGCTCGCGCCCGCCCCCTGCTGGACACTGATTGCCGGGTGTCGAGGACGGGACGGGGGAGGTGGAGGCGGAGGTGAGGGGGTTGGGGGATGGGGGGGGGGATGGGGAGCCGGGCCAGAAGGGCTTCTGCTGAAATCCCCGCGCCAAGGCCTACGCGCCCCCCCGCGGGGCAATGCTCCGAGTGGGGGACTCTTAACTAAGGCACCAAAGCTTTCTTTCTCATGTCCATCCAGCAAAAGTTCGTCCCAGGAATCTGCAGCCTCCTTACCTGACTAACAGCACAGCCTCCGCTGTGCACCCTACTATTTCCAGGGCCCAGACACAATATAGGCACCATCCGAACACCCCGTGAACGCATAGTCCCTGGCACAAATCAATGCACTTAGTCCTCCTGGGACAGAACCTTCCTGTGCCTTCCCCAGCCCCCCCCCCCCCCCACCCGGCGTGAGCTCTTTCTCTCTGAGCCCTGTTTGAAGCCCTAGAAGACTGTCCCTAAGTCTCATGACTTTGTCGGGGACTATAAAATGTCTGAGATCTGAAAAATAAAGTCTTTGGGCTCTAAGAGAGGAAAAGAAACCTGCAGTTGGAAGTAATGGATATTTGATTAAGGTTCAGCTGCAACCATTGCACGCAGAATTGTGCATGCCTTGCATTTAATGCAGCATATGGGTGGTTTAATGGATGTGTCTAAAAGAGCCGGGAGGGCATCAAATATGCCCAGCATGGCAGCCTGCTCAGAAGAGCCTCCCCACAGCTGCCCTGTAACCAGAATCTCTGCTCAGTGCTTCCCAGCTTTCAGCTTCTGTAGGCCTGTCCCCTGCCCCCGCCCTCCCCCACACAAATTCACAGCGTTCCCTTTCAAAAGCTGCTTTCTTTTTCTAACTTCCAGCGGAAAGCCCGCTCCTTTGGGAAGCCAGCCTCTGTTTATAACCTCCCTCCTACCTTCCATTTCATCTTTCCCTTATATACACTTTACATACTGATTAGGAGGAAAAGTTCTATCATCAGACTCCGCCATATACTAGCTGTGTGACCTTGACCAAGTTACTTAACCTCTCTGTGCCTTAGGAAAAAAAGGGTGTACATAAGAATAACAATGTTATTGGGTTGCTATGGAGAATAAATGAATCCATGCATGCAAAGCTCCTAGTACCTAGCACTCAGAGAGTGCTCAGAAATGAGCTATTATTTTTTTCCTTTTCCTTTTTTTAAATATATTTTTATTGATTTCAGAGAGGAAGGGAGGGAGATATATAAATATTAATGAGGAGAGAGAATCATTGATCAGGTGCCTGCTGCACACTCCACACTGGAGATTGAGCCCCCAAACCAGGCATGTGCCCTGACCAGGAATAGAACCATGACCTCCTGGTTTATAGGTCGATGCTCAACCAGTGAGCCACACCGGCTGGGCTGAGCTATTATTTTTTCAACAATAGTTATAATTTGCCATCATTATTGCCTTGCAGAGTTGGGTCCAGATAGGATGAGATGTTCTGCTGCAGATGCCTCCACATGCTTCTGTCCTGACTCCCCCACAGGGGAAGGACCTTGACCCTGCCCTCAAATGTCTCTCTTCACTCCCCAACCCTCTCCCCCCACCATGGTATAGATAGCAATCAGAAATTACTATTAAGATTTATAAAGGTTTCTAGTCTGAGATACTTCAAACTAGATTCTGATGCTGTGGCTGTCTCCAGTGCCCCTATATGTGAAGGGAGGCTTGCTGGAAGGTTTTTAATTAAAACCACAATCTGTTTAAGTATTTATTGGGTTCTGTGATTTTAATTATTTTCTAGGGGGGAGAAATCCACATCTGCATATGGGAAGACTGTTGATTCAGAGGAAAGTAACAACCTGTGGCAGTTTGCTGGAGGCAACTGGGAGGGATTTCCTGAATTGTTCAAATGAAGCTTGACATTATTAATAATCTGGATCCAGTCTATGACCTTCCTCCTAGTGCTTTCAAGAAATTAGCTTAACATGCTGGCAAGGCCCGTTATTGCCATCACAATTAACGACAGCTCTTCTAGTGGCATCTCCTGTAGGTGTAATTATCTCACTGAGATGAGGAACCCCTGCCTGGAAAGGCAGCACTCCTGCCTGTGAGGGGCAACAGGCTTAGCTGTTCTTCCCAGTGCAGGCGCCCACTGGCTCTCTCTCCAGAGGCGAGTCCCCTCCATAGAAGGGTGAAGGGAAGGGAGGGCAGGGAATCATTTCAGATGCTTTGTCTGCAGCAAACAAAATTCCCATCTTAAACAGCGAGAAGCAGGGCTGGTAGACTGAATGATATCAGCAGGTTCAGATTCTCTGTGTCTCTCCTCTGCCACCCTTAACAGGGTTTGCAACCTGAGACTGTGTTCTTTGGTGCCATTGGAGGGCTCAGCGGCAGCTGGGTCACATGCTTATTGGTTACAGACTGGTGGATAGAGAGACTGGATTCGTTCCAGAAGCCATAGCCTCTTCTTAGGTCGTATCAACACATTGACTTAGGTCTCCCCATCTCTGAGCCAGTCACTGGCAAAAGGGATGAATTCATTGGTTTAGAGTAATGATCATCTAGTCCTGAAATGGATGTTGAGTAGTCAATTTTAATAGTCACTATAAGTAAGAAATCCCCTTTAAAAAGAAGTGTTGGGAAATTGCATGATTAGAGTAATCTAATATTGTGTCAAAATGAATTTAAATGAGACTGGCCATAATTATAATGAACCATATTAGACACCTCCTTATCTGGAGATAGACCAGTCTATGTCCACAGTGTGTGAACAGGATCAGTGCTCAGGGCATGAGCAGAAGCAGGGCTCAGTGTATAACCAGGGTTGGGGTTCAGTGTGTGAACAGGATCAGAGGGCTCTCTTGGATAGACATACATACAAACAAACTAGAGGATTCTCTGCTTTCACAGAATTCTTGAAAGGGTAAAAATGTGTTCTTGGAAATGCCCATGCTGGGATCCAAAGCTATATTGAGAGCAATAAAAGCTTCAGTCTTCAGTTGAGTATTTATGAACAGGAGACATTTATGAACTCAAAGATGTTCGTTCCTATCTGACTTCACATCCTGAAGATGTTACCTGGTCCAAGCACTTTACTGTCCAGATGGAAAACAGAAGGGAGAAGTTCTCCCTGGTCTATAACAAGTGGGGAGGCAGCACAAGGCTGCCGGCTCCACAGACTCACTGTGTGGTCTTCGGCAGCTCCTAAGAATGGGTTGGATGTGCTCTGAGGGCCTTTCCCTTTCAGTGCTGTTCCCTGACACCCTGGTCCTTGGGCGCTTCGGCTTTAGGAGAAGCCAATTTGAGGACGAGTTGGGGCTTCCGGAGGCCTCCACCTGGGCTTCCCGCAGGAAGATGTCTTTATCCCCTGGGCAGTTTCCTTGTTTTCCATCCCATCATACTTCATCTGCCTCATCTAGTGAGGTCATCGCACACCTGGGCCCAGGAGCTAACCCTCCCCCTAAAACTATGGGCTGGGTGGGGTGGGGGTCCTCCTGCTACAAAACACTTCCTGCAGGCCCTTCATATAGCAGGATTCGGCAGGGGGGGATAGAAGGGGGACATCATCAGAGATAAAATCTGATTACTGAATAGGTATATGGGCCCAGGAAGGAAGGTCAAGTCTGCCAGGAGCTCCCAATGCAGAAGGAAGATAGACTTTCTGCTCTGCCACCTCAATTCTCTGTTGCCTGGTGCCATCAGGGGACACAATAAACACACATTCTGAGACTCATCCAAGGCAACGGACAAGTTCAGGAGTTCTCTGCCTGTCGTGTCCCAGGATGCTCTGTGGGGAAATCACACCTCAAAGTTTGTCCTGATTTAGGCAAGGTAGTGGCTTCAATGAACTCACAGCAATCAGACACTGACCAGGGAGTGTCCTGGGGAGGGAAACTTCCAGGCATTTCCCTCTCTGTGCCTGTAGGCAATGAGCTCCAGTAGCCCAAGGGCAGGCCTGGAAAGAAAGTTGCAGGTGTGAGTTGTCAGAAGCAAAGCACACAGAAGCCAAGGGATGGGCATGCAGAAATGGGTCAGCTACGTCATTCATTGCACAAGTAGTGATTGAGTCTCCCCATGTTGCCAGGCATGGGTGCAGCTATGAACCAGGCAGACGGCAACTCTGCTCTAAGAGACATTACAGGCTCCTGCACCTCTCAGCATGTTCAGGCCTCCTTTGTGTGAACCTTGGGGCTTCTGGAAGGCTAGCATCCCCAGGACAGGCTCCATCTGCTTCAGTAGGTGACCTACCTGGAAAGACATCCTGCACCCACTGTAGTGAGTAGGGAGCTGTCCAGAGTCACAGCGCATCAGAGCTTGGAGCCTGGAGGTTCTCTATCCCTACTCCTTCACTTTATTGGAGAAACTGAAGCCAAGATGGAGGTCACAAGTAGGTAGGACTGTGAAATGTCCCCAGTGCGCAGGTTCTCTGGTCCAAGACAGGCCAATCTTGGTGGCCATCACTGACCTTGGTTTAAAGGCCCTTGAGACTCTCCAATGAGGCCTCTCTGATGTTTTTTTTCTGGGTGGGACAGGTGGTCCACTTCAGGTCTGTGTTAGCCCCCTGTACTCCCTGAGAGACTGAAGTTGTGCCTCAATTGCAGCAGCTCTAGTAATAGCATGTTGGCCCCCAGCCAGGCCCCACAGAGAGAACCGCCAGCCAGGCAGCTGGTTGGGGCAGAAATCTAGAGGAAGGAGAACACTTCCTGAGGTGGCATGTTGCAGAGGTGCCTCTAATGCGACACCCAGGCAAGGTCAGTGCTAATGGCCAGGTCTTGGGAACAACCGGGTACAATTCAGTGTAAGGGAGTCTGGAGCAGGAGATCAGAGGTCAGGGGGTTGTATCTGCGTTTCCACTGACTTTCTGTGAGACTCTGGAAAGGTGTCTCTTTTCCGGACCTGTTTCACCTCCTGTGCTCTGGGGCTAAATGTCCCTCCCCACCCACCTAGGCAGTAGTTTGGATTTGTCATATTTTCACTCCTTAGATCTGTTCTTACCCATTCCAAAATGCGGAAGGTTCTCTTCATGCAGTGACCTCCCAGGAGGGACAGCCCCCAGGCATAGCTCTCTGCAACCTATCTGAAGGGCCCCAAATAGGTTTTACTGGGAAAGCCAGTGTGGAGGGGCCAGGGAGGGTGAGCCCATGCAGCGCCTGTGAGTGCTTCAGCCTCCTCTCCCGGAGCCCTTATCTCCAGAACCAGCTGGAAACTTGATGTATTTATTTGCTTCTGCCAGGACCTCCTCTGTCTAACCCACATCTCTGCCTCTGCCGGCACTGAAAGAAAGTGACCTTCCTGCAGATGCTGTGTCTGGTGAGCCAGGTGGGGGCTGAGGGAGGGCATGCTGTAAATCCTTCCAGCCTGCAGGGTGATCCCATCAGGGTAGAGGAGACAGTCCAGGAGGCTTAGAGAGATGGGAACAGAGGTACCAGGAGAAGTAGTTGGGAACAGAGTCACTGGGATCCTAAATGAACCAGAACCAAGAGAAAGAGGAGAGGAAGAGAAGGGGAGAAAGAAGAGGGAGAGGCGGGGAGTGGAGGGAGCGATGGGGTGGGAGTGAAGGTGAAAGAGAGGGGGTGGGAGGGAAGGAGAAGGGGGAGGGTCAGCACAATGCCTTCTCTCTAAGGTGTTGGATGTAAAGTTATGTTTCACTGACCATTGCCAGTTCACAAAGTTTAGTGCTTTATGTGTTTTTTAATTTAATCCTCACAATTTTCTTTTTTAAATTAAATTTTTATTGTTGAAAGTATTACATATGTCCCCTTTCCCCACACTGACCCCTTCTAGCCCGCCCCCACTGCCTGCCTCAGACCTTCATCACCTTATTGTCTGTGTCCATGGATTATGCATATATGCATTCAAGTTCTTTGATCTCTTCCCACCCACCTACCCTCCCCCACCTTCCCTCTGAGGTTCCACAGTCTGCTCTATGCTTCTATGTCTCTGGACCTATTTTGTTCATCAGTTCATTTTGTTGATGAAATTCTACATATGAGTGCGATCATGTGATACTTGTCTTTCTCTGACTGACTTATTTCACTTAGCACAATACTCTTCAGGTTCCTGCATGCTGTCTCAAAGGCTAAGAGAGACTTCTTTTTTACTGCTGCGTAGTATTCCATGGTGTAAATGTAGCACAGCTTTTTAATCTACTTGTCTTCTGATGGGCACATACGCTGTTTCCAGGTCTTAGATCCTCACAATTTTCAAAGTATGTATTATCATCCCCAGTTTTGCATATAAGACCACAGAGGCTAAACAGTTTATCCAAGGTCACACAGCAGAGCTGGCATTGGAGCTACCACATGGCACCCTTCCCCGCTCCCAAGCAGACGTGAAAAAGGGCACCACTTGGACACTTTTCCCTTGGTTGGTCAGGTATACTGTAGGGTCGTGGTCCACACTGGTGTCAGCCAAGGCTTTATAGCTGTAGACCTCCAGGAGAGAGTCAGCCCTTTGGTAAATTCTGCCTGCAGACACTCTGCACTCAGTCTGGGCAACAAACACAGTTTTAGACAATCAGACAAGTGACACTGAATTTCACAATAACTCCTATCACACTTGTTTAGCTGGCTAGCTTTGAGGAAAATCTGTGGTTAGCTTTTGCAATCTGCTTGGCTATCAAGTTTGGGATATTTATATTTATAAACTGACTTTAGCATAGTTCAGTCTTCAAAGAATTCCTCTGGGCTGAGTTGAAGGAAGTTCCTTGAGCCAAGAATGAAGGAATTTCCCCCCTCATTTGTTAGCAAATGCATTTTGTAAGGGAGGGAAGAGACTTCCAAATTTTCTGTGTTTTTTGTTTGTTTGTTTGTTTTTAGGCAGGGAGTCAGTTAAAATTCTAAGCCCTTCTCTTAATAGAGTCACCACAGGCGTCTCTTGACTCAAGTCCAAAGAGTCTGGAGCTCACACCTGAATTCGGACACAAAAGTAAATGATGGTGCTGTCCTCCTCCCTCCCTCCCCCAGCCTCATGTTCCACCACCTGCCACCCACCTCAGCCTAGGACAGTGATGGCGAACCTATGACACGCGTGTCAGAGGTGACATGAGAACTTATTTTTTTGGTTGATTTTTCTTTGTTAAATGGCATTTAAATATATAAAATAAATATCAAAAATATGTCTTTGTTTTACTATGGTTGCAAATATCAAAAAAATTCTATATGTGACACGGCACCAGAGTTAAGTTAGGGTTTTTCAAAATGCTGATACGCCGAGCTCAAAAGGTTCGCCATCACTGGTCTAGGACCAAGGCCACTCCAGGGAAGCGTGTCCTCAGAGAACTTCGCCCATGTTCCCTCCCACCTCCCTGCAGCCTGCCTCCCCCCTCCTCCCCTTCTATGAACTGAGCCAAATGGAGGGGTTGGTCCCAGCAGACACTTCTGACTTGCATCGTGACTGGGGATATGGCCTTCCCCGAAATCATGCATTCTCAACAGGAGCAATGTTATGCCACAGAGAATAAAAACTGATTCAGGGGGCCACTAACAATCTTAGATATTCCAGTGGTTTCTGACCCTCCGAAGGACCAGAGTATATAAGCAGATATACAGTACGTCTGTGTAAGGAAGAAGTCAAATGTTCTTTATTTGCAGGTGACATGATCTTGCATATAAAAAATCCTAAAAGAATCTGTAGCATATAGTATATTTATGGTATTAAAATTATTTTCTATACTTTATTTTTATTTTTTAAAATCTTGATCTTGATTGCTGAGAGTGCCCCCTCCCCCCCATTTACCCCCCTCCTCTCAGTTCCTGCCCCGCCCCAGGCCTTCACCACCCTATTGTCTGTGTCCATAGGTAATGCATAGATGCATATAAGATCTTTGGTTAATCTCTTCCCACACCCACCTCACCCCTTCCTTCTGAGATTCATCAGTCTGTTCCATGTTTCCATGCTTCTGATTCTATTTTATTCATCAGTTTATTTTGTTCATTTGGTATTAAAATTTCATTGCAGGGAGTCATGACCAGGGAAAAAATGTCAAAAAAAGTCTACTTATGGGAGCAAAAATGGAGAAAAAGATTTGAGAAGCACTAGTCTAAAAGAAAAAAATAGAATTAAGGTAAGTTTAAGTGCTGGTACTGGCAGGATGGGGTGTGAGCTTTCTGGGGTCTGGATTTTGCATCTTATGAGACCAGCAGACCGGAGGGCACAGGAAGGAGAGAGCAGAAAACTGACTCCCCCAACACACAGCGATGCACCCGGCAGTGTGGGCCCCAGATGGCTCGTCTAGACACAGGCTCCCTGGGGGGCAAAGCCCAACTCTGGCACATACAAGCTTAATGACCTTGAACAAGGTGCATAACCTTCCACCCTATGTTCATCTGTAACGTGAGGATGAGAATGTAAGCGCACAGGGTTTGGGGAAAACTAAACGAGGTCACCTGTGCTAAATGAGAAAACACCTCATGTCAGGCACATAATTATCTTCCAGTTGTGTTATCTGGGAGCATTAGTCACCTGGTTTTTCTAGAGGCTCTCACTGGATGTTTGCGCCCCCCCCCCCCCACCTGCAGTGAGTCAGGCAGAACCCCTGCTGGGTGCTTCTAGAAGAGGCTGCTGGACCGGGCACTGCCCTTGGGGTGGTATATTAGGGGGTCTTCCTCAGAAGCTCCTGCCCATCTGTCTACAGCTGCTAAAGTGACAAATACCTGTGGCCCTAAAAGTGGCCCTAACTCCATTCCTAATTAAGTTCCTAACTTCATTCCTAACCTTAATCATCCAATAATGACCCTAAATTTATTATAGCCCCAAATCCTAACTTTAGGCCTCACTCCAACTCCTAACCCACCTCATCCTTACCCCAATTCTAACCTGGGCCTTCACCTTTGCTCTAATTCTCATCCATAATTCTCATTCTTTTTGTGGTGGGGGGGAAGAACCTTTGGAAAGACCCCCTGCCTACTCCCCCCCCCCCTAATCTTCCCAGGCCCAGGCCTCATTTCTGCCTGCCCCTAGCCCTCTTCTGAGCCCGCAGACTCCCCTCCTTCTTACTCCCCACCCCTCCAAACCATAATCCTCATTCTAATTTCAATGGTAACCCAGAGTTTTCCAAAATTAAGTCACTCACTCCTAGTCACAAGTTTTACTATACCTTTGGTTCCTTCTGATTTTGTAGCTACTTAATATTTGTCCTTAAATTAGACCTTCAAAGAATCTCACTGTAGAGTCATTCTGAGCAAGTATATTCCAGAAATGATTAACATTTTAAAAATGTTTCTCCAAGCACCATCCACCTAATGGCCTCCTGTGCCACCGGAAGTAGGAGTGGCACTGTAAAGCCCATGCACCACTAGTTCCCCCCCAGGAGAGCAGCGGCCTCCACACCAGGCCCGTGGGGCTGCTGCACCCTCTGCTGGCGGAGTTTGGGAAAAGCTCTAGCTCAGTTCTGATAGATCCTCCCTTCCCCCAACTGGTGGGCAGAGTATGATGTAACCTGCAGCCCGGAAATACCTGAGTGACTAACCAGGTATCTTATATGGACTATACATTGGACCACCAATCCACATCTGCCAAATACCCTAAGCCCTTGTCCTATATGGACAATGCAGTAAACCACCAAGCAGTGTGCGCCGAGTACACTAAGCCCCCACCCCTTCCCATTCCGCCCCTCAAAAGGTGTGCTTGCCCCTGCACGTGCTGCTGTCCTCCCCTTGCGAGACAGCCCGGCAGGTGCTTCTCCTCTAATAAAGCCTGTAGTCCTGGTTTTCGGCCTCTGTCTGATTTTTCATTTTTGGTGTCGAAACCCGGGAGAGGTGAACGGGAGCGTGGACCATCCTTGAACCTAGGCCCAAGCTTCTGATTCCTGCTCTGGCTCTTCTCGGTGGTATGGTTCTGAGTTGATTGGCCTGCTCCGGACACCTCTCGAACCCTGCCGCACCAGGACACATGGGGATCTCGTCGCTTCCCTTCCACCGGTAGGCTTCAGGGACTTTCCCAAAACTCTCTCTCTCTTTTTTTCTCTCGCTCCCTGTGACCTGGAGGGGCATTAGGGTCTACAGAGTTTCCCGTCTACTCGGCTACACGTTCTACGTTCTACGAAAGCCCAGGTACCTGGCCTTTCTCTTCTACTCCACAGGAAAGGTCTCGGGGTGACGACCTTGGAACCTTTTCTCGTCTCTCTCTCTCTCTCTCTCTCTCTCTCTCTCTTTCTCTCTCTCTCGCTACAGGTTGGCTGAGGGAACAGGAGGATGCTCCTTGTTCCTTCCCCAACTTCCGATCACCCTTCCCTCCGGTCATGGGGACCTCTCAGTTCAAACCCCCTCGAAACACACCCTTAGGGTGTCTCCTCGCCAATCTCTCAACCCTTGGCCTTTCTGGCTAAGTCAAACCAAAGAAGCTTGTTTTTTCTGTAACACTGCCTGGCCACAATATAAACTCGACAATGGCTCTCAGTGGCCTGAAAACGGCACTTTTGATTCCAGTATCCTCCGAGACCTAGACTGGACAGGGAAAGCTTTTGAAATCCCTACAAACAGGTTTTATTTTCCCTCCACTCCCACCCCTCGCTTTACCTCTCATGTTCCACTCATCAGATCCTCCTCGAAAAGTCCTCTTTGCCCTCTCAAACTGATCTTCAGCTCCTTTCCTCTGTCTTCTGACTCTTTGGACCCAGCTGATCATTCATCTCCACCTCTCCTGCTCCCGCCGCTCCTCTTACAACCCTGCTGTAGAACCCACACCCCACGCTCTACCCTCTGAGAATTCTAACCGCTCTGCCCCCATGACCGCCAGCAATCAAATTCACAGGTGGCTGGCCAGTTCCCTTTGCGCGAGGTTGCAGGGGAGAGGGTATTATCCAGGTAGCCATTCCCTTTTCACTCTCTGATCTTTCTCAAATCAAAAAACATCTCGGCTCTTTCTCTTCAGACCCTCTTAACCAGAAGCCGCCTTTCCCCCAGTCCCTGAGAGCCCAAATCCTGAGAATGTGACCTCCAAAACAGCCTTTCTAACACTCATTCTCAGGCCACCCAAAGACTGCCTTCCTCAACAGCCTCTTCTATTCCCGCATCCATTCTACCCGAGGAAGGCAGCAGGAACTGAGGGCATAGTCTGAGTCCATGCCTCATTCTCTACGTCCAGCCTCACAGATTGAGAGGCATCTCAGGTCTTTTTCCACTGACCTGACCACCTTTACTTCCCCGACATATGCCACAAACTTCCACAAACCCCTCAAAGAGACCTTGTTAACCTGACCTTTAAGGTCTTTAATAATAGAGATGAGGAGACCCAAACCCAAAAACAAAGGTGAGATCAGGCCAAGGCTGAGGCCCATTAGGAGCCTTCCAGCTCCTAGCCATCACTTTCAAACCCCAAATGAAGTGCCAGTCCTCCAACCGCGGCTAAGTCAGGGGCTAAGCCTCCTCCGGGCCCATGCTTCAAATGCAGCAAGGAGACACTGGGCCACGTCCTGCTCAAACCCAAGACCCCTGCCTGGACCCTGCCCAAGGTGTGGAAGGGAAGGCCACTGGAAATCAGACTGTAGTCTGACCCTCCGGGTCAGGCCTCACCCAGTCCAGCATGGCTGCCCTCTGGATCCGGTTTGGAGCTCCCAGACCTCCTGGGACTGGCCACTGAAGAAGCTGCCCAGGCCCTGACAGGGCCCCACAGACTTACATCACCAGGACAGAGCCTCGGGTAACAACTGTGGTGGCAGGTAAGCCGATCTCCTTTTTAATTGACACTGGGCCACTTATTCTGCCCTCTCCAAATTCGCTGGGACCCTTGTCCACTCCTCAGTCTCTATTATGGGGGTTGACGGATTAGTCTCACAGCCATTAGCCACCTCACCTCTACACTGCATCTTACTAAATTCCCCCATTCGCTCTTTTCTCATTCTACCTTGGTGCCCGGCCAGGGCTACCATGCATCCCTCATAAAGCCCAGTTGTCCCAAACCACAGTCACCTACCCAAGTTTTACTCTCTCACCCCACAAGGCCAAGCCCTTCCTGGGACTGTAAATGCCTCATCTCCTTATCTCCTCTGTGACTATCCCCTTCTCTGAACAAGAAATGTTCTCCTTTCTCAGGCTCACTGGGCACTCTCGCCTCTGGGTTCACAACTGTAGTCTTCTTGCAAAGCTCCTCTATGACAGGACATGGTGAAGGGACCCCCTCACTGAGCCTTCAGATCCCAAGGCCAACATTCTCACCCCTTTAATGCTCTGAAAATTGCTCTGACCTCAGCACCTTCTCACCCTGTCCCCCTCTCCAACTCTACCCTTCCCAAAGAATAACTTCCTTGACTGCACAGGCTTACTTAACAGTCTGGCTACTATCAGAAACTGAGATCATTATCTCTAGGAAAAATGCGGCAGTTTTAAAATCCAAGCGGCTAGAGGCCTGGGAGCAGGCTGCGGGGCCTATTCCGTCCTCCCCCTGCCTTTTCTCCAGCCTCATCTTCCACTGCTCCTTCCCTTCCCTTTCTCTATTTCCTGGGATAACAGCCCATCCTAACATTTCCTCCCACTTTCACTGCAATACCTACCTCTCTCTGGCTCACCAAAAATGAAAAATCAGACAAATGCCTCCCACCATCCAGGACCTGATGACCCATCATTCCTTACAGGCTAAATTCTACTATTCCCTGCAGTACATCCTGGAGGACTGGTCCTGGTAGTGACCACGATCTGCTTCCCCAGAAGACTTACACTCATGGATAGTAGATCTTACCTGGCAAGGGACCCTCCAATTTTTTACTCCAGAAGAAGCTCAGGTTTTCGAATTCCTTTTATATGTCTCGTCTCCTCACCATAATCCTCCTACAGGCAGCTAACAATGAATGCACCAATGAAGGTTTTTGGTCTTTTCAGGTGAAACAGACTTGGGATGATGAGGGAGTCATCAATTCTACTATAATTGTCTTTATCAAAATCTATATTAATCCCTGACCTATCCCTCCCCCACTAAAGGACATTCTCTCTCGCCCTGCAGACCCCGGACCTACTCCTTTGCCCACCCTCATCAACACAACTTTCCATCTACTCTCTAACATCAATCCCTCCTTCTCTACATTCTGCTGGATTTGTCTGTCACTGGCTCGAACCCTCATCATAGCCACTCCAATCCCAACCTATTGGACCACTAACTTAACTCTTACCTATACCAGACCTCAACGCACCCTATACAACATCTCTCTCTTCAATACGGAAAACACTACCTGTTTAACAAATACCTCTCAAACCACTACCTCAACTACTCCTACACCTTACTACTGTGCAAAATCTACAAATTTACCGCCTCCCTTAGCCTGCCCTCCACCGGGTATTTTTCTCCTCTGTGGGACTACAGCCTACACCTGTGTTCCCCAGGACCTGTCACACTCGCTCTGCCTTTATGTCTTCCTAACCCCAATCTTTCTATCAGAACAGAGGGAGAACTTGAATCCTCTCTTGGTCTTCTCAGGTCTCGCCACAAAAGGGCAGCCCTTGTTCCCCTCTTTGTGGGTACAGGAGTCCTCACTGCAGTAGGGACAGGCGTAGAAGGCATTTCCTCCTCTGTTCATTTCTACCACAAATTGCTGAATTTTCAAAGGATATTTTGGTGTTGAAACCCGGGAGAGGTGAACGGGAGCGTGGACGATTCATCATTAGCAATTCCCTTGAATCTCTTCAAAGGCAGGTAGACTCCTTAGCAGCGGTAGCCCTACAGAACCGGTGTGCTTTAGATCTCTTGACAGCAGAAAAAGCGGGTACCTGTGTCTTTCTTGGGGAAGAATGCTGCTACTTTGTAAATGAATCAGGAATTGTCAAAGATCACATTAAATCCCTCTGGGACAGGATTGACCAGACAACGTAACCAGCTAGAAGGGGGATATGCCATCTTTGGCTCACTTACTCCATGGCTCCTCCCACTATTAGGCCCACTGGTATTTATTCTTTTAATTTTGCTCTTTGGCCCCTGTCTCATGTGCTGTTTCACTAGTTTTTTGCAGAACAGAATGTAGGCGTACACCAACCAGAAGGTGGGAGAGATCTATCTGACCTTGAATTCAGAACCTAGAGACACCTATGTCACCGGAATCTTTGAGACCCCGGGTAGATGCCCCTGACGACGCCCCCTCTCAGCAGGAAGTAGCTACGGAAGACGGACCCTTGCCCCCTGAGCTTTCCCGGACTCTCAATTTTTTTACTATTACCAAAAGCCTGGAATGATAGATCCTCCCTCCCCCCAACTGGTGGGCAGAGTATGACGTAACCTGCAGCCTGGAAATACCTGAGTATGTACCTTATATGGACTATACATTGGACCACCAATCCACACCTGCCAAATACCCTAAGCCATTGTCCTATATGGACCATACAGTAAGCCAGCCACCAATCAGTGTGCGCCGAGTACACTAAGCCCCCCACACCTTCCCATTCCGCCCCTGAAAAGGCGTGCTCGCCCCTGCACGTGCTGCTGTCCTCCCCTTGCAAGACAGCCCGGCAGGTCCTTCTCCTGCAATAAAGCCTGTAGTCCTGATTTTCAGCCTCTGATTTTTCAAGTTCCACTCCCTTCTGAGTGGGGTCCACAGTGTACTCTCTCTGATTTGGTGTTACTAGTTGTGGGGTTCCCTTAATTGTGAGTTAAGAAAGGTGAGAGAGAGGAGATCATGGCACCAAATTGGCAGACCTTTCTTTCACCTTCTCCCAGGGCCAGACTGGTGTGGATGCAAGGAGCCACATGCTAACCTGACAGGCTCAGGGAAGGCCTGCATGGAGGTCTTGCAGACTCAAAGACCTAAAGTAACCACAAAGGATGGTCTGAAATTAAACTTTAACTAAAAGCAGTTATGATGGGCAGTTACATCCTAGGCTGGTATCTACACTGACAAGGTCAACCTTTACCTTAACTGAGCCTATCTGTCTTTTTGCATCTATGGTAACATACCCTTGAAATGTCTGGGTAACTTGTAACTTCCCTTTTTCCGGACCCCTTGGGGCACAACTTAATGTGCTGGGCACCAGGACAGATACCACAAATTCCTTCATTGTTATCATGTTAATTGTTCCTGCACCCATCTAAATATGTGTCCATCATTTTACTTTTTATCCAATCCCAGGGGTCTCCCCCCCCCCCCCCCCACCCCCAGCCTTTGCTTTCTCCTGCCTCTCTAGTCTATCACCAATGGATTTCATGTAATCCACCTACGTCCCTCCTTTGATTGCAATGTATAAATACAAATGTAACCTGCCATTCTCCGGAGCATTATCTCAGTTCGTTGAGGTTCTGCTTCCCGGCATATGTCGACAGTTTGGCTCAAATAAACTCACAGAGATTATTTACAGGTTTCAAGGGTTTTTACGTTAACACCGGAAATAAAACTAAAGCAGGGAACATACACCCAGAATTACCAGCTGAGGTCCAACTGAGGAGGAGACTTATATCAAGGAAGGACAGAAAACACTTGGAGACTGGAAGGAAGGGTAAGGTTGTAAGAGGAGCTGACCCACTTCCAGGGGTGGCAGCCCGAGAGTGAGGAGGAAGCTCTTGGCTATAGGAGGGTCCGTTCCTTCAGAAGATAGAGGCCTAGAACCCAGGCTCAGAACCAGAGCCGAGACACGTTGCCAGTGAAACATCCAGTGCAAAAGGCAGCAGAGCTGCTGGCTGCCAGAGTCTGGAGCTGGCCGGCTGGAGCTGGTGGGAGAGAAAGCCTGTTTCGTTTTCTTTTCTTTTCTTCTTTTTTTAAACCCAGAGCACAGGAGTTTTTATTTGCAGCTCACCGGAGGCTTTGATGCAGGGAGGGCGGTGTGGACGAAGTGCCTAAGGAGAGGCTGAGGTGGGAAGTATTGCAGGGAGATGTGGAAAAGCAGCAGCCAGAAATGCATGTGGTCAAACCTAAACGGCCATTTTTCCTGAGAGGAACTAGCTGCTCCCAGTAGCCAGCAGGGCAGGAAAAGAAAAAACCCACTCTACAATCTACAGCCTGCCCCACCTTCAGGAGCCCTGCCGACCACACCTTGCATTTTTACCTTTTCAGAGGAAACAAAAGCAGAGGCCAAGCCTATGGGTTGAATAGTCTCAGGGAGCACCTGTGATTGGATTGGGGAGGGGCTGTACGCCCCACTATTCCAGAATCCTGACTGGTACTTTTCCCTCACAGGAGAGCTGATAGAAACTCCAGGTTTCCAGCTGACCCCACTGACTGCATACGAGGGTCTCCACTCAGCCCAGGGCAAACTAATATTTTGGGCAACTTGCAGAGGAGCTCTGGAACAGGAACACACACACACTACATTCCCTGAAATCTGAACAGTACCTCCCCATCACAGGAGACCCAGATATCTAGACTCCCAATTCCACCTAAAGACTTTTCAGAAACAGACTTTTGAGTGATTAAGATTGACAGCTGGCCAGCAGGCAAAAGAGGGCAGAGGTGGATCCCGGAGAACCTGGAGAAGTTTGCTAACCAAGCCCTGGACCCCATGCTGCTAACAAAGCTGCTTTACAGGGGAGCTTGGCCTCTTCTACATGCAGCCAAGTCCTGTGGAGAAAGACACAAACTGAAGATCGCTGAAAGCCAAATGATGACAGTTTTCTGACAGTGGTTAGCACCCACGTACCTCACAGGAAGCCCAGAATTGGCAGACAGAGCAGTCAGCCAGTCATCAGAGGAGCAGGATCCAAAGGAAGCTCCCATGGGGCACTAAACTCTGCTGAAAGGAATGCTACTTCAGTTTCTTCTTCATTTTTTCTTTTTCTTCCCCTTTTCTCTTTTCTTTCTCTTTTTTACTTTTTAAAAAATGTATCTTTTTTACTTATCTTCTTTATTGACTTATTATTCTAGACTCTATTGTTCTGTTCATATATGTGACTTTCCTCTTCCCTTTTCCTACTCAAAATGTTTTCTTTCTTTTCTTTTCCACCTGGTTTCTCATCTTTTTTCCTTTTCTTATGTTGGGTTTATTTGCTTTCTCCTCTATTTTCCTTTCCTTTTTTCTTCTTTTCTTTTCTTCCTCCTTTACTTTAAACTGTTTTCCTCTCCTTATTCCCCTAACCCAGTATTCTTATTTTATTTCAGCTCTGCTCCTACATATTTCTTTTTCTCCCCTCCCCCCTTTTTTGTTTGTTTTGTTTTCTCTTATTTGTTCTTTTTTTTCTTTTCTTCTGTCATTCCTGCTCTGCTTTTTCTTTCCTAATTCTCTCTTCTCTGGTGGTTGTTTTCGTTGGTGCTGTAGGGATCTTGTGCATATTTTTGTTTTGTTTCTTTTGTTTTGTGTTTTGCTATTGTATTTCGTTCTGTTTAGTCAGCACCTCCACAATAGCTTGTGATCAGTTCTGGGGTGAGCCACATAGTCCACCAGACTGAGAGGAGATTTCATACATGAACAGGACAATAACATTCAAGACCCAACTACAACAGGAGGACTCAAACAACTCAAGCAAGGGGCTTTCCTAGAGCACCCAGCTCAGATCTAAGAGACTACACCACTAGGTCCCACAAAACCCCTACTACATAAGAGCAACCCACAAAGTCTGGGAGGCATAGCAGTTTGATCTAATACATAAAAACAAATACAAAAGGATAGCAAAAATGGGGAGACTAAGAAACAACCCACAAATGAAAAAGGATGAACTGCTAGAAAAGGAACTAAATGAAATGGAGGCAAGCAATTTGTCAGACAAAGAATTCAAAATAATGGTAATAAAGGTGCTCAAAAAACTCAGTGAAACTTAATGAGCATTATAAGGGACTAATATAATGAGAGCTACACCAACATGAAAAGAGAGTTGAAAAAATAAATAAGAAGTTCTCAATTGGAAATGAGAACTGACATAGCTGAAATAAAGAACACCCTGGAAGGATTCAACAGTAGACTAGAAGAAGCTGAGGACTGATTCAGCGAATTAGAAGACAAGATAGAAAAAACACCCATTCAGAGCAGCAAATGTGAAAAAAAAAATTAAATAGCAGGAGGAGAGTCTAAGGGAGCTTTGGGACAACATGAAATGTAATAACATTCACATCATACAGGCAGCAGAAAGAGAAGAATCTGAGAAAGGAATAGAGAACTTGTTTGAAGAAATAATGGCAGAAAATTTCCCTAATCCTGGTGAAGGAAAAGGCACTCAAGTTTAGGAAACACAGAGAGTCCCAATCAAGATGAACCCAAGACCCACACCTAGACACATAATAATTAAATTGTCAAACATTAAAGATAAAGAAAGAATCTGAAAGGCTGCAAGAGAGAGACAGAAAGTTACCTACAAGGAAGTTCCCATTAGACTGTCAGCTGATTTCTCAATAGAAATACTTCAGGCCAGAAGGAAGTGGCATGAAGTATATAAAGTAATGAAAACCAAGGGACTGAACCCAAGACTACTCTATCCAGCAAGGCTATCATTCAAAATTGAAGGTGAAATAAAAAGCTTCACAGACAAAAAAACAAAAAATACACCCCCCCCCCCCCCACACACACACCAAAACACCAAGCACTGCAAGAAATGCTAAAAGGACTGTTGAAAGAAGAAGAAATAGAGAGAAAGAGAAGAACAGAGGCATAAAGACAAAGAATGGCAACAAATAAGTACCTATCAATAATATCCTTAAATGTAAATGGCTTAAATGTGCCAATCTAAAGATATAGGGTAGCTGAATTAATAAGAAAACATGACCCATATATATGCTGTCTACAAGAGACACACCTCAGAACAACACACTCACACAGAATGATAGTGAAAGTGCGGCAAAAAATTTTCCAGACAAATGGAAATGAAAAAAAAAGTTGGGGTGGCAGTACTCATATCTGACAAAATAGACTTTAAAGTGAAGGCCAAAACAGGAGACAATGGAGGTCACTTCATAATACTAAAGGGATTGATACAACCAAAGGATATAACTCTGGTAAACATATATGCACCCAATAAAGGAGCATCCAAATATATAATAAAAAAAAACTTATGCAGGATTTTAAGGGAGAGATCGACAGTAATACAGTCACAATAAGGGACTTTCACACCTCACTGACATCACTGGAGAGATCTTCTAGACAAAAAATCAGCAAGGAAACAGTGACTTTAAACAACAAAATAGATGAGATGGAATTAGTTGATAGCTATAGATATACATTCTTCTCAAGTCCACATGGGACATTTTCAAAGATAGATAACATGTTAGGATACAAACTAACTCTCTACAAGTTCAAGAAGATTGAAATTGTATCAAGCATCTTCTCAGATCACAGTGGAATGAAATTAGCAATCAACCACAGTAAAAACACTCAAAAACATTTAAACACATGGAGGATAAATAGCATGTTATTAAACAATGGATGGGTTACCAAAGAAATCAAGGAAGAAATAAAAAAACTTCCTGGAAACAAAGGAAAATGAACACACAACAATGCCAAATCTATGGGACACAGTGAAAGCAGTCCTGAGAGGGAAGTTCATAGTATTACAGGCCTACCTCTAGAAATGAGAAAAAGCTGAAATAAACAATCTAATCCTACAACTTAACCAGAACAACAAGAAAAAGCCCAGAGTAAGTAGAAGGAATGACATAATAAAGACCAGAGCAGAAATAAATAACATAGAGACTAAAAAGAAAACACAAAGACCAATAAAACCAAGAGATGTTTCTTTGAAAAGATAAACAAGATTAATGAACCTTTAGACAGACTCATGAAGAAACAGAGAGGACTCAAATAAACAAAATGAGAAATGAAAGAGGTGAAGTAACAACTTACCCCACAGAAATATAAAGGATCATAAAAAAATACTGTGAACAACTATATTCCAACAGACTTGACAACCTGGACAAAACAGACATATTCCTAGAAAAATACAATCAACCAGGAAGAATAAGAAAGCCTAAATAGGCTGATAACTACTGAAGAAATTGAAGCATTAATCAAAAAACTCCCAGTAAAAAAAAAAGCCCTGGTTTGGATGCCTTCACAGGGGAATTTTACCAAACATTCAAAGAAGACTTAACACCTATCCACCTCAAACTATTCAAAAAAAAAAAAAAAAAAACTCAAGAGGAAAGAACATTTTCAAGCTCTTTTTACAAGGCTAGCATTAGCCTAATTCCAAATAAGACACTACAAAGAAAGAGAGTTACAGGCCAATATCCCTGATGAACATAGATGCTAAAATCCTCAACAAAATTCTAGCAAATTGGATCCAGAAACACATTAAAAAGATCATATACCATGACCAAATAGGATTTATTCTGGGGATGCAAGGCTGGTACAATATTTCCAAAGCAATAACTGTAATACATCATATAAACAGATTGGAAGACAAAAATCACACGGTCATGTCAATTGATACAGAAAAAATATTCAGCAAAATCCAACACCCTTTTTTTGATAAAAACTCTCAGCAAAGTGGCAATAGAAGGATCATACCTCAACATAATAAAGGCCATATATGACAAACCTACAGCCAACATCATACTCAATAGGCAAAATCTAAAACCATTTTCCCTAAGAACAGGCACAAGACAGGACGTCCACTTTCACCACTCTTACTCAACATAGCACTGGAAGTCCTAGCCATAATGATCAGACAAGAAGAAGAAATAAAAGGCATCCAAATTGGAAAGGAAGAAGTAAAACTGTCATTATTCTCAGATGACATGATATACATAGAAAACCCTAAAGACTCCACCAAAAAAACGACTGGATTTAATAAATGAATAAGGCAACATAGCAGGATACTAAATTAACACCCAGAAATAGATGGCATTTTTATACACCAATAACTAACTCTCAAAAAGAGAAACTAAATAAAACCCCCCAAAAAACCCCAAACAAAACCCCTTTACCATTGCAACAAAAAAATTAAGATGCTTAGGAATAAACTTAACCAAGGAGGTAAAAGACCTGTACTTGGAAAACTACAGGACGTTGACAAAAGAGATAGAGGAAGATATAAACAAGTGGAAGACTATACCATGTTCATGGATTAGAAGAATAAACATCATTAAAACGTCCATACTATTCAAAGCAATCTATAGATTCAATGCTATCCCTACTAAAATACTACTAAAGGCATATTTCATGGATCTAGAATAAACACTCCAAAAATTTATATGGAACCAAAAAAGATCCAAATAGCTGCAGCAATCTTGATAAAAAAAGAGACAAAGTTGGAGGAATCACAATACCAGATATCAAGTTATATACTACAAAACCACTGTACTCAAAACAACCTAGCACTGGCACAAGAACAGACATACAGATCAATGGAATTGTACAGAGAACCAAGAAATTGACCCAAGCCATTATGCTCAATTAATATTTGAAAAGGGAGGCAAGAGCATACAATGGAGTAAAGATAGTCTCTTCAATAAATGATATTGGGAAAATTGAACAGGTACATACAAAAAAAAGAAACTAGATCACTAACTTACACCATACAAAAGAATAAAGTAAAAATGGATATAAGACTTAAATCTAAGTTGTGAAACCATAAAAATCTTAGAAGAAACCATAAGGTGCAATATCACAGACATCTGCCCAGCTAGTGTGGCTCAGTGCTTGAGCACTGATCTGTGAACTAGGAGTTCAATACGTGGTCAGGGCACATGCCCGGTTGCAGGCTCAATCCCCAGGAGGTGTGCAGGAGGCAGCCAATCAATGATTATCTCTCATCATTGATGTTTCTATCTCTCTTTCTCTCTCCCTTCCTTTCTGAAATCAATGAAAATATATTTTTACAAAAATCTCAGACACCTCTCATAACAATATGTTTACCAATACATCTCCTAAGGCAAAGGAAACCAGAGAAGAAATAAATGGACTACGTCAAAATAAAAAGCTTCTGTACAGCAAAAGAAACCATCAACAAAATAAAAAGAGAGCCCACTGTATGAAAACATATTTGCCAATGATACATCTGATAAGGGGTTAATTTTCAAAATATATAAGGAACTCATATAACTTAACAAAAGGAAGACAAACAATCCAATTTAAGAATGGGCAAAGGACCTAAATAGACACTTCTCCAAAGTGGACATACAAAAGGACAAGAGACATATGAAAAATGCTCAGAGTTACTGAACATGTGAGGGATGCGAATTAAAATGACAATGAGGTATCACTTCACACCTATCAGAATGGTTATCATCAACAATCAACAAGGATGTGGAGAAAAGGGAACGCTTGTGCACTGCTGGTAGGAATGCAGACTGGTGCAGCCACTGTCAAAACAGTATGGAGTTTCCTCAAAAAATTAAAAATGGAACTCCCATTTGACCCAGTGATCCCATTTCTGGGAATATATCCTAAGAAACCAGAAACACCAATCGGAAAGAATATATGCATCCCTATGTTCATAGCAGCACAATTCACCATAGCTAAGATTTGTTAATAGCCCAAATGCCCATTAGTAGATGAGTGGATAAAAAAGCTGTGGTACATTTACACTATGGAATCTTATGCAGCTGTAAAAAAAGAAGTATGTCTTACCCTTTGAGACAGCATGGAGGGACCTGGAGAGTATCATGCTAAGTGAAATAAGCCAGTCAGAGATACAAGTATCACATGATCTCACTCATATGTGGATTCTAATGAACAAAATAAACTGATGAACAAAATAGATCCAGAGATATAGAACAATGGAACAGGCTGACGAGTTTCAGAGGTAAGGGAGTGGGTGGGGAGATATTAACCAGGGAAGTTATGATACACAGACAATAGTTCGGGAGAGGTATGTGTGGGGTAAAGAGGGTCAACGGGGAAAAAGGTGGGGACATCTATAATACTTCCAACAATAATGATCAATTTTAAAAAAAAGAAAGGCGAGAAAGGATCCTCTTGTTCTAGGTGTAGGCGCTGGGGCACTTGGGGTGGGATAGAGACAAGTCTGAAGTCAGAGGAGGCAGGAGCAGGGCAGGGGCTGGATCTGCTGGGAGGTTTAGGGTGCAGGATAACCTCTGAGGTATGGAGTATTGTCAGGGTTGGGACTAGGAGTCAGAGTGAGGGTAGGGTAGGAATAAGAATGGAAGTGAGGCCCTGACCGGTTTGGCTCAGTGGATGGAGCGTCGGCCTGCGGATTCAAAGGTCCCAGGTTTGATTCTGGTCAAGCGCATGTACCTTGGTCGCGGGCACATCCCCAGTAGGGAGTGTGCAGGATGTGTCTCTTTCATTGATGTTTCTAACTCTCTATCCCTCTCTGTAAAAAAATCAATAAGATATATGAAAAAAAAAAAAAAAAAGAATGGGAGGCAGGCCAGTGCTGGATGAGGGGAGGGGTAGGGCGGGAGCACAACAGGGCCAGGCATCAGGTAGCAGCTAGGTGTTATGCAGGTAAGAGTGTAAGGCTGGAGTTAAGGCAAATTTTTAAGTGACCTTTCTTGGATGTGAGTGAGCCCTTGGGTCTCAGGAGGAGGCACTGGAGCAGTGCTGAGCTGTCACAGGATGTCTGCTTTCAGCTCCAGGTCTATGTGGCTGAATTCTCCCATCTGGGTGTACTGGGGACACAGAGACAGCTACTGTTTAGCCACTTCAAGGTGGACTCCCCTGCTCACCTTCATAGCTCCCTCAGACCCAGGTTCTGACAGACAACTCTGTTCCAGATCTTGTTCTTCATCCCTCTGGAGACAAGCCCATGTACTTTTTCTTGCTGAGCTCTAATATCTGTTTCTTTTTCTAACTTATACAGTAATAACACTGTCATCTAAGTTGTCTGTAAAATAAGATCTTACATTTGGTGATTCTTCACATATTAAAGAGCTGTTTTCACAAACATTTTCTCACTGATTCACAAACATCCTATTAGGTGAAAATGACCTCTACCCCATTTTACAGAGTCAGCGCCTGATGTACCAGACCAGTCATAGGCTACTAGGATTGAAACTCAGTGTGCTAACCTCTAGCCCAGCAGACTCATGGCTAGCTGACATGGATAGACCAGACATAGAATTCAAATATGAAGCACGGGTGCATGTTTGTGCTTGCTCTTGGAGACTAAAAACTTCAGGACTGGAATCTGGGTACCTGGGACAGGGAGATGGGGTTAAGGGTGGTGACAGTGACCAAATCTCATTACTTGGCTGCTCACCCAGGCCAGGGGAGAGCTACTACCTACATTGCCTGCGCCACGGTAATCCCTGCAGGTACTAATCTGACACCCAAGACAGCAACGCATTGGTCTCACATTGCTAATATCCTGGGCCTCCCCTACCTGCCAAGGGTTTTACCACCTATGGCTCTGACACAGACAGGGGACAAGATTACCCAGCAGAGGGCTGAGGTGAGGTTCCAACAGACCTTGGTGTCTGGCTCCTGACTTCCTCTAGGAGTAATCCTTGAAGCTGGCACTTCATTCCCCCCACATGGCTCTCCCCTTTGGGGATAATCCTGGGCAGGTCCATGCTCATTTCCTCACTTGGAATAGGGGGTTCACATCTGTGAGGCCCTTAGCAGTGAGCAACATGGGGCCTTCTGCTCTGCTAAGTCCTGAAAGGTCCCTACAAAGAAGAGTTCCCTGAGGCTTGGAAGCACCCCCTTCACCAGGCAGGATGCTGCTCAGTGACTTCAGGGTGGGCAGCATGAGGCTTTGAAGATTCAAGTCTTTATTAAAGGCTGTGAAAGTGGAGAGGGCAGATCAGACTTTATTATAAAAGCTGTGATGAAATGCATCTGAAGGTAGCAGGCATGGTGGGGCTGGGCTTGCACTAGGATAGTTGAGCACTGCTCAGTCCAGGCCTAGGCTGCCTTGTGGCTGCCAAGACGATGGCATCACAGCTCACCCAGGGCCCCAGGCCCCTCCTCCCCTCTTCCCATCAGTCTGTTTCTGCCAAGCTTCAGAGGCAGCACCTACTTTAAATTGGAACCCTATTTCAAATGCATCAGAGTTCACTGGTAGAACCAGTGCTCCTGCTGTTGTAGCAAGTTTCCATGTAATCCCTTAATGGGTTTTCAGGGCACCCACAAGACAGGGGCTGAGGTGTGCGCACACAGACTCCACCTTTGTGAAAGCTGAGCCCATAGAAGCTGGGGTCTGGGCTGCATCCCAGTAGCAAAAATCGAGGAACAGGGATGGGAAGGGGAGGGGACACTGGTTCTGCCAGTCAGAAGGGATGACTCTGACCTGCTAGTGTCTTCTGCTGACTTCTGCTGTGCCTGCAGGCCGGGAACCTTAGCTTAGGCTTGGGGGCTAGGGTTCAAGAATGAAGCCATCTGCTGCCTCGTGGCATGCTGCCCATTCTTAAAATCCCAGAATGAAAGGGTTGAATGGGACTCGGACCATCCAGACCAACCAGGCATTTTACGGGTGGGGACAAGGGGACTCAGGAAGAGGCCTTATCCTAGGTCGGGACTTTCTCTGCTGCTCCATACTGCTTCTCCTTCGAAGTGCAGTCTACACAGCAATGGTCCTGGAACTCAGCCGGCATCAGCATCACCTGGACAGCCTGCTAAACTAAACAGCTTGCTGGGTACCACCCCAGAGTCCAGTCCCATTCCAGAGGTCTGGGGCAGAGGCGATCAGGGGAAAGCAGGTGTGGGCCTCTGAACTACACAGAGAACAGCGCCGGGTCAGAGGACACTCCTTGGCAAGGCTGAGGCGGGCAGTGCAGACATGGCCAAGGGCCATGCTGAGAGGGGTCAGTAGCCTGAGGACCAAAGGGCAAAGCCTGGACTAAGGGGAGTGTTTCTGTGGCCAAGAGGAAGGAAGCAAGTGTGGAGGGAAGTGGGGACAGGCATGGCACAGCAGCTTCTGTCTCTGCAGATATGCGGGAAGTGGACAGAGGGCCGGCTTCAGGCAGGCTGAGGCTGGGAGAACCCAAGCTCATGAGGGGCAGTTTAGTTTGAAAGGCACTTTGAGTACCTGTGGGGCCACTGGTGTTGCAGGTGGTGTCCATGGGAGCTGTTGGCAGGTCCCCTGGGCAGTGGCTGGGAGTCAGGGAGGAGCTGCAGGGTCAGAAAGTGGCAAGCTGGGTGGGTGGGGCAAGCTGGAGGCCACTTAGCCGAGGCCCTGCTTTCTTCACCCAGGACCTCCCTGGTTCTGGCTCCTGCAAGGGAGGGGCCAACGGCCTGGTGAGTTAACTCCCTGGTGCATCAGGGATCTGGTAGCTCCAGGGGGCGGCTGCTTGGCCTTGGAACCTTCTCTGTGGGATTTTTAGAGAAGGGGAGTTTGGTCCCAGAGAACAAGACCTAATTCTGGACCAAATGTCAGCTGAGTATTAGGGACCAGGTTCTGGGGATGCTGTGATGGGCAGGGCCTGGCTGAGGGACAACATCCCTCTCTGTCCCCAGAGATTCCAAGCCAGTCATTCCCCCATCTCAGCTGTGCTGGGGAGCCCTTTGGGCCAAGCTGTGGCTAGCAAGAGGGGTAGAGATGCCTTCTCCCACTGCCAAGGCTGGCCCCTCCAACAGGCTTTTGAAGTAGGTACTCATAGCTTGAAAGTTGAGAGCAGGCCGTGCAGGCGGCGATGAGGTGGCCTGTAGATACCGGCTGTACTTCTTCAAGCCCCCCTGTGGGTCTTGGCAGTGTGCAGTCAACAGCTCCGTGAAGCTCACGTTGTGGAGGGCCAGGAGGCGGGCCTCGGCCCGGGGCAGGACGGCTGCCTGCACCAGGGGCTGCAGGGATCCGAAGCACTGCAGGCTGCTGAAGGAGTATGTGTGCTGGGCCAGCTGGGGTCCCGGGGAGACTTCAAGGAGGCGGCACAGGTCACGCATGGTCAGCACAGCTGCCAGGGCACTGTGTTCGCTCATGTTTCTTGCCAGGTAGGTCTTGGCCAAACTCTTGAGTTTGAAGCTGCTGGCCTGGGGCACTCGCTCCTGGATGAGGGGCAGAGTGGCCAGGAAGCCAGAGATGGCCTCCTGGAACTCGCAAAGCTTGTTCATGTCTTCCAGGGCCCGGAAGAAATTGGGGAGGCTGGGCCCCCACAGCTTATAGCAGGCCAGGATGGGACGGCACATGGAGCTCAGGAAGCAGAGGAAGTGCTGTAGCCCCACCTCCAGGGAGACCGCCTTGGAGTGGATGCTTAAGGCCTCTGGCTGGATGAGTACTCGGAATTTGCTCTCCTGGTTCACGGCTGCCAGCTGCCTAATCTTCTGGGCTGGGCAGGAGAGAAGGGCAGGATGAGGTCCTAGGGACATGGGAGGCACTGGGAGGGATTGGGGGAACTCCAGGGCTGCTGACCCACTATCCAGAGA
This sequence comes from Myotis nattereri, assembly GCF_964212035.1. Classification (NCBI taxonomy): domain Eukaryota; kingdom Metazoa; phylum Chordata; class Mammalia; order Chiroptera; family Vespertilionidae; genus Myotis; species Myotis nattereri. The sequence goes on from NC_138075.1 coordinate 110,959,594, forward strand.
CCCCACCTTGGGGTCTGCTGTCAGGAACCAAGCATTAGCCTTCAAACATTTGCAACTATGCCCCAAGCTCTGAAGATTCAAGTCTTCTCTAATGGTCATTAGAGAGCCCACTTTCATTGTCAATCTTGAGGTCAGATTGAGGCAGGCAGACGCTGGGAGAACCCCTGGGGGAACCCAAGGGGAAGCTGCTGACTGCACACTGCAGATATGAGGGAAGTGGACAGACAGCAGCCTTCAGGCAGGCAGAGGCTGGGAGGAGGTCTGCTGCCCTCAAATGCCTTGCTCACTGGCTGGAAGTCCATTCCCCGCTCCCCTGCCACCTGCCTCCAAGTTCACCAAACCCTTTAGATCCAGGCCCCTCCTGTCTCTCTTCTGTCAGCTTCACCCCACTACCCTTGAGACCTTTCACAGTTTCTACCTAGCCCTCCACTTCCTACCCTTGCCTCCAGTCCCACCAATCACTTAGCTAAGGCTCCCAGCCAGTTGGAGCTCTGAGACATACAACACACCGGCCCAATCTACTGCACTCAAAGAGTGTGGCCCAGAGCCTCTTGTGAGGGCTGTGAGTGACTTCCCTGTCCTGCGGGAACACCTGCTGCTTCTGGCTGGCTGGGCTAGCCCCAGGCCGAGACTGTGCCATAAGGCAGGGCCTCAGCAAATACTACAGGAGTTGAGGGGCTTCTGGGAGAGGTCATATCTCTCTGTGACTTCAGCTCTGTTGGCCTCCCTCTGCAGCCCACTGTGGAATGGGTCTTATACCTAGAAATGTGCAATCACAGCCCAATGCCTGGCTTGAATTGCTGGTCTCATAGCAGTGATTTTCTACAAACACTGGGTTCTGTTTAGAGGTGTCTTCCCAAGGCTCTCCAAGGAAGAGAAGCACTCCTCAGAGGTGAGCTCCTGGAGGCGCTTGCCTCACACTTTCAGGCACTGGTCAAGGCAGCTGTCCTCATTCAAGCAACGGAGCGGGCACTGGGAGTCCCAGGGGAGATGCAGTGCGCACTCGCTCTCCCCTCTCTGGCTGTGGTCATTGGCCAGAGCTCAGGGCTCTCCTGGACCCTGCAGATGGCTCTGCTTGTACTTATCTTGGGGACTTAGAGACTAAGTTAGAAAGGGGTGGGAATGGTCATTAGAGAACCCACTTTCATTGTCAATCTTGAGGTCAAAGAAAACCAGGGGCCTGACTTCTGATTGGAGGTCTGTGAGGCTCTCATCCAGGACCCTGAGGGAGTTGGTGCCCTCCAGCTGAAGGTCACTGGACTCGCTGCTGCTGTCATCCAGCTCTCGGAAGGACTGCAATACAGAAAAACCAACAGGTCAGGGGTCCGGAGGGTGAGAGGGAGCATATTGGTCATGGGAGCATGTGCTGGTAAGCAGGTGTGTATAGTCACATGTGTGCGAACATGAGCAAGTTGGCACGGCCTGGGCATCTGCATGCACATGACCAAGGGCATGTTATTGTGGAAGGGAAGGTGTGTGTCTAGGTGAGTACACAGTGCACTTGTGCAGGCTGTGTTTTAGCCAGTACACATGCACTAATGAGGAGGGATAAGAGGATGAGATCATGTGGGCAAGTGTGTGTACATCTGGGTATGCATGGGGAGATGTGAATTTGTGAACCTATATTAACACAAGTGTGTGTGGGGGTGTGGAGGCTTGGGAGCGGGGCCAGTGTTATGTGGGTACAGCTCAAGGTGCCTGCTTCTCAGTTGATCTTTGAGCAGACTCAGAAGAAACACAAACTGGGGACAGGAGGAAAGAGTCTTATCTTGAACCCCAGATGTCTCTCTAGAAGGGGCCAGGAGCCTGGCTTTTCTTGTTCCAAAAGCCGTTTGAGGTATCAGTGTCCTATGCAAAGGGGAGGAGGAGGACTGCTTAGCTCAGGGGTCCTCAAACTACGGCCCGCGGGCCACATGCAAATACAAATATTGTATTTGTTCCCGTTTTGTTTTTTTACTTCAAAATAAGATATGTGCAGTGCGCATAGGAATTTGTTCATAGTTTTTTTTAAACTATAGTCTGGCCCTCCAACGGTCTGAGGGACAGTGAACTGTCCCCCTGTTTAAAAAGTTCGAGGACCCCTGGCTTAGCTTCTAGGACACACACCTAGGTAGACACACAGAGCCCAGCACTGAGAGCAGTGGAGGGATAAAGCTCAGAGCCTAGAGGCTGCCAGACAGCAACCAGGAGCTGGCGGCTTAGGGAAGCCTGAGGCTCGTCTGGGGTGAGCACAGGTTGGAAGGGGCAAGAAAAATTTGGAAGGTCTCTGGTGAAGGGGAAGGCCTCCAGCTTCCAAGGGGCTGGGGCTACAGAGGGAGAAGTGTGCTCTCATGATGTAGAGTTAATTGCTCATTATCTGCACAGCTGCCAAACCCAGATGTTGTCTTTGGTGGCCTGCTCAGAACCTCCTGTGAATGCCACCTATGCACATCAGCCAGAGACCCGGAGGGAAGGGCATGGCAAGCGTCCAGGGCTGGCTGCGGGAACTGCTGGGACACAGGTCAGAGCTGGCCTTGGTCTTTCCTTCTATGGACTGCCTCTGGCTGGTTGATGGAGTTGGCTTCACTTGCGACTATCTGAGGACTATATGAACCCTGGCTCTGACTAATGTCCATGGAAGATAATTAGTACATTCTCCTAGGCCAGTGGTTTTCAATCTTGGCTGCACATTAGAATCACCTGGGCATCTTTTTGAAATCCTGATTTCTGGGCCTCATCCTCCGGAAATTCTGTTTCTTTGTTACTAATGTTGTGGCCTCACCCCATAACAAAGAAACAGAATTTCTGGAGGATGAGGCCCAGAAATCAGGATTTTAAAAAGATTCCCAGGTGATTCTAATGTGCAGCCTAGGTTGAGAACCACTGTCCTAGGTGCTTCTACTCTCCAGGTGAAACATTTAATGAATAAAAATTCAACCAAAAGCTAAGTCATTGTTAACCACAGCTAACATGTGCTGGATATTCCTAGGAGTGGCTAATTTTTACTTTTGTTTGCGTTTCATAGCTCTACCCCACGCTCATCACCAACTTCCTCCCAGTCAGTGATAGAAATATTCAATAGAAATCCATCCAGAGCTGGTTTTACTTAGAGAAGCCTGAGTCCCTGGACTTTAGACAGAAGATCCTAATAAGAGACTTTGTCAAATGCCTTGCATATTGGTATCTTGAATCTGCCACATGTCCAAGGCTAATCTATATATATAAAACCCTAATATGCAAATAGACTGAACAGTGGAACAACCGAACAACCGGTCACTATGATGAGTGCTGACCACCGGCGGGTGCGTGTGGAACATGGCGGGTGTCGGCAGCAGGCGGCAGAGCATGGAACATGGGGGCATTGGCCACAGTGGGATGTGGAGCAGGTAAGTGGGGGCACCGACCAAGGCGGGGCACTAGTCACTATCATGCGGGCGAGCCTCTGGTGGTTACTGAAAATTCTTTGCTCCTATGGGTCACAGTCCCACCCAGTGCTTGCACCTGCTGCTGGCGCCAGCCCTGCTCACACCTGCTGCTGGTGCCAGAGCCTCCACTCGCACCCGCTACCAGTGCCCAGCACTGGCCCTGATCGTTTGGCACTGTCAGCGGGTGCAAGAAGTGCCTTCCGGCCCCCATCACCCCTCAGGGCTTCTCCACCTCCCTCTGCTCCTGAGGGGTGATTGGAGCTGGCAGCCACCTCTCACACCTGCTGCCGCCCACGGTCCTGCTCAAACCCACAGCCAGCACCAGCCCCACTCCTACCCTCTGCTGGAGCCGGCCCCAGTCACTCCACACCATCAGCAGGTGTGAGTGGAGCCAGTGCCGTCAGCACATGGGAATGGTGGTGGCGGGAGCGAAGCTGCCAGCAGACAGGGGACCAGGGGCCATAGCAGGAGGGGCTGGGTGGGGGCATGGAGTGGGGGCCGAGAACCAGCCCTGTGCCTCGCAGCCCACAGTTCCTTTTAAGGTTCACGAATTCGTGCAGTGGGCCCCTAGTTTTATACAACTGGTTCTGACTCTTGTCTCATGTCCTGGCCTCCTCCCTCCCTTGTAAGGAGTCTTCTACAGAATCTTCCTTGAAGTTGATAGCTGGCGGAGAGCTGAACTCGCCTTGCTATGTCCTCGCCTTGGCCTTAGCTCTCTTACTAATATCTGAAGATCCATTCCCTTGGCTGAATCCTCTCTGCCACCCACTGACATGATACACTAGGCTTTCTCTTCTGCCTTCTTTTGGCTCCAAACATGCAGTGGCCCCGAGGGCTTCCACCTGCCTCCTTCCTTCTGTGGTGTCTCTTCAGGCCTTAGAGCCAGAATATTTCTTTAGGATATTTCTTCCAGCTAAGCCTCCTGGAGAGCAGCACACTGCATCTTTGGGCCTGCTCCCCCATCTTTATAGGAGGGTCACTTATGATGGCCATCAGAACCTCATTTTTAGAGCCTGCCATTGTCCTGGGTCACTTTCTTTTACAGTCATGGGAATGTCCTGTCTGAATTTACAGAAGACCCTGCAGGCTTCCCTAATGAAAGGCCCCGGCTCCCTTCTGCTGAGTTTGTCAATGGAGGAAAGCTGGATCTCCCAGCCCCAACTCCTCCTGCTCCCATGTGCCTCTTGCCCTTGGGGACTTCCATAAAGTATGGCTTTTCTGTGGGGCTGGTCTCATGGGAACACCTTCCACTGAACTCCAGCCATCTGTAAACTCAATTCCCCCACCCTGGGAAGTACCGGCACATTTAAAAAAGACTTTTTAAAGGGCAATCGGCATATAGAGGCCCAGACACAAAACACCTTTCTACCCCTGCTCACTAAGGAACACCCTCATGTCCCACCCCACACACCTCAACCTATTCCACAACCAGCATAATTGAGTGGGTGGGGGAGCAGAGAGGGACAGTGCGTGAAAACAGAACCCAAGAAGCCAGGAAAGGGCCTTTCCTTGGTAAAAGCTGAGGTTTCTTGGCTGGGAAAGGAATGGGGCAGAAATGAAGTGGGGACAGGTGAGAGTGCCTGTGTGAGGACTAGAAAGTGAGCAGTGGGGAAAACACTTTGAGGACCTAGGGAGTGGGAGATGATGACAGCTGAGAGAAGAGGAGGAATTTAAAAAGTGCTGCTACGTGTTATGAGTTGGATCCCTTTGAAAGATGCAAAGAAATACAGGAATTCATTTTTTTATTATACGTGGCTAATGGACTGTGTTTCCTTGGTCCAGTTCTCTTCTCCCCTTCTGGGTAGTACCCCAGGAGGTATGTGTCACCTCCATTCAGGACTGATACACACACATCTTAGCAGCGCTTCTCTGACAACTGAATCCCCCAACTCCTCCAGGGTTCTCTCCTTTGGCTCTGCGTTAGCAGCTTAACAGACTCTTGATGCCCAGGCTCCATCCCAGACCAGTTCAATTAGGGTCTCTGTGGGTGGGACCTAGGACTCTGTCATTGGTAAAACCCCAAGTGATCAAGTGTCAGGCAGGGTTGAGAAGGATTGTCCATGTTTGGTCATCAGCCAGATAGGAGCCAAACCCTTTGAGATTCAGCATCTAGTAACCAGAAGATATCTGCCTAGTACCTGACATTATTGCTTATCAAGAGTCCCCAGCTCCCAAGGGACTTTCTCAGCAGTCAAGCTTAAGCAACAGTAGGGATCAGTTTGGCAAGACATGCACTGCTAGTTTTTGCAGATACAAAACCCCAGATTTTTCTTGAAAAGTCTGGAAGGCCCCAGAGATGCTTCACCTGTATCTGTGAATGGGCCCACCTCGTTAGCTCACCTGTGGCCCCCATGCCCACTGTTCCAACCCCTCTGCCAGCTGCTGCTGTCCCTCGGGGGACACGGCTCACATCTTCCCAGAGGAGCACCTATTTTTCTGATACACACTCACCAGCATCACTGTCCCTCCCCTGGATCAGCTGCTCCCCACAGGCCTCCCTTCCACTGCCCCTTCTGACACAGCCCCTCCTCCTCGATAGGCCCCCTACCGCTTCCACCTAGTCTTCCTGATGCCAGGCCCTGGGGCCAATCATCTGTCACAAGGGTAGTGAGAACACCCATGTTTTTTTTTCTGCTTTGGGTCCTAACACAGGGCCCATGGCAGAGGCACTGCTGACCCCAGATGTCCACCACCAAGCCTGGGTCTCGCCCCTCCACCCAACTACTTTCAGAGCAGTTTCCCATTCGCTCAGTCTCTCCCCGAGCCAGCAGGCCTGCACCAGAGCCTCCAGACAGGTCTACACTGCAGCACCTGACACACCTACAGCCCAAGGAAAGGGGGGGTGGTGCTTACACACCCTGTTACACTGGGAAGATGTGGCATATTAGCAGGTCGGTATTCCACAACTGTCACTGGAAGGTGAGAAAGGCCATGGAGAGGAAAGGGCATGGGAATGCAGGAGTCCAGAGCACCCAGGGAATGTCACCCTGCTCCCTCTCTCCAAGCTGCTTCAAATACTCTAGAACAGTGGTTCTCAACCTGTGGGTCGCGACCCCTTTGGGGGTCAAACGACCCTTTCACAGGGGTCGCCTAAGTCCATCAGAAAACACATATATAATTACATATTGTTTTTGTGATTAATCACTATGCTTTAATCATGTTCAATTTGTAACAATGAAATTGGGGGTCACCACAACATGAGGAACTGTATGAAAGGGTCACAGCATTAGGAAGGTTGAAAACCACTGCTCTAGGAGCACCAGGGGTCTGGAAGGGGCATTGAAGGTGGGTAAGAAATGCACCAGGAGGACCTCATATGTTTTCTTTTAAAATTTCTTCAAAAGGTTTGGGACTTCTGTAATGGTTAATTTTAAAACTGTGTCTGATGAATACCTACACAAAAGCCATTGGTCCTCCGGCTCTCTCCATGCCTCCAGAGCTAGTCTCCGAGGTGAGCAGCTAATTCTTCATCACCTGCAATGCCCTCAGGCACCACCTGGCTCCTTGCCCACAGCTGAAGATTAGCCTGATACCCCACCACCCAAACAGCTGGAATCAGTTCCTCTGTTTGACTCTCAGGAAGTCTGGGGAGACCTGTGGCATCTAGTCCTTTTCTCTATCATCTCTTCCCAGGCTTCTACTTCCACCCAGACTCAATTTTGTTTTAATCTTATTAAGATTATGGGATGGAAAAAAGTGCCCAGATTTCAGAACATGGAAAGACAAGACTCAAAATGGATTGGCTGTGAGGAATAGAAAGGGTGTGTGGTGTGTGTGTGTGTGTGTGTGTGTGTGTGTGTGTGTGTGTGTCGGGGGGTGGGGGTGGGGTCCTGGGCAGCTCCGAGGTCTCAGCTTGTGTAACTGGGCAGATGGCGTAATTCACCAAGCAGAGCAAGAGATGAGTTTGAGGTCTCTCTGGGACATCTGAGTACAGCTGTAGGAGAATCTCTGGCTGTGCTGGTCTCAACAGCCTCTGGCTATAAGTGAAGACACAGGCCTGGCTCAGATTACAGGAACGTATAGAGACCAAAAGGGAAGAAGGCCCAAAACCAAAGCCGGAACATTTAAAGGAACAGAGACCTTGAAGGAGAGGAGCAGCAGCCAGGCTGCAGGAGGGAGCGGAGGGGGCCCTCCCGAACAAGGGGAGCAGCCTCTCAGGAGGCTCCAATGCTGGTCAAGATTAACAACTGGAGGTGGCCATTGGACGTGGGGGCAGGGTCCACTGGCACAATGAGGGAGAACAGGGAAATGCGGTGAGCAAGGGACACCCAGGGAGGTAAGGAAAGAGGTTCTGAGATGGGAAGACTTCCTTCAGCATGTTTAGTTATGGCTCTTAAGGAAGTGGAAGTATTTGAAGATGGAGATGAGGACCGGCAGATGGGGTAGGCTCCCAAGGAGGCAGGGGTGCTGGGGCCAGGACAGAGGAGTCCCAGACAGGTGGATGTCCCTCCACCCTAATGGGACAGGGGGAGGAATGTGATGGGATCAGGTCAATCTGTGGTTGGATACTGGAGAGCAAGATGTCAACGGCTCCCTTGCCATCTGAAGGTTCCTGTTGTCTTCCTAGGGCAGAGGGTGTGGTCACCTGCCGAGAGTGATGTTGGGGATGAGGGCCCAGATCTCAGGCTGTGGAGGTTCAGTGAGCTGAGGTGGAGGGTTGGAGAGTGCCTTCAACTGACTATTCTTTGTGGTTTTCTTCCCGTTGATTTTCTCCAACAGAATTTGGCTCTGGGTAGCAGTGCAGAGGCAACCTACTGAATCTCACCAGGGCTGTTTGTGAAAGGCAGGCCTAACTGGAGGCCAGGAGGAGCTGGATGGGAGGGAGTGGAGGTACTGGAAGTTACCGATGGGAAGCTCAAGGGACAGAGGCTATGGTCAATCTTTAGTGGGCCAGTTTAGAGATGGACAGTTCAGTGATGGTGAGGTTCCAGGGGTGGCCTTGCAGTGAAGACCCCTGAGAGGTCAAGGAGCAGAGAGGCTGGGGTAGAGGATGCTGTAGTCCCCCAAGGGGAAGGGAGAGGAACCTTAGAAGGCAGGTGCCAGAGTCTTCCGTATGTGGGGAAAGCGGGAAGACATCGGATAGAAGCTAGGGAAGTGGGGTTCACCTTAAGACCTGGAACCTCAAAGGCACAGGCAGTCTGATCAGATGGTGGGACGGAAACAGCCCAGGAGACACAGGGCCTTGACCCCACCTCCTACCTCTGATGTGGCGGAAAGAGGGACAGAGTAACCCCAAGGAAACCACGTTTCAGGGCAGGGAAGTGACAAAAGCTAAGTCCAGTAGGGAATCTGTTGGTCACGGAGGAAGGGTTTGCAAGGGTGATCTTTCAACAAACATTTATTGAGCAGCCACATCTGCCAGGTCCTAGGATTGACACAGTCCCTGCCCTCATGGTCTTAGATACTGACAGAAGCCCAGTGGAAAGGCCTGGGGTAGGGGGAAGGGACAGTGGGAGGTACAAAGGCCGCAAGAAGCTTTCTTTTCTTGAGCAGAAGCCCAGACATGTGAGGAGTGGTGGCCTGAATCTGTCATGCCCTCTCAACTAACAAGGACTAAAGTCTCCTTGCCCAGAGTCTATGCAACCATTCCTTCCTCGGTTCACTCTTTGACCAAGACGTATGAATGCCTACTGCTTGTAGGGCCTTTAGGTGTGTGGGCTAGGCTGGGCAGAGGGATGGAGGAGGGGGCAGAGCAGGGCGTGGGTATTGGCCACAAGGTTATAAGAGATTGGTGGCCAGCAGTTGTAGAGGGAGGCAACTGGGGCTCTCAGAGGCTTGTCTGAGGGGGACCTGGGCTGGTGGGGGGCCTCTCTCAGGAGAGGAGTGATGGGGCTGCATTTGGAGGGACTTCCTGGATTTGGGGATTCTCTACAGGGGTCCTGTCAGAATCTTGGGGAGAGATTCCTGCCCCAAGAGTCTGGGGTGATTGGCCTCCTGCCCTGCCTCCTCTGAAAGAGGCATCAATCTGGGGAGCAACAGAGGGAGGAAGAGCAAAGAAGCTGTTGAGCCACTGAGCTAAATGGGGGGACCCCCGGAGGGAGTGGCCAAGAGACCGCCCTGCCCGTTGCACCAGTCGGGGTTGGTTGATGGCTGGCTTTTGGAGGCAAGCAAGACACTCCTGGAGGTTGGCAGGATGGTTGGGAGGCTCTGTATTGGCAAGGGTAGTGGCTTGGACCATCGGGGAAGGACAAGTCCATCGGGGGGCACAATACGGTTTGAGTGGCAAGTGGATGTGACGAAGGCGGATGGCTCTTTGTATCCTGCGAGACAGGTGGCTGATCCCACGGTGGATGGCAGCATGCTCCTGGTGCCCGGCAGGCTGGCTGGGAGATGTGGCATCGGGGATGACTTGCGCGGTGGGATTGTGGGGAGGCCAAGCCAGGAAGCGGCATGCACCTCGGGGCAGACGGGAGGCCCGGCAGGTGTGGGATGCTCTTAGTGCTCTCAGCAGGGGGCGGGTTGGCCGGGAGTATGTCGCAGCGGTCTCCATGGGCTCCAAGCACTTTCCAATACAGAACCTCAGATTGAGGGCTGGAAGGGACTCAGGGGCCACCCAGTCCAACCTTCCACTCTGTTCAGATCCTCTTTTCCCCTAGACAGGGGACTGCCCATTAACAAACCTCAGGGACAGAAGGGTCACAACCCATAAGCCACTGTCCCATTACTGGATGGCTTTAAAGAAGTTCTTTCTTACCTGGAGTGAAATTTGCTTGTGTGAGCCCTACGTGGTGCTGCCCTGTGCCCTTACAACCCCTCAAATTGGCCCTCAGTTGTGCCCACCCTCCTTGTTGAGGAGGGGACAGAAATACGTAAGGAAGCTCCCAACAAACGCAATGCCTAGTCCAGAAAAGAGACAGCTCTGGAAGGAAGCACTCTATCAGCAGTTAAGAAGAGAATATATGGTTACTGAAGGCCCCTCATCTGGAGGGAGGGCTGGAGTGGTCCAGGCCCACAGGCCTTTGAAGATTATCCTCAGGACAGCTCAGGTCTGAGAGTCACCTGCTGTGGTTGTGTCCCCTGGAAAGCGGGGAGGCAGGAATCCTGAGCCAAACTTCTGGGCCACTCACCGAGTTTTCAGCATCTGAGTCCTCGGAGCTGCTGATCACCACAACGCGCTCCTCTGAAACAAGGCAGAGGAGGCAGCGTCAGGCCCTGCTGGGAACGCCCGCTCCTACCCACCCCACCCGTTCTCCCGTGGGGACCTTCGCTGGCCAGTGGACTGGGTGGGTGATGTGTGGCCTGCAAGAGGGGATGCCAACATTCGCCGTGTGTGCCTATGGGATCTGTTTATTCACAGTGGCTTCCACGACTGCCTGCTGGGCCCTGTCTGTGAATACCTGATTCAGCTGCTGACCCTGAGAGCAGCATTTGCTCTCTGTGGAGGCCTGACAAGCACCACCTGGGTTAGAACCTTTTGTAATCCTAAAGAAGCTCATTGGTGTATTCCAATTCTCATACCTGTGAGAATGTTCAGTTAAAAAATAGCCTATAGCCAAAGCCGGTTTGGCTCAGCGGATAGAGCGTCGGCCTGCGGACTGAAAGGTCCCAGGTTCGATTCCGGTCAAGGGCATGTACCTGGGTTGCAGGCACTTCCCCAGTGGGGGATGTGCAGGAGGCGGCTGATCAATGTTTCTCTCTCATCGATGTTTCTAACTCTCTATCTCTCTCCCTTCCTCTCTGTAAAAAATCAATAAAATATATTAAAAAAAATAGCCTATATCTAGTTAAAACCTTTTGATTTACCAATAGCATTTGTGAGCAAGGAATATCAGTTAGAGCTGGGTGTGTGGGCAGGGTCAGGGCCCGGGCTGGGACCTAGAATGAGAACAAGGCTGGACTGTCTTGAACATTCCAGAATTCTAAGGGTTGACCTCTAGTCTTGCCAAAGGACTTCCTATTTGGCAGTGTCCCTGAAAGATATTTAGGACAAATGAGGGCCCTCAGGCGGTAGCCTTTGCAGAAAAATTTGGGACCAGATGGGTCCATGGCCTTTACTCAAGTCCTCTCTGGGAATGTGCTAGACACCCACCAAACAAACATTTCATGGGGAGACTCAGGCTGTGCAGAGGCACGGTGCTAGGTTCTGCACGAGTGTGTTGGGGGAAGGAGCTACCGAACTGTGAACTTCAGCTCCTGGTGCTCCCCACACTGGAATCCCAGCGAAGCACATGGTGAAGTAAACCACATGCACTCTCACCCCCCAGGCAAACTGTGGGCTCTCCTTGCCCCGTCTGGTAGCAGCTGAGGGCAGGACACAGGGAATGCTGTTGGCTTTGGGCTCCCTGGGTGGGTCAGGATGCAGAAGAGGGGCCCCACCCAGCCCCTGGAAAACAGCATGCAGGCCTCAGCCTCTGCTGTCCCTGACCTCCCTACCTGCCTCCCCACAGTCGCCAGTCTCATGGTTGGTGAGTTCCTCATTTCCTGCGGTGTGGCTCTCAGGGCTCTGGGACCCCTCCACGGCCAGTGGTGAGACTGCCTTGGAGGTGCTGGGCCTGGGCTGCTCGGGGGAGCTCAGGGACAACCTGGCCTCCTTCTCTTCCTCGGACTCCATCTTGATAACCTTCCTGCGGCACTCGGTCTGGCAGGACTTCCTCCTCTTCTGTGGCGTGGCTGTGTTGGAGACCTCCTGTGCAGTGGGAAGTCACAGTGCCGGGTCAGGAGCCTCCAGGGGCCCTAAGGTGGTGGGCAGAGACCTAGACCTGGGTGGCTGGGGCCTGTGGCCTTCCCCTCTGCCTCTCCACACAGAAAGTCCTCCCAGGTTGCCATGCACACTGGCCCTGCCTACTAACCACCGGCCTCTGCCTGCCCTGGGAGTGGCTCATATGCTTAGTGTAGAGGGAACTTCCTGACAGGGCAGCGGAGGGAAAGGAAGGGCATAGAGCAGGTGCTGTCTAAGGTCTGGGTTCTCACTCAACTCCACGTCTTACTTCTTGCTGGGATCTGGGCTCTCAGGAGGGGAGGCAGGACTGCAGAAAACTTACCTCTCTACAGGAGGGGTCTTTGATGGAGTAGGCGTACATTGGCACAGGGTGTGTCCCAGGCACCGACTGTACCACAGCCACAGGTTGAGCCTCAGCCAGCCCCAGGGCCTGCACCTGAGCTATCTGTGCCCCTGCTGGCTGCAAAGTCAGAAAAGGAGAATCAGAAATGACTATGCAGCAGGATAAGGGCTGGGAACCTAGGCCTAGGGTCAGCCCGATTCCCAAGGCCTCACCCAGCCATAGGTACAGGCTGTTCAGTCCAAAGCCTAGAAGCCTTAGGGACCAGGAGTCTTCCCCACACCCTCCATGTCTGCACCGCATGACCCTGAGGTGCTGGCATCCAGGAATCACTGCCCAACAACTCCTCCAGGCTTGCTCGACATCTAGCCTACGCAGCTCCAGGGACAAAATGCTCACTGCTGCAGGAACCAGTTCCTCTACAGCAGCCAAGTTGTAATAGGAAGGACACCCTTCTACTGAGCTGAAACTGGCCTCCCTGTGGCCTTCACTCTGCCCGAGGGGCTTTAACTCTGCCTGTGTCAGAATAGCCACTAACGCATCTTGGACAAATCACTTAAAACTCCTGGGGCCTCAGGCCCTCTCTGTAAATGGGAATAATCATGCTCTCTACCCCCCAGGCAGTGTGGATGAAGTACATTACTAAGTAAAATGCTAGAAAGAGCACCTGGCACTCAGTACCTGATGGTGATGACAGTGTTTTTATTACCGCTCTGTGCCAGGCTCAGTGCAGGTGCTTCATGTACCCATCCCTAATGAAGTAGAGGCAGCTCCTCAGAAAGTCTGACAGAATTTTCATGATTCAACAAATTTACTCCTACGTATGTATCCAAAGGAACAGGAAACAGATGTTTCAACAAAAACTTGCATATGAATGTTCACAGAAACACTATTCACAATAGCCCAAAATGTCTGCCAATAAAATGTGGTGCACCCATACAGTGGAGTGTTATTCAGCCATAAAAAGGAATAACATTCTGATACACACACATGAATGAACCTTGAACACATTATGCTGAGTGAAAAGAAGCCAGCCACAGAAGGATATATATTGTATATTTCCATTTATGTGAAATATCCAGAATAGTTAAATGTATACATGTAGAAAGCAACATGGTTGTTGCCAGGGGGTGGGGGTGGGCACAATGGGGAGTGACTGCTTCATCCTTCCGGGTTTCCTTTTTAGGCAATGGAAATATTCTGGAACTAGATAGTTGGGATGGTTGTACAAGATTGTGAGTGTAGCCCTGGCTGGTGGCTCCGTGGTTAGAGCATCAGGCCACGTACCAAAGGGTTGGGGGTTCAATTCCCAGTCGGAGGCATGTACCTGGGTTGCAGGTCAATCCCCGACCCTGGTCGAGGAGGCAACCAATTGATGTGTCTCTCTCATGTTGATGTGTTGTTGTTTTTTTCTCTCTCTCTCCCTCCCTCACTCTCTTCCACTCTCTCTAAAAATCAATAGAAAAATATCCTCAGGTGAGGATTAACAAAAAAAGATTGACTGTACTAAATGTAACTGAATTTTATACTTTAAAATGGTTAAAATAGTTTTCTAGGGGGCCAATGGGGGAAAAAACGGGGCATATGTAATATTTTCAATAATAAAGATTAAAAAAATAAAATAGTTTCCTTACGTGAATTTTACCACAATAAAAATATAGTTTTAAAACAAGAGGTAAGTACCACCCTATGATTATCACAAATCTACAGAGAAGGAAACTGAAGCACGAGAGAGGAAATTATTTCCTACGGTCACAGACCTAATAGGGGCCTGGACTAGGGTCGGAACAGTGCTGTGAAATGGGAGTTCCCTTCCAGCGCCGCGCAACTTGCTTTTCTTCAGTCTCTGTGTCCTTTACACCCTCCTGCCACCCTTCCGTACTGTGTGAAGCTGAACGGCTTGTAAAAATGAGTGAGTGATGTGGGAAGTGCTCCTTTGAAAGGAGAGGCCCACACTCCTGACCATTGGTGCTTCTAATTCTATGTGATGATCATCAGTCAGGAGCACGCAGTCTGTCCACAGGGTGAAAGCAAGGCATTCCATCGCAGCAGAAGGACCCTTCATCAAGTAGAGCTGCATTGGAAAAGCCAGGTGACCGACTGTGAGATTACAAGGCCTGGGATACTTTCCTAGTTGGGACAAGCTTTGCCCCTCTTGTGTGGGGAAAGATGTGGCCAGGCCTACTCTCAGAGGACACCAGCGATGATCTGGCCAAACCCAGGCTGGGGTAGACAGGGAAGGCCCAGTACAAGGGCGCCACGTGCCGGGTACCGGACCGGAGACAGGCAGGGCTCTTTTTGGTATCATCAATGCTCTGATGTGGGCTGTGGGCTCCTCCGCTGTCTGCTATAATGATTGACTTCCCTCTTTCTTCCCCCATTCCTGGGTTTCTTTTTTTTTCCTCCTTTTTACAGAGAGGAAGGGAGAGAGATAGAGAGCCAGAAACATCAATGAGAGAGAAACATCAATCAGCCGCCTCCTGCACACCTCCCACTGGGGATGTACCCGCAACCAAGGTACATGCCCTTGACCGGAATCGAACCTGGGACCTTTCAGTCCGCAGGCCGACGCTCTATCCACTGAGCCAAACCGGTTACGGCAATCCTGGGTTTCTTTTGCACAACATATTTACAAAAAGGGAGGAGAGTTGTCTTGGGGTCAGAGAATGAAGCCTGTGTGGGGGAAGGGCAGAGAATGGACAATCTCTGACTCCAGGGAAGTGCACAGTCTATAGTGAGTGCTCTACGCCAGTGTTTTTCAAACTATATTTACTGTGACCCATTAGTAGATCATGAAAGCAATCGAGTGGGTCATGACCCGCATTTTTTATATTACATAGAACAGGAAATATAGTAATCCCATGTATAAGTGTCATTTGTTTTGCAAAACTTCTGTTTTAACTAAAGGTATGTGTGTATGTCTACTCTACAGAGTGTAGGCTAGATGTAAAAATATATTTTTTACAATGGGTGGGGGCCAAAAAGTTTAAACCATCTATTATATATTTAAAAACAAAAAAAGTAGCCCTGGCCAGTGTGACTCCGTTGGTTGAGCATCGTCCTATGCACTGAAAGAAGGCTGGTTCAATTCCCAGTCAGGGAACTTGCCTGGGTTGCAGGCTCCATCCCTGGGCACATGCTTGGGTTGTGGGGTGCATGCAGGAGGCAACTGATCGATGTTTCTCTCTCCCATAGATGTTTTCTCTCTCCCTTTCCCTCTCCCTCCCTCTTTCTCTAAAATATCAATGGGGACATTAAAAATAAGTATGGGTGAGAAAGTGGAAAAATTGGAACCCCAATTTTTGGTAGAAATGTAGAATGAATGGTACAGCCACTATGGAAAATTGCAGGGCAGTTCCTCAACAAATTAAAAATAAAACTACCATATAATCCACCAATCCACGTATAGGTAAATTTTATGTTACGTGTATTTTGTCACCATTAAAAAACTTTCTTTTTTAAATTGAAAAGATCCTGCTTTACCTTTCACGTCTGGCTCTACAGGCTGCTGGCCAGTAAAAGACCTTTCCCTATGGGCCGTGAACTCCTCAAAGGCAGGGTTTGTTCCCCTTTGCCTCCATTCTACCCTCCCTGACACCCACCCCCAATATTAACGAAGCAGGGGACACATGAGGCTCAGTAAGAAAAAAAATATCATGATGACTGATTTATAATTGTTTCATAGCTTTAAAATTTTTTATTTTTTTCATTAAAGTGTTGTAACATCATTGCAAAAAAAGTCTATGAGAAACAAAAGAGGGGATGCCCGAGCTACCCCACTCCCCCAGAAGTCCTAGTTGAACCTGTGGGCATGTTTTGTCATCTCTGCCTAGGCATACCGTTGAATAAAAGTTAACCAACAGTTTCAGGAGGGATGAGTGTTGGCACCAGAGGCCCAGACAGGGACGTGGATCTAGGAGCTGCCTTCCTCCTGGATGATGGACCTGACTCTCCTGGAACAAACCAGACCTGCCTGCCTCATTGGAGCTGCCTCACTTGTCTTTTGCACTCACAGTGTTATTACTCCCTTCCTTTCCCCCAGCTCCACCTGCCTACGTACCCACTCCTCTAGCCTATTACTTAAAGACCACAAGAGGCTCTGCAAAAAAGAGCATTCTTCTCATGCTCCAAGTTCAAACTACTTAGTAGTGGGTAGTGAGAAGTCACCTCAAGATAAAGACACGGCAAAATGTCTAGACCTTACATGGACAGTATGGGCTTTCTTGCTGTTTAGCAACTAGCAACTGGCACCTGGAAGACAGCTGAGATCTGTGGGCCCAGGGCACTTTCCACTATTATTCATATGCTTTCTTTGGGGACATTATCCTAGCACTGTATGTAATACAAAACAACCTAAATATACATCAACAGAGAACTGGCTGAATAAAGCATGCTATAGTCAGTGGTCCACCATGCAAGTGCAAAAAGGCACCAGGAAGGAATATTTGATGGGGTGAAAAAGCCTGGGCACAATGCTATGTATACATGGTACTATGCTACCTGTGTGCAAAAAGAGAATGGAAAAAGCAAATATCTATAATTGTTTTTACTTATAATTACATAAAGAAATTCTGGAAGGAAATGTAATGTTAAAAAAAGATAGGTATGTGAGCATAAGAACTGACAGATGGGAGGAAAAGATGGGAGTGAGACATTTCTCTCTCTGTTTTTATTTCTGACCATATGATTATATTTCCTATCCAACAATTAAAATGTCTTTTTTTTTCTTTCCTTTGATCACTTTTGGAGCTATGTACAGTATATAGGGATGTGATACCCAAGGCAGGAGTTGGCTTCTAGTCCTGCCCCAGGCCACTGGTTAAGCCACACCCTCTCTCTGGATATTAGCTTCATCTTCTGTAAAAGGGGGGTTTAGACTCTATGCTCTCTCTTAGCTGTAAAATACTCATATCTAAAAGTCCTGCCTCCTCCAGGAAGCCTTTCCCGATTGCCTTAGCGTTCACCATTCTCCCTCTCCTATGGGCCATGCTATAGTAAAGCAAATCCAGGCAGGCTTGCCACCCTGACCACCCACACCAGAAGACCTGCTTTTCATGGATGTCTGATCAGTTCTGGACAGGCAGGCACATGCAAACCTGGATAAGCAGGATGGGGAGGAGACCAGATACCTGGTTCGGGAAGGGACCGAGGAAACTGATCCTGGTGGAGAGTGTCACGCATGCAAGCACCCAAGAGGGCAAGTCAGAGGGGCGCCATTGCATTTTTACCCAGGGAAACACTCTAAGTCAGAGCAGTCCAGAGATGGGAGTGACAGCCTTCAAAAATGAGTGAGCTTCCTGTCCTTAAGGGTGTGTGCATGAAAGCTGAACGGTGACAGGTCAGGGGCACTGCAAAGGGAACGCAAACATTAGAGGAGGGATCGTTAGCTTCCAACTCTTGAGAAACTATGGTTCTTGGATATATGCTGACCCTGAAATCATACCAATCGACCCCAGGCTGCTGGATGGCCTCATTCTCCATTTCTTTCCAAGAACCATGTTTGGGGGAAGAAGAGGGAAAGGTCCACCTGCTGAAAAGACTCAAATATCCAGGATGGGGTGCAGGGAAGGGAGAGGTCATCAGGAGTGCCCATCAGTGATCACCTCCTTTGTTTTCTGTCCACTCCTAAGGCTTAACTGCTCCTGAACCCATCAAGAGCTCATGTCCCATCAAGAACTACTGTGACATTTAGGAACCCAGAGAAAGCCAGCAATCCTCTCTCCTACTGAAAACTCCAGCCCAGCCACTTGCTGTTCATTTTCCAGGTATCCTCCTTACTCTATCACCTGCAGATACAGGGACAAAACTCAGTTTCCTTTCTGACATAGGGGAACTCTCAACCTGCCTGACCTTCTGGACTGTACCGCCTCCCTGCCAGACCTCAAACCCATCTCACCAGATCAACGTCAGAAGGCTCCCTGGGAGTGCTGGTTGCCTCTGGGCTGGCTCTCCTGGGTAGAGCTGCATCTGCAGAATACAGAGAAGGTCATAGCAGGCTAGGGACACTCCTGGTGAGAGGGCTCCTGGCCTGGGAGAGTAAAAGAGGGAAGGGGGGAATGTGCCTATTGCTTTTCTTGGGTACCCATTCTCCAGGGCCTCTCACAACACTGGAGCACTCCATGGAGGGGCTAAGAGTTGGAAGAAAAGCTCCCTGACTGCAGTGGGCATGAACCCCGCCAGAAGGGAGAAAGGGGTGGCATTAGCATCAGTGAGCACTTGCCCTTAGCCCCAAACAAGTACACCTCTCTCCATCTCTAGGCCAACACCAAAGCAATATGTGAACGATGCTAAAGGTGCGACTGCCTGCTGTCTTCTCCATGACACTCTTCTGACCTGAAGCCTGGGTTTTATTAAATCTAATCTAAATCTCTCATGCTTTGGATTAAAATATGTAACTCCTTTCTTTGTCACTGCCCAGTTACAACCCCCAAGGCAAGCTGTCTAAACGTCTGTGGGGTCATTTCCTGTATACGGGGTAACATTCACTGCATTGACGGAGAAGGCACAAGTCCGTGCCCACTCTAGACTTTACTTTTATGAGCCCATATCCATCAGCTCCAATGGCAGGAAGGAGTGAGCCCTTTCTCACTGACACCTGCCTTGGGGCCTTCAGATTCTTAGCTGCCTTCCCCCTTTTCATACCAGCTGTCCAGAGCTCAGATTCCACCCCAGAGATTTGCTCAAAAAGCCATTAAAGCCTCCTCACCCTGGAGGTCCTCTCGCACATCCCACCCCTTGAAAGCTTCTTGAAAGTCCCCTGCCGTATCCAGCTCTTTGGAGCTGCTATAAGGCCTGAATTTGGACTGCAGAGCCAAGCTCTGTCTCTTTCTCCAGCTATGTGATATGCCCCCATTCTGTCTCCCAGTTGGACTGGACAACTTGAGGTGAGGAACTGGTCTGCTCTTTTCCACCTCCCAAGTACCCAATACCAGGCAGTGCCCACAAAGTGGCAGCTGGTCCAGATGGCAGGCCATTCTGGTGGCAAATAATCTCCACTGAGCCATAGCGTTCTTTGGGGTAAGCACCCAGTCACCCCAGGGGGTTTCCCAGTCCACATCTGCGTGACCTCATATCCCAATTGACTTCTCTGTTGCTGAATACAGGCGGCTTAAGAGAATCTCCTGGAGTGGTCGGTCCCTCTGGGGCTAAAATGATATTGGGTCTAGTTCTCAGCATTGTAGTTTAACTTCCCCAAGGGTCACAAGATCACAGCTAATTCACAGGGTCTTGTACATTAGTAAAACATGACCCCTCTGAGCGGCTGCAGCCCCAGGTCAGGGGCTCCTTTCCACCTTATCCTGTGTCCTGGAACCGACGATGTGGTCAAACCCAAGAGAAATAAAAAAGCCCGTTTCCCTTCCTGTCACAGGAAATGATCTTTCCTGCCCCGCCTTCCTCAGGGAGCAGCAAGGCACAAGCCCTAAATGGTAAACAGGCCAGCTTACCTGTCCCCTTGGTGATGCAAGAGACGAGGTCCTGCAGGCGCTCCTTGAATTCTTCGAAGCCATCAGTGCGCACAGCGGCGTGCAGTCTCTGGGGCTCCTCTTGGCGCAGGCGGCGGAGCGCCTCTCGCAGGAAGCCATGCATGTCCAGCACCTCCTGGTCCGAGGCATAGCGCTTCATCCTCTGCACCAGCACGCTGCCCGTGCGGATGCGCTGCAGCACAGCGTCCAGTTGGCCCAACTGGCCCGCGATCTTCTTGTACTCACTCTGATACCGCGCGTTCACTGCCTCCAGCAGCTCGTTTTCCTGCGCCAGCACATGGGCTACTAGCTGGCGTACACGTGCGCGGATAAGCTCCTCCAGGTTGGCGCGCACGCTTCCCAGCTGGCTAACAGCTGACCGCATCTGCGCCTGCGCCATGCCGAAGGCGCTGTCCTGCTCCTGCAATGCCTGCGTCATGGTGTCCAGCTCCTCCTGCCGCTGTTGGATCTCTGCGGTGATGTCGCACTTGAGGTCACTGTGACCGCTGTCCAGGAGCGCACAAGAGCAGCACAGCGGCTTGGAGCAGCCTCGGCAGTAGATGCTGCGGACATAAAAGGCAGGCCTGATTTAGGGCTCTCCTGCTCCACCCCCCCTTTTTTTTATTCATTCCTCTTAAAAATATGACAAATTTTGAATCATGGTATGTTTCCAGGTTTGTGCTTTCCCCAATTCAGTGTTTGTTGGTATGGTGGTAGTATCCAAACTACCAATAAAACATTAGAATATGGAAGTTACTAAAGTAACTGGCTAGTAGTCTCCATCCATGAAACAATGCAAAGACATTTTTAAAACATCAATCATCTCTTCCCACCACTTCTGAATTTCCTTTCCCCACGTCTGAGGTAACCAGGTAACCATCCTGGGTACATCCTTTCACGCCTCTCTCCATTCAAACAAACCACTTTACACAAATATCCAGACTGTGCAGCTGCTTGCAGGATGCTAAGGACTTGATACATTTCATCCCACTTCATCCTTGCTAGATCTAGCCAGTTAGGGGAGAATGATTGTTTATCCTCATTTTACAGATGAAGAAAATTAGACATTCAGAGGTTTAAAAGTTGGCTCAAATAAATACAGCAATTTTGGGGGGTTGATACTTGTGCTCTAAAAAATGAGATCATGCATAACTTCCTCCTCTAATATAACTTTCATTCAGGATATAGTTCTGGGTTTTTTAAGTATAGAGCTAATGTATTTTCTTTAATAGCTCATTATATTCCAGATAGACTACAACTGATTCAGTCATTCTCCTGTTAACAGACATAACAATGACTTCCTGTTTATGCATTTTTTTCTTTTCCTCTTTCTTTTTCTTTTTGGCTAATATGGACAATACTTTATGTAGCCTTCATTAGGATGGAGATGACCAAAAAAAGTATTGCTAGATCAAAAAATGTGTATATTTTTATTTTTTAATAGATTTCAGCTAGCAGATAATTATATAGCATTTACCACATGTCAGACACAATCATAAATGATAAAATATTAACTCATTTAATCCTCCCAAAATCCTATGGGGCAGAAACTATTATGCCCATTTTAAGGATGTGGAAGCTGAACAAGAGGTAAAAAAAACAACTTGTCCAAGGTCACACAATTAGTAAGTGATAAGATGCAAACTGTGGTAGGCAGAATAATGGCCCCCATCCGTGTACCAATTCCCAGAACCTGTGAATATGGTAGTTTACATGGCTAAAGGGCTTTGCAAATGTGATTACATTTAGAATCATAAGATGGGGAGATCATCCTGGATTATCAGGATGGTCCCAATGTGATAACAGAGGCCTGATAAAGGAAAGGGAAGAAGCAAGAGAGTGAAAGAAGGGAGTAGTGATCATAGAAGCAGAGGTCAAAGTGAGACTATCCTGCTGGCTTTGAAGATGTAAGGGGGTGGGTCATGAATCAAGGAATGCAGGCAGCCTCTAGAACAGGGGTGGGGAACCTTTTTTCTGCCAAGAGCCATTTGGATATTTATAACATCATTCTTGGGCCATACAAAATTATCAGCCTAAAAATTAGCCTGCTACAGGTGGTCAAGCATTAAACTCACCCCTAATGCCTTGGCAGGGCCAGACCAAATGATTTTGAGGGCCTCATACAGTCCACCGACCAGACGTTCCCCACCCCTGCTTTAGAAGGAAGACAACTCTGCTGACATCTTGATTTCATCTCAATGAGACCCAATTCAGACTTCTAATCTCCAGATCTACACAATAATAAACTTGTATTGTTTTAAGCCCGTAAGTTTGTGGTAATTTGTTACAGCAGCAATAGCAAACTAATATAAAAACACAAGCAGTCTGGCTCAGAGTCCATGCTCTTAACCATTGCAACACTGCTTCATATGTTACCAGGAAAAATATTGTTATTTACTTTCCCAGAAATATTGTTACTCTAACCGGCAATGATAATACATTAGCCCACCTAAGGAGAAAGGCTCTTAGCCGGAGCCATTTTGGCCTCAATTACTGAGACTAACTTGTCCTAGAACTGACAACAGAAAGCCTGGTAGTCTGCCTGACTCCAATCAGGCACTGGTCCTCAGCGTTGCTGGCTCTCAACCTTCCAAAGTCACCCAAGAAGGTAAAGTGTCAGGGCTTGATCCTCTTGGTTGTAGTTCCTTGCTATTTATCACTTTGAATATTTCTTGCCACTCCCTTCTGGCCTGCATGGTTTCTGTTGAGAACTCAGCTGACAGTCATATGGGCGCTCCCCTGTAGGTAACTAACTGCTTTTCTCTTGATGCTTTTAAGATTATCTCTTTGTCTCTAACCCTTGGCATTTTAATTATGATGTCTCTTGGTGTGGGCCTCCTTGGATTCCTCTTGTTTGGCGTTCTCTGCACTTCCTGGACTTGTAAGTCTATTTCTTTCACCAGGTAGGAGATTTTTTCTGTCATTATTTCTTCAAATGGGTTTTCAATATCTTTCTCCCTTTCTTCTTCCTCTGGCACCCCCCTAAAGCAAATTGTTGGTACACTTGAAGTTGTCCCAGAAGCTACTTACACCATCTTCATATTTTTGGATTCTTTTTGCTCTTCTGATTGGGATTTTTTACTCCCTCATATTCCAAATCGTTGATTTGATTCTCAGAATCCTCTACTCTATTATTGAATCCCTGTAAATTATTCTTTATTTCAGTTACTGTATTAATTTCTGACTGGTCCTTTTCCATGTCTTTGACATTCTCACTAAGATCCTTGAAAGTCTCATGAAGATCCTTATAACCATGGTTTTGAACGCTGTATCCAGTAGTTTGTTTGCTTCCATTTCTTTCATTTTTGATATGTTTGTCTCTGCATTTTGGCTGTTTCCCTGTGGTTGTTTTATGTACTAGGTAGAGCTGCTATGTCTCCTGGGATTGGCAGAATGTAGTATGTGTCCTGTAGGGCCTAGTGCAGGGGTGGGCAAACTTTTTGACTCGAGGGCCACAATGGGTTCTTAAACTGGACCGGAGGGCCGGAACAAAAGCATGGATGGAGTGTTTGTGTGAACTAATATAAATTCAAAGTAAACATCATTACATAAAAGGGTACGGTCTTTTTTTTTTTTTTTTTAGTTTTATTCATTTTAAAGGGGCAGGATCCAGCCCGCGGGCCGTAGTTTGCCCACGGCTGGCCTAGTGGCTCAGCCTCCCCAATCACCTGAGTTGGGCACTCTAGGTGCGCCCCTGTGTGGGCTGTGTGCATAGTCTTGTAGTTGAACCTTGATTGCTGTTGGTGTAACTGGGAGGAGTTGACTTCTAAGCCAATTGGCTGTGAGGACTAACTGCAACAATAGTGGGAGAGCTGCTGTGCAGAAAACACCCCTATGGAGCAGGACTTGCTTCAGTGGGGCTTTGGTGCTCACTGAATCTGCTTCTTGTGTGTGTCGCTTGTGGATGTGTAGAGTTGTAATCTGCTATGGTCTGAGGCTGTATACTGGGTGCACTGGCTTTAGGACCTCCAGGGAGGTGCAAAGTCAGCCACTGCTTGGGCCACCTGGCAGGAACTATAGAAAGATCTGTGGACGGCTGTTATTTGCTACTTGGATTGGGCTTGGAGGCCCAGCTGTGAAGCAAGGGAGGCTGATGCTAGTGTCAGGTCTTGGGCCTTTTATTGACAGGTTTGGGGCATGCTGTCACCAGCTGCAGCTTGTCTGAGAGATTTTAGCAAAAGTTTACAAATGAGATTTTGAAACTTAACCAACTGATTCTAAATTTCACATGATGGAATAAATGGATCAAACAGGTAAGAAATTTCTGAAAAATCAGTGTAAGGAAGGGGAATTTTCTCTGCTAGATAACACATTATAGAACTTTCATTATTAAAAGTGTGGAACTAGTTCTATAACACATTCTAGAACTTTCATTATTAAATTCAAGAGAAAGATCAGCAGAACAGACCAGATAGCCCTGAAATAGGCTCTGACATCTACAAGAATAGTTTATACAATGAAGAAAGTATGCCAAACTAATGGGTATTAAAGGGGTTTTCAACAATTGGAATCAGGGGGAAATGGCTGGTATGGGGGGGGGGGTGTGGATCAAGTTAGAGCTTTGCTTTATACACACTCCATGATACATTAATTCTGATGACTCACAGAATTAAATGTGAGATGCTTCCATAGATATACTATAGTTGACTATTCTCATAATAGTAAAGACCTTATAACCACAAAAGAAATGGAAGAAGTCATGCAATCAACAGATGCAACTATCTAAGAACTCAAAACTGTATATTTTTTGGAAAGATATTCACGGCATCCTATAGTAAGAAAAGCAAGTTAAGGGACATAAGAGTTATTTGTTTTGTTTTAGATGATTACAGAGATAGCAGTAAGGAAAAGAAAAGGTGTATATTGATAAGAGTTACCTCTTTATCTTTTCACCTATTTAGATTTTCCAAAAGTTTCCAAAATTAATTTCAGGCAAAGGAATTTGGATTTTAAATAGGAGTCAATGGGGAACCCTTGAAGAATATCCACTCTAGGAATTACCACAAAGCTTTCTCCTCTTCCCTGAGATGTACTGTTTCACTTACCCCTTTATGGCTGTACAGTGAATTGGCTACATTGTTAATATTTTACATGAAACCCCAACATGTTTCCTGTCTTCCCATCCTAAAGCTGCCTCTGACTGTCAGGCCAGAGGCCACCTGAAAGCATAAAGGGTTTGAGTTCTGGTGGAGGATAGACTCCTGAATTTGAGCTCTTTCAATTCCTAGCTAAGAGGCCTTGAGTATATTACTGTCTCTGAGTCTTAAGGTGCCCATCCATAAAATGAGGATAAAGATGCCTCTCTCGCCTAACCAGTTTGGCTCAGTGGATAGAGGGTCGGCCTGCAAACTGAAAGGTCCCAGGTTTGATTCCGGTCAAGGGCATGTACCTTGGTTGCAGGCACATCCCCAGTAGGGGGTGTGCAGGAGGCAGCTGATCGATGTTTCTCTCTCATTAATGTTTCTAGCTCTCTATCCCTCTCCCTTCCTCTCTGTAAAAAATCAATAAAATATATTTGGGGAAAAAAAAGATGCCTCTCTCATAGACTTGTTGCAAGGACAAAGATAGGCTGGTGTATGTGAGGTGCCAAGTACGCATGGGTCATTCTGGAGCCATTAAAAAGGAGGGGGCATTAAGTACACATATACACATGGGTAGCCCCACTGTTGGTGGGTGAACCTCTCAACCTCAGACAGTAAGGAAACGTCACCACTAAGTGGGGTCCCTGGGCTGTCCCCTTCCCAGTATGGACAAGCCACCCCTGTCCAGCCGCACCTCCTGCTGGGACCAGAGCAGGAGGCTACTTCTGTTGTTCTAGGAAATAGGGTATCTCAGAAACGCAGGAAGCAAAAGCCTTACAAAAATAGGATTAATGGAGGACAGCCAGTCCAGAGTAGGACTTCAGGGCAGGGCCTGGCTTTGCCTGAACAGCAACTGAAAAACTCCCCACTTCACCACCTCTATGCGCCCCCTCACAAGAGTGGACTGGGAGCTTTCACTTTGGAGAAGTAGCAAAAGGAGCAGCCTCCTTTGGAAACTCAAATAATTAGCTAGAGGGCAGTTAAAGGGACCCATCAGTCATTTACACCGTTGTATGGAATGCATTTAATCAGACTGGTTTCCTGCTATGCCCTGGTGACAACGTGGAGGAAATAAGACTCCTGAAGCCAGGAGAGGAGGTAGGTAATTATAGAGCCTGGGATACCTGTAGAGAGTGAAAGCATTATTCCTATGGCCCTTCCTCTTCCAACTATTCATTGGTTGAGAAGAAGGTGACTGAGATGGGAGAATCTGGGGGCTCTGAGAGGAAGATACTAAAGATACTAGTTAAGATACTAGTTAAGAGAAGCAGCAAGGAAAGGTGAATGGAAGAAACCTCACCTGTTTCACACTGTTGTCTTACGCTGGCTCCACATGTATGAATGAGGACAAGAACATTTGTGCTTTTTCTTCCCTACTCTTCCTATGTGGGCCCCTGCTCCCAAGACATAGGGCTAGTATATCCATGGCATACAATGTTCTGTTAGGCCATAACTCATTCGGTAGGTAGCAGATGCACTGCTGTGTGGTACCCCTGCCCCTCCTGCCCTCTTGATGGCAGTGAGTGGCACTATCTACGACTCAAAGGTCACTCAAGCCAGAGACCAGGGGGAATTCCAGATTCCTCCCTGTCCTCTGTTGCTTCAGCAAGTACTCATCATTGCCTGTTGATTCCATCTTCATTTACTGAGTACCAACTACTAGTATGTGCAGGTGTGGGGATAGGATATAAAGGTCACTAAGGCAGAATCCTGGTTCTAAATGAGTTCCCATTGCTACTGCCTTTGTTCTTGCCCCAATAGGGATTATCTCCTTTGGCACTGTTCCCTAATAGGCCGCACTGCCTCTGGTCTCTCTAATCAACCCTTCCCAGTGCCACCAAGACGATATTTCTAAAATGTGATTATTGTCATATGCTGAGGAGACGGCAACGATGCACCTCAGAAGTACAGTTGGATGAGTATCAAGTGCAAGACATTTTTAAAGCATCATATAAGTTATATGTTCATAAAGGAGATTCACTTTTGGGAACAGTTAGGTCACTTGGGGAAATTTATTGAGTTTTGTAATAATGCACTATAATTATATTAGTGAACATTAATGCAACATGAATTTACATGCCAGTAAATGTTACAAGACAGTAAGACAAAGTTTATCACATAGATAAGTACAGTGATTATCAAGCTATTTAAACTTGATCTAATTTCAGGAAATGAAATGGCAAGAAATAGAAATAGCTAAAACAATCACTTAATTAAAACCACAAATAAGAAAAATGGTACTTAATTATTAAGGTAACAATAATTTCATACATATGAGTTAAGTAACATGGTATAAACAGGCAGTTCTTCTCTTTAGTCACGCCAATCTCGAAATACCCCACCAACTCTAACAGCTTTGGCAGGATAAATCCAAATTATAAAATATGCCAAAGCAGGAATTTGTTAGAAAATTAAATGACTAAAGTTAATAAGACATAGAAACAGGTAGTGAATTTTATGTGACACAAACAATTTTGATATTCTCAAGTACCTTATAAAAATGTGTGTACAATGATTTTATGTAGCTTTGAATGTATACCGTGGTTTTGCTCTTCATTACTCATTCAATAGTCATTAAGTAAGTTCCCCCAAATTATAGTAATACTGTTCAGATTAGTAATCTGAGAAAAACTTAAAATAATAAATTAAAAATTGTAATACTAATGGTCATAGAGCAAAAAGAGGAAAATAAGGAGGAAGAGAGAGGAGATGTAAGAAAACTTCACTGAGACAAACAGAATTATTAGATTGAAGGAGCATGCCAGATTCCAGAATAATTTGATACAAAATGCTCAACACCAAGACGGCTTGGTTAAATTAATAAACTTCAAGAATGAAAAAGATCTCTAGGCATTAAGACTGAAAAAGCAAATATATTGGTCCTCATGAACAGGTGATGTTGGAAGAAAATGCAGCCAAGTCTACAAAGTTCTAAAAGAAAAAGTTTGATGCAGGGATAGTATTAGACTCGGGCAAGATGCCATTCAAGTCTAAGAGCCACCAACAGACATCCTCAACACCAAGAGACTAGGAATTCAGAACACAGACATCCTTCTGGGAAGAAAAACTGCTGATTGACAACATGCATCCAACCAAGAGCTGAATCAAAATAAAAAAAGCCATGAAAAGTGATGTCAAAGTAAAAGCACCAGTGCTGTCCATTGGAACAATTGTGACATGGAACCAAGGCTGGAACATGGCAGGGGCCACCCCAACCATTCACAGCAAGGGCTCAGTCACCACTGTCTGAAATGGAAGCATTTCATTAAAAGCACTTAATGTCTTAATAATCGTTTTACTTAATCTTTTTTTAAAAATATGTACTTTATTGATTTTTTACAGAGAGGAAGGGAGAGGGATAGAGAGTTAGAAACATCGATGAGAGAGAAACATCGATCAGCTGCCTCCTGCACACCCCCCACTGGGTATGTGCCCACAACCAAGGTACATGCCCCTGACCGGAAGCAAACCTGGGACCCTTGAGTCTGCAGGCTGACGCTCTATCCACTGAGCCAAACCGGTAAGGGCTGTTTTACTTAATCTTAAAGAGATCTTTTAGGAAAATATTTTAGGATGAAGAAATATTCTTTGAAGCTTAGCAGGTCCAATTTTACTTCAGTTCCTTTTCCTTTCATTAATGTAAAGGAAAATTAAATTTTAATACTGTTTGAATAGCGTGCTTCCTCTTAATAATCTAATTCTAAGGGAAATACACTCTAAGTTCTAAGCAAGTGACTTATAGAATCCCTTTTGGCAACTCCGCCCCGTTATTAGCTGATGAGCGCCTGAATGCAGAGAGGCCAGCAGCAGCAGGAAAGGAGCACCGTCCGCACAGGGGACCCGGCATCCTGTGCGGCCCGCCATGGGAAAGCTCTCCGGTTCGGGTTAGCGCCCATGGAGGCTCTCACCTCTTGACTCATTTATACAAGGATAACAGTTCTCTCTTCCTCAAAAATCTTATGTGATACAAACACTTTACATGCCAGTAAATGTTACTGGCAGGAGAATGTGGGACTTAAGGTAACAGCACAGGAAAAATATCTCAAAAGATAGGACAGTGCTCTATTGTGTTAACAAGAGGTTGAATCCAACCAGACAGTCCATGCTCTGACCAGGCTGGAAAAGGAAAGCTTCCTATTGGAAAGGGGCTGCCCAGGCACCGAAGGGTTGGGGAGCTTCATTTGAGGCTGGCAGCAGACCTGTTCTGCCCTTTAGTTTCTGCTCCACTGCATTCCATACACCTGGAATCTTTCCTCGTCTTTGCTTTCACTTGCGGTGGTTTGAAGGACACTCCTCTTTCTTTTTGTACCATGCGGAACTGGACTTCATCTTTAGGGAGCCCCACACTCCCCATTCTCAGCCCGTGAGGGAAAAGATTCTTATTCTCTGACACTGGATTTGAGGCTGAGGTTGTGTAACCTTTGGAGCTGCTGCAATCATTTGGCAGCAAAGAAGGATGGAGCTGAGCTGGAGGAAATCCATGTCACAAGAAAAACAAACAAAGAAAATAGGTCCTGGTGACACAATTTCAATATCTAATAAGATTAGGCCAGAGGCCAGCTCTACACCTATTCACTTTCTTAAGTCATTCACTCATTTTTTGCTTAAGCCACTAACTAAATTATGCCACTAATTTGTTCATTTGTTTTAGTTGAAACTAATACACACAAACCTTTAAGGTCAAGGTACAGCTCAAATGTCAACTCTTTCAACCTCCCAATTAAATATAACTTTCCCCTCCTTAAAACTGCCTCTGCACTTTATCTGACCGTGTCTTCCAATATGTACACACAGAGCACAGGGCTGTGTGTACCCACAACTACTGTAGACAGAAACCCTCCATAGATCTAGACTTCCAAGACAGGAATTCTTATTCTCCCAGCAACAGTTATCACAGTGTCGGGCATGAAATAAAAGTTCAATAAAAGATTGTTCAATGGCTGGCTGGACAGATGGATGGATGTGGTTCCAGGTAGTTTAATCTTATGAGTTAGAAATCAATGACAAAAGCCTGTTACTTTCCAGTCTTACTGTTAAAAAAATTCTTGTAAAATGTCTATGGCCTCCATCCCTGAGCAGCAAAACCTACTCTTTACAGATGGAGAAAGCAGAGATCTTGGCTTGGGTTACTTTAAAATATATTTTTTTATTGATTTTTTACAGAGAGGAAGGGAGAGGCTAGAGAGTTAGAAACACCAATGAGAGAAACATGGATCAGCTGCCCCCTGCACACCCCCTACTGGGGATGTGCCCGAAACCAAGATACATGCCCTTGACCGGAATCAAACCTGGACCTTTCAGTCTGCAGGTTGACGTTCTATCCACTGAGCCAAACCAGTCAGGGCAGGTTACTTTAAATTTTTGCTTCTTTCTCCAAAACATAAAAGGGCACATGGGGGGTGGGGGGAGGGAGAATCCCTTTTACTCACATATTATTCAACTAAATCTACCTTCGATCTCCCCTACCTCCACCCCATGAAAGGAAAAGCAGCTGTTCCTGGCTCTGAAACCAAGTCTCCTGGGTGAAATCACAGAAAACCTTGAAAGTGGGTCATTTGACAGTGTCCTAACTCCCGGAAGCAGCCTTTTATCTGCCCATGGATGCTCTTTTTAGGCCTGCATTCAATCCCAGGGAGATCACCAAACACCAATAAGATGCAAATTTACTGATAACTTCATGGAGGGTACCAGGAGAGCACCAGGCAGGGAAGGGAAGAGAAGCCAGCCAGACACCTGGAATGCAGAGGGCAAGGGTGCTCCTTAGAGTTTGCACCCTTGGCTCCTGGCTCCCCCCACCCCCCAGCCCTGACCCTAAGGAGACCCATCAGGATCTGCCTTTTCCATTTTCTCTTTAGCCAGCAGACCTCCCGTTCCTTGCCACAAGCTTTGCCACTGCATGATATATATCCACCTCTGCCCTGGCCTGTCCAGCATGCCTCTCCCCAACCTGCTGCCAATGATTCCAACTTCCGGTCTCGGGGACTTTTTTCTCAGTTTATGATCTCATCATACCTCCCAAACTTTATTAATCAGTCTTTTGCTTTCTCCACTCAACTGTAATTAAAGCTCTTTCTGGCTACAAGCCTGATGGCCCCGGATTAATTACCCCACCCAATCTGGTCAAACTTTGAGATATGACACCCAGACATGGTCTCAGCTCCACCTGCATCCTAGACCCACATTACTCTTGGGTGGGACGAGTACTCAGCATCCCTATCACACATGATGGAAAGGGTGGAAGTCACCTTGACCTCTAGGTCAGACAGGCCCTGGCCTTCTCCCCACCCCTGCATCTCTTCACTCTTGCAGATCTCACTCCCACCTGCACCATAACCTCCGTCTCCTAATAGGGCTCACTGTTCCTTGGTTCAGATTCTTTGCTTCAGTCTCTGTTGGGCACACAAATCCAACAGCATGGTGGTAAACCTCCTCAAATCATTTATGGAATGAAGTGAAATATAAATAAGTATGCAGCTAAAGAAGCAAATACTGCTCACCCTGTTCCCAAACTCACCCATTTCAATCACAGTACCACAGTACAGAGAGGACCTGATCTTTCCACTCTCTGCATTCACACCCATCAGTGGATTTCCAACAGAGTCCCATAGGGTGACATGTACACTTTGTTTTATAAGTCATTCACTGGTAAAACAAGAGTAAATTGCATGAGAAAGGAGCAAGCTGAGAACATTCTATGTCCTGGAAATTATAGGATAGAGCCCTGATTCCTCCAAGCTCATCTTGTCTGACCTCAACCCCTACTTTAAATGCACACTTTTTTCCCCCTTATCTAAAAATTCTTTTTATTTGTGTATCTATATTATAAGCACTGTGTGTTTTACTAATACTCTGCATCCTCCTCCTATTAAATTTGAGTCTCAAACAAATCTCATGAAAGACTTTTCTTTTCCTGCACCAACTCATAACATGGTTTATCTTTGGATAAAGAGCACTGTACAAAAAGGAGGTAACAATAAATGTTAATTAGAGTCTTATGAAGGTCTAAATTCAGCAACCTCTTATTTGCTATTTCTTTTCTTTTTTTAAAAATTGAATTTATTGGGGTAACATTGGTTTACAAAACCATACAGGTTTCAAGTGTACAACTCAACAAAACATCATCTGCACATTGTTTTGTGCACACCTTTACCTGCAGTTCCTGAAAGGCAGCAGTCTCCATGCTACCTTGGCCTGCTCCTCCCACCTCCATGCCCTTTCTCCTTCCTTATATGTCAGGCTATGTTGACACCCTCTTGGGGCTGCCTTCCCCAGCAGATTTAGGCTGGACAGGTGGCCTTTTCTGAGATCACTTGCCTTTGTGCCTACCTTCCTCTTTCTTCTGCCCTTAAACTGACAGAGCACACACCAGACAGGAATACTGGCAAGGGAGACTGTAAACTCAAGGGCAGTATAATAAAGGGAATTATCAAAGCACAGAATGACTGACAATGGTTAGTGGGTTTCCTCATAGCACCCTGCAGCCCAGAACGTTAAGAGCAGACCTGGTTCCTTCACCAGACTGTGACCTCACGGAGGGCCAGGGCTGTATCTATTCATATTTATACCCTACTAGTGGCCCAGTGCATGAAATTCGCGCATGTGTGTGTGTGTGTGGGGGGGGGGTTCCCTCTGCCCAGCCTGCACCCTCTCCAATTGGGGACCCTTTGGGAGATGTCTGACTGCCGATTTAGGCCCGATCCATGTGGGCCTAAACCGGCAGTTGGACATCCCTCTCACAATCTGGGACCCCTGGCTCCTAACTGCTCACCTGCCTGCCTGCCTGATCACTCCTAACCCCTCTGCCTGCCTGCCTGATCGCCCCTAACCTCTCTGCCTGCCTGCCTGGTCACCCCAAACTGCCTCTGCCTGCCTGCCTGATAGCTCCTAACTGCCCTCCCCTGCCAGCCTGATCTCACCCCCAGCTGCTCTCCCTTGTAGGCCTGATCTCGCCCCCAACTGCCCTCCCCCGCTGGCCTTATTTCACCCCTAACTGCTTTCCCCTGCCGGCCTGCTTGCCCCCAAATGCCCTCCCCTGCCAGCCTGATCACCCCTAACTGCCTCTGCCTCCACCACCATGGCTTTGTCTGGAAGGAAGTCAGACATCCGGAAGGTGGCTGGTCAACCCAGTCTAATTAGCATATTACCCTATTATTAGGATAGATTGATTATACAGGATAGGATTGCTTAAATGAGGGGGGGGGGAGCCTTTTTCAGCAGGAGGAGATGTTCTTGTCAGACAAAAACACATAATCCCTATATCTGGACTGATAGCCAGCCATATGCACTATACTGCCAAACAGGTCATTAAAAAATTGAACCGCTTTCTTACACCTTACACCAAACAGCTGTTGCCCTTAAAACCCCTCCTCAGCTCCCACCTTAGGTTCTGCCTTTGCAGTTCACCCAGATTAGGTTCTGATTGGTCGATTTCTATGCCAGTCAGCGTCAAAAGCTCCGCCTCCTAGGCAGCCTCTGGGCCTTGCAGTTCACCCAGGTTTGTTCTGATTGGTTGGTTTCTATGCCAGTCAGCGTCTCCAGGCCTATCTCTGGGCCTGATCAGAGAGGCGGGGCTGATCAGTAGCTGCCCCAGGCTGCTGGTAAGCAGGCTGAACTGCTGACCTCTCGAGGAGAAAGAGAAGCTCGGCTGCTGATCAGCCACGCCTTTCTTTCTCTGAGAGGTCAGCAATTCATCCTGCTCGCCAGTCCACGCCCACCAGAGCCTGCTGCATGTGCAGCCTGGCATTCGGTCGAGCCTTCGGTCATTTTGAACAATACAGACCCTGGTTCTTTATATCCTATCTAATAAAAGAGAAACATGGTAATTAGCGTACATCCGCTACGCTTCCCATTGGCTAATCAGCGAGATATGCAAATTAACTGCCAGCCAAGATGGCGGCCGGCAGCCAGGCAGCTTGAAGCTAACATGAGACTTGCTTGCTTCAGTGACGGAGGAATCCAACGTTCCCTGCCTGCCTTGCCGGCCTCTGAGCTTGCAGTTTGAAACATTGTAACAAATATAGAAGCTAAACAAAACCCCAGAAACCTGCTTTCAGCCCGCCCGGATCTCAGAGCTGGAGTTGATACAGTGTTTCGATTATAGAACCCAAACAAACCAGATACCTGCTTTCAGCAGCAGAGGCCTCAGAGCTGGAGCCAGAGCTAAAGCTGGCCCAGAATTAAAAAAAAAGAAAAAAAGGAGCAGTCGGGAGCTTCAGTCACCCGCCAGCCTGAAAACAGCCCTCAGCCCCTCACCCAGACTGGCCAGGCACCTCAGTGGGGACCCCCACCCTGAAGGATGTGTGACCAGCTGCAAACAGCCATCATCCCCTCACCCAGGCTGGCCAGGCACCCCAGTGGGGACCCCCACCCTGATCCAGGACACCCTTCAGGGCAAACCAGCTGGCCCCCACCTGTGCACCAGGCCTCTATCCTATATAGTAAAAGGGTAATATGCCTCCCAGCACTGGGATCAGTGGAGCCGAGAGGCCTCCCGGCACCGGGATCAGCGTGACAGGGGGCAGCGCCCAAACCCCCTGATCGCCCTGCGGCTCTGTGTGTGACAGGGGGCGGGGCCACAACCTCCCTATCCGCCCTGCTCTGTTCGTGACAGGGGAAGGCGCCCCAACTCCCTGATCAGCCCTGCTCTGTGCCTGATAGGGGGGAGCTCCCCAACCCCCTGATTGCCCTGCGGCTCTGTGTGTGACAGGGTGCGGCGCCCCAACCAACCCCTCCCCACAGGCCCTGCTCTGTGTGTGACGGGGTAGAGCCATAACCTCCCCATCGGCCCTGCCCTGAGTGTGACAGTGGCGGCGCCCCTCCCCCTGATCGGCCCTGCTCTGTGGGTGATAGAGGGCGGCGCCCCAACCCCCTGATCAGCCCTGCTCTGTGTGTGAGAGGGGGCGGTGCCCCAACTCCCCTACCGGCCCTACTCTGTGAGTGACAGGGGGGAGCTCCTCAACCCCCTGATCGGCCCTGCTCTGTGCGTGACAGGGGGGAGCTCCCCAACCCTCTGATGGGCCCTGCTCTGTGCGTGACAGGGTACGGAGCCCCAACTGCCCTGATGGGCCCTGCTCTGTGCATGACAGGGGGTGGTGCCGCAACCTCCCCATCGACCCTGCCTTGAGTGTGACAGGGGGCGGTGCCCCAACCCCCCAATTGGCCCTACCCTGAGCGTGACTGAGGGTGGCATCGCAATCTCCCAATCCGTCCTGCTCTGTGCATGACAGGGGGTGGCGCCTCAACTCCCCAATCGGCCCTGCTCTGAGCCCGACCAGGGGCTGCACCTAGGGATTGGGCCTGCCCTCTGCCACCCAGGAGCAGGCCTAAGCCAGCAGGTCGTTATCTCCTGAGGGGTCCCAGACTGCGAGAGGGCACAGGCCGGGCTGAGGGACCGCCCCTCCTCCCTGAGTGCACAAATTTTTGTGAACCGGGCCTCTAGTATATAGATAATTGACAAAGCTGTAAGATATTTAAAATGTACATGATGATGAGTTTATATGTGTATAGATTGTGAAAGTAATCCTGCCATCTAGTTATTTTATACATCCATCACCCCACATACGTATCTTTTTTATTTTTTGGTGAGAATATTTAATTTCTACTCTCTTAGTGAATTTCAATTATATGCTACAGTGTTATCAACTATAGATGGCTTTGCAAACATGTGTTGAGAAGGCTCATGTAAAAATATTTTCTTGTCTATCCCCTTTGTCTTCTATTTTATTTTTTCTACCAGAGGCCCAGTGCACGAAATTTGTGCACTCCGGGGTGGGGGTCCCTCAGCCCGGCCTGTGGTCTATCATAGTATGGGAACCCTTGGGGGATGTTCGATTGACGGCAGGAAGCAGGCCTAAGCCATCAGTCGGACATCCTTAGTGATGCCGGGAGGCAGAAGAGGCTCCTGCCACAGCTGCTGCACTTGCCAGCCATGAGCCCGGCTTCTGGCTGAGCAGCACTCCCCCTGTGGGAGCACACTGACCACTAGGGGGCAGCTCCTGCGTTGAGCGTCTTCTCCCTGGTGGTCAGTGCGCGTCATAGTGACCGGTCGTTCCACCATTCAGCCGATTTGCACGTTAGCCTTTTATTACATAGGATGACATAGCAGAGGGCCTGCCACATAGTAGGAAGGTGGGCTGAAAGAATGGATTCCACAGACATGGTGACCAAATGCCAACAGCCCCACTTTAAGACCAACTCTGGTACTGCTCTTTAACATGTATCCTAATCAGCTCAATGTCCAAGGGTAGAGTGATTTATTCCTGGAGAAAGTTGTGGGTTATTTCTAGGACCTAGGTTTTGTGCAGAAAAAGCAAGTTTAGTTTTTTCAGTAACCACTGGTAAATTGTGAAACTGTGTGAACTGTGTATGATTTTTAGCAATAGGGTCAAATTTTTTAGCCATCTGCCATGCTCACAGGTCCAGAATCCTGTCCTCTTGCTGACTGAACCAGCCTTGTCTATTGTACCTGGGGAGAAATCCACCCCTGACCCCCCACACTAGAAGTGGGGCCACTTGTATGCTACCACACTCCTCACTGTAGGAGTGGGAGGTGGAAACTGTGGTTTATACAACTGCTGCCAGCATCAGTTATTAAAACTGTACAATCTAGATATCAACATTTACAGGTGAGCAGACCACAAGGAACCACAGGACCCATAAAGGGAATCAGCAGCCAAAATGAGCAAACTGATTCTCAGCTCACACTTAAAAAAGGGTAATACAGAAACACATAAAACATCTAAAAATTGCTTCTCTTTTTTTTTAATCCTCCCCTGAGGATATTTTTCCATTGATTTTTAGAGAGAGTGAAAGGTAGGGAAGGAGGGAGAAAGAGAGAGAAACATTAATGTGAGAGAAACACATCAGTTGGTTGCCTCTCACCCACGCCCAACGGGGACAGGGATCAAACCTGCACCCAGGTATGAACGAGCCCTTGACCAGGAATCAAACCTGAGTTTGGTCTGTAGGCTGACAGTCTAACCCAGCCGTGGGCAAACTACGGCCCGTGGCCGGATCCAGCCTGTTTGAAATGAGTAAAACTAAAAAAAAAAAAAAGACAGTACCCTTTTATGTAATGATGTTTACTTTGAATTTATATTAGTTCACACAAACACTCCATCCATGCTTTTGTTCCGGCCCTCCGGTCCAGTTTAAGAACCCACTGTGGCCCTCGAGTCAAAAAGTTTGCCCACCCCTGGCCTAACCACTGACCCACACTGGCCAGGGCCTAGGTTTATTTTTTAGGGAGATTAAAGAATATACTGCATAGAACAGGCTGATAAGAAAAGCATACTGAGAACATGAACCATTTTTAGCAATTAAAAAACCCACATGAATGCTAAGAAAAACAAAACTTATCATAGGTAGTAAATAGTAGAAAGGGGTCTCCTAAAAAAATAGTTGGTAAATTATAAAATTGATTCAAGGAACTCTGCGAATCTGGAAGAAAAAAAGCGAAGTAAAAGAACTAATGAAAAGGATAAAAGACGTAAGAAATGGATTTGGAGTTCCAATATCCATATAGCAATAGTTGAAAAAGAAAAAAATAAGCAAGTGAAGGGAAATCAATATATAAAAAAGCAGAAGACAACATCTTTGAAATGAAGACTTGACTTTTCAGATGAACACTATCATAGAGGAGCATTGGGGGGGAAAAGACCTATATCTAATACAGCCTGAGCAATCATTGCAAGAAAAAAGAAAATAATTATATGAAATCCTTAGGAAACTAAAACTGATTAACCACAAAGAAAAAATATCAGACAATAACTGAATTTCTCGTCTGCAACACTGGAAGCCAGAAATTTATAAAGCAATGTTTATATATTCCAAGATGAAGGAACTGTGATGGTGACCCCAGAGTTTTACACCTAACAAAACTTTCCTTTATGTGACAGCAAAAGAACATGCAAGTTAAGACACTTAAGGCCTCAGAAAGTAAATTTTTTGAAAAACAAACAAAAAATTACTCAAAATAGTTTAGGCAAATGGGAAATTAATCACATTAAATAATTCAAGAAAGGGGAAGATATGCTGTAGAAAAAATTGTGAGCAATGAGAGAAATTAAAATCTAAAATATAGATAACAAGTAAGTTATAATGTGATTAAGACACTTAATAACTGTTAAGAAAAGATGATTAGACAAGAAGAGGCATAAAAATTTGGCAATAATCTAGATAGAACTAAAATTTCATGTTATTTTAACTAAATCTGGGTGTAGGAAAAAAAATGGAGAAAAAGACTCAGAAAATATGCTAAAGCTTTTATCTTATCTGGAAGAATAGTGGCACTCTACTCTTGATAAATGTATATACATACACACAAATATGTTGTAATATGCTTGCTAAAAATTTAAACAAGAGTAACAAGAATATATATAACATAAATATATGCATATTTTATATAGAGAGATAGATAGATAGATGTGTGTACTCTAAAGAATACACATTTTTAAAAAAATCCTAGGAATATACTAGTTCAAAAAATATGCTAGGCCCCAAAGAAAACCTCAATATAGTCTAAGATATAGAACTCTCACATATTAAGTGATCAGACTATAGAAATTAACATCAAATATAGAAAGCAAACATTACAAGCTACTTGAAAAGAAAACATTAATAAGGAATATATGACCAAAAGCTAGTACTTTGAAAAGATCACTGAAATAACCACAAATATATATTAAAAATAAGAAAGAAGATATAGTTACAGGTATAAAGGAGATTTTCAAATTATGAAAGCTAAAAGCTAACTCAGGATGAACTGGAAAATGTTCCAGAAAATCTGTCAAGATCCAAAGTAGATCAATAGCATGGAAAAATAATCTACTCTTCAAAAAGGCACCAGTCTCAGATGGTTTTTCAAGAAACTTCTATAAGCCTCAATTGCTTACATCCTTTAAATTGTAGAGCAGAGAAAGGATATAAATAGTAAGATTTTAACATTTATTGCAAATATGTGCAAGGCACTATGCTAAGTAATATATATATATTATTAGAGACCCGATGCACGAAATTCATGCAAGGAGCTTGGCCCTCACAGCCCGGCTGCCTCAGCTGGCCCTTGCAGCCCCGACATCATCCGGTCCGGACAGTCATTCTGCTGTTCAGTCTAATTAGCATATTAGCTCTTTATTATATAGGATTATGTTCATAAGAGGAAAGCTTACAAATTCATTGAAAGAGATTAGTATTCATTGAAAGAAAACTTAAAAAAGAAATCACACATATTCATAAAAATTGATCACACCTATAAATATAGATAATAGCCTAAATAAAATATTATAAATGGAAACTAGTTATGAA
This sequence comes from Myotis nattereri, assembly GCF_964212035.1. NCBI lineage: Eukaryota > Metazoa > Chordata > Mammalia > Chiroptera > Vespertilionidae > Myotis > Myotis nattereri. The sequence goes on from NC_138075.1 coordinate 110,998,845, forward strand.
TTAAAATAATAACAGTATATTATGACCAAATAGAGATTTCCTCCTGGGAATTAAAAAATGGCTCAACATAAAGAAACCTATTAATATAATTCATAATACTAAAAGGTGAAGGGCAACCTTAATAGAGTCCAAAAGAACACTCATTCCTGAGTGTTTAACAAATATTTTTATTTGTTAAAAATAAAACAAAATTCTTAGTAAACAAGAAATGGAAAAGCAACTTTCTCAATGTGATCTTTATTTTTTATTTTTTTAATGTACTTTTATTGATTTCAGAGAGGAAGGGAGAGAGACATAGAAACATCAATGATGAGAGAGTATCATTGATCGGTTGCCTCCTGCACGCCCCCCCACTGGGGATTAAGCCCAAAACCTGAGCATGTGCCCTTGACCGGAATCGAAGCCAGGACCTCCCAGTCCACAGTCCAATGCTCTATCCACTGCGCCAACCAGCTAGGGCTCTCAATGTGACTTTTAAAAGCTACCTAAGAAAGTCAACAATAAGCACGATACTAAACAAGAAAACATAAGAAAACTTTTCATGAAGATAGGAACAAGATAAAGTTGCTTTTTCTAAATACTATTATTCAATACTGTTCTGGCCAGTGAAACAAAGCCACAAAGTAATGTGTGTAAATACTGAAAGAAAAAATTTTTATTATTTTCAGATGATATGATTGTTACCTAGAAAAATTAAAAGAAACTGAAAAACTTACAGAATAAGAGTTCGATATAATTGGCTAGATATAATTAATATACATAAGTTGAGAGGATTAGTGAATGCTAATGATAACCAATTAGAAATAATTAACATTCTATTCTCAATATTATTAAATATTCAAAATTTAACTATAATTTTAAAAAGTTCAAGACATATATGAATACATTATAAAACCCAAAAGATATAACTAGAGATGAGGGCAATTCACCCCATTTTTACTGCAATTTCAATCAAAATCCCAATGAGTATGTAAATTGTAAAACTGCATAAGAAACAGCAAAAGAAAAGCAAGTTATTTTTGAAGAATGGGAACTTGCCCTATCAAACACAAAGCCACAGAGTTCCATATAGCATATGGATTAGCATAGAAATAGTGAGATCACTGGCACAGAACAGAGATTTACAAACATACTCATGACTACATGGGCATTTAGTACATGATTATTTAGGGCATTTCAAATCGGGGCAAGAGTGGATTATTAAAATCTTTCAATGAAAATTGAGAAAAACTGGCTTTTCATTTGGAGAGAAAAAAAGTGAAGGTTTCTACCTTATATAGACCACACACAAAAATAAATACCATTTGAATTAAAATTTTAATTATAAAAATAAAGTCATACAAATATTAAAATAGAATATAAGAAAATATTTTTAACATTGATATGGGAAAAAAAATCCTTCCTAGGATGGCCAAACTAGAAAATATACAGCAGGGCTGGGGAATGCCCAGCCGGTGGGCCGTATGAGGCCCGTGAAACCATTTGGTCTGGCCCTGCCAAGGCATTAGGGGTGAGTTCATTAAATGTTTGACCAACTATAGCAGGCTAATGTTTAAGTTGATAATTGTGTATGGCCCTCGAATGATATTATAAATATCCAAATGGCCCTTGGCAGAAAAATGTTCCCCATCCTTGCTATAAAGGGAGATTGATGGATTGGACTACATAAAACTAAAAACTTAAACACCAATACCTTATGCTGTGTGAAGTACTGTGTTTGCACTACAACAGCCTCCTACAATTAAAGAGATTAATTCCTCCAAGGGGAAAAAAAAGCAAAGGACCCAAATAGGCAACTCACAAATGAAGAAAAAATGGTAAATAAACATATGAAAAGCCGCTGAACCTCAACCTTAAAACTAAGCAAAGAAATCCAAATTCAAATGATAATAGCACTGTTGAGGAATTGGGAGCGGGAGGGGGGGGGGGCAGGGGTTGGGAAGAGAGGCAGTGGGAAGTGCAGGTGGTAAGCCTCCTAGTGAGCCACAGCCAGCTCAGCAGGAATGCAGTTCTCAGAGGGTCCCCTATTCTTCACTTTAAAATTGCATCCCCAAGAACAAGCACACAATACACAAGAAATGTATTGGGGGAGGGTGTCCCAAAGTTCACATAGGTATGCTACTTTTTTGGCCAAAAGGGGTATAAATAAGACCTCAAAAGACTATATAACTTCTATCTGTGTATATATTCACAAAGAAACTCTGGAAACATTCAAACTAGTGACAATGATTACCTGGATGGGAGGAGGATGAAGTGGTGGGAATTAGGCAGATTATAGAGAGAAACAGAGACTTAGCACTCTCTACATCAGTTTTGTTTGTAATTTTTGAACCATATAAATAGTATTATTTATTTTTAAAAATAATTGAAATCTTATGCTGTTTAATGAAAATAATAACTGGAATTGATTTTTTCCATACATACATTCCCAGATAGCGCGGTGGTTAGGTTTTGACTTTTCAGACAGAAACTGCCTGCATCTCACTCATCTTAGAATCCAGCAATACAGAGACCCCATGGCAGCGCTTCTGGAAAATTTCACTTTCTAAAAGGCAGTTTGGTAGCATGTATCAAAATGTAAAATTTTCATGCCCCTTAACCCAGCAATGGCATTTCTAAAAATTTATTCTAGAGAAATTACGGAATAGGGTGCGAAGATGATTCTGCAGTATTATTTACTATAGGAGGAAACTATTACAATCCACTAGCGTGGCATAGCATATTGGTAAAGTATGATCATCGCTACTGATGCTACTTGTTTGTGGACCACACCTGGAGTTACAAGAAGCTCCTTGTCCCACATTCTCAGCTTTGCGACTCCAGATCCCTGCTCCCCATTCATCAGCTACCTGGCTCTTGGATGCGCCACCCACCCACCGGCTCACCTAGTCAGTGTAGGGTTGCGGTGGTTGGAGTTGGCGCAGAAGATGTTGTTGGACTTGCGCGTGGCGTCCAGAAACTGGCACACCGCCTGGCCGCGCAGCTCCGCCAGGGGCCGGGCCTCGTGCTTGAGGAACCACTGATGCGCCTCGAAGCAGCTGGCACAGAGGAGTTGCTCGCACTCGAAACACCAGAAGTCTGCCGGCTTTTTGCAGCGGGTGCAAACGGCCTGCGCATCCACAATCTGCTGGTACACTGACAGGCGCCGCTGCAGACTCTCAAAGAAGATGTTATCGAGGACGGGTCCATCAGCGCCAGGAGGAAGGGACGCCTGGCAGATAGGGCACTGCATGTCCGGGGCCTGCAGGCATCCTGAACACAGTGTGTGCAGGCAAAGCAGCAGCTTAGGGCACTTGGCTTCTGCCTGACAGCCCTGGCAGCGCAGGAACTGGAACTCCTCCTCTGTAGTTTGCTGGGGGACCAGAGGAGAGGGATGAGACCTTAAGTCCCAGGAGTCACCACCCACCACCATCATAGGTCACCTGCCCCCATGGCTGGAGGCTGGAATGGGACTTCATATTTCATTCCAGGCAGTCACCGGATGATGAAAACCCAGGCTTACCAGTATTTCAATTTCCCATTTACTCAGGCCTTCCCACTCTAACTCCACAATATATTGAGCATCTACTTCCCATCAGACACAGTACCAGGTCCTGAGATACAAGGATAAATAGGATACCTCTATCCCTACTATCACTGAACTCAGTTTAGAAGAGATACATTAAGTATCAACCTTCTATAAAGTTTGATGGTTCCTCATAAAGGTAATAAAGGTAGTTTACCTTTATGAGGAACTACCATATGATTTGGCAATTCCACCCCTAGATTTATATCCAAAAGAACTGAAACCACTGACCCACACAGATACATATTTACCCACATTCTCAGGAGCACACTATTCACAACAGCCAAAGGTGGAAACAACCCAAGTGTCCATTAAAGGATAAACAAAATGAAGTACATACAACGAAATATTATTCAGCCTTCCCATTTAAGGAAGGACATTATGCTAAGTGGACTAAGGCAGACATAGGACAAATGTATGATTCCACTTATATGAAATATCTAGAGCAGGCAAATTCTCGGAGACAAAGTAGATTAGAGATTATCAGGGGCTGGAGGAAGGGGAGAATAAAGAGCTATTGGTTAAAGGGTACAGAGTTTGTTTGGGTGATGAAAAAGTTCTGGAAATAGGTCTTGAGGGTTACACAACATTGTGAATGTACTTAATGCTACTAAATAGTATATTTAGAAAAGGCTAAAATGGCAAATCTTGTGTATATTTTACCACGATTTTTAAAAATGCAAAAAAAAGTACTTAATACAGTGCATAGCACATGATAAATGCTCATACAGTTAACTAGTAATATTAAGCGATATTATTCCTAGTTGTACTTATGCAAATAATACAAATTACTACAACTGGTGTTATTTGTGCTTTTAAAAGGGCCTGGAAGAACATAGAGCAAGTGATCTAAGAAGCCCCTTTTGGGGGTGGGAGGCTGGGGGTTTGTTCAGGAGAAGACTAAGGGAAAACTTCCAGGTAGAAAACCTGCCTTGGGAAAGGGGGTTGGGCGGGCAAGGTGTTCCAGGAGAAGTATCTAGAAAACTTCCTGGAGAAGAAACCACAGGAGCTGCGAGGCCTTAACTGATTCACCTCTCCCGTTGGGAACTGGTACTTAGGTTTTGTTTTCCCCAATGTGAGCTCTCCGCCATCCCCTCCCCCCCCGCCCCCCCCCGCCCCCCCGCCCCCACACACACACACACTCCACCACCAGCAAGAGGCATGCTCCAGGCGCGGGCAATTGGGCTGTTACTCTGGGGCCTCCTCAGAGCGGGGGCAAAGAGGCATATCGCCAGCGCGGGTAGGAGAGTCCGGTCCGAGGTGCCGCTGTCCGTTCAGTAGAGAAGAGCAGCCAGAGAGGCTCCCTTAACTCCTCCTGGTGATCTTTTTTCATCTCTCCTCTCCTCTACTCCTACTCGAGCCAAGAGGGTCTGTCTTTTCCTTCTGTGTACTTGACCAGGTTCCCTCTCCCTTCTCACCTCTCCCCCCATCACAGCAAATTCACAAAGCCTAAACCCCATCTCCCCAAACCCAGCAGTACCTCTGTGGGGCTGTGGTCCGGGCTGGGCTGCTGGCTTTCGGAGGGAGACTCCGGGGGAGGCATGGTGGACATGTCGGGCAGTGCGGAGTCCTGTTGGGTCCCCGAAGATCTGGCGGGCGCAGGCTCCGGCTGCATGGAACCTAGTGCAGTTTCGATTCTCAGTTTTGATCTTGGGGGCGGGAGAAGCTTGATGAGACTCACGCGCGCGAGCACTGAATTTCCGGAGCTATCCGAAAGGGGAGGAGCCGGTTCTGGGCGAGTCACTGGAAAGGAAGTGAAACAGTCACTGGGGGCGGTTCTAGAAGCGGAGAGGCCAAACTGTTTGGAAGACACGCCCAGGGCGGGTTGGAGGGAGAGGGAGGACAGTAGAGCACAGCTGGCCTGGGGTCACAGCAAAGTGTCTGAGCTGACACGAGGGGGGCAGCCCCGCCCTGGGCTTTGGGCCATTCATCAGCTCACATGGCACAGCTTTGTGCCAGCCCCCAGCTGGGAGCCTGAGGCATAGAGATGAGTGACGTGGCCCTTGCTTTGGAAGAATCCCAGATCTGGTGGAAGGACAGGCTCCAAAAAGATTTTCACACAGCATTGAGACTGGCTGGAAAGGAGGTTCCTCAGCTGGGACTTGGAACAGTGGGAATTTACCAGGGACTCAAATATTGGGAAGACACTTTAAACAGAGAGAATAGTGCGTGCAAAGGCATGAAGGTTTGAAACAGGATTTAAGAGGGGACCCATGAGCAATGTCAGCCCAGGAAGGACTGGGGCAAGATCATAGATAAGGAGATGGGTCAGTTTTGTGAACTGTAGAGTCAGTTTGGTACCTAGAAACAATGTGATTCACTGTGCATGGTAGGAAAGTCACTTTGACAACCTAGGGGCAGGTGGCCTGATCTAGGATAGTGGCTGTGGGATGCAAGGGGGACTTGAGTCAGAGACACTGGGAGGGCACTGAGTGCAGATGAGGAGAACAGGATGATGCCTTGGCTCACAGCTGGAAAGGCTGGTAAATTTTAGGCAGTGGGGGATGGGGGAAGCTGGTGACAGGGTATGAAGAGGGCCAGCAGAGAAGTGTGCCAGACCCCCAGTTGGTGAGGGGAGAAAGTACAACTCCAGGTAAGCCTCCCTGAGCCAGTACCCTTAGCTCTAACCTTCAAACCATCCCAACCACTGTGTACCCATTCTATGCTGTTCCAGCTTGGAACAGAATAGGAGGGGTGGTGACAGGGCTTTGCTCTTGTAAAGGCTTGTAGTCTGAAGGCATGTATGGAAGGGAAGTGGGAGAGGCTTCAGGAGCCTGCCCTACCTTCCAACCCCATCAGTGCCCCTAGGGTTTTAGAATCAGGCCATCAAACTAGAAAAACCAAAGATGGTGAGCAGCTATCCGCAGAAGGGACCTGGAACTGGGCTATTGCTGAGGGGCTGAGGGGCATAAGGAGGCAACTAGCATGTGGCTGTGACAAGGAAAATTTTATTAATCTCTGTTCATTTTGGAAGACAGCTTGCCTCAATGCCCTATTAGAAGTTAATGCTTCTCAGAATAAACTCCCCATTTGCATTTGGGTTTTCTCAAACCATGAAGAGACAAGTTACCTCTGGGTGACTGGATCAAGAGATATGCTCTTTCTGGACTTAAGGACTGAGAATCTCACTTCTAGATGCTTTGGAGGGTCTGCCCCATCATAACTGTGTGCTAACTCCTCCTTCCTGAGGTCCGCACATGAAATTTTTCTGTTCTTGTGCCAAAGTTCAGGTTCTCCCGCTCCACTTTAACCACAGTGAGCTAGTCAACAAATAAGTACTGAGATCCACTCTGTGCCAGATCCTGCTTGTTGGGCTGTGGGTACACAAAGTGGAGTAATTTGCTGATTATGCCCTGGAGAAACGTTAATTCCAGATAAGCCTCCACTCCCTTCCCGGCATACACACCCCAGTATTTGAGTTTGGAGAGGGAACGGTACAATTTCCTTGATTCTGAATAAGATTCGGCTCCTGAAAAATCCCTTTCAAAGCCAGCGTCCCTCCTGATCCTTTTCCAAAGCCGAGGGGTAGCAAGCAGGAGGAGGCAAGGCCCACCTTTCCTCCCAGCCCCGCGTCCGCAGTTCGGTCCTCCTAGCGCAGGTGGCGCTGTGCGACTCCCGAGAAGCCGGGAGGCGCGGGGCGGAGGCCGGCAGACCACTTCCGGCGCTGGCTGTTTGGAACCCTGCCCCTCAGGTGTGGGTACCCGGCGCTGCCCTTGGGGGACGTGGACTCGTTCCCGCAGTCGGACTTCGGCTTCCTGGGCTCCCAGAGGGCCGCTTGTTCCGGGAGCGGGGCGGCGTGGGGCCGGGGGCTGGTGAGTGGCCGTCCAGCGCAGAGGGACCCGGGGGACCCGGCCGGCATCCCCAGGCCCGAGCTCTGTGCCTGTCAGAAGTCGGCTGGTCTGGCGTAGTCGCTCCCAAAGAGGAGGGAGCGAGGGGAAACCCTACGTGGAGAGGGGCCTGTACCGGACGCTGGGATGCTGGCGCCGATCCACCCTTCTGGGGCTTCGGGGCTGCAGCCTCAGTTCTCGTCGTCCAAGGAGCCTCCCTCCGCCCGCCCCATACACCTCACTCCTCCTAGGCTCAGCCCGTTAGGCCTCGGCTGAGGTTTCAAGGTCCCATTTTGACGAGAAAGAAACCAAGGTCTAGGCATAGAAGATCATCTGCTCGCCAAGGGCACTTGGCTGCCAAGAAGTGGCAGAATCCCCTCTGCCCCCTCGCACCTCTAGATTCCCTGAGCGTGAGCACCTCTCTGTTTCCTGGTGGAGGGACACAGGCCAAAAAAGGCCCTCAGCTGCCTGTGTGTCAACTCCGGCCCTGTCTTGCTCCAAAGCCTTGAATCCCACATTTCAGATCTCACATTCCTCAGCCTGACAACCAAACACTGAAGGATTTGGTCCCTCACTAACCTTCCTGTAATGACAGCTGCCCCATCCAAGGGTTCCTTTTCTGCAGGGGCCATGAGGTGAGCCTCATTTCCTAGTTCCTCTCTCCCCACCTCCCACCCGAAGCTCTTCAACTAAAGCATGTATTTGACGGCCCTTAGGGGGTAAAGAATTGTGAGCTAGGAAAGAACATCTTAGTCCTCACCTATGGCTCTTATTGATTGGTGAGCCGTTAATTCCTTATCCCTTTAGGCAAAAGGACTCCTTGAAAGCACACCTTTGGGGCTTATGATAGAGGAGGGATGGGTTATGCCAGCAGCATTCAGTCCAACCCAACCTGTGTTTTCAGATTCCCATCCACTCCTGGCTCTGTACCAAGTTAAAATAAATTAGACAAGAAGATTGATTCCTGCTCAGCCCAATAAGGAGGGCATCACATGGTTTTGCTTCTCCGATCCAATGACCGTTGTCCAGGAGAGAAAGCCTTGTGAAGGCTGGACTTGGGAGAGATTAGTTTTGATGTGTGGGAAGAGGGAACAATCCTTAATTAGGACCTACCCAAAGATATGGGAGTATTAGGCAAGGAGGCAGACAGAGCTCTGAGAAGGAAGGGAGGTGGGCAAAAGGTACACTTGACCATGTTCACTGTGCCTGCAGCTGTCCGGCCTGCCAATTGGTGTTCCTTGACTGGCTTTGTGCTCTTGCCTCAGATGTATCACACACCTGGTCTTCCTGCCTCTGCCACAGTCTCATCAGTTTCCTGGGGTTTGCTGCTGGTCACCTTCCCCATTTCTGGATGGTTTGCCCTGGAGCGCCCCAGGGTGGTTGGGTCATACTGAGCATTGATGGATGAACTTTTTGTCCTCTGTCTCCTTCCCTTAAGTATATTATCACTTCTGTGAAATGGGCTGGGCCAGGACACATCTTTCAGTTGAGGAAACTGAGGCTCATATTTGTCCAAAGTTATACAGGAACCAAACTCCCAAGTCCTGGGTTCTGGACAATAGTGTTAAGGTGCATACTGATATCTTTGCCAAACCTGCCTGCCTTTGGATTAGGCTAAATTGGAACTGGAAAACACTAAAATTGGCCCCAGAGATAACGAGTGAAAGGAATTTAGGCCTTGTTTCCACAGGGGGTATCTGCAGGTGGGAAAGGGATGAACTGCAGTTGAGGATCACGCCTGAAAGCCACAGTGAAGTGGAAGCCAAGCAGGCCTGGCTCTTTGTGCAGCCCTAGGCCATGGCCAACTTTTCTAGAAAGACTTTGAGTTTGGTGTAGTCTGGAAGGAAGTCCTTAGAAAGTCCTAAAGCTGCCATTGAAGCAAATACTGTGACCTTGGGCAAGTCACTTTGCCTCTCTGGGCCTTCATTTCTCAATGTGGATATATTTACTTCTTTGAGGACTCCAGCACCTGAAGTTGGCAAAGCCCTTTGCTTAGGGTTGCTGGTGGAGCAGCCCAGAATTTGATCCTAACTAATTCAAGGACAGACAGTTTTCTGGTTTGAGTCACATCTGGCTTCAGACCACAGAAAAGAAAAGTTTCTCTGAGGATCAAGTTAATACAGTGTGGTAGTGGAGAGCATGGCTTCTGGAGTCATTCAGAGCTGCATTCAGATCTTGCCTATTTCAGTTGGGGACTGTGATTTTTGAGCAAGTCACTTAACCCCTCAGAGCCTTGGTTTTCTCATGTAAACACAGTTTAAGGATACCTGACATTGCCCAGGGCAAGGGGGGGAGAGATGAGGGAGGGCCCTGGGCAGACATCAGTGCCAATCTGGGCTTACCACACTCAACCCTTCCTTTGCCATTGTGAACAGATTGTGCCCACCTATGATCAGATGATCGTGTTTCTATTGGGCTGGATCCTTACCCCTCAAGAGCCTGGCATGGTTTTCCTCCTGCCTTCATTGACTTCTTTCAGAGGGTGGATCTGAGGACACGAGCTTTCAATGTCCCTCCCTGCAAGGTGAGGGGCTTCTTGGCTCTCCTGGACAGAGAGAATGGGAGCTGTGCAGAGTGTATCCTGGGTGCCAGTAACTTGGCCTATGAGGAGCCATCAGAGGTAGGAGGAGGGGATAGGGAGGAGAGCAGAAAATCGAGGCTAGAGGCTGGGAGCCCATTCTTGCTCCAAATACCTAACCCCATATACTTGAGGACACCATTTTGTCCATGAGGCTCTAGTGACCAGGTAGGTGGATCAAGCTGGGTGGTCTCAGTGGGCCTGATCTCCCTGCAGCTTCAGCCCCTTGAAAGTCTCCTCTTTCATGCCCCCTGCCCCCAGTCTAAGAATGGGGTGTGCTGTCTGTGGGGGCCAATGTCCAGTTTAGGGCTCCAGTATTGTCAGTGATGACTGTGAAGGACCAGAACACAGCCATAGCCCAGAATGCCATGACCAAGGCCCTGCTCAAGAGGCCTCTGCAGGCAATCCAGATGGAAAAGCTCAAGATCAGCAACCAGCTCTTGGTAGGCAGCACTTCACAGGGCAGAATTCAGTGGCTGGCACCTGGGCCTCCCTTTGCCCGCGGGACACTGAGCAAAGCAGCAGATCCCTTTAGGCATCAGTCTACCCTATGCATGAAGAGTGTGACAACTTTTGAAGAGCCAGTGGTATGGGTGGGACTATGAGTATGTATGTAGCACTTCATTGTCTATTTACCTATTAATGGACACTTAAGTTACTTCCATACTATAGCTATTGTAAATAATGCTGCAATGAACATAGATATGTATATAACAGTTTGAATTTGTGTGTTGGATTTCTTCAGACACCCAGAACTGGGATTGCTGGGTTATAGAGTAGTTCTATTTTTAGTTTTTTGAGGAATCTCCATACTGTTTTACATAGTGGCTATGTTATATAGGACAAGGGTCTCAAGGTCTGGGTGTTCTTACTAAATGTCGATCTTGCTAAGTGTTAAAATGTAGCACAATATTTTGCAGAAGCAGCTGTACACAGAATGTGCTTGACAAGAACCCTACCATACTAAGTGTAGCCTACTGCAAACAAGAAATCAACATTTAATTAACCAAATCTATCTATATAAAAGGCTAAGTGGCCGACCGTCCAACTGACCAACCACCCGGCCAGTACATATGACACACACTGGCAATTTAGAAATAAATGTTGACTCGTGCATGCGCGATACATATAAAGCTCTCGCTGGCGCCAATTGCATGCGTATGTTTCCATCTGTCATTGTCAATTGTGAATTTGGCTGCTTTTGTTGAAATGATTTGTAATGGATCTATTATTGAAGCTACCTTGGGGACTAGTAAATCTATAGATACTATTAAAAACATATCTAAACACGTGATTCTTTGTCCCCAAAATGAGCATGTTCATAAATTAAATGAAGAAATTTTGGATACACTGGATGGAGATTTTCACACCTATTTGAGTGATGATTCCATCAATTCAATTGATGATGCCGAAAAGGAAAATTTCCCCAGTGAATTTCTTAATAGTATTACTCCTTCAGGAATGCCATGTCATAAATTAAAATTGAAAGTAGGTGCAATCATAATGTTAATGAGAAATATTAATAATAAATGCAGTCTTTGTAATGGTACTAGATTTATTATCAAAAGATTGCAACCTAACATAATCAAAGTTGAAGTATTAACAGGATCTGCAGAAAGAGAGGTTGTTCTGATTCCAAGGATTTGTCCCTGTCTGACACTGGCCTCCCATTTAAATTAATTCAAAGATAGTTTCCCATGATGCCAACATTTGCAATGAATTAATAAATCACAAGGACAAACTCTAGACATAGTAGGAGTATTCCTACTTGAACACATTTTCAGACATGGTCAGCTATATATTGCTTTCTCTCTAGTTCAAAGAGCGTGTGACGTTTAAGTTAAAGCTGTACTAGTAAGTACTTCATCACAAGGGAAATTAGTCAAGCACTCAAAGTATTTTTACTCTTAATGTGGTATACAGGGAGATATTAGAATAAGTTTAATCAATTTACCAGTCATTTTTTTATCACTGTTGTTTTTGTTTTAATATAATTTTTTGTTTTTATATCATGCCTTTGTTGTTATATCATGTTGTTATTGTTTATTTATTGATCAGTTTATACATTATTTTCATATACTAGTACATTTTACTAATTTTCTTTTTTTTTCTTTTTTTTAAATATTTTTTATTGATTAAGATATTACATATGTGTACCCTCTACCCCCCCTCTCCCCGCTCACCCCCTCACCCCCCCGTTGTCCGTGTCCATTGGTTAGGCCTATATGCTTGCATATAAGTCCTTTGGTTGATCTTTCCCCCTTGCCCCCACCCTCCCCTACCTTCCCTCCAAGGCCCGACAGTCCAATCAATGCCTCTCCATCTCTGGATCAGTCCTTGTTCATCAGTTTATGTTGTTCATTATATTCCACAAATAAGTGAGATCTTGTGGTATTTATCCGCTCTCCAGTTCCATCCATGCTGTGGCAAATGGTAAGAGTTCCTTTTTCTTCTTCCTCTTCTTAAAGAATACCTTTCAGCATTTCATATAATGCTGGTTTGGTGGTGATGAACTCCTTTAGCTTTTTCTTATCCGTGAAGCTCTTTATCTGACCTTCCATTCTGAATGATAGCTTTGCTGGATAAAGTAATCTTGGTTGCAGGTTCTTGCTATTCATCTCTTTGAATATTTCTTGCCACTCTCTTCTGGCCTGCATGGTTTCTGTTGAGAAATCAGCTGACAGTCGGATGGGTACTCCCTTGTAGGTAACTGACTGTCTTTCTCTTGCTGCTTTTAAGATTCTCTCTTTATCTTTTGCTCTTGGCATTTTAATTATGATGTGTCTTGGTGTGGTCCTCTTTGGATTCCTTTTGTTTGGGGTTCTCTGCGCTTCCTGGACTTGTAGGTCCATTTCTTTCACCAGGTGGGGGAAGTTTTCTGTCATTATTTCTTCAAAAAGGTTTTCAATATCTTGCCCTCTCTCTCCTTCTGGTACCCCTATAATTCTGATGTTGGTACGCTTGAAGTTGTCCCAGAGGTTCCTTACACTATCTTCATATTTTTTTAATCTCTTTTCTTTTTTCTTTTTCGGTTGGGTATTTTTTGTTTCTTTGCATTTCAAATCTTTGACTTGATTCTTGGGATCCTCTTGTCTGCTGTTGGAGCTCTGTAAAGTATTCTTTATTTCAGTCAGTGTATGCATAATTTCTAATTGGTCCTTTTTCATGACCTCCATGGTCTCACCATACTCCTTGAGGGATTCATTAAATTTATCGGCGGTTTCCATAAAATTCTTGACAAACCTTATAAACGTGGCCTTGAACTCTATATCCAGTTGTCTGGCCTCCTCCGTTTCTGCCAATTGTGACCTGTTTCTTTGTCTCCGCATTTTGGCTGCTTCCCTGTGTTGATAGAGTGGCCTGTGCGCCAGGTGTCCTGTAGGGCCCAGTGGCTCAGCCTCCCCAGTTACCTGGGGTGGACACTCTTGGTGCACTCTTGGTGCCTCGCTTGTTGTAGGATCACTGGGAGGAATTGACCTCCAGGCCAACTGGCTGTGGGAAGCAGCTGTGTCTGAAGTGGGAGAATGGACCCCCTCTGACCACTGGGTACAGTGGCTCCTGGATCTAAGGAGGTGCTAATTCAGCCCCTGCCTGAGGCCACACAGCAGGAACTACGAAGAGGCTCAGCTGTGAAGCAATGCAAGCCGCTGCGGGGCCTTGGGCCTTCTCTTGGAAGTTCCGGGTCTGGCTGGCCAGGCTGCAGTTAGGTAATTATCAGGTTGCAAAGTTCTGGGGCATTCACATGCAAAAGCCTCTGCCGCAGCCCGGGTGGGGCGGGGTCTCAGGGAGTCAAAGGGCATAGAAAGAAGCAATGGCTGATTCTCCGCGCCCGGAGTCGCGCGTCTCAGTGTCCCGGCAATGGCTGCAAGCACCTCCGAGGGAAATCTGCCCCCAAGTTCGCCCGCTGCCGCCTGAGAGAGCAGCCTCTCCCCGTATGAGACCTGGGTCCCCAGAGACTTCCCGGAGCCGGAGATCAGAGCAGTCGGGAGCTTGTGATTCAAAAAGACAGCCGCGTCCTCAGGTACCACCCCCTTTCCGCGCGCGCGAGCCGCCGCCGTACCTCTGCACTCAGCCTCCGCAGCTCCTCTGGCTCTCAGCGTGCTTTTCTTTTCTTCTAGTTGTAGAAATTACACTCAGTCAGCCTTCCTGTTGTTTTGGACGATGTTTGCTCCGTCCTTTGGGCTAATTTTCAATTGTTGTGTGGGGCGACTATTTCCCGGTGTTTATCTATGCCGCCATCTTAGTTTCTCCTTACTAATTTTCTTTCATCTCTGACACTTCTATTATAGACAAAGGGTAAATAGTGATATTACAATATTTCTTCTAATTAATTTTCTTTCAATGTGCATGAATCCATGTACCAGGCCACTAGTAGTATATATAATCAATGGCTAAGCCTCCAATTGGGGAGATAGAGCTTTGGATGTGAATCTCCTGTCTCCTTTACTTGCTGTAAGTAAATAAAACTAAGGATAATCAATGCCCCCCAAGTGGTGAACTCCTTGAGTTAGGTAACAGGTGCACCAATCTGCATACCCAGCAACAGTGCACAGGGTTCCCTTTTCTGGACATCCTCATCAACTTGTTTGTTGATTTATTGATAATAGCCATTTTGACAGGTGATATCTTATTGTGGTTTTCATTTGCATTTCTTTATTAGTGACTTTGACCATCGTTTCATATATTTGTGTCTTCTTTGGAGAAATTATCTATTCAGGTCCTCTGCCCATTTTTTAATTGGATTGTTTTGTGTGTGTGTGTGTGTGTGTGTGTTTGGTGTCAAGTTGTATGTATGAGTTTCTTATGTATTTTGGGTATTAACTCCTTATTGGATGTATCACTGGCAATTATCTTCTCCCATTCAATAGGTTATCTTTTTGTTTTGTTCTAATTATGTGAAACATGCCTTTGGTATTCTGATAAGAATTGCATTGAATCTCTAGATTATTTGGGGTAGTATAGACATTTTAACCATGTTAATTCTTCCTATCCATGAGCACAGTATATGCTTCCATTTATTTATATCTTATTCAGTTTCTTTTTTCAATGTCATAGTACTCCAAGTACAGGTCTTTTACCTTCCTTGGTTAAATTTATTCCTAGGTATTTTATTCTTTCTGATGCAATTGTAAATGTGATTTTCTTTTTTAAATATATTTTTATTGATTTTCAGAGAGGAAGAGAGAGATAGGAACATCAATGGTGAGAGAGAATCACTTATAGGCTGCCTCCTGCATGCCCTCCACTGGAGATTGAGCCCACAACTCAAGCATGTGTCCTTGGCTGGAATCGAACCCAGGACCCTTCAGTCCACAGGCCAACACTCTATCCACTAAGCTAAACAAGTTAGGGCTAGGATTTTCTTAATTTCTCTTTTTGATAGTTTATTATTGGTTTATTAAAATGTAACCAATGCCTGAATATCAGTTTTGTATCCTGCGACTTTACTGAATTCACTTATTCTAATAGGGTTTTTTTGGGGCGGGAGGGGGGGAATCTTATATAGGTTCTCTATATAGTACCATTGTTATGGTAGGCAGCCATCAATCAGAGCCTGGCTGGCCACTTCAGAGAGATGGGCTAGGCCAGGGCTGTGTAAAGGACACTGCCATGGAAATCCAGGGGTGCCCTGCAGACTCCAACCGATAGGGAGGTGGACTGAGAGCTATAGCATCTCTAGGCTTCCTGGTGGTGGATCCTGCAGCACTCTCCCCACTACATAGACAGTCAGGGAGCACCAAGAATCTCCCCCATTGGCTATGATGGCTCTGGGGGAGGTTCTTACTGAAAATTACCAAGCTGCCAAAAAGCTAGAAAGATGAATGAACAGGGCCCCAGTGCTGAAAGCTAGCAAGATAATTGGATAGAAAAAAGCCCTCCCCTCCCTATCCCTGTAAGAACTCTGGGCTTGAGCAGGAAGAGATGGTCTTTGAGACTGGAGTCCACCACTCTCCCAGGTTCTAGCACAGCCGTGGGCAAACTACTGCCCGCGGGCCGGATCCAGCCCGTTTGAAATGAATAAAACTAAAAAAAAAAAAAGACCGTACCCTTTTATGTAATGATGTTTACTTTGAATTTATATTAGTTCACACAAACACTCCATCCATGCTTTTGTTCCGGCCCTCCGGTCCAGTTTAAGAACCCATTGTGGCCCTCGAGTCAAAAAGTTTGCCCACCCCAGTTCTAGCTCCTGGATAAAACCTCTTTCCTTTTGCGCCAAGCTTGGCCTGTCTCACAAGTTTGGCTTTTGGGTGGAACCTGTGTTTTTTGTTACATCTTATCATCTGCAAATAATGACAGTTTTACTTTTCCCTTTCCAATTTGGATGCCCTTCCTTCCTTCCTTCCTTCCTTCCTCCCTTCCTTCCTTCCTTCCTTCCTTCCATCCTTCCTTCTTATCTGATTGTTGTGTTGACTTCCAATACCATATATATATATGGATGGATAGATAGATAGATAGATAGATAGATATCCCTAATATGCAAATTGACCGAACGACAGAAGAACCGAACAACTGCACAACCAGTTGTTATGACGTGTGCTGACCACCAGGGGGCACGCATGGAACATGGCGGGTATTGGCAGCAGGCGGCAGAGCGCGGAACATGGCGGGTGACAACCGCAGTGGAATGGTGGAGCAGGTGAGTGGGGACGCCAGACCAAGGTGGGGTGCGGGTCATTGTCATTAGGGTGAGCCTCTAGTGGTTACTGAAAATTCTTTGCTCCCACGTGCCACGGTCCCACCTGGCACTCACACCTGCAGATGGCACAGGCCCCGCTCGTACCCACTGCCAGCACCAGAGCCGCCACTTGCACCTGCTGCCAGCGCCTGGTGCTGGCTCTGATCGCTCAGCACTGTCAGTGGCGGTGGCAGGAGCAGGGCTGCTGGCAGACAGGGGACCAGGGGGCCACAGCGGGAGGGACCAGGTGGGGGCATGGAGGTGGGCTGAGACCCGCCCCTGTGCCTGCCACAGCCTCGCAGCCCACAGTTTCTTTCAAGGTGCACAAATTCATGTATTGGGCCCTTAGTCCTATATAATAAAAGGCTAATATGCAAATCGACCAAACAGCGGAATGACCAGTCACTATGACGTGCACTGGCCACCAGAGGGCAGATACTCAACACAGAAGCTGCCCCCAGGTGGTCAGTGCACTCCCACAGGGGGAGCACCACTCAGCCAGAAGCCAGGCTCACAGCTGGTGAGCGCAGCGGCAGTAGCGGGAGCCTCTCCTGCCTCTGTGACAGCACTGAGGACCCCTCGGGGGATGTCCAACTGCTGGCTTAGGCCCACTTGCCCCACAGAGGTCTCAGACTGCAAGAGGGTGCAGGCTGGGCTGAGGGAACCCCCTTCTCCCCAGTACACGAATATCATGCACTGGGCCTCTAGTATTGAATAAAAGTGGTGATAGTCTTATTAGAGAATGCTTTTAGCTTTTCCTTAAAGAGTATGATGTTAGCTGTGAGTTTGTTAGATATGGCCTTTATTATACTGAGATGTTTCCTCGATTCCCATTTTGCTGAGGTCTTTTATCATAAATGGATGTTGTCATGTACTTTTTCTACATCTATTAATATGATCATATGATTTTTATCCTTCATTTTATTTATGTAGTGTATCATGTTAATTGATTTGCAGATATTGAACCAGTTTTGGTTCCCAGGAATAAATCAGACTTGATCATGGTATACAATCTTTTTAATATACTGCTGACTTTGATTTGTTAATATTTTATTAAGGATTTTCTATTTCTATTTTCATCAGGGTATTGGTCTATAACTTTTTTGTTCTGTCTTTGGCTTTTGTATTAGGGTAATGCTGGCCTCATAAAATGAGTTTGGGAACCTTCTTTTGGCATAGTTTGAGAAGGAGAGGTGTTAATTCTTCTTTGAATGTTTGGTAAAATTCACCTATGAAGCCATCCAGTCCTGGACTTTTGTTTGTTAGGAGTTTTTTATTTTATTTTATTTATTTTTATTACTGATTTGATTTTGTTAGTAGTTATTGATCTGTTCACAATATCTGTTTCTTGTTGATTTAGCCTTGGGAGATTGTATGTTTCTAGGAATTTATACATTTCCTCTAAGTTGTCCAATTTGTTGGCATGTAGTTGTTCATAATTTTCTTATAATCATTTGTATTTCTGTGATGTCAGTTGTTACTTCTCTTTTATTTCTGATTTTATTTATTGGGTTCTCTTGCCTTTTTTCTTGATGAGCCTGGTTAAAGTTTTATCAACTTTATTTAACTTTTTCTAATTTTTTTAGGTGGAAGGTTAGATTGTTTATTTGAGATTTTTCTTGTTTCTCAAGGTAGGCCTGTATTGCTATGATTTTCCTCTTAGAACTTCATTGGCTTTGTCCCATAGATTTTTGGAGTGTTGTGTTTTTAATTTTATTTGTCTCCAGATATATTTTTATTTCTTTCTTGATCTCATTGTTAATCCATTTATTGTATAATAACATGTTATTTAGCCTCCATGTGTTTGTGTATATTTCAGTTTTCTTCTAATTGATTTCTAGTTTCATACCATTGTGTTTAGAGAAGATACTTGCTATGATTTAAATCTTATTAAATTTATTGAGAGTTGTTTTGTGGCCCAGCACATGGTCTATCCTTGAAAATGTTCCATGTACATTTGAAAAGCATGTAATTCTGCTTCTTTGGGGTGAAATATTCTTAAAATACCCATTAAGTCCATTTGGTCTGATATATCATATAAAGCTATTATTTTCTTGTTGGTTTTCTGTCTGGAAGATCAATCCATTGATGTCAATGGGGTATTAAAGTCCCTTATGATGACTGTACTACTGTAGACCTCTCTCTCTTTATGTCTGCCAATATTTGCTTTAGATATTTAGGGGTTCCCACATTGGGTGTGTAAATGTTTGCAAGGGTTATATCTTCTTACTGGATTGACCCCTTTATCATTATGAAATGTCTCTTTTTGTCTTTGTTGTTTTAAAGTCTATCTAGTCTGTATATC
Source organism: Myotis nattereri (assembly GCF_964212035.1). Taxonomy (NCBI): domain Eukaryota; kingdom Metazoa; phylum Chordata; class Mammalia; order Chiroptera; family Vespertilionidae; genus Myotis; species Myotis nattereri. The sequence continues at coordinate 111,017,799 of NC_138075.1, forward strand.
TCTAATATATCAATCCCAGCTTTTTGTTGTTTCTTTGGTATGAAATATCTTTTTTCATCCCTTTCAGTCTGTGTGTGTCTTTGTATCTGAAGTGGGTCTTTTGTAGGCACCATATGCATGGGTCTTGTTTTCTTATCTATTCAGCCACCCTATGTCTTTTGATTGGATCATTTAATCAATTACATTTAAAGTGATTATTGATAGGTATATAGTTATTGCCATTTTATTATTCATATATTTTATCTTTTTTCTTCTTCTTCTTAAATTCAGGAAGCCACCACTTGCCAATACTGTCAGTGCACCAAGGAATGCAGAAGACCAATGGACCTTGGGCATTAGCAGGGCTGATGCTAAGCACTAAGTGTTGAGATAGTGGTGCCTCAAGGCAATTCCCTAACCTGATAATCCTTTTACTTTTTACCAAATTTTACCTTTGATATGCCTGTATGCATTGTTTAAGGGCAAATGTGTATTCAAGTAAATAAATAGCGGACCAGGCCAGGTTTCGGTGTGCCTCTTCAAGAAATAGGTCTCCACCTGGCCCCCAATGCCTTCTAAATTCATATTTCTTGTAAAGTATTTTCATTTGTGCGTCGGCCCCTCTTTCAGATCCTGAACCCTGCCGTGAAGGTTGTGGCACTTAAAGAATTCCCTTTAACCTTTCTTCAAATAATACTGGTTTGGTGGTGATGAATTCCTTTGGCTTTTTCTTGTCTTAGAAACACTTTCTCTCTCCTTTGATTCTAAATGATAGTCCTGCTGGGTAGAATAATCTTGGTTGTAGGTACTTACTTTTAATCACTTCGAATATTTTGTGCTAAATCCCTCCTGGCCTGCAAAGTTTTTGTTGAGAAATCAGCTGATTATCTTCTGGGAGCTCCCTTTTAGGAGCTTTTCTTTTGGTGCTTTTAAGATTCTCTTTTTGTCTTTTACCTTTGGCATTTTAATGTGATGTGTCTTGGTGTGGGCCTCTTTGGGTTCATCTTGTTTGGGACTGTGCCCTTCCTGGATTTGTATGCCTATTTCCTTTGCCAGGTCAGGAAACTTTAATCATTATTTCTTCAAATAGGTTTTCAATTTCTTACTCTTTCTCTTTTCCTTTGGGAACCCCTATAATGCAAATATTTTATGCTTGTTGTTGTCCCAGAGGTTTCTTAAACTATCCTCTTTACAAAAATTTTTTTTTCTTTTTGCTGTGCAGAAAACTGAGAGAGGCAGTCTGGGGGGAGTCAGTCTCACACCAAGATGTTAGAATCATTTACGGCCCATTTCCAAGACACAGTTGGCTGCTGGTAAAGTGGGATCAGTGCCTCTGGTTAAAATGAAATCTCAGGAAAGCCTGCACACCCCCCTAAGCCCTGGTTCAGGTATACATTTCTCATTCTCACTCTCCTTTTCGCCTACACTTCATCTGGAAGGATTAAACATTCCCCACCTCTTACTTGCTAGACTCTCCTTAGCTGCTCCAGGCCAGCTGTTTTACCCCTCAGTGCCTTGGCCCAGCCTCCCACCCTCACCTGTCACTTTCTGCAGCAGGCCTTGCCTCCTAAACCTCAGGAGAAAAAAGTCTAGGACAAGAACTCTTTCATCTTCCTCCAGCATCACCCTTCAAAATCATCGACATCTGTGCTTTTTTGTTTTTTAATCTTCACCCAAGGATGTTTCCATTGATTTTAGAGAGAAGAGAGAAACATCAATTGGTTGCTTCCCACCTGGGTATGTGCCCTGATCGGGAATTGAACCCATCATCTTTCATTGTACAGAATGATTCTCCAACCAACTGAGCCACACCAGCCAGGGCTGTGCTATTTTTCCTGCCATGTTGGAAGCATCTGCTTCCTCTGTCTGAGGTTCATCCTTGCACCAAAAATGCTCTGGCCCAAAACCTGGCTCACTTTATCCATTCATCCTCTCTTCTTGCCTTTCTGCCTCTCTCTCCTTTCCTTCCTTTCCTCCTGTTCTTCGTCTTGGCTTCCCATAGGCTCCTAAGACAGTCGTCACAGTGAACTCCCACTTGCTAATGCAGAGGGCACTTTTCAGTCCTTCCTCTGCTTCACCCGGTGTCAGACTTTGACTCTGTGCACCCATCCTTCTTTTACTCTAGATCAGTCATCTGCTTCCCTGGGCTCCCATTACTCTGCACCCCAGCTTCCTTTTTTCTTCCTGGTCACCCTTGTTACTCCTGCCCTTCAGTTTCCAGGTTTCTGTCAATGTTTTTTTTTTTCTATGACCTCCTGGGAAAGGCTCATTTACCTAGGGCCCTTGCTACCTCTGGACACTAATTATTTACACCACTCTGTGCTAGTCCTACTCTCTCCTGCACCCTGGACCCATTTATCCAACTGCCTATTGGGCAGCTGGCTGTGCCATACACATTAAAGCTTAATGTATTAAAAAAAAGTTATCATCCCTCCCCTACCTACTCCCAATTCTGCGTTGCCTGCTGTGTGCCCTTCTAGACGAATACCCACACTCATGATCCACACCAGAGACCTTGCTGCGACCTTTGTGACGAGGTTCAGGATCTGAAGGAGGGGTGACACACAAATGAAAATGCTATACAATAAAACATGAATTTAGAAGGCATTGGGGGCAGGTGGACCCTCTTTCTTGAAGAGACACACCGAGACTGGGTCCCGTCTGCTTTTTGTTCAGTTTTAGATACACATCTTGCCCTCAGTAAAGCACGGCAAACAAGTAGCAGACAGACCGTCTCAAAGATCAGTAAAGAACAGTAGGGTCCAGTAAACATTTACTTGGAGGCTGTCAGGTCAGGAGATTGCTTCGAGCCACCGCAATCTCCACACGAACAATCGGTTGCTAGCGTCAGCCCTGCTAACTCTCAAGGTCCATCGGCCTCCTGCGTTCCTTTGTGCACGCTCATGACAGTATTGGCAAGCTGTGGCTTCCCACAAACCTGACTCCTCCTCACTGCTTTCTCTGTCGTCACACATCTGGGCAGCTGACTAGCCCAGTAGTTCTCTTTCTCTAGTATCTTGCTGTAGCTTCACATAGTTTACAGAATTGTGCTCCTTCTTGGATATATCTTGGCTCCACAGCCACCTGTCTGCCTGATACCAGATCCACATCATTTCTGTTGGCAATTTGAAACCACGTTCTACTTTGGTCTCTGTGCCTTCACCCTCAGCCCCCTCCAACCCAGTGTCCACATGGCAGCCAAGAGAATCTTTCCAACAAGCAAGTCTGCTCTGTCAACGCCCTGCTAAACGCCTCTCTGGGGCTCCTTGTGCCTCAGAATAAATCCAGGTGAGCAGGAACAGCTACCTCTGATCCCCTCAGCTGTCTCCAGCCTCCCAGCCCACACTTGAGTGTTTAACTAAAGGGAACTCACAATTCCAGAATGCTCCAGCCTCTCCTGTCCGAGCTTGTGCACATTCTGCCCTTCACCTGTATAATTCACTGCCCCATGTCCTCCCTGGTCCTCTCCTGGCTGCTTACTGCCAGTAGCACACAGCTGGATTGTATTGTCCTGTGCCCATGTTCCCAAGCAGAAACTTGTCAAGGGGGTGCCTCGTGAGCCTGCCCAAAGAAGGTGCTCCAGGACGGTGTGCTGAATGAGTTCCATTTATCCCCACACTGTCCTCCAACTGGAGAGCAACAACGTGACCAGGGCCCGGGGGCTTGAGGTGGACCACGTGGAGCTGGCAGTGGAGGCTGTGCTACAGCCACCACAGGACAGTCCGCTGGGCCCAGCTGGACAGTCCCCTCCAGCAGCTGGCTCTCCATTTCTGGGGAGGGGCGTTTACTCACTGGCAGGAGGTACCCTGCCCCGGGGCCAGGTGAGGAGCCTCCTGCAAAGGGTGGGGGGCTCAGCAGGGCACTCAGCTTGGTGTCCAGCACAGGCTGAGCTTTGCTACTTGCTCCCTTAAGCAAGCACCTTTATGCAGTCCATTCTCTGCCTGTCTTTTCAGGCCGCTCCGATTCTGGAGCTGACTAGAACTAAGGCAGTGGGAAGAGCCTAGGTGTCTCTAAGTGCGTGGAGGCCATGGTAGAAAAGAGATCTACATTCAGACTGGAATAGCTTAGAAATAGGGTTGGGAGTTAAGGATGAAAACTTAAGAGTGACTTCTTAGCTGAGTAGTGAGTTGAACACAGACCTGAAGTGGGGGTAAGAGGGAACTATTGCAAAGGTATGGAGGCCACAGTGATCCTGACCTTGGCAGCAAATTGACCTCCCCTCTCTGCCACTTCCCCAGCCTTGTGGACTACCCCCACCAGACATCTTGGAGATGGTGAGCAGAGTTGAGTTGCCTGCCCCTCACGGTGGTGCTAGGCCCAGCTTGAAGCAGCCTGGCCGAGGGACTGCTGACTACTCTGCAGCCCCACCTGGTCAGCCAAGTTCGGGCCTGCTACCAGTTCAGTGTGGTCCTTCCCAGTGACACCCAGAGCATCTACTCCCTGGACCTAACTATAGGTGCAAGTGCCCTCCCTGCCCCCTCCTTGCCACCAAGATTGCTTGTAGCCCCTGCCCTCCACCCTGGGTCCATTTTTATCTTTTTTTAAAAGTGTATTTTTATTGATTTCAGAGAGGAAGAGAGAGGGAGAAAGAAATAGAAACATCAATGATGAGAGAGAATCATTGATCCACTGCCTCCTTCACACCCCACTCTGGGGATTGAGTCCACAATCCAGGCATGTGCCCTGACCAGGAATCGAACGTGAACTCCTGGTAGACACTCACCCACTGAGCCCTGCTGGCTGGGCCCCAGGCCTGCTTTAGATGACCCCTGCTCCTGTCAGCAGTTTAGAGTGAACCCACAGCAATCAGGGGCTCAGGCACCATTTGCAGACGAAGATTATCCAGACCTGTCTCCCTCCCCTGTGCTCATCAGCAGGACAACTCACATAGCCAAGCTTCCTGTACCAAGAACCCTGCACATGCTGTAGGCCTACTGTGTGCCAGGCTTTGTGCTGAGCACTTTTTGCTCATTAGCTCACCTACTTCTCACTGTGTGCCTATCATTTAGGTTGTATCATCATTCCCATTCCCCAGTTTGGAAACTGAGGCTCTGAGCAATTACATAGCCAATAGGATTTGAACCCAGGGTAATAGAACCTGAATGCTTAATCACTACTTTCTACTCCACTCAGTGGGACATGCTAATCGTCTTTTCCCCATTGCATGTCTATCCCCCTACTCAAGCTGAAGGGCAACCTAGCAATGGCCATGAAACTGGAGGCTGTTCTTAGGGCCCTGAGGTAGCCTTGGCTGACCATCCACAGCCCAGCCTAAGCCTGGCACCAAGCCAGAGGGGCATCTTGGAGGAAGAGGCATTGGCACTACACCTCAGATTACTGAGGCCCTGAGAAGGTTCAGGCCCAGTCAGTTGCCAATGAATGGAGGCTGGGAGACACTGGCAGCAGGGCGAGGCTGAGTCAGGGCCCTCTGACCCACAGTGGCTCTCTGGACAAGCCTTTGCTCATCACAATCCCCTGCTGAATAACCACCCTGAGGTCGGTACACAGCACCATGACAGGAGAGCCAGGCCTGCTCTGTGGTGCTGGCTGGCTGACTGGAGAGGCAGGGCCCACAGAAACAGCCTGGCAGCAGCTGATTTGACCCCAGTATGAGGGAGCAAAGCATGTGGCTCAGGCTCCCAGCTCCAGAGTGTGTGTGTATGTGTGTTTGGGACAAGGTGGGGGGGGGATCAGAGAGGTTGGGGGATGGAGGAGGAGGTGGCCACCAAGGAGAGGTCACTGCTGGAGGAATCTGGGGGTCAGGCAGGTCCCAACTTCCAGATTACAATTCTGATCCAGGCCAGTGGGGTGAGGTGAGAAAGAGTGGGTCCTGCTTCTCTGGCCAGGGCATGAGACCTCTTGACTCTGACTCTCTGACTTGTCCAACAGCTCTGTCTTGCATGCCTGATGGGCCAGGCTGGGGCCTAGGGCAGCATGAAGGGGAGCCCTACCCTTCCTGTGGTTCTTAGCAGAGGTTCGAAAACTCAAACAAATGTGTTTACCATGTACTGGAGAGCAGTGGGGTTTGGGGATGGATGGTCCCCAATGTCCCTAGTGTCTGCAGCCAGGGACCAGAGCCCTGAAGGCTGACACAAGCCCTCATGATGCTCTAAATCACCCACAGATCTCCTTTCTGCTGAGGGATCTCAAAGCCCTGGGGCAGGAGTGGGCACTCTGTTCCTCTTGAGAGTCAGTAGGTGTGCCAGGGGAGAGGGGGTATGCGTGTGCCAGAGCTGGTCCCGAAACAGGGTGGAGTCACCACATTCAGGAGAGGTTTCAGGGCTGCTCTCAGCTTCCCCTGCTGTTACACTTCGGTGGCCTGGCTTTCCGCTTCAGTGTTCCAGCCCAAACGGGGACCCTTTGACTTCTCCATTCCTCAGAAATGAATCTAAAAAAAGAAAAAGAAAAAGAAGAAGAAAGAAAGAAAAAGAAAAGAAAGAATGGACGATAGAGAAATGACTCTCACTTCCTGAAGGGGCTTGTGAGGAAACCCCCACAGAACTCTGAGCCCTCCCCCTGAGGAGCAGCCTGTGGCACCAGCCTCCCTCAGGACCCTCTCCAGCTTCCTTGGCATCAGGCTTTGCCCCTCCTCTTGTATGTCCTCCCGGCACAGACTGCACACCCGCCGGGCCAGGTCGCAGCTCCAGAGCCCCTCCCCCGAGGGCCAGAGCCTCAGCCTGCTGTCCCTGCCCTGCCCTAGAGCCTTACCACTCATCCCAGCCAGCCACACTCTCACCTCTCTGAGGCCTAATGGGGCATTGTCCTCCTGCTCTCACTTGGGCTTCCCCTTCACTTTGGGGGGCTCATTATGCCCCTTCCCCACGGTCTGAGTCAGCTCCTTGCACCAGTGCCTGCCCTCCTGGTGGAACCATGAGCTTCATGTGTGAGAGACCTGCCTCTGTTCCCTCCACGGCTACGGGTGACTCACCAAGTGTTACAAGGGGCAGCCCAGGCACTTTCCTGTGAACACTAAAGGAAACAGAAACTCCTCAGGCTCTGGGCGGGGGAGGACCAACATAACGTTTAGGGGAAACTGAAAGTTGCAGTTGCCTGTGTGGTGAGGAGGAAGTCCTCTGCCAGCCAGTATCCCCCATTTGGAACTGTTTGCTACTCTGGTGAGGCCAGCAGTCCGGTTCAGAGTCCCTGACTTTCAGAGGACTGAGCAGACCTTGCAGTCCCCACGGGAGAATGAGGGGTTCCTAACGGTCAGGGTGTGGGAGGGAGGAGGTGTCAATCAGAGAAGGGTTCTTGAAGAGGTGTTGCCTGAGACTTGCTGCTACGTGGGTGAGGAGAGGAGAAGTGGGGGAAAACATGGGGCAGAAGGGAAAGCCCCTGTGAGGGCATGGACAGGAGAAGCAACTGGGCACCTCCGATTTAGGGGACTAGAACCTGAAGTATGAGTGGGAATAAAAACAATAACTGTTACTGTGTGCCAAGACTGTCCCTCTGATGGACCAGACACTGCCCATATATTACAATAGTTATGCTGTGTTTACATGTTAATATATAATATATTATTTTGATGTTACTTTTTAAATATTTAAATTTTGAATAGCTAGTACAGTCACATGGATCAAAATGTTTAAAACAGGGGTCCTCAAACTACTGCCCGTGGCCACATGCGGCCCGCTGAAAACATTTATCCGGCCCACCGGGTGTTTTTGCCACCGCTGCCTGTTGCTTAGCAGCCGACTTGTCCCGGGCCCACAGTGCGCATGTGTGGAATGTGTGCCGCACTCTCCGACTCCCCTCCTTCTCTCTGTCTCTCGGCTCCTCCTCTCAGTCCCGGGTGTGATCTGACGAGTCAGGGTGTGATTGGACGAGTCAGGAGCTTGCCTGTGCAGAGCCTGCTCCTGCCTGAGGACCAAGGTAAGAACAAGTTAGGGTTTATTTTTTTTTGAAGTTAGGAGGTCTATTTTTTTTTTTATTTTGTAGTTAGTAGGGCCTTTTTTTTTGAAGTTAGGAGAGCCTTTTTTTGAAGTTTTGTTTTTTTACTTCAAAATAAGATATGTGCAGTGTGCATAGGAATTTGTTCATAGTTGTTTTTTTTTTAACTATGGTCCGGCCCTCCAACGGTCTGAGGGACAGTGAACTGGCCCCCTGTTTAAAAAGTTTGAGGACCCCTGGTTTAAAAGATTAAAAAGGCATACCATGAAATTGTCCTTCATACTCCTGACTCCATCCATGTTTCCTACATCTTCCTCCTAACAGGCACTCTTGTATTAGTTTCTTGGTTATTCTTCCAGAAGTATTTTTTTTTAAATGTATATATAAGAAAATCCAAATATGTATCCTCTGTGTTTTTTTTTTTTACACAAGTTGAAACATAACAAACACATGTTGCTTTGTTCACATTAAACCTTGAGGTTTATCCCATATTAGCACATAGATAGTCCCCATTCGGTTTTGTAGTTATATATGATTTCATTGTATAAATGTATCACTATTTAACTTATCTTGCATTTAGATTATGTTTTGAGTTTTGCTATTTCAAACAATGTTGCAGTAATAACTTTTAAATATGCCACTTAAACTGTGTTTATCAGTAGCATAAAATCCTAGGAGGGAAATTGCTAGGTCAAAGCATTTATAATTTAACTAGAGGCCTGTTGCACGAAGAGATTCATGCAATAGGCCTTCCCTTCCCCTGGCTGCCGGCACGAGTTTTCTTCCGGCACCCGGGACCCAGGCCTTCGCTCTGGCCGGAGCCTTCAGTCTTCGCTCTGCCTGCCGGAGCCTTCTTCAGTCTTCTTCAGTCTTTGCTCCTCTCCACTTTGTGCCTATGTATGCAAATTAACCGCCATCTTTGTTGGGTTAATTTGCATACTCTCCTGATTGGCTGGTGAGCATAGTGGAAGTATGGTCAATTTACATGTTTGTCTATTATTAGGTAGGATTATTAGGTAAGATAAATGCCCAAACACCCTCTTTGGAGTTTATTTAAATTTAAACTCTCCTCATCAGTGATTGAGAGTGTGTTTTTCTCATAGCCATGCCAACATAGTGTGTTATTTGATGGACATATGGTTTCATTTGAGTAAATACTTAGGAGGAGAATTTCTGGGTCAAGAAAGTGCCAAACCAATTCCACAGTGGTGGTGCCAACCCTGAGCCTCATTCCTATGTGCTTATTGGGCACATGTCTTGTGAAGTGTCCCGATATTTTTTCCACTTAAAAGTTGGATTATTTTATTGGTATAGTATGAGTACTAGTTTTAAGAGTTCTTAGTATACTCTCTGACGACAAGTCTTTTAGCAGATGTGTATATTTGGAATATTTTCTCTCAGCTTGCCTTTGTTCTTGATGCTTTAACTTGACAAACAGCAGTTTTTAATTTGGATGAAGTTCAATCTATAATATTTTGATGGTTAGAAGTTTTATGTCTTGTCTTGGAAGTCTGCTCATTTTACGGTCTTGAAGATTTTCTCCTGTTTTCTTCTAAAAGTTTATAGATTCAGCTATTAGGTAATTTTGAGTTACTTTTTGTGTATGTTATGAGATAAAAGATAGAGGTCCCCCCCCCCCCATGTAGATATCCAATTATCCAGCACTTTTTTGTTGAAAAGATATCTTTTCCTCATTGAATTACCTCGCAACCTTTCAATTATTCTTTCTCTTATTCTGAGTGAAGTTGGACATTTTGTAATATGTTTAAGAGTCATTGTGTTTCCTTTTCTATGAACTGTCGTTTCATTGACTTCGACCATTCTTCTAGCATTGGTTGGTTCTATTTTTGTTTTTATATCTGGGAGCTCTTTAAATACACAGAAGATGAGCTGTTTTTGATGTGAGTTGTAAGGTTCTGCCTTAAAACCCAATTTGTTGTTTGTATTTAGACTTTGCTTATGATATTATCCCATGAAATTTAAAAAATGTATTTGAGTTAATAAATACTTTTTTATGGCTCTTAGATCTTGAATAAAGTAAAAAACCATTTTGAGATCCATAAAGGAATTCCAAGTATTCTTATAATTTTATTTTTTACAAATAAATTTTTGACCCATTTGGAATTTAAATGAGAGAGAGAGAGAGAGAGAGAGAGAGAGAGAGAGAGAGAGAGAGAGAGAGAAGGAAGGGAATAAGGATGGGCTAAACATACACCCACCCTCATACACAGCCTAGTACAGTGATGGCGAACCTATGACATGCGTGTCAGAGGTGACACGAGAAATCATTTTTTTGGTTGATTTTTCTTTGTTAAATGGCATTTAAATATATAAAATAAATATCAAAAATATAAGTCTTTGTTTTACTATGGTTGCAAATATCAAAAAATTTCTATATGTGACACGGCACCAGAGTTAAGTTAGGGTTTTTCAAAATGCTGACACGCCGAGCTCAAAAGGTTCGCCATCACTGCCCTAGCACATAGAGTGGGGCAGGGTGGGTGGTTCTGGGAAGGTAATTAACTGTAACAGTCAAGGGAAAGAAGTGCTGACAATTAAATTTTAGTCACTGGGTCACTCACATAGGCCTCCCTGTTAACCCCTCAGTGAGGCCTCTGAATCAAAAACCATGAACTGAGAGTGATAAGGAGGTGGGACTTCTGGGAAATTAGTTTGTGTATTAGAGGTTGGGAGAACATTTCTGTCTCTTTCTGGTGAATGATTCTAGATTCCCATCCTAAGCCAAGTAGAGCCCAGCTGACCAGCCAGGACAGTGAGTTTTTAAGTGAGGCCAGTGCTTCAATGTTGGCAAGAAGCTGGGATGAGCCTGCAAAGCCAAGGCTGGGTGGGGGTAGTTCTGGAGAACCTCAGGGTCCCAAGCTGGAAGGGAACAAATGATTGACCCACCTATCTCATTTCACAGGTGGGAAGACCCAGGCCTGCAGGTCCAGAGACAACCTTCCCAGAGGTTCTCAAGATCCGGGGGCTTCCTGCTGCTCTGCCAAGCCTGACTCCACTGTACGGGGATGGGATTAGGACAGTCGCCATTCCTGTTGCTCTAGAGTCTCTGCCACTCAGCCAGGAGAGAGAGAGGAAAGTGAGAGGAAGCAAAGAGACAGGGAGGAGGCAGAAGATAAAAGGGCCTTGCCCATCACAGTCTTCTGCTGGGAGCTAGCTCCCTGGACTAGGACTCCAACTTGCATTCATTGACCTTCCAGAGCCTGGCAGTGTCTGCCATATAATAGACATCAGCAACTGGTTATTAAAATTAACTTGTTAAATACAAGGGAGTATAAGGTTTGTTGAGAAAGATGAGGTAGAGAGAGAGAGACAGGGAAAGAGAGGTGGGGATCGGAAGAGACAGAAGGAGACTGGAGGGTGAACATGGAGAGACAAAACAACAGAGAGACAGGGACAGAGAGAGGGAGCAGGAGCCAAACCGCTGTGTCTGCCTCAGTGGTGCACACAGCCCTGTTGGTCACCCTGGAGGGGCTGGAGTCACTAGAGGAGGGTCTCTGGGGCACCTCAGCTTCCTGGTCTGAATCTTGTCTCCCTGAAGGGGGACCTACAGAGGCCTGGTTGTGAGCTCGTGGCACCATCTTGTGGCCATTTTGGGGATAGCTAGTTTTCTCATTCCGGATGTAGCTTTCAAGGATCTGGGAGGATGGCTAGGGGCAGTGGAGAGAAAGGGGAGAGAGGAAAGAAGCCTGAGGCCCAGGCCTTGGAAATGTTACCTTGCCTGACCGTTCCCATATACATTCTCTCTCTCTCTCTCTCTCTCTCTCTCTCTCTCTCTCTCTCTCTCTCTCTCTCTCACACACACACACCTATGTGTGCCCAGGCCCAGGCTGAACTTGGTGGTGACGCGGGGTTAGTGAAAGCATTGGGGAGGAGGATGGTGGGAGGGTTTAGCTAGAAGATGTTGGGGAAGTTTGACTAGTGTGACCCAGAAACTTCAGCTCATGGAGTTAAGTCTGTAAAATGGGGCTAATTATATCAAAGGACATTTTAAGACTTTCCTAGGATGATGCTATTACTTTTGGAGGTTCCTGCCCAAATCAATTATTAAAACACACAGACTTGCTACATTAAATGTAACATATTACTGTAAAATGATATGAAGTGATGTTTTTGGTAAGCTTGCCTTGGAAATTATTTGGCTAAAAGTAACTCATTTACAGCACAATTATCTGTAAGTTCTCAGCACCCCAGCATTCACTTGCATTTTTAAGTACTTGCAGAATTTTAAAAAACTCCAATCTAAAAATTATTTCCAAACATAATGAAATTTTTATGAAAACTAATTTAATAATTAAAGAAGTTGACACAGAATTAGTGGCATAAATTAACAACTGATGACATTTTGTAGAGATCTGATCAAACATTAATTAGCTTGGGTTATTCTGAAGTATTTGTATTTTGGAGCCAGAATTTTTTAAATTTTAAACATTTATGTAAATCCCTGAGAAGCTCTAGGGCTCTGGGCAATGTGTCCCTTTGGATTATCTTATCTGGAAAATAAGTGGCTCTGATAATACCTACCCATAGTAGAGCTATGAAGAATAAAAATAGGATAATATATGAAAGCACTTAGCACAGTGCCCAGTAAACTCCAAGCGTCTAATAAAAATTTAGTAGGTGTTCTATCTGAACACACACATACTCCCATATTCATTCATTTATTCATTCAAAAATTGTACTGGGCTAGACAAGGCAATGTTCTAGGTGCTGGGGTCGTAGTGAACAAATCAACCAAGACTCCCATCCTTGAAGAATTTACAGTCTAGTTGGGAGTTACTGGTATATTTAAACAATAAGCATTAAAATAAGAAAATTGTGCAGTGTGTTAGAAGGCCATTAATACCTTGGGAGAGAGCCTGGCATGTTCTAGAACAGCAAAGAGGCCAATGTGGCTGGAGTGGAGAGGGGGGAGAGTGGGAGGAGATGATGGTAGTGTGTGGGATGGGGCCAGTTCGTGTAGGGCCCTGTAAGCCACTGATGGGACGCCACTGGAGAGTTCTAGCAGAGGAATGGGAGAGTCTGAATACACAAATGGCCAATGGCCAGACCATGTATAAAAGTAAAACTCTGACCCCAAACTGCAGCAACTTGCCCAGGAAACAAGCCTCTCATACAATAACCAGCCCAGGAAGCTGCCTGTTGGAGTCAGACAGCTATCTCTGGTGACAATCCGAAAGCTAAACTGTGACTTTTGTAACAATCATTCCCAACTGGTCAGGATTTGATTCAGAACTGACAGTTTCCCTAACCTTTGTCCCTGTTTCCAACTTAGAACCAACCAGAAAAAGCCAAACATGCCCCCGAACCAATCACAAAGCTTGCCCTGCTTCTAACGAGCCCAGCGACAGCTTCTCCAGGTCACCAGCCTTCTTTTTTCCACTGAAAAGCTTTCCCACTTCTCTGCCTCCTCGAAGTCTCTGCCAACATAAAGTGACAAGGCTGCCTCCCTTGCTGGAGCCAGCTCTGAATAAATAGCCTTTGCTTTTCTCATTTGGCTGGTCTTTATTTCCACAGATGACAAGAACTGCCTAAAAGCTGCTCTATTGAGAATAGACTGTATGTAAAAGCACGGAGACCCATTAAGAGGCCATTGCAATAATTCAGATAAGAGGTGAGAGTGACAGACCAGGGTGGTACCAGGGCAAGTGATTAGAAGGGGTTGGATTCTAGTTACACATATTTTAACTTTTCTATTTTTATTATAAGTTCACAGGCAGTTGCAAATAAATGCACAGAGAAGTCCCGTGTACCCCTTCCCAGCCATGTTCCTTCAACATCTCATATAACCACAACACGGTATCAAAACAAAGACACTGACATTGGCACACTCCACAGAGTTTATTCAGATTTCAACAGTTATGTGTGCACTCGTGTGAGTGTGTGTGTGTGTGTGTGTGTGTGTGTGTGTGTGTCCCCATGGAAGCCTGTCACATGGGCAGCCTGGAGTAACCAGCAAAACAATCAAGAGGCTGTGTACCATCACCATGAGATTCCTCCTGTCACCCCTTTATAGCCACACCTTCCCCTCCTGTTCCTAACCCCTGACAACCACTCATCTGTACTCTTCTTCCGTAAATGAAATAATGCAGGATGTATCCTTTTAAGGCTGGCTTTTCCATTCAGCATAATTCCCTGGAAAGTAGTCCAAGCTGTGGCTCATACCCATAGTTCATTCCTTTTAATTGCTGAGTAGTGTTCTATGGTATGGATGGACCACAGTTTGTTTAACCATTCGCTCTTGGAAGATATCTGGGTAATTTTCAGGCTTGGGCTATTACAAATAAAGCTAGTGTGAACATTTGTATACATGTTCCTCCATGAAAATAAGTCTTTTTAAAATATATAACAGCTTTATTGAGATATAATTCACACACCATAAAATGTACCCATTTAAAATGTATAGTTCAAAGATTTGAAGTATATTCACAGAGTTGTGCAACTATCATCACAATCAGTTTTAGGACATTTCATTAAACCTCCCCCTGCCCCCCCCCCCCAAAAAAAAACCCCTATCTATTAATAATTACTCCTTATATCCTTCCAATGACACTCCTCCTATTCCTACTCACTATTTCACTTTTTTTCTCTGTAGTTTTCCCTATTCATATAAATGGAATCATATAATATGCAGTCCTCTGTGACTGGCTTTTCTTATTTAGCATAATGTTTTCAAGGTTCATCCATGTTGTAGTTATATTAATATTTCATTCTTCTAATTGCTAAATAAAATTCTGTTATATGCATATATCACATTTTGTTTATCCATTCATGAGTTGATGATTATTTGTGTGTTTTTTTTATACTTTTTTGCTATTGTAAGTAATACTGTTATGAACATTTATGTATTAGTTTTTGTGTTTATATATATTTTCAATTTTCTTAAATATATATCTAGGGGAATTCTCGGTCATATGGTAACTATGTTTAACCTTTGAGAAACTGTCAAGCAGTTTTCAAATGCAGCAGCAACATTTTACATTTTTACCAGCAATGTATGAGGATTTCAATTTCTCTGCATCCTTACCAACATTTGTTAGTGCCTTTTTTATTATAGTAATACTGAATTGTGAGTGTCAAGTGCTATCTGATTATGGTTTTGATCGGTGAAGGGGTTCAGAACATGCCTCTCCAAGTTGGGCTATTTGGCACATGAATTATTTTGAACTGAAGGCAAGCAAGGCCCTGCAGGCTCAGAAGAAACTTATCTCTCCCTTAAGGAATTTAAAATGGGAGCCTTGCCCATAATAAGAGTTATCACCAGAAATACTTTTTAATGATCTATCTATAACGCATGGAAAACATCTAATTATTGAACGTCTGCTCTTCTTATTGTCCTGCATATGACCTTCCTTCCCTCTGAAGCCTCGGGCTCCTGACCTCACTCCTTAGCTCAGGAAGTCATATATACCTCATTTACCCTCTATCTTGAACCTCTCATGTACATTCTGGATACTACTCCCTTATCAGACATGTAATTTGCAAATATTTTCCTCGTTTTGTGGGTTGTCTTTTGACTTTCTTTTTTTTAAATTCTCACCCGAGGATATTTTTTCCATTGATTTCTAGAGAGAGTGGAAAGGAGGAAAGAGGAAGGAAAAGAGAGATAGAGAGAAACATCGATTGGCTGCCCCCGACACACATCCCTTCCTGGGCTGAGAAACCTGTAACTAAGGGACATGCCCTTGACCAGGAATTGAACCCATGACCCTTTGGTCTGCAGGTGGATGCTCTAACCACTGAGTTTAACAAGCCAGGGCTTCACTTCCTTGATAGTATCTTCTTTTTTTTTTTTTTAAAGAATTCTTTATTGTTGAAAGTTTTACATATGTCACCTTTTTCTCCCATTGAACTCTCCCTGAACACTGTTATCCCCCACCACATGCCCCCACCCCCTATTGTCAGTGTCCATTGGTCATACTCATATGCATGGATACAGTCCTTTGGTTGATCTCTTACCCCCACCCCCACCACCCTTCCCTGTCTTCCCTTTGAGGATTGACAGTCTGTCAATGCTTCTGTGTTCCTGGATCTATTTTTGTTCATCAGTTTATATTGTTCATTATATTCCACAAATGAATGAGATCATATCATATTTATCTTTCTTCAACTGGCTTATTTTTCTTAGGATAATGCTCTCCAGGTCCATCCATGCTGCTGCAAATGGTAAGAATTCCTTCTTTTTTACAGCAGCGTAGTATTCCATTGTGTAGATGTACCACAGTTTTTTAATCCATTCACCTGCTGATGGGCACTTAGGCTGTTTTCAAATCTTAGCAATTGTAAATTGTACTGCCATGAACATAGAGGGGCATATATTCTTTCTGATTGGTGTTTCTGATTTCTTGGGATATATTTCTAGAAGTGGGATTACTTGGTCAAATGGGAGTTCCATTTTTAATTTTTTAAGGAACCTCCATACTGTTTTCCACAGTGGCTGCATCAGTCTGCATTCCCACCAGCAGTGAAGGAGGGTTCCTTTTTCTCCACATCCTCTCCAGCACTTGTTGTTTATTGATTTGTTGATGATAGCCATTCTGACAGGTGTGAGATGGTATCTCATTGTCATTTTGATTTGCATTTCTCAGATGATTAGTGACTTTGAGCATGTTTTCATATGTCTCTTGGCCTTCTGTATGTCCTCTTTTGAAAGTGTCTATTTAGGTCCTTTGCCCATTTTTTGAATGGATTGTTTATCTTCCTTTTGTTAAGTTTTATGAATTCCCTATACATTTTGGAGATGTTTATCGGATTAACATTGGCAAATATGTTCTCCCATGCAGGGCTTTTTTGTTGTTTTGTTGATGGTTTCTTTTGCTGTGCAGAAGCTTTTTATTTTGATGTAGTCCCATTTGTTCATTTTCTCCTTAGTTTCCATTGTCCTAGGACAGTGATGGCGAACCTTTTGAGCTCGGCGTGTCAGCATTTTGAAAAACCCTAACTTAACTCTGGTGCCGTGTCACATATAGAAATTTTTTGATATTTGCAACCATAGTAAAACAAAGATTTATATTTTTCATATTTATTTTATATATTTAAATGCCATTTAACAAAGAAAAATCAACCCAAAAAAATTAGTTCACGTGTCACCTCTGACACGCGTGTCATAGGTTCGCCATCACTGTCCTAGGAGCTGTATCGGTAAAGATATTGTTACAACATATGTCTGATATTTTGCCGCCTATGGATCCTTCTAAGATTTTTATGGTTTCCCATCTTTTGTTTAAGTCTTTTATCCATTTTGAGTTTATTTTTGTGTATGGTGTAAGTTGGTAATTTAGTTTCATTTTTTTGCATGTATCTGTCCAATTTTCCCAACACCATTTATTGAAGAGACTGTCTTGACTCTATTGTATGTGCTTGCCTCCTTTGTCAAATATTAATTGAGCATAATGGCTTGGGTTATTTCTGGGCTCCCTGTTAGGTATTTAGGTGCTAACCACTGTCAGGCACTGTCTTTGGCGATCCACCGCTCCTCTGCTGTGTCTGTGTCCACAGGCCTTGATTGCAAGCAGGTGGAACCAATCTGCCTACTTTGCCTGTCTGCCAGCTGTCAATCTTAACCACTCAAGCTTCTGTTTCTGTCAGGGCTTTAGGTGGGGGGGGGTTGGTGATGTTTCGCTATCCGGGGATCAAATGGATGTATTTTCCCCGACCCAGAACTACTCCTCCACGAGTGGCCCAAATAGAGCTCTGGCCTTGGTTGGGCAGAGATCCTTGTATGGAGACCAGTGGGGTTGGCTGGAAACCTGGAGTTTTTATCAGTCTGATTTCCAGAATAGTGGGGTGGACTGGCCCCTCTGCCAACCCAGCCACTGAGGGCTCTTTGGGTCTATTCAGAGCTTTTGTTTCCTTTGTATAGCTCAGAATGCAGGGAGGGTGTTGCAGGCTGTATTCTCTGCCTTGAGGCCCCTGGGAGGGGCTAGCTCTTCTGGGAAGAAGTGGTTGCTTAGGTTTGGAGGGTTAGGAAGAGTCTTGGTCACATCTCACTGCCCTACCTCCCTCCCCAGCCTCTCCTCAGGCTACACAAATCTGTGCCTCTCCCTGCACTGGAGCCTTGGGTGAGTTTTTGCAGCTGAAAAGTCCTATATTCTGGGTTTAGAGAATAAAAGCAAAGACAAAATGAAAGCAAAACAACCATGAAATTGCGGGTTTCTTCCCCATCCCCCCAGGGGCACCATGCCACTCAGGCCGTTTTTCAGGCCATCTTTTGCCCCCCATGGCTGTGGTCCCAGGTCTAGATTCCCTGGGCGCCAGCAGCCCTGTGGGTTTTCACAATTTGGTGTTATGCCTGTCACCAAGGGACATGGCTTGGGTGCAATGCAGCCTCCACCTTACCTTCTCGGCCTGGGGGTGGGCATCCCTCTCTAGTCCTGATCCCCATTCCTAACATTCTCCAGGAGTCCTCTGCCCTTCCTTATTGAAAATTGTCTCCTCAGCTGTGTCTAATTTGTTAATTTCAAGTGGATGTTCTCCGATTTAGTTGCTTTTCCAGCCTGGTCCCAGGAGGATGCGCACAACACATCTGCCTATCTGGCCGCCATTTTTTCTTCTCTTGATAGTATCTTTTGAAGCACAAATGTAAAAAAGTATGCCCAGCTGGTGTGGCTCAGTAGTTGAGCATCAACCTGGAAGGTGAGATACCATAATCACAAAGATGGCTTTCCCAAGGTGAGGCTTATCCATTATGTTCCAGATGGGCTGACCCTGCAATTTCCCCAAATGTGGGAACTCGATTGCATAATTTATAGTAGTGGGGGACTGTGTTTGCACTCTCCCTTAGTAGATTTCAGGCTTTGGTGAGCAACAGAACCATCAGGAACACACATTAAAAGTGCCAAAATAAGTCTTTACTAGTATTTCTCTGGAATAATTGCAGTTGTGGGGCCCTTGGTGAGTCCATTGTTTTGTTTTGGAAGGAACCTGTTATATTTTGAAGATAGAACCAAGGATGTGGGTGTGGGAGGAGTTGGAAATGGCTTGAAATGACCGATGTTACAGAAGACTGGAGAAAAACCAAGCAATGCTTAGAGAAATGGAGTTACACTTTTTTACGCTGGTGGGATCAGAGAAAGATGTCTCTCAAATTCTGAGCAAAACAATGGAGGAAGCTTATCCTTTTTATATCTTTCTAGCCCTTTGTCTCCCAAATAAGGGTTTTTCTGTCCCCTTTGCAAGTTCTTAAAGAGCCCCATGTGCTGGGGCCTTGAGACCACAACTAAAGGCCTGGCACCAGCATGATAACTCTGTCTGGGGATGGTTTATGACCTCTCTAAAATGGGAGTAAACAGGTCTTGCAGGACCAAACAATTAAAGGGGCAGTGGCTAGCTAGACTATAGGCTAATAAGAATGTACATTATGTTAATGGCACAGATTCAGATTGCTAGCCCCCCAAAATGTCTCATTTTCCCCATCACTGATACACTCAGAACAGAGCTGGAATGGAGTAGGGACTCAGTGAATGTCAGCTAAACAAGTGACAGCAAACACAACCCAAACTATGGGGCAATGAAAAAACCCATGAGACACTATTTACTGCACACATTGCCTCAGGCAGTAGGAGGCACTCAGAAGGCACTTGATGTATAGAAACCCCTTTGAGTTCCACTTCCTCTTAGGATATAGAAAGCCACAAGAGAATGTCACTCCCAATCTAACAAGAAAAAGCCAGACAGTCTACAAAAGTATGAATTTTAAACCCATCAGAGAGCTGAGGATGTCATAGGTAACCAGGAGAACTGACTCCCAAAGAGTGACAGGCTCTCTGAGGAAAGATGGGACAAACGGTTTTGCCCTGAGAGAGCATGTGGGAGGTGTGAGGGAGTTTGTCGCTCCCCCACCATTTCCTAAGAGGAAGATTGGAGGGGGAGCAGGAGGAACAGAAGAGGGGAGAGGCCCTTTCACACACTTGGTGGCACATACATATAAAAGGCGATTGGAAGATAGACACACAGCTCATCTACTTCGGGAGGAGGTTCTTTCAAATAAAGCCATTGGGGGTGATAAGAAGCAGAAATTAAGATCCACTGCTTCTGGGGAAAGGATAAAAGTCAACTCCTGTGGGAGGGGCTCTCCTGTTCAAGTCCCACCAGACTTGAACGCTGCCTAGGCCCACCTTCGAGTCCCAGGTGCAAAGGCTCTAGGCGGCTGAGCAAGCAGAACTGAGAACAGTAACAGCAGCTACTCTAGGGAGAGAGCAAGAGCACATGGAGGGGCCCATCTGGGGAGGCAGGCATGGGCCTTTGAAAGCTATTGGTGGAACAGCAACAGTGAGAAACACCCTCTGGAACCCCACCCAGGCTGTCTACGAGAAGCCTAAGCTTAAAGACCTCGGTAGGTTAATAGTAAAAGAATGACAAAAAGACATGCCATGCCAAAACTAATCCAAAGAAAGCTGAAGTATCTGTATTAACATGTGGCAAAGTAGACTTCGGAATACAGAATATTTCCAGGAATAAAGAAGGACAATGCATAATGATAAAGAGGTCAAGTTCATCAAGAAGAAAAGCAACCTCAATGTGTATGTACTGGGAACATACCCTCAGGATACATACAGTTACAACTGATAGAACTGAAAGGAGAAATAGACAAACGCACTTTTCTCTCAATACTTGACAGAATGAGTGAGTAGACAGAAAAGCAGTCTAGATATGGATAGCTCGAATAACAGTATTAACCAACTTAACCTAATTGACACTTAGAGATTACTCCACCCACTGAAACAAAATATACATTCTTTTCAAGGCATATGGAACAGCACCAAGATAGATCATGTTCTGAGCCATAAGACAAATCTCAAAAAAGTTTAAAATAATTAAAATCATACAAATATGTTCTCTCATCATAATGAAATTAAACTATAAATTGGTAACTGAAAGGTATCTGGGAAATCTCCATATATTTGGAAATTAAGCAACACATTTAAAAATAACTCATGATTGAAAGAAGAAACCATGAGAATAATTAGAAATATTTTTAATTAAATGAAAGTGAAGACACAACATATCAAAATTTTTAGGACACAATTTTTTTAAAAATATATTTTATTGATTTTTCACAGAGAGGAAGGGAGAGAGACAGAGAGCTAGAAACATCGATGAGAGAGAAACATCGACCAGCTGCCTCCTGCACACTCCCCACTGAGGATGTGCCCGCAACCGAGGTACATGCCCTTGACCAGAATCGAACCTGGGACCCTTCAGTCCGCAGGCTGATGCTCTATCCACTGAGCCAAACCGGTTAGGGCATTTAGGGCACAATTTAAAGTAGCACCTGGAGGGATATTATAGTATTACATGTTTATATTAGAAAATATAGGAGAAGATCTTTGTGATCTAATTTAGGTAGAGATTTCTTAGAGAAGACAATCAGTACAATTCATACAAAAGAAAACATAATTACATTGGCTTTCACCAAAATTAAAACACGAACCATAGATTGGGAGAAAATATTTGCAAAACACATAACTGATAAAGGACTTGAATCCAGAATAGATAAGGAACTCTTCCAATTCAGTAATAAGACAGATAGGCCAATTAAAAATGGGCAAAGGATTTAAACAGAAACATCCTCGGGGATGAGATATGATGGAAAATATCTACATGACCAGATGCTTAACATTATTAGTAACTAGGGAAGTGAAAATTAAAACCACAATGAAACACCACTACATACCTACTAGAATAGCTTTAAAAAAAAGGAAGACAATACAAAGTGATAATAGCCACTTTGTGGAGCAATAGCCACTTTGGAAGACAGGCAGTTTCTCGTACAGTTAAACATACCCACACGTGACTCACCAACCTGATCCCTAGGTATAGAACCAAGAAAAATAAAACACATACCCATTCAAAGACCTGTAGGTGAATGTTTACAGCAGTTTTTTTTCATAATGGCTCCAAACTGGAAACGACCCAAATATTTCTTTTCTGGTATATGAAAAAATAAGTTGTGGGCCACACAATGTAATACTACTTAGCAATAAAAAGGCAAGCTATTGATATACACAACAACATGGATGAATTTCATAAGAAAAACATTATGTTAAGTGAAAGAATACAGATACAAAAAGGCCATTTATATGAGATTCTGGAGAAGGCAAAACTAGGGACAGCAGATTAGAGGTTGCCAGGGGCTAGGGGTGGGGGACAAAAAAATCACCTATAAAGAGGCATGAGAGAACTTCTCAGGGTAATGAAAATATTTTACATCTTAATTGTGTTGCTTTTTTTTTTTTTTTTACAACTACACATAGTTGCCAAAACTCATCCAACAATATACCTAAAATGGGTGAATCTCAGTATATGCAAATTATTCCTTAAAATACTTGAATTATCCTATATAATAAAAGGCTAATATGCAAATTGTCCCCTTGACTGGAGTTTGACCGGGAGTTCGACTGGGAGTTCCACTAGGGGGGTGGGGCTGGCCGGCCAACCTCCTGTGTCCTCCCCCCTGCCTGGCCCAATTGGCAGTGATTGGGGCAGGCCGGCCAGCCCTCACCTGTGCACTGGGCCTCTAGTATTTTAAAAAATGAAAGAGAGTCAGAAATGAGATGGCCTTTGATGTCACATATTCTGGACATAGAGTCCTGCACCCTGTGGTGGCCTCCAGGTGCAGTGACAGTCTGTTTCCTGGCTGAGACACTCCTAGGCTGCTGGGACCCCAAACGGAAGCCCCATCTCTTGTCTGAAATAGGTACTCTGCCAGCTGGATCAAGTCCCTTGGGCCCAGGATTCAGTTGCCGAGGTGACCACAGGCAGGCACTGTTCCAAAGTGTTGAGCATATGCACATTAATACAGCAAAAGAGGGAATTCCATCAGGACTGGATTATTTAGTCAGATATTACCAAGCCCAGTAGGGAGACACAGAGAATGTAACCTACTTAAAAACAAAGAAACAAACCAAGACCTTCTCAAAAAGAAAAATAAATGACAAATTATCAACTCAACAGGGTATCCCAGCTGAAATTTGAGCTGTCGTCTTTTGTGTTTTTGCAAGCTTTGCACTCTCACTCCAAAGTACTGCCAGCCTTTCATCTGGAATTTTTGTTTCCATGGCCAAGAGCAAAATTGCCTGTGGTTATCATCAGGAAGGAGGTTGGGGTAGGATGGCTATCTTTGTCAGATTGGGTATCGGAACGATGTTGGCTTCAAATTCACTCAGAAGGATGAAATCAATTCATCATTTCCCCCTTATGCTCTGAAAGAATTAAAACAACAACATAAGAAGTGACCTGTTCCTCCAGTTGGAAGGAACTCACACTCAAATTCTACACCTGGTGTCTTTTTTAGAGATAACAATTTTTTAACTTTCTTCTCTGGTTATTGGCCTTTCACTCATTGAGTCAGTTTTGGCAATTTACAAATATGTGCCTAGAATATTATTATTTAATGCTGAAACACTCTACTTCATACGCATGGAGATATATATCTCCATGCGTATGAAGTAGAGTGTTGATTTGTATATATATATATATATATATATATATATATATATATATATATATATACCTTTAATTTCTTTATTTGTTAAGGTATTACAAATGTGTCCTCATCCTCCCATTAACCCCCAACCCCCCCCCCCCCCCCACACACACACTCATGCTCTCATCCCCCTGTTGTCTGTGTCCATTGGTTTGGCTTATATGCATGCATACAAGTCCTTTGGTTGATCTCCCCCCCTTACCCCCACCTTCCCCTACTTTCCCTCTGGGGACTGACAGTCTGATAGCTGCTTCTCTGTCTCTGGATCTGTCCCTGTTCATCAGTCTATGTTGTTCTCTATATTCCACAAATGAGTGAGATCATGTGGTATTTATCCTTCTCTGACTGGCTTATCTCACTTAGCATAATGCTCTCCAGTTCCATCCATACTGTTGCAAATGGCAAGAGTTCCTTCTTTTTTACCGCAGCGTAGTATTCCATTGTGTAGATGTACCACAGTTTTTTAATCAACTCATCTGCTGATGGGTACTTAGGCTGTTTCCAAATCTTAGCTATGGTGAATTGTACTGCTATGAACATAGGGGGGCATATATCCTTTATGATTGGTGTTTCTAGCTTCTTGGGATATATTTCTAGAAGTGGGATCACTGGGTCAAATGGGAGTTCCATTTTAGTTTTTTGAGGAAACTCCATACTGTTTTCCACAGTGGCTGCACCAGTCTGCATTCCCACCAGCAGTGCACAAGGGTTCCTTTTTCTCCACATCCTCTCCAGCACTTGTTGTTTGTTGATTTGTTGATGATAGCCATTGACAGGTGTGAGATGATACTGCATTGTTGTTTTGATTTGCATCTTTCGTATAATTAGTGACTTTGAGCATGTTTTCATATGTCTTTCGGCCTTCTGTATGTCCTCTTTCGAAAAAAAGTGTCTATTTAGGTCCTTTGCCCATTTTTTGATTGGGTTGTTTATCTTCCTTTTGTTAAGGTGTATGAGTTCCCTGTAAATGTTGGAGATTAAACCCTTATCGGTGGTATCATTGGCAAATATGTTCTCCCAGGCAGTGGGCTTTCTTGTTGTTTTGTTGATGGTTTCCTTTGCTGTGCAGAAGCTTTTTATTTGCTGTAGTCCCATTTGTTTATTTTCTCTTTAGTTTCCAATGCCCTAGAAGCAGTATTAGTGAAGAAATTCCTTCGGCATATGTTTGCGATTTCGCTGTCTGTGGATTCCTCTAGTATTTTTATGGTTTTCCATCTTACGTTTAAGTCCTTTATCCATTTTGAGTTTATTTTTGTGTATGGTGTGAGTTGGTGGTTTAGTTTCATCTTTTTGCATTGGAGTTGTATATATTATTTTCTAAAATTTCAAAAGTTATCTCCATGGCTGTGTTAATATTTCCTTTCTCATCTCATTTTTTAAATTCTCACAACTGAGGATATGTTTATTGATTTTAGAGAGGGAGGAAGAGGGAGAGAGAAAAGAAGAGATAGATAGATAGATAGATAGATAGATAGATAGATAAGAAACATTGATGGGAGAGAGAAACATCAATCAGTCTCCTCCCACACATGCCCTGACCAGGGCTTGAATCTGCAACCCAAGTATGTGCCCTTATCAGAATGGAGCCCCCAACCTTTTGGGGTATAGGATGATGCTCCAACCCTGGCCAGGGCTGTATTTTTATTTTATTGACTAGATTCCTGGTCAATTTTAATTTACTCCTCCCTTCCTCTGCCCATAAAGAACAATCTAAGTATGAATCATACTTCTTCTAGGAGGAATTCTGCTTTTCCTCCTGCAGCCTGTGTTTGAACTGCTGTTTCTAGAGAGCTGTGAAAAAAAGAGATAAAGGTTTGAACAACGCTCTGGCTACACTTCAAAGCACAAGCATATGGCTTTCTGTCTGTTCCCAGACTGCCTTTAAGAAAGGAAGTCACATGACCTCTCTATGCCTCTGCTTCTCCATCTGCAAAATGGTAATAACAACAGTGCATCTTTCACAGGTTCATTATGAAGATTAAATGGGCGAACTTTTGTAGAGCATTTAGGACAGAGCCTGGCACATTGAAGAAGTTAGCTGCCATCATCATCATTACTGGGTCTTCCCCCCCTCTCCTCCAGGAGGTGCTTATGTTTCCCCACCCAAGGTCAGGTCTAAAGGAGCTTCTGTGAATTGAGGCACACTATGGGGTGATGGAAGTTTTCCCCAAAGAGAAAGAGAGGCAGAGTGAGGGGCTAAGGAGGACATGGTAGAAGCAGGCAGAGGAAAGAGGTTGGGAGAGCTGGGTGATGGGGCTGAGGCTTTGCTCCATAGCAAGGACAGTGTCCTCGCCTGGCAGCGCCCTGAAGTCATGGTCAACCTTGAGGGGCGATAAGACTGACTGGTGTCCTGTGCCCAAGCTATGCGGGAATTGGAGATGCCTCCCCTCGGAGGTTCAGTCAACAAGCCTATGTGAGATAGAGGGGACTGAAGACCACAGGGCTCCTCTCTGATGTTCTGGGCCTTTTAAGGCCTCTAGGATGAGAGTAAAACAACTCAGCACATTGAATTTCCCACTTGGTAGCCAGGGGCTCAAAGCAGATTGCATTTAATTTTGAAAAATTAAAGGGGAAAAAAGAAGAAATGATTTCCTATAGTCAGAGCATATGAGTGCCAAAATCCACAACTGCTTCCCCTGCTTTCCATGTTTTGTGTTTCAGCATTAAAGCTTTTTCAATACCTTCTCATTTTCAGGAAGTTCTGCAAATTCCAGGTAGCATGTGTCATGTGTACCCTTGAGTCCCAGGTTCCGGCTGCTCTCTGCAGCGGTATCCACACAGGCTTCAGTGAGGCTCCTGGTTGGGGCAGCACCTCTCATTCACCCTGGCAGGTCTGCCCATGGGCTCCTCCTGCATGACTCAATCTGGGGGATGCCACGGGGTTTTCAGAGAGCTGCGCGAAGATTTCCAACATATGCTGTGGCTGTGGTGTGTGCCCAGAGGCAGCCATAATGAGGAGCCCACTCCTGTGCATGACCAGCTGGCCTCAGAGGCTATGAGTGGATAGCCAAGGGCACCTTGGTCTCTGGTCTTAACTACAAAGGGGGAGAGATGCCTGGAGGGAGCTGGGAAGTAGCCCCTCATCCCAGGTTAGAGAGGCAGGCATTGTTACCTCAGTCAGTCTGGAATCAGCAGGGCAAGCAGGACCCTCCCTTGGCTGGGGGTTGGGCATCATAGGCATGAGGCATGGCCTGTATGCTAGTGTGGATGCCATGGGATTGGGCCAAGGGACTCAGAGACTTCCAGCACGTGGGGCAGGGGTAGGTGGGCCCTGGGCTTCCCATCGAGAGTCAAACTTTGTTTTCATGAAATCTGCAAATATCCTCACAACCTCCCATCCCTGGCCAAGCAGTGTATTGACATGCTCTCTTAAAAGTCATGCCGATACACTAAGAAGCTCCTCACCTAAAAGCCAGGAAGAATGTTAGGCCAGCTCTACCATTCACACTGTGGTTCTGAGATGCTTCCTTGACATAGGCCTAAGTGGCTTTTCAAACAAGGTGGGATTTTTGTGGAGTGAGGGCAACGGGGAGGGCTCTACGCTGAGGATGCTGCTGCCCTGGGTGGCAGGCAGCTATGAGCATCTGGGGCTGGGGGAGAGGGAGAAGATCATCTCGAGCAGGACAGCAATGGGATCTGGGTCCCAGCTGTCCCCTAAACTGGCTTTCATCAGAGGCCCTGCCCCTGCCCACTCAGCCACTCCTTCCCCTGCTAGGTCTAGTCTGGTTTGGCATCTAATGCCCCACTTTAGGCCTCTGTCTGCAGTGACGCCCCAGGCCCTCCCAGGCTGCAGTCTCTCCTCTGGCTCTCCTGCTCTGAGTCCAGCAGTCTACCTCTCCTGCCTTCCCACAGGCTGGGTTTGCCTATTACCTCTCCCTTCCCTCCCATTTCCCACCTTCTCTGATAGAGCAGCACTGGAGCGTAAGGAACCAAGCCTCTCAGGACACAGATGGGGAGACTGAGGCCCGATTAAAGACAGAGTTAGGACCACAGCCAGGTCACCCGCCTCTTGCATAACCCCTTTGTGTCCTTTGCCCACCCTCACTCCAAGTACTAGAACTTAATAAATCTGTGGCCCTGACCAGAGATAGGCTGATGGGAGGTCCATTCCCCCTCCCGGTGTTCTCACAGCGGTGTCTGAGAGGTGGTGGCCTCTCAGCTCCAGGGCTGAGCAAGCTGAGGAGGGGCTTAAGGCAGGTGACTGAGAGGCCCTGTGCAGCCCAGGTGGATCCTCACACATCAGGATGCAGAGGGAGGAGGTTCTGGGTCAGGAGTGGAGATGACCTGCCCACCATGCCATCCTCATTTTCCTGGAAAGCCCTGTTTGGTGCTGAGTGCCAAGCTCAAGTGAGCACACAGGCACTGCCAGGGACCAAGAGGGACCCTGGTTGGTGCCAAGGCCCCCACCAACCAGCAAATTTTCTTAGAAATCCACTTTCAAGAAATAACCCTTTCTCGGTTCAGCCAGGGAAGCTGGTCCTACTCCCCCTCCCCTCCTACTCCTCCGCCAGCCCTCTAGCCTGTCCAGACCAGGCAGGCTACCCTTTCCCCAGGAGCACTGTGTGTCCCCAGGAGCCTCCCTGGAGCATTGGCTGAGACCTGTGGCCTCAAACAGGCTCCCATTCTGGGCTTCCTTTGTGACCTGGGAATAAGGGACTTTTAACTCCATCTCAGGGTCCTCTGATAGCCTGGGACAGGGTGACTTTGCCTGAGCCCTCCCTTGCTCCCTCTTGGGGGTATCTAGAAAGGAGAGGGGTGGGGCTGGAATCAAGATAGCATCTCTGAGGCATACGTGGGTGAGGGGTGCAGCAGGACGATGACCCTTGGATGACAGGCTTTTGCCTACTCTCTTCAGGCCTCTTGGCCCAGCCCTGGATGGAGGGTGGCAGGGTGAAGCGCCCCTGTGCCAGGAAAGAGCTGATCCTAGCAAACCTTGTGAGGGAAGGTGGAAGGTGGAAGGGGCTGTGGCCATGCTCCACTCCATCCTGCTGCCTGGGATGGGAGTGGCCCGAGAACCTAGGGGGCTGGGGCCAAGACTCTTCTGGCGGCACAGCATGGCTGCAAGAAGCCCTCCCTCCCCACCCCATCGGAAGACCTAGTTGCTGCCAGGGACCCTGAGTTATGAATTGCATGAGAGAAAAAAGGGGGGTTACTTTCTCCTTTGGGGGCACTGAATGCAAACAGGTGGTGGTCCACAGTGATCTGGAGCCTCTGCAGCTCACCCAGTGCTGTCCTGTGGCTCAGTGTGTGAGCCTGGCAGGAGTGCTCCCACTTGATGCTGAGGAAACCAAGGCCCAAGGAGTAGCATGACTTGCCCAGAGTCACAGAGCCAGTGAGCAGGAGGAGGGCCCTGGAACCAAGCCCTGCTTCTTGGATGTCTCTGGCCTTTTTTCACTAGTTCCTCCCCTGGGGAGATAGGGAGCTGGCAGGGGGCAGGTGGGTGCAGAGGTTTCCTGAGGGCTGGTGGGAGGGGAAGGAGGAGGAGAGGCACACCATGACCCAGTGCCCAGGACCTCAGGAAGACCACAGACAAGGCTGGAGAGGAAGGGCTGCAGCAGCCAAGGGCTTCCCTGCACTTCTGCCTCCCACCTCCATCGGCCTCTGCCCAGTATACCCCTGTCCCTTCCCTTCCTGGGGAGACCACCTCCCATGTGAAGACTCCACCTTCCCCCCAGGAGTTGTCTCAGTAGGTGTGGCGTGCTTTCGACTCCATTCCTGTGAACTCTAACAGCAGGAACTGTGTCTGGTTCTCCAGTGTGTGCTTAGTCTAAGCATAGCCCCAGCTTTCGGTAGGTGCTCAGCATGTGAATAAGTGGCTGGTTGAATGAGGCAGGGGGAGGTGGGGAAGGAGTGGGATACTGAGCAGAGACCCCACCCCCAGGGGGATCCTCTTCCTACACAGAGGACTTGGCCTTGGGGTGAACCTCTCAAAGTTTCCACAGTGGGCTTGATGCCCTCTTGATCAAACTGTAGTCCTGAGGGGTAGTGGCTGCTCTTTCTGAATTCTGCTAGGAGAAAGAGCAAGTCCCATGTTGTCCCCTGGGCCCACCCTAGCTCTCTTTGGCCAGCCCAGCGGCAGGCACATGCAGAGCCACAGAGTAGAAAAACCTTGTTTTATTCAGCCCAAGTCTGGGCAATCTTGCTCTGTGGTATGGTCAAAATATAAAAAATAAAAACCAACAACCAACAAAATAATGTTGTAGTGAAAACTAAAGTATGAAATTGGGCCTGGCACCCGGTATCCCTGTGGTTTCGGTCCAGGTTCACTCCCTGAGGCCGGTAGAGAGGGATGCCCCTGTGTTCAACTGCCCCTGCCTGTGGTGGATGGGGTTGCACCCCTTGGACCAGGTGTGTCCTGGTGGGAGGCTGCCTGGTAAGCAGGACCTGCTTTGGGAAGCGGGGAGGTTGGCAGTTTGTCCACCTTCTTGGAGATCAGGATCTAAGGAGAGAAAGAGAGGCAGGTTTCTGGGTAGGGCCTCTCACTCCACTGTCGGCAAAGCCCTCACTGCCTCCCCTGCCAAAGGCTTCCCTCCACAGCCCAGATCCCATGTGGGAGGGCAGGCACAGGCTTTGTTCCCCTCAGTAATCTGGGCTTGGGGAGAGGGGCCCCTCAGCCCAGGTCCAAGAAGACTTTCATGGACTCCCACCCAGGACAGGGTCTCAGCACCCCCCTTCCCCATGCCCTGGCCCCAGATAGTTTCCTCCCTCCCTCCCTCCCTCCCTCCCTCCCTCCCTCCCTCCCTCCTTCCCTCCCTCCCTCCCTCCCTCCCTCCTTTCTTTCTTTCTTTCTTTCTTTCTTTCTTTCTTTCTTTCTTTCTTTCTTTCTTTCTTTCTTTCTTCTTTCTTTTGTTGTTAAGCCTCACCAGGGGATATTTTTTCTATTGCTTTTCAGAAAGAGTGGGAAGGAGAAAGGGAGGGAGAAAGAGAGAGAGAAACATTGATGTGAGACACATCAATTGGTTGCATCCTGCAGGGCCCTGAGAGAGGGCCAGGAATGAACCTGCAACCCAGGTACACAACCCAGGTATGTGCTCTTGCTGGGAACCCAAGACTTTATGGTGCATGGCCAGTGTTCTGCCGGTGCTCTAACCATTTAGCACACCGGCCAGGGCATCCCAGATTGTCCTTCCTTCCTTCCTTCCTTCCTTCCTTCCTTCCTTCCTTCCTTCCTTTTTCTTTTGTTCTTTCTCTCTTTCTCCTTCCTTCCTTTAAAAATATGTTTTTATTGACTTTTTTAGAGAGAGGGGAAGGAAGAGGGATAAAGAGATAGAAGCATTGATGAGAGAGAAACATCATTGATCAGCTGCTTCCTGCACGCCCTCCACAGGGGATCAAGCCCACAACCTGGGCATGTGCCCTGATGGGAATTGAACCCTGACCTCCTGGTTCCTAGGCTGATGCTCAACCACTGAGCCATGCCGGCTGGGCCCAGATCGTTTTCTAGGCAGAGAAATACTTTCTTTTTACCTCAGTACACTTTTTTAAGCCTTTTTTCCTCTTCAGAAACAAGATTGAAACCCACAGGTGGGAAGGCTCCTTCCAGCTTCCAGTGCGCTGGGCCAGCACCTGGCCGAGGTTAGCGTCACAGAGACACTCTAACAAGACCGGAGCCTCTCCAAGCATTTATGTGAAGGGCTCAGAGGGAAGGGCCACAGGCCCAGGGGAGCAGGGGAGCCAGAGCTTATCAACTCAATGGTGGGGCCCAGAGATTGATGATGGTTCATTCCAACCAGAATCACTTCTAATCTGGGACTGTTTAATTCGATCTACTTGATAAGGACACTAATGATCACAGTTACCATTAATTAAGTGCTACTGTGAAAGGTTCTCAAACACACAGACATAAGGCCTTTAAATATTCCTTAGAAGCCCATGTGGGAGATAAAAAATGCCTGTTTTATATCCTAGTTGAAAAAGTAGCTCAGAGAGGTGAGGTGAACTGTTCAACGTCACTGAGCCAGCAAGTCACAGAAGTGGGATTACAGAGCCTGTGCATGTCCACCCAACACAGCTGCCTCCTGCTGGTTCCCACTGGAGAAATCTCAGAGAGCCGCATCGCAGATCAACCCTGCAGCCGGAGCCCCACCACGGCACTCAGCTTGGGGCTGGCATGGACAGGCTCCTTCTGTTCAGCCTGTAGGCTGGGCCCAACTGCAGCTGTGTTTGGCCATCAAGGTGACTCAAAGTGCAGGTATCTTATGTGTTTTGTGTGGCCAGCTTGCTCCCCAGGTATGAAAGGGGCTGGGGCAGGGCGGGGGTGGGGAAGCACTTACTGGACAATTTTGCAGTTTGTTGTAGAAACATAGCGACCTGTATAGTGGATGTTGCATCTCACCACATTGTTGGTGAAGTCAGACTCCAAAACAATGTACTTAGGGTTCACGTGCACCTGAAGGAGGGAACAGAGAAAAGGAGTCTGGTCGGGGGCTGTGCTTCACTTGGTCATCAGGGAAGGTGGTGGAGAGGCAGACACACACACACACACACACACACACACACACACACACACACGGGACAAAGAGAGGAAGACAGGGAAGTGGAGACATAGAGACAGAAATACACTGATGGAGGAACATGGGGAGATGCAGAGAGACAGAGGGAGGAGAGAAGAGACAGTCATAGTCAAAGGACACATCAGATCTCCCTTCTCAGAAGATGGGAAGCTTCCCCAGAGCCACAGCTCAGGCCAGGTGGGCCCCACAGCGCAGCATGGGGCATTCGGGGTCAGAGAGGTTGATTCACTGACACTAGGAACATAGCAGGCAGTGAGGGGCCAAGCAGGGATCCCATGCGAGGTCTCCTGACTCCGAGGCTCTCAGCCTTCCACCACACATGCCCGTCTATATAACCTGTTGAAGGCTTGTCGGATGCCAGGTGGCATCCCCTGCCCTGGAACCCAACACTCACTGAGATGATGGCCCAAGCATAACCTGTACTTTTTTTTTGAAGAAGTGCTGTCCAGACACAAGGAAGCCTTTCAAATGTTGGATTATTGTGGGGTGGGGAGGTTCCCTGGGGTAGACTGCATCCAGCAAATACAGCAGAACATTTAAGTCCGGTGGAAAGATGTTACTTTTAAGTCCTTATACATCCTTAAGGGTGGGAACCGTGCATTGCTTATGTGGGTTGAATCCCCAGTTCCCAGAATTCAGAGGGGCCCTTGCACATGTTTGATGAGTGGATGAAGGAAGGAAGGACAGAATGCCCTTGAAAACCCTGGCCCTTGGGTGAGGTCAAGAGAGGCCTAAGGAGCCTCCTGAGAGGCACTGAGGGTGGGCTGCTATGTTCTGACTGCGGCCCCCAACAGCCATCTTCATGCAAGTTAAAGTCACCTCCCAAGCCGGTCTTCACTGCTCCTCCTTCTCTGGACTTCGGTGTGCAACAGTGGGTTCGGGGGACCTGGCACAATGACTCCCACCTTCACAGCACACCTGTGTGAAGGGAGGCTGAGATTTGCCTTCCCCAGGTGAGGTCATGATGACTCGGTCCTGCACAGCCTGCACAGGGATATACCACACCGGGCAGTGTGTCAATGTGCCTTCCTACCTGCCCCCACCAAGGGAAGGGGCACTGGGGCAAGCGAGCATTGGAGGTGGAGTTTAGGCTGGAAGGACTCGGTCACAGGAGCCTCTGGCTTTGCAGGGTCACTGTGAGGAGCTGAAGGTCTCTCTCAGAGGGTGGTGTCCTCTTCCAGATGGCCTTCACTGCCCACAAACAGGGGGGTGGGCCACAGGCTCTCCAAGTCCCCTTTCGCTTAGGGAAGACAGAGTCATCACCTAACACCGCCACACCTGGCCCAGGAGTCCTCAGTGTCTTTATGGAAAGAGGCTGTATCTGCCCCAGGCTGCGACCTTCAGGTGGGAAGGGCAGACCTCTGCCAGATGCCCCAAGACGCTGCCTCTGCTCAGCTGCTGGGAAGAGGAGAACATGCCCAAAAGCTTAAGCAGATCTCAGAGGTGGCGACACTGATGTGAGTGTCAGGCTGCTGGAGGCAGTGCTCCAGGCTGGGAGGCCCACCTTGAGGATGTAGTTTCCGGGTTGCACATCAGTTATGTCAATCCACTGGCAGTCGATGTCCGCGTTGTAAGTGTCATAGCAGCCTGGGCTCAGGCCCTGAGAACAGGGACAAGAGTAGAGGGTGAGGTGCTATATACTCCTCAGAGGCCCTCATGACCACTCCAGCAGCCAGGGGCCCTCCTTCCTTTGTGCTTTGCCCTGACCTTGGTCTAGGGCAACTGCTCAGAGTGGGTCTGCTCCTCCTTAAACCCAAAGGGCGGATGGACCAGAGAGATAATAAATATAAGCGCCAGATTATAGGGATCAAATGAAGAAGGGCATGGATGGAGGATAGATGGGCACTTTGTGGTGTTTGGGCAGACAGACAGATAGAGCTGGGTAGACAAATAGGCAACTGGAACATCATGCCATCCTACTCTGTTGGAATGTTCCATTCTTTCCATGAGTAGACACCCTGGGAATGATGTAGGAAGGGGTCTGGTTGGGGGAGGGGGGACGAGTCCCCAAGGGTCCCTGTGGTGGCCCAAGGACTGGTAAGAAGACCCCCATTCTGTTGAGCAGAGTGGCCAGGGGCCTTGGCACTGGTCCTTCAGCTTGGCCCAGGCTGCATCACTGTCTGCTCCTCCAGCTCCCAGGGTGCGACTGCACCCTGCACCCTATTCCCTGCACCCTATCACAACCTGTGTGTGTGAGGTGCATGCGTAGCGCTTGAGGTTGCCGAAGTCGCAGGTGCTGTCCTCCAGGCAGAAGCTGGCCTTGTGGCCCTCGGCTACCTTCATGCCTGTGGCTGCATCCAACAGGTCATAGTGGCTGAACTCGTCCATGCTGTGGTAATGTCTGGAGGCACAGGACAGGAGATCAGAGAAGGCCTAGTCACCCTGGTGCTTCCCATCCCATTCCGCTCCTGAGATGGGCCCAAGTGACCCTGCTGTGACACAGCTTCTTGGCCAGTCTGGGCTCCTGCTCTCCTGTGTCCCACAGGGCAGCACCTCTCCTGTCCCCAACTAGCCAGGTCACCCTAGGAGAGCGCCCCTTCAGGACTCCTCACTTCCTTCGGGCCAGCTACCTGCACTCCCTTGGCAAATGCCCTTCATTGTAGCCATTTCCATCCCTTCAAGGCGGGTTCGTCCATGTCCCCTCTTCCAGCCCAGCTTTCGTTAAGGCTCCTTTGAGAAACTTGCCCCAGTGGTGGATCCTGGGCAGGCAACACCTCACGGGCCCTCCTACCAGCACCTCCCCTCCCCCAGCACTAACGGATGAGGGAGGTGGGGCAAGTCCTCCAGCCCGGAGGAGGGGTGGGAGAGGCCACAGCCCCACTCACTGGTGGCAGCTGTGCCACTCCCAGGTGTGCTTCGGCCGGTTCGGGAGGAAATCCGCTGTGCCCTGGTTCTTCACCCGCTGGGGGAAGCGCAGTAGCACCCGCACGTCGTAGTCAGTGGCCTCCGGGGCATAGGCTGTGCTGCAGGACAGGTGGGAAGACGGGAGTAGGACTGGGAACCAGGGCACCCAAACCCAGAACCAGCCAACTTGCTCTGAAGATACTGATATCTGACCCTGCACTGCGGGAAGGCTCAGCCCTCTCCCCTTTCTCCATAAGACTGGCAGCCTCAGGTCTGACACAGTCTCTGAGGGTCCCTGGTGCCTGCAGGAAAGTCTCAGCTGGGGAAAGCCCATGTGTGTGTGTGTGTGTGTGTGTGTGTGTGTGTGTGTGTGTGTGGCGGGGTCATATAGAAATCTTTAGAGGTCTTTTTAAAAAATAGGCCGATCTTGCCCAGCCAGTGTGGCTCAGTTGGTTGAGTGTCATCCCATGCACCAGATCAGCGGTTGGTTTCCCAGTCAGGACACCAGCCTGGGGTGCAGGCTCGATCCCCAGGAAGCAGCGGATCAATGATTCTCTCTCATCATTGATGTTTCTATGTCTCTCTCCCTCTCCTTTCCTCTCTCTGAAATCAATAAAAACATATTTTTAAAAAACAATAAAAATGGGCCTATCCAGGAGATTCTGAAAGATTCTGTCCCTCCTCTGGACAGAGCCCTAATTGTTGACTAAAGTGTGTCACATCTTGGGTGTGGTCCTAAGAATCAGGTTCAGGCTCTTCAATGTCAAAGCCTATTCACTCTCTTAGTCCTGTCTTCCATTCCCCACACACACTGGTTCCAGCTTCAAACACTGTTTCTCAAACAGACTTAATTCTTTTGCTAATCTATACTTTCGCCCATGCTGTTTGCTTGATCAAGAACTCATTCAGCCTCCTAGGCCAACTCAATTCCCCTCCCTAAGGAATTCTGCTCTGATTGCTCCACTTAAAGAAATCTTGACTGCTTGTGAGCTCTAACAGTGATCCACACACTCCCCAAGCCAGGTCCACGTCACTAGGTCACCTCTACCTGTTTGTATGGCTTCAGTGACCTAGCCTTTTCTGTTCAGGAGGTATGGCTCTGGTGCAGTCTGCCTGCTCCCAACTCACTTACTGACCCCCAATTCCCAACTGAGCTGGCTGTCCTCAGGAGCACTTCTCTGGCACTCATTGAGGTCTGGGCCCTAAGTCCAGAGGCAGAAGGTGGCCATTTGTGGGAATTAGCTCTGTCTGAGAGGATGTCTGGACAACAGGCACTGCAGGCTCCTCTCTGCCAGGACATAAGTAAGGCCTTGTCTGGAGGAGGCTTGAAATCCATCTGTGTCTGGGTTGGAACAGATATCCTCCTTCCCCCTGCTGTGTCCTTCTGTTTCGCTCAGCACACTATGGGAAACCATCAAGGTTCTAGGCCCAGCTTGGCTACAAACTTGTGGTGAGACTTGGAACAAGTCCCTTCCCTTGTTCGGGCCCTGCTGGCCACCTGTGCTCTGGCATCCACCGGCCTGCAGCCCACACTCCGATGATATCTGAGTGCCCTGTGCTCCAGGGCTTCAGTTTTGTCTGGTTTTCTAGGTCTGTACTCCGCACCCAGCTTCCTCTGATGCCTCAGCCCTTGCCGACCTCACACAGCTAGCTCCAGCTTGCACACTACTCATGCTAGCTCTCCTCCCTCTCCCAGTTGCCTGGTTCTGTCCTTGGGGCATGTCTCTTGGGCAGGACCAGGACATCGCCCCCAGGACTGTGCCTGGTTGCCTCCTTCCCAGCCCATCCAGGAGCTCAGGTCTGGACACACAGGATGCTCCAATGAAGATGGAGTGATGGTTGGGTTTTGACTCAAACTCAAAACTCAGCCTTAATGGATTGCCATGGAGGCTGAATTCCTCACTGCTGAAGGAACCATAGCAGGAGCATCATCACTGTGTTCTCTTTCCATGGACAACTGAGTGGTACTCAAGGTGTGGTCCCAGGATTGTTGCTAGTTCACACACTCTTTGTTGCCAGTCTGTAATGAGATAAGGAACTTGCACCAGCATGTAAATCAACTACATTACTAATCACAATGTTTAGTTAAGCTGAGAGTTCCTTTTTTGAAACCAGATTTTCTTGATGAAGGAAGCAGTGCGTTGAGCTGCATCCTGGTGTAATCTCCTTATATTGTTACAGAGATAATAGTTGTGATCAGCTACTCTGAGTGGCAATGGACTAGAAGTTCCATAAATGAGAAAATGTTTAGATTCCAAAGGGCTTTCCAGATACTAAAAATAAAAATAAAATAAAAGTAAATAAAGAGTTCAAGTGTCTAAACAAAGCAGGTAATTAAGAAAACTAGGTGCTTCCAGAATAGAGAAATGTCAACAAAAGAAGTAAGTCAATGTAATATTGAACTAGTCATTTAGCACAATGAGGTGGCCCCAAGGCATACAAATTTGAACAAAATATTCACTGTTTATAAAGTTAGAAGCTAGCTGTGTAGGAAGCAGAATTGCCTAGGAATAATGGAGAGTTGACTGGGCTAACCTTTGGGGTCATGTAAACTGGTCTCTCCCTTCTCTGGTGCCACACATAACTGAGGCCTCTTTGTCACCCATGCCCACTGTCCCTACTGTAACCCAGGTCCTGGGTCTCCCTGAGGACTTCCCAGGTCCTCGTAGAAGCACTGGAACTTGGGCCCTCCACAGGAACCTTCTCATAAGGCAGCTTGGAGAAGAAAAGTTTTAGTTCTTGTCATTGCACCTCAGTTTCCTGCCCTGCTCAACACGCACCTTCAGGGCTGATGTGAAGATTAAAAGCCACAGTAAAAGGAACCTTCTTTGTATAGTGACACTTGCTGGATAAAAGTTCGTTCCCTTCCCCTCCTGACTCCCTTGCAGCAGGCAAAGCTCATAGATGACGAGGGCCAGGTCCTGAGAGGCTCAGACACTTGGCCAGTCGGACACTCGGACATTGGCAGCCTGGCATGCAAGTGGGTTCTGGGTGACTCCTAGGGACTGTCCCAATGCTCCAAGCTTCATCCTCAGCTCCTTACCTGGCCAAGCACTTCTCCTCTGCTGCACAGCGCAGGGAGTATAGGTGGGCTCTCTGGACATAGGTGGACGCTTGCACATAGTTGGGGTCTGGGACCAAGTCAGGGAGACCTGGGAATGAGCAGTGGGAGAAAGGGAGGAGGGAGGAAGAGCATGACATTGAGAGTCAGGCTGGCCATGGTTAATGCCCAGAGACCTCCCCAGCCCCAAATACCCTTTGCCATTCTTCTTCCTCTACACAGGCTGTCATTCAGGAAGCCTCCCAGCCAGAGCTAGGTGTGGGATGTGAGCCCTTCTCCCTAAGTTCAGGTGTGGGAGTGCTGAGACCTGCTAGCAGAGCTAGGACGTAAGTAAGAGCTAGGAGACAGGGCAGAATGTGGAGAGCCAGAGAAGAGGGAAGGGTATTCTTGGTAAGGGGGAACAGCATGGACAAGACTTAGAGGCAAGACTGCATGAACCAAGTAATTTCCTGACAGAGACACCTTCCCCCCTGTCCTTATTCCCTAGGCCTCTGCATCAGCCTCCAGACACCCTCTGCTCCTCTTGCCTAGCTTTTTTCATAAACCACCAAGATAGCTCTGGGCTTTTGGCACCAAATGAGTCCCAGCAGGCTTGTGGGAAGACCCAGTGAATGTTGACTGGCAGAAGTAGAGGTGGGCAGGAAGGGATGGACTAGAAGGAAAACATATCTGCAGAGCAGGCTGCTGACTAGGCAGGGTTCTCAGCCTGGACACCCAGCCCTATTCCTTTCTTCCAGTCATCTTCCCCTAGACAGGACCACCCCCTCCCTCCCCTGTCTGCAGCTTCTGGCCTCCAACCTGAGGGCACCTGGCTTCCTCCCCTGAAGGGCTCAGGGGAAGTATGGAGTCTTCTCCAGCCCGTGATCACTTGATCTCAGGATATGCCAGGATCGGTCCATCCGACTTTCCTTCCTCCTTAACCCTCGCCAAGAATAAGTTATTCCCACTGAGGCAGATAAAGATGAAACAAGACTGTAAGCTCCTCCTAGCTTCTTTCAAGCTCTCTGCTCTTGGGGGACAAGCAAGGCAGGGGGACTCTGTCCTGTGTACAGGCTTCCAGCTCCCTCTTCTGGCTGCCAAAACTCTCTTGTCAGTCTTTAGGTCCAGAAAACGAGGCAGAAGAGGGCACTCTGGCTTCTAAGCCTTTCACAGAGGTGTCTGCCTACAAACCATCCCTCAATGTCCCCTGGGCTCCTAGACTGTACCCCTGCTCAACCTGGGGCCCTAGCCTCATGTGGGGACCGGGTCCAGGCAGCCAGTGTGACCTCACCTACTTGGAATGAAGAGAAATCTCGGAGCACTGGGGTGGGTGAGGATGAGGTGGCTCCTGGCTGATGGAGCCATCTTGGCCAGCCTAGGTCCCATTACTCAAGCCCCCAGGAATGCCCGCAGTCATTTTCCAAGGGCTCCTCAGGCCTTCAAAGCAAGGGGATACCTTGGTGTCCAGCTGGTTCTCACACACTGGTTCCTAAAAGCCTCTGGGGCAGAGGTGAGGAAAACAGGAATCACCCCATACCCTTCAGCAACATGCAGGGGTGGTCAGCCGGGCTTGAAGCCTCATGAGATCCAGCATTTGGCCCCAGAAGCTGCCTCCCCCATCGCAGGCTCGGTTTCAATAAACACTGCACAGATGGCTCCACAAAGCTTTTCTGGCCTGGTCCTTCCTCTCTAGGCCAGTCCATGAGCCAGCTGTGCAGTCCAGGGAAGTTAGAAGAGCCTGTTGAGTAAGAGGCCAGGGGTATTTAGGGCCACTGAGGGTTAGTGCCATTACAGACCTCTGACTCTTGTCTGACCCTCGTCCTTTATTGAGCCCTAATCCTAACCACACACTGAGGTCTGATACCTATCAACAACTCAGAATCTCAGACTCATTGCTGTTTGTCTCCAGATTGTAGACTAAAGTGTGGTACTTAAAAAACAAACAAAACAAAAACCACACCTTAAAAGGAGTTGCTTTGACATCATCAATCCTTTTTATTGTAGCTGAGTGTGGTCAGGTTTTTAAAATAACCTCCAGAGCCATGGCTGGGGTAAGTGTGTGTGTATGTGTGCATGCGCGCGCGCGCGCGCGCGCGCGCGCGTGTGTGTGTGTGTGTGTGTGTGTGGTGGGGGAAGGCAGTTGAGTACTACATGTGGGCAGACACCTTTGAGCTGCTGGTTACAATCTGAGCCCTGGCCTTGGCCATAGATGATCTTCCTTTTATTGTTGAGAAATCTCAGGTTCAGGCAGGTGCCTCCTGCTTCCATTGGCAGGGAAGACCCACCTCCCACCCCACATTCCTATCCCCATGTTGCTAGGGTTGATGGACTGCCCATCCCAAGGGCCTCTGTCAGGTAAGCTTCTTTAATGATTAGCAGAGTAATAAAGTCATCCCTCAGTATCCAAGGAGGATTGGTTCCAGGACCACCCCCAAGGACACCAAAATCTGCAGATGCTCAAGTCCCTTAGTCAGCCCTCTTATTTTCCACTTCTCCATCTCCAGATGCAGAGAGCCCACTATACTTTACTGTTCCATCATCCACAGGCATGCTCCTCACCCTGTCCCCTACAAGAAACCAGGGCACACAGAGGTGCTGGAGGGAACTGAGGCTCAGAAAAGGCAGTGAGTTTATCACAGTCACACAGGGGTTCAGGGCAGCTTCAGGAGACCCTGGGTCCTAAATCCCTCCCAGAACTCCTCTTGTCATTCTTCTTCTTTTTTTAAAAAAAATAAAAATGAACACTTTTGAAATTTAACCTACACACATTCAAATGTACAAATTTTACATTTGTCAAAACTTGTACAGTCTGACAAGTTTTGACAAATGTAAATATCATCACAGTCAAGCTATGAATTTGAGGAAGGGTTGGGATCTCTTATTCAGAACGTATGGAGTAATCCAGCCCTTGGATGTGGCACTGTTAAGTGGGTTCCAATGAGAACTTTTTGTGGAGACTCCTGTTTTTATAAGTGCAGAAAATGGAATTAATCATAATTCTCAT
This sequence comes from Myotis nattereri, assembly GCF_964212035.1. Lineage (NCBI taxonomy): Eukaryota > Metazoa > Chordata > Mammalia > Chiroptera > Vespertilionidae > Myotis > Myotis nattereri. The sequence goes on from NC_138075.1 coordinate 111,058,571, forward strand.
TTCAGAGCAAACTAACCATTATCACTGGTCTATGCAAGGCCCAGTGGTAATTGTACTAAAAAATTTTAACCTTCATTCTCACCCCTGACCCTTAGATATGTCCTTGAACATTTGTGTCTTTAGAAAATCTGCAGTTTTTATGTATTCTTAAAGCATATAATTGATATTGTCTTATCATCTCATTCTGATTCTTGAGTTTTCAGCCAATGCAAACTTTTAAGATCTATCTAGTTCACTTCTTATCATTGTCAAATAGGACTCTGCAGTATGCATCCCCCGCCCCATGGCCAATATAGATGGTATCATGGAATAGACCCACAGGATGGGGCTAACCACCCAGAGAATGGTCTTGCTCAGGCTACCGAGGGAGACCCTGGGTATCATCAGCATCTGGACCTCTGCTCCCAGGAGGTAGACAAGAGCCTGGCTTCTACCCTCCTCTGTCACAGATGTTCTGTGTGATCCTGGGCAGGCTTGGGCCTGCTCCAGGCCTGACTGCCTCTGTTTTTTCAGATCTAATTGTCTTCTATTCTACTCATGGCCTGGAAACCTGGGCTGGGCCCCTGTGGGCACTCTTCCATGCTGACCATGGGGTTATGCACTTAGGAATTCAGGCTGCTTAGAGCCTAGCCTAGGGTGGGGAACATTGAGTCAAAGAGCAGCAAAGGCCCCTGGGATGGTCAAAGCCAGGCTGCTTGGCTAGGGAGGGGCTGGATGTAATTGAATTGGGTCCCAAGGCCATTCCAGAGGCAGCTGCTGGTCTGGGAAGCCCTTCAGCCTAGGAGGGCCCATTAGACCCTACAGGGCAGTGAAGACACAGAGCGAAGGACAAGGGCCAGCTTTTGCATTCTGGCTCTGTCCCTAGAGCCTCCTCTGTGGGCATCCACCGCCCCTTCACAATGTGCTCAGCACTAGCCTGCCCCAATCCCTCATTGTCCAGGTCCCTTCCCTTTTCATAGGCTCAGTTCCCTCGTATGGACAATGGGGAGATTGGCCTATGCGGTCCTTGAGCATAATTTGATAGCTCCATAAACACTTGGAGATTAAAATACTTTTCAGGATCTATTCAGTCTACTCCCCAGCCTTGGGCAAGAGTCACGACCTCTACGGACGACTCATTAACAGCCAGGAGATTCTCCCATGTCTGACCTAAATCCTTGCTCAGGAAAGATCTGTTCTCTCTTGCTCAGTGGTTCGTGGAGGCTGTCCAGAACAGAGGGCCTGTGGTTACATTCCTGCTGCTTCCCCACACCTCACCTATTTCCCTGCTGACTTCCCCCTTTCTATGGGTTACATAAACCTTGTCTCCTTGGAAATCTGTCCTCACAAGAAGCAGATGAAAGAGATGGAAATGCCAAATAGCCTGAGCCCCGGGTGGAGGATAATCCCCTGAGCCCCAGCTGGAGGATAAACAATGTCCAGCAGGAACGGGGCAGTGGGCTGTGAAATATGTGTGCAGCGGATGTTGTGGCTCATGCAGCCAGACTCCAGAGGAGCCCTGAGGTAGGAGAGCAGAATGCTCACAGAGCACAGCTTTGAATAAAGATGAGCCGAGAGGGCCTCTGGGGTGGGAGCTGGCAGCTCTGTGTCCTATGAAATTATCATCAATAATGAGAACATTAAATTGTCAGCACGAGCCTGGCAGTGCCACACTAGGCAAGGTGGTTGCATGGTCCACTGTGCCCCACCATGAAGGGGCAATTGTAGCCCAGGCAAAGGAGCTGCGATTCCATAAAGTCAGGCCCAGAATTTTCAGTGCTTCCCCATTGCCTACAGAATCAAGCTCAAACTTCTCAGGGTGGTCTGGCCTCACTTCACCTGACCTTCTAGATCCTCTCTTAACTCTAAGGACCAGTAGACATCTACTTAGCATAACTGACCTTTTCTGCCCTGGCCTCTGACACGTACTGCCCTTGTCATGGAATTCTCTACTGCGAGCGCGCGCGCACACACACACACACACACACACACCAGCTCTGACCTCACAGTCTTTAGGCCAAAGCCTACCTTGTCAGTCTTGACCATCCCTTTGCCACTACCCTAACCCCCCACACATCTGCTGCCCCTACCCAACTGGGAGACAGTCCAGTAGCAGTGACAACCTCACTCTGTGCAGCAGGCCCAACTCAGAGAAGGGGATCTGTCAGTGTTTGTTCAATTGAGCAAACTGCCCAGGAAGCAGATAGGGGCTGAGCTGGGAGGAGGCTAACCTTAGAGAGGTCAGTTACCTACCCCAGGCCTTCAGCCTCCTTCTCACACGCCTCACTGCCCTCCAATTTTTGTGGGTCCTGCTCAGTGCTTCTGACCCCACCTCCAGGAGTCTTCCTGGGTGCTTCAGTCCCCTGAGTTCCCTCTCTGCCCCTGGATCCTTCACAGTGACCTGAACTTTTTACCTTTCTTACAAACGCTCAGCACAATCTTCCCATCTCAGCTTCTAACAACTTCATTCTTTCAGCTGCACAGGCCAATACTTTCATGTTTTGCCTGACTCCTTTCTTTCTCTCACACCCTACATCTAGTCCATCAGGAAATCCCATCAGCTCTATCTCCAAAATACATCCCAAATCTGACTTCCTACCACCTCCATTGCTGCCACCCTGCCCAGCTGCCATCATCTCTGCCTGGATTTTGGTACTAGCCACCTCTGTCTCTGGCCTACCTTCCCATTGTCCATTCCCAGCATAGCAGGCAGGGCCTCTGTTCCAATGTCACTGCTCAGCTCAAACCCTGCAATAGCTTCCCGACGCATGAAGGGTCTTCCATGGTCTGAGCCTGTTACCTCTCTGGCCTGTCTCCTATTATGCTCCCATTCCCATTCCACTCTGTCCTAACCACACTTAAAAACCCCAGGGAACTCCTGTCTCATGGTCTTGGTACTGGCTGTTTCCTATATCTGGAATGCCCTTCCAACAGACAGCTGCATAGCTCACTCATCCTCCATGTCTCTGCTCAAATGGCACCTTTATGAGGCCTACTCTGACCACTGTTGCAACCTGCCTCCCCCTGCCCACACTCCAGACCTCCCTTACATATCTATATTTTTTCCATAGTATTTACCACTTTCTGTTATTCAGCTATTTATTATGTTTATGCATGAAAATATAAGATTCACATGGACAAAAATTTTGTCTCTTTCTTTTCTTTAGTGAATACCCAGCCCTAGACCACTGCCCAGAACATAATAAGGCACAAATAATGTTGTTAAATAGCTGAATGTCCTTATGAAATGATCATCCAGATGAGAGCACCTGGGGGTGGGAGGGGCTCTGCTTTGCCTGCAGCCCAGCTGTGGGCTCAGGTCTCAGTGCACAGTGGGTCTGGGAAATTGAGAAACAGGCAAGATGGAGGTGGGCTTGGGCCACTGCATCCTGTGTGCCTGGTTTCTTGCTGCCAGGCTATGACCTTGGTAAGGACAGGGATGAGTGTGGGACACCCCTGAGTTCCCTGCACTCAGCTCATGGCCTGGTACCTGTACATCCTTGGTGGGCATGTGCACAAATATCTGCACCCTACAAAGGGTCTGGTGGCATCTGCCCGTGTGAGCACAGACTTTATTATCAACCAAAGGCTGGGATTGACTTCAAAAGTCCTTTCTTTTGAAAAAGGACACAGTACCTACCAATTGGCTCACAAGCAGGAAGAAGGGTGGATTATCTCCTGAGGCTTTGATGGCACAGGCCTCTCAAGCTGCACCTCCCCCACCTAAATTCCTTCTGCTCTGGTGTTCTGACACCAGTATCATCCATTTCCAGATGATACTGAAATTCCTGATTTCTGGTGCCATCAGCAAGGGGGAGAGGAACCATGGCCCAATTCTAACCCTGTAATCCTGAATCCAGAAAAAAAAAGGCCCTCTGGGTCCAGCTGCCTGTGGCAAGGAGGCCATTAGGTCAGGGCAGAGCAGAGGACAAGACCCAACCTCTCCTTTCAGCCCTCTTCCGGAGCCCTGCCGGCAGCTGCCCAGCAGGAATGCCTGCATGGGAATTGGAAGCAGCTGTGGGCTGCCTGGGCCGACCTCCCGTCTCCAGCTCTCCCCCCTCTTCCTCTCCTGCCATTTCAGCCACTGCCCTGAAGAGTTTTCCATGTGTTCCTGGCTTGGACAGGAGTGGGGTGAACTCAGGTTGGGACTATTGGGGAGGGGTGCGCCTTCAGAGCTGAGAGGACACTGAAATAGGGGCCCCTAGAGTTAGAGAGAGGGAGGAGGGGGACAAGGCCAGAACTCCCAGGTCAAGTGTGGCAGTAGCCTGGTGCCTGTAGGTCCTCATGACTCTCCACCCTGCTTGGCCCCCACCCCAAAAAGGCTCTGTGACACTTGTGGATTCGAGGCAAAACTCTAAATTTGGTTTTTCAGGGGGTCCAGACATGAGAGAAACAATGAACACGAAGACACAGCCTTCCCTGAGGGGCAGTTCAGTGGGGTAGAGAGTCAGCCTGGGCCCAAGCTTGGCCACTGATGAGTTCTGAGACCTTGGATAAGTTACTGAACTTCTCTAGCCTCAGTTTTCTGGTCTGTAAAATGGGGGTGATAATGCTATCTATTTCACAAGGTTGCTGGGGGAGTTAAATGAGAAAATAAAAATAACTGCTTGGCATAGTGTCTGGTACCTGGTAAGTGTTCAATAAATATCAGCTGCTATTATTATTTAAACTAGGAGTTATCTCTTCTTGCAGGGGAGAGAGGCTATGACCCTGCAAATGGATAAGTAGAGAGGAGGCAGGAAATCTGCCTGAGATGAGGCTGCCAGGACACCACTTGTTTGTTCCCACACTAGTGGCATTTGACTGTCAAACAGGGAATTAGGAGGAAGACCCAGGTTCCTGTCTCCACAACCCACCTGACCCTTTATGACAGCTTCCTTCGCCTGAAAACTCCATTTCTTTCTGAAGAAGCACTGAGACAACTTCAGGGAAGGAGGAAGGGGTGCTCAGCTGGGATTCTGGCTCCACTAGTCACCAGTTATATGACCGTGGGCAAGGCAACCTCTAAGGGCCTGAGTTTCCTCATTGGAAAAATGGGGAATAACAACACCTTGGGTTGTTATGAGGATTAAGTTACTTTAATTATAAAGCACCCAGGACAGGGCTAGGCACTACGGAAGCACTAGATGAGTGTTTGTTAAATAAAGGTCTAAGTCTGGAGTGAGGATGACAAGGATTTAACATCACACTGCTGAGGGACTCTTCACTTCCAAAGCCTTGTGCACTCATTGTTCCAGATCATCCTGTCACCACCACCGCCTGGAACAGAGTTGGCAAATATCTGTTGATTGACCAAATAAATGAAGTGTGCAAGGTAAGCAAGAATACACAAAATTTTAAAAAGTAATAATATGTGATATTAAGAACTCAGAATGGAGAAGTCATACAGACTCAAATCCTGGTTTCACTACTAAGAGGCTGTGTGACAATTAGCAAATGAGCCTGTCACCTTATCTATGAAATGGGATGAATGACAGTACCTGGCTCATTATTGCTGCAGGAGTTAAGAGGGGTGATATGTAAAACTAGAAGCCTGGTGCACGAAATTCGTACATGGGTAGGGTCCCTAGGCCTGGCCAGTGATCAGGGCAGATCAGGGCCTTCCAGATGCTGGCTGGGGCCTTCCTTCATTCCACACCACCCCCTGGTGGTCAGCGCACATCATAGCGAGCAATAGAACTCCCATTTTTCCCGTCGAACTCCCATAGGGACACATTGCATATTAGCCTTTTATATATATAGATGCCAATAGATGCTAATGTCAATACCCCCCCCCCCCGCCCCTGCTGCAACTAGGGGAATAGGCCCAGAGAGGGGAAGTTGGTGGAGGAAACCCAGGCTTTTGCACTGCCTGCCCAGTTTGCAGGTGGAGTATGGGTCCTCCTGGGTCATCTCTGTGCAGTGCAGAGAAGACAGGCTCAGTTTGAACTCTGGCTCAGTTGCATGTAGCAGTGAGACTTCCCTAAGTCTCAGTTTTCTCAGCTGTACCAGAGAACCATAATCTTCATCTCTCTGGGAGGCTGCAAGGATGACTGAAAGTAAACATTTAAACCACTAAGTTCAGGAGGTGTTCTTCAGCAAATGGCTAAATTATTACCATCGTCTCTGCCTTGGGACTCTAACTCTGGATGCTTACTGGGGGAGACTGTTTCTGTCCTTCTCTGCATCTATTCCAAGTCCGAAGAAGGTGGGTAGGTGACTTGGAGGGGAAGGCAGTAGGGATGTGAGCAGGGAGCCAGGGCTGCTCTCAGGGACTAAGGGACCATGTATGGTCTCCTGAGTGAGGGGCACTGGATGGAGAGGGAGTACCCCAGAAATACCTGGGTGTGCAGGTGGAGGAAACCTCTAGGCCTAGCTGCAGCAGAGTTCCCATGGGGGCTGCAGAGGCTTGAGAAGGGGAGGAGGAGGAGGTTAAAGGAAGGAGGTACCTCAAGGTCCTGGAGCCACAGGCCAAGGCATCAAATTCTGTCCTGAAGGCTTTGGGAGCCATAGGACCTTCTTGAGCAGAAGCGTAACATGGTCAGCAATGCAAGGGTTTATCTGCCCCATGTGCAGGATGGACTGGTGAGGGAGAGGCAGGGATCAGGTGATCAGGGGATCAGGGAGGAGGCAACCATAGCTCTCTCTTAACCTCTGATTGGCCCTGTGAAGGCAGGGCTGGAGAACCTCTGCCAGGCTAGGCTGGTGAAGTCATGAGAGATGTCCTGGGAGGATGGCCCAGGCTGCCTGCTCCATGTTACTTTGATAGGGTTGCCGGAGCTGATGAATCAGGCCAGGGGTGTGAGGGGGAGGTCCTAGGAGAAGAGCTGTGGTATTCTGGGGTCGGCACTGAGACCACCAGCTCAGAGAAGACGAGGCTGTGGGGAGGCAGGAAAGGGGGCAAGGAGGCCCAGAGAGAGCGGGCCTGGCTGTGGGAGGAGAGACATAGCAAAGGGGATGCAGCCGGGCCTAGGAAGCAGGTGGCCACCCTCCAGGCCTCTCATGGATTGTGGACAGCCAGGAAAAGTAAGTTACCCTCTCTGAGCCTCTGTTTCCTAGTCTTCTCTCCAGTTACACATTTTAGAGTCAGATATTCTTGGATACCCCTGTCCAGGGTGAGAGGGAGAGGGTCGAGGCACCCCAGGAAGAAACTGGGTCTGGACAGGCACTTGGAAACCACCCAGATAGAGGGACGAGGGTGGTGCGCACATGTGTTTAGTGTTGTGAGGATACATCCACACCCACACACTCAGACTGCCAGCACTGGGCCTCAGCCCCCTGGCTGTGTGGCCAGGAGGAATGAGGTCAGCTTTGGAGAATCTGCCCTGGACTCCCACACCAAGCCTGGAGGTCTGAGTTAAAGAACAAGACTTGGCCTTCCCTGAACCGGGATTTTCCATGGTCCTGGCCTAGCAGAATAAGGAGGGGGAACCAATAAGAGGAGAGAAAGTAGTGTTCCCTCTCAGAGCCTCAAACTAGCCTGCACTCCACACAATCCCACCCCGCACCCCATCCCCTTCATGACCAGGGGAGGGTGCTGATGGCCATCCTTCGCAACAATGCTTGGGCACCTCCTCCTGGGAAGTCCTGCCTGAGTTCCCAGGCCCTGATTTTGGAGACTCCTCCTCAGACCTCCCATAGACCATCCCCCAATGCTTGCCCAATCACAGTACTGAGATGCCCTCTTTTCTGTGCTTCCCAGGGCAGGGCCTAAATTTGGTGCATACCAGCACATTCTACCTGGCCTCCAGCATACTACCTTCAGGAGAGAAATGTCTTTAACCCAAATGAACTGTGGAGCTCAGGGGCAATGGCCAGAGGCCCTGCTAAGCAGCAAGTACCTCCACTCCAGACATGGCCTTGCCCTGGCAGGTCCCCTTCTGAACCTTAAAAACTGACAGGCCAAAAAGGGGGCCTAGAATACCCACTGGCTTGGAGCATCCCCAAGCCTGACTGCCAGCAGTGCTGTGGAACTTGAGGCTTTGGTTTTCTCCTCTGCCCAGAGGTGGGGTGCCTTTGGCTGAGTCCCACTCTGTGGTCTTCCATTCTAAGAAAAGCCACCACAAAAACTTAGCACCTTCTAGGCAAAATATCCTCTCCTCCAAGGAGCTACAGGAGCAGCTGACGCACAGGTGCTGCAAGTCCCAGTGAGGACCATGAAGATACACCCTTCGTCACATCACAGAGGGCCCTCCATCTCGGTCCTTTTTCAGCTCCTGCAGAGTCTCAAACTGGGAATCAGCACCCAACTCGAGTGCTATGCCTTGGATGTGAGGGAGTGGTGCTACCCGTGGGGACACTCCTCTCAAGAACTATAGCCTTGGGTTCCAGCAGCCCCTAGGGAGACAGAAGCACTGCCCTTACCTGAACCCCTGCCTCAGCAGCAGCCTCTCACCCAAGGTCATTATGGCTGAAGACAAGGCAGCAGTCCCTGTGCTGACAGAGGCAGCAGAGAAAAGGCTGAGGGTGCAGCACCTGAGCCCCTGGGCCTGAAGGCCTCAGCCCTCACCTGGTGGGCTGATTTTCTGTGGAGCAGAGAGAGAATCAGGGCACTGATTGCACCTTGAAAGAGCTATGGCAGGAGCATACAGGCACTGGAGACTGAATGGAAAACCTTGACCAAGGTGGATTTTGAACTTGCAGAAACAGAAGGAGGAAGTGGAATTCTAAGACAGAGGGTGGGCCAATAGCTGGTCAGCTCTGGCCAGACCACTAGCGGGCCCTCAGCACAGTAGCCCACTTGCTAATAGCAGGTGAGGAGTTGCCCATCTGAAGAAGGAAGGCTGCCTCCTGCACTTCATCTTTGTGTGCAGATGGCTTGGGCTTTCCAGGTCATAACGTCACTCTTCCATCCCCAAAAAAGCCAAAGGGAGGCCCATTCACAGTGGCCTCCTAAGACTTTCTCAGGGCCAGGACTAGAATGAGCTAGTTGAATGAATGGGGCACTGTCCTGGGGTACAAACTTTAAGAGGGCGCCAAAATACTTGGTAACTAAGATAAGCAATATTTGATACAATATTCTAAAAAGTCAAAATCAATGCAAAAAATCTGTGATGAACAAAATATCAAAATTTCAAATAAAGACACCATCAGGATTGCTGATTTTTCAGTCTGCTTGGGCTCCAATTTGGCTTGATATGGCACTATTACTGATTCTATTTAAAACCTCATCACAGAATTTTTTGCATTATTTTGATCTAAAAAAATACATTAAATATTACTTATCTCAATTACTGAGTTTTTGGCGGCCTATCCAATTTTGCACCTCTCTCATCTCGTCTGGATTCCTGCCGGGGGCAAGAGCTTCCCCTCTAACCTCGAGTTCATTGGGGCCAAGCTCACATAGCCCCGCGACTGTGAACTTGCCACACCTCCAGAGGCATCCCTAAGGGCCTTTCGGACACTCTTGTTCCCTGCTTCACCCGGTGAGGCTGACATAGGGGCAGCTGATTGGAGTGAGGAAGAGGCAGGGAGAAGGGCTCCTTCCCTTTGTCCCCAAATGACTCAAGCCAGGTCTGGGAGGTGCCTCCTCACAACGCCCGACCAGTTCCTCCACCCCCGCCCCTCAAGCCAAGGTCAGAGCCCAGGCCTGGCCGGCCTAATGCGGGCACTGATGATACACGGACGCGCGGAAGCTGGGAGGTGGGATGCACTGGGGCTGTTGATTGGGGCCTGGCGGGTCCTGCTTAGCGCAGGGAGGGCCTTTGGTAAAATGGACCGGCGAGGGTCTGGGCGCACAGAGCGGTTCCTCCGGGACCAGGAGGACAGAGTGCGGAGCCTGGGACTGGGGACCGTACTCACCGCGGCCGTTCTGGGTGGGCCGGTACACGCTGCCCACGCTGAGGCGGCCCTGCTGCGAGCCGCTGCGCTCCGCCACGGGCGGGGGCGCGTCGGAGCTGCGCACCGGCAGGTAGGGCGGCTCCAGCATGCGGAACGGGGGCTGCGGCTCCACGGCCCTCGGAGGGACGTAGGCCTCAGCAGGCAGGTTGGCGTAGGGCGGGTACCAGCCCAGGGCGGAGTCGCCGCCGTAGGCGCCGCCGGCGGCCTGCGCGGCGTCGGGGCCGGGGTCGGGGTGGGCCTGCTCGGGGCCCGCGGCGCCCTCGTGGTACAGGCTGTGCGAGTAGCGGCGGTCTAGGCCGTCGGCGGGCGGCGGCGCGTAGGGCCTCTCGGGGGCCGGGTAGAAGCCCTGCGGCGAGTACTCGGGCTGCTCCTCGCCGCCGCCGCCGCCGCCGAACTCCTCGTAGCGCGCCCGCGGCTGGAACGGGTAGACCACCCCCGCCGAGGCCACGGCCGCCGCCCCGGCGCCCGCGCCGCCGCCCGCCCCGCGGTAGTACACGTAGCCCTGCTCGTAGGTCCGCGCCGCCGGGTCGTAGGTCTCGTACTGGCTGACGAAGGGCGCCTGCGGGTAGGGGAACGGCTGCGGGAAGGAGGCCGGCTGGCGGTACGTGCTGGCGAAGGCCGAGGCCGAGGCGGAGCCCCCGTGCTGGGAGACCGAGGTGCGAGCCCGGGCCATGCCCGTGCTGTCCCCGACGGCCACCTCGCGCCAGTTGTCCGGCACCTGGCCGAAGCCGAAAGGGTGCCGCGCCTGGCCGCGCACGGTGTCCGAGCCCACGCGCCCGGGCAGGGGCAGAGACGGGGCCTGTCGCCGCCGGGGGCCGCCCTGGCTGCGCCGCCGCGGGGTCTGGGGGGCGCTCGCCAGCAGCACCCGGGAGCTACTCTCTGCGCGCGGGGCTCCCGCGGGCTCGTACTCGGAGCCCGAGTTGAGCAGGCTGTACACCTGCCCGTTGTTCTCCCACTGGATCAGCTGCCGCCAGCGCCCCGGGTCCGCGCCCTGCCCTGGCTGGGCCTGCTGCCCGTGCACCAGGATGCAGAGGCAGGCGCCCCACACCAGGGTCCCCACCTGCAAGCCGGCTGGGGCCAGCGCCATGGTGGCCCCTCTGCAGAGGCCCGCTGGACTGAGAGGCTCTCAGGAGTGGCCCCCTGTGCGTGCTTCCCTTCCCACGGCCTCGAGGACAGGATGGCTCCTTGCCTGCCGCAGCTCTAGCTTTGTCCATCCTGGCCTTGGTCCGAGCGGGACGGCTCCTCCGATGACAGCATTTCGAGGCCAAGGGGTCAGGGCAGGGCAGGGGCGGTGCCCAAGGCTGCGCGAGGCTCTCTGCAGGGCACCGGGCAGGACCGCCTGGGGGCCTTACGTGGGCAGCCCTGCACTGGCTGGCCTTGGGGCTGGCGCTTTCCCACTCTGAATGAATAAGCAACAGGCTGGGAGTGTTAGGAGGTTTTGGATAGCCTGGTCCGCCTGCTGGGGTCTCCTCCGCAGGGCCCTATGGCCCGCCGGCTTTTAGCTATGTGGCCCGTCCCACAGCTGCTGTGCTCCCTCAGTCCCTGGAGCTCCCAGCCAAGCCACAGACCTGCCTCTGAGGAAGGGAATGAAGCCTGAGTAGGAGGGGGCCTCTGGGGACGCAGGCCTGGCAAGTGGGGCCCAGGCAAGCAGAACAGGGCTGAAGGGTCCGCAGCACTCTGCTTTGGACGCAGACTCCCTGTCTCCAACTTACTGCTTCTTGTGTGGGCTTGAAAGAGCCCCTGACTCCTGTTAACTCTAGCCACTCACTAGGATCCCTGGGCTCCCATTCCCTTCCCCAAAGCTAAGAGACACCCTCCTTGTTGATGGGCCTTTTGGGGGAGATGCTGAATGCTAGCTGAACCACCCTCTAATTCAGGGCGCCTGCGGCCTGAATACGAAGGGATTGGAGCTCAGCTTTTTCTTTCTTACCCTCCTGGTCTATAGAATGGGCCTATATCCCTGTTTTTGGTTGTGTGCTTTTTAAATTTTGTTTTAATGCTTAAAGTATTACAAAGAGTATTACATATGTCTCCTTCCCCGCCCCCCCCCCCTCCTTGACATTCTCCTGGCTTCCCCTACCCCCCAGTGTCTTGTGTCCATTGGTCATGCTTATATGCATGCATACAAGTCCTTCAGTTGATCTCTTACTGCCCACCCTCCCCGGCCTTCCCGCTGTGGTTTGACAGTCTGTTCGAGGCAGCTCTGCCTCTGTATCTATTTTTGTTCATCAGTTTATAATGGTCTTTATTATCCATAAATGAGTGAGATCATGTGGTATTTTTCTTTCATTGACTGGCTTATTTCACTTAGCATAATGCTCTCCAGTTCCATCCATCCTGTTGCAAATGGTAAGAGTTCCTTCTTTTTTACAGCAGCATAGTATTCCATTGTGTAGATGTACCACAGTTTTCTAATCCATTCGCCTGCTGATGGGCACTTAGGCTGTTTCCAAATCTTTGCTATGGTAAATTGTGCTGCTGTGAACATAGGGATGCATATATCCTTTATGATTGGTGTTTCTGGTTTCTTGGGATATATTCCTAGAAGAGGGATCACTGGGTCAAATGGGAGTTCCATTTTTAACTTTTTGAGGAAACTCCATACTGTCTTCCATAGTGGCTACACCAGTCTGTATTCCCACCAGCAGTGCACAAGTGTTCCCTTTTCTCCACATCCTCTCCAGCACTTGTCGTTTGTTGATTTGTTGATGATAGCCAGTCTGACAGGTGTGAGATGATACCTAATTGTTGTTTTGATTTGCATCTCTTAGATGATTAGTGACTTTGAGCACGTTTTCATATGTCTCTTGGCTTTCTGAATGTCCTCTTTTGAAAAGTGTCTATTTAGGTCCTTTGCTCATTTTTTGATTGGATTGTTTATCTTCCTTTTGTTAAGGTGTATGAGTTCCCTGTAAATGTTGGAGATTAAACCCTTATCGGTGATAACATTGGCAAATATGTTCTCCCATGCAGTGGGCTTTGTTGTTGTTTTGTTGATGGTTTCTTTTGCTGTGCAGAAGCTTTATATTTTGATGTAGTCCCATTTGTTTATTTTCTCTTTAGTTTCCAATGCCCTAGGAGCTGTATCGGTGAAGAAATTGCTTCAGCATATGTCTGAGATTTTGTTGCCTTTGGATTCCTCTAGTATTTTTATGGTTTCCCATCTTACATTTAAGTCCTTTATCCACTTTGAGTTTATTTTTGTGTATGGTGTAAGTTAGTGGTCTAGTTTCATTTTTCTGCATGTATCTGTCCAATTTCCCCAACACCATTTATTGAAGAGACTGTCTTGACTCCATTGTATGTTCTTGCCTCCTTTGTCAAATATTAATTGAGTGTATTGGTTGGGGCTGATTTCTGGGCTCTCTATTCTATTCCATTGATCTATATGTCTGTTCTTGTGCCAGTACCAGGCAGTTTTGAGAACAGTGGCTTTGTAATACAGCTTGATATCTGGTACTGAGATCCCACCTACTTTGTTCTTCTTTCTCAGGATGGCTGCAGCTATTCGGGATCTTTTTTCATTCCAGATAAATTTTTGGAGAGTTCGTTCTAGGTCTGTGAAATATGCTGTTGCTATTTTAATGGGAAGTGCGTTGAATTTATAGATTGCTTTGGATAGTATGGACATTTTAATGATGTTGATTCTACCAATCCATGAACATGGTATGTTTTTCTATCTGTTTATGTCTTCCTCTATCTCTTTTTTCAACATCCTGTAGTTTTCTGAGTAGAGGTCTTTTACCTCTTTAGTTAAGTTTATTCCTAGGTATTTTAATATTTTTGGTGCGATGGTAAATGGGATTGCTTTTTTAGTCTCTCTTTCTATAAGTTCACTATTGGTGTGTATAAAATGCCATAGATTTCTTGGTGTTAATTTTGTATCCTGCAACATTGCCAAATTCATTTATTAAGTCTAACTAGGGGCCCAGTGCACGAATTCGTGCACCGTAAAAGGAACTGTGGGCCGTGAGGCTGCGGTAGGCACAGGGTTGGGTCTTGGCCCAACCTCCGTGCCCCTGCCTGGCTCCTCCCACCATGGCCCCCAGTCCCCTGTCTGCTAGCAGCCCCGCTCTCACCCGCTGACAGCGGAGAGTGATTGTGGCTGGCGCAAGTGCCTGCAGTGGGTGTGAATGGCAGCTCTGGCACCAGCAGTCGGTTTGAGTGGGTGTGAACAGCAGATCCGGTGCCAGCAGTCGGAACCGGGATGCATAGGAGCAAAGAATTTTCAGTAACCACCAGAGGCTTGCCCCAATGACAGCGACTGGCACCCCACCTTGGTCTGGTGCCCCCACTTACCTGCTCCACATCCCCCCATGGCTGATGCCCGCCATGTTCCACATTCTGCTGCCTGCTGCCAACACCCTCCATGTTCCGCACGCGACCCCTGGTGGTCAGTGCACGTCATAGTGACTGGTTGTTTGGTTGTTCCACTGTTTGGCCCATTTGCATATTAGCCTTTTATTATATAGGATAGTTTTTTGATATACCCGTTTTGAGTAGAACTTGTGAAATCATAAGAGACATTGACTTCCTACACATTATATGTGGTTTCTATTCTGTATCTCTTGAGTCAACATAGCCTGGAAATATCCTGAGTGGATAAAATTAAACTCAGGGCTGTCTGCTGTGGGACAGGGGTCATTTGGAGCATTGTGTGTTATAACATAGAATGGCAAAATGGGAGATTCAGGAGAATGGGCCTAGCCCTGTTTGAACACTTTGGTGTCTAAGAAATCAAATTCTGAACGTCTCCCCTGGACTGCCTTCTGCCTTCCAACCTTGCTCCTGGGAACTGGAGAGCAGAAATCCCACTCGGGTGCGTATAAAACAGATAGAAAGACCCTGCCTTTAATCTGTCCACTGCAGATTGCCCTTCTACTTTGGGAACTCCTGGAGTCCACCTTGGGAGGAGACAGCCAGAATGGACATTCCTCAGGGATCCTGAACCCTTGCTCCCCTGCCAGCATTTGTTCACCCATCACACTGTGCTTTAGGATGAGCTGGTTCAGGTGACTTGAAGTATCCGCCTACCATTTAAATGCTCATAACCTAGCCAGCAGCCATTCAATACTGGTCCCTCACCTCTGCAGTGTGGGGTTTGGTTTCAGACTTCTGACAGGACTTCTGCAAGAAGCAACTTGTTTGGCTCAGGACACCAAGCCAGATGCAAAACCCGCTTACAGAAGATCACTGGGACTTGGAGGGTTAAGCCTACCCTCCCTCCCTCCTGCCTGCCCCCTGCAGTGCTGGCCTCAGCTGCTTGGAATCCCTGGGGTCCTGTAGGGCCCTCCTGCCAGCCAGATGGGCAGCAGCACCAGGAGAGGAGGAGGAGGTGAAGTGGAAACAGGCCTCAGAGTCCCCCCAGACAGGAGGGGAAGGGAAGAGGAGGAATGGAGGGAGTACAGAGGTAGGGAAGCCTCACTGGCCTAGAGTAGAGTAAAGAACTCTTCGAGAGCCAGGCAGGAGGCAGGGGCTGCCTCAGGGCTTTCCAGCAGTGGGGAGATCAGGGCATGGACCATTGTGCTCAGCAGGCCTCTAACTCTGAGCCAGCTCTTGGCATGAAACCCTACCCTATGCTGGCTCCTGCTCCTCTTTCTTTTTTCTTAATAAGGTCGAATCAGAGTGAGTCAGAGAAGCCAAGTTTCCTGTTAGGCTCTGTTTGAATAAACTGCTCTGAACACAGCTTGGGCCTCTGCACAGTCTCCTAAGGCCAGAGCTGCGGCCCTGCCAGCCCCCTGCTGAGACTGGAGACTTGGGGTCCCCAGGATGACAAAGCTAGGGTCCTCGCCTAGCCAAGCCTCTATGCTGGGAAACCAATTAAGCTGTCAGAGCTTCAGAGTCTTCATTTACAGCCTGGGGGTAATACCTTTCTTGTGGTCTATTGGGAAAATAAATGAGAAGATTATGAAAAGTACCCAGCATAGTACCAGACATATGGCCACTGTTTTCTTTCTTTTCTCTGGTCTGTGAGAGAAGGAAGGGGCTCATCTCTCAAGGGTGCCCTCCTCCGCTGCCTTTGTCCCTGTCTCTTTCCTGTTTTTACCTATCTTCAGCATCCTTCCTTGCCCAGTATGAACCTTGTGCAAGGCAGACACCTGCCCTGGGGACTGTCCTCTTTCCTCCTCTCCATTCCCTCGCTCTGACTTCCTTCTTCCTTCAATTGGGTTTCCCCAGGGCTCTGTGGCTGACAGGGCCCAGCATCTCTGTGAGCCCAGGGAAGCCTTTGTGATTCTACCTCTCCAAAAAGGGCAACACCTTACCTCAGTGGCTGGAGGTGTCCCAGCATCAATTGATTGAGGCCTGCACAATGGGGAACTGAGAAAGACCTGGACAGCTGTAGAGGGTACAGAGGTTGGGTCAAATGAGGGCTTTGAATCCCCAGGTTGGGCTGGCCCTGAGCTGTCTGGAGGTGAAGCAGGCAGGCAGCTCCTCTGGAGGCCTGCCCCTACAGGCCAGGATTTGCACCCACCTTTTTAAGACCCAGGCATGTGGTTAAGGCTTACTGCCAGTCCCTGGCACTAGAAACTGGTCACAGGGGACCTTGAAGAGACAGTGATACAGGGCTGAAAAAGCTTATTGACTATGCATGACTTTTAAGCACCTACTGTGTGCTCAGCTCTAGACTGGGCTGTCTGTTTCTGGGACTCCCTTGGAGTGGTCAGTGTCCCTTGCCCTTGTGATGGAAAATTTCCCAGGCTCTGAAAAATCTGTGGGGGAACAAGACCAGCAGAGAGTTTGAGGATCAGAGAAAGGATGGGCGCCATGACATGCCTTGCTGCTTTGCAGAGGAAAGGACCAGGAGACCCACTGTGGGTCAGAATGTTTCTGTGGTTGGGAAGGGGTGAGGCACACTCTGGTGCTCCTGCCCTATGTTTCTCACATTGGGCAGAGCTGGGTATCCTCTCCCATAATCACTAACTGCCGAGCTTAGGCCCTGACACCTGGGTGGGCAGCCCAGGAAAGGCCGTGGATAGTTTTTGTGCTGAATTGTGAATGGAAGCCCCAGCCACTCTGGAAAGTGGGCTGGAGGAAGTGCTGAGTGAGGTCTGGCAGCTGGCACAGAATTCGCTGACTCCGCAGGGAGAGGACCACCGAGTGACCACTGCCAGCTGGGCTCTGAGCCCACCCTTCCCCTGCAGCCACATCTAGTGCAATGGTCGGGAGATGGGGGGTTCAGTCCCCAGAGCCCAGGCAGCTGGGGCGGGGGCATGGAGGGGGCTGGGGATCTTTGGCTTGGAAGCATCTTTCTTTAGTGTTGGAACTTCAGAGAAGCCAGGAAGTGGGGGAGATGAGGTCAGAGACAGATGGGGTGAGAGGGGAAGGGAAGGAACCCAACCTTCTCTAGGACCCACTGGAATTCAGTGGCTCTGGCCACCTCCCACTCAGTTTTTCCTCCCAGCAAGGGCCTCTCTGGGCCCCTCCCCCATGGTTCTTGGGGAATTGGAAATACTGGCCCTAATAGAACAGTCTTGGCATCAAGGCATGGCTCTGTGGAGTCAGGAAGTGCCCCCTCAGCCCCCAGCCTAGCCAGCTTTTCCCCTTCCTGACTTTCTCCTCCTCTCAACAGGCAGCCATGGTATTGGGGCCTGCTTAATGATACATTCCTTGTTCCCATCCCCACCCCTTCCAGCCCCTGGGGGCTGGTAGATGCAGGGGAGGGTCATCATTGCAAGGTGGAGGAGAGGAAAACTCATTCTCATCCCCGCTGCTTGGTGGAGGCCGAAGCTGTTGCCTGGGGTCTCCTGGGTGGGAGAGCTGCTTAAGTCAAAGTGGTGGGGTGGAGCTCAGCCACTATGCAGTGGGGAGAAGGAGGTAACAGAGTCCCCTGCCCAAAGGAGTGTGCTGGCAAGACCAATGAAGATGCTCAGTCCCTTAGGCTACAGCTAGGCTAATCCTGGAGAACTAGCAGGGAAACTGAGATAGAAACCCTCTGGTTCTAAGGGAAGGCTCTTCTCTTTATTCTCTCCCCATCCCCTCTCTGCTTTTGTTTTCCTGCCTCTGTATTTAACTTTCTTTCTGGATCTCTAGATTTTTTTGTTTGTTTCTGTTTTCAGTACATCTGTTTATTCATTCATTATTTTTTCTGTCTGTCTCCCTCTGCTTCTGGGTCTTGCAGTCTCAGTTCTTCCACATCTTTCTTATTCCATCTGCTGATGTTTCTCCCAATTATCTCTTTACTTATCCACTCACTTCCTCTGTCAGCATGTTCCCTGGGCACCTGGCTGACTACAGGGTTACAAAGAGAAGCAAACCTGTGTAGTCCCCAAAGAGCTTGTAGGCTAGTGAGGGTGATAAAAATGAACAGAAGGAGCAGAGTGAGGAGCCCTGAGTGGAGGCAAAGACATTGTGCTGCCTCTTCATGACCTTTGAGAGACATTTCTATCTTCCTCAGTCTCTGTCCATCTGTCTGTCCCTTTCCATCTGTGACTTTCCTGGTGTCACCTTTGTGAGGTGGCTTGCTCTCCACTTTCTGGGGGACACATGCACTTTGCTTCTTTCCCTGTGGTGAGGGAGGCAGGTGGTCTGGGCAAGGATAGAGGTAGGTGGCAGAAGGAGCGTGGCCTTCAGGGCCAGTGCTGACAGACGTGTGCTAACGGCCATGCCTGGCACTGGGATTCTATTCAGGCATTTCTGGGTGAGATTAGATGAGTGCCATGGATATGGATTAGCTCCTATTGTATGCCATAGGACAAACAAAGTAAGGTTCTTTCTTGTACTTTAGTATAAGTGACCCCCACCTCCAGGAATCCTCTATGAATTCAGTTTTGCCCACATAGGGGCTAGAAGAGGAAGGGACCACAGCTTTAAATAGCTTTTCAATTCAGATTACAAATGAAATACATCAATGATAGGAAATTTAGAAAGGGTAACTGTCATGACCTACTTTTCTTTCTAGTATTCATATTGATCACAGGAGTGCCTGCCTAGCCAGATGAGGAGGTACTTAAGATTTTGTTCTCTTTAATTTTGTTCCCATTGTCTGGGCGGTGGGGAACTGGCTCAGGCAAGGCTCCAGCCTCAGCTCCCCTCCTACTGGGCCTGGATATGAGCCAATAGTCAGATCTTGAGTTTTCACTCTGACAGGTGAAACTCAGGTCTAAATTGGGACATCTTGACCCAGTGGTTGAGATGGGAAGGTACAGCGGTGGGGTTGCCTTATTGCCTTCTATCAAGGGCTCCAGCCGCTTCCTTCCTGTGGTAGGAAGGACCAGACTTTCTCTGACCATGAAAGGTTGGTAGCAAACTCCCTATGGAGCAGTTGGTGGCTACAACTTATGTCTGCAGGACCAAGAGGGACTCCAGGGGCTTCTTTGATTCCAGAAGAAACATCTGGCAACTTAAATTTAAAAAAATAACTTATTTTTAAAATTTTATTTATTGATTAGAGAGAGAGAAACATCGATTTATTATTCTGCTTATTTATGCATTCATTGGTTGATTCCTGTATGTGCCCTGACTGGGGGTTGAATCTGAAACCTTGGTATATTGGGATGATGCTCTAACCAACTGAGCTACCTGACCAGGGCCTTAAAAGTTTTACTGTAACATACATATAGAAAAGTGCACAAAGTATACAGCTTGATGAATGATTCCAACATGACTACTCCTGTGGAACTACCACCCAGCTGAAGAAATGGAACATCACAGCTGCTGGCATCTTCTAACTGGAAGCTCCTTGAAGTTCTGCCTATGCCAGCACCTGGCTACACTGAAAACTATTTTTCTTCAACCAGATTTTAAATGACTGAGTTATGTGGATAATCATAATATAATTAAAGCCTCCCTTTGATTTCATTTTACTTTCTTTGCTCTTATAAATGACACTGTAATCTTCATGTCTACCTATGCTACATAGGAATCTCAGAGGGCCTGGTTTGGTTCCAGCCATTATTTGTGATCTGTGTGACTCACTGTGCCTTTTTTCTTTCTGCAAAACGGGAACAATGATAAGGATTTAAATGAGGTGACATAGCTCCCACCACCTCTCTGGGCCTTCACCTCACTATTGTCTGTGTCCATGGATTATGCATGTATGCATGTACATTTTTTAGTTAATCTCTTCCTACCCACACCTCCCCCCTCAGATTCATTAGTCTGTTGCATGCTTCCATATCTCTAGTTCTATTTTGCACTTGGATTTGTTCATTAGAGTCCACATACAAGTGAGATCATGTGATACTTGTCTTTCTCTGACTGGCTTAATTCGCTTAGCATAATACTCTCCAGGTCCCTCCATGCTGTCTCAAAAGGTAAGATATCCTTCTTTTGTACAGCTGGATGGTATTCCTTTGTGTAAATGTGCCACAGCTCCTCCCACCCCCGTGTGCCCTTTCTAAACTCATATCTGCATGAGAGTAGGTCTGTTATTAGCACCAGCCTCTCTGCTCCCAATGACTGACTGACTGGCCTTCCCCTCTTTTAATCTGTGCACCATTCTGCCCCCTTAGCCTTTAAACTGGAGGGCTAGAGAGGACTGGTTTACACGATCAGTTCAGTACACTTGGTAGTGTGAACAGAGAACAGAAGCTGTAGACAGTGAAAGTGATTTACATCTTTTTCTCTGTTTTTCTTGAGCCACTGTATACACCACAGCATTTTTATCCAATCATCTACTGATGGGTACTTGGGCTGTTTCCAGAGTTTAGGTATTGTAAATAACGCTGCCATGAACATAAGGGTGCATACATTTCTGATTGGTGTTTTGGGATTCTTAGGATATTCCTAGAAGTGGGATCACTGGATCAAACGGGAGTTCCATTTTTAATTTTTTGAGGAAACTCCATACTGTTTTCCACAGTGGCTACACCAGTCTGCATTCCCACCAGAGTGTGCTAGAGTTCCCTTTTCTCCACATCCTCGCCAACATTTGTTGTTGATTTGTTGATGATAACCATTCTGGCAAGTATGAGGTGATATCTCATTGTCCTTTTAATTTGCATCTCTTAGATGATTAGTGACTTTGAGCATTTTTTAATATGTCTCTTGGCCATCTGTATGTTCTCTTTAGAGAAGTGGCTACTTAGTTCTGTGCCCATTTTTTAATTGGATTGTCTTCCTTTTGTTAAGTTGTATTAGTTCTTTATATATTTTGGAAATTAACCCCTTATCCGATGTATCATTGGCAAATATGTTCTCTCATATAGTGGGATCCCTTTTCATTTGTTTGAAGGTTTATTTTGCTGGGCAGAAGTTTTTTTATTTTGATGTAGTCCCATTTATTTATTTTTGTCTTAGTTTCCCTTGCCCTAGGAGATGTATCTGTAAACATATTGCTACGAGAGATGTCTGAGATTTTGCTGCCTGCCTGTGATTTCTTCTAGGATTTTTACGGTTTCATAACTTACATTTAAGTCTTTTATCCATTTTGAGTTTAGTTTTGTGTATAGTGTAAGTTGGTGGTCTAGTTTTCCATTTTTTGCATGTACCTGTCTAGTTTTCCCAACACCATTTATTGAAGGACTGTCTTTACTCCATTGTATGCTCTTGCCTCCTTTGTCAACTATTAATTGAGTGTAATGGCTGGGTCATTTCTGGGTTCTCTGTTCTGTTCTATTGA
Organism: Myotis nattereri; assembly: GCF_964212035.1. Lineage (NCBI taxonomy): Eukaryota > Metazoa > Chordata > Mammalia > Chiroptera > Vespertilionidae > Myotis > Myotis nattereri. The sequence goes on from NC_138075.1 coordinate 111,079,929, forward strand.
TCTATATGCCTGTTCTTGTGCCAGTACCAGGCTGTTTTGATTACAATGGCTTTGTACTATAATTTGATATCTGGTATTGTGATCCTTCCAACCTTGTTCTTCTTTGTCAAGATTGCTGTGGCTATTCAGGTCTTTTTTGATTCCATATACATTCTTGGAGTATTTGCTTTAGATCTGTGAAATATGCCATTGTTATTTTAATAAAGATTGTGTTGCATCTATAGATTACTTTGGGTAGTATGGACATTTTAATGATCCAATCCACAGTATGTCCTTCCATTTGTTTGTATCATCCTCTGTTTCTTTTTTTTCAATGTCCTGTAGTTTTCTGAGTATAGGCCTTTGACCTCTTTGTCCAAGGTATCTTTTTTTTTAAAATTAATAAATCTTTATTGTTCATATTATTACAGACGTTCCTCTTTTTCCCCCCATAGCTCTCCTCCACCTGGTTCCCACCCCACCCCATGCCCTTACCCCCTGCCACTGTCCTCATCCATAGGTGTAAGATTTTTGTTCAATCTCTTCCTGCACCCCCCATACCCCCTTACCCCCAAGAATTGTCAGTCCCTTTCTATGCCCCTGATTCTATTATATTCACCAGTTTATTCTGACTTAATTTTTAGGTTCACTTGTTGATAGGTATTTATTTGTTGTCACTTTGTTGTTCATAAATTTTATCTTTACCTTTTTCTTCTTCTTCCTCTTCTTAAAGAATATCCTTCAGCATTTCCTATAACCCTGGTTTGGTGGTGATGAACTCCTGTAGCTTTTTCTTGTCTGTGAAGCTCTTTATCTGACCTTCAATTCTACATGATAGCTTTGCTGGGTAGAGTAATCTTGGTTGTAGGTTCTTGCTATTCATCACTTTGAATATTTCTTGCCACTCCCTTCTGGCCTGCATGGTTTCTGTTGAGAAATCAGCTGACAGTTGTATGGGTATGCCCTTGTAGGTAACTAACTGTTTTTTCTCTTGCTGCTTTTAAGATTTTCTCTTCGTCTTTTGCTCTTGGCATTTTAATTATGATGTGTCTTGGTGTGGTCCTCTTTGGATTCCTCTTGTTTGGGGTTCTCTTTGCTTCCTGGATTTGTAAGTCTATTTCTTTCACCAGGTAGGGGAAGTTTTCTGTCATGATTTCTTCTAATAGGCTTTCAGTATCTTGCTCTCTCTCTTCTTCTGGCACCCCAATAATTTGGATGTTGGTACATTTGAAGTTGTCCCAGAGGCTCCTTACACTATCTTCATATTTTTGGATTCTTTTTTCATTTTGCTTTTCCGGATGGGTGTTTTTTGCTTCTTCATATTTCAAATCTTTGACTTGATTCTTGGGATCCTCTAGTCTTCTGTTGGATCTCTGTATATTATTTTTAATTTCAGTCAGTGTATGTTTAATTTCTGACTGGTCCTTTTCCATTTTTTTTGGCATTCTCATTAAGATCCTTGAAGGTCTCACTAAGTTCCTTGGAGGTTCATAGAAGATTCTTGAGTAACCTTATAACTGCGGTTTTGAACTCTATGTCCTCCATTAGTTTGCTTTCCTCCATTTCTTTCATTTGTGATATGTTTCTTTGTCTTCGCATTTTTGGCTGACTGAGAGTCCCGCTGTGTCTATTGTGGAAGAACTGCTGTGCTGGAGACACCCTTATGGGGCAGGACTTGCTTCAGTGAGGCTTTGGTGCTCCCTGAGTCTGCTTCTTGAGTGTGTCCCTTATGGATGTGAAGAGTTGAAATCTGGTATCTGACCAGGGGTACCCTGGCTCCTGGATCTCCAAGTCAACCACTGTGTGAGTCCACACAGCAGGAGCTACAGCAATACCAGCAGATTTCTCCTCTTTGTTTGGGGTTTGGAAGTTTTGGAGCTCTCTGACTCAACTGCAGTTTTTTAGGTTAGGCTGCAAAAGCGCAGGTAATTCCTTTGCGCCACTGTGCACAGTTTGGGTGGGGATGTAAATTGAGTGGGGTGGGGTCTCAGAGAATCACCAGGGTGGAGCAAACAGCAATGGCTGTTGTCAGCCTCTTTGCGATTCCGCGCGTCTCCCGCGACTCCATGTCTCTGTGTCCGGAGTCCCTCTGTGTCCCCGAGTCCTGCGCCCCCACAGTAACAATGATCCCTGCGAGCAGCTTTGCGAGAAAGCCACCCTCGCTTTCTGACCTGCTGCAAGACAGTCAGTTTCTCCTCATAGGAGTCTGGGACCCCAGAATCTCGCCTTAAACGAGCTCAGTGCATTCGAGAGCTTGTATCTCCTTCCAATTGAAAAAAAACCACACATCCAGGTGCAGCCCGCCTTGTGTGCCCTTTGTACCTCTGTTCTTGGCACCTCTGCCCCTCCTACCCGTTCTTAATGCGCTTCTTTCTTTCCTTCTAGTTGTAGAACTTCCACTCGGCCAGCTTTCACGTGGTTCTGGATGATAGCTGTTTTGTCTTATAGTTGTAGTTTCAATGTTGTTGTGGGGGGCAGCACGTACAGGTTTGGACCTTATGCCGCCATCTTGGTTTCCCAAGGTATCTTTTTTATTGTTGTTGCAATGGTAAATGGAATAGTTTTTTTTAGTTTCTCTTCCTGAGAGTTCATTATTGGTATATAAAAATGCCATCTATTTCTGGTTGTTAATTTTGTATCCTGTTACTTTACTGAATTTATTAAATCAAGTAGTTTTTTGTGGAGTCTTTAGGGTTTTCTAGGTACAGTGTCATGTCATCTGAAAATAATGATAGTTTCACTTCTTCCTTTCCAAATTTGATGCCTTTTTTTTTCTCCTTTTTTCTTTTTTTTTCCACTGTGGCTAGGACTTTCAGTATGATGTTGAATAAGAGTAATGAAAGCGGACATCCCTGTCTTGTTCATGTTCTTAAGGGAAATGCTTGTAGTTTTTGCCCATTGTCAAGATTGCTATGAGAGTCTGATGTTGCATTGAGTCTGGTGTTGGCTGTAGGGTAATCATATATGGGCTTTATTATATGAGGTATGATCCCTCTATTCCCATTTTGCTGAGAATTTTTACCAAAAATGGGTGCTGGATTTTGTTGAGTGCTTTTTCTGCATCTATTGGTATGATCATATGGTTTTCATATTTCATTTTGTTTACATGATGTATCACATTTATTTATTTGCAAATATTGTACCTGCTTTGCATCCTTGGGGTAAATTCCACTTGGTCATGGTGAATAATCTTTTTAATACATTGCTGGATCAAATTTGCTAATATTTTGTTGAGGATTTTTGTGGAGAGCAGCTATGTGGGAAACTGTTTATTGCCTTCACTATCTGATAAGCGTAGACAGAGACCCCCCCCCTCCCCCCCAAGACTGGGTGCCTTTGAAGCCCTAGCAAAGGTCGGAGCTAGACGCCACCTCTGTTTGTCCAGACAGTGGTAGCTGAAACTACTTCCCCATTTATTATTATGTAAATCCTTGCTGATGGGCTAGTCTGCCTGTTACTGGGGGGTCGCCTGCCTAAGGGCTCTGCTATGGGTGCATCCCAGATCAATAAAAGCTTGGTGAGGCCTGAGCATGGGTGGAAGTCCTTCCCCTTGAGTTGGACTTGCCCACCTGGCCCCCCAATATTTCCAATTATCTTGTGCAATTTCTCTTTCATTTGTGTGTGGCTCCGCTTCCAGGTCCTGAACCCTGATCCATGTGGGACGTGGGAAGGAAACACTCAACACAGCTACAGTGTTTGGACAGGGTCAAGCTTTGGACTAATGAGAGGGCACAGTCCTCTCATTGCCACGTGCAAGTCCCAGTTTGGAGGGCAGAGCCCTCCCAGCATAATTGTAGCCAACAGCTATAGTTGTAAGCTTGAACCTATGGTCTGCACACATGGCCCCACATGCCTGAGTAATATGGGCTTGTTAGAGTTCAGGTGCATGTAATTGAGTAGAATCAAAACACACGAGAATGCTGTAAACATCTTGACCACTCCCTTACTTTGCCTTGTGAAATCTGGCTATAAAATAAAGACATGGCTTGTAGTCCGTGGTGCTGTCTCTCCAACTGAGAGGGCAGTGTCCCACTGAGACCCAGCTTTCTTCTCTTGTCTGTCTTTTCTAATCCTTCACTGCTCCTACTCGGGCTCACTGAACCTGGCTGAGCTGGCGCAGCACAAAAGGCACCCAATCTGGGGCTGAGTATGCCATGGCCGTGCCAGCTCGCCACATAATGGCGCTTGAACAGGGACTGAGTTCTGGGAACAGGGACTGAGTTCTGGAAACAGGAACTGAGTTCTGGGGAATAGGGACTGAGTACGAGGGAACTATACTTGGAAGGTGAAAGGAGGCTCCAGTGAGGCACACGCAGAAATCAAAAATAGAAAAATAAAAGGAAAAACTGAAAGCAAAAGTAAGGTAAGGAGCCGAGGTTTGGTAGTAGCTCGGTGTAAAACTTGGGGAATTCAGGGTCCTAGGAAGGGGATCCCTAAAAACAATGCTTATTGGAGTATTTTTAAATTTCTTAGGTAGAAACAAGCAGTAGAAAATAAGTCTATTCTTGTTTATGTTGTAAGTTGGTGGTCTAGTTTTCTTTTCTTTTTCTTTCTTCCTTCCTTTCTTTCTTTTTCTTTCTTTTCTTTTCTTCCTTCCGTTCCCTTCCCTTCCCTCCCCTCCCCTCCCCTCCCCTCCCCTTCCCTTCCTTTCCCTTCCCTTTTGCATGTTCCTGTCTAATTTTCCTAGCACCATTTATTGAAGAGACTGTCTTTACTCCATTGCCTGCTCTTGCCTCCTTTGTCAAATATTATTTGAGCATAATGGCTTGGTTCTGAGTTACCTGTTCTGTTCCATTGATTTATATGCCTGTTCTTTTGTCAGTATCAGGCTGTTTTGAGACAAGTGGATTTGTAGTATAACTTGATATGTGGTATTGTGATTCCTCCCACTGTTCTATTTTATCAAGATTGCTGAGGCTATTTGCGGTCTGTTTTTGGTTTCATACAAATTTTTGGTAGTTTTACTTGTTTATATATATTGATTTCAGAGAGGAAGAGAGAGGGAAAAAGAGATGGAAACATCAATGATGAGAGAGAAAATCATTGATGGGCTGCATACTGCATGCCCCCTTCTGGGGATTGAGCCTACAACCCAGGCATGTTCCCTGACCAGGAATCGAACTAGTGACCTCTTGGTTCATAGGTTGACACTCAACCACTGAGCTACCCAGCCTGGGCTTTATTTAACTCTTTATTTTATCTTCATGTGTGGGAAGAGATAAGACCATAAATTTAAAACAAATTAAACAACTATCCCAACATGAATCATAAAAGAATTCATTATTTCCTGGTGATCTGAAAGGCCATTTTATCATATACTGAGTATTTTTGTGTTTGGCTGAGCTTTCTATTCTATTCTATTCTACTGACCTATCAGATAATCTTACACTGGTATTGTTCTATTTTAATTATTATGACAAGTCCCCTTTATTTTAAAAAATATTCTTTGCTATTGTCATGTAGATGAACTCTAGGTTTTATTCTAAATCAACAAAAATGAAATAAAAACCCCCTCTGGGTTTGAAGCTTAAAAAAACAACAAGAATGTGCCGTGCATAAAGCAAAGGATTCCAGAAAAAAAAACAAATTTGCCTTGGCTTTAATGCAGTTGAATCACTTTAGCTATTCAGCAAGCAACCAATGTAGGATGATGCCCGTATATATTTTTTAAAGGTGGTTTTATTCTTTCTTTCCCCATGTCACCATTTTAAAATCTGAAAATGAAGGCTCTATTACCAACACTAAAACTTTATCATTTATAGCCCCTAGGTGCATAGGATTGGATCAAACCACGTGTGTTCTATTTCTTGTGTTGCCCTATTACTACGCCTGAAGACCCAAGTTTGCTTTAGCTACAGCATAGGGACTGAGACCTGCTTCAGCTGAACGGAGGTGAGGTGCATTTTCAGTGAAGGGCTTATTTGTTTCTGTTACTTTTCTGCAAACTTTTCTTTTCTTTCTTTCTTTTTTCCCCAAAATTTTCTTCAAAGCAGCAGGTCTCAGGAGCACACAAAACAACTGTACTAAAGCCTTATTCATAGGCTTTCCCCTGGAAAAGCTCTTACCTAAAGATAAAGCAAATTGGAGGAAACTAAGATGGCGGCATAGATAAACACCGGGAAATAGTCGCCTCCCACAACAATTGAGAAATATCCCAAAGGACGGAGCAAACACCGCCCAGAACAACAGGAAGGCTGGCTGAGTGTAATTTCTACAACTAGAAGAAAAGAAAAGCACGCTGAGAGCCAGAGGAGCTGCGGAGGCTGAGTGCAGAGGTACGGCGGCGGCTCGCGCGCGCGAAAAGGGGGTGGCACCTGAGGACGCGGCTGTCTTTTTGAATCACAAGCTCCCGACTGCTCTGAACTCCGGTTCTGGGAAGTCTCTGGGGACCCAGGCCTCATACGGGGAGAGGCTGCTCTGTCAGGCGGCAGCGGGCGAACTTGAGGGCGGATTTCCCTCAGAGGTGCTTGCAGCCGTTACCGGGACACTGAGACGCGCGACTCCGGGCACGGAGAATCAGCCATAGCTTCTTTCTCGCCCTTTTGACTCCCTGAGACCCCGCCCCACCCAGGCTGCGGCAGAGGCTTTTGCATATGAATGTACCTAACTACAGCCCAGCCAAGCAGACCCGGAACTTCCAAGAGAAGGCCCAAGGCCCCGCAGCGGCTTGCATTGCTTCACAGCTGAGCCTCTTCGTGGCGGCTCCGGCTGTGTGGCCTCAGGCAGGGGCTGAATTAGCACCTCCTTAGATCCAGGAGCCACTGTACCCAGTGGTCAGAGGGGGACCATTCTCCCACTTCAGACACAGCTGCTTCCCACAGACAATTGGCCTGGAGGTCAATTCCTCCCAGTGATCCTACAACAACCAAGGCACCAAGAGTGCACCAAGAGTGTCCACCCCAGGTAACTGGGGAGGCTGAGCCACTGGGCCCTACAGGACACCTGGCGCGCAGGGCCACTCTATCAACACAGGGAAGCAGCCAAAATGCGGAGACAAAGAAACAGGTCACAATTGGCAGAAACGGAGGAGGCCAGACAACTGGATATAGAGTTCAAGGCCACGTTTATAAGGTTTGTCAAGAATTTTATGGAAACCGCCGATAAATTTAATGAATCCCTCAAGGAGTATAGTGAGACCATGGAGGACATGAAAAAGGACCAACTAGAAATTAAGCATACACTGACTGAAATAAAGAATAATTTACAGAGATCCAACAGCAGACAAGAGGATCCCAAGAATCAAGTCAAAGATTTGAAATGCAAAGAAACAAAAAATACCCAACCGAAAAAGAAAAGAGATTCAAAAAATATGAAGATAGTGTAAGGAACCTCTGGGACAACTTCAAGCGTACCGACATCAGAATTATAGGGGTACCAGAAGGAGAGAGAGGGCAAGATATTGAAAACCTTTTTGAAGAAATAATGACAGAAAACTTCCCCCACCTGGTGAAAGAAATGGACCTACAAGTCCAGGAAGCGCAGAGAACCCCAAACAAAAGGAATCCAAAGAGGACCACACCAAGACACATCATAATTAAAATGCCAAGAGCAAAAGATAAAGAGAGAATCTTAAAAGCAGCAAGAGAAAGACAGTCAGTTACCTACAAGGGAGTACCCATCCGACTGTCAGCTGATTTCTCAACAGAAACCATGCAGGCCAGAAGAGAGTGGCAAGAAATATTCAAAGAGATGAATAGCAAGAACCTGCAACCAAGATTACTTTATCCAGCAAAGCTATCATTCAGAATGGAAGGTCAGATAAAGAGCTTCACGGATAAGAAAAAGCTAAAGGAGTTCATCTCCACCAAACCAGCATTATATGAAATGCTGAAAGGTATTCTTTAATAAGAGGAAGAAGAAAAAGGAACTCTTACCATTTGCCACAGCATGGATGGAACTGGAGAGCGGATAAATACCACAAGATCTCACTTATTTGTGGAATATAATGAACAACATAAACTGATGAACAAGGACTGATCCAGAGACGGAGAGGCTTTGATTGGACTGTCGGGCCTTGGAGGGAAGGTAGGGGAGGGTGGGGGCAAGGGGGAAAGATCAACCAGAGGACTTATATGCAAGCATATAGGCCTAACCAATGGACATGGACAACGGGGGGGGGGGGGTGAGCGGGGGGGGGGCGGTAGAGGGTACACATATGTAATATCTTAATCAATAAAAAAATATTTAAAAAAAAAAGATAAAGCAAATTGATAAACTGAAGGTACCTTTCTTATTATTCCATGGGGGTGGGGAATGTGCAGAGCTCTGTGTATATACATATTCATGCCCACCAAATTGTTGCTGCAGTGGGGGTTGTTTTCATACAAATCTTGAGAGAAAAGTCAAACGTGCTTCAGCCTTATACTGTGTATATACACTGATTGGCCAGATTATTATGACCACCTGGCGTTTGTAGGTAAATTAGCTATAATTTCGCGCTGAAGTTGCTAGAGGGCCAGACACACACACACACACACACACACACACACACACACACACATACACACACTGAGTGGCCAGATTATTATGACCACCCCATCAGTACTTCGTTGGGCCACCTTTTACCTTCAATACTGTGGCGATTCTTCTTGGCATTGACTCCACGAGATGTTGAAAGATGATGTGAGGAATCTGACACCATGCCTGATGAATAGCACTGTCCAGTTCTGTGAGATTTGATGGTTGTGGAACCAGCTGCCTGATGGCTCTTTTAACTTCGTCCCACAAATGCTCAATTGAATTGAGATCTGGTGATTGTGGGGGCCACCTAAGCAAGGTAAAGTCTTCCTCATGTTCTTGAAACCACTCCTGAACAACACGAGCACCATGGCATGGCTCATTGTCTTGTTGGAAGAAGCCATCTCTATTGGGATACGCCATCAACATGATAGGATGAACTTGATCAGCAACGATACTTAGGTATGTTGTGCTATTCAGACGTTGTTCCACACAAATTAAAGGGCCAAAATCATGCCAGGAAAACATGCCCCAAACCATAACACTGCCCCCACCAGCTTGAAGGGTTGTACTCATGCATGTGGGGTGCATGCTTTCATGCTGTTTCCACCAAAATCTCACTCTGCCATCTGCATGATGCAACTGGAAACGTGATTCATCGGACCACATGACTTTTTTTCCAAAGCTCGACTATCCAATCCTTGTGTTTCTGTGTGAATTGAGATGTTTTATCTTGGTAACTGCAGACAGCAAAGGTGTTCGAACAGGCCTTCAGCTTCCTTATCTCATACGATGCAGTGTACGGCTAATTTGCCTACAACCTCAGGTGGTCTTAATAACCTGGCCACTCAGTGTATATTAAAAAACAAAGTTTTGTATGTTTTTATTACTTTAATTATTGTTATAAAAAGCCTGCCAGTTTTAATATGTGGTTTTGGGGAATTTTTGTTTGTTTGCTTTCATGTTTGGGCTTTTTGTTTGTTTGTTTTTCTGGGTAAAAAGATCCCACATGCCTTGCTTTTAGTGTTTGTACTACTGCTGGTCAGGACATTAAATATTGAAGTGTTTTTAAAAATTAAGAAAAGTAAAAGAGCTTAAACATCCCTCTGGGAATTGGAATTGGATTAAATTTATAGCTTAATCTTGTGATAATCCACTTCTTTGCAACACTGAATATTTTCATCTAAGAACATAGCATGCCCTTCTAGTTTAAGGTTTTTTATTGTTCTTCAGTGAAGCTTTATTTTGTAGATGAATATAAGTGTTTGGTGCTCCTTTTCAGGAACTGGAGCAATGGCATCTGTAGTAGGCAGCCTCTGATATGGCTCCCAAGGATCCCTGGTAGTTACTACTTTATGAAATCCCTTCTCCTTATGTGTGGGATGGACTTAGTGACTTACTTCTCATGAATAGAATGTGGCAAAAGTGATGGGATATTACTTCTAGATTAGGTGATAGCAGGCTGTGACTTCTGTCTTGCTAGAACTCTCCCTCTCTCTACCCTCTCACTTACCTGCTCTGAAGAAACTGGCTGCCATGTGTGAGCTGCCTTATTGGAAGCCCCTGAGGCAAGGAACTGAGGCCCTAGCCCAACAACCACAAGGAGTGAAATTCTGTCAACAACCATGTGAGTGGGCTTCCCACTTGAACCTTCAGCTGAGACCACAGCCTCGGCTAACTTGATTGTACTTTGTGAGCAAACTTGGACTAGCAGTAACCAGAAGCTATTCCCAGAGCTGCAGGGACAGGGGAGGAATCAGTGTGACTGGAACCCAGAGAGAGCTGGAATGTTGGAGAATCGGTCCAGGTGAGAGCTGTGGCCAGGGACCCTCCCACTGCCAGAGAGAGGTCACTAAAGTAGGGAAGGAGCAGGAAGGAAACACCAACTTTACTCTCCTCCCAGCCCTGAGTCTCCAGCCCAGAATTCCACCAGGGAGTCTGGAGGAGTATGGTCTGTGAGGGACAGCCTCCTGGGCTGGGGCTAGGCAGGGAAGAGAAGGATTCGTGTCTAACAGGTTTTTAACATTCACTTCCAGGTCTTTTATTACAACAACTTCCCCATACTGATTTTTTGTTTGCTACAGTTTTGCTAATTTTGTTTTATTCCTGCATGCTAAGAGTGCATCTCTGAGCATTTCCCCCCACTGAAAGGTGGAGCTATGCATGGCATGTATTCTAAATTCTGACATTAGGAAAGTCTTTTTGTGGTCTTCATGCTGATAGCCCCTGCAGATTGTTGAAATTTTAGGATAAACTGTGATCTCTCAAACTTCTGTAGAAGAGTGGTTCCCAAAGAGCATTCCAATGAGTGCACAGATGGAAAAGGGTTTCATCATCAAGTAAATTTGGAAATCTATGCTTGCTAATATCACTAATTTAACAAGATGCGCAAACATTTTAAACCCCCTCCCCCAAAAGCTTCAATATAAGACTTTGTCCTTTTTCTGATTCATTCAGCATTTATCAAGTTTGTTTTATGACATAAGCTTTAACCCCCTCCAACATAAGCACTTCCCAACATTCCATGAAATCTCTCTTCCAGTTATACATTTTCAGAAATGTAGATTGTTTCTTATTTCTTTACCCTTGAAATGGGCACAAATCCTGCATGGTATTTCTAAGTATTTGTTTCTTTTTATTAATTTAATGACTTAGGTAAAAGGGTACCTTTTTAATTTTTCAGGCTCAAGGTTTTCATCAGCTCAGAAGTATTGTCTCCTCTCTTCTCTGATTCTTGTTTTGTTTCATTTGTTTGGTTTCTCCTTTGATGTCTATTACGCTCTCTCCCTTAGTTTTTTTCCATTGGGCTTTCCCCTGCATTCTCACAGAACTCCTATCTGTTCTTCACACGTAATGATTCAGTTTTCTGTAGTTTCCATTCTGTTTTTTGTTTTTTGTTTTACCATCATAAAGCAATTTTAAATCTGCAGCTACATTATTAGTTTCTTTACAGCCTTTTTCCCCCTCTTACATGGTTTGCTTTTGATTTCCACCTGCCTGTTAGCCAACAATCTTCTCATTTCATTCTTTCCATCTTGTTTTTTAACTTTCTTTTCTTAGAGTTCACATTTTAATTAAATGAAGTGAGTACAAAGCAGATGTGGTCTGAAAGTTATTTGTGTTGCTGTGAAAAATCTTTTTCAAAGGATTCTTTCCTCTGCCCTCTCAGGACACATTCTTCCCCCTTCATGATGCAGTCTGTTCAAAGACCCCATGAGTGTATATGCATGCGCAGGTGTGTTTGCTGTTTGTTACTTTTTCTTTAAAAATGGGTGTTACTGTCCCCAAGTGGATTCTCTTTAGCTCACCATCCACCTGGATGTTTTTCCATTGTCTTATCATATTTTAGACTGAAGGACTGGTTAATGCTCACTCATGTCCCTAGTTGGCTGTGGACACAAATTGCCTGTGACATACATCCCCTCGACTCATCTAGAATTGACTTGTGGGTCCAGCTGGCTGCAGGTTGTGCGTGTGTGCACGCGCATGTGCGCTGTTCTCCTTTCTCCACTCAAGTAGAGACTTCCAGTGCCATGACCAGCTCAAGGATCTAGTTGGGCATCTAGTTAGGAGTTGACTGGGGCAGGCCCAGTGGGGCACAGGCAGGGTCTATGTGCCAGGCTGATTTTCTAGGTAACTGATGTAGCCATGACAAGACTTGCACCCACCCTTTCAGGACAGGAGAAATGTGGAACCAGGGAGAAGCTGATTCAGGGAGAGCTTCCCCCCATTATCTACTTGAACTAGTGACCATATGCACCCCAAGGCCTCCCTGTCAGCTCCTTCCACAGGCTGTTGATCCACAGCATTGAATATGCAAATGGCATATTCTCTGCAAGCTCATGTCCTACCCCCTGCTTCCAAATTTGGGGGCAGTAGGCAAATGCTGCCAGCATCTCATCTGCTTGCTTTTCCTGGTACAGTGTTGCTCTCTCAGAAACTGGAGGTGCGAGTCAGCCCTTGGGTCTCCCTTAGATCTGGATCTTGCACATTTCCCACAGACTCCCAGCATTCCTGGATTGGCAATTAGCCTTCCTTTCTTTTTGATTAGTTTGGCTGGGCTCTGAGAGGGAGGAGAGACCTGTGCCAGCATAACAGGATGTTGCTTGGCACTTTTCCTCCTGTTCTGCAAGGCAGCTAAGACCCAAAACTGAATATGAAGACATCAGGGCCCCTGTGTCCCTACATTCAGAGAATTGCACATCTCCCTTCTGTACGGCTTGAAAGAGGATTGCACTGGCTCTTCTCTGTCAACCTTGACACCCAGCGGTGAGTGTAAGAGCAGTAGGGGTGGGGGGAGAGGGAGCAACTGTTGTGTCGCTGGCAGAAGCTACTCTCCACAGGAAATTTATTTTAAGGCAAGACTAGCATGGTGGGTGTCTGCTTCATCTGGGGACTCTGTGATATACCTTGAGCTGCCTGGGTAGGGGAAAGGAGAAATAGGAGACAGACAGGAGGCGGAGAGAGCACTACAGAGAGAGCTGCACTCAGCTGCGATGCTGGAGCCCACCCAGGAGAACCTTACTTCAAAGGATGCACAGGTCCTCCAGAGGGACTCAGCTTTTGAACAGAGAACAGTGGGTGTGGCCAGAGAAGCAGGGACAGTCCACTCAGGAGAGGACAGTCTCATGAGACTCCAATCCCTCTCCTAGTCCCCAGTCCCAGAGATCCATAGAAGAGAGAGGGGGAGGACAGCCACAGTCTGTCTGAGCAGCGGCGGGGTTGACTGGAGGAGGGGAACAGGAACAAGTCTTGCTTACTGACCGAGACTGTTCCAAGAGATGGGAATGCAGGGACTTGTGCAGTGCAGCTCTGTGTCACGCCGAGCCCTGCCACTCAGTTGGGTAAGAGGGTAGTTGTTAGAAAACAATTTCCCGTTTATACTCCAACAAACTGAGACTATAATAAATATGTTACACTTGAGAAAACATTTCTTAAAAGCAAAAAGAAAAAAACAGCTTTGGAACTCTTTAGGGTTAGGGAATGTACGAAAGTGTAGGATGGGAACATCTGAGTGAAGATGAAGAGAAGCAGGGGACCAAGGGGTTGAGGAGCATGTCCTTGTCCCTTTGCTTACAAGTAACAGAAGCGCAACTAATACAAACTTGATTGGAAGTGGGGCTTACTGCAGGGACCTTGGAGCACCTCACAGAATCTAAGTAGGAATCTAGTAATTCACCGAGTAGAGGGGCGGTGATACAGGTGGGCATGAGCGGCATCTGGAACCAGGGGTGTGTGAACCATGAAAACCTTTTTAATCCCTCATTTTCCATTCCTGCTGCAGGTCAGCTTCTTTCTTTCCTCTCACTGCAGACTGGTTCGGTCCACAAGACAGAAGTGATGGCCACCGACAGCTTCCAAGTGTTGTTGTAACGTGAAGGCTTTGTTACAGACAGAACTGGTTCCCAGTGACTCTAAGTCTAAATACCCCAGAGAAGGGCCTCACTGGCCATGTGAGGCCAGATGCACACCCTGCAGAGGCAACCTGGTCCAGGAGGGCAGCTCCTGGGGAGCAGGGAAGAACCTAGGAGAAAGAGGGTCAGTGCCCGCCAGGCAGTCTCAGCCCCTGTTCCGGGCAGGAATCTGACCCTATGGCCTTCCACAAAGACCAGGACTCTGTTGACCCCACCATCCCTCCACTTTAGGGTGCCAGGTAAGCTGCAGAGGTTCTGATCACCCTGTGTCCTTCAGCCCTCTTGAAGCCCATGGAAAGGGAGACAATAGCAGCAATAATAATAGCTGCATTTATTGTGCACCTGCTGTGTGCCAGGCCTGGGCTGTGCTCTGTGCAAATTTTTATTTAATTCCCACAGCAACTGTATTTTCTATCCATTCTGAAGATAAGAATGCAGAGGCTTGGAAAGGTTAGGAACCCAAGGTCATGTGGCTCCCAAGTCCACATTTTTTACCATCAAGTTCTCCTGCCTCCACCTCTGGGCTTTGGCCCTTCCAGAGGTGATAGAAAAATCTCCCTGGCTCAGGGTATAGTTCTGTTGTGTGGATTTACAGGCATCACAGCCAGAGCCTAAGGCAGGGGTGGGCAACCCCTGGCATGCGTGCCAAACATGGCACACCAGTAACTTTTGCTGGCACACGAAACCCTCTCTTATAATCTTCCATTTACAATTTTTGTCTTAATATCGACTCTTTTATTTTTCAGATAAATTCAGTGTAGGTGCATCTTAGATAAATAAATAATTTTACATAACAAGTTATCTTAAAGACCATAGACATGGATTGACGAGAGAGGGGAAGAGCAATTTCTATGCCTCTGCCTTAACTCTCCCTGCCTTCCTAGATCCTACCAGTGTTTTGGTTTCATCCACATACGCTTGTGAATCTTTGTTCTCAGTGATGAATTTTGTTAAGTCTCGTAATAGGAGTAGCCTGACGGATGAAAGTAGTAGCTCGTGCATATCTCTAAAGGTCACGAAATATAAACCTGATATAAAATCTCTGTCATCAGTGATGTAGCAGCAAAAGTCCCACTGATAATATCAAACGGAGTCATAAAGTTTTCTGTTGGACTATCAGTGTACATGTATACATTAAAAAATAAATGTATTTTTCATCATCATATACTGTGTTTTTGTCGCTTGAATGAATTTTATTATTTCTTCAAGGTTCTTCATATACATACACCTTAAGAGATATCAAGTAGGCGTAACATGTTCTCAAAAAATTAGGCGCGCAGAAGAATTTTGAGTCAGAGATTTTGCTGGTTTTGGCACGCACTCACAAAATGGTTGCCCACCCCTGGCCTAGGGACCCCCCTGGGGCCTGGCTGTGTCCCTGTGAGGTTTTCAGAGGGTCCGTATGAGCATCCAAGGAGGTGATTCTACTGTAAGCAGCTGCTGTGCTGAGTGGACACATAGCTGGATCCTCCATCCTGGTGGCTTTGAAGACAGAAGGGGCTCTTTGGACCTCCATCTCCTTTCTCTTCCTCCCTTCTGGTTTTCCTATTTCCCACACTAAAAGGAGGCGAGTCCCCCAGGCACCCAGGCACCCAGTGCTTGCCACACAGGCTCTATTGAGTTGAATGTGGGCTGCAGGCAGTGCTGTTGTCAGCAGAGGGCACTAAAGCCTCTATACACACACACACACACACACACACACACACACACACACACACACACGGCCATCTTGCCCAGGAGGGCAGTGCAGAGGCAGGTTGGTGGAGGGATGTTGGGGGTGAGGGGGCACTGCATACTCTCGCCTCCCTGCCCATTCCTCCTGCCTATGGCCTATGCGCCTGCACCCTAAGTGGACAGATGTGCACATGCCCTCCTGTGTGTGTGTGTGTGTGTGTGTGTGTGTGTGTGTGTGTGTCTGGTTCCCCAGGAAGTACATCTGACTGCCCCATAGTGTCAAAGAGGGAGGTCAGGGGCAGGACATAGGGACAGATACTCTGTCCATAACAAACTACTGATTTTACAGATCTTCTGGGTAGGCATAATTTTATGACTTCTGTTCTACTGTGGGACAAGCAAAGAATGTGTGATGGGCCCTAGCCAGTTTGGCTCAGTGGATAGAGCATCGGGCTGCGGGCTAAAGGGTCCCAGGTTCGATTCCAGCCAAGGGCACGTGCCTGGGTTGCGGGCTCGATCCCCAGTCGGGGGCCTGCAGGAAGCAGCCAATCAATGATTCTCTCTCATAATTGATGTTTCTATCTCTCTCTCCCTCTTCCTTCCTCTCTGAAATAAATAAAAATATATTTTAAAAAAAAGAAAGAAAAGAATGTGTGGTGGGACGGGATGAACTGTTATCAAGCTCTCCCTCTGTGCCAGGTCTCGGCTAGAAGCTTACACCTATTATGCTGGTTGACCATCCCAGCAGTTCTGTGAGCCACGCAATATTAGCCCCGCTGTGCAGACAAGGACCATGAGGCTCAGGGAGGTTCAGTAACTTGCCTGAGCTCACACACTAGGAAGTGGTGAACCTAAGATTTGAACACCAGTCTTTCCAAAGTCCATGCTGGTTTCACATTTTCTAAACTGGTCCTCTCAAACTACTTTTCCTCAATGCAGACCCCAACGAAAATGGGCTGGAGAGCAGCCCAATACCTCATTCCAGGAGCAGCAGATGGTTCATGACTGGAACGACACAGCTGAGCAATGAAAGAGCATGGACAGTTTTCGGCTAGTTGGTAGATGCCAAGGAATAAGGGACTATATTTAGCTGTTTTCTGTGGGCTAATTGGTTGATAGGGAGTAAGGGCCCAGGTTTGGGGGAGGGAAGAAGGGAGGGAAAGAGGTAGGGGGGGAAGGAGGGAAAAGGGGGTTGAGCTTTGACCTATGAACCAGGAGGTCACGGTTCCATTCCCGGTCAGGGCACATGACCCAATTTCAAGCTACCAACATGATGCCACTGAATGCAGAATTGGGAAAAGATTTACAAATCTTTTGTTGTTTTTTTTTTTTGCATTAGTACAAGCTGACTTCAGTACATTGCCAGGCAAGGGGCAGGGTGTGAATCGGGGAGCCTAACCTCATGGATGTACTGATTCAGCCAGGAGAGCCACCAGGCAGACTCTAGATCTGCTCATCCCTTCACCACTGATTAAGAAGGGAGAATAAAGCCCTAGACCAGTGATGGCGAACCTATGACACGCATGTCAGAGGTGACACGCGAACTCATTTTTTTTTGGTTGATTTTTCTTTGTTAAATGGCATTTAAATATATAAAATAAATATCAAAAATATCTTTGTTTTACTATGGTTGCAAATATCAAAAAAATTCTATACGTGACACGGCACCAGAGTTAAGTTAGGGTTTTTCAAAATGCTGACACGCCGAGCTCAAAAGGTTCACCATCACTGCCCTAGACAGTGGTCGGCAAACTGTGGCTCGCGAGCCACATGCGGCTCTTTGGCCCCTTGAGTGTGGCTCTTCCACAAAATACTGACTTCTGCACATGGGCCATGAAGTTTCAATCGCACTGTACATGCGCGCCCGCATGTGGTATTTTGTGGAAGAGCCACACTCAAGGGGTCAAAGAGCCACATGTGGCTCGCGAGCCGCAGTTTGCCAACCACTGCCCTAGGAGGGAATTTCCTTCAGAAACAATCAAACCACTTAGCAATTTACTTGCCTAAATATTTTTTACCTAATTTAAAATTGCTCATCACATGAGTAATTGGGCAATGCATTATTGAATTACTGAGGGATTTAGTGCCTAAATGGAAGAAGCAATCAAACATTAGCATTTTTTAATCTGGTAGATGATTGGCACCTAAGGAGGTGTTCCCACTGTGGCCGGCGGCTGGGGTTGTGCGGAGACCTGGTTCTATGGCCTCTCTTGCAAGCTGCTCCATGGCATACGCTTGAATGCTGTAGAAGCGGGTCTCACTGTCAGCTGGGTGTGGGCTGGTCCCCTCCCGGGCCCTGTCAGGATGCTAATTGCCTTGTTCATCGCTCCCTGTTTTCACTTTTGTCACTGAATTCTTCTATTTTTGCCCTTGGCTTTTGCCATTTCTGCCTTACTCTCCCTTCCTCACGCTGTCTTTCTCTTTGTTTCTGCCTGTTTCTATTTACCTTGTCTTACTCTGTCTTCTTCCCTCCTCTGTGTTTTTTTGTTTGTTTTGTCTGTGTTTGTTTTATCTCTCCATGTTTTTCTTTTCCTTCTCTCCTTGTCTCTCCCTTGCTGTTTCTCTCTTTTACACACACACACACACACACACACACACACACACACACACACACACACCCCTGGTCTCCCAGTTCCTTCCAGCTCTGGTTTCCATCTCACCTAGCTGAACTCTGCTCCCTGACTCCATCCACATCCATCTTGGCATCATCTGCCCAATTGACATCCCTCCCCCAAGCTGATTCTGCCCCGATTCTAAAGGAAGCTTAGAGCTGGGATCTGTGCTATAAACCCACAAACACTGTGTGGATTTCATCACACCCAGAGCCACATGTTGTGGGGAGCAGGGATGGGGACAAAAACAGTAGTGGCTCTCTGAAGAAAACTAAATCCTTGATTTGTAGCATTTGCCAATTTCCATGGTGTAAGTATTCTCATCATGGCTGAGTTCAAGATACCAACTTGATGTCAGTGAATGCAGAATTGGGAAGAGATGCACGTTTCATTCTTTTGAGCCAGTTGTAAACAATAATATAAATGGAACCACTTTAAAATGGAGCTGGATACCTCAAACCTTGGAATGTTAAAATAGGGCAAAATAACCTTTTGACTGGGCTTAGGGAAATACTGTGTCCAAAAAATTTTTCAGGGTGGGGGGCTGAGAGAAAGGGGAAAGGGGTGGGGGGGGGGAGGGGATGGGAGATATCTGTAATACTATCAACAATAAAAATATATTTAAAAATTTTGCAAAAAAACCCCCAGTTATTATGACTATTTGATAACTTCTGTACTGAAAATCAACAACCTTGCTTAGAATTAACATCAGTATGTATGTTATTTGCACACACAAAAATGTCTTCCTTCTACAGATGTATTGTTCCCCCTCCCCTCTCATAAATATCCATCTCCTAATCACAACACTGTTTGGACTTCTGCTGATTCATTGCATCTCAGAATAGCTTTTAAAAAAATCCTCACTGGAGAATTTCTATTGATTATTAGAGAGAGTAGAAGCGAGGGAGGGAGTGGGGGAGAGAGAAAGAAACATCGATGTGAGAGAGACATATTGATTGGTTGCCTCCTGCATACACCCTGACTAGGGCCAGGGTTTGAACCTGCAGTCCTTTGGTGCATGGGCCAATGCTCTATCCACTGAAGCCACACCAGCCATGGCACAGAGTAGCTGTTCTTATTGATCTCAAATAAATGCTTGTTTGCCTCTCACTTTGAAAGAACTTTTTATTTTTTAGGTTAACACAGTGCAAGCTGATCACCAGGCTAGGGGAAGGGGCTTCCTGCCTGCCTGCGGGGCCTTGGAGGGAGGGGAGCTGCTGGCACAGCAGCCTCTCCAGGACAAGGTCTCACTCTGGGCCAACAGTCTATTCCATCCTGGCTACTTCACAGTATGCTGACTAGGCAGGAAGTCCAGGATTTGCCTCCCTAGTCACAAAGGAAGGCCGCCAAGACAAAACGCTTGATTGAGCATAAAGTAGAAAGGTACAAGGGGGCTCCAGGCACAGGCAGGGGCCAGAGTGTGGGGCGACGCAGCTGCTGTGGGTGGTGCAGGTGATGGTGACCTCTAGGCTGGGAAGGGGGTAAGTGGTACAGAAGAGGCAGACACTTCAGGACCATCCAGGGCCTTGGAGACAGAGCAAAGGAGCCTGGTCTCTTGGTTGGCAGTGGAGAGAGTAACATGATCGGTTGCTGCCTTAGTTTGGTTTCCACGAAAACAGGCGTGTGTTTTTGTTTTATTTTGCTTTTTTGTTAATCCTCATCAGAGGATCTTCCCCCTATTTCCTTTAGAGAGAGTGAGAGGATGGGGAGAAGGGAGAGAGAGAAGGAGGGAGGGAGGGCAGGAGGGAAGGAGTGGGGGGGGGGGGGAGAGAGAGAGAGAGAGAGAGAGAGAGAGAGAGAGAGAGAGAGAGAGAAATGGATTTGTTGTCTCCTGAATGAGCCCCAACTGGGGCGGGGATAGAACCTGCAACCCAGGTACATGCCCTTGACCAGGAATGGAACCCAAGACCCTTTGGTTGGCCAGGTTGAAAACAGGCATTATGACAAGGATTTGGGTGAAGCCACTTGTTTGGGAGGTGGTTCCAGGAAGCAGAGGAGAAAGCAGGGAAGTGAGGCTGGGTAGAGAGGCAAGTCAATAAAAGGTGTGTTAATGATCAGGCCACAGCTGTGGGCAACTCCTGGCCCAATCCCAGTGGTGACCCCCTGATATGCAAAACATGCCTTAGAACTGTTCCATGGAGGGGCAAGGAAGCAGTATTTATCCACCAACTCCCACCCCTGGTCGGTTATGGGTTGCTCCTGGGACACTCGTGCCCCAAGCATTCCAGTCTGACCCATGTGGGGGCCAAGTCCAGTCCAGGGCCACAGAATGGCCTTTTGAAGAGAAACCAAGAAGCTGAGGGATGGGCAGGATGGAGAGCAGCAGAGAAGCCAGACCTTACTGGAGCCTTTGGATTGGGCAGCACCAAGGTTGTTGGTGACTCTGGGGAGGGCAGTGTTGTGGGAGAAAGGAGCAGAAGCTGGACAGGACTGACTTATGGGAGAACGAGAGATAATACAGAGGATGTAAACTACTCTGAAAAATACGGAAATGGGAAAGCTATTGGAAGGTACCTGGGGCTGGGGAAAGGGGCTACTAGCAGATTGGGGAGTTACTCAGAGCCAGGGAGAGCCACCAGGTGGGTCTGCAGGAGCAGCAGCATACCATTCCTCCAGCTGCCAAGCCTAGATGGATGGAAGGTAGGTGGGGCTCCCTAGAGCACCCCAGCCTGCACCTATTCCGACTGAGCTGCCAGGCCACTGGGCTGACACCTTGCACTTTGTCTTTCTCCTTGGGAGTCATAGATTAGCTCAGGGGGACCCAGTTCTGCGAGCAATTGATTGGAAACAGACCAGGCTTCTGCTCTCCAGGGGCACAGACCCCCACGGTGGGCATCAAAGGGTGAGAAAATGAGAAAGACCTGTTCTCCTCAGAGAGAGAAGTTGGAGATAGACTCGTGTGCAGCAGGCTGGGGGCAGGCACCGATGGAGGCACAGGGGAGCGTGGTGGAGGCCAGAGAGCAGGCAGCTGTTTTGAGTGGGCTGTGGCAGCCAAGCCTTCAAAAATGAGAAACATTTAGGGGTAGAGAAAAAAGAGCACAGGCATTCTTGGATTTCAGAGACTTATAGGCCTACATAAGCCTTCCTGGTAGCTAGATATCTCACGACCTAGGTCTCACTGCCTCCAGAGGCAGTCCTTCCATAGTCAGACCCCTCCCATTGTTCTTTGATGGAATCAGACTGTCATCTGGCCTTCCAGCTTAAGATAGAAGGCTACTTTCTTTGGTTTGGCTTCTTGGTGTTGCAAGCTGAATAGCTCTCCCCATCCCTTTAAAATGTCCACATTTTAATCCTCAGAACCTGGGGATGTTACCTTATATGGCAAAAGGGACTTTGCATATGTGATTAAGTTAGGGATCATGAGCTGGAGAGTTTATTCTGGATTATTTGGGTGAGCCCTAAATTTAACCACAAGCGTCCTTACAAGAGGAAGATGAGAATTTGAGAGGAGGAAGTCGGAGATTTGACAACGGAAGCAGAGGTTGGGGTGATGCAAAAGTAAGGGGCCATGAGACAAGGAAGGCAGGAGGCCCCCAAAAGCTAGAAAATGTGAGGAAACAGATTCTCCCTTAGAGCCCCCCGAAGGAGCCAACCCTGCTGCCACGTTGGAGGCTGATTTCAGACGTTTGGCCTCCAGAGCTGAGAGACAATAAATGAGTGTAGTTTTAAGCCACAAAGTTTGTGCTGATTTGTTACAGCAGCCAGAAGAAAGGAATACTGTATCTGTGAAGCACTCAGGGATGAAGGTTTGCGCTCAGGGATTTGAGTGGGGTTGCCTCTCACAGTGAAGGAAGCAGAGGTGGGCAGAGGGGTAGCTGCACTGCTGAGAAGGCACAGATGGCTCCGGAGGGCCCTGCAGAGCTGCCCCAAGTCAGGGGAGAGATCCTGACCCGTGACCTACATGGAGTCATTGGCCAGGGCTGCCCTGGGAGCTCTTAGCAGGCCATGCTCACCTGGTCCTGAAGGGGGCTGGGCGCAACTTTCTGAGCCACCTTCTTTTGGTCAGCAGGTCTGGTACTTTGACAACTAACATCCTAGACTTCCTCATCTATTGTGGGCCTTTAAGGAGTGTCCACATCTCTCCCTGCAGGAAATTAGGGTCTTAGTCCCAGTTTCTGTAACTGTCACTACACACTCTCCATACAGTGCTGTCTTTAATCTGGGGAAGAGCCTTAGTTATCTCCATGTTAGCTCAGATAAACAAACTCAGAAAGGTGAAGTGAGTGCCCAAGGTCAGGGCCAGGACAATCCCTAGGTTTGCTTGGTGCCTCTTCACTGCCCTGTGACTTGGCTTCTCATCCCCACCATTTTGTTATTAGCTGTGCCAACGGAGGCACTTAAACTCTTTTGGCCTGTATTTGTTTGTTTTTTTAAGTAGAACTCTACTCTCTGTCCTGCCTCTCTCCAGAGTTGTGTTCACCTGGCTCCAAGGAGACAAGATGTAGCCATCTTTGTATCCTGGCACACTACTGCTCTGATTCCCTGGGCTCAGCAAGCTCACCCTGCCTGAACCTCCCCACTATCCTGTCCCCTCATAGCTTCCTGATGATATTTACCCAATAGATCTCCCTCCCCTGATCTGAGGGAGGTGGGGGAAGGTCTCATTGTGCTTTTCAGGTGTGACTTGCCACTTCAGCACAGTTTCCCTCAATGCTGGGAATCATGCAGGACTGCTCTGCATGGCCGTGCGGTTTATGTGCTGGGTCTCAGCCACGGGAGAGGTGGGAGTGAAATCCAGCCCATTGTGGGCACATTTTAGCACAAGGCACTATCTGCCAAAGGGATGCATCTTCCCAGAGGGACAGCCTTTATAGTGCTCACACATGCCCTGCATGGTCTGCAGTGAGCTGAGAATATGTTGGCTTTGCAGGAACCCAGGGCTCACTGCTTAGCCCTCAGACTCTGTAGTCCAGAATAGGAGGTGAGTGAGAAGCAAAACCCTACCCAACTCACAGCCACAGTAGCCATTGGAATCCCTTGGTGGAAGCTGGCAGGCCCTCCTAGAGACATGCAGAAGCCTGGAAACTCCTGGGTAGCCCACCTTAAAGCCTCTGACCCACTTTTCTCTGCAGACTCTGCACGCAGGCCCCAGCCTAGGCTGAGCTCACTAGAGCCAAATACTGGAGGTCACAAGTGCCCTTCATTCAACATGTATAATCACCCCAGAGTGGTTACTTCCTTACTCAGCTCTTCCTTCCTGGTCCTCTCTATATGGGCTCCAGTTAACATGCCTCCAACCCAGACTTCATTGCATTCCTTCCATGGCTCAGAACGTCCATGGTTCCACCTTGTTTAGTTTGGCATTTAGTATGCATCACATACACGCACATGCACACACACATGCACACACACGTACATGCACACACACACACCTCCAAGGCCAACAGCTGCTCCTTTCTCTTTCTCCCCTAATTTTCCTTTGGCTCCCTGTCATCGCCTGTCCCCTAGATCCCATGTCCAGACCTTTGCCCAGACTGTTGCCTTCCTGGGCCTCTTTCCTTACTCTCTTCTTTCCACTCTGCAGATACTGTTAACTTCCCTTATGGTTGCACAAAGTCCCTCCCCTCAAGTAGGACAGAGGGCCATCCCCAGCCTCAGGGGGGTGCTGTGGGCCAGGGAAAGGAGCTCTGGTAGTGCAGCCTTGTGCCCTGAGTGCCTTGAGGACTGGTTTGAAGAGGGCTCCTGAGGTATCCTGTGGAGCTTGCACCAGTTGGCAGCCTCTGGCAAGGGAGCTCCCTGGCAAGGGTGGATGGCCCATCCAGCTATGAGCAGGTTCCAGTTCTCCAGGAGGCTCTGTGGGCTTCCCTTGTGGGGGTAATCGAAGGGAGGGAGCCTGAAGCTCATTAGATCCCTCAGCCACTGCTGCTCAGGATCCCAGAAGACTACCAGCCTGTGAGCCAGACAGTCCACATAAACTTGCTGAGATTGGAGACTAGAGGTAACAACGGTGAGTGACTGTCTCACATGCACTGTCCCATATGGGAGCCACTAGCTCCATGTGGCTGCTGAGCCCTTGAAATGTAGTTTGTCACAACTAAGATATGCTGAACGTGTAAAATATGCACTGGATTTTAAAGACTTATACCAAAATAAGAATGTAAAAATCTCATTAATATCTTCGTATTGATTACATGTTGAAGCAACAATATTATGAATATACTAGAGGCCTGGTGCATGAATTCATGCACTGGTGGGGTCCAGCCAGCTTGCCCTGATGGGGGCCATTGGGGGTGGGCCAGCTGGGGCAAGCGGCCGTGGGTGGGGCCAACTGGGGTGAGGGGCCGCGGGCCGGCCTAGGCCCTGATCGGGGTGGAGGTGCCTGCTCCAAGGCAGAGCCAGCTGGGGCAAGGGGCCGTAGGTGTTCTGGTCATTCCACTGTTCAGTCGATTTGTATATTACCCTTTTATTATATAGATTGGTAAAGTAAATATTTTACCTGTTTCTTTTTACTTTTAAAATTACTAAAATATTAAAAAACACATTTGTGGCACACAGTCTAGTTTTATTGGCTAGAAAAAACAGAGGCGGCCTCCAACTCCAGCCCCACACAGAGCCCTCCAACCCAGACTTCATTGCATTCCTTCCCTGGCTCAGACACATCCATGGTTCCACCTTGTTCAGATTGGCATTTAGTGTGCATCCTAAATGGCCCTGCTGGCCCTGACACTGGCCCCGTGGCAGGAGGGCACAGCTCGTGTCATCACTGCTCTCTGTGCCTGCGTGACTCAGAGCAGAGCGTCTGCCGATGGGAACAGCAGCATCCTGGTGTGCGCCTGTATGGTTTGTGGGCCTAGGGACGAGGCTGACAGACAGATAGGAGAGGTGACTGCCGAGTCCCGCTCTCTTCAGGCCATCCTGGGCAAACATGGGCCATCGGCTGGGCCATTAGGATTATTGCTGCTCACAGTGAATCATGCTGGATCACAGTGTATATGTGTGGGGAGGGATTCCAAACAAAGAAAGGGGGTGTGGAATTGCCCAGAGATGCTGCCAGGGGAACCCTGATGGCTCTTCCGCCCTAAGCTAAAGGCCAGTCCCCAGCAAATCTGCAGCCAGAGTGAAAGACTGAGGACCTCTGAGCGCCACAAGCAACAACTGATTCCATCTCTCTGCCCCTCTTCCGGCCTCCCAAAGCAGCCTGGCCAGAGGTCTAGGCTTCCTCCTCGCTCACCCCTTCACCCCAGGGGAGTACAGGGATTGCAGAGTGACTCTCACAATCTGGGCAGGGTGTTTCCTCCCTGGGGCAGCCTGGTCTTCCATGGAGTCCTGGCTCATGGAGGACGTGCGCCTTCTGCAGGACAATATGTGCAAGTGTAGGTTCCACCAGAAGGCTCAACTGTACCTTGCAGCTGTCAGAAGCCACAGGTCTTGGAGAGGCCCTCTCTCCTGTGGCTGCTGCTTCTTAGGTTAAAGAATAAATGATATTGGTGCACTTGACTCCTGAAGTGTCTGCCCGACAGCTACCAGTTCTTTGAGTTGAAGTTAGCTGGACTAAACATGTTATAGACATCCACACTACAACCTGTATAGTAGATATTTTTATTCCTAATTTATAGATGAGAAAACAGAACCTCAAAGAGGTTAAGCATATTGTCCAGGGTCACACAACTATTATCTGGAGCCTGACTCCGGAGCGTGTGGACTAAACCAGCTCACTCTGTAGCTGGCTTCGGGTGTGACCTCCCCGGAGGGAACTGGAACTGTGAGGAGAGCATCAGGGATACAGCTCCGGCAACCTTCGTTGTAGTAATCAAAATGAGGTGAGGGTGACAGAAAAGTGGAGAGGATCTGGGCTGTGGAGGAGTGATAGCGGGCAATGCCTGTTCTGAGAAGACATTTGTCACTGTCTCCCCAGCCCTGGTTACCATGTGCGCTCTGTTTTCTGACACTCACCTCTTCCTTCCCTGCCTCCCACGGCAGCTTCCTGCCACTGCACATGCCCAGCTGGTCAGCCCAGGGACCTCTGTGGGTAAGGGCCCTGCGGCCCCAGCAAGAGACCAAACGCACTTATTCACTTGGTTTTCATGTTTCCTCCAGCTTCTCAGAAGGGGAAACTGAGGCCCAGAGGCCACGATTTCTCCGCCCACTGGCCGCTTGCAGACCTCAGGCCCGCCACCCCCACCGAATGGAACTGCGCTGCAGCTGAGGTCTTGCTGAAGAGAAGCCAGAAGTTGTCTCTGAGTTTTCTTTAGGCCCATGGTTGGGAACCTCCCCCTCCCCATCACAGCAGATATTGTGTCTCTTCCGATTCCTTCCTCCTTTCTCCCTGCTTTTGTTATGATGGTTCTATGACACCCTCCCCCAAGGAGCTTAAGAGTTGTGAGAAACCATCTTCACCAACTCCCTTTCATCATCTTTACCTCATCACTTCTCCATCACCCTCACCTCTTATTGGTCACCACAGTGACCTTCATACCCCCACCTCCTTGCCACTGCCAATTCTCTTCCTCTTCCTAATTTCTACCACCTTTACCTCCTCAATGCCACCCTTCCCCCCATCCTTCCCACTGTGACTGCTGTTAGCATTACCTCTGTCATCTCCACTTCATCCACATCATCACATCCGATGTTGCCTCTGCCATGACCACCACCAGTGCCACCACTACCATGACCTCCACTGTATATACTTACCTTCTTTACTGCCACCCTACCATCTCCTCCAACTCCATTTCACCCCTGTCATCACCATTGTTACCAGGGACTTCCTCATTCTCAACTCTACCTCTGCCATCTTCTCAGCTACTTCCAAGCCTATCGATTCCACATCATCTCTCCCAGGGCCTCCACCATCCCTGTCACCATCACCTTCTCTCCACCTGGCATTGAACCTGGGGCTTGGGCAAGGAGCCTAGTCAGAGAACATTATCCTGCCTGCAGACACCCCTCCTAGGTTTCTCAGATGAGATATCAGAACACACCCTCATCTTGACCCTTCCTCAAGATGCTTTTGACAGGAGGCAGCTCAGCTCTCCTGTCAGCCATGCCTGCACCGAAAGAGACAGCTGTTTGGGGCTGCCCTTGTTTGCATAGAGATTGCAGGCATTTGCCTCCCATTTCCTCCCAGCTCCGAGTACTGTACTGTGGGTGTTCAGGTGCTGTAATTTGATCTTCTCCAGACTTTCTGAGGTCATAACAGGCATAAGGCAGGTGAACACAGGAGTTGCCCCAGAACTAATACTGCAGTGTTAAGAGTGAAGGCTCTGAGATTCACTGTCAGTATTCAAATTCTGACTTTGCCATCACTGGCTGTGTACCCCTGTGGTTCAAGTTCCCCACCAGTAAAAAGAGCATAATGAGAGAGAAAGCCTATGAAGTGCTTGGCACAGGCCTTGAGACATGGGAATTACTTAGCAAATGCAGCTGTAATTATTGTGAGGGTTGGGGCCACAGTGCCCTTGTTCCTGACCTCCTGGAACTCCAGCCCACTCCTCATTGTCACAGTCCTCTCCCTCAGGTCCCTAAAGGCTTAGTGGAAGGGTGGGACTGGGGAAAACTTGCTGCCTTTGGGGGTAGGAGCTGCAGTTCCAGATTATGGGGCCTGATGCATCTCACTGGGGTTAGTGGAGACAGTAGCAGGAGCAGGAACCAGGGTAGCCCCCTTGGGACTACCTCACTAATGAGCTCTGGACTTGCAGAGCCTGGCCTGTGTAAACCTGGAGGGAAACCTGAGAGAGCATGGTTAAGCCACCTTCCCTCTCCCAGCAGTTGCAGAACTGAACAAATAGTCTATGTAGAGGTAGAAGCGGTAGGACTTGGTGACAGAATAAAGGTCTATCTGTGTGCATGTGTGTATGTGTGTGAATGGACGTGTGAGTGTGTATGTGTGAGAATGTATTTGTGTGAGAGTGTGTGTCTGTGTGAGAGTGTGTATTTGTGGGTGAGTATATGTGTGTATGAGTGTGTATTCGTGTTGTGTGTGTATTTCTGTGTGTATGTGTGTGTATGTGAGTGTGTGTATGAGTGTATATGTGTGTGAGTGTGGGTGTATGTGTGTATTGTGTGTGTGTATGGGTATGTGAGTGTATGTGTGGGTGTGTATTTGTGTGAGTGGGTATGATTGTGTATTTGTGTATGGCAGTGTGCATGTGTTATGCAGTAAGAGAGAATAAGATAGTTTCTTTGGTCTAAATGGGTCTAAACATCCTGACTCTTCTGAAAGGCAAACAAAAAAGAAGATCTTTCTACCACAGTGACATCTCAGTCAGGTTAACAAAAACACCGCCAGGGATGCCTGGGCTGCACTGTGGGTGTGTGGAGTATATATGTGCACACCTGTCTGTGTTGGGCTGGGTAAAGAGTGGTCTGGGAAATCCATTCCTGAGAAGCATCAGCCCTGAGGATCAGGGCCGAAGCACCATTCGTCACTTTGCCATGTTCAACCAGAATTCATAGCTCTGTTGATGGTCCCTAATGTAAGTGATGGCCTTTAGTTAGGTGAAGAAGAAAGCTTACATTCCTTCCCATTTCATCCCGCCCCCCATTTTCTAAAACTTCTCGCTTTTCTTCCTTCACTTTTTAAAAATCAACCTCTTCCTCCCTCCTCGTCCTTTTGGGAGGCCAGTGCTCTACCCCAAGCATGGTCATATCAATGGGGTTGGGTGCTGGGCAGTGGAGGCCTCCCCTGCTGGCTGTGTCCTTCCCCTTAAAGGTGGGAGGAGTCCTTCCTCCCCACTGGACACAGGTCTGGCCAGTCTGAGGATGCATGCAGAGCCTTCCTCCTTTCTTTCCCTCTGAGTCTAAAACCCAGACTCTGGGGCCCAGAGAACTTGGATCTTTATTCATGCGCCTCTGTGAAGCTATTAGTGGCTAGAGAGCCATTATCCTGGCTCCAGGAATGAAGACGGGCTTAGCATCATTTAAGGTGGCCAGAGAAGAGGGAGCAAATGACCCCAGGGAAGAGGCTTGGAACAAGAGTGAAAGGAGGGGAGGTAGGGGGAGGTCACAGAAGGCACACAGCCTATTCAAACTTTCACATCAGGCTCAGGACCAAGTTTTAGAAAGCTTAGATAAAGCCTGTGTGCCTCTGTTTATCTCTGTGCTCATGGCCATTATGACTCATTTAAAAATATTATATTGGAAATGTGTTAGGCACTAGTTTTTCCAGAATGAATTTATCACTGTTTCCATCTCTACCATGATTGCCAACACCACCAACACCATCATCAATATCAATACAGAGATGGCCATTGTTGACTGGATGAAAGAACCACCATAATCACTACCATCTTCATCTCCAACATTGCAGATTCGGTATCACACCTCTGCCACTAACACTACCACTGACATCACAACCACCACCTCCACCAAATCTATGCACCATGGATGACAACACCACCAAAAGCCACTGTCATCACTGACATCCCAGTTGCTTCCACCACCATCACACTACACTACATCACACCTCTGCCACCAACCCTACCACGCCATTGACACTAACATCACTGATAACCACCAATCTCACTGACATCACCATTATCATCACCAAGATTTACATGGCCATCTCTTCTGCCAACACTACACCATTGCTGAAGTCACCATTAGCACCACCACCATCATCATTGACATTTCTACTATTGTCCTTACTGATATTCCTATCACAATCATTCACCACCATCATTATTGACATCACAGCTCCTCCCAACCACCATCATCGCTACCATCATGGACATCACCACTATCATCATTGATGTCACTGCCACCACCACTAATTTGTATCTTCTCTCCTAGAACTGTGTTTCTGTCCGTCAGAGCCAGAAATAAATTTGTAGTCACACATTCTTTAATGCTGAGTGATCCTCATTCAACTCTAAGTGTCATGGAAACCGGGATGTGTCTCTCTTTTTCCCACTGCTGCATTCTCAGTGCCTGGACAATGGGCAGCTCACAGTAAGGACTCAATAAAGGTGTTGAATTAACATATTATTTAGACTAGCACAGCCCCTACATTAAAGGCAATTTAGGATTAGGATTTCAATTCTTCCCATAATTCTGTCTCCTGACTGGACCTAGAAAAAATAGCACTGGGTTATATAACTGATAAGCAATTGAGGAGAAGCGTGTGCTGGCTCCATGATATGCTCAGCCATGGTGAGAAGATTGTAATCTACAGTCCACGGCCAGTAGTGCTGCAGATGAGTTAACAGAAGTTTGGTTCTTCTAAGATATTTATGTCCATCATTATACCACCTGGAATTTGTCTGAATCTGGATTAACTCGGTGTTGAGACTTAATCCAGTTCATCTTTAAGATCAACAGAGGTTTTCAAACATGCTCCCTGTAGGAGAGAGGTCCCTTGGAGCTAATGATGTGAGTTTGAGGAGGGGTCTGATGGGGATCCCACAAAGGAGGGCTTTGGGCTCCCCATCCCAACATTAACTACTGGGTTTCTGGGAAAGACTGTGTTATAATGGGGTACCAGTGATTTTAGAAACAGGTTTGAAAACCATTGGCCTAGAAGCTGAGTGCTTGTAACTTTTAGTTTTGGAAGAGATGTTCAGCATTGTGGATGTCCCAACCAAAAACCACAGACCAACTAATGCCACCAGGCCACGAGAAGCACTAGAACATGCTGATCGGATGTTTCTGTGAACTTTCTCTTTCCAAGGCTACAGTTAGCTCCCCAAGATGTCTTTTACTCTGGTTCTTTGGAAGAATAAAAACACAGTTTTGTTCTTAGCACACTGTATTCCATGCAGGAATCCTTATTTAAATCACCTGTCTTGGGAACATAAACCTAAGGAGAAGCACAGTATATGAATCTTCACAGTGAATTCTGGGAGATTGTCACCTGAGGGGAGGAGACTAGACAGAATTGGCAGCATTGTGCCTTTGGAGTGATGGTCACTGAGAGTGATAGGATGGGAGCAGAAGGGTGGGGCAGCTGGCTGAGAGTGGGAGGATGGTTATCTCTCACCCCCAAGGGCCAGGATCCACAGTAAAACCAATGGATCCCTCTGCTCATCCATCAGCCGTCTCTGAAAAATGGTAGCCCCTGGGCAGGGGTGTGTGTGTGTGTGTGTGTGTGTGTGTGTGTGTGTGTGTGTGTATACACATGTGCACACACTTACTGAGCAGCTATAGGGGCACTGACCAACCCCAGCTCTTTCTGGTCAATATTCATGTTGGCCCTCTCATGGGCAGGCTGGGCAGGAGGCTCTAGGCCAGCAGTTCTCAACCTGTGGGTCGCGACCCCTTTGGGGGTTGAACGACCCTTTCACAGGGGTCGCCTAAGACCATCGGAAAACACATATATAATTACATATTGTTTTGTGATTAATCACTATGCTTTAATTATGTTCAATTTATAACAATGAAATTGGGGGTCACCACAACATGAGGAGCTGTATTAAGGGCCGTGGCATTAGGAAGGTTGAGAACCACTGCTCTAGGCTTTGGCCTCGCCTGGGGAGAGTGTGGCTGAGTCTCTGCCCCAGGGAGAGACCGAACTGCCTGGCCAGGGAAAAGGTGGCATTCTCTGGGAGACTGAATAAGGCTGGAAAGGATAGTTCAATTTGAGGAGATATTTTCAGCCTGAGAAATGAAGGTGCATGTGAGGGAGGCTTTGAAATCAGGAGTGGAATCACCTGCTACCAGAGATTTGGGCTTTGTCCTACAGACTGCTGGGGAAGCCCTGTAGAAACAGCCTAGTGTGGGATTGGTGTGTTGGGAGTAAGGGGAGAAATGGGAGATGACAACCCCTCTCAGGACTGAGTCCAGTGGATTGAACAAGCCTATTAGACCATTCAACTCTCTTCCACAGGAGGTGGGAAGGCTCCTAGAGTTGGTTAGACCCTTAACCATTTTCTTCTCGGTGCAGAACCATTGCCACCTTGGAAAATTCATAGCCACAGAAGAGATGCTGACCCAACCCATCCAATCTCTTCCCAGCATTTACGCCTCCAGCCTTGCAATCTCTCTTCTTTCCTCCTCGGCCTCTTTTCTCATTGGACAACCCTGTCTACCCCAGCACCTGGCACATACTGCCCACCACAGACTGACTCCAGAAGGCTGTTTGTATTGCACTTGTATTAACTATGCCCTCACCCTAACACTCCAGTGGAATTGATCCTTGACCTCACGGCTGAAGCACCACCTTTGTCTTGTCCACTGAGGGCATCTGTCCATTGTGTGTGTCCTCAGAGAAAGAAATCCTTTAATGGCTTTGGAACCTGGGAAGAGGAGGGTCTGGCAGGTTGAGGGAAACAGACATTGGTCTGCTGCTCTCATACTTCAGTTCATCCAGCCAGTGACATTCTCTTGAGTCCCTGGGTGCTCAGTCCTAGGCCCAGATCCACTGGGAGGGACACAGGGAACGACGGGTGAGGGCTGTGCTTTGGGAAAGCGCAGTCTGCTAGAGGAGGCAGGAGTTACACGTGCAAACAGCGAAAAGACCACGCCAGAGAACCCCTGTGGGTTGGTGACAGATAAAGTGGCACAAACTGTCTCTGAAGCTGAATATACCTGCCACGGGCTGGGGCTGGAGATCAGGGAAGGCTTCTTGGAAAAGGAAGAGGAGAAGGACAAATAATTGGGGCAACTTACATCCTTCTGGATAAGCTCCGCATAAACCAAGCAGGCAGCAGAGATCAGCTCGTCGGCATCAAGGTCGACCAGGCTGTTGCAGGCCTGTGCGGGAGAAGGCGGAGGAAGCAGGCATAGGCTGAGGGGACAAAGCTGCTACTATGGCTGTCGCTGGGGCCACTGGATCTTTTCCTAACCCGCCTGGCACAGTGCTTGAAATTTCAACACTGGAAATTATATTTTGGGGAGATGGTAATTGTAGTTTTCATACAGAGGTCTAGGGAGTCCTGGGGTTCCACTGAGGGTCTCACAGGTGCCAAGTAGGACTTGTTTTATAACTGGGGTGCCATCTAAGATATTTTTGAATGAAGACTTCAGCAGTGGTTAGAAATTTTGGGAAACTGTAGGTCTTTTGCCACAGGAAGACGCTAAAGCCAAGAGATTAACTGTGAAGCAGCCAAGCCTAGTGGTTAAGTACCAGTCAAGGCCTTGGACTCCTCATATGATACATGGGGTGAAGATGATGATGGACATCACTCTGGGTCAGGCTTGTTGTGAAGCTCAAATGAGCGCATCTGTAAAGCACTCAGTGTGGTGCTCGGGACATGTCAGCTCCCTCATGATCCTTCCCAGGGCAAAGAGGGCACCGAAGCCCAGTTCCCTGTGAGCCTGGGGCCTTCAGCCGGGAAGGCGCGGATGGGTGGGTGGGGGAGGGGGTCCCCAGGAGCCATGGGCTGGGCTTGACCAGAGGGTGCTCTCACCAGGAGGATGTCATCGCCAGCCATGCTTTCCTTCAGGACCTGCTCACGCACCATCTGCAGCAGGCTGTAGGCCACCAGCACCTGGAAGTTTCTGCAGGGCTTCCCTGTCAGCAGAACCTGCTCAGAAAGGCAAGTCTTGGTCTGCTCCCTGTGGCCTGAGACTGCACTGCCCTTAAGATGGTGAGGTACCCACCACCCACATGCCCAGGGTCAGACATTCCTGGGCCTCACTGCTGACTTGCTCATTCACTCACTCACTCACTCACTCAGAGGTGCTCACAGCTACCTCTGGGATTCTAGGCATTGAGCTGGCTCCTGGGCGAGTGGAGGAGGAAGGGAGAAATTGGGGAGAGGATGGGAGGGGAGAGGAAGGTAGAGGGAGGGCAGAGAACAACCAGGTAACATTTGAGTGGAGCTTCAGCAAAGCAATGGTTGATGTCAATAGAACAGGTGTCACCAAAGTCCTGTGGGTGGTCATCAACTTGGGCATGGAGACCAGCAGGTCAGGAGGGAGGAGGGAGTCAGGGTTGAGTCATAGGGCTAAACCTTTCAGGCTAAACGTTGGGCTGGGTCCTGCAGACAATGGAGGCCACCGGACAGGGCAGTGATGCGGGGTGGGTGTGTTCTAGGGGAGGTTCATCTGCTGATGGCCATGGGGACTGGGATCAAAGGACTGCAGGTGCAACCTGTGTGGGGGACCCACCTCCGCCAGAGGGAAGGCTCAGCAAGGAGCTAGCACCAGGTGGATGGGAAGACAGAGGAACGGGGAGATGAGGGAATGAGAGCAGAGTGAAGCACTTGGCAGGAGGCAGGGAAGTGAGCTGCAGGCCAGGTGTCCACAGCATAGGCTGTAAGGCCCCTTCCTCTGCCCTGACTGCCCAGAGAGGTGAAGTTGGTGGGACTGCATGAACAGATGCATGAATGGATGCTCTGGCCTCCTTCTTGTTGGGCAGGAGCAGGGTCACTGACCCAATAAACCCTGAGCACCTGGACTCCATCCAGAGCCAGCAACAAGAGCTCTCCTGCTGCCTGCCTGAGGGGTGGGGCCTATCCCTTCTGCCCCAGCAGAGCACCTCACCTCCCAGAGCCGCCAGACATCATCAAAGGACTTGAAAGCGCGCTGGAAGCAGAGGCAGAACCAGGGGAAGAGGGACTGCACAGCCCCTGCACCCTTTCCTTCTGTAGGGAGAGAAATGGGGTGCCAGCCAGGAGGCCATAATTAGAGAAAACGGATGACACACACAAGGGAGCTGAAACAGACAGCCAGACACCAGAGCATACCAAACACGTGGGAAACACAGGATGCTTGGCTATCATTTTTTTAACTGCCCTTGGAGATGGTTTGTGGTGGATTTTCAACTGTCCAGATTCCAACCCCATTGAGATGAACCCTGTCCACTCACTTAGGTGCTTAGCAAACACAGGGTCCAGGAAGCTGATCAGGTTGTTGAGCATATCTAGGTTCTTGCCAACCCCGATGTTGATGACACAGCTGTGCTCCTGTGAAAGATGGGTGGGAGGGAGGGAAACTAAGTCCTCTGGGCTTGAGGGCACCAGAAAAGCCAGTCCTGCTCTCCAATTTTAGGAGTCTCTGTATGTCTGGCTCCAGGCTGGGCCCATGTCTCTGTATAAGTCTGCGTATTGTGTATGTATGTGTGCACACATGCACACATCATGTCTGTGTCTATGTGGTCTGTGTGTGCCAGTGTATCCATCTGTATATATATGTGCACCTGTGTGTGTGCATGTGCGTGTGTGCGTGTGTGTGTGTGTGTGTGTGTGTGTGTGTGTGTGTGTGAGAGAGAGAGAGAGAGAGAGAGAGAGAGAGAGAGAGAGAGAGATGCAGAGATGTGTCAGGTGTGGCTCACAATGCAGTGAGCCCAGTTATTTCTCTGCACACATGCTGTGGGTCAGAAGCAGGACCAGGGAAGCACAGTGTCCACTGTTGCATGGTGGAGGGAAGGATGAGGGTGGGTTCTGGGAAGCCTCTCATGGATCATGAGGAATTCTTTCTATGAAGCAGCAATTTCAAAAGCCTTTAGCCTGGACAGTACGGTGTGCATCTGGGTAACCCCCAAGTCCCCGGTGTGCCTGGAGCACAGGTCATGTGAAGGGAGCCGTGAGAGCAGCCTGACAATGGAGGATTGAATGCCTGGCTGAGGTCACTGGATTTTATCCTGAAGGTGTGAGGAGCCATGGAATGTTTGTGGAAGCAGAGCATGTTTTGGGAGAGGAATGCCAGAAGTGGGTGCCATCACTGGGCCTTGTCATCACACCCTTTCAAGGTTTGGTGAGAGCTGGACCCAGAGCATCACTCCAGCCCCCTCCACAACTCCAATGCTTGCCACCCCAACCCTAGAACACGCTGCACTGGGGAACACACTTCTAGGCTCCCCTGGGACCCAAAGAGCTGTTCCAGGGCTAGAGGAAATGGCTGGGGTTGCCAGTGCCTGCCTAACCTCAAGGGGTTGTTTAAAGATTTAGCGGGGGAAGGGGAGGCCCTCAGCTCAGGCCGAACCCTCACCGTTTTCTGCAGGAAGAATTGGAAGAGCCAGAAGGTCTCATGGTCATGTTCCACCATCAGCTGGAAGAGCATCACCATCTCATGGAAGCCCTGCTGGTACTCTGGGGGGAGGGGCCAGTTAGGAGGGGCTGAGTAGGAGGGCAGAGCCTGGGCTTGGGCAGGGAAGGAATTCCAGCAAGGAATTGAGAAGAGGGGGCCACGGGGGAGGCTCAGCACTGTGGCACACCTGCCTGGGTGTTGCAGACATAGCTCAGGAGCAGGATCTTCTCCAGCTTCTTCTTGTCAATAAGGACGTTGCCCAGGGGATCTTTGTCGTAGAGTTTCTGGATGTCATATGCTAGATTGCAAGCAAGGGACAGGAGGGTAGCACCAGATCACCTCCAGCAGTAGGTCAATGGGTGAGTTTATTTCCCCCAACCAACCCAGGCAGGAAGCTTTGAAAGGAACATCAGCTTCCACCCCCCACCCCCCCACCCCCACCCCAGACTCTATCCCTCATCACACCCTGAGCTGCCTGGGTTTCTTCCCACTTCCAAATTTTTGACCAGGCTGAACCCTCTGCCAGGTCTGTGACCCCTTCATCCAATTCAAATCCAGCCTGGTTCTAGACCAAGGTGAGAAGAGATGAAGACAAACCAGCAGGAACAGCATGCACCCATAGAAACACCATGCCCCATGGGCATCCAGGAGCACCCAGTAGAGGTGGGTGGATGGACTAACCACGGTTTAGCTGGGGAAATTTCAGGCACATGTCAAGACAGCTCCCAGGAACTGGGTAAGTACCCCCCGCAAGACTGAGGAGGGCTCAGAGATGGCTTCCAGCAGTCCCCTCTGCACAGCCCTCCCACCGCGGTCTGCTCACCGATGTTATTCCGAGTCTCTGTGAAGTTCCGGTGCAGGTTTTCCAGAAGGGGCTGAATCTTCTCATACATCTGGCATAAAGCTTCATAATTTTTCCTATGAGAACAGGACTGAAGCTAAATCAGGCAGCCTTTCCTCCCAGCAAGTCTAGGGACCCTGGGCTGTGCCCACTGTCTGGGATGCTGCCCTCCCCTCTGCCAGTGCCAGCCCTAACCATGCTCTTCTATGCACCTGGAGTGCAGATGGGGACGAGATTGACCTCATGGTTCTGCAGTCCGATGGCCACACCTGAATCCTGGGTTCACAACTTAATAACTGGGGTCTGCAACTAGGGTCAAGCCTTGGCGACCTCACTTTCCCTCTCTGAGCTTCAGGTTCCTCAGTTGTAGAGTGGGATAACACTAGCACCTATGCCTCAGAATTATAAGGATTGAATGAGGGGGTGTTATGTGCCCATCATCACAATGAGGTTGAATGGTGTCCCCCATGTCCATGCCCTAACCTCTGGAACTTGTGAATGTATCCTTATTTTAAAAAGGGTCTTTGCAGATATAATCAAGTGAAGACTCTCAAGATGAGCTCTTTCTTAATTACCTAGTTGCGCTCTAAATCCAATGACAAGTGTCCATATAAGAGATACACAGAGGAGAGATATAGGGAGGAGGCAGAAGGCCATGTGACCATGGAGGCACAGACGGCAGTGATGCAGCCACACGCCAAGGAACGTCTGGAGCCGCCAGAACCTTCAAGAGACAAGGAAGGTGCTCCCGTAGAGCCTTCTGAGGGAGAGAGGCCCTGCCGGGCCCTTGCTTTGGGGCTTCTGGCCTCCAGAACTGAGAGAATATATTTCTACTGTGGTGGACACCTGGTTGGTAGTGCTTTGTTAAAGCAGCCTCAGGAAACTAACAGGTGGGCTCCTGTCTCAGCGCTCCCCAGCTGGCCCTCGGATCCCCTGCTGCCCTGGATTTTCCTCCGACTCACCCTGCACGCCAATCTTCTCCACATCCCTAGGCTGCACAGGCCCAGGGGAGGATGGGACGTCATGGGGAGGGGGTGTGGGGATGGGAGGAGAGCAGTTGCTGGGGTCAAGCCCATGTCTCGCTAGCATGTGGGCTGGTAAATAGAACTGGGCGGGCTGGTGAAGGCCCTTCTGTGTGGGCCCTGGGTCAGGGGTACCACGGGGATTTTGCCATTCAGAATGAGAAGTCTGTTTAAAGTCTATTTAAAGCCACGCTGGGGTGAGCACCCCCACCCCACTGTGCTACCCACCCTTCCCTATAGGATCTGGAATGTTCTACCTCCTTGTACTGTCCACTGTGAGCCGCTCATCCTGGGAACTCTGCCATGAGTAGTAGCCCGTGAGGAACTTCCAGGCTTCTGTCCTCACGAAGGGGTGCAGACCCTGAAGTCGGGATGGGGGGTGAGAAGTCATGGTTCTCTGAATGCCTGCCAAAAGAGCCCCTCCCAATGCCACCTTCCCCCTTGCCCACCCATGCTCCCTAGTTCCAGGGGGAGACCCAGGCTGGGGGACCATACCCTTTCCAGGATGTTAACACAAATGAAGTCTCGTGACTTGGCCAACTGACCGTTCTCGTCAAAGAAGCCATCCCATTCTGTCTTGTCAATGGGCGGCTTTCTCTTCACCTGTTGAGGACAACCACGCAGCCTTCTGTTAGGGACCTTTGGCTTTTTTCTTCAGTGTGATTTTTAAATGATATACTCTGGATTTTGCAATGTGAATCTAAGCTCGCAGTAGTCTCTGACTCATTTCTGGAAATTTATCCTGAAAATATTACTGAAAAAATATATTAAAATAATT
Organism: Myotis nattereri; assembly: GCF_964212035.1. NCBI lineage: Eukaryota > Metazoa > Chordata > Mammalia > Chiroptera > Vespertilionidae > Myotis > Myotis nattereri. Next base: position 111,118,550 of record NC_138075.1, read on the forward strand.
TTCATTGCACACTACTTACCAAAATGAAAAATGCAAGTGCTCTAAGTGTTATACAATAAGGGAATACTTACATAAACCATGGTTTATGTACTCAATGGAATATTATGAAGCATAGAAAACAATGCTTACAAGGATGAATAATCTGGAAAAATATAAATGTTAACAGAAAAAAGCAGAATACAAAATTGCACATTCAGTATCTATCTTCTCTATGTACTATCTATCCTCCATAAATGTCTGTTATATATTATAAAACTACATCTTATAGGCTCAAATACATAGTGAATTAACAATAAAATTGTTAGAAATTGTTAGAAGACTAAAAAATACCAAAAAAGCTATCTAAAACTAACAGTGATTATTATTATTTAAAAATGTTTTATTAATTTTAGAGAGAGAAAGGGGGATGGAGGGAGAGGGGAGAGAAAGAGAGAGATAGGAGAAAGAGAGAGAGAAATATTTATGTGAGAGAGAAACATTGATGGGTTGCCTCCCATAAGTGCCCTGACCAGAATTGAACCTGAAACCCGGGTCTGTGCCCTGGTCAGGAAACTGGTGACCTCTTGGTGCATGGGATGACGTTCAACCAACCGAGCCACACTGGCCAAGGTGACAGTGATTATTTTGGAATGATAGGATTATAAGCACTTTTTCCTTTTTATTGTATTTTCAAACTTTTCTATAATGATATATGTTGCTTTCATAATAAAAATATAAAATAAGCACTAATTAAGGTGTGTGTGTGTGTGTGTGTGTGTGTGTGTGTGTGTGTGTTTGGGGGGAAATGAGTACACTGCATACAAAGTAATTAAAAATGCTCATAAAACAATAACAAGAAGTTAGAGTTCTTATGGAAATGACCTCCCATTAATATGCACCTGAATATGCATGCATGTGACTCAAATTTAAATTTGCAAACAAGTCACCTGAGAATCTTTAAAATGCAGATTATGACTCAGCCGGTCTAGGGTGGAACCAAAATGATGCATTTCTTTTAAAAAATATATATTTTTATTGATTTCAGAGAGGAAGGGGGTGAGAGGGAGAGATAGAAACATCAATGATGAGAGAAAATCATTGATTGGTGCCCCCTGCACACCGCCTACTGGGGATTGAGCCCACAACCCAGGCATCTGCCCTTGACCTGAATCAAAACCAGGACCCTTCAGTCCACAGGCCGATGCTCTATCCACTGAGCCAAACCGGGTAGGGCAAGATGATGCATTTCTAACAAGCTCCCAGGGGATTGCTGACTCTGCTGGTCCATTGACCATATGAGTAGGAAGGTATTAGATGGTAAAACAGCACTGGAAATGAAAAACAAGAACCCATAGGCCCAAGTTTGAAATAATTTTCATTAAGTCCGTGTTTGGTAGGGATGGGTTGAACAATACATTTTAATAATGTATTTTCTAAAACCTTTCGCGTTTTAAGAAAAACATGTTTCACCTTTCATTTTGCAACACGGAGTCAATTTCCCTTACATTCCAATGAATGGCCAATGCAGTCACTGCAAAGAAACACTGATGGAATGGTGGTAAACTATATGACACTTCAGAATAGTAAAAAAGAGTCACCAAGCAAGACAGCTTTCCCTGGAATGGCTCTCCCTAAATGCTCCAGCCACAAAAGCTGCCCCGTGTGGCCACCCGGGTCCTGCATCTTGAGTCTTCCCTTCCTCCTGCCTCTGTTTCGCATTCTGCAGTGCACACTAGCCCAAGAAGCTGTTCTCAGCCTGTGTGCCAGCAGCATCCAGCTCTGGTGCCCTTTGCCTTTTGGAGCCATGGCAGTGACCACCGCAGTGAGGGTTTATTTGCTGTATTTCCCACTTTCCCTTGGGTGATCAGTTCCCCAATCTTCTCTATGCGTTCTCTATCGTCTGAACCAAAATAGGACAGATGGGCCCAAGAAGGTACAAAAAAATCTTAGTGTTGGCCTAACCCTGGGAAGCAGGACCTTCCCCATTACCTTGCACCTACTGCATGGACACTCATCTGAGCCAATCAGAGCCAGGCTTCTGCCCTCGACAGCTGTCATGTTTCATACCTGTACTTAGAGACTGCAACACAGCATGCACTGTGGCAGTACTAGACGTAGGAGGAGAGTGCCAAAGCTGGGCTGTGTCCCAGATTCCTAATTATAACAGGAAATGCATGCCCTAGCCGGTTTGGCTCAGTGGATAGAGTGCCGGCCTGCACACTGAACGGTTCCAGGTTCAATTCCTGCACATGCCCGGGTTGTGGGCTTCATCCTCAGTTGGGGGCGTGCAGGAGGCAACAGATCAATGATTCTCTCTCAACATTGATGGTTCTATCTCTCTCTCCCTCGTCCGTCCTCTCTGAAATCAATAAAAAATATATATTAAAAAAAGGAAATGCATGAACTTTAGGAATTCATTTCCAAATGAATTTCAGCCAGTTGGTTAATTTCTATAATAAAGACAGCTGTGATTTTGATGGGGATTGTATTAAATTTATAGATCAATTTAGGGGGAATTGATAACACTATTGAATCTTCTGACCCACAAACACAGTATATTTTTCCATTTATTTAGGTCTCTTTAAATTTCTTCTCTCAGCAATGTTATGTAGACTTCAGTATATAGGTTATTCATGTATTTTGTTAGATTTATCCCTAAATATTTCTTTTTTTGGATGTTATTGTAAAAGGTGTTATTTTTAAAATTTCAACTTCCAATTGTTCATTGTTAGTATATACAATAGATTTTTATATATTGATCTTATATTCAGAAACTTGCTAAGCTCACTTATTATTTCTAGTATGGTCTTTTGTTTTTGTTTTATGGATTATGTGGGACTTATTATACAGGCCAAGGATTTGAAACTATGACCCATGGGCCAAATCTGCCTCCAACTTGTATTTTTTTATATAAAGTTTTATAGGCACACAGCCATTCCCATTCATTCATGCATTGTCTATGGCTGTTTTTGTGCTATAATGGCAGAGTTAAGTAGTTGCAACAGAAACAACACACAAAAACTAAAATACTTACTACTTGACCTTTACAGACCAAGTTTGCCAACCCTGACATAGACGATCATTTTTCTTTGGACAAGGGCAGTTTAATAACTTCTTCCTTCCCAGGCTGGATGCCTTATTTCTTTTTCCTGTCTTATGCACTGGCTAGAAATTCAGGTATAATGTTAAATAAAAGTAGTGAGAGCAGACATCTTTCTTTTGTTCCCAATCTTAGCAGAAAAGCATTCAGGCTTTCATGATGCCATCTGATAATTGTAGTTGCCCTTTATCAGATTGAGAAAGTGCCCTTATCTTCCTAGTTTGTTGAGAGTTTTTTCAGGACTGAATGTTTGATTTTTTTTTTTTTTTTTACATGATGTTCTGCCACTATGGAAATGGGATAAATCCATTTGGTGATCATATATTATCCTTCCTACATATCATTGGATTCTATTTGCTAAAATCTTATTTAGGATTTTTCCATTCATGTTCATGAGAGATATTGGCCTATAATTTTCTTGCAGTTTCTTTAATTTTAGTGTTAGGGTAATGTTGACTTTATAGAATGAGTAGGAATGCATTTTTGCTTTTCAAGTTTTTGAAGAGTTTTTGTAGACTTGCTACTATTTCTTTCCTCAGTGTTTGGTACAACTCAGCAGTGAAAGCCATCGAGGCCTGGAGTTTTCTCTGTGGGAAGATTTTAAACTGCAAATTCAGTTTCTTTATTTGATTTGAAGCTGGAGACAGAGAAAATTGTTTCATTTTTTACTTTAAATATTAGAGATTGATAGGAACCATACAGTTTTCTTCCAACTCATTTTAATAATACAGAAACAACAGGGAAGTAATGAAATCATAAAGCATAAAAAGAATAGAAATTTAAAAAATTAATTTTGAATACAAATTCATTACATTCTCTTATTAGTTGTAAACACTTAAAAGCATCAGTGATGGGCCAGACACTTTTAAGCAGTCTTATATAATAAAAGCCTAATATTCTAAGTGTCCAGTCGACCAGTCAGTCGTTCAACCAATCAAAGCATAATATGCTAATGATATGCTAAGGCCACTCAACTGTTTGCTATGAAGTGCACTGACCACCAGGGGCATTCAACCAGTTGACCAGTCACTATGATGTGCACTGACCACCAGGGAGCAGATGCTCTGACTGTTAGGTTAGGTTGTTGCTGGGGTCCGGCCGATTGGGACTGAGTGAGATGGGCCAGACACGCCCTGGAGTCCTCCTGCAGTCCCTCCCTGGCTGGCCAACCTCCCGCATCCCTCCCCAGCCCCGACCGTGCACCAGTGGGGTACCTCGGCTTGGCCTGCGCCCTCTCGCAATCTTGGACCCCTTGGGGGATGTCGAAGAGTTGGTGCTTAACGTAGTGCTTATCTATATATATATAAAAGGCTAATATGCAAAGTGTCTCCTCAGGAGTTCGATTGCTCGCTATGATGTGTGCTGACCACCAGGGATCGGCGCAGAACAAAGCAAGGCCTCAGCTGGCAGCCGGCAGCCGGGAAAGGGAGGGCCCAATTGGCCCTGATCGGCAGCCAGGCCTAGGGACCCTCCCCATGTGCGAATTTTATGCACCAGGCCTCTAGTTTAAATATATTAACTTGTTTAACCTTATCACCCATCTATAAGGTAGGTGTAGTTATTACACTGTTTTACAGGCCAGGAAACTGTAGGAGGGCTAATTAGCATATTTGAAGTCACACAGCCAGTATCAGAGCTGAGACTTGAACCCAAACCTGTTAGTGCAAGAGTCAAGGTGCTGAACCCCAATGCCATGCCACCAGGAAGGGCAGACAAGAGGCAAGAATTTTCAGTTTGAATTTAAAAAAATATACATCTACACAAGCTGTTAGCAAAAGGTATATGCTAAAATCAAATGCCTTAGAAAGATAAATAAATATATGAAGAAAGAGACAAACACAATAAAAGAGTGGCAAAGTAATCAAAGTAATATACACAGCACACCGCAATAAAAGACATGACATTGACACAATAAGGAGAAATAATTAGAAACATCACAGTAAGTCATCTGCTGCCTTCTTTAAGAATTTGCATTACTAACCGTCTACCTATAACAATGGGCCATGTGCCTACCTTGTCAGCACTGAATTTGTTTATAAAAAGTCACTGTTTTCTCCTTCCAGGAAACTCCTTTTCTCTATGCCATTTACTTCCTTTTACTTCCCAAACCGTAGCTAACGATAGGGCACCCACAAGAAGCCTGAGACATTTGCTAGCAAGCTGAGGACAAACACCAGAAGTTTGTTGACATGCAGCGGGCTGGAGGTGAAAATTTCCTCATGAAAGCCCCCTCCATCCCTTCTCCTACTACATCCACAACACCCGTCTGTTCCAGAAATCACAGAGCCTGTATCTGAGGTCCTTCAAAATGGTGGGGCTGCCAGCTCCATGGCTTCTCAAATCCACCTTCATTCACCCCTATTCCCCTATTCCCTAAGGCCCTGCACAACCCACCTGGGTAGAATAGCCTGTGGCTAGGGAGGGGGAACTATGTTGTACACAAGCTGGATATGCTTCAGCGATGCAGTAGCTGCTTTCCTAGTCCCCCGAGGAGAACACTGCTAGGTAGAGCAGCTGTGGAAGTCTCCTACTTCATGATGTGCACAAGCAGGCTAACACTCCCACCAGCAAGCCTGGGGGAGCCGTGGCCATGCTTCCCTGGGAGAAAGGGGCTTCCTGCTGCCACAGACCTTGGCTGCAGGTGTACATCTCCCCACCCTCCCTTCCCTTCTGCATCACTGGGTTAAGAATTTCCACTAATGTTTTTAATAAAATAGGAAATCCACTGGAGGGTCAGAAAAACTTTCTATGAATGTCTTTGATGCCACGTTGCTCTGAATACTCAGAAACAGAGCCCTCAAGAAAGCCTGGGAAGGGTCAATGACTCTGCTTAAGGTTCTTAACCTCTTTTACACTCCAGTTCACTTGAAGGACAAGACACATTCCCAACAGTAACTATGGCTTACCATGTCAATGGCTCTCACCCCGGAGAGAGGTGGGGGCCCCAAGGAGGCAGGCATATTGAAATTGGGAGGGGGCAGTAAGTGCACTTGAAAGTTACCCAGGTGATAAGCAATAACCCAGGTGTGGAGGGTATATCATCAATATAGCATGCTGATGAACAGAATGGTTTAAAACAGTGGTTCTCAAAGTTAACTGCACATCAGAATCACGCAGGTTTGTTAAAACACAAGAATCTGCATTTCTCAATTGATGCTGATGCTGCAGGTTTGAGTGCCACTCTTGAGAATCACTGAATTAGAAGATGGCCTTCCTGACCTCGCCTGTGTTTCTCAGTGGTTAGAGTGTAGACCTGCACACTGAAGGGTCTTGGGTTCAATTCCAGTCAAGGGCACATACCTGGGTTGCAGGTTCGATCCCAGCCTCAGTCAGGGCACATGTGGGAGGTAACAAATTGATGTGCGCTTCACATTAATGTTTCTCTCTCTTTCTCTCCCCTCCCTCCCTCCTGCTTTCTCTAAAAATCAATGGGGAAAAAAGAAAAAGACTCTGTGACCCACTGTCCACACCTAAATACCAGCTCTGCCACTTAGTAGCTGTGTAGGCAAGTTTATTTACTCTCTGTGCCTCAATGTTTTCATTTATAAAATGAATAGCATCATCCATCTTATAGAGTTATGATGAGAATAAGTGGCTATAAAGCATTTAGAATAGTCATTGTACATTATAGATGCTATGTGAAAGCTTGTTGTTTTATTATTATCTTTTTTGAAGTTCAGAGAAATGAAGAAAGATATGAAGAAAATTCAAATCAAGGCCCGATAATAATCTGCAATGAAGCAATAACATTTAAAATTCAGGGAGAGGGGTGCCCATTTTGGATTGCTACTCTTTTATCACTCTCTTAATCATTATGATTAATGAGACTTGAAATTATAATTAGTTACTATAATTTTGAAAAATATACCGTGTGGACAATTTTTATGACTGAGGCGGACTTCTAATGAATAAATCTATCTTACTAACTAGGCTTGGAAGCACCACTAATAAAAGCATTACTGCCACCTGGTGGCAGCATACCAAAATTGTTGGCAATAGCACCAAGGAAAATTAATCAGCATCTTTAAGACTGAACTTGCAAACGTAAAGCTCATCAGCTGGAATGTCACAAATGAGGAAAAGGTAACACTGGTTTAGAGAGAAGGGTGAAAGGGGACCTGTGTTTCTCAGTCCTGTTGTTGGTGCTGATGATGAGACCAAGGTACAACCTACCTTTCTAGGTCAGCTCACAGTTCCAGTCTTTCCCACCCCGTGGGGGGTAGGGGGGATGGCTTACTACAAACCAGAGGCTGGGGAGGGAGGGACTTGGAGCTGATGAAGAACACGCACCAGGATGAAGGAGGCCGACAGCCTGGCAGAGAGGCTGTTTTCGGGAGAGAGGGTGGTCATGGCTCCTGCTGGTTGTCTTCAAAGCACCCTCTACGCTCTACCCAGAGCTTACTTAGAGCTTTAAATGATGCTTAATTAGTAGGGAAAGTGGTCTTCATTTTGGGGGATGAGTTGCATTCCCAGGGGGAACTGGGCCTCTCCTGACCTCCCACACTTGAACAGAGCCTGCCAGCTGTGTGTCACAAGGCCCCTAGAACCCTCGTCATAATGACCTTGGAACATGGGAGTTCTCAGCTTCAAAGGTAAGACACATCCAGGAGCCATGGGGACTAAACCTACCAGTCATCTAGGAAAACCGCAGTACCTACAGGAGGTTGGGATTAAGACATGCAGACCATGTCCTGGTATGTGCTGGGGTGGTCAGGGAGGGCTTCCTGGCAGAGGTGGGCCAGGAAGCCTTTCTCTCTATCTCTGGCTCTCCAATCTCTAGAGTCCCTTCATTTGTTATCCCACAAGACCAGGACTCAAACCTGGAGAACACCTGGAATTGGAGCTTCAGATTTCTTCAGTGCAACTTCCAGACATTCAGAATCAGGTTATCTGGGCTGGGGCCTGGGAACTATACTTTGAAAAGCTTCTGGGTAACTACAGTTCAGTATTTAAATGGTAGCTCCAGAGGGTAGAGACCAGTTTCATTTACCTTTATATCCAGAGCACTTAAGAAAGTGCCTGAGTGACTGAATAAATGACTTAGCTGAATGGAAAAATAAACGAAGCTCTCAGATCTCACCTTCTCTGTGTGTATTAGATTTCTATACGGAGCCCTGAGTTCCTTCCGACCAGGGTCAATGTCTGATTCTGTTGTACTTTTCCAGCCACCTGGCACTGGGCTGGTGCTCAATATTTGTTGAATGACCCTGGGGAGTCAGCTCCTCTTGGCTTCAACATCACCAGTTCTCCACCTTAAGCATCACTTGCATTTCTACTCAGGTCCTGGCCGTGCAAGTCATCGGGCTCTAAAGTCTCCTTAACTGGTGGGCGATGACGGTAATTAGACCAACCAAATTTGAATCAGGAGCTTGGAGTTGGAATTTGGACTCTGACCTCAAATCTCCCTCCTTAGCTATGGGTCCCTGGCTGTTGGGAGCCATTAGAGATATTGGCTTAGACAAAGCCATCTTAAGAATTATAAGTTTCTGGTTCTTCCAGAAACTCCTAATTACCAGAAACTACATGTGTCCTGCGATTTGGCCAGCAGCTAAAGATAACCATCCTATTCCCTGAAGCAACTACTGCCACAGCGGAGCCTGCTACAACCCTGCTGATAAGCTAATAGACCCCTTTTACCCCCCCCCCCCCCGTCCCTAAAACAGTATATATCCTGCCGCTGTGAGAATAAAGTTTGAGGCTTGATCAGAACTTGTCTTGCCTCCATTCTTTCGTGTCCCTTGTTTGTTTCATTCTCCTAGGGTGTCTCTTGGTTCCCCCGTTGTTGTCCCGCGGGTCGGGACACCTGGCCGTGACAGCAGAAGGTGTCAGCCTCCGGCTTTCACATTCCTATTGACATCATGAATCAGCGTCCATATGGAAATCTCCAGTGGACACAATTGTCTCTTTACTGTCCTGTCCTGAAAGTTTGTGGCACTGCATGAGGCCTTTTAAATAAAAATGCTGTATCTCTGCCTCCCTCCGCTACCTTATCCCAACCCAGGAAAGCATTATAGCCTCTTCCCCTTCATCTGCTGCCCCCAGGTCTTCACGGAGCAGGAGGTGAAGTGGCTTTGAGTAGGGAGGAGGTGGGGAAAGGACAGGACCACCTCCCGCACACGGTGCCCTCATTCTAAGGTCTCAAGAAGCGGCCAAAGCCAATGTCCAGAGCAGGAGGCGAGGAATGGGCATTACTTGCCATTTGGGATGATCTATGCCTCTGTTCTTCCACATGAACTATGTTGACAACTGAGAATTGACTGTAACTAATCCTAAGAAGCTGAGGATCAGACAGGGAGCTGGAAAATCTGAGTGCCAAATCCGATGTGGCTTCTAAACTGAACATGATGGACATAGTTCATCTACTGAATTTCCGTTCACCTCCGGCTCCTTCTCTGCAAACTTTAGATAATACCTCTGCCCCAAGTTGGTCAGTGCAGTTTGGTCACGTTACAAAAGCTTCAGAGCAACCACGTGGAGGCTTAATATTCAAACAGGGCTGCAGACACTGCGTGAAGCAAGAGGGTTTCTGATCCCCTTTCTCCCTGTTCTGGTTCTTACAAGGGGTTTACACACATCAATTTCATTTCCTCCAGGGCTGAGTGGTCCTTAACAGGTCCTTTTATTTGCAAAATTGTCCTAATTCTTTAGATTCCCCTATATTACTTTTCTTTTATGCGTTACCCCCTCTCTGATGGGAATCCAGTTTATTGCTTTGAATTTCTGTACATGGGGATTTTTAGGGTGCAAGAATCCCAGGTTTAAAAACATTGCTTTTGCTATTACAGTGTGGATCAAGGCAGGAGACAGCTAGAATTTGCATTAAGGAAATCCTGGGAGGGAGAAGCCTCCCGGCGTTGCCTGCTCTGAGGAGTGTGACTGTGCATTGGGGTGTGGTGGTGAGGCCGCAGGGCTGACTTGGAAGGTGCCTGGGGGAGCCCCTCTCATCCTCAGGAGTTCAGTGTTCATGTTCTGAGAAAAATCCAGATTAAAATTCTGATTCTGTCTCCCACCAACCATGTGACTTGGTCTCACCTTTTGGGAGGCACAGTCTTTTCACCCCTGCTGGGCTGCAGAAGAGCGGGCCTTGGACCAGGAACTATTTCTCACTGATAGGAGCCTTCACAGCCTGTGCTGGGCTTAGTGCCTTGTGTGGAATGTCTTTCTCTGCTCCAGATTCAATGTGTGCTCCTTTATTCTGCCTAAGTGTGTGTGTCATATGACACCTGGCAAGCCCACTGCGCTGTCTGCTCCTGGCGGGGAGGGAATGGGGTCCTTCATTCGCAGCCTGAGTGGGGCCGGAGGGTGAGCAGACCATCACCCTGTGTCAGCTGTGGGACGAGACCGCCTGCATGGGGACCAAAGCCCACGATTGAAGCTGATCCTGTTCTGTCCCTTCTCCATGTAGTAAAACATTGTTCCCACCAGTGCCTGATGAGTCATGTCTTCTTGGCAACTACGACACCTGTGAGCCATGCAGTGGGTTGACAATCTGGGATGCAGCCCCTGGTGCAGGCATTGCTGTGCTATTTGTGCCCCACCATGCAGTGTGGCTCTGCCCTAGAAGGGTGGCAACAGGTGTCATTTGCTTGATACCATCTCTTAACTTTCTGAGTCTCAGTGTCCTCATATGTTGATAATGCCTCATGGAACTGAAGAGTGAGTGAGGCAGTGCGTGTGTGTGTGTGCGTGTGCACGTGTGCGTGTGCGCGCGTGTGTGCGCGTGTGTGTGCGCTGTGTGTGCGCGCGCGTGTGTGTGCGTGTGTGCGTGTGTGTGCGTGTGCGTGTGCGTGTGTGTGTGTGTGTGTGTGAAGAGCCCGGCGGAGGCCTGGAGAACAGGGGACACTCAATGCATGGGAGAAACTGTGAACCTCAGCATCACCATTAGTGTTACTAATGTCCAAGACACATCCACAAAATCTCTATGAACTGCCCAGGAACCGAGGTTCTGCCTGCCTCCGCGGGGCTTGCAGTAACATCAGTGCGAGGTTCAAAGCTCATCTGCGGTTTCTCTGCATTTCTCCAGGAACTTAGGCCAGGATCACCACAAAAGCAGGATGAGGCTGTTGTTAGAAACTGAGTTCACTCCTGTTCCCTTCATGTCGGCACAACATGACACGTTATCAGTTATCAGTGAGCCCCCTTCAAAGGACACCTACCCACGACAGTGTAAGTCTGGGGCACTTACTTCTAGGTGTAAATCCCATGCTTTCCGATTTCATTTCATAGAGAAGTGCCAAAGCCATGCTTTCCTCTTTGGCTCTCACTGTGGGAGCCAGGACCAGTTTAGATTCGGCAGCAGGTTTTCCTCCCTCACCCCTCTGAGCTCGGCATCTCTGACGATGTGGCAGACAGCCTCACATCATGTGTCACCAGCGGGAGAGGAGCAGAGATGCGGGCTGGAGACAGCTTTCTTCTGAGCATGAGGTAGTTGGAATTCCCCAAAGCAACAGCCAGCCCAGCCACCATGAGTCCCCTGAGCTAGTTGGAGTGCCACTGGGTTTTAGTTGCTGCGTTTTGGACCATCTCCATCATCTTAGGACGCTCTCACTTGCTCCACACTTCCCCTCTGTCATCTCCCACCCAGCTGTCATGGACACCAGAAATAACTCAGAGAAGCAACTCTGAGAAGAAGCCACCACAGTCAGCAAAAGGGAGGCGCTCAGCTGAGGCTGCACCTCCACAAGCTCCCTCCTGCTCCGAAAGGACTCCCTCCGTCAGCCCAGGCTCCTGGGGAACCACCATGTGTGTGGCTCTGACTCTCACCGAGCCCAGCCTGAGTCTTTACTGCTGTCATGTCTACTGCTTATTTGGCCGCCAGAAGCCCCCTCTTGTCCCAACCACTGCTACCTTCTGTAGGGCATTTGCTATAGACCTCAGGTGAGGTGCTTTCCATATGCCAGTGCCAACCCTGACCACTCTGGAAGGGAGCAGAAGGTCACAGAGTTTGCATTACTTACTCGGGATCACTTAGCCAGTAAGTAGAGGAGCCAGTAACCGCCTAGCTCAACCGAGCTTTGCCAATAGCCAGGCTGCCTCTGGAGTCCTGTTGGCAGAAATGGGCACTTCCAACCCTTGCTGCCTCAGGGGACTGTGATCCGCCCAGCAGGGAGGAGGGAGTTTGCTATAACTCCTTCTCCAGATAGTCAAGGAGTTTTCAGTCCCAACCAGAACAAGTGGTGATGGTCGGAAGAGGGAGAGGGGAAGTGTAACAACCTAGCTGATAATGAGGACGGAAAGAGTGAAATGGAGAGGGAAATGGACAAGAAAGTCCAGCGAACTCCAGGGACTGCTAATGGAGAGAAATACTGTGGCTAATTACATCTCTGAAGGCTATCTCTTCGAAAATGAATTTTTAATGAAAAATTAATGTATTTTCCCTGCTACTTACATCGGAGAAGGAAAGACTGAACAGAGTCTCCCAGCACAGCGAGGGCAGCCCTGGTGTCCAGGGCCACCTCTGACCATGTCACCTGAGTCGCTTTCCTGCAGCCTCATCTCTAGGGAGCTACGAAGCAGGCCTCTCAGGGAAGCCACAGAGCAAGCCACGGGACCTTGCACACCTGGGCTCCGGGAACATCAGTGCCTCCTGGGGAAGGACACAGTCATTTTTCTCTGCCCACCCCCCTTTGGTCCCCAAAAGGAGTCTTGGATCTTAAATCCAGGGGGGTAAAGCTTTTTGTCTGAAATGAATACTTGTCTCCAACAAGCCAAACTGACCTGTTTGAAGTGTGGGTTTTGGGGGGGTAATGAGACCCATTCTCCCCTCTTTCCAGGATGATCTGTATCAGATCCAAGTCTTACAAGTTATTTGTTGTGTGATCCAGACTCCATTTTCTTATCTGTAAAATGGGGTAATGATATTACTTCATAGTATTGTTGTGAGGTTTAAATAATGTCTAAAGTGCTTAGCATAGTGTTTGGCACAGTTGTCTGTGTTGTCATTTGCTCCAGAACACATTCAGGTTAAGCTTGAACCCACAAGAAACTCTCTCTTGGGATCCTCCAGCCTCAGGCAGCCCCTCTCACCTGCTGTGGCCTCCTGGGCCAGGCAGTTAGGACAACTGGGACAGAGTGATCCTTGAGGCTGCTGCTGACCCTTGACCTCAGATGGCTGTTTGGTCAAGGGCCCCCATTCCACCCTCCAATGCAGATGAGGCAGCAAGGCCAGGCCAGCAGGAGGCTCCTTCAGATGAACAAGTGGCCAAGATGCTCAAGAGCTCCCAGCACCCATCCCACATGGCCTCGGGCACAGGTATCTCTGCACAGTGCTCATATGCCATCACTCATGCTCCTACCTCAAAGTTCCATATTGATACATAACATCCCTCAAATTTAGGAGTACACAAGCACCCCTAAAATGCAGGACCACATGCTTCAGTATTCATTTTTTTAAAAATATATTTTATTGATTTTTTACAGAGAGGAAGGGAGAGGGATAGAGAGTGAGAAACATCGATCAGCTGCCTCCTGCACACTCCCCACTGGGTATGTGCCTGCAACTAAGGTACATGCCTTTGACCGGAATCGAATGTGGGACCTTTCAGTCCACAGGCTGATGCTCTATCCACTGAGTCAAACCGGCCAGGGCTTCAGTATTCATTTTTAAACAGATTCAGACCCACAGAAACACCAGCACCCCACCAATGTGCATATAAACACCTATTTATCTATTTATCTATCTATCTATATAAAGAGGTAATATGCAAATTAGGCTGGGACAGATGGTCACGGCCAGATCAGGAGAAGGGACCAGGCGTGGGCCCAGAGCCTGAGAGAACAACAGACAGGGCGGCCCGAGCCGACCCTGGAACCGCAGAGAACACCACACTGGGGGGCCGGAGTGGAGACACAAACCGCAGGGGGGCTGGCCCTCAGCAACCCTGCCGCCACGGAGCTGGGCTGCTGGGGCCAGGCCAAGTCAAGCTGCCTGGCAGTCCTGGGGCGAAGAGGCCAAGCCAAGCCACCTGGCGGGCAAAGAGCCCTAGCCGCCCACAGTCCCGGGCGAAGAAGCTGCTCCGCTGACCAGCCTGTGCTATGGACTTGTTCGGGCGTGTGGCACGGAGTCCAGGGCCTCTAGCCTGCAGCCACCGGAAATCTCCCTCTCCCCAGAGTTAGGAGCACCAGCCCAGGTCCACCCATTGGCTGGGTCCTGACTGTGGGGTTGAGTTCCTGCAGGCTGGGGTTTGATCCCCACGCATTAGCAGTAGGGGACCAGTGCCTTTGTTATTGCTGTGTGTCTGGGTTTTAATTGGACAAGTGCCCGGCGGTCCGGTGAAGAAGCCACCTGGGGGTCCCCGGCACCAGCTTAGCAAAATCTTGCAGGAGGAGAATTCTGTCTGCGTTTCCCCAAATTCCCTCAGCCTCTACTCACCCCTCTGTAAAGGCGCAGAACAAGTGAGTCCCTTAAATAAAACTCAGAGGCCTCCAGCAATGGTGGGCCTCTCTCATCAGTCAGTTGGACTGGATGGTATTTGATTATTTACCGAGGCACCATGATAGAGAAACACAAGCTCAAGTCATGATCTCTGCCCTTAAATAATTCACAATCTTATTAGAGTGAGTGGATGATAAAAGCGCAGAGAGGAACAGAGGCAATTGCTAGGGTGATTTTCCAACAATTAGTACAAAGAGTATGTGCTGTGAATTAAATTAAAAAAATATGTGTGGCCGAAACCGGTTTGGCTCAGTGGATAGAGCGTCGGCCTGCGGACTGAAGGGTCCCAGGTTCGATTCCGGTCAAGGGCATGTACCTGGGTTGCGGGCACATCCCCAGTAGGAGATGTGCAGGAGGCAGCTGATCCATGTTTCTCTCTCATCGATGTTTCTAACTCTCTATCTCTCTCCCTTCCTCTCTGTAAAAAATCAATAAAATATATTTAAAAAAAAAATATGTGTGGAAGTAGCTGCTTCATGAGTATGGCATCCCTTCCTATTTTAAAGGAAGCTGGGTTCCGTGTGAACTGTGTACTATGCTATGATATTGAGGCACAGAACACGGGAGGCCCTAAGTGTACTATGCTTTGATATTTGAGTCATTCCTTATTGTTCAATGTGATTTTTTTGTACGCCTCAGTTTTGCAATAGTTAAATTACTAGAATAATACATCTTGCTATAAAATATTACTAGAAGATCAAATGATCAGGTGACATATATTGTTGTATGCTAAAGTGATAGGTATTACAGAAATATTCAGATAGGGCAGTGGTCGGCAAACTGTGGCTCAGCAAACCGCAGCTCATGAGCCACATGCGGCTCTTTGGCCCCTTGAGTGTGGCTCTTCCACATAATACAGGCTCTTCCACAAAATACTGACTTCTGCGCATGGGCCACGAAGGTTCACTCGCACTGTACGTGCGCGCCCGCACGTGGTATTTTGTGGAAGAGCCACACTCAAGGGGCCGAAGAGCCGCAGGTGGCTCGCAAGCCACGGTTTGCTGACCATGGAGATAGGGAGACCTAGAGGCTTGATTACAAGAGAGGCTTACTATCACAACCCAAATTTATTGCTCAAAAAAAGCAGGGAGCCAACTAGAAACTGAACCAAATATAAGCCCTTGAAGGGCAAATGTAAATTGGATAAGCTTTGCTATTACAAGAGCAACAAGAAAAAATTCAGACACAAGAATAAGAAGTACATTGCATCCACTCTAAGTTGCTGCTAAAGGAAAAGAATGGTATACTATGAAAATACTTAATACAGATTGTAAAGAGATTTGTTCAAAGAGGATTTCCTATAGTAGGTGGTATTTCAGTTAATTTTTTTTAAATATGAAGAGGTTAGCTAGATAAGAAAAATGTGTAGGGGTCCCAAATTGCAGAGGGTGCAGAAGTGAGGTGTTCTGAATTAAGGGACCCCCCCATCCCCCCATGCATGAATTTCATGCACCGGGCCTCTAGTATAATATATAATACACTAGAGGCCCGGTGCACAAACATTTGTGCACTCGGGGGGGGGGGGTGTTCCTCAGCCTGGTCTGTGCCCTCTCACAGTCTGGGACCCCTCAGGGGATGTCCACCTGCTGGTTTAGGCCCACTCCCCGGGGGATCGGGCCTAAGCTGGCAGTCAGACATCCTTCTGGCAGCCTGGGAGCCCTCAGGGGATGTCCACTTGCCAGTGGGGAGCAGGCCTAAGCTGCAGTCGGACATCCTTAGCGCTACTGAGCTGGCAACGGTCAGCCTGGGTTGTGGCTGAGCAGAGCTCCCCCTGTGGGAGTGCACTGATCACTAGGGGGCAGCTCCTGCATTGAGTGTCTGCCCCCTGGTGGTCAGTGTGTGTCATAGTGACCAGTCATTCCCAGTCATTCTGTTGTTAGGGTCAATTTGCATATTACCCTTTTATTATATAGGTTAGAGGCCTGGTGCATGGGTGGGGGCTGGCTGGTTTGCCCTGAAGGGTGTCCCAGATCAGGGTGGGGGTCCCGCTGGGGTGCCTGGCCAGCTGGGTGAGGGGCTAATGGCTGTCTGCAGGCTGGCCAATCCCCCCAGTGGGGACCTTCACCCCATGGGGGTGTGGCCAGCCTGGGTGATGGGCTGACGGCTGTTTTCAGGCTGGCCACAGTCCCTTCAGTGTGAGAGGGTCCCACTGGGGTGCCTGGCCAGACTTGGTGAGGGGCTGATGGCTGTTTGCGGGCTGGTCAAGCCCCCTAGTGGGGACCCTCACCCCATGGGGGGGTGGCCAGCCCAGGTGAGGGGGTGAGGGCCATTTTCAGGCTGCCCACAGCCCCTTCAGGGTGGAGGAGTCCCGCTGGGGTGCCTGGCCAGCCTGGGTGAGGGACTGATGGCTGTTTTTAGGCTGGCCAT
This sequence comes from Myotis nattereri, assembly GCF_964212035.1. Lineage (NCBI taxonomy): Eukaryota > Metazoa > Chordata > Mammalia > Chiroptera > Vespertilionidae > Myotis > Myotis nattereri. Next base: position 111,135,430 of record NC_138075.1, read on the forward strand.
GCCCCCCTGTGACCCAAGCTCCCAGCTTCTCCTTCTTTTTCTGGGATTTATTCATATTCTATAATTGAAACTTTGTAGCCTTGAGCTGAGCCAAGGGCCTGCCAGGGCAGGTGGGAAGCTTGGCTTCCTCCATCGCCGGGGGCAACCCAAGCCTCCTGCTCGCTCCAGCTCCGTGGCCACCGCCATCTTAGTTGGGTTAATTGGCATACTTGCTCCTGATTGGCTTGTGGGCATAGCTTGTGGGCGTGGCTTGTGGGCATGGCTTGAGCATAGCAGAGGGATGGTTAATTTGCATGTTTCTCTTTTATTATATAGGATATTACAGCTTATGCACATGTATGTGCTTCCCCAAACACAGCACAGATCAATTCAGAACACCTCACTTCTATGCAAACTTGCACTCTGCACTATGAAATACATGTGTGTATGCGTGTGCATACACAAATATCCCCACACCCACAGGTGTAAACGCCTGGGCAGGGTCCAGGGATGGCCACCCTTGGCCCCATAGGCATGGCAATAGTTCAGAGATCGTTTCCTTCAGAGACAGCCCCCACAGAGGAGGCCAAGAAGGGGGAGGAGACTGGCCTTGGGGGCTTCCCGAGGGCAAAGTTCATGAGGACTGGGCAGAGCAGGAGGACTCCAGGTGCATGGAGTGACAGGAGGGCACACAGTGAGTCAGATCTTGGGGAAGAGGTAAAGGAGGAGGCTGAAGATCAATACTGATACTCTACAGTTTTGGGGGCAGAGAGAAGGTTCCAAATTCGGCCTGACACATGCAAGCACCTGGTAGAAGCAAGGAGACTAGAAATATTTCTTCCCACTTCATTCCCTGTTGTTTCTCTTTTCTGGAACTATTCTATCCTCCAGAGCCTGGGAGACACAAGGAGTGTTGGTTGTGGCCCATGACTGTTCTGGAGACTAAATACAAGAATCTTATCACTGGGATCCTCCAAAGGAAGCAGCTGGCTGATGCCTGAAAGCAGTGTTAGCTCAGGGGTCTGCCGGAAGAAGTGAGACTCCTGTGTCCTCTACCCTCACCTTTGGGACCTGCTTGGGGAACAGGGCATGAGGGGAGGAACTTCTGTGTCTGCAACTCTTTCACTTGGCCAGCGGGGTAGGGGCAGAAGGAGCTTCCTAACCCTACCCTGCACTCCCTACCCTGGTATGGTCATAGGCACACAACATCTCAGAAGGAGGTCCGGGACACTCCTTCCCCCACCCCTACTCCAGCCCCTAATCCTCCTCAGCATGCTTTATGCCCCATCCTCCTCTTCCCTCGGCCTTCTGGGGATAGAGCAACCCTGTAAGCGTCTGCTTTTTCCCATCCTTGAGCAAGCTGGGGACAGTGCTGCCACAGGATTCTTCTTGTCCCTCATGGGTATTTCTCACAGACTCAGGAAGCTGCTCCACTGGCAAAGCAGCTCTTTCCACTAATGGGCTTGTGCAGAAAAGCATGTGGCCAAGAACTCAGTCATTTAGGGTCTGGGCAATTCTTCTGTGACAGACATGAGGAAAACTATTCTACAACCTGAACCTACACTGACCCCTGACCCGGGCCACAGGCTGGTCTTAATCGCAGAGTTTTAAATTGAGCCCTGAAAAAGCATTTACAGCAACTCTACTTCATAGATAAATTAAGCTCTGGAGAGGGGCAGTAACTTGATAATGGTCACAAGGCAAATCAAAGGAAGACCTGTAACTAGAATCCAATCTCCTGCCTCTGGCCCACTATCTTTAAATCTCAGCAAAATGTGATGTTTCAAAGCCAGGCTTTGAAGAAAAGAGAAATGCCCAGGTGAGGGGTAACCCTTACAAAAGTGAGTCATGGAAGCCCATATTTTCCGTGGCATAGGCGTTCTTTTCCCTTCTCCTCCCTTCTAGGGTCTGGCCAGAAAGTGGGGGGCTCTGCTCATTGCCCTTATCCTGGGTGTAGACAGGAAGCCAGGGGAGGCAGGTAAGTCTTCTAGGAGAGCAGCAGCAGCACATGACATCACAGCACAGAGAGGCTGAGATAAGGAGGATTGATCTCTGCTGATTCAAAGAGAACAGAGCCGTCTTGTCATGGCTGTTGATCAAGGATGTTTTATGTGCCCTACCTTGCCCCTCCTCCCAGCCCACGGAGGTAGGAGTCCCACTTCTTGTCATGCCGAGGCCTTCCTCCAAGTCTCACTGTGTACTAGACACCCCTTTCCCCTTCATCAGCCAGCCAGGGTTCCACAGCAGCTACCAGGAGCCAGAGCTTCCCACTCTCCACCAGGCTTTTCTTCAGGCAGCTCAGCCCAAGGTCATAGGCTGATCTGCTGGAACTAATAACTAATATATCCATCCCCATTGTTCAGATGAGAAACAGGCATGGAGAGGTTACGTAACTTGTCCAGACCCACAAGCTAGTTAACCCTTGGGAAATCCCCCATTCTTATGGACTTAAAGGGCTTTGTCCTCAGAAAGTCCCCTGTGTGATAGGGGATGCACCTCCCTCTGGAGCTGCCAGTTCACCGAGTATGTGTAGAACTCCCCTCCCCACCAAAGACTGTGACAATAAACACTGAAAATGGAAGGGTGGGCCCTGCTTCTAAAATGTCTCAATTCAGACATCTGGAAAAATCCAAATTCTTTAATTTCACCACAGAGGTGGAACAGAATGCAGATTTTTCCTACTCCTCCCCCCTGCAAACCACACCCAACTCAAACTATCTGCAAATATGTGCCTTATGTGTGAAAATCCTTAAATGCTATTAAATACAGTACAAATTCCAAATTCCTCAGCCTAGCATTCAAGGCCCTGAAAAACTGTTCGAGGTCACATGACCTGTGGTTAAGAGTGTGGGCTCCTGGACCAAACTTCCTGGGCTGGCATGGCAACTCCTAGGTCTCTGACCCATGGTTTATTTAGACGTGAGTTGCTTAATTTCTAGTAATTGGCAAATTTTCTAGATATGTTTTTTGTTATTCATTTCTAGTTTAATTCTACTATGGTCAGAGAATATACTTTATATAATTTCAATTATTTTACAATTGTTGATGTTTTGTTATGACCCAGAATATGGTCTATATTGAATGATCCATGAGCAACTTGAAAAGAATGTACATTCTGCTCTTGGTGGTGGGATGTTTTATTAATGTCAGTTGGAGTAATTGATTGATAGTATTGTTCAAGTCTTCCATATCCTTCCTGATTTTTTCTCTACTTTTCTATCAGTTAATGAGATATGAGTGTCAAAGTGTATAGTATAACTGGATTTGTCTATTCACCTTTTAGTTCTATAAGTTCTTTTGCTTCATGTATTTTGAAGTTTTATTCTTTAGTGCATACACATTCAGGATTGTTATGTTTTTTAAGTGAATTGGTTTCTTTATCATTATGGAATATTCTTCTCTATTCCTAATAAGTTTTTGTTTGCAGGAGTCTACTTTGCTTAATATTAATATAGCCTTTCCAGCTTTTAAAAATGTTTTATGGTCTATTCCTTACATCCTTTTAACCTATCTATATCATCATATTTAAAGTTAGTTTCTTATAGACAGCACTATAGGCCCGGTGCACAAAATTTGTGCATGGGGGGGGGGGTTCCCTCAGCCCAGCCTGCACCCTCTCCAATCTGGGACCCCTCAGGGGATGTCTGACTGCCAGATGTCCTGGGGATCAGGCCTAAACCGGCAGTTGGACATCCCTCTCACAATCTGGGACCGCTGGCTCCTAACTGCTTACCTGCCTGCCTGCCTGATCGCCCCTAACTGCCCCCCCGCCCCGCCAGCCTGACCACCCCTAACCGTCTCTGTCTGCCAGCCAGATTGCCCCTAATTGCCACCCCGGCTGGCCTGGTCACCCCAAACTCCCCCCCTCCCTCGCCGGCCTGGTTGTCCCTAACTGCCCCCCTCCGCCGGCCTGGTCCTCCCAACTGCCCCCCTGCTGGCCTGGTCACTCCCAACTGTCCCCCTCTGCCAGCCTGATTGCCCCTAACTGCCCCCCCCTGCCAGCCTGGTTGCCCCTTACAGCCCCCCCTGCTGGCCTGGTCACCCCTTACTGCCACCCCTGCTGGTCTGGTCGCCCCCAACTGCCCCCGCCCCCGCCGGCCTGGTTGCCCCACGCAGCCTGCTGTTTAGTCATTTGGTCATCCCTCACTAACCCCCCTGCCAGCCTTGTCGCCCCATACAGTCTGCTGTCTGATCATTACTGTTACTGTGACGGCATCCCAGACAATTTGCATATTCCTCTATTATTAGTATAGATGTACTTGTGTTTGTGTCTTATTTTTTTTGAGGGGAGGGTGTTCTTATGTTTTTAAATGTGATCTAATAGTCTGTCTTCTAGTTGGTATGTTTAAATAATTTACATTTAATATATTTATCAATATGGTTGAGTTTAGGTCTACATTTTATTGTTTGGTTTTAGTTTGGCCCTTCTGTTTTTCAATCCTCTGTTTCCCCTTTTCTGTCTTCTTTTGGATCATTTGAATATTGTTTTAGTATTCCATTTTTATTTCTCTGTTGGCTTGTTTACTACATTTTTGTATAGTTTTTAAGTGGTTTTCCTAGAGATTATGACATGTATACCTATCTCTTTATGGTCCAGTTAGAGTTAATATTTTACCACTTCAAGTGAAAGTGAAACCTTGGTTTTCAAACTTAATTCATTCCAGAAGGCTGTTTGAGAAGTGATTTGTTTGAAAACTGATCATTTTTCCCCATTAAAAATAATGTAAATTGAATCAATCTGTTCCAGACCCCCAAATGACTCCCTGGGTTTTCTTGAGTGTGTGTTTTTTTTAAAAAATATTTTTATTGATTTCAGAGAGGAAGGGAAAGGGAGAGAAACATCAATGATGAGAGGAAATCATTGATCGGCTTCCTCCTGCATGTCCCCTACTGAGGATCAAGCCTGCAACCCAGGCATGTACCCTGACCGGGAATTGAACCATGACCTCCTAGTTCATAGGCCAATGCTCAACCACTGAGCCACACTGGCTGGGATGATTTTCTGTTTTAACCTTTCTTATATACAGTACATGTCTAATGTACTGTTTAATGTATAAATAAATACTTCTTTTCTTAAATTTATTGAACCACCCCCTACTAGCCATAAAGGGGTCACTTTTAGCACTTGTTCCAGGGGTGTCTTTGAGGTCAGCATGCGGCATCTTCAATTTTTCACATATCACCACCTCCAAAATGCTGTCATCAGCTAACTGCTTTTCATTTACTTGTATCAACAATATTTTTTTTCTGCCTCTTCAATTGCCTGTGATTGTTGTTTTGTAAGCACTTTCACACCCTTAGCAACATTAGCACTCTTGATGGCCTCTTTATGTTTTAAATTGTGCTAATTCATGCCTCATGCCTTCTATTACTGAAGCCATACAATTTCTTTCCAAATAATTGGAACTTTTAACTATTAGAAACCTGAATTTTCAATAACTAAAAAAGCAACCGGCTTTTATGGACATTTTAAACACACTCTCGTTGATTTCATCAGCAACAAAAGCATTCTCTTTTGTCATGCTAGGTATCAGTATGAAAGGGTTGCCAGGTTCTGGACCTGCAGCCATACAGGTCCCTTTTCTCTCCTCTCTTTATGCTGTACTTGTTATAGGTGGCACATCTATATGCATTGAAAAATCCATTAAATGAAGTTATCTTTTTTCTTTCAATAGTCATATACATTTTAAAGTACTTAAGGGTTGAAAATAGTCTATTATTTATAATTTTTATTTCTCTTCTTTTTGTTCCAAGTTTTTTTCTAGTATCATTTTTCTTTCTCAAGAATTTCTCCTAGCATTTCTTACAGAGCTGGCATGATGGTAATAAATTATCTTAGTTTTCCTACATCTAAAATGTTTTTCTTTTGTTCAAAAATATATTTTTTCATGAGATAGAGAATTTTGGGTTGGCAGTCTTTTATTTCAGAACTTTAGAGATGCTGTTCCACTGCCCTCTGGCCTCCATGGTTTCTGTTGAGAAATCTTCAGTCATTTTAATTGTTGTTTCCCTATATGTAATGTATTATTTTTCTCTGGCTGTTTTAAAAATTAAATTTATTGGGATGATATTGGTTAATAAGATCATATAGATTTCAAGTGTACATTTCTATGATACATGATCTGTATATTGCATTGTGTGCCACCACTCAAAGTCAAATCCTCTTCCATCATCATATATTTGGCCTCATTTACCCTTTACTCTCCCTATCTGCCCTTTTTCCTCAGCTAACCACTGTACTGTTGTCTGTGTCTATGAGTTTCAGTTTTATTTTACTTTCAATAGTCATATTCATTTTAAAGTACTTAAGAGCTGGAAAATAGTCTATTATTTATCATTTTTATTTCTCTTCTTTTAGTTCCAAGTTTCTTTCTAGTATCATTTTTCTTTCTCAAGAATTTCCTCTAGCATTGTAGCATTTCTTGTAGAGCTGGGACAATCCACACACCCCACGGTTCCCATGGTCCTGGGCGCCAGTGACTGCACCAGCGGCCCAGGAGAGGGACAAGCCACCTGCTTTGTGATTCCGGGCACCAGTGCATGAGACTGAGGCCTGGGAGAGGGACATGCTGCCCGCCCCGCAGTCCCGGGCACCTGCAGCTGAGTCCTGGGTGAAGCCACCCGCCCATGGTTCCCTGTGGCTGCGGCCAGCCTGGGCGAAGCCAGCCCAGGTCCTGGGTGCCTGCGGCCAGCCAGAGGGAGGGAATCCTGGGTCCTGGGTGTGGGGCGAGGCAGAAGCGGTTAGGGCGATCAGGCTGGTAGGGGAGCAGTTAGGGGCGATCAGGCAGGCAGGTGGAAGGGTTAGGGGAGATCAGGCAGGCAGACGAGCGGTTGGGAGCCAGTGGTCCCAGATTGTGAGAGGCAGTCAGACATCCCCCGAAGGGTCCAGGATTGGAGAGAGTGCAGGCTGGGCTGAGGGACCCCCCTCCCGTGCATGAATTTCGTGCACCGGGACACTGGTAAATATGTTTGTTCACCGAATTTGGAAGGTTTTCAGCCATAGTTTCTTCAAATATTTTTTTCTGCACCAAAATTTTTCTCCTCTCTATCTGACATAAATGTTAGATTTTTTTATATTATCTCAGAAGTCCCTGAAACTCTATTCCTTTTTAAAAAATATTTTTTCTGCTGTCCAGATTAGATAATTTTTATTGATTTATTTTAACGGTCACTCACTTTCCTCTGTCATTTCCATTTTGCTATTGAGCCTACAAAGTGAGTTTTAAAATTTTGATTATTAAATTTTTAGTTATCAAAATTTCACTTAATTTTTAAAATAGTTTTCTGTCTTTCCTGAGAGTTTCTACCTTTCCATTCACATCAAGATCAGTTTTCCTTACTTTATGGACTATAATTATAACAGCTGCTTTAGTGTCTTTGTGTGATCATTCCACTGTCTGGATCATTTTGAGGTCAGCATCTGCTAATTGTATTTTCTTTTGTGAGTACAGATTTCCCCAGTTCTTTGAGTGTGCAGTAATTTGGGACATTTTGAATCTTATATAATCAATCTTATTTGTTTCAGACCACAGGTCCTGACTTGCCTTCTGCTTTGGATTAGTTCTGTGCATTCAGCACTCAAAGGTGAGTCCAGGACTTCATGTGCAGACTGAAGCGAGTTCTTTCTCCAGTTCCCCATGGCCATCCCTCCCACTCTCTGGTGCCCAGAGGCCTTTTTCCTGGTCCTTGGATTAAAAATCTGTGGTTTTCGCCTCCTCGTATTGCCACACATTTCCCCTGATGTATCCACTTTCAAGATAAAGCAGTGAAATAAAAGAGAGAGAAAACTATCAGAATTTCCCCCACACTTCATGGGGCCCCATTTTCTCTGTTTCTTCAGTCAGAGAGGAGGATTTTCTCAAAGTTTTACGTCCTGTGCCACCAACACTGCAGGAGTATGGCTTCATAATAGGGGCTTTACGTGCAGTAGCCCTGAGGAGTAAAAGAGAAAAATTTTGAAATTCTCCTCCACGTTTCTATCCTGTAGGGTTCCTGTCCCCAGTCCTCTGGCCAGAAAGAGAGCTTTTTCAATTTGTGCCCATTGCACAGTTGTAGGATTCAGGCTCTGGAAAGTCCCAGCTCAAAGATATGGAAAGAATAAAACCCAGAAACTGCATATTGGTCATTCTCTGAATATTTATTTCCCTCCCAACCCACCTTATATTTCAGAGTCCTTAGAGAGTGCTGCTTGTGTCTGTTTTTATTTATAATCAGTGAGAGAGAGAGAGAGAGAGAGAGGGTGAAGTGTGCTACTACATCTTAGCTGTAACCAGAACCCTGCAGACATGTAATCTGAGGTTGAAAGGTATGGGAAAATTTGACTAATGTTGCAAACAGTATTGCAACATTAAGAAGACATGAAAGTTGCTATGTTTATAAATTTAATTTATTAGACTTACAACAGTTTTTCATGTACATGATGGAAAGTTTTTGCCTGTTCAGTTAGACATTTAAGTTACTTAGGAAAATAAAAAATATTAAAGGTTCAAATGTAGCTGAAATTGTTTAAGCAAATTTAATTAAGTTGTAAATGGCACTGTTTTGGGGGAGTTTAGTTTTTTTCAACTTGAGTTAATCAACTTTAATTGAAGAAAAAGTGAAGGTCACGTTCTTATTAAATTTATAAATGGAGCAGTAAGATTGGTAAGTGGAACTTAATCCTTAAGAAAAGCTATGTTTTCAAATGTGTGTCTCTAATAATTGAATATTAATTTAAAAATATAACTATAAATAGTACTTTTATGTGCATAACCTCACCCCACCACACAATACACAGGCTTCATTGATGAGGGGCTCGCCTTCTGTGGAGACAGCCGTGTCACTCTCAGGCAGCTCCTACTGTTGGAAAGATACCTATTTTCAACCTGACATCTGTGAGTAGTGTACACTGTACAGGTTTTTGGAAAGAATGTAGAGTTACTTCATTCCTCTAAGATTTAGTTTCCTCATCTACAAAATGGGAATAAAAGAGAACCTACCTCAAAGGTTGGTTTTGAAGATGAAGTGAGAGGATGTGTGTAAAGCGTATGTGTGTGCGCATGTGTGCGTAGAGGCTCAGTGCAGAAAATGTTGCAGTGTGAATAGAAGCAGACAGCAGTAACAATAGAAATTATTGCTGTTGCTTGTACTCATGCTCTGAACCAATTTCCGGAGCATCTCTGGCATAGGGAGAAGCAATGAGAAAGCCAAATTGGACTGGGAGGCAGGCAGTGGGACCCTCTGGTCCTGCCAGTATCGCTGTTGCCTGCATGGCCCAGCCAGTCCTGACAACGCAGGCTACTGTCCGGTGTTGCCAGGTGGTGGCTGAAAGATAACTGAGCTTAGGCCTCACAGAAACTTGTTTTCAGACCCTGGCTCTGCCCTTCCTCCTTGGTGGTTTGGAAAAGCTGCCCAGATTCCCCAGGCCTCTGTTCCGTCACCCACCTGTGACAGGGAGCTGAGGATAGCTCACTAATGTTGTGGATTTGAGTCCTACCAGTAAACAAGGCCCTGGGCAATGACGGCCCTGTCTTATTCCAAAATGTATTATTTTGCCCCACATAATCTTGTTGCCTACACTGACCCAGGTGATCTGATTAGCCTTTCTATACTGAGTCAGCTGAGGAGCAGGAGGCCCAGGGTCCAGTTTTGGGCTAAGAAGCCAGACCAACACTTAGGTCAAACCCCTCTCCTCCCTCAGACTCAGTTTTCTCATCTCTAGATTGGGTGTGACAATCTCTGTTCTGCCCCCAATGGCTCAGATGACAGGTGCATGTGGATGAAGGGGTTTGCCCTGGCAGACCCAGAAAGTGTGAGGACAATGCAGAATTCTCTGGCCTCTTCTCACTCTGACAGGAAGTTGGACACATTGAGTTTGCGAGGGCTGATAATTGGCCTCCATTCTGGCCAGACTCACAAGCAAAAGCAGGTGGCCACCAGCAGGGTTGTATTCGGGGTCACCAATTCATTAGGCTAGTGCTCCCTCCTTTATAGCAAAAGTTGTTGTGGGAGGAGCAGAAGGGGAACCCCTGGGGTGCCAGTGCCATCCCGCCTCTGCCCAAACTCCCCTCCAGCCACCATGGTTCCCTGCTGTGGGACATCTATGCATGGGTGCCTGTTCCTTAGTCCTGGGACAAGCACAAGACCTTCCCTGGAGTTCGGTTGTCCTGCCTCTAGGCTGTGCAACCTCAATCAGCCATGCTCACTGCAGCTGCGTCCTTTAAGGTCAGCTCAAGCCTCTCCCTTCCTCCAGGATGCCCTCTGAAATCCTCCAGCCCCTACACCTCCCTCTCCCTTCCTGGAAAGTCTAAGCTCACAATCTGTCTTACCCTGACCTCTTACTGTTCACTTTGTCAACACCCCAGGTAGGGAGCTTCTGAAGGGAAGGCTCAGAACACCTCCTCTCTACCTTGCTAACCGCCCATCTTGGGATGTGCCCAGAGGCTTCTAAGACTGCTGCCTCCTGGGGGAACATGAAGTGGGGCATTGGGATGAGCCAGGTCCTGGCTCTACTCCTCAAAGCCTAAGCTGCAAAGATGCTGCAAAGGAGGGACCTGAGGCCCCCACCGTGAGGCCCAAAGCACATTGGAGACCACTCTGTGGCCGCGATAATGAAAACACCTATGCATAAAGGGCCTCTTACATTCAGATCCTTCCCATCCCTGAGGCCTTCTGCCAGAATGGGCTTGATTACCTCTTGAGTGCAGAAGAGATATGCAAGTATTCAGATGGCCGAAAGAAGACCTGGATTTTCTAGTCTTTGTCTCCGACTTTCATGGAAGTGGGATGGGAGGTGGGGTGGGAACAGAGCAATGAGTGAGCACCTACCAACAGCCTTTTGGTGCTTCCTTCAAGCCTTCTCTGCTGGACACAGAGGCAGACAGAAAGGAGACCGACCAGAGAAGCAAAGCTGAAGAGTCTGCATCAGGCCAGGCCCTCGTGGCCACGGATGGACATTATCTGGAGGCCCTGATGGCAGGACAGATGCGAGTGCAGGCCTGGCTTTCCTCTCCCTTGCAGCCCCAGCCACAGCAACAGACACCCCATGAACTCCTGTCTTGTGTTCCTTTGTGAAACTCTGGGGAAACACATGATCTGAGCATCTCTGGTGCTTCCCCAACTCCAAACAGCCTAGAGGTGAGGTTGGAGCAAGGGCAACATTGGTTAGAGGCTACAATCTAGGTCAGAGGCTCCTGCCTCCCTTCCTGCACTACATCCGGGAAGCTGTGCTCTCTAAGCAAGCACCAGCCTGCTCTCTGCCTTCTGAAATCTCTCCTCCTTGCTTTTGGTAAGCTGGAGTGGAAAGGTCGTCCCCTCTCTGAATAATTTTGTGCAGGCTCATTTTCCTTCTGCATCCTCTTCTCGCCTGCCTCTAGTGGGGGAAATACAACCAGTAAGCATTCCTTCCTACTGGCACAGCAGAGGCTGCCAGGAGAGGAGTCGTGTGTGTGTGTGTGTGTGTGTGTGTGTGTGTGTGTGTATGTGAATTTCCTGAAGAAGGGCCAGGCCTTTCCTACCAGACAGGCAGGGATCCAGCCTTGGCCAGCAGAGCTTTGAGAAAAGATGACTCCCAACACCAAGGCTTCAATGAACCCATGGGCAGGTTTAGGAAGTAGAGGACACTGACAATCAAAAGAAGCCAGACCAACTCAGAGGCCATCACTATTGAAAAGCGTGGTCAGTGCTCCTGGCAGGCAGGAAGCTCTGACACAAAATCAGAGCCAGGGAGGAGCAGTGGGAGGAGCAGGCAGGGCTGGCAGCCAGAGGACTGGACACTGGAGCAAACACCACAGATGCTCAGCATTGGCAGGGAGTGGGGAGGGGTCAGATCCTAATTACAATGGGGGTGGGGGTGGGATTGAAGCTCAGAGCGGAACAGGGCTCTGCCAAGTGTTACAGAGCAAGGTAAGGACTGAAAATAAAAAATGGGCCTTTGGATTTTTTTACAATATATCATGTCACATTGTTTCAAAATAGATAGCTGGGAAGTGTATTCCTCTCTATTCATTGCCCACTGCCCAGATGCTTCTGGGTATCAGGCCCTGTGCTGAGGCTAGGATTACATGAGGCCTGCTCCCTCTGTGGCCAGGCAGAACCTACCTATTGTATAGGGGATTCCACACTATGAAAGAGATGACACAGGCCAGCCACAGTGAGGTAGGGGGAGAGATGCAGAGAGAAAAGGAGGATTTTACTTATTTCCTTGACTTAACCTTTTTCCCAAAATGTTTAGGGTGGCTGTGAGGCTGTGTGTCCAGAAAGGCTTTTAGGTTCTGACCTAGTCTTGAAGTGTGAACAGGATTCAAAGAGGCAAGATGGGGCAGGCAGTGCAGAGGAGGGAACTGGCTGTGAGGACCCAGAACACATGTGAAGCCTTGCAGAGCCCAAGGTGGCTGGACTGGAGGGCCAGTGAGCAGTGCTTGCTGCAAAGGTAGAGTCTGTCCAGACTGACTATTTGTCAGCCCACTCTGGGCAGCAGTGGATATGGCTGCCCCTCCAGAGGCTGATCTCCTTGGCTTTAGTCAGTGTGTCGTCACAGTGATGCTGTGTAACAAACTCCCCCAAATTCAGTGGCTTGAAATAAGGAGCATTGAACTTACTGTGATGGGGTCTGAAATTTACTCTGGGCTCTGCTGTGTGGCTCTTTAGGTCTCAGTTGGGCTCACATCTCTGGAGGTGGGCTGGCTGTTGGCTGACTTAGGCTAGCCTAGGCTGGGGGCTAAGACAACTTGGCTGTGTTCCACAGGCCTCTCATCCTCCAGCAGCCCAGCCCAGGTACGCGCTCATGGTGGTGGCAGGGCACAGAAAGCAGGTGCCCTTAACTTAGTGCAACTGCTGGGTCCTGTGAAGGCTCAGATAGCACTGTATGTCTGAATTGTGTGAGTGCATGTGAGAAGTATTTCCTGTGAGTGTTAGTGTATATGTGGGTATATATGTGACTGTGCATGTGTGAGGCATAAGTATAACTGTTTCTGTGTGCGTGTGCATGTGTGTGTTGACACCTCAACCAGATGTGGGACGTGCTGAAGGGCTGTTTCCTTATCATCCTCATTGTGCTGGGCTATAGAGCACAGAGGTGAACCAGGCACCGGCCCTCCAGAGATACTCCTGCCAACAGCGATAACCCCGCATGGCAAGGGCCAGGACACAGAGAACACAGGGCACAAGAGAGCACTGACAGCCTGGCAGCCAGGAAAGCCTTTCCGAAGGTGAAGCCTGAATGGAGTTTAGAAACTGAGTGGAGAAAGAGGCGAGAACCCATGTGATCAGGCAGGGTGGAGGCCTAGGTCCAGTGGTGAGGGCAGGGCGTGTTTGAGGAATGGCTGCGAGTAGCTGAGCCCAGGGCGGTATGTTGGGGCGAGTGGGGATGAGCCTGAAGAGGTGGGAGGGGCATGTCACTGTACCTTGGGTGTCGGGTGAAGGATGAGGGAGGCATTGACACTGAGTTAGAAAGTGGGCTCTGCAGTGGGTTGGGCAGACTAAATAAGTGTGACAACAATCCAGGGGGAGATGAGGAAGGTCTGAACAGGGCAGAGGTGGTGGAACCAAAGAAGACACAGTGGGTTAGAGAAGTCATTTAAAGTCTGCAGGACTGGGTGACCTGTAGACAGAGATGTCTTGGGCCCAGAGTTCAGGGGCTGGAGCTGAGGCTGGGGGGTCCCTTGAGATCTAAGGGGTGAGCAGGGCTGGTGCTGGGAGACTGCTGGTTAGAAGCCAGTGAGAGAGACACGGGCCAGGACAGCTCAGGGGCCAGGGTTTCCCAGGGGTTAGGGTTCTGGACTCCTGGGCTAGGCCTGGACTGCAGAACAGGCTTCAAGGCTCTGACTCCACTCATTCTGAGGCCCCGGCACCAGGGCAGGGCTGCTCGTTCCCCTCAAGCAACCTGGCACAGCCCTTACTCCCCCACCTGCATCTTCTTCATCAGGACATCCTGGCACAACAGCGCTGCTTGACAATGAGCAGAGGGATCTTGAAAAAGCCACCAAAGCAAAGAGACATCAAAGCGCCTTCCTTCTAAAGCTTGCTTCAGACACCCCGCTCACGTCACAGGCCTGAAGGGACTGACTGATCACCAGGGAAGCTGTGAGTCTCATGTCCCTGCCCCAGGGAGCTTCAAAGACAGCCCTGCTTCCCATCAGGTATGGAAGTCTCAGTCCCACCTGCCACCCAGGAATCTTTGGTGTCTTTCCCCCGGAACCTCTGGCTGATATTGGCTCATGAAGCATCCCCTCCTCCCCCAGAGTCCTCTCGCCCCTGGGCCCCCTTTGAGAACTGTCACCAGCTGTGCCTAGCCTGGCTCAGAGCATGGGTTTCTCCGCTCTGCCAAGGGTGCAGGCTCTCGCCGGGCCCGGTCTGGCTCAGTGTGCGGGCTACTGGGCCTATCTTTCCTGAACAGCTGGATCTATCTCTTGAGCAGCTGCTAAAGTCATGCTCTGTAGAAGTCTTTTCTTCTTTTAGTTACAGGCAGAAGCCGAGGTTCAGAACAAACTCTGGCTGTGGAATCAGGAGATCTGGGTTCCTATCATTTGACTTGGGAAACCATTTGGGCTTCAGGTCCTTCAACTGTAGAATGGGGCGAATAAGTCTCAAAAGGCTGGCCTATGAATAGAATAAGGCAATTCAACTGCAAATGTCTAATAGTGCTTATAACATAGAAAGTGTTAATCTTTTAATGTACATGAGTTACCATGTAGCCCCTAGTCCTAGTACACAGGGAAGCCCTGGGAGGGCGGATTCTCAACAAGAATGTCTGAGAGGGGAAGGACCTCGGAGAGTGCACAGGCAGATCCTATTAAACATCCGCCTTTCATACCCTGTGCCAAAGAGCACAAGTCAGGTTGAATCCAGCCAGCAGGTTCCAGGGTGGGAGAGATCAGTGCTGAGAGCCCAGTCTCCCAGGGCTGCAGGAGTGGGGCAGGAGATGGTGGTGCAAGGTGGGTGATCAGGAAGAAAGTAAGTGAGCTGGGCTGAGGAGGATGTAAGGGTTTAGAAGACTGAGAGAATGGTAATAAGAACCCTCATAATCCCAGCGTGGTGCTGGCCATGGGCCCTTCAAGAGGCCCTCTCCTCTATGAATCCTTCATCCCTTGATTGACAAGGAGCGTGTCCTACCGGCCTGACCTAAGGAGACCAAACCATTCAAACTGAAGGCCCCAGGCCAGGTCTCCCTGGGCTCAGAAAGGTGAGGCAGCATGGTCTTGGGCCTCTTGGGACTCCTGGAGCCTTTGTTGCCACAGATCCATTTGGGAGATGCCAGTCCTTTTGGAGCTGGAATATGTATTGGGAGTGTGGCTTCCTGCCCCAGGATCCCTCTACCCCTTTCAGGCATAATACAGACGATGGGTGAGACTTCTTAGGGTTAATGTCCTTACAAATTATGGGAGAAAGAAGGAAGCTGGGCTGAGGAGTTCTGAAAGGAAACCTATAGTTTGAATATGCCCCCTCTGCTCTCTGTGCCATTCAGAAAAGTTGCACAGGATGGAATCCTGGGAAGAAAATCAAAGCTGAGTCATCCCCTGGCTAATATGTCCTCCAGAAAAGTCCCGAGAGCCTAGCTCTGTGTGGAGCTACACTGGATGGTAGAAACCGAGGGAGAGAATGGAAGAGACAAGCAAAGGACAAGATGGTCCTCTCTAGGCATTTCCATTCTGGCTGGAGGTGCAGCTTCGTATGTGGGAGCTTGCAAAGAGCAGCACAGTGTGCTCCCAGGCTGTCACGGATGGCTCTGCCAGCTCTTGGGAAGTTAATTCAGAGAAGGGATCCAGCAAGGTAGGGAAGTCAAGGAGAGATACTCAGAACGGAAGAGACCCTCAGAACATAAGAGACTTAGGATGCGTCTTGAACAATAAAGAGGGATCAGGCAAGCAGGATTTGCAGTCCTGAAACGTACTCTCACTTCCCTGCTCTGCTACCTTGGGGGAAGGTAGTCAGTTCTCACTCAGGCTTGGTCCATCTCCAGGTTAAGGGGTGACTCACATAAACACCCAGTCCTTTCTCTTGCCTTTATAAATCCCCTTTGACATCCCAGGTGCTCTGGATCTGTCCGTGGTTCTGAATCTTAGAGGCGTGTCCATGCTTCACCTTGGGAGGACCAGATCTGCAGTTTACATTTCTCTTCTGCAAGAAAGTCACAAGATGAGCCTCTTTTCACAGAGAGTTGGTGCCTAGGGGAGAAACCAACACCAGGAGATCTGACTCTGGACTCCTAGTTTCCTTTGCTTGTTCCTTTGCTTGTTCTTTCAAGGCTGAAAAGAATTCCCAACACTTCTCAGGCCCTTCCCATAAATCATCTCACATAGTTGAGCAAGTATGGATTAATGGTTCAATTTTAAAGATGAAGAAACTAAGCTTTGGCAGGTGGTGATAAAGGGACTTGGCTAAGGTCACCCAGAGAGGCCGTGGCAAGGCGGTGTAATCCCAGGGTTCCTAATTTCTGCTCCTGCACTCTGCTCAGGTTTCCTGTGCCCACCAGTCCTTCATAGTCTACCCGAAAACACTGCAGTGGCTCTTCTGCCACCGTCCTTTACCTGCAGCTCTTCCAGCTTGAACATAGCATCTGTTTGCACGAAGAAACAGGACTTTGTCCTCAGGAAACTCATGTTAGGGTGGACAGACAAGAATGTGACCCAGAGGGCAGAGAGATGCAGCAAGGTGAGCTGAAGGGGTCAGAGCATGGAGAGCTAGGAGGACACAAAGGCCTTCCTGGGAGAGAACACTTGGCAAAGTTTGCATCCCACTGTGGGAAGAGGCCACTGCCCGGAGAGAAGCCTCAGTCAGTTGATGGACTCCTTTTGGGGGCAGGGGCCTGTAAGAGCCAATGAGGATCCCCTGTCAATCTTCCTCCCTGGTAGACACTATCCATTTCCATTACACAACCCCTCACTCAGCAGAGTCCTCCAGACACCCAGACCCCTTGGTCAAGCTTGATGCTTCCATTCCCAGAGGCCAATGTTTTTTCCAGGTTCACAAGCTGCCCCCACATCCGCTGCTAAAGACAGTCCCCTGAGGGAGCCTGGATCCCATCCTCACTCTTTCTCTTCCTCCCCTAAAGACTCTCCCTATATCCCCAATAGTCTTGACAAGATATGACAAGCTGGTCTATGGGAGTAGGTCTAATTTGTGTTACCCACACTCCAATCTTGCCTGTAGACATCAACTTTTTTCCCCCTAAAATGTTTAGTGAGGTGAAGACTCAGGCTGGGCTCAAAATGAAGTTCAATCTCTGGATAGAGTCAGGGCCTAGTTATAGGAGTTAAAGGTTAGTGGGTGTCCCAAACAGTGACACAAAACATGGTCTTTCTCTTTGGTTTTGGAAAGCAGGAAAGGCCATACAGCCCTATCCACATGGCTTTACTGTTCATCTTTCTTTCTCCCTCCTTCCTCAGGACCCAGCACTGAGCTGGGTGCTATGGAGGAGGAGCAGGAGGCCTCCATACTTACTCAGGAGGCCAGATCATTGTCACATGGGGTAAGTTCGTAAACACATTAGTTTCCAATGGCCATAAAAAATCACAACACATTTGGTGGCTTAAAACAACACATTTATTTTCTTACAGTTCTGGAGGTCAGAAGTCTGGTGCAGGTCTCACTGGGCTAAAATCAAAGTGTTAGCAAAATGTGTTCCTTCTGGAGGCTTTAAGGGAGAATTCATTCCCTTGTCCTCAGCTTCTAGTGGCCACTGCATTCCTTGGCTCATGGCCCCTTTTTCCATCTTCAAAGCCAGTGTAAACCTATGGTCATGGGCACCAATTCATTACTAATAGGGGTCCCAAATTTGGGGTGCTGTGAAGAGGAAACTTTATTCAGTACAAAACAGTTCAATTGTGATACAACGTGACTGTGAGGCAGCACTGGGACAGGCCCCTCTCTGGCTAGTCTGCTTCGCACTGTGCTGATCTGCTCTGCTCTGCTCTGTTCTGCTGTGCTCTGTTCTGTGCTAGTCTGCTCAGGCCTGCACTGGTTTGTTCTGCACTCTTCCATTGAGATAGTTCAGCTAGGGAAACACAGTCTATAATCTTCAGTGGAAAGGGAAAGTATACTCTCAGAGCTATTTTCCCTTTATATTAGGGGAACTGGTTTATATAGACAGACGTTCCTGACCCTGGTCCCTGATTGGTCTGTCTTCATGCAAATGAGGACTCCAAATCCTTACAGTTTTATTGGTCCAGAAGGCACTGTCTTAACTGGTCAGAATAGAGCTGCTCAGGTTGGCCAGAGCTGAGCAGTTTTGATTAAATGCAAAGCCTCTGTCCTATTGGTTGAAATAGGGCTGGCTCAGATAGCAGAAACACAATGCAGGCAGGCAGTTCAGTGCTGACTTCTCCATGAAGTGCAGTTTGTGTGAGAGGCCCCTGTGCAGAAATGGCTTTGCTTTTTTTGCTTCCTTACTTGTTTTAATTTGAGCCCAGTTAGCCACCAGGAGCCCTTCTTAGTAGATATCTTCTTTCTCAGGGTCCATACCAGCAATGCTAGTTGTGTTTTTATAGTCTACCATTCTGACATGACTCATCTCTTACCCACTTCCACTTTTAAGGACCATGTGATCACATTGTACCAACCTGGATAATCCAGATTATCTCCTTATTTTATGATCAACAGATTAGCAACCTTAATTCCAATTGTAACTTGTGTAACATAACATATTTACAAGTTTTGGGGATTAGGATATGGACATCTTTGGTGGGGCCTACCACTCTAAGTAAAAGAGACTATAGTATATTCAGCTTCTACCAGTAGATCTCAGGCTGCCAGTAAGCTGGAGACCTGGGTTCTCACTCTGCCTTGCCCCCTGACTGGTATGTGGCCCTAGACAGGTCCTTTCCTTTTGGGCCCCAGCATTTTCTTCTATATTTAAGGAGGAGGAACTAGATGATGGCTATATTAGTGTAGAGGTGGGCTCAGAAACATAGATGCCCAGCAATAATTCAGCATCTTTTAAAAAGACAGCCTGATATATCAAACCAAAATGAACAAACCCAGTTTTACAGAGATTCTTCTCCATGTGGTCATTCAGGGATTGAGATTTTTTTCCTGTCATACCTTGGGGCCTTGCTACTCAAAGTGTGGTCTCTGGACCAAGAGCATTAGCATCACCTTGGAGCTTTTTAGAAACGCAAATTCTTAGTTCCCACCCCCAGAGTTATTGAATCAAACGTTGGGTGGTGCCCAGCAATCTATGATTTAACAATCACTCTAGGTAATTCTGATGCGCACCAAAGATTAAGAACCACTGCTCAGAGGCATTATCTGCTTGGCTACATATCCTAGGGACAGCAGGACAGGGAACACACTGGTTACCACCCTTCCCTCTCCATCAATGTCATAGTGTCAACATTTATTGAATCTTTAGCGTATTCCAATCCCTGAGTTGTATGTTTAATGAAAAAGTGATACTGATTGCTGAAGTTTCAGGAAATCCCAGTGCATTAGGTGGGAAAAAGGGGAAACAACTGCCCATCCTCCCCTCTGTCCCACTACATTGTTCCAGGAGCTTCTTAGGTTAAGGTGAAAGGCCTGCTTCTTCATACTGGACATGGTCTAGGGACAGAGACCCTGCCTGCCCTTGGGTTCAGAAGCCCCAGGAGTGGGGTGTGTCTCCTGTTCTCTCTCCTCAGTCACATTGAGCCCCCTCTCTCATTCAGATTTCCTGGTGGTGTCACGAGTATACTGGATGTTCACTCTCAGACGGCCCATGTTTTCTCATTTCTCTGTTGCGTGTTGGCTGCAGAAACACTGTCCTGAGCTGGGCTTGGTGCCAGGCCATGACTTCTGCAGAGGAACTCTGAAGAGCGTGCCTGCATTTTCTTTGGCTTTGGGGAGATGCTGCACATTGTACAGCTCAAAGTACCTTAAGTAATGGCTCCCATGATAAATTCTGCTTAGAATTTAATGCCAGGGATATGTTTATGTCTCCTGAAAAACTGGCCTTTTGTTCTGGCAGGGAGAACACTATATCCTTTTGTTTCCACTTTGGTCTTGAGCTACCAGGAACCTCAGAGCTAAATTTAATGATGAATTACAACAAGCTCCATATTTTCAGTGTAGGATGTAGTTCCTGCTTCTTTCTTTCCCATTTACCAGAGCTTCTCAAAGAGAGGGCTATAGATGCTGGACCAGAGTCAACTTGCTAAAGTGCAGTTTACTGGCCTAATCTCACACCTACTGGGTAAGAACCATGGCAGGGTGTGGGAGAAGGGGGTCTTACGCATCCCAAGTCAATTTTTATGCAAACTGAAGACTGGGACTCATGGCTATGAGTCATCTTTTATTTCAAACATCTTCTATTGAAGGTATGCCTTCCTATTAACCACCTCAAAATGTGTTTGGGTGTATGAGGATTTTGAATAATAAATAAAGCCTGCAATGGAATACTATGTAGCTATGAAAATAAATGAGTGAATTTATTAAGAAATAAAAAAATCTCCAAAATATTTCATGAGGTGAAAAAAGCAGAGAGCAAAATGGCATGTATAGGATACTAACTTTTGTGAAAAATAGGGAGAAATTGGAACATATATCTGGTTTTGCTTATAATAAACATAAAGATCCTCTGGAGGACTTCAAAAGAAATTAATAGCAACCGAATGGGGGAGTGGTGGAAACGTTGGATTTTAGATGGGAATGAAAGAAAACCTTTCACTATATACCTTTAATATTTTTTTCATTTTGGAACCATGTGACGATATTTCAGATTCAAAAAATTAAAAAAAATATGTCTCTGGTCAAAAGACACTGCTATGTCAGAACTATGTTACCTGGTTTATTAAGACAGATGTTTGGAGCCACAGAGATTCCTCTGTGTGAATGCTTACCTCACACTCCAGGTCAGTCTCCTCTGAAAGGATTCCTGGCGCTCACTGCTTTGGACAGAACCAGCTACACCCTCATAAGAGTGGAAAGTGAACTGAGGAAATAAGAGTGGAAATGTTTCCCAGCTTCTAAGCACATTGGATATCTAATGTCCAGGTTCAGGAATGTTTCTTCATCATTTCTCCACAGGGGTCTCTTACTAAGGCAGTCTCTGATGTCATCTATAATAATAAAAGCATAATATGCTAATTAGACCAGACCAGATGACCTTCTGGATGAAGCTGGGGCTGTGAGGGAAGCCCGGGCCCTGGGTGCCAGAGGGAAGCGGGTGCCGGCAGCTGGGGGAAGGAAAGGCTACTCTTGCATGAATTTCGTGCATCAGGCCTCTAGCTAAATAATAAGACAAATCAGAATTTGGAAACTGAGCCTTCAGATTCTGCCCTTGGGTCTGGGACAACACTGGGACCATTTTTGGTTTGACAAAGTATGGTTTGAATTAAATAGTTTGTGGGAAACAGGATGGCAAAGTTCAAGCAGGTATAAATCAGATGAGAAGGAAAGAGAGAAAGAAAGCGGGCAGAGGAAAAGATGGGGTGGGAGCCAGCAGTGAAGCATCAAAGAGAATAGCTCCTGATGGGATCCCCCAATGTGAGGGTGACTAAGTGTCATCTTCACAGCCCAGCCTTCGTCTTTGGCTCTGGCTTCTCTCTGGAGCACTGGGATGCCAGCCCGTAGCCAGGCTTTGCCTTGAATGAGCTGAAGCCTCCAGGACCTGTGCTTACCCAGTTTTGGAGTGGGAAGAGGCATTAGGGTTCATCCAATTTGATCCTGTCATTTAATGGAGAAGGTGACAGTCCCAAGTGTGGAAGGTGACTTCTCCAAGGCAACACAGCTGGAACCTAGAATCGCCATTGTTCTCCTAGGGCCAGCAGGGGTGAGAGACGAGAGCGCCCCTGGAATACTCACATTCTCAGGAGGTCAAGTAGGTAAATCAGAAAAGGGACCTTATCTCCTCCTCCCCATACCGTTTACTAGTATACTCTGGTCACCTGTTCTCCCAGGTGAGGCAGAGGCTTCCCCAAGGTGAGAGGGTGACTCATGGGATCAGGGGAGATCATGGAGAAAACACCCCCCAGAAAAGGGCTGCTGGTGGGCAGACACACATGTCTTGGGTTATTAGGAATGGCAAGTCAGGGAGATAGAGATGTTTCAGGAAGACTGTCCCTTAAAGGAAAAAGAGTGGCATTCATTGTGATTTAACTCCCCTGATAAATCCTGACCTTACATTCCAGTGTTCTGGCTGCAGGCCTAAGTGCGCAGCCTGCGCCGGACAGCCAGGTGGTGTGCTTGATGCAGTACTCCTTCTTTGTCTCCAGTTCCTTGGATGGTGCCTGCTCTGTGTTATGCTCAGTTCCTATAACTAAGGTGTGTCCTGTGATGAATGATGGTCCAGCGATGGTAGGACCTAACTATCTCCATTCCATCTTCCCTGGCAACAAAGGACTGCAGGGTCAGCCTTGGAGCCAAAGGAGCTCATGGTCCAGCTCCTGGTGGAAGGAAAGTGTACAGGCACCGGCCTCCTCTCCCAACACTTGCATCTCTCCACTTCTTGGACATGGGGAGGGTGGAATGACTGATCCCTCACCATCAGCACAGTAGAGGGGTATCATTTATTCCAATCTGGTTTCATTTTCTGTGGCTTAGGAGGTCAGGACTTGTGTAACCTGCTCCACAAACCCAAGACTGAGAACTACAGGGCCATTCAGATCTGGACTGACCTCCCGGAGATGTATCTGTCCACTTGGGGAAATTAATTCATCCCTGGGCACAGGCTCCTTTCACAGAGAAACATTTGTTCCTAAAGTGGCCTTGGACCTACTGGGATCACCAAGGATCTATTTTCTGCCCCCTGACCTTAGCTCTGAGCTGAAGTTCAGAAACTCTCTTTCTGAATACTCTTTTCCATCTCTACATGTTTACTATAAACTGAGCCCACCTGGGATACATTCCCCTCCTCTAATCTTCCAAGCCATTCTTTCTTATCCTGCAAAGGTCAGATTTAAACTCTACCTCATCCAAGAAGTCTATACTGATTACTCTGGCCTATACCGAATTCTTCCTTCCCCTAGCTCGTGTGCACTTAATATTTGAACTCCGTGTGACCTTGAGTTAATATCTGACTATTTCACTTATATCTAATTGCTTCTATGCCTCAATTCCCAGCCAACTATAAACTTTTTAACCTCCACAGTGAGCGCCTACCCTGCCCATGCCTAGAAAAGGGTAGATGCTCAATAAATGGAAACTTACCTTGATTACTTTGAGTTAGAGTATGAGTCTCTTCTTTCCCACCAACCTGGGAGCTCGCCAAGCATAAGGAGGCCACCTTCTCTCCTGTACCATTGCCCAGCACAGAGCCCTGGAAGAAGGGGCTGATAGAATGGGGACCAATGAAGCTGGACAGTTCAGTCCTTCATGGTAAAGCTAAACCGGCTCTCTCAGCAGTAGTTGGCAACACAAGTCTGCTCCAGATGTCGGTGCTAAGCTTCCCAATTCTTGCATGAATATTTCCACAGATCCCAGGAATCCCATCTGCCACATGGACTTGACAGGCTTCCCTCCATCAGAGCCTCAAAGAGCCCAGGGCTAGGCAGCCTGCTGTTTCCTCCTGAGGAGCGGCCACCGTGCCTGCTCTGCCCCTGGTCTGACCTAGGGGAAGGAACCTCAGAAGGAACAAAAGGAGTCACTCAGAGACCTCCTCACATTGTCAGGGCCAAGCGTTGTGATGTCCACCTGCATGCGGCCTGGTCTCCAGCTCTGTTTGCAAGAAGCTCCCTGGGACTTGCTACACACTGAGCCCTCTTCCTCTTGCCCTCTTCCCAAATGCCTCTGCCTCCACCTGCGCGGACTTCTCATTTGATAATGGAGCCATTCTTATTCCCACAGACCTTGGAGGGGTCCTGTTACCCAGAGCCCTGTGTCCAAGCCTGTCCAGGAGGGATATACATGTCGTTGGGAAAAGGAGGCTATGTCACACTTACGCCAATGTTTAAGCACCCTCACCTTTAGGATGTTCATCCTTACACCTGACCCCAGTCTCTATCAGCGCAGTGCAGCTGAAGCCGCTTGCTCACTGTCCCCCACAGAGCTTGGCTCCTGTCCTCAAGCTCATTCTCTTGTCTTCTCTTTGCTGGTTGTGTGGCCAAGATGGGGTCATTCTGTGACCTCACTTTAAATCTCAGAGCCCGGGGATCAGTTTTTATCATTCCTGTCGGTTGGTCCCATCTGTCATAAGTACATTTTCAATTTTGTCACTTACCATCACTTTGTATTTCCTTGAGCAGCTGAGCGTGCCCATGAGGAGCTGGGTGGGGGGCTCCCTGTCCTTCCTGGACACTTGGTGGTTCCTGACTCCATCACTCAGGACTGGGAAGTTGCTGGCACCTGCCCCCAGGCTTGCTGCAGAACAGGCTGAATAAACCTCGGCCCTCACCCTCTGCCCCAACTAAACTGCCTTGGCTATGGCCCAAGGCTCTGATCCAGGACATTCCTGCTGCCAACTCCTCCAGCCGGCCGCCTGCCTGTGGGCTTCAGGGTGACCTGGGGCTTCTCTCCAAATCACTGCAGGAAGCTGTGAGTCCACTAGGCTGCCCTGGGCTGGGCACCTGCTCAACTGGCTTCTTGCCTGACTCCTTTTCCTGAACTTGCTGTGAGAATGAAGGAAGCTGGTTTTAATTCTCTGTGCCTGCAGGTCCTCTTCCACCAGAGGGGATAAGGGCCTAAACCTAAGTTTTGGGGAAGAGCAAAGAGAGGGCTCAGAGTAAAATGGTTTTGAAGGCTAAGCATGATACAAATGAAGTAATCACACACTCTGATAGCCTTTCATTGTGGCTTATTGTCCAAGGAGCTAATGAAATTCAGCTCACACACGGGTCACACACAAGGGTCAACACTTTCCCCATCAAAAAATGAGCCAGACACCAGTCCCAGACTAAGTCCTGTCACTGGTCTTAGATTGAGCTGTGGTCCTTGTCACAGTTTAAGCTGTGAGTCTGGACCAGCACAGGCTGGTCTCTGGCCAAGACTAATTTCTAATCCTGGCCCTGGACTCTACCTTCACCCTGGACAGACCTGACCTGGACCCTAAATAAGCGCTGACCCTGGCCATTTGGGCCTAATCCCCACAATGATACACTCTTTATAAAGGTGGGTGAAGACAGAACGGCTAGTTGGGTGTGGCCCAACCCCAGTGCTTGACATGCAGCTCATGTGCCTGTCCTTGTGCCCCCTGGCTGCAGGCCTATCAGGAACACCAATGTTTGAAGCGAGAATGTTGTGTGGCAGAGGTGGAAGCAAGCCAGAATCAGGCACTACCACATGACTTGAGGCTATTTCTTGAATGAGTCCATCCCCATTCTTGTCTTCAGAGTCTTGAAACTAATGTCTCAGAGACACAGGTCTCTTCCATTTGGAGCAATGCCCAGCTCCTTTCCCTTCATTCCTTCTAGGTCACCCTCTAGTCTCCATCTTGCTCCAGGTTGAAGGTCAGCCCTGTGGTTAACTGGGCACTACACCTCTGTCTCCTGCCCCCACAGCTGGTAGGGTGGCTCTCTGGTCAGTGAGGCTCGGGGGAAGGGAGAGAAAATGGCCTCCACCGGAAAGCTTTTCTCTTCCTCTCTATCCCCAGCTCCACCTCCTACAAGAAGTCTTCCCCAACACCCCGTCCCCTCTGGGCATACTTCAGTTTCCCTTCGCATAGACCCAACGGTCCGCATTTGGCACCAGCACCCACAGCCCTAACCACTGCTCTGCCAGTCGATAGAGTGCTGACTGCTGTGGTCCCCATAGCCGGGTAGAAGCGATATCCAGTACCGTCAACACCACAGGTTCTGGAAGTGACATCTCTGAGGCCTCATTTTATATACTTCGTGGTGCTGTATCAGAACAGGTTTGGCTGCTGAAACAATGATTTAAACATGACATAAGTTTACTTCTCACCCAGCTGCCGGGGCATTTCTGAGACCTCTAGTGTGATTCTTTGCCATCCCAGGATGGTGCTGTCCCCATTGCGTCCCAGCTGGCAGGAAGGGTGATAGTGAGTACTGTCCAGGGGCATTTGGCCTGCTCTGTCCCTGCCCTGCTATGCTTTTGCTTTATCACAGAGCCTAGAAGCCTCAACACTGAATGACTCAGACTCCTTTAACACTAGGATTCTGGATGTGACTAGTTCCAGCCAATGAGCTTCACCCACGTGGGCTCTGGAAGGCAGAAAGAAGGTGGAGGCCATTCTTCCTGAGGCAGTGGACGCAGCTGGCCTTGAACCTCTGGCCCATGGGAGTTTCGACTAGTGGCTAGATATCCAGTATGCTGTCTGATCACCTTCTGTCTGTGGGCAGCTGCAACACTGGAGTGGTTTTCTGGAGCTTCCTGACCTCTGGTCTGTAGCTGCCATGACTACAAATCCTAGCAGTATCCCACCACCTTTCTGTTTCCAGCCCTGCCAATGACTTTTTAAGTGCCCACCTCATTATTAAGTGCAATTTTACTTGGAACACCTAGAGTAGAGCCTGCTTCCTGCACTGCACCCAGACTGATTCCCAGGCTATGTCTACCACACCCTATTGGCAAGATCACATCTAAGGAGGCTGGGAGTAGACTTGTTCTGAGAAGCCATGCCCCAAGCTAAAACACAGGCGATCTATTACCAAAGGAAGAGGGAGAGAATGGATTCTGTCTTAGGTGCTATGATGAACCTGAAGAACTAGAACAGCCCTAGTGGGGGCTACTACCCCAGCTCTGGTAACTTTAAAGTGCTCCAAGGTCACATAATCACTACAGATTCCAGAACCCAATCACATGAATACAAGGCTACTCTCATCACCAGTGTCTCTGCCACTGATATTCTGACCAAGATGTGGAGATGATGTGAATGAGTGAGGGCCTGGGATACAGACTCTGGGTTACTGTGCCAGCTGGGTCTCCTCTGGGCCTGGCCTTTGCCCTGCACTAAGTTTACATTAAATTCATTCACCCAACAAGCCCTGGGCTCCCCGACTCCAGTGCTTACCTCCAACTCAGCACCAGAACATAGGATGATACTGGTCTGTCTATAGCTCTTCCTCTCCTATGAGATAGGGTGGGGATCTGAGATGGCAACAACTTTCTCTGATTAATCTCTGGATTCCCAGAGCCCAGTCCTGCTGGCTCAAACCCTCTCCTCCATCCATGTTCCCTCCTGCCCTTCCCTAACCTGCAATTCTTCTCCACTGGGACTCCACAAATGGTGCTTCTTCACCTGGAACACCTTCTCTGCCTTTCTCCCCTGAGTCTTACCAGCCAAGACCCACCACGTACCACCTCCTCCAAGAAGACCGCTAGAGGGAACCAGGTACTTCCTCTGAGCTCCCACAGCTTCTAAGCTTCCCTCCGCACCTTCTCTTACTCAGAGTGTGCCAGGGATTAGTGGTAATGGCATCGCCCAGAGGTAGTTGGAAATGTGGAATCTTGGGCCCCACCCTGGGCTTTCTAAAGCAGAGCTGCAGTTTAACAACATCTCCAGGTGATTCCTGAACACATTCAAGTTTGGGAAGCGCAGCTCTCGCCCCACTGATGATATGGACCTGGATCATCTGTCTGGGATCTTTTGTCTCCTGCCAGGCTGTGAGCTTGTTCTGAGGGCAAGAAACATTTTTTATTCTTTTTATTCCCTCCTTCCTCCCCTAGTCAGGGTGCCAGATTTAGCAAATAAAACACAGGACACCCATTTAAACTTGATGAACAATGAATAATATTTTAGTATAAGCATGCCCCTGCTTATACTGACCTGCACATAACACGTACTCAACCCACATTTGCCAAATGTGAGCCTCGTTTATAAACCAAAGAAGTTTGCCTGTCTGTCTACTTCCCAGTGTCTCTGCTAAACAAATAAACAAACAAACAAACAAACTAGTGGAAGCGCTTTAGAATCTCCAAAGCTGTGTACAAATGCAGTTTGGTGTTACAGCTGTCACAACCATTGCCATATTCCAAATGGCCCCAAATATTTCTAAGATAGACTTTGTGAGCATTTGTGTATGTCAGTAATTCTTTTATATTGCTCAGGTCAATCTGGATTTAGCATATTAGGGCAGACGACATTATATTACAATCATGTTATTACTATTATTATTGCCACTATTGATGGTTATATCATGCTACTTTATGGATCACTGTGCTTATTTTCCCTGCAGAGAATTTTGTGTTCTTGTCAGTGACTTCATTGTAGTACTGATGACTGAAACCTTTCTCAGGACTCTGAATGGCAGGTGCCTAGAAGCTCAGCCTCTCCCTCAGGCACCACAGCCATCAGTGAAAGCCAAACCAGAGAGTGGGTGCGTTTGCATTGGGTCCTTTGGGGAAACAGAGATACAAGGTTAACTTCTGAATCAAAATCTAGGTCAACAGTTCCCAGAGTGTGGGTTTTGGACCAGCAGTATTGACATTACTTGGTAGCTTGTTAGAAATGAAAATACTTGGACTCCACTCCAGACCTCCTGAATCAGAAACTCTGATGGTGGGCCTCTCAGGGGGTTTGATGCATCCTAAATATGAGAATCACTGATCTAGGGAAGGGTGTGGGAGGACTTGGAGCTCTCGGGTCTCTTCCAACCCTATGAAAATAATTCTGCTGCATTCCTCCCCAGGATCTAGGGAGACAAAGGCCATGGGGGCAGGGGAGAGCGTGGGCACCAGGGGAGGGGATAATATTGGCTGACTTAGTATCAGGCCTGGTGGCCCAGGTTCTCCGCAGTGGGAAAGAAGATGGTGGAGCACTCCATGCAGAGGACATGCCATGTGCCAACGTTCTGAGGCTTGGCAGCAAAGGGCAAGTTTAGGCAAGTTTAGGTTAACTGGAATCTGTGATATGAGTAAAGGTGGTTTAGAGCCATCCAGTGGGCTTTATAAAATCTTTTATGGTTGTTGAACAGGAGAGGGGTGTGGTCGTGTGGTCAGAGCTGTGCTTGTAGAGAGTGAAGAGGGTGAGAAAGAAGCTGGAGCACAACCAGGAGGGGCTTCCAGGGCTGCCTCTAACAGCCACAACATGCCACCTGTCGCCCTGGCTCCAAGAGTAAAGTTGGTGTCCTTCTCCACAAAGGCAGCGTTTTTACTCACAGCCCTTGCCAGCTGGACTTTGCAGCTTTTGCCAGCGGGGGATTGGGATCTGTTACAGTGATGGCCACACCGGCTCTGACACCCTCCACAGGCCTTGGTCCTGAGCTCTCGCAGATGCTTTGATCTGGCAGCAGCTGTTGCCACGGGCATTAGTGAGGGCTGGTTTTGGGGGGAAAAGTGGAAGGGGATTGGGATTTACAGAGAGCGGGATGGCAGACGGGATCTTTCTCTGTCCCCTCCCTGCCTCCCTGGCCTCTGGAGAGATGGCCGCCCTGGATACGGTCTCGTTAAGTCAAAAAAAAGGAGGAAGCAGGATGGGGGTTGGGGAGGGCAAGGGAGAAGGAAAGAATATTTGCACCGCTCGTATTCACCCTCTCTCACTGTCTTCACCCAACTCCAGGCCTGCCTCAGGAAATGAACGGGGTCTCTTCTTTTCCTTTGAGAAGTGTCAAAGAGAACAGCCGGCTTTGTGGTCCCTTGTGGACTGGCATCTTTGGGAGCACAGCCAGCTGTGGCCTTCTCATGAAAGGCATTGGCCATGGAGTCAGCAGTGAAGTCCTCTCCTGTGGCTCTATAGGCAGTGGGCATCACTGAGAGGGTTTCTGGCAGCAGAGCAAGGACACGGCACACCCCCACTTGATAGCAAAGAACAGTTACCCCAGAACAATGGAGGCACCCCATCGAAACTCCAAATATCACAGTGTGTGTTGGGGGGGGGGAGGGTCTTTACATAGGGCAAGGGTCAGTGAGTTGATGACAATTGCTGTGAAGTTGTCGCCATTGTACCCCTGCAGATTTACAAGCGAAGAGTCCCATCATAATACTGGCACCTGACAAATGCTTGACAGATGAGTGTTCCATAAATGGACATTGAGTGGTCATTGCAACCCAGGTTCTTCTGTCGCCCCGTGACCCTTCCTCCAACCCCTTGGGGACAAAGCCATTGATGCCTGCAATTCCTGGAATGTACCGTCCCTGCTTTTCATGGACAGGCATCTGGGCTCACCCTCTCATGAGGGATCCCCAGAGAAGCACCAAGTTTCCACTTCCTAAAGCCAAAAACTCAGAGCTAGGGCTCTTCATGAAACAGGCCCGCTGGTGAAAATTATTTGTCCCAAGTCCTGAAGGTGGCTCTAGAGCAGCCGTGGGCAAACTACGGCCCGTGGGCCGGATCCGGCCCGTTTGAAATGAATAAAACTAAAAAAAAAAAAAGACCGTACCCTTTTATGTAATGATGTTTACTTTGAATTTATATTAGTTCATACAGACGCTCCATCCATGCTTTTGTTCCGGCCCTCCGGTCCAGTTTAAGAACCCATTGTGGCCCTCGAGTCAAAAAGTTTGCCCACCCCTGCTCTAGAGTCTGGGTGATCTGACTTCCACACTAGCACTGGCTCCACTGAGTCATGTTATCAGTCTCAGTAACATCCCTGGAGTGGTTGGGGAGAGTGTGCTCTGACATCATGGGGCCAGAGCTGCAGGGTTTCGCAACTTCCTGTGCCTCAATCCCCCTGACAGAGACCTCGGGAAAAGGTATCCCTCATCCCTCTGGCTGCCCATGCCTCCAGGGCAGTTGCTGAGGTTAGTGGTTACATGTTAGGCAGTATGATGGTTAAGGTTACAGAGCCTGCAACCAGGTTGACTGAGGCCATGTTCCTGTTCTGCACTTACTATCTATGTTGATCTTGGGCAAATCTCTCAACCACTCTGTGTCTCAGTTTTCTTATATCAAAATAGGGATTCTAACAATGCCTACCTCACAGGGTTGCTATGAGGATAAAATGGAATTTTTTATAAAGGACTTAGAACATTATCTGTACACCATAAGCGCTAGACAATAGTTTAATGTAATAAAGCACTGTTGTAGTTTGGATTCCCCAGAGCTGAGCCCAAGACAGAGATTGAGGTGCTTGGGATTTGTTGAGCAATCCTCAAAGGAGAAAGGGAGGGAGGGAGAAGGACACAATATAAAAAAGACTTAAGTAAGAACTGGCATCTGGCTGCATACTCTGGAATCACAGCACAGAGGCAGCCTCACCCTGTGGCAAGGGGCAGGGGTAGGGGCAGGTGCAACAGAGCAGCCTTTTGCTTATACCACTCAGCACCTGTCTACCGGATGCCTGAGCAGCAGGGAGGGTGGAGCTTCCCAGCAGAGGTGAATTCCATTTGCCAAAGGCAATTCTAAAGAAGTGGGTGCTTTGTGCCATTAGCAGCTGACACTTGCAGCAGCTGGGCATAGGCCCAGCAAAAGGGATCTGGGCAGGTACCAATGGACCTGGCTCAGAGCACTAAGTTCTCAAAACATCCCTCCCCCTTTGCTTGACAGAAGGAAGGACATTGCCCCTAGTCCTGAAGCAGCCCTTATAGCTCCAGCAGGGTGGGCTTCCTCTGCTGCCCCACTCTCATCAGGAGCCGGCTAAATTTAAGGGCATCATCACCCTGCACTACTTTATCAGCTCTCCCCTGTCCCCTATGCCCCTCAAGGACCCCTTGACTCAGGAGGCTCTGACTTCTGCACTCAGGTAGAGCCCAGTCTTCTGGTGATAGTTTGACCTCAGCTGCCCCCACCCAGGTCCCCATGGTGGGGACTTTACTTTGCAGGAATTTCTATCACACCATGAGCACCTCGAAGGAAAATCGGCAAAATTAATTGGAAATTAAAGTCACCAAAATGAGCACTGAATTAAGAAACCATTAACTCCAAATGACTGCTGGAAGGGAGCGGAAGTTAATTATAAAGGCTGCCTGGTTATTTTGTGTATTTTCTGCATCACAGTATCATCTTAGATCCTGATGTCTGAGTCTGATCAGCATTCTGTGGATACCAGTGCTGGTTTTGATGAGATGTGGTCCTCCCCAGGACCCATGGACCAACTCAGGCACTGAGGAAGCCTCCTTAGCCTGAGACAGGGCCTCCCTACTAACCCCGTGCCTGATGAATAGCAGCATGTCCCCATACATGCCCCCGCCTCAGTGCTCCCTAAGGGAAGCCATTGCCAGGGGCATCCCAGGAGTCCGTGCCCACACATTATCACTGCATAATGGGCCCCACCATCCACCTCATTAGGCTCTGCTGGGGATCAGGACTAAATTGGATAAAATGGAAGAAGCACATGGCTTATTAGCCAATGGGGCTGTAGGAGAGAGTTGGGGTAGGGGAAGCAGATTGATTGCCAATAGAAGCTCCCAGATGTACTTCCCTGAAACACAATTCTGGACCACACAATTTCCTCTCTCCCTGGGAGCCATCTATGGCAGTACAGATGACTATTAGGGTGGGAGCCCCACAAGGACATGGGATTTCATTGTTTTGATCACAGATCTATTCCCAGTACCTATACCTGGGTTTAGAACAATATATATATTTGTTAAATGAATGAATGAATTGCAACCCCCAAGAAATATTTACTAGACCAGGTGCCAAAGGAAAGGAACTGTTTGTGATGGCCATCCAGCTGCTGCGAGCCAGGCATCTCACCTGAAGGATGTGATTGAGGCTGCCATGATTTTTCACTGGTGCTATGGCAAAGCTAGTGCCCCTTGATCTTATCCCCATCTCCCACCCTCATCTCTATATTACCTATGGGATTAAATTTTCTAAAATACATATCTAATTATACCCCTCCCAGGTCAATACTCTTCAATGACTCTTTGCTACCTACAGAGTAAACTGTAACTGTATAAAAGGGCCCCAGCCTGCCATTGGAGACCCTCAGAGGTCTATAGTCCCCACAGCTTCCCGTCCTGAATGTTCCTCCTCCAGGAAGCTTTTCCCAAACCCCTGGGACCACTATGAACCTGAGTTCTCTCTTTTGTGACTTTCTTTGTCTTGAATTTAGCATGTAGTCAGCCATTGTCTACTAGTTTTCTTCTTACTATCTTATGAGTGTTTCCCCCCTCATATGAATGATAATTTTCTTGAGCAAATGGATTAGTATTTTCTTGGGGCTCCCACAGAAAACTTTGGAAAGGGCTGAGAACATAGAGATCTCATTATGAAAGACACCTACTGCTCAATCAAGAAATCCAGAATATAATGAACAACATAAACTGATGAACAAAAACAGATCCAGAGACAGAGCAGCATCGATTAGACCGTCAAACCTCAGAGGAAAGACAGGGGAGGGTGGGGGTAAGGGGGAGAGATGAACCAAAGGACTTGTATGCATGTATATAAGCCCAACCAATGGACACTGACAACAGGGGGGTGAGGGCATGAGTGGGGGGGTGGAGGACAATGGGGCGATAAGGTATGTAATACCTTAATCAATAAAGAAAAAAAAGAAATTCATTGGCTTTCCCTCTTTACACTCCCCCACCACATTTTTTTTTGAACCAGTTTAAAAGCTTTATTCAGGTATCGTTGACATACAATATACTGTACCTATTTGAAACAGACAGTGTGTTCAGTTTTGACTTACATATGAAACCATGAAACTTATAATCATGAAATGACCATCATTCCTAATTTACCTCATGCTGCTTTATAATCTGCCCTTCCCCTCCCCAGGCCTTCAGAGGATCATTGACTTACCTTCACTGATAATAGACTAGTTTGCCACTGAGCCAAACTGGCTTAGTTTGTATTTTCTAGGATTTTATATGACTTGATTTATAAAAAGCTTATTTTTTTTTCTGATTTAATTCATGGTTCTTTATTTTGAAATTCTTTGATGATGCTTATATGAATAGTTCATTCTTTTTATTTTGCTGATGAGTAACTTTTCTATGGATACATCATTTGTTTATCCATTAATCTGTTTATGGGGAATTTAGATTACTTCCAGTTTGACTACTGCAAATATAGCTGCTAGAATATTTGTATATAGTACTATATATGTACCTATGTATGTTTCACTTCTCTTGTGTTAGCAACTCAAAGTGTAATGTCTGAGTCAGGATAAGTGAATGTTGGAGTTAAGAAATTGCTAAATTGTGATCTGTAATGGTTGTTCACTTCATGTACCCACCAGGAATGTATGAGATTTCCAGTTTTTCTACATACTTGCCAATGCTTGATATGGTCAGTCATTTGATATATATAATTGATCTCAGAGAGGAAGGGAGAGGGAGAGATAGATAGAAACATCAATAGTGAGCAAGAATCATTGATTGGGTGCCTCTTGCACACCCAGCACTGGGGACTGAGCCTGCAACTTGGGCATGTGCACTCACCAGGAATCTAACAGTGACTTCCTGGTTCATAGGTTGAGCAACCACTGAATCACCATGGCTGGGCTGCCCTCCTTTTAATGAACTGTGGCTACTTCCCTTTTCATTAACAAACTGTTCACTTTTGCACCTCATTTTTTGTGCACTATGCACAAAGTAATGAACATATACACTATGCCCTTTAAAATTTAATCTTCATTCACTTATTCACCATCATGTTCTCTTTTTTTATCAGTTTATAATGGTCTTTATTATCCATAAATGAGTGAGATCATGTGGTATTTTTCTCGGCTTTCCAGGGGCCATCTCAGCCTCACAGGGGCTGTCACAGCCTCACAGGGGTCGTCTCAGCCTCACAGAGGTGTCGCAGCCTCACAGGGGCCATCACAGCCTCACAGGGGCCGTCTCAACCTCACAGGGGCCATCTCAACCTCACAGGGGCCGTCTCAGCCTCACAGGGGCCGTCACAACCTCACAGGGCCTGTCGCAACTTCACAGGGGCCATCGCAGCCTCACAGGGGCCGTCTCAACCTCACAGGGCCTGTCACAACCTCACAGGGGCCGTCTCAGCCTCACAGGGGCCGTCTCAGCCTCACAGGGGCCGTCAGAGCCTCACAGGGGCCTTTGCAACCTCACAGGGGCCGTCTCAGCCTCACAGGGGCCGTCTCAGCCTTACAGGGGCTGTCTCAGCCTCACAGGGCCCGTTTCAGCCTCTCAGGGGCCGTCACAGCCTCTCAGGGGCCGTCGCAGCCTCGCTGGGGCTGTTGCAGCCTCGCAGGGGGTGCCACATTCCACATTGGAGGTGAAGGTGCGAGTCAGAAGCTCCTCTCGCTGTCTCTCCTGCTGCTCCCTTGCGTATCGTTGATGCTGGAAGTTTCTGAGAGCAGTCTGCAGGTGCTAGACATCATACTTTAACTTGTCAACATGAAGTTTGGCATTCTGTGGCTCCTTGCTGGAAAAAATCTCCAGGCATTCTTGGTGGCTGACTATCTGGTATGCTTGCTTGGATTTCATTTTCTACTGAGTGCACAGACTGCTTGTCTGCCATCTCCCAGTGTCCCATGTGAGACTGGATCTGGTGGACCTGCTTGTGCATTTGTTGGTACAGTGGTTCCATGTCGCCGGCCCAGCCAGGTCTAGCTCCGGCTTCCTCTGAACCTGATTCTGCTTCTTGAGTGTGTCTCTTATGTATGAAAGGAGTTGACATCTACAGTTTGTTGGGTTAGGCTGCAAAAGGACAGGTGGTTCCTATGTGCCACTGTCACAGCTTGGGCGGGGATGTAAATTGAGTAGGACGGGGTCTCTGGGAATCACCAGGGCAGAGCAAAGAGCAGTGGCATCTCCGTGACTCCTTGCCTCTCCTCGACTCCACGTCTCCAAGTCCCTGAGTGCCGGTGAGCAGCTCCGCAAGAAAGCCACCCTCGCTCTCAGACCCGCTGCAAGACTGTCCCGCCTCTCCCCATAGGGGTCTGGGATCTCAGAATCCTGCCCCAAACAAGCTCAGTGGATTCGAGAGTTTATAACCCCTTCCGATTGAAAAAACCGCGCATCCAGTTGCAGCCCGCCTGGCGCGCAACTCCATACCTCTGTTCTTGGCGCCTCTGTACATCCTGCTCAGTCTCAATGCTCTCCTTTCTTTCCTTCCAGTTGTAGAGCTTACACTGGGCCAGCTTTCCCATGGTTCTGAATGATAGCTGTTTGTCTTATAGTTGGTAGTTTCAATGTTGTTGTGGGAGGCAGCACGCACAGGTCTGTACCTTACACTGCCATCTTGGTTCTCCCACCACATTTTCTTATCATAGTTCTCAGCCCACCTCTGCTTGGCAATTCTCACCCTCTTTTGTAAGCATGGGGGGCATTGGCCATGGAGTCAGCAGTGGGTTGTTCCTACTCCCTGAACCCCCAGCAACTGGTACCATTCCTGGAACTTTCAGTATACAGGAGACAATGAAACAATACCTATCCAGCTGTCTCTTTGGATCCCACACTCTGACAGAGCCTTAGCTACACCTTCCAACACATTAGCTCCTTCACGTACTCATTTACTCATTTATTTGTTCAGCAACTTTAGTTAACATTGACTATGTGTCAGATACTAAGTTAAGTATTGGGGAAAGAGTGATAAAAAGGCAAGACATTTTCCTTTGTTTATCATAAACTGAGTTTCTTGAGGTTGGAAACAGCCAAATCATCCCATGGTTTCATTGCTTGGCACATAAAGTGTTCACTAAATGTTTACTGAATTAATTAGTAATGTGTCTAATTGACTTCATCTTCCTTTTAAGCCTGTGGTCTCCAATTAATCCTTTGGGATTTTAGAGGGACTGGCATTGCTATAAGTCTGGAGTTGGAAAAGTCATACAAAGACCAGCTCACTGATAAGATGCGTACATTCAGCGAACATTTCCTGAAAATGTCCCTGTCCTTGAAGAACCCATTGTCTAAAAGAGAAGACAAAGATACACCCTGTGGGGGTAATTGCCGGATCAGAGGAACAGCAAGACATTGATGCAGGGGCAGTGATAACAGAGTAGAGATGCTGTCTTCTACTCTAGAGGGGAGGGGGCTTTCCAGAGGACAGGATTCTTGACCCAGAGAGTCAATCAGAAGTGCCTCCTGCAGGCAAAGTGAGAAAGGCAGAGGGAATGGGATGTGCAAAGACACAGTGAAGACCTGGGACATTTGGGGAACTGATGGTGGGAGCTGAACATCCCCAGACCTTATGAGATAAAGGAGAGGGTAGATGAACAGGTAAGAGGGAAGGTATATTATAGCCCAGGAAGCACAGGCTTTATCATGTGGTTCTGGAAGAGACTCAAATGTTGGTACAGTCTCTTGAGAAGACAGCAGAGAAGGAGAAAGTAAAAATCTGGAGGGATAAGTAATACAGACCCAGCAGGTGGGGTGAAATGTTTTCTATAGTTCTTGTCAGGTCAGCATCCATTCACTCTCCATCTGGTAGGAGCATTTTTCTCTGTGAAACACCCCTCTGCCAGGTTAAATCTGCCTGTCCAGTTGGGTTGCCTACCCAACATCCACCCCAGGCCAATCACAATATTCCACTCTCCTGGCCACAGTGATTGTCTCAGAGATGATCACATGACCCCATCCAAGCCACTGAGACTCAGTTCTTAGTTGTTGTTGTTGTTATAATGAAGGGGATCTCTCTTTTCTGAAGATGTTGAGAGATATGAGAAGCTGAAACTGTTCGTAGCTTTCTGACTGCCACGTGGTAAAGGCCTGCTCAAAGGAAGCTAATACTGAGGAAAACAGCACCAAGAAATGACATATGTTTGAGTTCAGATGGTATCACCTGAGTTCTGGGAGCCATAGATCAGCTTCTAGATTTTGTAGAAAACTTTTAGTTTTAAAATTAAGCTAATTTGGATACGGTTTCTGTAATTTGCAACTGACAAAGTCCTAACACACTGAGAAAGTTTATAAAGAAGTTTGAGTCTCCTGGAGGTGAATACTGGATTAACTGTTGATATTGTCTAGCTTGGAATGGGGAAGATGAGCAGAAAGCTGTGTGACCAAGATGAGTGGGTTTAGGGAACTTCTGTGGAAAGAGTACAGAGAACACCACTGAATTACTTGTTGAGAAAAGTAGTTTAAATTTAAAGAGATGATGGATGTAGAACATATACAGGTGGGAAAGCCGGTTTATCCAGGAACTGAGGCAGCTAGGGAAAGACTTCATCCTGATCTGGGAAGGAAGGTAGGGATAAAGGGAATCATGAATAATATAGGATTGTGCTCAGAACAAATATCTGCCCCAAATGGAATAACTAGAGCAGAAGTTGGCAATGTTTTTTCTGTAAAAGGGCAGTTAGTAAATATTTAGGCTTTGTGGGTCATATGGTCTCTGCTGCAACTGCTCAACTCTGCTGTTATAGACCTAAAGCAGCCAAAGACAATTAGGAAACAAATGAATATAATTATGTTTCAATAAAAATTTATTTACAAAAACAGGTAGTTGGCCAGATTTGACTGTGGGCCATAGTTTGCCAGCCCTTGAACTAAAGGCAATGATTCTCATGCCTTTTTGCTTATTGTTAAAAGACAGTTTAGTGCTATAGATGTGTGCTAAGCTAACTAAGCTGTGTGAGTGCATGAGAGCATGTGTCTGGCACTCACAAATCATTTTTCATTTCATTTCTACTTTGTCTGCCATAGAAGAATTCCTCAGTGGGGTAGCAAAGGTGATTCTAGAGAGGACTGTGATTCCCATAATCCCTCTAGATCTTAGTTTAAGAATTTCGCCTCGAAACTGAAAAGGAGAGACATCAAGGACAGTATGTGTTGGGAAGTAGCAGCCAGAATCAGGGACAGTGCCACTCCTTGGAGGCCAATGTTGGTTTGGGAATGCCCTGTTTCCATACTAATATAAAAGGCCTGTGATCAGGCCTGGAAAAGGCATCTTTGCATCTTCTCCTCCCATGAGGTGGAAAAGGAAAAAAAAAAAAAAAAAAAGACCTGGATATTCTGAAAAGTGTCCTGAGAACCCAGATGCTTGACTCCACAGCTGACCCCCGAGACCATGTAACTAATGAGACTGAATCATTTTAAACAAAGATCTAAAAATAAGCCATGATTTCATGCTGGTTTCTCTAGGTGGTGTGAATGAAAGGGAAACCTGGAAGGAAAGTCACTTTATCTTGTAGTGTCGCCTCTTCCTCACCTGTCAAATGGAGATAATAGTCACTTCTCTGCCTTTCTCAAAGGGTCTTCATGATTATTGAGTAAGACAGTGGATGGAAAAGTGCTGTGAGCAGCAAAAAGTACGGACTTTTTGCTCGGTCCAAATGTCCAGTTCAGCCCTTGACCTGAGATGACTCTCATGTCTTTTTTCTTATTGTTAAAAATAATTGTCTTATCGCCCTCCCTCCCTCAAATCACTCGCCCCACCCCCACCCCCAACCCCAAGTGATACAGAGAAAGAGCCAAAACTGATTTCAACCTTACTACCTGTAGTGGGCATTGTTTGTTACTCACTCAATTTCCATCGCACCTTCCAACCACTTGTTCCACTAACAGAACCTAGATTGTGTTTAAGGGTGATCTCCTTTTATAGAAGGTGATGGCTTTCACTAAGAAATCCTTGACAGCTGTTGTTATAAGAATGGACGTTTGAACAATTCTGGCCAAGGATATGTGAGAGAAAGACTTCTGGGAGATATGGATGTGAGCTCACATTGATTTAAGAAATTAAAAGGACCATGCAGGGAGAGTAAGTGGGTGCTACACAGACACACTCCCAGGACCAAACTAGAATTACAACTAAAATACAGAAAAACTTCCTGAATATTTAACGAAAGACTCACTGGAGAGAACCCTGATAACTGAGGACTAAAGGTGGAAGCCACAAAGAGACTGGAAGGTGGGGCAGAGGCAAGAAAGGGCTGGCTGGGCAGCAACTGAAGTTCTGGAGAGATCTCAGCTGTGGGGGGCTGCCACTGAGAACTCTGGGATCTAATCCCCAAGCTGCCCCCCCCCCCCCATCAGAGGGCACCAGAACTGAGAAGGATACCCACATAACATCTGGCTGTGAAACGCAGTAGGGGTGCTGTATGCCAGGGAGCAACAGCTGG
This sequence comes from Myotis nattereri, assembly GCF_964212035.1. Classification (NCBI taxonomy): domain Eukaryota; kingdom Metazoa; phylum Chordata; class Mammalia; order Chiroptera; family Vespertilionidae; genus Myotis; species Myotis nattereri. The sequence goes on from NC_138075.1 coordinate 111,175,113, forward strand.
AAATGCAGGCACCCTCTTAAAAAGCCAATACACAAAATTCCCTGTGGAGCTACCCACCTTGTGTTCCTGTAGAGGGAGGGCACAGTGGACTGTAGCTGTGAGAGCAGAAGCCAGGATGGGGGATTCAGTGGTTAGAGCTCAGAAGGCAGATACCCCTGGTTTCCTGTGCTGAATCATTCCTTCACTCAGCAGAGGACATCTTTCCCACACAGATATTTGCCTTGCCTTGGGGGAAGACAGTTTGCCCCACCCTATTGGAAAACACCTTGCCCTGAGGCCACTTAAGACTAAAATAACAATTAGCCTCCAGGCAGAAGCAATTGCCCCACCCTGTTGAAAAAACTCTGGCCACACCTGAAGATGATTGCCTGGGGGCAATTCAAGTTGTAATCCTATCAGTCTGTAGGCAGAGGTGGTCTCTGGAGGCTTTTTGCATCTTTGCCTGATCTAATTAGTCAGAAACAAGCGTTTGTCACTGTCCTGCACTAGAGATTGAGAGATGTAGAGGATGTAGAGGATCTACCTAATACATAGTCACAAACCCAAACAGACAGCCAAAATAAGGAGACAAAGAAACAAACCCCAAATGAAAGAATAAGAGAATTCTCCAGAAGAAGAGATAAATGAAGCAGAGATAAGAAATTTATCTGAAACAGAGTTCAGAATAATGATGGTAAAGATGCTCAACAGCATGAGAAAATATATAGTAACTATGAAAAAAGAACAGTCGGAAATAAAAAGGACCATGCAAAAAGAGCTGGTCTTTTCCAGAATAATAGAGTGAAGCCAAGAGTGGAAAGCAGTCAGAGCTGCTCCTGGAGCTGCTAGTGCTTCTAGTTTTGTGAAATACTCAAACACATTGTTTAAGCCACTTGAGCCAGAGCTTTCTGTTACCTACAGCCAAAGGCATCCTCACTGGTAGTCACCAATCATGAGGAGACAGCCAAGAAACACTGGTTACTTGTTGGCACCCACTTCCTCCCAGAGCCTCTCCTTCTACTCACAGTTTCCCCCACCTTTTCTTCAGACTTCACCTAGAAAAAAAACTGACAAGCCATATGCTCCCTAGGCCTGTGATCATCTAATTAATCCTTGGAGACAGAATGCTGGAACTGTGGGGGGAGAGGTCTGACTGTAAGAAACATGGTCCCTGTCTCCTTATCCCCAGTCCTACAGAAACTCCCCCTCTACTCACATTTCTCTCCCACTCAGTACTCAGGGATGGAGCAGTTTTGGGGAAATATTTACTCTTACTTGGACCAAGAATGGATGAAGAAAATTTGTAACTACTGGGGTATATGCTTTAGAATTGCTGAGAGTTAAGGCCCACATAGTCGGGAGCACAGAGCCAGGAATTGGGCCCTTAGGCTTTATCGCATAGCTTGGGTCTGGGATGGGCTTGTCTGTGGTGGAGAGCTCAAATAACTCCCAGACTAAAGGAGCCAGTAGTTATCACTCTGCCCCTCTTGGCTTCACCAAGCACAGCTATCCTTGAACAGAAGACTTTCAGAGCCAGTGGATGCTCAAAAGCATGGAAAATGTGGCTGAGTTAAAGGTGGGGTGTGACTAGAGAGGGACCATGGCAAGGTCAAGAACTTCTTCATAGGGTGAATTAGATCAGGTGATCAGGAGCCCAGACTGAGTCAGCAAAAGCATAAGGGGTAGCTGGACTTATTCAGATGGGAAAAAAGCAGAAACCCCAGTTTCAGAAGCTGATAGGCAAAAATAGAACAGGAAAGGTATGCAGTCATAGGCCAGGGCTGAGAATAAGACGGCATTTTATTTCCTGGAAGGCTAGGTTCTGTTGCTCCCAAGCCCAATCCATGAAATGCATGGACTTTTCTTCCCAGCTCCCCAATACAGTCATCCTCTTAGATGTCTTTCTCTCTGACAACAGAGAGAAGTGTATGAAAAAATGTTGCAGACTCCACTGAGGAGCTCTGCAGGAGGAAGCATGGTCTCTGCTCTACTCAGTCTCCAAATAACAGAAGATGTTCAGGCATTTCTCCACTCAATCATTGTTAATCTTCCTTTCCTCTCCATATTCACCATTGCTGCCCATGTCCAACCCACAACCATCTCTTACCCTGAGAACCTCCTAACTGTTTCCCCCACCTCCAGTATTTTCCTCTGATCTATTGCCTCCACTCTGGAAATTAGATCTTTCTAGAGTGTCTGTTTAGAACTTCCAGTGGCTCCCCATTACATTCAAGATGAAGTCCACTCCAATGTGCTAACATGGAGGCCCTTTATTATCCTGCCCTGCTTACTTCTCAGGCTTCACCTCCCACCAGACCTCTTCTTGAACTCAGTGCATTAGCCACACCAGGTCTTCAAATATGCCATGTTCTCTTGCATCTCTGGGCCTTTCTGCATATTCCCTACAATTCTCCCCATCTCCTCTCCTGCCCCAATCCTTGCCTGGTTGCCCCTACCCATCCTTCAGCTTTTATTAATGCTACTTTCTCTGGAAAACCTTCTATGATGCCCTGGTTCAGGCTTACTTCTCTCCTTGGGGTTTCTGTAGCTCCCTGTGTTTGTCATATCCAAGCTTGTCATAGTATATTCCAGTTGCCTCTTTACCTATCTGTTTCCCTCACCTATCTTTGAGCTTCTCAAGTATTAATTGAAACACATAAAATATCCAATGTTTAACCATTTTGACTTACAAAATGGGCAATTTCATGTGGTTCATCTCAACACAATGACCATGACTGTTTTGTTACCTATTGGATCCCAGGGTCTAACAGTGGTCACCAACCTATCGGACCTCACGGACCACCAGTGGGCCGCAGATCACCAGTTGGCGACTGCTGGCTCTAGCACAAAGTCTAAAACACACTGAATTCTCAGTAACTATAGTTCATCGTTTTTCAGTGTAACTTTAATTTAAGTTTTTATGCCTACTGGCCAACATCAGCAGAAATCTCTTTGGGGATAGAACCAGGAAGGATGAGATCTCCTAGGGCAGTGGTCGGCAAACTGCAGCTCGGCAAACTGCGGCTCACGAGCCACATGCGGCTCTTTGGCCCCTTGAGTGTGGCTCTTCCACAAAATACCGACTTTTGCACATGGGCCACGAAGTTTCAATTGCACTGTATGTGCGCGCCCACACGTGGTATTTTGTGGTATTTTGCCGGGAGCCAGTCCATGCTTGCTGTTTCAAGGGACCTGGCATATATGGCATACTGTTCTTAATATGTTTGCTCACCTTCTAGGCACTATGTGTTTTAACCAAGGTCGCCTCTCTGAGAAAGGTTGTTTCCCCAGGTAGGGATTTTCCCCTGAAGTTAGGGAGGGAATAAAATCCCTTAACTAAGTACCAGGAGGGTAATTAATCACTTTAACTACGAATAATCATGCTTAAGCTACATAATCTTTACTCCCTGGAATGGAGATAAGAAACGCCCTAACCTTTGGAATAGAGATTGATAGGATTGGAATCAACTGGTATAAATACAGATGTAACAAGACAGCAAGAGACAGAAGAGAGACCGAACCTAGGCACAGAACCTACACAGAACGTTCTCTAGAGACAGAAGAACTTCGCTGGAGAGAACATGGCAAAAGATCCTGGACAGAAACTGACCTCAGAACCTAGAGACAGAACCTAGCGAGAGAACATGGCAAAAGATCCTGGACTGAACCTGACTACAGAAATTGGCAAGAGAACCTGACTAGAACCTGGTGACTGAACCTGGCTGGAGAACCTGGACAGAACCTGGCTGGAGAACCTAGCGAGGGAACATGGCTACAGAACCTGGCTGGAGAACCTGGAGAACCTAGCAAGAGAACATGGACACAGAACCTGGCTGGAGATCCGAACCAGAACTTCGCTGGAGATCCAGAGCAGAACCTCTCTGGAGATCCAGACCAGAACTTGGCTGGAGATCCTGGCTGGAGATCCTGGCTAGGCTGCTGATCAACTGAATGTTGTCTCCGTGTCATTCCTTCTTCGCCGACTCCGTCCACACCTTTGGGAACCCCTGGACCTGCTGGGGCTGGACCCCGGCAGTATTTTTGTGGAAGAGCCACACTCAAGGGGTCAAAGAGCCACATATGGCTCACGAGCCGCAGTTTGCTGACCAAGGTCCTAGGGTCATCTGTTACAGGCTCCTGCCTCCTCTTGGCACTGGCCACACCTGTGAAAAGCATCAAGATTTTGCCTAGCCTGACTTAGTCTAGAGTTGTCTTCAGCCTATGGTGCATTTCACCAGGCCTACAACATGTTCTGAAGCTGTGGGAGTCTGTCATCCCAATCCTAAATTGGTGACATCATCATGGCCACAGATGGTAATTGTCTAACATAAACATTCTAGTGTTTCTTGGGCAAAGGATTCAGCATGCCTAGTACACCCCTGAAAAGCCAGGCCATACCTTTTGGACTATGAAAAAATTGCACATTGCAAAGCACCATTAAATTTCTGGAAACATAAAGAAAACATCAGAAAGACCAGACTCAATACTCTGACTCTCCTCATTGATACATCACATTGTGCTGCCTCAGGGACCACACAGGTTCTTGGGTCAGGGATGCAGAGTCTCCAACTGCCTCTCCCAGGCCAGGAATATACTGCTTAAGTGAGGTCAGAGTTAAGGCAACAACAACTTATATGTCCTCTCCACCAGGGAGAAGGGCAAAATGAGATTGCGTCCTTTTACTAATAAAATTACATAACAACCTCTTTCTACCCTCATTGACTGTATTTTTCCTTTCCCAGGGCCTCCTGCCTATGATAAAACCAAGAGCCCCAGGGGTGCATGCACAGTCCAATATATAGGTTGATCCTGGTGCTATGGCCTCAAGGAGAAGAAACCAGAGAGCTGCGGGCCAGCAAAGGCATCCTGTGATCTGCAGCTGAGTGTCCATGCCCTTGCAGGGCTGTGTGCAGTTTGGCAGGCTGGTGGAGTTAGTCCCTGTCAGTGGCTACAGCTGTGTTGGCACTGATAATCCAGCAGCATTTTCTTCAGGGATATGGGAGGTGGGAGCTTACACTGACCTGTGGTCACATTAAATCTCTGCAGACCTAAGGTTCCAATGCAGTTTTCTTAGCTCACATGCACACTCTCTGCACACGCACACATACACACTCACTCACGTAACCCTTTACCCTCCTCTAGGGCCTAGCCATCCATTTCTGCCCAGGAATGGTAGACCATACACTGCTTTGTTCTCATGTCCCCCAATCACAAAAGGGGTCTGGTAAAGAAGGTCTCTGGGAATTCCCAGGGCTTTCTATCTCAGGCCTCCTTCTCCTCCTGACTTTGCACCCTCAGTGCCTTTCTCTGCCTCCACCAGGATCATCCAGGTAAGAAACCCAACTCCCTCCACACTTTCCCAAGCAATGCACTCACCTGAGCATTAGTGAGAGATGCAGATTTTACTAAAGATCTTACAGAGCAGATAAGGAGGGCTCTATATTGCATACCCCAGAAACATTCTACGGACCTGTCTCCAGAACCTCTCTCTGTCTGGCTGACTCTCAGCAGGATCTTTCTTGGGCCCTTTTAACTCCAGCCCCAGCCTCTGTGGTTCCTCTCTCCTCCTCCAGAATCTAACCATCCCCACTCCAAATTCCCTCTTCAGCCCTCTGGGCTCCTATTCCCACACCTGAGCAAACAAGCCCAGCACTGGGCCTGGTGAATGGGAGGCCTTCCCAGTTTTCATTGATGACCCTAGAAAACAGCTTTAGATGCAGAAATTATCTTGTTCCACCTGATTCTGCTGGTTGTGACCAGAGTCCTTGTATCCCCACTCCCTTGCCACTGTGTCTTAGCACACCCTCTGGGTTATTTCCTGGGTCTCCCCAGCTACAATTCTGCCTCAGGTCCCAGGTTTGCCTCTTCCAACAGACTCGGGAAAAGCCCAAGACCCCTCATCTGTGCACTCGAGGAAAGCCCAAGACCCCTCATCTGTGCACTCGAGGAAAGCCCAAGACCCCGCCACCTCTGATAGGCCATATATCCATCCCTTCCTTGTTCCTAGTCTTGCAGGGGAGGGATGTGGGGGGAACCCAGACAGAGGACAGATCGTCTGAGTAACAATAGGAGTGGTTTGCCCTTGACTTGCCAGAGAACTGTACTGTGAGGACAGGATGGAAATGGAATTTGGGGACAATGTTTTGGCAATGAGTGAAGAGGAGCCATTTGAGTGTCTCAGCTAGAGTGGCAACTTTGAGAGTGGGCTGAAAGGAACAGCTATGAGAGCTCTTTCTGTGAAAAGTGTGGCAGGCCATGGAGCTAACTGGGTGTGGACAGTTGGAGTTGAGAGAAAGGAATGAAAAAAGGAAAGATTGACAGCTAGATAATTTGGATTTCAAGGGTCCAGGAGGGAGAGAAAAGAAAGCAGATATCAGGAGAGAGAACCAGAGGCAGAGAAACACCTAGAAAATAAGATGGAGATCACCTGGGCCTGGCTCCAGGCCAGGAGCCTGCTCTCTGGGGCAGCTGCAGGGCAGACCAGCTGTGTGCACCCATCCCTGGACACTAGAACCCTAGCTGGTGCCGCCTCATGGAGTGTGCATTCTTCTGGGGGTCAGAGGAGAGTCCTGAGGCCCTGGAGGGTTCCTGGTTTGCTCAGGGAGACAGTGAATGCAGAGGTTGGCTTTGAGCCCAGACCCTGGCCCTGCACCCTGCCTCTCTACCTTGACCTGGCTTGGCTTGCCTCTGAGCCTTTTTTCCAGGCAGATTCTGTTTGGATCTACTCACTCATATAACAGAACTGGGGCCTCAGTCCTCACTGGGGAGAGGAGGAGAGACAGCAGGCCCAGGAAGGGAGCCAGGCTGGAAGCCTTGGAGAGAGAAGCAGGGAAGGAGTGTGCAGGGAGCTTGGCCATCCCCCTGTGCTGCCTTGGGCTGGAGGATCCTTCCTGTGGCTTCCCCTAGAGTGAAGGCTCACTCAGCCTGGCCTCCTCATACACTAGGATGTTCCTACTTCCTCATCTATCCTCAGGCAGTTCCCCTGAGTGGGCAGGACAGAGTGCAAGTTGGTCCAACAGAACCCTCACTTAGGCCCAGCTTCCCCTTCTCTGACCTCCCAGGCCCATAGCCTGGAAGGTTAAATCTGCCCAAGAAAAGTTAGGCAAATATGGCAGAGCCAAGATTTTACCCTAAAAGTGTCTGACACTGGAGAACCAAGATGGTGGCATAGGTAAACACGTGTACTTGCTGCCTCTCACAACCACATCAAAACTACAACTAAAAGACAAAACAAATATCATCCAGAACCACAGGAAAGCTGGCTGAGTGGAAGTTCTACAACTATAAGGAAAGCAAAAAGCACATTGAGACTGGTAGGAGGTGTAGAGGTACAGAGGTGCGGGCTGGCAACTGGGTGTGATGTTGTTTTTTTCAATCGGGAGGGAGATACAAACTCCTGATTGCTCTAAACTCCAGTTCTGGGTGAGACTCTGGGGACCCAGAATCATACGGGGAGAAACTGGACTGTCTGGCATCGGGCTGGAACATGAGGGCGGCTTTCAGAGGTGCTTACAGCGATCATTGTTCCTGTGCGGGGGTGCAGGATGCTGAGACACGGGGACCTCCCTGGTGCAGGGCTGACTGGCATCCACTGCTGTTTGCTCTGCCCTGGTGATTCCCTGAGACCCTGCCCCACCCAATTTACAACCCCACCCAAGCTGTACCCAGCGGCTTTTGCATATGAATGGCCTATCCTTTGCAGCCTAAAACCTAACAAACTGCAGCTGGGTCAGAGAGTTCCAAAGCTTCCAAAAGAAGGCCCAAGGCTCAGCTTCAGCAGTCTGCCTTGCTCCACAGCTGGGCCTGATCTGGGCATTTCCAAACCCCAAACAAAGAGGAGGAATCTGCAGATTTCTCTGTAGCTCCTGCTGGGTTGCCTCAGGCAGTGGCTGACTTTGCACCTCCTTGGAGATCCAAGAGCCAGTGTACCCAGTTATCAGTGTGAGACCATACCATATTACAACTCTTCACATCCATAAGCGGCACCCTCAAGGGGCAGACTCAGTGAACACCAAAGCCCCACTGAAGCAAGCCCTGCCCCATAAGGGTGTCTCTAGCATAGCAGTTCTTCCATTGTAGACACAGCTGGTCCTCACAGCCAATTGGCCTGGAGGTCAATTCCTCCCAGTGATACCAACAGCAATCAAGGCTTAACTACAACAAGACTGTGCACCCAGCCCAAAAATGGGTGCTCCAAGAGTGTCCACCTCAGGTGATTGGAGAGGCTGAGCCACTGGGCCCTATAGGACACCTAGCACACAATGCCACTCTATCAACACAGGGAAGCAGCCAAAATGTGAAGACAAAGATAATTGTCACAAATGAAAGAAATGGAGGAAAGCAAACTACTAGATATAGAGTTCAAAACCACGGTTATAAGGTTACTCAAAAATCTTCTAGAAACCTCTGAGAAATTTAGTGAGACCCTAAAGGATATGAAAAAGGACCAATCAGAAATTAAGCATACACTGACTGAAATAAAAAATAATATACAGAGATCCAACAGCAGACTAGAGGATCCCAAGAATCAAGTCAAAGATTTGAAATATGAAGAAGCAAAAAACACCCAACCAGAAAAACAAAAAGAAAAAAGAATCCAAAATTATGAAGATAGTGTAAGAAGCCTCTGGGACAACTTCTAGCATACCAACATCTGAATTATAGGGGTGCCAGAAGAAGAGAGAGAGCAAGATATTGAAAGCCTATTAGAAGAAATCATGACAGAAAACTTCCCCTACCTGGTGAAAGAAATAGACTTACAAATCCAGGAAGCACAGAGAACCCCAAACAAAAGGAATCCAAAGAGGACCACACCAAGACACATCATAATTAAAATGCCAAGGGAAAAAGACAAAGAGAGAATCTTAAAAGCAGCAAGAGAAAAACAGTTAGTTACCTACAAGGGAGTACCTATATGACTGTCAGCTGATTTATCAACAGAAACCATGCAGGCCAGAAGGGAGTGGCAAGAAATATTCAAAGTGATGAATAGCAAGAGCCTACAACCAAGAGTACTCTACCCAGCAAAGCTCATTTTGAATTGAAGATCAGATAAAGAGCTTCACAGACAAGAAAAAGCTAAAGGAGTTCATCACCACCAAACCAATATTATATAAAATGCTAAAGGGTATTCTTTAAGAAGAGGAAGAAGAAGAAAAAGGTAAAGATAAAAATTATGAACAACAAAGTGACAACAAATACATATCTATCAACAAGGGAATCTAAAAATCAAGTGAATAAAAAATCTGATGAACAAAATAAACTGGTGAATAGAATAGAATAGGGGGCATAGAAAGGGGGTGGACTCACAATTCTCAGAGGGAAGGGGGTGTAGGGGGTGCGGGAAGAGATTAGACAACAATCTTCCACCTATGGACGAGGACAGTGTGGGGGTGGTGAGGGCCTGGGGTGGGATGGGAACTGGGTAGAGGGGAGCTATGGGGGAGGGAAAAAGATGAACATCTGTAATAATCTGAACAATAAAGATTAAATAAATAAATAAATAAATAAATAAATAAATAAATAAATGTATCTGACACCAATCTCTCCCCACCCACACCCTGGTTATGGCTCCTGGAGGCTGTAAGGCTACAGGCAGGAATGCACAAGCATGGGGGAAGCAAAGTGATCCATGGTGACAGTTCTCTGTCCTGTATGGGTTCCCCCCACATCCTCTCCTGCAAGACACAGGCTTAGGGGTCTACAGACTTATCTGGAATGGTCTGAGAGGTTATCATCTTCCCATGGTGAGGGTGTGCAGTGGGCATAACCTGGGCCGAACTGGGAGCACTGACAAGGGAATAGAGTCCTGGGGTGTTAAAAAAGCCTGTTACTTGCCGAAACCGGTTTGGCTCAGTGGATGGAGCGTCGGCCTGCGGACTGAAAGGTCCCAGGTTCGATTCCGGTCAAGGGCATGTACCTGGGTTGCGGGCATATCCCCAGTGGGGGATGTGCAGGAGGCGGCTGATCGATGTTTCTCTCTCATCGATGTTTCTGACTCTCTGTCACTCTCCCTTCCTCTCTGTAAAAAATCAATAAAATATATTTAAAAAAAAAAAAAAAAAAGCCTGTTACTATGGCCTCTCCACCCAATCTTACAGCTTGGCCTGGGTTCCATCTGGCCTGAAACAAACAGCCAGTGTCAAGACCCTGCAATCATGGGTCCTCAGCTGAACCCATGATCCCCATAGATCTCTAGACAATACTTCATCCACAGGAAGAACTCATTGCCATGTGCCTGGGATCAATTTTGTCTAGTGGCAATGAATGTCACTCCTTGACTGTCACTACTTGGTTTGGTTGAAATTCAATAACTTGCATTTCCCTCAGCATGTGGTAGTCAGAATTGCACAGGGATAGGACAGGGAGGATCCTTACAGGTCATTTTGTCCACTATTTCTCAACCCTTTTAAACTCCTCCTTCCCTTTGATAAACACAAAAACCTCACACTTGCTTTTAGTGTTGGTTGACATTTTTAAATGAATTTAATGCTATGGTTATAGTAGGCTGAATAATGGCCTCCAAAGATATCAAGTACTAATCCCTGGGATCTGTAAATGTTACCTTATTTGGAAAAAGGGTCTTTGCAGATGTGATTAAGGATCTTGAGATGGGGATATTACCCTGGATTATCTTGTGGACCCTAAATACTATCTCATGTATCCTTAGAAGAGAGCGGCAGAGGGAGATGCGACATACACAGAGGTAAGACAATATGACCATAGAGGCAGAGGTAAGGAGGTAAGCCAAGGAATGCTAGCAGCCACCAAAACTTTGAAGAGACAAGGAATGAATTCTCCTCTAGAGCCTCTGGAGGGAGTGCTGATGTGCTAAAATCCCTAACTTCAGCCTTCTAGGCCCCAAACCATGAGAGAATAAATTTCTGTTGTTTTAAGCTACCCGGTTTGGGGTCATTTGTTATAATAGCCACAGGAAACTAATACAATGATTTAAAACAAATCACATCTAATACAATGATTTAAAACAAATAAGCTCTTTGCGAATCTCAAAAGTCACCCTTGGAGGTACTGTCAGTCCCCCAGGATGACTCATGCACCCAAATTAAAGGGAAGAAAATGGGTCCAAATAAAGGTAGGAACTTATCCAAGGTCACAAAAGCAGTTATAAGCAGAGACAGGACTAAACCCAAGAAACTCAACTCTCAGTACTCCCACGGCCCCAGGTCACCTCTTCCCACCTTTTATTCCCCTATCTGGGGAGAGAGAAGGGTCTAGGAAGGCCTGAGGAGGCAGAAAAGTGAGATGGGAGCCAGGGTGGGAAGAACCTGGAACAGAACACTCTAGGGCTGGAAACTTATACAATAGGTGAAGATGTTCCAATATTTTTCTTACTAAACAGTAACTTCCAGAGACTGAGAGAAATATCAAATCTGGTTAATAAAGCCTTAAGGAAAAAGCCGTGTTTATAGATGGTGTTCTTTATAACCTGTTATTTAACCTACTAGGGCACTTGTCAGTCAAGAGAGGCATCTTGTGGGGAAACAGTGCAGAGGGAAGGCCAGAGGGGGCAGGCTAGGGAGTGGGGAAAGCCAGGGCCAGGGCTGTGAGGGGGATGGAGCACCAGCCTCAGATGCCTCAGAATCCTCAAACTTCTCAGCTCCGCTGGAGACTGGCCCTTGCATGAGCAGATGTGGGCAGATGTAGGCAGGCCTTAGCATGTATACAGATTACATGCATGTGTGCTCATAAGTACACACTCGACCCAGTCATATACACACATACTGTACACACACGAGGGCTGGAACCAAGCCATAATTTGTCAGTTGCCTTTGGGTTTCACTTTGTCCAAAAGCCAAATGGAGCATGTTGCCATGATTTGTTCCCCTGCTATCACAGCTCTTGAATGACCCTAGATCCCGAACATGAGGATATAACGTTGCTGGGAATCATACAGCTTCCTCTCTCAGAGGTCTGCTGCGGAGTCTACCAAGGACTCCCTCTGGGCCGGAATCCCACTCTTCTCCTTACTCACTGTGCTAGAGCCCTGGCATAGGAAATGCAGGCCCAAATCCCCAGGCACAGTCACCAGACCGAAAGGTGAGATCCTTTACACCCCACCCACACCATGCCTAATGTGGTATGGTCTCATACTGACCACTGGGTACACTGGCTCTCGGATCGCCAACATTTGGTTCTCGGATTTAGGAAATACTTGTTTCTAACTACTTTTAATGGGACAGAAACATTTTCTGCCTAGAGGGAGGGAGAGGGCCCAGTGCAGCAGCTGACCTGGGAAGTGGAGTGACCCAGGACTGGTCTTGCCCTCCTCCCTTAAAAGCTTGTATGGAGATAGCCTGGGCTAGGGCATAGGGCCTTACCCCCGGCTCCCATGGTTGGGGTGGTGGGGAGGGGGTGCAGCACCTACACACAGCCTACTCTCCATTCTGCTGTGTTGGGTGCTCACTGTCCACAGGCCTGTCTAGCTGCCAGGCTGAGAGCCTTGGGGACTGTGTTCAGTTCACCCTGACCACTGCATTGCCAGGCTGACCTGGACCAGAACATACCTAGTGAGTCCCTATCTTGGGAAAAGTGAGGGGATGCCTATCAGGGGCCCCCAAGTTCCACACAGACACTTCACTAGAAGCTCCCCGAGGTCCCTTCCCCTCCAGAATTTTACATTTTCAGTCCCTCCTGGTGACAAATGATGGACATTGATTTGAGCCAGTTACTAAACCCCAAAACTAAATGTTGGGGAAGGTGGGGAGCAGCAGGCCTCATGGAGACTGGATGTGACTCCTACACCACAGCCCCCCTCGTGGCCTCTCTTCTCTGCTGGCAGAGATTGGCAGCCTCCTTTCCTCATGCTAGCCTTCTCCACTGGCCAGAACCTTGTCCACCGGCTCCAGGGTTCCCTCTGCCAAGAGCTCTCTGCTTTTTATTGGGTTCTAGGTGTTTGTATTAGCCTTTGGTTCTCACTGCCCCCCATCTAGCTCTACATGCCCCTCTTCTTGTCTAAACCTTCCCCATCCTAAGGCTCCCCTGACCACTGCACCACTCCAGACCCTCCTCATGGCAGAATCTCCATGGCACTCAGGTTGGGCATCTGTGGGGAAGACTCATTTCCCCAACTGGTCCAGGCTCCCTTCTTTTAGCGACACAGTCCCCAGAGCACTCTAGCAGGTCTAGGCACCCCAGTGTCAGGAATACTTGACTCTCCTCCCCTGCAGGTCAGGAAGCACTGGAAAGAAAAAGCTATTAGTGACCCTGGAGACCAGCACTAATGGGAACCAGTAGAGCTAAGCCGGTATGGCCCCTCTTCCCAGCTGCCAGTGCCCCTGGGAGCAAGGAAGTCCCTGTACCTGTGACATCACACCTTCACCCATAAAAATAGCCAACACAACCTAGCAGCCTCAGTTCAGTCTGCTCTGTGCGGTGACAGGTTATGCGTGAGTCAGCCCCTGCCGGATGGATGGCATGCCTCCTTTCTGACCCAGCACAGGGCGATGTTCATCCATTGGTAGAGTTCACTGAAACCGGCAGAGACAGGAGAAGCAAGAAGACAGACAGAAGCAGAGTCCAGATTTTCTAAATTTAATTCTGGAAACTGGAGCTTGGCTGCTGTGGCCTCTTGCTCTGGCTCTGGATCTGGGCCTCTACTCCTGCGCCTGCCTTTATTCCTCCCTCCCTGAGCCTGTCTTGGCTGAGGGCATGCTCAGGGCTGTGGTCACGAGGCAGGAAAAAGGCAGCATGGCAGGGGTTTGAGGAAGATAAACACAGATTAGTCAAGGACCGTTAGACCCAATTACATCCCCAGAGAACCTGGCAGCGACATTTAGTCTTTGGGCCCCTAAACCAGACTTGCTGGACTCTACTGCCTCCCACAGGGTCTCCCCTGGCTCTGGCCACAGAGGACCCCTGGGTGCCCCTCCCAACTCTCTGAGTGAGTGAGGATCAGAGGGGGTGCCTCCCAGTCCTTCTGTGCTCAGCAAATAGCCTGGGATGAGCAGGGGCATCCCTATGCCTTCCAACCTGGGGGGAAACAGGCAGTGACAACTAGCAGTCTCGGATAACTTTGGGTCCAGGGCTCCCAATCCCTCTGTTCCCTAGCATCTAGAAGGTTAGAAACAGCAGTGGCCTGAAGAAACACTCAGGATAGCCCAGAGTGTGAGTGTGAGTGTGAGTGTGTGTGTGTGTGTGTGTGAATGTGAGTATGTGTGTATGTGTGTGTGTGTGAATGTGAGTATGTGTGTGTGTGTGAGTGTGAGTGTGTGTGAGTGTGTGTGAGTGCGAGAGTGTGAGTCTGTGAGTGTGCGAGTGTGTGTGTGAGTGTGTGTGTGAATGTGTGAGTGTGAGTGTGTGAGTGTGTGTGAGTGCGTGTGAGTGTGTGAGTGCGTGTGAGTGTGTGAGTGCATGTGAGTGTGTGAGTGTGTGTGAGTGTGTCCGTATGTGTGTGAGTGTGAGAATGTGTGTGTGTGCACGTGCGCACACACACATGCACAGACAGTTTGGGAGTCTGCATGTGCTCAGAGGTGAGTATGTGACTGAGCCTGGATGTGAGTGCTCAGTGGTGACGTAGAGTAGCTGCTGATAGTATATGGTGGGAGGGTGTCTGTGTGTGCCTACGAGTGAAAGCTGAGGAGGTTTCCTAGAGGGGGTGAAGGAGGCTCCCCACACATGCTAACCTTCTTTATTCTTTTCTTGTTGTTGTTAATAGTCACCTGAGGATATTTTTCCACATTGATTTTTGTAGAGAGTGGAAGGGAGGGGGAAGGGGAGAGAGAGAGAGAGAGAGGAGAGAAACATCGATGTGAGAAAGATACATAGATTGGTTGCCTCCTGTATGCACCCCCAACAGTGCCAGGGATTGAATCTGCAACCCAAGTATGTGCCCTTGCCCGGGAATCATACCCATGGCCCTTCAGTATGTGGATCAATGCTCTAACCACTGAGCAATGCCATCCAGGGCTAACCCCCTTTATTCTTATGTCCCACTTCTGTCCCTTCTGGCAAAGTGTGGGGCCTCATTACAGAATTATTTTTTCCATCAGAAAATTTGCTGAACCAAAATGCTGTTTGGCTTCAGCAAAAATTAAGCCCATTTCCTTTCCCAGAGCTCACCCTGGAGGAGGGTAGTGAGGAGCCCAGGTCCATGGGAGGCCAAATGGGGACCTTTAATTGGCAGGGGAAACCCTCCATCGCTGCCCAGCGAGCAGCCTCAAGCCCAGGAGGGGCTCACTCCTGCCTGCCTTTGTCTGTGCCACTTCTGCCTGGAATTTCTGCCTTGCCCACCTGCTGAACAACTACTCCACCTTCATGGGTCTGTGCACCTCCCATCTCTGCAAAGCCATCTGATTCCCTTCTCCGCCTGATGCCACAGGACCCACATCTTGTTCTGAATCCTCTGATGGTGACTCCAAACCTCTCCCCACAAACTGGTGTCTCCTTGCAGAGAAGGTTTTATTCAAGTCTCTAACCCTAGGGTCTGACACACAGTAGTGACTTTTTAATAGTTAACACATATTAGTCACCTACTATGCACCAGGCACTTTACAAGGATGCCTCTTTCATTCCTCAAATGACCTATGAGCTCAGTTATCTTTAGCACTCCCGTTTTATAGAGGCAACTGAGATTCACAGTGGCCATTAGAGGAGGTGGGCAGTGAAGCCACATCTGTTTGCCATCGCAACCTATGGTCTTCACTGTTACCTTGTGCTGCTTCCCTACAGAAAGGAGGCTCTGGGTTCAAGGTCAGGAGGCCCAAGGTCTATCATGACCATGTCCTTGGTTCTTTGTCACTTGAGGCCTTGGCTTCTCCATCCATGAATGGATGCTTCCAGCTTTAAAGATATATGCCAGTAGCCTGAAAGGCAATGATTGACATCTTGTTTCAAAGGTTGTTATCTCAGTTTTAATTCCAGCCTCTCTCTGTCTGTGGCCCCTGGAAACCTGGCTTGGGGTCTCAGACACTGCGGCTCAGTTCCCACTCTGCCCAGGCACCTCTGTGTGGCCTGCACCATTCAGCCCTGGGTCCGGTGACTAAGGCCAAGGGGACCAGCTGAGCTGGATCCAGAGCTGGCCTCCAGGGTTGCGAGACAGGCACCATCGACTACAGAGACCCTCTCTTTCTCCTGTCTCTAAGGGGCCTGTCACCCTGAGTGCCCCTAAAGCTCAGGCTGAATCCTGCACAGTCTCCCAGCCCCTCTAGGGGAGCCAGAAAGCCAAGTTCCTAGCTGGGTGGGCAGGACTATGGGAGGCAGTGCCCAGGTGCTGGCTGACTGAGTGCCCAGCTGTGCCCACACCACCCCCAGGCACACCCAGACAAGCCTGCTCACACCACCCAGGCCCAGACAAAGGAGCTCTGGGAGAATGAATCAGTGGGCCCTGAGCCAGTGGCACCTAAACAATTCCAACAGGGCATGACTCTCTCTTCCTCTCCCTCCTCTCCTCAGCTCCTTGTTGTCTCCTTCCCTCTCCCCCCTCCCTAGCCTTCTCTTCCCTTGTTTTCCTCTCTTCCTCACAGCTGCCTTGTAAGAACTCCTGAGGATAGATACTCACAGCCTCAAAGCAGAGGAAGGCTACAGGGTTGCAGCTGTGCTGTTTGTTCTCAATCAGAGAAATTCTCCCTGGAGACAGACAGCCTGACTCAGGTTACCTAAACCGCCATCTGTAGGGACCATGACCTTCTCATTGGCCTTTAACCTCTGACTAAAGTCTCAAACACATCTGGAGTTTGTTGAGTGGTACAGTCATCCACCACACACACACGCACACACATGCACACACACGCGAGCTCGTGCACGCATACATGCATGTGTACAACAGGCACACCCCACCTGATTAGACTACAGGCTGGGATGTTCAAGTGGATGTTCAAGAGATGGAAGGGTGGGTGATACCATGAGTGGACAAACAAGACTGGCTTGGCAGGTGAAGAGGTGATGGGTTGTAGGCTGGCAGTGAATGGGGGAACAGTCAGTAAATAGAAAGATGAAAACAAATGTTTTGTGTTGTTAGTACCTGGAGGTGCCAATGAACCCCCTGCAGGCGAGGCTGATCACATCCTCACACAGTGCTCATGATGTGCCAATGTGTGCACGGGAACCAAGAGGTTGGCTAAAAATTCATCACTGGTCAACTGGGGCAGCTTCCGTGATCCAGGTGATGTCTGAATAATCTCAGGTCAACAGGGTTGAAGGGTGACAGAAATTCAGTAAAGATATAAAGGCCACAGATGGGTGACAGGTTAGCCTAGAGCAGGATCCGGCAAACTTCTCTAGAAAGGGTCAGATAGTAAATAGTTTAGGCTATGCAGGCCACACAATCTCTGTTGTAACTACTCTACTCTGAGGTTGTAACAAATAAGCAGCCATAGATAATAGGTAACAAATGAATCAGTTGTGTTCTATTAAAACTTTATCTAGGGTGCTGAAATTTGAATTTTATGTAATTTTCTCATGCCATGAAATATTACTCTTCTTTCATTTATTTTCAATCATTTGGAAATATAAAAACCATTTTTAGCTCACAGGCTGTACAAACACAGGAAGTGGCTGGTTTGGGCCTGTGGACTGTAGTTTGTTGACCCCTGGGGTAGAGGGTGCCTGAAACAGATCAGGTCCCAGAGTGAGGCAGATGCATGAGGCCATCAGATAGTAAATCACACAGCCAACCCCCTGCCCAACACCAGCTCTAATTTAGGGTCATCCAGGGGTCTTCTGAAGATCTTCTCTTGTAAGATGCTTTTAAGGGATAAGATAGACCCCTCGGAAGTTCCATTTCCCGCCGTGAATTACTAAGCCAGCATCTCTGATGATAATTTGACTTCCCATGTTGCTTGCCTACTGGGAGAGACTCTGTTCTGCCAAGGCAAACATCCGCTCCACTTGAGTAGCATTTCTTATTACAAATTAATAAGTTGGCATCAGGGTATGTATACAAGCGTCAGTCCCTATGAGCTTGGTAAATGTGAGTCTAACAGAGAGATCCATCTCCTTAGCACCGGCTCCCCAAAGCAGATTCTGCAGCTCTAAGGCTGGCAGCCGAGTCCTTGGTACCTCCCAAGGTAGTACCACCTTGAGGAGCCTCCAGGTTACCAGGCAGGCTGATGGTGAGGAGTCACTGTACTGTGCTCCATTGCCTGCCTTTCCACTGTGTGGGGAGCTGGCTGGATGAGTGGCTGGATGTGGAAGGAGGACTGGCTAACTGGGTGAGTGAGCGAAGGGGTAGATGATAGATGGGAACTGGTGGGTGGGAGGACAGGTGAATGGGTGGACCCGATCTACAGATTTGTGCACACCAGAAAGAGTGGCCTTGGTGGGCACTGAGGGGAACAAGGCAGCCACGTGTGCCGCAGAGGGAAAGGTAGAGCCAAGAATTAACATGTGTTAAGCACCTGCCACATGTAAGCACTGAACACAGGGCAGTTCCCTCTCCGCTTGTCTCTTTTGTCCCCTCTCCCTGCCCTCATGACCTTAAACTCATGAGATTGACCTTCACAGGCCTTACCCTTCTGGCTCAGTTACTAACTTAGAGACAGCTTTCTTATGTTCTGAGGGCTTTCAGGAGCTGGGGGTCTTCTCCCACACCCTTTCAGCAGCTCCAGCCCTTCATTTATTTGCAGCAGATGCAAAGTGTTTTTGCCCCAAACCTTACTTGCTGGGGCAGAACCCATCTCAGTAGAGATTTTGCAACAATTTAGGCTTCCAAAATAGGTTCCAGCCTGCCCTCTGGCCTTCTCTCCCCTTCCCTCCTTCATAGCAGCATTGTATCTGTCCCTGCATTTGGCTCATTATGAGTCAGACTCAGATGCCCCCTTTCCTTCAGGAAGCCCTCCCTGATTGTTCCCAGGTGAACCCAATCTCCTACAGAATGTTGACTGAACTTCGTAATTCTACACAGAGAGACACAGCAGGCTGTTTTTCTGTGTGTGCATGTTGGGGGGCTGCTCTGAGGCTTCCCCATCTCTTCCATCAAGCTGAGATGGCATGAGCCCCCATAAGTGCTAAACGACAACCAGCACAGGCTGATTGCTCCATCTTAAATGTGGAACCGTTTAATTTTCCCGTGAAGATTCCCTTTGTGGATGCACTAAGGGAGCATGGCGGGCCCATCAGAGGAGGGAACCACCAGAAAATAAACACCAAACTGGCCATTATTGCCCTTTCTGTTGTTAATTTATCCCCTGCGTGGCTTCTGCTAGGCTCCAACATGACAAATAAACCCAGAAATCAGCTCCCCACTCCTCAAACTTGATCTTCAGCAGGGAAGAGCTCAATCTGCGGCATCATTTAGCAGAAGCCCGAGTGAGAAAATATGAGTCTGAGGGCTTTCAGGAGCTTGTGAACAAACAAGCCTCCAGTCATGAGACCAGCAGCGGCTGAGTGTTCCCAATGCCGGCAGCTGTTTCCAAGCAATTAAAGGCAAAGAGGAGAGAGAGAACAGCACCCCCTCCTCCTGTGGGGCCAGAGGGGAGGTCCCCAAGGGCCTGCTGCTGCCCTCAAGACCCTTGTAGCCGGTGCCGGGGCAGGCCTGGTGGGCAGGAGACCTGGTCTGCCTGGCCCCGGCTGCTGGGAGGTCATCAGGCATAGCTTTTGCCTCTTGGCCTTAGTTGCTTCATCTTTAGAGTGAGCGTAGCTCCTGGTGGGTTTCTCACGTATTTGTGAGAATCAGACAAAATAAAAGGTGAGAAAGGGTTTGAGAAAGGTAGAGGTTTGTGAGGGTGATTGCTGGACTTGTGTTTAGCCAAAGGGCTGCTGGGAGGGTGCATCCCTGAGACCTCCCTTCCTGTTCACAGTCCCCACCCCTGCCCATTGTGCAGATGCCAAAAGTGAGGCTCAAGGAGGTTGGATCTGGCCCAATGTCACTTTCCAGAAATCAAGCCATATTCTGCCAGACACAGAAGCCTGCAGCCTCCCCACACCACCTTGCAGTCAGAGCATTGTCTGGCAAACTGTGACCAGATAGCTGAGGCAAGTGAGAGCTGTGGACCGAGCCAGTGCAGGAGTGTGTTGGCAACTTGGGCCTGGTTCACCGGGCTGACGTCCAGGAGAGATTGGGCAGCTCACAGAACAGCACCAGCCAGGATGGTTGGACTAAAGCGACCCTCGTCAGAGCCTAGAAGCATTGGTTCTCTGGCCCCTCAAATCCCAAGAGGGTCCATTATGGGCAAGGACACTGGGGACCCTGAAATGACAAGACATGGTCTGTGTCCCCAAAGGGCTTCCAGTTTGGTGCTGGCAACAGACTCATGGGCAACCTCCATCCAACCTCCAGCCTTGGATGGAGCATTCCCTGCCCCAAACGTCACATTGGAGACTCCAGAAATGCTAGAAGTGAGAGCCACATTCACTGTACTTGACTCAGAGCCCCGTGCTCCTCCTGCTCTCTTGGGCCAGCCCTCCCACATGGCTCCATCCACCCTCCTCTCCAGGCACATGGTAGTGAGGGAAGCAGGCACACCTGCCCTCTTGGAGCTTATATTCCAGAGAAGGCAGAAAGGCATTGAGCCAAATGAAACAGGATATTAAAAGGTGATAAGTACTATGAAAAAATTAAGCAGTAAATGGTGTTAATGGTTTTAAGTCAGGCCATCTAATTTAATCCTTAAAATACCCCTCATTTGACAGTTGAGGAAACCGAGACCCTAAAAAGTGAAGTAACTTGGCCCAGGTCAGACAGTGAGGAAGGGAGGTGTTTGGATTTGAACTGGAACATTCTGATGGGAGAACTCTGCTCTGAACTACCAGGCAACCATAACTCCAAAAGACCCCACAGCAGACAGAAAGCAATCTGGTTCCAGCAAGGAAGCTAGCAGATCGAGAAGTTCCATTTATTCTGTGCAATCAGGAAGGCTTCATGTAGGAGGTGGCAGATGTGTTGGGCCTGTGGAGGGTGCTGGTGTGGGGTAGGGCTGCCTCTGTTTCTCTGCCTTCTCTCAGCTTGGATGACCAGCTACATTCTCTCAGCCAACATCTGCCTTCTGATTTGGCTTGGGAAGCAAGCATAGACAAGAGGTCCCTTGCTGTGCCAGTCTATGCCAGGCCCACAGCCAGCTCGGCCTGTGGCTCCTCCTGGTTGTCTGTTCAGCTGAGGAGCCTCCAACCCTGAACTCTGGTCATCAGCCTGCTGGCCCAACAGAAAGGCTGCTGGGGAAGTTTGGTTGACAAAATGTGGAGTAGGGAATTGATTTTTTTTTTCAGCTACACAGCCATAAATGTAAACTGGAAGATACATCTCTTCCTTTATGGAAGACAATCAAAAACACAATACAAGTTTATGGAGAGAATGTCTTTCTGACACAGGATATTTTCCCCAAAACACTTGGCAGTCTGAAGCCACTTCATTCCAGAGATAAGTAATCGGTGGAAGAGAAAGGGTGGGGAGAGACAACTGATGGTTTTCTGAGCAGAGGCGCTAGTCAGTTAGGGTCTCATTTCTGGCTCCACTGAGACCCAGGGCAATTGAAGATGAGCCCAGGGACCTGCATTCCACCCTTGGCACCCTGAGCACAGGCTGGGTAGTCACACTAATTTTTTCAGTGCAGCTTCCCTGGCAGCTCCTCTGTACCAGACCCTGAGCTGGGAGCTGTGGACAGAGATCAGATTCAGGGGTGGGCAAACTTTTTGACTCGAGGGCCACAATGGGTTCTTAAACTGGACCGGAGGGCCGGAACAAAAGCATGGATGGAGTGTTTGTGTGAACTAATATAAATTCAAAGTAAACATCATTACATAAAAGGGTACGGTCTTTTTTTTTTTAGTTTTATCCATTTCAAACAGGCCGGATCTGGCCCTTGGGCCGTAGTTTGCCCATGGCTGGATTAGATCCTCACTCTTAAAGAGCCAGCCAGCCAGCAGGGAAGGCAGATACTTAGACAATTGATGCTATCAGCAAAATGAATTAAGAGTACATGGATGTCTTTTTTTTTAATCTTTATTGGGGAGCAGAGCCCCACCCCACCTTGGCCTTTCTGCTAATGCTCATAAAACCATCGGTTGTCTCTCTCCACCCTTCTCTTCCACTGATTACTTATGGCTGGAATGAAGTGGTTTCAGACTGCCAAATGTTTTGGGGAAAATATCCTGTGTAAGAAAGAAACAGTCCCTCCATAAACTTGTATTGTGTTTTGTACTGTCTCCCATAAGGGAAGAGATGTATCTTTCAGTTTATATTTACCACTGAGATTATTATAAACTAGGGGCCTGGTGCATGAAATTCGTGCACTGGGTGTGTGTGTGGGGGTGTCCCTCAGCCCAGCCTGCCCCCTCTCACATACTGGGAGCCCTCAGGCGTTGACCCCCATCACCCTCCAATCGCAGGATCGGCCCCTTGCCCAGGCCTGACGCCTCTGGCCCAGGCATCAGGCCTGGGCAGGGGACCCCCAGACCCCTCTGATTGCTGGCTCTGCCCCTTGCCCAGGCCTGATGCCTCGGCCAGAGGCATAGACCCCCATCACCCTCCGATCGCCTGATCGGCCCCTTGCCCAGGCCTGACGCCTCCGCCAGAGGTGTCAGGCTTGGACAGGGGACCCCCATCTCTCCCCAATCACTGGCTCTGGCCCCCTCCCAGGCCTGAGGCCTCTGGCCCAGGAATCATGCCTGGGCAGGGGACCTCCATCTCCCTCTGATCGCTTGCTCCACCCCCCGCCCAAGCCTGACGCCTCTGACCCAGGCTTCAGGCCTGGGCAAGGGGACCATCATATCCCCCCAATCCCCAGCTCCACCCCCCACCCAGGCCTGATGCCTCGGCCAGAGGAGTTGACCCTCATCACCCTCCAATCACCAATTACCGGATCAGCCCCTTGACCAGGCCTGAGGCCTCCGGCAGAGGTGTCAGGCCTGGGCAGGGGACCCCCAGCTCCCCGCAGTTGCAGGCTCCACCCCTGCCCAGGCCTAATGCCTCTGGCCTAGGCGTCTGGCCCGGGCAGGGGAGACCCGCAGCTGCAGCGGCCCCGCAATCGTGGGCTTTGCTTTAGGCCCAGGCAAGGGACCCCTAGCTCCCGGGACTGCCAGCTTCGACCGTGCCCAGCTCCCATCGCTGGCTCCACCCCTACTTCCTGCTATCACTGGCCAGGGCGGCAAAGGTGCCTGATTCTCCTATCATGGCTGGGGGGCAGGGCAAAGGTGGCCCCAGGGCCGCCTTTGCCCTGCCCCCCCACCTCTTAGCTCCCCCCTGGGTTTCAGATCACTGTCAGTGGCAGGGGTTTCTTCCTGCTTTCCCTTTCGCCTCCCTGCATTGTGCCTACATATGCAAATTAACCGCCATCTTGTTGGCAGTTAACTGCCAATCTTTGTTGGCAGTTAACTGCCAATCTTAGTTGGCAGTTAATTTGCATATAGCCCTGACTAGCCAATGAAAAGGGTATCGTCGTACGCCAATTACCATTTTTCTCTTTTATTAGTGTAGATGTTCCCCTTCCACCCCTCCCCACAACAGCTCCCCATCCACCCAGTTCTTGCCTTGCCCCAGCCTTCACCACCTTATTGCCTGTGTCCATGGGTAATGCATATACTAGTATGCATATAAGCCCTTTAGTTAATCTCTTCCTGCCTCCCCCGCTCCCCTCCACCCCCCACCCGCCCGAGATTCGTCAGTCTGTTCTGTGTTTCCATGCTTCTGGTTCTATTTTATTCATCAGTTTATTTTGTTCATTAGATTCCTTGTTCGTTTTTTATTTTTAAATTCAATTTGTGGACGAAAGGGGCCACATGCTAACCTGACAAGCTCAGGGGAGGCCTGCATGGCAGTCTTGCAAACTCAGAGACCTAAAGTAATCAAAAAGGATGGTCTGAAATTAAACTTTAACTAAAAGCAGTTATGGCGGACAGTTACGTCCTAGGCCAGTATCTTCACTGACAAGGTCAACCTTTACCTTAACTGAGCCTATCTGTCTTTTTGCATCTATGGTAACATACCCTTGAAAGGTCTGGGTAACTTGTAACTTCGCTTTTTCTGGAGCTCCTTGGGGCACAACCTAATGTGCTGGGCGCCAGGACAGATACCACAAATTCCTTCATTGTTACCATGTTAATTGTTCCTGCACCCACCTAAGTATGTGTCTATCATTTTACTTTTTATCCAATCCCAGGGGTTTCCTCCCTCCACCCCCCTGCTTTGCTTTATCCCACTTCCTTAATCTATCACCAATGAATTTCATGCAACCCACCTATGTCCCTCCTTTGACTGCAATGTATAAATACAAATGTAACCCGCCATTCTCCAGAGCATTATCTCAATTTGTTGAGGTTCTGCTTCCTGCCATATGTCGACAGTTTGGCTCAAATAAACTCACAAAAATACTTTACAGGTTTCAATGGTTTTTTTACGTTAACAAATTATTGACATATACGTATTTATTGCCATTTTATTGCTTATATTTCTTCTTCTTCTTCTTCTTCTTCTTCTTCTTCTTCTTCTTCTTCTTCTTCTCCTTCTTCCTTCTCCTCTTCTTCTTCTTCCTCTTCCTCTTCAAGAATACCCTTCAGCCAAGAGACATATGAAAACATGCTCAAAGTCACTAGTCATCCGAGAGATGCAAATAAAAACGACAATGAGGAACCATGTCACACCTGTCAGAATGGCTATCATCAACAAATCAACAAACAAGTGCTGGTGAGGATGTGGAGCAAAAGGAACCCTCTTGCACTGCTGGTGGGAATGCAGACTGGTGCAGCCACTGTGGAGAACAGTGTGGAGATTCCTCAAAAAACTAAAAGTGGAGCTCCCATTTGACCCAATAATCCAACTTCTAGAAATATATCCCAAGAAATTAGAAACACCAGTCAGAAAGGATATATGCACCCCTATGTTCATAGCAGCACAATTTATAATAGCAAAGATTTGGAAACAGCCTAAGTGCCCATCAGCAGATGAATGGATTAAAAAACTGTGGTACACCTACACAATGGAATACTACACTGCTGTAAAAAAGAAGGAACTCCTACCATTTGCAACAGCATGGATGGACCTAGAGAGCATCATGCTAAGCGAAATAAGCCAGTTGGAGAAAGACAAATATCACATGATCTCACTCATTTGTGGGATATAATGAACAACATAAACTGATAAACAAAAATAGATCCAGAGACAGAGAAGCATCGAACAGACTGTCAAATCTCAGAGGGAAGGCAGGGGAGGGTGTGAGGAGGGGTAGAGATCAACCAAAGGACTTGTATGCATGCATATGAGCATAACCAATGGACACAGACACTAGGGGGGTGAGGGCCTGTGCTGGGGGGCGGGGGGAGTGGGGGCAATGGAAGGAAAAAGAGACATATGTAATAACTTAATCAATAAAGAATTTTTTAAAAATAAATTAAATTAGAAAAAGATACCCTTCAACATTTCATGTAATACTGGTTTGGTGATGATGAACTCCTTTCGCTTTTTCTTGTCTGTGAGGCTCTTTTCTGACCTTCAATTCTAAATGATAGCTTTGCTGGTAGATGTGTTATTCGTCACTCCTTTGTGTCTTTTCTTAGCCTCTCTGCACTGTACTCCAGGGCACCCAGCTAGGCACCTGCTGGGACTGCTCAATAAAGCATATCCTCTGAGTCACTGAGGCAGGCCCAGAATTTGATGGCTCAGAACAAAATGCATCTTATCCCCTAGAGCAGAAGCCACTTTGGCTCAACTGCATTTAAGGATGGACAGTTCTATGCCAGCTCAGCGTTCACCTCAAGCACCTAAAATTTATCTTTCCACTATCTTTCTGATGCCACAGGTGCAAGTGGGCTCATGAGCAAGTACATACAGGAAGGCAGAGGAGTGAACATCAGCTGGGCCAGCCCCCAACCAGTGGGGTTTGGAGCCAGTGGGCCACTTGTTCCAGTCTTCCATCTTTAAGGCAAATAGTTTGGGAGGTGCCAGGGGAGCAGAGCCCCACCCCCACCTTGGCCTTTCTGCCAATGCTCCTTTTTGTCAGCTTTTCTGCCTTTCTTCTCTCACTCTCCCCACTCCCTCTTTCAACCTCCCAAGTATACCACCGACACCTTCATCCTAGTCTCAAGTTGTGCTTTCAAAGGAACTTAAACTAAGAAGCCTTTCCAACGCCCACTTTCAGATCTCTGCCATGCAATATCTCTGGCCTGCCAAGCACCTCAAGACTTGCTCAAGACCCCTATGTTCTCCTGGCAGAGGAGCACAGCCCTGGCTCAGTTAGGGGAGAGAGGACAGTGGCCCCTCCTCCCAGAGCTGTCCCTGCCTTTTCTCCAACTTGACCACAGATAGTGAGTCTTGGGGCTCAATGGTTGCAGGTCAGGGCTCAACTCTATCGCAGTGCCCATGTGACCTTGGACAAGTCACTGAACTTCTCAGAGCCCTGTGTTTCTGTCCGTGAAGTGAGGATAATAACACCTCACGTTGAAGGGTTGTGGGAACAAAATGAAGTCATGTGTGGAAGGTAGAAGCACAATTCAGCTAAAAACCATGAACCCCTTTTGTATAAATTTTGTCTCCCCAAACAGACTGCCAATCCCTTAAAGGCAAGGGCTTCTTTATTTTTTTCTGTCTATCCCACAGCTCCAGCATGGAGCTGGGACATAGGAGGCTTTCACTGAGCACTTTCTGGGCGGAGTGGGAATTGGCCCTGGGCCTCAGGCTCCTCTCAGACCAGCTATGCTGAATGTCTGGGTGACTGAGCATGCCCTGGACTGCATGGAGCTGGCCTGCCCCCTGCCTGGTGACAGCAGGAAGACATTCAAGCTGGGAATGGAAAGTGAACTGGCCAGAACCTCAGGAGGTGACTTGCTGGCATAACCACCCCCACCCTCCTGAGAAATCCAGATGACAGTCAGCGTAGGGCACTTTCCTCAGCCCTGAGCTCTCTTTGAATAAAGAGGAAAAATTGGCTTCCACTTCAAACCCAACTGCATCTGACATCTGGCAGCTCAAAGTGAAGTGACTCATGCAATCCTTAGATACAAGGAAGTGGGGGGAGGAGGGGAAGAGAAAAGAAGAAAATTGCAGAGGGAAGGCAGGCAGGCCATGTGGTCCCAGACAGAAGGATTAGCAGCCAGAGTAGAGCACCAATGGTGGTCCCGTGCCCTGGTGGCTGATGATGAGTTGCCTAGCCTTTGTTCTGCTCACCCAGCTTAGGGCCTTGTGTCAGGACCTCTGGCACCAGGCACTGCAGACCTAAAGAGACACAGGTTCCGACCACCCAGGCAAGATATGAAGTGATGCTACTGGTAGTGAGCAGCCTGTCACTTTAGGCATGTAAGAGAAGATGAATGAGCCTTAGTGTTAAAGGCTCTGGTCTAATACCCACATGTGCTTGTCTATCCATGAGATGATCCACTAAGGGCTTGGGAAGAGGCTGGTCTAGGTGGTGGATGAAGTCATAGATATTAGGTGGCATCTGATCTTGTGCCTAAAGCCATTTCTCTGTCCATGAAGGTGACAAGGGCAGGCAGAGTGGGGTACAGGGGCCCATCTCTGGCTTCCCCTATAGTCCAGGGCTTGGCGGCCTTCTCTTTTCCAGCATGATTGCTGTGGGGGCAAGGTGGTTAGGGAGGTGTGATTGGAGAGCCGCCTGCCACAGGCTCATGCCCTTAGGGAGCTCAGAGCATGGCAGGGGAGGAGCAGCAGGCCAGTGAAAGGACAGAGGAAGAAAACCTGATTTCACACAATCCCATTAATTTTATCAGAACAGACTCAGGTTGAGAATCCCTAGAGGAAATGAGGGGTCAGCAGGTGAGGGCGATCTTTGAAGACATCTTGGAGGAAGTAGAACTTGGAGCTGGGCCAAGCCATAGATAAAGGCCCAGCCAATATAAGGGAGATGTAGAGAGATGGAAAGGAGGGTGGAGGTCATTTGTGGCGCTGGGAGCTGCTGAGCAAATATCTGGAGTAGGATAGAGGCTGGCCTGTGAGGGGTAGAACCAGCAGTCAAAGGCTCAGGGGTGGGGGTCAGCCTCTGTCCTTTCTAGGCCTTAGTTTAGGCCTCTCTCAGAGATTTATCTTTTCAGAGTTCCTCCTGGATGGTTGGAAGCATTCTGCCTATTGCTCCCCCAGAGGTAGGGAGGCCTCCCAGCTGCCCTCCCTCCCGGACCTCCCATTTCCCACTCGCACAAGTCAGGTTTGGCCCTCTTATCTGTGACGGTCCTTCTAGCCCAATTATTCCCAAAGTCAGGCCAAAGCAAAGGTTACCTCTTGGTCAACATAGCAGCATAATTGCCAGCATATCCCCTTTGCATGAGCCAGACAATTTCAATTCGACACTAGCCCCTGGGTCCTCAGTACCCCTTCCCCACCAAGTTGGAGATTCCCTTCCAAGGCTCTTCTCTAGGAATGCTCCCCAATCATCCTCACTGCCAGGCCTCATCTCATGCAAATCCCTGTCCTGACAATGCCCTTGCTCTTCATCTCTGGCCAAACTACAGGTCCCCAAAGGGCTGGTGGGAGACCTACAAGGTGTTCCTTCATTCAGCCTTCCTGGAGAGTAGAGGTTGTGCAGGGCCCTGTGATGGGAGGGGTCACCAGCAGGAGTCAGCTCAGCTTCTGCCTTGAGGAGCACCCTCCTGTAGGCATCTTTGCAGAATACCCGTCCACAGGAACCTCGCCCCTCCAAGCACTGAGGAACTGACTGTTGTCTTTCTTGCTTGTCATAACCTTGCCCTGCTGTTCCCTGTTTGCCCCTCAGGAGGGAACAGTGTGGGATTTAGAGCCCCTGGGCTGTGTGTAAGCTCCTCACCATTAGCTGGATGATCATGGGCAAGTGAAGGAACCTCCTGCACTTGTAAAATGGGGACATGATAGAACCTACTCCCTAGAGTTCTCATGAGCAATAAATGGGTGATATGCATTAAGTGCCAAGAATCACACCCACCATGTCACAGGGGTTTAATGTTAGGTGCAATGCTCACATAGTACTATTGTGAGAACCCAGACCCCTCTCCCCACTTGCACCCAGGCTCCTCAAGGGCAGCGCTTTGGAGGCCTGTACATTTATAGAATGTGTGGTTGGGGGCTACATATGAATGTGTTTGTGATCTGTTTTATTAGTCGCTGAGTCTCATGGACACTTAGGAACAGCCTGAAGGAAAGGGACCAGGACAGGAATGTTTTGGGGGAAGTGGGGACTTGAGGCACCCCACAGGGTTCCTGTTGAGATGCTTGGTAAACCCTGGGATGAGGGCTACTGGCAAGGGCAAAGCAGCTTTGGCCTCTTTCGGTACAGGGAGATTAAGGGAATGATATCAAGGGACAGTCAGGCCCTGTGTCCGTCCCTCCATGGGCTCCACAGCCCCTCAGTCCCTGGCTTCGTCAGAGCCTCAGGCCACTTACTTGCCTTGGTGCACACCTGAACTGGATGTGGAGAACTTGGGGTGCTGCCAGAGAGGAGCCTAGTCAGAGGGTCAGTCTGGGAGCCATACTACAGGGGAGACTCTCACCTGGGAAAAAAAGGGTGCTCCGAGGACAGGTATTCTTGTCTGTTTCCTTCCTGAGATTCCCTCAATGCCCAGGATGGAGCCTGCAAATGGCAGCTGCTCAGTCAGCTTCTGTTAAATTAATGAGTGAATGAAGAAATGAGTGAGTGACTGTGAGCCAAAGTTGGCTTACTAGGTAGGCAGAGCTTGCCCATGGGACCCTTCCTGAACTCCCCAGAAAATCCCACTTTCCCCAATCCTCCCACCACTTGCGTCCCTGCCCCTGGCCCAGCTACTTACTACCCCAGGCCCAACCCCTCTCCCTGACCTACTGAAGCCCAACTCCGCCCCCACCACTGCTGGCTGCTCCATGCAGGCTTCTAGGTAGCCAGGGAGGAAAGCCAACTTGCAGGTTTTCTGTTGTCATTAGCTGTCAGGTATCCTATCTAATTAAAGAGTAATATGCAAATTAACTGTTATTTCACAATAAAGATGGCGCCACCCACAGCCAATAAGGAGGGAATATGCAAATTGATGTGACAAAGATGATGGTGCTGGCTGGAGCCACGGAGCTGGCCGGAGAGTGGGCAGGAAGGCTTGGTTTCCTGGGTCACTAGCAACCAAGGAATGGGGCTAGGGGCGATCAGGCCAGGAGGGGAGGGCAGTTGGGAGTGATCGGGCCAGCGGTGGGGGAAGTTGGGGGCAAGCAGGCTGGCAGTGGGGGGGGGCAATTGGGCATGATCAGGCCAGCAGGAGGGGCAGTTTGGGGCAAGCATGCCGGCAGGGGGGGCAGTTGGGGGTGAGCAGGCCAGCAGGGGGGGCAGTTGGGGGTAAGAAGGCCGGTGGGGGGGCAGTTGGGGGTGAGCAGGCTGGCAGGCAGAGTGGTTAGGGGCGATCAGGCAGGCAGGCAGGTAAGCGGTTAGGAGCCAGCGGTCCTGGATTGCAAGAGGGATCCCCTGTGGGATTGGGCCTAATCCAGCAGTTGGACATCCCCCAAGGGGTCCCAGATTGGAGAGGGTGCAGGCCAGGCTGAGGGACAAACCCCCCACCCCCACCCCGTGCACGAATTTCATGCACCACGCCACTAGTCAGGTAATAAAGCCTCCTGCAAGAGTTTGCAAATATTGGAGGGAGTGGCCAGCCAAGGGGCAGGTGACCTCTTAGTTGGCTCCTTCCCTTGACATCAGCCCCATCACAGACCTATCTCTCCCACTCTGAGAGCTTTTCCAGAAGTAGAAGCTGCAGAGGCCCTCCCTGTCCATCCTGACCCTGCCTAGCTTGGAAAGCTTCATCGTAGCCACAGCCCTTCCCAGGTCACTCCTGGGAAGGCAGGTAGGAAAACTGAGGCTCAAAGCAGGCACAAGCCTTACTCCAGATCACATACCAGCTGCCTGTGGAGCGAGGGGCCAGAGTCTGCCTCACCCACAAGTGGGCAAAGTGCAGTGGTTGGGCAGAATTCATGAATGAATCTAGCCAAGGATACAAGTGGCACCAATAGACCCCATGGGTCACAATGTTGGCCCTAAAGGTCAAGAGGCCGGAGATGGGGGTGTTACTGGAAATAGAACCTGGCCCCTGGTGGGTCAGCCTAGGGCCGGCTGTAGTGTGTGGGTTCTTGACTTCATGCAGAAAAAAAATTCACAATAGGAGTCCAGGTGATTATGGGGGACTGTTTATTAAAGCTGGGGACAATAAAACAAGAAAGGACTTAGCATAGAAGAGGGGTGGGGAACCTTTTTTCTACTAAGGGCCATTTGGATATTTATAACATCATTCACTTAATATACTTCACTTAATATAAATTTATGTTGCTATGAAAAAAAGCTCCTAGATTTATTGAATTTTGAGTCCTGCGTGTGGTTGCCTTGGCTTGACCAGACCAAATGATTTCACGGGCCTCATACAGTCCATGGGCCAGACGTTCCCCATCCCTGGTGTAGAAGAAGCAACAGGAAAGCCTAGGCTAGGCTGCCCTAGCTCTCTGGGAAGTTAGAGACAAGGGGGCCTTGGAGACAGATTCAGGGGATGAGCTGCTGCTGCCCATTGCTCCCCTGGTTGCAAGCCTCATGGAGTCCTTAGAGTTAAGGAGATGCAAGCCTGTGGGGGGAAAGAAGGGGAAGGGAATGGCGTGGGCTGCTCCCCAGAGGGAGAATGAGCCCTGGGTCCTTTGTCTTGATGTGGGAATCTTAGAAGAGGTCTCAGGGGGTAGGTTTTAGTAGAATATTCATCAGTTTTCTAGGTATGCTCCTTCAGGATTATGGTCTCCATTGATTGGTCACGGTCAGGGTAGGGGATTGTTAGTCATTGTAAGCTGGTCCTGGTTTCACTCACCTGGTTTTGTGCTTTTCTGGGCCTGGAGCTGAAATACAACTGGGCCTAGATTTATCTCTAGGGAGGGGACCTTCTGTGTCTGTTGTAAATTGCTCAGCCGGTTAGTTCAGCTATCTGTCTCAGTGTCCCCATTCCAATTGTCCTGGCTTACTGGCCTGTCCCAGGAGAAAGGAAGGGATGGCCTATAGTTAGGAGGTTGTACCACCCAGGAGGACCCTCAGAACAGCTATCACTCCCTAAAACTAGTGGTGTCAAAGGGGCTAATTGCTTCTAATTAGGGTGACCAACTCATCTCATTTTGCCTGAGACTTTCTGGTTTTAGCACCATAAGTCCTACATTTCAGGGAAGCTCTCAGTTCAGACGAATCAGGAACACTTCCACCTTGCCCTGCATCCCCACTCCCAGCTGAGTACAGTCTAGGCTCCAATCTTAAGGGCTCCTCAGTCACCTATGCCACCTCTGCAGAACCTGGGCCTCCCAGGACATAGCCCTGGTCTCCTGTGAGGGACCCCAAAGGCCTCCCACCCCAGAAAGCTCCAGCAGAGGGCCCTAACTGGCCTCAAGTGGAGCCTGCTGTGCCATCCTGTCAGGGCCCTCTGTGGCCATAATGAGGCTTCTGACAAATGGGACTTCTCAGGTAGCCCTCCATTGAGGGCAGGTCAACATGAAGGCCTCTAGCTGCAAAGGGACAGGCCTGTGGCCCAAGATGTAACTGTTCTGATGTTGTTACTGGGGTAATTGGCCAGAGCGCCCAGCCAGGCTCAGACTGCCCTCTGACCCCTGCTCTGCTGGCTCAGTGCCTGGTCCAGAAGAGGCCAAGCATTTCTAACTGGGTCACCCCACACCACCCCCACCAACATGCCTCCACCAGCGATAGCATTTCAGCTGCAATTAAGAAGTTCAAGTTGCAATTAAATATTAATTGGAAACCGTGGGTTGTTTATGTCTCTCTGACCTCAGTCACCAGTGGGCTGGGGTGAGGGGTGGAGGAGGGAAAAGAGCAGGTGAGAGGAGGAGGCCTTTCAGTGCAGTTAGCATGGGAAGAAGGAATCTCTGAACTGGCCTAGGTTGCATTGGAGCAGATTTCTCCTGGAGTTGGAAGGAATGGCATTAATCAGTTGGCCTTGAATGTCAGAGTCCATGAATTCTTTGAGAGCCTCAGAGCATGGGGATCTATAAGTGGGAGAAGAGAGAGAGGAAGAAATTCGTGTAAGAGAACTGATGGCAGACCCAGGCCTGGAGGTAAAGGTAATGGTTGTTTTCTTAGACCCTTGACTCCCCTTCCCCAGAGGCACTGACAGCCAGTGGGTGGGCAAAGAACTAGAACCAGGTAGTTCAGCTTCCTCAGAGCTTACAGAGAGGCACTGGGTGCAGAGCAGGGTGGGGAGGAAAGGAGCATGGAGACTTTTAGTATCCTGTCTCTGAAATGGGCCCCATGCTCTCTGGCCCCAGGTGCCTCGGGCCAGGCCCATGGGCAAGGTTTTCACTGATGTTCTCAGGCAAAGGGATTCTGAATTCAAAGTCCTCAATCTCCCACCAAGGTTCAGTAATGTTATCTCTACTTTCAGGTGAAGACGTTCCTCCTGCCGAGTCCCTTGTGTACATAGAAGCCAAAGTCCCCTTAGCTGTAAGCATCATCTCAGCCTCTGCCTTCAGGTGGCCTCTGCTCCCTCCCCACCCCCACTCCCACCCCCTGCCCCGAAATGTCTCCTTCTCATAGCTTGCTGCTCTCAGCTGGCCCTTCTAGGTCCAGAGTTCTCTCGCCCTCCAGGAAATCCCCTCTAATTCCTGCAGGCCACCATCTCCTCTGAGATCCTCTGAGATGAACAACTCATGGTTATGGCCCACCATGGACTCAGATTTTATCCTGTCTGTATTGATGATAAACTAGGCTATATGAGTCTAGTTTCCCCAGGGTTTTGTTAAGGCAGGTCCTGGGTTCTCTTCTACCCCCTGATACAGAAGTCTGATCTCACAGCACTAGAAGCAAAAATACTGTCTATAAAGCAGGTTCTAGGTGCCAAATTCTAGGTGGTTTTGTGTCCCAAAGCCCCAGAAGCAGTGAGCCACAGTGACTAAAGCCTGGGGTGCGGAATGGGGGAGATGGTTGGGCTCCCTACTTAGAGAATGTGACTACTTCTCTCAGACCAAAGTCGTGTGCAAAATTGTGTGTGTGTGTGTGTGTGTGTGTGTGTGTGTGTGTGTGACATGCCTGTGCCTTCATACAGGTATATGTGCCTGCAGAGTGAAGTCCCATCTTTTATCACATTCTCAAAGGGTTTATTGCATTAATTATGATTTTCACTCAGCTACTAGTAACAGAAACCCAACTAAAGTTAGCTTAAGCAGATTACAGCTTTATTCTCTCTCAAAGGAGAAGTCTAGACTTAAGTAGTCCAAAGCAGTATAGCAACTCATGATTATTAGGGATCTGGGTTTCTTCTATCTTTTGACCCACCATCCTTGGCATACAGCTTTCATCCTTGAGGTCCCAAAATGGTTGCTTGAGCTCCAACCATCACCTCTACTTTTTAATCAAGAAGTAGAAATCAGAAGTATAGTGCAAAAGGACATGTATCATCTATCTTCCTCTTAAGGAATATTCTTGAAAGTACATCCTATGACTTCTGATTGGTGAAATCTAGCTACAAGAGAGGCTTGGAAATGTAGTCTTTTAGCTGAGTATCTTGCTACCTGGAATAAAATTGAGGTTCTATTGCTAAGATCAAATGGGGAAAATGAGTATCAGACATGTAGTAAGTGGGCTATGTCCCAGGCAGCAACCCCCACAAGCCAAATAAGCCCTAAGACGTTGAGTTTGGCTGGCCTGGACAAAGATATTATCTCTTCCAGGAAGGATTGGGCCTGCACACAGTCCCAGGTGGTGCCTGGGCCACCACCAACCTGTCCAAAGATAGAGGGAGGGCAAAAGATTACCTGAGCAGGTGCTTAGCAGAGCTGCCTCTTAGCTGGACCTGTGACTATGCAGGAAAGAGTTGGTGGGAGGAGGAGTGGCCAGGTGAAGCCTCAGCTGGGAGATGGAGAGGCAGATCAGGGACTTAATTATTTCATTCTTGTATTTGCTGTTTCATTGTGCCTCTAAATTGCAGGCCTCCCAATAGCTCTCCTAGGAGGAGGTGGGTACCATGACTGCCCCCACTTCCCTAACTCTTTTCTAACGAAACATCTTTGCCTGCCTCTGGCTCCTGCCAGGAGAAGCTCAGGATGCTGCCCAGAGTCTGCAATCCACCCGCTGTTTTAATTAGGAAAGAGGCATCTTCTGAGGATGTCCACAGTGAGGCTGGTAATTAGGGAGCAAACGAACTGCCTGCTCTTTCACAACTGACTTGGGTCTGCTGCAAGGGGCTGCCTTGACCTGTGCTGCCTGGAGGCTCATTGACAAACTGGTTTGGAGCAGTTAGGATGGGTCAGGCAGGGGCTAGAATCCAGTGACGGCGAACCTTCTGAGCTCGGCGTGTCAGCATTTTGAAAAACCCTAACTTAACTCTGGTGCCGTCTCACATATAGAAATTTTTTGATATTTGCAACCATAGTAAAACAAAGACTTATATTTTTGATATTTATTTTATATATTTAAATGCCATTTAACAAAGAAACATCAACCAAAAAAATGAGTTGGCGTGTCACCTCTGACACGCGTGTCATAGGTTCGCCATCACTGGGCTAGATGATGGGGAAGATAAACCTCCCACCTCCAGCAGGTAGTTACAATTGCAGTAGGGTTAGGAAGAAGAATGCAGGATGGAAGGGGCTGGCGGCTTTAATACGGTGAGTTGATTGGTGGGAAAGATGGAGGAGCCAGAGGAGAAGGAGCCTAGCCCCTCTCCTGGGGGTCCAGGCTAGGGAGAGACAGAACTCAGCTGCATGGGAGAGGAACAGAGGCACATGCATTTACCCAGTATTTACTGAGCACCTACTGTGTGTCAGCCTCAGTTCTAGGTCTGGGGATGCCTCAGTGAACACAGCAAAGGTCTGTCTAATAGAGATTATAATCTAGAGATAGAAGGTAAATGAATGAGCAATTAAATGCAAGTGCTATGGGAAAATAAAGCAGGCTAAGGCAATAGGGAGTGATGAGGCACTGGGAGGTTGCTATTTGCTACTGGCGGCTGGTCGGGAAAGGTGCCATTCGAGATGAAATGGAAAAGCAGTCACAGAGGAAGCCTTGAGGGTCATCTAGGCCTGAGGGCTGTAACAGCAGAAGGAACAACAAGTGCAAAGGCCCAAAGGTGTGTGTGTGTGTGTGTAGAGGTGCCCTGCATTTGTTGAGAAGCTGCAAGGAGGCCAATGTGGTTCAAACAGGATGAGAGAAGAGGAGAGGGACAGGGGGAGGTCAGGTTGGTGAGGAGAGTCAGTCACTGAGGGCCTCACAGGCCACAGTCAGGCACAGGGTGCTGAGTCTGCTGTAGTGTAGAGAGAAGGCCAGAGCGGGCAAGTGCTCTTTGCAGGAAGAATATTACGGTCACCACAGAAGACTGTGAATGTTTTGCTCAAAACTGTCAGGTACATTACTAGATTATAAAAACAAAAAAAGAAAACCTCAAAATGGCCTAAGCACAAACAAAGGAATTTCTGACTCACATAAAGGAATAAGTTAATAAGTTTCAGGTATAGTTGAACCAGAGTCTCGACTGAGGTCCTCAAGAATCCACATGCTTTTGTCTGTGCCACCTCCCCTTGTGGTGGCAAATAGTCCCCAGCAGTTCCCAGTTTATAGTCTATCAGCTTAGCAATTACCGTGGAGGGTACCGCTTTCCCAGTAGTTCCAGTGGCCTGGGATGGATCATGTGACCACCAATGTGACTCTGATTGGCTAGGCCTGGGTGATGTGCCCATTCTTAGAACTATGGGAGTGAGGGCAGTACCACCCAACTCTCATAGCCTGAAATGAGATGGGGGAAGTTTCATAAAAGGAGAAGATGATTATGGTTTCCTGAAGAAGGGAAACTGATGCTGGGAGAGCAAAACAACAGGTACACTTTCCATGCCATACACAGAACAGACAGCTAGTACACAGCTACTAATCGATAAAAGAAAGGGAGAGAGAGAGGAAGACAGCTTGGAGGGAGGAAGATTCAAATAAGAGGACTTGTTTCAAGTGGAGATTATGAAGAACAGGAGAGGCTGATTCAGAGGCAGAAGAGGATAGTGGGTTTGAGCAGGGAAGGGGCAGACTGACCCACTGCACTGGGCAGGCACTTTTTGCAGCAAAAAGACACTGAGTAGCAAGAGCGAGTCTGCACATGCCTACCCCATGCCCTTGGAATATGTCCCACCAACTGCCTCCCTGACCAACTTTTCATTTGAGGAGCAGTCATCACACCTCTGTTAGACATGGCTGCCATTCCAAATGGATTACAGATGGTTTAAACACCCACATTAGCACTTTTTGGCTCCCATGTGGGGGCCCTGGAGCTTAACC
This sequence comes from Myotis nattereri, assembly GCF_964212035.1. Taxonomy (NCBI): domain Eukaryota; kingdom Metazoa; phylum Chordata; class Mammalia; order Chiroptera; family Vespertilionidae; genus Myotis; species Myotis nattereri. The sequence goes on from NC_138075.1 coordinate 111,212,195, forward strand.
TCTCACATCAGCCCTGGCAGAAACTTTTTTGAAGGGGCTGCTGCCCAAATCACTACAATGTATGCAGGCTGCTGGTACAAGAAGTGGTCACCAAAGCACCGTGCCTGCTTCCAGTGGGGACTCAAAAAATCCACTGGGGTGTAGAAAGAAAGTATTAGAACTTCTATTTATATATTTTTGTATTATCCTTTTAAAATTACCATTTTGTATATGTTTTATGATACAATATATTAGCACTGAAATACATGCATACAAATGATTTGACCGATCTCTCTCTCTCTCTCTCTCTCTCTCTCTCTCTCTCTCTCTCTCTCTATATATATATATATATATATATATATATATATATATATATGGAGTGGGCTGTCAGAAATGATTGGGGTCCACTAATGTAAATAATTAATAGCTAACAATTATATGGAACTTGCTGTGTTCTAGGTCCTGTGTCCAGTGGTTATTTACTCCTCATATAGCCCATTTTACAGGTAAAGAAACGGGAGCACAGAGAGGTTGAGTAACTTGCCCACCCCTTTTCAGCCTGGAAGATGCAGAGTTGGGATTGCCTCAGTGGTTTGGCTTGGAATCCTTGATGCCTATCTGATAAGACTGGAATCCTCTGGACAAAGAGAGGGGATCTGAGATTATTGAGTTCATCTTTTAAAAAAAAAAAAAAGATTCATTTTCCAAGTAATTTCATTCAGAATTTTGTTTCCTGAACAAACAATGTGAAAAATGGCTACTATTTTTTCTCTCTTGCCTCCGCACCTCCAACCGCCATCTAACTCAGGGGTTCTCCCTCCAGATTTGGTCCAATAAATGAGAGTGAGTGACATTATAGCCCCCTTGAATCATTTTCAGAGGAACATGGAATCTCTGGGATTTGGAGGATGATTAGATTAAGGAAGTGGATCAGTGTTTGGGGGAGAAGAGATGGCACCTGGGGCATGAGCCTACCCCAAAGAAAAGGGTATCTAAATTGTTCATAGTTCCTTCTTTGCCTAAAAAAATGACATTTATTCAAAGGAAAAGAAAGACAAGATGTGCACCCTTTGGCTTCCTTCCCTCCCCCACTCCTGCTCCTCCTCAGCCTGCCAAGGACTGAGAACCCTAGCTGGGATGAGGTAGCAAGCCAGCCCCTCTCAGGTGAGGTCAGCAACATTGAGGGGCATTTCCTCAATGGAGCTATTGTAGAAGGTCTCAATGTCTCAAAGAGTCCTTTTGTCTTCTTCTGTCAACATATTAATAGCCATACCCTTATGGCCAAAATGCCCACCTGACTGATTCTGTGGATATAGTTTTCCCTGTTGGTGGGAAGGTCATAGTTGATGACTAAAGAAACCTGCTGCACATCACTGCCTCTGGCCAGCAGGTAAGTGGTGATCAATACTCTGCTAGAGCCAGAGCGGAACTCCCTCATGATTACATCTTATTCCTTTTGGTCCGTATCTCCATGCATGGCAGAGACAGTGATGTCTCAGGTGTTCATCTTCTCAGTGAGCCAATCAACCTTTCTTCGAATGTTGATGAAGATGACTGCCTGGGTGATGGTAAGGTTTCATATAAGTTACACAATGTATCCAGCTTCCACTCCTCTCATTCCAGGTTGATATAGAATTGGTGGATACCCTCCAGAGTCAACTCTTCCTTCTTGACAAGAATCTGAATGGGGCCCCTGATGAACTTCTCAGTCACCTCAAGCACATCAGAAGGCATTGTAGCTGGCAGAAATGCCACCTAGGTGTTGCTGTTGAGCTTTTGGAATATGTCATAGATCTGGTCCTTGAACCCATGGCTTAAAATTTCATCAGCTTTATCTAGTACAAACATCTTGATGTATTTGGGAGACAGGTATCTGCGATTAAGCATGTCAAACACACTTCCTGGGGTGCCCACCATGATATGGGGAGCTTCTATCTGCAGCTTCTGCACCTCCGCAAGCATGTTGGTATCCCCAATGAAGGCATGGCAGGAGGCACCCATGTAATCCCCTAAAGCCATGACTACCTTTTGTATCTGCTGTGCCAATTCTCTAGTGGGTTCCAGGACCAAGGCCTGGGTAGCCTTTAGATCTGTTGCAGAATCCTTATGGCAAAAGTAGCTGTTTTTCCTGTCCCAGATTGGGCTTGAGCGATCACATCATAACCCTTGATACAAAGAGGAATGGCTCACTGCTAGATGGCAGAGGGCTTCTCTAAACCATAGGCATAGATGCCACAGAGGAGGGAATCTAAGAGGTTTATGTTATCAAAGCTATTAACGATCTCATTCCAGTTATTCTTGACTAGAGGCCTGGTACACAAATTCGTACACAGGTGGGTCTGGCCAGCCTGCCCCAATAGGGGCCAACTGGAGGCTGGGCTGGCAGGGAGGAAGGGATGCGAGATGTTGGCCAGCCCCACCCCTGATTGGGGGTAGGGGAGCGATCAGGGGTAGGGCCAGTGAGGGGGAGGGGCCACAGAAGGTTGGCTGGCCAGCCCTGCCCCTGCTCGGGCTGGTTGGCCAGCCACAGTGGGCATCATAGTGACTGGTTGTTCTGGTCATTCGGTCATTCCAGCGTTCTGGTCGCTGGCTTTTTATATATTTATAGACTAGAGCAGGGGTGGGCAAACTTTTTGACTTGAGGGCCACAATAGGTTCTTAAACTGGACCAGAGGGCCGGAACAAAAGCATGGAAGGAGTGTTTGTGTGAACTAATATAAATTCAAAGTAAACATCATTACATAAAAGGGTACGGTCTTTTATTTCAATAGTTTTATTCATTTCAAACGGGCCGGATCCGGCCCGCGGGCCGTAGTTTGCCCACGGCTGGACTAGAGGCTTAGCTTGCGAAATTGCATGAGACCCAGAGTCCCGCTGGCTGCCACTGTGGGACCCAGAGTCCCACCCACCACCGCCATGGGGCCCATCAATACACCTCCTGGTGACTGGTCTTTGGGTCATTCTGGCATTACAGCCACTAGCTTTTGATAATATAGATGATGCCTTCAGGCTCCATTCTATCAAGACCATTGTCTCTAGATCTTTTCTTGCCAGTCAGCACCAGGGCTTTGGGTCCTGTCTCTGGTTGGGGCCTAACAAATTCTAGGCCCCCAAATCCAGGCTGTTTTTGCCTCTGCCGTGGATCTGCCCCCTCGGGGCCAGTCTTCCTGGCTTGGTTTCCTCACAACCCTCTGAGTTCTTTTGTTTCTAGCCTGAGAAAATCTTAATCACTCTCCAGCACACCCTCAGATGTTCAAATTCTAAAGCATGGAGCTCCTGGATCCTCCCAGGGACCCCTAACAGGAAGAAAAGGGCAAGGATGCCATTTCCTGTTTCCAAATAAGGCAACTTGGATACGGAGCGGGGAAGTAGACATCCAAGTTCCAGCCACACTTTTCTAGGAAGCCTTTCTGATACCACTGATCCTCTCAGAGATCTTCGTCCTCCTCCTACTGGCATGAAGGGCCCAGGGCTTCCCCTTTTACAAGGCCATAGTCTGTCTTTACAACTATGAAGATCCAGATGTTAGAGTCAGTGATGGAAGGAAGGAATGAATCAGTACATTCATTACTGGGTGGCTGGCTTACTTCATGGATAGGGTCTGTGTCAACTCATAGGTTCTCCAAAATGGCTTGTCCATCCTTCACCCGGGGTCTGGCCTCAGTTCTCCCATCCTCTTCACTGTAGAGATTAGGCTCATCACAGCTGGGGTGGATGGGGTTGTTAAACCCTGTGTGGCCTTGGGCAAGTCATTGGCCACTCTGTGCTGTTCCCTTGTGGGAAATTATGATAGCAATAGTGTTCACCTCAAAGCTCTACTCTAAGGGTTGTATCTGGAGCTGCATGTAAAGCCGCTTATGAGTGTGTGGGATCTAGTAGAGCATCTGGCACAATGCCTGGCACGTAATAGATGGTCAATTCAGCAGCATCCCAGTTCCCACCCTCTACCTACCACATTCTCTATGTTCTAATTGGCAAGAAATGGGGTGGGGTGTCCTTGTCTGGACCATCCTTTATCCTCATTGAATCCTCAACTGCCCTCACCACACCCCTATAACGAGTTCATTCCAGCATCTCTCCACTCTGCCTTCCCCACCCTTTTGCTCCTGGAGTTGTTGGTTTAATGTGCACAATACAATTAAGGCAAAATGGCTTTCCCATCAAACCCCCCAACAACTTCCCTCAACAACCCCAATCCAGCATTACCAACCCTATTTCTTTCCTCCCTTGGGGATCATGGAGTTTAATTTCAGGAAAAATTCCCAGAATGACTCTCCTCTGGGGACCTTCTACCCACTGGCTCCTATTCCCCAGTTGGCTAAGGGTTGACCTGGGGGTGTTAGCTCCCCTGCACTTTCAGCCTATGTTTGCTCAGGGGTCAAGCAGACTTCCCTGGCACTGGACAAGACCCTGAGGCAGAGAGTGAACCGTCTCAGGGATATGTTGCGGGGGCGGGGGGAAAGGGGGAAGGGGGAGGACACTGCCAGCACAGCTGGAAGCAGAATTGAACAGAGATGTGGAGCTGGAATGGAGAGATCCACTATGCTAGCTATCACCTTCCTGCTTTGATTTAAGTGCCTTTCTTTTGTTGAAGACTCTCAATCCCTTTAAAAAGAGTTCCTGCACAGCTCTTTCTGCTTCTCCATGAACCCCAGGAGGGCCTGAGCTGGAAACTCCGAATTCAGCACTGGAGGAGGCGCCTACTGAACCTGAGCCACCATTTCTGGGTCCCTTTCAGACACGTAGGTCCTGCCTATGCTTACACCTCCCAGGGCCTGGATCTGCCTGTGTGAACCCCGCCTCCCTCACATACCAGGCCTCCCTGATGCCATCATGTCACTCACAAGATCTCCAATATCACCACCCAAAAGGCCTCAAGCTGGAGTCCTGGAGTACACACACCTGGATTTGGATCCTGGTACCACAGCTGTGAGGTCTGGGACAAAGTGCCACTCTCTGTGAGTCTCATTTCCATGGGCTACCGGGTGAGGGTTGCAAGAGATAACTCCAATGCATGAAGCACCTCACAAAGAGGGGCAGAAGAGGGGTAAGGTAGAAGCAATTGTTATTGTCAAATATTTGCATGGGAGATTGGGAACGGGCAGTTGTCCAGCTTATGGACTCTGCACTGTGGAACCCACCCAACTCACCAGAAGACTTGTCAAAACTATCAGGCTGGAACCCTGTGCTGAGTATGTGGTGGTGAGTACTAGGAGGCTTGGCTGGAAAGGAGGCAAAGTCTTGTCCTCAGGGCCTGGCAGGAGGTAGATTTCCTATAGTCAGCAATGTCCCTTTCATGCTACTCCCAACCTCTCTCTGTATTAGCATGAGAATGGGACACCAGCTGACATTGGAGGGTCCAAAGGTATTTGTATTAGGAAGAGCTCCCTCTGCCCCCTAAAAGGCATTGCTCTTGGAGCTGGTAAGCTGGGCTGGGATCCAGAGGCCTCTTGGGGCAAGTAGGCAGGCAGGCTAGAGTAGAGGGTCCCTCTCCCGCCCCCACCCCTCCCAACACACTATCTGGTTGGCTTGGGGGACCCACAAGTCCAGTCCAAGCTATTCTTACCTCCCCACTCCACACCCTCAGAGTGAGCCTCAGCTGTGTTGGGGAGCACTCTTTCGTTTGAAAAAGCATATTCTGTATAAGTGCTTTGGGTTTTTTGCCTCAACCTTTTATTTCTTTGGCATTTTCAATCCTGTACTATTAAAGGGAGGAGTTTGAGGTTTATATGCTTATCGCAAGGGAGTGTGGAATGTTTTTAGGTTGAGAAGCACTGCCCAATGGGATTAATAATAATCATAATAATAGCTAAGAGTTGTGAGCATCTGACCCATGCCACATATTATGCTAAGCAGTTTATATACATTGTGTTTATTGATCTTCATAACACACCTAGAGATGCTGTTACAATTCCCATTGTACAGATGAAGTAACTAAGGCTTAGAAATGTCCAAGATCATGCAACTAGTCAATGGCAGGGGGACCGCAGCCCCAAGCAGCCCCCCACTACTCCAACTACCTCTCTGGGAAGGAGTAGCACTGGCATGGAAGGAAGGGCAAGGGATGTTCAGGCACCAGGGTGCCTTCCAGGTAGAAGTTCCCCGTCAAACTCCTCCCCACCAATCCTGCTCTGGAGGTCCCACTCCATCAGCCCCCTCCAGCTTTGTGTGCAACCCTGGGCTCAGAGCCTGAAGTCAGGGTCTCTACTGGGCTAAACTCTAGGGCATTTCCAAAGAAAGGACAGAAAAGTGTCTCCAGGTTGAGGCACAGCAGCCAGTGACACCCACAAGGAAGAATCCAGGATGATGGGTCTGCTCTGCAATGATGCCCAACTTTTCTTCCTCTCCCTCTCCCCTGTTTCTTGCTCAGACACTATTTTTCTTTTATTATTATTATTTTTTAAATATTTATTATTGATGTTCCCCTCCTTATTCCCCCCCCCATTTCCTTCTCCACCCAGATCCCACCCTGCCCCAGGCCTTCACCACCCTCTTGTCTGTGTCCATTGGTAATGCCTATCCTATAAAATAAAAAGGCTATAAGCCAGTCAATGAAGGAAAAATACCACATGATCTCACTCATTCATGGATAATAGAGACCATTATAAACTTTTGAACAATAATAGATACAGAGGCAGAGCTGCCTCAAACAGATTGTCAAACTGCAGCGGGAAGGCCGGGGAGGGTTGGGGGGCAGGAGGTAGGGGGGTAAGAGATCAACTAAAGGACTTGTATGCATGTATATAAGCATAACCAATGGACATAAGACACTGGGGGATAGGGGAGGCTAGGGGACTGTCTAGGGCGGGGGGATAAAATGGACACATATGTAATACCCTTTGTAATACTTTAAGCAATAAAAAAGAAAAAGAAAAAGAAAACCCAAGCTGAAAAAAAAAAAAGGCTAATATACAAATAGACTGAACAGTGGAACAACGAGAACAACTGAACAACCAAACAACTGGTCACTATGACGTGTGCTGACCACCAGGAGGCGTGTGCAGAACATGGTGGGCGTAAGCCACAGCAGGATCGTGGAGCAGGTGAGTGGGGTTGCCAGACCAAGGCAGGGCACTAGTCGCTGTCATTGGGGCAAGCCTCTGGTGGTTACTAAAAATTCTGTGCTCCCATGCGCCACAGTCCCACCCAGCACTCGCACCTGCTGCTGGCGCCGGCCCCACTTGCACCCACTGCCAGCACCGGAGCTGCCACTCACACCTGCTACCAGTGCCCAGTGCCGGTCCTGATCGCTCAGCGCCATCAGTGGGTGTGAGAGGTGGCTGCCAGCCCCAATTGCCCCTCAGGGCTTCTTCACCTCCCCCTGCTCCTGAGGGGTGATTGGGGCAGCAGCCGCCTCTCGTACCTGCTGATGGCACTGGCCCCAATCGCTCCAAACCGTCACTGGGTGTGAGTGGGGCTGGCGCCATCAGCGCATGGGATTGGTGGCAGCGAGAGCGGGGCTGCTGGCAGAGAGGGGACCAGGGCCGTGGCAGGAGGGGCTGGGTGGGGGCGCAGAGGATGGGCTGCGACCCAACCCTGTGCCCACTGCAGCCTCGCGTCCCATAGTTCCTTTCAAGGTGTACGAATTCCTGCACTGGGCCCCAGTCCTATCTAATAAAAGAGAAACATGGTAATTAGCCGTATGACTGCTACCCTTCCCATTGGCTAATCAGGGCGATATGCAAATTAACTGCCAGCCAAGATGGCAGCTGGCAGCCAGGCAGCTTGAAGCGAACATGAGGCTTGCTTGCTTCAGTGACGGAGGACTCCAACGTTCACCGCCTGCTGCTGCCAGCCTCTGAGCTTGTAGTTTGAAACAGTGTTACAAATATAGAAGCTAAACAAAACCCCAGAAACCTGCTTTCAGCCAGCCAGGATCTCAGAGTTGGAGTTGAAACAGTGTTTCGATTAAAGAACCCAAACAAACCAGATACCTGCTTTCAGCAGCAGAGGCCTCAGAGCTGGAGCCAGAGCTAAAGCTGGCCCAGAATTTAAAAAAAGAAAAGAAAAAAAGGAGCAATTGGGAGCTTCAGTCACCCACCAGCCTGAAAAGAGCCCTCAGCCCCTCACCCAGACTGGCCAGGCACCCCAGTGGGGACCCCCACCCTGAAGGGTGTGTGACCAGCTGCAAACAGCCATCATCCCCTCATCCAGGCTGGCCAGGCACCCCAGTGGGGACCCCCACCCTGATCCAGGACACCCTTCAGGGCAAACCAGCCGGCCCCCACCCATGCACCAGGCCTCTATCCTATATAGTAAAAGGGTAATATGCCTCCCAGCACTGGGATCAGTGGAGCCGCGAGGCCTCCCGACACTGGGATCAGCGTGACAGGGTCAGCGCCCAAACCCCCTGATCACCCTGCGGCTCTGTGTGTGACAGGGGGCAGGGCCACAACCTCCTATCCACCCTGCTCTGTTTGTGACAGGAGAAGGCGCCCCAACCCCCTGATCAGCTCTGCTCTGTGCCTGATAGGGGGGAGCTCCCCAACCCCCTGATCGCCCTGCGGCTCTGTGTGTGACAGGGTGCAGCGCCCCAACCCCCCTCCCCCTATGGGCCCTGCTCTGTGTGTGACGGGGTAGAGCCATAACCTCTCCATTGGCCCTGCCCTGAGTGTGACAGGGTGCGGTGCCCCTCCCCCTGATCTGCCCTGCTCTGTGTGTGACAGGGGGCGGTGCCCCAACTCCCCTATCGGCCCTACTCTGTGAGTGACGGGGGGAGCTCCCCAACTCCCTGATGGGCCCTGCTCTGTGCATGACAGGGGGGAGCTCCCCAATCCCCTGATCGACCCTGCTCTGTGCGTGACAGGGTACGGAGCCCCAACCCCACTGATGGGCCCTGCTCTGTGTGTGACAGGGGGCAGTGCCCCAACCTCCAAATTGGCCCTACCCCGAGCGTGACTGAGGGTGGCATCACAACCTCCTGATCCCCCCTGCTCTGTGCATGACAGGGGGCGGCGCCCCAACTCCCCAATAGGCCCTGCTCTGAGCCTGACCAGGGGCTGCACCTAGGGATTGGGCCTGCCCTCTGCCACCTGGGAGCGGGCCTAAGCCAGCAGGTCGTTATCTCCCGAGGGGTCCCAGACTGCGAGAGGGCACAGGCCAGGCTGAGGGGTCTCCCCTTCCCCCCAGTGCACAAATTTTTGTGCACCGGGCCTCTAGTCTATATATATAAAAGGCTAATATGCTAAGTGTCCATCCGACCGATTGCTGTGATGCTCACTGACCACCAGGGGGCAGATGCTCAATGCAGGACCTGCCATGATGCACACTGGCCATTTACAGAGAAACAGCACCACAGATCTGGTGCCCACAAAGCACACTCAGCTTTCCCCAAGTTGGACACAGGCCCCACCACCACTCTGGAGCAACAGCCCACCAAATCACAGCAATGCTGCCGAGACCCCATGGTACAAATTGCGGCCCACAGCCCAGCCTACCCTGGAAACAGTGGTTGTGGGCACCCAGTAATGACATCACATAGCAACGCCCAGGTTCCTCTCCCTAGCGACGACTAGCCTCCTTGCAGTTTCTTCAGCACAGGAACACGACTTGCTTTATAGGCAGGTGCAAACATTTCACACTTTAACCAAATGTCTGTGAAGTGTTTTCCTGTGCCTCATCTCATTTGATCCTCACAGAAGTCCTGGAGTAGGTAGATAGGAGACTCAGTGGAATCGCATTTTCTTTTCATCAGCCAGAAAATGGAGATTTGGAAAGTTTAGAAACTTGACCCAACTGAAAAGAAGTAAGAAATAGTGGACCTTGAAAATGACTTCAAGTTTTCTCACTGTGCAGAATATAGTCAAACACTGCTGCAGTTAAATATTTTACCCTTTGTTCTCCCTGCATGATCTACAATAATAATCTGCTTTGTGTTGATATTTACTGCTGTGTTGCTGACAAGTACCTGAAAGAGAAGTTGGGGTGCTGCACTGGGCTGGAAAAAGTTTAGCTACATCAGAAAGCAGGTCTAATTAAGCAAGTTTATTCTATATATATCTATATATCTATAAGGCTAAGTTGACGCACGCATGCGTGATACATATAAAGCTCTCGCTGGTGCCAATCACCTCAAGTGTGTTTTGGTCTGTCATTGTCAATCGTGAAATTGGTTGACACTTCTATTATAGAGAAAGGGTGAATAGCGATATTAAAATATTTCTTCTAATTAATTTCCTTTCAAAGTGCACAAATCCGTGCATCGGGCCACTAGTATGCATATAAGTTCTTTGGTTAATCTCTTCCTGCCCCTCCTTCCCTCTGAGGCTCATCAGTCTGTTCCATGCTTCCATGCCTCTGATTCTATTTCATCCATCAGTTTATTTTGTTCGTTAGATTCCTTGTTTATTTTTATATTCAATTGTTGATAGATATGTGTTTATTGCCATTTTATTGTTTATATTTTTTTATCTTCTTTTCTTCTTTTTAAATAAGACCCTTTAACATTTTATGTAATACTGGTTTGGTGATGATGAATTCCTTAAGCTTTTCCTTATTTGTGAAGCTCTTTATCTGACCTTCAATTCTAAATGAGAGCTTTGCTGGTACATTAATCTTGGTTGTAGATCCTTGCTTTTCATCACTTTGAATACTTCTTGCCACTCCTTTCTGGCCTGCAAAGTTTCTGTTGAGAAATCAGCTGACAGTCTTATGGGAACTCCCTTATAAGTAGCTAACTGCTTTTTTCTTGCTACTTTTAAGATTCTCTCTTTCTCTTTAACCTTTGGCATTTTAATTATGATGCATTTTGGTGTGAACCTCTGTGGGTTCATCTTGTTTGGGACTCTCTGTGCTTTCTGGACTTGTAAGTCTATTTCTTTCACCAGGCAGAGGAAGTTTTCTCTCATTATTTCTTCAAATAGTTTTTCAATTTCTTGCTCCCTCTCTTCTCCTTCTGGCACCCCCATAATGTGTATCCCAGAAGCTCCTTACACTATCTTTATATTTTTGGATTCTTTTTTCTTTTTGCTCTTCTGATTGGGTGTTTTTTGCTTCCTCGTATTCCAAATCACTGATTTGATTCTCAGTGCCCTCCACTCTACTGTAGATTCCATGTAAATTATTCTTCATTTCAATTAGTGTATCCTTCGTTTCTGACTGCTCTTTTTTCATGTCTTTGAAGTTCTCACTAAGTTCCTTGAAGCTCTCATTAAGTGCTCTGAGAATCCTTATAACCATTGCTTTGAACTCTGTATCTAGTAGTTTGTTTGCTTCCATTCCATTTAGTTTTATTTATGGATATTTCTTTTATTCTTTCATTTGTGACATGTTTCTTTGTCTCCGCATGTTGGCTGCTCCCCTGTGTTTGTTTTTATGTATTGGGTAGAGCTGCTATGTCTCCTGGAATGGGTAGAGTGGCTTTGTGTGGTAGGTGTCCTGTAGGGCCCAGTGGCTCAGTCTTCCCAGTCACCTGAGCTGAGCATTCTAGGTGAGCCCTTGTGTGGGCTATGTATACTGTCCTGTTGTAGTTGAGCCTTGATTGCTGTTGTCATCACTGGGAGGAATTGATCCCCAGGCCAATTGGCTGTGAGGACTAGTTGTGACTACAGTGGGAGAGCTGCTGTGCAAGAGACACCTCTTCGGGGCAGGAGTGGCTTCAATAGGACCTTGGTGCTCACCGTGTCCACCCCTTGAGTGTGTCACTTGTAGATGTGATAGAGTTGTAATCTGGTGTGTTCTGAAGCTTTCCAATGGGTGCACTGGCTCTGGGGCCTCCTGGGATGTGCAAAGTCAGCCACTTCCTGTGCCCTGCTAGGGCCACCCAGCACAAGCTACAAAGTGATCTGCAGGTGGCTACTACTTGTGTTGGGTTTGGAGGTGCCCAGGGGAGGCCAAGCTGTGAACCTTGGCAAGCTGCTGCTAGAGCTGGCCCTGGGGCCACTTATTAAGAGGTATGGAACATGCTGAGTCCAGCTTCTACTTGAGATTTTAGGAAAGTCTGAAGCCTGAATCAGGACAGGCCATTCATATGGAAAAGATACTGCAAACATCTTGGTTGGGGCTGCAAATTGGATGAGAAAGGATCTCAGGAAATCACCAGGGCACTGTGAACAGTGAGGTCCAGGTTGATGAAGACTCAAATATGGCACCTGCTAGTCATCTGTGTGTGTGTGTGTGTGTGTGTGTGTGTGTGTGTGTGTGTGTGAGCAGAGGAACAATGACCTCTGCCAGCACTTTTGTCTGGGAAAAAGCTGTCCCCCAGTTCTTGCCCTGATGCCAGACAATTTAGTTTCTCCCAGTATGTCCCTGGATCCTCTCAAACTGCTTCCCCAGTGCTGGAACTCAGAGGGATCACTCCAAGTAAGTCCATGCACCAGCCCTTTAAGAGGAACACCTGGATCTCCAACAGCCTCCATGTCACTCAGCCACAATTCCCACTGGTTTTTATAGCTTCTCTTCTCAGCTCTGTAACACTGGGCTTGGGGCCTGGTGTGTAGCTGGGACCTCTTGCTCCTCACAGAAGGCCTCCTCAGCCAAGATATGCCTCCGGATAAAAACATGCCACACATTGGTGTGGGACCAGCCAGTTCCACATCTCTGCTCCTCCTACCAGTCTCAATGTACTTTCTTGTTTAACTCTTTAATTGTTGGACTTCCATTCAGCCAGATTTCAGATGATTCTTAATGGTGATTGTTCTGTATTTTAGTTGTAATTTTGATGTGGTTTTGGGAGGTGGCAAGTACCATGTTTACCTACACTGCCATCTTGGTTCCTCCTCTCAGACACTCTTGACACCTTCTCCTCTTTCTCCTCCTCTTCCCTCCCCTCCAGCCCACTGAGAGCCAAGAGCACACCAGCCACTCTGCAATGGACACAAGGGAGCTGCAGAGCCCAGCTGTGTTGTCCCAAATGCAGGCCCCCACCAGGCCTGTGGGAGGCAAGCCCATGACCCCATTGACTCTCATTTGAGAAATCTGTGTCTGGCTTCCTTTAGGATTCCATCACACAAACCAGAAGCTCTCATGTCTGTTTTTTGTCACTTCCTCCTTCATTCAAAGGGTCCCAAGATCACAATGTAATCTAGGGGATCTTGACCACTGTTTCTATCCTGGGTAGGAGTACTTGGTGTGACCCCCAACCGGAAGTGCTAGTGGGGGTTTCAGGCACTGGGTAGTCCCCATGAAGGTCTGATCCTAAAGAGGTGGGGGTAGGCTGGTTGCTGAGAGGGAGTGGCCCTGGCTTTTCATCTTCTCCTTTATATACAGTGCCTGAGAAGGTAATTAAGTATTCCTCCCATCAAAGGCTGAGGGCTGGCTGCACCCCAAGACCTGGCTTGCAAAGAAGGGAGATAATAAATGCTCTCACCCTGCCCCCAACCCCATCACACACATTTTGGAGGAAAGTCACCCATTAGCACCCCTGGGAATGAGGAAGAAAGCTCTTCAGAGTGTCCTGGAGGCCAAGAGTGTGGGTTATGTTGTCCTGGGCCCTGGGGAGCCCAGAAGGAGGGGCTCTGCCCTTAAATAACTCTTCTAAGTCAACAGAGCACAGGACAGGGGCCAAGGGTGCTCTGGGAGAACTACAGAGAGAACTACAGAGTCCCATAGAAGGATGAGGATGATGAAAAAGTTGTTGCAGCTCCTCTGCCTCAGCCCTCAGTGTGTGCACATGGGGGTAGGGGAAGGAGGTGGCACTGAGGCAGATTCTTGTTCCCTTATTTTTTCCATAGGTATAATTGAAAAGTTCGAGAGGTTACATCACTTGCCCCAATTACAGAGTGCAGACTGGAAAGCTTTCTGGAGGAGTCCCTTTCCAAAGATGGATGGCAGGAAGTCCACAGTGGGTATAAAGGGAAGGTTGGTGGCACAGGAGGCTGTTGAGAGGGTGAGGAGCAGTCCAGTCAGGTTGAGGCTGGTGATGTGGGAAGGGCAGGTGGTGGGAATGGGGACAGTGGGCCCTGGAGGTGATGCGGAGCTATTTAATATTCAGGAGCAGGGGAGTAACAGGAACGTGCCTCAGGAACAGCGTTGTGGGATGGAAAGAAGGGGCGACTGTGTGGAGCATCAGGAGCCTGGTCTGGCCCCAGGCTTTAAAAGCCCACATTTCAAGCTCTGACCCAGCAGAGGACAAGCTCAAGCCAGGGATAAGGTAGAGGCCTAGCCACACATTTGGCTTTACCATCTGACGTCATGAGCAGCAAACTGTCTTGACACTTGAAATGGTACAATACTCTTGAGTCTCCTCAGTTTCCTCATCTGTGAAATGGGATAATGATGATGTCCATCTCATGGAGCAATAGAGGATTACATGGCAATGTTTCTGTCAACAGACCTGCTCTGGGTTGTCACAGGTTTCTTCCAGCCACAGGAGGGCCTGCATGGGCTCCCTGCCTTCTGAGGGGATTCTCAAATCTCAGGCATGAGTACATTTAATGGGAATGTTTGAGGGAGGCCTCCAACTTTCAAGTAGTAAGTGTCATGCCCAGAGCAACTACTCTAGTACCCTTAATTCTCTTGATGATGTGGAGCTGGGCCAAGGGCCCAAACCAAGTCCTCAAGCCCTGTCTATAGTTACACTACCCATAACCTCCTCCCTATCATTTCCAGCTAATTGGCTGGGGATGTGGATGGCTCAGGACAACTTTTTCCTCCTGCTCAAAGCTGTTTCCTTGTGCCAGTGGGTCAGACTGGCAGGCTGAAAGAGAAAATGTTTTGGGCCATGGAGATCTGGTTTGAAATTTCACCTTTTGCTCTTGGCTTTGGGCTGGAAGGCTCTTCTCAACCTGTCAGTCCCCTCTGGGCAACCTGAGTAGTTAGATGGCTCTAACCAACAGATCTGTGCATAGGAGCTGGTTTGGATGGTGGGAGAGCAGAGCAGAGGGTGTTAGTCTCATGGAGCGAGAAAGGAAGCCAAGAACACTGAGCACTGACAACCAACTAGGTTGGGGCACTCATCTCAAAAGCAAACACTAGATCCCCTGCCTCACAACTTGGTTTGGGTTGAATCCATCTCATTGCAGGAGCCCTAGCAGGAAGTTCCCTGGTTGCATGAAAACACACACACGCACGCGCACACACACACAAACACACACACACACATGCATACATACTCTTCCTGGCTACTTATGAGTTGAGTGAACCCTACACCCATCTGAGAAGGGAAAATGATTGGAAGCCTATAGTTTAGTAACCCAGGTGAAGCTTCACTCTACCATGGACTCACTTTCTCTTTCCGGAAAATGGGGAGATTTTCTGAGTTCATGTGATCAGCACATGTCCCCCACATCTTCTTCCCAGACCTGATGAAAGTACCATGAAGGACAGAGCTCTGAGACCTGCAGTTCACGTCTGGAGGACTGAGCTGCAATTGCTTCTCTGGGGAAGAGTGGCTAAATCACATGACTGGGAGAGGGTGGATCGGATATGCTGCCCTCCTGCCTTGTGGTTAGACAGACAGTCCTGGGCTTGGCCTAAAGGGACTGGTGAGAGGGCAATATATTTTGTTTTGTTTTTTTCACCCAAGCTGCCACAAGGTGTCACTAGAGGCCCAGAGAGGTTGACAAACTTGACCAAGGCCACATAGGTCTTCTGAGGCCCAGCCCTGGGCATTTCTTGCCACACCTAGAGTGAAATCAGGTTGGGTGAGGCAACTGTGAGGAAGCTCAGAAAGACCTGAAGGACCTTGCTCTGTTGCAACGTGAGAAGCAGTTTCCTGGGGTCAGGTAGCATTAGTGGGAAGACAGGCCTGGGCTCTCTGACATTAGGGGCTGACCTTGCTGGAGAGCAGAGACCCCCTCATACCATATTCAATTCACCCCACTTGTCTGCACATCTTTTCCAACTTCCAATGGAAGCCACTGCATAACTCGTCAGATGAAGAGGCCAGATCCTCTCCTCTGGGGTTTGGGGGCCTTATTGAAGCCCCTTTTCTTCTAAGCAAGAAAGGTTTGTGCAGGCTCAGGACCCACTGCCATCCAGCTCCCCTTACCTCAGGAAGGAGTTCATTTTGGTCTCTTGTCCTTTCTGCCTGGCCTTGGACTGCAGCTCATGCCTCATTGGGCACCAGGGCTCAATCACTGGGCACAGGGAGCGTTGTTAACAGTGGTTGAATGACTGCTCAAAGGAGGCCATTTTTTAATTGGCTGGCCCCTGTGTCCAAGGCCTGAGGGCTATGTGCTCTGACACAAACACCCACCTAGAGCAGACACTGCTGGCTGGTTGACCCAAGCCCCTACACACCTCTTTCTCCCAGCCACCTTCCAGTGATTGGGCTAGAGATAGCCATGTGACCCACTTCTGACCAATGAGATGTAAGTGAAGCACTGGGTGGAGGTGCAAGGCACTCTTTAAAAGCTGCAGAACTGACATTCCCTTTAGCCTTTCCATATTCTTTCTGTCTGCAGCATAGACAGAAGTCTGAAGTCACTGCAACCCTCTTGCTATTATGAGGCAAGAAGCATGCAAACTAAGGCTTTCACACTAACGATGGTGGAAAGGATGATGGAAGAAACCTGGGGCCTGGACAGCCTAGTGGATTTTCACACAAGCCCTGGACTGCCCATCCCTGACCTTCTTGCTGTATAGAACAAACACCACCCCTAAGTGTTAGGACACTGTTTACTAGGTTTTCTCTTACTTACAGCCATGTGCATCCTTGTTATACCACCTTCCTCCAGTTTAGAATGCTGAGCTTAGGTAGAAAAGGATCTTTCCCCTGACCTTGGTATGTACAAGGGAGGTCAGGACCCTGAGCTTCCAATGCACTGTGAGTCCAGGACTCTCTAGGAGCAGGAAATGCCCTGGGAATAAACTGAGAATTAAATAGCTTCACTAATTGACTGAGGTCGGGACTCTCACTGCCCTATGTAATTGCATGTGCACTTCTTACTCCCTGAACTCTCCCAGGCCCATTGATCTCCTAGCTAACTCCTACTTAATCTTCAAAACTCAGCCCATGCCACCTCTTCCAAAAAATCACTACCTACGCCCTTGACCACACCACCAAGATAGACTGGACATGTTTCCTTTGTACCCCACAATGCCCTGGGCCACCTGGAACACTGCATTCACCACCCAAAGATGTAATGCTGCAATGTGTATCACCCCCTCTCCGGACACGGTGTCTTTCCGCCTTACGAGCTGGTACAAGTAGTAGGTGTTTCAGTCTTTCAGTGAGACATAATTCACTGATTCATTCACTTATTCCCAGGTTTATTGAGCTCTCCCAGAGAACCCAGTGCCACGCAGAGCAGCTCTGCTGTGCCACGCTGTCTTAGGGACTAGAACATCTGTACACAGAGGATCCCCGAAGCCCAAGACCTAGGACAACCTGGAGAGCCAATAGAAAGAGAGCACTCAGGCTCTTCACATTAATGGTTTTGAAATGCTGAGCCCCTGACTGTCACTCGGGTAATGCTCATGGAGGGAGGAAAAGGAAACAGGGAAATGGGGACAGGGGAAGTACAGAAGAAAGGTTTCTTGGTCCGGCGGAGGGCGGGGAGGACAGGGGGGAAGGGGACGGGCACGTGTTTTAGGAGCTTCCCTTTCCAATAAGCCTTAGGGCCATGTGGTTACACATAGCCCTGAGCCCTGTCTCTGGATTCAGAGACAGGTACTTCTAGCCACAGGTCTAGCTCCTTACAGCTTCACAGAGCAGGGAGGAGATGCAAGCCCAGAGAAAAGATAGCAAAGTAGGTTCTCATTCTGGGCATTCTGCCCCAGCCCCACTCAGCCTTGCTGTTCAGTGAGGAAACAGAGTCACAGCCAAAGTGTCATGGGAGCAGGCCCTCCAACCTCAGCTCCAGAGCTGGAGCGGTGGTCATGGGGGTATCTTGCAAGGTATGCAATTATAACCACTTCCTCTAGGACTCATATTTGGGAATTGGGGATCCAGGAGGAGGCAGGGGCAGGGAACATCCCCTCTGGCTGTAATACACACAGGATGGCTGCATTAATTTATTCCAGGGTTTATTGAGCTCTGTGGTTATTCTTTAAATGACTGCAGCCATCCTGTGTGTATTGCTCTGCAACTTGCTTGTTTTGCTTCACAATCCCATGTGCTATTTATATCTTCTCTACTCCTCAAAAGGCTTTGAGGAGGTTTACCAGTCCCAGAGGGTGAGGCGCAGAGCAGGGTGAGAGCAGTGGCCCCGGAGTGACGCTGAGCTGGACTGATAACCTAGCTCTGCGGCCTGCATCTGAGTGACCTTGGGCCAGTCCCTAAACATTCTGAGCTGCAGTTTCTTCATCTGTGAGATGGGGATAATAGTAATAATAGTTACCTCAAAGGGTCTGTGTGATGTCACCATGAGCATACAAAGAGGGTTTTCAGTCATTTTTGCTCCCCAGCCTCCCTAGGGCGTTGAGAACAAGGACCTAAGTGGACTGAAGACCAGACATGGCCAGCTGGTCCTTAGAGCTCATAGCCTTGAGCCCTCCCCCTCCCTAAAACAGGAGAGAGAGAGAAGCCAGGAGAGCAGCAGGGGAACACACGGCAGACCTGGCCTTGAGGCTTCACAGCTGCTTGTCACGTTGGGTCTCTAGCCGTGCTGGATGTTCTGAGGGAGGGCCTGGGTCTCCTGCTCCTCTCCGTCCCATGGAGGTGGCAGCTGTGACATCAGCCTGGCCCTGCTTTCCCTAAGCAAGCTGCATACATTGGTGTTCTTTAAATGAATGATTCCAGGATCCATCCCCTCACGTGTGAAACCTGTTGGGAAGTGGGAAACTGAGGGCAAGGAGAAGCAGAGCTGCTGGGCCTCTAGACATCATCTGGTCGAGCCTCCTCACTTGACACAGGAAACTGAGCCCGAAGGGAATATAGTATTATATAGTCAGTACAATCAATGCTCACTATAGCTTTAGCGTTAGCTAATTCTCACCCAGCCTTGTGAGGTAAGCATTAGAAAGCTTAGGTCAATTTCTCAAGCTAATGCCACTAATAGGAGCCAGAACGAGAGCTCTGTGTGTGTCTCACCAACCTGCTTCCCAGGCTGCCCATCTGCATGATATGTCCTCTCTGCCTCTGACCAGCACCTCTTGTACTCTGCCTCATCCTTCTTCCCCCTGAGATTCAGGTCTCTAAGGAAACCTCTCTGGGCCCCAAGGGTGGTCTCTCCACCTTCCTGTGTCCCCCTACTCCATCCTGACCTTCAGGACTCCTGAGCTTGCTGGCCTGGTGTTGAATATGTCCTCTCAGCCCCAGACCCTGAGTCATCAAGCAGAAGGGTCTGGTTCTGATTCCTCTCTGCATCCCCACACCCAGCACAGGGCCTGGCACAGAGTGAGCCACAGTGAATGTTTCTGGAAGAAAAGGATGGAGAGAGGGATTCCAAAGCCCATGCTCTTTCCTCTATCCCACAGAGTCAAGGTCAGGAGGTAGGACCCTAGGTTTTATACCAAATTTGATCTCCTTCCCTTTCTCACCCCCACTGACCCTTTCCCCCTTTCCCAGTCTTTCTCTCCCATATGCTAGTGCCCTCCATTGCCAACAGCTTCCAGGAACTGCCCTGCCAACCTCACTCCTACAAGGGCCCAGGCCTCAGTAAGGGGTCCCTCATCAGGCCACTCTCCTTGCACGGTGACAAGGCCTTGACCGCGACCAGAGGGAAAAGGGCTTAAAGGCCCAGCCTTGCCTGGACTTTTAAAGCCACTGAGAAAGTGGCACTTCCTCCACAAGTACCATCCTCTTGCTTGCTGGGGTCCACACTCTGTCTCCGAGGTGGGTGGGGGGCTGATGAGACTCCCAGTGTTTGTCACCAAGAGCACCGTAGTTGGGGAGGACTGTGTTTCCATGGATACAAGCCATGGGAGCTGCTGGGAGATGGGGCCATGGTGTACACAAACACAGATCCACATGGATCTGCAAGAAAAATAGCAGCAGATTTGCTGAGTCATTGGCCCCACATATTTATAGTCTCTGGCAAAGGCAGACCTGCCTATCAGAGGCTAATAATACTGCAGCAGCGTGTTAATTGCAAAGAGATTTCAAGCATCCATTCAAGCTCCTTGAATAAAAAGTGGAGCCCTCACCATGAGAGCCAGCACGCACGTGAGTGTGTGTGTGTGTGTGTTTAGGAGTGTGTGAGCGCAGGTATGTGGAACCCAGTTCAAGCAGATAAAGAAAGCTCAAGCATCACATCACCCTGTCTGAATCCACCCACGGCAGTGTTACAGAGCACTCTGCAATCACCTAAGGATGTCTAGGACTCCATCTGTGTGGAGAGGTAGGCAGAAGAGGAGAGGGGGCTGGGCTGGTGGCTGTCTCCCAGGATCGTGGAGGGGCCAAGGTGCTGGTGTGCGGCCCTGAGACCTTCATCCCACAGCCCGTGGGGACAGCTCTGGGCAGATGGGTAGCTAGAAGAAAGGGAGAAGAAAAAGACCGCTGCCTTCTGCGAGGTCAGCCCCATAGGCCCTCCAACACACCCAAGATCATACAGGGGCCACAATAAGGAAGCAGAATCAAGGAACATGGTGGCCCAGGAGCCTGCGTGCCAAAGGCCAAACTCAGCTCTGGAGGTGAGTCTTTGCACCTTTGCCGCCAAGAGCCAGGAAACGCATCTAGCTCTGACTCAGGCAAAGCAAGTCCTAGCCTCCCAGAACTTCCATCAGGACCTGTGGCCCCGCCCTGAAGCGTGGACTTTCAGTGGCACTCGCTTTGTTCCTGTCCATCACCTCTGCCACTCTGGGGCTGCCTCGGCACCAGGGCCACATGTTCCCAGCACCTGGCAGAGAAGGCCCTCAGTGAAGACTTGTGGATGAGAAACCAAACCCCTCAAGTTCTTGGAAGGCAGTTCTCAAGTCCCCCCAAGTCTTCTGAACTCCAAGCCAAATATTCCCCTGGCACAGGGTCAGGGCTCCTTGCTGGCTCTGCTCCTTTCTGGATGTGCTCCTTCTTACATGGCGCCCCCACTGGATGCAGAGGGCGGGCGATGGGGTCTCAGAGGAATCCTGGCCTCACTGATTTCCCATCCCTGCTGCTGTCCCAGGACTGCAAGGACTGCTGAGTCCAGCCTTCCGGGGGCCTGACAGCAGGTGGGGTGGTGGCCTCCAGGAACCCACAGAGGAACAGCAGAGCAAGGCTGTGCAGAGAGGAGGCATAACTGGGTTCACTGTGTGAGTTAGGCCTCAATTTCTCCCATTCCAACCCCCAAAACAGCTCAATCATTTGTGACTGAGTTCACAGTATTCCAGGGAAGGGAGGCAGGAGAGGAGGGAGGGAGAAAGGAAGGGAGAAAAGAGAGGGGCATCCTTTCATTTCTCACTTCTCTTCAAGAGCAGCTTGATTCAAAAGCTATTATTAATAATAAATTAAATAGTGTGGTTATTCGGAATAATAAAGAACTCTCCTGTTGCAAGTTTCCCCTGTCCTCTCCTCAGGGAAATACCTGCTGTGGCCTGAGAGGTGGTATTCAATGACGGGCGTTTGTGGGCGAAGCTGATGTTCCCACTGTGTGGCTGGCTGCCAAAGACCTCCAAAAATAAATGTAGGGAGACAAGCTTTGGCTGCCCAGGTGCCTCTGTGGCCCCACCACAGCCCGGCCTGTGTCTGCCTGAGGATGGGAACCTCCCTGACGGCGTCCCTGCTGACAAAAAGGGGCCCTGCACTCGCTAGGTGACCTTGGGCAGCTTGTAACTGGCCAGTTCCCTTGTCTGTGAAAGGGGGATGATAATAGTACCTGTCTCATGCTGCTGTTAGAGCAGTGGTTCTCAACCTTCCTAACGCCGCGACCCTTTAATACAGTTTCTCATGTTGTGAGACCCCCAATTTCATTGTTACAAATTGAACATAATTAAAGCACAGTGATTAGTCACAAAAACAATATGTAATTATATACGTGTTTTCCGATGGTCTTAGGCGACCCCTGTGAAAGGGTCGTTCGACCCCCCCAAAGGGTCGCGACGCACAGGTTGAGAGCCGCTGTGTTAGAGGGTTAAAGTTAATAATAACATCGTCATTACACATATAAATTTAATACACATAAAGGACTTATAACATTGCTGGGCACACAGTGTACAGGTTTATTACATAAATGAGAGACATAGGATGTTCACAGGGCAGAGCCCGAGATCCAAGACTGCAAGCATCAGGGTCTCTGTGACGGAAGCTATTACTCACTGTGCAGAGCTCCTCACTAGACACACGCCCAGGCTGCAGAAGGAATTCAGCATCTTAGTGTCTTGCTTCTCTTTGGACCTCAGTTTCTCTACCCACCACTGGGGGACAAAGCGATGAGGTGACAGCTATGGCCAAGTCTGCTGTGAACTGTAATTTATATCAGTTAGGTGAGTACTTATTATGTGTCAGACCTTGTGCTAAGCACTTTTCAGTTCGTCAGTCATTTCATTTAATCCTCACAACAGCTGTATAGTGGGTGCGCTGTTCCACAGATGAAGAGATTAAGGCTCAGAGAGGTTAAGTCACATGCCCAAAATCACATAGCTAGCAAGTGGTGGAGCTGGAATGTTAACCGAGGTCCGCCGGACTCCACAACCTGACCCCAGTGGCCTTTAGGCCATATCACCTGACCGCTCATCAGATTCTTGTCCAGGAATGTGTGTGTAACTCAAGATTGCTGGCAAGGGTTGGGTGGTACATAAAAGAGAGGGAAGGTCAAGGCTGCCCCTACCAAACCCAGGCTTAGTGGCCAAGCAGCCCTCTGTTTGATATCAGCTTGTCTCAAAAGGTGAGAACTCCAGCTGGTTGCCTAATGCTGGGGAAAGGCACAGATCCTAGAGAATGGGGAGAGGCGACCTCGGAGGAGGCCCAATGGAAAAGCAAAGAGAGAGCTGTTTTCCAGGCCCAGATCAGGTGCCAGCAGGAAACCCCAGGTTCATGGGGAAATGCAGCCCATGGAGCCTTCCTGCTGGCTCCTTCCCACCTATCCCAGTCATCCGGCCCCTCCTGGGCCCACTTGGCTTCCCCCTCCTGCGTCTCCAAAGTCAGCAGCTTTTGGGGGAAGCACTCTTCCCTGGGATCCAACTGTGCTAAGTCTAAGTCATTGTTTATGAGGAGAAATAAGGCCGATTGCATTTTCTAAGGAGGCCCCAGGGAGCTGCAGTCACCTGTGAGGCTTCAGCTGGGGCGCCTCGACACTTAACTGCTGGGAGTTTGGACATGGAGCCCTGAGGGTGAGCAGCAGTGCGGGCTCAGCAGGTGCACTCAGGAGTATGAGCACAAGAGGGTGTGCATGGGTGTGTTCGGAGTGTGCTCGAGCTGGGCCTGGAGCAGCACTGCTGTGGAGCAGGGCCGGGCTGGAAGATGGGACCCTGGGAGGGGACTAGGTGGTGCTCAGGTTGCTGGAGCTCCTGTAGATAGAGGTGCACCCAGGACCACCTTCCGCCTGGTAAGTACCAAAGAGGCGGTGAGCTCAGGAACTGGCACCTGGGGAGAGGTTCCTACCCCAGCCTGCTGGGTCAGGAAGGCTCTCTGAGTCCTGTCTGAGAAGGAAAGAGGGAAGGACATTCCAGGCAGGAGAGCAGCATGTAAGAAGGTTGCCACCTGCCAGGATTTCTATGTAGTTAGAAGGGAGAAGGTGGAGTAACAAGGTGGATTATTGGACAGGGCCAGTTGTAAGAGGCCTGGGCAATGCACCTAGAAACTTGGGTTTTTGCTGAAGGCAATGAGGAGTCACTGAAGGGAGTCATCTGATCTGACTTGCCTTTCAAGATCACTTTTGGGACCAGTGGACACCTCATCCAGCTCTCCAGAGACCCAGCTCAAGACCCTGGGCATTTACAGTGAGTCTGCCTGAGATTGGGGGCCAAGGCAGGGCATAAGCTAGGTCTGCTATTCAACCAGATTTCTCTGGGTCAATGGATCGCCTTCCTATTCACAGATGACTACATTAGAAATTAAAAATACAACAAGGTGAAGACAGTTGCATATCAGAAAATCAGTCCATATACTTAATCATGTCAATTAATAGAAAGAAAAAGGTTATGTGGCCACCTTAACAGACGCCAAAGACACATTTGATGAAAACACTTCATAAAATAAAAATAAGAAAACATTTCCTTGATATAATAAAAATATCTATGTGCAAATAGCAGTCAACATCATTTTTAGCAATAAAACACCAGCAAGAGATATTCATATTTAAGTCAGAGTGGGACAAGAATGCCTGCTATTAGCACAATTGGTTTACATTGTTCTGGAAGTTCTAGCCAATGCAATAGTACATTAAAAAGAAAAAGAAGCAAAATGTTCAGGAAGGAGGAGAAATTGCTATCATTATTTGTTCATGATATGATTGCTTATCCAGAAAACTCAAGAAAATCAACTGAAAAACTAATAAGAGAATATGAGAGAGGTCAGTAAGATGGCCAGTATCAAAATAAATACAATAGCGGTATATTCCAGTCAGAAAACACAAAATAAAGAAAAGAAGTCCCCAGTGTGGCTCCTTCAGTGACTCCCCATGCCTTGAGCAAAATGGGGTGACGAAGGCAGTACAAGTTAAACAATAAGCTCCAAGCACCAGCCCTGGTGAGGGAGGATAAGAAAGCGGGTGGGGAGGGAGGGCTGCAGAGGGAATGGAGAAGAGAGGCTGTCTTGGACCAGCGCTGGCAACAGTTAGGCTTGGTCTGGGAACTACCCTGTTAGGAGAAGACCCAGCCCTTTGGGCCTGGTTCCCAGAGCCCTGGCAGACAGCAGTCCAGGGCGATGCGACCAGGCAGCTCTCTACCATTCAGTGAGCAGGGACTCCTGAGGAGAAGAACCGACCCCGGGGGGCTCCCAGCTACGCTGGATATGGGGTAGAAGGACTGCAGACCCTGATGAAAAATCTTCATTCACTACAGGGCCCAGACTCCCAGAAAGTGAGATTCCAGCTAAAAGAGTGCTGCAGAACATTTGACAGGCTGATTACAAATTGTTCCTCTGGATTCATTAAAGCAGACTTCCTGAGAGAGCACATCCATGGCAGAAGCACACCCAGCCAACCTGCAAGCTCCACGCCGATGCCAGGGGCTCTGCCTCCAGACTCCTGGCAACTGGGTGCTGTCTAGCTACTGGCCTGCGTCCCCTGGAGACCCCAGCAGGACTGCAGTTGCACCGACACTAGCTGAGGCCCTCCGGCAGCGCACCCTCAGAAGGCAAAGCTTGATGATTTCTCTCCCGTTTTCCATGGTGTGAGTATGGCATGATATGCATGCCTTGGTCCTCTGGATGCTGGGCTATGTCTGGCTTTTCCATAGCTCACCCTCAGAGAAACCCACCGCTGAAGACAGGACAGCTCATGATTTCAGAATAACAAACTCTCTTGTCCCCACCCCCTTTCTCTTTTGCCCTCACTCACAGGCTCCATATGCACATAGAAAGTTCACTGCCCCTGCCCTGGCCAGTGTGCTTAGTAGTTAGAGCAGCGGATCACCCACCGGAGGGTCTCGGGTTCGATTCCCAGTCAAGGGCACATACCTGGGTTGCAGGTTCAATCCTCTCCCTCTCTTCCACTCTCTAAAAATCAATGAAAAAAAATCCTTGTGTGAGGATTAACAAAACAAACAAAAACATCCACTGCCCCCAACCCCTGCACTACAGCTCTTTCCTAGGGGACAGGGTGGTCCCCATCCAGGTAAGAGGGCCATTTGGAGAGAAGTTTGGTGCAAAGGTTTGGAGCTTCTGTGCTGGAATTTTAGGCACTAAGTCCATGTATAGGGGCATTTAATCACTGAATTATGTGAGGATCAAATAATTAGTGCCTGAAAGCAGGAAATTAATGAGGGGCGTCGTGGGGCTTCAAACCCCTTCAGATTAGTGGTGGGGAGGAGGGGAGGGCAGAACAGAGGAAACAAACCTTGCCTGGCACCTGCTAGGCACCTTAGCTGTAATGTCCCAGGAAACCCACAGCAGAGGTACATGCCCTTGCCCGGGAATCGAACACACAACCCTTCAGTGCATGGGCCAGCGCTCTAACCACTGAGAAAAACTGGCCAAGACAGTCCCTGGGATTCTTTCTCCTTTGAAGAATCTCTTACCAGTTGCCATAGTTGCCACCAAAGTGGCTGTGAAGGCTCTTCCTTGATTACCTCAAGGCATAGCTGAAACAAAGCTAAAACATATACGGTAAGTGGGACAATAATATAAGCTGCTGGTGAGAGTATATATTGATACAAACTTTCTGAAGACTGGTTTAACAATATGACAAAGCCTTTGGAAAGTGCATTCTCAAATTTTACTCCTAAGAAACTATCTTAAGGAAATAATTAGATAAACGTGAAAAGATGATGTGCAGGTATTATAATAGCAACAATTGGAAATGGCCTAAATACATAGGAAAAAAACAGATGGTTTAAAGAAACCATATGGACTAATATGTAGCCATTAGAACAGAAAATATAGCCCTGGCTGGTTTGGCTCAGCAGTTAGAGTGTCAGCTGTGGACCACAGGGTCCCCGGTTCAATTCTGGTCAAGGGCATGTACCTCAGTTGCAGGCTCCTCCCTGGCCTGGGCCCTGGTCAGGGCGCATGCAGGAGGCAACCAATAGATGTGTTTCTCTCACATCGATATTTCTCTCGGTCTTTCCCTCTCTCTTCCACTCTCCCTAAAAATCAATGGAAAAATATCCTTGAGTGAGTATTAACAACAAAAATAGGCTGAGTCTATATTGTTAATGAACAAAAGCAGGTTTCATATCATGATTTGTAGAATAACCTCCTATTTTGAAATATATAAATGCGTTTATGAAACACCGTGAAAACATTTTATCTTAAAACTGGCACTCAAATCCTTCTTAAAGAAGAAACTGTCTTTGTTTGGGGAAAAAAAAAACTTTCATGAACTGTTTAGACCAGTGATGGCGAACCTATGACACACGTGTCAGAGGTGACACGCGAACTCATATTTTTGGTTGATTTTTCTTTGTTAAATGGCATTTAAATATATAAAATAAATATCAAAAATATAAATCTTTGTTTTACTATGGTTGTGAATATCAAAAAATTTTTATATGTGACATGGCACCAGGGTTAAGTTAGGGTTTTTCAAAATGCTGACACGCCGAGCTCAAAAGGTTCGCCGTCACTGGTTTAGACAAATGATGGTTGCAAACTACACAGCATGAGACAAGGAGAATTAATTTTGCTCCTGAAGAAGATGGCAGAGAAGTGTGTGATGATCAGAGAAGAAGGGAGAGGGACAGGGAAGTGGGCATGGAGAAGAGAGGCAGAGATGGAGGGCATGTCAGGAAACCCCTGGTGGAGTGGGGAGGCAGAGGAAGGTTGTTAAGAGCTGGGATACTGCCCTTTGCTGTGTGGCTACAGTTTGGGCCAATACTTCTCTCCTCACGCCAAATATTTAGTCAAGTCTACTAAGTGCTCAGAATTTCTGAGTGAATGGTTTTGCATTCATTCAAATGGAATTGGAGAAGGAATCAGAGTTTCAGGTCTGATTTACCCCAAAATAGTTATTTCTGGTGGAGTAAATTATGGGTGGTATATGTAATTTTAGTTTTGTTTATTTGTATTTTCTGATTTTCTAAAATAAACCTCAAAGAAATAAAAGAAAGTTTCAGGAACCACATTGGGAATACGTAGAGTCAGATGGAACCAGATAACCTAGGTGTAAAAGTATGGCCTATGCCCTCCCACTGCAGACCCCAGCCTGCCTGCCTATTGTGGGCATGATCTTAATGCCCCTCACTCACCCAGGAACATCCATCTAGATGTTTCAGCACTTTGAAGCCTGGTCCCAAGAGAGCAACATTTTGGGGAGACACAGGGAATTCCCACTGTAGTGCCTAAATTTAGACCCATCTTATTCTGGTCTCTGCTCAGAAGACCCACATTTTCCTTCAGTTTGGGTAACAAAAGGCATTTTATCTGAACTGGTACCCAAATCCTACCACTCCTAAGGACATAGGCACATGAGCTTGCACAGATACTATCTTAAGATGACACACAGCAGTTGTAGTAATCATACAAAAGACCCACACAAGAGATAGCAGCGTGATCATCTGTTTTGGTACACCATCACCACCACCATCATCACCTCTATCACCATCATTATTACCTCACTAACATCACCAACTACAACCAACACCATCATCACCTCCATCATTACCACTAATATTATTACCTCCACCCCTACCACCACCATCACCTCCACCTTCACCACCATCAGCATCAAAACCTGCAGCCTCCTTTTTTTATTTAAATAAATATATTTTCATTGATTTCATCACAGACGTCAATAATGAGAAGAACCATTGATCGGCTACCTCTTGCATGCTCCCCACTAGGGAGTCTACAACCAGGGTATGTGCCCTGACCAGGAATTGAACCGTGACCTCCTGGTTAATAGGTCGATGCTCAACCACTGAGCCACACTGGCTGGGCTCCAGCCTCCTTTTTATTCAAGCAAAGTACACCATCCAGTTTTATCTATATTCAGGGTTAGCTTGAGGTGGCCTGAAAGGACATAAAGAAGAGGAAAGTGGGGTAAAGGCTGCTTTGTTCCCATCTCCTGACATGTCCCTGATCTACACAGAACTGTGCAGTTCATTCACTTGGTATTCAATGGAATAATGTAGCTGGTAATGAATTTGTTTTGCATTCAGTTGGATAACACTGTTAGTTATGAATTTATAATTTGCAGAGGCATAGGCATTTTTTTTCCTGAGGCATAAGAGAAGCTGTTACTTACAAACTTGTAATTTGCTGCTGCAAATCCATCTGTAAATGACAACACTGCAAGCTGAAAACCTCCCGGGCACAAGGAATACTGCCTCAGAATTAAATTGTGTGTTTGACAAGAACCTGCTGTTCTGTCCTCCCCTGGCCCTGGTGGCCCCACCCTTCCTCTTGGGTTCAGCCTCAGCCTTGCCAGTTTGCCTCCATCAGTTTGGCCCCCACCACCCTCACCCCCCAGTGGTCTAGTGCCCCACGCTTGCTCCTCTCCTTCCAGGTCCAGAGGGGAGTCAATGGCGCTGCCAAAGTCACACAGCTCTCTGGCTGTGCCCAGAAAGTGCAGACTGGCTCAGCTAGCACAGGCATAATCTGAGTTATGGGAGGAACAGGGAACCCCACGGTCCACTTTTTCTAACTCTAGGCCTTTGTCTCCCCATCACTAATGGGGTCCCAAGTCCCTTTAAAAGTGCTCTCCCCAGATCCGTCAGCCAGAGTATGGATAGTCAGAGTCTGCCAGGAAAGTGCCCCACTAACCCGGACTGAGCCCAGATGCAGGGGTAAGAGGATGGGTGAGGTATTGAGCCAAAGCCCAAAAGGACAGAATTGGGTGCAGGGCAATGATTTGTGAGGGCGCGGCACACAGACTATATGAGACCAACCCTCTTTCCTCAACTGTCTCTAGGCATTTGTATTTTATACTTTTTTTCTCTTATTTCTTTCTGTGCTCCTCTCAATTATTCACCAATATATTCTTTTTTTTTAAAAGTAAAAATTTATTTTTAAACTTTTATGTTTCTTTAACTTAGGATGGAAATAAAAAAGGGGCTCAGTCCATAGCTGGGATGAAAAATGAAATGGTGCTTGGTAGTAAGGCAGAGCTGGGAAAGAATTGGGGGAACTCATCAACAAAGAGCCAATGGACAAGCACTCACATGATTCCTTCCCCATCAAATGCCAGATACTGAGCGAGAAGGCAGGAACACAGGAACAAATAAGACAGCATGGCCTCTGCTTAGGCAGTGGTTTTCAACCTTCTGGCCCTCTAAATACAGTTCCTCATGTTGTGACCCAACCATAAAATTATTTTCGTTGCTACTTCATAACTGTAATGTTGCTACTGTTATGATTCGTAATGTAAATATCTGATATGCAGGATGGTCTTAGGTGACCCCTGTGAAAGGGTCATTTGACCACCAAAGGGGTAGCGACCCACAGGCTGAGAACCGCTGGCTTAGAGACTTGGCGTAGAGGCAGGCCATTGTACACTCGGCCAGGATAAGGTGTGATCACTGTTTTGATGAAGGGAAACTGTGTGTTGTGGGGCCTCATGGCAGAGTCACCAAAACTAGTCCAAAAGAGTTTAATATGAGACCTGCCACTGATAAGCTGTGCCCTCAAGCATGTTGCTTAACCACCCTGGACTTCCTCGGTTGTCAGTCACTATTTGCTGCAGACTTACATTGTAGTCAACAGGAGGATGTACATTCTAGCAGGGAACGCAGACGCAACATCCCAGGGGCAAGGGCTAGTCTCGGGGGGCGGGGGAGGGGGGGTTCTGGGAAGACTTCCTGAGGACTGAATTGTAAGCCAGAATCTCAAGGGTGAGCAGGAGTTAGCTGAGTCAAAAAAGGGTAAGAGTGCCCCTGGGCAAAGGGAATAGCATATGCCAACATCCAGAGGCAAGAAATGTGTGTGTCCAAGGCATGAAAAAGTCAGTGTGACTGAAGAGCAGAGACTACTGGGAGGTGAAGAGAGAGGGGATCGAGAGAGTTAAAGGAGCCAAAGTGGGAACGTGATGAGAATTTGAGACTTTAGGAAAATGTGGAACATATGAGGGATTTTGAGCAGAGGAATGATATGTCCATCTCAGAGTGTTTTGAGATCCTTGTGGCTGTTGTGGGTCAAATACCTTGGAAAGGACCAGAGAGTATGTGGTAGGGGCTGGATTTCCTTGTCTGTTGAAAATATGATGGTGCCTCAGACAGAGAGGTGGCAGCAGAGAATGGAGACAGGACATGGATTCAGGAGGCTGAATGAGAAGGCAGGATTCGATGGCAGGGGGTGAGGAGAAAATAAAAAGGAAGATTCCCAGAGTTTCGGTAAGAGCAGTTGAGATAGGGGACATATTTAGGTGATACCCCAAGTTCAGTTTTGAATTTGAGCTGCTCAGGAGGCAGGAGGATCCAAGAGTCAGGAACTTGGAGAGATCTGGGCTGGAGATGTGTGTTTGGGATAAGGAGCCATATAGGTGGTAACAGCAACCATGAGAGAGGAGGGAATGATGGAGGGGCAGAGAGAGGGGTGAGAATGAAAAGGACATAGAACTAAAACTTGAAAAACTCCAGTGTTCAAAGATGGGCAGTGTGGAAAGTGGGCAGAGGAAGCTGAGAGTCAGTGGTGAGAATGCAGCCAGCAGGCAGGCTTAGCGTCCCTGAGGTTGAGGGAAAAGAGGGAGTTGATCGTACCAAACACAGTGGGAAGACAAGTCAGATCAGGACCAGTGACCTTAGCATTTAAAGTTGTGTTCAGGGAGTAGTGGAAGTGGACTCCAGACCACAAAGCAAAGAGAACTTATTGGGTGCGAGCTGGGGAAGGAGAGGCAGGAAATGGGGACAACCCTTCAGGTAGGCCTGGCAAGGAAAGAAGGAAGATGAGACAGTACTTAGAGAGGGCACTGGAATCTCACTTTTAAGATGGAAAAGTTTAGAGAGCAGTTTACTCTCTGGTAGATGCTGACCAGATGGGGGAAGGGAGGGAGGGAAGGAGAACAGACAGCATAAGAATCCCCAGAAGGCAGGAGGGGTGACAACAACATAGTTCTCCTGGGCTGTAGGGAGACTAATTAAGGATTCTTAGTGTGAGGTACTCTGAAAAATATCATCTTTCTAGAATATCCCTTTTCAGAAGAGGAAGCAGAGGCACAGAGAGGTACGTGATTGGTCTAAGTCACACAGCAGGGCTTCCTATACAGGTCTTTCCTGGGGAGAGCAGGGTCTGAGTATTAGAGGTTCAAGGGTATGAGGGTTCACGATGTGTCTTGGGGGCCCCTGAGCTCTGAGCCCTGCCCCTTCCCCAGTTTTTCCATCTCAGGTCACCTTTAAAATATTTTGTTTAATAAAGATGTAAAACCAATAAGTATTTTACAGATTCAATACTCAAAAAACATCCCTTCAGAACTGACACAGCAGACTCTGCTGGACATTGAGGGCATGGAGGTGTCTGCTCTCCGGCAGCTCATGGTCTGGTGGGAGAGGGTCAGAGTCACCATGGCAATGTAAGGTGGCGAGTGCTATACTTGCGGGGGATGAGGGCTCTGTGGTGGTGCACAAGAGGGACCTTACACACTGGGAGATTTCAGGAGGTTCTGGTGGTTGACCTCCAGGAGAAGGGTGAGAAGCGGAGCATTCCAGACAAACAAGAGAGCAAGTGTAAGGCTGGTAGTAGGGAAAAGCTGCAAGTAGCTCAGCCTGGCAGAAGCATATGGAGCAAGAGGCAACAGAAAGAAGGTTGGAGAGATGGATGAGGGCAAGCTTCTGGAAAAACATGAATACCAAACTAAGGAGACCGGACTTGCCTTGGGACCGGGAGCCCTACGGTGACAAACAGGTACTACACAAAGCTGGTGCCAACAACAGTGGAATCTGCAGGGTAAGTCTGAAGGTTGGCAGATCCATTAGTTGGCCATTAGCTAACGCAGGGGCTAATAGGTACAAGTAAGGGTCTGGTCATCAGTAGAGAGAAGAAACCTGTTTATACAATGTCCAGAGGGTAGAATCAACAGGATTTAGTGACTAACTAGATGTAGGAGAATGGGAGTTTTAGGGTAATCTCAAGTTCTGGTTTGAATATGCTCACTCTGGCTCAGGCGCTGTCAGGACCCACTCCTTCTGGGAATTCATCTTGCACATTGAATTGTTATTCCCTCCTGACCTCATGCCAATCTCAGTGCTGCATGTTCGGCCACAATGGATGGCAGGCCAATAAAAAGCTACCATTTTTCCAGCTGCTGCCTCTCTGGCCCTAACCTAGGGCACTATGTTTGATGCATCTTGTTCTTTATCTCATTCCATCCTCAAGGCAACTGTATGTGTCACTATTATTTTGCCTACTTTACAGATAAGGAACCTCAAATTCAGAGAGAGCAAATAACTTGCCAAGATCACACAGCTGGTGAATGGCAGAACTGGGACCCAAATCCAAGTCTGCACGATGCAATAACCTCCCAAATACCCACTCTCCTGTCTGTGACCAAAAGGCAGCAGCTCCTGACCTTCTGGTTTCAGAATCTTTGGACATCCCCGCCCCTATGTGGAAGTTGAATCATTCAGTAGATCACCTATTCATTTAGTATTCCCTGAGAATACATGTCAGACTCCCATTGGTTACATGAGACAGAAACTTGCCAAATCAACTGGAGCAGTTGAGGAATTTATTGGCTCTTATAGATGAGTAGGGTGTTGTTGCAGCGCTCAGGACTGAAAGAAGAATGGCAGGAACCAAGGCATAAGAGCCAAAATCAGGACTATGCCTCCATCATGCTCTCTAAATTCCTCTCCCATCTGTTGCCTTGCTTGGCCCCTACATTTAGTGGAAAAGATGCCTCGTCGGAAGCCTCAATGCATTGGGCCCATAGCATCCAGCTGTTTGCTCAGAAGGAAGGAGGCTTCCTCCCCTCATTCACATATCAATCCCAGGGAAAGCCTCCAAATGGCCCTGCTTGGGTAATGTGTGCACCCCTGGAGCCGACCTCTGGTGCTAGAGAATGGGCTTCTATGATTAGTGCAGTATGGGTCACACACCTACCTGCTGCAATGGGATGGGCATGGGTGGGAGTAGTGGGACTTTAACAAATACCCATCAGGTCTATGTGATAACAGAAAGGAATTGCCAAAGGAAAGGGATACCAGAAGTGGGACAATGGAAAATAGCCCAAAGTAAAAGTCATTAGCTATTCCATTCCATTCCACTGGTCCATGGGAGAACAGGGCAGACACAGCACAGATATCATCCTGGGAGCTCACAGCCTCACAAGGAAATAAGGTTTACGGACACAAAACCTTTAACAAGAGCTGAAAGCAGGTACCATTTGTAGGGTTGTTGTGTTTTTCTTGTGATTTTTTTAAATCTTTATTGTTGAAAGCATTACATATGTCCCCATTTTTGCCCCACTGACCACTTCTAACCCACCCCACCCCACCGACCGCCGGCCTTCACCACCCTATTGTCTGTGTCCATGGGTTAGGCATAAATGCATACAAGTTCTTTGGTTGATTACTTCCCACCCACCCACCCTGCCCCGCCTTCCCTCTGAGATTCCCCAGTCTGTTCTATCCTTCTATGTCTCTGAATCTATTTTGTTCATCAGTTTAGATTGGACATATGAGTGAGATCATGTGATACTTGTCTTTCTCTGACTGGGTTATTTCACTTAGCATAATACTGTCCAGGTCCCTCCATGCTGTCTCAAAGGGTAAGAGATTCTTCTTTTTCACTGCTGCTTAGTATTCCATGGTATAAATGTCCCACAGATTTTTTTACACTCATCTACTGATGGGTACTTGGGATATTTCCAGATCTTAGCTATTGTAAATAGAGCTGCTATGTACAAAGGGGTGCATACATTCTCTCTGATTTGTGTTTCAAATCAGATATATTAGGACTAGTGGCTCAGTGCATGCATTCGTGCACTTTGAAAGGAAATAAATTAGAAAAACTATTTTAATATCGCTATTCGCCCTTTCTCTATAATAGAAGAGTCAACCAATTTTACAATTGACAATGACAGATTGAAACACACGCGTGCCATTGGCGCCAGCAAGAGCTTTATATGTATTGCACATGTGCAAGTCAACTTAGACTTTTGTAGATATAGAATAAACTTACTTAATTAGACCTGCTTTCTGATGTAGCTAAACTTTTTCCAGCTCAATGAAGCACCCCAACTTCTCTTTCAGGTCAGCAACACAGCAGTAAATATCAACACAAAGCAGATTATTATTGTAGATCATGCAGGGAGAACAAAGGGTAAAATATTTAAATGCAGCAGTGTTTGACTATATTCTGCACAGTGAGAAAACCTGAAGTCATTTTCAAAGTCCACCATTTCTTACTTCTTTTCAGTCGGGTCAAGTTTCTAAACTTTCTAAATCCCCGTTTTCTGGCTGATGAAAAGAAAATGCAATTCCACTGAATCTCCTATCTACCTACTCCAGGACTTCTGTGAGGATCAAATGAGATGAGGCATGGGAAAACACTTCATAGACATTCGGTTAAAGTGTAAACTATTTCCATCTGGCTATAAAGCAAGTCATGTTCCTGGGCTGAAGAAACTCCAAGGAGGCTAGTAGAGAGGAAGCCGGATATTGCTACATGACGTTATTACCAGGTGCCCACAGCCACCATTTCCAGGCTGTGCTGGGCTGTGGGCCGCATTTTGTGCCATGGGGTCTTGGCAGTGTTGGCTGTAATTTGGTGTGGTGTCACTCTGGGGTGGTGGGGGGGCCTATGTCCCACTTGGGGGAAGCCGAGTGTTGCTTTGTGAGCACCAGGTCCACGATGCCATTTCTTTGTAAATGGCCAGTGCGCATGATGGCAGCTCCTACATTGAGAGTCTACTCCCTGGTGGTCAGTATGCATCATAGCGACCAATAGGATGGTCAGACACTTAGCATATTAGCCTTTTATATATATAGATATGTTCCTAGAAGTGGAATCACTGGGTCAAATGGCAGTTCCACATTTAATTTTTTGAGGAAACTCCATACTGTTTTCCATAATGGCTGCACCAGTCTGCATTCCCACCAACAGTGTACTTTTCTCCACATCCTCACCAGCACTTGTCATTTGTGGATTTGTTGATGGTAGCCACTCTGACAGGTGTGAGGTGATACCTCATTGTCATTTTAATTTGCATCTCTCTGATGATCAGTGACTTTGAGCATTTTTTCTTGTCTCTTGGCCATCTGTATGTCCACTTTGGAGAAATGTCTATTTAGGTCCTTTGCCCGTTTTTAATAGAATTGTTTGTCTTCCTTTTCTTAAGTTGTATATATTCCTTATATATTTTAGACATTAACCCTTTCTGTGATGTATCATTTCCAAATATGTTTTCCCATACAGTGGGCTGTCTTTTCATTTTGTTGATTATTTCTTTTGCTGTGCAAAAGCTCTTTATTTCTATTTAATCCCATTTGTTTATTTTCTCCTTAGTTTCCTTTGCCCTAAGAGATGTATCTATAAACACATTGCTATGAGAGATGTCTGAACTTTAGCTGCCTATGGTTTCTTCTAGGATTTATATGGTTTTACTTATATTTAATTATTTTATCCAACTTATATTTAATTATTTTATCCATTTTGAGTTTATTCCTGTGTATCGTGTAAGTTGGTGGTCTAGTTTCATTTTTTTTGCATGTATCTGTCCAATTTTCCCAGCACCATTTATTGAAGAAACTGTCTTGACTCCATTGTAAGCTCTTGCCTCCTTTGTCAAATATTAATTGAGCATAATGGCTTGGGTCAATTTCTGGGCTCTCTGTTCTGTTCCATTGGTCTATATGTCTGTTCTTGTGCCAGTACCAGGCAGTATTAAGAACCGTGGTTTGGTAACATAGTTGATATCTTGTATTTTGATCCCTCTAACTTTGTCCTTCTTTCTCAAGATTGCTGTGGCTACTCAGGGTCTTTTTTTTATTCCAGATGAATTTTTGGAGAGTTTGTTCTAGATCTTTAAGTATGCCATTGGTATTTTAATGGGGATTGCATTAAATCTGTGGATTGCTTTGGGTAGTATGGACATTTTAATGGTGTTGATTCTACCAACCCATGAACATGGTATGTTCTTCCATCTGTTTATGTCTTCCTCTATCTCTTTTTTTCAATGTTCTGTAGTTTTCCAAGTACAGGTCTTTTACCGCCTTAGTTAAGTTTACTCCTAGGTATCTTAATTGGGTCTTTTGGTGCAATGTTAAATGGGATTGTTTTTGTCATTTCTCTTTATGTGAGTTCATTATTGGTGTATAAAAAGGCCATAGATTTCTGGATGTGAATTTAGTATCCTGCTACATTGCTGAATTCATTTATTAGGTCTAGTAGGTCTTTTTTTTATGGAGTCTTCGGGGTTTTCTATGTATAGTATCATGCCATCTGCAAATAAGGACAGTTTTACTTCTTCTTTTCCAATCTGGATGCCTTTTATTTCTTCTTCTTGTCTGATCACTATGGCTAGCACTTCTAGTACTATATCAAACAGGAGAGGTGACAGTAGGCATCCCTGTCTTGTTCCCATTCTCAGGGGAAATGAGTTGTTTTTGCCCATTGAGCATGATGTTGGCTGTAGGTTTGTCATATAAGGCTTTTATTGTGTTGAGGTATGATCCCTGTATTCCCTCTTTGCTGAGAGTTTTTATCAAGAAAGGATGTTGAATTTTGTCAAATGTTTTTTCTGTATCGATTGATGTGATTATGTGATTTTTGTCTCTCTATCTATTTATGTGATGTATCACATTTATTGATTTGAGGATATTGTACCATCCTTGCATCCCTGGAATAAATCCCACTTGGCCATGGTGTATGATCTTTCTAATGTAGTGATGAATTTGATTTGCTAGAATTTTGTTGAGGATTTTAGCATCTATGTTCATCGAGGATATTGGCCTGTAGTTCTCTTTTTTTTGTGGTGTCTTTATCTGGTTTTGGAATTATGGTAATGCTGGCTTCATAGAAAGAGCTTGAAAGTGTTCCTTCCTCTTGAAATTTTTGGAATAGTCTGAGGAGGATAGGCTTTAGTTCTTCTTTGAATGCTTGGTAGAACTCCCCTATAAAGCTGTCCAGACCAGGGCTTTTGTTTGCTGGAAGATTTTTGATCACTGCTTCAATTTCTTCGGTAGTTATCAGCCTATTCAGGTTTTTTTATTCTTCCTGATTGAGTTTTGGAAGTTTGTATTTTTCTAAGAATATGTCCATTTTGTCTAGGTTGTCCATTTTATTGGAAATAGTTGTTCATAGTATTTTTTCATAATCCTTTGTATTTCTGTGGGATCAGTTGCTACTTCACCTCTTTCATTTCTGTTTTTGTTTATTTGGGTCTTCTCTCTTTGCTTCTTGGTGAGCCTGGCTAGAGGTTCATCAATCTTATTTATCCTTTCAAAGAACCAGCTCTTGGTTTTATCGATCTTTTGTATTGGTTTTGTTTTTTGTGTGTTTTTTTGGGGGGTGGGGGGTGGTTGTTTGTTTTTTTGTTGTTGTTTTTTGGGTCTCTGTCATTTATTTCTACTCTGATCTTTATTATGTCCTTCCTTCTGCTTCCACTGGGCTTTTCTTGTTGTTCTCTTTCTAACTCTTTGAGTTGTAGGGTTAGATAATTTATTACCATTTTTTCTTGGTTTTGTTTTTGTTTTTGTGTGTGTGTGGTTTTTTTGTTTGTTTGTTTTTGAGGTAGGCCTGTAGAGCTATGAACATTCCCTCTCAAGACTGCTTTCACTGTGTCCCATAGATTTTGGATTGTTGTGTTTTCATTGTAGCTTGTTGCCATGATGCTTTTTATTTCTTCTTTGATCTTTTTGGTAACCCAATCATTGTTTAATAGCATGCTATTCAACCTCCAGGTGCTTGATGATTTTTTTTCATTGTTTTTATTGTAGTTGATTTCTACTTTTATGCCATTGTGATCTGAGAAGATGCTTGATATGATTTATATCTTCTTGAATTTGAAGAGACTTTGCCTGTGTCCCAATATGTGGTCTATCTTTGAAAATAATCCATGTGCACTTGAGAAGAATGTATATTCTGTGGCTTTGGGGTGAAATGTTCTGAAGATGTTAATTAATTCCATCTGATCTAGTGAATCATTTAGGATTGATGTTTCTTTGCTGATTTTTTGTTTAGAGGATTTATCCAGTGGTGTTAGTGAGGTATTAATGTCCCCTACTATGACTGTATTGCTGTCAATCTCTCCCTTGATGTCCTCCAGAAGTTTTTTTTTTTTATGTATTTGGGTGCTCCTGTATCGGGTGCATATATGTTTACCAGAGTTATATCTTCTTGTTTAATTGTTCCCTTTAATATTATTAAGTGGCCTTCCTTATCTCTTGTTATGGCTTCATTTTGAGGTCTAATTTGTCAGATATAAGTATTGCTACCCCAGCTTTTTTTTTCATTTCCATTCGCCTGAAAAACCTTTTTCCATCCCTTCACCATCAGTCTATGTGAGTCCTTTGTTCTGAGGTGGGTCTCCTATAGACAGCAGATATATGGGTCATGTTTTCTTATCCACTCAGCTACCCTATGTCTTTTGATTAGGGCATTTAATCCATTTACATTTAAAGTTATTATTGATTGGTACCTGTTTGTCGTCATTTTTATTATTTATGCCTGTGCTCCTTCTTCCCTTCCTATTTCTTCTTTTTACAGCAATCCCTTTAGCATTTCTTGCATTGCTGGTTTGATGGTAATAAACCCCCTTAGTCCTTTTTTGTCTGTGAAGCTCCTAATTTCACCCTCAACTTTGATTGATAGCCTTGCTGGATACAGTATTCTTGGATTCAGACCCTTCCTTTGAATGATTTTGTATATTTGATTCCATTTCTTTCCTGAACTGATGTGTTTCTGTTGAGAAATCAGTAGATAATCTGATGGGAGATCCCTTGTAGGTAACTTTCTGTCTCTCTCTGGCAGCCTTTAAGATTCTTACTTTGTTATTGGTGTTTGCCAATTTAATTATGATGTGTATTGGTGGCAGTCTTTTGTGGTTCATCTTGTTTGGGACTCTGTGAGCTTCTTGGACTTGTGTGAGTTTTTTCTTCTTCCCAATATCAGGGCAGTTTTCTGTCATTATTTCTCCAAACAGGTTTTCTGTTCCTTTCTCACTTTCCTCTCCTTCTAGTACCCTTATTATGTGGATGTTGTTTCCTTTCGTGTTGTCCCAAAGTTCCCTTAGGCTCTCCTCCTGTTTTTTAAGTTTTTTTTTCCAGTTGCTGCTTTGCTTGGGTATTTTTTCCTACCTTTTCTTCTAGCTCACTGATGTGGTCCTACGCTTCTTCTAGTCTGCTGTTGATGCTTTCTATTGTGTCCTTTATTGCAGCGATGTCATTTTTCATTTCTTCTTGGTTCTTACATATATTGTTGAATTTGTCTCATCCTTTTCAGCATCCTTATGACCATTTCTCTCAATTCTTTCTCTGACATATTGCTTGCCTCCATTTTGTTTACTTCCTTTTCTGGTGATTTCTCCTTTTCTTTCATATGGGGGCTGTTTCTTTGTCTCCCCATGATCACTCCTCTCAGGGTGTCTAGTTATGTAGCTCTCTCTCTCCTGCATTGACTTAAAGGGTCAAAATACAACACGACCAGACACAACAACAGGACACCAAACACAAATGTATTCACAATACCAATAAGCCCAATTAAAGAAGACCACCAGAGAAAAGAGAATTGGGGAGAGAAAAGAGTGCAAAAATGATATTGAGAAAAGGAAAAAATGTAAGAGAGAAAAGAAAGAGAAGAAAAAAGAAGGGGGGAAATACATACATATATATATATATATACACATATGGGGAGAAAACTCCAAAAAACCAACAGCTAATCCAAAATATGCAAACAACAAACACTCAAACAACAAACAACCAGCTGAATCTGAGGAGGCAGAGCTTATTTCCAGAAGGTAAGGTCAAGGATTGGGTGAATGGGGAAATGCCCACATTCAGTATAGAGGAGGTAGAAAGAGAATGAGTGTATAAGAAGAAAAGTAAAAAACTACAAAAAAATGGAAAAGAAATAGATACAAATTAAAAATCTACACTAATAAAAGAGAAACATGCAAATTGACCATCACTCCATTACGCCCACCAGCCAATCAGGATGAGTATGCAAATTAACCCACCATCTTTGTTGGGTCAATTTGCATATGCAGGTGTGGAGTGAAGACTGAAGGCTCCGGCCTGAGCAAAGACTGAAGATTGAAGACTGAAGATGACTGAAGACTGAAGACTGAAGACTGAAGAGGCTTGGCTTCTCTGCTGCAGCCGGACCAAAGGTATGGGTCCTGGGTGCCAGAGGAAAACTGGTGCTGGCAGCCAGGGGAAGGAAGGCCTATTGCACGAATCTTTATGCAATGGGCCTCTAGTATATATATAAAAGAAAATTTATATATAAAAAAATATTTCCCCCCTTTTTAAATCTATCTATTTATATATTCATCTATTATTGAAAAAGTAGAATTGAGAGTAGATAGGCCTGAGTTGGTGATTGGAATTAATTAAGCTATTAGTAGAAGAAGAGAACAAGTGAGGAGAGGAAAAACAGAAGCAAAAAAAGAAGAGAAAAATGAAAAAACCAAACTAATAAACAATCAAACAAACCAGACAGAAAGAAAGAAAAAGGGGGAAAAAATTAAAAAGGAAAAAGATTTGGCTAGTGAAGAAAGAGAAGTGTGCATGGACTTGGAGCAGGGGAGAGGA
Organism: Myotis nattereri; assembly: GCF_964212035.1. Taxonomy (NCBI): domain Eukaryota; kingdom Metazoa; phylum Chordata; class Mammalia; order Chiroptera; family Vespertilionidae; genus Myotis; species Myotis nattereri. The sequence continues at coordinate 111,253,193 of NC_138075.1, forward strand.
AATTAGATATATGAGTAAGATCAATTTTTAACAGGGAGTAAAAAGAAAAGAGAAAAACTAAAGCAGAAACAGAGTAAGAGAAACAGGATGAAAAGGGGGAAAAGTGAGGAAGAGAGTGTTGGCATAAAGGAAAAGTTGAGATAGAGTAAAATAATGCTAAAAGAAAAATAAAAGTAGAATGTAGAACACTAATCCCAGGATAAAATAAAATAAAGAAAAAATAAAACTTTTTTTAAAAGGTAAAATAATAGTAGTAATAATAATAAAACATATTAATTAAAAAAGTAAAAATTAAGTGAGAAAAGAAATAGACATTTTTAATTTCTTAAGTAAAAGAAAAAAATTAAAAAGTGAAGTAGTGAAGGTCATTCACTTCCTCTACTGTTCTGCCTGGCACATCTGTTTCCTGTCAGGTAGTCAGCACAGTGTTGAAGTTCCCTGTGATCCACAGCTCCTCTGTGTCATAAGCCACAACTTTGTTTTCAAACAGGTGGGATCTCTCTGCTCACTTTGTTTCTCTGTCTGCCTTCAGTTGTATTTACACAAGAGTCAATTTCTGACACAACCCCTGAGTGCCTATCTTTTTGGGATTAGTTTCCAGGACAAAATGGCCCCTCTACCCAGTGTTTAGACCAGCCGTGGGCAAACTACGGCCCACGGGCCGGATCCGGCCCGTTTGAAATGAATAAAACTAAAAAAAAAAAAAAAGACCGTACCCTTTTATGTAATGATGTTTACTTTGAATTTATATTAGTTCACACAAACACTCCATCCATGCTTTTGTTCCCGCCCTCTGGTCCAGTTTAAGAACCCATTGTGGCCCTCAAGTCAAAAAGTTTGCCCACCCCTGGTTTAGACTCTTCTTTCCCTGACGCACTTAATACTGGGTTGCAGGGATAGACTGACCCGGAGCTGGTTTCCTGCTCATCTCTCCTTATTCTGATCCCTAGTTTCCACAGAAGCAACTTTACCCTGCAGTCTCAGTGAGTGTTTTTAATTGGAAGATCCTATGTATTAGACTTAGCAAGCAAAAGCAAGGAAGTAAAAACAAAAGACAAAGGAACCGCACCGACTCCCATCTTTCCCCCCACACACACACACACACCCCACACCCCCCCCCCGTCCCCCGCACTGCATGGCTGGTATAGAACTTCAGGCTGCCTTTCTGGGCACAGTTTCCCATGGCTGTGGGCTTAGATCTAGAGTCCCCCTCTGCCAGCAGGCCTCTGGACCCCCTTCCACATTCAAGGACTACCCTGATCCCAAGGGCCTCGGATTTGGTGGGGTGCAGTCTCCCTCTGAGATTCTAGTTCCCTCTTGTGCACGTTTCTCCCTCCAGCCTGGATCCCAGATCACACCTCTCTCTAGGTGATCTCTGACCTGTCCATCCACGGATTGCCTCACCAGCTGTGTTTAATTAGCCAATTCCAGGTGGATGTTGTTCGATTCAGCTGTTCCTTCTCTCTGCTCTGTGAGAAGGCGCAGGACTCATCTGCCTATTCGGCGCCACTTTCTCTCCCCCTAAACCAGTGGTTCTCAACCTTCCTAATGCCGTGACCCTTTAATACAGTTCCTCGTGTTGTGGTGACTCCCAACCATAAAATTATTTTCGTTGCTACTTCATAACTGTAATTTTGCTACTGTTATGAATATAACAGTAATAACATAATGTAAATATCTGATATGCAGGATGTATTTTCATTGTTACAAACTGAACATAATTAAAGCATAGTGATTAATCACAAAAACAATATGTAATTATGTGTTTTCCTGTGGTCTTAGGCGACCCCTGTGAAAGGGTCGTTCAATTCCCCACAGGTTGAGAACCTCTGCCCTAAACAAACTTTTTAGGCACCCGCGGCCGGGAAGGCTGGAGTCTCGGTGTTCGTGGGTTCACAGCTGAGGCAGCTGGTCCCTGGGTGTTGTGGCTGTAGCGTCCCGGGAGGTCTCCGAGGTCTCCCCCGTTGAAGGTAAGGCTGGGTTTCCCATCACAGCCACTCTCCCCTTCAAGACAGCGCAGTCCCTGCGGCAGAGCCGGCTGCTCTGGGGGAGATTTCAGCGGTAGTAGAGGCTGCCGGGCGGGCCAGGGGAGCATGGTTTGCCAGTCCCCAACAGTCCTGTGGAATATAGTCCCTCATCACAAATACGGACACTACCCCACGTCCACACACTCTCCTTTCGCTCTCTCACTCACACACCGTCTTGCAGCCTGTCGGCCGCCATCTTGGATCCCCCAAAGTTCAGCTTTTCACGAGGAAGCGTCTGAATTTGGATGGTGGTGATGGAAGCACAATAATCTCTGTCCTTAGAGTTCAAGTTCCCCACGGGCCAGCCTCAAATCATCATCCAGCCCCATCTCCCTTGAACCCTCATTCACCTCTAGTTCAAGATCTCTACAACCCTGTTTGGACTTTTAACAGTAGCACCTATATTCACTCCCACTCCTCACCAAGCACTCATCCCTCAATGTCCAACAGTTTAGCTCCTGCCACCTTCCTTGCCTTCCCCCACAAAAACCTGCCCCTGCCACATCACCAGTGGCCTCCTATGGAGGCGTCCCATTCCTTCTGTCACAACTGCTCGCAGCAGCCTTCGACACTGCTGAGCACATGCTTCCCTCCTGGGCCTGCACATCCTGTTCTCCTCCTGCCTCCTTGACAGTCCCTGCTCATCTTGAAAGGCGTGCCAACCGCCTCTCGGGGCGGGGCGGGAGGAGGAGTCTGGCCGCTGGGCTCTGAAATCCCTCCGCGCCCGCCGTAGGGCCTGGCCTCCCCGGAGCGATCCGAGTGTTGAGTGTCCGGCTGCGTGGTGGCCTGCGGCGGGCGGAGGGGTGGGGCCAGGTGGCGACCGACCACGGGGGAGGTCATGGGAGCGGAAGGCCTCACCGCCTGGCTCTTTCCTCCCTTCCTCCGTGGTCGGCTCCCCACTTGCCCACGCTGGGGCCGAGGGCCCATGCGGCCCTCGGGGCCCGTTCGGGGGGACCGGGTCCTGCGTGGGCCGACCGCCGGGCCCCATTGGGGGGGGGCATTGGCTCCCCGGCCCACGGCGGGAGCCCGGCGTGGGCTGCCACCCGCCCGCTGCCCCCCAGACCAGGCCCAGTGCAGTAGTGGCGGCAGCGGAGTGGGGCGCGTGCCCTAGCTGGGGGAGGCCGCCATGTTGCAGTGCACCGGCCCCATGGCCGGGCCTGCTCCGAGCGGATGCCGCTCCTCCAGAGCTGGGCCACTCCACCGGCCGCACCCCGTTTGCTGGGCCTGTGCCGCCCAGACGCGCTGGAGTCCCAGTCTGCCCGCAGGCCAGCTGCGGGTGCTGTGCGGGAGGGCTGTCCTACCTTGTGGCGAGTTCGAGCGGCAGCAGCAGGAGCCGGACAAGGACTGCGCCCTCCATCTTGCCTTGGGTTCTCCATTTTGGGACGGTGCCATGTGCTTCCTCACGGGAAGAAGCTGCTGCTAGCCACACCCAGGATTTCTCTGGACTAACCAATAATAATCAAGGGAAGTGCACGCCATCACTATGACCACATCCTGTACCGACTTGTGCCTGGCCAATCAGCGGGGCTCACAGTCCCCTCTCCTGCCCTCACTCCACCCCCCTTTAAAACCCCCCCGGTCCCATCAGGTCTCTCTCTCTCTCGGCCACTGGAGCTTACTGTTGCATTGGTGAGTGTGGCAGGGGAGCCAAACCTAGGTTTGAAATAAATGACTCTTTGCTTTTGCATGGGACTGACTGGCTCCCTGGAGGTCTTAGGAACTTTGAAATCTGGGCACAACAATCTCATTCAGGGACTCTTTCCCAAGACTTGCCTGGACCTGCTACTTTTGTATTTCTGCTCAATCTCATCCCCCCTAATGATGATTAAAAACAAAATAAATAAACAAACAAAAAACTCTCAGGCCAGCCATAGACCCATATACTCATGTCTTCAGGATATCTCCACCTGTTCCAAATTGGACTACTCTTCCTCACCCAAGACCTTTTCTTCCCCTCTGTTCTCTAACACAATTGGTGGTGCAACCATCTACTCAGGCACCCACGCTATAAGTCAGGGTCCTCCTGGACTCTCCCTTCCTCTTAAAGTTCAGCCAAGTCCTGCCATGTTCTTCTAAATTATTTCTCAAAGCATCCCCTCCCCTCTGTCCCTGCTGCCATCCTAGTCCTTCCTCTCTCAGCTCCATTCCAGTAACAGCCTCCTAACTGGTCTCCTCCCTTTGGTCTAGCCTCAGATCCACCAGCACAACACCCCTGAAAAATCTTCTGGGTCCTTCTGTCCAGGATAAATTCCAAGCTCTAACCATGGGCTCCGAGTCTCTCCAGGATCGTTCTTCCTCTAGAGCTGTCAAAACGGTATTTCTAAAAGGCCACGGTTGACACTCCCCTCACTTCTGCACCTGAGCCCTGCTGGTCCTCCCCTTCACTGCCTGGAGTGTTCAACCCAGCTCGCCTCCTCACACTGACAGTCACCTGGCTAGCTCCTGCAGCTCAGGGTTGCCTCCGGGACGAGGCTGCCAGCCCAGGCCTGGGCTGCTCCCCGCCCTCCCCGCTCTCCCTGCCCTCCCTGCCACTCACCACACGCTTCTAGAACTTGTTTTGTCTTGTGTTTACCACCCTTGAGTTTACTCCCGAGTGTTCCCCCCCGGAGCTGTGAGCTTCCTAAAGTGTTGCTTTTTCCTTCCTGTGCCCCAGAGTCTAGTATATGGGGTCTGGTCCACAGAGGTGCTGAATAAATGTTGAGTAAGTAGTTGAATAGCGGAACAAAGTGACCTGTGTCTAACGCATACCTGTCATCTGCGGAGCCTCCGATTCCCAGCCCTCCAGCCCAGAGCTTGGCTCACCGTAGGTGCTCCGTAAAAGTTGCCCATATTTTGTTTCCTGAATTAATCTGATTTACGGTCATGTCTGGGGTAGTTTGAGGTGTGCTAGAAGGAAAGGGTCTGGATGCTGGGAAACTTAGCCAAAGGAGAAGCGAGGGGTGCATGGCGGTGGGGGGAGGGGCAATGGGGGTGTCTGGAAAGGTGGGAAAGAGCTAAGTCCGTAGCCTTAGCCTGCTGTCCCTCGGTGCCCCCAGGTCAGCGGAGTCCAGCCGGGCTAGTCGCCTCCAGCCCCATCTCCCCATCAGCGCAGGCCATCTCCCCATCACCGGGGTGGCGAGAACCCCGCTCCGCGCTCGCGCTCAGCACTGGGAGGCGTGTGTGTCGCTTTAAAAGCTCCCTCCCCGCGCGGGGCGGCCCATCCCTGCCGGCGCCGAGCGCGCGGAGCCGCGGAGCCCGGGGTCTTGGTGGGAGCAGCGCCCGCCGGGGCGGCCAGCCGGCGGGGGGCGGGAGGCGGCGGGCGCGGGAGGCGCGGGGCGGCCCTCGAGGAGCGGGCCCAGACCCGCGGAGCCCGGCGGGGCGGGTCAGGGCGAGGCCGCGGAGGGAGGCCCAGCCCCGGGCGGCGCCTGTGCGCCCCGCCGGCAGCGGCCCGGCGCCGGGGGCTGGCGAGGCGGCGAGCGGGGTGGGAGCCGGCGGGAGGCGGTGGCCCCTGGGCACGGGCTGCGAACCCGGGGCTCCCTGCCGGCCGGGCCGCCGCGCGCCCTCCCCGCCCGCCCCTCGCCGCGCCTTCTCCTCCCGTTCGTGTCGCCTCCTCTCCTCCGCCTCGCGCCGCTCCCGCCCGCGCCCGGGCTGCCGAACCAGCCGGGCCGGGTCCCCCGCCTGCGCGCTCCTGGCCGGGCCCGGCGGGGACCAGTCCCGCGGCCGACGCCGCCTCCCCCGGCCTTTCCGACAGTGGATGAGCAGCGGCAGCGCTCTCTCCCGCCGCCGGCCGAGCGCGGGGCTGGGCTGCTCGGACCCTCGCGGCCGCTCGGGACGCCGCGGGTGCGGAAGCGCGGACATCCTGGGTCCGGGCTGAGTGCGTCCGGGGCACCCAGCGGTGCCCGCTCATTCCGTCTGGACTGGACCGTGCCGAGCCCGGGGGATGCCGGGCGCGGGCTGAGGGGATCCCGGCGCCCTCCGATCCCAGCTACTTTGGCTCACGCACCGGGACGCCCTACGTCCGGTCACCTGTGGCCTGAGAGCCGCAGACCCACCAGACCCTTCTCGCCCAGGCCCCACCCGGCGCCTGGCGGGGGTTGGGGGACATTTTTCCTGCCCCCGGTCGGGGAGCGCAGAGGCCCCGCCCCTCCCACCGCCCAGATGTCTCCCGGGGCGGCTCTGAGGACCTCCCTGAGGCCAGGGGCCGAAGGGTCCAGAGAGAGAAGCCCGCCCTAGGGAGCCTGGGGGGCCCCCCAACCTCATCTTGGGGCTTGGCCCCCACGCTACTCGGAAGGCAGGCCGGTGCCCTCACCCTCGGTGAGTCCGGGGGTTCTAAGGGAAGGCTGGGCTGGGAAAGGGAGGGTCTGCTGGGAACGAGGGCACCCTGGGGGCACTACGAGGGAGGACAGAAGACTGGAGAGACCCTCTGGTGAACCTCCAGGGCAAGGCCTGGCTGGGGAGGGGTGTTGGGGGGACCTGGTGCTCGGTGCCCCATCGCAGGCTGAGGACTTCTGCCTCTAAAGCAGGGGCTCCCTCTTTTTCTTCCCAAAGAGGGGCTGTGCTGTAGACCATCTGCCTCCACCACCCCTCCCCACAAAGAAAAACATTAAATCCCCAGCGAGGAAGGGTGCCCGGCTGTGGAGAGGATGGAGGCAGTAGCATTGCCGGTTGGTGCTGCAGCCTGGGAGGGCTGATGCCAGGCTTCTCTCTGCAGGGGTCTGCTCTCCTCCGTCCAGCTCCCTTCCCAGAGCTGTCCACATCTGGAGCCCCCTCCACATCTGGAAGACCCCAGCCACAGTCCTTCTGCAGGTGTCACTTGCAACCAGAGACCTCTGCCTTTGCAACTGCCCAAGAGTCGTGAGGGGATTGTGCTGCCTTCCCCAATCCCAAGGGCATCTCTTACCCTTAGTCCCTGCAGAGTCATCTCCCTGCTTCTGTGTCCAGGCTCAGCCAGACATCAGCCCAGCACACCTATAGGCACTTCAAGTCCTGAAGGGCTCCTGAGATCCAAGACCCCTCCCCTGCCCTTCTATGTCCTCATCTTGACCCCTTGTGTCAGATTCTGTCTCCTTCTGGGTGTCCCATTCCCCATTCAAAGGCAAAGGAGGCAGGGTGGCAGGAGTCAGGGGCTGGGTGAGGGCCACCCAGGGCCAGCGTGGGCTGGGGGGCCGTTAAGATGTGGAGCTCTGCCTGGCTGAGAGGGGCTCTGTGGAGGCAGACGCAGTGTGTGCCTGGCTGGGGGGAGTATGGGCAGGCCTGCAGCCACGTGGTAAAGGATGAACATTCGGGGCACCCCGGACCTCGGGCAGCCCAGTGACGACCCCAGCAGTGGTGGCGAACGTGAGCGGATTCGACAGCGCATGAAGATGGTCATCGGGCAGCTGGAGGGCATTCTACGGGAGCTCAAAGAGGTGGCCAAGGAGCTCAGGGAGGTGAGTGAGGGGCCAGACGGACCCTAAACCAGTTTTCCTGGGCCTGGCACAAAAACATACTCTGGCATGTATGTTTCTGTGTGTGTGTGTGCGTGTGTGCGCCCAAAGCTGTGTGCATGTGTGCCACTCTGCTGGGTACCTCCATCTTGTTCTCCTTTCCCCAAGTCTGCTCTGCTAAAAATCTTACAATAGCCCGGGGCAGGGCGGGTCTCAGGGTTGCAGAGAGCATTGGGACAGCATGTAATGGGCCCATGGCTCTGTGGTTACGACTCGGCTGCCAAGATGGCCAATAAGGACTGAGTTCCACAATAACCTCTTCTGGAGCCTAAGCTGACCTTTGACCCCCACCATCTGCTGGTCACAAGGGGCCCTGGGAGAGTGTAGATGGCCCAATGAGGCAGTCCCCACTGCTTGGAGCATTCCCCAGATATTACAGAACCTTTGATCCCAAAAAAATTAGTTCCTCCCTGCTCTGAGGTGGGAATGAGACTAGGGGGCTGCTAGTGGGCATGAGAGTTCCTGTGTACATTGGCAGGGCAGGAATCTCCTCTACAGGGATGTATCCCCATCCCGTACTTCTGAACATTTTTGGCCAAGATTGAAAAGTCACCCAGAGAGCGATGTGTGTCCCTCATTACCTCTTCCCACATTGCTCAGGTAATGAAGTACACATGTCCTCAGCCCTGCCCCCTGGGCTGTGTTCGAGCCTAAAATGCATGACCAGGGTTCTGAGCCACTGGCCTGAATTTTCCCACTGAGTACCATTATGCCAGCCAGGTGGGCTTTAGGCAAATTTCAACTCCTTGTAACCAGGGCCCCTGCAGAGATGGCAGGGAGAGTGATTGAATTGGAGTTATGGGTTCAGGCTCTCCCAGCCAGATGTGCAGGGAGATGGGGGCTCTAGAAAGATTGAGAAGAGGAGGTGATGGTGGATACCAACTCCAGACTGGCAAGGTGGTCTTCTAGCCTGGCCCAAGAGCCAAGGAGCAGGGGGTGTTTGAATCTTCAGAGTGGAGATTCGGGCCAGGAGCTAAGGTTGGGCAGGCAGCCTCTCTGCCCAGTCAGCCTCATGGAGCCTGCCAGGAAGTCCTTCCTCAGGAGGCAGGAATGGCTGTTGCTACAGGTAGAGAGAGGTGTGGTGTGAACTGGGCTGGCCAGGGTGTGGGCTGAACATCTCTGAGGAATGCAATTTAGTGGTCATTGCCTATGAGTAACTCCTCCTCCCTCAACCTCATTGTTCCGAAGGACTACCATCCCCACCCCTTGCCTCCCCACCCCCCATCTATTTCATATGTTCTGTGGTTCCATCAGAGTCATGGGAACTGTCCAGAGTCTGTCTTGAGCAGGGGCATGGGACCTATGCCTCAGCAGGCCTACCCAGAAAGAACCAGGGTGGACTCTAAGCCTGGGGGTGAGTTTTGATATAGTACAGAGCCTATTCCCAAATGACCAGCTGAGTATCTTGCAGGCATCTGTTCTTCCCATCCCCACCCCCACCCCCACTCCCACTCCCAGCAGAGCCATCCAGAGCTTGAAGGCATCACACAGGTCATCCAGCCCAGCCCTATTCATTTACTGTTGAAGAAGTTGAGGCCCAGAGAGGGATAGGGGCTTGATGAAGGTCACAGAGCCTACCAGGGGTACTCAGTAGAACTCAGGTCCTGATTCCTGCTCTGGGGCTTCAGCAGGTGGGCTAACAAGCAGCCTCATTCCATTTTCTTAGGGACCTTCTAGACGTGAGCCCTTATGCTCATTCTGTGATACTCTGAGGGGGTGCCCTTTAGGGAGTGAGGCAGGAAGATCAGAAGCATTAGGATTTACTTGCAGATCTTTGAGATAGCCTCTCCTTCTCTTCTCAGCAAAACACACTCACCTATTCCCATGTCCTGAACAGCAGAGCTTCAGGTTCATGGGCTGTGCAACCCCCAGAGGCCTGAGCCAGGACAGAGAAAGATGAGTCCCCTCCCCCCATACCCGCAATAGGCCATGTGCCTCCACCCAAGACTCTGGCAGGTTGCTATGGCAACCAGAATCTACCCCGTATGCCACCACCTGCCCACTGCCGATGGCACCCAGCTGGGAAGGGGGGGCAGGTCTCAGAGCTTCCCCATCTCCTAGGCAGGGTCTAGAGATGGGGTGATGGACAGAGGGGAGTGTTGGGAAAAGCAGGTGAGGCCTACAGAGACCCAGGCAGAAGAGGAGGTGCTATTCCTAGGAGACGGGGTTTGTCAGGAATGGGGTTACCGCTTAGGGGTGCCAGGTCCTGGTTTGAGATAAAGGTTTGCACCCACCCAGCCCACCCCCACCACCAGGAACCTGTAAGCTTGGCTCTTGATCCTCCAGTGGATCTGCCTGGCTCTCCTTCTCAGTCACTTTGGGTGGCATTTTTCAGCGGGGGCATGGGTAGGCCCAAGGTTGAGAGAGTTCTCTTACCACACTCCACTCTTTAGGCAGCACCAGCACAGAGTTCACCAACTGAGTTCTGGTCTCAGGAGGGTGAAGCACTTAGATGTGAAGCCAAGATTTACATCCAAGACTGCCAGAGGGCAGCACAGGGTGCTGGATGAGGGAGGAAGGCCAGCAGAGAGGAAGGGCTTAGCTATAGCCCCTCTGCTATCCTCCTTCTCCATCTGCTGCTCCCTTCCCCACATACCATGGATCATAGCAGAGCCTCCTCACTTCTTGAGCATCATAGAAAGATGAGAAACACTACAGCACTGCTCCCCGGGCCCCTGAGCCTCAGTCTGCTCATCTCTAAAATGGGAATGATGATAATTCACACCTCAGAGTGATCTTACAAGGATGTATTGGGGTACCAACACCTACTCATACCCCTGAAGGATTTGGCGTTCCCTCTCCCATACCTCTCCTGTTCTCCCAAACTCCTGGCTCTCCCCAAGGGATAGGGGGCAAGTTCTGTCCCATGGGTGGGGAAAATAGTTTTATGGACTAAGTGAGGTAAGAAATGTAAAAGTGTGTTGAAAGCAAAAATTGTGCTGCAGAGGATGTGACAGTCAATCATTAACTAGCCTTCATTTCTCCTAGGTCCCTAGTACTCCAGGTGCCAGGCCAGTCCCAGCAGGCTCTCTAAGCTCCTCAGAATTCTGTGGATCAAAATTTGGAGAAGCAGCACAGCCTACGGGCTGAGCTTGGGCTTTGCAGCCAGATGTCTCTAGTTCACATATGTTCTCCACCACCTTCCTAGCTGTGTGAACTTAGGAAAGTTACTTTACCTCTCTGTGCTTTTGTTTTGCATCTCTAAAATGAGGATACAGAATAGTATGCCTCCTCACCCTCACCAGCTCTCTGATGGTTGTGAGGATTAAATGTGATATTATATGCAATGTACTTCACACAGCAATGGGCACAAAACTAGCTCCGTATCTGTTAGATATTACTGATGAACTGTTCTAGCACTAGCCTGCTCCTCAGCTCTGTGTGAGCCCTTGTTCTTTTGGAGTCACATTGGCATCTTAGCCATGATCAGGGAGGTCAGGCCCAGGGCCCTGCAGCAGGCAGTCCTACCCTCTTCTGGCGGGGGCAAGGGGTTGGTGATGGGGTTGAGAAGCAGGTCTCCAATGAGATGGCGTTTGAACAAAGACCCAAAGGAAGTGAGAATACGTACAAGTCAAATGGATATCTGGAAATGAGCCTCCAAGCAGGGGGAGCAGCAGGTCCTGAGGAGGAAGTATGCTTGGCATGGTCAGGATCAGCAAGGAAGCTGATGCAGTTGGAGTGGAGGGAACTAGGAGGTGGAGAGCAGGGTGCCAGGGCACACAGGGCATGCAGGCCACAGTACAGAATTTGGATTTTGTCCTGTGAGAATCCCACACGTTCCCCAGGAGTCTCATTGTGTTTCTGGGTGGGAATCTGCCTCCCCACTGTTCTCCCTGTTCCCTACTAATTGGGAGCTCACAAGGGCAGGGGTATAGGACCTTGTTCTTGGCCCCCCAAATGTTGAGCTTACCTTGAGTAGGTACTTGGCCTCCTCCTTGGTTACCCTCTCCCCAAGATGTCACTCAGCATGGGGCTCAAAATGTTCCTGTGTTGATCACTAGTATCCCTCACATCATCACTGGCTATTGAGTAGGATATAACTTAAGGGCACAGTTGCCCACCTTGGCCTGAACACCTCCGGAGGATGGAGGGGTGGGTAAAACCCTTTTGCAGCCTGGAGTGGCAGTGAAGACCCCCCCAACCTGATTTTCTTGGGGATCAGGCCCATGCAGTTGTGCTGTCCCATCAGCAAGGTGCTGTATATGAGGTCGCCAGCAGAGCCATGGGTCATACAGCAGGAGATAAATGTGGCCCAGCCAGGAAGCAGCTGGAGCAGGAGAGGCTGGGGACCACAGAGCTGTGCCAAAGTGGGTCAGCTCCATCACCCACAGCTCAGCAAGAATTGTGTGGATTTTTTCTTCTTTTTTTTTTTTTCTCGCCACCCTTTCCCCTTTACATTCTCCTCCTCCAGACAGATTCACGAAGCTCTGGGGCCAATTAGGCCAAATTGCAGGATGAGAGTCATGAATCACAGTCACCTCTCTCCCCCTCCCCAACGCCACAGCCCCCAGGAAGACAAATAACGTAATCACAGAATTAAAAAGTAATCAGTGGTCATAAATAATGCAGAATCCCTAGTTATATAACCAGCTGCCCAGGGAGCTAGGCAGGAGGGAAGGAGGTAGCAACTTGTCAAGAAAAGTGAGGGGCCAGAGGTGAGGGGGAGGACAGGAGATAGAGGTTGTGGGACTCCCAGTCCTCGGTCCTGACTCTAGGCAGTGATGGCGAACCTATGACACACATGTCAGAGGTGACACGCCAACTCATTTTTTGGTTGATTTTTCTTTGTTAAATGGCATTTAAATATATAAAATAAATATCAAAAATATAAGTCTTTGTTTTACTATGGTTGCAAATATCAAAAAATTTCTATATGTGACACGGCACCAGAGTTAAGTTAGGGTTTTTCAAAATGCTGACACGGCGAGCTCAAAAGGTTCGCCATCGCTGCTCTAGGGTTTTATGGAACACATCCATGCTTTTCTTGGAGAGGCAGCTAGGGCTGGGGCAGGCAATATTGTGGTGTCCAGGACCATGAAGCATTTTCTCAGAAAAGAACACCCCAGCAATTTTTATTAAGATGTCTCAACTCATCTATTCATTCAATGGCTGTTTTGTAAAGAGTGTACCAATCTCTGCCAAACTGGGGGTGCATGGTGGGGATGCCTTTCCAGGTCCACTCCTTGTGGGGAGAAGATATCAACCACATTATAACCTATATGCTCAAAACATTGCAGCAGTGATAAATACTAGATAATATTTTAAGGAAAGGTATGAGGTGCTTTGAGAGCCTTTCATAGGAAACCTGTCCTCAATTGGGGATCAAGGAGGACTTCCATATGGAAGTGAGATAGAGTGAGTAAGAATGGTGTGAGGCATTCGGGTGAGGCCCAGAGGCAGAAGTGAGCTCAGGATGTAAGTGTGTAGGTGTGGTAAGGAGGCAGGCCTGGTAGGGTAGAGAGCAAAGGGCACTTAGTCACATTTGGTGTGGGGTGGGGTTTGGAGGTGCAGGAGTTTGGGGAGCACAGGAGTGCTGGAAGTAGAGGTCCTGCTGTTTTTTTGGAAAGTTCCCTGGATGCACTATGCTGTTGTTCAGATGAGGGGAGCCAAAGCTGTGACCAGGACGGAGGCTGAGTCAGGACCTGGGCCCCCCGGGGGATTGTGTCTCAGCCCTCAACCCTGCCCTTCTCTCAAGTGTTCCCTCTTGAGCAGGTAATTCATGTTCTTAAAAGATGAGACCCAGGAGTCAGGACTCCTGACTTCTGGTCTCAGCTCAGCTCATTATAGTCTCAGTTTCCCTATCAGTAAACACAGTAAGAAGGATGGACTCAACAGTGTCTCCAATCCCTTCTGGCTTTGAGGATGTAGGATTCTGTGATTTTTATGGTTTCATTTCTCTCTCCATTCCCCCTCTCCCCCTCTTTTATCCTGTGTATATAATTATTTTGCCTGTACTCTAAGACGATCTCAAGTTACATGCAGGCAAAATGATTATTAAATCGCAGGCAGAAATTACAGATTTCAAGACATCCAAACAGAGAGGCAGGTAGCATGGGGCGTGCCCCACACCTGCCCTCCCATTGACCTTATGAAATGAGAGGCACCAAGGACAGGCTTGACCAGGCTCTGCATACAGTCTGAGTACCCTGGGCATCTCACTTCCCTTTCTGATTCTTACTTATGTCATTTATCAAGTATGTTTGACCTATCCCACCTAATGAACTGAGCCAGATTTGCCCGTGAGCCTCAACCATTTGGCTTTTAGAACCTCTTCTGTTTACATCTGGAAACAGCCCTACTTCATGGAACATAGGTGCCACCCAGGTGTTGGGGTTTGAAAGGCCCGACATGTCCCATTATTCTGCCACGGGTACTGGAAATGTCCCCATCAGAGTATCATTCTTTTGGTGAAGAACTGGCTCCCATCAGCTCTTGGGCCTGGTGCCTGGTTACGTGTTGGCTCTCAATGGTCCATGGTGGGTATTGTTTTACATGCTTTCTGTGCATCAAGTCATTAAATAGTCACAACAACCTAACAAGTAGGTACTACTAGGATTCTCCTTGGCTGAAGATACACACAGAGACATTGAGCAACCTGGCTAAGGTCATAAAGCTAGTAAGTTGTGATGCCAGGGTTGGACCCTAGGTGTGGCTCCAGAGCCTAGGTTCTTAGATGCTTGGATGTGCTGACTCTCCAGTTTAATGCACATTCATATCTATTAAATCCCCACCAACTGGGTGAGGAGAAGAGCATCATCCCACTTTACGGGGGAGGAAAATGAGACTGGAAACGGGAAAGCCACACTTGAGACTTGAATCCAGGCCTCCCTCATTTACTACCCTCCACACCCCCAGGGTGGAGCCAGAGAGGGTGTTCAAAGGGAGGAGAGGAAGGGCCTGAATGTGAAGGCCACCTGAGAAGGGCCTTTTGGATGGGGGGAGTATGTTCAGGCCTGAAGTCTTCAGGAATCCTGCCCTGTGCTCCCTGGATCTTCCTCACAGGATGTTAGGAGCCCAGCTTCTGGGCCTGGCCTAGCCTCAGCCAAATCTGTGCCATGACAGCCAAGAAATTTAACTCCAGATTCCTGCCAGTGTTGCCTTCTCTTATGCAGCAGCAGACTATCAGCATCTAGCTTGCTCTCGGGAGTCTAATTGGAGGATGTGGCTGTCCAGAGGTACAAGGCCACTTCTGAAGCCAGCAATGCCCTGAGGTGCTATTCTTTCATCAGCTTAAATACCAGGTCCCTAGGTCAGTGGTTCTCAAAGTTTGTCCTCAGACCAACAGCAGCAGCACAAGGAAGCCTGTTAGATCTACACTTTCTCAAATCTTACCCAGAACCTGCAAAATCAGAAACTCCGGAGAGTGGGCTGTTACACATTCCAGTTTGAGGCCAGGGTTCCTACCAGCCCTCAGATGTGGATTGGGTTGAGCAAGGACTTCTGGGGGATGTGACCTTCTCTGTGTTAGGGGGAGTCATTGGAGTCAGAGACATAAGAAGAGGTGGCCAGATTGGAGGGTAGAGCCCTTTGCCCATTGCCTACTCAAGCCCAGGAATCACAGTAGCACTTGGAGCAGTGTGCAGTCTTGCAGGGGTGTGGCAAAGGCAGTAATCTTACCCAGTGACTGGTCCTTCAGGCCCATTATCTATGGTCTCAGAAGATGATGATCTCATGGATGGAAAGTCTGACACACAGTAGGTGCTCAGAGATGGGAGATAATGTCACTTTTATCGCCAGTGCCCCACAGAACCCTTTCCTAGAATCACAGCGATGAAAGGAACCTTGGAGATAAACCAGTTCACCCAACTCCCCACTTACAGATTGAGAAACTGAGACCTAAGTGGGAAATTGACTGACCAGGTCACCTGCGTGGGGTCTCCTGACCCCTTAACCAAGCAGACATCCCAGTGACCCAGACTCCTCTTGATGCCTCAGTTTTGTCTTTGCTTTCTTCTTCGCTGTGGGGCCCTCCTCACCCCCACTCCTCACCAAATACCTAGCACATCCCTGAATAGCTGTGGTCCTCAGTAAAGTTTTGTTGATTAGGTCATCAATTAACTGGCTGATCTGACTCCAGGTAAGAACACCGGGAGGGGCCCTGGGCTTGGTGACTCACTGCATATGCCTTTGTCTCTGGGTCTCTTGGTTCCTCCACTTTGCTTTTGATATTTTGCTATTTTTGTTTTTGGCCTGAAGACTCTCTCCTCTTGATTCTCCTTTCCCTATCATCCTCCCTGACTCATGTGCTGACAGTGGCCAAGGTCGGGGGATGCCCTGAGGCTGGGCTGCCTCCATGGAGTCCGAGCTTTAGTCTTCGTGGGGTGGGCAGGTTGCAGTGACCTTGCAGCTGAACTGTCCCCCCTCCCATCCCAAATACATTTAACAGGCACCTCTGGGCCCAGGATGGATGGGTTTTTTATTGCTTACCAAATAATGCTTGTTTTATTCATTCCCCAACAAGCCAGGATTGATCTCCAGTCATCAGAGGCCAGGGAGAGGAAGGAGGGAGAAGGCTCTGGGGGCAGAGGTGGAGTGATGGAGACCCTTGAGGGACAGTCACTGACCAGCTGCACAGGCTGGCCCAGGCTTCCTCATGGTCACCTCATATCATTTTCTCATGTCTCTACTAAGTAGATTTGCTGGAGTCTCTCAGCCCTCTAGTGGCCTGGTGCATGAAATTTGTGCATGGGAGGGGATGTTCCTCAGCCCGGCCTGCACCCTCTCCAGTCTGGGACCCCTTGGGGGATGTCCTGTAGGATTGGGCCTAAACCGGCAGTTGGACATCGCTCTCGCAGTCTGGGACCGCTGGCTCCTAAATGCTCTCCTGCCTGCCTGCCTGATCGTCCCTAAACACTCTGCCTGCTGGCCTGATCGCCCCCAACTGCCCCACCCCTGCCGGCCTGATCACCCCCAACTGTCCCCCCTGCCGGCCTGCTCGTCCCCAGCTGCCCCCCCCCCTGCTGGCCTGCTTGCCCCCAACTGCCCTCCCCTTTCAGCCTGATTGCCCTTAACCACCTCTGCCTCAGCCCCACCACCATGGCTTTGTCTGGAAAGACATCTGGAAGGTCTCCCAGAAGGTCTCCCGGTCTGATTAGCATATTACCCTTTTATTAGTATAGATTTCATTTTCTGATTAAATTTATTGGGGTGATGCTGGTCAATAGGGTCATAGGTTTCAGATGTACATTTCTATGATACATGATCTGTATATTGCATTGTGTGCCCCCACCCAAAGTCAAATCACCTTCCATTACTATATACTTGGCCCCCTTTAACCTTTACTACACTAACCCTTTTATCTGGTAACCACCCTCTTTAAATAGCCCCTCTCAGTCATAGGAAGATCAAGCTCTGAGCACCAGAGCCTATAAACACCCCCTCCCCTGCTCCAGAACAGCAGCTGGCTATGGGGAGAGGGGTATGTGAATGGATGATGTACAGGCTGGAAGACAGTCCCTCCTCCACCCAAGAGACTGAGGAATGGAAAACAAGCTCTGTTCACCCTGGTCCAGTTTGGGTTCTCCACAGAGCAAATAAGCCTGTGACCTCAAGTCCAGTCTCCATCCTGTAGGGACATTAGCAGGGGAGATGTCACGGGGTGGCGGGGGGACACATGCTCACACCTAAGTGATGCCAGGTCTGGGCTGGCCAATCTAATCCTTCTGCCCTTCCCTGGACAGGTGGTGAGCCAGATAGATAAATTAACCTCAGACTTCGATTTTGAACTGGAGCCAGATGACTGGACCACGGCCACTGTGAGCAGTACCTCCAGCAGCGACAAGGCCGGTGTAGGTGGCCCCTTTGACCTGGGCCACCTGGACTTCACGACAGCTGACATCCTCTCAGACAGCTGGGAGTTCTGCTCCTTCCTGGATGTCTCTACCCCTTCAGATTCCATGGACGCCGCCGAGTCAACACGACCAGGGGCTGGTTCTGACTACCGACTCATGAACGGTGGCATGCCCATTCCTAATGGGCCACGGGTGGAGACCCCAGACTCCTCCAGTGAGGAGGCCTTCAGCACCGGCCCTCTCAAGGGGCAACTGCCCCAGCGGACCCCAGGCACACGGGAGAGAGTGCGCTTCAGCGACAAAGTGCTCTACCATGCTTTGTGCTGTGATGATGAAGAGGGGGATGGTGAGGAGGCAGCGGCAGAGGAGGAGGCGGGCCTGTCCCCAGAGCCTCCCCATACAGAGGCCCATGTGGGCCCCCTCAAGACCTCCCTGGCCCCCAACAAACCAAGGCGCTCTCCACTGACTGGCCGATGCTCAGGCCCCACCTTGGCCCCCGAGCAGACACGAAGGATCATGAGGAACAGCAGCACCCAAACAGTGTCGGACAAGAGCACGCAGACAGTGCTTCCCTACACAGCCTCCAGACAGAAAGCCAAAGGGAAAAACTAGGGGCTGGGAGGGGGCTGGGGTTGGGTGGGGGAGGCACATAGAGTTATAAATATATACACATATATATTTAAGCAAACACAGTCATAATAAAATTTTAAAATGCTGAGGATCCAGCCCCACAGGCCCCAAAGCTTTCTCAGAGCTCATCTTCGGCACAGAGATGCCTACTTCCCTACTAGGTCCCAGGAAGTGTGTCTAGAACCTTCCTCCCTTCCTTCCCATTGCAGGGCTCCTGAAGGGGGTGTCCAAATGTCAAGCTGCTGGCCTGGACCATGTCCAGGGATTCATCTGCAGGAGGCAGACTCTCAAGAAGTAGTGTCCAAAGCCAGGGCTAATAGTGTGATGTGGAGGAGACTAAGTGGCATCACTGAGTGGGTGGCTCCATGCTCAGCCTTGTACTCTAGAGATCAAAGACTCATGGCAAAGCCCCAGCAAGGCCCCTAGTGCTGCTGAGATCCATGTGAGAAAACAGGCAGCAGCCACCATGGGCCAGAGATAGGCCCCTGACCTGTCAGCAGGCAGGCAGCCCCAGGAAGGAATCCAATGGCCCCGCTCTACCGCTGCTCCTCCACTCTGGGACCCTGAGTTCGCTTTGGCAGGTCATGAATGACACCAACAGAAACAGATGGGAGCCTAGAGGTACCAAGGCTTCATCTGGGGTGTGGTCCATACAGAGATAGCATCGGAATATCATTGGGCTAATAATCCCAACCATTGCTCACATTTACTCAGCATATCTCCATGTCGCTACTGTGCTAAATACATTGTATAGCATAATCTAATTTAATTTTCAGAGTAACCTGACAAGACAGGAACTATTGCTATTCCTATTTTTCAAATGAGAAGACTGAGATTCAGAGAAGTTAAGTAACTGGCCCAGGGTCACAGAGCCTGTGCCCCTCCTCTCCCCTTCCCCCATGAGCACATGGTTTCCAGGCTATATCTGGCTCTGCTATCTAGTAACTGTGCAATCTTGGGAGAGTCCATTTGCCTCTCTGAGCCTATCTACCTCATCTATGAAGGGGGTCTGATAATGTTCATCTACCTCACCAACTGCTGTGGGGCTTCAACAAGATGAGGACTTGGTAAATTCCAAGTCACTGGATATGTGTTGTGGTCAGTGGCACCCCAACTCAGATTCCAGTGTTTTCCAGGTTTGGGATCCCTGAGTGGGGTGGGAAAGAAACCACTGCCATCAACTGGGCCACAGCTTGATGGTCTCCACGAGCTATTGGTCTCCAATAGCTCAGAGCAGGAAGGAAGCAGTGATGGCGGTGCAAGGATGTC
The DNA here is from genome assembly GCF_964212035.1 of Myotis nattereri. Taxonomy (NCBI): domain Eukaryota; kingdom Metazoa; phylum Chordata; class Mammalia; order Chiroptera; family Vespertilionidae; genus Myotis; species Myotis nattereri. The sequence goes on from NC_138075.1 coordinate 111,272,375, forward strand.
ACTGCTCAGGGCCTCCCTGATGCACATTTAATGAAAGCAGAGGTACAGCCTGCCAGGGACTGTCAGGAGGGTCTCTGGCTCTACACACGGGTGCCCAGGAGAGCATGGCCAGAGAGGTACTGTCCAGCCCCCAGGGGCGGGGAGACAGAGGCTATGTTGGCCAGTTTGGAGCAAATGCCAGGGATGCTATCAGGATGAGACAGGCGGGCCTAGGAGGCCTGCTCTGCAGTGTTGGGGTCTCCCCTTGGGCCCTAAATAGCCAGCCAGGGTGCAACCTCCGGAGTGGAAATACAGGGTAGTGGGTCAAGGCTAGCAGTTCCTGCCCAGACCTGAGAATAAGAGCTCTGAGCTCCTCCCTCCGTCCCAGGAAAACTCTTGGGCAGTGGTATTGATTAGTGATAGGACCCTGGCTCAAAAGATGCATGCCAGGGGCTCCCCTGAAGGCTGGCTGGCTGGGTCCTTCCATCCTTCCGGATGGCCTGACAGTGAAGAGGGGCAGGCCCTGCCCAGGTATGGGCACACCTAGCTTTGGGACTCAGTTTTGCTCTCCAGTGGCAAGATTATTTGTTTCACAGCTTTACAACAGTCAAGAAAAAGACATCTGCAGAGAGCACACATTTCACCAGGAAGAAACAGAGAGCCCTGTGAGGGCATTGTCCTCTCCTGGGAGACCCCACTCCACTCCCCTCTGTGTGATTTCCTCTGGCCATGGCTAGCATGTACCACCTGGCTACTTGCTCCAAATGGGGCAGTAGTGTGAGGGTGTCCTGGAGGAGGGGAAAGTAGATATTGAAGTGGGCATAGGTTTTCAAAGGCCTAAAAAGTACTTGGCTACCCTTATATATATGCCACAATCAGTCTGGACCTCACTCACGGATCCCCATGGTTTTCTTATGACTTGAAAGACAGAATGTGGTCACCTATGTAAAGAACTGTGACTATCAGAGCTGGTGAGCACAAAATACACTGCTTCAGCGTAATGAGCTCCCTGTCCTGGAGGCAGACACAGACATCCTGGGGACTTCTTCCAGACCCACCTGCTCCTCCAGGTAGTCTTTCACTGCTCTTCACCATCTCTTCGCCAGTTTCTGGGTTTCTTCACCCAGAATGTCCCATCAGATCTCCCTGTTTACAGGAAGTCTTATTTTGCTGACCATCTACTGTGAGTTCAGACTTGTGACAACCAGTGCTGTGGAGGGGTCATAATCATAAATAGCTCATGTTCATAGAGCACCTACTATGCACTGGGCATGTCCTAAGCATATGTTTTACTGCATTTATTCCACTCAGAAAATACGAGATAAGCAATTATATTTATACCTGTTTTCCAGATGAGGAAACTGAAGCTCTGGGAAGTTAATAACTTGTCTAAGGGCACAGGATAAGAATGGCACCAGGATTGATCCCAAACTCAGTGACTTGGTACTCAAACATATGCTATAGTCATATCCCTGGTGGAGACAGTGCCCTGGTCTCTGGGGGTGTGGGAGGGGCTGGGGTCTGAGAGCCAGATGGTGGGATGTGGGTATTGCGAGCAGGAGACCTGTGAATGCCATTCATTCTTTGGAGAACTTGGCTACTATTGATCGCCCTTGACACAGAGCCTGGCACCAAATGGATTATGCATTCAATAAATGTTTGCAGAATGAATGAATGAGCTCCATTTGCAGAGGGAGCATTCATTCAATCAGCTGTTATTGCAGGCCTCCTACGTGCCAGGTCTCATGTTGCTTGTGCACATACATACACACAACTCCCTGGGAGGGACTGGCCTGGTGTGGCTCAGCAGCTGGGCAAAGTCAAAACAAAGAGGTGTGGGGCTTCAGTGCTGATAAGCCAGAGGTGGTGATGAGTCCAGCCTGTGGTCTCCGGGAAAGAAGCCAGGAGCATGAGATAGGGGGCTGGCTTGACAAGGAGACCACTCTGGGAGTGGGAGGAGTGAGGGGAGGTCCTCAGCCTGACACCACTTTAACGATGTGGGCACATTGCAGTGTCTCCAATGTCTTGAGGATGAGGAGACCTCATTGTCTCCATTTACGGGCAAGGGACAGACCATGTAGTCTACAGAGGTCTGATGGGACCAAGGAGCAGAAAGGGGGATGAACTATTTGGAGACCCCAACACCATCCTCCACCCTTAGAGACAAAGTGAGACCCTGTCAATGGAAGGGATAAGGGCCAGGGGGAGCTGGGAATTCAAGGCAGACACAGATATCCACCACTACCTCTCCTAAATTCCCTTACTCTGACCCTCACCTCATCCCCTTCCGCCCTCCATCTCTCGCCCATCATCCAGCTGGAACTTGTGTAAGAAAACTGACATTTATTAGCCACCTAGTATATGCCAGGCACTGTGCTATGTTTTTTAGCTAACACTAAATGACAGATTTAGTTGCGCCCAGCACATAATAAGTTGTTCAGTAATTATTGAATAAATGGATGAACCAGAATCTTTATTTTACAGGTGAGGAAGCGGATGAGCTAATAAGGAATTTGTTCAAAGTTGCACACAGAAATCGGTGGAGCTGGAGATTTGGAATTGTTATTATTTATTATTTATACTTACATAAGAGCTGCTGTTTCTGGAACACGTACAATTTGATGCTTTAGGCACTTCACATAAATTATCTTACCTACTTTACAACAACCCTCCAAATAACAGACGATTACCATTTTACACATGAGAAAACAGACACTCAGCAAGGTGTGGTACCCTGCCCCAAATAAACAGCCCCTGCGCAGAAACAAGATCTGAATCTAGGCTTCACTCTGCTTACCACACGCCTAGCTTGCAGGGCCCTAGGACCCTATCAGACATTCCAGAGCCCACATTTACCCTTGGCCAACTGAGCAGTGCTCACCAGGGCTCAGGCCTGCTCTCCTCAACTCCATGCTCAGGACCCCAGGAGCATTTGGCCCAGGTTTCTAGAACCCACCCCAGTTCCCTGTGAGTCCGGGGCACTGACTAGGCAACAAACCCACACAGCTCCAAGTCCAGTGGCCTTTCCCCTTGTCCTATCTGTGGCAGAGCCTGCAAGACTAGGCTGCCCTCAGCCCCTTTCTGGTCTGGCCCAAACTGGCTTTAGTTTGGGCTGGAATGTCTAGAAAAGGCTTCTGGGAGGATGGGGGAACTGAAATAGAATTCATTTCCGAAGGAGTAGAACTTGGGCACCTGGAAATGGGCCAAAAATGCTGGGGTGGCCACACAGGGATTATAGAGAGGCCTTGCTAAAACAGAGGGTACATGATGGGAAAGATGTGAGTGCTGCATAAGGGACTTGAGAGTCCCATGGCACATTCAGAGCCACTCCATCCTCTTGACTGTGTGAGGAGGAGTGGGGTTTTCTGTCTAGTCTGAGGCTGAGAGAATGGATTTAAGAGAGCTCAATAAATGGGGATCCACTGTAATGAATAAACAAGAACAGCACATAATTGCACATTGGTAAGTAAAATAGATATGCTAAAGCCCTTGCAAGTCATTGTATCTTACAAGTAGGTTAAACATTTCCCCTGTAGTGCATTCTCACTTGACGTCTCCTTTCCCAGAGAGGATGAGGACACTGGCTGCACTGTCCTGTCCCAGTTAAGCTAGCTGAGATTCTGATGAGACCTGACTATGCCCACCTGCCTGCCCTGAATGAGACTACAGGCCCAGCCACCATCACTACCCGCCTCTCCCCCTGTACCTGGCCCCAGCCATACTAGCTAAGGAGATCAAGGAGGGTGACCCCAGGCCCACTGTTCACTGTGCTTGTTCAGATTGACTCCCTGCCAGAAACACTCAAACGCACATCCTGCCTGTGGCTCTCAGTTCCCTGTTTAGGCTGCTCCCCCTCCTGTCCCAAGTGGGTATGTTTCACATATTGTTGTCCGGCAAGGTGTCCTCCTTGCAGTCCTCTTAAAAGCACCACAGAAACCCAGTCTCCAGGTGCCAACTCACCTGCCAGGTCACTCTACCCTTCCTGTGCTCTACCCCTAAGGCAGTATAGGGTGGAGGTCACTAGAGGGGCAGCCTGAGGAGAAACTATGGAAAGAGCCCCGGAGGCCCTGATTTTTGTGAGGTTTCACTGTGGCCAGTGGTAGGGCCTTCCCAGGAGATCTCTGTAAGGATGGAAAATTTTCCCCAGAGCCTAGCAGTAGGCTACTTGTAGGAGGAGTTCTAAAGGAGGTAGTGATGGCTATGTCGACTTCGGTGAGGTGGAGAAGGGAAGACTTTCACTGGTGACCCAGCTATGGAGGTGTGGAGGGATAGGTCCGGGAAGTCCAGTGAGCACTCTGAGAACTTCTCTTGCCAAGAGATACTTCCCTAGGCCACACTGACCCTACTCACCCTCCAATTCCCTGAGCATTTCTCTTCTCATCCAGAGGTTGCAAATCGGTGGCCTGCACACGTGCTTTGCCTCCCACACATAATGTTGTTTTACTTTAAAGAGATTTCTGGTCAAGAATGTAGAATAGGTATAAATGCTGTGCTCACCTCCTTCCATGACCACATCAAAGTTGCAATGAAATTATAGAACAACAGCCCTTGAGAAACACCTAGTTGAACAGAAATCCTATAACTATAAAAAAGAAGCCACATCTAGACTGGTAGAAGAGGCAGAGAAGCAGAATGGGCTGGTCCCACACCCAGGAGTGGTAGTTAAGAATCGGGAGGAATATCTTGGCTGTAGAGGTCCCCCCCCTTGGGAGTGAGGGGTTCTAATCTCACACCAGTCTGGACCACTTGTGCCAGAAGAGGAATTCCCACAATAGCTGGCTGTGAAAACCAGTTGGGATTCCATCCAGGTAAGATAAAGATCTGCTGTAGACTCATGTGTCTTTTTAAAGGGTTCAAGTATAAACACACTCTCTCACAAACACTCACCCTAAGTGCCAGCAAGGGGAAAGCAGCTCAAAAAGCACTGGACACATATGGAGAGGAAATGAATTATCTGGCTTCAGGGCAGCTCTCTCCCAGAAAGAAATGCTAGGCTAGCAGAAGACATTGCTCCTTTGCTGAGCTCCCCCTCCATCCAGACAGCAGGCTCAGGTGGGTGCCAAATCTGATTTACCATCAACCTGATTAACACTGTTCACCCCACCATGGTGATTCCCTGAGGCCCTGTCCCACCCTACTAAACACCAACCCCAACCTCTTTCACTACTGTCCCTCACAAGCAGCCTGCCCAGGCCCGTGCTATGGACTTTCCTAAAATCTCTCGAAGTTACACAAGCCCAAAATAATCAGCAGCTGTCCTCAGCATGCCCTGTACCTCTTTCTAAGCGACCCCAAGCTTGGCACTAGTAACAGCCAGTCTCGGTTCACAGCACAACCTCTCCCAGGTACCTCAAAGTCCAGCACAAGAAGCTACAAACTGCAGATCACTTTTTAGCTCCTACCAGTCTGGGCAAGGCAGTGGCCTGCACTGGAGCCCCTCAAAAGAGGTCCTAGAACCAATACATTAAGTGTTTTGCTTCAGATCACACCAGACCACCACACAATTAGCTCCACAAATGGCACACCCAAAGGTGGACTTGGCAGACACCAGAGCTTCACTAAAGTGAATCTTACTCTGTGGGGTCAGCTCCTCACACAACAGCTCCTCCAATATAGACAAAGTCAGTCCTCACAGCTAGTCAGTCTGAAGGTCAAGCCCTCACACTGACATGCTAACAATAATCAAGGCTCAACCACAACCAATATAAGGGACACCCTTGGAGCACACAGCTCAGGTGACCAGGGATACTGTGCCATTGGGCCCCACAGGACAACTACCACATAAGGCCACCCTGCCACAACTAAAAAATGTTGGGGGGAAAGGAGGCATATGCTATACTTTCAACAATAAAGAATTATTTTTTAAAAAACAGGAAGATGTAGCATATCTACATAATACATAGAAACAAACACAGAAAAGCAGCCAAAATTTGGAGACAAAGAAACATGTCCCAAATGAAAGAACAGAATAAAACTCCAGAAAAAGAACTAAAAAAATGCAAGCAAACATCATATACAGAGTTCAAAACACTGGTTATAAGGATGCTCAATAAACTTGAGAATAAACAAACTCAGGGAGAGAACTTGCACAAAGAGTTAGAAAATATTTTTTAAATAGTCAGAAATGAAGAATACAATAACTTAAATGAAGTATACATAGCAGGGAATCAAGAGCACATTAGATGATGCAGAATATCAAATTGGTGATTTTGAAGACAAGTAAGCAGAAAACACCTAATCAGGAAAGAAAAAATAATAAAAAAAAATGAGGACAGTTCAAGGGATCTCTGCTATAACATCAGGCATATCAGCATCCTCATCACAGGGGTACCAGAAGGAGAGGAGAGAGATCAAGAGATTGAGAACCTATTTGAAGAAATAATGACTGAAACTTCCCTAACCTGGTTAAGGAAAAAGACATACAAATCCAGCAAGTGAAGAGATTCCCAAACAAGATGAATCCAAAGATCCCTACACCAAGACACATCATAATTAAAATGCCAACATTTAAAGACAAAGAGAGAATCTTAAAAGTAGCCAATAAAGGCAGTTAGTTATCAACAAGGAAGCTCCATAAGACTGTCAGCTGATTTTTCAACAGAAACATTGCAGGAAAGAAGGAAATGACAAGAAATATTTTCAAAGTGATGAAAAGCAGGACCTGCAACCAAGATTACCCTACCTAGCAAGGCTACCATTTAGAATCAAAGGACAGATAAAGAGCTTCACAAACAAGATAAAGCTAAAGAAATTGATCACCACCAAACCAGCATTACAAAAAATATTAAATAGACTTCTTTAAGAATAAGATGAGAAAAAATATCAAAATATGAATAATAACATGAAAATAACTACATACCTATCAATAATTACTTTATGTGTAAATGGATTAAACAGTCCAAATAAAAGATATAAAGTGACTGAATGAATAAATTTGGAAAAACAAAACAAAAAACAGAACCTATACATATGCTACCCAAAGGAGACCCACTTCAGATCAAGAGACACACACAGACTGAAGAGCTCTAACAAGAGACAAAAAATAAAGAGACATCTCATAATGATAAAGGGATAATCTAACAAGAAGATATAACCCTTATAAACATTCATGTACCCAATACAGAAGAACCTAAATATATAAAGCAAATATTGATGGACATAAAAGGAGAGATCAACAGTAATACAATAATAGTAGCAGACTTTGACATTCCATTGACATCAATGGATAGATCATTAGGAAAAAATCAATAAGGAAACAGTGACCTTAAGTGATACATTAGACCAGATATATTTAGTTGATATTTTTTAGAACATTATGCCCAAAGCAGCAGAATTTATTTTTCAAAGGTACATGGAAGATTTTCCGGGGTATACCACATGTTAGGCCACAAAACAAATCTCAATAAGTTTAAGAAGATTGAAATCATGTCAAGCATCTTCTCTGATCACAATAATATGAAACTAGAAATTGATTACAAGAAGAAAAATACATAAACACATGGAGGTTAAATAACATGCTACTGAACAGTGAATGGGTTAACAATGCTATCAAGGGAGAATAAAAAGATAGCTTGAAACAAATAGAAATGAAAACACAATAACTAAAAAATTTATGAGACACAGCGACAGCAATACTAACAGGGAAATTCATAGCAATATAGGCTTACTCAAGAAACAAGAAAAATCTAAAATAATAATCTAACCTTACAACTAAATGAACTAGAAAAAAGAATGGCAAAACTCAAAATAAGTAGAAGAAAAGATATTAAAATATCAGAAAGATAATAAACAAAATAGAGTCTTAAAAAACAGTACAAAGGAACAATAACATCAAGAATTGGTTCTTTGAAAAGATAAAAAAGATTGTTAGAAGCCCAGCTGACATGGCTCAGTGGTTGAACATCAACCTATGAACCAAAAGGTCACAGTTCAATTCTTAGTTAGGGCAGATGCCCTGGTTTCTGGCTCAATCCCCAGTAGGGGGCATGCAGGAGACAACCAATTAATGATACTCTTTCATCATTGATGTTTCTATCACTCCCTCTCTCTCCCTTTCCCTTCCTCTCTGAAATCAATAAAAATATATTTTAAAAAATATTGATAAACTCCCAGACTCTTAAAAAGAAAGAGAGGACCCAAATGAATAAAATCAGAAAAAGTAATAACTGACACCACAGAAATACAAAGGATTATAAGAAAACTAGTGTTCCAGTGCATGGATCCGCACACATTGAAAGGAAATTAATTAAAAGAAGTATTTTAATATCACGATTCACGTCTTGCTAATGAGAAGAAAATAGGATTCTACTGAGTCTCTTATCTACTTACTCCAGGACTTCTGTGAGGATCAAATGAGATGAGGCACAGGAAAATGCTTCACAAACATTTGGTTAAACTGTAAAATGTTTGCACTTGGCTATAAAGCAAGTCAGGTTCCTGGGCTGAAGAAACTCCAAAGAGGCTAGTTGCTAGGGAGAGGAAGCCAGGCATTGCTATGTGACGTCATTACCCGGCACTCGCAGCCACCATTTAAGGGCTGGGCTGGGCTATGGGCTGCATTTTGCCCCATGGGGTCTTGGCAGTGTTGGCTGTGATTTGGTGGGATATCGCTCTGTAGTGGTGGCGGGGCCTGTGTCCCACTTGGGGGAAGCTGAGTATTGGTTTGTGGCACCAGGTTCATGGTGCTGTTTATTTTTAAACTAGTAGCCCAGTGCACGAAATTCGTGCACATTAAAAGGGAATTAATTGCCCTAACCGGTTTGGCTCAGTGAACTCAAGGGTCCCAGGTTCGATTCCAGTCAAGGGCATGTACCTTGGTTGCGGGCACATCCCCAGTGGGGAGTGTGCAGGAGGCAGCTGATCGATGTTTCTCTCTCATCGATGTTTCTAACTCTCTATCCCTTTTCCTTCTTCTCTGTAAAAAATCAATAAAATATTTTTTTAAAAAAGGGAATTAATTAGCGGAGATATTTTAATATTCCTATTTGCCCTTTCTCTATAATAGAAGTGGGAGAGATGAAAGGAAATTAGTAAAATGTATATGAAAATAATATATAAATTTATTAATAAACAGTAACAAAAGGATATAACAACAACAGAGGCACGATATAAAAACGACAAAAACATGATATGAAAACAAAAACATAATATAAAAACAACAGTGATGCAAACAATGACTGATAAAGTGATTAAACTTATTCTAATATCTCCCTGTACACCACATTAAGAGTGAAAACACTTTCAGAATGCTTGACTAATTTCCCTTGTGATGAAGTATTTACAACTTTAACTGTAACATCACATGTTCTTCAAACTCGAGAGAAAGCAACATATAACTGAGCATGTGCAAAAACGGGTTGAGGTAGGAATATGCCTACTCTGTCTAGAGTTTGTCCTTGTGATTTATTAATGTTCATCACAAATGCTGGCATCACAGGAAACCGTCATCAAATCAATTTAAATGGGAGGTTAGTGTCAGATGGGAACAAATTAATTCTTGGAATCAGAACAACCTCTCCCTCTGCAGATCCTGTTAATACTTCAGCTTCGATAATGTTAGGTTGTAATCTTTTGATAATAAATCTTATACCATTACAAAGACTCCATTTACTATTAAGATTTCTCAATAGCATGATGATTGCACCCACTTTCAATTTTAATTTATGACACGGCATTCCCGAAGGAGTAATACTATTAAGAAATTCGATGGGAAAATTTTCCTTTTCAGCATCATCTGTGGAATCAATGGAATCATCACTCAAATATGTGTGAAAAGCCCCATCGAGTATATCCAAAATTTCTTCATTTAATTTTTGAACATGCTCATTTTTTGGACAAAGAATTGCACATTTAGATATATTTTTAATATTATCTATAGATACAGTATTTCCAAAGGTAGCTTCAATAATAGATCCATTAAAAATCATTTCACTTCCACACTCCACTCCAAGGGCGGGTTCCTGCCTGAAACCTCACCCTCCAGGAAACAGCTGGGGGAGGGCACAGCTGTTTCCAAGATGGCCCCTGCAGGACTGACTTCCTTCCAGTTGGTCGCGGTTCTGGCCATGATGTTACACCTAGGGTATTTATATAAGTAGATGGCCCATGTGCATCATGGCAGCTCCTGCACTGAGTGTCTGCCCCCTGGTGGTCAGTGCATGTCATAGCTACTGGTCGGACAGACAGACACTTAGCCTTTTATATATATAGATATGACAAACAACTACAAGCCAACAAATTGGATGAAATGGATTAATTCCCAAAAACATACAATCTTCCAAAACTGAATTAAGAAAAAACAGAAAATCTGAATAAGACTGATTACAATTAATAAAATTGAAGCACTAATCAAAAATCTTCCAACAAACAAGTCCTGGACCAGATGGTTTTATAGGTGAATTTTATCAAACATTTAAGAAAGAATTAACACCTATGTTTTTCAAACTAGCCAAAAAATTTAAGTGGAGGGGAAATTCCCAAGCTCATTTTACATTACCTAGATGCCGAAACCAGACAAAAACACTATTAAAAAAAGGAGGAAAAAGAAAAATATAGGCCAATATCCCTGATGAACATAGATGCTAAAATCCTTAGCAAAATATTAGCAAACCAAATTCAGCAATACATTAAAAAGATCATATACCATGATCATATACCATGATGCATTCTTGGGATGCAATGTTGGTTTAATTTCTGCAAGTCAATTAATTTTATACACCACATTTTAAGAAAAGATAAAAATAATATAATCAGATAGATACATTCAGAAAAAGCATTAAACAAAATCCAGCATCCACTTATGAAACAAACTCAGCAAAGTGGTAACAGAGGGAACATACCTCAACATAATAAAAGCCATATATGACAAACCCACAGCTAAAATCATACTCAATGGTGAAAAGCTAAAGGTGTTTTCCTTAACATCTGGTACAAGACAAGGATGTCCACTTTCACCACCTTTATTCAACATAGTAATGGAAGTCCTACTCATAGCAATCAGAGAAGAAAAGGAAATAAAAGGCATCCAAATTGGAAGAAAAAAACAAAACTATCATTATTTGCAGGTGACATCATACTATATAGAGAGAACCCTACAGATTCCACCACAAAACTATTTAAACAGATAAATGAAGTCAGTAAAATAACAGGAAAGAAAAATAATATTCAGAAATCAATTGTAATTTTGTACATCAATAAAAAACTCTCAGAAAGTGAATTTTTAAAAATTTCCATTTATAATTACATTAAAATACATAAAGTACTTAATAATAAATTTAACCAGCATTGACCCAAGATGGTGGCAGATTAGTTGGAAGCTATAATCACCTTCCAGGACCAAATTGGAATTACAACTGAAATATAGAAAAAACATCCTGAATAACCAACCGAAGAGAAGCCTCATAATCAAGCGAAGGCCACATTGAGACTGATAGGAGGTGTGAAGGCACGAGAAGGATGGCCAGACACTCACGGGCAGTAGCTGAAGTTCCAGAGGGATATGTCAGCCATAAGCATTCTCCTTGAGAAGTCTGGGGTCTAAACCCCAAGGCAGGTTCTCCAGTCCAGGACACCAAAACAAGGAAAGGCACCCACATACAACTGACTGGAAAGCAGCAGGGTTTCTAACCACCAGAGAGAGATGGCTAAAAATGCAGGCACCCTTTTAAAGGGCCCACACACAAATCTCATTCGCAGACACTCACCCTGAGCTCCAGTGGAGGGAGGGCAGAATGAACTAGAGCTGCATGAGGAGAGTCAGGGGCCACTCTACCAAGACTGGGAGTCATAGAAGACATCAAAACAACCACAAAGAGGCAGCCAAAATGGGGAGACAAAGAAACAGTCCCCAAATAAAAGAGCAAGAGAATTCCCCAGAAGAAGAGTTAAATGAATTGGAGGTAAGCAATTTATAGATATAGAGTTCAGAGTAATGATTATAAGGGTGCTCAACAACATAAAAAAGGGCATAGAAACTATAGAAAATGGACCAATTAGAAATAAAGAATAGCATATCTTAATGCCATAAAGAAATTATGCATTAGAATGCCAAAAGGAATTAACCACAGGCTCCATGAAGCAGAGAATCAAATCAGCAACTTGAAAGACAGGGTAGAAAAAGAACACTCAATCAGAGAAGCAAAAAGAAAAATAACTTTTAAAAATGAGAATAGTTTAGCTCTGGCTGGCATGGCTCAGTGGCTTAGAGAGTCAACCTGCACACCATTGGAAGGTTGTGGGTTCGATTTCGAGTCAACGGTGCATACCTCGATTGCAGGTTTGATCCCTGTCCCCAGTTGGGGCGCATGTGAGAGGTAACCAATTGATGTGTCTCTCTCACTTCTATGTTTCTCTCTCTCTCTCTCTCTTTCTCCCTCTCTCTCTCCCTCTCTACCTTCCCTCCCACTCTCTCTGAAAACAATCAATGGAAATTTTTTTTTTTAATTTTTAAAAAATGAGGGTAGTTTATGGGACCTTTGGGACAACATGAAGTGTAACAACATCCGTGTCATGGAGAAGGAGATAGAGAGAAGAGAGATAGCACGGGATTGAGAATGTAGTTGAAGAAATAATGACTGAAAACTTCATTACCCTGGTGAAGAAAAAAGACATACAAGTCCAGGAAGCACAGAAAATTCCAGACAAGATGGATCCAAAGAGGCCCACAACAAGACACATTATAATTAAAATGGCAAAAATTAAAGACAAACAGAGACTCTTAAAAGCTGCAAGAGAAAGGCAATTAGTTACCTACAATGGAGCTCCTATAAGACTGTCAGCTTATTTCCCAACAGAAACATGTTGGGCCAAAAACGATTGCCATGAAATATTCAAAGGAATAAATGGAAGGACCTACAGTCAAGAGTACTTTACCCACAAGGCTATCATTTAAAATTGAAGGAGAAATAAACAGCTTCCCAGGCCAAAAAAAGCTAAAGTTTGTTACCACCAAACCAGTATTACAGAAATGTTAATTATCTTGCCAGAGAAGAAGAGAAAGGAGGAGAAGAAAGAGGAAGCAAGAGGAGGAGGAAAAGAGAGGAACATAGTTAAAAATAAAACAAATTCATACCTATCAATAATCACTTTATTTTTTTATTTTCATTGTTGGAATCATTACATATGTCCCATTTTTCCCCATTAACCCCTTATAGCCTGCCCCCATCCCATGCCCTAGGCCTTCACCACCCCATTGTCTGTGTTCATGGGTTGTGCATATGCATATACAAGTTCTTTTATTGATCTCTTTTCACCCACCCACTTTCCCCCACCTTTCCTCTGAGATTCAACAGTCTGTTCCATGCTTTTATGTCTCTGGATCATTTTGTTCAACAGTTTATTTTCTTCATTAGATTCCACATATGAGTGAGATCATGTGATCCTTGTCTTTCTCTAATTGGCTTATTTCACTTAGCACAATACTCTTTATGCTGTCTCCAAGGGTAAGAGAGCCTTCTTGTTAGCTGCTGTACAGTATTCCATGGCATGAATGTACCACAGTGTTTTTATCCACTCATCTACTGATGGTCACTTAGGCTGTTTTCAGATTTTAATACTATTAATCACTTTAAATGTAAATGGCTTAAATGCTCCAATTGAAAGACATAAGGTAGGTGAATGGATAAGAAATCAAGACCTATATATATGCTGTCTTCAAGAGAACCACCTCAGAATGAAAGTTACACAAAGACTAAAAATAAAGGGATGGAAAAGATATTTCATGCACATAGAATGGAGAAAGAAGCTGGGGTAGCAATACTTACATTTGAAAAAATAGACTTTAAAACCAACACTATAGTAAGAGACAAAGAAGGACACTACATAACGATAAAGGGAGCAATTGAACAAGAGGTTACAACCCTTGTAAATATTTATGCACCCAACATAGGAGCACTTAAATATGTAAAGCAAATCTTGATGGACATAAAGGGATACAGTTATAGTAAGGGATTTTCACACCCTATTGCAGGGATGGGCAACACCTGGCATGCGTGCCAAACATGGCACGCCAGTAACTTTTGCTGGCACGCGAAACCCTCTCTTATAATCTTCCATTTACAATTTTTTTTAATGTTGACTTTTTTATTTTTCAGATAAATTCAGTGTAGGTGCATCTTAGATAAATAAATAATTTTACATAACAAGTTATCTTAAAGACCTTAGACATGGATTGACGAGAGAGGGGAAGAGTAATTTCTATGCCTCTGCCTTAACTCTCCCTGCGTTCCTAGATCCAACCAGTGTTTTGGTTTCATCCACATACGCTTGTGAATCTTTATTCTCAGTGATGAATTTTGTTAAGTCTCATAATAGGAGTAGCCTGATGGATGAAAGTAGTAGCTTGTGCATATCTCTGAAGGTCACGAAATATAAACCTGATGTAAAATCTCTGTCATCAGTGCCCTAGCCGGTTTGGCTCAGTGGATAGAGCGTTGGCCTGCGGACTCAAGGGTCGCAGGTTCGATTCCGGTCAAGGGCATGTACCTTGGATGTGGGCACATCCCCAGTGGGGAGTGTGCAGGAGGCAGCTGGTCGATGTTTCTCTCTCATCGATGTTTCTAACTCTCTATCCCTCTCCCTTCCTCTCTGTAAAAAATCAATAAAATATATTTAAAAAAAATAAAAGAATAAAAAGTAAAATCTCTGTCATCAGTGATGCAGCAGCAAAAGTCCCACTGATAATATCAAACGGAGTCATAAAGTTTTCTGTTGGACTATCAGTGTACATGTATACATTAAAAAGTATATGTATTTTTCATCATCATATACTGTGTTTTTGTTGCTCGAATGAATTTTATTATTTCTTCAAGGTTCTTCACATACGTACACCTTAAGAGATATCAAATAGGCGTAACATGTTCTCAAAAAATTAGGGTTGGCACGCAGAAGAATTTTGAGTCAGAGATTTTGCTGGTTTTGGCACGCACTCACAAAAAGGTTGCCCACCCCTGCCCTATTGACATCAATAGATAGGTCTTTGAGACAGAAAATCAACAAGAAGACAGTGATCTTAAATGACACACTAAATCAAGTGGATTTAATTGATATCTTCAGAGCATTTCACCCCAAAGCAGCAGAATACTCATTTTTTTCAAGTGCCCATGGAATGTTTTCTAGGATAGATCACATGTTCGGACACAAAACAACTCTCAATAAATTTAAGAAGGTTGAAATCACATCAAGCATCTTCTCTGACCATAATGTTATGAAACTTGAAATCAGTCACAAGAAGAAAACTGAAAAACACAAAGACATGGAGGCTAAAAACATGTTATTATACAATGAATGCATTAACAATGAGATCAAGGAAGAAATCAAATACCTTGGGACAAATGAAAATGAGAACACCAATCTTCTCAATGAAATGAAATTAGAAATCAACTACAGTAAAACACTCAAAAATACTCAAACTCATGGAGGCTAAATAGCATAGCATTAAACAATGAATGGATAACCAATGAGATCAAGAAAGAAATAAAAAAAAATTTCTGGAAATAAATAAAAATGAACACACAACAACCCCAAATCTCTGGGACACAGCAAAAGCAGTCCTGAGAAGAAAGTCCATAGCATTACAGGCCTACCTCAAAAAATAAGAAAAATGAATAATAAATTATTTAACCCTACAACTTAAAAAATTAGGAAGAGAACAACAAGAAAAGTCCAAAGTACAAGGAAGGAAATAATAAAGATTAGAGCAGAAATAAATGACATAGAGACTAAAAAAACAATACCAAAAAAAAATCAATGAAACCAAGAACTGGTTCTTTGAAAAGATAAACAAGATTGATGAACCATTAGACAGACTCATCAAGAAACAAAGAGAGAGGACCCAAATAAATAAAATCAGAAATGAAAGCAGTAAAGTAACAATTGACACCACAGAAATACAAAGATTGTAAGGAAATAATATGAACAACTATATGCCAACAAGCTGGAAATGTGGATGAAATGGACAAATTCCTAGAAAACTACAATCTCCAAAACTGAGTCAAGAAGAATTAAAAAAAACAAAAACAAAAAAAACCACATGAATAGGCCAAAAACAAGAGAGAAAATAAAAGCAGTGATTAAAACCAAACAAACAACTCCTAGCAAACAAAAGCCCTGGTCTGGATGGCTTCACAAGGAAGTTTTACCAAGCGTTCAAAGAACTAACATCTATGCTCCACAAACTATTCCAAAAATTCCAAGAGGAAGGAACACTTCCAAGGTCATTTTATGAGGCCAGCATAATCCTAATTCCAAAACCAGATAAAGACACTACAAAGAAAGAGAATTACAGGCTAATATCCCGGATGAACATAGATGCTAAAAATCCTCAACAAAATATTAGCAAATAAGATCTGGCTCTACTAAAAAGATCATACACCATAACCAAGTGGGATTTATTCCAGGGATGCAAGGCTGGTACAATGTTTGCAAATCCATAAACATGATATATCACATAAACAAATTGAAAGACAAAATCACATGATCATATCAATAGATGCAGAAAAAGCATTCCACAAAATCCAACACCCATCTATAATAATAAAAGGGTAATATGCTAATTAGAATGGACGTCTTCTGGATGTCAATCCAGACATCCTTCCTGACAAAGCTGGGGCCAGAGGGAAGCCAGCCAGAGGGTGCCTGCAGGCAGCTGGAGGAGGGAAGCCCAGGTCCCGGGTGCTGGAGGAAAGCTGGTGCCAGCAGCCAGGGGAAGGAAGGCCTGCTGGGGTCCAACCCCAGCGGGTCCAGGGGTCCCCAAAGGTGTGAACGGAATCGGCGAAGAAGGAATAACACGGAGACAGCGTTCAGTTGATCAGCAGCCTAGCCAGGATCTCCAGCCAAGTTCTGGTCTGGATCTCCAGCGAAGTTCTGGTTCGGATCTCCAGCCAGGTTCTGTGTCCATGTTCGCTTGCTAGGTTCTCCAGGTTCTCCAGCCAGGTTCAGTCACCAGGTTCTAGTCAGGTTCTCTTGCCAATTTCTGTAGTCAGGTTCAGTCCAGGATCTTTTGCTATGTTCTCTCGCTAGGTTCTGTCTCTAGGTTCTGAGGCCAGTTTCTGTCCAGGATCTTTTGCCATGTTCTCTCCAGCGAAGTTCTTCTGTCTCTAGAGAACGTTCTGTGTAGGTTCTGTGCCAATTTCTGTCTCTCTCTCTGTCTCTTGCTGTCTTGTTACATCTGTATTTATACCAGTTGATTCAATCCTATCAATCTCTATTCCAAAGGTTAGGGCGTTTCTTATCTCCATTCCAGGGAGTAAAGATTATGTAGCTTAAGCATGATTGTTCATAGTTAAAGTGATTAATTACCCGCCTGGCACTTAGTTAAGAGGTTTTATTCCCTCCCTAACTTCAGGGGAAAATCCCTACCTGGGGAAACAACCTTTCTCAGAGACCTTGGTTAAAACACATAGTGCCAAGAAGGTGAGCAAACATATTAAGAACAGTATGCCACATATGCCAGGTCCCTTGAAACAGCAAGGATGGACTGGCTCCCGGCAAATTCCCCCTTTTTTATTTTTTAAAAGCAGGCATTAAAAAGAAAAACCCCAAATGCTCTCTTGTATCCATTTTAAGAGTACGATTGGCGCTTTCCGCTATTACCTGAGTCCTGATCTATCACCCCAGGGAGAGCTTGCCAATCCTGCACTTTCCCGGGGTGGAAAGGCTGCAGTGGGGTTAAGGATAAGGCTCCTTGGGCCTACCTTCTCCCATGCCTTTACATTTACCTTTCCTTTCTCAGAAAAGCATGGACATACTTCTTGTATAAAACGTTCTGTCTGACTGGGAGTAACCTTAATTCCTCTGCTAGCAAGCATATGTGTTAAAAGATCAATACAGAGTCTTTTTTCTTTAGACTCAGTATGGCACATCTTCTTAATCTAAAGATCAATACAGAGTCTTCTTTCTTTGGACTCAGTATGGCACATCTTCTCAATCTAAGTTCTGTACTATCCACCTTCTTACCCTACTTATCCTCTATAGGGGGGTCTGAAGTACGCTGGTGGAGTCCTATCCGTCCCGAATGTGGGGGTTCTCAATGGGGGGGTGGGGCTTACCTAGGGGAATCCTGTTCCAGGGGTTCCCAAAGGTGTGGACGGAGTCGGCAAAGACTATCCACCCTCTTCCTACGGTGGAGTCCGATCCGTCCCGAGTCGGGGCGCTTACCTAGGGGTCCCTGTTCGGGCGCCAGATGACGGGGTCTGACCCCAGCAAAGGCCTACTCTTGTATGAATTTTCATGCATCAGGCCTCTAGTCCTATATAATAAAAGCGTAATATGCAAATTGTCCCCTTAACCGGGAGTTTGACCAGGGGGCAGGGCTGGCAGCCGCTAGGGACCCTTCCCATGCACGAAATTCATGCACTGGGCCTCTATTTTTTTACAAAAATACTCAGCAAAGTGGAAATAGAGGGAGCATATCTCAACATGATAAAGGCCAAATATGACGAACCAACAGCGAACATCATACTCAATGGGCAAAACTAAAACCATTTCCCCTAAGAACAGGAACAAGACAGGGATGTCGGCTTTCACCATTCTTATTCAACATAGTCCTGGAAATCCTAGCCATAGTGATCAGACAAGAAGAAGAAATGAAAGTCACCCAAATTGAAAAGGAGGAAGTAAACTCTCATTATTCACAGATGACATGATATTGTACATAGAAAACCCTAAAGACCTCACCAAAACACTACTAGATTTAATACATGCATTTGGAATGTAGCAGGATACAAAATCAACATCCAAAAATCAATGGCTTTTTTATGCACCAATAAGAAATTCTCAGAAAGAAAAATAAACAAACAATCCCATTTACCATTGCAACAACAAATTAAGATACCTAGGAGTAAAATTAACCAAGGAAGAATATATTGTGTTCATGGACTGGTAGAATTAACATAATTAAAATGTTCATCTTACCAAAGGCAATCTACAGATTCAATGCAATCCCTATTAAAATACCAATGGTATATTTCACAGATCTCAAAAAAATTCATATGGAACCAAAAAAGACCCAGAATAGCCACAGCAATCTTGAGAAAGCAGAACAAAGTTGGAGGACTCACAGTACCAGATATCAAGTTATATTACAAAGCCACTGTAATCAAAACAGCCTGGTACTGGCACAAAAACAGGTATATAGATCTATGGAACTGGACAGAGAACCCAGAAATTGACCCAAGCCATTACGCTCAATTAATATTTGACAAAAGAGGCAAGAACATATAATGGAGTCAAGACAATCTCTTCAATAAATGGTGCTGGGAAATTGGACAGATACATGCAAAAAGTGAAACCAGACCACCAACATACACCATACATAAGAATAAACTCAAAATAAATGAAAGACTTAAATGTAAGTCGTGAAACCATAAAAATTCTAGAAGAAACCATAGGCAGCAAAATCTCAGACATCTCTCGTAGCAATATGTTTACAGATACATCTCCTAGACCTAGGGCAAAGGAAACTAAGGAGAAAACAAACAAATGGGAATAAATGGAAATAAAATGCTTCTGCACAGCAAAAGAAACCATCAACAAAATGAAAAGAGAGCCCACTGTATGGGAAAACATATTTGGCAATGATACATCACAGAAAGGGTTAATATTTAAAATATATGAGGAACTCATACTAAACAATCCAATTAAAAATGGGCAAAGGACTTAAATAGACACTTCTCCAAAGTGGACATACAGATGGCTCAAAGTCACTAATTATCAGAGAGATGCAAATTAAAATGACATTGAGGTATCACCTCATACCTCTCAGAATGGCTACCATCAACAAATCAACAAATGAAAAGTGCTGGTGAGGATGTGGAGAAAAGGGAACCCTAGTACACTGCTGGCAGGAATGCAGACTGGAGCAGCCATTATGGAAAACAATATGGAGTTTCCTCAAAAAATTAAATATGGAACTGCCATTTGACCCAGTGACCCCAATTCTAGGAATATATCCTAAGAAAACTGAAACACCAATCAGAAAGGATGTATGCACCCCCATGTTCATAGCAGCACAATTTACAATAGCTAAGATCTGGAAACAGCCCAAGTGTCCATCAGTAGATTGAGTGGATAAAAAAGCTGTGGTGCATTTATACCATGGAATACTATGCAGCAGTAAAAAAAAAGAAGGAAGGAAGGAAGGAAAGAAGGAAGGAAGGAAGGAAGGAAGGAAAGAAGGAAGGAAGGAAGGAAGGAAGGAAGGAAGGAAGGAAGGAAGGAAGGGAAGGAAGGAAGGAAGGAAGGAGAAGAAGAAAGAAAGAAAGAAAGAAAGAAAGAAAGAAAGAAAGAAAGAAAGATCTCTTTCCCTTTGAGACAGCATGAAGGGACCTGGACAGTATTGTGTAAGTGAAATAAGCCAGTCAGAGAAATACAAGTATGCCCATCAGGGGGGTTGGGGCTCCGTACCCTGTCATGCACAGAGCAGGGTCAATCAGGGGGTTGGGGAGCTCCCCACTGTCACACACAGAGCAGGGCCGATCAGGGGGTTGAGGTGCCACACCCTGTCACGCACAGAGCCGCGGGCGATCAGGGGGTTGGGGAGTTCCCCCCTATCAGGCACAGAGCAGGGCTGATCAGGGGGTTGGGGCGCCTTCCCAGTCAGGAACAGAGCAGGGCAGATAGGGAGGTTGTGGCCCCGCCCCCTGTCACACACAGAGCCACAGGGCGATCAAGGGTTTTGGGCGCTGCCCCCTGTCACACTGATCCCGGTGCCAGGAGGCCTCGCGGCTCCGCTGATCCTGGTGCTGGGAGGCATATTACCCTTTTACTATATAGGATAGAGGCCTGCTGCATGGGTGGGGCTGGCTGGTTTGCCCTGAAGGGTGTCCTGGAATAGGGTGGGGGTATCCACTGGGATGCCTGGCCAGTCTGAGTGAGGGGATGATGGCTGTTTGCATCTGGTCACACCCACTTCAGGGTGGGGGTCCCCACTGGGGTGCCTGGCCAGTCTGGGTGAGGGGCTGAGGGCTGTTTTCAGGCCGACTGAAGCTCCCAACTGCTCCTTTTTTTCTTTTTACTCTGGGCCAGCTTTAGCTCTGACTCCAGCTCTGAGGCCTCTGCTGCTGAAAGAAGATATCTGGTTTGTTTCGGTTCTATAATCGAAACAATGTATAACTCCAGCTCTGAGATCCTGGGCTCGCTGAAAGCAGGTTTCTGGGGTTTTGTTTAGCTTCTATATTTGTTACAATGTTTCTTAAACTGCAAGCTCAGAGGCCGGCATGGCAGGCGGGAGCATTGGAGTCCTCCGTCACTGAAGCAAGCAAGCCTCATGTTAGTTTCAAGCTGTCTGGCTGCCGGCCACCATCTTGGCTGGCAGTTAATTTGCATATCTCGCTGATTAGCCAATGGGAAGGGTAGCGGTCGTACGCCAATTACCATGTTTCTCTTTTATTAGATAGGATGAAAAACATTTAACTTGGGTATCTATCAAACTTTCCCACCTACTAGACAATGATATTCTGATTATCAGCTATAATAATTAAGTTAATGTTTTATTGGTCACACACTAGTCTTCTCTACTATCAGTATAAGCTTTGGTACATTTTTTCTCACTATATCTATTATAAAAGCCCATCTTGGACAAACCCTTCCAAGAATGCTCCCTAATAATTCCCCTGGTAGAATTATATATGAATCTGATCTAGATGGGTATTTTAGATGAGTATTGTCTAACTATAGGAATGGATAAAACTAACTGCTCAGAAGAAAAATTAGAGCCTATGCATAGTAAAATAGTATACAGTTTTAATTCATCTGGCCAAACATATCATAAGGTATAAGTGACAGTGGATGAAGTAGGAAAACATATAATTAACTTAATAAAAATTATGATAATAAATGTAAAGGTTTTTTCAGTTGGCTGTAATATTTGTTCCCCTTAGACTCTTCCTTGTCTAGTATTAGACATTTTCTGTTCCTAATTGGTGTTGCTTTTGTCCCTGGTATGTAAATGTTATACTAGATGCAGAAAAACAACATTTAAGACAAGCAGCAAGAAGCCTCAGATCATGGTGGCTCAAAAATTAGAAATTATCCATAATACTTTTTAACTAGAACCTATAGGATCTAAGTGCCTCCCATTTACCTGCCTTTTATTTTGAATAATAATAATTGGACCTTAAATGCCATCTAAGATTATAGTCTTGCCCCATCCCCAGTGGTCCACCCTGTTCAGCAAGACAAATGCTGACAGTGCGACTGTTTAAGAATGAATCTAAGCACTGTGGGACTCCATTATGCAACCAAAATGTTGGTCATCAATGCATCCTTTGGATTTATTTATGACCAAAAGGGGAATGTATGGAAGAAAAGAGGCCTGCATGGTCTGAAATTAAAAAAAAAAAGGGAACACCAAAATATATAGTCCAAAATATATGGCACTTGGCTAAAGCAGCCTAAGAGGGAAATTCATAGCATTACAGGCCTATCTCAAGAAACAAGTAAAAGCTCAAATAAACAATCTAACTTTACACCTAGAGGAAATTTGAAAAGATCAATAAACAAATCCCAGAGGGAGTAGAAGGAAGGAAATAATAAATATCACAGCAGAAATAAATGAAATAGAGTCTGAAAAAAACAATGCAAAAGATCAATGAAAAGAAGAGTTGGCTCTTGGAAAAGATAAACAAGATTGACAAACCATTCACCAGGCTTATCCTATCTAATGAAAGAGAAACATGGTAATTAGCCGTACGTCTGCTACCCTTCCCATTGGCTAATCAGGGCGATATGCAAATTAACTGCCAGCCAAGATGGCAGCCGGCAGCCAGGCTACTGACATGAACAGGAAGCTTGCTTGCTTCAGTGACGGAGGACTCCAATGTTCCCCGCCTGCCGCTGCTGGGCTCTGAGCTGCTAAGAAACATTGTTACAAATATAGAAGCTAAACAAAACCCCAGAAACCTGTTTTCAGTCAGCCGGGATCTCAGAGCTGGAGTCGCAACAAAGTTTCAAATACAGAAAGTAAAAAAAGCCAGAAACCTGCTTTCTGCAGGGAGGTCTCACAGCTAAAGCAGTCTCTCAGCTCCAGTGACATCCATAGATCCAAGAATAAAAAAAAAAAGGAAAAAAGGAGAGGTTGGGAGCTTCAGTCACCCGCCAGCCTGAAAACAGCCCTCAGCCCCTCACCCAGACTGGCCAGGCACCCCAGTGGGGACCCACACCCTGAAGGGGGTGTGACCAGATGCAAACAGCAATCATCGCCTCATCTAGGCTGACCAGGCACCCAAGCGGGACCCCCACCCTAATCCAGGACACCCTTCAGGGCAAACCAGCCAGCCCCACCCATGCAGCAGGCCTCTATCCTATATAGTAAAAGGGTAATATGCCTCCCAGCACCAGGATCAGCGGAGCCGTGAGGCCTCCCAGCACCGGGATCAGTGTGACAGGGGGCAGCACCCAAACCCTCTGATCGTCCTGCGGCTTTGTGTGTGACAGGGGGCAGGGCCACAACCTCCCTATCCGCCCTGCTCTGTTAGTGACAGGGGAAGGCACCCCAACCCCCTGATCAGCCCTGCTCTGTGCGTGACAGGGGAGAGCTTCCCAAACCCCTGATTGGCCCTGCTCTGTGCGTGACAGGGGGGAGCTTCCCAACCCCCTGATCAGCCCTGCTCTGTGTGTGACAGGGTACGGAGCCCCAACCCCCCTAATGGGCCCTGCTCTGTGCATGACAGGGTACGGAGCCCCAACTCCCCTGATGGGCCCTGCTCTGTGCGTGACAGGGGGCAGCGCCCCAACCCCCTGATCAGCTGGCTCTGTATGTGACAGGGGTGGCAACACAACCCCCAGATAGGCCCTGGTCTGTGCGTGACAGGGGGTGGCGCCCCAACCTCCCCATCGACCCTTGCTCTGAGCCCGACCAGGGGCTGCACCTAGGGATTGGGCTTGCCTTCTGCCACCCGGGAGTGGGCCTAAGCCAGCAGGTTGCTATCTCCCGAGGGGTCCCAGACTGTGAGAGGGCACAAGTGGGGCTGAGGGACACCCCCCCCCCGCCAGTGCACAAATTTTTGTGCACCGGGCCTCTAGTTGTATATAATAAAAGCCTAATATGCAAATTGTCCCCTTGGGCACTGGTTCGACTGAGAGTTCAAACAGGAGACCGGGAGTTCGACTGCTCGCTATGATGTGCACTGACCACTGGGGTGGTGTAGAACATGGCAGGCATCAGCGAAGCACTGCAACCTCTCACTGGCTACCTGGGGGCAGAAGTGACTGGGACGGAGGTGTAGTGAGAATGCACAGTGTCCGCTGAGCTCGCTCTCACTCCCCCTGCTACCTTCCCTCGGGACACCAGGGCTCATGCGTGGGGGAAGATCCGCGCTCAGGTGCTGGGCACCCACGACAAGCCCACCCCACACCCACACAGCCTCTTTAGGGTGAGCCAGGGCCGCAACCACCGGTACCGCAGGGGCTGCTCAGGCTCCCCATGGGTTCGCGCAGAATCCGGTCTGCAAGGCTGGCCAGGAGAGAGCGTGCTGCCCGCCCAGCTTCTGTGCAGTGCTGCTGGGTGGCCCAAAGCCCACGCTGCACCCTGGCCCATGACGTATGGCCGCGCTAACTGCATCTGGCCACTGTTACTCAGGTGGAAGGGGGCCCAGGTGTTGCCCAGGGCCCAGAGGTCAGCTGGGACCTGCCCTTCCACACCAGACACCTGCATTTCAATCACTGGCCAGGCCTAGGGACCACACCCATGCACAAATTTCATGCACCGGGCCTCTAGTCAAGAATAAAACAGAGAGGACCCAAATGAGTAAAATCAGAAATGAAAGAGGGGAAGAAACAACTGACACCACAGAAATACAAAGAATTGTAAGAAAGTATTATGAACAACTATATGCCAACAAATTATACAATCTGGAATAAATGGATAAATAACTAGATGCATACAATCTTCTAAGACTGAATCAGGAAGGAAGAGTCAGAGAATCCGAATAGACAGATTACAGCTAGTGAAACTGAAGCAGTAATAATAATAATAATAAAAAAACTCCCAACAAACAAAAGTTCTGGATTGGATGGCTTCACAGGTGAATTTTACCAAACATTCAAAGAAGAACTAATACTTATCCTCAAACTATTCCAAAAAATTCAAGAGGAAGGAAGACCCAAAGCTCATTTTAGGAGCTCAACATTAGCCTAATTTCAAAACCAGATAAAGACACAACAAACGAAAATTACAGGCCAATATCCCTGATGAACATAGGTGCTAAAATCCTCCGTAAAATATTCGCAAAATGATTCCAGCAATACACTAAAAAGATCATACACCAGCCCAGCTGGCCTGGCTCAGTGGTTGAGCGTTGACCTGTGAAGTAGTAGATTATGGTTCAATTCTCAGTTGGGGCATATGCTGGGGTTGCAGGCTTGATCCCCATTATAGGGCATGCAGAAGGCAGCTAATCACTGATTCTCTCTCATCATTGATGTTTCTATATCTCTCTCCCTCTCCCTTCTTCTCTGAAATCTATAATAACAAAAGCATAATATGGTAATTAGACTGAACATCCTTCTGGACGATCTTCTGAATGAAGCCCGGGTCCCGGGTGCCTGCTGGCAGCTGGATGGAAGCCCAGGTTCCGGGTGTTAGAGGGAAGCTGGTGCCAGCAGCCGGGGGAAGGAAGGCCTACTCTTTTTTAAAATATATATATTTTATTGAGTTTTTTACAGAGCGGAATAGAGAGGGACAGAGAGTTAGAAACATTGATGAGAGAGAAACATCAATCAGCTGCCTCCTGCACACTCCCTACTGGGTATGTGCCCGCAACCAAGGTATATGCCCTTGACTGGAATCGAACCTGGGACTCTTGAGTCTGCAGGCCGATGCTCTATCCACTGAGCCAAACCGGTTAGGGCGGGAAGGAAGGCCTACTCTTGCATGAATTTCATGCATCATGCCTCTAGTGTGTGTATATATATATATATATATATATATATATATATATATATATATGTATATATATTTCTTTTTCTTTTTTTAATGAAGTGATTTTTTTTTTTAAATATCATATACCATGCTCAAGTGAGATTTATTCCAGGGGTACAAAATTGGTACAATATCTGCAAAACGATAAACGTGATACACCACATAAACAAAACGAAGGGAAAAAAACCACATGATTATATCAATAGATGCAAAAAAGCATTTGATAAAATCCAGCACCCATTTTTGATAAGTTATCTCAGAAAAAATAGGAATAGAGAGACCATACCTCAATGAAATAAAGGTGATATATATGACAAACCCACAGACAACATCATATTCAATGGGCAAAATTAAAAATGTTCTCCTTAAAATGGGAAGAAGACAGAGATGTCTGCTTTCACCACACTTATTCAACACTAGGGCCCCGGTGCACGAAATTCGTGCACTGAGGGGGGGGTCCTTCAGCCCAGCCTGCCCCCTCTCACATACTGGGAGCCCTCAGGGGATGTCCTACTGATGGCTTAGGCCCGCTCCCTGCTCCCCTTGGGGAGCGGGCCTAAGCCACAGTCTGGCCTCCCTTTGTGGGAGGGGACCAGGCTGATCAGGGGAAGGCACCAGCCCCATCACTGCACGGCTGCAGCCACTGCCAGTCACTGCAGCCACCAAGGTGTTTTCATCAACACGGACTCCAGTCCCTTCACCATGAAAAAATGACAGCTTTCTTTAGGCATTTTCAAGATGTGTCTTTCATAGGATATGACATTTCTTTATTATTTTTTTCTATCCTCACCTGAAAATATGTTTCCATTGATTTTTAGAGAATGTGGAAGAGAAAGGGAAGGGCAGAGAGAAACATCAAAGTGAGAAGAACGCTTTGATTGGTTGTTTCCTGCATGAGTGCTGACCCGGGCCCCAGCCAGGGAAGAGCCTGCAACCTAGGTACATGCCCTTGGTCAGAATTGAACCCAGACGCTGCCATCGGCAGGCCAAGGCATTATCCACTGATCCAAACCGGCTAGGGCAGGATATGACATTTCTTAGCCCTCCAGCAGCGGACCTTTTATTTTTTCACCAGGAGTGTGGTGAAAAACCCTAGATCACCTTCTTGGATTCTTATTACAAAAGTTACTAAGAATATTACCAGTGGCATACAGGGAGCTTAGCCAATGAGTGGTCAGAAAAGGTGTTTCCTCTGTAGTTCACACTAATCGCCGGCTTGGCCCACCCCCTCTCCAGGCCTGACGCCTCTGGCCCAGGCGTCAGGCCTGGACAGGGGACTCGCATCTCCCCCACCATCACTGGCTCCACCCTCACCCAGGCCTGATGCCTCAGCCAGAGGCGTCAACCCCCATCACCCTCTGATGGCCAGATCGGCCCCTTGCCCAGGCCTGACACCTCCGCCAGAGGCATCAGGCCTGGGCAGGGGATGCTCAGACCCCTCTGATTGCCGGCTCCACCCCTCGCCCAGGCCTGACGCCTCTGACCCAGGCTTCAGGCCTGGGCAGGGGACTCCCAGACCACTCCAACTGCTGGCTTTGCCCCCCACCTAGGCCTGACGCCTCGGCCAGAGGCGTTGACCCCCATCACCCTCCGATTGCGGGATTGGCCCCTTTCCCAGGCCTGACGCCTCCTCCAGAGGTGTCAGGCCTGGGCAGGGGACCCCCATCTCCCCCTGATCACCAGCTCTGCCCCCTGCCCAGGCCTGATGCCTCTGGCCCAGGCTTCAGGCCTGGGCAGGGGACCCCCAGGCCCCTCCAATTGCCGGCCCTGCCCCCCACCCAGGCCTGATGCCTCGGCCAGAGGCGTCAACCTCCATCACCCTCCAATCACCCGATCGGCCCCTTGCCCAGGCCTGACGTCTCTGCCAGAGGTATCAGGCCTGGACAGGGGATCCCCATCTACCCCCAATCACCGGTTTCTGGGCGGCTTCTGGGGCTTCTGGGGCCGGTCTGTGGCCTGGGATGGCAGCTCGCTCTGGCGGCTGTGCTTTCCCACCCTGCCTGCAGTATGCAAATTAGCCACCATCTTTGTTGGTGGTTAATTTGCACATCGTGCTGATTAGCCAATGGGAGGCATAGCGAAGGTATGGTCAATTACCATGTTTGTCTATTATTAGATAGGATAGTGCTGGAAGTCCTAGCCACAGTCATCAGACAAAAAGAAGAAATAATAAGCATGCAAATTGGAAAGGAAGAAAAATTGTCATTATTTGCAGATGATACATTACTGTATATAAAGAACCCTAAAGATTCCACAAAATAAATATCCAGAAATCAGTTGTATTTTTATATATCAATAATGAACTACCAGAAAGTGAAACTAAAAAACAATCCCATTCACAATTACTTTAAAAGGATAAAATACCTAGGAATAAATTTAACCAAGCATGTACTTTGAAAATTATAACACACTGCAGAAAGAAATTGAAGAAGATACACATAAATAGAAGTGTATAGCATCTTCATGGATAAAAAGAATTAACATCATTAAAATGTCCATACTACCCAAAGCTATCTACAGATTCAATGCAATTCCTATTGATATACTGATGGCATATTTCGTATAACTAGAACAAATATTTCAACAATTTATATGGAACCACAGAAGACCCCAAATAGCCCCAGAAATCTTGAGAAAGAAGAACAAACTTGAATGAATCACACTACACTAAATCAAACTATACTACAGGGGCATAGTAATCAAAACAGCATTATACTGGCATAAAACAGACATATAGATCAATGGAACAGAATAGAGAGCCAGAAATAAGCTCCTGCCTTTATAATCAATTAATATTTGACAAAGGAGGCAAAAACATACAATGGGCTAAAGAGTCTCTTCAATAAATGGTATTGGACAGATGCATGCAAAAAAATGATGGTAGACCACCTTGTGACACCATACACAATAATAAACTCTAAATGGGTTAAAGACTTAAATGTTACACTCCAAACCATAAAAGTCCTAGAAGAAAACATAGGCAGTAAAATCTCGGTCATTTCTTGTACCAATATTTTTTCTTATATACTAGTATCTCTTCAGGCAAGGAAAAGAAAAGAAAATCTAAACAAATGAGAGTATATCAAACTAAAAAAGTTTGTGAACAGCAAAGGAAACCATCAACAAAATGAAAAGAAAACCCACTGAATGGAAGAATATATTCGTCCATACCTCTGGTAAGGGCTTAATATCCAAAATTTAGAAGAACTTATCAAACTCAAGACACACAAAAAATCCAATTAAGAAATGAGCAAAGGATCTGAATAGACACAGATGTCCAATAGGCATATGAAAAGATGCTCAAAATCACTAATCATAAAAGAAATGCAAATTAAAATCATAAGATACCACCTCATACCTGTCAGAATAGGTATCTACACTAATAAAAGACAAAGATGCTAATTGACCGTACCTTCGCTATGCCCACCAGCCAATCAGAAGAGTATGCAAATTAACCCAACAAAGATGGCCAATAAATTTGCATACTGCAGGTGGGGCGGGCAGCGCCAGATGCCACCAGAGGGATCCAAGCTGCAGATCAGGGACCGGGGAGGTGGGGTGGGCAACGCCAGATGCCACCTGGGGAGGTGGAGCTGGCTATTCCCCGGCCAGAAACCTGAGGCCTGGGTAGAGGCAGAGCCAGCGATCGCCTGGGGCTGGGGGTCCCCTACCCAGGCCTAACGCCTCGGCCAGAGGTCTGAGGCCTGGGTAGGGGTGGAGCCTGCAATCACACGGGGCTGCAGGTCCCCTGCCCAGGTCTAATGCTCCAGCCAGAGGTCTTAGGCCTGGGCAGGCGATCGGAGCAGATTGGGGGGCCCCTGCTCAGGCCTAATGCCCCAGCCATAAGCCTGAGGCCTGGGTAAGGGTGGAGCCTGTGATCACATGGGGCTGCAGGTCCCCTGCCCAGGCCTAATGCCCCAGCCAGAGTCCTGAGGCCTGGGCTGGGGCGGAGCCTGAGATTGGAGTTGGCTGGGGATCCCCTGCCCAGGCCTAATGCCCCGGCCAAAAGCCTGAGGCCTGGGAAGGGGCGGAGCCTGCGATCAGAGCGAGCTGCAGGTTCCCTGTCCAGGCCTAAGGCCCCAGCCAGAGGTCTTAGGCCTGGGCAGGCGATCAGAGCAGACTGGGGGTCACCTGCCCAGGCCTGACTCCCAGCCTAAGGCCATAGGCCTGGGTAGGGGCTGAGTGGGGGATTGGTGTGAACTACAGAGGAAACACCTTTTCTGACCACTCATTGGCTAAGCTCCCTGTATGCCACTGGTAATATTCTTAGTAACTTGGGTAATAAGAATCCAAGAAGGTGATCTAGGGTTTTTCACCACACTCCTGGTGAAAAAATAAAAGGTCCGCTGCTGGAGGGCTAAGAAATGTCATATCCTGCCCTAGCCGGTTTGGATCAGTGGATAATGCCTTGGCCTGCCGATGGCAGCGTCTGGGTTCAATTCTGACCAAGGGCATGTACCTAGGTTGCAGGCTCTTCCCTGGCTGGGGCCCGGGTCAGCACTCATGCAGGAGGCAACCAATCAAAGTGTTCTTCTCACTTTGATGTTTCTCCCTGCCCTTCCCTTTCTCTTCCACATTCTCTAAAAACCAATGGAAACATATTTTCAGGTGAGGATAG
This sequence comes from Myotis nattereri, assembly GCF_964212035.1. NCBI lineage: Eukaryota > Metazoa > Chordata > Mammalia > Chiroptera > Vespertilionidae > Myotis > Myotis nattereri. The sequence continues at coordinate 111,302,887 of NC_138075.1, forward strand.
AAAAAAATAATAAAGAAATGTCATATCCTATGAAAGACACATCTTGAAAATGCCTAAAGAAAGCTGTCATTTTTTCATGGTGAAGGGACTGGAGTCCGTGTTGATGAAAACACCTTGGTGGCTGCAGTGACTGGCAGTGGCTGCAGCCGTGCAGTGATGGGGCTGGTGCCTTCCCCTGATCAGCCTGGTCCCCTCCCACAAAGGGAGGCCAGACTGTGGCTTAGGCCCGCTCCCCAAGGGGAGCAGGGAGCGGGCCTAAGCCATCAGTAGGACATCCCCTGAGGGCTCCCAGTATGTGAGAGGGGGCAGGCTGGGCTGAGGGACACCCCCCCCCCAGTGCACGAATTTCGTGCACTGGGCCCCTAGTCCTACATAATAAAACCCTAATATGCAAATCAACCTAACAGCAGAACAATCGGTTGCTATGATGTGCACTGACCACCAGGGGGCAGACGCTCGATGCAGGAAATGCCCCTGGGGACAGCTCCTTTATTGAGCACCTGACCTCCTACACTAGAGGGAGGCTACCAGTGGCAGTGATGGGGGAGGGGGGGTGGAACCAGTGGGCGGCGCCAGTCCGCCAGCCAATTGGTTGCCAGTGGGTAGCAGGGGGCCCAATTGCCCCACCCACTGATTGCCCCACAGATTGGCCCTGATCGCCAGCCAGGCCTAGGGACCCTGCCCTATATATTGGGAACAGTCTCTTAGATTTAAAAATTAAAACCTGGCAATGCTACTCTAACACTGAAAAAACAGGATGATGCAGCAATGACATGCATGGACTCTAGCTTGCACATTTTGTGGTCAGCCCTGATTCTGACACTTAGAACTGTGTGACAAAGCCAATTATGTAACTTTTCTCTGCTTCAATTTTTCCACCCATAAGATGGGGGAAATGGTACTACTGCCTCAGAAGGATCATGTTATGTACTACTTTTTATAATCAGGGCAAAAAAATGTAGCTGCCCATACAACAGCAAGATGCCTTTCACCTGTATGAAAACTATGGTAACTGGTGCATGCAGCATCCTGGATTGCGAGCGGGATGTCCGACTGCTGGTTTAGGCCCAACCCCCAAGGGCACAGGCCGAGCTGAGGGCCACACACACACACACACACACACACACACACACACACACCCCTGTGCATGAATTTTGTGCACCAGACCTCTAGTTATCAATAAATTAACAAACAAGTGTTGGTGATGATGTGGAGAAGAAGGAATTCTTGTGCACTGTTGGTGCGAATGCAGACTGGTGAAGTCACTGTTGAAAGCAATATGGAGTTACCTTAAAAAATTAAAAATGGAACTTCTTATGACCCAGCAATTCCACTTCTGGGAATTTATCTGAAGAAACCCAAGACACTAATTCAAAAGAATATATGCATGTCTATGTTCATTGTAGCATTATTTATAATAACCGAGATTTGGAAGCAGCCCAGTGCCCATCAGTAAATGAGTGGATAAAAAAGCTGTGGTACATTTACACAATGGAATACTACTTGGCTGTTAAAGAAGAAAATCTTAACCTTTGTGACAGCATAAATGGACCTGGAGAGGATTATGCTAAGTGAAATAAGTCAGTCAGAGAAAAACAAATACCATATGATTTCACTAATGAACAAAATGACCTAACAAAGCAAAGTAGTGACAGACTCATAGACAGAGAGAAAACTGACAGGGTCCAGGGGAAAGGGAGAGAAGTGGGGATGTTGGGGGGTATTGAGCAAAAAAATAAAAAATAGGAAAAAAATTCATGGACAGGAACAACAATGTGGTGATTGCTGGGGGAGGTGGAGGAAGATGGAGAAGGATATAGGGGAGATAAATGGTAATGGACAGAGACTTGACTTGGGGTAGTGAACATGCAATACAGTGTACAGATGATGTGTTATAGAACTATGCACCTGAAACCTGTATAATGTTTTTATTGGTTGAAGATGCAACTTTTTAAAAATTTCTGTTATTGATTAAAGCATTACATGTTTTCTTTTACCCCCATTGGCCTTTCCCCAGCCACTCCCCCCACCCATCCCCAGCACAAGCCCTCACCCCCCCCTGGTGTTGTGTCCAGGCTTATATGCATGCATACAAGTCCTTTGGTTGATCTCTACCCCCTTATCCCCACCCCCGCCTTCCCTCTGAGGTTTGAAGGTCTGAACGATGCTTCTCTGACTCTGGATCTATTTTTGTTCATCAGTTTATGTTGTTCATTACAATCCACAAATGAGTGAGATCATGTAATATTTCTCTTTCGCTGGCTCGTTTATTTCACTTAGCATAATGCTCTCCACGTCCATCCATGCTGCTGCAAATGGTAGGAGTTCCTTCTTTTTTAGAGCAGCGTAGTATTCCACTGTGTAGATGTACCACAGTTTTCTAATCCACTTATCTGCCTATGGACACTTAGGCTGTTTCCAAATCTTAGCAATTGTAAATTGTGCTGCTATGAACATAGGGGTGCATATATCCTTTCTGATTGGTGTTTCTGATTTCTTGGGTTATATTCCTAGAAGTGGGATTACTGGGTCAAATGGGAGTTCCATTTTTAATTTTTTGAGGAAACTCCATACTGTTCTCCACAGTGGCTGCACCAGTCTGCATTCCCTCCAGCAGTGCACAAGAGTTCCTTTTTCTGCACATCCTCGCCAGGATTTGTCATTTGTTGATTTGTTGATGTTAGCCATTCTGACAAGTGTGAGATGGTACTGTATTGTTGTTTTGATTTGCATCTCTCAGATGATTAGTTACTTTGAACATGTTTTCATTTGTCTCTTGGACTTTTGTATGTCCTCTTTCAAAAAGTGTCTATTTAGGTCCTTTGCCTATTTTTTTATTGGATTGTTTATCTTCCTTTTGTTAAGTTGTATGAGTTTCCTGTAAATGTTGGAGATTAAACCCTTATCGGAGATAACATTGGCAAATATGTTCTCCCATTCAGTGGGCTTTCTTGTTGTTTTGTTGATGGTTTCTTTTGCTGTTCAGAAGCTTTTTATTTTGATGTAGTCCCATTTGTTTATTTTCTCCTTAGTTTCCATTGCCCTAAGAGCTGTATCAGTAAATATATGGCTACGACATATGTCTGATATTTTGCTGCCTGTGGATTCCTCTAAGATTTTTATGGTTTCCCGTCTTACATTTAAGTCCCTTTAGCCATTTTGAGTTTATTTTTGTATATGGTGTAAGTTGGTAGTCTAGTTTCATTCTTTTTGTATTACCTGACCAATTTTTCCAACACCATTTATTGAAGAGACAGTCTTGACTCCATTGTATGCTCTTGTCTCTTTTGTCAAATATTAATTGAGCATAGTGGCTTGTGTTGATTTCTGGGTTCTCTGTTCTGTTCCATTGGTCTATATGTCTGTTCTTATGTCAGTACCAGGCAGTTTTGAGGACAGTGGCTTTGTAATATAGGTTGATATCTGATATTGAGATTTCTCCTAATTTGTTCTTCTTTCTCAGGATTGCTGCGGCTATTTGGGGTCCTTTTTTATTCCATATGAATTTTTGGAGAGTTTGTTCTAGGTCTGTGAAATATGCCGTTGGTATTTTAATGTGGCGTGCATTGAATCTATAGATTGCTTTGGGTCGTATGGACAGTTTAATGATGTTGATTCTACCAATCCATGAACACGGTATATTCTTCCATTTGTTTATGTCTTCCTCTATGTCTTTTTTCAATGTCCTGTAGTCTTTTACCTCCTTAGTTAAGGTTATTACTAGGTATCTTAATTTATTTTTATTGCAATGGGAGATGGGATTGTCTTTTTAATCTCTCTTTCTGTAAGTTCACTATTGGTATATAAAAATGCCATAGATTTCTGGGTGTTAATTTTGTATCCTGCTACATTGCCAAATTCATTTATTAAGTCTAATAATTTTTTTATGGAGTCTTAGGGTTTTCTATGTACAGTATCATTATCTTCGAATAATGAGAATTTTACCTCTTTTTTCCAATTTGGATGCCTTTTAATTTCTTCTTCTCATCTAATTGCTATGGGTAGCACTTCTGGTACTATGTCAAACAGGAGTGGTGAGAGTGGGCATCCCTGTCTTGTTCCTGTTCTTAGGTGAAATGGTTTTAGTTTTTGCCCATTGAGTATGATGTTGACTGTGGGTTTGTCATATAAGGCTTTTATTATGTTGAGGTCTGATCCTTCTATTCCCACTTTGCTGAGGGTTTTTATCAAGAAAGGGTGTTGGATTTTGTCAAATGCTTTTTCTGCATCAATTGATATGACTATGTGATTTTTATCTCTCAGTTTATTTATGTGATGTATCATGTTTATTGATTTGTGGATATTGTACCATCCTTCCATCCCCAGAATAAATCCCATTTGGTCATGGTGTATGATCTTTCTAATGTAATGCTGGATCTGATTTGCCAGAATTTTGTTGAGGATTTTGGCATCTATGTTCATGAGGGATATTGGCCTGTAATTCTCCTTCTTTGTAGCATCTTTATCTCACTTTGGTATTAGGGTGATGTGGCTTCATAGAAAGAGCTTGGAAGTGTTCCTTCCTCTTGAATTTTTTAGAATAGTCTGAGGAGGATAGGTTTAATTCTTCTTTGAATGTTTAGTAACACCCCTGTGAAGCCTTCTGGTCCTGGGCTTTTGCTTGCTGAAAGTTTTTTGATTATTGCTTTAAATTCCTCCATAGTTATTGGCCTATTGAGAATTTTTTATTCTTCCTAATTGAGTTTTGGAAAGTCATATATTTCTAGGAATATGTCCATTTATTCTAGGTTGTCTAGTCTGTTGGAATAGAGTTGTTCATAGTAATTTTTTATAATCCTTTGTACTTCTGTAGGGTCTGTTGTTATTCCACCTCTTTCATTTCTGATTTAGGGGCCATGACTCCCAAAGTCTTTCCCAAAGGAGGGGGTGTCTTCTGGAAGGGAAGAGACCTGACTCTCTTGCTCTTTGAGGTGGGACCTCTGTTGGAAGTGCCAAAACACTCACCCTGTTTTGTTTTGCTTTGTTTATTTTCTAATTCAGAGGCAACATTGCAGGGCTGAGGGAAGACTTCATACTTTTTCATAAAAGAAGCTTCAAGTCAAATAGCCTTGTAACTCTTCCATCAGTCCACTGGAGCACCAGCCACAGTGATAACTTGTTCACATGTAATTCCATGTTAAAGTATTGGATGGGACATTGTGAAATGTCAGTTAAGAGAATTTTTGCTTAATAAAGTGCCTTTGCTCCATAAAGTTGGCACATTCTAAGGCCCCATGAAACTTCTGACAAGCAGGCCTACTTAAATACACCAGCATCTGCATTCCCCAGCTCCCCACTGCTTGCAGCCTCAGGAGTCTGCCTCAGAAGCCATCCAGGACAACCTGTTGGCCAGCCATGTACCCTTGGCTCCTTCTGGCCCAGACCTATCAGAACTTCCTTCACTGGAGGCTGTTGAGGGCACCGGCAAGGATCACTGTACATCTCCAGGGGTACTATTTACAACCCATTCCATGCAAAATGGCCCCTTAGCACAGCTCCCAAGAATACACCATGGGAATGGTGTCCTTTAGAATTGTACAAGGTGGTGTTTCTGATGCCCATACAGCACCACAAGGACGCATGGCCCAGACTCTGAGCCGAGGCCATCTGGGCTTTCTAGACTCTAGATTCAGAGCCTCCTCATACTTCATGCTCCTGAGCTATAGCTCCTCCCGGAGCACCCTCACCTCACACACTGTGGTCCAGAGAGGTTCCAGTGTGGAATAGAGCACGCTTCTTCCTTGTAAGTTATTCCAGAGCCTCAGCCGGTCTACTCACTCCCTTGACCCCTTCCCTGAGAATTCAGTCATTGAGTTCTGCCCAGTTGTCACACCTCCTCACCTGGCACCAGGCCTGTCCTCTCCTGCAGAGAGGGAAGGGATCCCCACTGCTTAGCTCATTAAGGGAGAGCCCTGAGTGCCCAACCTGGGGCTTCATCTTGTGGGCCTGCCCCGAGGAGCTTGGGAATCAGTGCTCATCCCAAAGTTACTTATTAGGAAATGAAAGTCATTTTAAAGCAATGTTGTGCTGCTTCATTGAAGTTGCCTTCATAAATAGTTTAAAGGTGGTTATTAGGAAAACCACAGGTACAGAGAGGAAGCTGCTGAGACTGGGAGGAGAGGAGACCTGTAAGGTCTCTGCTGCGGGGCTACCGCCACCATGGAAACCTTCACTCCTTCAGAGGGCTGGCACTGTGGGGGACTGCAAAAAGGAAGAGCCCACATTATTAGGCTGCACCACCCCTTACAGGAGGAGGCTGAGCAGATACGCATGTTTCTGTCCTTGAATTGAACCCCATAGAGCTATATAACAGAATCCTATGGCCATGGCACTGAGCCAGATCAGGAGCTTTCTGGGTCGTCCTCTGAGCTTTGCTCCCAACTGCTCCCAGTTCCTCCTCTTCTCTGAGCTCAATGATACAGCAGAGAAGAGGCTGATGTTTCTAAATGTGTGGATGCTGTCCTTTGCTCTCCTCTGCCACTCCCTCATCTACTCCTTCTCTCCTACTCACAATCATACAGGGCCATGTCAGATCAGGAACAGCAGAGCCACAGTACGTACACAGAGCCAGACAGACATTTCCATGAGCATCTTGGCCTGCCTCACCTCACTCTAGCAAACAGGGAGAGCCGGTTCAGGGACTGGGAGGGGTAAGAAAGGCATCTGCCTGCTGCCCCATCTTCCCCTCTGATGGGGGTGGGGCCTGGAGGGAGGCACTATGGCTGTCTCTAACTCAGTGCCTCTCCTTGAAAAGAGCCTCTTTCTCTTCCACAAGCCAAAGCCAACTAGCCAATTAAACCCTGAGAAAGCAGAATCGACCCGCAGGCTACAGGATGACATTGATCTGTTCTGCTAGTACCCAGGAGCCATGGCTGCTTCTTCGTATGCCTGGAGCTTCTCTATTGCCATCACCCTCTGAGCAATGAACCATCCTCCCACCCCCATCTCTATCCTACCCACCCCACCCCCAAACACCCTGTCTCGCTGCCTATCCCCTCTCTATTTCTCAGGGAAAATCTCTCTGCTTTGTCTGGGCTATGCTTGATGCCATCTGCTCAGACCTATCCGACGGGTTGTAAATGGTATCCCTGAGCATGGAGAGGACACCAAGGCAATCAGCACCCTAGCCAGGCCTCCTGGGTCACCCTGCATCATAAGTGTAGATGAGGTGGCCCTGCAGAGCCTCCATCCTCTGGGTGACCTCTTTCCATCTCAGTGAACCAGGGAAGGGGGCATGATTCTTGTCTCTATTTTACAGGTGCTTACCTGGAGGTCTCAGAGCATTCAGCTCCCCAAGGGTTATCAGGGAGTGTCTCCCACACAGAGCACAGGGCAGTGGTCAAACAAGGCTTAGGGAATCTTCTCTGGTAAATATAAATAGAGAATGACTTGCAATTACCATATCAATTATTTATGGGCAAATGGGGACTTCTAAGAGATTTTCAAAATAGTTTATTGCTTTAAATAGGTTAAGTACCTTTGGCAGCCTCATTTCCATTAGTCACTTGCTGGGAAATCCTGTTTTCAGGGGGTAGTGCAGAAGTAATCTTCAGCCTGGTCCTTTCCATTTAGAGGTTGACGAATGTGGTTTGGGTACTTCCCTGCTTGCACTGGGCTGGCAGGGGACAAATGCAGACCTGCTCTGCAGAGATGAACTCCCAGAGAACAGTGAAGGAGCCAGTGCCTTGCCATGGCTGTAAATCACCAGGTGCAGCCAGAGACCAGAGTGATACACAGGAGGGCATGTGTAGGATTTGCCTGGTCAGAGGAGACAGAGGGCAGATCCATGAGGGGAAGAGCTTGAGCAACGGCTTATGACCAAGATTGAATATGGTCCATACAATGCCTGCTCTCCACAGGTCACCTCTGTCCCCTTCTCCCTCATCATCCATCCTCCCAACAGAGCAGAATGACCCCTTTCCCAGTAGGGCAGAGCCTGTTCCACAAACACCTGGGGTCCAGAATCCCTGGCTGCTAGCACATTCTCTTTTGGGGCTGACCCAGATCTTCCTTGCTGCAGCAGGCAGGGGACACTCAGGACAGCATGGAGAGAGACACCCAGGCAATCAGCACCCCAGCCAGGCCTCTCGGGTCACCAAAGCCCTTGGCATGGTCACGCAAGGAGGCTGAGCTCCCTCTGCAACCTGGCCAGCTGTGGGTTCCCGGAATGTTTGCTCAAGCTGCCTTCATGAGCACATAGACTTCAAAGCAATTATGAAAGCTAGAGGAACAAGAAGCAGTGCAATCATTTGTTAGCAGCAAATTACACTAAATTATCTTAGCAAATGAGGCAAAATGTAGTTCAGTGGCTGGCAGAGACCCATGTCCATCCATCCTGCCAGCACCCCAAGACTAGGGATCATAGTCTGCAGAAACTGTTTAGGAGAGAATATTGAAGCACAAGAGGTAGGATGGGAGTCTGACGGCCTGTGAATTATGAGACTAGGTAGGTAAACCCTGGCTAGATAAAATTTGAGCCTGAGGAAGGACAAGAGACCAGAGACCCTGCAGGAGGTGAATGGGGGCAGTGGTAGAGGAGAGAGGCTCTGCTCTGATGACTCTGGATGCGGCAGGTCTGCAGCACGGTAGAGGCCCCAGGACATCCTGGAGCAGAAGCAAATTTGAGACAGGGAGGGAAGAAAGCAGGAAGACTGTGAAAGCTGCTTCTTGAGCCTGGCACACACACACAGACTGAGTGCTGCCAGGAGAAGGACAGATGGTCCTCACCTCATGGAGAACATGGTGCTAGAGGGAGGGTGGGAGGGAGCCAGAACCAGCCACAGGCTGTGCACATCTGGAGGACTGGGGGTGACAAAAGAGAGAGACAGACAGGGAGAAAGCGGGGGAAGGTCCCTCATTTCCTATACTGAACTGAAAAGGACTGAGCCATTGTCCAAGCTACCCTTCCTCACTCTACCAGAGCCTACATACCTGGTCTGACCAAGGGATGGGACTCAGGGTTCCTGCTCTCTCCTGGGCCGGACAGCACAGGGAATGCTCCCCCTCCCCCCGCTTCTCCAATCTAACCATGATCTTGTCCCTCAACCTTTCTTGCACCTGTATTTTCTGTGCATCCTTTAGTGAGAAAACAAACACCTCTTGTGTCCTCAGCCTTTCCCCAGCATCTGAGCAGCAAATCTGATAGAACAGTAGTACTATCAGACACTGATTCAGTGATCATTTAGAAGAGCTGGCTTATCTCAGGTGCCTGGTCTCAAAGATCTCTCCTCAGGGTTGTCCTCTGAATCTTATTTTACATTAACTTGTAAGGCTGGCTTGAGCCCCTGGTGTGTGCACATGAAATATTTAGCAATGATCTCAACCAACTGCACCAGAACTTCTAGGGAGGGAGCCCAGGTACTTCTATTCTTAAAAGCCTCCTAAGTGATTCTAATGTGCAGCCAGGGTTAAAAACCACTGGATTAATGGAATCCAGAGAAGTATCACTAGGAGCATAACACTCAGGATCAGGGAGGTGAGAGACTGCTCTATTATGACCTGAAATATTACAACCCATGCCAGGGCCTCACTCTAAAAAGACAGTGATGAAACCAACATGTCCAGAGGATGGCAGTGGGGGTGGAGAAATCATATCAGCTGAGGAAGGTTGAGGGGAGGGGGCTATTTTGCTGCTCAGATGCTGGGGAAAGGCTGAGGACAAAAGCCACGGGCACGCTGTTTGCCCCGTGAGACCCAGGGTTTCCAATGCTCTAACAAGCACCACCTCATTAGCGGTGAAATAATGTCATCATAATTACCTGGAGCTGGTGGAACCAAATGGCAGGTTAGGAACATCCTCAGACACAAGAGCAGATTTAACTTGCCCCGAGGCACCTACACCCAGCGAGGTGCTGATGAACCGCCTCCATCCATTATGGTCAGGTGTTCCAAGTGTAGGATGCGGGGCTCAGCCCAGCCCCAGCACACGCTCAGACCACTGCATCCAGCAGGAGGCAGACATACTCCCCTCCAGGACTGGGGTCCCAGGAATGGGAAGATAGCTTCCCGGAAAGGAGGCGGCCGTGGCCACAGGCAGATGCTGAAGGGGAAAGCAGTCCAGAATAGGTGGGAGAGGAAGAGATGATCAGAGGCCCATCCACTGCTGAGTTAGGTTCCATCCCTGACCAGCTAGGGTGGGAATTGCCAGCAGCCTTCCTGTCCCTCCTAGAATCGGTTTTGCTAGTGGCCTAAATGTTCTTTGCTTGCAGGTTCTTGCTGCCACAGGGACTGGCTATAAAGGCAGCCCAAACAATTGGTAACTCTTCCAACATTTGAAATGCACAGGCCTGTGACCCCAAGTTTCCACTTAATGGGCTCCATACTGTAGAAACTCTAGCACAAGTCCACATTGTTTATATCCAAACTAGATATATGAACTGGCAAAATATATTCCAGAACAGTAGTACCATCAGATACTATGTAATAATTTAAATAGAATGAGGACCTCTTTGCAAGAAGCTAGACACAAAATAGAATATATTATTCTAGATACAGCTCTGGATCCCATTAATCCAGTGGTTTTTAACCCTGGCTGCACATTAGAGTCACTTAGGTTTTTAAGAATAGAGGTACCTGGTGCCAATGGTTGAGATCATTGCTAAATATTTCATGTACATGCACCAGAGGCTCTAGCCAGAAGCAGAGAACTCTGAAAGAGGAAACTATAGGATTCCACGTATATGAAGTTAAAGAACAAGCACAATGAATCTGTGGTGAAAGCAGCCAGAATAATATCTCTGGTGGGGCCATTGACTGGGAAGCATGTGTGTATGTGAGAAGATGGGCCCACCCCTTCCCAAGCTCCAACTCCCCCTGCCACCCTGTGGGAATGTAATGAAGGCCATCAGTAAGCAGACTGGGACCGACCTTGGGAGCCTGGCCAGCTCCTCCATCAAGAAACTGCCAAAGAGAAACTGCCTGGGCTGTGAACAAGTGTAGAGAAACAGCTAGCGCTCCGATCTCCCACAGCTGTGTGCGAGCCGGGCCTGTGCCGTTTGTTGTTCCCTACCCTCTACACACCCGTGTGCTGCGAGCGAGCCCTGTGCCGCAGACCACACTGCTCAGCCACCACCCGTGCACACGCAGTAAACCCGTGTCTTTCACAGCTAGGCTTCTGCGTTATTTCTTTAAAATCCACAAGCAATACCCCCAGGTTTTCTCAGACCTTGGCTCTTTGCATAACAAAGGGACTCTGGGGAACTTTCTGGATTCTAAAAGTGTTTTATATCTTGACCTGGATGATGGTTGCATGGGTAGAGATACTTGTGTGAAAATTCATGGAGCTATACACTGAGAACTAGTGTCTTTTAAACACTAGATATATGTTACACCTCATTTAAAAAGTAAAGAAACAGAAGAACTAACTTGGGTAAAGAAAAAAACAACAAAAGTTGCAGAATAGTATGTCTGACTTTATTTTTGAAAATATGTAACCTGGGGAAAAGTCTGGAAGGACAGCAAACCCTTAATAGTGCTTCCCTCTGAGTAGGGGACTGGAGGTGAGGACAAGCACTTTATACATTTCTCTTTTGCTTGCATTTGGATCTGCTGCTCCCCACCCCAATCCATTCTGCCTCCTCACTTCATGTCAGCCTCCAGCTTCTCTGTGGGTTCCCTGCCCTTGGTGGCTTGGGGTTTGGCTACTTGAGGCAAACTTTGGCTCCATATCTCAGTTTAATACTTGGGCTTTGCAACAGGATATGTGGACATTGCCCCACTCAGATCAGCCAAGGTCTCTGCTCATTGGCCCACAAGGATCAGCATCCCACTCAACAACTGCCTCCTGGGGTGAGCACGGTCAGGGGCCTACCCCTGAGCAGACCTCTTGGAAGGCACCATTCACGCCTGTGAATAGAAGCAGAGCGCTCTGAAGGAGGAAAGAGGCAGGTAGAGAAAGACAGGGTGGCTCAAGGCCCCTGGCCATGTGTTTTCACTCCCACCAGTCTCGTCCCTTGTCCCTCCTTGGAGTGGTCAGATATGCTAATTGGTCTTCACAGCCTGGTTACAAATGGTCCTGGAGTTGAATTCCAGTCACACCTCAAGCCAGGCAAATGAACCCTTGCTCTGTCCTCTTTTTAATATGGATGTGACACCTGCAGGCTACAGCTTGACGCACTGTGAGAATTATTTCTCCATTAAAATGCAGGAGTTGGAGCTTTGCCCAGTAAGCGCAGCTAAAAATACTGCTCTCTGGGTACTTGTCACAGGGAACTTAGTGGCCACCTTCCTCAGCCCCTCCCCCCCCCCCCCCGCCCGCCCCCCCAGGCAAGTCTCTTACCTGCTAGGTCACTCCTAGAAGCACTTAATACAGTGTCATCTCTAAGCCTTAACCTGCCCTGTTAGAAAGGAAAAGCACTGGTAATCATACCTGTTTTACAGATGGACAAACTGATTCAGTCAGCTTGTTCTGGGCCACAAAGTCACCTAGGGAGCAAGAGTGTACAACCTCCACTGCAGGAGAGGAAAAATAAGCCCTACTATGTGCCCAGTACTTTATAGTTTGCAGTGTCTTCTTACCCACTGCCTGTCCAACCCTCACAACAATCCTATGAAATGAATGACTGTCATCCCACCTTGTGATGGGGCTGAAGCCCAGTGATGTGAGCAAAGCCGAGGTGGTGGATGGGGGAAGCAAAGGCAGAGACTCTCACGGACCTTTTGGTTCTAAACCAGTGGTGGGACTTCAGGCAAGGTGACCCTATCGCTCCCGGGACCTCCTACTTTATAACAAAGTAGCAGTTAGCAAAGAATGTCACATGCTTTCAGAACAGGACTCATCCCCCTACTTAATAGGTAAGAACATTAAGGTTCAGAAGTACGACGACTTGGTCACAGGTTAGTAGTAGAGCCAGGAACCAAATTCAAGTGTCCCGACCCTCAGCCCCGGCTCCTGCTGCCGCCCCAAGGCCTGCGGGGCTCTGGGACCAACGGGCAGGCTAGCGCCGAGACTCCGTGCTCCAGGGAAAGGAGCACGAGCACCCTGCAAGCGCCTGCGGCCTGAAGCTGGTCCTCTGGACGCCCGTGAGCCTGCCATGCTCACCCTCCTTCTCAGCCCTCGGAGGTGGAAAGTGGTGAGAACCTCAGGCCTACTTTTCACATAAGAAAAGAAGGCCCAAGAAAGCGAACACCTTGCTCCGGGTCACAGGCCACGGAGTCCAGTGTTGCTCAGTGGTTGAGTATTGACCCATGAACCAAGAGGTCACTGGTTCCATTCCCTGTTAGGGCACATGCCCAGGTTTGGGCTCGATCCCCAGTGAGGGGCGTGCAGGAGACAGTCAATCAATGTCTCTCTCATCAATGTTTCTATCTCTCCCTCTCCCTTTCTCTCCCAAAGCCAATAATAATAATAAAATTTTATTAAAAAGAATAGCATGCAGAACTCCTTTCCTGGTACCAGCTTCTCACTGGGTCTCAGCTTCCCCATCTGCAAAATGGGGTATTCGCAGAAGCCCTAAACAAACCTGGGGTCAGAGTCTTCTTTATGGGGTGTTTTAGGAGTGAGTGGAGCCCCATACAGTAACCCAAAGGGCCTTTCTACATGGCCAACTTCACTTTACCAAGAGAGAAACTGAGGGAGGGGCGACATGACTCCCGAGACCGAGTGCTGAAGGATGGTGAAAGGAGGTTCAGCTGTGATGTCCAGGAAGGAATCCTTCCTGCTGAGTCCTGACCCGGCCCTATTCCATGCACTTCACAGAGAAAAAGCTTTCTACAAAGGCATTTATTTTCCCCCAAGTACCTCCCTCCCTCCCCCCAGTTTATGAAATTCCTGAGAGTCCCACATTTAAATTAGAAATCCCATGTCTTCACTGTTGGTGAAGGGAGCTATGTCAGTGGGAGAACATCAGAAGTTCATTCTACCAGAGGCTGGGGGCTGGCCAAAGAGAGGCCAAGAAATGTCTGCCCAGCCCCAGAATAGCACCATGGTGGGGGGAAGGGAGGAGGGGCTGTACCCCTGGCCAAGGCCCCAGGCATCCTTCTTGCTGGGCTCTTGGGGTCTGTTTTGTCTTGCCTGGCTGACCACCTGCTCACCCTGAAAAGACACTTTGGGGACCATCAGCTTCTCACCAGTTGGAGTGAAGAGGTTCCATCCCTTTCTCCAGGTTTCTACCCACCTCCTGCCACTCTGAGTAAGAACCAGAGATGGGATGGGGTGAGGTGCCTAGGTAGCTGGGGGCATAGCAGAGGGGTACAGCAGGGAGAAGGCAGAAGCCCCTCTCATGAACTGCTATTTCCTCACAGGGTTGCAGCTGAAGGGCAAGTCCTTGAGGAAGCAGCTTGTCTTCTCAGGGAGGGTTCCCCACACCTAACAAACACAGTGCCAACCCCATGGTGCCCAGAGAACATTACTTGAATGAATAAGCAAAGGAATAGTAGCTGATCCCCAGGACCCAGTGTGACCAGCACGTGCTTCCCGCGGGGATGGTGGGCAGAGGGGGGCTCACAGGCACAGACCAGGGCACCTTGGAAGAGACCGGCCCAGGGGGAGCCTGTACGTGTTCCAGCACGTGCATGCCTGGGAGGGGACCTGTGTTCACGCAGTGGAGGAGGGAAAGGCCGGCCTTGGGGCCAGCGTGGGAGAAAGCAAGAGGGGGCACCGCTAGACTCAAGGCGACAGATCTGAGGCTGCAGTGCCCCATCTGAGGATATGGGCTGCAGGCAGGTGGGGGAGTCTGAGAAGTGAGAGCTGGTGTGTCAGGGCCACTGGAAAAACAAGGCGAGGAGTGACTCTGTATCGTGTCTTTGGAGAAACACGTCAGAGGGTCAGTCTGAATGCTGAGTGCTCTAGAGAAAAAGGCAGCCAGATGGTCCAAGTAGCGTATCCATTGGAGAAACAAGGTGGTGGGGTCTGTGTATTGTGTCCATAAGAAATAAGGCAGCAGGATGACTTGGGAGTCGTGTCCATTGGCGAAATGAGGCTGTAAGTGGTCTTGTATTGCATCCTCTGCAGAATGAGTAGATTCGCCAGGATGGGAGCGATCTGTTGGGGGCAAGGAAGCCCCAGCCCAGGGCTCACACAGAGGCCCCAGTGCAGGCAGCGGGGGGGCCCAAGGCAAGGGCAGCAGCTCCCTGATCCTTTGGTCAGGCTATTTCTGGTCCATCACCTAAATTTCATGATGGGAAGAAAAAAAGGGGGGGAGGAGCATTAAGTGCCTGAGTTCTACTCTTGGGAGAGTGCCAGAAGCCCAGGCACATGGTCACATACTTCAGAGCGGGCAGTGTGTGTGGGAGTGGCCACAGAGTTCCAGCTAGCCGTCCCCAGCACTAAGCGCTGCCCCACGGCCCAGAAAGACACAAACACCGGAGGTGGGCATCAGACAGACCACCAGGGCGCCTGAGGGAGACTGCTTGGTCCTCACCAGTCCCCATGGGTCCACTCAACTCAAACACTTCCCTCCCACTGGCCCCTCTGCCTGGCACACTTTTCCCTTCCCATCTCTTCTGTCCGCCAGCAGGAAACCCTTTCCAGCTTCTCTTTCCCACGCCAATATCCCTAGCAGCCATGCTGTGGGAAACCTTCCTCCCCCTGGCTTCTTGTCTCCATGTAGAGGGCACCTCGTGGATTCATAGCCCTGGCCTCACTCTACTCCTGGCCTGAATGGAGAGTTTAGAAGGAGGAGAGGGACATGTGTGACCACACCCTTCCCTCTCCCATTCTTTGGGGGTCTGTCTGTCCAGGAAAATAGCTCTCCTCCTGTGGACTGCCCCTGTGCTTGCCCAGCAAGTCCAGAGCCTGAGACCCAGAGGAAAGCTCAATGCAGGGATGAGCATCCAGGAATTCCTAACAGGGACACCAAGGTGACTTGAAAAAACTCTAAGGCTCCATAACCTTTGGCAACCAACCTTGATTTTCTAGGTGGAAGCCACTCAGGTCTGTAATCGGCAGTTAGATAGACATGAGCAGAGCAAGGACAATAGGCCAGGTACAGAAGGTCACCAGGGTGGTGCCTAGCAAAGGACAATCATAAGGTGGGACCTCACCCCCAGGGTGACTTCTCCTCCCCTAGCATATGGCTAGTTATGGGGTTTGGATCCCGTAACCTTCCTCCCTAGAGATAACATCTAGGCCTCAGTTGGATTTCAGTTCCAGGCCCAAATAAGCAACAAAACCAGCATGGCTGACCTCAGGACCTGCTACATTGGATAATGACCCCCTGCCCTGACCACCACCAGCTAATCAGTGGAGACCTAGACCCTGAAAGGACACCTGAGAAGCTGCTGAATACTCTATTGAGATTTTCCCTGGGACCCCCCTAAACTCTCCACCCTTAAAACCCATAGGATGGAGGACCCAGTGTGCTCTCCCTTCTGAGAACATGCCCTTGCCTTTCTCTCCCTCTCCCCGTCGTTTTCTCCCCTCCCTCTCCCCTTTCCTTCTCCCTCCCCGACCCCCTCCCAGCCCCAGGCACTTTACCATTTGCTTCCTCACTCCCAAGCTCCAAAGGCCCTTCCTTTACCTCTACAATTTGTTTATTAAGTGCATTTCTTTTAGAATTACTGTTTTACCTCTATGATTTACTACATAAATGTTCTCTTAGTGCTGGGTCTTGCCTCTGAATTCTTTCCTAGCCAGAACCCAAGTTGCTGAACCCAGGTTTGGTCTGACCCCACGCTTCAGAGGGCAGAGTAACCAAGGTCCCAGCAGCTCTACTAGGGGTTGCGAGGGAGTGGAGGCTGCTCTTCTGGGGAGCAGGTCACCAGCAAGGGGTATAAACACTTCCCCATGACCCCCATGCCTCCTACACACAAGTGCACAGACACACACAATCTCAAGCACCAAGTGTCATTACCTTCTTTATTTTCAGAGTGTTTTAGAGGCCTCAGGACTGCAAAAAAGGAAGAAGCACATAGTTAGGAGGAACTGTGGAAAGCTGTGTTGTAGAGGGTGGTGCGGAGAGACAGAAGGACTGGGAGGAGGAGGCAGGAGAGGGGAAAGGTCATAGCACCAAGGAAGGGGGCCTAGGCTGCCGTCCCCAGTCCCAGCTCCACCCTGGCTTGTCACGCCCACCCCTAGGCCTCGTTTTCAGCATCAGTCGAATGAGAACAGCGACCTGCCCTCCAGTGAGATAGAGAGGAGGCATCTGCTCCAAAACACAGGGAAGTGAGGAGCTAGAGAGGCTGCGGGTGTCCCCGGAAGTCCCCGGGACCATGTGGAACAGACACTGACCAAATCTCTAAGCCACCAGCTCCTGCTCTCACTTCTTTCAACTCCATCTGCCTCTGAGCATGAAAAAAGGAGGCCTGATCCCAGAGCCATCTCCACACCCAGACACCAAAGGCAGATAATTAATTGGCATCATTTATAGCAGTCCCAGGTGACCATTTCTCGCCCTTTGTTTTGTGGGTGTGGGGAGGGAACTGGTGTCAACTAGCATCATCCCAGATGGCTCAACAGGAACCTGCCTTTCCTAGCCCAGGAGCCAGAAGGGAAGGCAATGAGGGCACCATGGCCACGAGATACCAGCACGTTGGCACCCACCCCACACTGGGCTCCCAGTTTGTGTCCCCGCAGCACTGGGACCTTTGCAAACCTCTTTCCTATCCTGTCACTTCAGAGAGCTCCAAAACCAGCCTCGGGCGCCATCAGAGCAAGGGCAGGATGACATTTACAGATGGGAAACGGAAGCCCAAAGGAGCAGAGTTACCAGAGTTACTTAACCTGTATCCAGAATGGGACTATCTTACACTATCTGCCTAGTAACAGGACTCCAAGGTATTGAGCACTTCCTAGGTACCAGGAATGATAGTAGGCCATTTATAGACATTACCTCATCTAATCAAACCCACACACCCAATGAAGGGAGGCAGTTCTTATGAGAAAACTGAGACTCAAAGATGAGGAGGTCAAGGCCCAGAGAAGCAAAGCTCAAGGCCACTCAGCTTATATGAGCAGGAGCTGGAACTGAAACTCAGGCTGCCCTATCTCCCTCCCCTAGGAATCCACCGGACTCCACAGTGCAGGGTCCCTAGGGGTGGGACTGGCTGGCAGATGGGTAAAGGTAGGCAGGTGAGGCGAAGCAGCACCTGGAAAGGAATCAGGGGAGAGCCACCTCCAAGCCTAATGCTGAGCAGAGACCAGACTCACATGGGTGGTGAGGCCTCAGTTCACAGGACACGCTTCATTCAACCTCAAGCAAATATGGCTCCTCCATATTTGGTCTCCAGGTCCTGAAGACCTCTCCCCTGTCCCTGTGTCCTTTCCTCAGCCAATAAGACCAGCTACAAGCTTAGACTTACCAGTCTTAGGTCCTTCTCCATCCCCATCCTGATCCTCAGCTCCTGGAAGAGCAAACAAAAACTTTCTCAGCCCCATTTCCATCACTGCACTTCCCCACCTGGGGGTGCAGGAGGCAGGTAAATGGGAAAC
The DNA here is from genome assembly GCF_964212035.1 of Myotis nattereri. Lineage (NCBI taxonomy): Eukaryota > Metazoa > Chordata > Mammalia > Chiroptera > Vespertilionidae > Myotis > Myotis nattereri. The sequence goes on from NC_138075.1 coordinate 111,321,254, forward strand.
AGGCCTGACCCGTGGTCAAGTGTTGGATACAGAGTCAGAACTTTAGAGCAAGTATCACAGAGCAGGGCCCTGGGGCAGGATAAAGGGCTCCCAGCCACTCATCTTGCCAAGGACCAGCTACTCACCTTCATCAATCCACTGAACCCATCATCTACTCATCCATTCACCTACCAATCCAGTCAATCACCACCCTCCAACATGTATACCCACCCATCTATCAGTCCACTCATCCTTCCACCAGCCCACCCAGGCACTGCTGCACAAGCATCACCTATCTGTCAACTGACCAGCCTCTTCCCCATTCACATACTCACTGTCCTTCCTGACACCGAGTCATCTTTATCTCTCACCATTACTTTCTTTTTTTTTTTTTTATTGCTTAAAGTATTACAAAGGGTATTACATATGTGTCCATTTTATCCCCCCGCCCTAGACAGTCCCCCTGCCTCCCCTATCCCCCAGTGTCTTATGTCCATTGGTTATGCTTATATGCATGCATACAAGTCCTTTAGTTGGTCTCTTACCCCCCTACCTCCTGCCCCCCAACCCTCCCCGGCCTTCCCGCTGCAGTTTGACAATCTGTTTGAGGCAGCTCTGCCTCTGTATCTATTATTGTTCAAAAGTTTATAATGGTCTCTATTATCCATGAATGAGTGAGATCATGTGGTATGTTTCCTTCATTGACTGGCTTATTTCACTTAGCATAATGCTCTCCAGTTCCATCCATGACGTTGCAAATCTCTCACCATTACTTTCATGTTTACCCAAGAAAACCTCTGTTAACCTCTGTATCACCAACCAGGGTCAACTCACCCACTCATCAATGTCCACTTCCTCACCCACCACTCACCACAGTCAACTTACCTACCAAGGTCAAGCCACCCATCTCCAGAGATCAGCTCACCACCTGCCAGTCACCAAAGTCTGCTCATACTGACCCTAGCCCAGCAAATGGCAGAAGATCCAGGCTCTTCCCCCTCTGAGGCAGACACACCCTCACATAATGGCCCCAAACCCATGAAACATTCACACTTATGTTAAATTTCTAAACCTGTGCTCTCACTCACAGTCACACTCGTGGGATTTATTCTCACAGACACATCCATCACCTTCTCACACTTCACCCTTACACGTCTACCACTGCTTCCAGTCACACTCATATACATATTCAACCTGCCAGACTTGCACACTCACAGGTAGACTCAACTTATTCACACACACAAGACACATTCAGCCCCAAGGTCATACACACACAATCTAGCCCCACTGGCACACCCACATTCATTCTGTCAGGGGAAAGTAAAACTCATATTGATGTCACAGGCACACCAACATGCCCATAGACATGTGCACGCACATCCACACACTCCTCTCACCTGCATTCTCCTCTTCACAGCTCTGTTTGATCTTTCTCCAGCACACGAAGGCCAGGGCCACCAGCAGTGCAACAAGACAGACAGAGAGTCCCACGGTCACCCACAGGGCCTCAGGGGGGAATGTCATGGGCTGTCCTGGGAGGGGCAGTGGGGAGAAATCATCGTCTCTGGCCCCCATGGCCATGAAGTCAGAACCCTCTGGCTCCAAGGTGCGTGGGGGACTCCCACCCTCTCTGGGCCTCAACACTGTGCACATGCCCTTTCCCTGCTCCCCCAAACACCCTCCAAACCCTGACAGACCATGGCTGGTATGAACATGCTTCAACCTGGTAGGGTTGAAGAGTTTTCAGTTGATGATGCTCAAGAACTTTCTATGGCTCCCTGCGGATCTGAGAATAATGCTTCAATCATTTTTACAGGATTCAAGGACCTCGATAATCTAGCTGCCACTTACTTCCCCTCCCCCTCCTTTGTATCTAATTCCACTATAGGAACCCCTGCTGCAGCCAAACCAATGTCCTGGCCCTTCTCTGCAGAGACAACTGGCTCCCTCCAGCCACCATACATTGCTGTCAGTTTCCCTGACCTAAAAAGTGCTCCCAAGCTCTCCACCTACCTTAAGTCCACCTCCTCAGGAGGCCTTCCCTGACTATCGCAGCCCCACCTAGTGATGTTCCCCACCCTACAGATCAGGAGTCAGCAAAGTAAGGCCTGCCAGTTAAATCTGGCCTGTGACCTGTGTTTGTATAGCCTGTGAGGTAATTTTTGTAAAGGGCTGCCAAGAAATGGGAAGAGAAGAGCAGAAGGAAGTGGGAAAGCAGCAGCAGTAAGAGATGCTATGTGGCCCATAAAGCCTAAAATATTTATTATCCAGCCCTTTACGGAAAGTGTCTTCAGATCCTGCATGTCGATGAGGATGCGCACTGAGGGCGCTAGAGTGAGGAGCGTGCCATGGGCATCTCTCTGTGAAGTGCTGAGGGCCCTTCTGTGAACTCTCTCACGGCAGATGGAAGGGGCTGAAGTGCCCACACCTGGGTCAGGGCCAGCAGTTGTTCTGAGCATGCCATCCTCCAGCCCAGGCCCTGGATTCCTGCTGGCTCCAGGGTAGAAGGCTCGGGGACAACAAATCTAACCAAAGACAGTGCTGCCTTCCTGTGCTCTCTGGAGGACACGAGCACCGGGCATTAGCAGCCTGGGCCCAGTGGCTCCTGTAGGCACACCAGCTGTGCTGAGAGCAGTGTCCTCCGTCCTCAGCCCTCGATCAGTGGAGGCCCTGGCATAGACACGGGCATTTGAGGCAGATGCCACCTTCAGCTGGCATGGCTGGCAAAGCTGCTGGTCTGGACATAGGAAGCAGAGGGACCCATCACCTGATAAGCAGGAGAGGACAGCCGTTGATATGAGGAGTCAGGAGGGCCAGTCCATGAAACCCCTGGGGAGCCCAGGGTGGGGCTCCTGCAGCGATGACAGAGAAGAGTCAAAGAAATACCCGGGGGAGGGAGGCTCTTTCTGTGTTCATCGTAGGCTGGTGCCTAGAACACAGGTCAAACTTGCCCTCATTCAACTGGTAAAGGACAGAGCAGGGCTCAGACCATTGTCTTCTGGCTCCCCATACAGTGCCTGCTCCACAAGCCCACTGAGCTTCACGCACCTCCGGCCGGTGTGGGAGAGGCTAGGCTGGAGGGCTGGAAGTTTCAATCCCAGAATGTTTTACAGGCACAAAGCTGCCCGAAGTGAAATACAGGCCAAAGGCTCCAAAGTAGGCCAGACCTGCTCTAACAAAAACAGGAGGCTGGGTGGCGGGGAGAGAAAATTAGACTGAAAGGCTAAGAGTTGAATTCTGGTCCTGGTTCATCTGCTCACTGGAGGGTGCTGGAGCCAAGGTCGACAGACCCCCCAGGCATGAATTTAGAGGGGCCACACACCCTCAAAATTTAAATACATGCTATTGCATTTATCATTTATCCAATTTTTAAAGAGGTGCCTGACCCCCAGAAGAGCCAGAGCCACTGCGCTGGTCTGTGGCCTGGGGAAAGTCCTCTCTTCCCTCAGGGCTTCAGTTTCCTCGTCCAAATGAAAGCACTTCAAATGTTAGTTACTAAAGTTTTAAGTAAAGACCTTGGTCTTTGGTGGGTAAACATTCTCCCTGCAATTACATTTGACTGACAAGCCCTTTTTGCACAGCGCGGCAATGCCCGTCTCAGCCCGTGTGCAAATTGCCAGGAAGCCCACCAATCTGCCAAGGCCTCTCAACGCTCACCAGTCCCTGGAGACTTCTCTCGACCACTCCAGTCAATCTCACTGTCTAATAGTTTTTACTCTTTCCTACAAACACACCAGAAAATATGCTGTTCTTTAATAGGCCAAGGAGACCCCTCAGAACATCCAAAAGCCTGGGGCAGTGACTTCTCCACAAAGATCACCAGCCCAGGGGGTCCCCAGGAATAGGGTGGGGTCCATCTTGGGTGGGTGGGCAGGGGAAACACAGCCTTGACAGAAGGAAACACCTGAAAGAGAAGGAGGAGTGAGCCTATGCCTAGAAGACCAGTGAAGGCCTTGGAAGGTCCAGGTCCGCCTGTGAGAAGAGACAGAATAAGTCAGTGAATTCTGAGGCTTGTGCAGAAACTGAGGACCAGGTGCAGGTCGGGACATGGGTGGGCTGGGGGGTTGAGTGGAAGTCATAGGAAGAAAAACAGGGCATAACCTGCTGTCCTGACCCAGATTCATGGGGAGGCCCCTGGAAAGGTCAGTTGGCTCATGGGGAGGAACTGAGGAGCCAGACTGAGATCCAAACACAGACAGAGACTGCTTCCCTTGGCCTGAGGCTGCTTCACATCTCCAGGCACAAGGGATGCCCACGAAGGTGGACATTCAAGGAAGAGAAAGGGTGTCTGTGCTAGGACCCCCCAAACCAGAGAGTGTGAGATCAACCCAGTATTTGACCACATAGGAGCAGCAGAGAGAGCCCCAGCCATTCTGACTGCTGCCTGGGTTGTGAGTGCAATTATAGAAGAGCTGACATTGATGGGTTGCTGGGGCTGACCACCTGTAGAAGGCCAGCTGTCTCTCAGGGTCTCAGAATCAAATGGCACCCATGGACGCAGCAAAGCCTTCCCATCAGCCAGAGAAGTTCCCATAAGAAAACACTTCCATGCCTTGGAGCTGCCCCAGAACTCCCAACCACACCCCATATTCCAGGCAAGTACTTGGTTCCCTGTATAAGAAGCATAAGTGCCACCTAAGATGCTGCTAGGATAGTAAACATTACAAATGCCTCGTACCAGTTCATTAAGGCAAGTCCCTTAAGGGCTTCTTGGGAGAGAATTTGAGACACCTAAAATGTATGAAAATGGTTTTTCAAGTCTTCTGAACATTCAAACCTATCTAAATTCCAGCCCAGCATCTAGAAAAGAGGGGGTGGCTCCTCCATCCTCCCCAGCAGTTCGTCAGTCCCCTACCTGTGATGGTGACGGAGCCGTGAGCGTCCTGCTGCAGCACGGGGTTGCGCACCAGGCAGCTGTAGGTGCCGTTAGCACCCAGCACCACTCTCAGAACACTGCGCACGTCAAACAAACCCTGCTCATTGGCCATCTGCGATGTGGTCACATTGCCCGACAAAGGCACACCCTGTCCATCCTGCCAGAACACCTCGGCCTCAGGGTAGCCCTGGTAGCTGGAGCACATGATGGTCACTACATCCCCAGGCTGCAGGTCCTTGTTGGGCTCCAAGGTCATGCTGGGCTTCGAGTAGGGGGCTTGAGGGAGGCAAAGGGTAGAGGTCAAGATAAGGCAAGGACAGAGGGGGCACAGTGGAGGAACAAGGTGCCTGGGGCTGTAACAGGGGTCAGCACTGGGCAGTGGGTAAGGAGAAGGGAAGTGAGAGGGGTGACTCAGGGGGAGGGCGTCCCCTTCTGGTGCTCACCTGCCACCTGCAGGCTGACCGCGGCGCTGCCAAAGTCTCGGATGCTCACGAAGCAGGTGAAGCTGCCCTCATCAGCCACACGAACACTCTGAAGCCTCAGGGACGCGTTGCCCTGAGCCAGTAGGTCAGGGAAGAGCGTGGTGCGGTTGGCATAGGCGCTGCCCTGGTCCTGGCCCTGTGTGAAGCTGTGCACCAGCTGTTTGGTGTCTGTCAGCTGCCAGATGAGATTGAGCTGCTCCAGGCTGAAGCCGGGCTCCGGTGAGAAGGAGCAGCGCAGTGTAGCATCGGTACCCAGCAGGGCCACCACGGGGTCTTCGGGGACCTGGACCTCTACCGCGCCTGAAGGCGAGGTTGGAGGAGCAGGGTAGTGAGTAGGAGTAGCAACACTCCATGCTACCACCCTGCAGCCTCCCACACCTCCTCCCCAACCAACCCCAGGCCCCGTTCCACTTTCCCATTTTCTCCCCACACCCAAAAGCAGATCGAGCAGCAGGACTCCCAGACATAGAGTCTCCCGCATCTTCTGACAGAAATCATAGTAGTTGGCCTTGGTCTGACAAGGTCCATTCTGGGGGCCAGACTTGGGCTGCCTCTGGCCCTAGCAAACCTTTCCTCCCAGCTAGGCCTCATTTCCCTCCCCTTTCCTTCATCCCTGCTGAGAGCTGAACGCTTCCCCATCCTTCCAGAAGTCTCCAGGGCCCTGAGTCAGGAGATCTAGAGAGCAGAGAAGCCTGTTACCATCGCCCTCACCCCTTAGCACTACCCACCCTGCTTTTTTCTTTTCTTAAATAAACATGATTAGTGGGGACCTGTATCTCCAAGGCGGGGCCTGGGAGCAGAGTCGGTGGGGCAGGGTGGTCAGGTGGGTGGAGACACGCTGGGCCTCTCTAGTCCCCTTCTCCTTCAGGGTTAATCCCAAGCCCCATCCACCTGTTCTCTGAGGCCTGAGACCTAAAGTAAGTTTACTGGCTGCAACCCTCATTCAATCAACACAAATACAGTAAGCACCTACTATTTGCCAAGTGTAAGAGTTAGGAATGTAAGAGAATGGGACCAAAGTCACACCTATACAGAGCTGACATTTTAATAGAAGAGAGGAACACACTAGCACACAAATCCTTATTAGCATGTGATTAGGAATAGGAAGGAAGAAAACATGTCAATGAATTAGAAAGTACAGTGGTAGCTTTCAAACAACTGGCAGATACTTAACAGCTATCTATTCTGGTTTCATTTTCCCATGAGTATATCTATAATAATAAAAGTGTAATATGCTAATTAGACCAGACAGCCAAACGACCTTCTGGATGTCATTTCAGACGTCCTTCTGGATGAAGCCACAGTGGTTGGGGCCAAGGTAGAGGCAGTTAGGGGCGATCAGGCAGGCAGGCAGAGTGATTAGGGGCTATCAGGCAGGCAGGCAAGCAGTTAGGGACATCAGGCGGGCAGGCAGGCAGAGTGGTTAGGGGCGATGAGGCAGGCAGGCAGAGTGGTTAGAGGTGATCAGGCAGGTGAGCGGTTAGGAGCCAGTGGTCCCAGATTGTGAGAGAGATGTCCCAGATTGAGAGAGGGTGCAGGTCGGGCTGAGAGATCCCCACTCCCTGCATGAATTTCGTGCACCAGGCCTCTAGTATTATCTTTATAAATTAGAAAGGGGAGTCTAAAAAAGTATGCACTGTAGTGTTATTAGCGGTTTTCTCTGGATGAGAAAGGATCACAAGTGTTTTTTTCTTTTCTTAAATAAACATGGTTAGCTTGCACAGAAAGAAAAAAGTGCCCATACTTTTAAATATGGTAGTGAGGCACATTCTTAGAGCTATTAAGCTGAGATTTAAAGGAAATGAAAAACAGCCTGACACACCAGAGTCCCACTAAAGCAATTTTGTTTTGTAGGGTAAACCCCTGCATAACAGTTCTTCCACTGTACTCATAGCCAGTCCTTAGCCAGTCAGCATAAGTGTCAATCCCTCCCACAGACATGCCAATAGCAATCAGGGCTCAACTACAGAGAAGGGCACACACAATCCACACAATGGACACACCTGGAGCACCTGGCTCAGATGACCACAGAGAATGTGCCACTGGGCCCCACAGGACACCTACTACAAAGACCACTCTACCAAGACCAGAAGGCATAGCACCTCTACCTAATAAATAGAAACCAACAGAGGGAGCCATCCAAAATAAGGATACAAAGAAACAATCCCAAATGAAATAACAGACCAAAACTCTAGAAAAAGAACTAAACACAATGGAGACAAGCAATCTACCAGATGCAGAATTCAAAGCACTGGTTATATGGTCAATGATCTCAGTAATGACTTCAACAACGAAATAAGAGACATAAAAATGAAGATAGAAAACATAAAGCAGTTAGAAATGAAGAATACACTAACTGAAATGAAGAATATATTAAAGGGAAGCAACAGTAGAGTAGAAGAAGCAGAGAATCAAATCAGCAATTTGGAGGATAAAGTAGCAGAAAACACCCAATCAGAATAGCAAAAAGAAAACAAGAACTTAAAAAATTAGGATAGTTTAAGGGACCTCTGGGACAACATCAAATGTATCAACATCCACAGCAGAGAGGTCCCAGAAGGAAAAGAGAGGAAGCAATGACAGAAAAAATTCCCTAACTGGAGAAGGAAATAGACATACAAGACTAGGAAGCACAGAGAGTCCCAAAAAAGATAAACCCAAATAGGCCGACACCAAAGCCCATCATAATTAAAATCCCAAAGGTTAAAGACAAAGAGAAAATCTTAAGAGCAGCAAGAAAAAAAACAGAGAGTTACTTACAAGGGAGCTTCCATAAGTCTGTCAGCTGATTTCTCAACAGAAACTTTGCAGGCCTGAAGGAATTGGCACAAAATATTCAAAGTGATGAAAAACAAGAACCTAAAACTAAGATTACTCTACCCAGCAAAGCTATCACTTAGAATCAAAGGATAAAGAGCTTCCCAGACAAGAAAAGCTAACAGAGTTCATCACCACCAAACCAATATTACATGAAATATTAAAGGGCCTTCATGAAGAAAAAAAGATCAAAAGTATGAATGATAAGCCCTAGCCAGTTTTTCTCAGTGGTTAGAGCATCAGCCTGCGGACTGAAGGTCACAGATTCAATTCCAGTCAAGGGCATGTACCTTGGTTGCAGACTCCATCCCCAGTCCCCATCAGAGTGAGTGCAGGAGACAACCAATTGATGTGTCTCTCTCACTTGATGTTTCTCTCTGTTTTTCTCCTCCTCCCTTCCACTCTCTCTAAAAAAATCAATGGAAAAAATTTCCTTAGGAGAAGATTAACAACAAAAAGCATGAATAATAATATGGCAATAACTACATATCTATCAACAATTACTTTAAATATAAATGTATTAAATGCTTCAATGGTAAGACATAGGGTGGCTGAATAGATAAGAAAACAAGACCCTCGTCCTGGCTGGTGAGCTCAGTGGTTAGAGCATTGGCCCATGTCCCAAAGGGTTGCAGATTCGATCCCCATTCCCGGTCAAGGCACATGTCTCTCTCACATCGATGTTTTTTTTTCTCTCTCTCCCTCTCCCTCCCTCCATCCTACCCTCTCTAAAATTCAATGGGAAAAATATCCTCAGGTGAGGATTAACACACACAAAAAAAAGAAACAAAAGAAAAAAAGACGCTTATATATGCTGCCTACAAGAAACTTACGTCAGATCAAAAGAAACACAAACACACACTGAAAAGAGAGATGGAATAAGATATTTCATGAAAATGGAATTGAAATAAAAAAGCTGGGGTAGCAATACTTATACCAGACAAAATAGACATTAAAACAAAGGCTATAACAAAAGACAAAGAAGGACCCAGCAATTCCACTTTTGGGTATTTATCCGAAGAGACTGAAAACACTAATTCAAAAAGACATATGCACCCCTATGTTCATTGCAGCATTATTAGCAACTAGGGGCCCAGTGCACAAATTAGTGCACCTTGAAAGGAACTGTGGCCCTTGAGGCTGCAGTGGGCATAGGGGTGGGTCTTTGCCCGTCCTCTGCGCCCCCACCCGGCCCCTCCCATGGTGGATCTTAGTCCCCTGTCTGCCAGCAGCCCTGCTCCCGCCGCTGCCACTCCCACACGCTGAGGACGCAGAGCAATTGGGGCCAGCATCAGCAGTGGGTGCAAGCAGGGCCAGTGCTGTCAGTGTATGCAAGTGGCGGCTGCTGCCCGGATCGGGGGAGCAGGGGGAGGTGGAGAACCCCTCAGGGGCAATCAGGGCCTGCAGCCACCACTCGCACCTGCTGATGGTGCCCAGCGATTGGGACTGGTGCTGGGCGCCAGCTGCGGGTGCAAGCGGGGCCATCGCTGGCATCAGGTGCAAGCAGCGGCTGCCAGCCCCAATTGCCCCTCAGGAGCAGGGGGAGGTGGAGAAGCCCTGAGGGGCAATCAGGGCCGGCAGCCACCACTTGCACCCGCTGACGACGCCCAGTGATCAGGGCTAGTGCCGGTAGCGGGTGCGAACAACAGCTCCAACGCTGGCAGCAGGTGCGAGCAGGGCCAGTACTGGTAGCAGGTGTGAGCACCAGGCAGGACCATGGAGTGTGGGAGCAAAGAATTTTCAGTAACCACCAGAGGCTCGCCCCGATGACAGCAACTGGTGCCCCGCCTTGGTCTGATGCCTCTGCTCACCTGCTCCACCATCCTGCTGCGGCTGATACCCACCATATTCCACACTCTGCTGCCTGCTGCTGTCACTCACCATGTTCTGCATGTGCCCCCTGGTGGTTAGCACACGTCATAGCGACCAGTTGTTCAGTTGTTCTGTCGTTCGGTCTATTTGAATACTAGCCTTTTATTATATGGGATAGTTAAGATATGGAAGCAACCTAAGTGTCCATCAATAGATGAATGGATAAAGAAGTGGTACATACATACAATGAACTATGACTCAGCCATAAAAATGAATGAAATCTTAACATTTGTGACAACATGGATGGACCTAGAAAGTATTATTCTAAGTGAAATAACTCAGAGGAAGACAAATACCACATGATTTCACTTACATGTGGAATCTAAAAAACAAAATCAACGAACATGCAAAACACAGACTCATAGATAGAAACAGACATTTTGATGGTTGCAGATGGTAGGGGGTTTGGAAGGCTGGGTGTGAAAGAGGAAGGGATAAAGAAGTACAAATTAGTAATCACAAAATAGTCACGGGGATGTAAAATACATAATAGGGAATACAGCCAATAATATTGTAATAAATTTATGGTGTTAGAAGTGTACTAGATTTATGGGGTTGATCACCTTATAAGTTATATTAATGTCTAATCACTATGTTGTACACCTGAAACTATTATGATATTGTATATCAACTGTAATTGAAAAACTAAAAATTACTCTAAAAAATAAAATTTAAAAAAATGATAAAGAGCCTGACATACAAAGAGCCACATAGAGGCAATAGCAGGTGCGAAGGCCCTGAGTCAAGGTCCAGGTTACTATGTGATAATATCAGGAAGCTGTCGGTGTGGCCACAGCATTTGGATGGGAGAGTTTTGTGGGCCTGAAAGGAATTTAGGGAAGTATAACTGTCATTATTTGCAGATGACACATTACTGTATATAGAAAACCTTAAAGATCCCACACACAAAAACTACTAAAACTGAAAAATAAATTCTGCAAAGTAGCAGGATACAAAATATCCAGAAATCAGTTGCATTTTTGTACACCAATAATGAACTATCAGAAAGAAAAACTAAGAAAACAATTTCATTCAAAATTGCTCCAAAAAGAATAAAATACCTAGGAATAAATTTAATCAAGGATGTAAAAGACCTGTACTCAAAAAATTATAACACACTGAAGAACAAAATTGAAGAAGACACAAATACCAGTAAGTGGAAGCATATACCATGTTCATGGATAGGAAGAATTAACATCATTAAAAAGTCCATACAACCCAAGCAATCTACAGATTCAATGCAATTCCTATCAAGATACCAATGGCATATTTCACAGAACTAAAACAAATATTCCAAAAACTTATATGGAACCACAAAAGACCTCAAATTGCCACAGCAATCTTGAGAAAAAAGAACAAAGTTAGAGCAATCTCGCTACCTGATATCAAACTATACAAGACCAAAGTAATCAAAACAGTATGGTATTGGCATATTGATCAATGGAACAGAATAGAGAGCCCAAAAATAAACCCATGCCTTTAGTCAATTAATATTTTACAAAAGAGGCAAAAACATACAGTGGGGTAAAGATAGTCAATTCAATAAATGGTGCTGGGAATATTGGACAGATGTGTGCAAAAAATGAAACTAGACCACTTTCTGACACTATAACAAGAATAAACTCTAAATGCATTAAAAATGTAAATGTTAGGTTCCAAACCATAAATATCCTAGAAGAAAACATAGGCAGTAAAATCTCAGTCATTTCTTATAACAATATTTTTTCTGATATATCTCTTCGGGCAAGGGAAACAAAAGAAACACTAAACAAATGGGACTACATCAAACTAAAAAGTTTGTGCACAGCAAAAGAAACCATCAAAATAAAAAGACAACCCACTGAATGGAGAACATATTCGTCCATACATCCGATAAGGGCTTAATATCCAAAATTTAGAAGGAACTTATACTAATAAAACTCAACCGCCCCCCCCCCCAAAAAAAGAAAAAATCCAATTAAGAATGGGCAAAGGACCTGAATAGACAATTCTCTGAAGAAAACATACAAATGACTAATGGATATATGAAAGCATGCTCAATAATACTAATCATCAGAGAAGTGCAAATTAAAACCATAATGAGATATCATCTCTGCACCTGTCATGTGGAGAAAAGGGAATGTAGCCCTAACGGGTTTGGCTCAGTGGATAGAGCATCAGCCTGCGGACTCAAGGGTCCCAGGTTCGATTCCAGTTAAGGGCATGTACCTTGGTTGCGAGCACATCCCCAGTGAGGGGTGTGCAAGAGGCAGCTGATCGATGTTTCTCTCTCATCGATGTTGCTAACTATCCCTCTCCCTTCCTCTCTGAAAAAAATCAATAAAATATATTTTAAAAAGAAAAAAGAAAAGAAAAGGGAATGTAGATTGGTGCAGCCACTGTGGAAAGCAGTATGCAGTTTCCTCAAAAACTTAAAAATGGACCCAGTGATTCCACTTCTGGAAATATATCCAAAGAAACCCAAAACACTAATTCGAAAGAATATATGCACCCCTGTGTTCATTGCAGCATTATTTACAATAGCCAAGATTTGGAAGCAGCCCAAGTGCCCATCAGTAGATGAGTAGATAAAAAAGCTGTGGTACATTTACACAATGGAATGCTACTCAGTTGAAGAAATAAGGAAATCTTGCCTTTTTCGATAGCATGGATGGACCTGGAGAGTATTATGCTAAGTGAAATAAGCCAATCAGAGAAAGTTAAGTACCATATAATTTCACTTACATGTGGAATCTAATGAGCAAAATAAACTTAAAATGTGGAGGCTGACTCATGGATACAGAGAACATACTGACAGCTATCGGAGGGGAGGGAGTTGGAGACTGGGTGAGAAGGGTGAAAGGATTAAGGAAAGAAAAAAAGAGAAAGGCTCACAGACAGAGAACAATAAGGTGATTGCCAGAGGGAAGGGGGTTGAGGAGAGGTAGAAGAAGGGAAAGGCGGAATAAATGGTGATGGAAGGAGACTTGACTTGGGGTGGTAAACACACAGTACAGTATACAGATGATGTATTGTAGAATTGTATACCTGAAACCTGTATAATTTTATTAACCAATGTCACCCCAATAAATTCAATTTAAAGATATACAAAGAAATAAAATAGTATGGTAATGGAAAATAAGAACATTTTATGGAAAGTAGGAGGTATCATAATCAGTGCGCTGAGATCTCTCCCTGCAACCCCAGGTGCCCCAGGCCAGCTCTGCTACTGGAGACCAACTGGACCAGGGTGCCCTTCTTACAGGCATTTGAGGAATGAAAGCAGCAGTGGGCAGAGATGCCTCTTTGTGACCACTAGATGGTGCCAGACACTAAGCTTTGTCTTTGTCCATGGTGGAAGAAGGTGGTCCCTCAGAGCAGAGGTACTGATTAGGATTTGAAATATAAGGTGAGAATATTGTTATGAAAGTAGTTGCCACTGTTGAATACCAACTCTGTGCCAAACAACACTGTGGGAATATTTGCATCATTTATTCAACATAGTGAATGAGCATCTATTATGTGGCTGGCACCAATCCTCTTCTTAGAGCAGAGAAAGCAAACATACAATATGTCAAGTGGAGATAAATGCCAGAAGCATGAAGTAAGGTCAGGGATGGGGAGGGATGTGCTGTTTTATACAAGGTAGCCAGGAAAGCCTTGCTGAGGAGGTGACATTTGACTTATTAGTGCTCACAATGCCATTTTATAGAAGGGGAAATCGAGGCTGAGAAATGTAAAATAAGTTGCCTACTGGATCCTGGAGGTGGAAATGAGCATGGACAGGGGACAGGGGAGATTGGGAAGAGGTTCAATAACCCCTCCCCATCCCTGCTAGACAGAGAGGCTCCACAAAACCATTGGTGGGAGTGGGAGCCCCTCCCCCACCTCCAGCCCTAAAACCACACCCCTCACCTGTGAAGAAGAACCACAGCATTCCTAGGGTAGTGGCCACACGCACACCTGTGCCAAGGCTGCCCATCTTCTTCTGAGGCAACTGACAGCTGGGCTCTCGGTGGCGGAAGGCTTCCCCTGCCTGTGAGGAAGAGGAATTGAAGCCTTTGTCCCAAAAGGTCCTCCCCAGGCATACTCACCCGTCTCCCCTGGACCAGCCTGGGGCAAGGTTGCAACTGCCAGCTGAGAGGCCCTTCCTCCCACACCCGCACAAGGCTCTCTGCTGAGGGGATTTTCGAGAGCTGCTGGCAGGAACTGAGTCACTGGAGAGGCTAAACCTGGAGAGGTGGCTGTGACCCAGCCTTCCAGAACAAAAATGCAAATATCAGGAAGAGGAGGCAAGTAGAGGCAAGGTCAGCCTGCTCAGGGCAAGGACGTACTCAGATCAGCATGGGGAGAGGAGCTGAGGTTGGAGCCAGGCTTAGACACAGACTAAGAGGCCTGGCCTTTACCTTGAAGGCAGCTGGGAGCCAACAGAGATTCTGGAATTGAGGAAAGGATATGGTCCTACCTTGCTTCATAACCATTACTCTGCAGGCATCTGCAGGACAGAAGAGACAAAGTAGATCTGGGTGAAAGAGACAGAACTGGAGGATGTGGGGACAGAGAAAGGGAGCAGTGAGGGGCCCACGGTTTTGTGTCCGTGACGGGTGGGGTACTCACTGAGACAGAGGCGGGTTCAGTGCAGGGCATGTGATGTTAGCATGGTTTGTGCAGAAACTTCCAGGAGCAAGTTCTAGGAGGCAGCTGGGTGTATGAGTGTGAAGCCCAGAGAGAGGGAGCATTTGCTAGTTTCCTAGGTATAGGCTGAGTGACCAAGACAATCAGAAACAGAAGAGGCTGACCTCTTGGGGCTGACCCCCAAGACTGGAGGCAGGACTGAGTGAGAGGTAGGTCTGTGGCCTCAGCAGGGACCCCAGACCTCCCTGGGTTCAGCTCTGCTCCCAATCTTGGCTGTGCCCAAGGTGTCTGACTTGGGCAGGCTGCTCGAACCTTGTCTCTGTGTCCCACGCTGCTGCCTGATTGCTCCTGCCAAGCCACGTAGCCAGTGTAGGCTATCCAACATGATTGCCAAGCCTATAAACAATTCACGTTCTCATAGCCCCCAGGGGAAACAGGCTGACCTGCTTGATCCCATTTTGTAAAAGAAAAAATTAAAGCCCAGATAAATGATTGACATATTAATATGATGTAATTTGACAGTTAGAACACCTGAGAAGTATTTGGGTTCCCAACCACAACTTTCTGCCCTTCCACGGAGCAAATCTCTACATTAGCATCAGCTCCAGTCACAGGCAGCTGGTTTCAACCCTTCTAATCCCAGCCAAGAACCCCACCCCCCCACCCCCACATACCCAGAAGCGGGGCTTGAGGGAGTCGCTCAGGCTGACCGGGTGCATCCTGCCAGCCCCCTTCCCAGCTGTCCGCAGTGGGGAAGCCCTGAGCAACCACTTCCTTCCCAGAGGCTTCCGGTCCAAACCTGGTGGCTCAAAGCCACCTGCTGGTCAGCAGTCTCTCCTCACCCTCCCCCACCCCGCATTCATAAAGGCATCCTTGGCAAGCACCACATCCTGCCTACAAGGGCCACCGCGGCCCTCAGAAAAAGCCAGCACGCAGCACTGGGACTAAGGATGAAGATGCTTCCAGATTCCGAGTCTCCCTTCCTCACTTTCACCCCCAGACAAACCGAGGCCTGTCTGTTCTTCCTGGGCCCTTCCCTCACCCTCTCCCTGCTGCTCTTGCCTACAGTCTCCTACCCTGACTCTATGGCAACCCTCCTTACTGTCCCTGCTATCTCCACTCCGCCCCCAACGATAACCCCACTCTCTACAGTGCTTCCTCTTAGGGCAACACATGAACCTGCTCATGTCCTTCTCCGCTCAAGAGTCCCCCATGGCTCCCCATTTACTATCAAAGTTAACCCACATCCCCTGCCCAACGTTCAAGACCTTTCTTAATGACTGCCACCTCTGTATAGCAAGTTAATTTCTGCCACTAGGGTTTTACTCCCCAGCGTGTCGTGGAAATGCCTGCCACCTCTGTGAATGTGGGGGATCCGGGAGCACCTGTCTCCGGACCAGGCCTATCAGGACTCCCCAAGGACCCAGCTGTCCTTCCCTCCAGTGGAAGAATGAGGGGATCCCAGGGGCTTGTTCCCTTTGATTCCTTTCCTAGACTCTGGACCCAGGAAAACTCCAAATTTTGTGGATAACCCTGGGAAGAAGCCTGAGAGCCCAGAACTGAGGAGACCAGAGAGTTCTGCAGCCCCCAGTGGCTCTACCACAGCAGCTGCCCCCCCCCACCCCCCACCCCCCAAGAGCAGAGGGCAGAAAGGAAAAACAAACCTAGAAGCCTGCCCGGGAACAGAAAGCCAATCACCACGTTCTGACAGGAGCAGCCCTGCCCAGTACTTACTAGTAGAGCCCCTCTCCAGACCAAGGGCCTCCGGCTGCTTTCATTTGTAGGGCCCGGCCCACCTTCTCTAAAAGGGGAATTCTCACCCCCCAGGTGAGACCTGCCCTGCAATATATGCCACCCCTCCCCCACCCCCACCTCCTTCCAGTGAGTCACCAGCCAGCCATTCCTCCCTCCTCCTGCTCCTCCCGTCCCTTCCCAGTCCTGGCTGAATGTAGGAACTCCAAGCTCTGCCAGGAAAGACCAGAGTGCCTGGGCTTTCTGAAAGAAGCAGGAGTTAGGGCCCAGGCCACCTTTAGCCTGAGAGTACAGCAGGCACATCCAACTCCCTACGTGGAGCCACAGGGAAGCTCCTGAGAAATGACCCAAGATGTGACCCCCATAAAACCAAAAACAACAAGGGCTGAGACTGGGTTCTATATCAAGATGCCCTGGGCTTGGGGGTGCCCAAGAGGGGCCCCTTACCCCAACCAATGCTACTAGCAGCTGCCCTTATTCTCCAGCCTCCTCCCAACCCTTGCAGGGGGTGCTTGGGCAGCACTTCCCACAAAGAAGTGAAGAAGGGTCAAGCAATATATCCAGTGTCAAATCTATGCGAACCGGCATGGTACAGATACACTGCTTCTAAACATAGCAGTTAAGCCAAGGCAAGCTGCACACCTAGACTGCCCACTGCTTCAGCCAGTCTTTTCTTTTTTTTCTTAAGCCAGTTTGAACTAAGTTTCTATTACCTGCCATTGAAGGAGTCCTTGGATATGCACTCATTCATGTACTCCATAATGCATTTAACTATTAGGCAGGTGCTAGGGCAGAGAGATGACTAAAATCAAGGAGCCTGCATTCCAATAGGGAATCACTGCAGTTCACTGTACTAAAGATGCAGTGAGGGTCACCTGGAGGCACCTCAGAGGCATGATAATCCTGAGTCCTGAAAAATGATTAGTACCCCCCACCCCCAATAGACAGACTGGGGAATGTGGCTCCTCCCCAGCCCGAGTCCTCCTGGCACTGCCTGTCTGCCTCTCAGCTGAACTCTTTGAAGAGGTAGAAAGTTTGAGGTTCTAGTCCTAGTTCTGACAGTTCACTGGGCAGTCTTCAAGGTGACTTCCCGCTCTGAGCTCAGTGTTCCCATCCATAAATGAAGAGCTTTGCTGGATGCTATCAGAACTTCATTAGTGTGTTTAGCCTTTGTGTACTTGTTGAGGTTAGCCAGTTAGGGGCCATGCAGGTCACATTGAAATGCACAAAATCACTATGACAGAAATGACAAGTTTTCCTCTTACACCTAATCTTTTCTTCTTCTGTAGAATTTTTAGTTAGGCACATGGCCGATCAGCTAAAAACTACATATACCAGCCTGCCTTGCAGCTAGCTGTGGTCATATGACCATTTTCTAGCTAATAGGATGTGAGAGCCACTGATGTGTACAACTTCTGGGTCATGCCCTTAAAGAGAAGGCATATAGCCTCTCTTTTCTCTTCCCCCTTCCCACTGGCTGGAACACAGATGTGGGGCCATGCTGCCAAAAGCAGCTCCCTAGGGACTGCAGAGCAGCAAGACAGAAGGCTCCTGCAGGGCTTAGTATCAGCCCTGGACTACCCCAACTGTCACATGGGTGAGAAATAAGCATCTATTCTAGCATAAGTCACTGTTGTTTTAGGTCTTTCTTACAGCACCTGAAGTAACTAATTCAGGGAGCCATCCCTCCTTTACTTTCCTTCCTTCTCTCTCCACTCTGCTTACCCCATGAAAACTGCCACTGCTCAGAGCAGCAAAAGAAGCCACATATAATATAGGTATTTCAAAATAAGAACTGGACACTATCTCATTAGAGTCACGTTGATGCCTGGCCCAAATTTGAATTTCAAAGGTAGACATGATGGGCTTGTTTGTATGGGAGGGAAGGGCTAAAAGAGTAATGTGTACTGAAGGCTTGAACAAATAGGCAGGTGGCACACATAATAAGATAGGGATACCTGGAAAGGAAGCATGTAGAGGGGAAAGAACAGTTCCTAGTGGGCTTGAGCTATGGATCATCCATGCCAGAATGTCTGATGGACTCCTGAACACAGAGAGCCGGAGCTCAGAACAGACAGGGACAAGGAAGCCATCCATGCATTGGTGGTCACAAAGCCAAAGTTGGAATCAATGATTAAAAAAGACAACAGTGTGCCCAGCTGCCAGCCCCTTTCTCGCGCCTCTGTACCTTCGCACTCCCACACCTCTGCACCTCCTACCGGACTCAATGTGCTTTTCTCTTTCCTTCTAGTTGTAGAATTTCCACTCAGCCAGCCTTCCCATGGTTCTGGATGTTATTCGTTTTGTCTTTTAGTTGTAGTTTTGATGTGGTTGTGCGCGGCAGCAAGTTCAGGTGTTTACCTGTGCCGCCATCTTGGGTGTCTCGGTATGAAGTTCTTATCTGTGGGTTGTGCATGCCTGTAAATAGTGTATATAAGAATGTCTCTGTTGATGTTTTGTGTCTCCTTATTGTTTGGTTTAATTTATTTAAAGATGGGGCATGTCCCGCTTTGGGGGGCCCAACTGCTTGTGGCAGGGATTGCAGGAACTTCCCAGCAGCTGCCAAGAGCTCTTAATCTTGAGGACCCTTCCTGCCCTCCCTCTCAGGGCATCAACAGCCAGAAACTCTTAGCTAGTGAGAGTTCTTGTCTCTCTACCTGTAATGTAACTTGGTCACTGGGGTTCTTTGCTTGCTTTCTTATCTTGGGGGACTTAGTTTGCTCTTCACCATTTTATAAACATAAGGAATCCTCACTCTGTTGTTTGGGCTTTGTGCCACTCAGAACGCATTTGCTGTGCTGGGTTAGTGTGAGATAAGATTCTAAGGCTAATGTCCCAGTCCACCCTTTTGAAAGTACTCATTCATTTACTGTAGGGGTTTCTGTTTGTTTTTGAGATCTCTTCTTATATGCAAGATTTCATATTCTTAGTCTACTCAGAAAAAAATATGGTAAATAAAACCTTCTAATCCCCCTCCCCCCAAGTCTTTTTCCTAGGAGGACCAGGCCTGCAGAAGTGCCCTCCAGCAGGCTGTGGAAATTGGGCCACTCCCATTTGATAAAGAAAAATAAAATAAAATAGTACTTTCACATTAAAGCCACTGAAGGCTGGTGAGTTATCCTTGTTACAAATTTGCCAAGAAAATGCCTTTAATTGGCTTTAAAATAAAAAAATTGTTAAGACAAAATAAATATAACTAAAATGAAGGGTATATGATAAAGCTTTTTCAGTGATATATGCCTAAACATAGTTTTCCAACGTCTTTGATAACTTAAAATTTTTGGAGTTTTCTGGGTTGAATAGTAAAAAATTATTAAATATCTAGGTATTTTGAAATAACAGTGTTGGGTCTGATCAAATAATTAAATCGATACCCTTCCTCTGGGAACTGACCTTTAGGCCACTTCACAATGGACATTCCCTTTCACTTAGATCACATTCCATTTCGCTAAGACCATTATCCTTCCCCTCTGGACCGTCCTAGGATGCAGAACCACCCAGAGAATTCTCCACCCAGAAAAAGTCCTCCTAGACTCCTTTAAAATCTCTGACTCCCTGTCTTTGGATTCTGGCGCCATTTGGGGGCTCAGCCCATCTGGTATCGAGATGACCTAATACATTTATAATCCCTTACTACTTTGGCCTTGTGTGTTCCTCCTTCAGTGACCCTAAAATTTGGTGCTGAAGCCTGGGAGGGTTCCACAGGGAAGGGGAGCCATCGTCCTGGCTTCGGTCACCCCATGTTTGCTACTCGGAAAGCAGTAGGCAGCAGCAGCTCGTCCTGGGCTTACCTCCAAATCCTACTTGGGTGACTCAATTGCCGGCCTCGATTAGACCTCCCCTCCCTCCCTTATGGACCCTCCCAGACCAGCCAAGGAGGACGCTAGATCGGGAACCTCTTCTTCTCCATTGCTGACCCTCCATCCCACACCGGCCAATCTTCTCTAGGTGAGTAACCTCCCACAATTTCCCTCATCTCGAGTTTTGACCCCTCACTCTCACTGACTTCTCGAAAGTCTCTCATCTCCAAAGTCCTAGCGCTAGGCCAGAAGGCTCCTCAGCCATTCAGCCTTAGGCCCTTCTGCACTGAGGACGCCCAGTGCGGAGGGTCACCCCTCGATTCTCGCGGTGGTTTGTTTAGCGGCAGGGACGCCTCTCCTAAGTGGTCACCTTTGGACTGTGGTCCGTCACTCACCCTTCCCCTCGTGGGCCACGCCACACTCCCTCTGCACACTCACGGGGGAGATCACACCCAAGCACTGCATTTTCTTTTGTAACACTTTTTGGTCACAAAATAAACTAGATGGTAAGTCTCAATGGCCTGAAAATGGCACTTTCAATTTTAACACATTATGTAATTTAGGTAATTTCTGTTACCACAAGGGAAATGGTCAGAAATTCCCTACCTCCAGTCCTATTTACCCTACAGTCTCAACTCTCTCTGTGTCAGTTCTGCTCTACCCATCAGATTCTACTCCTTCACACAAAACATCATACCCCTAACACTTCTGATTCTGAATCTACTTTTGACCCAGCAGACCACCAATCTCCACTCACTTATGCATCCCCTCCCTGATCTGCAGTAGATTCCCATAACCCAGACCCTCCTAATCAGCAACCATCTTCTCCCCCAGCCCCTGAGAGCCCAAATACCGAGAATGCAAGCTCCAAAACAGTCTTTTCCCACCTAACACTCACTCTTGGGCCACTCAAAGACTGCCTTCC
Source organism: Myotis nattereri (assembly GCF_964212035.1). Lineage (NCBI taxonomy): Eukaryota > Metazoa > Chordata > Mammalia > Chiroptera > Vespertilionidae > Myotis > Myotis nattereri. Next base: position 111,342,371 of record NC_138075.1, read on the forward strand.
TCAACAGTCTACCCCTTCTATTCCTGAGCCCATTCTACCCGAGGAAGGTAGCAGGAACTGAGGGGATAGTCTGAGTCCATGTTCCATTTTCTACGTCCGACCTCACACAGATTGCGAGGCATCTCGGGTCTTTTTCCATAGACCCCACCACCTTTACTAAGGAATTTGAATACCTGACCCAGTCCTATGACCTGATCTGGCATGACATCTATGCCATCCTGTCCTCCTCTCTCACCCTAGAGGAGAAGGAGCGCATTTGGCTAGCAGCTCAGGACCATGCTGATGCCCTCCATAGACAAGATTCTGTGGCCAATCTGGTTGACACTAGCACAGTCCCTCAAACTAACCCAAGGTAGGATTTGTCAGGTTAATTCTCCAGGCACCAGCTCCATAGCCATATTGCTGGACTCAAAAAGGCTGCCCATAAGATAGTCAACTATGACAAACTTAATAAAATCACTCAGGGCCCTGATAAAAAAAACCCAGCTCTCTTCCTCTTGCCTCATGGAGGCCTTATAGAAACTTACCACCTTAAACCACACCTCCCCAGAGGGAACCCTTCTTCTGAACATCCATTTTATATCCCAACCAGCCCCAACAGACGCCACAAACTTCAAAAAATAGACATAGGTCCACAAAACCCTCAAAAAGACCTCATTAACCTGGCCTTTAAGGTCTTTAATAATAGAGATGAGGAGACCCAAATCCAAAACCAAAGATGAGATCAGGCCAAGACTGAGGCCCAGAGGAGGCCTTCCAGCTCCTAGCTATTGCTCTCACAAACCCTAAATGAAGTGCCGGTCCTCCAACCAAGGGTAAGTCAGGGGCTAAGCCTCCTCCAGGCCCATGCTTCAAATGCAACAAGGAAGGACACTGGGCCAAGTCCTGCCCAAACCCAAGGTTCGGAAGGGAAGGCCACTGGAAATCAGACTAGTCTGGCCCCTCCAGGTCAGACCTCAGCCAATCCAGCAAGGCCGCCCTCTGAATCTGGTTTGGGGCTCCCTGATCTCCTGGGGTCTGGCCACCGAGGACTGAAGCTGCCCAGGCCCCGACAAGCCCCTACAGACTTACATCACCAGGACAGAACCTCGGGTAATGATTGTGGTGGCAGGTAAGCCAATCTCCTTTTTAACTGACTCTGTGGCTACTTACTCTGTCCTCCCAAATTTGCTGGGACCCTTGTCCCACCCTCAGGCTCTATTATGGGGGTTGACGGATGAATCCCACAGCCATTAGCCACCTCACCTCTGCACTGCATCTTACTAGACACCCCCTTTATCCACTCTTTTCTTGTTCTACCTCAATGCCTGACCATGCATCCCCTCATAATGCTCAGTTGTCCTGAACCACAGTCACCTACCTCAGTTTCACTCTCACCCCACAAAGTCCAGCCATTACCTTAGAATGTAAACACGTTATCTCCTCCATGACATTCCCCTCCTCTTAACAAGAAATACTTTCTTTTCTCGGGCCTGCTGGGTACTTTTGCCTCTGGGTTCCCAACTTTAGTCTTCTTGCAAAGCTCCTCTATGGCAGGGCAAAGGGATCCCTCACTGAACCTTTAGATCAGCGGTTCTCAACCTGTGGGTTGCGACCCCTTTGGGGGTCAAACGACCCTTTCACAGGGGTCGCCTAAGACCATCGGAAAACACATATATAATTACATATTGTTTTTGTGATTAATTGCCGGGAGCCGGTCCATCCTTGCTGTTTCAAAGGACCTGGCATATATGGCATACTGTTCTTAAAATGTTTGCTCACCTTCTTGGCACTATGTGTTTTAACCAAGGTCTCTGAGAAAGGTTGTTTCCCCAGGTAGGGATTTTCCCCTGAAGTTAGGGAGGGAATAAAATCCCTTAACTAAGTGCCAGGTGGGTAATTAATCACTTTAACTATGAATAATCATGCTTAAGCTACATAATCTTTACTCCCTGGAATGGAGATAAGAAACGCCCTAACCTTTGAAATAGAGATTGATAGGATTGGAATCAACTGGTATAAATACAGATGTAAGAAGACAGAACCAAGAGAGACAGAAATTGGCACAGAACCTACACAGAACGTTCTCTAGAGACAGAAGAACTTCGCTGGAGAGAACATGGCAAAAGATCCTGGACAGAAACTGGCCTCAGAACCTAGAGACAGAACCTAGTGAGAGAACATGGCAAAAGATCCTGGACTGAACCTGACTACAGAGATTGGCAAGAGAACCTGACTAGAACCTGGTGACAGAACCTGGCTGGAGAACCTAGTGAGGGAGCATGGCTGCAGAACCTAGCGAGGGAACATGGCTACAGATCCTGGCTGGAGATCCTGACCAAACCCTGACAAGAGAACACGGCTATGATGATCAACTGAACACTGTCTCCGTGTCCTTCCTTCTTCGCCGACTCCGTCTACGCCTTTGGGGATCCCTGGACCCGCTGGGGTTGGACCCCAGCAATTAATCACTATGCTTTAATTATGTTCAATTTGTAACAATGAAATTGGGGGTCACCACAACATGAGGAACTGTATGTATTAAAGGGTCGTGGCATTAGGAAGGTTGAGAACCACTGCTTTAGATCCCAAGGCCAGCATTTTATCCCTTTAATGCTCTGAAAACTGCTCTCACCTCAGCGCCTTCTCACCTCCACCTTTCCAAAAAACAGTTTCTTTACTGCAAAACTGAAAATGCTTACTTAACAGTCCTGCCACTATCAGAGTTGAACTCATTATCACCAAAACCTTAACATGTTATCTCTATGGGAAAATGTGGCAGTTTTAAATCCAAGGGGCTGGAGGCCTGGGAACAGGCTGTGGACCTGCTTCCTCTTCCCCCTGCCTTTCATGCAGCCCCATATGCCTACACATACTTTTCAAAGTCGTTGGTCATTTAAAGGCTATGGAACATTGCTGGGTTAAATGATAAACATCTAAATATTTTAAAATAACATGAAATACTGGCACATTGATTGCTAGACAAGTTTTAAATTTGCCTGCTCTTAGCTTTTATTACAGATGGTCTCTTGTACTTTGTTGAAGGTATATTTTCTTGAAAGTAAGAATGTGTTTCATAAATGTAAATGCTGGTTGTTTACTTTTGGGCTAACGCTGGTTATTTGTGAATCAGTAGAAAGGTTTGTGAAAATTGTAGAAAAGTTTGTCCAGTGAGTCAGGACCTGATCACCCCTGCTGTCCGAAGGGACCCCTTCTCTCCTAGTAAGCTAAAGCAGCCCCAGCCAGGCTCTCTCCTGTCTAGATCAGAGTCTAGATTTTCTTTATTTCCACCACTCATTCACAGTCCTGACACTATCATTGGAAGCCTCAACAGGTCTTCCTGCTTGGAATTTAGGAACCTCTCTCCCCTTTTCTAGCCTTCTTAAGAGTCATACACTGCAAAGGACACCAAGTCAGGAATGATTCCATAACACAGGGAGATAACAAAGCAGGCCAGGAGGCCAAGGCAGCAGCTCAGAGGAAGCCTCCATCTCCCCAACTCTTAGCTATACCCCATCTAACACCCAAATACACTCCAGAGGAACTTCAGCCCCTATTAGCTCTTGGGGCCACTTAGGAAATCCATGGTTAAAATTTCAGGGAAAATATATCCTTCCCCAGGGACAGGCCCATGATATCTTACAGGCCATGTCCTAGCCTAGCCTCCCTACTGCAAGATATCACCAAAACCTGTTCTACTTGTTACTTACTATCTCCCCAAGGACTGGTTAAATTAAACCTCCTTCTTTCCCCACTCATCAGGCTAGGGGCCAAATCCCTGGACAAGACTGGCAAATTGACTTCAATCAAATATCTCTTAACCCTTGTAGATGCCTTCTCAGGCTGGGTAGAAGCCATTCCCCACTATGTCCGACCCACCTCATTACAATCAGATAATAGACCTGCTTTCATATCTCAAATGACTCAACAGGTCCCCTCCACTCTGAACATCCAGTGGAACTTACACCCCTACCAGCCCCAATCTTCAGGCAAGGTAGAAAAGGCGAATTCCTTAATTAAGTCTCACCTAACTAAATTAACTGTCAAAACTAAAGAACCTTGGAGTACTCTCCTACCTCTAGCCCTTATGTGCATCAGGGCAACCCCCCGTGCACCCTCCTTTCTTAGTCCCTTTGAACTCATGTATGGAAGACCCTTCTTATTAGGAAACTTCCCTTCCACAGAGACCCCTCTAGAAGATTATGTCTCTTAAATCTCATCCAACAATTACTGAGAAAACATGATGATCGACTTTTTACGGGAGACTCCCCGCCGCCCCCCCTCCCCACCCCATTCCTCTACAGTCAGGGGACCAGGTCCTCCTAAAGGAAATGCATTCGTCAAACAATTTACATGGCAAGGCCCTTATCATGTACTCCTAACTACCCCAATTGTGCTAAACTATTGGGCATACCCCATGGTTCCACCTTTCCAGATTAAAACCCGTCCCAGGAATACCTCTATCACATGAGCTGGAGTCCCCTAAGTATCACATCCACCAGATCAGGCCCACCAGATTCCACCTTACCCGCATCCCAGAAGAAGAGGATGAATCAGTGAGCAACCCTGCATGTGTCCCCTGTGCACTGACCCCAATAACTCTGACCTCCTTGCAAGCCCACCTTCTCTCCTAATACAAACCATCCAGGTCCTAGCTACTGCCCCCTCTCCCTTTGCATCAGGACTCTCACCTTTCTATGGGGCTCCCTTCTACAAGGGGACTTCAATTACCCATGGGGAAAGTTTTCCTTCTTTCTAGATCCAGAACATATCCTTTGCCTGCCTGGGGACGATCCCAACTCTGGAAGTGGGGATTAGCTCTCCTTCCCATCCTATCCCAACCCTCCTCCCCTACTCCCGTAAGGAACTTTCTCACCTCCACTCATCTAGAACGAATGCTTAATCTTACCCATTCCCTCCTAAACCAGACCAATCCAACCTTTGCCAGGAATTGCTGGCTCTGACTTTTCCTCTCCTCTTCAGTGTATACCACCACCCCTATACCAATCAAAAGACGGGATCAGGCAAAAATCACTCTAGCTCAGCCGTGGGCAAACTACGGCCCACGGGCCGGATCCAGCCCGTTTGAAATGAATAAAACTAAAAAAAAAAAAAAAAGACCGTACCCTTTTATGTAATGATGTTTACTTTGAATTTATATTAGTTTACACAAACACTCCATCCATGCTTTTGTTCCGGCCCTCCGGTCCAGTTTAAGAACCCATTGTGGCCCTCGAGTCAAAAAGTTTGCCCACCCCTGCTCTAGCTTATAAAAAGGAAAAGGGAACTATATTTCTCGAAAAGGCAGACACCCTTCTAGGTAATTATCCTACAGCCCAGGCAAATGAAGCCTCCCTTCTTTTCCACACTTATACAGTGGGGCCTTGACTTACGAGTGTCCCGACTAACGAGTTTTTCGAGATACGAGCAGTCTCGTCACTGCTTTGAGTTGGGAGCTAAAATTCGCTTACGAGCCAGCTTCAGATACCCCACCACTAGTTGGCGCAGCGAACGTCACAGTGAACGCCACAACATCAGCCCAGCATCATGTGTCTCACTCGTTCACTTTAAGATTTGACATACGAGTAATTTAAGTTATGAGCTCCGTCACGGAACGAATTAAACTCGTAAGTCAAGGCCCCACTGTATTCAATCTCTTGCTAAGGCAGCTCCTTCCTCCATCCCACTCACAGGTCCTATCACTGTACACACCCCACTAATTGCCTAAGACCCTTTATGCTTTACAAGGTCACAGGGCAATACAACAATAGGCCATCTCCCATCATCAGCTTGCAACACCACAGTCAATCTAGAACTACTGAACAGCCATTGGTCCCAATGGGTTGACTACCAGGTCTCCCCAGAAGCCAATGGTTATTTCCTACAGCCGGTCCATTTTACTTCTTATCCAACCATCCAGGCCCAAGGCTTCAACTGCTCCTTTCCTTCCCATTCTCTCTTCCCTTGGATATCAGCCCATTCTAGCATTTGCACCCACTGTCACTGCAATAGGATCTCAAGCACTCATCTGTTATCCCTTATCAGTAGCACCATGGTGACTACCCTCGGGTTTTGAAGTGTGGAACTGGGAAAAGGAACCTCATACCCTTTGGTCCATCTCTTGTCTCTGCACCTTTCAGCTCATCTCCATGATAAGGGATTTTTCTTCCTCTGTGGGGAAATCACCTACATTTGCTCCAACCACTGGACAGGAACTTGTACTTTCATCTATCTCTCACCCAATGTAGATGTAGCCCCCAATAATCAGTCTTTACCAGTCCCTGTAACCCATCATATATGACACAAAAGGGCAGTCCAGATAATCCCTCTCCTCATAACACTCTGAATCACAGCAGGTGTTGGGACTGGCATAGGGGGCTTAACTACTACTCAATCATATTTTAAAATCCTGCCTCAGGACCTACAAAAAAGCTCTGGATGCCTAACAAGGGGCAAAACTGGGAAAATGAGAACCTCACCCCCAGGGTAACCTATCCTCCTCTTTCCTATCACTAGTCAGGCAACTTGGGTCCCTGATCTTTTCTTCCCTAAAGACAACATCTGGGCCTCAGTTGTATTCCAGCTCCAGGCCCAGAAAAGCAGCAAAACCAGACAAGTGATGTTGTGGCAGCGTCAGGACCAGATTTTACCTCCCAAGTCACTCAACAGGTCTGCTTTCAAGCCTTCACCAACCAGTCTCTTAGGGAAATCATGCTAAAACCCCTCACTCCAACCAGGAGGAATCTATACAGTGTTCCAGCTGACTACAATCAAAGTCATCCCCCTATGATCTCGACATCCTCCCTCAGCAAGAAGTAACTACGGAAGATATGACTTTGTCCCTATTCCATAAAACAAAAAGGCTAGAATATTAGGTCTGGTCAAGTAATTGAATCAATACCCCCTCCCCTGGGAACTGACCTTTAAGCCACTTCACAATAGACATTCCCTTTCACTTAGACCACATTCCATTTCCCTAAGACCACATTACACTTGCTAAGACCTTTATCCTTCCCCTCTGGGCCTTCCTAGGATCCAGACCTGCCCAGAGAATTCTCCGCCGGAAAAAAACCCTCCTAGAGTCCTTTAAAATCTCTGACTCCCCAATTTTGGGTGCTGGCACTATATGGGGGCTCAGCCCATCTGGTATCCAGGGACCTAATAAGTTTATAATCTCTTACCACTTTGGTCTTGCGCATTCTTCCTTTGGCTACTCTAACAAGCAGGACACTGAAATATTCATCTGAGTTTGCCTCATATGGAGAATCTAGAGGATGGATTTGAATCTGTTAATGAAGAAGTCTTGTATTTTATTTGAAATAACTCTTTAAAATATGAACGTATTGCTAATCTGAGGAACGTTACTTACATGTCACCTAAAATTAGGGCTTCTAAGGGTTAAGAATTCTAACTAATTGGAAAGAAATTATGATTTTGGTGTAATAGAAGGCACAAGGCATAGAACGGTTTGTGAAAGTTGTAGAATGTAAAGAAAAATGTTAAAAGAAAGTTATATAAATGACACAGGCCAGTAAACCAGGAATAGGGAAACTGAGATGATTAAACAGCAATTTGGAGCCATCCAGTAAATCCTATCTTCCCTAAAACAAGGATACTTAAGAATAAATTATTTGCATTTTGCCAGAGGGTAAGTAGCTTATATCAAGCTACTCAGGGAGACAGATAGCAAAAACCCAATTAGCGTAATTTGCTGACCACACCCAAGGACAAATGAAGTTAGAGAATAAACCTCAGGAAAATGTTCTTCTTAAGGTATATGGGGCCGAAACCGGTTTGGCTCAGTGGATAGAGCGTCGGCCTGCGGACTGAAAGGTCACAGGTTCGATTCCGATCAAGGGCATGTACCTGGGTTGCGGGCACATCCCCAGTAGGAGATGTGCAGGAGGCGGCTGATCGATGTTTCTCTCCCATCGATGTTTCTAACTATCTCTCTCTCCCTTCCTCTCTGTAAAAAAATCAATAAAATAATATTAAAAAAAAAAGTACATGGGAAGCTTTGTCAAATAAAGAAATAACTATATTATGCTTTCATTTATAACTCTAATTTTTATTCTGGAATATTGTTTTTCAGGAAGGACAAAATTGCATGTCATCTACATCATAATCAAATCCATAACCATGTCATTTTAGAGACAGTGACTTTTTTTATAATGCATTTGAAAAAAAATGTTAAATCTTCTGAGGGATCCATGGAAAGGATTCTGACATTTTCAAATCATGCCCTTCGAACTGGATGAAAATTATTAGAACTCCTAGAGTATCTGGATTTATAAAAGTACTGGCAGGGAAAATCAGGAGAAACAAAAATTGATTATGAGACTGAATGAACTGTATATGCATACAGGGTTTTTGGTTGATTACTTCCCATCCACCCACCCTCCCCTGCCTTCCTTCTGAGATTCTGCACTCTGTTCCATGCTTCCACGTCCCTAGGTCGACTCAGTTTATTTTGTTACTTACATTCCACATATGAGTGAGATCATGTGATACTTGTCTTTCTCCGACTGACTTATTTCACTTAGCACAATACTCTCCAGGTCCTGCCATGCTGTCTCAAAGGGTAAGAGATTCCTTTTTACTGCTGCATAGTATTCCATTGTATAAATGTCCCACAGCTTTTTTATCCACTCATCTACTGATGGGCACTTGGGCTGTTTCCAGATCCAAGCTATTATAAATTGTGCTGCTATGAACATGGGGGTGCATACATTCTTTCTGATTGGTGCTTTGGGTTTCTTAGGATATATTCCTAGAAGTGGGGTCACTGGGTCAAATGGCAGCTCCATATTTAATTTTTTGAGGAAATTCCATGCTGTTTTCCATAATGGCTGCACCAGTCTGTATTCCCACCAGCAGTGTACTAGGGTTCCCTTTTCTCCACATCCTCACCAGCACTTGTCATTTGTTGATTTGTTGATAGTAGCCATTCTGACAGGTGTGAGGTGATACCTCATTGTTGTTTTAATTTGCATCTCTCTGATGATCAGTGACTTTGAGCATTTTTTCATATGTCTCTTGGCCATCTGTATGTTCAGTATCTATTTAGGTCCTTTGCCCATCTTTTAATTGGATTGTCTTCCTTTTGTTAAGTTGCATGAGTTCCTTATATATTTTGGATATTAACCCTTTATCAGATGTGTCATTGTCAGATATGTTCTCCCACACAGTGGGCTCCCTTTTCGTTTTGTTGATGGTTTCTTTTGCTGTGCAGAGCTTTTTATTTTGATGTAGTCCCATTTGTTTATTTTCTCCTTACTTTCCTTTGCCCTAGGAGACGTATACGTAAACATATTGCTATGAGAGATGTCTGAGATTTTGCTGCCTATGGTTTCTTCTAGGATTTTTATGGTTTCACAATTTACATTTAAGTCCTTTATCCATTTTGAGTTTATTTTTGTGTATGGTGTAAGTTGGTGGTCTAGTTTCATTTTTTTGCATGTATCTGTCCAATTTTTCCAACACCATTTATTGAAGAGACTGTCTTGACTTCACTGTATGCTCTTACATCTTGTGTCAAATATTAATTGAGCATAATGGCTTGGGTCAATTTCTGGGATCTCTGTTCTGTTCCACTGATCTATATGCCTGTTATTGTGCCACTACCAGGCTGTTTTGATTACAGTGGCTTTGTAGTATAACTTGAAATCTGGTATTGTGATTCCTCTCACTTTGTTCTTCTTTCTCAAGATTGCTATGGCTATTCGGGGTCTTTTTTGGTTCCATAAATTGCTGTTGATTTAGATAAAGGCAAAGCAGCCAGTGACAGCATTTTGGAGGTAATGATATGTGTACAAGTGAAAATGCTACATACTGACCTCCTAAAAGCCACCCCTGGATCGAGTGCTGAAAGTGATTCACTTAAGGCTAATATCGGGTGTTAGGCACATTCTTGGGTTCCATTGTGTCCCACTTTGGTGCTTTTGCCCTTTTTGGTGATTTTCCTGTTATTTTCATTGTAGGTTTCATGATTAATGGTCTTTAGTTTCCAGTAAACTGCCTCATCCAATTTCCAGTGGACCACCTACACCTGGCCCCCACGAGCACCTGGTCCGACCTGTTATTCTGACTGACCTTTACAAGAGACATAAATATCCCGCACCCGCTACTCTGACCTGCTAATGCCATTTTGGTCTCAGCCCTTCTGCTAGCAGATGTAATAATAAATTTATAATTCTTTACCTCTTTTGGCCTCATGTGTTCCTCCTTCAGTGACCCTAACAAGGGGTAGTTTGATAAATTTAAGAAAAGAAGTGGCATTCACAGTGTAGTGAGGCATGGGGAGGCTGAAAGTTCTAACAAAGCAGCTGTTAGTAATTTCATGACAGAATTCCAATACATAGAGGCCAAGGGATTTGTTCCCCAACAAGTGTTCAATTGTGATGGGACAGGCCTCTTCTGGGAAGAAATGGCAAAGAGGACCTACATCACACTGGAGCAAAAGTCATTGCCAGGATACAAGCCAATGGAGAACAGGCTGATGTTATTGCAGTGTGGGAATGTAAGTGGGGACTTTAAATTGAAGCATCTACTCATCTACCATTCTGAAAACCTAGGAGTTTTTAAGAAAAATAATGTGTGGACAAAAAGGGGTCACATGTTAACCTGAGTAGCTCAGGGAAGGCCTGCATGGTGGCCTTGCAAACTCTGGAGACCTAAAGTAACCACAAAGAATGGTCTAAAACTAAAACTTTTAACTAAAAGCAGTTTATAGTAGGTAGTCATGTCCTATGCTAGATTCTCCCCTGACAAAAGTCAATCTTTACCTAAATAAGCCTGTCTGATGTCTTTTGCATCTATGATAACATATCATTGGAATTCAGGGTAACTTGTAATCCCTTTTTCCGGACCCCTCAGGGCACAACCAAATGTGCCTGAGCACAGAACAAAGACCATAAATTTCTTCATTGTTATTGTTAGCACTAGAGGCCCAGTGCATGACATTCGTGCACTGGGAGGTGTGGGGGGTCCCTCAGCCCGACCTGCACCCTCTCCAATCTGGGAGCCCTCAGGGGACCCCTCTCCAATCCGGGAGTTCCTGTCTGTCTGTCTTTGCAATCATATGAGCGAATTGTCTGAGACCCCAACTCAGTTCGGTTTGTTGCTCACAGAATAATAGAGCTTCATTGGTGGAGATTTCCTGGAAGTTTTAGGATATCTTCACTTTAATTTTTCCTAGACACTCTGATTTTACTTATGTCTCTCACCTTTGCTTTCCCTCCATCCCCTGCCACACTTGCTCTAGGTTCACTTTGCTCTGGTGTCTAGGCTATCTGTCTGCCACCAGAACTATGATTCCCAGCATTCCTGGTGCTCCCCGCGCTCTGGGCTTCAGCTTCTGGTCCTGGGGCTGCCACAGAACTACTATTCCCAGAATTCCTGGTGCTCCCGCCCTCTTGGTTTTCCCTTCTTGCTCTGACTCTGTCCTATGGCCTCCCACTCTGCCAAGTTCTCCAAGCCATCAGCTCTCCCACTCTGCTCTCCGCCCGGCAGCTTTGCGGGGAGAGACTGAGGGAGCCACGTCCTCCCAAGCCGCCGGCTCTCCCGCTCTGCTCTCCACCCAGTGGCTATGTATGCAAATTAACCTACCAGCTTTGTCAGGTTAATTTGCATACTCACTCCTGATTGGCTGGTGAGTGTAGCAGAGGGACGGTCAATTTACATGTTTCTCTTTTATTATATAGGATGTTAATTGTTGACTGTTAACTATCCTGTATGCACTTAAAGAAGTATGTGTCTATCACTTTACTTTTTATCCAATCTCAGAGGTCCCCCCATCTCTTTGCTTTATCCAGCCTCCCTAATCTATGGATTTCATGTAACCCACTTAGATCTCCTCCTTTGATTATCCTATATAATAAAGAGGTAATATACAAATTGACCACCATGCCCTCACACAAGATGGCCACCCCCATGTGGTCACAAGATGGCCACACCCATGTCATCACAAGATGGCCACCACAAGATGACCAGCAGGGAAGGGCAGCTGGGGGTAACCAGGCCGGCAGGGGAGGGCAGTTGCAGGGGACTGGGCCGGCAGGGGAGGGCAGTTGAGGGCAATTGGGCTGGCAGGGGAGTGGTTAGGCAGTGATCAGGCTGGCAGGGGAGTGGTTAAAGGGTGATCAGGCAGGCAGGCAGAAGCAGTTAGGGGCAATCAGGCAAGGAGGCAGGCAGCCAAGCAGTTGGGAGCCAACAGTCTTGGATTGTGAGAGGAATGTCCGACTGCCACAGGGTCGGACATCCCCCGAGGGGGTCTCAGATTGGAGAGGGTGCAGGCTGGGCTGAGGGCCACACCCCCCCCCCAGTGCACAAATTTTGTGCACCAGGCCTCTAGTAATGTATAAAGCAAGGTGAAAAACTGTCATTCTGCAGAGCACTATCCCAATACATTGAGATTCTGCTTTCCGGCAATTGTTGACAGTTTGGCTCAAATAAACTCACAAAAATTCTTTACAGGTTTAAATGGGTTTTTTTATGTTAACAAATGTCATAAAAAACAAAGTGAATGCCATGTGGAGGGCTAATAGCAAAGCTTGGGTACCTTTTTTAATTAAGTGGATTCATGAAGTATTTGCTCCAAGTGTGAATAAATACCTTCAGAAAAAACAAATACCACTCAGGGCACTTCTTTTTTTTTTTTTTTAAATAAATCTTTATTGTTCAGATGATTACAGTTGTTCCTCTTCCTCCCCCCCCCCATATCTCCCCTCCACCCGGTTCCCACCCCACCCCATGCCCTTACCCTCCCCCCACTGTCCTTGTCCATAAGTGTACGATTTTTGTCCAGTCTCTTCCTGCAACACCCTCACCCCCTTCCTCCCGAGAATTGTCAGTCCACTCCCTCTCTATGACCCTGATTCTATTCTATTTACCAGTTTATTCTGTTCATCAGATTTTTTATTCACTTGATTTTTAGATTCACTTGTAGATAGATATGTATTTGTTGTCACTTTGTTCATAATTTTTATCTTTACCGTTTTCTTCTTCTTCCTCTTCTTAAAGTATACCCTTCAGAATTTCATATAATACTGGTTTGGCAGTGATGAATTCCTTTAGCTTTTTCTTATCTGTGAAGCTCTTCATCTGATCTTCAATTCTAAATGATAGCTTTGCTGGGTAGAGTAATCTTGGCTGTAGCTTCTTGCTATTCATAACTTTGAATATTTCTTGCCACTCCCTTCTGGCCTGCATCATTTCTGTTGAGAAATCAGCTGACAGTCGTATGGGTACTCCCTTGTAGATAACTAACTGTTTTTCTCTTACTGCTTTTAAGATTCTCTCTTTGTCTTTTGCCCTTGGTATTTTAATTATGATGTGTCTTGGTGTGGTCTTCTTTGGATTCCTTTTGTTTGGGGTTCTCTGTGCTTTCTGGACTTGTAAGTCTCTTTCTTTCACCAGGTAGGGGAAGTTTTCTGTCATTATTTCTTCAAATAGGTTTTCAATATCTTGCTCTCTCTTTTCTTCTGGCACCCCTATAATTCGGATGTTGGTATGCTTGAAGTTGTCCCAGAGGCTCCTTGCACTATCTTCATATTTTTGTATTATTTTTTCCTTTTGCTTTTCTGGTTGGGTGTTTTTTGCTTCTCTGTATTTCAAATCTTTGACTTGATTCTTGGGATCCTCTAGTCTGCTGTTGGATCTCTGTATATTATTCTTTATTTCAGTCAGTGTATGCTTAATTTCTAATTTGTCCTTTTTCATATCCTTGAGGGCCTCACTATATTTCTCAGAGGTTTCTAGAAGATTCTTGAGTTACCTTATAACTGTGGTTTTGAACTCTATATCCAGTAGTTTGCTTTCCTCCATTTCTTTCATTTGTGACCTGTTTCTTTGTCTTGCCATTTTGGTTGCTTCCCTGTGTTGATAGAGTGGCTTTGTGTGCTAGGTGTCCTGAAGGGCCCAGTGGCTCAGCTTCCCTAATTACCTGAGGTGGACACTCTTGGTGCATCCCTTTGTGTGCACAGTCTTATTGTAGTTAAGCCTTGATTGCTGTTAGTATCACTGGGTGGAACTGACCTCCAGGCCAATTGGCTGTGAGGACCAGTTGTGTCTACAATGTGAGAACTTCTGTGCTGGAGACAACCTTATGGGGCAGGGCTTGCTTCAGTGGGGCTTTGGCACTCACTGAGTCTGCCCAGGTTTTTAGGCAGAGAAAGGCCAGGCCATTCATATGCAAAAGACTCTGCAAACAGCTTGGGTTGGGTTGTAAATTGGTTGGGGCGGGGTCTCAGGGAATCACTAGGGTGGAGCAAACCGAAATGGCTGCCAGTCTGCTCTGCCTCCAAGAGGTCTCAGGGTCTGTGTCCCACAGCATCCCATCCCCCACCCCCTCACCCCCGCCTCCCTGTGCAGGAACAATGACTTCTGCAATCACCTCTGTGAGAAAGCCGGCCTCAGGTTCTGGCCCGATGACAGACAGTCTAGTTTCTCTCCGTATGAGTCTGGGTCCCCAAATTCTCACCCAGGACTGGAGTTCAGAGCAGTCGGGAGCTTATTTCTCTCTCCCGATTGAAAAAGACAACAGCATACCCAGCTGCCAGCCCCTTTCGCGTGCACCTCCGTACCTCCACACTTCTACACCTCTGTACCTCCTACCGGACTCAATGTGCTTTTCTCTTTCCTTCTAGTTGTAGAATTTCCATTCAGCCAGCCTTCCCATGGTTCTGGATGGTATTTGTTTTGTCTTTTAGTTGTAGTTTTAATGTGGTTGTGTGCGGCAGCAAATTCAGGTATTTACCTATGCCACCATCTTGGTTGTCTCAGGGCACTTCTTGTAATGGACCATGCTCCTGCCCACCCTCCACGTGAAAGGATTTTGGAGACAAGAAAGGCAGATTAGGGGAGGGGGGCCCATGGGAGAGGAATGCATACATGACAGGCAGAGACAGCTCCAAGCTGCCAGATTGTTTACAATAATGTTACAAGATAAGGGGAAGCAGAAGGGGGAAGAGCACCAAGTGAAGTTTGAAACTTTAAAACTGATACCATACAGGGAAAAGGGGGAAAATGGCCAATTAGGAAACAACGGGGGCTATAAAATAAGGAAGGGTCCAATTAGAAAGTGGGAAGAACAAAGAGCTGCCAGCATTTACCAGGTGTCCCGGTTTATAATGTGGATTTTGTAATCAAAGAAAACACGATAATCTCAAGAGAAACATCAAAAGTGCTTTATTCAAAGTAATGTCCATCGCTAGCTACACATTTCCCCCATCTTTCAGGTAATTTGTGGATACCGTCCCAATAGAACTTTTCTTGTTTTGAGGCAAGCCATTCAGAGACCCAATTTTCCACTTCTTCGTATGTTTTGAAGTGCTGCTCAGAAAGTGAGTGTGCCATCAATCGGAACAAGTGGTAATCTGAAGGAGCAAGGTCTGGTGAATATGACGGGTGGGTTAATACTTCCCAGGTAAGATCTTTTAACTGTCTTTAACTGGTTTTGAAGTGTGTGATGGTGTGTTATCATGAAGCAAAATTACAGTGAGCCTGAAGCAAGTTCTAGTGGAGACAAAGAGAGAAAGAGAGAAAGAAGCCCAGAACAGCTACCTGATGTTTTTATAAAAGGGGACTCCCATTCTAAACAATAACATCCCTCCATCCCTTCATCCCTCCATCCCTCCATCCTTCCATCCCTCATCCCTTCATCCCTCCATCCTTCCGTCCCTCCATCCCTCCTCTCCATAGTCAGTCATCAATAGCTCTCAACATTAAAGGCAAATTCTAGTGTGTTCATAAATTTCACTTTTTACTGTACATTTCAATTCCTTTTTGTTAAATTTTCATTTATATTTCATGTCCTTTTGGTTTTTAAAGTGTTTATTTATAAACAGTACATTAGATATGTGCTGTATATAAGAAAGGTTAAAACAGGGAATCATTTGGGGTTCTGTAAAAAATTAATTAAATTTACATGATTTATAATGGGGAAAAATGATTAGGTTTTTGAACAGCTTCTGGAACAGCCTTAAGTTCATATTATTTTGTTTGCAGCAAATAATAATAATAAAAGTCAACTGTGTTGAATGCCTGCTCTGCACTAGGTTCTGTTCTATGTGCTTTTACACAAATTAACTCCTGTAAGCTTCCCAACAATTCTAGGCACTATTATTATTCCACTTCACAACGAGGAAATTCAGGCACAGATTTGTAACTTGCCCAAGGTTACAGAGCTGCTAAATGGCATATATGAAATATCACTTTTTAATATATATTTTTTAAACATGTTTTTATTGATTTTAGAAAGAGAGGAAGGGAGAGGGATAGAGAGAGAGACACACACATCAATGTGAGAGAGAAATTTCAACCAGCTGCCTCCCATACACACCCTACCCCACCCAGAGCCTGAACCCACAACCTGGGCATGTGACTTGACTGGGAATGGAACTGGTGACCTTTTGATGCACAGGATGATGCTCAACCAACTGAGCCACAGCAACCAGGGCAAATACCACTTTTATAATAAAAATAGGAAAAGGGTTTGGGGGAAAATATATAATTAAAATAGGATATGACCAGTGCTTTGATGCAAGTTTGTATGAGGTATTGTGGGAGTAGAGGGTCAAGCAGTTTGCTGGAGGAGTGGGGAGGAATAGGAAGGGCCTCACAGAGGAGGGGACAGTTCAGCTTATCTAGCATATGGGACAGCACGAGCAAAGTCGTAGAGGAGGGAGCAACCACAGGAAGAGAGAGACTCCTAGGAGAGGCTATCAGGAGATGAGGCCAGGTAGTCGGGGGTCAGTTAAGGACCCTGAATTGATCCTGGAAACAGTGGAAAACTGTGAAAGGCTAAAACCTACACCTAACATTTCTCTCCCTCTCCTGTCTATCCCAAACTGTCCTGAAATATCCCTGACAGCTTCTCAGAGATCTTATTTCCAAGCTCACTCAGTGCAGGGCATGCAATCCCCATGGCCGGGAGACAAACCCACTAGAGCAGGTTATTACCTCCCCACCTGGGACTTCCTTCTTCACAGCTTCTGGTCCTTCTTTCACTGACAAACATGCTGAACAAATCTTCTGTCTTCAGTATCTAGTCTTTTTTGTTGTTGTTCTTATTGTTTTTAATTTAATTTAATTTTTCCCATCACCTTTAATGCCCTCCATGCCCTCTTCCACCTCCACCTTCCCCCTCCACCCCTGGAATCACCACACTATTGTCCATGTCCATGAGTTCTCTCTCTCTTTTTTTTCCTTTTTCCTTTCTTTTTGTAATCTTCACCCAAGAAGTGAGGATATTTTTTCCCATTGATTTTTAGAACAAGTGGAAGGGAGAGGTGAGAAGGGAGAGAGAGAGAGAGAGACAGAGAGAGAGAGAGAGAGAGAGAGAGAGAGAGAGAGGAACACGGATGAAAGAGAGACACATCAATTGGTTGTTTCCTGTGCATGGGGCCAGGGATCAAAATTGCAACCCAGATATGTGCCCTTGACCAGGAATCAAACGTGCGACCCTCTAACCACTGAGCAAAACCTACCAGGGGTCTTTTTAAAAATATTTTTTTATTGGAGGGGAAAATGGCGGAGGTATAAGCGGACGTGTCCTGTGCCTTGTCCTGGAGCAGATAAGGGTGAGCAGCTGAAACGGGTAACATTCAGCCCGAATAGGCAGAGGATTTTCAGCTGAGAGACTGTCTGCAGCTAGGAAAGACCGAGAACCCCCCAGGAAAAAAAAAGGACGGTTGGAGACTGCGGCTGAAACCTCTCCTGGTGCGCCAGCTAAGCAGCGGAGACTGCGCCATCTTGGGTCGTCGTTGCCGGCATCCAGAGACCAGCTACTAACCTGGAAACAAGGGATCTCAAGCCACGTGACTGCCTGAACTCAGACGAGCACTGCTTCTTCTCACGGAAAGGTTGGACATCCCCTAAAGGTGCGGTTTGCAGTTCGGGTTGGAGGGAGGACCCAGCTCGCGCGAGCGCGGGGCGGAATCTGTGCCCCACAGAGTCCGCAGCCTTTGGGACCAGCGTGACCCGTGAGTGGGGAAGGGGCCCCACAGGGCTGCTGGCAGAAGGGAACGCGAAAAATGAGCCCATAGCTGGACTGGATGTAAAGGAGCAGCCTTGGACTTTGCCAATCTGCTGGCGGCTTGGTGCCAGGGGCGAGTGGGCGCGCGGAGACTGCGCGCGGAGACTGTGCGCAGACCTGGAAGGTGGAGGCTTGCGAATTCGCACAACTATCAGGCTCTTGTTACAGTCCCCCTTAGATCCGTGCATTTGATTATTAAACCCAGTGCATGGGATTCCCCAGTTGGGGTCATTCGCAGAGCCTGTAGGGGAAAGCTCTTTTTGGGGAGCCTGGGAACAGCGGACAGTGGCAAGGAACCAGCTCTGGGCAGTGGTCTTTCCCGAATCAGTTCCAAATACCATAGAGGAAAAAAAAAAAAAACAACAAACAAAACCCTACTGATAGAGAGGACTTAGAGCCTTGGAGGTAAATCCAGACACACTGCCACCCAGAGGCAGAGCCACGAACTGTCTCTTTTGCGATCACAAATAAAGGCAGTCTGGTAAAAAAAATACAACCTGCCTTAAAGTCAGGTCTGTGGTTTACTGCACGGAGGGACAGTGTATCGCAGGGAAGTTCAACACTCCCCTGAATGCCTGGCAGGACTGAGGCGTGCCAAAAAGAAGAGTGGAAGATTTGAAGCACCTTCACTTCCGAATGTTTTTATATATATATATTTTTTAATTCTTTTTTCACCATTTCATTAAGAACATATTTTATTTTTTTATTTTTTATTTTTTATTTTTTATTTTTTTCATCACCTGATTTTACCTTTTTAATTACTACATTTTTTTAACCAGTATTATTGCTATCCGTTTACCATTTTTTCAAGTGTCATTTTATTTTTTAATATTTTTTTTTATTTTTCTTTATTTTATTTTGGGATTAGTGTTCTACACTCTATTTTCATCGTTCCTTTAGCATCATTTCTCTCTATCTCACATTTACCCTTAAGCCAAAACTCTCTTCCTCACTTTTCCCCTTTTGTTGTCCTGTTTCTCTTACCCTATTCTTGCTTTGGATTTTACCTATTCCTTCTTTCTACCCACTGTCTAAATTTCACCCTACTTATATATCTAATTTCCAATCCCTCGCTCTCCCCATACAAATAGCCTCTTCCCCACCTCTATTTCATTCTCTTATTTTTTTTTTTTTTTGCCTTTTTGTTTTTTTCTTCTCTCCCTTTTCCCAATCTCATTTCAGCACTCCTTTTTGTTTTTTATTTTTCTCTTTAATCTTTTTCTCTTTTTTCTTCTTTATCCCCTAATTCTCTTCGCTCAGGGGGTCACCTTTATTTGGGGTTATTAATATCGTGAATGCATTTAGTTTGTTGCCTTGTACGTTGTGCCTTGTTGTGTTGTATTTTGTGCCTTTGAATCAGCGCAGCAGAGAGAGAACTACATAACCAAACACCTTGAGAAGAGAAATCATGGTGAAACAAAGAACCAACCCAAATATGAAAGAAAAACAGGCATCATCAGAAAAGGAAGTAAACGAAATGGAGGCAATGGAGGCAAGCAACCTGTCAGAGAAAGAATTCAGAGTAATGGCCATAAGGTGGATGAAAAGAATGGAAGACCAATTCAACAATGTGTGTAGGAACCAAGAGGAAATGAAGAAGAACCAAGAGGAAATGAAGAGGAACCAAGAGGAAATGAAGAGAAACCATGAAGAATTGAAAAACGACATCACTGCCATAAAGAACTCAATAGAAAGCATCAACAGTAGACTAGAAGAAGCAGAGGACCGCATCAGCGAGCTAGAAGACAAGGTAGAAAAAAATACCCAAACAGAACAGCTTCTAGAAAAAAAAATTAAAAAGCAGGAGGAGAGCCTAAGAGAACTCTGGGACAATGCTAAACGAAACAACATCCGAATAATAGGGGTGCCAGAAGGAGAGGAAACTGAGCAAGGAATAGAAAACCTGTTTGAAAAAATAGTAACAGAAAATTTCCCTGATATAGGGAGGAAAAAACTCACACAGATCCAAGAAGCTCACAGAGTCCCAAACAAAATGAACCCGAAAAGACCGACACCAAGGCACATAATAATTAAATTGGCAAACACCAACGACAAAGCAAGAATCTTAAAAGCAGCCAGAGAGAGACAGAAAGTTACCTACAAAGGATCCCCCATCAGACTAGCGACCGATTTCTCAACAGAAACACATCAGGCAAGAAGGGAATGGAATGAAATATACAAAGTCATGCAAAGGAAGGGTCTGAATCCAAGAATACTATACCCAGCGAAGCTATCAATCAAAATTGAGGGTCAAATCAGGAGCTTCACAGACAAAAATGGTCTACGAGAGTTTATTACAACCAAACCAGCAATGCAAGAAATGCTAAAGGGTCTGCTGTAAATAGAAAAAACAGGAAACAAAGAAGGAACGCAGCGGTAAAGAACAAAAATGGCGACTAACAAGTTTCTATCAATAATAACTTTAAATGTAAATGGATTAAATTCCCCAGTCAAAAGGCATAGGGTAAATGAGTGGATAAGAAAACATGACCCATATATCTGCTGTCTACAGGAAACCCACCTCAGAAAAAAAGACGCACACAGACTGATGGTGAAGGGATGGAAAAAGGTTTTTCAGGCCGATGGAAGTGAAAAAAAAGCCGGGGTAGCAATACTTATATCTGACAAATTAGATCTCAAAGTGAAGGACATAAAAAGAGATCAAGAAGGCCACTTCATAATACTAAAGGGAGCAGTCCAACAAGAAGAAATAACTTTGGTAAATATATATGCACCCAATATAGGAGCACCCAAATACGTAAGAAATCTTCTGGAGAAGATCAAGGGAGAGATTGATAGCAATACAATCATAGTAGGGGACCTAAACACCCCTTTATCGCCACTGGACAAATCCACTAAACAGAAACTCAGCAAAGAAACATCAATCCTAAATGACTCACTAGATCAGATGGAATTAATTGACATCTTCAGAACATTTCACCCCAAAGCCACAGAATATACATTCTCCTCAGGTGCACATTTGTCATCTTCAAAGATAGACCATATATTGGGTCACAGACAAAGTCTCTTCAAATTCAAGAAAATTGAAATCATATCAAGTATCTTCTCAGACCACAAAGGCATAAAACTGGAAATCAACTACAACAAAAACAATCCAAAAAAATCAAACACATGGAGACTAAATAGCATGCTATTAAACAATGACTGGGTCACCAGTGAGATCAAAGAAGAAATAAAAAACATCATGGCAACAAATGACAATGAAAACACAACAATCCAAAACCTATGGGACACAGCAAAAGCAGTCTTGAGAGGGAAGTTCATAGCTCTACAAGCCTACTGCAAGAAACAAGAAACAATGAGAATAAATGACCTAACTCTACAACTCGAAGAATTAGAAAGAGAGCAACAAAAAAAGCCCACTGTAAGCAGAAGGAAGGAAATAACAAAGATCAGAGAGGAGATAAATGACATAGAGACCAAAAAAACAATACAAAAGATCAACAAAACCAAGAGCTGGTTCTTTGAAAGGATAAACAAGATTGATACACCTCTAGCCAGGCTCACCAAGAAACAAAGAGAGAGGACCCAAATAAACAAAATCAGAAATGAAAGAGGAGAAATAACAACAGACCCCATAGAAATACAAAGGATTGTTAGAAAATACTATGAACAACTCTACTCCAACACACTAGACAACCTGGAGGAAATGGACATATTCCTAGATAAATGCAACCTTCCAAAACTTAACCAGGAAGAATCTAAAAATCTCAATAGGCCAATAACTATGGAGGAAATCGAAGCAGTAATCAAAAAGCTTCCAGCAAACAAAAGCCCGGGGCCAGATGGCTTCACAGGGGAGTTTTACCAAACATTCAAGGAAGACCTAAAACCTATCCTCCTCAGACTATGTCGAAAGATCCAAGAGGAAGGAACACTTCCCAGCTCATTCTATGAAGCCAACATCACCCTAATCCCAAAACCAGATAAAGACAATACAATGAAAGAGAATTATAGGCCAATATCCCTCATGAACATAGATGCCAAAATCCTCAACAAAATCCTAGCAAATCGGATCCAGCAGTACATCAAAAAGATCATACACCATGACCAAGTAGGATTTATCCCAGGGATGCAAGGATGGTACAATATCCACAAATCAATAAACGTGATACATCACATAAACAAATTGAGAGAAAAAAACCACATAGTCATATCAATTGATGCGGAAAAAGCATTTGACAAAATCCAACACCCTTTCTTGATAAAAACTCTCAGCAAGATAGGAATTGAGGGATCATACCTCAACATAATAAAAGCCATATATGACAAACCCACAGCCAACATCATAATCAATGGGCAAAAACTAAAACCATTCCCCCTAAAAACAGGAACAAGACAGGGATGCCCCCTCTCACCACTCCTGTTCAACATAGTACTGGAAGTACTAGCCATTGCAATCAGACACGAAGAAGAAATAAAAGGCATCCAGATTGGAAAAGAAGAAGTAAAACTGTCCTTATTTGCAGATGACATGATACTGTATATACAGAACCCTAAAGACTCCATCAAAAAATTATTAGACTTAATAAATGAATTCGGCAATGTAGCAGGATACAAAATTAATGCTAAGAAATCCATGGCATTTCTTTACACCAATAGTGAACTTATAGAAAGTGAAACTACAGAAGCAATCCCATTTACTATTGCACCAAAAAAATTAAAATACCTAGGTATAAACTTAACTAAGGAGGTAAAAGACTTATATGCTGAAAACTACAGGACACTGAAAAAAGAGATAGAGGAAGACATAAACAGATGGAAGAATATACCGTGTTCATGGATTGGTAGAATCAACATCATCAAAATGTCCATACTACCCAAAGCAATTTATAGATTCAATGCAATCCCCATTAAATTACCAACGGCATATTTCACAAATCTAGAACGAACGTTCCAAAAATTCATC
The DNA here is from genome assembly GCF_964212035.1 of Myotis nattereri. Classification (NCBI taxonomy): domain Eukaryota; kingdom Metazoa; phylum Chordata; class Mammalia; order Chiroptera; family Vespertilionidae; genus Myotis; species Myotis nattereri. The sequence goes on from NC_138075.1 coordinate 111,365,314, forward strand.
TGGAATAAAAAAAGACCCCGAATAGCTGCAGCAATCCTGAGAAAGAACAAAGTAGGTGGGATCTCAATACCAGATATCAAACTGTATTACAAAGCCACTGTTCTTAAAACAGCTTGGTACTGGCACAAGAACAGACATATAGATCAATGGAACAGAATAGAGACCCCAGAAATCGACCCAAACCACTATGGCCAATTAATATTCGACAAAGGAGGCAAGAGCATACAATGGAGTCAAGACAGTCTTTTCAATAAATGGTGTTGGGAAAATTGGACAGATACATGCAAAAGGATGAAACTAGATCACCAACTCACACCATACACAAAAATAAACTCAAAATGGATAAAAGACTTAAACGTAAGACGGGAAACCATAAAAATACTAGAGGAATCCACAGGCAGCGAAATCGCAAACATATGCCGAAGAAATTTCTTCTCTGATAATGCTCCTAGGGCAATGGAAACTAAAGAGAAAATAAACAAATGGGACTACATCAAAATAAAAAGCTTTTGCACAGCAAAGGAAACCATCAACAAAACAACAAGAAGACCCACTACATGGGAGAACATATTTGCCAATGATACCACCGATAAGGGTTTAATTTCCAACATTTACAGGGATCTCATGAAACTTAACAAAAGGAAGATAAACAATCCAATAAAAAAATGGGCAACGGACCTAGATAGACACTTTTCGAAAGAGGACATACAGAAGGCAGAAAGACATATGAAAACCTGCTCAAAGTCACTAATTATACGAGAGATGCAAATCAAAACGACAATGCGTTATCATCTCACACCTGTCAGAATGGCTATCATCAACAAATCAACAAACAACAAGTGTTGGAGAGGATGTGGAGAAAAAGGAACCCTTCTGCACTGCTGGTGGGAATGCAGACTGGTGCAGCCACTGTGGAGAACAGTATGGAGCTACCTCAGAAGACTAAAAATGGAACTCCCATTTGACCCAGTGATCCCACTACTAGGAATATATCCCAAGAAACCAGAAACGCCAATTAGAAAGGATATATGCACCCCTATGTCCATAGCAGCACAATTCACCATAGCTAAGATTTGGAAACAGCCTAAGTGCCCATCAGCAGATGAGTGGATTAGAAAACTGTGGTACATATACACAATGGAATACTATGCTGCGGTAAAAAAAAAGGAACTCTTGCCTTTTGCAACAGCTTGGATGGGACTGGAGAGCATTATGCTAAGTGAAATAAGCCAGTCAGAGAAAGATAAATACCACATGATCTCACTCATTTGTGGATTATAGAGAACAACATAGACTGATGAAAAGGGACAGACCCAAAGACTGAGAAACAGCGATCAGGCTATCAATCCCCAGAAGGAAAGTAGGGGAGGGCAGGGGTAAGGGGAAGAGATCAACCGAAGGACTTGTATACATGTATATAAGCCAAACCAATGGACATGGACAACGGGGGGATGGGAGCATGAGTTTGTGTGTGTGGGGGGGGGAGGTTGGGGGTTAATGGGGGGGATGAGGACACATTTGTAATACCTTAAGAGAAAAAAAAGAAAAAAAGAAAAAAAAATATTTTTTTATTGATATTTTATTGCCAGATAGGAAGGGAGAGGGAGAGAGAGATAGAAATATCAACGATGAAAATCATCCATCAGTTGCCTCCTGCACGCCCTCCATTGGAGATGGAGCTCAAAACCCTGGCATGTTACATTGACTGAAATCGAACCATGACCACCTGCCTCCTGGTTCATAGGTTGATTCTTAACCACTGAGATACACCAGCCGAGCCAGGGCTCTTATTTTCCCTCAATCCCTCCATTCCTCCATACTCCTCTCCCCCCACCGCCCTGGCCCCACTCCAATCATAAGTCAGTCACTAGTCTTGATAACAGGGCCACTTTCCTGCAGGGAACCCAGTCAATCTGATGCTGGTGGGACATGGCCAGTAAGCCTAGCCACACCCAATCAGAGACTTCCCAGCGTGTTAAGAAATTATCAGAAAAGACTCTTTCTTGCTGAGGTTGTTAAGAAGGAGGTGCACTGGGGCGATTAGCAATGAGTCTATCAGCTACCAACAATATAAAAAATTGACTCAAATAAACAGGGGCAGAGTTGAAAGCTAGAGGACTTAGAGCCCTGAAAACATCATTTAAGCTCCTATGCCGGATGCAAGCTGCACACCTAGACTGCCCAGGCACTTGAGCTAATCTTTTTTCTTTTTTCTTAAGCCAGTTTGAGCTAAGTTCTATTACCTTCAACTGAAGAAGTCCGCGAATATACATTCACTTATGTATCCAGTAATTTTTTAAATTATTCACTGAGTGCCTGCTAGGCAGACACTGGGAACAGAGAAATGGTTAAACTGTGTGTCTGTCCTCAAGGAGCCTGCATTCTAATGGGAAAGGTGGACGTGCACATGCATCACTGCAGCCCATGTACTGTACTACTTCACATGCAGTGAGAGCCACCTGGAGGCACCTTAGATACTTGGTAATCCCAAAACTGAGCCCTGAAATTGACCCGAAGCTACCAGGTAGAGGGGAAAGGCCATTGCAGGCAGAGGGAGAAATCCCTGCAAGGGCACTGAGATAGGAAACAGCATGGCAAGCTGGAGGAATTGCAAGCACTTCAGAATTGGCTGACATGAATTGCAAGGTGCTGACCACAGGATGGGGAGAAGTAAAAGGAAGTCAGGGGCCAGAGAGAAAGTTTTGTTTGGACTTGGGAGGTGATAAGGAAGAGTCTGAAGTAGAGGAGTAACATTATTGCTATAGGTAGGCTCAATCTTGATTAACTGATTAATAAGTAACATTAACTTTGTTGAGGAGGTTTAAATTTCAAAGGAAGATATGTAAAGGGGCATTAATTTACTCAAAATAATGAGTTGATGGTGGACTTTGAGGAATTAAAGAATTTTTTTTGAGATTGTACCCTCTTGAAGCTGCTCAAAACACTCCATTCCACCTGTGTGTAGACCTACTACTGGTCCTAGATGTAGGGTCAGGTCATATTATATTTGTATGATTGTTCACTCAACAATATGTCGTGGACTTATTTCCATATTAGTATGCCTTCTTTTGAAAAAAAAAGTGTGTAGACCTATTACTGGTCCTGGATGTAGAATCTTTGCAGGGGTCAGCAAAGATCCAGATAGAAAATATTTTAAGTTTTGTAGGCTATCCAGTATCCTGTGTGGCAGGAGAGCAGTTGTAGATAATGTATAACGGGATGAAAGAGCTCTGTTCCAACAGAACTTTCTGGACACTCATATCTGAATTGCATATAATTTTCATGAATCACATGATTTTTTCCAACCATTAGAAATGTAAAACCCATTCTTAGCTATGGCTATACAAAAACAAGCAACAAAAGATTTGGCCCACGGGCCATAGTTTTAGAAACTGGTTTAGCTGCACAAAGATACCCAAGTAGCAGCAAAAGTGGGAAACAATGGGGAACTGATACATTAACTATGGCCAATCTAGATAATGAAATAGCATACAGCTTTTCAAAAGAAGGCATACTAACATGGAAATAAGCCCATGACATATATTTGAGTGAACAACCATACAAATATAATATGACCTCATTTCTGTATTAACAAAATGTCTTATGGTCTCAGATCTAGTCACCTAGTCTCTCTCCATCTCTCTGTCATTGCAGGCCCTTCCTTCTCCAGCACTTCCTTGCATCTGCTAGGCTCTCTCTTCAACTCTCTATTATTTTTTCCCCGAGATGATTTTATCCACTCGAATGACTTTAAATATAATTTATATACTGGCAACTCCTGAATTTAATTCTTCAGTCTGCACCTTTCATCTGAATACCAAACTTAAACTGCTTCCTAATGTCTGTATAGGCATCTCACTCTTCCCATGTCCCTCTTCAAACTCTTGAATTCTCCCCCAAACTTGTTCCTCCCCAGCCCTTTACGCTTGGTAAAGGCACCACTCTCCACCCTCTGCTCAAGCCAGAAACCTGAGCTTCTCTCCTCTCCACAGTCCATCACAAAGAACAAGCATCCTATCTAATAAAAGAGAAACATGGTAATTAGCCGTACTTCTGCTACCCTTCCCATTGGCTAATCAGGGCGATATGCAAATTAACTGCCAGACAAGATGGCGGCTGGCAGCCAGGCAGCTTGAAGCGAACATGAGGCTTGCTTGCTTCAGTGATGGAGGACTCCAACGTTCCCTGCCTGCCTTGCCGGCTTCTGAGCTTGCAGTTTGAAACATTGTTACAAATATAGAAGCTAAACAAAACCCCAGAAACCTGCTTTCAGCCAGTCGGGATCTCAGAGCTGGAGTTGAAACAGTGTTTCGATTACAGAACCCAAACAAACCAGATACCTGCTTTCAGCAGCGGAGGCCTAAGAGCTGGAGCCAAGTCTCAGAGCTAAAGCTGGCCCAGAATAAAAAAAAAAGAAAAAAGAAAAAAAGGAGCGGTTGGAAGCTTCAGTCACCGCCAGCCTGAAAACAGCCCTCAGTCCATCACCCAGACTGACCAGGCACCCCAGTGGGGACCCCCACCCTGAAGGGTGTGTGACCAGCTGCAAACAGCCACCATCCCTTCACCCAGGCTGGCCAGGCACCCCAGTGGGGACCCCCACCCTGAAGGATGTGTGACCAGCTGCAAACAGCCATCATCCCCTCATCCAGGCTGGCCAGGCACCCAAGCGGGACCCCCACCCTGATCCAGGACACCCTTCAGGGCAAACCAGCCAGCCCCCACCCGTGCACCAGGCCTCTATCCTATATAGTAAAAGGGTAATATGCCTCCCAGCACAGGGATAAGCGGAGCCGCAAGGCCTCCTGGCACCGGGATCAGCGTGACAGGGGGCAGCGCCCAAACCCCCTGATCACCCTACTCTGTGCCTGATAGGGGGGAGCTCCCCAACCCCCTGATCGCCCTGCGGCTCTGTGTGTGGCAGGGGGCGGGGCCACAACCTACCTATCCGCCCTGCTCTGTTCGTGACAGGGGAAGGTACCCCAACCCCCTGATCGGCCCTGCTCTGTGCCTGATAGGGGGGAGCTCCCCAACCCCTGATCACCCTGCGGCTCTGTGTGTGACAGGATGTGGCACCCCAACCCCCTGATCGGCCCTACTCTGTGTGTGACAGGGTGCGGCGCCCTAACCCCCCCCCCCCCCCCATGGGCCCTGCTCTGTGTGTGATGGGGTAGAGCCATAACCTCCCCATCGGCTCTGCCCTGAGTGTGACAGTGGCGGCGCCCCAACCCCCTGATCGGCCCTGCTCTGTGGATGATAGAGGGTGGTGCCCCAACCCCCCACCCCCACGGGCCCTGCTCTGTGTATGACGGGGTAGAGCCATAACCTCCCCATCGGCCCTGCCCTGAGTGTGAAAGGGTGTGGCGTCCCAACCCCCTGATCCGCCCTGCTCTGTGTGTGACAGGGGGCGGTGCCCCAACTCCCCTATCAGCCCTACTCTGTGAGTGACAGTGGGGAGCTCCTCAACCCCCTGATCGTCCCTGCTCTGTGCGTGACATGGGGGAGCTCCCCAACCCCCTGGTGGGCCCTGCTCTGTGAGTGACAGGGGGCAGCATCCCAACCCCCTGATTGGCCTTGCTCTGTGAGTGACAGGGGGCAGTGCCCTAACCCCCTGATTGGCCTTGCTCTGTGCGTGAGGGGGGCGGTGCCCCAACCTTCCCATCGACCCTGCCTTGAGTGTGACAGGGGGCAGCACCCCAACCCCCCAATCGGCCCTACCCTGAGCGTGACTGAAGGTGGCATCACAACCTCCTGATCCGCCCTGCTCTGTGCATGACAGGGGGCGGCGCCCCAACTCCCCATTCAGCCCTTCTCTGAGCCCGACCAGGGGCTGCACCTAGGGATTGGGCCTGCCCTCTGCCACCCAGGAGCAGGCCTAAGCCAGAAGGTCGTTATCTCCCGAGGGGTCCCAGACTGCAAGAGGGCAAAGGCCGGGCTGAGGGACCGCCCCTCCCCCCCAGTGCACAAATTTTTGTGCACCGGGCCTCTAGTCCTATCTAATAAAAGAGAAACGTGATAATTAGCTGTAACTTCGCTACCCTTCCCATTGGCAAATCAGGGTGATATCCAAAGTAACTGCCAACCAAGATGGCGGCGGGCAACCAGGCAGCTGACGCAAACATAGAGGCTTGCTTGCTCCAGTGACAGAGGAAGCCAGGTTCCCCACCTGCCTGCTGGGCTCTGAGCTGCTCTCTAAGAAACATTGTTACAAATATAGAAGCTAAACAAATCCCCAGAAACCTGCTTTCAGTCAGCTGGGATCTCAGAGCTGGAGTCGCAACAAAGTTTCAAATACAGAAGGTAAACAAAGTCCAGATACCTGCTTTCAGCAGCCGAGGTCTCAGAGCTGGAGCCGAGCCTCAGAGCTAAAGATGGCTCTCAGCTCCAGTTACAGCCATACAAGGTAAATAAAATCCCAGAATAAAAAAGAAAAAAGAAATAAAAGAGAGGTTGGGAGCTTCAGTCACCCGCCAGCCTGAAAATGGCCCTCAGCCCCTCACCCAGGCTGGCCAGGCACCCCAGTGGGGACCCCCACCCTGAAGGGTGTGTGACCAGCTGCAAACAGCCATCATCCCCTCATCCAGGCTGGCCAGGCACCCAAGCGGGACCCCCACCCTCATCCAGGACGCCCCTCAGGGCAAACCAGCTGGCCCCACCCATGCACTAGGCCTCTATCCTATATAGTAAAAGGGTAATATGCCTCCCAGCACCAGGATCAGTGGAGCCGCGAGGCCTCCTGGCACCGGGATCAGCAGAGCCACGAGGCCTCCCAGCACCGGGATCAGCGAAGCCATGAAGCCTCCAGGCACTGGGATCAGTGGAGCTGCGAGACCTCCCAGCCTGGGATAAGCGGAGCCATGAGGCCTCCCGAACCCAGGATCAGCGGAGCTACGAGGCCTCCTGGCACCGGAATCAGCGGAGCCGCGAGGCCTCCCAACACCGGGATCAGCTGAGTAGCGAGGCCTCACTGCCCTGGTGTCAAGGAGCCGCGAGGCCTCCTGGCACCGGGATCAGCTGAGCAGCGAGGCCTCACTGCCCTGGTGTCAAGGGGAGCCGCGAGGCCTCCCAGCACTGGGATCAGCGGAGCCGCAAGGCCTCCTGGCCCCTGGAGCAGCGTAACAGGGGGCAGCGCCCAAACCCCCTGATCGGCACTGCTCTGTGCCTAATAGGGGGGAGCTCCCCAACCCCATGATTGGCCCTGCTCTGTGACAGGGTGGAGCCGCAACCTCCCCATCGGCCCTGCCCTGAGTGTGACAGGGGGTGGCGCCCCAACCCCCCAATCAGCCCTACCCTGAGCGTGACTTAGGGTGGCATCGCAACTTCCTGATCCGCCCTGCTCTGTGCATGGCAGGGGGATCTCCCCAACCCCCTGATCAACCCTGCTCTGTGGGTGATAGAGGGCAGCGCCCCAACCCCCCTGATAGGCCCAGCTCTGTGAGTGATAGGGGGCAGCACCCCAACCCCCTGATCGGCTGGCTCTGTATGTGACAGGGGTGGTGCCACAACCCCCTGATCGGCCCTGCTCTGTGCGTGACAGGGGGTGGCACCGCAACCTCCCCATCGACCCTGCCTTGAGTATGACAGGGGGCGGCACCCCAACCCCCCAATCAGCCCCACCCTGAGAGTGACTGAGGGTGGCATCGCAACCTCCTGATCCGCCCTGCTCTGTGCGTGACAGGGGGCGGTGCCCCAACTCCCCAATCGGCCCTGCTCTGATCCCGACCAGGGGCTGTGGGGCAGGCACCTAGGGACTGGGCCTGCCCTCTGCCACCCAGGAGGGGGCCTAAGCCAGCAGGTCGTTATCTCCCGAGGGGTCCCAGACTTTGAGAGGGCACAATTGGGGCTGAGGAATATCCGCCCCCGCCCCCCACCCCCCCGCCAGTGCACAAATTTTTGTGCACCAGGCCTCTAGTTATACACACACACACACACACACACACACACACACTCTAGAGTCCCAGTGCACGAATTCGTGCACAGGTGAGGTCCCTCAGCAATAATTTTTCTATGGCTGTAATTCTTGATTAACAGTTATTTGACGTTCAGCACACATCATAGCAAGTGATCGAACTTCAGGTGTCCCAGTCAAACTCTCGAGGAAACAATTTGCATATTAGCCTTTTATTATGTAGGAGATTAGATAGATAGATAGATATAGATAGATATCTATATAGATATATATAGATATATAGATATATATACACACACATACACATACATACATACATACATATATATCTTAGGGGTCTGCAAACTACAGCAGCTTGAGTACCAAATCTAACCTACCATCTGCTTTTATTCAGCTCACCAGTTAAGAAAGGTTTTCCCTTTTTAAATGGCTGGGAGAAATCAAAAGAAAAAGATTATTTTGTGATACAAGGAAATCATATGAAATTCAAATTTCAGTGTCTATAAATAAAGTTTCATTGGCACACAGCCACACTTCATTCATTTGCGCATTGTCTGTGGCTACTTGTACACTACAACAGCAGAACAAGTAATAGCAATGCCTCAAATATTTACTTTCTGCCCCTTTGCAGAAAAGGTTTGCTGGCGTGATATATATTTATCCCTTCCACCTCTGCTTCTCTCTCCAGTCTGCCAAATCACCATCAACTCTTGCCTGCATAACCACAGAAGTCTGTTCACCAGTCTCCCCAGTTTCTCCCTTGCTCCCCACCCAGTTCTATATTCCAATCTATAATCTATACTCTATACAGCAGCCAGAAGAACTGCTATGAAAACCCAAACTGCAGCCCTAACTCGTTTGGCTCAGTGGATAGAGCATCGGCCTGCGGACTGAAGGGTCCCAGGTTCGATTCCGGTCAAGGGCATATACCTTGGTTGCGGGCACATCCTCAGTAGGGAGTGTGCAGGAGGCAGCTGAATTGATGTTTCTCTCTCATCAGTGTTTCTAACTCTCTATCCCTCTCCCTTTCTCTCTGTAAAAAATCAATAAAATATTTTTTTTAAAAAAGAAAACCCAAATTGCATCATATCATCACTTTTAATATTTCAATATTTTATCCCAGGACTGTTCCTCTTACTTGGAATAACATCCCAGCTCCTGCATGGCACTACTGGCTGGGCCTCATCGCCCAGACTGGCCGCCCCACACAGTGGGCCTTGCAGTTCCCTTTCAGCTCTCTCTATCCTGAGATTCATCTTGGCAGAAAAGTTGGATCAGAAGTGCGTCACTCTAAGGTAGGCCCTGTTACTCATTGCCCAGTTTGTTTTCTTCTTGTCATACTGGAAGTTTCTGAGCAGGAAATGCATCTGCTTTATTTATTATTGTATTCTTAATTCTAGCAAAGGTCAGTGCATTATTCAGTGAATGAATGAATGAATGAATGAATGAATGAATGAATGAATGAGTGTTTAGGTGGACAGAGGGATGGATGGATGGATGGATGGATGGATGGATGTTTATATATGGGAAAAGGGTCTAGAACCTTGATAGGGAACCCAACCTGGGGCGAGCGAGTCTACAACTATTTTCTAGTTGATACACTTCTGTAACTTTGACAATGAGTATGTAATTATTTTACACTTAACAAAAGAAAAGAGCAACATCAAAGAGTTATGTAGATTTTAGACCAGGCGCAATGACTCACAGCTAGGTTTGAGTGAACCCACTGTGTCTCTAGGTTTTCATCTCCTCAACCCTCAAAAGAGGGTCCATGCTGCGACCACATGATGGGCTGGCCTAGCCACAAGGGGCTTCATGGAAGAAGTGAGCTTTGGTATTTCAGAAGATGGCTTTCAGAGGTAGAGGTTCAAATCCAGACTCATTACTTCCTAGTCATGTGACTTTGGAACCCATCCTCTCTAAACCCCAGTTTGCTCATTTGTAAAATAGGAATTATAAACTCTACCATCTTAGGATGATTGTAGGACTGAATTGAACAGAATTATCTAAACTTACCTAATTAGTATAGGTGCTCTATGAATGGGAAGAGGCTTGGGGAGGGGGCAGGCTCCAGAGTTCCCTGGGAACAGCTCCATGTTGACCTTCCCTTTTTCTGATAATCTGAGTCAGTTTAGAACTGCTCCAAGCCCCATGATCCCACCCAAGAGAAGAAATCAATTCTTCTCCTCAGTGATTTCTGTGTGAGTCAGCGCAGCAGTGTGTCATCAGGGCCAACCCAGCAGAGTGTCAGCAAGGTTTTCTTGGCATCCTCCACCTACTTCCCTCCTGGCTTTAGGAACAACAAAGAAGAGAGGAGACTGGGATAGAGAAGAGCCCTTGGCCTTTCCAAGCCACACCGTCCCCACCCAGCATCCTCTCCACACTGAAATCAGGGAATCAGAATGGGAGGAGGCAAAACCAGAGAGAACCCAGCCCATCTCTGTGGGTCTGAGAGCATGGTGAGACTTTTACTGCAGCAGCTGGTTTGCCTTTCACACCCTCTTCTGGCTAGGATAGTGATTTTCAACCAGTATGCTACAAGAATTTTTTAAACATGTAATACCTCATTATTTAGTCAGAGGCACTGACCTCTTTTCCCTTAGATTGTCAAGTAAACAATGACAACAACCAATACAACAATAGTTAACAAGTGAGAATGAATAAAAATTATACCAATTTTTTTGTCAGATTGGCAAAAAATTATATATCTTGGTGTGCCACAGAATTTTAGTAATTACTTTATGTGTGTGATGAGATGAAAAAGGTTGGAAATCACTTGGCTAGGGGGCCACCCCAACACGAGTTTGCATCTTCTAGGGCTCAACATCACTTGAAAAGGCAGTGTGACACTATCTCAGAACTTGAAGTGTGTGCAGAAGCCATGCACACACATGGATGCACACATATTTGCATGCACGCATGTGCATACACACACACACACACACACATCATTGGAGGTACAGAACCCTGAGTAAAGTAAAGCTACACTGAACTCAGAAGAGGTCTGGCCAGAAGAAGGAATGGGAACAAGGGGAATGGAGAGAGAAAGGAAAGAGACGAGGGACTGCCAGATCAGATTAGAGCAGGGCTCCTGGTAGGCTGCAGCATACATGCCTCCATTCAACCTCTGTTGAATCCTGCTAGGTGCCCGCCTTCATGTGCCTGGAAATCCCAACCCTTCCATAAGACTTTCCACACTTCACTCAAGGAAGAACCCGTTTTCTCCAGATGTGCTCTGTCTTAATGCCTCCCTGCTTCTAAATTCTTTAAATTTCTATCCTGAAAGAAGCTCATCCTAGGAGAACAACTCTGCTGACCCCTGTTCACTTAAGCATTAGCCCCTCTTGCTCTCCAAGGATTCCCCCTCAGGAGTGTAGCTGGCTCCTCCAGTCCTCAGAGCTTGAAGGCCTCTTGGAATTCACTGGTTCAGTGCCCACCTCCATGTCCATTGCACAGATAAGAAACTGAGCCCAGAGAAGGAGGGCAGGCTGAGTCATCAGTCACCATTAGACGTGACTAAGAGCTCTCATGTGTCCCCAGGACTTGATTCCTCATCTGTTAAAATGACTTAACAGGCTGCCTTGTCTGCCTCAGGGTACAGCTTGGGCTCAGACACAGGTAGGCCTGCATTCAAATTCTGACTCAGACATGTTAGACACATGACCAGGTATAAATGACTTAACCTCTTTGAGAAACAATTCCACATCTCTAAAATAGGGTAACAATCCTTACTCCACAGCTATCTATATATATAAAAGCCTAAGTGACCAAACAATTGAATGGCCAAACAACCAGTCAACCAGTTGCTATGACGTGCACTGACCACCAGGAGGCATACGCTCAACATAGGAGCTGCCCGCTGGTGGTCAATGCGCTCCCATAGCCAACCTCCCGCAGCCTGCCAACCTCCTGCGGCCCCTTCCCCTGGCCAGCCCCTCACCCCCTCCATCGGTACTGATCACTGGCCAGGCCGAGGGACCCACCCATGCACGGAGATCGTACACCGGGCCTCTAGTTATGAGAATAAAATAAGGCGATATACAGAAAAGACTTAGGAAAGTACCTAGCACCCAAACAGTGGTAACAATTATTACTATTATTGTTATCACTGCCATAGTCATGGGGACAAGGCCTCCTGGTCCCCGCTGCACTGAGCCTCCTCTTTCCCTCCCACCCTACGTTCCCCAGCCAATACTCCTCTCTGTCGAGCTATATACCAGGTCCTTGGGACCATTACTCCTCCTATGACCCCTTTCCACCTAGAACCCCCACCAGCACCACAGCTCCAAAGCAGAAAATGCACAATTCAGCTCCATCTCTGTGTCTGGTTCACCCCTAGCAGTCCTCTCCCCTTTCCTCCTTCCAGAAGCTAGGTCAAGCAGCACACATCATAGGCTCCAGTCCCTATTGCCCCTGCTGCTGCCATGTCCCCCAATATAGGGCCTCTCCCCCAAGCACATTTTCAGTGTCTCCCCTGAGGAGTTCCAGTTCCTCAGAGCCTGTGCTGACTTTAGGGTGACCTGGGAGCCCTGCCTCCCTGAGAATGTATCTTTCCCTGTAGCTCCAAGGCTCCCAACAAAAAATGCTTCTCATCCCTACTCCCAGCAGATTTCCCTCCAACATAGTCTCCCTAGGCCTCAGAAAGGCCAAAAGGCATAAGGGGGGTGGAGGAGGCGGAGTACTGGTCAGAACCAGAGGGTATAGAAGTGTCTCCTGGAGGTATGGGTGTGCTAATGATATCCTACCTCATAGGCTGTTATGATGATTAAATGAAATGATATTTATTGGGCATACAGCACAGCTCCACCCCCAAAACCTGAAAATCCAATGTTCTTATCTGGAACCTCATATTCCAGGTGAGGCAGACTGGGGATGGCAAGTGAGGGAGGGTTGCATTATAGCCCTCTGCCAGATGTTTTTGTTCCATTCTGAGCTAACAGGTCCAGGCTATTCCTTCCCTCTTTTGCTGGTGGACCTCCCTGTCACTCCTGCCCTGGCGGGGTGTGGGAAAGGGATAGCAATGAGAAGTTGCCGCCCACTCAGAGGACAAGCACATGGGCAGTAACATCATCCTGCCCGCCTTTTCGCTCTTTCACCTGACCCTATGACTCAGGGTCACAGGCTCAGGCCCTGTGTAGTCATAAACTTGGAGGCTGCTTGGACTTAAGTCATTTTCTTCACCCAGCCCAAACCATGTCAGCAACAGGCCAGCAACAGGCCAGGTGCCTGTGCCACAACACTTTCTAGGAGTCTCTCTAGGTCAGGGGTCCTCAAACTTTTTAAACAGGGGGCCAGTTCACTGTCCCTCAGACCGTTGGAGGGCCGGACTATAGTTTAAAAAAAAACTATGAACAAATTCTTATGCACACTGCACATATCTTATTTTGAAGTAAAAAAACAAAACGGGAACAAATACAATATTTGTATTTGCATGTGGCCCGCGGGCCGTAGTTTGAGGACTCCTGCTCTAGGTGCTATGGAGTCCCAACTCATGGCTCTATGATCACATTGTGTCTCTGACCCCAACCAGTAATGTCCAGGTCATTGCAAAACCCAAATCCTGCTCCAAAGAATGAAGATGTGACTCTGGAGAAGACCGAAGTTTAAGGATAGAATTCCCACAGGAAGACTCAGAAGTCAACTTCACCAGTAATGAGGACACAGCCTCCTCAAAACAGACAACACTTCTCTAACTGTCCTTTCCACAGTCATTCAAGCACCCAGATGCCAGGCATCTGAGCATCCCAGACACCCAGCACCTGCTCCATTAGGTGCAGAGGACCAGGGACAGGAAGGAAAGCAGTCCTCAAGTATGGCACCCTTCTCATCCCATTGACACAGGCTGCTCACCTCTAACAAGCTGGATGTCTGATTTCTTGGAACACAGGAATCTGAAGTAAATTGGAAAGCTCAGAGCAGGCAGGCAGGAGAAACTACCAATGAGGTCATTGAAGAGAGAAAAGAACTCCAAAGATCAGTCATGGGACCAATAAAAGCATCGCTGAACACTGAACGAAAAGATCACTCCAAGAGTCCCCTTGTCTTATGACTCCTGAGTGCAAACACTAATGCTCCCAGTGCTGACCTGAAGTCATGAAGAAAAATGGGTGTCCTGATGTCAGATTGTGCTGTACATCATGTGGGGAGAAAGATTTCCATGCTCAACAGTTAACGGAAGTGGTAGTGCTTAAACTCGGAAACTTCAGATGTCAGGGAAATGTACTCACCCAAAATAGTCCACTCAGACTCCACAACCCCACAGCCCCTCACCCTTCCCTGCCACTGAGATCAGACTGACCCATCCCACATGTTTAAACTTCAATGTCAAGTTTAGACTTCAATTTCCCTCCGCCTCCAAAAGCACCCAAACTATAAGGAGGGCGGCACAGCATCAGATTTCCTAGGAATTTCTGGGAGGCCAGGAGGGATTAGTCAGGAACTGAACTAAATAAAGAACTCTCTTGAAGACGGGGCGCTTCATTAAACTCACTGCTCAAGATGCCTGCAAGGAGAGGACCCAGGGCCTTAAATAAATTACAAAATCAGACTCATCTACAATTATCCATATCCCATTTTAAGGTAGTTTTTCTCAATTAGGTCAATCACCACCACTTCCCCCACCCCTCAATTTTTTTGCTTTACTATTTCCTTGACGTTTTCTTTCAATAACAGACCCGTCACCCACCACACATTTATTAGGACAGGTTGCCCTTTGAAATAAATCCTCTTTTCTTGCAGTTCACTACCTTAGGCCCCCAAACCTGTCAATTCCCTGGCTGAACAGCAAGTGAGGGTCTTGGGACCTGGAATTCAATCCCCACCCCTCTAGTTTTCCCCTGCCCTGGTCCCTACCTTCTCTCCCCCTCCACCCAACCTCACCCACCACCTCCCTGAGACTTCCCAAGCCCAAACCACCCCACCCCTGTGCTTTCCTGTTCTTTGGTGTCCTTCTGTCTCTTCCCTCCCCCAATACCTATTCACCCCTTCACCCAGGCCAGCTGCCCCTACCTGTTCTCAGAATCTGTCCCCCTCAGGCCCACTGCCGCCTGAATGGAAGTTCTCCCATCATCCATTCCTTCATCCTTCCAGCTCACACAGGGTGGACCCTAAGCACTCCCCTTCCCGCCCAGGCAGCTCCCCTCCTCAAACTCTGCTCAGGAAGTTTTCCTCCGCAGGGCGCAGGAGAACGCTGCCCTCCGGGCTCCAGCCGGCTGGTGAAGCTTTTCAGTCACCAACACAGTGACAGATCTGCCTGCTGCCCCGTGCACACCCGGGACCTCCGCAGTCAGGACCACCCACCACCCTCCTCCAGCGGCGGCGGCGGGGTGAGGGCAGGTCGCACAGGGCCCCAGCCCTCGGGGCCAGAGGGAGGGGGAGGCCAGGTGGAGGCCGGGTTGGGTTCGAGCCGCCCCAGCGGCCCCGGGGTCCGGGGGTCGGGATGACGCTGGTTCCCTGGTTCCCGTGCTCACCGCGCGAAGGCCAGCCCGGGACCGGCGAGAAGGCCGGTGGAAGCGCCCTGAGAGGGGGACGCCCCACCGGCCGCTCCAGCGGCCCCGCAGCAGGCTCAGGCCGCAGACAAAGGCCGCCGTGTCCGCGCCACGCAAGCACTCACCGCGCCGCGCCGCGCCGCGCCGCGCCCACTCCCGGGATCCCGGGCTCAGCGGAGCGGGAGCTGCGGATCGCCGCCACCGGAGGCCGGACCGAATGGGAGTCGGGGGGCGGCCAGGGAGCCCGAGGGGCGGGGCGGGCTGGAGGAAGCCGGGGGCCCGGAAAGGCGGCGGGTGCGCCCAGAGGCCGGATTGGCCCCGTGGCGGGGGTTTGGAGCAAAGGCCTGAGCCCGCCCGCTGGGCAGGGCGCCGGGTTTGGACCCCGCCCCTCCGCCCAGCCCAGACCACGTGGGGAGACCGGTCGCCGTGGGAAGGGGGGCAGGTCTAATCTCTGCCCCTCCCTCCGTCAACCCACCCCCCCGCCCCCCGCCACACTCCCAGGGTACAAAGTTTATTTTCTGTGAGGGGGACAGGTGACTAGTCACTGAACCCCCTTTCTACCCCTCCCCAACGACTGGCGGCTGAGCGGGAGCGCAGATCGCGCTGTCCGACCCCAGGCTGGTTCGAGGCCTGGAAAGGGTTAACTTGACTGCGAGGAATTAAGAGCTGCTCTATAAATACAGCGTCGTGGGCGCCTGAGCCAACCGCAGGGTAATTTCCACGGAGCTGGTTTTCCTCTTTTCCTTCCACCCACGGCCCCCTGGACAGCCCTACCCCCAGCCGCAAGACGGGAGCGGGCCAGGCCAGGCTGCTCCAGTAGAGGGAAGCAGCTCTGACTCCATGTCCTTGGGCTCCGTCCTTAAAAGACCCAGCTCCAGCCTGGGAGGAGATGGGGTCCGGACTCCGCCTTGGCCTATCCCGCCCTGCACCTGCTCGGGGGCCTTTTCTTCAACAGTTACAGACAGTACCCGCTACAGTGTAACAGGCTCCTGTGGGCCAGGGCCTTTCGGTGCTGGGCCTCTGGGCCCTCACAGCAGTCCATCCGGCAGTATTATCCCTGTTTTACAGATGTGAAAACCGGGTCTCTCACGCTGTGCTTTTGCCGGGCCTACCACCAAATGGCAGTAGATCTATCCCAGAAGGACTTACAAAATATGCATGGACACATGCATCTCTGCATGTCAGCCACTGTTTTAAAGCTCTGTACCATTTTATCTCTTTTCATCTTCACAACTCAGTAAGGTAAATGCTATTTTTATCATAGCATCTATTATCTTTATGAATAAGGAAATTAAGACGCAAAGAGATTAAGTAACTTGCTTGAGGATATCCAGGATTTGAGGAACCAGATTTGCCCCTTTGAATTTAGTGCTGAATTCAAACTTAACTCTGTGGTGGGTGGGTGGGTGGGCGTGTGGTGTGGTGCATGGGCATGTGTATTTGTAAACACGTGAGCAACTCTGTGTTTTAGTCTATGTGCACCTGCATTCCTGAGTATAAATTTGATGGCGGCTCTGTCTGTGGGTTGCTCCTAGGGATGGAAGCAGGGAGTAGGGCATCAAGGCCAGGCCATCTGGTCCAGTGTCCCTGGAGGCCATCCGCCTCCCCATCAACCCACACTGCTCCCTCTGCCCTGTCAGGCCCTGTGCAGCCTGGGCCTGGCCTTGAGAGTCTCAGCCCCCACACAGCCCCACATCCTGGGGAGAAGCATCCAGAGAGAGGTGGCCCTAGGCTGAGAGAGCCAGGAGCCCTGCAGCAGAACCCTAGAGGAATTAACTCCCATTCCCTTGTTCAAAAGTCAGTTCTGTGCTTTGTGCCTTGCTGTGGTGACACAGGTTCTGTCCCAGTCTGACTGGGAAGGCACGACTCAGCTGTGATGGACCGTGAAGGAACAGCACGGGGCAGTTGGTAGTGGGGGGGAGAGGAGACTTTGGATAAAAGTCAAAAGACAGTTATGATAACAGTGTTCAAGAGAACAGGTCAAGAAGGAAGGAAATGGGGATGGCTCTCATTCATGAGTGGCTTGAGAGGGCACTGACCCCCAGAAAGGGCAAACACCTGGGGCAGGGGTAGACAGCAGGTCTGTGGGACGGGCTCAGCGGAGACCCCGATACCGGGCCCGGGACACAGAGTGACCCTCATACACACAGGAACCCCCTCAGTTCAAAAATGCTTGTTCTATGCCCAGTTGAAAATACATCCTTTCTCAGACTTCCTTGCAGCCAGAGGTGGTCACGTGACTCAGTGTAACCCATGAGATGGGGATGAAGCTCACTGGTTGGGGCTTTGTGGAAAGCTCATTAAAGGAGCGGGCTTACCTTACTATGAAAAACAGCAGGTAGTTTCTCTAAAAGTAACATCACCATGGGATGCAGTAATCCTACTTCTTGGTATATACCCAAAAGAATTGAAAACAGGGTCTCAAAGATATATTGTATACCCATGTCCACATCAGCATTATTCACAATAGCCAAAAGGTGGAAACAACCCAAGTGTCCATCAATGGATGAGTGGATAACAAAATATGGTATATATGTACAATAGAATATTACTCAGCCTTAAAAATGAAGGAATTCTGATACATGCTACAACATGGATGAACTCTGAGGACATTAAGCTAAGTGAACTACAAATACTATATAGTTTCATTTATATGAGGTATAGAGTAGTCACATTCATAGAAACAGAAGGTAGAATGGTGGCTGCCAGGGGCTTGCGGGGAGGAGGGATGCAGAGTTGTTGTTTAATGAATGTAGCAGATTAGTTTTGCACCCCTGCCCTGGATTGCTTGTAGTCCTTGGCCTGACCCCTGAGTTACCATTGCTCACTCAAGATTGATGAGGCAGGAATGATGACCTTTGATAATCTTGTCCTTCCCAGGTTATCTGTAAGGACATCAGATCAATATTCTGGCAAAAGAATGGGGGTGGTGTAGGGTCTGACCCTCTTATTACTTTCCCCAGGACAGGAAGTATGAGTTCAGGGTGAGGTTCAACTTCCTTTTCCTCCACTGACATATCAAAGGACAAGTGCCCCCTCTTTGATTAAATACACTTGAATCAAGCAAACTGGACTCCAGATCCCAGCTTTAGAGTGGGGCTCTGAAAACATGTCAGCTCTTTGGAGCAGCTAAGCAGCTCATCTTTCAGAAAGGAGCTCACAGACATTGGCATGCCTGGCCTAGGAATGACACTCAAAATCTATTCGTTTCTGTCTGGACAACATGGCTCAGTTGTTGAGCATTGACCTATTAACCAAGAAGTCATGGTTCAATTCCTGTTAGGGCACATGCCCGGGTTGCAGGCTCCATCCCCAGTGTGGGGCGTGCAGAAGGCAGCCAATCAATGATTCTCATCATCTCTCTCTCTCTCTCTCTCTCTCACTCTCTCTCTCTCTCCCTTTCTCTCTAATTTTTTAAAAAATCTATTCATTTCCATAAGAAAAAAATTATTCTTGGCAATGCTGGGAGTTTGAGGCCCTACCTCAGGGGTGGGCAACCTTTTTGTGAGTGCGTGCCAAAAGCAGCAAAATCTCTGACTCAAAATTCTTCTGCGTGCCAACCCTAATCTTTTGAGAACATGTTACGCCTACTTGATATCTCTTAAGGTGTATGTATGTGAAGAACCTTGAAGAAATAATAAAATTCGAGCGACAAAAACACAGTATATGATGATGAAAAATACATTTATTTTTTAATGTATACATGTACACTGATAGTCCGACAGAAAACTTTATGACTCCATTTGATATTATCAGTGGGACTTTTGCTGCTGCATCAATGATGACAGAGATTTTACATCAGGTTTATATTTCGTGACCTTCAGAGATATGTACGAGCTATTACTTTCATCCGTCAGGCTACTCCTATTACGAGACTTAACAAAATTCATCACTGAGAACAAAGATTCACAAGCATATGTGGATGAAACCAAAACACTGGTTGGATCTAAGAAGGCAGGGTGAGTTAAGGCAGAGGCATAGAAATTGCTCTTCCCCTCTCTCGTCAATCCATGTCTATGGTCTTTAAGATAACTTGTTATGTAAAATTATTTATTTATCTAAGATGCACCTACACTGAATTTATCTGAAAAATGAAAAAGTCGATATTAAGAAAAAAATTGTAAATGGAAGATTATAAGAGAGGGTTTCGCATGCCAGCAAAAGTTACTGGCGTGCCATGTTTGGCACACGTGCCAGGGTTTGCCCACCCCTGCCCTACCTAGTTGGGCATATTTTTGAGGATTCCTGTGACACCAATATCTTAGAATTGGCCTCCTTCGACTCATACTGGTTCCTGCACATTACCTGTTGAGGTGTTTGCATTTTCAGGCCTGAAGTCCTTGACATCTTTGCCAAGACCACCCCAACCCCACCCATTTAGGGATTACCAGGCTGCCATCTGGAGCCATCCATCCAGACTGCACTATCTAAGGCAACCACATTTTTTCCAAATGACCAGGTCCAGTGTAGGGTTGAATATGGTACGTACTGAGCACAGCAGGTTCCCTATTCCCAGCACCTGAGTGTTGGAGTAGACTTCAGGTGTCTGGATCCAAGTAGGTCCAGCTGGAAGCCTCTGAAAGGCAACGTAACAGGAGCAGCCTGAAAAAGAGCGGAGCCTCCAAGGAGGCTCACTGGGAACACCACACCTCCAACCAACACACATCTCCCAACAAGGCTTGTGTGACTGGCTGCTTCCCTCTGACCCACTATCCCCTCTTCTTCCTTGGTCACCCTCTTCATTATCTGCCCTCCTCCCTTGTCCTTGGTGGGACCATTCAGTCCCCACCTCCCTCTCCTCTTCCTTCGCCATAGCCCAGGCTTATAGTGCTCCAACACCAGGAATCCATCCCTGAGTCTGTCCTGCTGCTGAAGGGTCAGGGTGGTCCTGCAAACAGGATGGTTGGGATGGAGTTAAAAACAAAACAACAAAATAAAAACAGCACCATTGTGTCAGGAGAAATCTTGCATCAGAGTTGTTCTGTCTAATGATTTCTAATCACATGCAAATGACTGAGGTATTAGTACTTGCTAATAACAGAGTGAGCGCCTCCTTCAATGTTGTGCCTAGGTGCTTCCTTTCCGTCACCCTAACTAGCCCTAGCCTAAGACAGGCTCAGAGAAGAGGGCGCATAAAGGACTTAACAGTTCCAGCTGGGAGAGCAAGGGGTCCGGCATCAGAAGTTGGCAGTGGAAACTTACAAAGAAGACAGGATAAACCACTTGAAATCCACAGATCCCAAACTCAATCCAGATACTAAATCTCTAGTACAGCGGTTCTCAACCTATGGTTCTCAACCTTTGGGGGTCGAACGACCCTTTCACAGGGGTCGCCTAAGACCATCGGAAAACACATATATAATTACATATTGTTTTTGTGATTAATCACTATGCTTTAATTATGTTCAATTTGTAACAATGAACTTGGGGGTCACCACAACATGAGGAACTGTATTAAAGGGTGGTGGCATTAGGAAGGTTGAGAACCACTGCTCTAGTACTAATATTGCTGTTTCCGGTCACAGATTCTATTATGATCGTTTGATTTTAGTTGGGGTTGGGAGACTGTGCCAGTTATCTGACCATGTTCCCCCAAGGACTATGGGAGACAGGGAAGGCTTAACTGCCCAATGGTGAGAACAGCTTATTTAGCCCTCCCTAGTGGGGCAAGTTCTTCATGTCAATCCCTAATTTCTGAGGCAGGACCACCAACTGCCATCCCTAGCCCCCTTTCTCTCCCTGGCTTCTCTCAGCCTACTGTCCCTATCTTCTGGAAAAAATAGAGTGTGTGATGGAAGTAGCTCCTCTTGGACCATGTCTTGGCTGCTGCTATAATGAAATCATCCCAAACATAACTTCTAAAGAAATCTCAACTGCCAGATTTTCCAAGGAAACCCTTGGGTTTCCAAATGGGGACTTTAGCAGCAGCAAGGACTTTATCCACTCAGGGAAATGTGTGGCCACCTCTGAGGAATGACCCCAGCCACCAAGTTTCACCCTGGAAATTCCCCAATCAGCCCTTCATCCTGTTGGGGTCAGCACTGCTGTCAAAACATGATCCTCTTCCATCACTCTCCATCCCTCTGTACATATCCACGCCGTCCAGTTCGTCTCACTTCAGGGAAAGGGGGTCTATCCGAGGTGGTCCTCTGAAACCGGACAAGTCCACTTCCTTCCCCCCAGCCTTCTGGCACAGGTGCCAACTTCAACCCTGGTCTGTTCTGACAAGAGCTGCCCAGTGTTCTCTGTTTGTCCAAGTCATATCTCCCAGGTATTTTGAAAGCTCCCTCAGGGGAGAAAATCTGGCTCGTTCTCCTCCAGGCTCTCCATTCCCACTCTCCTACTCTCCACTCCATCCCCCCATGTTGAGAACACTTGAACTCTGAAGTGAATGCCTTAACCCTGGCTGGCAGGAGTGGGATGCAGACAGTAAGTACATAAGCTAGAAACCAGGATGTCCCAGCTGCCAAGTAGGGGCCATGTGGCCAGAGGAAGTGGGTCAGCTGTTCTGGGCCTCTGCCTCCTCTTCCAAGAGTCCTCCCCTGGTCCCCGCACTGTAGCCAGCTGAGCCACCATCTCTTTCTCACTGAGAGCACCAGCGGATTTTCTCCTCCCCCCTGTAACAAGCAAGAATAATGCAGCATACTACACCGTAGACAAGAAGTCTGCAAAACCAGGAAGGGACTACTAACAGGTGCCCTCCAAATTCCATGCTCTTTTTTTATTTAAAAAATGTTTAGTTACAGTTGACATACAATATTATATTAGTTTCTGATGTACAGCCTAGTGGTTAGACATTTATATGACTTACAAAGTGATCACCCCCATAAGTCTAGTACCCATCTAACACCACACATAGTTATTATAATATTATTGACTATATTCCCTATGCTGTACTTTACATCCTGTGACTATTTTTATAACCAGCAATTTGTACTTCTAAATCCTTTCACTTTTTTTTAGTCCTCCCCCCAACCCCCTCCCATCAGGCAACCATCAATTTGTTCTCTGTATCTATAAGTTTGTTTCTGGGGTTTTTTTTGTTGTTGTTGCTGTTCATTTATTTTGTCAAAAATGGCAAGATTTCATTCTTTTTTATGACTAATAGTGGTCAATAAATCTAGGACAAAGAAGGCAAAAATATACAATGGGGTAAAGACAGTCCATAAAATAAATGGTGTCAGTAAAACGACAGATACATGCAAAATAATGAAACTGGATCACTTTCTTACACCATATACAAAAGTAAACTCAACTTGAATTAAAGACTTAAATGTAAGACCTGAAATCATAAAACTCCTAGAAGAAAACTCTAGCAGTAAACTCTGTGACACTGCCCTTAGCAATATCTTTTTGCATATATCCTCCTCAGGGAAGGAAAACAAAAGAAAAAATAAACAAATGGGACTACATCAAACCCCTTCATGTTGGGGAACCCTAGGACTTAGTACTCAGAACTCTTTATTTCTGGGTCTACATACACTCCCTTAGTCATCTCATCTCTTTAAATATTCTGTGCTAACAGCTCTCAAATTCAAATCTCCAGATTGGATTGCCCTTGAATTCTGCATTTCCAGTTGCCTACTCAACATCTCCATTTGTCTCTAATCAAATTAATAATTTCCATTTCACCCCACACCCACCATCAAAACAAAACAAAACAACATAAAACCAAAACAAATGATTTCTCCTATAGCCTTCCTGATACCAGGTGATAGCAACTGCCTTCTTCTAGTAGTTCAGGCCAAAATAATCTTGTACTCTTTCTTGATATTTCTCTTTCTTGCAAACCCCACATCACTGATCTTATTGGATCTACCTTTAAAATATATTCACTGAGAGCACCAGAAGGACCAGATTTCCTCTTTCCATCTTCACTGCTACCACCCTGGCCCAAGACATTTCCATCATTTACTTGTGTTGGAATAGCCTCCCAATTGGTCCCTCTTTTCTCTCTATTGTTTACTTTCTACACAACAGCTAGAGTTATCCTTTTAAATAAGGGGAAACTTTAGTCCCCCCCATTCAGATTTCTCCAGGATAAAAACTGAGTCTTTAGATTGGTCTATGAATCCCTACATGACCTGGCCCCTTGCTATTCTTTTTTTATAAGATTTTTTTATTTATTTAAGAGAGGAAGGAAGAGGGAGAGAGAGATAGAAACATCAATGATGAGAGAGAATCATTGATCAGCTGCTTCCTGCACACCCCCTCCTGGGGATTGAGCCCACAATCTGGGCATGTGCCCTGACCAGGAATAGAATCCCGATCTCCTGTTCATAGGTCGGTGCTCAACCACTGAGCTACATCAGCCTGGCCCCTTGCTTTTCTTTTGATCTCATCTGCTGCCACAGCTCCTCTTTCTTCCTTTGTTCTATGCTCCCTTCGTGGCTATTCCTTGAATACACCAGGCCCATTTTTCTCAGGATCTTTGCATTTACTGTTTCCCCTTACTGGGACACTCTTTCCCCCATTGTCCATATAGCTCATTCTCCAGGTCTCTATTCAAATTTTACCTCACAAGGGAGGCCTTCCCTGACCACCCCATATAAAGTGATACCTCAATCATCCCCAACTCCTTTACTCTGCTTGTTTTTTTCCACTTAACACTTATTTGCCTTCTGTCAATATCATTTATTAGTTGTTTATGCATTTGATTTCTATCTCCCTCCATAGAACATAAGTTTCATGAGAGTCAGGACTTTCTTTAGTTGACTGCCATGTTGAGGCTAAGAAAAAGGAAGAAGATTTTATGTAGTGGCTATGAGGAATAGGAGATTGATCCTGCAGAACACATAGCATGGTTTTTAAGTAGTGATGAAACATCTCAGTTTGGAACCACAACGATAACATACCCTCTCCCTTCTCTGCTTTGGGGTTGCAAGAAAGATCACAATAGGGCAGAGAGCTGCTGTGAGGAGGAAGGAATCCCAGGCTCCAGGTTCAGAGTCTATGCTTTACCTAATGACCCACCTCTCTTCAGCGGCTTGCCCACCACGACTGAACCCATCTGACCCCAGCTCCTTCCCTAGGTCTGGTTTCCTCATGACTGTAATTCAACCCAGAATATCAGGATGGGGTCTTAGAAAGCAGACTCTGAAATGGAGATTAGCATGCAAGAAGTTTATTAGAAATATTCTTAGGTTCAATGCCAGGAGAAGAAAAGGGAAGGAAATAGGACTGGGCAGGAGAAGATGGGTCACAATACAGTCTCAACAAAGGACCTGGCTAACCCCGTGGGGGGCCATGATTGGCCCGCCTTATCCAAGCACTGATCAATCGTTGGATGTGGGTCTCCTGGGAAGGGGGAATGATACAATCCAGTTTACTTTCTTTAGCAGAGGCAATTTCCAATGAAGACTTTCAGCTGAGAGATGTCTTTCTGTGGTACTTCTAGCAGCGAGGGGAGTAAGTCCTTCAGTCATGAAGGGGATCCCAGCACCACAGTATCCATCATAGTAATACATCTTCAGTTAGCCCTTATTCCATTCCTGGCTCAGGGTCTCCCTCAACCTCAGTTGGTTGGGGAGGTGGGGAGCTTAGAAGCTTCAGGAACTTACTTGAGGCACCTGGGTACATGTATTATACACCTGCATAGAAGTCAGAAGCCTTGGGTTCTAATGCTAGGTCAGCTACTAATTCACTATGTGACAGGCAAGTCTCTGGCCTCTCTCAGCCTCAGTTTCCCCATCTGTACATGAGGGTTAAGGTGAGGTCCTTATTCAATAGTCCATGGCTTTATGATGTCTAAAAATCATGGATTGTGAGGAGTGAGGCCTGCCTGTGCCTCAGTCTTGGATCTCAAAGGCCCCAACCATCACCCCAGCCCTCTCAGTTTGAGAGCTGTCAGCCTCAGGTCTTTATGGCCAGGGGTCACAAGCTGAATAACCAAAATATAAGGTCAAGGATAGATTTATGATAGAGTGAGCATTCATGCTCCTTTCAACTCCCCCGACCCTTCTCAGAATGGATTTTTAGCTCTTCCCAGAAGCATATGGCCTCTGGCCCTACACAGAGATATCACTGAATATGTTATGGGCAAAATTCTTGGAGGTCATTCCGTTTATTACGGTTTTCTGGCACCATAGGCCACACAGAGACACCCCTATCTCCCAGAGACTTATAAGTGCACATTAGTCATTAGCAGCCTCTGGAAGCTTTAGGGCCTTTGAAAGGCCAGAGGACGAGTAATTTAGAATTCTACTTTTGCCTTGGAAATAATAAGAGATTCTTAAATTATGCCCCACTCCATATGCCCACCCTCTGCCACCAGGTTTACATTTCTTAGGATAGTCCTATGTTCACCTAGCTCGGCTGCTCATTATGGGAATTGCTTTTGTTCATGTTTATGCTTTTTTTCTAAGAAGAAGCAGACTTCATCACTTAGCTCAATAGTTTTCTCTTTGACTACTCATGACCAGAGTGAAATTAGGAAGAATGTGGTGCGACCACCCACATTCCTGAAGTAATGTCCTATGTAAAGGAGCCAGGCATGGTTAGGCCTGATCTTTGGAGGGATAGCCCATGGGAGGCAGAAAGGCCCTCAGTTACCTGTTAGTCCAGCCACTCCCATTTTACAGATCGGAAAACTGGGACAAAGGAGGATGAGACCCCAGCTTCTCACTAAGTATGAGATCCTTCAGAAGAGAAGGAAGGCTTTCATATCATAGTCTTGCATTTGAAATGACTTTTTAAAAATAAATATATAATAGAAATTTAGAAATAAGATAAAGAACCATTAACAGACTAGAATATTGGGGAATTTCTAGAGATGGAAAGCAAATGGGGGTGTCAGATTCCTATCTTGATCCTGAAATAATTGAACTACAGATTCCTTCCCCCAAACTCAACCTTGGAGACATTGTACACAGGAGAGAGAGGTAATGCATCCCAGAACTTAATCCCCAGAGAAACCAGAAGCCAGACAGTTCCCAGTCTAGATGAATATTGCAGCATAGAGATGGAGGGAGTTGGATATCAAGAATGAATGAGGCCCAGCCACAGTGGCTCAGTGGTTGAGCGTTGACCTATGAACCAGGAGGTCACGGTTCAATTCTAGGTCAGGACACTCGCCCAGGTTACAGGCTCAATCCCTGATTGTGCAGGAGGCAGCAGATCAATGATTCTTTCTCATCAGTGATGCTATCCCTCTCCCTCTCCAAAATCAAGCAAAATATATATATTTTATTTTTATTTTTTAAAGGGTGAATGAGGAGCACACTTTCTCTTTCCACTAAAGACTGAGGAATGCGTTTTTCAGGCTGAGCTGAAACACTGAGGAAGTCTCAAAGGAGCAGAGCAGAGCGGACCAGCACAGGCCAGAGCAGAGTGGCGCAGGATGGGATAGACCAGGCCAGAGCAGAGTGGACCAACGCAGAGCAGAGCTGTTAGCTGGAGAGGGGCCTGGCCCCAGTGTTGCCTCACAGTGTGCTGTTTTCACAGTCGTGCTGTATGACAACTGAGCTGTTCCACAGCTGTGCTATATCACAGAGCTGTATTGCACTGAATAAAATTGCCTTCTTTACCGCACCCCAAATTGGGGGTTCCTGTTGGTGTTGAATTGTCACCAATGACCATCAGTTGACAAGAGTTATTTGTGAATATTTCCTCAGGAATAAATGAGCCTGTTCATTTAAAAATGACTTTGGGGTACAAAAGCCACCCTAAGACTTGGCTGATTTACCAAGAAATTGGAAGAGCTTGTGCCCTGCCTTGTCTGGCCCTCACCACTCACCACTGGGGCACGGCTCCACCTCCATCTCCACCAAGAAAGGAATTGCAACAGGGTTTGGCAGCTTTGGTGGTGAGGGTGAGGCTACCTGGGATCTCATCCCAGTTCGGGCCCTGCCTGCACAAGCAATAGAGAGCCCCTTCTGCTCTGGGCCTCAGTTTCCCTATCTGTATCAGGAGAAGGTTAAGCCAGAGCCTGTACGTGTCTGGTGAGCCAGGGAGAACCAGCATCAGCTGAAAGGCAGACAGGCCCAAGCCCCTGGGCTAACTGGTCTGGAGCTCCCCTTCCAAGGGACCCACCTGCTGAGAGCCGCATCCCCCAGCACTTCCAACACGCTGTCCTTGCATTTCCAGTTCACCCAAGTGCCTTGCAGAGCTGCAGAACTGGAAGAGGTTGGGCTTCAGGAGTCACAAGCAAAAATGTGTTGCATCTTCTTAGAACAGTGATGGCGAACCTATGACACGCGTGTCAGAGGTGACATGCGAACTCATTTTTTTTGGTTGATTTTTCTTCGTTAAATGGCATTTAAATATATAAAATAAATATCAAAAATATAAGTCTTTGTTTTACTATGGTTGCAAATATCAAAAAAATTCTATATGTGACACGGCACTAGAGTTAAGTTAGGGTTTTTCAAAATGCTGACACACAGAGCTCAAAAGGTTCACCATCACTGTCTTAGGAGGTCAAAACTGAGAGTGTGGCCTCTGAAAACAGACACACTTGAATTTGACGTCCAGCTCTGTTACTTCCTATCTGCGTGCCTGCAGGCACTTGATCTAAACTGTCAGTCTCAGCTTCCTCCTTGTAAATGGGGATAATAACAGTGCCTAAGTCATAAGGTTATCATGAGGATTAAATGAAATAATGCAAATAAAGTGCTAACTCCTTAGTAGGTGTCCTGTTATAGTGTTTAATATGTGGATGTGAGTGAATATATGCACATATTTGGACAAAAATGAATACAGATACTTCTAGAACAGTGGTTCTCAACCTTTCTAATGCCGCGACCTTTTAATACAGTTCCTCATGTTGTGGTGACCCCCAATTTCATAGTTACAAATTGAACATAATTAAAGCATAGTGATTAATCACAAAACAATATGTAATTATATATGTGTTTTCCGATGGTCTTAGGCGACCCCTGTGAAAGGGTTGTTCGACTCCCAAAGGGGTCGCGACCCACAGGTTGAGAACCGCTGGGCTAGGCTATGTTATAAGCATTTATATACAGGGTGGGACAAAAGTAGGTTTACAGTTGTTCACATGGAAAATAATACTATAATTAATAAATAATAAAACAAGAATAAACTCTGTTTCCCATACTCACAACTGTAAACCTACTTTGCCAGTCTCCTACTTTATGTATTGAAGATATGTATTGTTATATTAACACTTGTATGTTAATATACAAATTCATGGTTTGTTTACAAAATAGTACATGTGTTCTTCTACAACCTGCTTTTCCCCTTAACAATATGTTTTTGCAGATAGGCTTCATTTCTTTTACATATATCTATTCCTTTAAAAAAGCCAAACTGCTGTGAAGTGCTCTACAATGTGTCAGTTAACCTCCCACTGTTGAGGAACATTTAGCTTGGTCGTTCTTTTTCTTTTCTTGTTATGGCAATACAGCAATAAATATCTTAGATATATATTTTTTTATTTCTTTATTTTTCTTACGACCACAGGAGAATTGAACAAGAAAACTCTTCCTAGAGAACTTTAACAAGAAGAGTTTCATCTTTTTTAAAAAATAATTCTTATTGTTGAAAGTATTATAGATGTCCCCTTTTTCCCCTCATTGGCCCCCTCCAGCTCCCCGAGCTCCTCCTTCCCCTGCCCCAGGCTCTCACCACCCCATTGTCTGTGGCCATGAGCCATGCATATATGCATACAAGGCTTTTGGTTGATTACCTCCCACCAACCCACCCTCCCCCGCCTTCCCTCTGAGATTCCGCACTCTGTTCCATGTTTCCATGTTTCTGGATCCACTCTGCTCATCAGTTTATTTTGTTACTTAGATTCCACATATGAGTGAGATCATGTAATATTTGTCTTAATCTGACTGACTTATTTCACTTAGCATGATACTCTCCAGGTCCCTTCATGCTGTCTCCAAGGGTAAGAGATTCTTCTTTTTTACTGCTGCATAGTATTCCGTGGTATAAATGTACCACAGCTTTTTTATCCACTCATCTACTGATGAGCCCTTGGGCTGTTTCCAGATCTTAGTTGTTGTAAATTGTGATGCTATGAGCATAGGGGTGCATACTTTCTTTCTGATTGGCATTTTAGGTTTCTTAGTATATATTCCTAGAAGTGGGGTCACTGGGTCAAATGGCAGCTCCATATTAAATTTTTTGAGGAAACTCCATACAGTTTTCCATAATGGCTGCACCAGTCTGTATTCCCACCAGCAGTGCACTAGGGTTCCCTTTTCTCCACATCCTCACCTGCACTTGTCATTTGTTGAATTGTTGATAGTAGCCATTCTGACAGGTGTGAGGTGATACCTCATTATCTTTTTTTAAAATATATTTTTATTGATTCAGAGAGGAAGGGAGAGGGAGAGAGAGACAGAAACATCAATGATGAGAGAGAATCATTGATCGGCTGTCTCCTGCATGCCCCTACTGGGGATCAAGCCCGCTACCAGGTATAAGCCCTTGACTGGAATTGAACCCGGGATTCTTCAGTCCCCAGGCTAATGCTTTATCCACTGAGCAAAACGAGCTAGGACTCATTATCATTTTAATTTGCATCTTTCTGATGATCAGTGACTTTGAGCATTTTTTCATATGTCTCATGGCCATCTGAATGTCCTCTTTGGAGAAGTGCATATTTAGGTCATTTACCCATGTTTTAATTGGATTGTTTGTCTTCCTTTTGTTAAGTTGTATGAGTTCCTTATATTAATCCTTTATCAGATGTATCATTGCTAACTGTGTTCTCACATACTGTGGGCTCCCTTTTCATTGTGTTGATGGTTTCTTTTACTGTGCAGAAGATTTTTATTTTTATATTTTTAAAAATATATTTTTATTGATTTAAAGAGGAAGGGAGAGAGAGATAGAAACATCTATGATGAGAATCTGATTGGCTGCCTCCTGCATGCCCCCTACTGGGAATTGAGCCTGCAACCCAGGCATTGAGTCTGCAACCCGCATGTACCCTTGACCAGAATCAACCAGGATCCTTCAGTCCCCAGGCTGATGCTATATCCACTGAGCCAAACCAGCTAGGTCCAGGGGTTTTTTATTTTGATGTAGTCTCGTTTGTTTGTTTTCTCTTTAATTTCTTTTGCCCTAGGAGCTGTATTGCTATGAGAGATGTCTAAGATTTTGCTGCCTATGGTTTCCTCTAAGATTTTTATAGTTTCATGACTTACATTTAAGTCTTTTGTCCATTTTGAATTTACGCTTGTGTATAGTGTAAGTTGGTGGTCTAGTTTCATTCTTTTGCATGTATCTGTCCAATTTTCCCAACATCATTTTTTGAAGAGACTGTCTTGCTTCCATTGTATGCTCTTGCCTCCTTTGTCACATATTAATTGAGCATAATGGTTTGGGTCAATTTCTGGTATCTCTGTTCTGTTCCATTGATCTATATGCTTGTTCATGTACCAGTACCAGGCTGTTTTAATTACGATGGCTTTGTAGTATAACTTGAAATCTGGTATTGTGATTCCTCCAACTTTGTTTTTCTTTCTCAAGATTACTGCTGCTATTCTGGGTCTTTTTAAATTCCATATAAATTTTTGGAGTATTTGTTCTAGCTCTGTGAAATATGCCATTGGCATTTTAATAGGGATTGCACTGAATCTGTAGATTGCCTTAGGTAGTATGGAAATTTTAATGATGATGCTACTAATCCATGAACATGGTTTACTCTTCCACTTGTTTATACATTCTTGTATCTCTTTTTTCTATGTCCTGTAGTTTTCAGAGTACAAGTGTTTTGCCTCCGTGGTTTAGTTGCAGTGGTAAATGGGATTGTTTAGTTTCTCTTTCTGAGAATTCATTATTGGTGTATATAAAAGCCATCGATTTTAGGGTGTTGATTTTGTATCCTGCTACATTATCAAATGCATTTATTAAATCTGGTAGATTTTGGTGGAGTCTTTAGGGTTTTCTATGTACAATATCATGTCATCTGCGAATAATAAGAGGTGTACTTCCTCCATTCAAATTTGGGTGCCTTTTATTTCTTCTTGTCTGATCGCTATGGCTAAGACTCCAATACTAAGTTGAATAAGAGTGGTGAAAGCGGACATCCCTGTCTTGTTCCTGTTCTTAGGGGAAATGCTTTTAGGTTTTGCCCATTGAGTATGATGTTGGCTGTAGGTTTGTGATATATGGCCTTTATTATGTTGAGATATGCTCCCTCTATTCCCACTTTGCTGAGAGTTTTTATCAAAAATGTTTGTTGCATTTTGACGAATGCTTTGTGCTATTGATATTATCATGTGATTTTTGTCTTTCAATTTGTTTCCATGGTGTATCATGTTTATTGATTTGTGAATATTGTACCAGCCTTGCATTCCTGGAATAAACCCCCATTGCTAGATGCGATTTGCTTAGTATTTTGTTGTGGATTTTAGCATCTATGTTCATCAGGGATATTAGTTATAACTCTCTTTCTTTGTAGTGTTTTTATCTGGTTTTCTAATTAGGATAATGCTGGCATCATAAAAAGAGCCTGGAAGTGTTCCTTCCTCTTGGATTTTTTTGGAATTGTTTGAGGAGTATAGGTATTAGTTCTTCTTTGAATGTTTGGTAAAACTCCCCTGTGAGGCCATCCGGGCCAAGGCTTTTGTTTGCTGAGAGTTTTTGATACTGCTTCTATTTCATCACTTGTTATTGGCCTATTCAGATTTTCTGATTCTTCCTGATTACGTTTTGGGAGATAGTATTTTTCTAGGAATTTGTCCCTCTTATCCTCATTGTCCAGCTTACTCACAGTATTACAATCCTTTGTATTTCTGTGGTGTCAGTGGTTAATTCTCTGCTTTCATTTCTGATTTTATTTATTTGGGTCCTCTCTCTTTGTTTCTTGAGTCTGGCTAATGGTTCAGCCATCTTGTTTATCCTTTCTTGGTTTCCATGATATTTTTTTTTTTTTTTTTTTAGTCTCTATATCATTTATTTCTGCTCTAATATTTATAATTTCCTTTCTTCCACCTACTCTGGGCTTTTCTTGTTGTTCTCGCTCTCTAGTTCTTTAACTTGTAGGGTTAAATGCTTTATTGTTGATTTTTCGTGTGGTTTTTTGTTTTTTGTTGTTTTTTTTTTTCAGATATGCCTATAGTACTATGAACTTCCCTCTCAGGACTGCTTTTGCTGTGTCCCAGAGATTCGGGGTTGTTATGTGTTCATTTTCATTTGTTTCCAGGAAGTTTTTTATTTCTTTCTTGATCTCATTGGTAACCCATTTATTGTTTTATAACATGCTATTTAGTCTACTGTGATCTGAAAAGATGCTTTATATGATTTCAATCTTCTTGAATTTGTAGGGACTTAGCTTGTGTCCTTCTTGAATTTGTAGAGACACAGCTTAAAATGTACCATGTGCAATTAAGAAGAATGTGTATTCCATAGCTTTGGGGTGAAATGTTCTGAAGATGTCAATTAGTTCCATCTGATCTAGTGTGTCATTTAGGATTGCTGTTTCCTAGTTGATTTTTTGTCTGGAAGATTTATGCAGTGATGGCAGTGGGATATTAAAGTTCCCTTGCCGAAACCGGTTTGGCTCAGTGGATAGAGCGTCGGCCTGCGGACTGGAGGGTCCCAGGTTCGATTCCGGTCGGGGGCATGTGCCTGGGTTGCGGGCACATCCCCAGTGGGAGATGTGCAGGAGACAGCTGATCGATGTTTCTCTCTCATTGATGTTTCTAACTCTCTATCTCTCTCCCTTCCTCTCTGTAAAAAATCAATAAAATATATTTTAAAAAAATAAAAATAAAGTTCCCTATTATTATTGTGTTGCTGTCAATTTCTCTCTTGATATCCTCCAGACATTTTCTTATATATTTGGATGCTCCTGTATTAGGTGCATATATGTTTACCAGAGTTATAGCCTCTTGTTGTATCAAACCTTTTAGCATTATAAAGTGGCCTTCACTCTCTCTTTTTATGGCCTTCACTTTGATATGAGTGTCTGGAGGAGAATGGAAGCACTGTGGGCTTGTAGAGGAGAAAATGTTCCATGACATGACCACTGCCAGACCTGGGAACTAGAGATTGCTTCCCATAAATCTCCCAGAGATGGTTTAATCAACCTGTCCCTCAGGCCCTACCCCAGGCAAGCATGTAAGGCGTTTCCTTCTTTTCTGGGGCTGATCACACCCAGTATCCCTATCTATCCTTCCCTGTTCTATATAACTCTTTAGTACCTACCATGAGGTGTGAAGAATATACAGGCCTCCTTGCTACTGCCCAAAATACACTTTGTATGAAAGTTCCCATAATAAACTCTTTGATGTAAGCCTCTTTCTTCAGTCTCTGAACCCCAGGAAATTTTTGTAACAAGGCTGGTTATCCTGCTTTGACAATTGCTAGAGTCTTCTTGTGCTGAAGGAGGACTGTCTTCCCTCACCCACCACATTGTTCTCTGTCCTCTGTGCCTCATTCACTTTCCCCTTAGGAATGCAGACACCACTCAGGGGCCTTAAGAGAGGACCCCTGCCCCTTTATGTTCTATCCCAGCGGTTCTCAGCCTGTGGTTCGCGACCCCTTTGGCTGTCGAATGAACCTTTCACAGGGGTCGCCTAAAACCATCCTGCATATCAGATATTTACATTACGATTCATAACAGTAGCAACATTACAGTTATGAAGTAGCAACGAAAATAATTTTATGGTTGGGTCACAACATGAGGAACTGTATTTAAAGGGCCAGAAGGTTGAGAACCACTGTAACCCAAGGGACAGCTGGCTTTTCCCTTAAGCACCTGCAGCACGGTTCAGCCTGGAAGGACCCACACATGATCAGACTAATAGCACAGCTTAATTATTCACTGTGCTTCGATAGATGGTCTCAATGAAGAGATTTCCCTTATTTCCAATGAAGGAGGTTCTGAACTAGATTTTGTTAAAAGAACCAATCTACACGTTTCCTCACAGGTGACCAAAATCTCAAATCTTTACCATGGTTCTCAAGCCATTGCTGATCTGACCACAATATCCCTCCTTCAGTCTCAGCCTCCTTTTGTAGCCCTGATCCCCATCTGGGCTTCTCTGCAGAGCTTGACAAGTCCCTTTCTACTTGCAGTTTCACCTGCCTGAAACAGACCTTCTCTGCCCATGCCTGCCCCATCTTTACCTGGGTTACTCTTAAGCCTCCTTCAAAGCACAGCTTCACTGTCCCTTCCTCCAGCAGACTTTTTTTGTGAGCACTCCTCCTACTCTAGACTCAGATGTCCCTATAATGCACTATCTTAGCATCTGATTGGTCTACTTTTAGCACAGATCAAAATTAAAATTAAGGAATTACATCATTATTGTTCAATGTCTATGTTCCCCACTACAATATAAGGTATTCACTATTGTACACCCTTGCACAGAGAAGGCACTCAAGTTTGTTGAATAAGTGAAGAATAAATGAATGGTGAATAAAGATGGCTTTCCAGCACAAGTGGAATTAGAGTTGGGCCTTGAGACAGGCCTAGACCTCATCATCAGGGTGATAGAGTAGAAGGAGCACTGGACTGAGAGTCAGGAATCTCAGTTCTGGGTCCGACTGTATGACTCATCTATTCACTCAAGACATATTCACTAAATACCCACTGCATACCAGGTGCTGTGTTAGGCACTGGAGATATAGTTGTGAAGAAATATGTCATGGTTTCCTTCTCCTAGAGGTCTAGAGAAGGAGCCAGATGCAAGCCAAATAACCACACTAACTGTAATAAGTGATATGAAAAAGAGGTACATAAAGCAATGAGTGTATATAACAGTGAGATTCAATTGAGTTATGGAGCCCAGAAAAGCCTTCCCTGACACTGGGATGGTTTTGTTTTGCATTTTTATCGAGGTATAATATCAATAAATCTTGACAAATACATACACCAGATGAATATATAGAAATTTTCTATCACCCTAGAAAGTCCCCATATGCCGCTTTCCAGTCAATATCCCAAAAAACTCTGAAACTGATCTGACTTCTATCAATATGTAGCACTTTTGCCTCGTCTAGAATTTTGTATAAATAGAATCATACAGTATATGCTTCTTTTGGTCTTGCTTCTTTCACTCAGCATTATGTTCTTGGGATTCATTCATGTTATTGCATGTGCCAGTATTTTGTTCCTTTTTATTGCTGAATAGTATTCTATATATGACTATGCCATAGTTTATCCATTCACCTGTTGAGAAATATTTGAGTTGTTTCCTATTTGGGGCATTACAGATAAAGTTGCTATAACATTCTTGTACAATACTTTCATTTCTCTTGGGCAATGCGGACACAAAACTAGAATTACTGATAATAGATTATATATATGTTTAACTTAATGAGAAACTACCTAATAGTTCTCAAGAGTAGTTCTGCCACTTTTATATGCATAACAACAGTATATGGGTGTTCCAGTTGCTTCATATCCCTACCAACATTTGGTATTGTCAGGGTTTTTACTATTAAATTAAGTATATGTGTGTGAAGTGGTATGTCATTGTGGTTTTAACTTTTATGTTAAGAAGGGATGACCTGAAGCTAAAACCAAAGGATAAGAAATAGATCAGGTGAAGAGGATGGGGTGTCGCGCATTCTGGGAAAAGAGTACAGAATGTGCGAAGGCCCCAAGGACCAGAGCGATCACAAAGAACCAAAGGGAGTGTGATACAGGGTAAGGGTGGTGAGGACAACAATGGGAAGCACCAAGCCATTCACCTTCAAGGGATCATGCACACACCAGCAGTGACCAGAGTGAATTTTAGTCAAACCTCAGAGGGAAGGTAGGGGAGGGTGCGGGTAGGGGACAGATCAACCAAAGGACTTGTATGCATGCATATAAGCCTAATCAATGAACACAGACACCGGTGGGGGAGGGTATGAGTGTGTGTGTGTGGGGAGGGGGGGCGGCCAATGGGGAGATATGGACACATATGTAATACCTTAATCAATAAAGAAAAAAATAAAAAAGAAAAAATAGATGCCAGATCAAAAAGTAGAGTCATGTCCCGGGTTGCATAAAACCTCAGAAATTTCTTATTTCCCTGGGAAGTAGGGTGGGAAACTCATAATGACCAAAATTGAATTTCTTCTCATCTCAGCAGAAAAGAGCTCAGAATGGATTAAATTTGATTTAGAGTAATGAAGGAAATGAGCACGTTTTGCATGTGACCATTGTGATTGCAAATACATGATTACCTGCTTACCACATATGGAAGAGTAGAATTGCTGGGTGGTGCTGAGTACCCATTTAGATTTGACACCAGAAATTTAAAACGAAGTCATTCAGCCTGTTTGTGTGATTTTTCCCTGGCAAACATTCAGCTGCCCAGGTGCAGGAACAATATCTCATCTCAGACAGTAGTGCTTAGATAGGTTATGGTTTTTCTATGAGAGTAGGTTGAAGATTGAGGTGGGTAAGAAAATGATTATAATAATGAATCATGGGCTCTATACTGGACCAGAGGGGAGTGAAGAATGGACACTGACTACTGGTAAAATTAAGTGATTAAAGGTCTCAGTGTGGTTGAAGAATTACAGAAAATGGGGTCCTGGCACACAAAATTGAAAGGGTAGGAGGTGGTAAAGGGAAAGTAAAATATTTTCTTTAAAAAAATTTTAATTTTCAATTATAGTTCACTTACTATATTAGTTTCAGATGTACAACCCAGTGACATTTATGCAACTTACAAAGTGATCACCCTAATAAATCTAGTACCCAACTGACACCACATATAGTTATTGCAGTATTATTGACTACTAGAGGCCTGGTGCACAAAATTCGTGCACTGTGGCGGGGGTGTCCCTCAGCCCAGCCTGCACCTTCTCCAATCTGAGGCCCCTCAGGGGATGTCTGACTGCTGGTTCAGGGATCAGACCTAAACCAGCAGTCGGATATCCCTCTCACAATCCGGGACTGCTGGCTCCCAAACGCTTGCCTGCCTGCCTGATTGCCCCTAACCACTTCTGCCTCCCAGCCTGCTCACCGCCAACCACTCCCCTACCAGCCTGATGGACGCCTAACTGCTCCGCTGCTGGCTCAATTGCCCCCAACTGCTCTTCCCTGCAGGCCTAGTCATACACAACTGCCCTCCCCTGCAGGCCTGGTCTCCCCAAATGCCCTCCCCTGCTGGCCCAATTGCCCCCAACTGCCCTCCCCTGCAGGCCCAGTCCCCCTAACTGCCCACCCCTGCTGGTCAGGTTGCCCCCAACTCCCCTCCCCTGCTGGCCTGGTCACCCCTAACTGCCCTACCCTGTAGGCCTGGTCCCCCCCCCAAGTACCCTCCCCTGCAGGTCTGGTCGCCCCCAACTACCCTCCCCTGCAGGCCTGGTTGCTCCCAACTGCTCTCCCCTACAGGCCTGGTCCCCCTGACTGCCCTCCCTCCCCTGCAGGCCTGGTTGCCCCCAACTACCTTCCCCTGCAAGCTTGGTCCCCTCCAACTGCCCTCCTTCCCCTGCAGGCCTGGTCACCCTCAATCCTGTGACCACATGGGGTGGCCATCTTTGACCACATGGGGGTGGCCATCTTGTGTGAGGGTGTGATGGTCAATTTGCATATTACATCTTTATTATATAAGATGTTCCCTATACTTTGCACCCCCATTACTATTCTGTAAATACCAATTTAATCCCTTCACATTTTTCACCCATCTCCCCAAACTCTCTCCCATCTGGCAACCATCAATAAGTTCTTTGTATCTATGAGTCTATTTCTGTTCTGCTTGTTCATTTATTTTGTTTTTTAGATTCCACACATAAGTGAAATCATATGACATTTGTCTTTCCCTGTCTGACTTATTTTACTAAGCACAATACCCTCAGATCCATTCATGTTGTTGCAGATGGCAAGATTTCTTTTTTTTTTATGGCTGAGTCATACTTCATTGTATATGCACTCTACCTTTTCTTTATTTATTCATCTGTTGATGAACACTTAGGTTGCTTCCATATCTTGCCTCTTTTAAATAATGCTTCAATGAACATATGTATGCATATGTCTTTTTGATTTAGTGTTTTAGGTCCTTTTTTGTTTCTTATAGCCTTTGTTTTACAGTGTATTTCATCTAATTATAAGTATTGCTACCCTAGCTTTTTTTGTTTGTTTTTATTTTCATGAAATACCCATTTCCATCCCTTTACTTTCAACCTGTGTGTATCATTTGATCTAAAGTGAGTCTTTTTTTAAAATTGACTTCAGAGGGGGAAGGAGAGGGAGAGAGATAGAAACATCAATGATGAGAGAGATCATTGATCAGCTGTCTTCTGAACCCCCAACACTGGGGATCGAGTCCGCCACCCCGGCGTGTGCCCTTGACCAGAATCGAACCCAGGACCCTTCAGTCCGCAAGCTGACACTCTATCCACTGAGCCAAACCAGCTAGGGCTGAAGTGAGTCTTATAGGCAGCATATGTAAGGGTATTGTTTTGTTATTCATTCAGCCCCATAGGTCTTTTGATTGGATCACTTAATCCATTTCTATTTAAAGTTATTGTTGGTAGATACTTAATTATTGCCATGTTATTATTCATATTTTTTATCTTTTTTCCCATCTTCTTGAAGAACACCTTTTGAACATTTCTTATAATACTGGTTTGGTGGTAATGATATCCTTTAGCTTTTTCTTGTCTGGTAGGTCTTTATCTATCCTTTATCTGATAAAGTTTATCAAATCACTAGAGGCCCAGTGCATGAAATTTGTGCACAGGTAGGGTCCCTAGCAGCTGCCGGCTGCCGGCCTGGGCTTCCCTTCCTCAGCTGCCAGCTGCCGGCTGGTGCCGGGGTCCAACCCCAGCGGGTCCAGGGGTCCCCAAAGGTGTGGACGGAGTCGGCGAAGAAGGAATGACACGGAGACAGCGTTCAGTTGATCAGCAGCCTAGCCAGGATCTCCAGCCAAGTTCTGGTCTGGAT
Source organism: Myotis nattereri (assembly GCF_964212035.1). Lineage (NCBI taxonomy): Eukaryota > Metazoa > Chordata > Mammalia > Chiroptera > Vespertilionidae > Myotis > Myotis nattereri. The sequence continues at coordinate 111,404,516 of NC_138075.1, forward strand.
CTCCAGCGAAGTTCTGTTTAGGATCTCCAGCCAGGTTCTGTGTCCATGGTCTCTTGCTAGGTTCTCCAGCCAGGTTCTCCAGGTTCTCCAGCCAGGTTCTGTAGCCATGTTCCCTCGCTAGGTTCTCCAGCCAGGTTCTGTCCAGGTTCTCCAGCCAGGTTCAGTCACCAGGTTCTAGTCAGGTTCTCTTGCCAATTTCTGTAGTCAGGTTCAGTCCAGGATCTTTTGCTATGTTCTCTCGCTAGGTTCTGGCTCTAGGTTCTGAGGTCAGTTTCTGTCCAGGATCTTTTGCCATGTTCTCTCCAGCGAAGTTCTTCTGTCTCTAGAGAACGTTCTGTGTAGGTTCTGTGCCAATTTCTGTCTCTCTCTCCGTTCTGTCTTCTTACATCTGTATTTATACCAGTTGATTCCAATCCTATCAATCTCTATTTCAAAGGTTAGGGCGTTTCTTATCTCCATTCCAGGGAGTAAAGATTATGTAGCTTAAGCATGATTGTTCGTAGTTAAAGTGATTAATTACCCACCTGGCACTTAGTTAAGAGGTTTTATTCCCTCCCTAACTTCAGGGGAAAATCCCTACCTGGGGAAACAACCTTTCTCAGAGACCTTGGTTAAAACACATAGTGCCTAGAAGGTGAGCAAACATATAAAGAACAGTATGCCATATATGCCAGGTCCCTTGAAACAGCAAGCATGGACCAGCTCCCGGCAGGCTGGGGCCTCTCTTTGTTCTGCACCACCCCCTGGTGGTCAGCACACATCATAGCAAGCGATCGAACTCCTGTTCTCCCAGTCAAACTCCCAAGGGGACACTTTGCATATTAGGCTTTTATATATGTAGACTAGAGGCCCAGTGCACAAAAATTTGTGCACTGGCCGGGGAGGGGGGGCGGGGGTTGTCCCTCAGCCCCACTTGTGCCCTCTCACAGTCTGGGACCCCTCGGGGGATAATGACCTGCTGGCCTAGGCCTGCTTCCGGGTGGCAGAGGGCAGGCCCAATCCTTAGGTGCCTACCCTGCAGCCCCTGGTCGGAGAGTTGGGGCACCGCCACCTGTCACTCTCAGGGCAGGGCTGATGGGGGGGTTGTGGCGCCACCCCCTGTCACACACAGAGCCAGCCGATCAAGGGGTTGGGGCGCTGCCCCCTGTCATGCACAGAGCCAGCTATCTGGGGGTTGGGGCGCCGCCCCATATCATGCACAGAGCAGGGCCCATGGGGGGTTGGGCAGCTTCCCCCTGTCACGCACAGAGTAGGGCCTATCCGGGAATTGGGGTGCCACCCCCTGTCACCCACAGAGTAGAGCCGATCAGGGGGTTGTGGTGCCGCCCCCTGTCATGCACAGAGCAGGGCCGATCAGGGGGTTGGGGTGCCACCCCCTGTCACACACAGAGCAGGGCCAATCTGGAAGTTGGGGTGCCGCCCCCTGTCACCCACAGAGCAGGGCCGATCAAGGAGTTGGGGCGCTGCCCACAGTCATGCACAGAGCAGGGCAGATCAAGAGGTTGGGGCGCTGCCCCTGGTCAGGCACAGAGCAGGGCTGATCTGGAGGTTGCAGCGCCGCCCACTGTCACACTGTTCCAGGGGCCCAGAGGCCTCGCAACTCTGCTGATCCTGGGGCCGTGAGGCCTTGCGGCTCCGCTGATCCTGGTGCGGGGAGGCCTCGCTGCTCTGTTGATCCCAGGGTGGTGAGGCCTCGCTGATCGGCGGCTTCCAGGCTATTTGGCTTCGCTCTACCGCTTGGAGCCTGCATATGCAAATTAACCGCCATCTTTGTTGGCAGTTAATTTGCATATCGCCCTGATTAGCCCATGGGAAGTGTAGCAGAGGTACGGTTAATTGCCCTTTTTGTCTTTTATTAGACAAAACAAAGCTTCATGGGGATGCTTTGGGGATCCCCAAATTATGTTTTAAGATGCTCTCTTTGTCTTTTGCTCTTGGCATTTTAATTATGATGTGTCTTGGTGTGGTCCTCTTTGGATTCCTTTTGTTTGCGGTTCTCCGCGCTTCTTGGACCTGTAAGTCTATTCATTACCACCAAACCAATATTATATGAAATTCTGAAAGGTATCCTTTAAGAAGAGAAGGAAGAAGAAAAAGGTAAAGATACAAATTATGAACAACAAATACAACCCCATGATCGCTTGCTATGATGTGTGCTGACCACCAGGGGGTGGTGCAGAACAAAGAGAGGCCCCAGCCTGCCGGGAGCTGGTCCATCCTTGCTGTTTCAAGGGACCTGGCATATATGGCATACTGTTCTTTATATGTTTGCTCACCTTCTAGGCACTATGTGTTTTAACCAAGGTCTCTGAGAAAGGTTGTTTCCCCAGGTAGGGATTTTCCCCTGAAGTTAGGGAGGGAATAAAACCTCTTAACTAAGTGCCAGGTGGGTAATTAATCACTTTAACTACGAACAATCATGCTTAAGCTACATAATCTTTACTCCCTGGAATGGAGATAAGAAACGCCCTAACCTTTGAAATAGAGATTGATAGGATTGGAATCAACTGGGTCCCAGACTGGGTAGAGTAATCTTGGTTGTAGGTCCTTGGTTTTCATCACTTTCAATATCTTGTGCCAATTCCTTCTGGCCACAAAGTTTCTGTTGATAAATAAGCTGACAGTCATATGGGAGTTCATTGTAGGTATCTGTTTTTCTCTTACTGCTTTTAAGATTCTCTCTTTGTCTTTAACTTTTAGCATTTTAATTATGGTGTGTCTTAGTGTGGGCCTCTTTGGATTCATCTTCTTTGGGACTCTCTGTGCCTCCAAGACTTGTATGTCTATTTCTTTCAGTAGGTTAGGGAAGTTTTCTGTCATTTTTTCAGGTAGATTTTAATTCCTTGCTCTTTCTCTTCTCCTTCTGGTAACCCCATGAAGCAAATGTTGGTATGCTGAAGTTGTCCCAGAGACTCCTTACACTTTCCTCATGTTTTATTTTCTTTTTTCTCTTTTGATTGGGTATTTTCTGTATTCATATCTTCCAAATTGCTAATTTAATCCTCTGCTTCATCTACTCTCCTGTTGATACTTTAATGCAGTGATGGCGAACCTTTTGAGCTCAGCATGTCAGCATTTTGAAAACCCTAACTTAGCTCTGGTGCTGTGTCACATATAGAAATTTTTTGAGAGAGGAAAACCAAGATGGCAGCATAGGTAAACACCGGAGATTGCTGCCTCGCACAACCACTTCAAGAATACAATTAAAGACGGAACGGACATCATCCAGAACCACAGGAAGGCTGGCTGAGTGGAAATTCTACAACTAGAAGGAAAGAGAAAAGCATACCGAGACTCAGAGGTGGTGCGGTGTGGAAGTAAAGTACAGAGGTATGGAGGCACACGTGGAGAGGGCTGGCGGCTGAGGACATGATTGTCTTTTTCAATCGGTAGGGAGTCTCAAGCTCTGAGCTCCAGTTCCGGGTGAGTCTCTAGGGACCCAGACTCATATGGGAGGAAACTGGACTGACTGGCATCGGTCGGAACTCGAGGGCAGCTTTCTCTCAGACATGCTTGCAGCGATTGCCGGGACACTGAGAAGCAGGGCCTCTGAGGGCAGCCATAGCTGCTTGCTCCTCCCTGTTGATCCCCTGGGACCCCGCCCCACCCAAGCTTTGTGCCGGCTTTTGCATATGAAAGGCCTGGCCCTTTGCAATCTGAAAATTACCTAACAAACTTGCAGCTGGCCCAAGGCCCCACAGCAACTTGCATTGCTTCACAGCTGAGCTCCTGCTGGGTAGCCTCAGGCAAAGGCTAGATTAGCACCTCCTTAGAGATCAAGGAGCCAGTGTGCCCAGTGGTCAGAGTGGGACCATGCAGATTGCAGCTCCTCAGATCCATAAAGGACACACTCAGGGGGCAGACTCAGTGAGCACCAAAGCCCCACTGAAGCAAGTCTTGCCCCGGAAGGGTGTCTCCAGCACAGAAGTTCTCCCACTGCAGACACAGCTGATTCTCACAGCCAATTGGCCTGGAGGTCAATTCCTCCCAGTGATACCTACAACAATCAAGGCTTAACTACAACAAGACTGTGCACAAAGCCCACAAGAGGGTGCACCAAGAGTGTCCACCTCAGGTAATTGGGGAGGCTGAGCCACTGGGCCCTATAGAACACCTATCACAGAAAGCCACTCTATCAACACAGGGAAGAATAAAAAAATGCGGAGACAAAGAAACAGGACACAAATGACAGAAATGGAGGAAAGCAAACTACTGGATATAGAGTTCAAAACCACACTTTTAAGGTTTTTCAAGAACTTTCTAGAAACCACTGATAAATTTAGTAAGACCCTCAAAAAGTCTGGTGAGACCGCCGATAAATGTAGTGAGACCCTCAAGAAATCTAGTGAGATCCTCGAGGTTATGAAAAAGGGCCAACTAGAAATTAAGCATACACTGACTTAAATATTAGGCAGAGTTCCAACAGCAGACTAGAGGATCGCAAGAATCAAGTCAAAGATTTGAAATATGAAGAAGCAAAAAACATCCAACTGGAAAAGCAAAATGAAAAAAGAATCCAAAAATATGAATATAGCGTAAGGAGCCTCTGGGACAGCTTCAAGTGCACCAACATCTGAATTATAGGGGTGCCAGAAGAAGAGAGAGAGCAAGATATTAACAACCTATTTGAAGAAATAATGACAGAAAACTTCCCCTACCTGGTGAAAGAAATAGACTTACAAGTCCAGGAAGCACAGAGAACCCCAAACAAAAGGAATCCAAAGAGGACCACACCAAGACACATCATAATTAAAATGCCAAGAGCAAAAGACAAAGAGAGCATCTTAAAAGCAGCAAGAGAAAGAAACTCAGTTACCTACAAGGGGGTACCCATATGACTGTCAGCTGATTTCTCAACAGAAACTATGCAGGCCAGAAGGGAGTGGCAAGAAATATTCCAAGTGATGAATGCCAAGAACCTACAACCAAGATTACTTTATCCAGCAAAGCTATCATTCAGAATTGAAGGTCAGATAAAGAGCTTCACAGATAAGGAAAAGCTAAAGGAGTTCATTACCACCAAACCAATATTATATGAAATTCTGAAAGGTATCCTTTAAGAAGAGAAGGAAGAAGAAAAAGGTAAAGATACAAATTATGAACAACAAATACACATCTATCAACAAGTGAATCTAAAAATCAAGTGAATAAATAGTCTGATGAACAGAATAAACTGGTGATTATAATAGAATCAGGGGCATAGAAAGGGAGTGGACTGACTATTCTGGGGGGGGAGGGAAGGGGTGTGGGGGATGCGGGAAGAGACTGGACAAAAATCGTGCACCTATGGATAAGGACAGTGGGGGAGGGTGGTGGGAGGGCAGAGGGTGGGGTGGGAACCAGGTGGAGGGGAGCTATGGGGGGAAAAAAGAGGAACAACTGTAATAATCTGAACAATAAAGATTTAATTTTTAAAAAAAAAGAATTGAACCAGAAAAAAAAAGAAATTTTTTGATATTTGCAACCATAGTAAAACAAAGATTTATATTTTTGATATTTTTTTTATATATTTGAATGCCATTTAACAAAGAAAAATCAACCAAAAAAAATGAGTTCTCGTGTCACCTCTGACACACGTGCCATAGATTCGCCATCACTGCTTTAATGTATTCTTTTCAGTGAGTATATTCTTCATTTCTGACTGGTTCTTTTTCATGTTTTCTATCTCTATTTTTATTCTTCCTATCTCTTTGTTGAAGTTCTCACTAAATCCATCTACTGTTCCCCTAAGTTCATTGAGCATTGTTGTAAACAGTGTTTTGAACTCTACATCAGGTAGATTGCTTGTCTCCATTTTGTTTAGTTGTTTATCTTGAGTTTTGACCTGTACTTTCATTTGGAACACATTTCTTTCTATCTTCATTTTGGCTGTATCCCTGTTTTGTTTTTTATGTATTACGAAGAGCTGCTATATTTCCCAGTCTTGGTAGAGTGGCCTTATGTAGTAGGTATCCTCTAAGACCCAGTGGCACAGCATCCCTAGTTACCTGAGCTGGGTGCTCTAGGTGCACTCCCCGCCGCGCCCCCCCCCACACACACACACACAACATATGGCTGTGTGCACCCTCTTGTCATAGTTGAGCCTTGATTGCTATTGGCATGTCAATGGGAGGGATTTACCCCCAGGCCAATTGGCTGCAAAGAATGGTGGAGAACCCTAACCGGTTTGGCTCAGTGGATAGAGTGTCGGCTTGCAGACTGAAGGGTCCCAGGTTCTATTCAGGTCTAGGGCATTGATGTGTGTACAACCTCAGTAGAGCATGTGCAGGAGTCAGCTGATCGATGTTTCTCTCTCATCAATGTTTCTAACTCTCTATCCCTCTCCCTTCCTCTCTGTAAAAAATCAATAAAATATATATTTTTTAAAAAAAAGAATGGTGGAGGATCTACTGTGCAGTAGCTGACCCATGGAGCAGGACTCGATTCAGGGAGCTCTGGTGCCAGCTGAGTCTGTCTCCTGAGTGCATCAGTCATGGATGTGCTTCAAAGTGGTCTGATGCTGTCCACTGGGTGAGCTGGCTCTGAGGCCTCCTAGGAGGTGCTGGCCAAAGTCTACCCCTGCCTGTGCCCTTCCCCAGGGCCACCCAGTATGATCTACAGAGTGATCTGCAAATGGCTGCTACTTTTTCTGGGCTTAGAGGTACCAGGAAGAGCCCAAACACTTAACTAAAGCTGGGTGCTGCTAGTGCTGGGCCTGGGGCCATTTAGCAAGAGGTACAGGGCTCACCAAGGCTAGATGTTGCTTGTTTGAGAGATTTTAGGAAAGTCCAAAGCATGAGCCAAGATAGGTCATTTGTATGGAAAGGCCTCTGGAAATGGGTTGGGTGAGCCTTCAAGTTGTATCAGGTGGGAGTCTCGGGGCATCACCAAGATAGGGTGAACGATATTAGCCAGATTGATGATGGAGAGTCAGATATGGCCCCACCTACAAACTGTGAAAGGAGGCCTCTGCAAAAGAACAATGGACTCTGCCAACACTTCTGTATGGAAAAAAGCTGCCCCTCCAGCTTTTGCCCTAATGCCAGACAATTCAGCTCCTCTCCATATGTCCCTGATGCCTTTCAAGCTGCTGCCCCAGCGCTGGAGCTGAGAGTGAGTAAATCTGAGTAAGATCATGTGGCTCTTTAGGAGGAACACCTGGGACTCCAGGAGCTCTCTGTTTTGCCCAGCTACAACCTTCACTGGTTTTCAGAGACAGAGTTATGGGCACTCCTCTTCCAAGCACTGGAATCCTGGGCTGGGGGGTTTGGTGTGGCTGGGACCCCTCAATCTTGAGGTGGGGACCTCCACAGCTGAGATAGCACTCCTGATTTTTAACAGCCACATGTGGCTGTGGGACCAGCCCTTTTGACATCTCTGCCCCACCTACCAATCTCGACGTGGTTTCTTCTGTATATCTTTAGTTATAGCACTTCTATTCAGTTAGATTTCAGGTGGTTTACAATGATGGTGTCCTATAGTTTAGTTGTAATTTTGATGTGGTTGTGGAATGATGTGAGTACTACATTTACCTACTCTGCCATCTTCACTGGAAGCTGAGAGATTTAAAATATTTTCACATTTCAAAAATGGATCCCTTTTGTGGGTGATTTAAGTATTGAGGCTGTAACCTTGTAAGGGGTGGCTCAGTTGAGGAGAAGAATGTTGGAAGTGACATGATTAAAGGACCGAGAGGCCAGGATATTGAATAGATTATCAACATGAATGTTGAATTCACCTATGGAGTTAAGGTTGGTTCTAGGAGTTGGAAAGGGCAAAGGAAAATATTACTTTGGGAGGTCAGAAGATGGAAGCAATCAAAATGGGTAAGGTGGTGTATCTGGATGAAAAGTACTTCAAAAGAGCCTATATTTTTGCAGGCGTGAGGGTGGTAAACGTTAGGAAGTTCAAAGTCAACTCTACCAACATTATTATAATTTTCATTGACATCCTTCCAATGGCAGAGTATAACACACAAAACCAAATCACTGGAAGTCTGTTTGAACTTTCAAGATGGTGGCAGAGTAGGTGGACCTTATACTTACCTCCTCCCAGGACCAAACAGGAAATACAACTAAATTAGAGAACAATCACCATGAATAACCAACTAAAGACAACTGAAGAGGAGTCTTATAACCAAGGATTTACAGAAGAAGCCACATCAACACAGCACCTGCACAGCTGTAAGCTCACATGCCATGGTCGGGATTGAGCGTCATAGTCAGCCAGTCTGAGGGTTGATTCCACAGACAAATGGGCCAACAGCAATCAAAACTCAATTACAGATTGAGTGCCCAGACCAACTGGGCTGGAATCAAACCTGCAACCCAGGACACCGACTGGTGAAGGCCAGTGGGACCAAGCCTGAGTCTAGCTTCAGGGAACTTGTCTGACCAGAACTCTGGTTGATGGAGACCAACCCCCACCCCCCTGTCCCCCACCCAGGAAGCTCACCACAGACCTGAGGCCAGAGAAGCCTGGTCCAGCAGAGAAAAGCCTGTGATTCCTCCACCCCGAGGCAGTCCTGGATCAGCACCAGGGCCCAGCAAGGATTGCACTTCCACTGAAGGAAGTCCCTGAGGGCAGAGCTGGGGGCCAACAGGATCTCAGGGCAGCAGAGCACCGAGCCTAGACCTCCTTGCTGGACAAGGCCTGAGACCCAGGACATGCTGAACCTCGGGGCCAAGCCTCATGACTTGTTTCAACCATGACAAACAACAAATCCTGAAAATCTGTTCCTTGTTTGAGACACTGGGATCTGCATTCCTCCAAGGACTTGCCAAAAGCATGGTGACTGTAGGAAGAAGCCCAGGGGGAGCGAACTTCCCACCCACCTCATCCATCTCCTGGGGACACAACAAAGAGCCTGAGCTCACAGAGGGGTGGCTTCATGTGGCACCAAAGTGCTGAGCCTCCTCTTACATCATTTGGGCATGCCTTCTCTGTGTCCCGTATCTTATATTCCAAGGGACTAGTTAATTCTCTTTTGTTCCTCTGACTATGGGCACCCGGGGGACTCAGAACTGGTTAAAGTACAGAATCTAAGGTAGAATTACCATCTCCGGCTTAAGCAGCACAGGGCCAGAGAGCGTCTTCTTACCGCCAGGTGGTGAATAGTTCCCTTATTCCCCTCAAGGGATTCACTTTCTGACCCAGACATTTTGAAACAAGTTAGTTAATGATTATACATACATTATTGGTAAAATTATGCAATATCTCATACATACAACAGAATATATTTCATGCGAAAGGGTGTAAAGAAAAATAAGTGATCAGCTATGGAGTCACTGTCCAGAGTAAGAAACAAATTGTCACCAATACCACTATGTCCAGACACCAGTTTGTATTCTCTCTCCTTACACCCCCAGTTATTCCCACTAGTGGAAAACACTATATGAATCGTGGCGGGGAGGGGGGGGGAGACTCAATTACAACTGGAGGACCCACATAATCAACACAAGGGACATTCCTAGAGCACCCAGCTCAGGAAAGCAAGGAAACTGCATGATTGGGTCCCACAGGACACCTACTACATAAGACCACCCCATGAAGACTGGGAGTCATAGGAGATTTATTTAATACAATGAAACAAAAACAAAGAGATAGCCAAAATGTGGAGACAAAGGCCCCAAATAAAATAACAGGAGGAAACTACAGAAAAAAGAGGTAAATGAGATGGAGGTAAGCAATTTATCAGATATAGATTTCCAAGTAATGGTTATGAGGATGTTAAAAAAAACTTAGTGAGAACTATAACAGCATGAAAAGGGACATAGAAACCATGAAAAAGAAAGAGTTAGAAATGAAGACTAACATATCTGACATCAAGAATATATTGGAAGGAATAAAAAGTAGCTTGGATGAAGCAGAGGGTCAAATCAGCAATTTGGAAGACAATGCAGAAATAAACACCCAGTCAGAGGAGCAAAAATAAAAAAGAATTAAAAATAATGGGGATAGTTTAAGGAAACATTGGGACAGCATGAAGAGCAACATCAGCCATAAGGAGAAGAGAGAGAGCAAGGGATCAAGAACCAGTTTGAAGAAATAATGACTGAGAACTTCCCTAACCTGGTGAAGGAGAGAGTCTAAAACAAGATGACCCCAAAGAGGACCACACCAACACACATCATAATTAAGATGAAAAGTTAAAAACAAAGAGAGAATCTTAAAAGCAGCAAGAGAAAAGCAGTTAATTACCTACATGGGAGCTCCCATATGACTGTCCAATGATTTCTCAACAGAAACATTGCAGGCCAGAAGGAACTGGCATGAAATATTCAGTGATGAAAAGCAAGGACCTACAGCAAAGACTACTATACCCAGCAAGACTATCATTTAAAATTACATGAGCAATAAAGAGCTTCCCAACAAAAAAAAGCTAAAGGAGTTTGTAACCACCAAACCAATATTATAAGAGATGTTAAAAGGCCTTTCTTTAGAGTAGCAACAACAAACAAACAAACAAACAAACAAAAAAACCCACCCCCTAAAGAAACAACAACCCAAACAAACAAACAAACAAGGGAACAGAGTTAAAAGAATCAAATGGCAACCAATATGTACCTATCAATAATCACTTTAAATGTAAATGGCTTAAATGTTCCAATCAAAAGACATAGGGTAGCTGAGCAAATAAAAAAGCAAGACCCATATATATGCTGTTTACAAGAAACCAACCTTAGAATGAAATATACACACACATTTAAGATTAAAGGGATGGAAAAAGATATTTTATGCAAATGAAAATTTTTAAGAAGCAGAGATAGCTATACTTATATCTGAGAAAATAGATTTTAAAACAAAGGCTATAGTAAGAGACAAAGAAGGGCACTACATAATGATAAAAGGAGCAATCCAACAAGAGAATATAACTGGTATATGCACCCAACATAGCTTATTTCGCTTAGTATAATGCTCTCCAGTTCCATCTATGCTGTTGCAAATGGTAAAAGTTCCTTCTTTTTTATGCTAAGTGAAATAAGCCAGTTAGAGAAAGATAGGTATCATATGATCTCACTCATATGTGGAACCTAATGAACAAAATGGATCCAGGGACACAGAAGCATGGAACAGATTGACAAATTTCAAAAGGAAGAGGCTGGGGCTGGAGGGTGAGAGATTAACTGGGGAACTTATGTGCATATATGAAGCCCATGCACATAAACAATAGTGTGAGAAAGGCTTGGGAGGGACAGGTATGGGGTAGAGGGGGTCAATGGGAAAACAACAATAACAACAAAACAAAGGGGGCATCTGTAATACTTTCAACATTAAGATAGATTTTTAAACATCCTCATGATCATGTCAATAGATGCAGAAAAAACATTTGATAAAATCCAGAATCCATTTATAATAGCAACTCTCAGCAAAGTGGGAATAGAAAGAACGTACTTCAATGTAATAAAGGCCATATATGACAAACTGAAGGCCAACATCATACTTAATGAGCAAAAACTAAAAGCATATGTATTTTCCTCATAAAATTAAAAATTAAACTCCCATTTGACCCAGTCATCCCACTTAAGATCAGAAACAAGACAAGTGTCCACTTCCAGCACTCTTATTCAACTTAGGACTGGAAGTCCTAGACACAGCAATCAGGCAAAAAGAAGAATTAAAAGGCATCCAAATTGGAAAGGAGGAAGTAAAACTCATTATTCACAGATGACATGATATCAAACATAGAAAATTCTAAAAACTCTGCCAAATAGCTACCAAATCTAATTAATGAATTTGACCAAGTAGCAGGATACAAAATTAATAGTTAGAAATCAGTGGCATTTCTATATACCAATAATGAACTTTCAGAAAGAGAAACTAATAAAACAATACTATTACAACAACAACAAAAAATAAGGTATATAAGAATAAATTTAACCAAGAATTTAAAAGACCTGCACTTGGAAAACTATAGGACATTGAAGAAAGAAATCAAGGAAGATACAAATAAGTGGAAGCATATACCATGTTCATGGATTGGAAGAATTAACATCATTAAATGTCCATACCACCTAAAGCAATCTATAGATTCAACACAATTCTTATTAAATTGCCAATGGTATATTTCACAGATTTAGAACAAACACTCCAAAAATTTATATGGAACCAAAAAAGACCCCAAATAGCCACAGCAATCTTGAGAAAGAAGAAAGAAGTTGAAGGTATCACAATACCTGATATCAAACTATATTACAAAATCACTGTAATCAAAAAAGTCTGATACTGGCATAAGAACAGGATATATAGATCAATGGAAAAGAACAGAGAGCCCAGAAATCAACCCACACCTCTATTGTCAATTAACATTTGATAAAGGAGGCAAGAGTGTACAATGGAGTAAAGGTGGTGTTGAGAAAATTGGACAAGTACATGAAAAAGAAAAACAAACTAGACTACCAACTTATTCAAGACACAACAATAAACTTAAAATGGATAAAAGACTTAAATGTAAGTTGCAAAACCATAAAAACCATAGAAGAAAACAGGCAGTAAAATCTTAGACATCTATTGTAGCAATATTTTTGCCAATATGTCTCCTAGGGCAAGGGAAACAGAGGGAAAAACAAACAAATGGGACTACATCTATAATAATAAAAGCGTAATAATGCTAATGTCCTTCTGGACATCCTTGCAGACGACCTTCTGGGCGAAGCCATGGCAGCGGGGGCCAAAGCAGAGGCAGCCGCCACCGCCACAGGGGCTGAGCTCCTTGCATGAATTTCATGCATCGGGCCTCTAGTGAAACTGTAAAGTTTCTGCATAGCAAAGGAAACTATCAAAATGAAAAGGGAACTCACTGTATGAAAAAACATATTCACCAATGATACATCTGATAAGGGGTTAATTTCCAAAATACGATCTATCAGAAACTTATACAATTCAACACCAGAAAGACAAACAATTCAATGAAAGAGTGGGCAAAGGACTTGAACACACACTTCTCCAAAGAAGACATACTGATGGCCAATAGGCATATGTCTATTGCTCAACGACACTAATCATCAGAGAGATGCAAAATAACACCACAATGAGATATAAGTGCACACCTGCCAGAATAGGAACCATCAATAAAACAACAAACAACAAGCACTTACGAAGATGTGGAGAAAAGGGAACCCTACTGCACTGTTGGTGGTAATCCAGACTGGTACAGCCACTGTGAAAAATGGTATGGAGTTTCATCAAAAAAATTAAAAATGAAACTACCTTTTGACCCAGTGATCCCTCTTCTGGGAATGTATCCTAAGAATTAAGAAACACCAATTCAAAAGAATACATGCACCCCTATGTTCATAGCAACATTATTTAAAATAGGGAAGACCTGGAAACATCCCAAATGCCCATCAGTAGATGAGTGGATTAAAAAACTGGGTACATTTACACAATGGAATACTACACAGCCACAAAAAAAGGAAATCTTACCTTTTGTAACAGCATGGATGGACCTGGAGATATGACCGTCAGAGAAAGATGAATACCATATCTCACTTACATGTGGAATTTAATGAACAAAATAAACTGATGAAAAAAATAGAAACTGAGTCATGAATACATGGTGTAGACCAGTGGTCGGCAGACTCATTAGTCAACAGAGCCAAATATCAACAGTACAACGATTGAAATTTCTTTTGAGAGCCAAATTTTTTAAACTTAAACTATATAGGTAGGTACATTGTTATTAACTTAATTAAGGTACTTCTAAGCTAGCCTTTGCTAAAAACGTCCTCAATCTGATTGAGGTACGTTCGCTGAGGTCAACCCCTTCCAACTCTCCCATCCACACTCGTCTTGTATACTTGTTTCATCTACCTCCTTTCGTTCATCCTCTCTATACGTCCAAACCATCTCAACATACCTTTCTCAATCCTCGACACTACATCTTCTTTCACTACACAACATTCCCTAAAATTAACTTAATAAACTTTACTTTTGTCACCCGCTCACGATTTGCGGATGCGACTAGCACTAACCACTGCACATGAGACTGCTGACTGGCTGGTTCACTCAACTCGTGCATGAATCGGGCCTGCCTCCCCCGCGCTATGTATCCCGCGTCCCGCCTGTGCTGCCTCTCCGTAGCCCGACCGACCGACACCCCTCACTTCTTCTAACGCCACTTCTTCAAAATAGACTCGCCCAGGCTGAAAACCGACTTCTGTGCATGGGCCACGAAGTTTCAATCACACTGTACGTACATGCCTGCACGCGGTATTTTGTGGAAGAGCCACACTCAAGGGGCCAAAGAGCCTCATGTGGCTCACGAGCCGCTGTTTGCTGACCACTGGTATAGACTGACAGCTGTCAGATGGGATGAGGGACGGGGCGACTGGATGAAAGAAGGTAAAGAGATTAGCCAAAGAACATATATGCATAACCCATAAGCGCAGACAACAGTAGGGTGATGGGCATAGGGAAGAGGATTTGGGGACTGGATAGAGTTGAACAAAGCAACGGTGTGTGTGTGTGGGGGCGGGGAACATTGGACATCTGTAATAGTGTCAACAGTAATAATAAATCCACTGGAAGTTTTTCAATTTGAAATGCCTTGTTATATGTCTTGCCACCAGGAGGTGCTGTCAGTACTGGAAACACTGAAAAGCTGACCTCCAAGCAGTCCCAGGAGGCTGGGAATAACGTGAGTCTCAGCCTGACCATTGAGGATCCCTAGGGGTCTTGTGAAATACTGCAAGGAGCTCAGCCATCCTCTACAGCTGCATTCAAGTATAGAGAGGTTTTTAAATGTATGTAAATCTTTAAAAAATATTTTTAAATTGTTATTTATTAATTTTAGAGAGAGAGAGAGGGAGAGAGGTAAGGGATTAGAGGGGAGAGAGAAAAAGAGGGAGGAAGGGAGAGAGAAACATTGATTTGTTATTCCACTTATTTATGCATTCATTGGTTGATTCTTGTATATGCCCTGCCTGGGGATTGAGCCTGCAACCTTGGTATATCAGCTTGACACTCTAGCTAACTGTGTTACCTGGCCAGGGCAAGTGTATGTAAATCTTTTTTTTTTTTTTAATATATTTTTTAAGTTCCTTTTTCTTTCTTTCTTTTTGTTTTGTTTGTTAATCCTCACCCAAGGTTATTTTTCCATTGATTTTTAGAGAGAGTGAAAGGGAGGGGGAGAGAGAAAGAAAGAGAGAGAGAGAGGAAGAGAGAGAGAGAGAAAGAGAGAGAGAGAAACATTGATGTGAGAGAGACACATTGATTGGTTGCTACTCGCACATGCCCTGATCAAGACTGGGTATTGAGCCTGCAATGTGCCCTTGGGTACGTGACCTTGACTGGAATGGAAAGTGGGACCCTTCAGTCCATGGGGCTGTGGGGCTGATGCTCTATCCACTGAGCCAAACGGCCAGGGCAAGTGTATGTAAATCTTAAAAAAATAAAAGCCAAATTCTTAAATTTATTTAAAGAAGTTACTGCAGAGAACCAAGATGGCAGCATAGGTAAATGTCTGTACTCGCCACCTCCCACTACCACATCAAAATTACAACTAAAATACAGAACAACCATCATTCAGAACTGCCTGAAAGCTGGCTGAATGGAAGTCCTACAACTAGAGAAGTAAAAAAGAGAGAATATTGAGACTGGTAGGAGGGGTGGAGATGCTGAACGGGTTGGTCTGACACCCACATGTGCCATATTTTTAAATTGGGGAGGGAGATTGTCTCTGCGGAGGCCACCTGTGAGGAGCAAGCGCCACACAAGACCCCCAGCCCAGGATTCCAGAGCTGGGAAGAAAAGTCACTGCGACTATGGGCTGTAAAAATCAACAGGGACTGTGGCTGAGTAACAAAGAGGCTTCTGGAGACCTAGGTATTCCTTTTAAAGGGCCCACACACAAACTTACATGGTCCTGCTTCTTCTGAGCTCCAGTGCAGGGGGACCCAGACACATGCAGTTATGCCGGGGTTCTTGTCCCAGCATCAAGAAGGGTTCAGGAATCTGGAGAAGGCTGTGCATAAAGAGTCCAGGGATTAATAAAGAGTCTGGAGATGAGATATAATTTTGAAAGTCATTGGGGGTCAGAGGAGCTTAGCTAAAGGAGCTAAGATCCAAGATCTTAAGTTTAAGGTCTGAGGTTCTCTCTGTCCCCAGGACCCCATGCTTTTTTTTTTTTTTTAAACAATTTTATTGATTTTTTACAGAGAGGAAGGGAGAAAGGGAGAGGGATAGAGAGTTAGAAATATCAATGAGAGAGAAGCATTGATCAGCGGCCTCCTACACACCCCCTACTGGGGATGTACCTGCAACCAAAGTACATGCCCTTGACCGGAATT
The DNA here is from genome assembly GCF_964212035.1 of Myotis nattereri. Taxonomy (NCBI): domain Eukaryota; kingdom Metazoa; phylum Chordata; class Mammalia; order Chiroptera; family Vespertilionidae; genus Myotis; species Myotis nattereri. The sequence goes on from NC_138075.1 coordinate 111,420,784, forward strand.
GAACCTGGGACCCTTCAGTCCCCAGGCCGACGCTCTATCCAGTGAGCCAAACCAGCTAGGGCCCCCATGCTTTTTATTAACACAATTTGTCCTAAGGAGAGGCAGAAATATACACTTCCAAGGGTCAGGGTTTGGTACAGAGTCCATTGTCAGAATGGGTGAATCAGCCTACGGCTGTTCAGGTGTTTGGCCAGTAGGAGACAATAACATGTAGATTAAGATGCCCTTTAACTGTCTGGCAGCCAGCAATCAGTTTTATGTATCCTATTCAGGTTTAGGGAAATGCCTTCAGCCATTCCCAACAGTTTACTACTTGTATGACTCAACCCTGTTGAGTCCCCAAGTCTCATCAACCTTTTGATGAAACTCTTGAAATTATGACATGCTGGAATTGGTCTCCGGCAATACAGGGAGGAACTGGATTGTCTGGCATCTGGGCAGGAACTTAGGGATGGCTTTCTCCCAGACAGGGGTGCTCACCTGAGTCATTGTTCCTGTGATAGGACCTCACCTGTTACAGGGCTAACTGGTGACCATATCTGAGTCTCCATCAGTGTAGTCTACATTGTTTGTTCCACCCTGGTGATTCCCTGAGACCCTGCCCAATCCAATTTTCAGCTCCACCCAACCTGTTTGCAGCAGCTTTTCCATATGAATGGGCTGTCCTGGCTCAGGCTTCAGACTTTTGCTAAAATCTCTCAAACAAGCTGCAGCTGGTTAACAGCATGCCCCAAACCTATCAATAAAAGGCCCAAATCCTGGCACTAGCACCAGTCCACCTTGCTTCACAGCTGGGCCTCACCTGGGCACCTCCAACCCCAATACAAATAGCAAATAGCAGCCATCTGCAGGTCCCTCTATAGCTCTTGCTAGGTGGACTCAGGCAGTGGCTAACTTTGCACCTCCCTGGAGGCCCTAGAGCTAGTGCACCATGTGGACAGCTTCAGACCATAGCAGATTACAACTGTACACATCCACAAGCAACACACTCAAGGGGAAGACTAAGTGAGCATCAAAGCCCCACTGAAACAAGTCCTACTCCATAGGACTGTAGTTGCAGCTGGTCCTCACAGCCAATTGGCTTAGAGGTCAAATTCTCCTAGTGATGCCAATAGCAATCAAGGCTCAACTACAAGACTGTGTACACAGCTCACACGGGGTCGCACCTAGAGTGCCCAGCTCAGGTGACTGGGGAAGCTGAGCCACTGGGTCCTAAAGGACACCTACTACACAAGAACTCTCTACCAACTCCAGGAGACATAGCAGCTCTACCTAATACATAGAAACAAACACAGGAGGCAGACAAAATGCAGAGAAAAAGAAACATGTCACAAATGAAAGAAATGGAAACAAGCAAACTACTGGATACAGAGCTCAAAACCATGGTTATAAGGTTACTCAAGGATCTTCATGAGACTTTCAAGGATCTTAGTGAGAATGTCAAAGACATGAAAAAGGACCAGTCAAAAATTAAACATACACTAACTGAAACAAAGAATAATTTACAGGGATTCAGCAGTAGAGTAGAGGATTTCAAGAATCAAATCAATGATTTGGAATATGAAGAAGCAGAAAACACCCAATCAGAAGAGCAAAAAGAAAAAAGAATCCAAAAATATGAAGATAGTGTAGTAAGGAACCTCTGGGACAACTTCAGGTGTACCAACATGCACTTTATGAGGGTGCCAAAAGAGAGCGAGCAAGATATTTAAATGAGTGTTTGAATAAATAATGACAGAAAATTTCCCCTACCTGGTGAAAGAAATAGACTTACAAGTCCAGGAAGTGTAGAAAGTCCCAACAAGAGGAACCCAAAAGGCCCATCCAAGACACATAATAATTAAAATGCCAAGGGTTAAAAATAAAGAGAAAGCCCTAACCAGTTTGGCTCAGTGGATAGAGCATCCACCCATGGACTGAAGGGTCCTAGGTTCAATTCTGGTCAAGGGCATGTACCTTGGTTCCAGGCTCGATCCCCAGTGGGGAGTGTGCTGGAGGCAGCTGATCGATTTCTCTAACTCCCTCTCCTTTCCTCTCTGTAACATCCATAAAATATATATTTTGCCGGAAGCCGGTCCATCCTTGCTGCTTGACACAGTCGCTGCAGGGAAGAAACATCTGCACAGCATATGTTTCAAGGGACCTGGCATATATGGCATACTGTTCTTACTATGTTTGCTCCCTTTCTTGGCGCTATGTGTTTTAACCAAGGTCACCTCTCCGAGAAAGGTTGTTTCCCCAGGTAGGGATTTTTCCCTGAAGTTAGGGAGGGAATAAAACCCCTTAACTAAGTGCCAGGCGGGTAGTTAATCACTTTAACTATGAACAATCACGCTTAAGCTACATAATCTTTACTCCCTGGAATGGAGATAAGAAACACCCTAACCTTTGGAATAGAAATTGATAGGATTAAAATCAACTGGTATAAATACAGATGTAACAAGACAATAAAACACAGAACTTGGCTGGAGATCCTGGCTAGAGATCCTGGCTAGGCTGCTGATCAACTGAATGCTGTCTCTGTGTCATTCCTTCTTCTCTGACTCCGTCCACACTTTTGGGAACCCCTGGACCTGCTGGGGCTGGACCCCAACAATTGGCACCTGAACAGGGACCCCCTAGGTAAGTCCCCCTTCCCCCCGCACTCGGGATGGATAGGACTGCACCGTAGGGTGCTGCAGACCCCCTTATAGAGGATAAGTAGGGTAAGAGGGTGGATAGTACAGAACTTAGATTGAGAAGATGGGTTATACTGAGTCTAAAGAAAAAATACTCTGTATTAATCTTTTAACACATATGCTTGCTAGCAGAGGAGTTAAGATTACTCCCAGTCAGACAGAAAGTTTTATACAAGAAGTATGTCCATGGCTTCCTGAGGAAGGAACTGTTAATTTAGAAACTTGGACTAAAGTAGGAGCACAATTAAAGAATTATTACAGATACCATGGATCTGAGAAGGTCCCGGCAGATACCCTTTCCCTCTGGAATTTAATTCGTGACACCTTGGCACCAGAGGCAGAAATGGTTGAACTTTCCCAAACTTTAAAGAGTCCCTCGGCTCCACCTAGAGAGGACACATCATTATTGTCTCCAGCTCAATTTAGCAATTTAGCTATGCCCACTGATCGGAAGGAGGATAAATATCATAAACATGACCCTTGGTCCTTTCCAGTCAGTAGAGAGGAGAAAAGCCCTCCCATTCAAAACAGGCTACCTAAATTAGAAAGGAAGCCTAAACCAGGTCCTCTGGTTCCCTTGAGCTCCATGTCTAAATTTCAAAGAGCCATAAGAGGAGCTGAAGCTAATGGAGATCTTGAATTCTCACTCTGCTTCTCAGTCATGTATGAGAGTGAGGGGGACGAAAACCCCACCTGGGAGTCTATACCTTACAAAATAATTAAAATTGGCCTGCTCTGAATATGGACCTCTAGCTCCTTACACACAAACCTTGGTAGAAGCCCTAGCCAGTAAATGGATGACTCCTTATGACTGGTCACAGGTTTGTAAAGCCTGTCTCTCAGGAGGCGATTACTTACTATGGAAAACTGAATATGATGATCTTGCTAAGAGAGCTGTAGCCACTAGCAAAAATTTCAGAGGAGGAATAACCCTAGACATGATATCAGGAGAAGGTGATTTTATCACAGCTCAGGAGCAAATGTATATGCCCAAAGAGGCACTTATTAAAGTAAACAGTTGTGCAGTAAATGCCTGGAAATCCCTACCTTGTACAGAAGGAAAAACAACCACCCTTACAGAGGTTAAACAGAAGGTCGAGGAACAGTATCAGGATTTCCTTTCTCGCCTCATACAGGCAGTCAAGAGAGTAATCACTAATGAAGAGGCAGCCGATATCCTAATCAAACAACTGGCTTTTGAAAATGCTAATAATACCTGTCAGGCTTTATTAAGGCCGATTCGCAGAACGGGAACTATAAATGATTTTATAAAACAGTGTGCTGATGTAAGTCCAGCATTTATACAGGGTGTAGCTATAGCTGCAGCTCTCAAAGGGGAGACATACCCTCAATATGTACAGGGCATAGGACAAGCCAGCAATAATACAGGTAATAAAAGAAATATGAACTGCTACTCTTGTGGCTTATCTGGGCACTTTAGCAGAGAATGCCCAAATAAAAATAATAATACTCAGGCCAGATGGCAAGTTCCTCGACAGCCTGGAAATACATCAGGGAATAATATTAATCCTCCAAAAACTGTTTGTCCCCGATCTCAGGAAGGATTCCATTGGGCAAAGGAATGTAGATCAAAACACCATAAAAATGGTCGGCCTTTAAATTCTACAAACCGCTCCCAAGGAGGTTCTATCCCATCACCTCAATTGGGAAACTTGAGAGGGGGCCAGCCTCAGGCCCCTGCAATAATAGGGGCATCAACCCTCAACCCCTCTGCAAATTTCAATCAGTCAATGACCTCTTCAGGGCAACCCCAGGCAGTGCAGGATTGGACCTCCACCCAACCACCCACGCAATAATAACCCCAGACTCGCCAGTAGCAGCCCTTCCTACATGAGAGTCCGGGCCGCTGCCTGAGGGAACTGTAGGTTTAATATTAGGACGAAGCTGCACCTCGTTACAGGGGATCTTAGTCATCCCAGGAGTTGTTGATGCAGACTACACAGGAGAAATACAGATTTTACTTTCCCCACCCACCACAACTATACAGATTCAGCCCAACCAGAGAATTGCCCAATTAATCCTGTTACCAATACATAAAATAGGGACAGCTGTTACCCAGGAAGCCAGAGGGGCCGGAGGCTTTGGATCTAGTGATACAGCATTTTGAATACAAGAAATCCATGCTGCTGGACCTACAAAAATTTTACAAATTCAGGGAAAACCAATTGAAGGTCTATTGGATATAGGAGCAGATGCTTCCTGCATAGCAGGGAAGGATTGGCCCTCTTCATGGCCCACGCACACCACCTCCACTTCCCTAGTAGGACTAGGCAAGGCATCTAATGTAAAAAAGAGTTCTCAGATTCTAACTTGGACTGATGAAGATCAACATTCAGGAACATTCTGTTCCTATGTAATTACGACTCTCCCCTTTACATTATGGGGAAGAGATATCTTGTCTCAAATGGGAGTTCTATTATATAGCCCCAGCGGTGTTTGAATTTACTCCTGTTACAAAAAATTACAAGAAAGTGAGTTTAAATATTCCTCTTCTCATCATGTTCTACACAACATACTCTATTTGTAATTAATATACTAAATGTAGATTCTGAGGGAAAGTCCCCAACGTACAGACATTAGAACCCTGATCTAACTAAACCTAAAGCCCTCTTCAAATGGAGAGACTTGCTTACAGGAGCCTGGAAGGGACCTGATGTACTTTTAACGTGGGGGAGAGGATATGCTTGTATATTTCCACAGGATGAAGACTCACCTGTGTGGATTCCAAACCATCTAGTCCAACCTTATGTCTCACCGCCCTCCGTCTCCGCCTCACCCTAGCACACCTGACCAGTGCCCGTCTGCAGCAGATGTGCAGCCCTGAGCTGGAACAACCTGTCCATTGGGAGGATCATATGTGCCTCCTTTTTGTCTGTCCATATGTCCTAGGTTTGCCCCACATCTCCTTTCCTTTTTCTTTTCTTTCTTTTTTTTTTTAATCTGACTACTTGTTTACTGGTTCTTTGGCCTTTCTCCTTCTCTCCTAAACACAGCCTTTTCTAGAATCTCCCTACCCTATTGTTCCAGGAAGGGCACCTCCCCTTTCTGCCGTGACTGGGGGTGTCTGGTATATGCCCCATACGTGGACTTGTCTTGTGCCAAGAGCCTGCCATCCTGGGCTGAGAAAGCCCTGTCCCGGGACTACATGCTGACAGGCCGTTCCTCCCTTGTCCTGTATTGGCCCCTCTTGCCCTTGTGTCAAGAGGGACCCTCTTCTCAGTCCATTTGCCCACAGCGGTTGCCTGGGCTTTCTGTTGCCGCTGAGGTTGAGGCCTCATGGTGGCCAGTGCCATGGATCTGTCTCTTGCCCAATGGTGTGAGCTGGGCCCTCCCTGGAGAAGAAACCTGGGTTCCCCAAGATATGTGACCAGAGCCGGGGCCCCGCCAGCAGGCGAGGGGAGCCCAAGGCAGGTGCTGGGCGTGGAGGCCACGGGGTCATAGGCTACCAAGGAGACAGAACTGAACCTCTTGCAGGGGGGCGCTGCCCCTCCCTCATTCACACACCTCACATCACCCTGCTTGGCCCCAGAGGATGGCTACAACCTAAGACAGGCACAGTCGCAGAGGGGCCATCAGGAGACAACTTGGGGGTCAACAGAGGTGGGACACAGACCCTCACCCCCGCAACTTTGCAGAGGCCTGAACCCTCACCCCTTCTGAGGCAGGTCTCCTGCCCCGATGGCTGCTTTGCTTCCCACGCCCAGCTCAGATCGGGACCCAGGTAAAGACAAACTGGCTGACAGCAGCTACCCTCTCACTGCAACAGGACTTGTTTCCCATTTCTACCTTGGGCCACAGGGAAAGGGGCAGCTGAAAGAAAGGGCTGTGTCAGGATGCTGCCTTCTTCCCTTTCTTCTCCCTTTTTTTTCTAAACACTTCCATGCCTTGTAGTTCTTTTTGCTTTCTCTTCTTTTCCTCTCTACTACCCTCCATCTCCGCCTCCTCCTCCTCCTCCCAGGTATCCCCATATCAGACAACCCAGAGGGCACAGCTGACTCCTCCCTGGACGCCCACACCACCATCAAGCATGGCCCTGATAGACCCTTTGATCCAGCCGTTCAATGCGCTGACACTTCGGGAAGTCCATCGTCAGTGACATCGCCCGCTAGCCAGATCAATAAGGACAACCAAACCACCGATTTGAGGACAGCTGAAATCCTTGACAGAAGAGGGCAGCAACCTTCTACAAGGCTCTGTGTGCACTCCATCCACTATGTTTATTGCTATGCTCGCTATCATTGCTTGTTATTCTTCCAAGTCTTAAACAACCCAATCTGAGAGGTGGCTGCTGATTTACATGCACTATCATTTAAAAAATAAAAAAGGGGGAATTTGCCAGAAGCTGATCCATCCTTGCTGCTTGACACAGTCGCTGCAGGGAAGAAACATCTGCACAGCATATGTTTCAAGGGACCTGGCGTATATGGCATACTGTTACTATGTTTGCTCCCTTTCTTGGCGCTATGTGTTTTAACCAAGGTCACCTCTCCGAGAAAGGTTGTTTCCCCAGGTAGGGATTTTTCCCTGAAGCTAGGGAGGGAATAAAACCACTTAACTAAGTGCCAGGCGGGTAGTTAATCATTTTAACTACGAACAATCACGCTTAAGCTACATAATCTTTACTCCCTGGAATGGAGATAAGAAACACCCTAACCTTTGGAATAGAAATTGATAGGATTAAAATCAACTGGTATAAATACAGATGTAACAAGACAATAAAACACAGAACTTGGCTGGAGATCCTGGCTAGAGATCCTGGCTAGGCTGCTGATCAACTGAATGCTGTCTCTGTGTCATTCCTTCTTCTCTGACTCCGTCCACACTTTTGGGAACCCCTGGACCTGCTGGGGTTGGACTCCAACAATATTTTTAAAAAAGTCAAAGAAAGAATCTTAAAAGCAGTAAGAGAAAAGCAGTTTAGTTATCTACAAGGGAGCACCCATATGACTATCAGCTGATTTCTCAACAGAAACTTTGCAGGTCAAAAGGGAGTGGCAGGAAATAAAGTGATGAATAGGAAGGACCTACAACTAAAGTTACTCTACACAGCAAAGCTATCAATTAGAATTGAAGGTCAGATAAAGAGCTTCCCAGACAAGAATAAACTAAAGGAGTTCATCAGCACCAAACCAGTATTACATGAAATGTTGAAAGGTCTTCTTGAAGAATAAGAATAAAAAGAAGAAAAAAGAAAAAAGATCAAAAGAATGAAAATTAAAATGGCAACAAATACATATCTACCAACAATTGAATCTAAAAATCAAAATAAATGAACAAGAAATCTAATGAACAAAATAAACTGGTGAATAAAATATAATCAGAGGCATGGAAGCATGGAACAGACTGATGAATTTCAGAGGGAAGTGGGGAGTGGATCAGGAAGAGACTAACCAAATATCTTACCTTTGGACACAGACAGTAGGGTGGTGCAGGCCTGGGGTGAGCGTAAAGAAGGAGGGCAATGGGGGCCGAAAAGGGGACATCTGTAATACTCTCAAAAATAAAGATTTTTTAAAAATAATAAGAAATAAAAAAATAATATGCAAACTCTTTATGAAGGCCTACATGATCTATTTGATCCCTAAATGTTTATCTAACATCATTTTATAAAAGTTTTCCTGTTCTCCACTCACTCCAGTCTCACTGGCCTTCTTTCTGTTCATTGAACAGGCCAAGCTATTAGGAGACTTGGGGGCTTTTGCTTTAGTTATTGCCGCTCCTTAGACTTTTCTCTTCACCTCCAGCAAATTTAAAAGGTTGGATTATATTTTCTATCAGATCTCAGTTTAAATATTAAGGGACTTCTTAACCATCCAGTCTAAAGCAGCCACCCAATATCTATCATATCACACTGTTTTAATTCTGAAGAGGACTCCTTACTATCTGATCTTTTTTGTTTGTTTTGTTATGCCCAGATTTCAGGATCCCCAAGAAACCACACCAGAGAGCCAGCCATGTCCAATGCAAAAGCATAAGAGTCTTTATTCAAGCCCGGGCTTGACTCCCCTACCCTCTTTACTGACGCAGCAGCAAGTGGCAGAGAGAGCTAGCCCTGTGGGAAGAGGGGTTTTATAGGGGGTTGGAGTAAGGGGAGGAGAAAGGACTGTGGGCCCTGCTGATTGGCCAGGCACAAGTCGGTGTCTTTTTACACAGGATGTGGTCATATCTATTGCACGCACTTTCCTTGATTGTCATTGGTTAGTTTAAAGAAATCCTGGGTGTGGCTAGCAGAGGCTTGGGCTTCCGTGAAGAAGCCTTGCCGAGCACATGGCTGCCCAAAAATGGAGGATCCAGGGTAAGATGGAGGGCGTAGCCCTTACCCTGGGGCAAGATGGAGGGCATAGTCCTCGTCCTTTCATGTTTATTTATTTGTCTAGTGATTTGTCTCTCTCAATTAAAATATAAGCTCCACGAGAACAGGGAGCTTCTTTTTCATCACTCTATCCCCTGAAGCTATAGGACAGATGTTAAATGAATTGACTGATTAATTCATTCATTGGCAGGAAATGTGTAAAATTGATATGAAAAAAACTATGAAACTTTACTATAGGAAAAAATAAATCCCTGAATGAGTGCAAAAAAAAAAAAGCCACATTTCTAGAAACATAATTTGACTCAAATTAATCTATAAATTTACTATGGATAAGAATAACCAAGATGTTATAGAAAAAGAAGTACATCAAGATGGTTAGTTGCTCTGCAGATATCAGAATTCTATCTAATAAAAGAGAAACATGGTAATTAGCTGTACCTCCGCTACCCTTCCCATTGGCTAATCAGGGCAATATGCAAATTAACTGCCGGCCAAGATGGCGGCCGGCAGCCAGGCAGCTTGAAGCGAACATGAGGCTTGCTTGCTTCAGTGACGGAGGAAGCTAACGTTCCCCGCCTGCTGCTGCCGGCCTCTGAGCTTGCAGTTTGAAACATTGTTACAAATATAGAATCTAAACAAACCCCAGAAACCTGCTTTCAGCCAGTCGGGATCTCAGAGCTGGAGTTGAAACAGTGTTTCGATTATAGAACCCAAACAAACCAGATACCTGCTTTCAGCAGCCAAGGCCTCAGAGCTGGAGCCAAGCCTCAGAGCTAAAGCTGGCCCAGAATAAAAAAAAAGAAAAGAAAAAAGGAGCGGTTGGGAGCTTCAGTCACCCACCAGCCTGAAAACAGCCCTCAGCCCCTCAGCCAGACTGGCCAGGCACCCCAGTGGGGACCCACACCCTGAAGGGTGTGTGACCAGCTGCAAACAGCCATCACCCCTCACCCAGGATGGCCAGGCACCCAAGCGGGACCCTCACCCTGATCCAGGACACCCTTCAGGGCAAACCAGCCGGCCCCCACCCATGCACCAGGCGTCTATCCTATATAGTAAAAGGGTAATATGCCTCCCAGCACCGGGATCAGCATAACTGAGAGGCCTCCCGGCACCAGGATCAGCATGACAGGGGGCAGCGCCCAAACCCCCTGATCTCCCTGCAGCTCTGTGTGTGACAGGGGGCAGGGCCACTACCTCCCTATCCACCCTGCTCTGTTCGTGACAGGGGAAGGTGCCCCAACCCCCTGAGCAGCCCTGCTCTGTGCCTGATAGAGGGGAGCTCCCCAACCCCCTGATTGCCCTGCGGCTCTGTGTGTGACAGGGTGCGGCGCCCCAACCCCCTGATCGGCCCTGCTCTGTGTGTGACAGGGTGCGGTGCCTGAACCCCCTGACACGGGCCCTGCTCTGTGTGTGACGGGGTAGAACCATAACCTCCCCATCGGCCCTGCCCTGAGTGTGACAGTGGCAGTGCCCTAACTCCCCTATCGGCCCTACTCTGTGAGTGACAGGGGGAGCTCCCCAACCCCCTGATCGGCCCTGCTCTGTGAGTGACAGGGGGCAGCACCCCAACCTCCTGATTGGCCCTGCTCTGTGCGTGACAGGGGGTGGCGCCACAACCTCTCCATTGACCCCGCCTTGAGTGTGACAGGGGGCGGTGCTCCAAACCCCCAATCGGCCCTACCCTGAGCGTGACTAGGGGTGGCATCGCAACCTCCCGATCCGCCCTGCTCTGTGCATGACAGGGGGCGGCGCCCCAACTCCCCAATCGGCTCTGCTCTGAGCCGGACCAGGGGCTGCACCTAGGGATTGGGCCTGCCCTCTGCCACCCGGGAGCAGACCTAAGCCAGAAGGTCGTTATCTCCCAAGGGGTCCCAGACTGTGAGAGGGCACAGGCTGGACTGAGGGGCCCACCCTCCCCCCCGTGTGCACAAATTTTTGTGCACTGGGTCTCTAGTCTATATATATAAAAGCCTAAGCGACCATTTGACCGTTCGACTGGTAGCTATGATGTGCACTGACCACCAGGGGCCATATGCTCGAACATAGAACAGACTGATGAATCTCAGAGGGAAGGGGGGAGGGAGGGAGGGTGGGAAAAGATTACCTAAAGATCTTATATGCAAACTAGATGCCTGGTGAACAGATTCATGCACTGGTGGGGTCCCTTGGCCTGGCCTGTGGGGATGGAGCTGAAACCAGCAGTTCAACATCCCCTGAGGGGTCCCAGATTGTGAGAGGGTGCAGGCCAGGCTGAGGGACCCCTCCGGTGCACTAATAGTATTTTTCAGGCCTCTAGTATTTTTAATAAAATATTTATAGTTGACAGTGGCAGAGAAATGATCAATGGATCAATAAACTAGATCAGAGAGTCCAGATAGGGATCCATATATATATATATATATATATATATATATATATATATATATATGAAGATGTTTATGATGGATGTGGCATTTCAAATAATTGAGGAAAGGACTGATTGTTCATTAACTTTGTTAGGACACCTAGTTTTCCCTTTGTTGGGACAACTTGCTGTTCTTGAGAGGGAAAAATGATGAAGTTCTCAACTCATACCAGCTTTAAAATAAAATGGCAGGTAAATTAAAGGGCTAAATTAAGTTTTTAAAATGCAGATGCAACCATTATTTTAAAACAATATGGAGTTTCCTCAAAAAAAAATACAAATAGCAACTTCCATATGATCCAGCAGTTCCAATTCTGGATATTTACCTGAAGAAAAAAAAAACAAGAACACTATTTCAAAAAGATATATACACCAACATGTTCATCACAGCATCTTTTATAATAAAAGCCTAATATGCTAAGTGTCCAGTTGACCGGTTGGTCATTCAACCAATCAAAGTGTAATATGCTTATGATATGCTAAGGGGGCAAAACCACTTGCTATGACAGGCACTGACCACCAGGGGGCAGACAGTTGACTGGTTGCCCAGTTGCTATGATGTGCACTGACCACCAGGGGACAGACGCTCTGACTGGCAGGTTAGCTTGCTACTAGGGTCCAGCTGATCAGGACTGAGTGAGAGGGGCCGGACATACCCTGGAGCCCTCCTACGGTCCCTCTCTGACTGGCCAACCTCCCGTGTCCCTCCCCGGCCCCGATCATGCACCAGTGGGGTCCCGGAGCCTGGCCTGCACCCTCTTGTAATCCAGGACACCTCAGGGGGTGTCGGAGAGCTGATTTCGGCCCAATCCCGCAGCCCAGGCCCAGGGACCCCACTGGTGCACAAATTTGTGCACCGGGCCTCTAGTTGTTTATAATAGCAAGGATGAGGTAACATTCTAAGTGTATATCAATGGATGAATGAATAAAAAAATGTGATGAAGAAGTTACTGCATTATTGAGAGGTTTTAGTTGTCATGTATTTTCTCAACAAAAGTATAGCTGCCATCACATAGGATTTGATGACATTTTCTACAGGGTAAAAGGATTTCTCATAACAGCAGGTTTTGAGAGTTGATTGGTAATACTGTACTTAAAAATTTTCTTCCTCAATCACTTATGGTAAGAAGCATGACATAGTTATGGAGAACACAGAGTTGGAGGCAGAATTGTAGCAGAAGCAACTACAATAATATTTATTTTCATTATTGTCAACACTTGAGTATTCACTGTGCACCAGTGTACATAAATGTACTCATGTATTCCCTTTATAATCTTATGATGTAGGTACTATCATCAGCCCCATTTGCCAGAAAATAGGGTTTAGAGAGATTAGGTCATTTGCCTAAGGCCACACAGCTTAATAGATTTCTGAGAAGAAATGGTGGTGGTAGAGGTGGTGGGATGAACCTGAATTTCACCTTCCCCTAACTAGAACAGTCTAGGGCAGCCGTGGGCAAACTACGGCTCGTGGGCCAAATCCGGCCTGTTTGAAATGAATAAAACTAAAAAAAAAAAAAAAAGACCGTACCCTTTTATGTAATGATGTTTACTTTGAATTTATATTAGTTCACACAAACACTCCATCCATGCTTTTGTTTCGGCCCTCCGGTCCAGTTTAAGAACCCACTGTGGCCCTCGAGTCAAAAAGTTTGCCCAACCCCTATCCGGCTCCGCGGGCTGGATAGAACAGCCGCGGGCTGTAGTTTGCCCACGGCTGGTCTAGGCTATCCAGTAGGCGAAAACACATCTGTATATCAGTAGCTTAATCAACAGACACTACCAGTTCTGTGTGGGTTGGCAGTGTTAACTCAGAGACCCAGGCTCACATAAGTTTCATTTTGACACATGCTTTCACCATCATGATCACTGATTACCATACAGGCAAGATTATACTACAGTGACTGTAACTGAAGTGAAATATGTGTGCTTGAAAACGATACATATAATATTTCACATTTCACTGGCCAAAACAAGTAATATGCCATTCCCAATTTTAAGGTAGAAATGCACTCATGCCATGAGCATAGACGTAGTCAAACCAAACTGTTTGGTATTAATGATTACCACAAACACTCGGACCCTGGGCAGGTCAGGCCTCACTTAGCCTGTTTCCCTATCCACAAAATGAGCACAATCATTTTGTAAGGATCCCTTGTTCTAATACTTAAATAGGGATGTTAGTTACTGTTATGAAGCAGAATGGTTGCACCCTACCAAAAATTCCCATCTGCTGAAAATCTTGGTGTCCCATCACAGGTGGCTCTGGAGCCCTTCATACAGAACTGTCTTCAGAATGGTCTTTGTCCAATCTTTTTCCATGTGAATGTTTTTGTCACTCACACACCTGAGGTCGTGAAGGATATAGTATACATTTCAATCAACAACAGGCCATTGTTGTAGTCCCAGTGCTGGGTAGAAAGCTCAGTCTGGTACCACCAGCTGTCCAAGTTCATGTTGAAAGTTTTTTACTACTTTGGCTTGAGCATGTGAGCTGGTGGTTGTGCATGTGAGTACTCTTTCCTCTATTTCAGCGGTTCTCAACCTGTGGGTCGAGACCTCTTTGGGGGTCGAACAACCCTTTCACAGGGGTCGCCTAAGACCATTGGAAAACACATATATAATTACATATCGTTTTTGTGATTAATCACTATGCTTTAATTATGTTCAATTTGTAACAATGAACTTGGGGGTCACCACAACATGAGGAACTGTACTAAAGGGTCGAGGCATTAGGAAGGTTGCGAACCACTGCTCTAGATACTCTGAGCTCTCGGGTCATCAGGGCTGTTAACTTGGTTTCTCTGTTTCATTCCACAGATCCTCCCCAGGATGTCTGATTTGAGTCAGGCATAAGCTAAGCTACAGAGATTCCTTTGCCAATCAAGGAATGACAGCGCTGAAGGTAGGACAATATACCCTTAAAAAGAGCAATTCCTGCCCCACTGGGATGGCTCAGTGGTTGAGCATGGACCTATGAATCAGGAGCTCACTTCCTGGTTCACAGTTGGATTCCTGGTCAGGGCACATGCCAAGGTTGGGGGATCATCGTTTCTGTTTCTATCTCTCCCTCTCCCTTCCTCTCTGAAATCAATCAATCAATCAAGCAATCAATAAAGCATTTCCCAAAGTTCCATGAAAATAGTAGTGATAACTTTGCCAGAGCATTTTGCTGGCTCCTCTCCTATGGGTTTTTTTTTTTTTAGGTTATTCATCCACTTCCTAATGATAGACTAGGTTGTGAACTTCATAAGAGTGTGTACCATGTCTTCATTTGGGTTTCACAGCAGGTGTGAGAACCTGGTACGCAACAGATACTCAATAAATGTTCGCTGCTTCTGAAGATCCTTATGATGACTTCCTTGTAGAACTTAGTGTCTAGCAATAATGCTAAACTTTAGGCCCTGAGATTTTGATGAAGCTATAACAAGGCCAAAATGGGGGAGGGGAAAATAGAAGGGCGAGGAAAGGAGGACATTTCAGGCAGAGGGAGCAGGTGTACAGGCAGGAAAGCTCAAAGTACCACCGAGCACGGGAGTGTATCACCTCTCCAGGAAAGTTAAAACAGTAGGCTTAAGAGGGAGGTTGGAGCTAGATGCCAGAAGGGCGGGGGGGAGGGGGAGGCGGGTCTAGGATCAAAGTCCAGAAGGAACCAACCGCAGGACTTCCATGTGGACAATGAAAAAAGGCGTAAAAGAAACAGTGGTGCATCAAATACCGCAGCCAAGAGCTCCAACAACTGAAAGGCAGGATGGGTGGAGAAAATACAGTAGGCTCCTAAAGCTTCCTCTTATTTACGGGCGCTCGCATTTCACCCAGGGATAAACGCCGACTTGTCTGCCCCCGCCCTAACCCGCCAAGAGAGCTGGAGGAACCCCGCCTCGCTCCATCACGTGGCCAGAAGCGCCTTGGCACGTGACCTACATCGAGCTTGGCCAATCAGCCCCAGTAGGGGCAAGCGAGCAAGTCCGAGGGGCGGGAACACTAGTTCAGGCCGCCTCTTCTCGCGAGTCTTGCTGCTATCACTCCTCAGCCACCCACGACCCGGAGCGAAGGTCTCGCGAGGCTTGGGCGCTGCGGCGGTAGGAGCAGGACGGCGAAGGACGGAGCGGAGCCGCCGCTACTCCCCTCACTCACTCCCTCGCTCAGCCGCCCGCCCCCTCCCTCCCTCCCCTCCCTTCCCCGGCCCCGGCCCGGGCTCCGGCCCCGGCCTTTTTGCTCTTGGGTTTTCTGCAGTGAGGATGTCGGGCTCGACGCTCCCCAGCGCTCTGGTCATCTCGCTGCTGCTGGTCTCTGGCTCCCTCCTCCCAGGGCCAGGCGCCGCTCAGAACGGTAAGCGGGGCGCCGGGGCGGCCAGGCCTGAGGTGGTGCCGGAGCCACGGGGAAGGAGCGGGTGGGAGAGTCTGAGGGGCTGCGGAACCGCGGGGAGAAGAGGCGGTCGGGAGTTGGCGGCGCGGAGTGAGAACGGGAGCCTGTCCGAGACTTGGGGGCGTCGATCGGAGCCCGAGGATACTGCTGGCTTAGAGGCGCCACGTCGTGGGGCTCGTCGCTCCGAAGCGGGGAGGGAACACCCAGGAAGCCGACGTGGGGAGCTGGAGTAGCGGGGGCGGACGAGGAGGGGACGCAGCTTTTAATGAAGGCGGACGGGAGCCCGGGCCGTGTGGCTCAGTTGGTTGAGCGTTGGCCTGTGCATCAAAAGGTTGCCTGTTGGATTCCCTGTCAGGGCTCATCCCCGGTTGTGGATTCGGTCCTGGGACCCTATGTTTCTCTTTCACATCGATGTTTCTCTCTCTCCCTCTCCCTTCGTCTCTCTAAAATCAATAAAAAATTAAAAAAAAAATAAAGGTGGCATTTGTGTTTAAGGAGGAGAGGGCGAGTGGTGTAGGCGTGATCTGCAGGAGAGTGGGGGTCTGGGGCGTAGGGGCTCGTAGCGTTCTGCTGGGCCCCGTAAGACAGGTGACATGTTTGAAAAACGGAGGCGTTGGGGGAAAGGGCGTCCAGGAGAAAACTGAGCAGAATGCTCGAGTCCTAAGGAGGGGATGGAAAATCTGGGAGCCGTGGATGTGGAGGTGGAGGGAAGGTGGGTGGAAAGCTGAGGGGGTGGGTTGACTGCAGTAGGGGATCTGGAAAGCGCTGCGTGGCTCGAAAGGAGATGGGCAAGAAGGCTGGGTTTGCTGGGGAGGGTTGAGTGTTGGGCATTCTAGGATAGTGGTTGGGAGAGCAAAAAGGAGTTTCTAAATAAGGAGAGGAAAACAGCAAAGGACGGGGAAGAAGGGTTGTAACTGAGGTAGGGGGAATATTTATTAGGGAAATGAGGGTGCCTGGGCATAGACGTGGAGGTGGGTGAGGACAGAAAATAAGGGGAGGGAGTAAGATGCAGGGAGCCGGCGGTGTACTGCTGGTTTGCTGTGGGGGATATATTAAGGAAGGGAGCAGCTGAGTGTGGCAGCGCCTATGGTAGTGAGTGGGCCTTGGGAAGGCAGGGGCACATAGCTGGGACTGCAGTGGGATTGAGGACAGTTACTGGAGAGAAGGAGATGGAAGACGTGGGTTTTAATATCTAAAAGTTTCAAGATAGAAGAAAGATTATTTCTGAGAACATAAAAGTATTACTTGGGATGTGTGTACTGTAGAGTATAGTGCAAACGAGAGAATTGGTTTTAAGCTGAAGTTCTTTAGAGAATATGGAGAAATGGGGAATCATGGTGATATGGGATCTATTCTGGACAGAAAAGATTCTGATTGTTGAAGGTGTGTGTGACAATTCAGCTGCTGAATTGGTATTTCAGAGGCATTGTGAACAGGTTTCTGCTCTTGTGGAAACAACCTTTAAGAGATTTAAAAATATTTTTATAGGAAAGAATTTATGAGAAGTCAGTAGTGGAGAGTGAACTAGACATTATTTTTGCTAATCCTTCAGTGCTTCTTTGTTGTTAGGCTAGATTACTCTTGTTGGAATAGCTGAAATTTAAATGACTTTCATTAAAAAAAAACAAAACAGTGATAGAGCCAATGGAGTTAAGCATTCTAAGGAGAATGCAGTCTTAAAATGCTTAAGATTACAGTGAAAATTTATCTAGTAAAGGATTGAAAAAACATCATGGATTAATTTTAAGTGTTTGTTGTACCAAATTGTACAGTTCAAATCCTATGTATTCTTGATGGCCTTGAATTATCACTGCAGGGATCAGGAAGGAATCATTTTCTGTCTATAGCATTGAATGTGTTAAGTATATTGGGTATTTTCCTGTTTTTCCCCAAAGATGAAGTCACTGTGGAAGGCAGCATAGAGTTAGACTGATTTGTCTTACCAGTTTTTAGTTGTGTGTTAACAATATGACTTAAAGAAGCCCAATACTAATTTTATTTATTTGACTTGTGGTAATAGCATGGTTTCATTTGGCACCATAGATGAAATATCCTTGATCTTAACATTAACATCTTTAATCTCTGCTAGCATAGCATCTTTCAATGACTGATAATATAGCAGAATTGTAGTTTCTTAGCAACTAAAGCAAGGTTTTTGGATAGGCCTTCAGACTTATCTGGCTGTTCTCAGTGATATGTGTTCTAAATACGGCATAGTGCAGCCTTTTTCTTGAAACGAGCTTAAGTTCAGTTACATGACAAGACTAGTAAAGTGAAGCTGCGTTTGTAGTTGACCCAAAGGAATATAAATTTAATTAATGAAGAAATGACTATTATTTGAGTTTGAATCCACATAGGTAAGGATGCTTTTTAAAAAAATAACTTTCTATAACTTAGTAAGATTCAAACTTTCAATTGGTAATAGCCCTGTAATAGAGTGACCTCATGTCATGGAGTTTGTATTTTCTTTTTTTTTTTTAATTTTAATTAAAAAATTAGAATATATTTATCAGACTTTTCAAAACTGTCATTCTTGAGATGTTTTTGTTTAGAGTTCCAGAAGCATTTACTTTGTGCTCAGTGATACTAGGGTTGTGAGAACTAACTGAAGCAAGTAGTCTCTTGCTGGAAGGGATTGGTTCTGAAAAACAATCAGATGTGGAAGGGTGAAACTGAACTCCCTGGTGAAAAGAAATAGAGAATGTTTGTAGATGTGAGGGTGATCTACTGCACTGTCTGTTCTGACAGCAGATTCCTTTCTCATATTCCTCCAGAGCTCTGCAGTGGAGTGTATTTCTCAGCTTGAACAGGATCCTCTTCTGTTAAAGCAAACATTGATACGTACAATGCACATGTGATTGGAACTCTACTAGAACTTTGTCAGCCTTATTTCATTTGATACACTCAATGGCGGCTGATGGTGTATGCTCTGTACCACACAGGCTCCTCTGGGGTTAGATGGTTAGATCCCAGTCCCTTTATTCTATTTTTAAAATTTTTTTTAGTTTTTTTATTGATTAAGTTATTACATATGTGTCCTTATCCCCACGTTACCCTCCATCCCCCCACTCATGCCCTCACCCCCCTGTTGTCCGTGTCCCTTTATTCTTTAGTGGTGTGATCATGGGCAAGTTATTTAATTCTCTGGACTCTTGATTTCCTCATCTTCTCTGATGCGGTTGGCTGTGTGCTCAGATCTCAGACCTGTTAGAGAAGCAAGGCAGTGGCAGTGACTCCAGAGGTGGAGGAGTCTGTGAGTTTGTATTTTCTTACAGTGCTTCGGAAATGGATATCATGGTCTTTATGATGTTGAAATGTTAGAGTATCTATTTAAAATGTTGACTTAAAAAAAAACACCCAAATCTACATGTTTCTGGATTGGGTATGTGGTAGTTTAAATTGAATATAGATGTTTTTCAAAAGGTCTCTGTTTCATTCCTAAAATGAAGAATTTGGACTAGATGACCCTCAAGGTCTCTTCCAGCTGTGACCCATTACCATAGAGATTCAAGGCTTTCATTCAGATTTTGTTTCCCGTCCAAATATTTAAACTTGTAGGATGACAGTTTTAAGTAAAATCTTTAAAGTTGATTTTTGTATGTAATAAGATAAATGTAGTTCATTTTAAAGGAAGAAGTTTGTCCTAAAAAGTAACCCTCCTGTTTAGACTTGCCAAGAGCTTTAAAATTAAAATTGAATGAATGTAAGCCAAGCATTATTATATGGCAGTCAAGAGCATAGTCTTTGGATCCTGATATACCTGAATTTGAGTCCCAACCCTCTGTAGTTAAGTGACCTTGAATAAGGTGCTTAATACTTCCAAGCTTCAGTTTTATCTGTAAAATGTAATATTTTTAATATTTATAATAATGTCAATCTCATAGGGATGGTGTGAGGATTAAATGAGATAATGGCCATCAAACACTTAGATTTCTGCCTGGTATATAGTCTCAGCAGGAAGTATATTTTTACTATATGTAATACTTGTTACTATATGTTACCATAATGTAACATATGCTACATTACTCTATGTACTATAACAGTTCTGTACATACTACATGCTTGCTCTCAATATTGATTAAATGTTAGCTATTACTACTATAATACTTTAAAAAGTAGCACTATTAATTAGTTATTTTTTTATGTATATAGTGAACATTTTAGTGTTAATGCTGTCATCTTGAATGCAATTAAGTGGACTATTTGAAGGCCCCAGAGAGTTGCACTTTTGCATATGTAACTTTAAGAAAAGTGAGGAGCAGTATTGCACTTTCAAATTCTGGTGAGGAAGTTTGCATTTTTATTTCATTGTGTGGGAGATTGCAAGGCTTTCTTTTACTTTCAGTGAACTAAGTGTCTTTTCCTTGATTCCCATTATTGTGAATAAGAGAAATAGAATAGAAATAGTAGTACCGGGCACACAGGGAGCGTGTTGGAGATGTTAGCCGATGACTGAATGTGGCGTGTAAAATAAAATATACTCATAGTGAAAATACAAAATTGGATAATTAACAGAACTTAGTGGGAGAAAATAAGGAGTTTAATGAATTTTGCTACTAATGAGCTAAATTTCGAGAAGCCATTTTGCTTGGGTGATACTAGATACCTATGAACATTGTGCTTTGTAAGAATGCTAGTATTTACATTAGATGAATCTTCTTTTCTGTAAGGTGCTGTTTGCTTCAGTGGTTTGGCAAATTTCTCTGAATACATTTTTAGATGTGTATTTGCTATTTTTGTTTGTTTAATATGTTTTTGATTTCAGAGAGAGGAGGGGAGAGGGAGAGAAAGATAGAAGCATTGATGAGAAACATTGATCAGCTGCCTCCTGCACTCCCCCTACTGGGATGGAGCCTGCAACTGGGAATCTAACCACAACTTCCTGGTGCAAGGATGACACTCAACCAACTGAGCCACATGGGTGGGGCTGTATTTGCTATTGATTGCTCATCTCCTCTTAGGGTGAACTGAAATGAGCAACAGGAGATAGATGTTATCTATGGCAGCTGGTACAAATGACATGTCAAATGTCAAGCAATAGATCTTAACAGAATTAATCCAAATAAAAATTTAAGTGACCAGAAGAAATAGTTTGCCTTGGAATAAAGCATTTCCTAAGGTGACCGTAATAAGCCTGCAGTCTCTCAGGCAACTGACCAAAGTGTCACTACTGACATAATGGAGCACCCAAGCATGAGAAATTAGTTAGGGGTCTGGGATGGAAAGGCCATGTTACTACACCAGGATCTGTTGGTGGGCTCTTAGTCTTTGTTTTTCAAGGTTACTGAATTCATATTAGTGATGCAGATGGGTTTTTGTGTTGCTAGACATTGAGTGAATTGTACAAATGCTCATGAGAAATTAGACTGTTTTGTCTTAAAGGAATACTTTATTTTTCTCATTAATACAATTTTGATGTGAAACATTTTCTTTTGTGGAGTATACATTTAGACAGTAGTAAAAGGCAAAATGTTATTGTATTATTCTTATTTAAAAAAATAATTGTTTAACTGGGCTTGCAAAGATGACCATGTTTGATTAGAAAAGTACTCTGTAATTTTGGACATGGTTTTTTATTTATTTAGTTTGAGGTACTTTTCAAAGTAAGATGTTTCATATATAAAATTTGAAACTTTGTTGGATGTATATAATGGTGAGTTTTTATTTATTTGTTTTAATCCTTACCTGAGGATATGTTTTTATTTATTTTTAGAGAGTGAGAGGAAGGGAAAAAGAGAGAGGGAGAACCATCAATGTGAGAGAGAAACTTTCATCCGCTGCCTCCCACAAGCGCCCTGACCGGGGATTGAACCCACAACCTAGGTGTGTGCCCTGAACCAGAATCGAACCTGCAACCTTCTTGGTGTATGGGGACAGCGCTCCAACCAACTGAGCCACCTGGCCAAGGCAAAGGTTTTTTTTTTTTTTTTTTATGATACAATTTGGGAAGGAGATAAGGTACTGATTTCTATACAAATGTATGTAGAAAAACAACGAATAACTATGTTAAGTAATGTGCAGGAGGTGTTCAGTGAAAGTTTGAATAAAGTTTTGCAAAGACATTTTAGAAGAAGTGAATTCTGTGAAAAATATATTGATGCATTCTATTCAGTTCTTTACAGTGAGAACACAATCTGGACAGGGTCAGAAGTGGAGAATGAAGTTGTAAGAGAAAGGGGAAGAGAAGAAAGGCTATAGTAGTGCAAGGAGAAAAGCAGGAAGTAAGAATGAGGAATGAATTTTATTTTTTTAAGAAGTATCTGGAAAAATAGAATCTGTCAGAAAGACTAAGGAGACAAGGGACCTCTGAAGCAAATTCACACATCAAAATTAAAATAATAGTGCAAATCACGTCATGTGAACAGTTGGCTTGGCTTTCAGTGTGTCTCTTTAAACAAAACATTTTATATGAATTTTTTAAAATGCCATTGATAATATGGAGTTTAATTTTAACCATCTTAGATAAATGCTTTATAAAATTTGTGAGGTTTTGTGGGATTATTTTTCCCCCAGAATTCCCAATTTTAGTTGGTAAGGATTAGTTTTGGGAAGGCAGGAAACCTCTGCAGTTGATTGGTTGATTATAAAGTTGTTACATTTTATAGACATAAACTTATTGCTGAATATGAAGTGAAAACTGTGGTGATTCTATATAAAAAAATTAATACAGTGATATTGATGTCTAAATTTTAAAAATTGAATAAATTTATAAGTAAAATAACTATTTTTCAAGAGTTTATTCAGTTTAGGAGAGGGAACCAAAATTTGTACATAACTTCAACTTACTATTATCTAAAATGAAAAGTAGGCTTAACTTTCTTTTTTGTTTGCTTCTGTATATATATAAATATACATTTATTAATCCAACCTAAGTTGATATTATTTTTATCTAATCGTTCAGAACCTTTAATTGTTTGGTTTGTGTGGAAATGGGGTTTACTGAAGATTCAAAGAATTTCCTAAGTTTCTACATTCATTTGCGTACAGTAAGTTAGTGGCAGACATAGTTAATGTTCTTCAGGCACCACTTGTTTTTTGTTTTGTTTCTGATTTTTGTAGTGGTTCAAATTAAAATAAAAACAAAAACAAAACAAAACACCTCAGTCTTTTTTTAAAAAAATATATTTTATTGATTTTTTACAGAGAGGAAAGGAGAGGGATAGAGAGTTAGAAACATCAATGAGAGAGAAACATTGATCAGTTGCTTCCTGCACACCCTGTATTGGGAGTGTGCCCACAACCAAGGTACATGCCCTTGACTGGAATCGAACCTGGGACCCTTCAGTCCGTAGGCTGACACTCTATGCACTGAGCTAAACCGGTTAGGGTAGTGGTCGGCAAACTCAGTCAACAGAGCCAAATATTAACAGTACAACGATTGAAATTTCTTTTGAGAGCCAAATTTTTTAAACTTAAACTATATAGGTGGGTACATTGTTATTAACTTAATTAGGGTACTCCTAAGGCTTAGGAAGAGCCACACTCAAGGGGCCAAAGAGCCTCATGTGGCTCGCGAGCCGCAGTTTGCCGACCACGGGGTTAGGGCAACACCTCAGTCTTATCTGTTAAAGGAGACTGGTCAGCTTTGATGGAAACATTGTGTGTTAAGTTTCTTGTATTAAAAAGTACTGAGTGACTTGCCTCTTGGCCACCGACATGCCATCCAGACTGAGGAAGACCTGGAAACTTTGGGGCCATAGCCGCATCGGCAAGCAAAGGAAGCAGTCGGGGAGCCAAGGT
Source organism: Myotis nattereri (assembly GCF_964212035.1). Lineage (NCBI taxonomy): Eukaryota > Metazoa > Chordata > Mammalia > Chiroptera > Vespertilionidae > Myotis > Myotis nattereri. The sequence goes on from NC_138075.1 coordinate 111,444,308, forward strand.
AATGCTGATGGCTTGCATCATCACAGGATCAACTTCAACAAATATTGAAAGTTGGATATGAGGCATTACCACTTAAAGAGGAACCAGAGCTTCTGCCCAACTGTCAACCTGGATAAACTATGGAGCCTGGTCAGTGAGCAGACACGGGTAAAGGCTGCCAAAAGCAAGACTGGAGCTGCTCCTATCATTGATGTTGTGCGATCGGACTACTACAAAGTTCTGGGGAAGGGAAAGCTCCCAAAGCAGCCTGTCATCGTGAAGGCCAAATTCTTCAGCAGAAGAGCTGAGGAGAAGATTAAGGGTGTTGGTGGGGACTGTGTCCTGGTAGCTTCAAGCTACATGGAGGGAAGTTCATTAAAATGTCCACAAGTGAAAAAAAAAAGTACAGAGTGGTATTAATTAATAATTAATTGTGTTTTTATGTATCTTTTTTTTTTTAAAATATATTTTATTGATTTTTTACAGAGAGGAAGGGAGAGAGATAGAGAGTTAGAAACATCGATGAGAGAGAAACATCGATCAGCTGCCTCCTGCACATCTCCTACTGGGGATGTGCCCGCAACCCAGGTACATGCCCCTGACCGGAATCGAACCTGGGACCTTTCAGTCCGCAAGCCGACGCTCTATCCACTGAGCCAAACCGGTTTTGGCTTTTATGTATCTTTTGAGGAGGTTTGCTTTCTATTTATGACTTAGTTTCTCTTTTCCCCTTTGTATTTTTAAAAGACCTCTAAATCTCTCCATTGTAGTTGAACAAGGCAACCAAAGTGTTAACCTTAATTAAATCTGAGGAAATTCCTAAATTAATATTCCTTGCATTTCTGAAAACAATTATGAACTAGCCTTTTCTCTAAATCTTAATTCTTATGGTATGCTTTATGGTATTTTCCAGAAGTATATCAGTTTAGGTATGCTTCCCTTCACTTTGTTTATCTTGGTATATATTATTGTTACACCCAAGTATTGCTTAAAATTGACTATGAATTGTAAATGAGTTGATGTGAAATCTGAAAAGTGTCAGTGTTCTATATATTATGTAAGGTTCTATTATTAGAAAACATTAAGTTCTAAATTATACCAATAGCTTTAGTCATATCCAAATGTATTTCTCACTTTCTTCAAATGATTAAATATAAAATACAAGGTAAAATGTCAAGTCCTATTCTGATAGAATAACAAAGCAAAATGTTCCATATGCTAAAAAACAGGTAAGAGTGCTTGTATATATAAATTATTATGCTATTGATTCTCTTTTTTCCCTGAAGGTATTTGAAAACCACTGGGCTAGATGATGTCTAAATTCCCTTCCAGTTCTAAAATTACACAACTTTAATTATTGGCTTTACAGCTTAGGTACTGCCTCTAATGGGTATAGGGCAGGGGTGGGCAAACTTTTTGACTTGAGGGCCACAATGGGTTCTTAAACTGGACCGGAGGGCCGGAACAAAAGCATAGATGGAGTGTTTGTGTGAACTAATATAAATTCAAAGTAAACATCATTACATAAAAGGGTACGGTCTTTTTTTTTTTAGTTTTATTCATTTCAAACAGACTGGATCCGGCCCGCGGGCCATAGTTTGCCCACGGCTGGTATAGGGTTTAGAGAATACTTGCTGTTTTAATAAGTTTGTAGAAACTTGTTTTTCAGAAATAAGGAAAATTGACTTTGAGGCTTTCATGTTTTGAAGTACAACTTCCTATAAACCTACTTCAGACAATAGTTGCAGTTCTTGTTTCAAGGAAGGCAGAATGGTGTCGGTTAGGGGCAATCAGGCTGGCAGGCAGAAGTGGTTAGGGGCAGGCAGGCAGGTGAGCAGTTAAGAACCAGCAGTCCTGGATTGCAAGAGGAATGTCCGACTGATGGTTTAGGCTCGATCCCACAGACATCCACTGAGGGGTCCCAGATTGGAGAGGGTGCAGGCCGGGCTGAGGGACACCCTCCCCCCCCCCCCCCCCGTGCACAAATTTCGTGCACCGGGCCACTAATATAGCCTATCTAATCCTATCTAATAAAAGAGAAACATGGTAATTGGCATACGACCGCTACCCTTCCCATTGGCTAATCAGCGAGATATGCAAATTAACTGCCAGCCAAGATGGCGGCCGGCAGCCAGGCAGCTTGAAACTAACATGAGGCTTGCTTGCTTCAGTGACGGAGGACTCCAACGTTCCCCGCCTGCCACTGCAGGCCTCTGAGCTGCAACTCTAAGCAACTATGTAACAAATATAGAATCTAAACAAAACCCCAGAAACCTGCTTTAGTCCTGGGCTTCAGCCAGCAGAATCGCAACATTGTAAGCAAAGGCCAGAAACCTACTTTCAGCAGCGGAGGCCTAAGAGCTGGAGCCAAGCCTCAAAGCTAAAGCTGGCCCAGAATAAAAAAAAAAAAAAAAGAATAAAAGGAGCGGTTGGGAGCTTCAGTCACCCACCAGCCTGAAAACAGCCCTCAGCCCCTCATCCAGACTGGCCAGGCACCCCAGTGGGAACCCCCACCCTGAAGGATGTGTGACCAGCTACACACAGCCATCATCCCCTCACCCAGGCTGGCCAGGCACCCCAGTGGGGACCCCCCCCTGATCCAGGACACCTTTCAGGGCAAACCAGCCGGCACCCACCCGTGCACCAGGCCTCTACCCTATATAGTAAAAGGGTAATGTGCCTCCCAGCACTGGGATCAGCGGAGCCACGAGGCCTCCCGGCACCGGGATCAGCATGACAGGGAGCAGCGCCCAAACCCCCTGATCGCCCTGTGGCTCTGTGTGTGACAGGGTGCGGTGCCCCAACCCCCTGATCGGCCCTGCTCTGTGTGTGACGGGGTAGAACCATAACCTCCCCATCGGCCCTGCCCTGAGTGTGAGAGTGGCGGCGCCCCAACCCCCTGATGGCCCCTGCTCTGTGTGTGACGACGGGGCAGCGCCCCAATCCCCTGATTGGTCCTGCTCTGTGCGTGACAGGGTACAGAGCCCCAACCCCCCTGATGGGCCCTGCTCTGTGAGTGACAGGGGGCAGTGCCCCAACCCCCTGATTGGCCCTGCTCTGTGGGCGACAGGGGGTGGTGCCGCAACCTCCCCATCGACCCTGCCTTGAGTGTGACAGGGGACGGTGCCCCAACCCCCCAATCAGCCCTACCCTGAGCGTGACTGAGGATGGCATCACAACCTTCCGATCGCCCTGCTCTGTGCATGACAGGGGGCGGCGCCCCAACTCCCCAATCGGCCCTGCTCTGAGCCCGACCAGGGGCTGCACCTAGGGATTGGGCCTGCCCTCTGCCACCCGGGAGCAGGCCTAAGCCAGCAGGGCGTTATCTCCCGAGGGGTCCCAGACTGCGAGAGGGCACAGGCCGGGCTGAGGGACCCCCCCCTCCCCCCCGAGTGCACAAATTTTTGTGCACCGGGCCTCTAGTATATATATAAAAAGCTAATATGCAAAGTGTCCCCGTGGGAGTTCAATTGGGAGACTGGGAGTTCTATTACTCACTATGACGGGTGCTGACCACCAGGGGGCAGCGCAGAATGAAGGAAGGCCCCGGCCGGCAGCCAGGGAAGGGAGGCCCTGGCCGGGAGCCAGAAGGCCCTGATCGGTGGCCATGCCTAGGTACCCTACCCATGCACGAATTTTGTGTACCGGGCCTCTAGTAATGTAATAAATTCCCATGTAATCATCACCTAGCTTCAACAGTTATCTGCCACATTCTTGATGTTTATTAATGTAAAAATAACCCAAAATGTTAACATTACAAACTATAAAATTTTCTAGATACTGCAGTGTGTTAGTTCATATGTAATCATGGTGAAATGACTTTAAAAATCCAAAAGCTGTTTAGAAAAGAGCTTTCAAACTTTTGTTTATGGACCAGAGAAATAGTTTTATTTATGACTATTATGTGCAGAATACATAATACTTTGTGAAATGGTACCTATCTTTTTTTTTGTAGTGTATTTAAAAATTGTTGTGACCTTCTAAATTAATTTCATGATTCATTAATTGGCCATGAGACATTTTTGAAAAATAGCATTTTCAAGTATTGAGTAGTTTTTGTTTTTGTTTTATATTTTTACTAGAGGCCTGGTGCATGAAATTTGTGCACGGGTAGGGTCCCTAGCGGCTGCTGGCTGCCAGCTGGGGCCTTCCTTCGTTCCACGCTGCCCCCTGGTGGTCAGCACATGTCATAGCGAGAGATCGAACTCCTGGTAGGTCCAACTCCTGAGGGGACACTTTGCATATTAGGTATGTGTATATACCTAATATGTATATACATATACTCCATATAGTCTGGAACAATTTGAAGATTTTTGTAAACCCATTAAAGATTTTCACAAGGCATTTATCAGTAACATCAACATGTACTTGTCATTTTAGTAAAGAAAATACATTTTAGTAAAGTATTATTGAATTAGTACATTAGCCATTAGTTGCATAATATTGATATTTTTAACCCTATTTGAATTGGGGAAAAGGGGGAACCTACCGTATTTGAATATCATGATCAAAGCACAAGTTTTCCAGTATGTTTAGTTGTCCTTTCTTTTACATTGGAGCTTATGTGCCTTATTCCCTAGCCCCTGCCTTGAATGGTGAGTATGGAGGCTGGGAGAGCTGCTATTTATTCCGAGCTGAATATTTACTCTGATGCTGTTGTCTGAGGCACAGTTTCTGATGAGTACAGAATGACTTGAACACTGGCCGAGGAGTCACTGAAGAACCGCTTGCCTTTATTGTTTAAGTTCTAGAGAAGGTTATTTTCTCATTTTTAGACATTGTTTCTTGGAGGAAAAAGGCAACAAGATGTCTTGAGTTGGCAACTGTGAAATACTTCTCAATTCATAGACTGAAGGAAAGTACTATATTTAACTTAGGATTTTTTTTTATTGAAGGAATATGTTAAATTTAAATAGGAGTTTTTGATTATACAAGTTTAGCAGGTTGGAAACCATTGGGGAGCAACTGGAAAAAAACAGCATAACAAGCTCCAGCATTGAAATTATACTTGTTAATACTGAATCTTAAGTCATTAATCAAGGAAGATGAAATAAATGGCCTTAATGCAAACCAGGAAACTGCTACCTGGAAAAGAGCAACTGTAGAGATTTCAAGTAACTTTCAGTGAACTGTAATTGAATTACATTTAGACAGATAACATAGTGATCACATATCAAAATTATTATTAACAGTGTAACTTTTCACAGTAGGATTGAATTCCAAATAACATTTTTCAACTACATTTAGGGAAAGTTGCAAATCATTCTACATTGATGGTAGCATAAGACTTAGGAAAAAAACCTGAGCAACTAAAATTAGGAAAAGAGAACACTGGGGGGATGTGATTATCTATTAATACCTTCAAGGTAGCAGTGTAAATGAAGTAAGGGAATTAGGCAGTCTCCTAAGATGGATGAGATGTATCAAAGAGCAATGGCCTAGAGCACAGGGAAGAAAAGCATAACTTTAGTATCAAGAAGATGATTTTAATGAAACGAGCAGAAGAATAGAGTTATTTGCACTCACTCAGAGCCATTATAAGTAGGACAAAGAGCTGGTTGAGAGGGACTTCATAAAACAGAAGGGAGGATCTCTTTTATATATATGTGGTACAGTATATGCAATTGTACTGTTTTTTTCCTAAACATACATACCCATAATAAAGTTTAACTTACAAGTTTGGCAATTTAATGGGTAGAAGATTTATTCTTTTTGTTGTTGATGTGAGAGAGACGTATTGATTGGTTGTCTCCTACATGTGCCCTGACCAGGTCTGGGGATCAAACCTGCAACCCAGGTGGGTGTCCTTGATGGGGAATCAAACCCGTGACCCTTCAGTTCACGGGCCGATGCTCCAACCACTGAACCACACGGCTAGGGTAGAAGATTCATTCTTAACTGTAGATCTTAGAAACCTCTGCATATGTTTTGTTTTTTTTTTTTCCTTTTTAAATTGAGAATGAACTTTCACTTAAAAAAGGGAACACTTTAAGGCTTCTCTTTGGCATATTTGAATTGCCAGCATTACTGCTCATGTGCTTTGGGCCATTATTAAGAAAACAAGGGTTTCTTGAACGTGATACCAGAACAGTCTATCTGATAACCTAGATCCGTGGTCGTCAAACTGTGGCTCACGAGCCATATGCGGCTTTTTGGCCCCTTGAGTGTGACTCTTCCTAAGCCTTAGGAGTACCCTAATTAAGTTAATAACAATGTACCTACCTATATAATTTAAGTTTAAAAAATTTGGCTCTCAAAAGAAATTTCAATCGTTGTACTGTTGCTATTTGGCTCTGTTGACTAATGAGTTTGCTGACCACTGACCTAGATGACTACTGAGTAACTGATGGGTTGCATATGCCAGATGTACCGGTTAATAATGCAGATTTTTTTTCAATAGATGGAGTTACACATATGTTGATATATATGCTATTTGATATGATTGCTATTTTGTAGTATTGACAACAAGCTTCAAAACTTAATGTGTAAAATTTTCTGAAGGTGTTAACATCATAGATATTTTTACACTTGAAAATGTCGAATTTTGTGCCGAAAAAAGAGCATTTGTGGGAAGTTTTAATTCGTTACTTTATTTTGAAGAAAACTGCTGTTGAAAGCTTCGGGAAGCTTATGATGAATGTGTCCCATCTCAAGATACTTGTGAACGTTGGTTTAAACGCTTTAAAAGTGGTGATTTCGATGTGAAAGACAAGGAACATTCAGGTCAACCAAAAAAGTTTGAAGACCAACAATGACAAGCATTATTGGATGAAAATGAGTGTCAAACTCAAAAACAACTTGCAGAAAGGTTAAATGTTGCTCAGCAAACAATTTCCGATCATGTACAAGCAATGGGAAAGATTTTAAAGGAAGGAAAATGGGTGCCACATCAACTGAACGAAAGACAAATGGAAAACCGCTAAGTCATCAGTACAATGTTGTTTCAGTGGCACGAAAAAAGTCTTTTTTGCATGGAATTGTGACTGGCCATGAAAAGTGGATTTGAGAATCCCAAATGCATGAAATCATGGGTTGATCCAGGTCAACCATCGACATCAACTGCAAGGCCAAATCGCTTCGGAAGGAAGACAATGCTCTGCGTTTGGTGGGATTAGGAAGGTGTGGTGTATTATGAGTTTCTAAAACCAGGTGAAACCGTTAATACTGATCGATACCTACAACAAATAGTCAGTTTGAACCATGCTTTGATCGTAAAATGACCAGAATGTGCCAAAAGACACGGCAAAGTAATTTTGCTTCATGATAACGCGCCATCACACACTTCAAAACCAGTTAAAGACACATTAAAAGATCTTGCTTGGGAAATATTAACCCACCTGCTGTATTCACCAGACCTTGCTCCTTTAGATTACCACTTGTTCGGATCGATGGCACACGCACTTTCTGAACAGCACTTCAAAACGTACAGAGAAGTTGAAAATTGGGTCTCTGAATGGTTTGCCTCAAAACAAGAAAAGTTCTATTGGGACGGTATCCACAAATTACCGGAAAGATGGGGAAAATGTGTAGCTAGCGATGGACATTACTTTGAATAAAGCACTTTTGATGTTTCTCTTGAGATGATCGTGTTTTCTTTGATTACAAAATCCTCATTATTAACTGGTACACCTGGTACAATGTGGATATACTGGACTAAGGGATGATTCACACCCTGAGAGTAATCGGGCAGGATGGTGGTAGATTTCATTACACTACTCAGAAGAGTGTGCAGTTTAAAGTTTATGAATTATTTATTTATGAAATTTTCCATTTAACATTTTCAGACCACTGTTGGCCATGGGTAACTGAAACCACAGAAAGTGAAACCATGGATATGGGGGACCTACTGCACTTGTTTTAGGAGCTCCATAGGAGAAAAAAGCATTATGGAAATGAATATGGAATAAAAGGGACTTTGTAGAGGTTTTTATGGGTTCAATTATTAGTTTGTGTTTAACTGTACAGTTCTCTGATTATGAATTCCAGAAAAATGGTAGGTTAACTTTGGAATTCATTAAAATGAATTTTATTTCTGTCTTGTAATACTTGCTAGGGTTTTTGGCCAGTGACACAGGCCGTGAAAGGATTCACAACTACAAGAAGATATGGATGCAGAGAGAGTTTATTTTACTTTCCCCAAAGGAAAAGGGCCAGTGCATTGCTAATTAATAAAAAGGCAAAGAACAAAAACTGCTCCCACATTTAAATCCTTGGACAAGGAAGGGAGGGGGATTTTTAGGCTGTTTCTCTTGCTAGGTGAAATTGAGCAGACATCAGGGTGTTGTTTTTGTTAGTTCTTCAGGAGACAATCCTGGCAGATGTCCTAGGGAGGTGTCTCATCAGTTTTTTTCCAAAGACTGTAAAATGTTCTTAGAGCAAAAGTTATGAACAGTTCAAAAGAGGCTTATTTGAAGGGGAAGGGGAAAGGGAACTTTCTACTAATTATCCCTGAGTTGTAAAATCAGCAGGGAGGAGGGGTATGTATACAAGAATGTAGCCTTGAGAGTAGTTTATCTTGTCCCTCAGTTTGAACAGAGGGGCTGTTTGAACCAGAGGAGTCAACAGTCTTTGGATTTAATTACCAGGTGCTTCTCATAAATTATGGAATGCTATAGCAAAGAAAAAGAAAGGCCTTTCCCCCCCATCCTAACAATACTTAAAACAGGATTCTGTTTATTATATCCATCAGAAGTAACTTCCTTTTGTTTAGTTACCAAAAACTTAGGCTATGAATTATTTCCAATCTGTGTTTAACTCCCAAAAGCCTAAGTTTCATGGAAGTTCACTCACTAGACTGGATGGAACCTAGTAAAAGTTTAACCTTTGGCTCTTGGAAATTAGGCTTGTTCTTTTTTATGGTAAATGTCACCTGTTAAGAAAGCCTTATCACCTGGAAAAGAACACTTCTAGACTAACTCTAAGACCAGTCAAAATTCTGGTCAAAGCTCAGTTTATTCTTTATGAGTGGGAGCTGGTGCTGTAATATTTTAGTAGAGATGGGGGCACACTTTAATTAGTTCAGAGAGTGTAGAGTTGCCAGATAAAATGCTCGATGCCCAGTTATATTTGAATTTCAGAAAAACAATGAAGAATTTTTTTTGCTAAGTATGGCAGTCCTAGAAGAATGTCTTTTATTGTTTATTTTGGCTGTCCATTTAGAACTTAAGTGACAAAGTTTTGCAATTTGGTGAGTTTTTATGTATTAAAAGAAATCTTCTAAAAAGTAGATTTAATATAGCAAAATCATGTTACACTGCAAATTTTGTATGAGAAAGTATAGCTTAGAATAGTATTGTTTTTCTGGCTACATCGCATTTGTATATATTTTTTTAATTCTGTTCCTTTATAATTGACAGACTAAGCTTTTCATTTATTCTCTAAAAGTTAAAGTTGTTTTCAGGAATGATGTGAGCAGAGGGCATCAGGCTGTTTTTCTTTTTTTAATTTTAGCATTTCCCCTTTTCTCTCCTTACCGAAAAGATGTTAAAATTTAGGGCTGTTGCCTGAGAGTATATGACAAAGATGTTTCTGAGGCTGTTGGTTCAAGGATTATCCTTTTTCAGATTTTTGCTTGGGGGCTTATAATATATTTGCATTCTTGGCTTGGAAGAAGAAGAGGTATGAATAAAAATTGACCGGCCATGCCCTTTTCCTCCTAGTGGGTTTAGAATTTTCATTTGCTGAATTGTATCCATTTGATTTAGAGAGTCAAAGAAAGTGGATGTTAGCTTTGCAGACTAGAGATGTGATTTCTTTACAGTTAAATTTCAATACTAAGAAAAATCATGGTTTCATAAGCTTTATTATAAGGCCTTTAACCAGAGATGTGTCACTGTTTTTTAGTAATTCAGTGTAAGAGATATACCTTCTGTCCTTTAGGTACCAACGGTGGTGCAGTGGCTGCAAGAATAACAAGAATTGAATAATGTAATAGGTTCCAGAGTGAGTGATGATTGATACTGTTGTGAATAACCTGGTTGGTTATTAGTTAACTGGAAAGAAACAAAGGGAAGGCCAAATAGACACATGCCCAGTAAAGTCTGGGTGAGTTAGGGAAGGTACTCATCTACAGTCACACCTGGGAACAGAACAGGTTCATAGGCCAAAGTAGGCATGGCCACTGCAAGCAAAGGAGGATCAGATACATAAGCTCCAAGCTCCCTTTTGCTCTCTCTTGCTTGTGCTTGACTCTTGTGCTCCTTCATCCACCCACACAGTGGACTGATGGACTGGAATTAGCCTGATGCTGTGTGGGACCCAATTCCACCATGGAAAGGAAACTTTGGACACTGGCTTTGCCTTTAGCTCTTCTGAATCTCCAGTTGCACTTCTTCCAGTACTGGTTAAGGAAAATGGGACTTTAGGAATGCAGGGATGTGATTCCACACAAATAAAAGTTACTCATCTGTGCAAATTTTAGAAAAATTCTTTGTCTTAAGATATTGTAAGAATCCGACACCCAACACCCAGTGGGAAAAGGATCCCTCACTTCCACTGGTAGACACCCCACTTCCACCAATAATAATATTAAGTAACATAAAATGTAATCAAAACTATACTTATACATATTTATTTGAAATATATTTAAGGCATTTTTAAAGAAGTATTAAAATAATTCATAGTTTTTATGAAACTGGAATATTAGTGTAGTTTAAATTTGCTGTCTAAACTCTGTTGGAGACAATATAACAGGATAAGTAAATTGATACACTCTGTCACCATTGTAAATGTAAAATGTAAATAAACTATGTTAAAAGGGTCATTTTATGGGAAATGTAGTTAAGTGGAAAGAGCACTGGAAAATCCTATTTCCATTTTAGTTCCTGTGGTTTCTATTTTTAAAATTAGTATAATCCTTAATCCATAGGGTTTTCATGAGATTAAATGATAAAGTATGGGAAAGTGCTTCTTAAACTGCTGTATTTGTAAAGTGGCATGTATGTATATTTTCAAGTTATAGGCCTGGCACTTATAAAGTGTTTACCTTTAATAGGTTAACTGCAACTCTGGTAGTTCATACGTAAGTAAAGAGGAAAATAAAGTAAGAAAAAAATATAATGCCCTAAATGTAATATAAAGGGGGAAATAACATAATAAAATACTTAGTTCAGTCTGTAAATGCTCAGGCATGGCTACAGAGGAAGACAATTAAGTTTATATTCATATGTATAAAAACCAAGAATGTGATAGCTATAAATGCTGACTGATAGAGTTCTGCTGTAGTGGTGACTCAGATACTATAGGCAACATTGCTGTTGAAGATGTGATTTTCTGAAAAGATGAACAACTCTTGGTAAAGTTCCAAATGAAACAGTACAATCTTTCCTCACTTTACAAAATAATTGCATTCCTGGAAAAACTGAGTAATGATTAAAACCATGCAATAATACATTGTGGTATATTTAAAACTTATTTCGGTTCTAGGCTCAGAAAAGTTTTTCATCTTAAATGTCTTTTGAAAGTTGTACAGGAAGAGGAGACAATTATATTTTTCCCCCTCTTTTAAAGAGGGAGTGAAGGGGAGAGACAGACAGAGAGAGAGAGAGAGAGAGAGAGAGAGAGAGAGAGGCATCAATGTGAGAGAAACATCGATCAGTTGTCTCCCTCATGCTCCCTGACTGAGGATTAAACCCACAACCCTTTGGGTGTATGGGACAACATTCCAACCAACTGAACCACCCTGGCCAGGCGAGGGGACAATTCTTTGTGGTATAAGACTCTTCCTACTTTGTGGTATATTGAAGATCTCTGGTTCAAGCCGACTAAAGGCCAGTAGTACCATCTCAATTATTGTGTCAACCAAAAATAGACATACAAATTTCCAAAATGCTCCATAAAAGACAGAACAGCTCCTGTAAGAATATCTCCATTTTGTCCCGGCACTTGTAAGTATCCTCTGATACAGGATTATTGCACCTACTTAGTTCCCAGAACAACCACTGGTCAAAGCCACAACTCTTCTAGAAATGGACAGGCAAGGAAAATAGCTATTCACTTGTTTTGATTCATTTTTTAAATATGCTTTAAAGCAGGGATTGTAAACTGATTTACTGCAGGAGCTACTCAAATAATGTTTGCTAAACTGGAGAATACCATGCACGCTTTGACTGAAAACACTGAAAGTTGAACTTTTAAAAATACTGTGCTGGCCCTAACCAGTTTGGTTCAGTGGACAAAGCATCAGCCTGTGGACTCAAGGGTCCCAGGTTCGATTCTGGTCAAGGGCATGTACCTTGGTTGCGGGCACATCCCCAGTAGGGAGTGTGCAGGAGGCAGCTGATGGATGTTTCTCTCTCATCGATGTTTCTAACTCTCTATCCTTCTCCCTTCCTCTCTGTAAAAAATCAATAAAAAAAAAAATACTGTGCTGGTTGCCCAGCTGGTGTGGCTAAGTTGGTTGAGCATCTTCCCATGCACCAACAGGTTGCTGGGTCAGTTTCCAGTCAGGGCACATGCAGGCTCCATCCATGGTAGTGCAGGAGGCAGCTGATCAATGTTTCTCCCTCATCGATGTTTCTCTACCTCCCTCTCCGTTCCTCTTTCTGAAGTCAATAAAAACATCTACACTAATAAAAGAGAAACATGGTAATTGGCGTACGACCGCTACCCTTTTCATTGGCTAATCAGCGAGATATGCAAATTAACTGTCAGCCAAGTTGGCGGCCGGCAGCCAGGCAGCTTAAAACTAACATGAGGCTTGGTTGCCTCAGTGACGGAGGATCATTGGAGGAAACCAACTTTCCCCGCCTGCGTTCCCTGCCTGCGGCTGCAGGCCTCTGAGCGGGCCGTTTAAGAAACATTTGTAACAAATATCGCCGGACTTCAGCCAGCAGATTCGCAACATTGTAAGCAAAGGCCAGAAACCTACTTTGAGCCGCAGAGGCCTAAGAGTTGGAGCCAAGCCTCAAGGTAAAGCTGGCCCAGAATAAAAAAGAAAAAGAAAAAAAGGAGCGGTTGGGAACTTCAGTCACTCCCAGCCTGAAAACAGCCCTCAGCCCCTCACCCAGACTGGCCAGGCACCCCAGTGGGCCCCACCCTGATCCAGGACACCCTTCAGGGCAAACCAGCTGGCCCCACCCGTGCACCAGGCCTCTACCCTATATAGTAAAAGGGTAATATGCCTCCCAGCACCGGGATCAGCGTGACAGGGGGCAGTGCCCAAACCCCCTGATCGCCCTGAGGCTCTGTGTGTGACAGGGGGTGGGGTCCCAACCCCCTGAGCAGCCCTGCTCTGTGCCTGATAGGGGGGAACTCCCTATCCCCCCCCCCCCGCCCCCACGGGCCCTGCTCTGTGTGTGATGGGGTAGAGCCATAACCTCCCCATCGGCCCTGCCCTGAGTGTGAGAGTGGCGGCGCCCCAACCCCCTGATTGGTCCTGCTCTGTGCATGACGGGGTGGCGCCACAACCTCCCCATCGACCCTGCCTTGAGTGTGACAGGCTGCGGTGCCCCAACCCCCCAATCAGCCCTACCCTGAGCGTGACTGAGGATGGCATCACAACCTCCCAATCTGCCCTGCTCTGTGCATGACGGGGCGGCGCCCCAACTCCCCAATCGGCCCTGCTCTGAGCCCGACCAGGGGCTGCACCTAGGGATTGGGCCTGCCCTCTGCCACCCAGGAGCAGGCCTAAGCCAGCAGGTCGTTATCTCCTGAGGGGTCCCAGACTGCGAGAGGGCACAGGCCGGGCTGAGGGACCCCCCCTTCCCCCTGAGTGCACAAATTTTTGTGCACCGGGCCTCTAGTATATAAAATAAAATAAAAATACTGTGCTGCCAGGGCTGACTGGCAGACCTTGAGTGACAGATGAATAATTACTCTGACACACGTTTCTGTGGAAGAGGGCTAAGGGACTGCTTGGCTTGAGAAACCAAACAGCCCTGTTCGCCTGCCTCTTTAGGCTTTTATTGTAGCAACAGCTTGAACTAAAATTAACTTCTAGATACTATCAGCAGGGTAAGTATCCTGAAGAAAACACATGGATCTGCAGTGTCCTTTAAGCAAGGACATCTAAAGACTAAACATAAAGAAAACACCCAGGGACTCAGACTTGTTTGGCAAAGTCAAGGCAGGGTCTGCCACCTTTGGCAAGGTCCCCCTAGAGGCCTCCGGCCTTTCAGAGATTCCTCCTCACAGACTTTCCAACCAAGTCCCATGCTTCTTCATACTGTGCTGGTCAGAGGGAGCCCATTTTGCATCCTCTTCACCAAATGATTATATTATGAATCTAATGTACTATTGAAGCCCGAGAGATTGGATTGGAGTCCTGATTTTTGGCAAGTCTCTTAATCTGATTCCTCATCTGTTTATTGGGAATAACACATACCCCACAGGGTAGTGGTTATAATGAGATGGTGTACATAAATCACCTAGCAGATACCTGACATAAGTATATGCTTGATAAGATTTTCTCTCTGCCACCAATCTTGGTTTACTTAAAAAAAAAATCACAGGTATTAAATGCATTTATTAGTTCACATTAAGTGATGAGAAAAGTACACATTCATATTTGATAAGTTTATTCTTCCTTAAATATCTTGGGCACACTGCAGATAAAGTTTTATTGGCAGCACTAATCATACCACTGAAATGAATTCTTCTTCCTTATTTGTTATACCCATTATTACTTTTTTCTCTTTATTGCTGAAAGTATTACAGATGTCCCCTTTGTTTGTTTTCCATTAACCCCCTCTTTCCTGCCCCCATCCCTCTCAGGCCTTTACCACTCTATTGTCTGTGTCCATTTATGCATATACTAGTAAGGTCCCTGGTTAATCACTCCCCCCTAACCCTCCACCCAAAACTTTCCTCTGAAATTCGTCAGTTTGTTCCATGCTTCTATGTCCCTGGATCCTTTTTGTTCACCAGTTTTATTTTGTTCATTAGACTCCACATATGAGTGAGATCATGTGATATTTATCTTTCTCTGACTAGCTTATTTTGCTTAGCGTAATACTCTCCAGGTCCACCCATGCAAATGGGCAAATGGTAAAAGTTCTTTATTTTTTTTTTATAGCAGCATAGTATTCCATTGTATAAATGTACCACAGTTTTTTTTTATCCACTTATCTGCTGATGGATACTTGGGGCTATTTCCAAATCTTAGCTATTGTAAATTGCACTGCTATGAATGTAAGTAATGGTGCATATATTCTTTCTGATTGGTGTTTCTGTTTGTTTTACTTTTTAATCTGTTTGCAAGCTAGTTATGTGTTTTACATAGAAACTAGAGGCCCAGTGCATGGATTTGTGCACTGGTGGGATCCCTTGGCCTGGCCTGCGGGGATCGGGCCAAAACTGGCTCTCCAACATCTCCTGAGGGTCCCAGATTGTGAGAGGGCACAGGCCAGGCCTGGGGACCCCACTGGTGCATGATCGGGCTGGGGAGGGACCGCAGGAGGGCTTCAGGGCATGTCTGGCCCATCTTGCCCAGTCCCTATCAGCCGGACCCCAGCAGCAAGCTAACTTACCGGTCGGAGTGTCTGCCCCCTGGTGGTCAGTGCGCATGATAGTGACTGGTTGAACTGTTGGACACTTAGCATATTAGGCTTTTATTATATAGGACTAGAGGCCCGGTGCACAAAAATTTGTGCACTTGGGGAGCATCCCCCAGCCCAGCCTGCCCCCTCTAACAATCTGGGAGCCCTCACAGGATGTCCTACTGATGTCTCTGTGGGGAGCGGGCCTAAGCTGCAGTCTGGCCTCCCTCTGTGGAAGGCAACTGGCCCATCAGGTATATAGATACTTTCTGAAGGCAGCACAGACTTCTTCCTTATTTCTTTCCTCTGTGTTTGGAGAATAGGGGACTAAAAGGTGGACACAGAACTGTGGCCAGGCTTGGGGCTCTTGTAGGCAGCAGAAAGAAGGAGAGGGCTGGGGAAAGTCTAGACACGGATTTCTTCAATTGTCCTCCCTTCCTCCGGGCCCCTCGCTCTGTTCTCCCCTTGTCATGCTGGACGCTTGGGCCTTGGACTGACAGGAGCCCAGCAACGGTGGAGTTCAGCCCCCTCACTTCTCATCTGAACATACAACCGCCTCACACTCCAAGTGGAACTGTTTCCAAGTGGCTAAAGTGCTGGCAATTCATGTCTCCCGGCCCTTCCCCTCTCAGGTTTCCAGTTGCAAACTTCACCAAGACACCGAAGCAACTCTGCCCTGGTAGTTCTGCACCAGCCCCTGCCCAGCCTGGCCGGGCACTCTTCCTTGAGGTCTCTGGGTCAACAGTCTGAGCTCAGGGAGGTCACCCAGGGCCCTTTCCCCCGGATAGGTGGGGCGGGGGGCTAGCTTGAAGAGCTGGAGGAAGATAGCAGAGTAAGAGTTGGTATGAACCAGTGCCTGCTTAGCCAGACTCCCTAAGCTCCCCACCGGGCCCAGGCTGGACCCCTTCCCCACACCAGGAGGATCCCAGCTGAGGTCCCTTCCCTGCACCCAGCGCTCTCCTCCCTGTTCTACCACTGGGGGAAGGGAACAGCTCACCTGCTCTGGACCTTGCCAATCGGGCAGGCTGAGGCACAGGCAGTGCAGCCTAGGGTGCTGGTGGCTATGAGCCTTCTCCCCTCCCTGAAGTGTGGGGCGGGGTTGCAGCAGCTCACAGCCGCCCCTGGGCACCATGTATGGAGACACCACTCTCCACTGAGCCACCGTCTGCCCAGGACCTGTGGGGGTTGGGGTGGCCTTGGGCTCCCACTGGCCACCCTGAAGCCAGACTCTGCTTGGCCGGCCACTCCCACCGCCAGAGGGCTGCGCATGCCCCACGGGCCTCATCGCCCTCATGAATCCCTGTGGCCTGGCCATCCCATCCCAGGAAGTGGCCATCCTGATCGCCATGGCTCACTCCCCGGTGCAGTTGGGCCTGCCCAGCAAGCATGTAGGCAGGAGCTGGCCTCCGAGGGGAGGGAGGAGGGATGCGGGCCAGGGAAGAAGTGGGGAACTTGGCGGTGTAAACACAGCCCCCTCCCCCACCTTGTGCCGGCCCTTCGTGCTGCATTCCCGAACCCCTGGGTGCCCCTGCCCAGCACTGTGCCCTCGGGCCTGGAGTGGGAGTGAGGGATCTGGAGCTGCGGCCTGAAGGCAGCCCTGCCTGGCTTGGAATCGCAGTGGTCGATCAGGGAGAGATGTGGGGTGCCAAATTCTGCCTCTCCCTCTCTTCTTTTCCTCCCTCCCTCTCTCTCTCTCTCTTTCTCTCTCTCAGGGCCCCGAGTCCCCCGTGGGAGGGAGGGGCTCAGGCCCCGCTCACCATTGTATTGCTGCCCGATCTGTGGCAGCGGCGGGGGCTGCTGACCTGGCCCAGGCCCCTGGCCAGCCTCCTGCACCTGGACCCCAAGCAGCAGCGGAGCTTCCAGCAGCCAAAGCAGCAGCAGTAGCCAGTGCACCAAGCGCCTGGAGCCAGCTGGGGGGTGGCGGTGGTGGTGGTGGCCAGAGTCCCACCTCCCCTCTGCCACCAGCCCCGCCAGGAGCGCCCCGGCACAAAGTTCCCAGCTCCTGGTGCCGGTGACCGGGGACTTCTTAGGTGCCTCCTCCACCCCACCACCCTCGCCTCATGAATTGCAAATTTCTGCGGAGGCGGCGGGGCGGCTCCAGGATGCAGAGCGGGAGACTGGGGAGCAGGCTGAGTGCGGCTTGGGCTTGACAGAGGGCACCGGCACAGAGGAGATCTCCCCGGTGGAAGATCTCCGCGCTGGTGCCCTCCATCAAGCCCGAGCCACACTCGGCCCACTCCCCTGTCTCCCACTCTGCGTCCTGCAGCTGCCGCCTCCGCGGCAATGGCGGGGAGAGCCCGGGTGGCTCCAGTGCTCCAGGGTTGCGTCCTGCCTTCCTGGTCCTGGGCTGGCTGGATCCCAGCAGGCGGACGGGGCTCATGCTAAGGCAAGCGATGCCGCCCATCCCCCGCCCACCCCCGGGTCACACACGGGAGTGGGCCCCCTGTCTCCGGTGGGCGGTTGAGGGTTCTGGTGAGGTGATCGCACCACTTGCCTTTGCCCCAGCCCCCGCCGACCCTGGATTGCACACGGGAGTGGGCCCCCTGTCCCCAGTGGGTGGTGGGTGGGCGAGGGCTCCAGCGAGGGGATCCCCACCGCTTGCCTTAGCCCCCTGTCGGACATGGAGGCCTGGATGGTGGCTTGCGCTGTCCTACCCTGCCTTCAGTATGCAAATTAGCCGCCATCTTTGTTGGTGGTTAATTTGCATATCGCCCTGATTAGCCAATGGGAAGTATGTCGGAGGTACAGGTAATTACCATGTTTGTCTATTATTAGATAGGATGGTTATGAAATTTGAAATCTATGATACGGGGGAATTAATGCCATCTTATTTTTAACAGAGGCAAGGACGTAATTAAAAAGACATTATTGATTAACATACAACCTACCTATCATTTGAGGCATTTGGAGCCTGATACTTATAACACTAAACATGCTGATTCCAAACTTTCAGTAGATCAGCCTTCTTAGTCTTTCAGGTTAGCTCTCAACCTTAGCATAGCAATGACTATTGTTTAGCATGGTATGTATTTTTGAAATGATCTGGGAGCAGGTAATTTTGCTAGTACTACAGTACTTTATTGCATCTTCAAAAATAGACTGTGCCATAAAAGACATATTTTTATAGTTGTTGCTTGGGTTAGAAAATCGGCAACATTTATTTTACTAGGAAACTGATGTATGATTTTTTTTTTCCCCAATTGTCCAGTGACTGTTTTGAAAGTGACACATTTTTTTTGTTATTATAAAATACTCTAGAGGCACATACTTCTTTCTATACAATTTGTTTTCATATTTTAGCAGCAGAGAGTTTTTCTAACTTTTACTTTTTGTTAGTAATTAAGATAATGATCTCAATGGTTAAAGCATTACAAGAAGCATTTGCTTTATTTCTATCCTCATAATTTTGTTGTTCATCTTTGTTTTTCTCCACAATATGATTGATTTGAGTCTTTTATCAAAGCTCTATGCTTTAGTTATATGTACACATTTTTTATAAAGTCCCTTTTTCCCTCCTCTGTTTTTCTTCTCTTAATTTTAGTTTCTTCTTACCCATATATACTTGGCCTTGTCCCTTCTGGTATTTTCAGTTGTTTTTAGGTAAACATTTGACACTTTCTTTTTTTGTCCTGTTATTTGAATCCTTTTGAGGAAGAGTGGTGACAAATTCTATTATACTTGTAAAATGCAAAGTTTAGTTTAGTTGACTGGTTTTTGAGCCAAAGTGTTTGCATATTATGACTTCTGGGTATTTTTGCTTTTCCTGGTAGCTGTTTGATGTTTTTCTTTATATGGTAGAAATTTTTTAGCATGCTTTTTAAATCTTTTAATCTCCACAGGGTCATAATGTCCATATTTCTTAGAAGCAGATCAGCTGGTCTTCAAGGCCTAGTTACAAAGGAAATTAATTCCTCATGGACATCAAGGCGGAAAGAATTCTAGGCAGGTGGCTAATAATGAATATTGATTGTGAACTGGTAAATTTCAGTGCTTCCCTGCAAGACTGCCACATACTGTGGAGTGCGCACGAAACATTCTGAAATGTCCACTTATAGAGCATAAAATTTGCTACCTAGTGGCAGGTAGACATTAAAATTCAATTCTGGGATGGGCGTGGTGCCAGGGGTAATTAGATTTCATAGCTATAGGATGAAAGGGCAAATTTTGATGTGCATTAAAACAAAACCCACTAGAGTATGTGGAGTAGTAGTTCTTACTGTAGGAACAACATTAAACTATAGTGAAAATTGCTCACAAATTACCGGTAGAATTATGAACTTGCTGGCATTTGTATTTCAATAAGAAATATGTATAGTTTACAGCTTTTAGGAGTTGGAATTGGAAAGAATTTGAGTGGAATGTATTTTTAGTAGTGTCTTAGAGTGTCACCTTACCTTCTGCAACACTATCTGTTTATCACTGAAAGAGCTCTAGAATTGTATCAAGTCTTAAACTCTCAAAATACACCATTGGAAAAACTTGACAGGCCTAGTAGTACCAGGTGAGCCTGAGGTAACCTGATACATAAGCTTGCCAGTCCTCTCTGCCTCCAGTTTAACACATTAAGCGCCAAGCCTGTTTTGTCTTCCGGATGGAAAGTATAATGTCAGTCACCGGTGACTGACTTGGCACTTAACGTGTGAAGTTTTCATCAGATTGAATTTTCAAAGGATATGTATAGCTAACTATAGGAGGGAATATTAGCAGACAGAAAGGATGAACCTTTTTGCCTTGGATAGTGGTTAACGACCATTTTGACATGGAATTATTTCATTTAAGTTTCTGATCAAAGGGCAACATTACTGGACTTAAAAAAAATTATGGCCCTGGCTGGGTAGTTCAGTTGGTTAGAGCATCGTCCCAATATACCAAGGCTGTGGGTTCAGTCCCCCCTGCCAGGGTACATATAAGAATCAACCAGTGAATGCATAAAAAGTGTAGCAACAAATTGATGTCTCCCTTCCTTTTTCCCTCCTTTCTCTCCCTCTCTTTTTGTCTCCCCTCTCCCTAAAATCAATCAATAAATTAAAAATTATGAAGGGACTTGCTTACACAATAGTTTCAAATAATACCTAGGTGGTTAAAAATAAAAAATAGTTCCTTCTTTTACCCATTAATCCCACTCCCCATGAATATACATTGTTAGTAGTTTGTTGTGTATTCTTTCAAAGCTTGTTCTGTGTATACAGTGCTTTAGTAGTGTTGATTATAATTCATCTTGGCATTGGTAGCCTTTCTATTTTGAATATTGTAATTGGAGTGACAGATATGTGTTTTTTTAAAATATATTTTTATTTATTTCAGAGAGGAAGGGAGAGGGAGAGAGATAGAAACATAAATGATGAGGAAGAATCATTAATTGGCTGCCTCCTGCACGCCACCTGGAGTCGAGCCCACAACCTGGGCATGTGCCCTTGAATGGAATCGAACCTGGACCCTTCGGTTTGCAGGCCGATGCTCTATCCACTGAGCCAAACCAGTTAGGGTGACAGATATCTTTATTTATGTAAGCGTATTGAGCCTCTAGAATACATCTGTTGTTACTAATTCACTAAAGGGAATTAGGTTGATAAAGATTGAATTCTTGATGTAGAAATTGGCCCACTGAGAGGGCTTTTCTCATTCCAAACAAGGAACAGCTTCATGAAATGGAAAAGAGCAATATATTACTGTATTTTTATTCTCAAGTGTTTTTGGTGGAAATCTTGAGTGCTCACATATAATACCTTAACTGTGGTTAATTCCTGGGACAACTTGGCTAATTTTTTGTGAAAGCATTCTGGATATAATTTTGCTATCTCTTTTCAAGAGAAGCAGCAATATTTTGCTGGTGTTTGGGACACTAGGTAAGTAGTAACATAACCTGATCCTCAACCTCATTGTGGAGGTGGAGGTGCTACCTCACCATGGAGTTATGAGATGATGAAGACTTGAAGCAAAATGATAAGAGTGCAAATAAATAATTATGCAAGAAGAGAATAGATTTGGATTGTTGACTGAATTTTGAGATTTTTCTGAGGAATGGAGGAGGGAACAGATTTTAGTGGATAAGAACATTAGAGAACAGGATTCAGTAAGGATTCTACAACTGAATTACAGCTTCTTTTAGACCATAGTATATTTAAGTGTCAGATTAGGGCAAGAATTAGATTTAGGAGTTTTCAACCTTTAGCAGCAAAAAGTTTTTTCTTTTTATTTAAAAATTATAATCTCAGTTTGTTAATTAGATAAAAGTAGAGCTCTTGAGGGGAGAGAGAGTCCCCTAATTGTTTCAAAGAATCTTTGGAGTCTGAGGAACAGGGTTTTTAAATTGACAAAATGGGTACCCCTTTGTAGACCTACTTCTGAATTTTTTCACAAGTATGTTTCTTACCTTCGGTTCACAGTCTAGTTGGTCATTTGCGGTAGCTTCATGGAAGAGGTCTTACAGATAATTTGCAAAGTTGATAATTAAACTGTTTTTATTAATACATGGGTCCATTTTGAAATAAGACCAAAAGAAATGATGATCCCTTTAAGGAAAAATCTGTAAAATAGCACAAAGATAATCATTCTGTGCAGAATGGACTTGGTAAAGTAATTTTCATTGTAAGGTTTGTCAGCCTCTTTGTCAAAAAAACTATCTCATTTGTCTTGAACTTTAAAATTCAAGAGTATGTATGTCATAGGAGAATGCAAAAGTGCCCATCAAGTCCTTGCTTGGAAAAGGAGTGGAAGTGCTATTAGTTTTCATCCCTTGGTGGGAAGAAAATCTTCAGGGTGTGTCATTTTAGCAACCACCTTGGAGATCTGCCAGTAAGAAATGAAAATCTACTACATTCCAGTTTATGAGGTAAGGATGCCAGCTTAAAACAATAGGTTATGTTGGTGGCAGTAACGACACCAGGTGTTAGACTCTGGAGTCAGACCAGACCTTGGTTCAGCAACCTCAGTACTTGAGTTCTGGCTAAAAAAGAATTCAGAGCCAAGACTCAAGCTATAAGAGAAAGTTTATTTAGAAAATCACAGAGGTAGGAGAAGTGAGTTGTAGAAGAAATGGGCGTAGGAAGCATGTTACAGAGGCAAAAAAAAGGGGCCCTTGAACCTTAGGAGAGAGAAGGGTAAAGGTAATGCACCTTGCGGGGAAGAGAAGGGGACAGGACAGCTGCCAGTGTGCTTCAGAGAGGGAGAGCCACTGGGTCCTCAGTTCTAAGAGCTTTAAAAGATGAGGATTTTAGGGGGGTTTCAGGGGGAAGATCTCAATAGAATATTCATCAGCTCCTGGTGTGTCCTTTCAAGGGTTCATTAATCAGTGGAGCTGGTCCTGATGTCAGCCATGGCACTCCTTGTCTGGTTTTGCTGCTTTTCTGGGCCTGGAGCTGTAACACAACTGAGGCCTAGATGTTATTTCTAGGGATTAATGCTACGAGTGGTTTTACAAGGGCCCCCATGGGAGCTCCATGAGGCCACTCCTGGTCTCTTGTTCTACCATATGATTAGCAACATGCCAGGGGAGGGAAGGTCAGGGGGTTCAAACTGCATGACCAGCAATATGAAAGGCCAGGGGCTTCAAACCTCATGACCAGTGATATGGTAGGGGATGAAGGGTTATCTTGGGGCAAGGTCCTTGTTTTCCCCCTTGCTAGGCACCTGGGACTTTATGCCCTGGTGACTTTCTGTACCTGGCCCATTATCCTTGTTGTGCCCAGGTCTGTCTAACTGCCTGCCATACTTACAGTTAGTAATGCCAAGTGCTTTTTATTTTTTTTTTTTTATTTTTTTTATTTTTTTTTTTATCTGAAATAACCTCAGCAGACACAGAGGGAGGAAGGGGTCTTAGTTTGAATTTGTTATGCTTTCAAGAGGGTCCTAAAATGCGTCAGCATTTCCTGGGGGGTTGGCACATGCTGGACACAGCAGCTTATTTGGGGATGCTTCAAAAGGCAGCTGGGCACTTCCAGCTGCCAGGAAGCACGCAGTACATCACTTTCACCTGAGGAGAATGAATCATTCTCTTTTTGCATCATTCTGTGCAAAATGCTTTCGTAAATGGCTTCTATAATTAGAAGGTCTTATGCCTCAGGGAATTTGTAACTGGTTGAACTGAGCTGATATCTTTTTTTTTTTTTTTTTTTTTTCTTTTTTTTTTTTTATTTTATTGCTTAAAGTATTACAAAGGGTATTACATATGTGTCCATTTTATCCCCCCGCCCTAGACAGTCCCCCAGCCTCCCCTATCCCCCAGTGTCTTATGTCCATTGGTTATGCTTATATGCATGCATACAAGTCCTTTAGTTGATCTCTTACCCCCCTACCTCCTGCCCCCCAACCCTCCCCGGCCTTCCCGCTGCAGTTTGACAATCTGTTTGAGGCAGCTCTGCCTCTGTATCTATTATTGTTCAAAAGTTTATAATGGTCTCTATTATCCATGAATGAGTGAGATCATGTGGTATTTTTCCTTCATTGCCTGGCTTATTTCACTTAGCATAATGGTCTCCAGTTCCATCCATGACGTTGCAAATGGTAAGAGTTCCTTCCTTTTTAGAGCAGCATAGTATTCCATCGTGTAGATGTACCACAGTTTTCTAATCCATTCATCTACTGATGGGCACTTAGGCTGTTTCCAGATCTTAGCTATGGTGAATTGTGCTGCTATGAACATAGGGGTGCATATATCCTTTCTGATTGGTGTTTCTGGTTTCTTGGGATATATTCCTAGAAGTGGGATCACAGGGTCAAATGGGAGTTCCATTTTCAGTTTTTTAAGGAAACGCCATACTGTCTTCCATAGTGGCTGCACCAGTCTGCATTCCCACCAGCAGTGCACAAGTGTTCCTTTTTCTCCACATCCTCTCCAGCACTTGTCGTTTGTTGATTTGTTGATGATAGCCAGTCTGACAGGTGTGAGATGGTACCTCATTGTTGTTTTGATTTGCATCTCTCGAATGATTAGTGACTTTGAGCATGTTTTCATATGTCTCTTGGCTTTCTGAATGTCCTCTTTTGAAAGGTGTCTATTTAGGTCCTTTGCCCATTTTTTGATTGGATTGTTTATCTTCCTTTTGTTAAGTTGTATGAGTTCCCTATAAATTTTGGAGATTAGGCCCTTATCAGATATGACATTGGCAAATATGTTTTCCCACACAGTGGGTTTTCTCGTTGTTTTGTTGATGGTTTCTTTTGCTGTGCAGAAGCTTTTTATTTTGATGTAGTCCCATTTGTTCATTTTCTCTTTAGTTTCAAGTGCCCTAGGAGCTGTATCAGTGAAGAAATTGCTTCGACATATGTCTGAGATTTTGTTGCCTTTGGATTCTTCTAGAATTTTTATGGTTTCCTGTCGTACATTTAAGTCCTTTATCCATTTTGAGTCTATTTTTGTGTATGGTGTAAGTTGGTGGTCTAGTTTCATTTTCTTGCATATATCTGTCCAATTTTCCCAACACCATTTATTGAAGAGACTATCTTGGCTCCATTGAATGTTCTTGCCTCCTTTGTCAAATATTAATTGAGCATACTGGTTCGGGCCGATTTCTGGGCTCTCTATTCTATTCCATTGATCTATACGCCTATTCTTGTGCCAGTACCAGGCAGTTTTGAGAATAGTGGCTTTGTAATACAACTTGATATCTGGTATTGAGATCCCACCTACTTTGTTCTTTTTCAGGATTGCTGCAGCTATTCGGGGTCTTTTTTTATTCCAGATGAATTTTTGGAGAGTTCGTTCTAGATCTCTGAAGTATGCCGTTGGTATTTTAATGGGAAGTGCGTTGAATTTATAGATTGCTTTGGGTAGTATGGACATTTTAATGATGTTGATTCTACCAATCCACGAACACGGTATGTTCTTCCATCTGTTTATGTCTTCCTCTATATCTTTTTTCAACGTCCTGTAGTTTTCTGAGTAGAGGTCTTTTACCTCTTTAGTTAAGTTTATTCCTAGGTAGCTTAATTTTTTTGGTGCGATGGTAAACGGGATTGTTTTTATAATCTCTCTTTCTGAAAGTTCACTATTGGTGTATAGAAATGCCTCAGATTTCTTGGGGTTAATTTTGTATCCTGCTACATTGCCAAATTCATGTATTAAGTCTAGTAGCTTTTTGATGGAGTCTCTAGGGTTTTGTATGTATAATATCATGTCATCTGCAAATAAGGACAGTTTTACTTCTTCTTTTCCGATTTGGATGCCTTTTATTTCTTCTTCTTGCCGAATTGCAATGGCTAACACTTCCAGTACTATGTTGAACAGGAGTGGTGAGAGGGGGCATCCCTGTCTTGTTCCTGTTCTTAGGGGAAATGGTGTAAGTTTTTGTCCATTGAGTATGATGTTGGCTGTGGGCCTGTCATATATGGCTTTTATTATGTTGAGGTATGATCCATCTACTCCCACCTTGCTGAGAGTTTTTATCAAAAATGGGTGTTGAATTTTGTCAAATGCTTTTTCTGCATCAATTGATATGACCATGTGGTTTTTTTCTTTCAATTTGTTTATGTGATGTATCACGTTTATTGATTTGCGGATATTGTACCATCCTTGCATCCCTGGGATAAATCCTACTTGGTCATGGTGTATGATCTTTCTGATGTACTGCTGGATCCGATTTGCTAGGATTTTGTTGAGGATTTTGGCATCTATGTTCATGAGGGATATTGGCCTGTAATTCTCTTTCATTGTGTTGTCTTTACCTGGTTTTGGTATTAGGGTGATGCTGGCTTCATAGAATGAGCTTGGAAGTGTTCCTTCCTCTTGAATTTTTTGTAGTAATCTGAGGAGGATAGGTTTTAGTTCTTCCTTGAATGTTTGGTAAAACTCCCCTGTGAAGCCGTCTGGTCCTGGGCTTTTGTTTGATGGAAGCTTTTTGATGACTGCTTCAATTTCTTCCATAGTTATTGGCCTGTTGAGATTTTTTGATTCTTCCTGATTGAGTTTTGGAATGTTGTATTTTTCTAGGAATTTGTCCATTTCCTCCAGGTTGTCTAGTTTGTTGGAGTAGAGCTGACCATAGTATTTTTTAACAATCATTTGTATTTCTGTGGGGTCTGTTGTTATTTCGCCTCTATCGTTTCTGATTTTGTTTATTTGGGTCCTCTCTCTTTGCTTCTTGGTGAGTCTGGCTAGAGGTTTGTCAATCTTGTTTATCCTTTCAAAGAACCAGCTCTTGGTTTCATTGATTTTCTGTATTGTTTTTTTGGTCTCTATGTCATTTATTTCTGCTTTAATCTTTATTATCTCCTTCCTTCTGCTCACTCTGGGGTTTTCTTGTTGCTCTCTTTCTAATTCTTTGAGTTGTAGAGTTAGCTGATTTACTACCATTTTTTCTTGTTTTTTGAGATAGGCCTGTAGAGCTATAAACTTCCCTCTCAGGACTGCTTTCAATGTGTCCCATAGGTTTTGGATTGTTGTGTTTTCATTGTCATTAGTTTCCAGGATGTTTTGAATTTCTTCTTTGATTTCATTGGTAATCCAATCAATATTTAATAGCATGCTATTCAGCTTCCAGGTGTTTGAGTATTTTGGGTTGTTTTTATTGTAGTTTATTTCTAATATTATGCCATCGTGGTCTGAGAAGATGCTTTTTATGATTTCAATCTTCTTGAATTTGGGGATATTTTGCTTGTGACCCAGTATATGGTCTATTTTTGAATATGTGTCATGAGCACTTGAGTAGAATGTATATTCCGTGGCAGTGGGGTGAAGTGTTCTGAAGATGTCTATTAAGTCCATCTGATCTAGTGAGTCATTTAGGATTGCTGTATCTTTGCTGATTGTTTGTCTAGAGGACTTATCCCGTGCTGTCAGTGGTGTATTAAAGTCCCCTACTATGATTGTATTGTTGTTGATCTCTCCTTTGATATCTTCCAGGAGTTTTTTTATGAATTTGGGTGCTCCTGAATTGGGTGCATATATGTTTACCAGGGTTATATCTTCTTGTTGAATTGATCCCTTTAGTATTATGAAGTGGCCTTCCTTATCTCTTGTTATGGCCTTCACTTTGAGGTCTATTTTGTCTGATATAAGTATTGCTACCCCAGCTTTCTTTTCCTTTCCATTTGCCTGAAAGATATTTTTCCATCCTTTCACTTTCAGTCTGTGTGAGTCCCTTCTAATGAGGTGGGTTTCTTGTAGACAGCAGATGTATGGGTCATGTTTTTTTATCCATTCAGCCACTCGATGTCTTTTGTTTGGAGCATTTAGTCCGTTTACGTTTAAAGTTATTATTGAAAGGTACTTATTTGTAGCCATTTCTTTTTGTGTGTGTGTGGCTGTTTTCTTTCTGGGCTTTTTATTATTTTTATACCAGACCCTTTAGCATTCCTTGTATTGCTGGCTTGGTGGTGATAAACTCCCTTAGCCTTTTTTTGTCTGTGAAGCTTCTTATTTCCCCTTCAAGTTTGAATGATAGCCTTGCTGGATAGAGTATTCTTGGATTCAGTCCTTTGCTTTGCATCACTTTGTAAATTTCTGTCCATTCTTTTCTGGCCTGATGTGTTTCTGTTGAGAAATCATTTGACAATCTAATGGGAGATCCCTTGTATGTAACTTTCCGTCTCTCTCTTGCAGCCTGTAAGATTCTCTCTTTGTCCTGAACATTTGCCATGGTAATTATGATGTGTCTTGGTGTGGGTCTTTTCGGGTTCACCTTGTTTGGGACTCTCTGGGCTTGTGTGACTTTTTTCTTCCCCACCTCAGGGAAGTTTTCTGATATTATTTCTTCTAATAGGTTTTCTAATCCTTGTTCATCCTTCTGTTGTTCTGGTACCCCTATTATTCGTATGTTGTTTCGTTTCATGTTGTCCCAAAGCTCCCTTAGGCTCTCCTCCTGTCTTTTAATTTTTTTCTCCAATTGCAGTACATTTTGGGTGTGTTTTGCTTCCTTGTCTTCTAATTCACTAATTCGGTCCTCCGCTTCTCCTAGTCTACTGTTGATACTTTCAATGGAGTTTTTCATTGCAGCTATATCACTCTTCATTTCTTCTTGGGTCTTACTTAAGTTGTTGATTTTTTCATCTGTTTCTTCTAGCTTCTTCCATATGTTATCGATTTTTTCATCTGTTTCTTCTTGCTTCTTGCAGAGGGTGTCGATTTTTTCCTCCATCCGGTTTATGCACTCTAGGACCCTTATTCTGAATTCTTTGTCTGTCATGTTGCATGCCTCTGTATTACTTAGCTGCTTTTCTGGAGAGTCCTCCTTCTCTTTCCTTTGGGGGTTTCTTTGTCTACCCATGTTTGTTCTCACTGACATATCTAGACGTTGAGTCGTTCAGTGGTTGCTCCCTTGGTGGCAGTGACTCCTTGGTCTGTGGTTGCTCTTCGAGCGGTTGCGGTAGCAGCTGCTCTTCAGTTGGCAGCAGCTCCTCTGGTGTGTGCTGTTCACAGCTGAGGTGGCTCTTCTGGTTGGTGGGGCGAGGCTTCACATACAGCTGCTGTTCCTCAGCAGAGGGTGTGGTGCTCTGGAGGTTGCTGTAGCTTCGATCTGCTGCGTTGATTTAAAGGCACAAAATACAACACAACAAGGCACCACGTACCCAGCAGTATACACAAATATATTCACGATATTAATAACCCCAAATAAAGGTGACCACCCGAATTAAGAGAATTAGGGGATAAGGAGGATGGAAGGGAAAAAGATAAAAGAGAAAAAAGAAAAGAAATGTAGGGACCAAAAAAAGGAGTACAAAAATGAAATTGGGAAAAAGGAGGGGGGAAAAAAAGCGAGAAAAGAAAAGACAAGAAAAAAAAGGAGAAAAAAGAAAAAAAAAAGAAAATAAAAGAGCGAAAAGAGAGAATGAAGTGGAAGAGGGGAAGAGACTTTTAATATGAGGAGAATACTCCTATAGAACCGCCATTAATCCCAACAGATTCCAGCAACAGCTCCCTGGAGATGAATGCAAACTAGAAACAACCAATAATATAACGATGAAAATAGAATGGAGAACACTAATCCCAAAATAAAATAAAGAGAAAATAAAATGGCACTTTAAAAAATGGTAAAATGGTAGCAGTAATAATACTGGTTAAAAATAAGAAGGTAGTAGTTAAAAGGGTAAAATGAGGTGATGGAAAAAGAAGAAAAAAAAAAAAAAGAAAAAAAAAGAAGAAGAAAAAAAATGGTTTCTTAGTTAAAAGGTGAAAAAAGAAAAAAAAAGAATTGCAGTAGTGAAGGTCCTTCGGTTCTTCTATTCTTCAGTGTGGCTCGCCTTAGACCTGCCAGGTATTCAGGAGAGTGTTGGGTTTCCCTGTGATACACTGTTCCTCTGTCTTGTAAACCACAGTCCTTATTTTAAAGCAAGCCGCATTTGTTTCCCAGACTGCCTTATTTTGTGTTTAGCAAAGAGTCAGTTTGTGGGTCAGCCTCTGGGTGGCAGTGTTCTGGGGTTGGCCTCTGAGGCTATAGGGCCTCTCTGTCCAGTGGAAGTTCACTGCCCAGAGCTGGCTGCGTAATAGTTAGTTACTGGCGCTGTGTTGTTGCTGGGATTCCCAAGTGCTTTTTAAACTTACAGGCCCACATAGAATTGCCATATAGATAACTGGGGATGGATGTCTAGTGATAAAGGTATGAATTGGTAACATTGGTGAGAAAGAAGTAGAACATGCTGTTTGACAGTTATTCTAAGATAAACTTGATTTTGAATTAAATGATGAATATAGGATATAATTTAGTCCTAATTGTCCATAGTAAACAAAGCATTGATATCAGTGAGGCAGTATAGTATAGTATAGTATTTTGAGTGCTAGAATTACAGCTGCCAGGTGTATATTCTGTCTCTGCAAATCTGTAGAATGGCAGTAACAACCTATATTTTTATGCAGTAAATAGAATTCTATAATACATATTACATTATACTTGACATTCTATCTAATAAAAGAGAAACATGGTAATTAGCTGTACCTACGCTACTCTTCCCATTGGCTAATCAGGGTGATATGCAAATTAACTGCCGGCCAAGATGGCCGGCAGCCAGGCAGCTTGAAGCGAACATGAGGCTTGCTTGCTTCAGTGACGGAGGACTCCAACGTTCCCCGCCTGCCGCTGCCGGCCTCTGAGCTTGCAGTTTGAAACATTGTTACAAATATAGAATCTAAACAAAACCCCAGAAACCTGCTTTCAGCCACCCGGGATCTCAGAGCTGGATTTGAAACAGTGTTTTGATTATAGAACCCAAGCAAACCAGATGCTTGCTTTCAGCAGCCGAGGCCTAAGAGCTGGAGCCAAGCCTCAGAGCTAAAGCTGGCCCAGAATAAAAAAAGAAAAAGAAAAAAAGGAGCGGTTGGGAGCTTCAGTCACCCTCCAGCCTGAAAACAGCCCTCAGCCCCTCACCCAGACTGGCCAGGCACCCCAGTGGGGACCCCCACCCTGATCCAGGACACCCTTCAGGGAAAACCAGCTGGCCCCCACCCGTGCACCTATACAGTAAAAGGGTAATATGCCTCCCAGCACTGGGATCAGCGTGACAGGGGGCAGCGCCCAAACCCTCTGATCGCCTTGAAGCTCTGTGTGTGACAGGGGGTGGGGCCACAACCTCCCTATCCGCCCGGCTCTGTTTGTGACAGGGGGGCACCCCAACCCCCTGATCAGCCCGGCTCTGTGCCTGATGGGGGGAGCTCCCCAACACCCTGATCGCCCTGCGGCTCTGTGTGACAGCGTGCGGCGCCCCAAACCTCCCCCCCCCCCCACACACACACACAAGCCCGGCTCTGTGTGTGACGGGGTGCGGCGCCCCAACCCCCCCCGCCCCGCCCCCCCCCCCCCACACACACAGGCCCTGCTCTGTGTGTGACAGGGTAGAGCCAT
The DNA here is from genome assembly GCF_964212035.1 of Myotis nattereri. Lineage (NCBI taxonomy): Eukaryota > Metazoa > Chordata > Mammalia > Chiroptera > Vespertilionidae > Myotis > Myotis nattereri. The sequence continues at coordinate 111,475,533 of NC_138075.1, forward strand.
AACCTCCCCATCGGCCCTGCCCTGAATGTGACAGGGTATGGCGCCCCAACCCCCTGATCCGCCCTGCTCTGTGTGTGACGGGGGTGGTGCCCCAACTCCCCTATCGGCCCTACTCTGTGAGTGACAGGGGGGAGCTCCCCAACCCCCTGATGGGCCCTGCTCTGTGCGTGACAGTGTATGGAGCCCCAACCCCCCTGATGGGCCCTGCTCTGTGCGTGACAGTGTACGGAGCCCCAACCCCCCTGATGGGCCCTGCTCTGTGAGTGACAGGGGGCAGCGCTCCAACCCCCTGACCCCTGATTGGCCCTGCTCTGTGCGTGACAGGGGGGTGGCGCCGCAACCTCCCCATCGACCCTGCCTTGAGTGTGACAGGGGGCAGTGCCCCAACCCCCCAATCGGCCCTACCCTGAGCGTGACTGAGGGTGGCATCGCAACCTCCCAATCCGCCCTGCTCTGTGCATGACGGGGTGGCGCCCCAAATCCCCTTTCAGCCCTGCTCTGAGCCCAACCAGGGGCTGCACCTAGGGATTGGGCCTACCCTTTGCCACCCGGGAGCAGGCCTAAGCCAGCAGGGCGTTATCTCCTGAGGGGTCCCAGATGTGAGAGTGCACAGTCCGGGCTGAGGGACCCCCCTCCCCCCCGAGTGCACAAATTTTTGTGCACCAGGCTTCTAGTCTGATATAATAAAAGGCTAATATGCAAATTGACCAAATGGTGGAACGACCCATTGCTATGACACACACTGACCACCAGGCGGTAGAAGCTCAATGCAGGAGCTGCCCCTGGTGGTTAGTGCGCTCCTTCTGTGGGAGCACCACTCAGCCAGAAGCCAGGCTCATGGCTAGCAAGTGCAGCGGTGGTGGTGGGAGCCTCTCCTGCTTCTGTGGCAGCACTAAGGATGTCTGCCTGCTGGCTTAGGGCCGCTTCCCTGTGGCGGGTAGCGGGCCTAAGCTATCAGTTAGACATCCCCTGAGGGGTCCCGGACTGCAAATGGGCACAGGTCAGGCTGAGGGACCCCACCCCAGTACACGAATGTCATGTACTGGGCCTCTAGTCCTATATAATAATAGCCTAGGTGGTGTCACGCCCTTGCACGATGCCCTTGCCACAAGATGGCTACACACACAGTGGAGGCGGGTCCGGTGGCCGCTCCATGCTGTGAGGCCTTGGGGGGTCCCATGGCTCTGCGTGGCGCAGAGGAGGCGGGTCCCAGTGGAGGAGGCGGGTCGCGGTAAGGAAGGGCAGTTGTGGGTGATCAGGCTGACAGGGGAGGGCAGTTGTGGGCGATCAGGCCGGCAGAGGAGGGCAGTTGTAGGCGATCAGTCCGGCAGGGGAGGGCAGTTGGGGGTGATCAGGCCAGCAGGGGAGCAGTTAGGCGTCAATCAGGCTGGCAGGGGAGCAGTTAGGGGGTGATCAGGTTGGCAGGCAGAAGCGGTTTGGGGCAATCAGGCAGGTAGGTGGCAGGCAATTGGTTAGGAGCCAGTGGTCTCAGATTGTGAGAGGGATGTCCCCCAAGGGGTCCCAGATTGGAGAGGGTGCAGGCCGGGTTAAGTGCCACTCCTCCGTGCATGAATTTCATGCACCAGGCCTCTAGTTTATATATATAAAAGCCAAGTGACTGGACCAATGGAATGACTGGAATGACTGGTCGCTATGACATGCATTGCTGTGGCCAACCGGCCTGATTGGGGCCCTGATCGGCCTCCCCCAACCTCCCATGGCTCCTCCCCTCATCTGGCCAGTCCCTGGCCGGCCCTGTCCCCGATTCGCCCCCCTCACCCTGATCCGGGGTGGGGCCGGCTAGCCAGCTGCCTGTGGCCCCTCCCCCTGGCCTGGCCCCCAATTGTCCCCCATTGGGGTGGGCTGGCCATACCCTCCCCATGCACATATTCATGCACTGGGCCTCTAGTATAAATAATATATGAATAATAAAGATGAGCAGATTATAATGAACTAGAGGCCCAGTGCACAAATTCGTGCATGGGTGGGGTCCCTCAGCCTGGCCAGCTGTGGGGAAGGACTGCAGGAGGTTGGTCAGCCTCGGGAGGTTGGCTGTGGTAGCACACTGACCACCAGGGGGCAGCTCCTGCGTTGAACATCTGCCCCCTGGTGGTCAGTGCATCGTCATAGCAACCGGTCGACCGGCCATTTGGTCGACCGGTCGTAACAGTCGCTTAGGCTTTTATATATATAGATTTGCTTTCAGAGACATTCAGTTATGTGTTCAGTGACTTTTTTGAAATGTCTTGATTTTTCTTTTAACCTGCACATATGGTTTTCTTAAAGGTTATCTTCTCAAAGAAATATTTCTGGGCTCTTTGTTTTTGGTTTACAGGGAATCTGAACTTCTTTCTCTTTTAGAATTGATGATGGGCAGCATCATTACCTAATTTGGAAAAGAATGGGAAAGTTGTGTTCTAACTGTAAGGTAAAATCTCAAGTCAAAAATCTATTTTACAGTGAATTTTTATTCACTTGCTTGTTAGGATTAGTGGATGCATGGCAAGGAAACAAACTAACATTAGGGACTTGATGTTTCCCCCCTTTTTTATTGAATTTGTTGGGGTGACACTGGTTAACAAAATTATACAGGTTCAGGTACATAGTTCCACAACATATCATCTGTAGACTGTAGTGTGTGTTCATCACCCCAAGACAAGTATCTGTCCATCACCATATATCCCTTATATCTTTCTCCACCCACTACTCCACAGTCACCACACTGTTGTCCTTGTCTATAACTTTTTTCTTGTATTTATTTTTACTCAATCCCTCCCTCACCCACCCAGCCTCACAACCCCTCCTCCTCCCACAGCTCTTATCCTGGTCTCTATGAATCTGTCTCTAATTTGCTTGTAATTTCATTGTGTTCATTAGATTCCACATATAAGTGAAATAATGTGGTACATGTCTTTCTCTGACTGACTTAGCATAATGCTCTCCAGGTCCATCCATGTTGGAAGGGGCGAGGGGGGAGGAAATCTTACCCTTTGATTTTTTTTTTTAAATAAAAAGTAACTTCTAGGGCATCTATGGTAAATTCAAATATACTGTAATCTCTCCTAGAATTTGTGATTCTGTTGTTATTCAGAAAAATGGCTCTGATATCATGAAAAACTCTCCTAATCAAAGAAAGATGGTTTCCTTTATTATACTGTACATTAGCGTACCAGATCACTAATACACTTTAAGTAGTTAATAGGTTGAAATTTAATGGAAGATTTTATCCTTAATCATCAATTAATGAGAATTGTTTATTTTCACCATGTTAACAAATATTATTGAGTATATCTGCAGCAAGGCAATTGTGTGGATACAAAATTAGAGATATTCTGCTTTCCAAATAGTTTATAATCTATTAAAATATATTCTTTCTCACAAACACAGTACTGCCTGATTATTAGGCAAAGTGCTGAGGTCCTAGAAAACCTTAGCGTATTTTCATGGATTCCAAAGAAATAACATGGAGGACTGGCTGTGAAAGACCTAGGTTTATTAGGATTTACTGTTCACCAGTGGCGGTGGACCAGTGAAGTCTACCACCACATTGGCTGCCACCAGTGAAGTTGTTTCGCCAAGTCCCATCTGGCCTTCGGATGTGCCACACCAGGGGCAGCTGGCCAGTGCTATAGTTTTGCTGCCACCCAGATTTTTCCAGAACAAGGTTTTGTAGAGTATAGCACACAGGAAAACAGGGCACGCCAGGGGGAGGGTGACAGGCCCCTGTGCAAGCTGTATGAGATCAAAACACTAGCTGTTTATAATCCAGGCTGACATCTAAAGGCTGTTTCTCTTTGACTTTTCTTAGACTGAGTTGCTGGCCAAGTTTCCAAGGTCTCACAGTCTGCTTACAGATGGCCTTCACTATTATTCCCACAGGGTGGGAGGGGGATTTAGAGCATGGGAAGAGGCCCATGTTCCTATTTACTATACTCTTATGCAGCTTTATGAATTAATAAAATACTGCATTTTAATTGACTATTTATAACATGTAGATTTACAGAATATTGGAGCTGAAAGGACCTTAGAACTTGATTTCAATCTCTGATTATACATATTAGAGAACTGAAGGTTCAGATTTTAACATGTCATTATTCTATCTAATAAAAAGGAATATGCTAATTGACCCTCACACCGTTGCAAAGATGGTGGCGCCCACAGCCAATAAGGAGGGAATATGTTAATTGACTGCCCCGCCCTCAAAGATGGTGGCGCCCACAGCCAATAAGGAGGGAATATGTTAATTGACTGCCCCGCCCTCAAAGATGGTGGTGCCCACAGCCACAAGATGGTGGCGCCCAGTCCCCTCAGCCCCGCAGCCGCCCAGGGCCAGCCGGAGGTGCAGGCAAGCCTCGGACGCAGCTGCCCAGCTGCCCAGGGCCGCCTGAGGCTCAGGTAACCAGGGCCGGCTAAGGCTTGCGCTGCTGGCAGTGGCAGCAGCAGAGGTGCGATGGGGCGTCGCCTTCCCTTGATCACCGGGTCGCCTCCTGCCCCTGAGGGCTCCTGGACTGTGAGAGGGGGCAGGCCGGGCTGAGGGACCCCTCTTCAGTGCATGAATTTTCATGCACCAGGCCTCTAGTATTTGTTATAAATGCTGTTAGAACATGTTATTAGATGGAACAATTTTTATACATTAATATACCTTTTTAAAAGTCACAATTTAGATTAGTATGTCTAGCCTTTTATTACCATGCAGTTTGGTGTTTATTTCTGAAACACTATCAGAGAGTACCTGATAATGCATTCTAGAGAATCAGCTAGCCTACACAATGTTGGCCTGTTCTGTTTCTGAGTTTATAGTTTTACTAGGTATATAATACTCTCACACTACTAGGTAGAAAACTACCTTTTGTAGGTATGAAGATTCATTGACCTTTGTATATTTCCTTTTAAAAAAATATTTTTACTAGAGGCCTGGTGCACGAAATTCATGCACTTGGCGGCGGGGGGGGGGGGGGGGTTCCTTCAGCCCGGCCTGCGCCCTCTCGCAGTCCAGGAGCCCTTGGGGGATGTCCGACTGATGTGGGCCTAAACCGTCAGTCGGACATCCTTAGCACTGCTGCGGAGGTGGGAGAGGTTCCTGCCACCACCACTGTGCTCACCAGTCGTGAGCCTGGCTTCTGGATGAGCAGCGCTCCTCAATGACCACCAGGGGGGCAGCTCCTGTGTTGAGCGTCTGCCCCTTGATGGTCAGTGTGTGTCATAGCGACCAGTCGTTCTGCTGTTCAGTTGATTTGCATATTAGCCTTTTATTATATAGGGTTGATTTCAGAGAGGAAAGGAGAGGGAGAGAGAGGAACATCAATAATGAGAGAGAATCATTGATCAGCTGCCTCCTGCACACCCCTTACTGAGGATCAAGCCCGCAACCTGGGCATGTGCCCTTGACTGGAATCTTACCCGGGATCCTTCAGTCCTAAGGCCAACACTCTATCCACTGAGCCAAACCAGCTAGGGCGACCTTTGTATACTTTCATTTGAAATCAAGAAAGTAGGGCTTGATTATATACTGCATACCTTATAGTAAGGCAAAAGAGATTCAGGTTAATAGGGAAATTATCTAAGCCAGTGATGGTATAACTACGAGATAATATTGAATGTAGGAGATTAGGGTTGAGGATTTTTCAGGTTTGATAGAGAAAATAAATACCCAGGAATTCGGAGGTACTTTGTAGGACTAGATACGTTTAAATCTGAAACAGGTATTTAAGCAAACAATGGGGTTCTAGACTGGCACATTATTACTCTGAGTTATTGGGAAAAGTTTGTAAATCACAAATATACTGTACAGCGGGGCCTTGACTTACGAGTTTAATTCGTTCCGAGACCGAGCTCGTTAACTCAAATTACTCTATCAACTCAGTGCAAAAAATCGGCGGAGAGACAGCTGGTATCTCAAAAAACTCGTTAGTCGGGACACTCGTAAGTCAAGGCCCCACTGTATATAGAATTGGAAGTTAATTGACTTGAAGTTTTATTCTGGGATAGCTCCACTCTAATTGCCTGATCTTATACAACATAACCTCCAGGTTCCCCATAACTGAGGTAGCCATAATTCTCAGTTTGTGGTTTTTGTTCCATCAAAATTCATAGCATCCCTTTCACTCTTAAAAGTTTCCTGGTTTAGATGATAAATTATGTGGTTATATCTACTCTAGGGTACTTAATGTGATGAAAGCTTATGAAATTTCTTCCTATATTGGATAAGGTTGTTTTCTGTAAGCTGAGAGATTTCTGTTTAATGTAGTTAAGAGGGCATTGATAAAGATAGCCTAGTGGAAGTCTGGTTTCAGGGCTTAAGATAATTTGTAGACTAGGAAAGATTCCTTTGTTTTCTGTGCTTGCATCAAAAATACAAGGTAGGTGGACATAACCTGGCTTGTCTGGGCAAAACTGAATTCTCTTTGTTTAAAGGTTTTGTATTTATGTATCATTAATTTTTTTTTTAATCTACAATTGGATACCACTTCACCCCACGGGTAAATAAATATCACTGCATGATTATAAGTATTTTTCAGTTAGTATATTTAATTTTTTTAATAGACTTTATTTTGTAGGACAGTTTTAGAGCAGAAAGTACAGAGTTTCCATATTTCCCCTACTCTTGAGAGTTTCTAGATACTTTTTTTTTTTTTTTTAAATACACTTTTATTGATTTCAGAGAGAAAGGGAGAGGGAAAGAGAGATAGAAACATCAATGATGAGAGAGAATCATTGATTGGCTGCCTCCTGCATGTGTCCTACTGGGGATCAAGCCTGCAACCCAGGCATGTACCCTTGATTGGAATCGAACCTGGGACCCTTCAGTCTGCAGGCTGACTCCCTAGCCACTGAGCCAAACCAGTTAGGGCTAGATATTCTTACTAAATTCCATAAGTAGTATCTTAATTCTTTTAGCAGCAGATTGTATATTGAATTAGCAGTTAAGAGGAGGTAAGGGGGTTGGAGCGGTAGGGTAAAATTGCTTTGTTGCTTTAAGAATGATTTGCCTGTGACTTCCTTTTTTCCCCACTTCCTCCTGGTTAAATATAAAACTTTCTTCATGTTATTTCACACTTGGGGGATACACGTGAAATTCCTGGAATGAACCAGTATAAATTGTTCAGAATTTGGGGAGAAATACAGATCTCTGTGAACAGTGTGTAATACCAAATATTCCTTGAACTTGTTTGCTCTCATCATAGAAATAATTTTTTCACCATTGTGACTTAAAGTAGTGGGAATTTTTGCAGTTTCAAGATACTGTCAATATGGTCCATAAATAAAGAATAAGACTCAGTATAGTTCTATTGAGTATGCTCAACTTTTTAAATTGAGAAACCAGTGTCTGTTGGGGGCTGGGGCACAGGAGGGAGGGGGGATTTTCCATTCCATGACATTGTTGAAGTGGAAAATCTCTTGGTCACTTGCCTATGTGTTGCTGTCCTTATTTTTCATAAAACTACATGTAGTTAATCTTTACAGATATATTAATGAGGATCAGAAAGGTAGAAAAAAGAACATAAATGTAGCAGTACTTTATGAACTTTTATCACAGTCTAAAATAGGAGCTACTTACTATTATTCCTGTGGATTTTTTTTCTAGAATCCTTTGTGGCTTGTACCTTTCCTTTTTGTTTCTTTTCAATTCTCTACTGTTGAGTGCAGGTGAGAGTGGTTTAGCCTTGGGGCTTAGGCTGAGATTCTACAAAATTTCTTTTTAAAAGTTGAGAAAATTTTATTGGTATTGGTATGTTTCCCAAAAAAAGAAATTTTCAAAATATTCTTTGGAACCAATTGGGTGCTCTTTTTATGAAAGGTTAAAGATTCTTTGTAAAGGCTAGTAGCATTACATATTCTACTTAAATAAAGTCTAATGCTGCTTTAGGAGCTTCTGGCACAAGTACTAGACCTCGTATTTGAGTCTTTTGACAGCGAGAACATGAGAAAATCCTCTTTTAAATCTTCCGAAGCAAAATAATAAATTATTTACCTGACATTGTTGCCAGGTATTGGAAGGGAATTAATTTCTATTTTGGTATATTTTACCCTAGTAAAAAGTACAGTGCATTCAGTGGTGAATTATTTGAAAAGAAGTACAATTATGGAGAAGGTTCCATTCTCAGTTCCTTTTTCATCCTCCCTGAATGATCTCATCTCCTCCCATGGCTTCAACTTCCACCTAAGCTGATAATTTCCTAGTGCAGGGGTGGGCAACCCCTGGCACTCGTGCCAAACATGGCACGCCAGTAACTTTTGCTGGCACGCGAAACCCTCTCTTATAATCTTCCATTTACAATTTTTTTCTTAATATCGACTTTTTCATTTTTCAGATAAATTCAGTGTAGGTGCATCTTAGATAAATAAATAATTTTACATAACAAGTTATCTTAAAGACCATAGACATGGATTGATGAGAGAGGGGAAGAGCAATTTCTATGCCTCTGCCTTAACTCACCCTGCCTTCCTAGATCCGACCAGTGTTTTGGTTTCATCCACATACGCTTGTTCTCAGTGATGAATTTTGTTAAGTCTCATAATAGGAGTAGCCTGATGGATGAAAGTAGTAGCTCGTGCATATCTCTGAAGGTCACGAAATATAAACCTGATGTAAAATCTCTGTCATTAGTGATGCAGCAGCAAAAGTCCCACTGATAATATCAAACGGAGTCATAAAGTTTTCTGTCGGACTATCAGTGTACATGTATACATTAAAAAATAAATGTATTTTTCATCATCATATACTGTGTTTTTGTTGCTCGAATGAATTTTATTATTTCTTCAAGGTTCTTCACATACGTACACCTTAAGAGATATCAAGTAGGCGTAACATGTTCTCAAAAAATTAGGGTTGGCACGCAGAAGAATTTTGAGTCAGAGATTTTGCTGGGTTTGGCACGCACTCACTAAAAGGTTGCCCACCCCTGCCCTAGTGCATATTTCCAGCCTCTATCTCTCTCTGGAGCACCTCCAAAGCCAAGTCTCAGCCTGTTTTCCTTTATTCCATTTACAGTATCACTCCAGTCGATGATCAATAATTTTAGCTGATTCTCTTCTTGTAAACATTTGTCACGTCCATTGCCTTCTCACCATTTCTACAGCTACTCTTAATTAGTTAGTTCGTTTCCCATTGGGATTATTGAAGGAGTTTCCTAACTTTTTTTTTTTTACTTTTGATCTTTCATAATGCCACTAGTCATACCACTTGTAGAGAGAATCCCAAGTTGCTTAGCCTGCAGGGTTCTTGTTTGTCATTTTTCCTAAATGAAGAGGTCTTGAGGATATTGGCTATCTTAAATTTCTAAATAGCAGGAGCACTTAACAGGTGCTATTTCTTATATGTCCCTGTTTTTTTTATACACCTGTTAAGAAGTGGCCATTATAAATTGTATTTTGATTATTTTTCTGTCTCATGTCTTGCAAGGTTGAGCTCTCTTTAGGAGCAAGTTTATTTTTATTATCCCTTTGCACAGTATAGGTCCTCAATAAATGGTAAATTTAATTGAAAGCATACTCTGAATTTGTAGATTGATAAGTTGAACAAATACAAGATAAAAGTCATAATTATGAAGTCATAGAGAGTGACACAGTTTTTTAGCTACTATTATTCCACATTCTCTCTTTTGGTTATGAACAAAGACTCAGCTGCTAGGAGAGTCGTTATGTGATTTCAGAAACATCTGTGTGGCTCCTATGCCCTTATATTTCTTCTATTTGAAAAAGCTGAAAAAGCCAACTATTTCACACTAACATTAATTGTCAAAGTGTGGACCAGCAATACCAGCATTACTTGAGACTTGTTAGAAATGCATATTTCTAGGCCCCACTTCAGACTATTGAATCAGAATCTCTAAGCAACTTGAGGATGGGGCCCAGCAGTCTGTGTTTTTTTTTTAAATTTTATTGATTTTTTACAGAGAGGAAGGGAGAGAGATAGAGAGTTAGAAACATCGATGAGAGAGAAACATCCATCAGCCGCCCCCCGCACACCCCCCACTGGGGATGTGCCCGCAACCCAGGCACATGCCCTTGACCGGAATCGAACCCGGGACCTTTCAGTCCGCAGGCCGACGCTCCATCCACTGAGCCAAACCGGTTTTGGCAGCAGTCTGTGTTTTAACAGAGGATTCTGGTGCATGATAAAGTTAAAGGATTGCTACTCTAGAATTCTGCCATCTAAGGAGAGTTTTGCCTTTGATATATAATAAGAGAGCTTCCAGTGTGGTTTCAACTATAAACTGTTTATGTTTTGGAAATAATTCCTTAGCTGGGACCACCAGGACTATATTACCTAACATCTTGGGATGTGATTCAAAGATTGAATTTCCCTATGTGCAAAGTATTTGACTCTTGTGGTTTCTGGGAATGGCTATTTAAAAGAAGGTTGGGAGGGGACTTCCTACCTCTTTCAGTTAAAATATCTTCTAGATTATATCCAGACTATTAGCTTGAATGAGTGTGTTCATTGTCATTCTCATGGGATTGTATGAGGATGAAAGAATGAGCTGAATTGTAGTATTCTGTGAAAGAATGAGCTAAATTGTATTTAAATCCTGAATGTTGGTATGTTGTCAGGGACAGAAAATGAGCTTGTGTTATCAAAGCTTGTGTGAATCTATAGACAAGTGAATTTCACAGAAAAAGTAATTAGTGGAGATAAGCTTTTGGTTAGTAATTACCCATGGTTTTGAGAATGGTTTATTTACCTGGAGTATCCAACCTACCTAGCATATTGTTTTCATTTTGCCTTTAGTAAATCCTAATAGGAAGGTCAACTGAGGCATACTCTTAAAATGCTCCATAACTGTTCCCTGCCAACCCCCAAATAGTTTCTGACTTCAGAGTTCCATTTGAGTGTAGTTCTAGATTGGCTCATAGCTATTTTTGATAGTCTCTTGGGGCAAGAGAGCTTTTATGAGCATTTGCTTAAATATGTAAGGGTTTAACTGTTTGAAAACAAACCTTTCATTAAGAACACTACAGGCCTAGTGCACGAATTCATGCACCAGTGGGATCCCTCAGCCTGGCCTGCGGGATTGGGCGGAAACTGGCTCTCTGATATCCCCTAAGGCAGTGGTTCTCAACCTTCCTAATGCCGCGACCCTTTAATACAGTTCCTCATGTTGTGGTGACCCCCAGCCATAAAATTATTTTCGTTGCTACTTCATAACTGTAATTTTGCTACTGTTATGAATCGTAATGTAAATATCTGATATGCAGGATGTATTTTCATTGTTACAGATTGAACATGATTAAAGCATAGTGATTAATCACAAAAACAGTATGTAATTATATATGTGTTTTCCGATGGTCTTAGGCGACCCCTGTGAAAGGGTCGTTTGACCCCCAAAGGGGTTGCGACCCACAGGTTGAGAACTGCTGCCCTAAGGAGTCCCGGATTGTAATAGGGCATAATTGGGGCTGGGGAGGGACATGGGAGGTTGGCTAGCCAGGGAAGGACTGTGGGAGGGCTCCAGGGTGTGTCCAGCTCGTCTTGCTCAGTCCTGATCGGCCAGACCCCAGCAACAAGCTAACCTACCGGTTGGAGCGTCTACCCCCTGGTGGTCAGTGTACATCATAGCAACTGGTCGACTGGTCAACTGTCTGCCCCCTGGTGATCAGTGCACGTCATAGTGAGCGGTTGAGTGGCCTTAGTATATCATTAGCATATTACGCTCTGATTAGTTGAATGGATGATTGGACACTTAGCATATTAGACTTTTATTATATAGAACTAGGGGCCCAGTGCACAAATTCATGCACCTTGAAAGGAACTGTGGGCTGCAAGGCTGTGGTGGGCACAGGGGGGTCTCGGCCCATCCTCTGCGCCCCTGCCCGGACCCTCCCACTGCGGCCCTCAATCCCCTGTCTGCTGGCAGCCCCGCTCCTGCCGCCACTGCACCTGCTGACGGTGCCGGTCCCGCTCACACCTGCTGATGGCACGGAGCGATTGGGGCTGGTGCCAGCAGTGGGTGCAAGTGGGGCCGGCGCCATCAGCAGGTGAGAGCAGTGGCTGCTGCCCTGATTGCCCCTCAGGAGCAGAGGGAGGTGGAGAAGCCCTCAGAGGCAATCGGGACTGGCAGCTGCCGCTTGCACTCACTGACGGCGGCTCTGGCGCCGGCTGCCAGTGCGAGTGGGGCTGGTGCTGGCAGTGGGTGCAAGTGGCATCTGCCGGTCCTGATCACCCCTCAGGAGCAGAGGGAGGTGGAGAAGCCCTGAGGGGCAATCAGGGCCTGCAGCTGCCGCTCCCATCCACTGACAGTGCCGAGCGAGTGGGGCCGGTGCTGGGAGCAGGTGCGAGCACCCAGCGGGACCGTGGCGTGTGGGAGCAAAGAATTTTCAGTAACCACCAGAGGCTCGCCCTGGTGACAGCCACTGGCGCCCTGCCTTGGTCTGGCGCCGCTGCTCTCCTGCTCCACCATCCTGTTGCAGCCAATGCCCACTATGTTCCGCGCCCTGCTGCCGACAACTGCCATGTTCCGCGCGCGTGCTGATGGTCAGTGCATGTCATAGCAACCAGTTGTTTGGTTGTTCCGCTGTTCAGTTTATTTGCATATTAGGGTTTTATATATATAGAAGATTCTTTGAGAGACAGCTGATTTGTATGAATTTGTCTATTTCCTTTGGATGAGACATACTAGGTTTTTAATGGCTGGCAAAACTAGCTTTTGTCCTTTGTGTACCAGCAACTTGAGTACTGTTTGTGGAGTTAGGAAGTAGATTTTCTAAAGTTTCCTAAAAATACTAGCTTGATAGCAATTTGTGGTTTCTGCATTTTCCCCATTGCATGCATCCTGTTTTTAAAAATGAAGATTATGGTCAGTTTGATGTCACAGTCAAAATGGGACTTGATCTTTTGTGTTTAACCTCACTATCTTTATTCATGGTTAAATTATAATGCCTCTTTCCTCCTGGGGTGAGGAAAAATTGTTTAGTTTCAAATGAGTATCTTTGATAATGAAGCTATTTGCCTCAGTATTATAAAAGAGTAGACTAAGTGACTAGAATTTTCTGATAAATAACATATAAGCAGAGCCCAATATGCAGGGTCATAGGAACATGTTAGACATGCATGAAGAGAAGTGAAAGAGGGGTCACATTTCTGAGCTGATCATTCTTTTTGCTATTAAAAATTTCCAGTCCCTTCTATTTCTTAGATCTGGTGTCAAATTCTATTTTGACTTTTATAAGATTTTGTTTTTAACCAGAATTATTTCTGGTTTTTTAAATTATTCCTGGCAACCTTACCTTATTTATTGTTGTTTTCTATTTGAAACATGTTGAAATTCTTTAGGTTAGTGGTTTTCAATGCATTTTTCTTTTGGAAAATTGGAAAAATTCAGAAAAAAAGCATAGTTAGACAACCCCCCCTTTCTCAAGGGTGAGTCTCTGAGCCCTAGTTTCCCCTCCCTACCCCCCACTTTCTCCCACACTGCCTTTGAGGTACCTCAACAGAACACCCAGGATTGGTCCTTTATATTATAGAGTACAATGCTTGCATAAAAGGCCATTTTATTATTACATTTATAAGTATGCAGGCTACATTTTTGTGTGTGTGTGAACCTCGCTATATGATCTTATGAAGAAATAGGAACAATTTTTCAGATGAGACTGGTTGAAGAAGTTGAAGAATCCAACCCAGATGTTGTAAACCATGACTCATTTCCCTATAAGATGAGCTCTCAGCTTAATAGAGACCCTTATCCACTTATCCAATAGCAAGCAGTACATTTGAGACTCAGGGTGTGTAACCTGGGGGTCTGGGACACCCCTGTATTATATGTAAAATTTTGTTTGTGTGTATTTTCTGGGATGAGAGAAGCCCATTGCTTTTTGTCATTCTTACAACGTAAAAAAAATTTTTTTTTAAATTAATTTTAGAGAGGAAGGGGGGGGGGAGAGATAGAGAGAGAGAGAGAGAGAGAGAGAGAGAGAGAGAGAGAGAGAAGAGAGAAGAACCAGAAACAGCAATGTGAGAGAGAAACATCGATTGGTTGCCTTCTGCACACTCCCTGACCAGGCATCAAATCCGAACCTGGGTATGTGCCCTGAGCAGGGATTGAACCCGCTATCTTTTGGTAAAAGATGACACTCCAACCAATTGAGCCACATTGGCCAGGGCTACAGCATATATCTATTTCTTTCTTTCTTTCTTTCTTTCTTTCTTTCTTTCTTTCTTTCTTTCTTTCTTTCTTTCTTTCATCTATCATCTATCTGTCTGTCTGTCTATCTATCTATCTATCTATCTATCTATCTATCTATCTATCTTTTAAGCCTGGCAGTAGGAATTGACAACAGGACTGAATGAAAATCCTTGTGGATGATCAGCCATATCAAATGCTTATCCTCCTTACTTGTGCTAAAGTAATTTAACATTTGCATAGAGCTTTACAGTTTACAGAACTCTTGCACATATATGACTTTCACAGCTATACCCTGTAAGTAGGTAGCATCATTCCTATTTGAAGAAACTCCTCAAAATAAAGAGAATTTAAATTGTGGAGATGTGACTCAAAACTGACATTATTTCTTAGACCGAAATTAAACTAATCTGACATTATCCAAAATCCTATAACTACTATTTTACCTTACATTTTGTAAATTTACAGTTTGACCTGCCTAGTATTCAGCATCTTCTCCTATATCATTGCTAAGCAGCTTGCTTTGTAATTGGTAGGTTTACAATTTACTCCTTTTTTTTTTAAGGAGAATCTTGTACTGCCTCTTTTTATTTTAATTACTCATGGGCTTTCCATCTTGTTCATAATCTATCAGATTTAATGGCTTAAAACTCTAATAACATTCATTAATTCTTTGACTCCATACTGCTGTTATCACTCTCCCCATTCTAGATTGCTCTAAGGATAAAAAGGAATGAAGAATTCTTTTCTTTTTCATTGCCTTCTGCAATTAATATTTCCATTCTGATTCTCAGGTTAATTTTTTTGTTTCTTAAGGAAGTTTGGATAATCCAAACTAACCAGCCTGTTGTGGAGCAGGCCTGAAGGCTACTGCACATCACCTGTTAAGCATTATTTCTGTAGAGACGAATAATAATGCTAACATTGAGTACTTACCATGTACCAGGCACTTTTTTATGCTGTGTTATTTAGTATAATTCTCACAATAACTCTATGACATTGCTACTGTTATTGGCTCTGTTCTACAGATTAGCAAGAAGCTCAGAGAGATTAGGTCACTTGCCTAAAAACATAAAATTAGGAACAGGGCCTCTTTTGAACTAGATTTTCCCATTTCTCCAAAGCAGAAGGCTGTCTTAAATATGCCAAGTAGATTCCTTTAGCTATTTGCATGGTATAATTTCAGAATAAAGGATGGGCCCTGGTTTAGAAGCTAGTGATGGGGACAATCTTAATTTCCAAGCCCTTGTTATGTCTGCCTGATAGAGGTAGATGTGAAAGGAAAAGATTTGAATTTGGAAAATTCTTTGTAAATACTGACATCTCTAAATATAGTTTAGACTAATCCATGAGATCAGACCTATATACCTCCTTCCTGCTGCAGAGAATGAGGTTACCCCATTTCTGTCCACTCCCAGAGCCTCAGGCCTGCCTTACCCTTGGTTGGGTACCCGTGGAATGAGTGCATATATTGACTTATGAGCTGCCTCTGGTGTAAGGAATTTCATTTCTTTTTCTTTCTTTTTTTTTAACATATTTTATTGATTTTTACAGAGAGGCAGGGAGAGAGATAGAGAGCCAGAAACATCGATGAGAGAGAAACACCGATCAGCTGCCTCCTGCACACTCCCCACCGGGGATGCGCCCGCAACCAAGGCACATGCCCCTGACCGGAATCGAACCCGGGACCCCCCAGTCCGCAGGCCGACGCTCTATCCACTGAGCCAAACCGGTTTTGGCGGAATTTCATTTCTTAAATGAACAGTAAGGGTAGGCAGACTGTATAAGTAACTTGTGTATACTGCCTCTTAGCAGTTAACACATTGTTTGCAGGTAGTTTTTATCGCGCACTAACAGGTGGCGCAGGCCATTTTTGCTAATTTTTTGCGCAAATGGCAACATTCAGTAAAATTACAATAACTTTAGTTTACGTATTTATACGTTACCTGCATTCTACCGATAGTCTATAAAAAACGTATTAATACGTGTCCCATGATCTACTACCAGTCAACGCTACCAGTCAGCGTAAAACGTATGAATACGTTTCCTGCATACAATGTGTTAGGAGTTATTTAGACAGACTTGAAATACTGTACCTATAACCCCAGTATCAGTTTGTCTTACTAAATCTTCTTTTTGAGGTACATGATGAGAGAGAGAGCGCGCGCGAAAGAAATAGAGAAATGGTCTTGTGTCCTTGGCTGTCATTCCCTCTTTATTATGAGGCATAAAGGAGAGAACAGCATGAGTCACCCACAGGGAATTAGTAGTAGAGAGGGGCTTGAAGGGGGATCAGCTGTTTAAAAAAAAAAAAGTAAAAGCAGGCTAGATTTAAAGGCCTGGTTTGGCAGTAGTTAGCTGAGAGAGGGAGAGAAGTTTGTCTTATGACCTGTTCAATGATTGCCCTGGAGGTAAATGAGAATTTCAGCTGTAGAAAACACTGATGGTTCCTCTGTGGAGTGAGGCTAGGTTTTTTGCTCCCTTAGGGCATAAGTGAAAGCAGTTTTCTTGGAATTGGACTAAACTTGCTCTTCTGTGTTTCCTTTTTCTTCTCACCCTCTGCTACATATCTACACATCCAGTTTTTCCTGCCAGAGAGCTCCTTCTTTCTCTGGCTGCTAGCCCCAGCTGTCATCTTTGCCTCCCATTGCCCATCCCCAGCTTTGCAATTTTACATTATGCTTTTCCTGATTTTACTGTCTCCAACTTTTATACTCTGCCTATCCTCTTCCTCCACCCCCAGCTTCTAAATCCCTCCCTCCTCCAAAGCCAGTGGCCACCATTCAATTTCCTTCTTTCTCATTGTTGAACAGAATGCACTGATGTTAGAACTTTGTCAAACCTGTTTGAGATCTGAGCCCAGTTATGTATTATAGTGGGTGGAGATGATAGTAGGAAAGGGGCGGGAGGTTGTTTTTCTAAAATGTAGGCTTTCCTAAAATATTAGATGACTTTTGACTCAAAGATCAAACAGATGCTTCTGCTGGCCTTCCAACTTTAGGCAGTGTGCTCATGTTGAGGGCACATATTTGTTTGAAAACCCTTGGTAATGAAAGGCAGGACAGTGAGTCAGGCTCTGAGCTGCCTGCTTCCTCCTGCTGTTGCTAGCTGGTTCTCCTGAATGGGAGCTAATTTTGGATGGATAATAAAGTAGATGGTTGCTAATAACTTTCCCTTTCTAACTGTGATCTCACAGTATAGGCATACCTCATTTTATTGTTTTTCACAGATGTTGTGGGTATGTTTTGTTTGTTTGTTTGTTTTACAAATTGAAGGCAAGACATGCTCCCTGCACCAGCAAGAAGATTATGATTAGCTTTATTGCAGTGGTCTGGAACCAACCCACAGTATCTCTGAGATATGCCTGTATTATATAGAGAGGGTTTTTCCCCTCCTTTACTGCTAGAAGGAGAAATAGATGTTTTCATGATATTTGAAACTGCCAAGGAATCCCCTACGTGGCTTGTTTATAGGCAGTAAGGTTTATTGGAAAGAACTGTAGATGAAGAGATGAAGACCTATGTTCTGATCCCAGCTTTAGTCAGGATTTGCTGCCTTAAGTGATCTTGGGCAAGTCATGAACCTTTCTCTGCACCTGCCCCATGAACTTTGTGAAATTATGTGAATGAAATGAGATGTGATATGTGTGGAAGCACTTTGTAAACTGTTAGGTTTTAGCTGAATGAACCCTTGGTGGAGTAAGTAGCTGAGAGTATGCTTGCACTGTGATTTGGTTTTCTGTGGACCCCACTCCAAGTTCTTCAAATAAACTTGGATTTTTAAAAATTCTCTCTGCCATTGCCACCTTGTCTTATGACAAGTAAATTTTGGACAAGTGAAAGTAGGCATCAACTTTAGTTTCTGGGCAGTGCCTGGCAACATTGTTGAGGCTTAGCCTTCACCATAGAGTTTAATTTAATTCATCATTATACATCTTTCATTCTTTTTGAGCTGGCCCCTTTGAGCCAGGCAACTAAACTATGTAGAGAGAGCCTGCCAAGTACCATGGGTATTTTTAAGACTAACTTTTCAGGATAATTTTCTAGTTGTATGCACTTATGGGATTATGGAGGGCATAGTCCATCCCTACATTCATTGGCAGTGAGTTGGGTTGCTGTTATTATTGGTTCCACTCCTGAGCTGACCCCCCATAGTAATTCTCACTCTGAAGATGGTCTTGTTCTCCTATGCCTGAGGGTCTTCAGTCAAGTAGAGGCTGCCTAATCACAGATAACTAGGTTGTTTGTTTGCCATAGGCCCAGGGAAGAATATGATGTGGGGAAAATCTAATCTGAATTCAGGATAGAATCTTGTATGAGAGAGAAATTTGTTACCCTTTCAGTTGAAATTTGAATTCTGACTCCCAAGAGGTGTTCATAGGTTAGTTAATAACTTCTTGTCGAGGCCCACAAAAGACATTGTATTTTTAACAATGTGTTCATCCAAAAGAGAGATCCTGACTTCGTGAATACACCTACTGCAACTTCTGGTTATTATCTTTCATCACTTGAGTTTGAACAGGTTATGGTTTGTGCTCTAAGGAAAGACTCCTTCCTGACACCCGAGGCTTTCCCATTTCTACCAGCTGGGCCCATTGCTAAAATGCTTTCCAGTGGGCTTGCTTTTGCCTGGCCAGCACCTGGGCTGCCCCAGCTTGTAATTAGCCTGCCTTTGCTTCATAAACTTCCCAGGGTGGTTCTTCTTCTAAAAGCTTGTATGAAATGCTGTTTACTGTTTCTTTAGAGTTTAAAAATTAATCCTTTTGTGTTCTTTGCAACTCATTTGCTTTTTTCTTTTCTTTAAATTACTATTAACACCTGTTGATTCTTTTTTTTTCTGATTGGCCTGTCACTGCATTCCTGCTCCCCCTCCCTCTAGCTGGGTTTGTCAAGTCGCCCATGTCAGAAACTAAGCTCACTGGGGACGCCTTTGAGCTGTACTGTGATGTGGTCGGGAGCCCCACGCCAGAGATCCAGTGGTGGTACGCAGAAGTCAACCGAGCAGAGTCTTTCAGACAGCTGTGGGACGGTGCACGGAAGCGCCGTGTCACCGTAAACACCGCCTACGGGTCAAACGGCGTGAGTGTGCTGAGAATAACCCGGCTCACCTTGGAGGACTCTGGGACTTACGAGTGCAGGGCCAGCAACGACCCCAAGAGGAATGACTTGAGGCAAAACCCCTCCATAACATGGATTCGAGCCCAGGCCACCATAAGCGTCCTTCAGAGTGAGTTCAGCACCCTACAGTAGTAGTACTGTAGTCATTAGAGGTGGCCCAATGATCCTTCCCTTCTGCTTCCTTTCCCTCTTCCCCAGTATGATCACTCACCCCACCCCTTGTCTTCGTTTTTTTCAGACCCATAATCCTACTAATTGTAGTGTATGAAAACATCTGTGGCAACATTTTTTCTCCTTTACTGTCCTTTCTACCTCCCGTATTCCCCACCCCTTCCTTGTGTCTTTCTCCTCAGGAACAAAGAACTTGGGGAAATTGTGACTGTCCAAAATCATCTGCATTGGGAAGAGGTGGGGAGGAGGGAGTACTGGGGAGACTGAAAAACAAACAAAAAACCCACATAAAACTCACAAAACCAGGCAGTCAAACCAGCATAGTGTTGAATTGTTTCTTTACTTCCCCTTTAATTTTATAGTAGGTTTCCTGCTATCCTTTTGCTGATTTATTCTCTGGTGTCTTTCTATTTTTGTTTCTCTCTACAATCTACTTTTTATTCTATTCATTTGTTTGAAGCTCTCTGGATAGCTGCCTTCACCTCTATAGTTTTCAATTTATGTCTGCCCAGCCTTTTCCCTCACTGTGACTTGGTGTCATTTTGTTCTGTGATGGGAATGTCGCTATTGGTGCGGTGTCGGTGGTATGTTTTGGTTGTTGGATGGCATGTAAGTTTGGATATTTCCGTAGTTCCAGTTCTTTTTCTTTTCTAAAACAGTAGCATGCACTTCTTTGATAACAGCCTTCCACTATAGCAGTATGCTCCTCACTGGTCCTGCCCATCCAGTCCCCTGTTCTCTTAAAAGCAGCAGCCTAAGATTTCCTCCATATGTCTTGCTATGGAGTCAGGTGACTCTAAGCTGCAAGGTATTTAATTAAAACCCCATCATGCTGTTTTGAAGTCACAGATGCATCTGATCCCTATTCACAAACATGTTGACTCTGATGACTGATTGTTGGCACTGTGCTCCTCATCTCAGAGGCTGGCTACCCAGAAATAGTTTGGAAGACAATCACACTAGCTTTTAATTGTGTCTTGAAAAAGAAAAGGAAACTAGAATCCAACCCAGTTCCTCTGAGTGATGAGGGTAAGCTGAGCTGCTGCCTCAGAATCATCCCCTGAATCTGTTGTAGCAAGTACAAGTAAGACATTAGACACAGGAGCTTTTGGGGCCATCTCTGTTTCTGAAAAGTGTCTTCCTACTTGTGTGGTGGGAAGGAGAGGAAGGGAGAAGCTACTACAGAGCCAGTATTCTCAACCAGGAAGACTTCTAGCTCTACATCTGACCTGATTATAATTGAGAGAACATTTTCTATTTAATGATAAGATCCTCTGTGTTTTTTTCACCTTCTCTTCAAGGATTCAGTAGTAAGAGACCTATAACCAGTTCTGGCTTAAAGAACTGATTGATTTAGAGAGAGTAAAAATAAAATAGCAAGTTAGTCATCCTTTATAGTAATTAAGAAGATGCCTATGAAGAAAAGAGGCCTTGAGGAGAGAGAGGAGAGGCAACTGCAGTTGGCACTGTTGAATCAGAGAAACTGCTTCTGGAAAGGGGAAAAGAAAACCTTGTCTATGTGAAAATGGGGAACATTAACCCAGTAATATTTTTTATTTAACATTTTTTCCCTTGCACGCCTCCTTCTCCTGCCCCCTTGCTCCTTTCCTTAAAACAGTAGAATTACCCAAATGGCCACAAAGATCTGCAGAAGTTGATAGGCATGGACTGGCATTTGCTATTTATATTGCCAGGAGCCTGACTCTAATAAGACTCCCACTTAAAAGGTTATGCCTTGGGGATAGAAGAAGAGGACTGCCAGTCTTGAGAGTACATAACATTCCCCCAGTTTACTTGCAAGTAAGCTTCCTAAGTTTAGGGGTGTCTGCGCAAGGTTGAATGAAACCCTGGCTAGTTTGGTATTTCCTCAGACTTCCCTATCAGTCATTTCACTCTAGTTAACTGTTTTAGAGAGCCAGACTGCTGCTGGTGCTTCTCCTCCTCCTCCTTTTTTTTTTTTTAAAGCACCCGGATTCCACTCTAATCATATTGTTTTATGATCCCCAAGGACATTTGCCTCCTGGGGAAAGTTGAAGTCTTCTGCCTAAGAATGACCTCCTGGTAGTACTTTCCCCTAAAGCTCCTTGTGTAATGTAAGGCTGGAAGAGAAATGTGCCCAGTTTTTGGGATATCTCTCTGGCCACTGCATGTTCTACATATGAATGATGGCTAAGGTAAGGATCTCCTACTGCTTCTAAATAGGAATTTGTGGCAGGTAAAAAAAATTTGAATTTGTTATAAATGTTCATTTCTCTTGGACTTTTGTAGGCATTGCTTGGTCACAGAAATAAAAGCCCCACCTCCGTCCTGGTACAGAATGCAGGTGTGGCTTTGTGCCCAAAGAGGATGGTCTAGCACTGGTTTCCATATACAGCAGTCATGGGAGACAGTTTACCCCACCTCACTACCTTTCTAATGTGCAGAATCATATTTAAACCCATTTACATTATTCACTTGCTCCCAGCTGATTCTCTCCTGGATCTTTAACACTTAGGGGGAAAGTGCTTTCCTTTGTCTTCCAAGAATTCTTGGCAGAAAGTCTACCAGGTTGCTTTTATCAACTTCTTAATAACCCTGAGCTGTAATGGTCATTTGCATCACCACAGGTAAGAGTAGCATTTATTTTGGCTTCCTTGTATTTAAACATCTGGAAGCTCTTGGCCTCATTCTCAGAGTTTGTCCTTTCTCAGTATAGTCTGAGAGGAAGAACCAGAAGGAGAGCCCCAAATGGGACTAAAAATGATATTGGATAATAAAAATTAGGCAAAAACCTAAAAGTGTGTTTTGAGTTTTAATGTTACCTTTATATTTTTTAATTTCTGTGGAGTATTGGTTCTCTCTCTTTTGTTTTTGCTTGGTTTTGATTTTTCTTGGAGTTATGATGCTTTTTGTTGATGATGTGTGTGCGCCTTCCATTGCAGGGTTTGTAACCGTTCTGCTCGACTTAAGACCCAGGGATTTGGCTACTGTCGGTGTGTTTTGGAAACCATGGGACACCACTGCGCTAACATGTTTACATGCATCTGCTTCTGTGTTAGTGGCTGCTATGCCTCCATTATCTGTACATAGAGACCCTGTTTGATGTTACCAATAAGGACCAGTGCTGACTGGAAGATAACCACTATCCTTTTGCCAGAGTTGGAAAATAGTGAGAACCAATTTAATTGAGCAAACTTAAGGATTTGCTTTATTTATCACTTTTTTTTGACGATCTGACCTATACAGTCAGAAATGTTACATTATAAGGTGGTCCTTGGGCATTACAATGTTCACGTGTCCCATGACCTCTTTATTCCCTTCCTCTCCTCACATAATGAGCACAGCTTAGTTCCAGTGGAGGGAGAGAGTTCTGTCCTCTAGAGTTAACCTCAGCATTACATTGCATAAAGTGGTGTTAGGGAGCTGCTACAAAGTTGTAGACAGGATGTAGCCAGGTACAGGGGTATGGAAAGTCAGTCAAGGATTTCTGAAAAAGAATTGGGAAAAAAATAAAAAAGCAAATATCTAATTGTGGAATGGGAAAAGATAGCTAATTTAGACTTACCCTGAAAATGATGGACCAAAAATAGAAAAAGAACTAAGCTTGGGAAAAGAGTAAAGATAAATAACAACAACATCTTGACTTTAATACAGTGTTGGAATTCCAAGTGCTTTAAGGATGAACCTTCCAGGAATGATATAGTGTGCCTTAAAAATTTTCTGGTCATTGTCCTATAACATTTGACTTAGGTTATTTTTGTAGATGTTAAAACTAGTGATCCCTGGTTGTCTTAGCCCAGGATAGAACCAGAGGATAAAGTATATAACTTGCTTTGGGTGGAAGGTATGTAGGGTGTTTCGGGTTGTGGGGCAGGGATAGAGAATTGAGCCAGATGTGTTTTAATAGGCCGGGCTTTGCCACTGACAGTAATAATGGCCTTGCACAGTCATTTTACCTTTCTAGCTCTTAAAGAGTGGGATTCAGTGAACTCTAAGGGCCTTTCTTCTAAAATTCCAGGAGCCCATAATACCAACATATACTGTATTCTAGTTACAATTATATTATCTCAGAATGGGATGTGTTTTAAAAGTACAGTTCTGAAAATAATTTTGTTTTAGGAATAAATAAATATGGGCTGGAGAGAACTAATGGTTCCTTAAGAATTTTCCCTCAGCAAAATTTGGAAAATGCTTTTAGGATCTACACTGCCTCCCCCGCCCGCCCCCCCCCCCGCCCCCGCCCCCGCCCCCGCCCCATAATTAATGACCGTGGCTGGTTTGCAATGGGCTTATCAGATTTACATGTAGGACAACCCGTATATGTATTACCTAGTTACTGCTATTCTGTTCAAGGTCCTAGTGACTCCATAGGGAGTTTATTAGTTATATAAATGATACTGTCTTTATCTTTAGAATTGTAAGGTGGAGACTGGGTTTCTATTTGAAGGGGAATTAATTGGTGGTTCTTATGTCATAAAATGGTGGTATTCAAAAGTGTAAATGGGTTGTTGCCAGTACAAGCACCCGTAATACTCCCATTCTTTTCACATCTAGGCCAACTGGTCTTCAGGCTGTTGTCTGCGCTAGTGGTCATTTGCTTATAATCATTGTTTTTCCTTTCTTGACTTCCTCCAAAGTTGGTAAAGTGAAATTCCTTATGTGGTCCTGTCTACCCTCCCTCTTTTTCTAGTCTCCCCATCCTACCCCGTCCAACTTTCAGGCCAGGGTCGCAGAAAATGGAAGGCTATGGCTCCCTATCATTGTGCACTCTTATTACAGAACCAAGAATTGCCACCAGTGATGACGTCATTATTCGAGACAGCCCTGCTCTCCCTGTCACCCTGCAGTGTAACCTCACCTCCAGCTCTCACATCCTTACATACAGCTACTGGACAAAGAATGGGGTGGAACTGACTGCCACTCGTAAGAATGCCAGCAACATGGAATACAGGTGAGAGGGTCTAGCGGCTTCTGAGAAGATGGGAAGGAGTGTGGCTGAGCTTACTTGATACTCATAATCCATAATTATGCTATGTGAGAGAGACCTGAGATATATATGGTCCTCCTCTGGAGAGTCTAATCCAATATAACTGAGGTGAGGCTCAGCAATCTATAAGAGATTTTCAAATGATTCTAATGAGCCATAGATGATCCTGTCATTGTGATCATAGATTGAAGGCATAGGGAGTGGTTTTTCTCAGGGTCACAATGTTAGTCAATAGGAAAGTCACAATTAGAATGCAGGTCTCTTGACTTAATCCTGTAGTTTGAGGAATCAAATTGAAATCTGCTTTAGGACTCTTAGAGCAAGGCCACCCTAAGTGATCTTCCCACTGGGTAGATGATTTCCTAGTGAATTACTTTTTCGGAGTGTTTAACATAACCATAACCTGATCAGGACCAGTGGATACAGGGCTGTTTAGTGATCTGGAATAAGGATGGTAGCCTGGAAATAATCCTTTGATGAAAGGGAGATATTTGCTAATTGATGTTATCTGGCACCTAAAGATTTGGTGCTTTTTTGGAATATCTAGTAACACATGGCACCTCACCTTTCAGAATAGTTTGTTCCTGTTTAAAAGCTAATCTGGAAAAGGATCAACTAATCCTGCTGGCAGCATGATACAGTGCAAAGAAAGAGTACACTGCAGTGAGAACAGGGGAACCTGTGTATCCAGTAGTAGCAAGGCCATTCCACAGTATTTTGCAGAATTGAGATCTTTTCATACCCCTTATTTAGTTGATCCACATTAATCATGGATCTTCCTCCTTTTTGGGGGGTAATGAAACTAAGATTCAATAACTGTTGCTTGCTTTCAAGGCCAAATACTATATCTAATAAGTTTCAGAATCAAGGCTAGGTTTCAGGTCTTCTTTCTGGAATATATGTCATTGTTTTTTTCTACTGTACCATATCGGTAAGTGGCAAGCTAATCTATCTCCACTGTAGTTTCTTCTGATATAAACTTGGAAATATAGCCTCTGTTATATATCCTTACAGTTTGGAAAAGGTTAATCAAATAGAGGTGTTGGATGGAATAAAAGGCATTATTTCTTGGCCTGTCCATTAGTTTTACAAATTTTATTTTTGATTTTTACAATACCAAACATCCAGTCATGTTTCAATGTACTAAACATCCAGTCATGTTTCTCTTGGATCTTGTGCTATGTCACCCAAAAGGCTTTAAATTGTAACTTCATAAAGTTTGAGCTTGACTTTATAAATGCATTTTCTCTTTTTTTTCTCAGCATATTTTAAAGCTCTCCAGAAGTGTTCTGCATTGTCAGAGGTTTTTTTGGAATCTGTGTTCTCCCACATTTTGTGGAATAACAACTGATGAGTCCCTTGGGCCACCCAATCAGTCAGCTCTGGAGCCAGTCTCAGATCTTGCTTCTGCTTAGACCAGTGGTTCTCAACCTTCCTAATGCCGCGACCCTTTAATACAATTCCTCATGTTGTGGTGACCCCCAACCATAAAATTATTTTCGTTGCTACTTCATAACTGTAATTTTGCTACTGTTATGAATCGTAATGTAAATATCTGATATGCAGGATGGTCTTAGGCGACCCTTGTAAAAGGGTCGTTCGACCCTCAAAGGGGTTGCGACCCGACCCACAGGTTGAGAGCCGCTGACTTAGTCAATAGTGGACATTTTCCATTTGCCTCATTTGCTTCTCAGTAGCTAGTCATAGGGAATGTGGTGGGAAGATTTCCACCCATAGGCATGACCTTATTTTCCCAAATCTTCTCAAGGAACTTAGAATAATAGTCTAAGCCAGCCGTGGGCAAACTACAGCCCGCAGGCCGCCGTTTGAAATGAATAAAACTAAAAAAAAAAAAGACCATACCCTTTTATGTAATGATGTTTACTTTGAATTTATATTAGTTCACACAAACACTCCATCCATGCTTTTGTTCCGGCCCTCTGGTCCAGTTTAAGAACCCATTGTGGCCCTCGGGTCAAAAAGTTTGCCCACCCCTGGTCTAAGCCCTGTAGATGGAGCTTCTGCTCCTACTCCAAGTTCTGGGACATTTGCTCCAAGCAGGTTACTCCTGTCTGTTTTCCTATTGGGAGAATATTGATTTAAGAAGAGGCACTTGTGTCAAATTGGGAAGACTCTTGACTGCTCCTCTGAGACTATTATGTTACCATAGATATGCTGAGATAGTCGGGGGATGGGCAGTGTCTTTCCTCATCCATGGTCTCTTAACTCTTGTTTTTGGAATCAACAGTAAGAGGATAAATGCATTGGGTTAGTCAGTGGTTGAGGTGAAGAGTTTTTCTGACATTTACTAGTGCAGTAGAGACGTGACCATCACAAGTATCATATTTTAGCCACTGAGCAAAAGAGCAGGAGCTATAGAATGTTTATTTTCTGGCCTGAAGGCTGTTGTTTCTCTGCTTTCTGTAATTACACACCAGCATTTCTGTACATGTTTAGGGGGTGATGTATAGGCCAGACTGGACTGAGCTGGTGTGAAGCTGGTCCACAGTGGCAAGAAAGCTTATTTGAGATGACCCTGTGGAATTCAAGGGAGTGCTGTACTGGCCATTATACATACTTCCTACAGTCCTTTCTGTCACTCTGCTTAATTTGTTTTTTTTTCACTCTGCTTAATTTGGTTTGGATCTGTGCACAGCTGTTCATTCATTTGAGTTTGTGTTCAGTCATTCATTGGTTCATTCCTTTACTATATCCATGTACCATGCTACGTGCTGGGTATAGAATTATGCATCAACTAAACAGTGCCTAGCCACATAGAACTTGGTTTGTTGGGAAAATGGACAATGATCAATCACATAAATATACAGGGTGGGGCAGACGGAGGTTTACACTTGTGAATATACAAAACACATAATTTATTCTATATTATTATTTATAAATTACTAGAGGCTCTGTGCATGAAATTTGTGCAAGGGGCTCGGCCCTCACAGTCTCGGCCGACTCTCACAGGCCCTCCCAGCCCTGGCTTCATCTGGAAGGTCATCTGGCTGTTTGGTCTAATTAGCATATTAGCTCTTTATTATATAGGATTATATTATTTTCCATGCAAACAACTCTAAACCTGCGTTTGCCCCACTTTCTATAATTATGCATTGTGATAAGTTCAGTGTAGTTTGAGAGAGGATGTCAGAAAGGGGGGATGTCACTTAGGTTGAGGGTGAAAGGTGGGCCAAGATAATGGAAAAAGAGCTTAGGTGGCTAAGAGTGATGGGAAGAGCATGCTATATAAAGAATGTCAAAGTTTTGAGATAGGAACAAGTTTGGCACATTAAAAAAACAAAAGAGACCAGCAGGGCTGGAAAGTGGCTGAGATGAGGCTAGGAAGGTGGGCAAGGTGCCAGATCATGCAGGGCCCTGGAGTTTTAGCTGCAGCTAAAATCCTTAAAAGTTTAGCTACATCTCTGGCAGATGCTTTGATGGCAGATTTGTTTGTTTGTTTTTGTTTATTTTGTTACTATCTCTGGGTCCTGTTAGTGAGTAGATTTATTGAAAGGCATGCTGTTAAAATACAGGATAGGAAGTACAGGACTACTAAAACAAGGTCTCTAGGGAAGCACAGAAACAAGTTTGCATTTTTTCCTGTTCTTATTTATTTGACTGGAACTATGAGGTGAGCAAGAAGTCCATTGCCTATATCTGAATATAGATGATAATACTTTGTGCAGCCTTTTATTTTGATTGTTTTGTGGTTTATTTGCGCCATTAGACTGGAACACCTTAAGGTTTGGGAACATGTGTCATTTCATCTTTGTATTTCTGGCACCTAGTAAGGAGTAACCCAGAGGGAGGTTTTTCCTTTTAGGTAGGAGGAGGTAAGTTGCATTCAGGGGCACAATTTGGAAAGCAGAGTCCCTCGTTGCCCCCCTAGATTCTCTTTTTGTATATTTTGACTATTCCCAGCTTCCTCACTTGATTTTTCTTCCTATCTCTGCAGGATCAGTAAGCCGAGAGCTGAAGATTCAGGCGAATACCACTGTGTATATCACTTTCACAGTGCTCCTAAAGCAAATGCCACCATTGAAGTGAAAGGTACAACCCAACAGAGGCTGTGGTGTGAGCCTCTCACTCTTCTTCTGAAATATTATTTTGGTCTGGATCCCTAGACTTCAAGCTTTTCTTGTTTCCATTATGGGAGGCAATATAACGTTATTAGGACTTAGGAGCTCAGCTACCCAGGTTTAAATCCATACCCCATCATCTACTAGCTGTGGGACTGTGATAAATTATTAATTTATGTACATTTGTTTGTAAAACCTGCCTCATGGGTTTGTTAGGTAGATTAAATAAGTTTACAGAGTAGGTTGAACCATATGAAATTACTGTTTTTGTATTTTAAAAATGCTTGAATGTTGACAGCTGTGTGTGGTTCAGCCTTATGTAAAGCTCTTAGAGCAGTGCCTTCTGAGTATTATTAAATAGGTCTCTCCAATGGGCCAGCAGAATTTGTCAAAGTACAGTGTTCTGGGTAAACATTAACTATTTATGGATAATTCATTAGAATTTTCCTATTAACTCTGGGTGCATGGCATCTTAAAGATGAGGCTGCAGCTGAAAGATCCAAGAAAGACCAATAGAATTGTATGAGTTGGAACTACTTAAGTACATCATTAATCCCAGCTTTCCTGTGTTATTTCAAAGAAGCAACTGAGATCCAGAAAAGAAACCACTGCTCTGTGCCATACAGTGAGCTGGTGGTCAAGCTAGCATAGAACCTTAGGTTTTGACTCCTAGTCCTTTGTTTTTCCATTTTATGAAATGACCATAGGGAGGCGGGGTTACTGTTTGAAGTCAGACTGAAGAGATGAGGTTGTTGTTGTTGTTGTTTTAATTTAAATTTTACTTAGGAAGACATCTTGTACTTTAAATCCATAGGGTATGGTCTTTAGAAGCTAGAGGGATACCTTTAGGAAATAGGAAGGACCTACTATATGTAGGTATTCAGGTGTTCCTTAAAATATTTAGAAGACTAAAAATTCAGATTCAAGAAAGGCTTAGACACATTTACAGTTTCTATTATATGTTGTTATTAAATGAAAATAATGCCTTGGTGACACAGCCCTGACTTGTGAGTGCATGGACAGCCAGTTCCTTTTCTGGCTGCCAGGTTGAATTCTAAATGCCTGAAGGTTGACTCACAGTTGCATGGTTTCAGTCTACACAGGCCAGAGAACCTGGATTTGATTAAATCAATGGCTTTTCTTGGAGAGATCTGGGTTTAGTTTACCTTTGTTTTTAAAGAATGCCACATTTGTTCAACATGAGGATGAAGGTATGAGAAAGCATTTTCTCAGCCAGCCAAGGGCTTTTCCCCACTTGGGTGAGCTGAGCTCTGTGGGGAGACTCTTCTGTAAGACCTGAGGACCTGCAACATTCCAGGCTGAGCCTTTGGCACAAAGTCCAAGTGCAGAGGGAACAGGATGAGTGAGAGAAGGAAAGTGGTGTGTCTGGTTAATAGTCCTCTCCAAGTCTAAAGGATAATTACATACAATTACAAGTCCTGATGAACTGTAATCTTAGCGATTTGATGTTAATGATTTCTAAGCAGCACTTTCAGGAGTGGAAACAAAGGTTGTTTTTCCATTGGTTTGGCTGCTCGAGGTGGGATTCAGTGGCCCTGAGGCACCTTTCCTCACATTCTGTTGAGCAGATATGAAGTGATCTGGAGGTCAGGGAAGAGGAGGCTACAGGCAAGAGTGTTTCTAGAGGAAGGGACAGCTTAGACCAGGGGTGGGCAAACTTTTTGACTCGAGGGCCACAATGGGTTCTTAAACTGGACCGGAGGGCCGGAACAAAAGCATGGATGGAGTGTTTGTGTGAACTAATATAAATTCAAAGTAAACATCATTACATAAAAGGGTACGGTCTTTTTTTTTTTTTTTTTTTAGTTTTATTCATTTCAAACGGGGCGGATCCGGCCCACGGGCCGTAGTTTGCCCACGGCTGGCTTAGACGGTATCTTGCCATAGTGAAGATGCAGACTGTGCACTGTTGCATTTTTACTGTACAATAGCCCTGTGAGGAGATTGGGCAGGTGGTGATAATCCTGGTTTTAAAGAAGTAGACCTAAGGAAAATTCTTTTTATAGAATCCTAAAACATATTTTGTGACTAGCTTGGACAGATATGTTAGTCTCTTAAGAAAATTCATAAAGAATTCTAGTCTTTCTCTCTTCCCTCTCTTCTCGAATACCTGGACAGAAAACAGTGAAACACTTAACGTCAGTCAGGTAATGGATAGTTTAGTACGGTAAAGACTGAACATTTGGCTTTTTCTGTGTAAGTTTTTAAAGGTTTGCCTCAGGCCCCGGATCATATTCTAGGCTAGCTCCTGAGTGTGGTGGGGTAGAAAACTGCCTTGCATTTAGAGTGGGGTAAGAGGGGTGGTGTGTTATTCCCAAAGCATTTTGATATAAACTCATTTTATTTCTTCAGTGCCTATAAGGTGGAGTAAGAGACAGTTTTCTTTTTATAACTATAATGATTTGAAAAATCTTCTGAGTAATAGAGAGGTAAGAGGTATCTGTACTTGAGAACAGAAATTCCAGGGGATTCAGGGAACGTAAGTGACCTCTGCTGACAGGAGTCTCTGAAAATCTTCATTTATAATTCAGACTATACATATATATTTCTTTAGCACCTGTTCTGCACACAGCCCTTTTCTCCCCCATCTGGCTTTAATCTTCACAACTCAGGTAAATGCTGTTATTATCTCCACTTTCCAGGTGAGAAATTGAGGCTGAAAGGAATTAAATGACTTGTACAGAGTGACAGAGTTAAGCAGTGAGGCTTGCTTGCTTCAGTGACGGAGGAAACCAGCGTTCCCCGCCTGCCTTGCCGGCCTCTGAGCTTGCAGTTTGAAACATAGTTACAAATATAGAAGCTAAGCAAAACCCCAGAAACCTGCTTTCAGCGAGCCGGGATCTCAGAGCTGGAGTTGATACAGTGTTTTGATTATAGAACACAAACAAACCAGATACCTGCTTTCAGCAGCAGAGGCCTCAGAGCTGGAGTCAGAGCTAAAGCTGGCCCAGAATAAAAAAAGAAAAAAGAAAAAAAGGAGCAGTTGGGAGCTTCAGTCACCCGCCAGCCTGAAAACAGCCCTCAGCCCCTCACCCAGACTGGCCAGGCACCCCAGTGGAGACCCCCACCCTGAAGGGTGTGTGACCTAGGTGCTCTAGTGCCAGAGCCTGTTCCCCTAAACACTAAACCATGTGGCCATGTTCAGCACATAACAATTTAAAGGACTCAGACTGAGTAAGAAGAAATGGGCTCTAATCCTGCCCCTGCCATTAAACTTAGTGACCCTGACCAGTCACTCTTCTTCCTCGGCTGCCCAGTATATGATGAAGTAGGTTGAGATAGAGGGTCTTTAAGGTTTGGTAAGTCTCCTATGGTCTGTGATTTCCTTTTATGGATACAGACGAGGCAATCGTTGGGTTATTGGAGGAAATGATTTCTAAGCTTCTTTTCCTAGTGGTTGTGATTTTTACCTTCTTAGCCTTGAGAATGTTACCGTAGGGCCTCCACAATTCTGCTCACTCATCTCTCTGTCTTATTGAACATTCCCCCCTGATCTCAGACACTGATCTCAAATACTGGTGCCAAGACCAGTGTTAAAACAGTGGTTCTCACACTTGATTTGATGTGTTTAACTATGGCCTGAGCATCAGGCTTATTAAGAGCACTCCGGGTGATTATAGTGTATATCCAAGGTTAGAATCACTTCAGTGCTTCCTAGTCAGTGATTTCATCTGCAGGAAAGGGAAAAGCCTCATCTATAGGAGGCAGCACAAGTCCCAGACTGCTCTAGTTTTCATAACCAATGATGAACCTACTTGTAGAGAAGCCTTATTGAGCCAAAAGCTGACATCCTTCTTGCTTCCATCTTGATCAGTCTCATATTGCTTGTTGGGCTTAGCCTTTGGTTAGCAGTAAATTTTAACACTCCCTCTGCCTTCAGCCAAGTCTCTAACTTGCCTACAGCAATGATGAGGTATATCTGGAATTTTATATTTTGCAAAAAGGAAGCAAAGAAATCGTTTATACAGTATCATTATATTTACTTAGACATAACCCACTCATTGAAAACACCTTTAAGGATGGAGTTCCATTGAATATTAGTTGTGAAGTTAAGAATTTACTTTGAAAAGTGAACACCAAATAAGCTAGTCCATGTAAGAGGCCACATACCTTTCTCAGGTCTGTTTTGGTTATGTTTAACTTTACTTATCATCAGCTTCAGCTGAACATATCTCTGTTGTGTAAGTTGACACTTTCTACAGCCACCAGCCTGGCAATGAAGCCAAATGCTTTGCTGAAGTGTAGGCAGGTCAGGCAGCAGAAGGTACTGAGGAATGTGCATTTGTCTTCGACCCAGGTCATAAAATTGGTTAAGGCATTGCTGGGTAACTAAAAGTCTTTTGGATTCCTTGCGTTGCCATTCGTTAGGATACTGGAAGAATATTCATTAACCTGATTAGAGAAGGTGGATAGCAAGGTGAGGGATTGAGTTTACTCCTAGTAAGTCTGTGATCTCTTTTAAGAGTCTCTTTGTGACTTCCTTACCACTTCTGCCCTCACTCTTGTGATCCGTCTCTGCGTCCTTGAGAGGGTACAGGGAAGTAAAGAGTATCTGCTTTGTCAGACTTCTCAGATCTATCTTCAGACCAATAGGACCTGATTAAGCTGTTCATTATTGAATGGCAAGCCCTTCAATGAGGTGAGGCACCTTAATCAATATCAGTAAGCCATTAATGACTATAATTTGTCAGTGTCTGACCTGGTTAAACCTTATTGGAGTCACAGAAGTCCTGTTTATATCAGCAAACAGGGAGAGGACACAGTAATCAGCATCTCTTTGATTTCTTAGAATTCAGAGTGCCTGAGTCTAGGCCTAGCCTTTCCTTGCTCCAAATAACAGCTCAATTTAAATGTTTACTTTTGATCCTGAACTCCAAACATGTGCTAGATTGCTATAGAAATGTAATTTCATCCTCACAAGACCTCTATGAAGTATGTGGGTATTATTCTCATTTTACAAAAGTGAAAACTGAAACTCAAATGATTTTAAATGACCCGTCTTAGGTTACTCATTGGGTGAGTAAGAGAGTCTCCATAGGGCCCAAATGGGGTTATATCTGTTTGATTGGGTGGCTATGTTGGTTATCTATTGCTGAAAGCATCAAACACTTGTTACCTCATAGTTTCTGTGGGTCAGGAATTAGGGCACAGATTAGTGGTGTAGTTCTGGCTCAGGGTCTATCAAGCTATTGGCTGGGTCTGCAGTCATCTGAAAACTTGACTGGGGCTGGAGGATCTGTTTCCCAGGTGGCTGTCTTATGTGGCTATTGGCAGAAGGCCTTAGTTTCTCACTACCTGGGCCTCCCTACAGGCTGTTTGAGCATTTGAGCATCGTTCCAGAGTGTGTGATCCCAGAGAGAGCAAGGAGAAAACTTTGTTTTCTTTTGAACTAGTACCTAAAGTTGTATACCTTTACTTCTGCTTTATTTAAGTCACTAAGTCCAGCCCACACTCCAAGGGAGGGAAATTAGGCTCCACCTCTTGAAGGGAAGAATATTGGAGGATTTGTGGACACTTTAAAAACCACCACAGGTGGACTCTGAGCCCCAAGGGGGCCCCCTCTCTGACTACTGCTGACATGTGCTGAGAGCCTGGGTATTTCTTGCTCTGTGGTTCTGCTGTCCTGCTCAGCTGGTAGGGCAGGAACAGGCTTTCTGATTGAGCAGCTACTGTAAAGGATAGATAGAAGTGAAAAAAACTTTTCATTGACCCAGAGGCTAAAGTAATAGTTATCATCACTTCCTATAAGGATATAGTAATGTGGGTTGGTTTAATTTTTCTCTCTGCTGAGTACACAGGTAATATTTTCACCATCCCAAGAGTGACTAATGAGGGCATTAGGCTTTTGAGTACGTTAAGTAGAGGGGCTATTCCTAAGCTTCACTCTGTATTATTTGCAAAATTGTGGAGTAAGCAGCAATACATCTAACCGTTGAAAACACTTCTTATAGGCTTATACTGTGTAAACATGGCCAACAAAGTGTGGTGGGAGTTAGCTAAGTTCCTGGTGGTCTCCTAAACACCAAGGAAGGAGTGAAGACCATCTCCACCCCTCTCTTAACGTCTTCACCTTCAAGTCTCTGTCTTTTCAGAATAGCAACCTTTTAGAGGCTGTGGAGCCTTAAACCAATTCAACTTTTAGCCTTTTAGGTATTTCGGATGTATAATCTTGGAGATGAGTACCCCATGGCAAAAGTTGATGGTACTGAACTCACAGTACTTTTGGAATTAGATAACTGGGCCAGATTGGGTATTCTTTATGGGGCAAAGGAGAATGAAAGAGGAAAGATACATTACGTGTAAGCTGATTTCTGAAATTTGTATCTCCACCTAGATGATTACCCTGAGCTCCAGACTTGATACTTGTCTACTTGACTGCTTCACTTGAATGTTAAATAAGTATTTTAAATTTAACGTGTCCTAAAATTTGAATGCCTGGTTTTTACTACCATCAATTACTACATCCCCAAACAAAACAAAATAAAAATAAGCAAACAACCCACCCTAATTCTTCTGCAATCTTCCTCATCTCAGTAACTGAAAACTCAATTCTTTCAATTACTCAAGCCAGAAATCATGGGGTCATTCTTGACTCCTTTTTCTCTCACATCCCACATCCAGTCCATTAACAAATTTATTAACTTAAACTATAAAATATATACAGAATCTCCTCCCTACTACTACTACTGCCCTTATCCAGACCACCCTTTCTCTTGCCTGGATTACTGTAATAGCACCTGATTAGTCTTGTTGCCACTGTTGTTTCTCTGTCATCCGCATAATAGCAAGTGGTAGCCTGTTAAAACATACAGATCATTCCATACCTACACTTACTATTCACCAGCTGATTCAGAGTAAATGCCAAAGTCATTTCACTGGCCTACAAGTCCTATCTGATCTGGACTCCATTCTTTCTGATTTCCTCTTCTGCCATCTTCCCCTTGCTTACTGTGTTTTAAAAAAAAACTCCCCATGCTACTCTGTATACATAATAACCACATTTCTGCCTCAAGGCTTTTGCTTTTCCCTCTACTTGGAGTGTTTTCCCCACAGATACGAGTGGCCTACACCCTTATTTTCTTCATGACTGTGCTAAAATTTACCTCATTAGAAAGGCTTTCTCCCCACAACTCTCTGTCATATCTGGCATGTAGTGGGCCAACTAGAGGCAAAATGTGGTAGCTTTTCTGCTTGTTGTGTCACCCAATTCTCCCATGATGGTATTTTAGTTCATGTGTGGCCATGGAGCTTACTCCTTCAAGTGCTTAAGATGGTCTTTAATATCTGTTGACTAAAGAAATTTTCTTTGAGGAAGGGTGACCACTGAGAAGTGACCCAGTACTGTGGGAGAATTTGGCATGGTGGGAATAAGATCGAGCCAGCCTGACCCACTCGCTTCTGTAATGAGGAATTTTGCCTGGAAAAACAAAAAGACATTTCCTTTGTAACATCATATTTAGAAAACACCTCACACTGGGTAGTATTGAGTAGATCTATTTGGCAAGCAGTGGTTATAGAGAGAGCTTGGGGCCTTGCTCAGTCCATTCCTGTCCTGGTGCTTCTGGGGCTGACCTGCGAAGCACAATCTGAGAGTAGCAGACTTTGGATTATTTTTAAGCCAAGAAAGCCAAGCCAGTCAGAGGGGAAACATGGGATCAGCCCATGATATACGGTAATAACAATTCCACAGGCTTTTAGTCTCAAATGAATGTTTTGTTGACATTTATCTATCCAAGGACACTGAATGTAGGCAGGGGCTAGAATTGTATCCGTTTGATAATGGGTATAGGACTGAAGCACAAAGTAATTAAAGAACCAGCAAAACTAGAATTTGGACCAGGCCTGTTGATTCTCTTTCCCATCTTGGCCTAACTTTGAATTTATTGCTTTCAGATAACTATAACTGGTAAGGTATGGTAGAAAATATAGTTTAGTTCAAAGAAGGCTAGATTCAAAGAAGTAGCCTTCATCTCAGGCTTCTTGGATCCTTGAAACTTATCTAATTTTAAAATCACAGGTGCTGTTTCTTTCTTCCTAAATGATCCCTAAAAGCAGAGAAGACTAACAGCCCCTAGCATGTCTAGAAATTCCTTAAGATTGGGTTCATTGAGATTACTACAAATCAGATGCATAAGTCAGATTCTTAAGCTGTTAATAAAATCTCTTGGGACACTGGTTGAATTTCCTGTTCCTTCCTTTCTTCCTTTTGTGAAGACTAATTTGCTGGATTTCTTCTTTCCTGGCAGAACCTTGGCCATTAACATTCATCAGATAACTTCTCCAGGAATTCATTGTTTTTACATACCTTGAAGTAGGACTTGATTTTAGGTGTTTGAGCTCAGAGATTCCTCATTTCCTTAAGGGTATATATGACATTGGACATAAACTACAATTGTTAGTGAGGGTGTTTTAAGGAAAACCATGACTGGTAGAGGAGATGATAATAGCTTCTGTTTTCATTTTCTTTAAAGGATGGTTTACTTTAGGGCAGTTAAGCCTGTGCTCTCTTTGAGTAGGTTTACTTCACATTCAGTAATCCTAACCTGGTGTGTGCTTGAGCTGCTTTGGTGGATGGGAGATAGGGGATGGGGTTGGTTCCATTGCTCTAGTCTCACCTGAAATGCATGTTAGCAAAGCTGAATTTGAGAATGAGCCTAAAGACTGACTGTATTAGAAGCAAGGCTCTGAGCCATTAGGTGGGGCCTTTGTATCCCATTCAGAGCTGGCTCCCATGGTAACTGTTCAACACTCTCACAGCTGCTCCTGATATCACTGGCCATAAACGGAGCGAGAACAAGAACGAAGGGCAGGATGCCATGATGTACTGCAAGTCAGTTGGCTACCCCCACCCAGAGTGGGTCTGGCGCAGGAAGGAGAACGGTCTGTTCATGGTGAGTAGGAGGCAGCCTGGGTCTCTGGTTACTAGATTTTCTCCTGGGGTTGCCCAGACATCTGGGCCAGTTGCTACAACTGCTATATTGGCATGGCTTCGGTCACCCTTTCTAGAGTCATGAATGGTCACAACATGAGTCTGGAGATCAGTGACAGTTTCTGTCCAGCAGGGAAACCCTATGGATGATTTGTTAACACTGTCTGTCTGGTAAGGGATTAGACTGCTTGCCTTGAAGATAGGACATTGAAAGAGCTAACCCCAATCTTAAGCTTTTACTATTATTCTAGTCTGTTTATCCTAAAGAAAATTGTGGTTTTTAAGTGGTCTTAATGTTTTGGGGGAAGACAAGGCAGAGAACAAATGTTAGTATACTATTCCTAAAACACAGGATTAGGAATTGAGGCAACCTGATGAGGCCCAAGTGCAGCCTTAGACATTGGAAAACTGACAGTATCTGTTCCAGGAAAAGGTTAAAAAAAAATATTTTCTAATCCCTGGCACGATTCTTTTTAAAAAAATCCTCACTTGAAGACATACTTTTTTATTGATTTTTTTTTTTTTAAGAGACAGAAAGAAACATTGATCAGTTGCCTCCTGTACATGCCCCAACCAGGAATTGAACCCATAAACCTAGGTATGTGCCCTGACCAGGAATCAAACCCACAACCTTTCTGTGCATGGGACGACACTCCAACCAACTGAGCCAGGCCCGTGGCATGATTCTTTTTTTTTTCTTTTTCAAAGAATGTATCTTAGATTTATTAGGAGAAAGAGACCCTGAGGGTAATAATTTTTCATTCCCTTTCCAGGCCTTTTGGCAAAAGAAAAGCTGATAATCCTGATGAATTTTTTTCTATTTCTCTTTTTTTTTAAATTAAATCTTTATTGTTGAAAGTATTGCATATGCCCTCTTCTCCCCCCCGCCCCCATTGACTCCTTCTAGCCTGCCCCCACCACCCACTCCAGGCCTTCACCACCTTATTGTCTGTGTCCATGGGTTATGCATATATGTATACAAGTTCTTTGGTTGAACCCTTCCCACCCACTCACCCATCCTCACCTTCCCTCTGAGATTCAGCATTCTGTTCCATGCTTCCACATCTCTGGATCTATTGTAATCAGTTTATTTTGTTGATTAGATTCAACATATGAGTGAGATAATGTGATATTTGTCTTTCCCCAATTGGCTTATTTTGTTTAGCATAATACTCTCCATGCTGTCTCAAAGGCTAAGAGATCCTTCTTTTTTTACTGCTGCATAGTATTTCATGGTATAAACGTACCATGGCTTTTTTATCCACTCATCCACTGATGGGCACTTGGGCTGTTTCCAGATCTTAGCTATTGTAAATTGAGCAATAGCAAATTGTATATGAACATAGGGGTGCATACATTCTTTCTGATTGGTGTTTCATGTTTCTTAGGATATATACCTGGAAGTGGAATCACTGGGTCAAATGGCAGTTCCATTTTTAATTTTTTGAGGGAACTCCATACTGTTGCCCATAGTAACTCTGTACCAGTCTGCATGCCCACCAACAGTGTACTAGGGTTCCCTTTTCTCCACATCCTCCCAGCACTTGTCATTTGTTGATGTGATGATGGTAACCATTCTGACAGGTGTGAGGTGATACCTCATTGTCGTTTTAATTTGCATCTCTCTGATGATCAGTGACTTTGAGCATTTTTTCATATGTCTCCTGGGCTACTGTATGTCCCCTTTGGAGAAGTGTCTATTCAGGTACTTTGCCCATTTTTTAATTGGATTGTTTGTCTTCCTTCTATTATGAATTCCTTATATATTTTGGATATTAACCCTTTATCAGATGTATCATTGCCAAATATGTTCTCCAATACAGTGGACTCCTTTTCATTTTGATGATAGTTTCTTTTGCTGTGCAGAAGCTTTTTTTAATTTTGATGTAGTCCCATTTGTTTATTTTCTCCTTAGTTTCCTTTGCCCTAGTAGATGTATCTATATACATATTGCTACAAAGAGATGTCTGAGATTTTTGCTGCCTGTGGTTTCTTCTAGGATTTTTAGGGTTTCTCAACTTATATTTAAGTCTTTTATCCATTTTGAGCTTACTCTTGTGTATGGTGTAAGCTAAGCTGGTGGTATAGTTTCACTTTTTGCATGTATCTGTCCAGTTTTCCCAACATGATTTATCGGAGAGACTATTGTGACTCCATTGTATGTTCTTGCCTCCTTTGTCAAATACTAATTGAGCATAATGGCTTGATTGATTTCAGGGATCTCTGTTCTGTTCCATTGATCTATATGCCTGGTCTTGAGTCAGTACCAGGCTGTTTTGATTACAGTGGCTTTGTAGTATATAACTTGATATCTTGTACTGTGATCCCTCCAACTTTGTTCTTCTTTCTCAAGATTGCTGTGGATATTCAGGGTCATTTTTGGTTTCATATAAGTTTTTGGAGTATTTAGTCTAGATCTGTGAAATGTGCTATTGGTATTTTAATAGGGATTGCATTGAATCTGTAGATTGCCTTATATAGTATGGACATTTTAATGATGTTGATTCTACCAATCCATGAGCACGGTATATTGTTCCATTTGTTTATATCTTTTTTTATCTTTTTTCAATGTCTTGTAGTTTTCCGAGTACAAGTCTTTTACTTCCTTGGTTAAGTTTATTCCTAAGTGTCTTAATTTTTTGTTGCAATGGTAAATGGGATTGTTTGTTTAGTTTCTCTTTCTGAGAATTTATTATTGGTGTATAAAAAGCCATCAGTTTTGGGGTGTTGATTGTTTTATCCTGCTACATTCCCAAATTCATTTATTAAAACTAATAGTTTTTTGGTGGAGTTTTTAATGTTTTCTGATTTCTATGTACAGTATATCATCTGCGAATAATGAAAGTTTTACTTCCTCCTTTTGAATTTACATGCCTTTTATTTCTTCTTCTTGTCTGATCACTGTGGCTAGGACTTCCAGGATTGTGTTGAATAAGAGTGGTGAAAGTTGACATCCCTGTCTTGTTCCTGTTCTTAGGGGAAATGGTTTTAATATTTGCCCATTGAGTATGATGTTGGCTGTAGGTTCGTCATATATGGCCTTTATTATGCTGAGGTCTGATCCCTTTATTCCCATTTTGCTGAGAGTTTTAATCAAATATGGGTGTTGGATTTTGTGGAATAATTTTTCTGCATCTTGATATGCTCATGTGATTTTTATCTTTCAATTTATTTATGTGATGTATCATGCTTATTGATTTCTGAACATTGTGCCAGCCTTGCATCCCTGGAATAAATCCCACATAGTCATGGTGTATGAACTTTTTACTATATTGCTGGATCCGATTTGCTAATATTTTGTTGAGGATTTTAGCATCTAGGTTCATCAGGGATATTGGCCTGTAATTCTCTTTCTTGTAGTGCCTTTATCTGGTTTTGGAATTAGGATAATGTTGGCCTTATAAAAAGAACTTGGAAGTGTTCCTTCCTCTTGGATTTTTTTGAATAGTTTGAGGAGTTTAAGTGTTAGTTCTTTAAATGTTTGGTAAAACTCCCCTGTGAAGCCATAGGGATGCCTGCCCTGTGGCATGATTCTTGATGGTATTGGGAAAGTCAAAGCTTTAAACTCTTCGTTTCTCTCTGATTCACTGATGTTTGGTTAATCTCCTTTTTTATCAGAGGAATGTCATATGCATTCCCCCTGTTCCCAGTCCTTGTATGCCCAACACTATACTTATCAGGTATACTTATTAATTATCAGTCTTCAGAATCAGAAGGACCTGGCGACCATCAAATCCAATTTCTTCAGAAAGGTTACCTGTTAACCAAGGTAAATTAGTGACAAAACCAAGGGTCAAATCTAGTTTATTAAAAACGTTTAAGCCCTGCCCTGGCTGGTTTGGCTCAGCTGTTAGAGCGTTGGCCTGTGGACCACAGGGTCATGGGTTCGATTTCCAGTCAAGGATATGTATCTTGGTTGCAGGGGTGCATGTGGGAGGCAGCCAGTCAGTGTGTCTCCCTCACGTTGATGTTTCTTTCTCTCCCCTCCCCCCCTTCCTCTTTCCCTTTCTCTCTCTCTAGAAATCAATGGAAAAAATATCCTTGGATGAGGATTTTTAAAAAAAGTCAATTTT
This sequence comes from Myotis nattereri, assembly GCF_964212035.1. Taxonomy (NCBI): domain Eukaryota; kingdom Metazoa; phylum Chordata; class Mammalia; order Chiroptera; family Vespertilionidae; genus Myotis; species Myotis nattereri. The sequence continues at coordinate 111,517,009 of NC_138075.1, forward strand.
TCTTCACATTCTATGACCTCTCAATAATGTTATGTTAGGTGTTGATAAGGACTAACCTGACTAGATTTCAGAAACCCTTTAATAAGGGGATGGGGATGAGCAATGGAGAGGTGAAGATACTGCATTTAGTCTTTTCAGAGCAGGCTCTGAAAGAGCAACAAAACATTTAGAATTTTGCAGTGCTAGCAAGGAAATGCCCATTTTTCTTTATTGGTCCCTGGTGGGAGGACCTTTGAGCTTTGGTCAGAGCAGTTGGGGTTTCCTCATTGGGTATTTTCATCTCCTGTTCTCATGACCACGGAATCTTAAGTATCTGTTATATTTTGAAAAACATTTAAAATCAAACATTGGTACTTCCTCTTTCTGTCAAGCTATATATCATAGGTTAATGCCTTTGAAAACCATTTTGTTTGAACGGCCTAAATTTAGTGGAGTGCTGAGATAAAATGCTTTCAAGTTTTTATAGACACTGATTTCAGCAGTTTCTTAACATGTTTCTGGACAAATCCTGTAGTTTTCTTGGATCTCTTATTCTAAGTCACTTATTTTCATCTTTGTGTATTCTCACTTTTTTTGCCCCTGAGCAGGATATTGCCAATAACTCTGGCCGCTTCTTCATCATCAACAAGGAAAATTACACTGAGCTAAGCATCGTGAACCTCCAGATCACAGAGGACCCTGGCGAGTATGAATGTAATGCCACCAACTCCATTGGCACTGCCTCCGTCGTTACCATCCTCAGGGTACGGAGCCACCTGGCCCCACTCTGGCCTTTCTTGGGAATCCTGGCTGAAATCATCATCCTTGTGGTGATCATTGTTGTGTATGAGAAGAGAAAGAAGCCTGATGAAGTTCCTGACGGTAAGAGCATCCCTACAAAATAGCTATAATGTTGAGGTGGTTTTATTGGGTGGTGTCTAAGGATATTGGGATTCAATCCCAAAAGGAGAGAAGGAAAATTCTTTTACTGGTTTCTCATCCACTCCCAAAATTAGAGCTCTAGTATTACCTCTGTCCTTCCACTTGAGTGTTCTCCAGACCCCAGTCCCATCTGCCCTTCAGGCCCCATGTGGGGAATGGGCAGCTGTTAATTTTTTTGTTCAGCTCTATCCTCCTTCAATACAGATCATCAGGCAGATTGAGCTTGAGGAGAATTCAAGTCAAGCCTAGAAGCCACCCCAAGATCGCAGGCCACCTGGCCTTTCAGGCAGATTTAAGGTATCTAATTGGTTGTGACATAGTTGCCTGATGTAGCCCCTGTAGGTCACTCACTGCCCACATTTAGTCGGACTGTTCTCAGGAAAAGCTATTGGAACAAGCCAGCCTTTGGTTCTCCTGGTTGGTTCTTTCAATAGATTTTCAACATTCTGGTAAAGCCAGCACCTACTGTTTGACTTTTCTGTGCCTCACCGACTAGAATGATGGAGAGCTTGTGATGCCCCCCCCCCCCCCCCCAACCCCAAGCAGTAACACCTGGAGTTCATACCAGAGGCGGCACCCCCCAAGCTGCCTAGGGTCAGAGAAGGGTTGATCTTAGCAGCAGAACTATAGAGAATTGTTAAGCATTGGAAAGAAAAAGAATCTTAGATTGTTGGACAGGCTTAGAATCAGGAAAGTCCTGAGCCATTTTTGTATGTTTTTTGTCATACATGTCTATTTCTAACCCAATTGATTATAATTTGGGGAAACTACTGATGGACACTTGGATCAGTAGTTCTTCAGATTTCTCACTAGCTTCTCATCCCCACCTTCCTGCCCTATAGCATCACCAGTAAAAACAAATTAATGGGCCACCACTTGCCTGTCACTGACTAGGCTAGAAGGGTGTGCACTTAAGCTCAGTGGAGGCTGACTTTGAGTGATGTGAAGATGCTAGCTCTAATTCGACTGTCCTGGGCCTGTGCACTGTGGTATTATTCCCTGCCCCACAGAGGTGTCCCTGTCCTGTGGCTGAACAGTGGTGGGACTGTGCCACCCGCCCTGTGTGTCGGGGAGAACACTAAGGGAAGTCTGTGATGTCGCAGACTATGCAGCCCTGAAGGAATGCAGTGAATCCCAACTCTTTGGAAGGACAGGTTTGAGAGCAAGAGCCATTTCCCTTTCTTTTCCTTTTGTTTCAGCAACTCCTAATTCTTTTTGCCTGCGTTAAGTAGAGTGAGTATTAGAGTGAAGCTGGTGGAAAGGTTTTTTGTTAAAACTAACATTGCACATGGGAAGACGAGGTGGACTCAAGATGTACATTCAGCAATTATCTAGATGGAGGGATGGGGTAGACTTAGGCTGGAAGCAGATAGGCCTTTGTAAATAAATGAGTTAGGTTCTCGAACAATTCCCATCTCGAACAATTTGATTCTCAACCTGACAACATAAGTGTTCCAAGGATTTTTACTTTCCTTCTCCTAAGTCCATAGACCTGTTCTATGAAATACAATTGTTTTCTTGGGGTTTTCATGTATGTATTATGCTTTTCCTTTATATTTTTCTTCTTCTGCTACAAATTAGGACTCCCAAGGCAGAATTAGGGACAAGTTGACTATATGGTTTCAGCATTGGCTCTTTGGGAGCGTTTTTGCCTCATTCCCAAAAAGGCCTTTTTTAAATCCCCTCAGAACGCTTTTGAGTTAGTAAGTATCACCATTATCAGTCTTCCCTTTGGAAATGTTGAGAAGCAAAACGTCAGTTAGAAAAAGACAGGTATGGGCTTCAAAACCAGTTTTTTAAAGTTTTAAGATGAGGCTGGCTGCCACTCTCTTGGCAGAGTGACACTGGCTTAGCATGCAGCCTGGGCAGAGGTTCCAGTCTTCCTGTGGGAAGCACTTCTTTTCTAGGCTGCTCTCCAGCATATGTGGAAGGCTTTCAGGTTGGTTTTGAGAAATGGGTAGCATTATTTTGATCTGGCATGTGCTCACACCTGCCCAGGGAAGCAGCTCTTTTTTGAAGAGCTCCATGGTGGTTGAACTCAAATGGGACCAGTTTGTTATAGGAGACATCTGTGGCCAGCAAATCTTCTGCATGGCTTCTTGGAGGGAAACTACTTCTTTTAAGCTAAATTATTATAGACAGTGAATGAATCCTACCTAAGAGATTACTACAGGGTAAGTGCAAAGTAAAACCTCCTTGCTCCAATCTCTTGGAAGAATAATGCAAGCAGATTTTACTTTTTGTTGTTGAATTGGGGTGAAAAAATCTGGGATGCTGGAATCACTGCAGTGTTTGCCTTCTCTTCATTCCCTCCCTGACAGCCAGTGTGGTCCAGGCTCCATTGTTCATCTCCATGCCCCTGCCCTTGCTCCATCATTTCCATCTCATAGTTTTCTCCTTGTCCCTCTGCCTGCCCCTCTTTTTCTTCTTCTGTCCTGAAAGTAATCATTAAAAAAAAGTTTATTGTTCTCAGTGAGTTTTCCTGATGCTGTGGCTTTTTCTTTTTTAGCCAGTTTCCCCTCAACTCCTATACAATTTGTGTGAGAGCAGACGCACTGCATATGCTTTCTTCTCTTATGTCCCCCTCCCGCCAACTCACACACAGACATATGCATACACTCCTTTTTGTAATGAATGATTTCAAAACAACATGATGTCTAATACAAATTTGGAGTTTTAGAGATAAATTTATATTTGGCTTTGTGTTGACTTATTTATGTTACAGTCAAACCTCGGTTCTCGAACAATTCCCATCTTGAACAATTTGATTCTCAACCTGACAACCTCATGTTGATACATGAACATGACAAAAAGCGTGTCTCAGGCCACAAAAGAGAGAATGGAGTGTGTGTCAGTTTACCGCGGAACCTGCTATTGTTAACATCTCAGAAAATTGTGCTGTAAATATTTTTTTTCTTTTTTGCTTTTGTTGCTGGGGAAGCAGAGGATTAGCACAATTTCAAAACATAAAGAGGCCATCAAGATTACTGTTGTTACTAATGGTGTGGAAGTGCTCATGAAACAATTTTTATAGGCATTTGAAGAGGTAGAAAAATTGTTGATTTGGATAAGTGAAAAGCAGCTTGCCGGTGATAGCATTTCAGAGGTAATAATAATGTGAGAAAGCAGAGATGCTGCATGCTGACCTGAAGGACACCCCTGGAACGTGTGTTGAAAGTGATTCGGTTAAGGCTAGTAGGGGGTGGTTCCATAAATTGAAGAAGCATTTGTTTATAGATTAAACAGTACATTAGATATATACTGTATATAAGAGAGATTGAAACAGAATCATTTGGGGGTCTGGAATGGATTAATTCAATTTACATTATTTCTTATAGGAAAAAAATGATACAGTTTTCTAACAAATCTCTTCTCAAACAGCTTTCCAGAATGAATTAAGTTCAAGAACCGAGGTTCCACTGTGTTATGAAAAGGAATTTTCATAAGCCCATCATGCTTTTTTTCTGTCAGATAGGTACTTCCTTATCAAGATATACCCATGATTTAATTCTGACTCACCAAACTTTTTCATACTCAAAAATTCATATAAAACTCATAGTATTTACTAGGGAGGGCATGTTTGTGGGTTCTTGATAACTCATTATTAGAAAAGCACTAAGTAAGTAATACAAAAGTATATAAACACAAATTTGAACTTAAGAGTTTAAATGTTTCACTAGAAAAGCAAATATTGCTTTAGATTTCTCACAGAGAAAATGTTGAGGTTAACGTTTAGCTGCTTGCAGAAAAAAAAGGGGGGGCGTGTTTTTGTGTACTGGAGTATACTCAGGATATCTTATAAATGAAACACATCTAAATCCCTGTATGGTCTCTTTGTGGATTGGTGCAGTTGGTTGTCTTATAGATGGATGATCTGCAAATCACCTTTTACCTTCAGTGTTTTCAGTTACAGGTGAATCATGGAGCCAAATAAGGCCTTTGTTTTTTCACTTTACTCACCTCTTGACTATGTTCTCTGAAAACGTTAAATGGTAATTCTCTAAAGACTAGGTCCAGCTAGCATTCCTCTAGCCTTCCATCCATCTTTATAGTGGGACACATGCTTAGAGCACATGTTCTGTGTGGGTTCCCTGCTGACTGAACCTAGAGATATTAGTGTGTGCTTTCAAAATCCCTCCCCAACCCCTTGTAGAGATGGGATGGATTGGCTTAGTCATGGGGACCTTACAGCTTACTGGATATTTCAGTGACCTCGAATGAAATTTAGGAAAAGTGCTATTATCAAAGAGTTTCCTACTTCCACATTAGGGGGATAATTTTTATGTCAGTTCAAGGGACTCTTCCTTTAAGTTATGATAGAGAAGAGGCTTGGTTGGGGGCGGGGAGGGGGGGCGGTGTATTTTTAGAGGCTCTGATATAACCAAACTCTAAAATCTATTAGTTGGGTAAAGCATTTGGTAGCATATGAAGATTTACCATGTTGAAAAAAAAAAGTGACGCTTAAAAAAAAAAAAGTAATATATATATATATATATATATATATATATATATATATATATATATACTGATTTTACAGAGAGAGGAGGGAAGGGGGAGAGAGAAGCGTGATTGGCTGCCTCCTATGCGTCCCCTACTGGGGATTGAGCCTGCAACCCAGGCATGTGCCCTGACCAGCCACCTCTCAGTGTGCGGGAGGATGCCACACTGGCCAGAGCAAGAGATGCAGCTCTTTAACATGTTGAACACACATTCGTTATCTCTTAACTAAGGGTCATTAGGATCAATAACAAGTTACCTTATGGAGGAAATACAATAGGACCACATAAGGAAGGAAATTGGAAGTAACTAATCTCATTTGGTTAATCTATTCTGCTGTGATCAGGCAGCATTAAGTGGGTTTAGAAACCATAAAACCCCATCCTTCATGAGATGGAGGCAGTGAAAAAGGAGCTTTGACCAGACAGTCCACTCTTGGTCATTTTGATTTTAAAGCCATCTTTTTGGCGGTGATATTGTATCAGGTAATCTGTTACTTATTAGGCAGGCAGTTATCTCTACATTGTGAGGTGCACGTGGGGTCAGAGGGGTGAGGGCTACAGTGCATTTTGTTGGGAAGACCAGATGCAGAGAAATCAGTGTGTGCAACAGCTCCACCAGGAACTTCGCTCATAAGATGGATTCCAGAAGCATCTTGTTTCCATTCTCCCCCAGTCCTCTTTCTCTCATCTAGCTAGTGGCTGTAATACCCACATGGAGAGGACATTGTTTAAGCAGCTGTCTTTTGGCCTGAGGGTTTGGGGGTATGTTGATACTTGTCGGTTACTATGACTTCTTTTTTTTCCCCCCTCAATTGCATCAAACCCTTAAAACATGGTGGTAAGTGAGCGATATGCATGCTTTTGGAGTTTGTTTAATCTCCGCTTCAGTCTATACAGTGCATAGTTCATAATGTTAACACTTTTCTTCAAGTTTACTTCATTCACTTTCACAACTAACTTGGATTTCAGTTTGCTGTTTAAATCCTCATTTACTTTGATTTTTGTACCTTTTTTTTTTTTTTTTTTGTAGTTCTGTTTTCCGCCCCCTCTCCTGATTTCCCTGTGAGGGTCAAGTTGTTTTTTGTCTGACCTGTAAGGGAGCGTGGTACTGCTGTCAGTCCAGGAACTAGGGGACACGAAGCTGTTTGTAAATGTGAAAGTGGATTTGGGGAGAGAGATGATGGGGCCAATGAGATTTAGACACGACTGTGAACAACAGCTGCTCCCACTCGCAGGCATGGCGGCTACACTAGAGCCACTGTTGCTACAATCCCTACTGCAGCCCTTTGCACGTTATGGACTGGACGTTCCTCAGACGCCAGGGCATATCTTCTGCAAAAGAAAGAAAAGCTGTGGTGTGACTGCTGGGGTTGGTGCTGACAGCGACATGCTTTAAGAAGATTTAGCCTGGCTGTTGCGATTCCCTTTCCCCTGCTTTTTCTTTTAAAGTTGGGATAGATGGAAGGTATTCTTGAATCGCTGTCTTGCTTTAGAATTTTGTATTTTTGGGTTCACAGCCAGAGCACTAAAAATATTCTGAGTTTGCTTCTGTGTCTTTTCCCATTAAGTCCCTGAGTGCTTAGTTCCTAGCATGTAGCTGAGCTGGCTTGGCCGGGATGCTGGGAGCATTAGGGTGTCAGGTGAGGGAGGATTTAGGCTGGGCTTGTGTGTTAGTACTTGCGTGTCTTTGTATATCTTCACTGCATACACAGCACACAGATGTCGGGGTGTGCTTAAGTCTTAGTTTGTTCTCTGTATCTGTTTGATAGTACTGTTGTCAGTAGTAGAATCCTGTGGACACTCATGTGTCACTAGCCTGTGGTTTTGGCTAATAAGTTGTTGGTATGTGGTTAGTTTTTTGTTTTGTTTTTAAATCTGTTTTTGCTCCAGTCACTGTGTGTGCTGGCAGTGGCTTTGCCTCTCCGTTGCCTCAAAGGAACAGGTGGAGCAATGTCTCCCTCTGACAGACATTCCTCCTGATGTGTGCTCCTGCGGACGCCTGCACCGAGACTGTGATCTCCATAACTGCTTCATGTGCACCAAGCCCCCTTGTGGAATCCTGCTGAGAGTTTTTCCAGAAGCCTTCAGTGAAACCAAACCATTCTGAATCATTTAATCTGTCCGACTTTTGTAAAACTAAGAGCACTTACTTGTTCCCTCCCCTTTGTGGGCCTTTAAAAAAAATTCTATGTATGTATAGCCCTGCTTACATGGGATCAAGTTGCCCTTAGTTGAAATAGGGAATAAAAACTTATAAATCAGAATAATAAAATACCAATTTAAGAAGGCTTCTAAACTCAGATAATGGAAGCTTTTGATTAAAAAAATAAAAAGATCTCTGGCTCATCTGGCTTTGGGTTCTGGTTCTGGCCAGGGCACAAGAGTGAGCCATCTGTATCTGAAGTCTTTTCCAGAGGAATGTCACCACTACTCAGCTTCCCTGCTGTATCACAGAACATCCTCTTGTTGCTACACTTGGCATAGCCCAGCCTGACCCTGGCTGAACTATTGTGGCTTCCTCTTCCTCAATCTTATTCTCCAGACTACAGACTCAAAACAGCAGGAACAGTGTCCTTTGGGGAAGTGAGGATGTGTGGCTAAATGTATAGAACGTACACATCCATCTACATTGTAGGCTGAGCTAAAATTGTACATGCGTTCTCCATAGAAAACAAACAGCAGGATTTTACAACTGAAATGTTGGTTTGTCTTCTCATCTATTTAAGAGTGAACCACTGGAACTTGGGGACAAGATGAGTACAATGACATTGCAGCCTATCTGTCCGCTATAGTTGCAGTTTTTCATGACAAGCATTCAAAGTGTTAACTAAAACCATTGAAACAACATATCCGCCATTAAAAACTTGAATCTAGAATTAATAACTCCATGAGTGTTTTGCACCTCCAGATGGAATGGCCTTGAATAAATGCTATGTTTTTGCCACTTGACGTTTGTTGTTCTATTAATCCATATACAATCTCACACTTTTCTCCTTTCTTCTCCTGTCTATCAATGGATTCTAAAAAAAACTGAACACCTGTGTAGATGACGAACCAGCTGGGCCAATGTAAGTACTTTATTGGGCATTGAGTGACTAGCATCTGATTGAATTATTTTGCATTCATGTTTTAATCGGTGGAGTAGCTAAGATTGTAGGGAAGACTCTGCAGCCTGACATGCAGGTGGCTAATGGACAGGCTATTTCAGTAGCAATATAAAATAGAATACCATCTGTTTGAAATTCTGCATATCCCATATGCTTAAATTGATATTGTGGGGAAAATGACCAGTATATCTGAGCCTTTAAGTTCTATACTATATGGTTCCATTAACAACTCCATGTATCCAGAACATGGAATTGCAGATTTGGTCAATCCAGATTAGAATTTCCTAGAGTTGGAGACCAAACAGTGCCCCAGGTTGTGCCAGAGGACCCAGAGCTGCTTCTGTAATTGAGTGTCATTTGTCATTTGAGAAAAGAATGGCACTCAATAGAGAAAAAAATACTTATTCTAACCTTATAGTAACTATATAAGTCACAGGGAAAGTTACCTGTATATTCTTTAACTTGAGAGTCAAAAGGATTGATTAACTGAAGATATGTAGGCACTTTACCCAGGGAGTAGTTTTATGTACTAACATTGTGCAGTGAACTTCCTTACACCAGGGATGGCAGTGAGTGAAAGAGTCCCTGTATTTCCATGTGTTATACTTTCCAAAGGTTGCTACTGACTTTGAGTTTAACTCTTGTAATATAATTTTTCCTCCAAAGGAAAACCAACTCTACCAACAATCACAAAGATAAAAACTTGCGCCAGAGAAACACAAATTAAGTACTACTTATAATGTAAGTATGACCTTCTTTAGAAGTTTTAAAAATTATATTGAAATGAACGTGGCTCTGTTGACCTTGTTACAAATTCTTCAATATTTGGTGTTATGCTGCAAGATCTTTTCGTTCATTTCAGAGCAGCTCAAACTGATGGAACCCATTATGTAGCAGCTGGAAAGGACCGTTTTTCAGCTGCATTGTTTCACATATTTATATAAATGCCATTTCAAAATATGTATGATGCTTCAAAATAACACTTTGCGCTACTGTTTACTTATATCTTTTAAAAGAGGTAAAGATTAAATTGTCATCTTGCGAGGTGGGATATTCCCAGAGGTCAGCTAGTCCCCCTATGCTTCTGAGGGCAAGGCAAGACCCATAGCTGGGACAGCTGGCCCCAGTGCCTCCCTGTCCGGCACATGGAGATCAGAATTTCACACCGCATCCCTGAGCATGCTGTTTGAAACAAAGCCTTGTTTTATATGGCACTTAGTTCTTAAGTTAGGTTTTTAATTTCCAAATACATTTTTTTTTTTTTTTTTTTTTACAGATCTTTAGGTTCCTGAAACTGGTGGCAACATGACCTGCTAAATTTTCTGCTTGGACCTTTTTGGCTCTCTCCCATTTAAGTGAGCAACACCACGACGGCTGTCTAAAGCATGCCTTATTTAGCCTCTCCTGTAAGGGTGACCTAGCAGGTACATTTCAAATAATGCTTCAGTGTAGAAGGTGTAAACTATTTTGGGCTTGATGTGCTGTGAATGTTGCTTCCTTTTCCTTTATTAGAGTATTTAAATAGAAGTGAAAAGGGTCCTCTGAGGATCGGATCATGCATGCGCCATTTTTTACTTACTGCGACTGTTAATTTGGCAAAATGCACTGCTGCCATCTAGTGATAACATTTTTGTAAAGTACAGCAAAACCTACAAATAAATACAGTATATAAATATATATATTTATATTTTGGGGGGTGGGAGAAATACAAAATAAATGCTTGTTTCAGTTTTAAGCTGCTGATATTCCTTATTGTATGTTGTCAGTTGAGGAAATTGTGCAGTTCTGGTATAAAAGATGAGTAATATAAACTGAAATCTGTAATTTTAAGGGCTTAACCTATGATTCTAATAAGAAGCTGGAATAGTCCACTGAATGGCATAATGAATTTCAGTATATATGTATGATTGCTTTTTAAGTGATTATTTTTCCGTTTGCTGAATCATGTAAATTCTTATATCCTTTTGCACTGATCTGTTGAACCTTATTATACATTTAATTAAGGCAAACTTTTATAATTTATCTTTAGTTTTCAGTAACCTTGAAATATTCTAGCATGGTATTCTATGCAACTCGTTATACTTTGGGGTTAACACTGTATTTTTTCACATTGATTTAATGGTTGAGTGTAGATTTTTCTCACTCAGTAGGGTTCTCACTCAGTATGTAACCGTAGGTGCATGTACTCATGTTTTGTGTAATTGTTGATGTGCAATGATGTATAGAAAAGTGGATTCACCGGTTTTTAAAAATAAAACATTGATAAAAGATGTTTGGAATAATAGTCTTTATTCTAGTCTTAAGGAGGAAGCATTTTTCAATGCTTTCAAGTTTCTTAGTTCTATATGTACACAGAGTGTTAATTTCTCAACCCCGTCAGTTTTTTTAGTTCTTTTTCTACCTCTTCCACAAATGCTGGGAAATTCTGATCCATGAGGCAGAAACGGAGAAAGGAGCCTAATTCCTCAGCATTCCATGCAGATTGTTTGTGGACAAGGGGCAGCTCCTCTGACGCCAGGAGAGACTATGGGGATTCCAGAAGAGTAGTTTATTAGAGATTACAGGCGAAAGCAACAGCGTGAATAACAGAAAAACTGCCTTAAGGAAAGACTAGGGAAATACACACCAAAAATGAGTGTTAATTATAATTAGCTTTACAGGGTTCCTTTACTTAATGTTTCTTAATATACATAAGAAGTGAGATAAACTTGTATCCTTAGCTATATGAAGTATATTAATGACATGATTTGTAAATTTAAGACCATGTTTTAATAAAGAATACTGTGCTGATAACCTTATGTGGATTGATAAGAAACCTATCAGTGAATGAACTCCATTAGCTTAATTTGTCATTCCCACCTCACTCTGGGGGAATGGGTGAGAGCAGTTCATTTGAAAACAGGTTCTGAAGGCAATAAAGAGTGGCCATAAACTGACCGTCCAAAAGTTCCATGTCTCTTTCTGGTCCTGACCACAAGGCTGGACAAACTCAGAAAGGCATATAACTATGAGGGCAGTCAAGACACAGAACATTTCCATTACCCCCGCCCCCCCCCCCCCCCAAATCCCTTCATACTACTACCTTTGTTGTCAAACCCTTAGCCCCACCGCCCAGCAACCACTGATCTGTATTCTCCATATCTTAGATAAATGAAATCATATCATGTCGAGCACTTTCTTTATATGCCTATTTTCCATCTGTATATCTTTTTTGGTAACTTGCAGTGTTTTAAAACCAGCTGAGTAAATAGGTTGCTAATATTTAAATTAGGAGAGTTTAAATAAAAGTCTTACTGTACTTGGCAGTTTAGAAGATTGGGCACCACTGACCTGATGATGATGGCACCACCTTGGGGTCCACCTACATCTCCTTTCCTCCTCACATGAATTTAGTTAAGTAGGTGGTTTTATGCCTTTTCTGTGGATGGGAAGGTTTTGTGTGTATGCATCAACTGACACTTCTCTAGGAACTGTCTATAATAGAAATTTATTTTTCTAAATTGAAACTAGCTTTGCCGACTACCTGACAGTAGAAAGAAGAAAAATGAAAGTAACATGAAGACCTGTTCTCCAGGAAGAGCGACTGTTAGCATGTTAGTTTATCTCCTTCCATATTGTGTGTGAGTGTTTATTACAAAAATCAAGTCATACATGATGCTTCTGTAGCCTTTTAAAAAATGTAATGTACTATGAATATCTTTCCAATGTCAATAGGTAGGGATATTTATACATCAGTTCTGTCGACTGCATTTTTGTCACATCTGTGGTTATTTCACACTTTAACCACTCAGTATCCTGGAAGTGAACATTTATGTAGTTTCCAGTTTTGTTACTACAAGCAACACTGTGAACAGCATCCTTACATGTATGTTTGGGTAGCAGAAATATAATTATAGGTAATAGATATGGCATAAAATTTGATCTACATTGCTAAGTTGCTTTCCAAAAAGTTTTATCAACTTACATTCTTAGAAAGACTTGTCTAGGAGGTGAGAGCGAACAAGAAGCATATCTGAACTCCCACTCTGGTGTTTTTTCTGGTTTGTACATGGTTCTTCTCTACTATGTAAATAAACTGGGTTAAGGTTACCCCTTTTATAGCAGGTGATATTTCCTAAATAAGGATATCACACCCTGCCTTGTTCCATTCGTTTTTGTGCCTCTACCATCATTAGCCACTTTGATTCAATTAACTATTAACCCCAGTGCGAATATGAGGCTACAAACAGCACCGTGAAGTCTGCCCTCCTGCTGGACAAAGAGGCTTTTACATTTTCCTGTCAGAGAGACTACTAAAGTTTTTTATTCTATGGTTGTCCATTTATTTTGAATTAGTGGTAAGCCAGGTGGGAAAAAAACTCATACTTTCTTTTTTATACCACTTTTAGAACAGTTTGATACATTAGAAAGAAAATTCATCCTTGAATATTGACAAATTCCACGTAGAATTCTGTGAAAAGTGTAAGCTGTTGGCCTGAGAGCCTGCAGCTGGGACCGCAGCTGGGACTGCAGTGAGCAGACAGTTCCCAGGGAGCTCCCAGCAGAGCACACACCAGGTAATGAGGCCAAGGAACAGGTTTAGGACTCCGGTCATAGTGAACTGCAAAGGGAGAAGGGAAGTGTGTGGGAAAAGTTGAATCCTCCTGATTTCCACACATACTAGCTGAAATCTTAGCACTGAAAATTTATACAGAAATCATCAATGATTTGTCTACAAATTCATATTGATATTTGTCTTAAAACAGTTCCCCAAATTCTTCCCTTTATTCCTCTTTTTGGGAAAGTGGTAAATTCTTTATCACACATTTAAAGCCCAGCACTGTAGGCCACTCCTGTGTTTCCTTAGGAGAGCAGCTCTTCAGTATGTGCCATCATGGTACTCTCACAATAGGGTAGACAGACATGACCTGGGTCTGTCTCTAACCTCTTCCATAGTAACACTTCAGGTTAGTGTTCTAGAACAAGGAAGTGGACAGAGGGATTCAAATGTTCAGGATCACTGTTTTCATGGCAAGAAAACTGAACATAGGAATAGGCTGTACCTGAGCTAACTGGGTCACTGAGGTCCTTCCTCCTGGGGCACACTGCTGCTGCTCCGGCCGCCGGTGTGACTGCAATGAGACAATTGCCAGCTTAGCTGAACACACTCATGAACACCACAGGCCATTAAAGAAGTGGAAACACATGAATTCATGTTCAGAGAAAAAAAATCAGGAGAAATCACTGTTGGTGTAGTTTGTCCTGCTTTCAGGTGGCTGCTACGTGACTTACCACAGTAGAGTTTAAATCAGAGGCCCCTGCCCTGTACCTGGGGTTCCTCAGTGTCTGTCTGACACCACTGTGTTCTGTCTGCAGAAGCCCAGTCCGGGACCCAGGGCCACAGGCTGGTACTGGAAGGCAGTAGATGTTGCCAGGCTTTGGATTATCACGATTTGTTAACTAATAATCATTAGGTAATACATATTTGCTGCAGGAAAATTCCATAATTACAAGATGATGTTTTTTTAATAAAACTGGTCTTAAAATAAAAAATCTCATTTTAGACATTCTGAGGGAATGGGTTCTGAGACCCTGGTGATAAAGGGAAGGGAGCCACAAAGAACAAGGAAGTGGTCCAGCCCTTAAGAACCCCATGCCCATTGAGAACCTAACAAGAAAAACAGTGGTTAGAATGCAACCCAGGAATTTCTGGGCCTGAGGCAAAGGAGCCAAGCTTAGGACTTAAGCTCAAAGTGGAGGGAGTGAAGTAGAGGGGGTGTGCTGGGCTGAAGTGTAGGAATGTTCCAGAATGTATGCCATTTCTTTAGGAGGCTATTATGTGAGGGGCAGTTCTTGGGTGGCACACCGGGACGTGCTCCAAGCAGACACCATGAACAAGATGGAGAAGGAGGCTGTAGGCATAACAAGCTGTGAGGGCTGCTTCCACGTAGAATGTACGAGAGCCAGAAAACCAAGATGGCGGCATAGATAAACACCGGAGATTGCTGCCTCGCACAACTACTTCAAAAATACAACTAAAAGAACGGACATCATCCAGAACTACAGGAAGGCTGGCTGAGTGAAAAATTCCACAACTAGAAGGAAAGAGAAAAGCATACCGAGACTCACAGGAGGTGTGGTGTGGAAGTAAAATACAGAGGTACAGAGGCGCATGTGGAGAGGGCTGGTGGCTGAGGACACAGTTGTCTTTTTCAATCAGGAGGGAGTCTCAAGCTCTGAGCTCCAGTTCCGGGCGAGTCTCTGGGGACCCAGACTCATACGGGAGAAACTGGACTTTCTGGCATCGGTCGGAACTTGAGGGCAGCTTTCTCTCGGAGGTGCTTGCAGCGATTGCTGGGACACTGAGAAGCAGGGCCTCTGAGGGCAGGACTGAGAGCAGCCATAACTGCTCGCTCCGCCCTGTTGATCCCCTGGGACCCCGCCCCGCCCAAGCCGTGCATGGAGGCTTTTGCATATGAAAGGCCTGGCCCTTTGCAATCTGATAATTACCTAACAAACTGCAGCTGGCCCAAGGCCCCAGGGCAACTTGCATTGCTTCACAGCTGGCTCCTGCTGGGTAGCCTCAGGCAAAGGCTAGATTAGCACCTCCTTAGAGATCCAGGAGCCAGTGTTCCCGGTGGTCAGAGTGGGACCATCCAGATTACAGCTCCTCAGATCCATAAAGGACACACTCAGGGGGCAGACTCAGTGACCACCAAAGCCCCACTGAAGCAAGTCTTGCCCCAGAAGGGTGTCTCCAGCGCAGAAATTCTCCCACTGCAGACACAGCTGATTCTCACAGCCAGTTGGCCTGAAGGTCAATCCCTCCCAGTGTTACCTACAACAATCAAGGCTTAACTACAAGAAGACTGTGCACAAAGCCCACAAAGGGGTGCACCAAGAGTGTCTACCTCAGGTAATTGGGGAGGCTGAGCCACTGGGCCCTATAGGACACCTAGCACAGAAAGCCACTCTATCAACACAGGGAAGCATAAAAAATGCGGAGACAAAGAAACAGGACACAGATGACAGAAATGGAGGAAAGCAAACTACTGGATATAGAGTTCAAAACCACACTTTTAAGGTTTTTCAAGAATTTTCTAGAAACCGCTGATAAACTTAATGAGACCCTCAAGAAATCTAATGAGACCCTTGAGGTTGTGATAAAGGACCAACTAGAAATTAAGCATACACTGACTGAAATAAAGAATATTATACAGACTCCCAACAGCAGACCAGAGGAGCGCAAGAATCAAGTCAAAGATTTGAAATATGAAGAAGCAAAAAACACCCAACTGGAAAAGCAAAATGAAAAAAGAATCCAAAAATACAAAGATAGTGTAAGGAGCCTCTGGGACAGCTTCAAGCATACCAACATCTGACTTATTGGGGTGCCAGAAGAAGAGAGAGAGCAAGATATTAACAACCTATTTGAAGAAATAATGACAGAAAACTTCCCCTACCTGGTGAAAGAAATAGACTTACAAGTCCAGGAAGCACAGAGAACCCCAAACAAAAGGAATCCAAAGAGGACCACACCAAGACACATCATAATTAAAATGCCAAGATTAAAAGAAAAAGAGAGAATCTTAAAAGCAGCAAGGGAAAGAAAGTCAGTTACCTACAAGGGAGTACCCATACGACTGTCAGCTGATTTCCCAACAGAAACTTTGCAGGCCAGAAGGGAGTGGCAAGAAATATTCAAAGTGATGAATGCCAAGAACCTACAACCAAGATTACTTTATCCAGCAAAGCTATCATTCAGAATTGAAGGTCAGATAAAGAGCTTCACAGATAAGAAAAAGCCAAAGGAGTTCATCACCACCAAACGAGTATTATATGACATGCTGAAAGGTATGCTTTAAGAAGAGGAAGAAGAAGAAAAAGGTAAAGATACAAATTATGAACAACAAATACACATCTATCAACAAGTAAATCTAAAAATCAAGTGAATAAATAGTCTGATGAAAAGAATAAACTGGTGATTATAATAGAATCAGGGGCCTAGAAAGGGAATGGACTGACTATTCTTGGGGGGGAATGGGATGTGGGGGGTGTGGGAAGAGACTGAACAAAAATCGTGCACCTATGGATGAGGACAGTGGGGGGGGGGTGAGGGCGAAGGGTGGGGGGGGGACGGGTGGAGGGGAGCTGGGGGGGTGGAAGAGAAACAAATGTAATAATCTGAACAGTAAAGATTTAATTTAAAAAAAAAAAAGGAATGTACACAAGCCCCTCCAACCTCCTAGCCACAGGTCTGCAGCTCTGGCTCTGGATCCTGTGGCTGTTGCAGTGCTCATCTCCAGACAGGTGTTTCCACTGCAGGTGTGAGCTGGTGGTGTCATAGAGAAAGGAAGGACCTCTCTGGAAGGCACCTCTGCCTATCACCAGCATGTTCTGGCTGCCAGAAGTCAGAGGTGCCAAATTTTGTTTCCTGTCCCGTAAGGAAGCTGACTGTTGCTAGTTGGTAGGTGTTAGTAGGAAAGTAGAACTGGAAGCATCAAGAACTTTGGAGGAACAGAGAGGAAGGAAAGAACAAATAGAAACTAAAGATCACTAAAATCAAAATGGAACAAAAAATGAAGGAACTCAATGAATCAGGCATCTTTAGGCAGTCACAAGGATCTGCGCTCTGTTGAAGTGACCCGTGGCTTTCTCTTGCCTTCTCTGCAGCTGACTCTCTTACCACGACCCTGCTGACTCAGTGCTGACCTTGGTAGCTGACCAGGATGCTAATGTGTTCACTTACAGAGGAAGGCAGGCCTGAAAGGGAAGAGTACTAACAACAATAGTAATCGTGGAAATGTTATTTAGATACTGACAGGTAGCATACGAGGTGCTTTCTATAGATAGAGCATTTCAACTCTCCCATTTTACAGATGAGGTTCAGTGACTTACATGAGATCAGATCACGCAACTATGATTCAAACCTAGATTCATTTTTATTTCAAAACCTATAGTCTTTGCACAGCATTGTACTGTCATCTACTCAGATCACCAAACGACAGCTCAGAGGTCCCCGAATAGAGAATTGAGGAAATACACGAAATGGTTCCAGCCACTTTGGGGATGTTTCTACCTAGATATTTGGACCAGCCTTTAAAATCCAAGCCCTGGAGTCTCCTGCTGCTGGGGCTCACAGCCCAGTCTGCTTCTGTCACTGCATGTTACAGTGATGCTTTATCTTTATATTCAGACTAGAGGCCCGGTGCATGAAATTCATGTACGAGGGAGGGGTTGGTCCCTCAGCCCGGCCTGCAACAACACCAGCGTCCCTCACCCTGGCCTCTGGCCAGAGGCCCCTCCTCTGTCTCCGCACAGCCGGGGCGCAGATGCTGGGCTCATGTTACCAGGGCGACAGCACCAGCATCCTGCTCTGGCCGCTATGGGTGCCGCCATCTTTGTCGTGGAGTGATGGTTAATTTGCATATTACTTTTATTAGTATAATTGTGTAGCCTGATTTGTCTTCATCACTTTTATAAGGCATTCCAGACATAGTTCCCAAATTCTGGGACCCTATTTGGTTCCAGTTATAGCCCATGCACTGGGTACTGTAATCTGACTCTTAATGACTGGTCAATGAAATCTATTGACACAAAAGGAAATCTATTTAAAGGGCAAGGGATCATAAGTAATAAAGCACCTTATAACAAACCACTCCATCCTACTTGTAGGGAGGGGATTCTTAACAGGAGCTGATGAGGCACAATGTTTGAAACTAGATTCACGGTTTGTGAGAAAAGCAGTTTTAGCATTGACAACATCACAGAAAAGATCATGCAGAAACAAATAAAGGGAAAGAATTCTAAAACCAAAATCTGACTCAGTAAACTACATATCTGAGAGGAAGTCATACAGCACGTCCTTAAAGAAAAGGCTGACAAATGTTCACCCTAGATAAATCATGAATGATAAGGATTTAGTGATAAACCAGCAGAAATGAATTGTTTCAGTCCAGTGAGTCTAAGGGGAACTAACAGGATAAAGTTTTGGGAAGCCATGTTTGCAAAATTATTTCTCAAAGTAAGAAAAAAACCAAGCTTGAAGCTGAAATTTCATCCCTAGAATGGAGGTAGATCTTATTCCAACAGCGTCTGGGACTGTGTTCTCCAGGGAGAAAGTCTGTAACAGCGATGCTCAAGCTTTCGATCACACGATCGCTTTACACACTTACTAGTAAAGTCAGGCCCTCAAACAGCTTTTGTTTGAGTTACATCTAATGTTTATGTCAGCAATTAAAACAATTTTAAATATTGATTAACTTGTTTAAAAATAATGAATGCATTGTTTGTTAATATTAAAAACATTTAAATGAAAAAACTATTTCCTAAAACAAAACTAATGATTTTTGCAAGCCTCATTAATGTCTAGCTCTGGAAGACAGCTGGACCTGCCTACGTTTGCTTTCAGTCTGCTGACACGTGTGTCTTCGGTTGAAGTACATGAAGAAAATCTGGCTTCACATAGATATGTAGATGGAAAAGGCAGACATGTTTTAAAATAGCCTTTTCAGATAATTGTGGACTTTCTTTAATATGACACTAAAATTCAACAAGTGATAGTTTCTTAAAGGTTACTAGTAGTTGCAACACACAGTCTGAAATCACAGCAATGAGTTCTGTTATACTAAAACCCACTGATCTATCTTGCACTTCGAATAGATCCTTTACCCATGCGTGATTTTTTAGCACTATATGCATTTGGTCATTTGGAAAATACTGGTTCACTGAACTGTACAGATCTTCCAAATGTTGAAGTACTTTGTCATGCAATTATAAAAAGAAATCCCATTAATAACAACAACAAAAATGTCTTCTGGATTAGGAGCTGTGAAGCTCAAATGCCTAAGTTATCCAAAACTCGAATTTTC
Source organism: Myotis nattereri (assembly GCF_964212035.1). Lineage (NCBI taxonomy): Eukaryota > Metazoa > Chordata > Mammalia > Chiroptera > Vespertilionidae > Myotis > Myotis nattereri. The sequence goes on from NC_138075.1 coordinate 111,536,386, forward strand.
ACCTGAAAGGCTTACTTTATCATTGTTAATAAATACAATCAATTGTTTTCCTGAAATGACAGGCTCACTCTAATCATTTTTGTGAAAATGTCTATCATATACCCAGCAATGATGGTGTTCCCCTAAGAAAGGCTAGTTTACTCCCTGCACAGTCACACAAGTGCTATCCCTTGAAACAGTGTCGTGCTTTAGGATGCACCCATCTGTGTGTGTTCTCACTGCCAGTGATGGGAGAGAATGTGGTGCAGTTAGGTACCACTGCCTGGATTTGTGCTAAGGTGACCACAGTTTTGCTCACAATACTTTTGTCCCATTAATGTAAATACCGACAGAGTGAAAAGGGCAAATAATGTCTTAATATTATTACAAAGATAACTTGGACTTTGTGGATTCCCGAAAAGGTCTCAGGGAGGGATCTATGGATCACATTCTGATTACCAGTGTTCCAGAGTGACACCCAGAATGCAGCTGGGACCACTCGCAGTCTAATTGCTAGGATTATAGGTAGCTACAATGAAAAATCAACCTTCGATTTAAATGCCACTCAACATTAGGTATTTTTTAACCTGCAAACCTGATGGATTTGACAAATTCCACTGTCATTCTGGCCCCCAGAGAGTATGACCTGCCAGGTTTCTTGTACAGCCAACACTGGCCTACTTACTGGGTGCTGCAGAGGGATGCTTGGCACACAGCCCTCCCGGCCGCTTCCACCTGCTCTCAGTGGGCCAGGATCCCGGCTGTTCCCGCCGGGCACCTGCACGGTTATGTACTGGGCCAGGCTTTGCACACAGCTGCCGCAGTGCTCCAGCGCCTGCTGCTTGGACTCTCCACTGAACTGTACCCGGAACATGCGACTCTTGTTCTGTTTGACAAACAGGAAGTGATTCTAAGTGACCCTTGTCATATCACTGTACTTTTACTTACTGCAGGGTCTTCTAGTGAGTGCTTCCCTTTGCTCAGAGGGAAAGAGGTACAGACAAGGGAGCATTCACCCTAGACTGTTGATGTGGGTATAGAAAAACTAATAACCAGTTTTCTACCCACTTTTGGGAGCTGTTCCTCTTACTAAAATTCATTTCCTTCAGGGAACAGATATTAGTGAAAATGGAAAAGCCTATCTCATACAGACCAGGAGGTGACCTACTGACTGCAGTAAAAGATCAATGTCTTATCTTACTTTGGAATAAAGATTAGATAGCTTTTAATTCCTGAAGTAAAAATCAGTGAAGATAATACAGCATATTCCTTCCTCAACAAAAAATTTTTTAAGCTGAGTATATAAAAGAACAAACCAGGTAAATGCCATGTTAAACAAGTCAATGAATCTGAAAAACAAGACTGGGGGATGGGACAGAGACTGATGCTAAACGCTAATGTGTGCCACGTCAGTGATCTGTAGTATCCTTTATCTTTACAGAGGCCAGGTTACCCACCCTCAAACCACACAGAATTACATGTTGCCTTTATCTGCTATATGACTTACATCCCTTGGCAAATAAGCAAATTTGAGAGAAATGCAATTAAATTTTTTTGAATCTGACAACTACATTAACTTTATTTGATTGTGAGCTAAAAAATTAGGCCTAACCGGTTTGGCTCGGTGGATAGAGCGTCAGCCTGTGGACTGAAGGGTCCCTGGTTCGATTCTGGTCAAGGGCATGTACCTTGGTTGCAGGCACATCCCCAGTGGTGAGTGTGCAGGAGGCAGCTGATCAATGTTTCTCTCTCATCGATGTTTCTGACTTTCCATCCCTCTCCCTTCCTCTCTGTAAAAAAATCAATAAAAATATATTTTTAAAAATTATAACAATAGCAACCACAAAAACCCATTATTTTAAGAGAAGTAGTTTCCTCTTTTCTAGTCTAATATTCTGCCCATTTTAGAGAAGTCAACTTACATAAAAGTCACCCCAAATGGGATCGTCTGTATTGTGAACTTTTATTCAATTTCTTCTGGGAAGACATTCAGATGCTAACTTAGTGACAACACTTGCCATTGATTAAATCCATAAATCACACTGCTAACTGGAAAATGTAACCACAATCAGCCAATTCTGTAAATTCCTGTAAGCAAAAACCCCCTGATTCTCCACTTCACAATCCCACTATTTAAATGTTTAAATGAAGCCATGAAGCAAAGCCCTGTAATTTAGGTTACAGAAAACCCTTGGCATGGTCAGCTGTCACATTCAGAATAGGCCTGCAACCCCTTTACTGCCATTGCTGGGTTCTCTTCATTTTTTAATTCATGTAATTTCCCCCCTAAGTATAAAAGTAAGCTGTTAACCATTACCCCTCCAACAATGAAAAAATAGGAAAAAGACACATTCCAATATATTCTAAGTGACCCTTGTCATATCACTTTTATTTACTGCAGGGTCTTCTATTGAGTGCTTCCCTTTGCTTAGAGGGAAAGAGGTATGTATGGCTAAGGGAGCATTCACCCTAGATTATATTAGGGTATATTAGAACACATACACACGCACACACACATATATATATACTATATATGATACACAATATATATAGATCATATATATAACATTTTACACTACTCTTTTGTAACCTAATTATTTCACAATAAGTATAAAAATAGAAGTATACTTCATTACTTTTAATGGCTAGAGTATTGCTTTAACTGACCTGCTATTGACAAACATTTTATTTCCTGCCCTTTTCCTTATTATACTATTATAAAATACAAGCTTTGATAAGCACTTTACATACACATCTTTGTACATGAATGCCTGATGAAAGGATCCGTGCATTTGGGTGCCTTATGCCAAATTGGGGGGGCAAAAAAGTACCAGTTACCCTCCTACCCTTAGAGTCCTTATGCCCATTTCCCTGCACTCTCCAACACCAGCGATTAGTATTCTTTTTAATTTTTTTAACCTATTAGATTAACATAGATTTTTATCTTGGGATGTCATTCCTCTGATTTCAGTGAGGGTGAAGATTCTTCTTACACTACAGTCTTTTGTAGTTTTTATTTCATCAGTGCCTCTCACTTCCTTGGTCACTTTTCTATTAGATGGATAATCCCCAAATTATCAAGAGTAGCTGAAAGCAAACTTTCCCTAAGAAAAGGAAAAGAGCTGATAAGAGAACTATACATTCTGTTTTTGGTAATGCTACCTATCTTATTTGTGAAATTGAGCTGATTTCTTGTTTACATTCAATTAGATGTTTCCAACTCACTCTGGTTTAGACTCTGTGAAGACATCTACATGAAGTACTTTATATTAGCCATTTCTACTATGATTCTGTAATTACATAACCTTTTGAGATTACATAACCTTTTTAATGTTAAATAACATTAAACATTATACCTCAAAACTAGATGAAAAACTGTAAGAAACAGATGATTATTAAGTATATAAATGGCAAAAACCTCAGACCAATTGTATTAGTCTAGTGGTGTCTTCATGTGGCATACATACAAAGGGGTTCGGAGAGTCAGGGTTTCTCTGGGATGGAGTTCCAGGGAATGAGAGGGAGGCTTCATGTCTGATAGCCTGGCTGAAGCCTCGGCATGTTTCCTTCTGTGAAATTCTCAGGTAGAATTCGAGTTTATCATCTGCAGCCATAAGCACCACTTCACGGCACGAGGACCCAAGGTAAACCAAGGTACATCAGGAAAAATCTGAAAATGAGTTACATCTCCACCACATCCTCAGTACTATGGGATAGTACAATGGAAAACCTGCCACTGGGTTAACAAAAAGGATTTCTAGGTTGAAAATCTTGATGAGATTTCTTTTTATGCCATAATAAAAAGTCAAAAAGACTTTTCAATTCACTTGCTGTAAAATGGAAGTTTTCAAATATATAGTAACAGCCATGAAAAAATATGAAAAAGACACATTCCAATATATTCTAAGTGACCCTTGTCATGTCACTTTTATTTACTGTAGGGTCTTCTAGTGAGTGCTTCCCTTTGCTCAGAGGGAAAGAGGTATGTATACTCTCCGTTTCTTTTTTCTTTTATCCTCATCCAAGGGTATTTTTCCAATTTATTTTTAGAGAGAGTGGAAGGGAGGGGGAGAGACAGAGAGAAACATCAATGTGAGAGAGACACATCGACTGGTTGCCTCCCACATGCACCCAGACTAGGGCTGGGGATTGAGCCTGCAATGGAGGTACATGCCCTTGACCGGCATCAAACCCGCAAGCTACGCAAACCGCCCAGGGTTAGTCTCCGTTTCTATGCGATTAGCTCAAAGTTACTATTAGTATATGTTAAGTGGTGACTTACATGCTAAATGTTCTCACCCTACTTCAAACACTTAATTTCAAGTTATTACAACTAATAGAAAATCCTCTTTTATACAGACTCCTTACAGAAACAGAAGTTAAGGATAAGTGCTTGTCTCTTCACACTTGTGTCTCTTCGTGTACTCACAAGAAAGTCAGGTTTCCCCCAAATTCTGACTCTGCACATGGAGCCTGAAGCCACAGGCTGTACAGCTGACATTCCAGTCTCTGCACATGGAAGGCACAGGGCCCAGCTAGCACCACACAGGAGGAGCCACGGAGGCATCAGAGGCCTCAATGGGGGTTTCTCTCTGGTTTTAGGTTAGTCACTCAGATCTGTAAGTTTCCCATCACCACTAGAGCCCCAGATGGAGCAGTTTCCCCACCTTGAGTAGTGAATTACTCTATTATAGGAAATGGAGGGCAGGGGAGAGAGAAAGGACTTAACCAGAAAAGGGACCTAAGCTTTTCTTTGATCCTTTGCTTTGAAACCAAAGCTAGACTAGACAAAATCATAAAAAAAATTCTTCAGCGAGTTAACTAGGGTGAGAAGTAAAGAGAACAATGGTTTGGGTTTATTCCTTTGAAACAAAGTCCCTTTAGAAAGGGTTTTATGACCCTGGCTGGTGTGCTCAGTGGTTAGAATGTTGGCTTGTATACCAAAAGGTCTAGGGTTCAATTCCTGATCAAGGGCATATACCTGGGTTACAGGTTCTTCCTTGCCCTGCCTTGAGAGAGGCAATCCATTAATGTGTCTCTCACATTGATGCTTGTGTTTTTTTCTCTCTGTCTCTCCCCCTCCCTCCCTTTCATTCTCTCTAAAAATCAATGGAAAAAGGAATTATGTGTCAACTGTTAGCCAATCTGCCAGGACCATTCTGATCAGAATTCCTGGACAAAAGGAAGTACAAATAGGCAGAATTTATACAAACTATTTATTTCAGCCAGAGAGAAAAGAAATATAATCGTTATTATCACAGGATTTATGTTATTTTAAATTGTTGTTAAAAGATTGAAAATTTTATTTCAAAATACTTCTTTTGTCAATTTAAACAAACGTCATTTATTACAGAATACCTGGTTAACTAGAGTTACCCAAGGCAAGAAACACCAAAGATACATTTTGCCAGGTAAGGCAAAAAGAAGAATCTGTTGGTTCAACATTAATATACTAGAGGCCCAGTGCACAAAATTCGTGCACTCGGGCTGGGGGGGGGGGTTCCCTCAGCCTGGCCTGCGCCCTCTCGCAGTCTGGGAGCCCTTGGGGATGTCCGACTGATGGCTTAGACCCACTCCCCATGGGAAGCGGGCCTAAGCCGGCAGGCAGACATCCTTAGCAAAGCTGCGGAGGTGGGAGAGGCTCCTGCCACTGCCGCTGTGCTCGCCAGCAGTGAGCCCAGCTCAGGGCTTCTGGGTGAGCAGCACTCCCCCTGTTGGAGAGCACTAACCACCAGGGGCAGCTCCTGTGTTGAGCATCTGCCCCCTGGTGATCAGTGCGCACCATAGAGACTGGTCATTCTGCCGTTCAGTTGATTTGCATATTAGCCTTTTATTATATAGGATAAAGTCAATAAACAAAAGTAAAAAACAATATCTTTTTTTTTTTCCCCAAAGCAGCATTTATTTACCCACTGAATTCCAAAACAGGGCCTGACTCCTCAGTAACATCCTCTTACTAACTGGCTTCTGCCTTTCTACAGTCCTTGTTTCATGTTCTGCTCATGATGCGAACCGTTCTTAAACATGTGTATTATTCCAGTACCATCTCGCCTGCTGCGAGAAACTCCCACATCCCCCATGTGCACATAGAAAATGAGAAGGGTGTGGTCATTTGCTTAAAAACAGTTGGCCACACAGCATCTTGCCTTTATCGTTGTTCCAAACAATAGACAATCCATGCGTCTCACAATCTTCAACCAGTTCTTGCTACCAATGAGTGAAAACCCTTCCTGAAACAAAACAATTAACAAAATTAGCAATAAAAGGGAAAAGGGACGTGAAGAGTAGCTGTAGTGCAGAAAGCTGTGTGGTTATTTATCTATAACTAGAGGCCCAGTGCATGAATTCGTGCACAGATGGGGTCCCTCGGCCTGGCTGGCGATCGGGGCTGATTGGGGCTGCGGGAGGTTGGCCGGCCAGGGGGAGGGACCTTGGGAAGTTGGCTGCCAGGGGGAGGGACTGCGGGAGGTTGGCTGTGCGAGGGCACTGACCATCAGGGGGCAGCTCCTGCATTGAGCATCTGCCCCCTGGTGGTCAGTGTGTGTCATAGCGACTGGTTGACCGGTTGTTCCGTCGCTTAGGCTCTTATATATATAGAGAGATGTGTGCACAGAGATGGTTTAGTATCCCAACTGCCAGGATGATCTCCTGATACATATGTCCCCGTACCCCAGTGCTCTTCTTGCACAATCAACACGTATAGTCTCACCTTTTATTTCTTTTCTTGATCTTTCCATATTGAAAACAAACTATTAAAGATAGTAAATGTCTGTGGTCAGACTAGCTATAAATACTCTTCTGTTCCTCTAGGATTTGCCAAAAGATGAGTTTATGTTCCTAAAAGCCAAGGATTTCCATTATGCTAATTTATTAACTTATCTGACACATTCTAACTACACAGTGAGTTTTCTCTTCATAAGAATCTTATTGTCAGGTTCCTATAAACAGAAAGTTGAAGCAATTTGTTTTTAGATTAGATGCTGAGTGTTTAGTTCAATCTGAGAAAAACAACCATAAAAGGCAAAGGGTAGTAGAGGGCACACAGGTCTCGAAAGCTGGACAACAGTTGGATCTTAACGGAAAGATGAACTTTTTCTGTAGCTTATTAATAAAGTAAATAGAATTGACTCTAATGATTATGGCAGCTAATGAACTCCAATTATGTTGTCAGAAGATTTCCTCAGTTAAGCAGGCTGTTAAGTTTGAATATGGTTAGTATTTAGTAAAACAAATACACTGACAGGAAACTGATACTCTGACAGTATGTAAAACCTGCACGCACACTGCCTTTCTACCAGGTAATGTCAGTCTACCCAGCCCAGGGACGGCTGCTGTAGAAACTCGGGAAATCTCTCAGTCTTGGAAAACAAAAGAAAATGTTGTCCTTTATCCATTGGAACCCTAACAAAATCTCCATTCCTAAATCTGACTATGATAAAACTTGCATAAAAATTTATAGCCCAGGTAAACAGTGTAGGGTTAATACCTTGACATTTTCATTAGAAAGAAGAGTCAATTGTAAAGTGTTGACTCTAAGAGTTTCATCAATAGTTCGTTTTCTTCTTTTTAAAAAATAATTTTATAAAAAATATTCTTATTGATTTTGGAAAGGAAAGGAGAATGAGAGAGAGAGAAACATCAATGATGAGAAAGAATCATTGATTGGCTGCTCCTGCACACCCACTATTGGGGATGGAGCTTGCAACCCGGGCATGTGCCCGTGACCTGAATTGAACCCGGGAATCTTCAGTATACAGGCCAATGCTCTATCCACTGAACCAAATCAGCTAGGGTGACTTCTTATTTTTAATACACAATGAAGTTAGGCAAACTATTTGTGATTTCTTCTTAAAACTCTCTTGGAATTAGCAAAGAGAGATTTGGTTATCCTATATAATAAAAGTCTAATATGCTAAGTGACCGGTCGTCTGTTCAACCAATCAAAGTGTAATATGCTAGTGATATGCTAAGGCCATTCAACCACTTGCTATGATGTGCACTGACCACCAGGGGCAGACAGTTGACCGTTGACCAGTTGCTATGACGTTCACTGAACACCAGGGGGCAAATGCTCCGACCAGTAGGTTAGCTTGCTGCTGGGGTCCAGCCGATCAGGACTGAGTGAGACAGGCTGGACACGCCCTGGAGCCCTCCTGCAGTCCCTCCCCGGCTGGCCAACCTCTCGTGTCCCTCCCCGCCCCAATTGTGCATTGGTGGGGTCACTCGGCCTGTCCTGAACCCTCTCACAATCCAGGAACCCTTGGGGGATGTCAGAGAGCCAGTTTTGGCCTGATCCTGCAGGCCAGGCCGAGGGACCTCAATGGTGTGTGAATTGTGCACCGGGCCTCTAGTTATCATATAAAAAAACTGTAGATCTAGTTTAAAACGGCAGTACATAGGGAGTTGGCACCTTGCTGGGGCAGTGGAAATGGTACAGCTCTTATGGAGGGCAATTTGGCAATATCAAATGTACAAATGCATTTATTCTTTAGTACAGCAACCCCAATACTGGGAATTCATTCACAGATCAACCTGTATATGTATGAAGTGATGCATGGACTAGGTCAGTGATGGCGAACCTTTTGAGCTCGGCGTGTCAGCATTTTCAAAAACCCTAACTTAACTCTGGTGCCGTGTCACATATAGAAATTTTTCTATATTTGCAACCATAGTAAAACAAAGACATATTTTTGATATTTATTTTATATATTTAAATGCCATTTAACAAAGAAAACCAACCAAAAAAATGAGTTTGTGTGTCACCTCTGATACGCATGTCATAGGTTCACCATCACTGGACTAGGTTAAGTATTTCTGCATTTTTCATAGTAGAAGACTGAAAACAACTTAAATATGCATCGATAGAGGACTGGTTAAACAAAGTATGGTATGCTATACAATGGAATACTATAAAAAAATGTGGATGCATTACATCAGTGCTGTCCAGTAGAAATTTGAGTCACATATGTAATTTTAAATTTTCTAGTAGACACATGTTAAAAACAAAAAGTGATAAATTTTTAATATTTTATTTAACTTAATGGGTCAAACATTACTTCACGCTGAAACTGGTTTGGCTCAGCAGATAGAGCGTCGGCCTGCGGACTGAAAGGTTCTAGGTTCGATTCTGGTCAAGGGCATGTACCTGGGTTGCAGGCACATCCCCAGTAGGAGATGTGCACGAGGCGGCTGATCGATGTTTCTCTCTCATCGATGTTTCTAACTCTCTATCTCTCTCCCTTCCTCTCTGTAAAAAATCAATAAAATATATTAAAAAAAACACAAAGAAACAAAAACATTACTTCAACATGTAAACAATGTAAAATACTAATAAAATATTTAATGTAAACTAAATCTATGAAATATGATGTGGATTTTAAACTCACACCGTATCTCAGTTCAGACACTGATTTTCCATGGTTAAATTGAAATGTGTCATAAAAACAATAATGTTGAGTTTAATGGGAATATATTTTATACTGCTTCCATTTTAAAATCAAAATTTAAGAAGAACAAAGTAGGTGGGATCTCAATACCTGATATCAAGCTGTATTACAAAGCCACTGTTCTCAAAACTGCCTGGTCCTGGCACAAGAAGAGACATATAGATCAATGGAATAGAATAGAGAACCCAGAAATTGACCCAAACCAATATGCTCAATTAATATTTGACAAAGGAGGCAAGAACATACAATGGAGTCAAGACAGTCTCTTCAATAAATGGTGTTGGGAAAATTGGACAGATACATGCAAAAAAAAATGAAACTAGACCACCAACTTACACCATACACAAAAATAAACTCAAAATGGATAAAGGACTTAAATGTAAGATGGGAAACCATAAAAATACTAGAGGAATCCAAAGGCAACAAAATCTCAGACATATGCTGAAGCAATTTCTTCACCGATACAGCTCATAGGGCATTGGAAACTAAAGAGAAAATAAACAAATGGGACTACATCAAAATAAAAATCTTCTGCACAGCAAAAGAAACCATCAACAAAACAACAAGAAAACCCACTGTGTGGGAAAACATATTTGCCAATGTTATCACCGATAAGGGTTTAATCTCCAACATTTATCGGGAACTCATACAACTTAACGAAAGGAAGATAAACAATCCAATCAAAAAATGGGCAAAGGACCTGACCTAAATAGACACTTTTCAAAAGAGGACATTCAGAAAGCCAAGAGACACATGAAAACATGCTCAAAGTCAATAATCATCCAAGAGATGCAAATCAAAACAACAATGAGGTATCATCTCACACCTGTCAGAATGGCTATCATCAACAAATCAACAAACGACAACTGCTGGAGAGGATGTGGAGAAAAGGGAACACTTGTGCTCTGCTGGTGGGAATGCAGACTAGTGCAGGCACTGAGGAGAACAGTATGGAGTTTCCCTGAAAAAGTTAAAACTGGAATACCCATTTGACCCAGTGATCCCACTACTAGGAATATATCCCAAGAAACCAGAAACACCAATCAGAAAGGATATATGCATCCCTATGTTCATAGCAGCACAATTTACCATAGCAAAGATTTGGAAACAGCCTAAGTGCCCATCAGCAGATGAATGGATTAGAAAACTGTGGTACATCTACACAATGGAATACTACGCTGCTGTAAAAAAAAGAAGGAATTCTTACCATTTGCAACAGCATGGATGGAACTGGAGAGTATTATGCTAAGTGAAATAAGCCAGTCAATGAAAGAAAAATACCACATGATCTCACTCATTTATGGATAATAAAGACCATTATAAACTGATGAACAAAAATAGATACAGAGGCAGAGCAGCATTGAACAGACTGTCAAACTGCAGAGGGAAGGCCGGGGAGGGTTGGGGGGCGGGAGGTCGGGTAAGAGATCAACCGAAGGACTTGTATGCATGCATATAAGCATAACCTATAGACACAAGACACTGGGGGGTAGGGGAGGCTCGGGGAATGTCAAGGGGGGGCGGGGAGGGAAGGAAACATATGTAATACTCTTTGTAATACTTTGAGCAATAAAAAAAATCAAAATTTAAATTAAAATTTAAAATTCTGTCTTCTTTGTTTTTTGTTTATTTTAAAATAATTATTTATTACTGAAAGTATTATATATGTACTTCTTTTCCCCTCACTAACCCCCTCCCCCCCAAAATCTGCCCTGAGCCCCAGGCTCTCAATGCCTCATTGTCTGTATCCATGGGCCATGCATATATGCATAAAAGGTCCTTGGTCAATTACCTCCCACACACCCACCCTCACCCACCTTCCCTCTAAGATTCCACACTCTGTTCCTTGCTTCCATGTCTCTGGATCCACTCCGTTCAACAGTTTATTTTGTTAATTACATTCCACATATGAGGGAGATCATGTGATACTTGTCTTTCTCTGACTGACTTATTTCAATTAGCATGATACTCTCCAAGTCCCACCAGGCTGTCTCAAAGGGTAAGAGATTCTTCTTTTTATTGCTGCATAGTATTCCATGGCGTAAATGTACTACAGCTTTTTTATTCACCCATCTACTGATGAGCACTTGGGCTGTTCCCAGATCTTAGCTATTGTAAATTGTGCTGCTATGAGCATGGGGATGCATACATTCTTTCTCTTCGACCGAGCGCGCAGCTTCGGGAGGGACGCACATGGATTGGTGAGGGAGGAGGGGGACACCCGCCTAGCCAGCCAGATCAGCAGAATCAACCCTGGCGATCAATGGGGTGACAGATGTCGCAGCCAGATCGCCCTCACATCCCATTCTTTCTGATTGACGTTTTGAATTTCTTAGGATATAATCCTAGAAGGGGGATTACTGGGTCAAATGGGAGTTCCATATTTAATTTTTTGAGGAATCTCCATACTGTTTTCCATAATGGCTGCATGAGTCTGCATTCCCACCAGCAAAGTACTAGGGTTCCCTTTTCTCCACATCCTCGCCAGCACTTGTCATTTGTTGATTTATTGATGGCAGCCATTCTGATAGGTGTAAGATGATACCTCATTGTTGTTTTAATTTGCATCTCTCTGATGATCTGTGACTTTGAGCATTTTTCATATGTCTCTTGGCCATCTGTATGTCCACTTTGGAGAAGTATCTATTTAGATCCTTTGCCCATTTTTAAACTGGATTGTTTGTCTTCCTTTTGTTAATTTGTATTAGTTCCTTATATATTTTGGATATTAACCCTTTATCAGAAGTATCATTGCCAAATATGTTCTCATATACAGTGGGCTCCCTTTTCACTTTGTTGTTTTGCTGTGCAGAAGCCTTTTATTTTGATGTGGTCCCATTTATTTATTTCCTCCTTAGTTTCCTTTGCCCAAGGAGATATAGCCATAAACATTGCTACAAGAGATGTCTGAGATTTTGCTGCCTATGGTTTCTTCTAGGATTTTTATGGTTTCACAACTTACAGTATTTTATCCATTTTGAGTTTATTCTTGTGTATGGTGTAAGTTGGTGGTCTAATTTCATTTTTCTGCATGTATTTGCCGAATTTTCCCCATACCATTTGTTGAAGAGGCTCTTTTAACTCTATTATATGCTGTCCTTTGTCAAATATTAATTGAGGGTAATGGTTTGGATCAATTTTTGGGGTCTCTGTTCTGTTCCATTGATCTATGTGCCGGCTCTTGTGCCAGTACCAGGCTGTTTTATCGTGACTTTGTAGTGTAACTTGAAATCTGGTATTGTGGTTTCTCCAATTTTGTTCTTCTTTCTCAAGATTGCTGCAGCTATTCGGGGTCTTTATTGATTCCATATAAATTTTTGGAGTATTTGTTCTAGACCTGTGAAATGCTGTTGGTATTTTAATAGGAATCACATTGAATCTGTAGATTGCTTTGGGTAGGATGGACATTTTAATGATGTTGAGTCGACCAATCCATGTATATGGTATATTCTTCTACTTGTTTATATATTCTTCTATCTCTTTTTTCAACATACTGTACTTTGCTGAGTACAGGGCTTTTGCCTCCTTGGTTAAGTTTATTCCTAAGTTATCTTAATGTTTTTGTTATAATGGTAAATGAGATTGTTTAATTTCTCTGAGAATTCATTATTGGTGTATTAAAAAAAGCCATCAATTTTTGGGTTTTGAGTTTGTATCCTGCTACATTGCCAAATTTATTTATTAAATCTAGTTGTTTTATGGTGGAGTCTTTAGAGCAAGCATGTCAAACTCACAGCCTATGGGTTGCATGTGCCCACAATGAATATTTTTGCGGCCCAGCAAAAGAAACGTTTTAATAAAAATTTCATAACTTAATTTTTACAATATCCTGTTATACATAATTATTAATAATGAACTACGATGTTCACTAATGACTGATTACTATAATCGTGTTGCCTTCATTTCCCTTATGCGCCTTATGTGCAGGCGCACCATTTCTCTCCACTAATACTAGCAGCGAATATTTTAGCAGCCGATTGCCATGTCATTAATCTTGTACTGACTTGTTTGGTGTGCGCAACAGGAAATATTAGGCTTTCGGAGAACAAGAAAAATAGGTTTATTTGCATTACGCTTATTAATTTGTGCAGTTATTCAATGTCTGGTAAGTTAATGTTCGAGATAAAATATTAATTTGTATTAAAATGTTCTATTATTTTATGTTAACCATTACTCATTTATTTTAGACCTTTGTATTCAGCATGTCTCTATCGAAATAAACCTACGTTTCTATGAAAATTGAAGCTTTTGTTTTTTTGCGGACCACATAGACTTAAACCTTGTTTATGTGGCCTGTGTTAGCCTTTGAGTTTGACATGTTTGCTTTAGCATTTTCTATGTACAATATCATGCTATCTGTGAATAATGAGAGTTTTGCTTCCTCCTTTCCAATTTGGATGCCTTTTATTTCTTCTTCTTGTCTTATTGCTTCTTCTAGCACTTTTTTGAATAAGAGTGGTGAAAGAGGGCATCCCTGTCTTATTCCTGTTCTTAGGAGAAATGGTTTTAGTTTTTGCCCATTGAGTATGATGTTCGCTGTAGTTTTGTCATATGTGGCCTTTATCATGTTGAGATATTCTCCCTCTATTCTCAACTTGCTGATAGGTTTTATCATAAATGGGTGTTGGATTTTGTTGAATGCTTTTTCTGTGTCTAGTGATATGATCATGTGATTTTTGTCTTTCAATTTATTTATGTGATGTATTACATTTAATGTTATGCAAATATTGTACCACCCATGTATCCCTAGAATAAATCCCACATGGTCATGGTGTATGATCTTAATATATTGCTGGATCTGATTTGCTAATATTTTGTTGAGGATTTGATCATCTATGTTCATCAGGGATATTGGCCTATAATTCTCTTTCTTTGTAGTGTTTTATCAGGTTTTGGAATTAGGATAATGCTGGCCTCAAAAAAAGAGCTTGGAAGGGTTCCTTCCTCTTGGATTTTTTTTTGGAACAGTTTGAGGAGTATAAGTATTAGTTCTTTGAATTTTTGGTAAAACTCCTCTGTGAAGCTGTTCAGACCAGGGCTTTTATTTGCTGGGAGATTTTGATTACTGTTTCTATTTAATCCAGTTGTTATTGGCCTATTCGGGTTTTCTGGTTCTTCCTGATTCAGTCTTGGGAGATTGTATTTTTCTAGGAATTTTTCCATTTCGTCTACATTGTCCAGCTTGTTGGAATACAGTTATTCATAGTATTTTCTTACAATACTTTGTATTTCTGTGGTGTCAATGGTTGCTTCTCTGCTTTCATTTCTGATTTTACTTATTTGGGTCCTCTCTCTTTGTTTCTTGATGAGTCTGGCTAATGGTTCATCAATTTTGTTTATCCTTTCAAAGAACGAGCTCTTGGTTTCATTGATTTTCTATACTGTTGGTTTTTTTTTTTTTAAGTCTCTATGTCATTTATTTCTACTGTAATCTTTATTATTTTCTTCCTTATATTTACTCTGAATGTTTCTTATTGTTCTCTCTCTAGTTCTTTAAGTTGTAGGGTTAAATAGTTTATTGCTTATTTTTCTCATTTTTTGAGGTAGGCCTGCAGTGCATCAACATCCCTCTCAGGACTGCTTTTGCTGTATTCCAGAGGTTTGGGGTTTTTGGTGTGTTCATTTTCATTAGTTTTCAGGAAGTTTTTGATTTCTTCCTTAATCTTGTTGGTAAGCCATTGTTTAATATACTATTTAGCTTCCATGTGTTTGAATATTTTGGGGTGTTTTTACTGTAGTTGATTTCTAATTTCATTCCACTGTGATCTGAGAAGATGCTTGATATGATTTCAATCTTCTTGAACATCTAGAGAGTTGTTTTGTGTCCTAGTATGTGGTCTATCTTTGTGAGTGATCCATGTGCATTTGAGAAAATGTATATTCTGCAGCTTTGCGGTAAAATATTCTATAAGTGTCAATTAAATACATCTGATCCAGTGTGTCTTTTAGAGTCACTGTTTCCTCGTTAATTTTTTGTCTGGAAGATCTATTCAGTGAAGTCAGTGGGGTATTAAAGTCCCCTACTATGACTGTATTGTTGTCAGTCTCTCCCTTAAAGTCCCCTATCCTACCTAATAATAGACAAACATTGTAATTAACCGTTCCTCTGACACGCTTCCCATTGGCTAATCAGGGTGATATGCAAATTAACTGCCAACAAAGATGGCGGCTAATTTGCATACTACAGGCAGGGCGGGACAGCGCCATCCCGCCTGCCCCTCTGCCATTCGAGCCTGCTATCTGCAACCGGGGCGGCAGGCAGCCCCTATGGGACCCAACCCAGGGCTGGCCGCGGACCACAGCGATCCACCACCAGACACACCCACAAATGGCCCTCTCGCAGGGTTGCGTGACTGGCAGGTCCTAATGCACCGATCAGCCACCCGCTTAGCCCACAAACGGCCCTCCCGCGGGGATCCTGGGTTGGCAGGTGCTAATGCACCGATCGCCACTGGCCACGCCCAGAAACGGCCCTCTCACGGGGATCCCGGGTTGGCAGGTGCTGATGCACCAATCAGACACCAGCTGCACCCACAAATGGCCTTCCCATGGGGATCCCGGGTTCGCAGGTGCTAATGCACTGATCTGCCAACACGCACACTGGGGCCGCCTTTGCCCTGCGCATACTATGCAGCTGGGAGAGGAGAGTGGGGCCGCTGGGAGCAGGGCTGGAACTGCCCAGGGTTTGCGTCAGGCAGCCCAGAGTGAAGTGCGAACCATCCCGACAGGTAGCTGCTTGCTCATTCACTTACTCACTCATTCATTCACTCATTCACTCGCTCATTCATTCACTCATTCACTCACTCAGCAAACCCTCTCAGGTCCCTGGCACCAGGCCAGGCACTGAAGTTGAAGCAGGATAAGACAGATCGATGTCCTCAAGATGTTAGTAATTCAGTAGGGCGAAGCAGGCACATGAACGAGGCAGTTGTATGCACAGATGCAGTGTACTGGGTTCGGTGAGGGCTGTAACTAATGCTGACTTTGTTCTCTTGATAAAATGGGGCCTCGGGAGCCAGGCCACCCCAAGCCTGTAGGCCTTTGCCTAGGCCAGGATTGGCCGGGGTCCAGGAACATGACAGAGGGTGCAGGTTGGGCTGAGGGGTCTGGCCCCACCACTCACCCTCACCCCCGAGTGCACAAATTTTTGTGCACTGGGCTAGTAGTTTATATATATATTTATAAAATCCTCTATTTATATATTTAGGTGCTCCTATATTGGGTGCATATATGTTTACCAGGGTTATATCCTCTTGTTGGATTGATCCCTTTAGTATGTAGTGACCTTTGTTGTCTCTTGTGATGGCCTTCATTTTGAAGTCTACTTTGTCGGATATGAGTATTGTTACTCCAGCTTTTTATTCTTTTCCATTTGCATGGAAAAATATTTTCCATCCTTTGTGTATCGTTTGTTCTGAGGTGAGTCTCTTTTAGAAAGCATATAGTTGGGTCATGTTTTTGTATCCATTCAGCTACACTATACCTTTTGATTGCAGCATTTAATCCATTTACATTTAAGGTTATTTTTGATAGGTACTTATTTATTGCCATTTTAATTCTGTATGCCTAGCTTTCTCTCTCTATTTCTTCTTCACATTACAGTAGTCCCATTAGCATTTCTTGTAATGCTGACTTGGTGGTAATGTACTCCTTTAGCCTTTTTTTTTTATGTCTGTCCGGGAAGCTCTTTATTTGACCATCTATTTTGAATGATAGCCTTGCTGCATAGTAATCTTGGTTTCAGATCCTTACTTTCCATTACCTTGAGTACTTCATGCCATTCCCTTCTGGCCTGTAGACTTTCTTTTTTTTTTTATTAATTAAATCTTTATTGTTCAGATTATTACATTTGTTCCTCTTTTTCCCCCCCATAACTCCCCTCCTCCCAGTTCCCGCCCCACCCTCCGCCCTCACTCCCCACCCACTGTCCTCTTCCATAGGTACACGATTTTTGTCCAGTCTCTTTCTGCATCTCCCACACCCCTTTCCCCCCCAAGAATAGTCAGTCCATCCCCTTTCTATGTCCCTGATTCTATTATGATCACCAGATTATTTATTCACTTGATTCTTAGATTCACTTGTTGATAGATGCATATTTGTTGTTCATAATCTGTATCTTTACCTTTTTCTTCTTCTTCCTGTTCTTAAAGGATACCTTTCAGCATTTCATATAATACTGGTTTGGTAGTGATGAACTCCTTTAGCTTTTCCTTATCTGTGAAGCTCTTTATCTGACCTTCCGTTCTGAATGATAGCTTTGCTGGATAAAGTAATCTCGGTTGTAGGTTCTTGGTATTCATCACTTTGAATATTTCTTGCCACTCCCTTCTGGCCTGCAAAGTTTCTGTTGAGAAATCAGCTGACAGTCGTATGGGTATTCCCTTGTAGGTAACTGGGTTTCTTTCTCTTGCTGCTTTTAAGATTCTCTCTTTGTCTTTTGCTCTTGGCATTTTAATTATGATGTGTCTTGGTGTGGTCATCTTTGGATTCCTTTTGTTTGGGGTTCTCTGCGCTTCCTGGACCTGTAAGTCTATTTCTTTCACCAGGTGGGGGAAGTTTTCTGTCATTATTTCTTCAAATAGGTTTTCAATATCTTGGTCTCTCTCATCTTCTGGCACCCCTATAATTCTGATGTTGGTATGGTTGAAGCTGTCCCAGAGGCTCCTTACACTATCTTCGTATTTTCGGATTCTTTTTTCATTTTGCTTTTCCAGTTGGGTGTTTTTTGCTTCTTTGTGTTTTGAATCTTTGACTTGATTCTTGCGCTCCTCTGGTCTGCTGTTGGGTGTCTGTATAATATTCTTTTTTTTTTTTAAATATATTTTATTGATTTCTTACAGAGAGGAAGGGAGAGAGATAGAGAGTCAGAAACATCGATGAGAGAGAAACATCGATCAGCTGCCTCCTGCACATCCCCCACTGGGGATATGCCCGCAACCCAGGTACATGCCCTTGACCGGAATCGAACCCGGGACCCTTCAGTCCGCAGGCCGACGCTCTATCCACTGAGCCAAACCGGTTTCGGCTGTATAATATTCTTTATTTCAGTCAGTGTATGCTTAATTTCTAGTTGGTTCTTTATCATAACATCGAGGGTCTCATTAGATTTCTTGAGGATCTCACTACATTTATCAGCGGTCTCACCAGTCTTTTCGAGGGCCTTACTAAGTTTATCGGCAGCTTCTAGACAGTTCTTGAGAGACCTTAAAAGTGTGGTTTTGAGCTCTATATCTTCCATTTCTGACATTTGCATCCTGTTTCTTTGTCTCCGCATTTTTTTAATCTTTTCTTGGTGCACCCCCTAGTGGTCTTTGTGCGCAGTCTTGTAGTTAAGCCTTGATTGTTGTCGGTAATACCGGGGGTGATTTGACCTCCAGGCTAACTGGCTATGAGAGTCAGCTGTGTCTGCAGTGGGAGAGCTTCTGTGCTGGATCTCTAGGGCGGTGCTAATCTAGCCTTTGCCTGAGGCTATCCGGCAAATGGTGCTGCACAGGGCTTGGGCAGGGCGGGTCCCCGGGGATCTACAGGGCGGGCCGGAGCAAGCAGTTATGGCTGCTCTCAGTTCCGTCCCTAGGGGCTCTGCCTCTCAGAGTCCCGGCAACTGCTGCAAACCTCGGAGAGAAAGCTGCCTTCGAGTTCTGACCGAAGCCAGACAGTCCCGCTTCTCCCGTTTGAGTCTGGGTCCCTAGAGACTCGCCCGGATCTGGAGCTCAGAGTCTGAAACTCCCTCCCGATTGAAAACAACAACCGCGCCCTCCGCCGCCAGCCCGCTCCGCGCGCGCACTCCGCACCTGAGTATTTCACGTCAGCACTGCGCCTCCTCTGAGTCTGGGTATGATATTCTCTTTCCTCCTAGTTGTAGAATTTCCACTCAGCCAGCCTTCCTGTGGTTCTGGATGATGTCTGTTCTGTCCTTTAGTTATATCTCTGAAGTGGTTGTTCGAGGCAGCAATCTCCGGCGTTAACCTATGACGCCATCTTGGTTTCTCCCCCTGGCCTGTAGACTTTCTGATGAGAAATCAGGTGTCAGCCTATGGGAGCTCCTTTGTAGGTAAGTTTTCTTTTCTCTTGCTGCTTTTAATATTCTCTTTGTCTTTAATTTTGCATTTTAGTTATGATGTGCTGGGGCATGGGCCTGTTTGGGTTCTTCTTGCTTGGGATTCTCTGTTCCTCCTGAACTTGTGTGACTTTTTCCTTTACCAGGTTAGGGAAGTTTTCTTCCATTATTTCTTCAAACACATTCTCTATCCCTTTCTCCCTTTCTGCCTCTTCTGGCACACCTGCTATTTGAATATTGTTACATTTCACACTGTCCCATAACTATCTTAAGCTGTCCTCCTGTTTTTAAATTTTTTTTTTCTTTTTAGTTCTCTGATTGAGTGATTATTTTCAACTGTGTCTTCTACTTCACTGATTCAATCCTCAGCTTCCCCTAATCTGCTATGTATTCCTTCCAATGTGTTCTTTTATATATATATTGATTGATTGATTTCAGAGAGGAAGGGAGAGGAGAGATAGAAACATCAATGATGAGAGAGAACCATTGATTGGCTGCCTCCTGCATTGGGAATTGAGCCAGTAACCCAGGTATATGCCCTTGACTGGAATCAAACCTGGGACCCTTCAGTTCACAGGCTGATGCTCTATCCACTGAGCCAAACCAGCTAGGGCCAATGTGTTCTTTATTTGTGTTATGTCATTCTTTATTTCTGTTTTCATAGTTACTATATCTTTTCTCATGCTATTGAGCATCTTTACCATCATTATTCTGAACTCTATATGAGATAAATTTCTTATCTCCATTTCATTTATCTCTTCTTCTGGAGAATTTTCTTGTTTCTTCACTTGGGTTTTCTTCTTTCTGTTTGGCTTTGTGATTTTGTATTAGGTAGAGTTAGCCTCTCAATCTCTAATGCAGGCCAGTGTCAGATGCTGTTTCTGACTAATTAGATCAGGCAATGACTCACAGACTCCAGAGACCACCTCTGCCTACAGACTGATAGGATTCCATTTGGATTGCCCCCAGGCAATCATCCACAGGTGTGGCAAGAGTTTTTCTCAATAGGGTGGGCAATTGCTTCTGTCTGGAGGCTTATTGTTATTCTCCATCTCTTAATGGGCCTTAGCCACCCCACACTGTGGGGCAAGGTGTTTTCCAATAGGACGGATCTACTCTCTTCCCCCCAAACAAGGCCGCCTGTATAACAAATATCTGTGTGAGGAAGATGACCTCCTCAGTGTGAAGGAACGACACAGCACAGGAAACTTCTATCAACAAGTGAATAATCTGATGAACAGAATAAACTGGTGATTATAATAGAATCAGGGGCATAGAAAGGGAGTGGACTGTCTATCCTTGGGGGGGAAAGGGGTGATGCGGGAAGAGACTGGACAACAATCATGCACCTATGGATGAGGACAGTGGGTGGGGAGTGAGGGAGGAGGGTGGGGTGTGAACTGGGTGGAGGGGAGTTATGGGGGGAAAAAAGAAGAACAACTGTAATAATCTGAACAATAAAGATTTAATTAATAATAAAAAAAAGAACTGTGTTTTCATTTTTGTACCTTTCACGTCTGTTGAATAACAAAAGAATGCCAATGTCTGATGCCGGAGTCCATTCACTGTCTTCACTAGCTGAGCTTAGACAGAGACCCCCAAAAGCTAGTGACCTTTGAAGGTCTGGCAAAGGTCAGAACTGTGCACCACCCAGTTAATTTAGGTAATAACAGTTGAAGCATCCCCACCTTAGTTCCCTTAATTCCTTCGATACTTGTGTAGATCCTTGTTGATTATTGTTAATCAGATACTCCTGGAAATCTATTGATGAACTAATCAGTTACTCTACCTACTCCCGGGAATCTATTGATGAGCTAATCAGATACTTTGCCTATTCCTGGAAATTGTCTGCTGATCTGTGTGTCATTGAAACCTCCTTACCCTAAGGGCTACTCCAGATCAATAAAAGCTTGGTGAGGCCTGAGCACTGGAGGAAGTCCTTCGGGACTTGCCTGCCTGGTCCCCCAATATTGCAAAATTATCTCGTGTCTTTTTCTCTCATTTGTTGTGCGGCTCCTCTTTCAGATACCGAACCCTACTCCACGCACGCAGAACGTGGAGGGAGTCTTACTCAACAGTCTGACACCCCTACCCCTGTTTTCTCTGATCATACACTGACCTGTCTTCTTATGCTGTCCACCTCTGGCATAGTGGCCAGAATGCCACATGATTCCAAGTTGAGATGCCACACCACATGCTTAAATAAAGAGACCCTCAAGCTTCTGGTTTTTAAATTTTTGAATTATAAAGTTCAATTCTACATTTTAGTTACCCATGTTCTCCTTGGCTCTTGTTTTCATAAATAATTAACAAAGATAAACAAAGGAAGCCATTAAAAGAAGGGAGAGCCCTGGCTGGTGTGGTTCAGTTGGTTGAGTGTTGTCCTGTGATCCGAGAGGTCGCTGGTTCAATTCTGGGCAGGGCACATACCCCGGTTGTGGGTTCAATCCCTGGTGCATGAGGCAACTGATCAATGTTTCTCTCTCACATCGAT
This sequence comes from Myotis nattereri, assembly GCF_964212035.1. Classification (NCBI taxonomy): domain Eukaryota; kingdom Metazoa; phylum Chordata; class Mammalia; order Chiroptera; family Vespertilionidae; genus Myotis; species Myotis nattereri. The sequence continues at coordinate 111,558,362 of NC_138075.1, forward strand.
GTTTCTCTTTCTCTCATCCTCTCTCTCTAAAAAATAAGTAAAATACATCTATATTTTTTAAAGGGAGAAAAATAATGGATGCAGAGATTAGCTGTAAACAACCTGACATCCAAGGATGGTGGTAAAAAGTACCTGTGCCCTCACCCTCATCCAGCCCAATTTTTCTTGCTGTAGATTCTGTCATTGAGCTAGTTTCTTTAATGCTTCAGACACCTCTCAGCTCTGACTTCACTCACCAGTCTGAGCAAACCAGCAGGGCATCATGTGGATCACTGGCACTTAGCTAGGTAATGAATTAGCTTTAAAGCCATGCCAGATATGATCCAAAGTGCTTTGAAAAAAATATAGCAATTTGCTTTTATGGATATGATCAAGTGCTCATATCTGCTACAAACACCCTGATTCAGAGGATACAGCATAAGAGAATATGGTTACAAAAATAACTTGATGACTAATCACTTGACAATCCACATGGTCTCCAAGCTCAGATACCAAAAGGCTTCTTGATGAATGTGAAGTGTTTAGATGCCAGGTGATTTATTTCAAAATTGGATCCTGGCTTAAACTTCAGGATTCTGCTTCTGACTCACTTTCCCTGGAGCTCAGGGTTTGTGAGGTTCAAATTACACTGAAAACAGGAAAAAAAAATCCCCAATAAATGATCTGCTACAGAATATGAAGATAAGGTGCAGAGAGAAGAAAGAGAGCAAAAGAATTGGGGTATTTTAAAATTAAATTTTCAATAATCACAACCAATTGTTATTTATTAAGCTAATAAAAGGGAGGAATAATGTAGACAATAAAAAATTAGTTTATAGCTGATTTTGATCTTAGATTTGAATATGGATACTTCTACTACATTCAGAAATACACAATATTGTGCTTGAAGACAAAATAATTCTCTTACTCAGAAGGACTTACTCCATACTTAGCATGAATATAAATACGTAACAACCTACTTCAGATTGAGATGATTCAAACTAACATGTCCATTCAATAATTTATTTTGGAGTTATAATTTTCCTGACTTATAAGAGATATATAAGCAGTTTCATTTCAAAGTGAAGCACAGGCTGTTTGGAAGGATTAACATAAAAAAATTTAATGAATAATATTAACACATAAGGACTACATGATATGCTATGAAGTGATAATTTGTTCCAAAAAATATTTATTATGCACCAGGGTCCATGCCAGGTCCTACAACTGACACCAGCAGATCCACGTATAACGAAGTTCAGAAACAGACCCTCACATACATGGACAATTAGTTTCAAATAAAAGTGCCACACTAATTCAATAAAGAAAGTATAGTCTTTTCAACAAATGATGTTAGAAAAACTGAATTATCCATTATGGAGAAAAAATAAACCTTGACCCCACAGCATACACAAAAATTAACTAAAAATAAACCATAGGCCTAAATGTACTAGTTAAAATTATTATAGGATGCAAAAAATATAAACCATAAAAGAAACATTTCATAAAATGGACTTTTGAATATTCTTAGCTCTCCTAAATGCAATGCTAAGAAGCCAAAAAAGTAAGCTGAAGATTGGGAGAAAATATTCACAATACACATACCTGACAAAGGACTTGAATCCTCTTATAGACAACTCAATAGGCAAAAGATCTGAACAGATACTTCACAAAGGAAGATACACTAATAGCCAATAAACACATTAAAGATATTAAACATTGTTCATTATCAGAGAAACATAACTTAAAATCACAATGATATACCATTAGAATGGCTAAAATTAAAGACTGACAATAACAAGTGTTGCCAATGATATGGGGCAACTGGAATACTCACACATTGTTGTGCACAATTGTACACTTTCAAAAAACCAGTTCGGCAGTTTCTTACTACCCAGCAATTTCACTCTTAGGAATTTACCCAGGGGAAATGAAAATATATGTCCTCATAAAAACCTGTACACTAATGTTCACAACAGCTTTAATTATAATAGCCTCAAACTAGAAACAACTCAAATGTCCATGAAAATGTAATTGGATATGTGGAATATTCATAACTGGAATACAATGCAGCAACAAGAAAGAATGAGCTACAGATGCAAGCAACACTGGTAAATCTAAAAAATATATTGAGTGAAAGAAGCCAGACACATAGTAGTTCATACTATATGATTCTGATCATATAAAACTGTAGAAAATAAAAATTTAATCTAGACTAATAAAACGCAGATAGATCAGTAGTTGTCTCGGACTAGGTGTGGGGATATTTACAGAGAAGGCACATCCTTTTGAGAGTAATAAAAATGTTCTACCCATATGCCTTTTATTGTACACGTACAAGGGGAGGGACAGCTGTGCTGCCAACATTTCCCAGAATCCTAGACTGACTTTTTAAAAAATTAAGATATAGGTGACATACACTATTATATTCATTTCAGGTGCATAACATAGCCTTCATATACCTTACATGTAATCACCATGATAAGTCTACTAACCATCTGTCACCAAACAAAGTTATTGTGATATTACTGACTATATTCCCTGTGGTGTACTTTACACCCATATGACTTATTTTTAACTGAAAGTTTGTACCATGTATTACCCTTTACCTTTTCAACCTTTTCAACCTTGGGGTAGGCAAAGACTTCTTACATAGGCACAAAAAATACAAACCATAAACACTCTGGCAACCATCAGTTTGTTCTCAGTATTTTGAAGGACAAGTTTAAGTTATTGGATAAAAAAGAAGGTGTAAAGGCAGAGAGGCAAGAAATAACACATGACTCAGAAAGTGTAACTTACTCCATATACGGCTGAAGGAATGTGTGCACATATGACAATGCAAGGAGAGGCTGGAGAGATTGGTTTGCTGAATAGGGCCTTTTATGAGCAGGTAAAATTTCTGTATCTATTAAAATGACTCCATAGTTCCTTTTTTATATTGGTGTGGTAAAATACATTGATTTATTTTTAAGCTAACTTCACACACTTGAAATAAACCCACTTAGTTGTAACAAATTATTTTTTCTACACATCCAATTTGCTCACATTATATTAAAGATTTTTACATCCATAAAAAAGATCAATAAGAGAGACTGGTCTGTAATCTTTCTTTCTTGTAAATTAGTCTTATAATTTTTTATAAAGAGAGTTAGGAACTATTCCCTTCTTTTTTCTGTTGTCTGCAAGAGTTTGTGCAAGATTGGTATTGTTTCTTACTTAAACGTCTGAAAGAATTCACCAAATGACTACTAGACCTAGTAAATGAATTTGGCAAAGTAGCAGGATACAAAATTAATATTCAGAAATTGGTGGAAGTTTTATGCACCACTAATGAACTATCAGAAAGAGAAATTAATAAAACACCCCATTTACTAGTGCAACAAAAATAATAAAATACCTAGAAATAAATTTAACCAAGGATGTAAAAGATCTGCACTCAGAAAATTATAGGACATTAGAGAAAGAAATCAAGAAAGATGCAAACAAGTTGAAGCATATGCCATGTTCATGGATTGGGAGAAATAACACCATTAATTTGTCCAAATATAGATTCAATGCAATTCCTAGTAAAATACCAATGACATATTTTACATATCTTGAACAAATATTCCAAAAGTTTATATGGAACTAAACAAGACCCAAATAGACACAGCAATCTTTTTTTTTTTTTTAAATATATTTTATTGATTTTTTACAGAGAGAAAGGGAGAGAGATAGAGAGTTAGAAACATCGATGAGAGAGAAACATCGATCAGCTGCCTCCTGCACATCTCCCACTGGGGATATGCCCGCAACCCAGGTACATGCCCTTGACCGGAATCGAACCTGGGACCCTTCAGTCCGCAGGCCAATGCTCTATCCACTGAGCCAAACCGGTTTCGGCAACACAGCAATCTTGAAAAAGAAGAACAAAGTTGGATATAGCACAATACCTGATATCAAACTATACTACAAGGCCATTGCAGCCCTGACTGGTTTTGCTCAGTGGATAGAGCGTAGGCCTACGGACTGAAAGGTCCCAGGTTTGATTCCGGCCAAGGGCATGTACCTTGGTTGTGGGCACATCCCCATTGGGGGGTGAGCAGGAGGCAGCTGATCAATGTTTCTCTCTCATTGATGTTTCTAACTCTCTATCCCTCTCCCTTCCTCTCTGTAAAAAATCAATAAAAAAAATATATTTTTTAAAAAGGCCATTGCAACCAAAACACTCTGGTACTGGCATAAGAACACACACATAGATCAATAGAAAAGAACAGAAAATCCAGAAATAAGTCATGTTTCTATAGTCAATTAATATTGGACAAAGGAGGAAAGAACATACAATGGGGTAAAGACAGTCTCTTCAATAAATGGTGTTGGGAAAATTGGACAGGTACATGGAAAAAAATTAAACCAGACCACCAACTTACAACATACACAAGAATAAACTCAAAATGGATAAAAGACTTAAGTGTAAGTTGATGAACCATAAAATTCCTAGAAGAAAACATAGGCAGTAAAATCTCAGACATCTCTCATAACAATTTTTTGCTGATATATCTCCTAGGATAAGAAAAACAAAGGAGAAAAATAAACAAATGGGACTACATCAAAATAAAAAGTTGGTGCACAGCCAAGGAAACCATCACCAAAATGAAAAGGGATCTACTGTATGGGAGAACATATTTGCTGATAATACATCTGATAAGGGGTTAATTTCCAAAATATATAAAGAACTTATACAACTCAACATCAGGAAGACACACAACCCAATAAAAATTGGGCAAAGGACCTGAGTAGGCACTTCTCCAAAGACCACATACAGAAGGCCAATAGACATATGAAAAAATGCTCAGTGTCAGTAATCATCAGAGAAATGCAAATTAAAATGACAATGAGGTATCACCTCACACCTTTCAGAATAGCTACCATCAACAAATCAATAAATGACAAATCTTATTGAGGATGTGGAGAATAGGGAACTCTAGTATACTGCTGGTGGGAATGCAGACTGGTGCAGCCTTATGGAAAACAGTATGGAGTTTCCTCTAAAAATTAAAAATGGAACTGCCATTTGACCCAGTGATCCCACTTCTGGGAACATATCCTAATAATCCTGAAATACCAATCATAAAGAATATATGCACTCCTATGTTCATAGTAGCATTATTTACAATAGCCAAGATCTGGAAACAGCCCATATGCCCATCAATAGATGAATGGATAAAAAAGCTGTGGTATATTTATACAATGGAAAACTACATGGCTGTAAAAAAGAAGGAACTCTTATTTTTCGCAACAGCCTGGATGGACCTGGAGATTATTATGCTAAGCAAAATAAGCCAGTCAGAGAAAGACACATGATTTCACTTATATGTGGAATCTAATGAACAAAATAAACTAATGAATAGAACAGAAACAGAGGCATGGATGCAGGGAAAATACTGACAGAGATCAGATAGGAAGGGGATTTGGGAGCACTGGATGAAAGAAGGTGAAGGGATTAGCCAAAGGACATATATGCATAGCCCATGGACACAGAAACAATATGGTGATGGCCAGAAAGTGGGGGGTAGGAGGATAGGGAACAGGGCCTGGGAGGAGGTGGGTAAAGGAGAGGAAAATGAAGGACATCTAAAATAGTGTCAAAAATAATTTTTTTAAAAAAAGGATTCTGAGTAATTGTCTTAGAAGTGCTAACTCCTTGGAAGGTATCCCCTGAGAGTCCAATGTCCTCACTGTTAGCTGGAGAATCTTAAGTACAGCTTAGAACAGCAGTGACAAGGTGGAAAGTTAGTTGAGTGCCATTGTGTAAATAAGTCAACAGTTAAAGACCAACAAAAAAAGATGAAAATTTTTTTTAAAATATATTTTATTGATTTTTTTACAGAGAGGAAGGGAGAGGGATAGAGAGTTAGAAACACCGATGAGAGAGAAACATCGATCAGCTGCTTCCTGCATGCCCCCCACTGGGGATGTGCCCGCAACCAAGGTACATGCCCTTGACCGGAATCGAACCCGGGACCCTTCAGTCCGCAGGCCGCTCTATCCACTGAGCCAAACCGGTCAGGGCAAAAGATGAAATTTTAAGCTAAAACCAAAGCTAAGCTAAACCCAAATGCTTGGAGTTCACAGCATATATTATTGATTTGGATGTGTTTGTGGATTTTACAAAATAGCCATCCAAATATAACTGGCATAAAACAGCAATTTTTGATAGCTTCAATATCTTGTGTTAGCTTTTATAAACATACTAGAGGCCCTGCGCACCAAATTCGTGCATGGGTAGGGTCCCTGGTGGTCAGTGCATGTCATAGTGAGCGATCAAACTCCCGGTCTTCCAGTCGAACTCTCGAGGGGACAATTTGCATATTAGGCATATATATATATATATATATATATATATATATATATATATATATATATCAAGTCTATTTCTAATCTTTTACTGTATAAGAGAACACAGCACACTAACTGAAATAGCCTACATCAGTGATGGCGAACCTTTTGAGCTCGGCACATATAGAAATTTTTTGATATTTGCAACCATAGTAAAACAAAGACTTATATATATATTTTTTTTCCTAGAGAAAGGGAGGGACCCCATTTATTAACGCTAGTGGACTTCGGGAATAATTTCCAAATCAAGTCGAAGACATATTTTTGATATTTATTTTATATATTTAAATGCCATTTAACAAAGAAAAACCAACCAAAAAAATGAGTTCACGTGTCACCTCTGACACGCGTGTCATAGGTTCGCCATCACTGGCCTACATCCATTAATATAATTACTTACTGTATCTGTTCTTTATTTCATTCTGGCTTCATGCCTTTGTTTTGCTATATTCATTAATGCAAAGTAGGAAAAGCACACTGTGGAATAAAATTTGTTTCCTCAGTTACAAATGTTGGACAAAGTAGAAACTCATTTATTCTTCCTTGACTATCTATTTGCAGTTCAAATATTGCTATTTCTATTCCCTGTTCCCATCACTAGTAACTGCTGAAGTCAGGAAATCTCATTAGAATTTGCCACCTCATCATTCTCAGGCAGGTCGACCTACTTAGCAGCTTAGACTACTATTTTTTTTTTCCTGATTGTTGTAAGAGTATAAAAGCTTTATCCACAAAAGAAAAAAAATCTTAAATCACAAATTTAGTATTCAATAGATCCTCCAAATACCCAGAGCAAACAGGATGGAGGAACAAATGATCCTGAGCAGTGTATTGATTTAGAAACTTAATAAGAGAAAGTCACATCAAGGACTTCTGCACACAGCATTGTCACAAAAGACAAAGAAAATTGGACAAAAAGCCAAAAGTAATAACATTGACAACACCTAACTGGTACAGTTTTGTGTGCTTTTCATATCCTTAATAAATTACACCAGATATATAACATTTTCAAACCAAACAACAGTTTAAGGTGCAGGAAAAAATTAATGTCGTTTTTATAAGCCACATTTAACTTAGCAACATTTTTTTGTTACATAAAACACGGGAGTTTTCAAAATGAATAGTGAGAGAAATTTATTTGCTATGCATAATATTCTAGGAAATTTATAAAATATTTATTACAGACAGCAGAATGTGAGAATGTATGCTGCTCTGTATTTCTATGATTTACTTTTGGCTTCTTCTGTCTCTGATCTCCATACAATTTTTTCTCTCCACCTCCATTCTCGGTCTTCCCCATAGAAATAAGTAAATAATTGAAAAGAATTAAATCTTAAACTTTCTCCTAAAAAAAAAAAAAAAAAAAAAAAAAAAGCCACTGTTCTGTGACTACCCATAGGCATTTAACAAAATAATGACAATGTTACCTTTTATGTCACATTTTATAGTTTGCAAATCTATTTTACACACAGCAGGACAGATACTATTTCTATTTTACTACTGAGGGAATTGAGGGTTAGAATAGTTGAATATTGTCTAAAGTTAAATTTCATGGCCCTAACTGGTTTGGCTCAGTGGATAGAGCGTCGGCCTGCGGACTGAAGGGTCCCAGGTTCCATTCCGGTCAAGGGCATGTACCTTGGTTGCGGGCATATCCCCAGTAGGGGGTGTGCAGGAGGCAGCTGACTGATGTATCTCTCTCATAGATGTTTCTAACTCTCTGTCCCTCTCCCTTCCTCTCTGAAAAAAAAAATCAATAAAATATATTTAAAAAAAAATTTCATGGCACACAGGGAAGTTAAAGAACCCTGACATTCTAACTCAGAAAATGGTGTTAGTGGCAAAATCCTATATAATAAAAGCCTAATATGTAAATTGTCCCCTCAACCAGAGTTCCCCTGGGAGTCTGACTGCTGGACCAGTCACTATGACACACACTGACCACCAGGAAGCAGGTGCTCCAACCAGTAGGTTAGCTTGCTGTGGGCACTGGTGGGCTGGACTGGAAAGTGAGGTGTGAGACGAGAGCCATCAGAAAGCTCCCAGGGTTTGGCCCGAGCCCCTGGCAGAGGCTGGCAGGGTTGGGGGCAGGAGCCAGGAGGGACCACGTGGTAGCAGAGGCTGCTACGCGTGATCTGAGAGCCATGGACTGCGCAGCCCTCTGCAGCCTACGGCATTCTCAGTGCACAATTTATAATCTTCAAGGCTGCTTCTTTTTACTTGTTAAGTTTCACTAACTACTCCAGGAGAGTGGATAGCACCATTATGGAGGGATGGGCCAGGCGCGCTTGCAGGAGACCAAGGGGTGGCCTCGGGATCCCAGGGACACAGCAGAGAGGGGGACGGGGCTGAGTCGAAGAAACCAAGTCTAACACTTGAAAGGAAGTGGGAGGCAGGGAAGGATGGAGGGTGACAGTTGCGCAGGGGCCTAGAAAAGCTGCTGGGTGGGGGCATCCGAGAAGCCCAGTGCCTCTCCCATGGGACAGGCTCCACGTCCCTCCCTCCTCCTCCCTGTGACCTGTCACCCCAGCTCTCCTCACACAGCCCCACCCACACAGCCCCATCCTGCATACCCCTGCCCTGCCCCACACAGCCCCGCCCCACCCTGCACAGCCTTTTGGGAGCTCCACCCCTGGAGGAGAAAGGGGGAGGCTGCAGACAGAAGGTCACAGAAAGAGGGGGCAGAGCAGGGCCCACCAAGTTACACAGAGGGGAGGGAGGGATAGACCCCAAAGGACCGGGGACAGAGATGGGCAAGGAAGGAAGGCCATGTGGAAGCGTTGCCCTTGGTTGAAGTAGAAATCCTGACCCCATTTTACAGATCCCAGCAGTGTGTGTGTGTGTGTGGGGGGGGGGAGCGAAGACAAAAGAGTGTGTGAGGGGACTGGATGGATGGAGAGCAGTGACGTTTGATTCATGGCCTATTTATTTTTATTTTTGTTAATATATTTTTATTGATTTCAGAGAGAAAGGCATAGGGAGAGATATAAACATCAATGATGAGAGAGAATCGATCTGCTGCCTCCTGCACGCCCCCTACTGGGGATTGAGCCTGCACCCAGGAATGTGCCCTTGACCAAAATTGAACCCAGGATCCTTCAGTCTGCAGGCCGTGGCTTTATTCATTGAGCCAAACCATCTAGGGCAGTGGTTCTCAACCTTCCTAATGCCGTGACCCTTTAATACAGTCCCTCATGTTGTGGTGACCCCCAACCATAAAATTATTTTCGTTGCTACTTCATAACTGTAATTTTGCTACTGTTATGAATCATAATGTAAATATCTGATGTGCAGGATGCATTTTCATTGTTACAAATTGAACATAATTAAAGCATAGTGATTAATCACAAAACCAATATGTAATTATATATTCAATATGTGTTTTCCGATGGTCTTAGGCGACCCCTGGGAAAGGGTTGTTTGACCCTCAAAGGGGTCGCGACCCACAGGTTGAGAACCGCTGATCTAGGTGACTCATGGTCTATTTAAAACTGCGGCAGTAGGCTGAGCAGGGGTCTTACCACGATGGTGTTACCTGATAATGAAGGTGTCTGTCCTTATGTTGGGGTAATCAGAACTGCAGTGAAGTAAAGACACTCCCATGGAGCCTGCAAAGGGTTTCCACACACACGGTGCAATTTACTTCGTGTGGCAGCTGAAGAGGGTGAACAGAGCCTTGGAAGGACATGAGGTCTCCAAGACCAGGGGCTGGAGGGAAAGTGCTTGCCGAGCATTCCACGCTGTGAGTTAAAATCTATATATATATAAAAGCCTAAGCGACCGAAATGACCATAACGATGGGAACAACCGGTGGCTATGATGCGCACTGACCACCAGGGGGTTGACATTCAATGCGGGAGCTGCCCCCTGGTGATCAGTATACTCCCACAGTGGGAGCTCCGCTCAGCTGACCGACCCATCCTGGTGGCTCACCAGCCCTGTGGCAGCCACTCCCTCCCTCAGTAGTCCTGCAGGTCCAATCTCCAGAGAATCGGCCAGGCACTGATGGATCAGTGCCGCTGGCACGATCCCGAAAGCGCACCAGCCTCCTGGAAGTCGGCCTAGGGCACCGCAGCCACTTACCCTTCCTAGAGGCTCTGCAAGGAAGAAACAATATGAAAGTGGCTGCCAGGTGGCTCCCGACAACCGGTATGAATGTCAGCGGGATGGATCTGGATCCCGGGCCAGCAAGAACATTCCACCGCCAGCCCAGAAGGCTGATCACATCCCAGGCTCCACACCCGCTTGGGACCCCACCTGTGCATGAATTCGTGCACCAGGATTCTAGTCTATACATATAAAAGCCTAATATGCTAAGTGTCCAACTGAGTGGTTGACAGACCAGTAACTATGATGTGCACTGACCACCAGGGGGCAGATGCTCCGACCAGTAGGTTAGCTTGCTACTGAGGTCCAGCCAATTGGGACTGAGAAAAATGGGGCTGAACATGCCCTAGAGCCCTCCCATGGTCCCTCCCTGGCCACCGGCCCTGATTGGGACTGGGCGAGATGGCCCTGATCAGCCCCAATTGCCAGCCAGGTGGAGGGACCCCACCTGTGCATGAATTTTGTGCACTGGGCCTCTAGTAAATAATAATAACCATGGATGATAATCCACAGAATAAAGTGAATATTCATTATCATGCTGATATCTAATAAAAGAGAAACATGCAAATTGACCATACCTCTGCTACACCTACAAGCCACGCCCTCAAGCCACGCCCACCAGCCAATCAGGAGCGAGTATGCAAATAAACCCAACAAAGATGACGGCAGCCACAGAGCTGGAGCGAACAGGAGGCGTGGGTTGCCCCTGGCGATGGAGGAAGCCAAGCTTCCCGCCTGCCCTGGCTGGCTGTGGGCTCTGCTAAAGGCTACAAAGTTTCAATTATAGAAGATAAATAAATCCCAGATACCTGCTTCCAGCTGGCGTGGCCTCCGCTCAAGAAAGGTCTGGGAGCCTGAGTTGCCCGGGCCATAGCCAGCCTACAAACAGCTATCAGCCCCTCACCCAGGATGGCCACGCCCCCCAGCAGGGACTCTCACCCTGAAGGGTGTGTGGCCAGCCTAAAAATGGCCCTCAGCCTCTCACCCGGGCTGGCCACACCCCCATGGGGTGAGGGTCCCCGCTGGGGGGAATGGCCAGCCTGCAAGGAGCCATCAACCCCTCACCCAGGCTGGCCAGGCACCCCAGTGGGGACCCCCACCCTGAAGGGGGTGTGGCCAGCCTGCAAACAGCCATCAGCCCCTCACCCAGGCTGGCCACAACCTCATGGGGTGAGGGTCCCCACTGTGGGGCTTGGCCAGCCTAAGACAGCCATCAGCCCCTCACCAAGGCTGGCCAGGCACCCTAGCGGGACCCCCCCCCATCCTGAAGGGGGTGTGGCCAGCCTGCAAACAGCCATCAGCCCCTCACCCAGGCTGGCCATGCCTCCCAGTGGGAACCCTCAGCCCATGGGGGCATGGCCAGCCTGCAAACCACCACAGGCCCCTTGCCCATGCTGCCCCATGCCCCAAGGGAACTACCACCCTGATCCGGGACACTTTTCAGGGCAAACCAGCTGCCCCCCACCCGTGCACCAGGCCTCTATCTATACTAATAAAAGGGCAATATGCTAATTAGACTGGGAGAGCTACCAGGAGAACTTCCAGACATTCTTCTGGACAAAGCCATGGTGGCAGGGCCGAGGTAGAGGCGGTTAGAGGCCAAGAGGGGAGGGCAGTTGTGGGTGATCAGGCTGGTGGGGGGCGGGGCCATTGGGGGTAAGCAGACCAGCAGGGAGGCCACTTGGGGGCAAGCAGGCCATCAGTGGGTGTCAGTTGGAGGTGATCAGGACAGCGGGGGGTGGAGTGAGCAGGCCAGAGGGGGGGCAGTTGGGGGCGAGCAGGCCAGTGGGGAAGGAAGGTGGGGGTGAACAGTCCAGCAGGGGGTGGGGGCAGTTGGGGGTGATCAGGCTGGCCGGGGGGTGTTTGGGGGCAAGCAGGCCAGCGGCGGGGGTCAGTTGGGGGTGTTCAGGCCAGCAGGCAGAGTGGTTAGGGGCAATCAGGCAGGCAGGCAGGCAGGTAAGCGGTTAGGAGCCAGCAGTCCCGGATTGCGAGAGGGATGTCCGACAGCCGTTTTAGGCCCGATCCCTGTAAACCGGCAGTAGGACATCCTTTGAGGGCTCCCAGATTGGAGGGTGCAGGCTGGGCTGAGGAACACCCCCTCCCCTGTGCACGAATTTCATGCACTAGGCCACTAGTCATCAAATAAATGAATGTAAAAGTAAATGAAGGAAAAGAGGTATCCCTTTTTTACAGTACAATTCCGATTAATAAATGCAAAAAGAATAATAGAAATAGAAAATCACCATTTGGGAAATACCAGAGCAATAGTTGTTGCATGCGTGACTCATCAATGGATGCTAAAATTAGTGGACATGATTATAATAAAAAAAAACTTGCATATCTCAGAATATCTTCCAAAAGATACTTATCCTATATAATAAAGAGGTAATATGCAAATTGACCATCATACCCTTGCACAAGATGGCCACCCCCATGTAATCAAAAGATGGCTGCCACAAGATGGCCGGCAGGGGAGGGCAGTTGGGGGTGACCAGGCCTGCAGGGGAGAGCAGTTAGGGGTGACCGGACCGGCAGGGGAGGGCAGTTGGGGGCGACCAGGCCTGCAGAGGAGGGCAGTTAGGGGCAACCAGGCCAGCAGGGGAGGGCAGTTGAGGCAACCAGGCTGGCAGGGGAGGGCAGTTGGGGGCAACCGGGCCAGCAGGGGAGCACTTAGGCATCGATCAGGCTGGCAGGGGAGTGGTTAGGGGGTGATCAGGCTGGCAGGCAGGTGAGTGGTTGGGAGCCAGCAGTCCCAGATAGTGAGAGGGATGTCCACAGGGATCGGGCCTACACCGGCAGTCAGACATCACCCGAAGGATCCCAGATTAGAGAGGGTGCAGGCTGGGCTCAGGGACACCGCCCACTGCACAAATTTCGTGCACCGGGCCTCTAATTTATATATATAAAAGCCTAAGTGACCGTTTGACCGGTAGCTATGATATGCACTGACCACCAGGGGGCAGACACTCAACGCACAGGCATGGAAACATGGCACAGACTGCTGAAACTCAGAGGGCAGGGAGGATGGGGGAGAGTGGGAAGAGATTAACCAAAGATCTTATATGCATACTAGAGGGCTGGTGCAAGTGCAATGGTGGGGTTGCTCGACCTGGCCTGTGGGGATCAGGCCGAAACTAGCAGTCTGACATCCCCTGGGGGGTCCTGGATTATGAGAGGGCACAGGCCAGGCTGAGGGACCCCACTGGTGCATGAATCTGTGCACCAGGCCTCTAGTTAATCAATCAATCTATCTATCTATCTATCTGGCCCAGCGACCGGAATGGCGGAATGACCAAAATGACCGGAACAACCAGTGGCTATGATGTGCACTGAGGCAGCCAACCAGCCTGATCTGGGCCCCAGTCGGTCCCCAACACGATCGGAGGTGGGGCCCGTCGTCCAACTGCCCGCAGCCCCTCCTCCCTGCCGGCCCAGCCTGATGGGCCCCCATCAGGGCGGGCCAGCTGGACCCCACCCATGCATGAATTCATGAAACGGGCTTCTAGTTATAAAGATAAAAACAGTCACTTTAATGGAAAAAAACAGGTAGATACCACTTTAACCAGGGAATCAAGGTATTAGGACTAGTAATGAGACATATCAACATCATGCACCTTCTGATGATGATGAAATGAGAAAGACCAAACATCTCTGTCTTTCAAAGACATTCTACAAAATAACTGGCCAGTACTCTTAAAGTGTCAAAATCATAAAAGACAAAGACCGAGGAACTGTCCTAGATTAGAGGCACTAAGGAGACATAATGACAACTAAATGCAATGTGAGATCCTAAGTAAGATCCTAGGCCAGCAAAAGGGCCATGGGACAACTGGAGAAATAAGAATAAGGTATGTGACTAACTGGGTCTCTTCCCTACAAGCAACATGGCTTCTCCTTCTCAGCTCAGCAACAGGCTTCCCCTCAACCTCAACGGCCACAGGCCACTGCCTCCCCTGTCCATGGCCCTAGGCTGCTGTGCAGTTTATGTTGCTTTTTAGTTGTCAGGGAAAGCTTTGACTGCAGAAACGTCTGTCCCACTATCAAAGAGAAGAAAAAGACTGCAAGAGAACTTGTTCAAGCTTTCTAGCGCACAAACCTAGAATGTGCAGCTTTCTTGAGTGGTGACATCTGAAGGTTTAGTTACAAGAGATACACTAGTCTGTATTTTTGCAGTGCTATTGAGGATCAGGACAATGAACTAATTACCCTGGAAATAATTCATTGTTACGTGGAATTACTTGACAAGTATTTGGCAATGTGTGTGAACTTGGCATCATCTAAATTTTGAGAAGGCTTATTGTATTTTGATGAGTTTCATTTGGGAGGGGAAGTTCAGGAAACATTCAAGAAAAGTGTCCTTAAAGCAACTGAGCAGGCTGATCTACTGCAGGAGGAAGAGGACACCCCATGAAGTGTTCTTGAAGAGACTGGAGTGACATAATTCCTTCCCTCGTTGATGACTTGTGGCATTTCACACACTGTACATAGTCCTTGTCTTCATGTCCATGTTAGCTAATAGTTTAAGATGATTTTCTGTCAGTAATACTTATTTGCTAAGCTGCTTCATTCAGGTCTAAAAATAAAAATTTACTTTTAAAGGGAACTTTGGTTAATCAATTGATAACTTATGGGATTTAAATGTGAATTAGAGTGATTGAGAAAAAGAAAGGTAGCTGGATATTTTAAGGTTTATAGGTTTGTTTCTCTTAATCTGATTATATCCTTAAAATGACAATCAGGCAATATACGATTATTAATTACTGTCTTTGGCAAAAGAAACTTATGAAACCAAAGACCACTGTACTTCAGGATTTATGAGAATAAAGGGAATTGATATATCACATGTCAAATGAATGAAAATTTAACTCTGTTGAAACTCAACAAAAATCCCCACAAATTATAATAAAGGCCTGAGCCGCTGCCCCCCCCCCCCTTTTTTTACACTAAAAATTATTTTTGACATTCCAAACCTGGGATGAAGAGCAGAGATTGACTGTTTCATAATAGTCAGCATGTTATTTTAAGGCCAAGGAACACTTGACTCCTGAGATAAATTTTTTTGTAGTCATAATCATTTAGTCACTTAGTTGGATATTTTTTGATGCCCCCAAATAAGATGGAAATGTTGACTCACCAGGAATTCTTTATGACAGATTCTTATGAAAAATATGTTACACTCTTCACAAAGTATTGACTAAGTCATTTAAAGCAATAATATTCCTTCCGGGGTACTTGTTGCAGCCAAATTTATTTTGCTCACCCCTATTGCTTCCCTCTACTTAGAAGTGCTGCAAACTTTGGGGTAGCTTCCTGCCTTTCTATGACATTATCTAGTTATGAGAAATCTTATAAAAATAAAAAATACCACCTTTCATATAAAAGTGAGAGTTGAATGAGGTAAAATGGGATTAGGGGGCTCTATATTTTTAAAAACTTTTCAATGTCACTTTTATACATACTCCATAAGTAAACATGTCTTCATGGTTTACACTTTCATTTGTATTTACTACACTGGATTAAGCTTTGTTGTGATTGTGACCAATATTCAGCCGACATATGCATTATCTCATCACATTGCCAATTAGTTGTAATAAATGTTCAATGTACACACTGTAGTATGTTTTTATCTACCTGTTTCCAAAAGCTTGTCAAACTATGGAGAGCAGCTGAAGGAAAAATCCAGTAGGTACTTGGGTTATGTTGGAGATCTGTTCCTACGGTGAGACCTAATGCAATTTCTGCTGTAAGTCAGAACCCATCCACATAAGCACCTACATCACTCACATGGAGCACATACACAGCAGTAATGATGTGAAACAGTAAAAAAAAATTAAAATAAAGATAACAATTCCTGATCTTTACTTGTGGTAAATAAATAATTTTAAAAAGCACATATGTACATATGTCGAAATGGCGGAACTTTTTTTTTTTTTACATATATAAATAAACTAGAGGCCCAGTGCACAAAAATTTGTGCACTCCGGGGGGTTCCTCAGCCCGGCTTGTGCCCTCTCACAGTCTGGGACCTCTCGGGGGATGACCACCTGCTGGCTTAGGCCCGCTCCCTGGGGGATTGGGCCTAAGCTGGCAGTCAGACATCCCTCTGGCAGCCTGGCAGTCCTCAGAGGATGTCCACTTGCCAGCAGAAAGCAGCCCTAAGGTGCAGTCGGACATCCTTAGCACTGCTGAGGAGGCGGGAGAGGCTCCCATCACCACTGCTGTACTGGCAGCCATCAGCCTGGCTTGTGGCTGAGCAGAGCTCCCTCTGTGGGAGCGCACTGCCCACCAGGGGGCAGCTCCTGCATTGAGCATCTGTGTGGTCAGTGTGTGTCATATTGACCAGTCATTCCCAGTCGTTCTGCTGTTAGGGTCAATTTGCATATTACCCTTTTATTAGATAGGAGTGCCTGGCCAGCCTGGGTGAGGGGCTGATGGCTGTTTGCAGGTTGGCCACAGCCCCTTCAGGGTAGGGGTTCCCCCTGGGGTGCCTGGCCAGCCTGGGTGAGGGGCTTATGGCTGTTTGCAGGCTGGCCACAGCCTCTTCAGGGTGGGGGTCCCCGCTGGGGTCCCTGGCCAGCCTGGGTGAGGGGCTGATGGCTGTTTTCAGGCTGGCCAAGACCCCCAGTGGGACCCTCACCCCATGATGGTGTGGCCATCCTGGGTGAGGGGCTGATGGTTG
The DNA here is from genome assembly GCF_964212035.1 of Myotis nattereri. Taxonomy (NCBI): domain Eukaryota; kingdom Metazoa; phylum Chordata; class Mammalia; order Chiroptera; family Vespertilionidae; genus Myotis; species Myotis nattereri. The sequence goes on from NC_138075.1 coordinate 111,575,508, forward strand.
TTTGCAAGCTGGCAAGGCCCCTCCCCACCCAAGCTCCCAGTGGAGGCTGGCTGGAAGCAGGTATCTGGGATTTATTTGTCTTCTATAATTGAAATTTTGTTGCCATGAGCGGAGGCCACAGCTGGCTCAGGGCAGGCGGGAAGCTTGGCTTCCTCCATCGCCCGGGCAACCAAGCCTCCTGCTTGCTCCAGCTACATGGCTGCCGGCCGCCATCTTGGTTGGGTTAATTTGCATATAGTCACTCTGATTGGCTGGTGGGTATGGCTTGGGGCGTAGCAAAGGTACGGTCAATTAGCATCTTTGTCTTTTATTAGTGTAGATGGAAGATGGCGACATAACCATAAAACGACCTACGTACGTTGAGTTCGACATAACCCAAGGACTGCCTGTATTTTTATTGATTTTCAGAGAAAGAGGAAGGGAGAAGAAGAGAGAGAGAGAGAGAGAGAGAGAGAGAGAGAGAGAGAGAGAGAGAAACATTGATGTGAGAGAAACATCGATTGGTGGCCTCCTGAATGCCCTCTACCAAGGATCAAGCCTGTAACCTGGGCATGTGCCCTGACCAAGAATAGAATGAACTAGCATCCTTTCAGTGCATGGGACGATACTCAACTAAGCCACACTGGTCAGGGCAGAAAATTTTTTAAATTTTTTTTCAGTAAAATGTTGAAAATTCACCTCCATTTGAATGTGGTGGTTGTTAAAAGCAGTTATAAGGAGTCTTCATATGCTTCAAGTTCATTAAAAAATAATATGGATTTCATGCTACTGAGAACTTATCTACACATTTATTTTCAATCAATAAATGCTGCTTTACAACCTGGAAAAAAAGAAAGTTTGCAGATCAGTTAGTACTGTGTCAGTGTTAACTTCCTGGTTTCAATCATTGTTCTATGCTAAATATTAACATTTGGGAAAGCTGGGTGAAGGGTATATGGGAATTCCCTGCACTATTATTGCAACTTTTTTGTAAGTCTGAAATTATTTCCAAATAAAAAGTGTTGGTGCTTATAATCTAAACCACATCATTTGGAACTGGATTTTCTTTGTTTCAAATGTATAAATTTTGCCTCCTCAATAATCTCCACTGAAGAATTAAACATTCACAAGTATTAAATGAGAGGTTTCAAAAGAAGAGTTTAAAAAAGAAAGAAAAAAAAAAGAGAGAAAAGAAGAGTTTAATAATCGTCCAAGTAAATTCTGCTAATTTCTCCTTTATTAATGATTAGTGGTATAAAAAATGACATTTTCCCAAATAATAATAAAAGATTTACAGGTTTAAAAGAATCCAAGTAACACTGATCCAGTTGAAACTAGTGTAGACAAACATAATGGGGGGGGAAAAAATCTTATACCAAAGGTGTTGTCAGAAAGACTCTAAATTCTATGACCTGTTAATGAGAGAAGGAATCCAGAAGCTTGGCTGATTACTAGCACTAAACCCATGTCATGTAATTTGATAAGAGGAAAAACAGGGCCGTAAATTCAACCAAGAATTATTTTGTTGCAGTCAAAAATAATAAAAGAAGCAAGGAAATTCTTTTTGAAGGTTTTCACTGTAAAAGCTTTAAGACGGTGGTATTTACAATGTTTTAAGTTATGGCCCTGATGATAAGACTTCTCACAGAAAAGGGGTGAGCTACACATGGATGCAGACTTTCAACACAAGCCATAAGAAGCAGCTAAAATTTAGCTCCAAAGATGTACTTTTTCTTGTAAACTACATATCTAGTAAACTAAATGGGGGCACTAAAAGTAAAGATACGTTCTATAAAATCTTACAAACATATTTGACAATGAGATGTTAGGAAATGATCAAGGGCCGGGGGCAAAGGGACTTGGGCTTTAAGTGTTAAAATTACTCTCTCTGAGCTCTTTGCTGGCAGGAACTAGGGAGAGTACAGAAGAGAAGAAATTGATTCCTTCTGTGCCAGAAACTCTTCAGAAGAAGCAAAGGAATTTCATGCAGCTGAAGATCAAGCGCCTGAAAAAGAAGTTTGCCTAAAAGATGCTTCAAAAGGAAAGGAGAAAGCTTATCTATAAAAAAGCTAAGCACCATGACAAGGCATACAGGTAGATGTACAGAACTGATATCTGAATGGCTAAGATAGCAAGAAAAGCTGGCAACTTCTATGTACCTGTGGAACCCTAATTGGCATTTGTCATCAGAGGAAGGTGCTGCAGCTTCTTTGCCTTTGCAGATCTTCAACGGCACCTTTGTTAAGCTCAACAAGGCTTTCATTAACATGCTGAGGATTGTGGGACCATATATTGCATGAGGATACCGAAACCTGACATCAGTAAATGATCTACAAACAGGCTATGTGAAAATAAACAAAAAAACTAATTGATTGGATAGATAACACATTGATTGCTCGATCTCTTGGTAAATATGGCATCATCTAAACGGAAGATCTGATCCGTGAGATATATACTGTTAGAAAATACTTTAAAGAAGTAAACAACTTCCGGTGGCCCTTCAAATTATCTTCTCCATGAGGTGGAATGAAGAAAAGACCACCCATTTTGTAGAAGGTCGAGATACTGATAATAGGGAAGATTAGGATTAACAGGTTTATCAAAAGAATGAACTAAGGTATCTACTATGGTTATTGTTGTAATCTGGTCAGTTAATAAACAGTGAGTGCTTTAAAATTGAGTAAGTAAATAAAATTACTCTCCTTTTGAGTAGCTAATATTATTTCAAAAGCATTATTCCAAAGGTATGACTCACTTTAGAGAAAATAAAAAAGATGAGAAGAAATGAAATGGTTAAAAATATTATTGGCTTTACAAGCTTAAGATTTTCATACTAAATACAAAATAGAAGCTTTTTAAAAAACTGTCAAGAATTAATCCTTATATAAAGAATAACAAGAGATACACACAAGGCCACAATGAAGTACAACACAGCAAAAGTATAATTATAGTTTTAAAAGCATAGCGGGCTACATTAGTCCTTAAATTCCCTATCAGAGCCATTACCATATCAGTAAAGCTAGATATACACTTTCACTTCACTTAGTATAATAAAGTAGTTCAGACTTAGGTCAAAGATCACCCAATTAGAGTGCCTCATTTGTCTGATCCACTATACACAGTAAGTGAATTACTTTCCTCTACATAAATGTTCTTAATTTGTATTTGGATATTCTAATCTACGGAGAGCAGATCACCCAATTTCTAAAACAAAACATCTGAGGTACCAACCAACCAAACATCATAGAAAATTGCAAAACTTTAACTGTTACCATATAGTGAAAAAAGGTACATTTTTGTGGAATGCTTAAAGTGTTTTAGTGGGGAAAAAAATCAGAAAAATAATCTAAAAGGTTTAAACATCCAGGTATGATGATGTCTTAAATAGAGGCATTTAACTCAAACCTTCATTCCATCACAATTAAAATGCCAAAAAAAAAAAAAAAATCTAAAATGGGAGAGAACTACTTCAACACTAGACACTAGGAATTGGATGTCATTCATATGATGAAACTGTTGAGGAATATCTGAAAGATATGGTAAGATAGATCTGGATAGAATAAAGATGTCAAGAGCCAACTAGTGACTTATCTTCCTGAGAAAGGAATGCTGTGACTCTGAGAGAAAGCAGAGGAGATACTGGCAAAAACACCATTAATAAGAACAGTAAGAGTAGGGCATGGGTGGCCATAGGAAAAAATGAGAAACACTCCAGCTGGAATCCGTTTACCACCACCAATCAAAATCATTGAAAACAACTGTGTCCAAGGAGCTGCACAGCAGCACACTAAACAATGTCTAGGAAATCTAAGACTTTCTCCCAGAAACAGTGGGCAGATATACAAGTAAGGTGGATAAATAACTACTAGAGGCCCAGTGCACGAAATTCATGCATGGGTAGGGTCCCTAGGCCTGGCCAGTGATCAGGGCCAATCGGGGCCTTCCAGCTGCTGGCCAGGGCCTTCCTTCTGGCTGCCAGCTGGGGTCTCCCTTCTTCGGCTGCTGCTAGGGCCTTCCTTCATTCCGTGCCACCCCCTGGTGGTCAGTGCACGTCATAGCGAGCAATCGAACTCCCGGTCTCCTGGTCAAACTCCTGAGGGGACATTTGCATATTAGGCTTTTATATATATAGAGATAGTATACAACTGGCCTGGTGGCTAGCAAAATACCCAGTCCTCATAGAATAAATTGGACAGAGAGAGACATCACTCCCTTGCTAGGACAGGCTCCCAATCTACTCCTTTCAGGCTTCTGGGTTGATGAACAGAAATGTGCATTTCTATTAACTGGGTCTCTTATGTAATAGTTGAAAGGAGAATCTATTAGTATCCAAGGACAGTGAGGTTATTGCAGATGCATTCATCTGCAGGTCTCCAGATGAGACTTCTCGAAGCATAAGGATAAATAAAAGGAGAAGAAGGGTTGGCGAGGTTGGATGAGGGGAGGAAGCAGGAAGAGAAGGAGAAAAAAATAAAAAAAAATACTGGAAACTAAGAAATCATTTTGCAACAAAAAAGAGGAAAATACAACACTTAAGATATAGAAAGGGACATAATTTTGAAAAGAGTCTGGAAACAGAACTAAATTTTAATTAACTTTGCACTGAATTAAATTTTATAAAAAATTTTTAAAACAGGTTATTTGAAACAAGATAAAAGATCAGATATTGGGTAACAGACTGAGGTTTGTTTAAGAGTAAGGTAGACATAAGTAGGAAACTAAAAGAAATAAGAAAATAATGTAACAGCAGAAGTAAAAACTAAATTAATTATAACCAAATAGAAAAATGAGCATAAGATTTCAACAGACATTTCACAAAACAGGATATCCAGATGACCAATAAACATAAGAAAAATCACAATTTCATTAGTAATTAGAAAAATATGAATTAAAACTATGATGATATATCACTACATGACTACCAAAATAACCAAAATAAAAGCAAAATACCAAGTGTTGTCAAGAATGTGACTCACTCTCATACATTAATATGGAAAGTGTAAAATGGGCATAATCACTTTGGAAACCTCTATGGTAGTATCTACCAAAGCTGATAGCCTATGACCTGTCTCTCAGAGTGTGTCTATAAATTAGAAGTAACAGCATCATCTGTTTGTTAGTCATGCAAAATCTCAGACCATACCAAAAACCTGACTCACACTCAGCATTTTACTGAGAGCCAGGTAATTTACATGCACATTAAAGTATGAGAAGTGCTATACTATAACTCATCTATTCTACTTCAACCTTGTCCATTTCATTCTAGTTATAAGCCCAACAAAAATACATGCAAGTGCTCACTGAAAAATATGTACTAGAATGTTTATAGCAGCACTATTTCTGTTTTTAAATTTTTAATATTATATTAGTTTCAGGTGCACAATATTATATATATATATATATATATATATATATATATATATGCACACATATATATATTTGAGGCCCGGTGCACAAATATTTGTGCACTAGCAGGGGAGGGGGTGTGTGTGGGGGGGTGTCCCTCAGCCCCACTTGTGCCCTCTTACAGTCTGGAATCCCTCGAAAGATAACCACCTGCTGGCTTAGGCCCGCTCCCCGGGTGGCAGATGGCAGGCCCGATCCCTCGGTGCCTGCCCCGCCTCCCTGGGTTGAACACACGGCAGGGCTGATCCGGGGGTTGGGGCGCTGCCCCGGGTCGGGTTGCACACAGGATGCCCAGATGGAGGCCGGGTGGGCCGGCCGATCGCTGCTGCATCGCCTGGCTGCCCTGGGTCGGGTTGCACACGGATGCCCGCCACCCCGGGTAGCAGATAGGCCAGATGGTGGCGGGGCAGGCGGAATGGTACTGTCCCGCCCTGCCTGCAGTATGCAAATTAACCACCATCTTTGGCGGTTAATTTGCATATCATGCTGGTTAGCCAATGGGAGGCGTAGCAAAGGTATGGTCAATTACCATGTTTGTCTATTATTAGATAGGATAAAAGCTTTAGCGAACAACCAGTCGCTATGACATGCACTGACCACCAGGGGGCAGACACTCAACGCAAGAGCTGCCTCCTGGTGGTCAGTGCGCTCCCACCTTGGTAGCGCCACTCAGCTGACTGATGGGCGCCAGACGCAGGGCTTACGGAGACCACACCAGAGCGGCAGCAGGCACAGAGGGGCTGGGATGAGCAGGAGCGGCAGGCAGCATTGGACTGCGGTTTTGGCCTGATCCCTGCAAGCCAGGCCAAGGAACCCCACCAATGCATGAATACATTCACTGGGCCTCTAGTATTTATATAAACTGATTGTCCCCAGTTAGTCTAGTACCCACCTGGCACAATATATAGTTAAATATTACAATACTAGAGGCCCTGTGCATGACTTTCGTGCACTGGGGAGGTCCCTCAGCCCGGCCTGCACCCTCTTGCAGTCCAGGACCCCTCAGGAGATGTCCAACTGCCAGCTTAGGCGCTCTCCCCTAAGCCACCAGTTGGACATCCCCCAAGGGATCCTAAGCGCTGCCATGGAGGCAGGAGAGGCTCCTGCTACCGCGATTGCGCTCATCAGCCTTGAGCCCAGCTTCTGAATGAGCAGCGCGCCCCCTGTGGGAGTGTACTGACCACCGGGGGCAGCTCCTGTGTTGAGCGTCTGCCCCTTGGTGGTCAGTGTGCATCATAAAAACAGGTCATTTCGCCATTTGGTTGATTTGCATAGGAAGGTTTTATTATATAGGATTATTGACTATAATCCCTATGCTATGCTTTACATCCCATGACTGAGTAACTGGAAATTTGTGCATTTTAATCCCCTCCCATTTTTCATCCTTCCTCCTACACCCTCATCGGATCTGGCAACCAATAAGTCTGTTTTCTGTACCTATGAGCTTGTTTCTGTTTTGTTTATTTATTTTGTTTTTTAGATTCCAAATATAAGTGAAATCATATGGTATGTGTTTTTCTCTGACTTATTTTACTTAGTATAATATCTTCTAAGTCAATCGATGTTGTCATAAATGACAAGATTTCATTTTTTATGGCTGAGTAATATTCCACTGTATATATGTACCACCTCTTCTTTATATATTCATCTATCAATGGACACAGGTTGCTTCCATATTTTTGCTATTGTAAACAATGATACAAAGAGCATGGGAGAGGGAGAGGGAGAAGGAGAGGGAGAGGGAGAGGGAGAGGGAGAGGGAGAGGGAGAAACATGGATATAAGAGAGAACATGAGAACATCGATTGGTTGCCTTCCATACATGCCCAACAGGGGATCAAACCTGCAACTTTCTATTGTATGGGATGATGCTCCAACCACATAAGCCACCAGTGAGGGCAGCAGACTGTCTTTTGATTTTGTTGATGGTTTCCTTTGTTGTACAATACTTTTTAATTGATGTAGTCCAATTTGTGTATTTTTTTTCTTTTGTATCCCTTGCCTGAAGAAACATATCCAAAATACTAATGCCAAAGAGTTACTGCCTGTGTTTTCTTCTAGGAGTTTTGTGCTTCAGGTCTTACATTTCAGCTTTTAATCCATTTTGAGTTTATTCTTGTATATGGTGTAAGAAAGTGATCAAGTTTCATTCTTTTTCATGTATCTGTCCAGTTTTCCCAACACCATTTATTAAAGATATTGTCTCTTCATTATATATTCTTGCTTCCTTTGTCATAGATCAACTGACCATATAGGTGTGGGATTATTCTCAGTTCTCATGGGGATGAAATGCACAGCATGATGATTATAGTTAACTAGGAGCCCAGAGCGCTATTCGAAATTTCACAACGCTGCCCACCCTCGAGTTGCCTAAGGGCATTTTCCCATTGATTTTTAGAGAGCATGGAAGAGAGAGGGAAAGACAAGGAGAAACATCAATGTGAGAGGGACACATGGATTGGTTGTCTCCTGCATGAGCCCTGACCTGGGTCCACAGAGCAGCAGCCCCTGCAGCCGCTGCCGGTCAGGCCCTGCCCCGCTCCCTGCACCCCGCAGCCTGCTGGTCCCGCCCTGCCTCACTCCCTGGACCAGGGGTCCTCAAACTTTTTAAACAGGGGGCCCGTTCACTGTCCCTCAGACCATTGGAGGACCAGACTATAGTTTTTTTAAAAAAATGAACAAATTCCTATGCACACTGAACGTATCTTATTTTGAAGTAAAAAAACAAAACGGGAACAAATACAATATTTATATTTGCATGTGGCCCGCGGGCCGTAGTTTGAGGACCCCTGCCCTGGACCCTGGACTTCGCAGCCTGCTGGTCTGGCCCTGTCTCGATCCCTGGACCCTGCAGCCTGCTGGTCCGGCCCTGCCTTGCAGCAGCTGAGGCAGCTATGGGTCCAGCCCTGCCTTCCTCCCGCACCCTTGAAGCAGCCCAGGCAGCTGCTGATCAGACCCTCCCCCAGCGCGCAGGCGCACAGAGGCCCCTGCTGCCCCGCACCTGACGCCGCGCATGGGAAACCTCCTCCTGTCCAGTCGACAGGTTATGGCATCCTGGTTAATTAGCATATTCTCTATTTTATATATATAGATAATACTATACTGCATATTTGAAAGTTGCTAACAGAGTAGATCTTAAAAGTTCTTATCACAAGAAAAATATTTGTAGTTATATAAGGTGATGGATGTTAACTAGAACTATTGTGGTAACTATGCCACAATATATACAAATATCAAATCATTATTTGTACAACTGAAATTAATATAATGTTATATATCAATTATACCTCAAAAGAGTTCTATCTCTTACCCTGGCCAATAAACATCTGAAAGATGTGTTTCATTAGTCATCCAGGAAACAAGATTTAAACCACATAATACAGCATTACACAATACTAGAATAGCTAAAATTATAAAAACGGACAATACGAAGTATTAGCGAGAATATAAAGCAACATGGACTGTGAAACACTGCTGGTGGAAAAGCAAAATCATACAACCACTTTGAAAAATAATGGAGTAGTTTCTTTTAAAGTTAAATATACACTTACCATGTGACCTGGCAATTCTATGCCTAGGTAGATAGTCAAGAGAAATTAAAACATATGTCCACAGAAAGACTTATATACAAATGCTAATAGCAGCTTTCTTCATAATTGTCCAAATTGGAAATAACCCAAATATCCATCACCAGTGAATGGATAAACATATGTGGAACATCCATAAATGAAATTCTAATCACCAAAGAGAACATGATACACAAAACAATGTGGACAAGTCTCAAAAACATTATGCTGTGTAAAAAAAGCCAAACACAAAAGAGTACATACCATACAATTCCATTTATTTCAATTATTAGCAGAGGCAAAACTAATCTGTAATGACAAAAAGCATAGCAGAAAGACAAAAAGTGGTTGTGTAGGAATGGAGGTGGTGGACATGAGGAAACTTTTGGGGGTAAAAGAAATGTTCTACATCATAATTGTGATGCTGGTTAATACATTATCAAAACTTGGTGAACTCAATACATTTTCCTATCTAATAATAGACAAACATGGTTATCTAATAATTGACCATACCTTCGCTATGCCTCCCATTGGCTAATCAGCACGATATGCAAATTAACCACCAACAAAGATGGCAGCTAATTTGCATGCTGCAGGCAGATCCCGCTACGCCGCCCTGCCTGGGGCTGGTGGCAGCACGATCCCCAGCCGCTGGCCACCCCAGTGCGGGATCCGGGCCTGCTGTGTGCAGGGCGGGGCGGGCAGGGCAGGAGGCACCCTGATCCGGTCCCCAGGCAGCGACACAGCCCGGCCCCAGAAGACCAGCCAGACACAGCAATCCGGCCCTGCGTCCGGAAGCGGGAGGCAGCTCTTCACCTGGAGGCTTAAGCCCAAGGTGGGAGGCGCCATTTTCTGTACGGAAAGGCAGGGGTGTGGCTAAGCACAAGGTGGCGCCATGTTTGCGTAGGGAGAGGGGGCGTGGCTCAGAGGGGGTGGCGCTACGTCTGGAGAGACCGGTGCTGAGGCTGGGTGTTCGCCTCAGGATGCGAGCGGTGGTAGAGGAGAGCAAGATAGAGGAGGTGCAGCTTCAGGCAAGTGAAGGAAAAGGGCAGGTAGCCCAGCCGCGATGCCGTTCTAAGTTTCCTGGCCCAGGTTTTCAAATGTAAATATTACTTCAGATGTTGTAGTTGTGAAAGGGCAAGGGCTACGCCCTCCATCTTGCCCCAGGGCGAGGGCTACGCCTTCCATCTTACCCCAGATTCTCCATTTTTGGGCAGCAGCCTTGGCCATGTGCTCAGCAAGGAGCTTCTTCCCGGAAGCCCAAGCCTCTGCTAGCCACACCTAGGATTTCTTTAAACTAACCAATGACAATCAAGGGAAGTGCACACCATAGATACGACCACATCCTGTGTAACAAGACACCGACTTGCGCCTGGCCAATCGGCAGGGCCCACAGACCTCTCTCCTCCCCTAACTCCAACCCCCCTATAAAACCCCTCTCCCCACAGAGCTCACTCTCTCTCTGCCCCAGCCACTGCGTCGGCGAGTGTGGGGGGAGCTCAAGCTAGCTTGAATAAAGACTCTCTGCTTTTGCATCGGACTCGGTGCTCCCTGGTGGTCTATTGGAGATCCTGAAATCTGGGCTTACCAGTTGCACGTAGTTTATTCCCTTCCCCTCATCTTGGCTGTTAAAGTCATGCCCACCCCCTGGGCAGCCAGGCACAGACGAGGTTTGGTTCTGGGGTCACCCCTTAGATTTTAAGCGGCTGCTACACTTGGTCGATAGGCACAAAATATCAAACAAAAGTGTATTTAAAAAGTTATCCTGGGTTTGTCTGTCTTTGGTGGTATTCACTCATGCCTTAAAAACAATCCACAGAAATTGGGATTGGGAGTCTGAATATACGTTGTTTATGTCAGCCTTGAAGGTAAATAAAAATAATGCCAAATTATGGAATAATGTGGGTCATGCTCTGGAAAATGAAAAGAACTTTGAGAGAGCTTTGAAATACTTTCTACAGGCTACCCATGTTCAGCCACGGGAATGACTAAGATATATATGCTTGACTCCTATGTGTCCCGGGAGTTGCAGGCAGAGACCTATCCCACAGTTGCAAAATCATCGGTGTCACAGATGATATTGGTGCCCACATGAATGTAGGAAGAACTTATAAAAATTTAAATAGAACCAAAGAAGCTGAAGACTCTTATATGACGGCCAAGTCACTGATGCCTCAAATTATTCCTGGTAAAAAATATGCAGCCAGAATTGCCCCTAACCACCTAAACGTTTGTATTAATCTGGCCAACCTGATCTGAGTAGATGAGTCCCGGCTAGAAAAACCTGATCAGCTGTATCGACAAGCGATAAGCATGAGGCCCGACTTCAAACAGGCTTACATTAGCAGAGGAGAATTGCTTTTAAAAATGAATAAACCTTTCAAAGCAAAAGAAGCATATCTTAAAGCACTAGAGTTGGACAGAAATAATGCAGATCTTTGGTACAACTTGGCGATTGTTCAAATTGAACTTAAAGAACCAAATGAAGCTCTTAAAAACTTTAATCATGCTTTAGAACTAAATCCAAAACATAAGCTAGCATTATTCAATTCTGGTATATTAATGCAAGAATCAGGTGAGGTTAAGCTCAGAACTGAAGCTAGAAAACGACTTTTAAGTTATATAAATGAAGAGCCACAAGATGCTAATGGTTATTTCAATCTGGGAATGCTTGCCATGGATGACAAAAAGGACTCTGAAGCAGAGATGTGGATGAAGAAAGCCATAAAATTACAACCTGACTTCAGAAGTGCTTTGTTTAAACTGGCTCTGCTGTATTCTCAGACTGCAAAGGAATTTACTGGCTTTGCCAGTTTTAGAAGAGTTACTCAAATACTATCCTGATCATATCAAGGGTCTCATTTTAAAGGGAGGCATTGGGGCAGACGGTTTCCTCAAGGGCTCAGCCCGCTTTTGGGCCGTAGGCACAGGGAACGTCCAGGGCAGCCCCCGGAGCAGGCATCTGAGCTCCGACGAGGCCATTTTGCAGCCTCCCCTTCCTCCGTCCCAGGTGGTGGGGGCCGTGACTGCCTCGAGGCTGCTCCCTGGAAGCCATTATCCCCTCAGCCTGTGTAAAACAGCACACGCAAAGAGAATCTTTTTTTGTGCCTCATGTTAAAAAGTTGAAGAAAAAAAAAAAGGTGCGTGACTCCTCACTGTGTTCATTTGTAAAAAAAAAAAAAGAAAATGTTCTTAAGACCCCGGGTGGCAAGGCAGCTCGGCCCCTGCAGAAGCCGCCTGATATGGTAGTAACTCTATCAGTAAGCACTCTGAAAGTCAGTGGCATAAATGCACCAATTAAAAGACAGATTATGAGGGTGAATCAAAAACAAAACCCACTTTAAATATAAAGACACATATAGATTAAAAGTAAATGAATTAAGCTGCAGCCTGTTTTGCTCAGTGGATAGAGCATAAGCCCATGGACTGAAGGGTCCCAGGTTCGAGTCTAGTCAAGGGCATGTACCTCAGTTGCTGGCTTGATCCCTAGTCCCTATCAGAGCATGTGCAGGAGGAATGAATGTGTCTCTCCCTTTCCCTTCACTCTCTCTAAAATTCAATGGAAAAATATCCTTGAGTGAAGATTAAAACAAAGTAAATGGATTAAGTAACACTAAAGAGATTATAAGAAAAATATATTCCAAACTTTGGTAGTTGTATAATGGTTATGTGTAAATCATTAACACCTAAGAAATTGGGTGAAGGGTACATATAATATGCTGTAGTATTTTATAGTTTTTTTACATGTATGAGATTATTTCAAATTAAAATATTAAATAATTAAAAATTAATAAAATATTGAAAATTAATTGAAATTTAATTAAATTAATTGAAATTGAAATTTAATTAAAAATTAATTGAAATGTATCTGCATTACATGAAAAATCTCCTAATTGCTTCTAGCATAATTTATTAAATTGTGCTAAAATTTACAAGGGTTCAATTAAAAAATATCTTAATTCTAAATGTTATAATAGAAAATATATAATAGTGCAGTTATAAGCACTTATCTGAAAATAAAAATTTAAAGAAGTGAATTTAAAGAAGGGATTAGCCAAAGAAAATATATGCACAACCCATGGACACAGACAACAGTATGGTGATGGCCAGAGAGAAGTGGGGGGCAAGAGCTGGGTAGAGGGGGCAAAAGGGGGGAAATAGGGACATCCTATCCTATCTAATAAAAGAGAAACATGGTAATTAGCCATAACTTCGTTACCCTTCCCATTGGCTAATCAGCGAGATATGCAAATTAACTGCCAACCAAGATGGCAGCCGGCAGCCAGGCAGCTGAGGTGAACATGCAGGCTTGCTTGCTCCAGTGACGGAGGAAGCCAGGTTCCCCGCCTGCCGCTGCCGGCCTCTCAGCTGCTCTCTAAGAAACATTGTTACAAATATAGAAGCTAAACAAACTCCAGAAACCTGCTTTCAGTCAGCCGGGATCTCAGAGCTGGAGTCACAACAAAGTTTCAAATACAGAAAGTAAACAAAGCCCAGAAACCTGCTTTCAGTCAGCCGGGCTTCAGCCAGCATGATTGCAACAGTGTTACAATTATAGAACCCAAACAAACCCAGATCCCTGCTTTCAGCAGCCGAGGTCTCAGAGCTGGAGCCAAGCCTCAGAGCTAAAGACGGCTCTCAGCTCCAGTGACAGCCATAGAAGGTAAATAAAATCCCAGAATAAAAAAGAAAAAAGAAATAAAAGAGAGGTTGGGAGCTTCAGTCATCTGCCAGCCTGAAAATGGCCCTCAGCCCCTTACCCAGACTGGCCAGGCACCCCAGTGGGGACCCCCACCCTGAAGTGGGTGTGACTAGCTGCAAACAGCCATCATCCCCTCATCCAGGCTGGCCAGGCACCCATGTGGGACCCCCACCCTGATCCAGGACACCCCTCAGGGCAAACCAGCCGGCCCCCACCCATGCACTAGGCCTCTATCCTATATAGTAAAAGGGTAATATGCCTCCCAGAACCGGGATGAGCGGAGCCGCGAGGCCTCCCAGCACCGGGATCAGCGGAGCCACGAGGGCTCCCGGCCTGTGATCAGCGGAGCCACAAGGCCTCCCGAACCCGGGATCAGCAGAGCCGCAAGGCCTCCTGGCACCGGGATCAGCAGAGCAGCGAGGCCTCCCAGCACCGGGATCAGCGGAGCCACGAGGCCTCCCAGCACCAGGATCAGCGGAGCAGCGAGGCCTCACTGCCCCTGTGTCAAGTGGAGCCATGAGGCCTCGCAGCACCGGGATCAGCTGAGCAGCGAGGCCTCACTGCCCTGGTGTCAAGCAGAGCCGCGAGGCCTCCCAGCACTGGGATCAGCGGAGCCGTGAGGCCTCCTGGACCCTGGAGCAGCATGACAGGGGGCAGCACCCAAACCCCCTGATCGGCCCTGCTCTGTGTGCGACAGGGTAGAGCCGCAATCGGCCCTGCCTTGAGCGTGACAGGGGGTGGCATCGCAACTTCCTGATCCGCCCTGCTCTGTGCATGGCAGGGGGTCTCCCCAACCCCTGATCGGCCCTGCTCTGTGGGTGACAGGGGGGAGCTCCCCAACCCCCTGATCGGCCCTGCTCTGTGTGTGACAGTGTACGGAGCCCCAACCCCCCTGATGGGCCCTGCTCTGTGCATAACAGGGGGCAGAACCCCAACCCCCTGATCGGCCGGCTCTGTATGTGACAGAGGTAGCGCCACAACCCCCTGATCTGCCCTGCTCTGTGCATGACAGGGGATGGCACCGCAACCTCCCCATCAACCCTGCCTTGAGTGTGACAGGAGGCGGCACCCCAAGCCCCCAATCGGCCCTATCCTGAGCGTGCCTGAGGGTGGCATCGCAACCTCCTGATCCGCCCTGCTCTGTGCATGACAGGGGGCGGTGTCCCAACTCCCCAATCGGCCCTACCCTGAGCGTGACTGAGGGGGGCATCGCAATCTCCTGATCCGCCCTGCTCTGTGCATGACAGGGGGTGGCGCCCCAACTCCCCAATCAGCCCTGCTCTGAGCCCGACCAGGGGTTGTGGGGCAGGCACCTAGGGATTGGGCCTGCCCTCTGCCACCCGGCAGCGGGCCTAAGCCAGCAGGTCGTTATCTCCCGAGGGGTCCCAGGCTGTGAGAGGGCACAAGTGGGGCTGAGGGATACCCCCCCCCCAGTGCACAAATTTTTGTGCACTGGGCCTCTAGTATAATAGTAATAAAAGGCTAATATGCACATTGACTGAACGGCAGAATGACCAGTTGCTATGATGTGCACTGGCCACCAGGGGGCAGACGCTCAATGCAGGAGCTGCCCCCTGGTGGTCAGTGCACTTCCATATGGGGGGTGCCACTCAGCCAGCAGCTGGTTCATGGCTGGCCAGCGCAGTGGTGGTGGCAGGAGCCTCTCCCACCTCCGTGGCAGCACTAAGAATGTCCAACTAACGGTTTAGACCTGATCCCTTGGGGGCCTAAGCCTTTAGTTGGACATCCCCCGAGGGCTCCCTGACTGCCAGAAGGATGTCTGACTGCAAGCTTAAGCCTGATCCCCAGGGAGTGGGCCTAAGTCGACAGGTGGACATCCCCAAGGGGTCCTGGACAGTAGGTATTAGAATAAAAACAAATACATAGAATAATGCAACAGAATAGAGACCCCAGAAATGTGTGACCCCACACATTTATGGTCAAT
Organism: Myotis nattereri; assembly: GCF_964212035.1. Classification (NCBI taxonomy): domain Eukaryota; kingdom Metazoa; phylum Chordata; class Mammalia; order Chiroptera; family Vespertilionidae; genus Myotis; species Myotis nattereri. The sequence continues at coordinate 111,591,105 of NC_138075.1, forward strand.
TAATTTACAAGAAAAGGGCAAAGATTATACAATGGAGAAAGGACAGTCTCTTCAATAAGTGGTATTGGGAGAACTGAAGAGTCAAATGCAAAAGAATAAAAACTGGACTACTAATTTATTACACCATGCACAAAAATGAACTAAAAATAGATTAAAGACTTGAACATAAGATCTGAAACCATGAAATTTCTGTAAGAAAACAGGCAGTAAGCTCCTTGACATCAGTCGTGGCAATGACTTTTGAATTTGACAGCAAAAGCAAACCAAGAAAACAAAAAATAAACAACTGGAGCTAAGTCAAACTAAAAAGCTTCTGCACAACATAGGAAAACATCAACAAAATGAAAAGGCAACATACCAAACGGGAGAAAGTATTTCAAATACTTGCAACCCACGGCAGCGACCCATCATGCCCGAGTCATCCAAGCAGCTCTGAGAGGTAGCAGGACTGCTGGCAGCAGAGGAGCCCAGACCTGGCAGACCAGAGCCCTTGGGGGAGAGAGATGCAGTTTTGATTGCTTTTCTTTTTAAATCTCTAAACCCAGAGCACAGGAGTTTTCATTTGCAACTACACACCCAAGGCATTGGCACAGGGAGGGAGGCGTGTACTTGAGGTGCCTGAGGACAGGTTGGGTGGGAAGCAGGGCAGGAAGACTTGGAAAATCAGTAGCCAGCAATCCTGCATTGGGCCTTTCATGGGCTTCCAAACTGAACCAGCCATTTTCCCTGGGAAGAGCTACCTCCTCCCAACACTCAGAGGGCAGGTAAAGGAAAAAACAACAACAAACCCATCACAGGTGATACAGCCTGCCACACCCTGCATTTTGAGCTTTACTGAGGAAACAAAGGCAGAGGCCACGCTTAAGGTTCTGAACAGTCTCTAGGAGCCCTCAGTAAGTGAATTGGGGGAGAGGCCATCAGCCCCACTATTCTAGGAACCAAACTGATAAATACTCCAGGGTCCCCACTGACCCCATTAGTCTCCATACAAGGATCTCTGTCTAGCCAAGGGCAGAGTAATATTTTGGGTCACTCTCTGAGGAGTAGCTCTGGGACAGGAAAAAACACCCATCATATTCCCTGAAAGTGAAACAGCACCAGCCGTACCTAAAGCCCTGTCAGAAAAAAGACTCTTTAGTGATTAAGATTGACAGCTGGCTGACAGGAAAAGAAGGCAGATTGGCCACTCCTGCTTGCACCCAAGGCCTGTGGAGACAGACACAAGCAGTGGACCGGTGGATCACCTGGAGCTTCAAGCAGGGTGCTAAAAGCCAAAAGACAGTGCCTGACCATGGTTAGCACCTAAGTACCTAACAGGAAGCCCAGAATTGGCAGACAGAACAGAAGAGTGGAGTCCTAAACTAGCTCCCATGAGGCATTAAAACTCGGCTGAAGCTAACAACACTTCACTTTTTTATTTTATTTTTTTTTGCATATTTTTCTTGCTTTTTCTCGTTTTTCCCCGCCTGTTTTTCTTCTCTTTTCTCCTATTCAGTTTTCCTCTTTCCTCTCTTTTTTCCCTTTTTAAAATTGAGCTTCCTTATCTACCTACTTTATTGATTTGTTATTATTCTAGTCTATGTTGTTTTGTTCATATATCTAATTTCTTCTTCCCGGCCCCTACTCAATTTCCATTTTTATTTTCCCTTATTATCGCTATTCAATTTTTAAAATATTTTTTCTCTCTTTCTCTTTGCTGATTCTCCTAATTTAACTTGTTTCACTTCCTAAATTTTGACCTATCTGCTCTCCTCTATTCTCCGTTTCACAATTTTTTTTCTTTCTTACTTTCTCATTTCCTTTTCCCAACCTTTATTCTAAACCATGGTCCTTCCCCTACTCCCCTAATTCTTTAACCTTATTTTCTTTATTTAAGCTCTGCATCTACAGATTTCCCCCTCCCTCCTTTTTTGGGCGTTTTTGTTTGTTTTTTGGTGTATTTGTTTGTTTTGTTGTTTTCTCCCCATGTTTTTTCTTTCCTTTTTTAAAAAATAATTTTTGTTCTCTTTTCTCTTTCCTAATTCTCTTCCCTGCTGGTCACTTTTGTTGGGGCTACTGGGATCTTGTGTACATTTGTGTTCTATTCCTGCTGTGTCATGTCTTGTTTTCTTGTACTTTGTGCTGTTACAGTTAGCATCTCCACAACAGCTGCACAATGTGGCAGGGAGTGAGCCATATAATCAGACAATCTGAGAGGAGACTCCATCCACGAACAGGACTATAACATTCAAGACCCAACTACAACAGGAGAGCCCAAAGATCTCAAGTAGAGGGCCTCCCTAGAACACCCAGCTCAGGAGACCTGAGAGACTGCACCACTCGATCCCAAAAAACATCTACTATATAAGACAAATCCAAAAAATCTGGGTGACATAGCAGTTTGATCTAATACATAGAAACAAATACAAAGGAACAGCAAAAATTGGGAGAAAAAGAAACAACCCCCAAATGAAAGAAAAGGAGGAATCACCCCAAAAAGGAACTAAATGAAATGGAGGCAAATAATTTGTCATAGAAAGAATTCAGAGTAATGGTTATAAGGATGCTCAAACATCTGGATGACAAATACACACAACTCCATGAGAATTATAAGGAGCTTAATGAGAAATTCACCAACATGAGTAAGAATCAAGAGGAAATGAAGAATGACATAGCTGCAATAAAGAACATCCTGGACAAATTCAACAGTAGACTAGAATAAGCTGAGGACTGAATCAGCGAATTAGAAGACAAGATAGAAAAAAGACCCAAGCACAGCAGCAACTAGAAAAAAAATTTAAAGCAGGAGGAGATTCTAAGGGAGCTTTGGGACAGCATGAAAGGAAACAACATCTGCATAATAGGGGTGCCAGGAGGAGAGAAAGGTGAGCAAGGAACAGAAAACCTATTGAAAAGAAATAATGGCAGAAAACTTCCCTGACTTTGGGAAGCAAAAAGTCATACAAGTCCAAGAAGCACATAAAGTCCCAATCAAGATGAATCCAAAATGATTTACACTAAATCACATCATAATTAAATTGGAAAATATAAAATACAAAGAAAGAATCTTAAAGGCTGCAAGAGAGGGACAGATAGTTACCTACAAGGGACTTCCCATTAGACTATTAACTGATTTCTCAACAGAAACACAACAGGCTAGAAGGGAATGACATGAAGTATACAAAGTGATAAAAAAGCAAGGGACTGAGACAAGAATACTCTATCCAGCAAGGCTGTCATTTAAAATTGAAGGTAAAATCAGGTAAATTAGCAAATCAGTAATGCAAGACATGCTAGAAGGATTGTTGTAAAAAGAATAAATAGAAAGGGAGGAAGGAAAACAGGCATAAAGAATAAAAATGGCAACCAACAAGTACCCATCAAAAATAACCTTAAACATAAATGGATTAAAACTCCAATCAAAAGGCACAGGGTAGGTGAATGGATAAGAAAACATGACCCATACATATGCTGTCTACAAGAGACCTCAAACAAAGGACTCTCACAAACTGAAAGTGAAGGTAGGAAAAAACATTTTCACACAAATGGAATTGAAAAAATAAAAAGCTGGGGTAGCAATATTCATATCTGACAAAATAGACCTCAAAGTGAAGACCATAAAAAGAGAGAATGAAGGCCACTTCTTAATGCTAAAGGGATCAATACAACAAGAGGTAAACATATATGCACCCAATATGGAGCATCCAAATATATAAGAAAACGTCTGGAGGATATCAAGGGAGAGAGCAACAGCAATACAATAATAGTAGGGAACTGTAATATCCCACTGACATCACTGCATAAATCTTCCAGACAAAAAATCAACTAGGAAACAGCAATCCTAAATAACACACCAGATCAGATGGAACTAATTGATATTTTCAGAACATTTCACCTCAAAGCTACGGAATACACGTTCTTCTCAACTGTACATGGTACATTTTCAAAGACAGACCATGCTAGGACACAAGCTAAGTCTCTACAAATTCAAGAAGATTGAAATCATATCAAGCATCTTCTCAGACCACAATGGCATGAAATTAGAAATCAGCTACAATAAAAATGCTCAAAACAATCAAATGCATGGAGGCTAATTAGCATGCTATTAAGCAATGAATGGGTTACCAAAGAGATCAAAAAAGAAATAAAAAACATCCTGGAAAAAAATGAAAATGAACACACAATAATCCAAAATCTATGGGACACAGTGAAAGTAGTCCTGAGAGGGAAGTTCATAGCATGACAGGCATACCTAAAAAACAACAATAAACAAACAAACAAAAAACAGGAAAAACTTTTAATAAGTTATTTAACACTACAACTTAGAGAATTAGAAAGAGAACAACAATAAAAGCCCAGAGTATGTAGAATGAAGGAAATAATAAAGATCAGAGTAGAAATAAATGACAGAGGCCCCCTCCCTCCCGCAAATACATAAGATCAATGAAATCAAGAGCTGCTTCTTTGAAAGAATAAACAAGATGGATGAATCTCTAGTCAGACTCACCAGAAAACAAAGAGAGAGGACCCAAATAAACAAAATCAGAAATGAGAGAGGTGAAGTAACAACTGACCCTACAGAAATACAGAGGATCATAAAAAAAAAAATACTATGAACGACCTTATTCCAAGAAACAGGACAACCTACACGAAAATGGACATATTCCAAAAAAAAAAAAAAAATACAAACATCCAAAACTCAATCAGGAAGAATCAGAAAACCTGAATAAGCTGATAACTGCTGATGAAATTGAAGGAGGAGGAAGGAAGGAAGGAAGGAAGGAAGGAAGGAAGGAAGGAAGGAAAAGAAGGAGGGGGAGGAGGAGGGGGAGGGGGTGGGGGAGGGGGAGGGGGCGGGGAAGGGGGAGGGGGAGGAGGAGAAGAGGAGGAGGGAAGGGAAGGGAAGGTCCTAGCAAACAAAAGGCCTGATCTGGATGGTTTCACAGGGAGTTTTACCAAATATTCCAAGGAGAACTAATAGCTATACTCCACAAACTATTCATAACATAAAAATTCAAGAGGAAGAAACACACCCAAGCTCTTTCTATGAGGCTAGCATTACATTAAATCCAAAACCAGATAAAGACAAAGAAAGAACTCCAGGCTAATATCACTGATGAACATGGATGCTAAAATTCTCAAAAATTTTTTTAGCAAATTGGATCCAGCAATACATTAAAAAGATCATACACCATGACCAAGTGGGATTTATTCCAGGGATGCAGGGCTGGTATAATATTCACAAATCATATCATATCAATTGATGCAGAATAAGCATTTGACAAAATCAAACACCCTTTTTTGATAAACACTCTCAGCAAAGTGGGAATAGAGGGATCATACCTCAACATAATAAAAGCCATATGACAAACTGGAGAGCATTATGCTAAGTGAAATAAGCCAGTCAATGAAGGAAAAATACCACATGATCTCACTCATTCATGGATAAGAGAGACCATTATAAACTTTTGAACAATAATAGATACAGAGGCAGAGCTGCCTCAAACAGATTGTCAAACTGCAGCGGGAAGGCCGGGGTGGGTTGGGGGGCAGGAGGTAGGGGGGTAAGAGATCAACTAAAGGACTTGTATGCATGCATATAAGCATAACCAATGGACATAAGACACTGGGGGATAGGGGAGGCTAGGGGACTGTCTAGGGCGGGGGGAAAAATGGACACATATGTAATACCCTTTGTAATACTTTAAGCAATGAATTAAAAAAAAGGCCATATGACAAAGCTATAGCCAACATCATACTCAATGGGTAAAAACTAAAACCATTGCCGCTAAGAACAGGAACAAGACAGGGATGTCTTTTTTCACCACTCTTGTTCAATATAGTACTAGAAGTCCTAGGCATAGCAATCAGACAAGAAGAAAAAATAAGAGACATCCAAATTGGAATGGAGGAAGTAAAACTCATTATTCACTGGTGACATGATACTGTACACAGAAAACCCTAAAAACTCTATCAAAAAACTAATAGATTTAATAAATGAACTCAGAAATATAGCAAGATACAAAATTAACACCTCAAAATCCATGGCATTTTTATACACCAAAAATGAACTCTCAGAAAGAGAAAATAAAAGAACAATTCCATTTACCATTGCAACAGAAACATCAAGATACTTAGGAATAAATGTAAGTAATGAGGTAAAAGACCCGTACATTGAAAAAGAAATAGAGGAAGATTTAAACAATTGGAAAAATATACCATGTTCATGGATCGGTAGAATCAACATCATTAAAATGTCCATACTATCCAAAGCAATCTATAGATTCAATGCAATCCCTATTAAAATACCAGCAGCATATTTCACAGATGTAGAACAAACACTCCAAAATTTTATATGGAATATAAAAAGACTCTGAATAGCTACAGAAATCTTGACAAAGAAGAACAAGGTTGGAAGGATCACAATACCAGATATCAAGTTATACGACAAAGCTACTGTGCTCAAAACAGCCTGGTACTGGCACAAGATCAGCCATATAGATCAATGGAACAGAATAGAAAACACAGAATTTGACCCAAGCCACTATGCTCAATTACTATTTGACAAAGGAGACAAGAACATACAATGGAGCAGAGACAGTCTCTTCAATAAATGGTGTTGGGAACATTGGACAGATACCTCAAAAAAAAAAAAATGAAACTAGACCACCAACTTACACCATACACAAAAATAAACTCAAAATGGATAAAGGACTTAAATGTAAGACGTGAAACCATAAAAGTCCTAGAAGAAACCATAGGCAGTAAAATCTCAGACATCTCTTGTAGCAATATGTATACAGATACATCTCCTAAGGCAAAGGAAAATAAGGAGAAAATAAACAAATGGGACTACATCAAAATAAAAAGCTCTGCACAGCAAAAGAAACCATCAACATCAGGCAAAGGGAGCCCACTGTGTGGGAGAACATATTTGTCAATGACACATCTGATAAAGGGTTAATATCCAAAATATATAAGGAACTCATAAAATTCAACAAAAGGAAGACAAACAATCCAATTTAAAAATGGGCAAAGGACCTAAATAGACACTTCTCCAAAGTGGACATACAGATGGCCAAGAGATATATGAAAAAATGTTCAAAGTTACTAATCATACAAGAGTTGGAAATCAAAACAATGAGATATCACCTCACTCCTGTCAGAATGGTTGTCATCCAAAAACCAACAAATGACAAGTGTTGGTGAGGTTGTAGAGAAAAGGGAATCCTAGTACACTGCTGGTGGGAATGCAGACTGGTGCAACCATTATGGAAAACAGTATGGAGTTTCCTTAAAAATTAAAAATGGAACTCCATTTGACCCAGTGATCCCACTTCTAGGAATATATCCTAAGGAATCCAAAACACTCATCCGAAAGAATATATGCACTCCTATGTTCCTATCAGCACAATTTATAAAAGCTAAGATTTGGAAACAGCCTAAGTGCCCATCAACAGATGAGTGGATAAAAAAACTGTGGTACATTTACACAATGGAATACTATTCGGCAATAAAAAAAGAAAGAACTCGACCATTTGCAACAGCATGGATGGACCTGGAGAGTATTATGCCAAGTGAAATAAGCCAGTCAGAGAAAAATAAGTGTCACATGATCTCACTCATGTGGAATCTAATGTATTAAATAAACTGATGAACAAAAATAGACCCAGAGAGTTGGAAACATGAACAAACTGTTGAACTTCTAAGAGAATGCAGGGGAGAGTGAGTTGGAAGAGATCAACCAATGAACTTGTATGCATAGATGCATAACCCATGGATACAGACAATGGTCTGGTGAGGGCCTGGGGCAGGAGGGGGGTACAGGAGTGGGCTAGAAGAGATTAATGAGGGAACAAGGGGACCTCTGTAAAACTTTCAACAATAAATATTAAAAAGATAATAATAAAGTGTGGTGTTTTTTTTTTAAAGAACTCATATAACTCAATAGCAAAAGAACAAACCCTTCAATTAAAAAACAGGCAGAAGTTCAGAATAGATATTTTTTCCAAAAAGGACATAGAGATGTACAACATGTACATGAAAATGTGTTCAACACCACTAACAGGAAAATGCAAATCAAAACCACAATGAGATATCAACTCATATCTGTTAGAATGCCTATTATAAAAAAGGCAAGAAACAGGCCTGGCTGGTGTGGCTCAGTAGTTAGATCTTCGGCCCATGCACCTAAGGGTCATGTTTTTTTTTGTTGTTGTTCTTTTTTTAAAAAATATATTTTATTGATTTTTTTACAGAGAGGAAGGGAGAGAGATAGAGAGTTAGAAACATCGATGAGAGAGAAACATCGGTCAGCTGCCTCCTGCACATCTCCTGCTGGGGATATGCCCGCAACCCAGGTACATGCCCTTGACCGGAATCGAACCTGGGACCTTTCAGTCCGTAGGCCGACGCTCTAGCCACTGAGCCAAACCGGTTTCGGCAAGGGTCATGGTTTGATTCCAGGTCAAGGGCACGTACCTCGGTTGCAGTTTCAATCCCTGACATGTGCAGAAGGCAACCAATCAATGTGTCTCTCTCGCATCGATGCCTCTCTCTCTCTCTTTTTCTCCTCCCCCTCCGTCCCTCCCTTCCACTCTCTCTAAAAAAATCAATGGGAAAAATATCCTCAGGTGAGGATTAACAACAACAACAACAACAAAAAAGGGAAGAAATAACAAGTGTTGGGGAGGATGCGGAGAACAGGGAGCCCTTGTGCATTGTTGGTAGGAATGTAAACTGATGCATCCACTGTGGAAAACATTATGGAGGTTCCTAAAAACTTAAAAAGAGAACTATCATATGATCCAGCAATTTACTTCTGGGTATTTATCCAAAGAAAATGAAAACACTAACTCAAAAATATATATACACTCATGTTCACTGCACCATATTATTTGCAATAGCCAAGATATAGAAACAACCTAAGTATCCAGGTATGAATGAACAGATAAAGAAAATATGATGTATATATGCACATGGGCTATATTAATCAGCCATAACAAAGAATAAAATCTTGCCATCTGTTACAACATGGATGGACCTCGAGGGCATTATGCTAAACGAAGTAAGTCAGAAAAACCAATACTGGATGACCTGATTTATATGTGTAATTTAAAAACAAAAAACTATGCTGTAAAAAGGAAGAAACTCCTACCATTTGAAACAGCATGGATGTAGCTGGAGAGCATTATGCTAAGTGAAATAAGTTAGAGAAAGATAAATATCACATGATCTCACTCATTTGCAGATTATAATGAACAACATAAACTGATGAACAAAGACAGATCCGGAGACGGAGAAGCATTGATAAGATGCTCAAACCTCTGAAGGAAGGTAAGGGAGGGTGGGGATAAGGGGTAGAGGTCAACCAAAGGACTTGTATGCATGCATATAAGCCTAACCAATGGACATAGACACCAGGGGGGTGATGGCATGAACAGGAGTGGGGTGGAGGATAAGGACACGTATGTAATACCTTAATCAATAAAAAAATAAAATTAAATTAAAAAACTAAGTTCATAGATACAGAGAAGAGACTGATGGTTGTCAGAGATGGGGCATGGGAGAAATGGGTGAATAGGGTCAAAAAGTTCAAACTTCATGAGGATGTACTATATAGCATGGTGATTATAGTTAACTAGGGGCCCAGTGCATGAATTCGTGTGCTTGGAAAAAAACTGTGGGCTGCGAGGATGCTACGGGCACAGGGCTGGGTCTCGGCCCATCCTCCCCGCGCCCACCTGGCCCTTCCTGCTGTGGCCCCTGGTCCCATGTCTGCCGGCAGCCCTGCTCCCGCCAACGCTGTTCCCATGCACTGATGGTGCTGGCCCCACTCACACCCTGATGGCGTGGAGTGATTGGGGCCAGCGCCAACAGTGGGTGTGAGCAAGGCTGGCGCCATCAGCAGGTGCAAGTGGCGGCTGATGCCTCAATCGCCCCTCAGGAGCAGGGGGAGGTAGAGAAGCCCTCAGGGGTGATCAGGGCTGGCAGCTGCCGCTCACACCCACCAAGGGCGCTGAGTGATTGGGGCCAGTGCCAGGCACCAGCAGCAGGTGCGAGCAGCAGCTCCAGCACCAGCAGTGGGTATGGGCAAGACTGGCTCCATCAGCAGGTGCGAGTGCTGGGTGGGACCGTGGTGTGTGGGAGCAAAGAATTTTCAGTAACCACCAGAAGCTCACCCTGATGACAGCAACCAGCACCCCACCTGGTTCTGGTGCCCCCGCTCACCTGCTCCACCATCCGGCCACGGCCGATGCCCGCTATGTTCCTCACGTGCCCCCTGGTGGTCAGCGCACATCATAGCAACCGGTTCTTTGGTTTTTCTGCTGTTCAGTCTATTTGCGTATTAGAGTTAGATAGATAGATAGATAGATAGATAGATAGATAGATAGATAGATAATACTACATTGCATACTTGAAAGTTGCTAAGAGAGTATATCTTACAAGGTTTCATCACAAGAAAAAACACTGTAACTATGCAAGGTTATGAATACTAACTAGATTGTTGTGGTGACCATTTCACAATGTATACAAATATCAAATCATTATTTGCATACCCGGAACTAATATAATATGTCAATTATATCTCAATTTAAAAAAGAAAATAACAAGCATTAGTGAGGACGTGAAGAAATTAGAACGCTTGTTCACTGTTAATGGTGCAGCCACTGTGGGAAAAAAAGTATGGTAGTTCCTCAAAAAATTAAAAACAAAACTATAATATGATTCCATGATCCAACTTCTGAGTGTATACCCAAAAGAACTGAAAGTAGAGTCTCAAAGGGATATTTGTATGCCCATGTTCATAGCAGAATTATTCACAACTGGCAAAAGGAAACAACCTCACTGACCATGGATAGATAAACCAAAGTGGTATATACATACAATGGACTATTACTCAACCTTAAAAAAAGAAATTGTGACACATGCTACAATTAGATGAACCTTGAAGACATTATATTAACAGAAGTAAGTCAGCCACAAAAAGATAAATACTGTATGATTCCACTTACATGATGTACTTGAGTACCATATTTTTCCATGTATAAGACACTCCCAAATTAAGAAACCAATATTTTAAACATTTTGCTGGTTTTCCTCGTAAGGCCTTCTTCTTTTTTGGCATCTTAATGAGTTTTTCTTCCTGTTTTCTCCACTGTCTGATCATACACTCAGTGGGAGGAGGTCCAAATTATGTCTCTGCAGCTCTATTTCCATGCTCTTTTGCATAGCTGATTACATTCAGTTTGAATTTTGCAGAGTAAGATAATTGCTTACCAGTATTTATCTTTTTATTTTTTTGCATCTTCATGGGCTCAGAACACTCCAGTCCCTGTTGCATTTGTGCACTCTCCACCTACACCTCCAATTATGGCATCAGCTGATGTCAGTAACAATAAGGCTCGTGATTGGAGGAAGCCTGTTTGACAAGGTATAGGCAGCTACACACCTGCGGGGCTCCCTCCTCAGCTGACTTCCTTGCATAAGACACCCCTTGATTTTCAGTCTAATGATTTTAGAAAAATAAAGCATCTTATACATGGATAAATATGGTGGTCACATTCATAGACATAGAAAGTAGAATGTGGTTGCCACGGGATGGGCTGGGAGTGGGGATAGGGAGTTATTGTTTAATGGGGTAGAGTTTTAGTTTTGCAAAATAAAAAGAATTCTCGAGATGAACAGTGGTGACGAATACATGGAAATATAAATGTACTTAACACCAGTGAATTATATACTATTATTAAAATGGTTAACATCATGTTTTATATTATACTAGAAGCCCAGTGCACAAATTCATGCAGGGGTGGGTCCAGCCGGCCCACCCTGATGGGGACCCATAGGGCCCGGCCAGCGGAGTGGGGGAGTGCTGTGCACGGTTGGCCGGCTGGCCCCGCTCCCGATCAGGATATTGGCCAACTGGGGATAGGGCTGGTCAGGGGGAGGGCTGCAGGTGGTTGGCCAGCTGGCCCCACCTCTGATTGGGGTGTTGGGGGCCAGGCCATCCCAGGAGGGCGGGTCCGATCGGGGTCTGGATCAGGCTGGTTGGCTGCCGCAGTGCGCGTCATAGCCACCAGACGTTCTGGTCGTTCTGCTGTTCTGGTCACTGGGCTTTTATATACATAGATGTATTTTACCATAATTAAAAACAAATTTTTAAATCCCAAAATAGTCAAGAGAAAATATGTTTAAGATGCCAGGACTAGAAAGGAGAAGCCAGTTAAACCCAAGTCCAAGGTAGATTGAGGATGGAGCTAAGTTTTCCCCATCTTCTTGCTGTACCTACTCTTTGAAAGAAACTACAATAGAAGGGTCTACTAGTGGGTCAGCATGGAGTCTTCTGACACTGATGTCCTCACTTGCATGCAGGTCCTTACTGAACAAGCACAATGGAAATCGATGTTATTACTGAACACCAACCTACAATTTAATGTGAAGTTTTCAGTTTCCATGGACGGCTCAGCAGGTGGCAATCAGAAAACAATGAAATTTAAGGAAAATGAACACCAGGCTGTGTGGGGCGACCAGGCCAGCAGGGGGGTTAGTGAGGGACGACCAAACGACTGAGCAGTAGGCTGTGTGGGGCGACCAGGCTGGCGGGGGGGTTAGTGAGGGATGACCAAATGACTGAGCAGCAGGCTGAGAGGGGCGACCAGGCCTCTAATATATATATCTCACAACATAGAGTAATATGAGGGTATAGGTAGTGTAAATGTAATACCAACATGAAACTGCAATTGAAATGTATTATAATCCAAATGTGTTTGCTCTTCTATGTGTTGGTTCTTGTGAAACCCAAAAAATACTGTAAATGAATTGTATGAACTGAAAAAATTGTTCTTTAATTTAGGGGGTAAAATATTTTTAATATATGTATTTGTATTTTTATCATACTTACACATGTCCATAATTTTAAAAATCAAATACTTCCACAATAAAGTTGGATCAGTAAGAACTGAATATTTTAAAAGTTTATTATATCAACAGACCTAAATAACCATCTCAACAGATTTAGAAAAAGCATTCAAAAAAATTCAAATCCTGTTCATTATTAAAAACTCTCAGCAAACTAGAAGGGAATTTCCCCATTCAGATAAAGGGTATCTATAAAAACCCTACAGCTAACATTAAACTTATTGGTGAAAAGACTGAATGCTTTCCTCCAAAGATCAGGAACAAGGCAAGGATGTCAGCCCTCACCACTTCTATTCAACATTGCAGAATATGTCTCAGCCACTGCAATTTGGGGAAAATGATTGGGCAATGTACTACAGATTTAAAAAGAAGAATATAAAATTGTCTATTTATAGACAACAGATCATTTATGTAGAAAATCCTGTAAGAAAATCTACCAAAAAAGCTGTAGTACTAATAAATGAGTTTAGTAATATCACAGGATACAAGAGCAACATGAAAAAAAAAACCAATTGTGTTTCTACACACAAGCAACAAAGATATTGAGATTTATAAAATTCTATTTATATTAAAAAAAACTCTGAAGTATTTGTGAATAAATGTAGCTAAACTTGTGTAAGACCTACAGTGAAAATTACAAAATACTGATGAGAGTATATAAATAAATGAAATAAATAAAATAAGAGGTATAAATAAATGCAGAGTTATAATATGTTCATGGATCAGGAGACTCAATATCAAGATGTTAATTCTCCCCAAATGATTTATAGATTCAAAGTAATCCCAATAAAAACCCCAATAAGCTTTTTTTTGTAGGAAATATGATTCTAAAATATACATAGAAATGCAAATGAACTAAAACAGCCAGAACAACTTTGAAAAATAATACAGCTGAAGTAATTATATTATTGATTTCAAAAATTACAACAATACTAAATAAAACGGTGTGTTATTGGACTAAGAATAGACATATAGGTGAATAGAACAGAAAAGAGAGTCCATAAATAGACCCACACATACAGAGCAAACTGATTTTCAACAAAGGTGCCAAGGTAATTCAACAAGGAAAAGCTAGCCTTTCAATAAATAGTGCTGGAATAACTGTTATCTACGTGCAAAAAATTTAAACTGGACCCTTAACTCTTACCATATATTTAAAATTAACTCAATGGTTCCAGAAGTAGATTCCCTAAAACCCATGATTATAGTCCACATTTCAGTAAGACACTGCTTTAATTTAGGGGAAGAAGGCACTCTATACAAAATAGTAATATTAACATTATTAAATAATACTAAAAATTCATATGGATCGTAAGTTTGAATATAAGAGCTTAGACAATAAAACTTCTAGAGAAAACAGAAAAATATCATTGCAATCTTGGAGTAGGCAAAAATTTCATAAATAGTATATGAAAACAAATCATAAGAAGAAAAAATTGGACTTCATCAGAATTGGACTTTTGCTCTTCTAGAGATACTGCTAAGAAATGAAAAGGCAAGCCACAGAATGGGAAAAATATTTGCAGAACATATTTTTGGTCAAAAGAGCTGTAATCAGAATAAGACTCTTATAATCTACTAGAGGCCTGGTGCACAAAAATTTGTGCACTCGGGAGGGAGGAGGAGTCCCTCAGCCAGGCCTGTGCCCTCTCGCAGTCTGGGACCCCTCGGGAGATAACGACCTGCTGGCTTAGGCCTGCTCCCGGGTGGAAGAGGGCAGGCCTAATCCCTAGGTGCAGCCCCTGGTCGGGCTCAGAGCAGGGCTGATTGGAAAGTTGGGGCACCGCCCCCTGTCATGCACAGAGCAGGGCGGATCGGGAGGTTGCGATGCCACCCTCAGTCATGCTCAGGGTAGGGCCTATTGGGGGGTTGGGGCACCGCCCCCTGTCACACTCAAGGCAGGGTCGATGGGGGAAGTTGCGGCGCCACCCCCTGTCACGCAGAGCAGGGCCAATCAGGGGGTTGGGGCACTGCCCCCTGTCATGCACAGAGCAGGGCCTATCAGGAGGTTGGAAAGCTCCCCTCTGTCACGCACAGAGCAGGGCCGATCAGGGGGTTGAGGAGCTCCCCCCATCACTTACAGAGTAGGGCTGATAGGGGAGTTGGGGCACCGTCCCATCACACACAGAGCAGGGCAGATCAGGGGGTTGGGGCGCCGCACCCTGTCACACTCAGGGCAAGGCCGATGGGGAGGTTATGGCTTTACCCCGTCACACACAGAGCAGGGCCCGTGGGGGGGGGGGGGGGGGGTTTGGGCGCCGCACCCTGTCATGAACAGAGCAGGGCGGATAGGGAGGTTGTGGCCCCACCCCCTGTCACACACAGAGCCACAGGGTGATCAGGGGGTTTGGGCGCTGCCTGGAGGCCTCGCGGCTCTGCTGATCCCGGTGCTGGGAGGCATATTACCCTTTTACTATATAGGATAGAGGCCTGGTGCATGAGTGGGGGCCGGTTGGTTTGCCCTGAAGGGTGTCCTGAATCAGGGTGGGGGTCCCGCTTGGGTGCCTGGCCAGCCTGGATGAGGGGATGATGGCTGTTTGCAGCTGGTCACACACCCTTCAGGGTGGGCATCCCCACTGGCTTGCCTGGCCAGTTTGGGTGAGGGGCTGAGGGCCGTTTTCAGGCTGGCGAGTGACTGAAGCTCCCAACTGCTCCTTTTTTTCTTTTTTTTAATTTTTTGTATTCTGGGACAGCTTTAGCTCTGAGGCTTGGCTCCAGCTCTGAGGCCTCAGCTGCTGAAAGCAGGTTTCTGGTTTGTTTGGGTTCTATAATCGAAACACTGTTTCAACTCCAGCTCTGAGATCCCGGCTGGCTGAAAGAAGGTTTCTGGGGTTTTGTTTAGCTTCTATATTTGTAACAATGTTTCAAACTGCAAGCTCAGAGGCCGGCAGCAGCAGGCGGGGAACTTTGGAGTCCTCCGTCACTGAAGCAAGCAAGCCTCATGTTAGTTTCAAGCTGCCTGGCTGCCGGCCGCCATCTTGACTGGCAGTTAATTTGCATATCGCCCTGTTTAGCCAATGGGAAGGGTAGCGGAGGTAAGGCTAATTACCATGTTTCTCTTTTATTAGATAGGACTAGAGGCCCGGTGCACAAAATTTGTGCACTCAGGGGGGGCGGGGGGAGGGTACGTCCCTCAGCCCAGCCTGCACCCATTTGCAGTCCATGACCCCTTGGAAAATCAATAAAATATATTTAAAAAAAAAATTGAATGGATAAGCAAATTAGGTTTATTTACACAATAAAATTCTATTTAGTAATGAAAAGGTATAAACAATATGAATAAATCTCAAAAGCATTATGCTAAGTGGAAGAAGCCAGACACAAAGACTACATAGTGTATGATTTCATTTACATGAAATCTAGAAGAAGCAAAACTATAATGACAGAAAGCAGATCAGTGGTTTTGGTAGGTGCTGAAGGTGGGCAGAGGGGATTGACTGTAAAGAGGCACAAGGAAATTTTAGAGATTAGCTGAAATGTTCGGGTCATGGCTATGGGAGTGGTTATATAATTATACGCATTTATCAAAACACAGCAAATTGAACACTTAAAAATAATGAATTTTTAAAATGTAAGTTACACCTCAGTAAAGGTGATTTTTTAAAAAAATTCCCACCCAAGGATATTTTTCCCATTGATATTCAGAGAGAGTGGAAGGGGGAGGAGAGAGAGAAACATCAATGTGAAGAGACACATTGATTGGTTGCCTCCCATATGCACCCCCACGGGCCTGGGGATCAAACCCACAACCGAGATACATGCCCTTGATCGGGAATTGAACACAAGACCATTTAGTCTGAGAGTCAACACTCTAATCACTGAGCAAAACTGGCCAGGGCAGTAAAGGTGGTTTTTAAAAAGAATTTAAAGACTATTTTTAAAATATTACTCTAAGTTATATATGTATATGCAACCTTCCCCACATTGTACAGTACCCTTATATATTTCTCAGTAGTGAATGTCCTGGAATTTAATAAACGTGGGTTTGTAACTGTAGTTCAAAAAATAATTCCACATATGATACAAGGAAAACTCTACCAATTTGTAACAACATTTACCACTGGTGCAAACAGATGGAGCATAGACAAAGTACAGGGTAGCCCCCTATTGCCTAAGGAAGCCAAACTGCATTGTCACTATGCAGCAAAGACCCACAATGTTGACAGGGAGAATTAGCTTTGTGCTACATGTCCCTCAGTCCACCATCTGGAATATTTTTCATTCGAAGCTGAAGAAAAAAATCTTATCCCTTGCAACTCATATGAGCTCTAACAGTAGCAGATAAAGCAAAACAGTACAACTACTGCTGCAGTTTTCACATCACAAGGAAACCAAATATGGTTTGCAGGTAACCTCACATTCAAGGATAAGGCTATATTCCACTTAAGGGGAGAAATGAATGGTCACAGTGTATAACTGTGGGATGCTGCCATCAGCATAGTAATTGCTCAATAAATAAATTTGTTAAATGGATAAAATATGCCTATGTAGATATTCAGTAAACATTTGTTTTTGTATATGTAGATATTATTCACAGCTAAATGATGCAAGAACTGTCCCTTACACTTCCTTTCTCAAACAATTTCTTTGGTTGGAAGTTGATAATTGTTTTCTTTCTGCACTCATTTTGTTTCTAATGAAATACCAATTCAAGCATAAACTTTCAAGAAAGATGACTTTTTTTCTCCTTTATATATTGCTTCATTCCAAAAATTTCCCACAATATGTGTGCATAATTAGAATAAAGAACAATGCATGTTTATAAAATTAGAGTTTTATAGAGGTGTATACCAAGCAATAATAGCATGCTTAAAGTTTTCTTTTAGCTTTTTCTTTGAATCTATCTCTCTTTATACTCTTTAGCCTATATGGAAAACTCTCAACATATTTCTCTGTAAATCTAGCCTGTTTTCAACCCAATATCCCCAGTTAAGATTCCTTCATAAATACTGGTTAATCTCAATCCTTTAATCCATTTTGCCTCCCAACAAAATTTAGGGCAGGCAATATTTAGTATGTTCTTTATTTCCCAGTGTAATAGAACATTCAATAAATGCTTTGTTGTTGAATCTGATGGATTTTAGTGAGAATGAGGAAGCTTGAGTAAACAAAAATTAATGTAAAACTATGAAGATAAAAATGTTTGCATATTAAACTATATGCATAAAACCTACCAGAAGTGTTTGTCCTTGGGAAATGAAGAAATGACCTGATATAACAATGGTGAGAACGAGATATCCAGATTCTTCATTGGAGTCAAAAACCTTAATAAAGAGAGAAAAACATGTATAAGACAATATATTTCTGTAATACTAATAAACATAATACTGATAACCAAACTATCTTCTCACATTAACCTTCCTACCCTGAATGTTTCCCTTCCTCCCATTTAATCTGTAATTATTCTAGAGTTTCAAGTTTATCCTTGTATAGGGCTTAACATCCAGGATTCTTAAAAATGTAACTTTTTGAAACAAACAAAATACTAGATTGAAAATCAAATATGAGGTCTGCAAAAACATTTTTCAGTTACATTTTAATAGATCATTAATTATCTTTGAGCCTCAATTTCCTTTCTGTAAAATGAGGACAATATCTTACAGGGTGCTGTTAAGATTTCAGAGTTCCAGTTTTTTCAGATATACAATCCATATTTCATAATTCCACAAAACCAGAAGCTTTTCTTTAGATGAGCTTTAATTTGTCAGTGTCACCCTTAAAATATGGTGACCCAAACTGACCATAATACTTTTGGTGTGGTCTAATTATTTCCCATTACTTGCAGTAACCTGGTCTATAATCAAAGCTCAATATAATAAAGACACATCTAACTAAACTTAAATATAATTTTACTAGAGGCCCTATGCACGAAATTCATGCAAGAGTAGGCTTTCACAGCCGCAGTGGCTGCCTGGATCCCTCCCTCACAGCTGCTGCAGCAGCGGCGGCCTCCTCCATCCCGCGGTGGCGTCCGGTCTAATTAGCATATTATGCTTTCATTATTATAGATAAGATTACTGCATTCTATTGACAATGTTCTATCTTATAGTTTTATATGTGGGGTTTGGAGCTTTAATGCCATATTTAAACTCAAGAGCTCCTACCAATTTTTTTCTAATTCACTTTAAATTCCAAACTTAAAAATCAAATAACATTCTAGATGTCAAGGAGAAGTATGCTAAGCCCTGCTTCTTTCCTAGTATCAGAACCTCAGTTATTTGTACGACAGCCTTCTCACCATAATTTATGTAGATTATCTTACCTGGTTCATGACCACTTAAAACCACTAGCTAGGTACTAGATAGAACATGATCAACTAATTCTTTGGGAGGCAATATGTTAACATGACAGTTTAACTTTTTTTAAAAAAAGAATTATAACATGTATCCCAAAAGTGTCCAACACCTAAACGTACATCTCAATGAGTAATCACCTCCCAGGTGAAGAAACACAACAATACCAGCCTTCCAGAAAGTATCCCAATCATTACCTACTCCCTAGGAGGACAACCTCCCATCCTGACTTCTAACACTATAGTTTAGTTTTATTTATATGAATGAAATTATACAGAAAGAATTATTTTATGTCTGGCTTCATTAATGTTGCCGCAAGTGTCTGAGTTCATTGATTTCCATTGTAAAATAGCATTTTATGACTATTCCACAATTGATATTTTGTCATTCTTTTGTTGAAGAATATTGTTTTTCAGTTTAGGTCTAACACTAATAATACTGTTATGAACTTTTTAAAAATTTTATTTTCATATTATAGATGTCTCCTTCCATGCTCGCGCCCTCCCTCCCCCCCCCCACCCCCCACCCCCACCCCTGGCCTTGTACCATCACCCAGCCCTGCCCTTCCTTCCTTCTGGTCATCCCCACACTGTTGTCAGTATCTATGGGTTATGCATATATGTTCTCTGGCTAATCTCTTCACCTTCTTTCATTCCAGTCCTTATATATGTCTTATATACACTGAGTGGCCAGATTATTATGACCAGCCAGATTATTATGACCACCCAATCAGTACTTCATTGGGCCACCTTTTGCCTTCAATACTGCAGCAATTCTTCTTGGTATTGATTCCATGAGATGTTGAAAGGTGATGCGAGGAATCTGACTCCATGTCTGATGAATAGTACTGTCCAGTTCTGTGAGATTTGATGGTTGTGGAACCAGCTGCCTGATGGCTCTAACTTCGTCCCACAAATGCTCAGTTGGATTGAGATCTGGTGATTGTGGGGGCCACCTAAGCAAGGTAAAGTCTCCCTCATGTTCTTGAAACCACTCCTGCACAGTACGAGCACCGTGGCATGGCGTATTGTCTTGTTGGAAGAAGCCATCTCCATTGGGATACGCCATCAACATGATAGGATGAACTTGATCAGCAACGATGCTTAGGTAGGTTGTGCTGTTCAGATGTTTATAATGATCTGGCCCTCTAGCAACTTCAGCGTGAAATTATAGCTAATTTGCCTACAAACGTCAGGTGGTCATAATAATCTGGCCACTCAGTGTAAGTCTCTTGTATGGTAGACACACTCATTATGGAAATGCCGGTCTTCCTAAATTATTTTATAATTTTTTTCAACTCATGAGTAATGACTTGCAGAAGAGTCCCAGGAGACTTCTCCCCTGCCCTCCAAACCCTTACATCTAATTGCCCACTAAACATCTTTCCTTACAGGTCTAACAGTCACCTCAAAATTAACAGCACCTAATTTGAAGTGTGAACCTTCCTATTGATTCATTTGCTCATCCATTCACTATTTACAAAGTGGCATCTGTTGCTTGCCACAGGAGTAGAAGTCCAAACACTTCTGCCCACTGCATCTTGATACTGGAGTCACTAAGGAAAATAACACAGCAAGCACTGAATGGAAGAGCACTTTACTCACATGGGAAGCAGCACGGTAAGTATCAGAAGTGATGTGGATTTCCCGATAGGCAGGAGGCCCCCTCAGCAGCTATGCAGAGCGGTTGGTCTGTACTTACCCATCTCGTGCTATAGCAGAAGAACCCTCCCCTGCATCCCATGTATCAAGGGACAGATACAGCAATGACATTAACCTGGTGCTATGTGATGGTTATGCGGAAAAAAGAAGCATAGGCTATTAGGACTCTATCTCTTGGTAAAAAAGTGTTCCAGGCCCAAGGCTCATTCTTACATGGCTGAGAGGGGATCAAAAGACTGCATGCACAGTGGTCTTTCCACACAAAACACCTACCACACGTGCCAGGCAGTTGTAGGCATTTGACTCCCACAGTTTCCCATCTCAGAATATAGTAATTATATCCTACATTTTCTTAGGTCAAAACTATGGAATCATTCTTAAATCTTCTCCTTTTCTCATACCCATATACATCAGCAAATCATTAATATCAACCTGCAAAATATTCAGACACTATCCACATCTCACAGATCTGGTATGAGTTATAATCATCTCTAGTTATATTATTACTAGAGGCCTGGTGCATGAAATTTGTGCACGGGTAGGGTACCTAGGCCTGGCTGGCAATCAGGGACAATTAGGGCCTTCCGGCTGCCGGCCGGGACCTCTCTTCCCAAGCTGCTGGCTGCTGGCTGCTGGCCATGGCCTCCCTTCCCTAGCTGCTGGCTGCCAGCCAGGGCCTCCCTTCCCTGGCTGCTGGCCTGGGCCTTCCTCCGTTCCACGCTGTCTCTGATAGCAAAGGTCATAGAGAGCGATCAAACTCCTGGTCTCCCGGTTGAACTCCCGAGGAGATACTTTGCATATTAGCCTGTTATATATATATATATATAGATAATAACCTACTAACTGGGTTTCCCATTTCTGTTCTTGCTCCCCCTTTCCAACACATTTTATTTTTAATACACTAGCCAGGAGTAATCTTTTTAAAACCTAAGTCAGATCATGTCATTTCCAGCACAAAGCCCTGAAGTAGCTTTGCATCTCATTCAGAGACTCATGCAAGGTGCTCCACAATCTAGCTCTCCATTGCCTCTCTGCTGTAGCCACACTGTCCTCCTTGCTGCTTCTTGAACACGTTATGCCCATTCATAATGACAAACCTTGGGGCTTTAGAAATTTCTATTCTTTCTGAAATTCTCTTCTAGATCCATCTATTTTGGGTCTTTCCTTAAATGCCATTTTTTCAGGTAACACTTTTCCTGACCATCCTACTGAAAACTGCCACAAACTTCACTGGTTACCCAAACCAAATCACTCCTATTATTTTGTCCAGCTTTGTTTTTCTTCATCAATGTCTTTCTCCATGTTACTACTTTTGTTACTTTATATTTACTAGTACTTATCTGTCTGCCTGTCTTCTTTAAAAGATATTGATAAATAGGATTATAAATATACTCAATTAATCCAAAAGAAGGCAGAATAAGAATTAAAAGTGAACAAAGAACATGTGGGACAAATACAAAACAAAAAGCAATATTATAGAATCACATCTAACCCCAATGATGATCACCTGAAAAGCAAATGGCTTCAAGTGCATTTCTTGTAGGTAACATATACAGGATGCCACAAAAGCAGGTTTACAGTTATTCATATGGAAAGTATTACAATAATTAATAAATAATAATATAAGAATAAACTCTATAAAAAACAAATGAGGGGATTAAAAATGGTAGTGGAGTAGTGGATGCTGCACAAACATACTCCCAGCAACAAACTAGAATTATGCCTAAAATACAGAAAACTTTCCTGAATAATCAACAGAAGACTCGCTAGAGAGAACCCTGATTCCCAAGGACCAAAAGTGAAGACTGCATAGAGACTGGTAGGAGGGGCGGACACGTGAAAGGGCTGGCCAGGCACACACAGACAGAAACTGAAGTTCCAGAGATATATTTCAGATGTGAGGAGTTGCCACTGAGAACTCTGGGGTCTAATCTCCCAACTGGGCCCCCCAACAGAGAGCACCATTACTGAGAAGGGTACCCACATAATATCTGGTGGTGAAAAGGAGCAGAGTTGCTCTCTGCCAGGGAGAGACAGCTGGAAATGCAGGCACCCTTGTAAAGGGCCAATCCACAAAATTCCCTGTGGAGCCACCCACCCTGTGCTCTGGTAGAAGGAGGGCAGAGTACACTAGAGCTGTGTGAGCAGAAGCCAGGATCAGGGACTTTGCAGTTAGAGCTCAGAAGGCAGACACCCAGTTTTCCTGTGATGAGTCATTCCTTCACGCTGCAAGATCATCTTTCTCACTCAGACATTTGCTATATGGGTAGCCTTATCTGGGGGAAAGACAGTAGATCCACCCTATTGGAAAATATCTTGCCCAATGGTGCAGAGTGGCTGAAGCCTATTAAGAGACTGAGAATAACAATTAGCCACCAGGCAGAAGCAATTGCCCCACCCTGTTGACAAAAACTCTTGCCACCCCTCTGGACAATTGCCTAGGGCAATTCAAGACAAAATTCTATCAGTCAGGAGAGAGAGGTGATCTCTGGAGGCTTTGAATCTTTGCCTGATGTAATTAGTCAGAAACAGAGTTTTACACTGTCCTGAACTAGAGATTGAGAGGCATAGCAGATCTACCTAATACATAGTCACAAACCCAAACAGGCAGCCAAATGAGGAGACAAAGAAACAACCCCTAAATGAAAGAGCTAGAGAATTCTCCAGAAAAAGAGATAAATGAAATGGAGATAAGAAATTTATCTCATATAGAGTTCTGAATAATGATGGTATAAATGCTCAACAGTATGAGAAAAGATATAGTAACTATGAAAACAGAAATAAAGAATGACATAGCGCAAATTAAGAACACTTTGGAAGAAATACACAGCAGATTAGGGGAAGCTGAAGACTGAATCAGTGAATTAGAAGACAGGATTGAAAAAATCACTCAATCAAAGAACCAAAAAGGAAAATAAAACAATTAAAAAACAGGAGGATAGCAGAACGGAGCTGTTGGACAATGTGAAATGTAACAGTATTCGAATAGCTGGTGTGCCAGAAGAGGCAGAAAAGGAGAAAGAGAACATGTTTGAAGAAACAATAGCTGAAAACATTCCTAACATGGTAAAGGAAAAAGTCACACAAGTTCAGGAGGCACAGAGAACCCAAAGCAAGAAGAACCCAAACAGGCCCAAGCACTAACACATAATTAAAATGCCAAAAATTAAACACAAAGAGAGAATGTTAAAGGCAGTAAGAGAAAAGCAAACTGTACCTTACAAATGAGCTCCAATAAGGCTGACACCTGATTTCTCATCAGAAAGTCTAGAGGCCAGAAAGGAATGGCATGAAGTACTCAAGGTAATGAAAAGCAAGGATCTGAAACCAAGATTACTATATCCAGCAAGACTACCACTCAAAATAGACGGTCAAATAAAGAGCTTCCCATGTAAAAAATTTTTTAAAAGGGCTAAACGAATACATCACCACCAAGGCAGCATTACAAGAAATTCTAAAGGAAATGCTGTAATGCAAAGAAGAAATAGAGGGAGAAAGCTAGGCATACAGAAATAAAATGGCAATAAATAAGTAACTATCAAAAATAACCTTATATGTAAGTAGATTAAATGTTCCAATCAAAAGGCATAGAGTAGCTGAATGGATATAAAAACATAACCCAACTATATGCTGTCTACAAGAGACCCACCTGAGAACAAAAGAGACATAGAGGATGAGAGTAAAGAGATCGACTGGAGTAGCAATGCTCATACCCAACAAAATAGACTTCACAACAAAGTCCATCAGAAGAGACAACAAAGGTCACTACCTAATACTAGAGGGATTGATCCAACAAGAGGATATAAGCCTGGTAAACATATATCCACCCAATACAGGAGCACCTAAATATATTTAAAAAACACTTCTAGAGGACTTTAAAGGAGGGATAGACAATAATACAGTAATAGTAAAGGACTTTAACACCTCACTGACTGTAGAGAGCACCTGGGAAGGCACATGAGCATTTCTTTGATAACTGTCAGCTGAGTCCAGAGGCATTGAGAACCACTGTTCTAAGGGAAAGAGGGAAGGAAATGTGACTGCTGGCTTTGAAAATGAAAGGGTGGTACAAGGCAAGAATTCAGGCAGCCCTAGAAGCTTGAATAGACAAGAAACAGAATCTCCCCTAGAGCCTCCAGAGGAATGTAGCTCTGCTGACACCTTGATTTTAGCCCCACAAGATCTATTTCAGACTTTGACCTCCAGAACTGTAAGCTAATAAGTTTGGGTTGTTTTAAGCCACTAAGTTTCTGGCAATTTGTTACAGCAGTAGTAATCAAATCCTAAATTCTTTTATAAAATTTAACAAGCTGATTCTAAAATTCATGTGAAAACACCAGAGTTCAAGGAAAAGAGACCATACAGCAAGCATTTAAGTCAGTCAGTTAACATTAACAAAGTTACCACTATATACTGCTCTCTCATAAATATTTGGGAAAGAAAAAAAATCATAGAAGCAGTGTTTCTAACCTTAAGCTTTATTCAATCATTTGTTGATTCAACAAATATCTATTGGGCACCTATTAAATGCCCAAACATTTTTCTAGATGGTATACATCATTGAATGAAACACTGGCCAGCCTCATGGAGCTAATGTGAGATAGGGTGCAGGACAATGGTATAGACAACAATTAACAATAAATATAATTAGTGGCATACTAAGGGTGGGATGGTGGGAGTCATCAACCCTGGTGCAGACAATACAGGAATGGTTTGCCAAGAATTTATAGACAACCTACTGAATGGGAGAAGATATTTCCAAATGACATATCTGATAAGGGGTTAATAATACAAAATATATAAAGGACTCATACAATTCACATTCGAAAAAAAACAACTCCATTTAAAATTGGGCAGAGAACCTGAACAGAAGACATACAGAGGTGCCAAGAGACACATGAAAAGATGCTCAAGCCCTAGCCGGTTTCACTCAGAGCGTCAGCCTGTGGACTGAAGGGTCCCGGGTTTGATTCCAGTCAAGGGCACATACATCAGTTGCAAGCTTCTCCCCAGTCCAGGCCCCGGGCTGGGGCTCTTGCAGGAGGCAACCAATTGATTTGTTTCTCTCACATCGATATTTCTCTCTGTCTTTCCCTCTCTTTTCCACACTCTCTAAGAATCAATGGAAAATATCCTTGGGTGAAGATTAAAAAAAAAAAAAAAGATGCTCAACATACTAACCATCAGGGAAATGCAAATAAAACCACAATGAGATATCACCTCACGTGTAAGAATGGCTATCATCAATAAATCAACATACAACAAGTACTGAAAAGAAAGCCCTCATGCACTGTTAGTGGAAATGTAGATTGGTGCAGCCATTGTGGAGAACAGTAAGGAGTTTACTCAAAAAATGGGGAGAAAACCAAGATGGCGGCATAGGTAAACACTGGAGATTGCTGCTTACCACAACCACTTCAAGAATACAACTAAAAGACAGAACAGACATCATCCAGAACCACAGGAAGGCTGGCTGAGTGGAAATTCTACCACTAGAAGGAAAGAGAAAAGCATACCAAGACTCACAGGAGGTGCGGTGTGGAAGTAAAGTGCAGAGGTACGGTACGAAGGCACACGTGGAGAGGGCTATCGGCTGAGGACACGGTTGTCTTTTTCAACTGGTAGAGAGTCTCAAGCTCTGAGCTCCAGTTCCAGGCGAGTCTCTGGGGACCCAGACTCATACGGGAGAAACTGGACTGTCTGGCATCAGCCAGAACGCGAGGGCAGCTTTCTCTCAGAGGTGCTTGCAGTGATTGCCAGGACACTGAGAAGCAGGGCCTCTTCTGAGGGCAGCCATAGCTGCTTGCTCCACCCTGTTGATCTCCCGGGACCCCCGCCCCACCCAAGCTGTGCGCCGGCTTTTACATATGAAAGGACTGGCCCTTTGCAATCTGAAAATTACCTAATAAACTTGTAGCTAGTCCAAGGCCCCATGGCAACTTGCACTGCTTCACAGCTGAGCTCCTGCTGGGTAGCCTCAGGCAGAGGCTAGATTAGCACCTCCTTAAGATCCAGGAGCCAGTGTTCCCGGTGGTCAGAGTGGGACCATCCAGATTACAGCTCCTCAATCCATAAAGGACACACTCAGGGGGCAGACTCAGTGAACACCAAAGCCCCACTGAAGCAAGTCTTGCCCCAGAGGGGTGTGTCCAGCACAGAAGTTCTCCCACTGCAGACACAACTGATTCTCACAGCCAATTGGCCTGGAGGTCAATTCCTCCCAGTGATACCTACAACAATCAAGGCTTAACTACACCAAGACTGTGCACAAAGCCCACAAGGGGGTGCACCAAGAGTGTCCACGTCAGGTAATTAGGGAGGCTGAGCCACTGGGCCCTATAGAACACCTAGCACAGAAAGCCACTCTATCAACACAAGGAAGCATAAAAAATGCAGAGACAAAGAAACAGGACACAAATGACAGAAATGGAGGAAAGCAAACTACTGGATATAGAGTTCAAAACCACACTTTTAAGGTTTTTCAAGAACTTTCTAGAAACCGATGATAAATTTAGTAAG
This sequence comes from Myotis nattereri, assembly GCF_964212035.1. Classification (NCBI taxonomy): domain Eukaryota; kingdom Metazoa; phylum Chordata; class Mammalia; order Chiroptera; family Vespertilionidae; genus Myotis; species Myotis nattereri. The sequence goes on from NC_138075.1 coordinate 111,618,475, forward strand.
ACCCTCAAAAAGTCTGGTGCACCGCCGATAAATGTAGTGAAACCCTCAAGAAATCTAGTGAGACTCTCGAGGTTATGAAAAAGGACCAACTAGAAATTAAGCATACACTGACTGAAATAGCGAATATTATACAGAGTTCCAACATCAGACTAGAGGATCGCAAGAATCAAGTCAAAGATTTGAAATATGAAGAAGCAAAAAACACCCAACTGGAAAAGAAAAATTAAAAAAGAATCCAAAAATACAAAGATAGTGTAAGGAGCCTCTGGGACAGCTTCAAGCGTACCAACATCAGAATTATAGGGGTGCCAGAAGATGAGAGAGACCAAGATATTGAAAACCTATTTGAAGAAATAGTGACAGAAAACTTCCCCCACCTTGTGAAAGAAATGGACTTACAGGTCCAAGAAGCGCGGAGAACCGCAAACAAAAGGAATCCAAAGAGGACCACACCAAGACACATCATAATTAAAATGCCAAGAGCAAAAGACAAAGAGAGAATCTTAAAAGCAGCAAGAGAAAGAAACTCAGTTACCTACAAGGGAATACCCATACGACTGTCAGCTGATTTCTCAACAGAAACTTTGCAGGCCAGAAGGGAGTGGCAAGAAATATTCAAAGTGATGAATACCAAGAACCTACAACCAAGATTACTTTATCCAGCAAAGCTATCATTCAGAATTGAAGGTCAGATAAAGAGCTTCACAGATAAGGAAAAGCTAAAGGAGTTCATCACCACCAAACCAGGATTATATGAAATGCTGAAAGGTATCCTTTAAGAAGAGGAAGAGGAAGAAAAAGGTAAAGATACTAATTATGAACAACAAATATGCATCTATCAACAAGTGAATCTAAGAATCAAGTGAATAAATAATCTGATGAACAGAATGAACTGGTGATTATAATAGAATCAGGGACATAAAAAGGGAATTGACTGACTATTCTTGGGGGTAAAGGGGTGTGGGAGATGCGGGAAGAGACTGGACAAAAATCGTGCACCTATGGATGAGGACAGTGGGTGGGGAGTGAGGGCGGAGGGTGGGGCGGGAACTGGGAGGAGGGGAGTTATGGGGGGAAAAAGAGGAACAAATGTAATAATCTGAACAATAAAGATTTAATTAAAAAAAAAAAGCATCCCGGAAACAAATGACAATGAAAACACAACAATCCAAAATCTATGGGACACAATGAAAGCAGTCCTGAGAGGGAAGTTTATAGCTCTACAGGCCTACGTCAAAAAACAAGAAAAACGGGTAATAAATTATCTAACCTTACAACTAAAAGAATTAGAAAGAGAGCAACAAGAAAAGCCCACAGTATCCAGAAGGAAGGAAATAATAAAGATCAGAGCAGAAATAAAAAACATAGAGACAAAAAACAAAACAAAACAAAAAAAACCCAAAAAACACCCCCCGAAAGATTCATGAAACCAAGAGCTGTTTCTTTGAAAGGATAAACAAGATTGATGAACCTCTCACCAGACTCACCAAGAAACAAAGAGAGAGGACCCAAATAAACAAAATCAGAAATGAAAGAGGTGAAGTAATAACTGACCCTACTGATATACAAAGGATTGTAAAAAAAAAATACTATGAACAACTCTACTCAAAAAAAACTGGACAACCTCGACGAAATGGATACATTCCTAGAAAAATAAAGCTTCCAAAACTCAATTAGGAATATCAAAAAACCTGAATAGGCCGATAACTACTGATGATATTGAAACAGTAATTAAAAAGCTTCCAGCAAACAAAAGCCCTGGACCAGATGGCTTCACAGGGGAGTTTTACCGAACATTCAAAGAAGAACTAAAACCAATCCTTCTCAGACTATTCCAAAAAATTCAAGAGATAGGCACACTTCCAAGCTCTTTCTATGAAGCCAGCATTACCCTAATCCCAAAACCAGATTAAAGACACCACAAAGAAAATTACAGGCCAATATCGCTGATGAACATACATGCTAAAATCCTCAACAAAATTCTAGCAAACAAGATCCAGCATTACATTAGAAAAATTATACACCATGACCAAGTTGGATTTATTCCAGGGATTCAAGGCTGGTACAATACCGCAAACCAATAAACGTGATACATCACATAAACAAATTGTGAGACGAAAATCACATAATCATATCAATTGATGCAGAAAAGGCATTTGACAAAGTCCAGCACCCTTTTCTGATTAAAACGCGCAGGAAAGTGGGAATTAGCATCATATCTCAACATAATAAAAGCCTTATATGACAAACCTACAGCCAACATCATACTCAATGGGCAAAAAAACCAACTAAAACCATTTCCCTTAAGAACAGGAACAAGACAGGGAAGCCTGTTTTTACCCCTCCTGTTCAACATAGTACTAGAAGTACTAGCAATAGCTATCAGACAAGAAGAAGAAATAAAAGGCATCCAAATTGGAAAAGAAGTAAAATTGTCATTATTCGCAGATGACATGATACTGTACATAGAAAACCCTAAAGACTCCATCAAAACATTATTAGACTTAATAAACGAATTTGACAATGTAGCAAGATACAAAATTAATGCCAAGAAATCTATGGCATTTTTATACAATAATAGTGAATTTACAGAAAGAGAAATTACAAAAACAATCCCATTTACCATTGCACAAAAAAATTAAGATACCTAGGAATAAACTTAACTAAGGAGGTAAAAGACCTGTACTCAGAAAACTAAGACGTTGAAAAAAAGAGATAGAGGAAGACATAAACAGATGGAAGAACATACCGCATTCGTGGACTGGTAGAATCAACATCATTAAAATGTCCATACTACCCAAAGCAATCTATAGATTCAATGCACTCCCCATTAAAATACCAACGTCATATTCACAGATAAAGGAAGAACTCTCCAAAAATTCATCTGGAATTAAAAAACAAAACAAAAACCCCCAAATAGCTGCAGCAAACCTGAGAACGAAGAACAAAGTAGGTGGGATCTCAATACCTGATATAAAGATGTATTACAAACCATTGTTCTCAAAACTGCCTGGTACTGACACAAGAACAGACATATAGACCAATGGAATAGAATAGAGAACCCAGAAATCCACCCAAACCACTATGCTCAATTAATATTTGACAAAGGAGGCAAGAACATACAATGGAGTCAAGACAATGTACACTAATAAAAGAGAAACATGCAAATTAACCATCACTCTGCTACATACACCAGCCAATCAGGAGCAAGTATGCAAATTAACCCAACTAAGATGGCAACAGCCACGGAGCTGGAGCAAGCAGGAGACTTGGGTTGAACCCCGCCATGGAGGAAGCCAAGCTTACTGCCCGCCCTGGCTCCGCTCAAGGCTACAAAGTTTCAATTATAGAAGATAAATAAATCCCAGATACCTGCTTCCAGCCCACCCTGGCCTCTGCTCAAGGAGGAGCTGGAAAAAAAAAAAAGAAAAGAAGGAGAGCCTGGGAGCTTGGGTAGACAGGGAGCGTGGCCAGCCTGCAAATAGCCATCAGCCCCTCACTCAGGCTGGCCAGGCACCCCAGCGGGACTCCCCCACACTGAAGGGGCACCCCATCAGGGGGCACAGTTTGGAGTGAACGGGCTGGCAGGGGAAGCAGTTGGTGGCGAGCACACTGGCACAGGGGACAGTTGGGGGTGATCAGGCTGGCGGGGGGGGGGGGCATTTGGGGGAAAGCAGGCCGGCAGCGGGAGGCTTTTTGGGGCAAGCAGGCCAACAGGCAGAGTGGTTAGGGGCAATCAGGCAGGCAGGTGAGCGGTTAGGAGCCAGCAGTCCCGGATTGCGAGAAGAATGTCCAACTGCCAGTTTAGGCCCGATACCTGTAAACTGGCAGTAGGACATCCTCGAGGGTTCCCAAATTGGAGAGGGTGCAGGCCGGGCTGAGGGATACACGCCTCCTCCCCCCCCCCCCCGCATAAATTTTGTACGCCGTGCCACTAGTCTCTTCAATAAATGGTGCTGGGAAACTTGGTCACACACATGCAAAAAAATGAAACTAGACCACCAACTTACACCATACACAAAAATAAACTCAAAATGGATAAAGGACTTAAACATAAGATGGGAAACCATAAAAATATTAGAGGAAACCACAGGCAGCAAGATCTCAGATATATGCTGAAGCAATATCTTCACCGACACAGCTCCTAGGGCAATGCAACCTAAATGGAAAATAAACAAATGGTACTACATCAAAATAAAAAGCTTCTGCACAGCAAAAGAAACCATCAATAAAACAACAAGAAGACCCACTGCATGGGAGAACATATTTGCCAATGTTATCTCTGATAAGGGTTTAATCTCCAACATTTACAGGGAACTCATACAACTTAACAAGAGGAAGACAAACAACCCAATCAAAAAAAAGGGCAATTGATCTAAATAGCTATTTTTCAAAAGAAGACATAAGGAAGGCCAAGAGACATATGAATACATGCTCAAAGTCACTAATCGTCCGAGAGATGCAAATCAAAACGACAATAAGGTACCATCTCACACCTGTCAGAATGGCTATCATCAACAAATCAACAAATGACAAGTGCTGGATAAGATGCAGAGAAAAAGGAACCCTCATGCACTGCTGGTGGGAATGCAGACTGGTGCAGCCACTATGGAGAACAGTTTGGAGTTTCCTCAAAAAACTAAAAATAAAACATCAATTTGACCCAGTGATCCCACTTCTAGGAATATATCCCATGAAACCAGAAACACCAATCAGAAAGGTTATATGCACCCCTATGTTCATAGCAGCACAATTTACAATAGCTAAGATTTGGAATCAGCCTAAGTGCCCATCAGCAGATGAGTGGATTAAAAAACTTTGGCAGATCTATGCAATGGAATACTATGCAGCAGTAAAAAGGAAGGAACTCCTACCATTTGCAACAGCATAGATGGAGTTGGAGAGCATTATGCTAAGTGAAATAAGTCAGTCAGAAAGATAAATATCACATGACCTCACTCATTTGTGGACTATAATGAACAACATAAACCAATGAACAAAAACAGATCTCGAGACAGAGAAGCATCAATCAAATGCTCAAACCTCAGAGTTAAGGGAGGGGAGGGTGGGGGTAAGGGGGAGAGATCAACCAAAGGACTTGTATGCATGCATATAAGCATAAGCGATGGATGCAGACAACAGGGGTTGAGGGTGAGGGCCAGACTGCTGTGATGAGGGGACAATGGGGGGATAAAGACACACTTGTAACACCTTAATCAATAAAAAATTTAAAAAAGAAAACAAAAACAAATAGATCCAGAGACATAGAAGCATTGAACAGACCGTCTAACCTCAGAGGGAAAGCAGGGAAGAGGTGGGGAGTAAGAGATCAACCAAAGGACTTGTATGCATGCATATAAGCATAACCGATGTACACAAATAATAGGAGGGTGAGGGCATGTGTGTGGGGGGGGGCTGGAAATGGCTGGTGAGAGGTCATGGGGGGGAAGGAGGCATAGCTAATACTTTAAACAATAAAGAATTTAAATTACAAAAATAAATAAATACAAAATCAATAACTGTGGTACATTTACACAATGGAATACTACTGAGCCATAAAAATGAAGGAAATGTTAAGTTTTGCCATAGCATGGATGGACCTGGAGAGCATTATGCTAAATTACTCAGAAAGGGATTATGAGGCTAGGTGAAAAAGGTGAAGGGATTAAGCAATAACAAACAAACTCATAGGCACAGAGAATAGTGTGGTGATTACCAGAGGAAAAGGGAGATATTGGAAGGTAGAAGACGGTAAAGGGGTAACTGAAGGGGACTTGGTTGGTGAATACACAGTATAATATACAGATTATAGATGTATTATAGAATGATACACCTAAAACCTATATAATTGTACACCTGAAACCTATATAGTTTTATTAACCAATGTAACCTCATCCTATATAATAAAAGTCTAATATGCTAAGTGTATGGTCGTCTGTTCAACCAATCAAAATGTAATATGCTAATGATATGCTAAGGCTGCTCAACTGCTCACTATAATGTGCACTGACCAACAGAGGGAAGATAGTCAACCAGTCGACCAGTCGCTATGATGTGCACTGACCACCAGGGGGCAGACAGTCGACCAGTCACTATGACATGCACTGACCACCAGAGGCAGACGCTTCAACTGGTAGGTTAGCTTCCTGCTGAGATCTGGCAGATTGGGACTGAGCAAGACAGGTGAGACACTCCCTGGAGCCCTCTGGCGGTCCCTTCTGAAACTCCTCCCCAGCTGGCCAACCTCCCGTGTCCCTCCCGGCCCCAATCATGCGCCCATGGGGTCCCTTGACCTGGCCTGCACCCTCTCGCAATCCAGGACCCCTTGGGGGATGTCATAGAGCTGGTTTCGACCCGATCCCATGGGCCAGACCGAGGGGCACCACTGGTGCATGAATTCATGCACCGGGCCTCTAGTTAATTCAATAATTTTTTTTGAAAAGATGTTGAATGAAATGAGGTTATTTGAACACCTGCTGGATATAATTTGCCACATCTGAAGAGCAACGTTATTTTAGCCTTTCACGTAGATATAATTTACTTTAAGGTAAGTACATTTGAAACACTTTTCCATATTTTCATATATTTCTCTTAACTTTTAAATTTACTTTTAGATTTTTTTTTATAGTACAGTCTTATACAAATACATGCATATAAAATGAGAACTTTCTGATGATTTAACCAATGAAAAAGCCAGCTTGTGATAGGCCAGCTCCATATCTGTGTTTGTTCCCATGTTAATGGCAAAATATCCCAATACTCAGAAGTCAGGATGACGTAAATCTCTCCCCAAACCCCATTTTATTGAGATATAATTGATATATAACATTGTATAAGTTTAATATGTATAACCTAATGATTTGATATATGTATATACAGTGGGGGGCAAAAGTAGGTTTACAGTTGTTTACATAGAAAATAATACAATATTTAAGAAATAGATTAGAAAGCTGGAAAAAACCAAGATGGCGGCATAGGTAAACACTGGAGTTAGCGGCCTCGAACAGCCACTTCACAAATACAACTAAAAGATGGAACGGACATCGCCCAGAACCACAGGAAGACTGGCTGAGGGGAAATTCTTCAACTAGAAGGAAAGAGAACAGCACACGAGACTCAGAGGAGGCGCAGTGAGGAAAATACAAAGGTGTGGAGGTACACGCGGAGCGGGCTAGTAGCTGAGGACGCGGTTATCGTTTTCAATCGGGAGGGAGTCTCAGATTCTGAGCTCCAGTTCTGGGCGAGTCTCTAGGGACCCAGACTCAAATGGGAGAAGCGGGACTGTCTGGCATCGGTCGGAACGCGAGGGCAGCTTTCTCTCCGAGGTTTGCAGCGGTTACTGGGACTCTGAGAGGCAGAGCCTCTGGGGACAGGACTGAGAGCAGCCGTAACTGCTCCCTCCACCCGCTATGTTGATCCCGTGCGACCTGCCCCGCCCAAGCCCTGCACAGAGCCATTTGCCAGAGAGCCTCAGGCAAAGGCTAGATTAGCACCTCCCTAGAGGACAGAAGTTGTCCCACTGCAGACACAGCTGATTCTCACAGCCAGTTGACCTGGAGGGCAAATCCCCCCAGTATCAACAACAACAATCAAGGCTTAACTACAACAAGACTGCGCACAAAGACCACTAGAGGGTGCACCAAGAAAGCATAAAAAATGCGGAGACAAAGAAACAGGACAAAACTGTCAATGGAGGATACTGAGTTCAGAACCACACTTTTAAGGTCTCTAAAGAACTGTCTAGAAGTCGCTGATAAAGTTATTGAGATCCTCAAGAAATCTAATGAGACCCTCGATGTTGTGATAAAGAACCATCTAGAAATTAAGCATACACCGACTGAAATAACGAATATTATACAGACTCCCAACAGCAGACCAGAGGAGCGCAAGAATCAAGGCAAAGATTTGAAATGCGAAGAAGCAAAAAACACCCAACCGGAAAAGCAAAATGAAAAAAGAATCCGAAAATACAAAGATAGTGTAAGGAGCCTCTGGGACAGCTTCAAGCATACCAACATCAGAATTATAGGGGTGCCAGAAGATGAGAGAGACCAAGATATTGAAAACCTATTTGAAGAAATAATGACAGAAAACTTCCCCCACCTGGTGAAAGAAATAGACTTACAAGTCCAGGAAGCGCAGAGAACCCCAAACAAAAGGAATCCAAAGAGGACCACACCAAGACACATCATAATTAAAATGCCAAGAGCAAAAGACAAAGAGAATCTTAAAAGCAGCAAGAGAAAAACAATCAGTTACCTACAAGGGAGTACCCACACGACTGTCAGCTGATTTCTCAACAGAAACTTTGCAGGCCAGAAGGGAGTGGCAAGAAATATTCAAAGTGATGAATACCAAGAACCTACAACCAAGATTACTTTATCCAGCAAAGCTATCATTCAGAATTGAAGGTCAGATAAAGAGCTTCACAGATAAGGAAAAGCTAAAGGAGTTCATCACCACCAAACCAGGATTATATGAAATGCTGAAAGGTATCCTTTAAGAAGAGGAAGAGGAAGAAAAAGGTAAAGATACTAATTATGAACAACAAATATGCATCTATCAACAAGTGAATCTAAGAATCAAGTGAATAAATAATCTGATGAACAGAATGAACTGGTGATTATAATAGAATCAGGGACATAGAAAGGGAATGGACTGACTATTCTTGGGGGGTAAAGGGGTGTGGGAGATGCGGGAAGAGACTGGACAAAAATTGTGCACCTAGGGATGAGGACAGTGGGGGGGGGGCAGAGGGTGAGGTGGGAACTGGGTGGAGGGGAGCTATGGGGGGAAAAAAGAGGAACAAATGTAATAATCTAAACAATAAAGATTTACAGCTGAAACCGGTTTGGCTCAGTGGATAGAGCGTCGGCCAGCGGACTGAAAGGTCCCAGGTTCGATTCCGGTCAAGGGCATGTACTTGGGTTGCGGGCATATCCCCAGTAGGAGATGTGCAGGAGGCAGCTGATTGATGTTTCTCTCTCATCGATGTTTCTAACTATCTCTCTCCCTTCCTCTCTGTAAAAAATCAATAAAATATATATTAAAAAAAAAAGATTTACTAAAAAAAAAATATTTAAGAAATAATCTAATCTACAAAAAGAGAAACATGCAAATTGACCACACCTCCGCTATGCCCCAAGCCACGCCCACCAGCCAATCAGAGCAACTATATGCAAATTAACCCAACCAAGATGGCAGCCAGCAGCCACAGAGCTGGAGCAAGTAGGAGGCTTGGTTGCCATGGCAATGGAGGAAGCAAAGCTTCCCCCCTGCCCGGGCTGGCTGTGGCCTCCGCTTAAGGCAACAAAGTTTCAATTATAGAAGATAAATACAATGAAGGAAAAATACCACATGATCTCACTCATTCATGGATAATAGAGACCATTATAAACTTTTGAACAATAATAGATACAGAGGCAAAGCTGCCTCAAACAGATTGTCAAACTGCAGCGGGAAGGCCGGGGAGGGTTGGGGGACAGGAGTTAAGGGGGTAAGAGATCAACCAAAGGACTTGTATGCATGCATATAAGCATAACCAATAGACATAAGACACTGGGGGATAGGGGAGGCTAGGGGACTGTCTAGAGCGGAGGGGGGGGGGGAATGGACACATATGTAATACCCTTTGTATTACTTTAAGCAAAAAAAAAAAAGAAGAAGAAGAAGATAAATAAATCCCAGATACCTGCTTCCAGCCAGCCTACACTGGGAGCTTGGGTGGCTGGGGCCGTGGCCAGCCTGCAAACAGCCATCAGCCCCTCACCAGGCTGGCCAGGCACCCCAGCGGGAACCCCACCCTGATCTGGGACACCCTTCAGGGTAAACCAGCCAGCCACCACTCATGCACCAGACCTCTATCCTATATAATAAAAGGGTAATATGCAAATTTTCCCTAACAGCAGAATGACTGGGAATGAATGGTCACTATGACACACACTGACCACCGGGGGGCAGATGCTTAATGCAGGAGCTGCCCCCTGGTTGTCAGTGCACTCCCACATGGAGAGCTCTGCTCAGCCACAAGCCAGGCTGATGGCTGCCAGTACAGCAGTGGTGGTGGGAGCCTCTCCCGCCTCCTCAGCAGCTCTAAGGATGTCCGACTGCAGCTTAGTCCTGCTCCCCGCTGGCAAGTGGACATCCCTCAAGGGCTGCCGGGCTGCCAGAGGGATGTCTGACTGCCAGCTTGGGCCCGATCCCCCAGGGAGCGGGCCTAAGGCAGCAGGTGGACATCCTCCAAGGGGTCCCAGACTGCAAGAGGGCATAGGCCGGGCTGAAGGATTTCCACCCCCCAACCCCCCGAGTGCACAAATTTTTGTGCACTGGGCCTGTAGTATTCATAAAAATATATAATCTGTATTATATAATATATATTATATATACAGGGTATCCCAAAAATGTATATATACTTTGAATAATTATTAACTCCAATGGGTTAAATCTGAAAAGAAACATCAATTGAGCTATCAACTCTAAAGGGTCAACACATTTTTGTTATAAAGAAATTCGAGCATAATTAAATTAGACATAATAGTATTGTAAGCCCACATGTACATATCACTAGCTTCAATAATTATCAACTCATGGCCACACTGGTTTCATTTATATCCTATCCACGTCCATCATGTTATTTTGAAACAAATCTCAGACATTATACCATTTTGCCAATTACTTCATTTCTACAAGGACTTTAAAAAATATAATCTTAATATTATTGCCCTAAAAATAACAATTCCTTAATATTATCAAATAGTGTGCAATTTCTAAGTCTCATAAGTGTCAATTCTTTTAAACAAGACTATATACCATGTTTGGTGTCTTTAGTTTGCCTCCATATCTTTCCCTGACCCACCTCTCTTTCTTCCTTACAATTTATTTGTTGAAGTAACTGAGTCTAGCAGTTTCTTACAGCATAGATTTTGCTGATTCCATCCCTGAGGTGTAATGTGATCCTCCATCCTCTGTATTTCTTTTTAATTGATAGTTGAATCTAGAGGTTTAATCAAGTTCTGGTTGAGTTTTTGTTGCTATCCTTTTGTGGGTTCTTTTTTGGCAAGACCACTTAATAGTAGTTTGATTTTCTTCCCACAGGAAATATGTGATGCCTGTTTCTCTGTGATGCTTCAGCTATTCATGCACAATCAGTTGTAAAATGTTCATATTCTAATATTATCATTTCCTTTATTTATTACCTGGAATATAAAAACATTTTATATTCTTTAGAAAAGTAAAAACAAAACAAACACACACACACACACACACACACACACACCACCCATTCCCATATCTACTGCAGTTCACCCAGCAGTCAATTTGTATAGGAGAGGTGAATAGTTCATTCTTTTACTTCATTTACCACTTAAAAAAAAAAAAGAGTTCATTCTCTAGAATTCACTAGTGTTGGAGAGAGACTTTTTTTAATTGGAAGCTTTACGACGTTCTTTTCTTTCAATTTGGAAAATTATCAGAATGTGTCTACTGGTAGTTGACTTTTTTCCCTAATCAATGCCTGGAACTTGAACCCTTTCCATCTTCTGTGTCAGTTCTTTCTGCAGTTGTACAATAGCTCCTCTATTGTTTGTTTAATCATTGCCTTTCCTCAGTCTGTTTCCCCCATCAGTTCAGCTCCTGTCATTAATTTGTTCTCTTGGATTTGAGTTCTTGCTTCATATTACCTTGCACACATGATTTCTTTACTTTGTATTTGTGCTGTTTCTGAATATTTTTCCTACTTGATCTTTCAGACTATTAATTTGATCTCAAGAATGTCCATTCAATTCTTTAATTAAGCTATTGAATTTTTATATTTATAAAGCATGTTTTTAGGTCCAAGTCTTCCCTTATGTGTTCTTAACAACAAAATTATTGTTACTATTGTTATTATTATTTGGTTTAAGCTTTGTTAATGGCCAGCAGTTCTCTTCCACTAGTAACCACCTGTTCTGAGTTTTCTGTTTGATTTTCATTGTTTTAGCCTATTGGGCATGTACTTACTTTCCTTTGTATAACTTCTGCCTCTTTTTAACCCTTGGGGATCAAATATACTTTAAGTAATTAGTGTTGGGAGGTGCATGAATGTCAGCCTTCTGGACCTTTTGCAGAAGAGAAGAAAGCACTCAGATAAGTATGTTGTCCAACTCCATTGCAACTACTTGGAGGCTGGGAGACCAGTAGGAATTTCAGAATACACAGGCTGGTACTGCTTTTCTTCTTTGGGATCCACCAATTTCTATGAGCTCTAGTCTCTCTCCCAAGAAATGGGGCATTCTTATCTTTGCCCTACAGTTCCTTTCTAGGATTAGAGCCTTATTTCTCCTACAGTGGAAAACAACCAGCTCTCTTTATCTGGATCCTGAGACTTTAACTCACTTTCTGGCCCACTTGAATACTGATTTTAATAACTGCTCAAGGAAAGGTAATTGGTATTTGAATTGGATGTGGGAGGCAAAACTGCAGGGATGCAATCAAATTACCATTTTTTCCTGAACCCCTTAGAAGTCTTATATTAGATATTTTCAAACTGTATGAGAACACTATAAAGACCTTTTAGATAAACTATTACAACAAATAACTGCAAAATAGTAGGTGTGGAATTCCTGGGTATCTCGTTAACTCTCATGCCTTCAAGGCTTTGCTCAACCCTCACCTTCTCAGTGATGCCCAACCTGATCACCCTATGTATATTGTAACTTTCCTGCCCTGTCTTTACACTCCAGATTCCCTTACCCTGCTTTCCCTTTATATATCCTAGTACTTTCTTAGATAATTTACTTATTATGTTAAGTGATGTGCCTAGAACACTGAACAGCTAGAATGGACAATTTTTTTAACAGCTTTCTCCCATAAATGATGAAATTATTTTCATAAAAATTTCAGAAATGAAATTATTTATTTGTTGTGCAGTGAAATTTTAAGATTGAGCTTCATTAATATAATCATGCCAGTAAAATAAATGAGAAAAAGGAAAGATATACTATAGTATAGAGATAGTACAGAGAGCAAAAAAGCATAACTATTTCCAGGGGTCGCCAAACTTTCGGACCTCATGGACCACCACTGGTCCATGGACCACCGTTTGGAGACCACTGAATATCTCGTTAACTGTTTGAACATTGATTCTTTGGTTAGAAGCTGATATTTTAGGTAATTAATTGCCCATTAACTAATAAGTGATATTTTTGATAAACAAAAATCTCCAAAGATACAATTTAATAATGACAAAATTGGTGGATTGTTATTGTCTTTTTAGTTCTTTATTTTGGAAAAAAAATTTTTTGAGGCCTTAATTTTAAATTTTATTTTATTGTTTAAAGTATTACAAATACTAGTACATATGTCTCCTTTTTTCCCCCACTGACCTTCACCCGGCCTCCTCTACCCCCCGGCACATGCCTTCAACCCCCATGCCCCCCAGTGTCTTGCATCCATAGGTTATGCTTATATGCATGCATAGAAGTCCTTTGGTTGATCTCTTACCCCACCCCCCAAACCCTCAAGCCTTTGCGCTGTAGTTTAACAGTCTGTTCGATGCTTCTTTGCGTCTGTGTCTATTTTTATTCATAAGTTTATAATGTTCTTTATATTCCACAAATGAGTGAGATCGTGTGGTATTTTTCTTTCACTGACTGGCTTATTTCACTTAGCATAATGCTCTCCAGTTCCATCCATGCTGTTGCAAATGGTAAGAATTCCTTCTTTTTTACAGCAGCGTAGTATTCTGTTGTGTAGATGTACAACGGTTTTCTAATCCACTCATCTGCTGATGGGCATTTAGGCTGTTTCCAAATCTTAGCTATTGTAAATTGTGCTGCTATGAACATAGGGGTGCATATGTCCTTTCTGATTGGTGTTTCTGTTCTCTTGGGATATATTCCCAAAAGTACTATTACTGGGTCAAATGGCAATTCCATTTTTAATTTCTTCAGGAAACTCCAAACTGTTTTCCACAGTGGCTGCATTCCCACCAGCAGTGAAGGAGGGTTCCTTTTTCTCCGCATCCTATCCAGCACTTGTCGTTTGTTGATTTGTTGATGATAGCCATTCTGACAGGTGTGAGATGGTACCTCACTGTTGTTTTGACTTGCATCTCTCAGATGATTAGTGACTTTGAGCATGCTTTCATATGTCTCTTGGCTTTCTGAATGTCCTTTTTTGAAAAGTGTCTATTTGGGTCATTTGCCCATTTTTTGATTGTTTGTCTTCCTTTTGTTAAGTTGTAGGAGTTCCCTGTAAATGTTGGAGATTAAACCCTTATCGGAGATAACATTGGCAAATATGTTCTCCCATGCAGTGGGTCTTCTTGTTTTGTTGATGGTTTCTTTTGCTGTGCAGAAGCTTTTTATTTTGATGTAGTTCCATTTATTTTCTCTTTAGTTTCCATTGCCCTAGGAGCTGTATCGTTAAATATATTGCTATGACAAATGTCTGCTAGTTTGCTGCCTATAGCTTCTAAGATTTTTATGGTTTCCCATCTTATTTGTAAGTCCTTTATCCATTTTGAGTTTATTTTTGTGTATGGTGTAAGTTGGTGGTCTAGTTTCATTTTTTTGCAAGTATCTGTCCAGTTTTCCCAGCACCATTTATTGAAGAGATTGTCTTGACTGCACTGTATGGTCTTGCCTCCTTTGTCAAATATTAATTGAGCATAATGGCTTGTGTTGATTTCTGGGTTCTCTGTTCTGTTCCACTGGCTTATATGTCTGTTCTTGTGCCAGTACCAGGCAGTTTTGAGAACAGTGGCTTTGTAGTATAGCTTGATATCTGGTATTGTGATCCCTCCAACATTGTTCTTCTTTCTCAAGATTGCTGTAGCTATTTGGGGTCTTTTTTTATTCCAGATAAATTTTTGGAGAGTTTGTTCTAGGTCTTTGAAGTATGCTGTTGGTATTTTAATAGGAATTGCACTGAATTTATAGATTGCTTTGGGGAGCATCGACATTTTAATGATGTTGAGTCTACCAATCCATGAACATGGTATATTTTTCCATTTGTTCATATATTCTTCTATCTCCTCTTTTAGTGTCCTGAAACTTTCTGAGTACAGGTAATTTATCTCCTTGGTTAAATTTATTCCTAGGTATCTTAATTTTTTTGTTGCAATGGTAAATGGGATTGCTTTTAAAATTTCTTTTTCTGGCCCTAGCTGGTTTGGCTCAATGGATAGAGCATCGGCCTGCGGACTGAAAGGTCCCAGGTTCGATTCCGGCCAAGGGAACATGCCTGGGTTGCGGGCTTGATCCCCAGTAGGGGGCATGCAGGAGGCAGCCAATCAATGATTCTCTCTTACCATTGATGTTTCTATCTCTTTCTCCCTCTCCTTTCCTCTCTAAAATCAATAACATATATTTAAAAATAAATAAATAAATTTCCCTTTCTGTGAGTTCATTATTGGTGTATAGAAAAGCCACAGACTTCTGGGTGTTAATTTGGTATCCTGCTACATTGCCAAAATTCACTTATTAAGTATAGTAGTTTTTTAAAAATATATTTTATTGATTTTTTTACAGAGAAGAAGGGAGAGAGATAGAGAGTCAGAAACATTGATGAGAGAGAAACATCCATCAGGTGCCTCCTGCACACCCCCTACTGTGGCTGTGCCTGAAACCAAGGTGAATGCCCTTGACCAGAATCAAACATGGGATTCTTCAGTCCACAAGTTGACACTCTATCCACTGAGCAAAACAAAGCAGGGCAAGTCTAGTAGTTTTTTTATGGAGACTTTGGGGTTTTCTATGTACAATATCATGTCATCTGTGGTTAAGGACAGTTCTACTTTTTCTTTTCCAATTTGAATGCCTTTTATTTCTTCTTCTTGTCTGATCACAATGGCTGGTACTTCCAGTAATATGTCGAACAAGAAAAGTGAAAGTGCACATCCCTGTCTTGTTCCTGTTCTTACGAGAAATAGTTTTAGTTTTTGCACACTGAGTATGATGTTGGCTGTGGGTTTGTCTTATACAGCTTTTATTATGTTGAAGTATGATCCTTCCATTCCCATCTTGCTGAGAGTTTTTATCAAGAAATGGTGTTGGATTTTTTTCAAATGCTTTTTCTACATCAATAGATATGACTATATGGTTTTTACCTCTCAGTTTGTTTATATTGTGTATCACATTTATTGATTTACGGATATTGTACCATCCTTGCATCCCTGGAATAAATCCCACTTGGTCATGGTGCATGGTCTTTCTAATGTTATGCTGAATTTGATTTGGTAGAATTTTGTTGAGAATTTTGGCGTCTATGCTCATGAGGGATATTGGTCTATAATTCATTTTTGTATTGTCTTTATCTGGTTTAAGGGTTAGCTGGCTTCACAGAAAGAGCGTGGACATGTTCCTTCCTCTTGAATTCTTTGGAACAGTCTGAGGAAGATAGGTCTTATTCTTCTTTGAATGTTTGATAAAACTCCACTGTGAAGCCATCTGGTCCAGGATTTTTGTTTGTTGAAGTGTTTTCATTACTGCTTCAATTTCCTCTGAAGATATGAGCATATTCAAATTTTTCTGATTCCTCCAGGTTGAGTTTTGGAAGGTTGTATTTTTCTAGGAATATGTCCATTTCTTCTAGGTTGACCAGTTTGTTGGAATAGTGTTGCTCACAGTATTTTTTTTTTACAATAATTCATATTTCTGTTGGGACTGTTATTATTTCACCTCTTTCACTTCTGATTTTGTTTATTTGGATCTTCTCTCTTAGCTTCTTGGTGAGCCTGGATAGAGGTTCATCAATCTTGTTTATCCTATCAAAGAACCAGCTCTTGGTTTCATTGATCCTTTGTATTGTTTTTTTTGGTCTCCATGTCATTCATTTCGGCTCTGATCTTTATTATTTCCTTCCTTCTGCTCACTCTGAGCTTTTCTTGTTGCTCTCTTTCTAATTCTTCAAGTTGCAGGTTTAGATGGTTTATTGCCAGTTTTTCTTGTTTTTAAAGGTAGGCTTGTAATGCTATGAACTTCCCTCTCAGAATTGCTGTCACTGTGTCCCAAACATATTGGATTGTTGTTTTCATTGTTGTTTGTTTCCAGGATGTGTTTATTTCTTCTTTGATCTCTTTGGTAACCCACTCATTGTTTAATAGTATGCTATTCAGCCTCCAAGTGTTTGACTTTTTGTGATTGTTTTTACTGTAGTTGATTTCTAATTTTATGCCATTGTGATCTGAAAAGATGCTTGATATGATTTCAATTTTCTTGAATTTGGAGAGACTTTTCCTGTGTCCCAATATGTGGTTTATCTTTGAAAATGTCCTATGTGCACTTGAGAAGATTGTATATTCTGTAGTTTTGGGGTGGAATGTTCTAAAGATGCTGATTAAGTCCATCTGATCTACTGAGTCATTTAGGATTGATGTTTCTTTGATAATTATTTGTCTATAGGATTTATCCAGTGATATTAATGGGGTATTAAAGTCACCTACTATGATTGTATTGCTGTCAATCTCTCCCCTGATATATTCCAGAAGTTTTTTTTTTTTATGTATTTGTGTGCTCCTGCCTTGGGTGCATAAATGTTTACCAGAGTTATATCCTCTTGTTGTATTGATCCCTTTAGAATTATAAAGTGACTTTGCTTGTCTCTTGTTATAGTCTTCACTTTGAGGTCTATTTTGTCAGATATAAGTATTGATACCCTAGCTTTATTTTCATTTCCATTTGCCTGATAGATATTTTTCTATGCCCTCACTTTCTGTCTGTATTAGTCCCTTGTTCTGAGGTGGGTTTCCTGTAGATAGCATATATATAGGTCATGTTTTCTTATCCATTCAGTCACAAGATGGCTTTTGTTTAGAGCATTTAATCCCTTGATGTTTAATGTTATTATTGATAGGTACTTGTTTGTAGCCATTTCTGTGCTTTATGCCTGTTCCTTCCTCCCTTTCTATTTCTTCTTTTTACAGCATTCCCTTTAGCATTTCTTGCATTGCTGGCTTGGTAGTGATAAACTCCCTTAGCCTTTTTTTTTTTTCTGTGAAGTTCCTGATTTCCCCATCAATTCTGATTGATAGTCTTGCTGGATAGAGTATTCTTGGATTCAGTCATTTGCTTTGCATCACTTTGTATACCTTCTTCCATTTCCTTCTAGCTTGGTGTGTTTCTATTGAGAAATTATTTGATAATTTGATGGGGATCTTTGGTAGATAACTCCATCTCTTTCTTGCAACCTTTAAGATTCTCTTTGTTGTTAACATTTGCTATTGTAATTCTGACGTGTCTTGGTGTGGGTCTTTTGGGATTCATGTTGCTTGGGACTTTCTGTACATGTGCGACTTTTTTCTTTCCCATATCAGGGACGTTTTCTGTCATTTCTTCAAATAGATTCTCTAATCCTTGCTGCTCTTCTTGTCCTTCTGGCACTCCTATTATACATATGTTACCTCATTTCATGTTGTCCCAAAGCTCCCTTAGGCTCTCCTCCTGCTTTTTAATATTTTTCTCCAGTTGTTCAGATTGGACTTGTTTCTCTACCTTATCTTCTAAATGACTAATTCAGTCCTACACTTCGTCTAGTCTACTGTTGAAACCTTCCGTAGTATTTTTTATTGTAGCTATATCACTTTTAATTTCTTCCTGATTTTTGCATTGGTTGTTGATTTTCTTGTCCATCTGGTTTATGAACTATATGACCATTACTCTGAATTCTTTTTCTGTTATATTGCATGCCTCAGTTTCACTTATTTCCTTTCTTGGCAATTCCTCCTTTTCTTTCCTCTGGGTATTGTTTTGTTTTCTCCCCATTCTAACTATCACCAGAAGGTCCAAATGCTGAATTGCAGGGCCCTGAGCCGTGTGTAGCGGCAGTGTCACGCCACCCAAGTGTCACTGAAGAGCTCCGACGCCGAGATTTTGGCTGCCGCAGGTCGATGGAAGCCAAGCACACCAAGAATCAGAGTCACCAGCACTCAGTGCAGCCTTGTGCATACACCTAGAATCAGGGACTCCACAGGTGCTGCGCTGAAAACAAGTCCCCACAGTTGTACACCAAAAATTAGAGTTCCGTAGCACACACCAGGAGTCAGACACCCCATGTGCATGCACCAAGAATCGAGTATCAGAGTCTCTGTTACATGGTGCAGCCTCGCATCTGAATCAGGGTGCCTGTGTGCACATATGCAAAGAATTGGAGTCACAGACGCTCAGTGTGCATGCACTGAGAATCAGAGATCCCATGTGCGCATGATGAGAAACAGTCCCCACATGTGCGTGCCAAGAGTCAAGTCACTGATGCTCAGTGCTGCCTCTCACGTGGAGAATCAGGGTCCTTGATCTGCTTGGGGGGCCGGGTTGCACAGCCACCATGTCGGCGGGAGGCCCACTCCTGCGCCCCAGGAAACAGACTTGCAGTGTCCACGATCCAAGAGTCAAAATCAGGTAGCGCAGCCACCCTGTGTCGGCTGGAAGCCCACTCCTGCACCACGGGAAATAGAGTCCTAATGTCCGCACAACCAGAGTCAAAGTGAGGCAGCACAGCTGCCCTGTGTTGGCAGAAGGCACATTCCTGTGCCACAGGAACACGTCTCCCGTGTGAGCACGCCCAGAGTCAAAGTTAAGTCGCACAGATGCCCTGTGTTAGTAGGAAGCCTGCTCACATGGAGCGGGTCTGGCAGGTCCTATGCCACTGCAATGGGCTGGTGAGGAGGGGGATGGGTTCTGTGACTCACAGTAATCTGTGGTGAGGATGTCTGGAGTCTTGATGTCCATGGGTCTGCAGGTCTTTGTTCCAAGTGGTTGTAGGCTCTCAGCTTGTGTCTGAGATGAGATTGGGTGGTGGTGAGGCTAGGGTCCTAGTTGCAAGCAGTCCTGTTCTTCAAGATGGCGTGCTCTCTGTGCCTGCACTGGCCACCCCGGAGTGTCCGTGGTGGCAGTGGTGTTTTGCAGTTCAAGACTGGCCAGTCTAGCAGCCCCCCAGAAGACCCACAGGATCTAACTGTCTCTAGCTCACACACACACACACACACACACACACACACCCCACATGTCCACACACTCCTCTGTCACTCCCTCACTCTCTCACACATTCTCCCTCCCTACCTCCTTGCCGGTTGCCATCTGGAAAGAATTTTAAAAGAATAAACTTCAATGTTGAAGGTATTATTCAAATTCAGTAAAATATTTTTTTAATATTTTTATTGATTTCAGAGGAAGAGGGAGAGAGAGAAACATCAATGATGAGAGAGAATCATTGATTGGCTGCCTCCTGCACGCCCCCTACTGGGGATCAAGCCCACAACCCAGGCATGTGCCCTTGACTGGAATCAAACCCAACACCCTTCAGTCCATAGGACGCTCTATCCACTGAGAAAACCAGCTATGACAAAATATTTTAAATGTGCACATACAAAAAACTAGTTCCATCTTGGTGCTTTCACTCTGTTTCATTGTTTAATTTTTTTAACACAAATATAAATACCAAAAGGTCCCATAAAATAACAGCATTGGAATAGCTCAAGTTCTGTTTTTTAGTCTTCAAAATACCTGTGCTTTCATTGTTTATTTTGAATTAATGGTTTAAATGCAGAAGACTGTAGTACCACGTGGTTTAATTGCATTGCATCCTAAGAAAGGGCCAGAGATTAGAATTCTGCATTAAGCAAGTTTGAAGTGTATAAACTCATTGTGAGCTACTCTTAAAACAAATGCATACAGTGAAGTCTGCATGTATGCGGGCGAATTTTATAACTGGGCATTTACCAAATAAATATATATGTCAAAAACAAAGTTTATTAAAGAAGAAATAATAAATCTGAAACTTCTGAAGGTTACATATTACTTAAACTCAGCAGAAACTGTGCAACTGTTTAGAACTTAGATTAATAACATATTTTTTTCAAGGAGGAGCATTTTATCAGTGACATTGATTAGAATCGTTGGCACATGGTGGTAATAAAAAGCATACTACTTTTTAGTCAGTTTGACTATTGTTTATAACTTTTTCCTTGTCTTATTAAAGCACAGTTAACATACATTATATTAGTTTCAAGAATATGACATAGTGATTCTTTATGATGTGATCACCAGACTATGTCTAGTAATCATCTGTTGCCATATAAAGTTATTACAATAATATTGACTATGCAGTACAGTTACATCCTGTGACTTACTTTATCTCTTATTCTCCTTCACCTTTTTCACCTATCCCCTTACCCACCTCCCCTCTGGCAACCACCAGTTCATTCTCTATCTGTGAGTTTGTTTCCATTGGTTTTGTTTTTTAGATTCAATATATAAGTGAAATCATATGGTATTTGTCTTTTGGTTTGGCTTATTTCCCTTAGCATAATACCCTCTAGGTCAGGGGTGGGCAAACTTTTTGACTCGAGGGCCACAATGGGTTCTTAAACTGGACCAGAGGGCTGGAACAAAAGCATGGATGGAGTTGTTTGTGTGAACTAATATAAATTCAAAGTAAACATCATTACATAAAAGGGTACGGTCTTTTTTTTTTTTTAGTTTTATTCATTTCAAACGGGCCGGATCTGGCCCGCGGGCCGTAGTTTGCCCACGGCTGCTCTAGGTCCATCTATGTTGTCACAAGTGGCAAGATTTCATTCTTTTTTATGGCCAAGTAACATTCTGTTGTATATGGTAGGCAAAAGTTGTTGGTGTGCAAAATAACTAATAAATAATACAAGTACTGCTTCATGTACTCACAACTATAAACCTACTTTTGCCTACCCATGTATATATATTTGCCACATCTTTATCCATTCCTCTCTTGATAGCTATTAGAAATAATACTGTAATCAACATAGGGGTGCATATATCTTTTCTAATTAGCATTTTCATTTCCTTCATATAAATAACCAGAAGGAGAAATGCTGTGTCATACAGTTGTTCTATTTATAATTTTTTGAGGAAGCTCCATACTGTTTTCCATGGTGGCTGCACCAATTTACAATCCCATCAACAGTGTACTAGGGTTCTCTTCACATCCTCGCCAACACCTCTTTATTAATTTACTAGAGGCCCAGTGCACATGAAATCGTGCATGGTTAAGGTCCCTAGGCCTAGGCTGGCCTCTGTTGCATTGCCTGTACTGCTCTGTGATGCTACATGAAGCTCCACACACCGGGACTCTCTGCGATGCTCACGGCCCCTCGACTGCTCCGTGAGGCTCCCCCCACCCCTTGACTGCTCCACAAAACTTGCTGCCACCCTGCGAAGCTTGCCGCTGGATGCTCTGCGAAACTCCCCCCGCCCTGCCACTGCTCCATGAGGCTCCCTCCCACCCCGCGACTGCTTCGTGAAGCTTGCTGCCGCCTGGGTGACTGCTCTGCTAAGATCATGGCCACTCCACGAAGCAGCCTGCCACTGCTGCTCAACAGTCCCCAGTCCCACCCTGCCGCCAGCCCCCCCACATGGTGAGCGGCTTGGGGGCCAGGGGATGGGCAGGGGGATCGAGAGGTGCTCCGTGCACATCATGTTGACCGGTCGGTCATGACGGCACCTAGCTCTTTTTATATATTAGGATTAATGATAGCTGTTATGACAGGTGTAAGATGATATCTCATTCTGGTTTTAATTTGCATTTATCTGATGATTAGTGACGTTGAACATCTTTGCATATGTAAATTGATCATCTGTAGTGGTCTTTCAAGAAGTCTCTATTCAAGTCCTTTGCCCATTTCTTAATTGGATTTTTTTTTGGTGTTGGGTTGTATAGTTCTGTATAAATTTTGGATATTAACCCATTATCAGATGTATCATTGGCGAACATGTTCTCCCAATTAGTTGCTTGTCTTCATTTTTCTGTGCAAAAACTTTTTAGTTTGATGGAGTCCCATTTATTTTTCCTTTCGTTTCCCTTGCTCAGGCGATATAACAGAGAAAATTTTGCTATGATAAGTGTCCAAAATTATACTGCCTATGTTTTCTTCTAGGATTTTTATGAGATTGAGTATAATATTTAAGTCTTTTAGCAATTTTGAGTTTATTGTTTTGCATTTATCTGTCCAATTTTCCCAACACCATGTATTGAAGAGACTGTCTTGACTCCATTGTATGCTCTTGCCTCCTTTATCAAATATTAATTGAGTATAATGGCTTGGGTGGATTTCTGGGGTCTCTATTCTGTTCCATTGATATATCTGCCTGTTCTTGAGCCACTACCAGGCTGTTTTGATATGGTGGCTTTGTAATATAACTTGCAATCTGGTATTATGACTCCTCCAACTTTTTCCTGCTCTCTCAAGATTGCTGCAGCTATTCGGGTTCTTTTTTGGTTCCACCTGAATTTTTGTAGTCTTTATTCTAGCTCTGTAAAATATGCCGTTTGTATTTTATTTTTCTTTTTTTCCCTTTTTTTGTATTTTATTTTTCTTAATTTCTTTATTAAGTTATTACATATGTGTCCTTATCCCCTCATTACTCCCCATCCCCCCTACTCATGCCCTCATCCACCTGTTGTCTGTGTCCATTGATTAGGCCTAAATGCTTGCATATAAGTTCTTTGGTTGATCTCTCCCCCTTACACCCACCCTCCCCTACCTTCCCTCTGAGGTTTGACGGTCTGATCGATGCTTCTCTGACTCTGGATCTGTTTTTGTTCATCAGTTTATGTTGTTCATTGTATTCCATAAATGAGTGAGATCATGTGATATTTATCTTTCTCTGACTGACTTATTTCACTTAGCATAATGCTCTCCAGTTCCATCCATGCTGTTGCAAATGGTAAGAATTCCTTCTTTTTACAGCAGCATAGTATTCCATTGTGTAGATGTACCACAGTTTTCTAATACATTCATCTGCTGATGGGCACATAGGCTGTTTCCAAATCTTAGCTATGGTGAATTGTGCTGCTATGAATATAGGGGTGCATATATCCTTTCTGACTGGTGTTTCTAGTTTCTTGGGATATATTTCTAGAAGTGGGATCACTGGGTCAAATGGGAGTTCCATTTTTAGTTTTTCAGGTAAACTCCATACTGTTCTCCCCAGTGCCTGCACTAGTCTGCATTCCCACCAGCAGTGCACAAGGGTTCCTTTTTCTCCACATCCTCTCCAGCACCTGTCGTTTGCTGATTTGTTGATGATAGCCATTCTGACAGGTGTGAGATGGTACCGCATTGTCGTTTTGATTTGCATCTCTCGGATGATTAGTGACTTTGAACAAGTTTTCATATGTCTTTTGGCCTTTATTTTGTCTTCTTTCAAAAAGTATCTGTTTAGGTCCATTGCCCATTTTTTGATTGGGTTGTTTATCTTCCTTTTAAGTTGTATGAGTTCCCTGTAAATGTTGGAGATTAAACCCTTATTGGTAATAACATTTGCAAATATGTTCTCCCATGCAGTGGGCTTTATTGTTGTTTTGTTGATGGTTTCCTTTGATGTGCAAAGCTTTTTATTTTGATGTAGTACCATTTGTTTATTTTCTCTTTAGTTTCCATTGACCTAGGAGCAGTATCAGTGAAGAAATTCCTTCAGCATATGTCTGCGATTTTGCTGCCTGTGGATTCCTCTAGTATTTCTATGGTTTCCCGGCTTATGTTTAAGTCCTTTATCCATTTTGAGTTTATTTTTGTGTATAGTGTAAGTTTGTGGTATAGTTTCATTTTTTTGGATGTATCTGTCCAATTTTCCCAACACCATTTATTGAAGAGGCTGTCTTGACTCCATTGTATGTTCATGCCTCCTTTGTCAAATATTAATTGAGCATAATGGTTCAATAAAGCCTTGTTTGTATTTTAATAGGGATTGCACTGAGTCTGTAGATTGCCTTGGGTAATATGGACATTTTAATGATGTTGATTCTACCAATCCATGGACATGATATATTCTTCCACTTGTTTATATGTTCTCCTAGATCTTTTTCAACATCCTGTAGTTTTCTGAGTACAGATATTTTGCCTCCTTCATTAATTTTATTCCTAATTATCTTATTTGTTTATTGTTGTTGCATTGGTATAATGGAATTTTTTTAAAATATATATTTTATTTATTTTTTACAGAGAGGAAGGGAGAGGGATAGATAGTTAGAAACATCAATGAGAACTGCGCCATCTTGGGTAGCTGTTGCCGGCGTCCAGAGATCAGCTTCTAACCTGGAAACCCGGGGGTCTCAAGCAGCGTGACTGCGTGAACTCAGACGAGCACTGCTTCTTCTCACAGAAAGGTTAGACTTCCCCTAAAGGTGCAGTTTGCAGTTCAGGTTGGAGAGAGGACCGATCTCGCGCGTGCGCGGGGCGAAATCTGCGCCCCACAGAGTCCAAGGCCGTTGGGACCAGCGTGACCCGCGAGTGGGGAAGGGGCCCCACAGGGCTGCTGGCAGAAGGGAACACTAAAAATAAGCCCATAGCTGGACTGGATGTAAAAAAGCAGCCTTGGACTTTGCCAGTGTCCCGGCTGCTTGGTGCCAGGGGAGAGTGGGGAATTTCTTCTCTGATAATGCTCCTAGGGCAATGGAAACTAAAGAGAAAATAAACAAATGGGACTACATCAAAATAAAAAGCTTTTGCACAGCAAAGGAAACCATCAACAAAACAACAATAAGATCCACTACATGGGAGAACATATTTGCCAATGATACCACCGATAAGGGTTTAATTTCCAACATTTACAGGGATCTCATGAAACTTAACAAAAGGAAGATAAACAATCCAATAAAAAAATGGGCAACGGACCTAGATAGACACTTTTCGAAAGAGGACATACAGAAGGCCGAAAGACATATGAAAACATGCTCAAAGTCACTAATTATACGAGAGATGCAAATCAAAACAACAATGCGGTACCATCTCACACCTGTCAGAATGGCTATCATCAACAAATCAACAAACAACAAGTGCTGGAGAGGATGTGGAGAAAAAGGAACACTTGTGCACTGCTGGTGGGAATGCAGACTGGTGCAGCCACTGTGGAGAACAGTATGGAGCTACCTCAAAAAACTAAAAATGGAACTCGCATTTGACCCAGTGACCCCACTACTAGAAATATATCCCAAGAAACCAGAAACGCCAATCGGAAAGGATATATGCACCCCTATGTTCATAGCAGCACAATTCACCATAGCTAAGATTTGGAAACAGCCTAAGTGCCCATCAGCAGATGAATGTATTAGAAAACTGTGGTACATATACACAATGGAATACTATGCTGCAGTAAAAAAAAAAAGGAACTCTTGCCTTTTGCAACAGCATGGATGGAACTGGAGAGCATTATGCTAAGTGAAATAAGCCAGCCAGAGAAAGATAAATACCACATGATCTCACTCATTTGTGGATTATAGAGAACAACATAGACTGATGAAAAGGGACAGACCCAAAGACTGAGAAACAGCGATCAGGCTATCAATCCCCAGAAGGAAAGTAGGGGAGGGCGGGGGTAAGGGGAAGAGATCAACCAAAGGACTTGTATACATGTATATAAGCCAAACCAATGGACATGGACAACAGGGGGATGGGAGCATGAGTGTGCGGGGCGGAGGGGGGCGAGGGGGAGGTTAGGGGTTAATGGGGGGGGATGAGGACACATTTGTAATACCTTAATAATAATAATAATAATAATAATAATAAAAAGAAACATCAATGAGAGAGAAATATCGATCAGCTGCCTCCTGCACACTGCCCACTGGGAATGTGCCCACAACCAAGGTACATGTCCTTGACCGGAATCGAACCTGGAACCCTTCAATCTGCAGGCCGACGCTCTATCCACTGATCCAAACCAGTTAGGGCTGGAATTTTTTGTTTAGTTTATCCTTCTGAGAATTCAATATGGGTGTATAAAAAAAGCCATTGATTTTTGGATGTTGATTTTGTATACTGCTACATTGCCAAATTCATTTATTAAACCTAGTAGTTTTTTGGTGGGGACTTTAGGGTTTTCTACATACAGTATCATGTTATCTGTGAATAATGAGAGTTTAACTTCCTCCTTTTCAATTTGGATGCCTTTTACTTCTTCTTCTTGTCTGATTGCTATAGCTAGGACTACCAGTACTATGTTGAATAAGAGTGATGAAAGTAGATATCCCTGTCTTGTTCCTATTCTTGTAGAAAATGTTTTTAGGTTTTGCCACTGTAGGTTTGTCATATATGGCCTTTATCATGTTGATATGCGCTACCACTTTCCCAGTTTGCTGAGTTTTTATCAAAAAATGGGTGTTGGATTTTGTGGAATGCTTTTTCTGCATCCATTGATATGACTATGTGATATTTGTCTTTCAATTTGTTTATATGATGTATCAAGTTTATTGATTTGTGGATATTTTACCAGCCACGAATCCCTGTAATAAATCCCTACACTTTTAAAGAACCAGCTCTTGGTTTCATAGATTTTTGTTTTGTTTTAGTTTCTATGCTATTTATTTCTGCTCTAATATTTATTATTTCCTTTCTTCTACTTATATGGGAGTGTCTTGATGTTTTCTTTATAATTTTTCAAGTTGTAGGGTCAAACAGTTTATTTTTGAATTTTCCTGTTTTGTTTTATTTTTTGAGGTATGCCTGTAGTGCTATGAACTCACCTCTCAGGACTGCTTTTGCTGTGTCCCATAGATTTTGGGTTGAGTGTTCATTTTTATGTTTCCAGGAAGTTGTTGATTTATTTTTCTTGATCTCATTGGTAACCCATTCATTGTTTAATAACATGCTATTTAGCCTCCATGTGTTTGGATGTTTTAGGGTGTTTTTACTGTAATTGATTTCTAATTTCCTTCCACTGTGATCTGAGAAGATGCTTGATATGATTTCAATCTTCCAGACTAGTAGAGACTTGTTTTGTGCCCTATCATGTGGCCTATCTTTGTGAATGATCCATGTGCACTTGAGAAGAATATGTATTCTTCAGCTTTGGGGTGAAATATTCTATAAATGTCTATTAAATCCATTTGATACAGTTTTCCCTTTAGAGTCATTGTTTCCTTATAAAGTTTCTGTATGGAAGTTCTATCCAGGGAGTCAGGAGGGTGTTAAAGTCCCCTATTATGACTGTATTTTTGTCAATCTCTCCATTAAAGATCTTTAGAAGTTATTTTATATATTTAGGTGCTCCTATATTGGGTGCATATATGTTTGCCAGGGTTATGTCCTCTTGTTGGATCAATTCCTTTAGTATTATGTAATGACCTTTGTTGTTTCTTGTGATGGCCTTCATTGTGAAGTCTATTTTTTCAGATATGAGTATTGCTACTCCAGCTTTTCCTTTCTTTTCCATTTGCATGGAAAATTTTTTCCATCCCTTCACTCTCATCATGCATATGTCTTTTGTTCTGAGGTGAGTCTCTTGCAGCAAGTATATAGTTGGGTCATGTTTTTGTATCCATTCAGCTACCCTTGCCTTTTGATTGGAGCATTTAATCCATTTATATTTAAGGTTATCATTGATGCTTATTTATTGCCATTTTGATTTTGTATGCCTAGGTTTCTCTCTCTATTTCTTCTTCTCATTACAGCAGTCCCTTTAGCATTTCTTGTAATGCTGGCTTGGTGGTGATGTACTCCTTTAGCCTTTTTTTGTCCAACAAGCTCTTTATTTGACCATCTATTTTGAATGATAGCCTTCCTGGATATAGTAATCTTGGTTTCAGATCCTTGCTTTCCATTACCTTGAGTATTTCATGCCATTCTCTTCTGACCTCTAGACTTTCTGATGAGAAATCAGGTGTCTTATGGAAGTTCCATTGTAGGTAACAGTTAGCTTTTCTCTTATTGCCTTTTAAATTCTGTCTTTGTATTTAATTTTGGGCATTTTAATTATGATGTGTCTGGGTGTGGGCCTGTTTGGGTTCTTCTTGCTTGGGGTTCTCTGTGCCTCCTGAACATGTGTGACTTATTCTTTTACCAGGTTAGAGAAGTTTTCTGCCATTATTTCTTCAAACATGATCTCTACCTCTTTCTACCTTTCTGCCTCTTCTGGCACAACTGCTGTTTGAATATTGTTACGTTTCACATTGCCCCATGGCTCCCTTAAGCTGTCTTCCTGTTTTTAATTTTTTTTTCTTTTTGGTTCTCTGATTTTTTCAACCTGTCTTCTAATTCACTGATTCGATCCTCAGCTTCCTCTAATCTTCTGTGTATTCCATCCAATGTGTTTTTTGTGCTATGTCATTCTTTATTGTTTTCATAGTTACATCTTTTTTCATGCTGTTGAGCATCCTTACCATCATTATTCAGAACTCTATATCAGATAAATTTCTTATCTCCATTTCATTTCTCTCTTCTGGAGAATTCTCTAGCTCTTTCATTTGGGGGTAGCTTCTTTGTCTCCTCATTAGACTGCCTGTTTGGGTTTGTGACTATGTATTAGGTAGATCTGCTATGCCTCTCAATCTCTAGTTCAGGACAGTGTCAAACACTGTTTCTGACTAATAAGACTTTACAAGGGTGCCTGCATTTCCAGTTGTCTCTCCCTGGCAGAGAGCAACTCTGCTCCTTTTCACTGCCAGATGTTATGTGGGTACCCTTCTCAGTTCTGGTGCTCTCTGCTGGGGGGCCCATCTTGAGGTTTAAATCCCAGAGTTCTCAGTGACAACCCCACACAGCTGAGATATCTGTCTGGAACTTGAGTTGTTGACTGTGGGCACCTAGCCAGCCCTGTCACACCTCAGTCCCTCCTACCAATCTCTATGCAGTCTCGACTTTTGGTCCTTGGGTATCAGGGTTCTCTCCAGAAAATCTTCTATTGATTATTCAATAAGTTTTTCTGTATTTTAGTTGTAATTCCAGTTTTGTCCTGGGAGCATGTCCGTGCAGAATCCACTTACTCCGCCATCATTTTTCATCCTCCAGGGTTTTCTTTTCCATTTACATTTTCATGAATATTTTTTTCCATCCCTTACTTTTAGTCTGTGCATTTTTCGTTCTGAGGTGGATCTCTCGTAGACAGATATGCATAGGGGTCTTGCTTTCTTATCCATTTAGCTGTCCTATGTCTTTTGAAAAAACAAAACAAACAGACTATATACAGTTTCAGAGAGGGAGAGGGAGAGAGTGATAAAACATCAATGATGAAAAAAAATAATCAATTGGCTGCCCTCTGCATGCCCTCTACTGGAAATTAAGTCCACAACCCAGGCATGTGGCCTGACTAGGAATCGGAACTGTAATCTCCTGGTTCATGGTTCAATGCTAAACCATTGTGCCACACCTGCTGGGCTACCCTATGACTTTTGATTGGAACATTTATGCCATTTAAATTTAAAGTGATTATTGATAGGTATGTATTTATTGCCATTTTATTCTTTATAACTCTCCTCTTCTTCCTTTCTTCCCTCCTCTTCCTCCACTTCCTCCACCCCCCTCCCCCCCCTCACCCTCCCTGCTCTTCTAGAAGACCCTTTAGAGTTTGTTTGTTGTTTTTTTTTTGTAATATAATAAACCCTCAATTTTGCAGACCTACTTTAACGGACTTCAGATTTAATGAACAAAATTTCTGGTCCATATGTCATATGTGAAAACACTCTGTTAACTTTAAAATGCTTTTAACCAAGGTTAGCTTATATTTAAATTAACAGGTTATTTTTTGCTATTAATACACTGTTATTTTTAATATATTTTAAAGAATAAGCCATATGTTGGACAAAAACACAGTAATGATTTCACCGATATAAGTAAATACTACATATCTGTATATTGAAATTCAAGAGTCACTGCTCCTGAATAATGTCTGAATGATCAATGTTCATACCACATTGTACAGTAATTGATTCTGTTGTTGGGAGGCATGACTTTGTACAGCAGTTTTAATGTGTGCCAGCGATGTTTCAACATGCACTAAGCCATGCCCCAGCAGTTTACATTCGTTTACTCATGGTGACTGGTGAATGCATGCATTTACTAGAGCTATTCAGTATAAACTTAAAATTACTGTAATACATGTAGAAAACATTCTATGAAACTTTTCATAGATATTTCATTTTAATTACAAAATTTGTCTACGTAAGTAAAATCAGGTAAACTAATTTATCAATTTTTTAACACACACACTTGGAAAATCTCTTTTATTATACAACAGATTTTCAGCTTTTAAACAAAATATGTTTTTATTGATTTCAGAGAGAGGAAGGGAAAGGGATAAAGATATAGAAACATCAATGATGAGAGAGAATCACTGATCAAACTACTTCTGTATATGCACTACTGGGGATTGAGCCTGAAACCCAGGCATATGCCCTGAACAAGAATCAAACCATGACCTCCTGGTTGATAGGTTGATGCTCAACCACTGAGCCACACCAACCAGGTGAATTTTCAGCTTTAATGTACACCCCCTCACCTGAATTAGTCCATTATATCAAGGTTTTACTGTACTTGTTTGGTGATAATGAACTCCTTTAGATTTTTCTTGTTTTGGAAGCTATTTATTTCTCCTTTGATTCTAAATGATAGCTTTGCTGTTTAGAGTAATCTTGGTTGTAGATCCTTGCTTTTCATCACTTTGAATATTTCATGCCAATTCCTTCTGGCCTGAAATGTTTGACAGTTCTTTGGGAGTTCCTTTATATGTAACTATCTTTCTCTTGCTGCTTTTACGATTCTTTGTCTATAACATTTGCAATTTTAATTATGATATGTCTTTGTGTGGGTCTCTTTGGATTCATCTTGTTTGAGAGTCTCTGAACTTCCTGGACTTGTGCGTCTTTTCCTTCATCAAGTTAGGGAAATTTTTGGTCATTATTTCTTCAAATAGATTCTCAATCCTTCACTCTCTCTGTTCTCCTTCTGGCACCCCTACTATGTGGATGTTGTTACACTTCATGCTCTCCCAAAGGTCTCTACAACTATCCTCATTTAAATAAATTTTTTTCTTTTTGCTGCTCTGATTGGGTGTTTTCTGTTAACTTGTCTTCCAAATCACTGATTTAATACTGTTTCATCCAACCTACTGTTTATTTCTTCTAGTGTATTCTTCATTTCAGATATTGTATTCTTCATTTCTAACTCGTTCTTTTTTATGGTTTCTATGTCCTTTTACATGCTGTTGAAGTTCTTACTGAGTTCCTTGAGTATCCTTATCATCTTTTTTATTGAACCTTATATTTGGTAAATTGCTTGCCTCCATTTCATTGAGCTCTTTTTCTGGAGATTTCTCTTGTTCTTTCATTTGGGGCATGTTTCATTGTCTCCCCTCTTTGTGTTTGTTTCTGTGTATTAGGCAGATCTGCAATATCTCCCAGTATTGGTAGGGTGGCTTTATATAGTAGGTGTGCTTTGGGACCCAATGGTACAATCTCCTTGATCACATGAGCTGGGCCTTCCAGGCTTGTCCCTTGTATGGGTTTTGTGAGCCCTTCTGTTGTAATTGAGTCTTGATTGCTATTAACCCTTTTGTGTGGAAGGTCAACCCTCAACCTGGCTGACTGTGAGGATTGACCCCAACCACAACATATGATCTGCTGTGCAGGTGCTGACCATATGAAGTGGAATTCACCTCAGCAGGGTCTAGTGCCTGCCGAGACCTCCTTTTGGATATGCTGCTTGTGGAGATAACTGGATCCTGCTCTGATGTTGTCTGAAGCTGGCCATTGGATATGTCTGTTCTAGGGCTCTTGGAAGGGACTCTGTTACAGGTCAATGTCAGACCCTGCCTGTGACTGGACCTGAGCAACCTGTTTGGAGGGTGACCCACAGTTTGTGGCTGCCTCTCCTGGTCCTTGGTGTGCATGGGAAGAAATAAACTGCACATGAGGGCTAGCCTCCACTAGCATTGAGTCCAGGGGCAGGAAAGCAAAAGACCCAAGGCACCCCAAGATCCTCCTCCACCTGCCTCCACCTGCTGGCTGCTTGTTTGGCTCAGTTAGTGAAAGAGCCTCTGGTGATACTCAAGTTGCATGAGGTAGGTTCTCAGTGATTTGCTAGGTAGGAGCAAGTGTTCACCAGATTGATACAGGTTCAAACAAGGTGCTAGTGCTTCATCTGAGGCCACTCAGCAAAAGTTCCAGGGTATACCAAGTCCAACTTCCACCCACCAGGCATCTGCAGGCCTTTGTGGTGAGTTGGGAGTCATCAAGGTTTCGCTAGCAGAGCTTATCAAGCCCAAACAGATCAAGATTTGGCTCTGTGAAGGAAAGGCTCTGCACTGGTCATATGTGCAAAGGAAAAATGGCCCCATCCTAGAGCCACACTACTTGGTCTGTCCCAGATTCTGCTGGGAACCTGAACTCAGTTGGACAGGGCTACCAGGAGTTGGGACGGTGGGGCTAGTGCATCTCCCTGAGGGGAGGCACCAGTCAGGTTTGGGAGAATATGGAGGGAGAAGCCTCCGCCCCAGAGCTACACAACTCAGTCTGTCTTCAATTCTGCCAAGACTTCCTGGGGAGCTCAGGCTCAGCAGGGTGGGGCCACCAGGAGTCCAGAGAGTCAAGCTAGCAGATTTCCCCTAAGGGGGAGGTGCCTGTCAGGCTCAAGGGAAAATGGGGGGAATGGCCACTGCCCCAAAGTTACACAACTCAGGCAATGACACCCGCTGAGTCCTCCCAGACTTTTGCACCCCAGCCCAGGCAGCTGAATCCTCAGCAGGAGCAAGCTCCACAGGGTGGGGTTACAGGAAGTTCAAAGTATGGGGCTATTACATTCCCCCAGGCTGATATGACGAGGGGAGTGCTCCACCCAAGAAAGATGGCATCTGCAGTATGGGAAAGGGACTCAGCAGAGATCTTGGCGCTGTCCCTTCAGGTCTCTCCCCAGCCAGAGCCACAAATCCCAGTCTCTCCTCACACAACTCTAGTCAACTCTGCCCTCCCTCTACTGGAGCCCAGGGTAAGTGGCTGTGATGAGATTTTTTGCATTGGCCCTTTAAGAGTGCACCTGTGTCTCTAGAGATTCTTGTCTCTCCTTGGTGGATAGAATCCCTGATGACTTTCATAGTCAGATGCTATGTGGGCACCTCTTTCCAACTCTGGTGCTATGGGCTGGGGATTCCACCATTGTGTTGAGACCACATGCTCTTCAGGCAGAACCTTTGCAACTGAGATATCCCTCCAGAATCTCAGCCGCAGCCTTGGAAGTGTGGCCAGCCTTTTTCGTATCTCTATCCTTCCTATCAGATTCAATGTGTCTTCTTCTGTAAATCCTTGATTATAGGACTTCTGTTCAGCTAGTTTTCAGTTAGTTATTCAGGCTGACTGTTCCATATTTTAGTTGTAATTCCAGTTTTGTCCTACTCTGCCGCCATCTTGGATCTCAGCCTCAACATCATTTCATTTTAACACTGATGAGATGCTATAGGAACTTGACTCTTGTTTATATCAATTACCTTTGGTAGAACTGGTTTTGTTATACGTCATTTTGCTTAAAGTCACAGAACCTCTTGATGACATTAGATGAAGACTTACTGTACCTGATTAAGAGTTGTGTGTGTGTGTGTGTGTGTGTGTGTGCGCGTGCTTTTAAGGCCCCTCAGAAAGTGTCACAGCTCTATACATTGACCCAAATTGCTGATATAGGCATTACAAAATATAAAAAATATGCAAAACTGCTAAGTAGGCTATCAACTGCCTTCCCACTTACTAAAAGCCTCATAAATTATTTCAATAAGTTTGTAGAGTATATTTTGCTAATGAAAGTTGTTGTGCTACATACCCATTACCAAATTGTAAAAGTCAGTACTTTTTGACCACAGAAATGCAAGGTGTTAACAGTAACAACAGTAATAAAATTGTAAGAGCATAATACCCAGACCCTCTCCGCCAAAAAGTAATGCTATATACCTGGAGAATTTGTTTTTTCTTTGAAACCTAAAAAAGTCATCTCATGTATTAAGACATGAGATGTGATTCACCTCTTTCACCATATATACTGCAAAATAAGATTGATGATCATGAAATTAAGCAGTCATTTTAAACCCGCTATGAGACTTAACTTGACTACCTCGATTAGTAGCTAAAGCAGAATATATTTACTCAAAATACCTCCCATGTAACTGAGGAATAAGTTCTTCATGCCTTTGAATGTATCCATCAAGGCACTTCTGGTATTGTTCTTTCTATAAAACACGGTCCTAGGACATTTTTCCAATATGTTTTTAAAAATCCTTGACAAATTTCCCAAACTAATAAATCCTATAAAAATCACCAAGTATACCAGAAAGTGGTACCTCCCATATTTCACACCTATCTTAGGCCACCACAACTCTCACATTCATCTTTCATATCTTCATAGGCACCACCTTCTATTCATTCCAAACAAGGCTCATTTAAGCTCATTAACAGTTTCATATGTCTAAATCTGAGTTAAAGAAACACTTTATTTCTCAGATGCCATGTTATCATTTATGTGAGGTAAACAGCACCTTATGTTCCAAATGAGCAGGTGCTTCTGCTTAATTGGTTAGCTCTTGCAGTGGTGATGCCTTAATCATCTTTAAACAGAGCTCTGAATAGTGTCTGGCACATAGTAAGCAGGGAAAAAACCCTAAACATCAATAAATCATAACCCTCTTGGGCCTCAATTTACATTGTAACATCTTAGACTCCTTCAACCATTAAGCTGAAAAAAAGTCTTTACTATATTAGTCTAGATAAAATCATGTTATGTAAATAAGCCAGGGCCTCTATGAAAACCATTTCTTACACAATAAAATTAAATTTTTGTTACTAAAGGAGAACAGAGACTGATCCCAAGTTGGAAATATGTATACTAAGTCCTCACTTAACATTGTCAATAGGTTCTGCAACTTTAAGCAAATCGATATAAACAAAACCAATGCATTTGATCAACATTACAATGAAATGGAACATTCTTGAACAAAAACATTATTTGAGGACCTACTATATTTATAAACTGATGCCTTGGAACAAATAAAGATTTTGTCATAGAAAAGTAAAATGTTAGAACATCAGTTAGAACATTGGTTCTCAAAATTCTGGCCCTTTAAATACAGTTCCTCATGTTGTGACCCAACCATAAAATTATTTTCATTGCTACTTCATAACTGTATTGTTGCTACTGTTATGAATCATAATGTAAATATCTGATATGCAGGATGGTCTTAGGCGACCCCTGTGAAAGGGTCGTTCGACTGCCAAAGGGGTCGCGACCCACAGGTTGAGAACCGCTGATTTAAGGGCACTTAAGAACAGGGAATAGTGCAGGGGTGGGCAAACTTTTTGACCTGAGGGCCATAATGGGTTCTTAAACTGGACCGGAGGGCCGGAACAAAAGCATGGATGGAGTGTTTGTGTGAACTAATATAAATTCAAAGTAAACATCATTACATAAAAGGGTATGGTCTTTTTTTTTTTAGTTTTATTCATTTCAAACTGGCCGGATCTGGCCCGCTGGCTGTAGTTTGCCCACGGCTAGAATAGTGCCTGTCATAATTTACAGGGCATTGGGGTAGAGTACTCTGAAGAGTTTTGCCTCAGGAGTGGGAAAAAATTAGCCCTTGATCAAATGCTGCTCTGGTTCTTCTGACAAAGTAAAAAAGACTTGAAAGGATCAAACTGTTACCAGATAGCTTATCCCAGAAAAAGCTCAAGAATATTTATAGAAATAGAAAAATATCCTGTACCCAACAGAGTAAAATTCACATTGGCCATCCAATACAAAATTACCAGGTATGCATAGAAGTACTATGGTACAATTTTTAAAAATAATTTTTGGACTTCCAGTCACAATGGCATAGCAGGTAAACTCTGTGCTCACCACATCAAAATTATAACTAAATTACAGAACAACCACCCTGGAGAACCATCTGAAATCTAGCTAAACAGAAATCCTTTAACTTTAGATATAAAGAAAAAGCCACATCCAGACTGATAGGAGGGGTGGAGAAATGGATAGGGCTAGCCCCACACGCAGGTGTGGCAGTAAAAAATCAGGAGGGATATCTTGAGTGCAGAGGTCCCCCCTGACATACACAGGACCCCAGCCCCACACAGGCTCCCCTGCCCAGACACCAGTGCTGGGAAGAGCAGTCCACACATCTGGCTGTGAAAACCAGAGCAGATTGTGGCTGAGGAAGATGGAGGCTGCTCGAGTCCCAGGTGTTCCTCTTAAAGGGCCTGCACATGGAATTTACTGGAATCATTCCCTCTGAGCTTCAGCGCTGGGACAGCAGCTCCAAAAGCACCAGGGACATACAGGGAGGAACTGAATTGTCTGACTCCAGAAAAGGGTTGGAGGGGCAGCTTTGTCTGGGACTAAACTGCTGGCAGAAGCCATTGTTTCCCTGTTGACTCCTCCCACCACAGAGCACACAGCCAGGTGACATTGTTCCTTTGCTGAGCCCTTCCCCATCTAGTACGCAAATACAGGTGGGCACCAAATCTGAGTCTCCATCAAACTTGCCCCACCCTGATGAAAAACAAGACCCTTACAAGCCCAGGAAGCAGAGTCCCAAAGAATCCATCCCACCCAACTCATGCACCAGCCTGAACTTTCAGAGACTGTTCCTCACAAACTGCCAGCTTCAGTTCATGCTTCAGATTTTCCTAAAATCTTTCAAAAGTCCACAAACCCCAAATAAGCAGCGGCTGGCTTCAACATGTCCTGTATCTCTTTTATATATTTTATTGATTTTTTACAGAGAGAGAGGGAGAGGGATAGAGAGTTAGAAACATCGATGAGAGAGAAACATCGATCAGCTGCCTCCTGCATACCCCCTTCTGGGGATGTGCCTGCAACCAAGGTACATGCCCTTGACCAGAACCGAACCCGGGACCCTTCAGTCCACAGGCCGAGACTCTATCCACTGAGCCAAACGGGTCAGGGCATGCCCTGTATCTCTTGCTAACCAGACCCAGCCGACACTGGCAGCAGATGGCCTTGATTCACAGCATAGCCTCTCTCAGGTGCCCCCACACCAAGCACAGGCAGTAAATCACTTTGTAGCTCCTACCAGGTGGCTCTGGGCTGGGCACAGGCAGCAACTGACCTAGGTCTGTACCAGATCCTCTACCTAGAGGTCCCAGAAATGACATACCAGGTGGATGGCTTTGGGCCACATCAGAGCCACCATCTAATTAGCTTCACAAATGATACAACCAAAGGGTAGACTCTGCAAGCACCAGAGCCCCACTACAGTGAATCCCACTCTGTGGGGTCAGACCCTGCATTACAACTCATCTGCTATAGTCACAGCCAGTCTTTACAACCTGCCAGCCAGAGCATCAATCCCACCCACTGATGTGCCAACAGCAATCAAAACTCAACTACAACTGGAGCACCAGCCTCAGGTGACCAGGATATCTGTACCACTGGGCCCCACAGGACATCTACTACATAAGGCTACCATGCCAAGACTGAGAGATGTAGCAAATCTATGTAGCAAATACATAGAAACACAAACAGAGACAGCCAAACTGAGGAAACAAGAAACATATCCCAAATAAAAGAACAGGACAAAACTCCACAAAAAGAACTAAGTGAAATGGGAGGAGGGAGGGGGATAAGGCAAGCAGATACAGAGTTCAAAACCACTATCTATAAGGATATTCAATGAACTTAGGGGAAGAGTAGGTAAATGAGTGAGAACTTACACAAAGAGCTGGGAAACATAAAATGCAGATAGAAACAATGAAAAAGAGCCAGTCAGAAATGAAGAATACATTTTAAGGAAATTTTACCCTTTGTGACAGCATGAATGAACCTGGAGAGCATTATGCTAAGTGAAATAAGCCAGTCAGAGAAAGACAAGTACCATATGATTTCACTCATATGTGGAATCTAATGAACAAAATGAACTAATGCAAAATAGAGACAGACTCATAGATAGAGAACAGGCTGACAGCTGATGGGGTAAGGGGACTGGGTGAGGGGTGGAGGAATTGAGCAAAGAAGAAAATAAAGAGAAAGAACTCATGAACACAGACAACAGTGTGTTGATTGCTGGGGAAGTGGAGGGAGGGGGAAGAGGGTATAGGGCAGTGATAGCGAACCTTCTGAGCTCGGCGTGTCAGCATTTTGAAAAACCCTAACTTAACTCTGGTGCGTGCCACATATAGATATTTTTTGATATTTGCAACCATAGTAAAACAAAGACTTATATTTTTGATATTTATTTTATATATTTAAATGCCATTTAACAAAGAAAAATCAACCCAAAAAATGAGTTCACATGTCACCTCTGACACGCGTGTCATAGGTTCGCCATCACTGGTCTAGGGGGATAACTTGATTTGGGCTGGTAAACAGAACTGTGCACCAGAAACCTGTATAACTTTGTTAACCAGAGTCACCCCAATTAATTCAATTAAAAAAAAAAAAGAGCCCTGGCTAGGTGGCTCAGCTGGTTGGAGAGTCACCCTGTATGTTGAAAGGTTTTGGGCTGAATTCCAAGTCAGTGCACATACTGAGGTTGTGGATTCAATCCCCAGTCAGGGTGTGTATGAGAGGCAACCAATTGATGTTACTCTTTCACATTGGTGTTTCTCTCTCCCTCCATATCTCTTTCTCCCTTACTCTCTCTCTAAAATAATCAATAAAAACATCCTCAGGTGAGGATTTTAAACATAAATAAATAAAAGAAATACATTAGATGGAATCAACAGCAGGTAAACGGAGCATAGAATCGAATCAGTGATTTGGAAGACAAGGGAGAGAAAACACCTAGTCAGAACAGCAAAAAGGAAAAATAGTAAAACATAAGGACAGTTTTAGGGGGCTCTGGGACAACATCAAGCATAACAACATTTGCATCATCGGGGTAGCAGAAGGGAAAGAGAGCAAGGGATTTAAAACCCATTTGAAGAAATAATAACTAAAAACTTCCCTAATCTGACAAGAAAACAGACATTCAAGCCCAGGAAGCAAAGAGTCCCAAACAGGTCCACACCAAGACACATCATAATTAAAATGCCTACCATTAAAGACAAAGACAGAATCTTAAAAGCAGCAAAGAAATGCAGTTAGTTACCTACAAAGGAGCTCCCATATGACTGTCAGCTGATTTCTCAACAGAAACAATTCAGGCCAGAAGGAATTGGCATGAAATATTCCAAGTAATGAAAAACAAGGACCTACAACCAAGATTACTCTACCCTGCAAAGCTGTCATTTAGAATCAAAGGATAATGAACTTAGGGGGAAAGTAGGTGAAATGAGAATCATTAGCTTCCCACACATAAAAAAAAGCTAAAGGAGTTCATCACCACCAAGCCAGTATTACAAGAAATGTTAAAGGGTCTTCTTTCAGAAGAAGAAAGAAGAAGATAAAAAATATAAATTATAAAAGGGCAATAACTACATACCTATCAATAATTACAATGGATTAAATACTCCAATCAAAAGATGTAGAGTGGTTGAATGGATATAAAAAAACAAGACCCTTACATATGCTGCCTACAAATGGAAATATACACACAGACTGAAAGTTAAGGTGTGGAAAAAGATATTTCATGCAAATGAAAATGAAAGTAAAAGCTGGGTAGCAGTACTTATATAAGATAAAACAGACTTTAAGACAAAGGGCATTTCATATACAATAGCCAAGATCTGGAAACAACCTAAGTGCCAATCAATAAATAGCTAGATAAAGAAGATGTGTGAAATATACCCTGTAATATAACATGGCCATAAAAAGAATTAAATCTTACCATTTGCAATGACACAGATGGACCTCCTAGAGGGTATTCCACTAAGTGAAATAAGTCAGACAGAGAAAGACAAATACTATGATTTCACTTACATGTAAAATCTAAAAAACAAAGAAACAAAACACAAACAAACTCATAGATACAGATAACATTTTGATGGTTGCCAGATGGGAGGGGGTAGGGGGGTAAGTGAAAAACAGGAAGAGATTAAGAACTACAAATTGGCAGTTACAAAATAGTCACAGTGATTTAAATTACAGCATAGGGAATATAGTCAGTAATCCTATCTAATAAAGAGCTAATATGCTAATTAGACCAACCAGCAGAACAACCTTCTGGATGACCTTCTGGACAACCATCCAGACGACCTCCCTGACAAAGCTGGGGCTGCGAGTGCCGAGGCAGCCAGGGCTGCAAGGGCTGAGCCCCTTGTGTAAATTTCATGCATCGGGCCTCTAGTCCTATATAATAAAAGGCAAATATGCAAATTGACCGAATGGCGAAACGACCAGTCACTATGACGCGCACTGACCACCAGGGGGCAGATGCTCACCACAGGAGCTGCCCCCTGGTGGTCAGTGCGCTCCCACAGGGAGAGCGCCACTCAGCCAGAAGCCAGGCTCATAGCTGGTGAGCTCAGTGGCAGTGGCAGAAGCTTCTCCCTTCTCTGCGGCAGCGCTAAGGATGTCCAACTGACAGCTTAGGCCCAATCCCCGGGATGGGGTCTAAGTTGTCAGTTGGACATCCCTCGAGGGCTCCCAGACTTCAAGAGAGTGCAGGACAGGCTGAGGCACCGCCCCCCCCCCCCCCGAGTGCACAAATTCCATGCACCGGGCCTCTAGTATTGTAATAACTATGTATGTATGGTGACAAGTGGTTACTAGAATTATCAAGGAGATCTCTCTTTTTTTTAAATTGACTTCAGAGAGAGGAATGGAGGGAGGGAGGAAATAAGAAAAAAGAGAGAGAAGGAGATGTGAGAAATACCAATCAGCTGCCTTACTAGAATTATCAAGGAGACCACTTTTTTTTTTAAGTTGATTTCAGAGAGGAAAAGGTAGAGAGAGAAACATTGATCAGTTGCCTCCTGCACACCCCCAACTGGGGATTGAACCTGCCATCTCTCAGCATATGGGATGATGCTCCAACTGACTTAGCCACTGGCCAGGACAGGGAGATCACTTCTGAAGTTATAAAAGGTCTAGCCACTATATTGTAAACCTGGAAGGAATATAATATGGGATGTCAACTTGCAATTAAAAAATATTTTTTCAATGAAAAAAACCCTAAAATAATAGTAATTTTTATAGGGGCTTAATAAACCTTAGATTATCTTTTAAAAAGTTATTTATTATTTTTACCCTGTATGTTGATCTCTGAATTCCTCATCTACATAACTGAACTGCTATTCCTCATATGAAATATTAACACTGCTGTGTTATCAGGTGGGTAGAATTCCTCATCCACATAGCTGAACTGCTATGCCTCATATAAAATATTAACACTGCTATGGTGTCAGGTGGGTATTAGACTTATTGGGAGGACCACTTTGTAAGTTATATAAATGTCTAACCACTTAGCCCTATACCTGAAACTAATATAATATTGAATGTCAACTATAATTTAAATTTTTTTAATTTAAAAATTAAATAATTCTCAGTAAATGATTGAACTATTAAATTTTCTATTCTGATGGCTTTTAATGAATAAAAATTATGGTGATAATATCTCAAAATTTCTTTTTCATAATTCTATTGTTTCAAGTTGTTCTTAATAAATACTTTCACAAAATATTTAAAAATAAAGAAATATTGACACTTCTAAGACAAATAACATAGTGGGTTAAAATCACATGCTTTGGAAACAGGAAACACGGAGTCTGAATTCTTTCTTCTCACTTATTATTTTTGGGTTCCTGAGTAAGCCATTGAACCTCTCTGTTTTAGTTTCACTTATCTATAAAATGGGTATAATAATATTTGCTTCATAGGGCCACTGTAAGAAATTTGCCAAAGTAAATACTTAATAAATAGTAGCTATCATGTCATAATTATTACATTATTATAAGAAAAGTTCAGAGAAGTTACCATTCAGTCAAACATTTACCATTCCTATCATATGCAGGAAGTATGTAAGCACTAGGAATACAAAGAAAAAAAGGACAGTTAAGAGAACTCAAAATATATCATATGTTGAATTCATACTTTAAAGTTCATTTCAAGTATAAACTTCACATTCTATTTTGTAATTTCTAAGTAGGGCAATTATTTTAAGTTCCTCCTATCAAAATTAAAGAATGATTTATTTTCCCTTTGAAATGAAAAAATAAGTTGTCAGGTTCAACCAAATTAGGGCATATTTGAAAAATCCTTGGGATTTGGGAAACATAGTAAAACTTTAATTTGAAAGCTACCTGCAATTAACATCACATTTCAAAATTATTCTCAAATTAAAATGAATTATATTCAGACATAAAATACATTAAATGGACCAATCTGCTATTATGACCATCTTTTTTAGAAGGGTTGGGCTAACACATGTGAGGAATTAAAATGAAGTTCAAGTTTGTATTTCATTTTCTCATTCCCCTTAAAT
Source organism: Myotis nattereri (assembly GCF_964212035.1). Classification (NCBI taxonomy): domain Eukaryota; kingdom Metazoa; phylum Chordata; class Mammalia; order Chiroptera; family Vespertilionidae; genus Myotis; species Myotis nattereri. The sequence continues at coordinate 111,661,542 of NC_138075.1, forward strand.
GACAGATGGTTTAAATATTAACCCTATTAGTAAAACATTTCCATATTTATTATGAAACTGCCTTACCTCATTCATTTTAGTAATTTTATTAATTTTACTCATGGCTGCCCATTTCATTCTTCTTAACTTTTGTCTCTCAAACTGTGGTCCTAGGATCAACAGCATCAGCATCACTTGGAAGCTGGTAAGAACTACAGAATTTTAGTTCCCATACTGAGTCAGAATTTGCATTAAAAAAGAATCCCCAAGTGATTTATATAAGCCTTGAAATCTGAATAACATAGTTCTAAAGTTTAAAATCTAAACTGTTGATTTTTCTTACAGTGTTACAAAAAGTTTGTTTGCTTCCAAATTGTGGTTAATTTATGTCCAGATAGTAACTTTTAACAAGAATAATTCAATTCAGACAACTAAGTTATATTATTCTATATAGAATGTTATGTCACAGACTTCTTGTTGTAATATTCATTTTTTCTCTTGATTCAACATCTTTGCCTTAGCATATGACCATTATGATGAAAGTCTTCTCTGTAATCGAACAACTAAAATACTAGGAGATCAGATTCTCCACATAATTCGGAAAAAATGAAAAAACTCATAATAGGTTGAACTTGAAAGCTCCCTAGTGAAAAAAAAAAAAAAAAAAAAAAAAAAGACCAGAATGACTATACTCCAAAATAATAATTTGTTGTTGCTGTTAATCCTCACTCAAGGATATTTTTTCCATTGCTTTTAAGAGAGAGTGGAAGGGAGGGAGGGAGGGAGGGAGGGAGGGAAACAGACACACACATTGATTGTTTGCCTCCACAGGGGTGGGGTGTGTCAGGAAGTGAACCCCCAACCAAGGTATGTGCCCTTGACTGGGAATCAAACCTGAGACCCTTTGCTGTGCAGGTCAATGCTCCAACCACTGGACCACACTGGCCAGGACCAAAATAATACATTTTTATACTTCACCTAGCGTTTTTTACTAAGAGTGGCACATTTTTAAAATAAGAAATTCACATGGAACTTAAGTGCAGTTCTTTAGAAGGCTCACTTTTTATTATTATTATTATTGCAAAATAGAACAAATCTTATTTTCTCATTCATTTTTCAAAAAAATAAAAAATGACAGATCTAAGCTGAAACTGATCACAGCAGGTAAGATGGTTCAGCACAGATTCAAAGGAAGGTACAAATGTTCACTTTTCAAAAGCACTACAAAAGCCAACCTCATCTATTTTCATTGCAGCCATGGCTTTAAGCCGAACATTTGAAAACTTGAAAAGTGCTGCTCTGTATAAGTAATTATGAAGAGTTTTGCAAAAAGAAGGGGAAAGATGTAATGACAATCAACTCCTTCAAAAGGTCAAATGCCCATGGCCTTTGGGTTATAGGATAAGAACCTAAGAATTACTGATGGATCTGAGACAATGTTCCCAAACCAGATGTTTCAGGAGAGTGGGTTTAGAAGGTGTTAAGAGCAGGTATCAAGGAATCTGTTGGGTAGTCTCAAAAATTAAATATGCCCTTAAACATCCCCAGGTTGGTTTGTTTTTAGATATATAGGTTGTCCCAAAAATGTATACATATACTTTGAACAATTATAAAAGGCAGTGTTTATTAAAATACATTGCACTTTTAAAGTTGCACTATCAGCTGTTAAGGTGTGTAGATATTTTTTTGGGACACCCTGTATATGATCTTTTTATAGGTCAGCTATTCTTGCATTTAACTCTTTATTCACCTCATTTTGCATTTGCAGCCTACATAATTTTTCAGGGTACAGCATTCCACAAGAGTACAACTAGGTATTTAATGCCTTTTTTATGGTGCTAGATATATTGATTTTTTAAGCTTTAAGTAGTGCCTCTAGTTCTAATATTCTAGAATTTGGTGAACAATTAAGCCCCCACTCTACTCACATTCATAGCAAAGTCTCTCAGAACTATGCACAATGGCTCCACTTCCTCACCTACCAGTCACTCTTCAGCCCACCCCATTTGGCTCCCACTCCATTCTTGGTAAAGACCATAAGGACCTTCGTGCTGCTAAATCCAATGGACATGCTGTAGTTATCATTTTCCCTTACTCCACAACATCTTTCAACAAAGTTAATTGTTCTCTCCCTCTTAAAATAACTCTCCTGGGTGCCTCCCAACTCTGTCCCTTGTCAAATTTTAGGGACTCTGTACCCTCTATCTAACCTACAAATGCTATCTTGGGGCTTGGTCCTGGAATCTCAGATAATCTCATAACTATAAACATCCCCTTCATACTGATGACACACTTCCATGCTGATGACACACTTCCATGCCAACACCACTTTTACATCTCCAGATCATATCTTTCTTCTGAGTCTAGAACAGTACACCCAACTACCTGTTCAACATCTCCACCTGGATGCTTCGTAAACATATTTAAACTCAACTCATGAAAAACTGAAGTCTTGGATTATTCCCTCACTGTTCATCTCCCAACATGTTTCTCATCCCCAAACCATCTACCCAGTTGCTCCTGCTAGAAACCCAGAAGTCCTTTACTCTCACCACTCTATCCAATCAATCTCCAATCCTGTCCTTTTTGCCTCCAAAAGATAGCTTTTGTGTGCTCAGTTTCCCACCTCGACTGCCATCTTCCCCTCTCACCCCCACTCTCCAGACTAAGCCATTATCACCTACCGCATCGCAATAGCATGCTAAGTGATCTTTCTGAATCTACACATACTCCCTTCCAATTTCGCCTCCATACTTCAGCCAGAGTGATCTCCCAAAGGTGAAAATACTCCTACTTAAAACCCTTCAGTGGCTTCCTATTGCTTTTAGGAAATGTTCATAAGGCACCTATGTGTCTCTCCGGACAACCTCATCTCATGTTATCATTCCCCTTGTTCTCCATAAGCACTAGCCCTACTCTTTTTCTATGTACATTACACATGCTAAGGTTTCTCCAGATGCAGGGTCTTTGCACATGTTGTGTCCTCTACCTGGAATATTTGTTTTATTTTACTCTTCTTCTAACCACTGCTGTCCTAATCACAACAACAACAACAACAACACACACACACACACACCCCAAAACCCCAGAGGCCATATGCAATAATCAAACTAGACCAAAAGGAACTGACTGCCTAGTAACCCATAGTGTTAAAACATAACACTAGGGCAAAAAAATTATAGTAATAATAACAGCAAACCCTTATATATAACTTTATACTAGGCACTCTTTTTGGATGATTTATATATTTAAATATACTCGATACAACAATCTGAAGTAGGTATTTTTATAACCTTTTTTTAAGATAAAGTAACTAAGGTACAGAGAGGATAAGTAACTTCACGAAGGTCACAGGTATTCCGTGGCAATGCTAGGATTCAAATTGTCCTGTGTAAAGGCTTGGCTGTCCGTAACTTGGACTATCCAAACCTCCCTCCACATGAGGGATGTGGAATTGGTTTACATAATTATACTGCTATTTAGATAAGTACTAATTCTCCACTAGACTAAAAACATAAATGAGGGTAGAGATCATTTATATCTTGTCCACTGATAAGTCCCAATCTCCTGAATAATATCTAACACATAATTGATGCTCAAAGATATCTCTGAATATGTTATTTGAGAACGTATTGGGTTCCAATCATGCCTTATACTACCATCTATCGATTTTCTTTGTTAGCTGTCTGCTAACCATTTCTGCCAATCCCTCGGTGTCCCCTCCTCCTGTCTACGTGGCATTCGGCCGGTCTGTAAGGTATGGCGGCGGCCCAGTCTTCCCTCCATCCCCGCGGGGGTGCGCCTCGCGGCCTTTCCTGCCCTCAGGCCTCACCTTCCACGTGGGGGAAGAGGCCGCCCCAGCTTCCAGGCCAGCTTCAGATGGCTCTCCTGTGCCCAGGGGCATGAAACGGCCATACCGCTGCAGAGGCCACTGTGCCGCGTCTCCACCGGGCAGCCCGAGGCCCGCCTGCTTTTTTCCCGCCTCCGCCATGTCCGGCCTCCTGGAACGCACAGCCCGCGGGCGGGCGTCTGCCAATCACGCAGCGACCAATCAGGAAGTGAGTTGGTTAGGGCCCGCCCTCCCCTCGAGCGCAAGCCAATGGGCGGGCCCTGAAGACTCCTGCTGGGGCTTTGCTGGGGGGCGGGGGGTTGTGGGTGTGGCTCTGGTCCTTGGGGGCTGGTGCTCTTGGAGGGCAAAACGGAGATGGTGACTTCCAACGTGAAGTGGGCCTGGGCCGCCATAAATGATAGTTGACTCCACCTTTGCAGCATTCAGGCCCTCCCCTTCCCTCAGGACACATTTCCGGAAATGGGCCAACGCCCTGTAATTGTACGCTGGACGCGGTGGCTGTCCGACTGCCAAAACCAGCGTGCTCTCCTCCCGCAGGCAATCTTTCAGATGATAACGACCCTGCCCACCTCTAACCCACCACAACTCAGCCTCAAGTAGGGTCATTTCCTCACCATCCTGCAGCCCTCCGATCTACTGCCTTCAGACCGTCAAGTTCTTTCCAAAAGAGAACTTTTGGATGGAATGCTGCCGTCAATAAAAGGTGTGTCTCAAACAGCAGGTCAACTAAATGGCAGGTCTGGGAGATTTGTAGTCGACAGGGCACTTCTACGTCTGTTATTTCTGGTGATGAAGTAAAGAAGCAAAACAGATTATTTCCCTTATTGAACAGATGTAGATAAAATAAGGCCCTGAGAGAAGAAGCAGGTTGTCCAAGGTTACACAGCCAGAGTAGAGGTGTAGACTCCACAATCTCTCCATGTATCCACTCCACTTGCAAAGAATTTAGTCTGTCAAATCCAGTCTGTCAATCAGAAGCAATTGTTAACGTAAAAAAAAACCATTGAAACCTGTAAAGAATTTTTGTGAGTTTATTTGAGCCAAACTGTCGACATATGCCGGGAAGCAGAACCTCAACGAATTGAGATAATGCTCTGAAGAATGGCGGGGTTACAATTGTATTTATACATTAAATTCATTGGTGACAGATTTAAGGAGGTGGGATTAAGCGAAGGGGGGGGGGGGCGGTCCTCTGTGATAGGATAAAAAGTAAAATGATGGACACATACTTAGGTGGGTGCAGGAACAATTAACATGATGATGAAGGAATCTGTGGTATCTGTCCTGGGACCCAGCACATTTGGCTGTGCCCCAGGGGCTCCAGATACAGGGAAGTCACAGTTACCCAGACATCCCAAGGACATGTTATCATAGATGCAAAAAGACGGATAGGCTCAGTTGCAGTAAAGGTTGACCTTATCAGTGAAGATATCGGCTTAGGACGTAGCTGCCCACCATAACTGCTTTTAGTTAAAGTTTAATTTCAGACCACCCTTTGTGGTTACTTTAGGTCTCCAAGTCTGCAAAACTGCCATGCAGGCCTCTCCTGAGCTTGTCAGGTCAGCATGTGGCCCCTTTCGTCCACACAATGTATACCGAAAGTGGGGGCTATATTAACCATACTCATAAAATAAAGTTATAATGCAAACATTTTTTAAAACTACACATGTCAAAGGGTATTAAATGCACAGACAATGGTCGGAGAGGTGGTATTTACTCTACACAGCACTGATTAAATATGTACAGTGTGTAGCTATGCTAGTCTCCCATAGAGGTTATGGAAATGGGTAAGGCATGCGTCTAATCTTTTAGAACCTTGGGATCTAATAAGGAAGGCAGAGAGAGGTTCATGATACCTGCCACTGCCATGTGAAAAGTATACACCATGTGCTCAAAGGATTCAGATGAAGTAAACAACTATGAATGGGAATGGCAGTGACATTTCAGTCCTAACTTGAAGGGTGACAAAAAGTTTCCCAAGGGAAGATGGAAAAAACTGGTTTTCCATATCAAGAGTAAGTTGAGAAGCAAAAATTGCAGAGATGAGGATAGTGACAAACAGCCAGAAGGCAAGGTTTTGGGGGGATGAGGCCACAAAGTTGAACTGGGCAGAAGAGCACTGAACAGCAGCTAAGAAGAGTGAACTTTGTAGCTGGTGAGGAGCATGGAAAATTTACATGGGGCAGTGACTATCATAATGGTTGTCCAGGCAGGTTCATCTTTCGGGGATATATAGAATAAATTGCTCCTGAAATTTATTTATCCAAGGCAAGGGATATTTGTCACTTATCTTTCCATTAGTCCAGTAGAGCTTGAAGGGGTCAGATTTCAGAAACTGCTGAAGGTCCTTACATGACACAGCAGTAGTGCATTTAATATAGTAGTAAATGGTCAGAAACTTGGTTTCAAGCCCAATTCCACCACTTGCCAGCTGTGTGACCTTGGGGAAATCACTTAACCTCTCTGTAAAATAGGATTAGTAAATACATACCTACAGGGTCATAGGGAGGATAAAATAAAATCATTTGTGGGAGAATACTTGGTAAGTTACAAAGCAGCACACATGTTGGTACTTTCCTTTTGCAGGGTTAAAATTACTTCCTGTGGCTCCCTACAGGCAGAAGGATGGAAATGGGAGTCTGACATTTGGTCTCAGAGGCTCTCACCTTCCATGTTGTCAGACACCCTTCACAAGAGCAGATGGTGCTCACAGTCGGGAGCCTATCAGTGCCCAAGGACACCTAGGGCATTGCTGGGTTCCCACCTTCAAGCTCCCATCCTAGACAATACACCTGTGCTCAAGCTTCTGGGGCAACCAGCATTTGCCAAGAACAGACCATGTCTGCAAAGAGAGAGAGAAAGCCACAGTTTATAACAGAGGCTCTTTAAAAACCTATGATATTAACAAATGTGACTTGAGCATTCAAGAGATCCTACAAACCGTACAGGGTGCTGGGGATATAGTAGAGAACAAAGCATATGTGGCTTCTAACCTTCTGAAGCTTATAATCTAGTTGAAAGGCAGAAAATGAAGCAAATTACTTCATATTTTAATGGGTGTTGTGTTTTCTTTTTTTTTTAAAGACAAATCTGCAATATATATATATATATATATATATATATATATATATATATATATATATTAGGGTATAATTTTATACAATAAAAAAACACAGATCTTACATGTTCAATTTGGAGAGATTTGACGTCTATATACACTCATGGAACCACCATCCCAAACAAGATACAGAATATTTTTTAAAAGCTCCAAATTCCCTTAGGAGTTTCTCCTTCCAGTCGATTTCCAACTCCCATGGGCAATCACTGATCTGATTTTTAATCACTATAGCGTGGCTTTTCTGTTCCTGGACTTAATATATATGAAACCATACAGAATGTACTCTTTTGTATCTGTTTCTTTTGCTCAATATAATTGTCTTTTAGCTTCATCCATATTGTTGTGTGTATCAGTATTTCATCCTTTTTACATTCTATTGTAAGATAATATCACAGTTTTTTCATTCTTCACCTGTTGATGGATGTGTGGGTTGTTTTCTGTTTGTTAAGCTGTTAAAAACATTTTTGTGCCTAGAATATTTTTGTAGATATGTGCTATTATTTGTCTTCAAAATATACCTAGGAGTGGAATTTCTGGGCTCTAAAGAGATATATGTTTAACTCCAAAGAGTTCTCCATAGTGGTTGTACCATTTTGCACTCCTACCAGAAAAATATGGGAGTTCCAGTTATTCTCGATGACATTTGGATTGTCAAGTCCTTTTAGTTTTAGCAACTCTAGTAGATGTATAGCAGTATCTCATTAATTTGCATTTCCCTGATGATGAGACCCATTTCAAATGGCTTACTAGCCATTTGTATATCTTATTCTATGAAATGTCTGTTTCAGTCTTTTGTCATTATTGTTTTGTCAGAGTTCTTTACATATTATGGATATAGTCTTTGGTGAGATATATGTATTGAAAGTATTATTTCCTTATGCTATGACTTGCCTTTTCATTTTCTTATTAATGTTTTTCAAAGGACAGAAGTATTTTATTTTGAATAAAGTTCATTTATTAATTTTCAGGTGCTTTTTATCAGTTCTTTCTGTGTACTGCCTAAGAAATCTTTGCCTACCCTAAGGTAGTACACATATTCTCCTTTGATTTCTTCTAGATAGTTTATAGTTCTAACTCTTACATGTGGGTATATGCTCTTTTTTTTTTTTTTAATCCTCACCTGATGATATTTTTTTTGTTTGTTTTTGTTTTTGATTTGAGAGAGAGAGAAACATCGATTGGTTGCCTCCCATATGTGCCCTGACCAAGGATGAAACCTCAACCTAGGTATGTGCCCTGACAGGAATTGAACCCTCAAACTTTTGGTGTACAGGATGACGCTCCAACTAACTGAGCCACCCAGCCAGGATAGGCATATGCTCTTTCTTGCATTAAATTGTTTGTGTAAAATGAAGTAGGAATTAAGGTTCATTTTCCCCATATAGTTAAGAATTAATGTTACACTGGATGGCCCTCACCAATGGCTGGTGGAAATTGGCATGTAAACATCACAATTTCCTCACTCCTCAGGTGCGATAACTCTGAGATTTGTGTAATACTCTGTTTCCCAGGGTTCACCCAGTACCTTGCTTGGTAATAATATTTTTATAACTTCCTTTACCTGTCTCCCTCCCCTACCAGTGTCTCTTGGGATCACTTTTCAAATAAATTCCTTGCAAAACCCAAGCTAAGTGACAAGCAGGCATATATTTAGTTACAATATAGCTACATACAAGAAGATGGTTCAAAAGGCATTAAGAGGAAGGAGAAGTCATTCTCACATCCAAAGCAGACCCTCGAATGCCTTGCTGACCAGCTGGAGCCAAATAATAGCATTTGTGATCAGGACCGATGAATGACAGGTGACTAAATCCTTTTACTGTAGAACTATTTTTCAGGTGGCTTAAATGATAGAGAGATGCTGATTGCCACAATAGTCAGCATCACTGTTGGAGGCAGGCTGCAGGACTGGTTTTGGAATCCTAGCACATCCCTTTCAAAGCAGACCAGGGACCACATACATCCCCTCTCCCTAGGATATTGAGTAAACAGAGGAAGCGATGGCTTCAGTTTCCTTGGGTCTCCTAGATGATAGAGAAATATGCCATATCCCTCAGCTGCAGTTCTGGTGACCACAGAGAGTGACTGAGAACTCCAGGGCACTGTTGGTGGCTGTGGGATTTCCAAAAAAAGTCCTGTTTGCATTAATCAAATCAGATGAGGTGACTCTGTGATGTTAGACCGGGGGATGCTCTGTCAGAAAGGGATATTTCCATTGAACTCTACCTTTGCAGAAATTGCTAGAAAGCAATTATTTTCAAGCTTCTACTCTGTATCTCCATTTCAGGTAATTGAAGGGATTTTCATGTGGCTGGGCACAGACACTCTCTACCTGCCCACAGGCTGCTGATTATTGGCACATGAAGAAAGATTAACACTGATTCTTTCCATTTATTAAAAGCACAAAGGATAATATGCTAGTAAAATGTTTGTCAGCTGGTAAATATATGGACATACCATACAAAGCTGGGTTAGAGTCATAAATAGGAACTTCAAGCAAACCCTCAAGAAAGACTATAAACTCACACCTTAAACAGAGGGATTATAGTTTGCTAGAGGCCCAGTGCACAAATTTCGTGCACTGCAGGGGGAGTCCTTCAGTCCAGCCTGCTCCCTCTCACAGTTTGGGATCCCTCAGGGGATATCTGACTGATGGCAGTCAGACATCCTTAGTGCTGCTACAGAGGCAGGAGAGGCTCCCGCCACTGCCGCTGTCCTCGCCAGCCTTGAGCCTGGCTTCTGGCTGAGCGGTGCTCCCACTGTGGGAGTGCACTGACCACCAGGGGTCAGCTCCTGCAGTGAGTGTCTGCCCCCTGGTGGTCAGTGAGCATCATAGCAACTAGTTGTTCTGCTGTTCAGTCGATTTGCATATTAGCATTTTATTATATAGAACTAGAGGCCCGGTGCACAAAAATTTGTGCACTCGGGGGGGGGGGGGGGGAGGGGAGGTCCTCAGCCCGGCCTGTGCCCTCTCACAGTCTGGAACTCCTCGGGGGATGACCATCTGCTGGCTGAGGCCTGTTCCCCAGGGGATTGGGCCTAAGCTGGCAATCAGACATCCCTCTGGCAGCCCGGCAGCCGTCTGGGGATGTCCACTTGCCAGCGGGGAGCAGGACTAAGCTGCAGTCAGACATCCTTAGCACTGCTGAGGAGGCAGGAGAGGCTCCCGCCACCACCGCTGTACTGGCAGCCATCAGCCTGACTTGTGGCTGAGCAGAGCTCCTCCATGTGGGAGCTCACTGACCACCACAGGGCAGCTCCTGCATTGAGCATCTATCCCCTGGTAGTCAGTGTGTGCCATAGTGACCAGTCATTCCCAGTCCTTCTGCTGTTAGGGTCAGTTTGCATATTACCCTTTTACTATATAGGATAGAGGCCTGGTGCACGGGTGGGGGCCAGCTGGTTTGCCTGCAATGGTGTCCCAGATCAGGGTGGGGGTCCCGCTTGCGTGCCTGGCCAGCCTGGGTGAAGGGCTGATGGTTGTTTTCAGGCTGCCTGCACCCCCTTCAGGGTGTGGGTCCCCACTGGGGTGCCTGGCCAGCCTGGATGAGGGGCTGATGGCTGTTTTCAGGCTGCCCACAACCCCTTTAGGGTGGGGGTCCCTACTGGGGTGCCTGGCCAGCCTGGATGAGGGGCTGAGGGCTGTTTTCAGGTAGGCCAAGCCTGCAACTGAAGCTCCCAGTCTCTCCTTTTTTTCTTTTTAATTCTGGGATTTATTTATCTTCTGTAATTGAAACTTTGTTGCGGCTCCAGCTCCGAGGCCAGCTGGCTGAAAGCAGGTATCTGGGGTTTGTTTAGCTTCTATAATTGCAACATTGTTGCTTAGAGTGCAGCTCAGAGCCCAGCCGCGGCAGGCGGGGAACCTTGGCTTCCTCCATCACTGGAGCAAGCAAACCTCACATTTGCTTCAGCTGCCTGGCTGCCGGCTGCCATCTTGGTTGGCAGTTAATTTGCATAGCACCCTGATTAGCCAATGGGAAGCGTAGCGAGGTATGGTTAATTACTATGTTTGTCTATTATTAGATAGGATGTTGGAATCCAGAGTTCCTGGCACATGGTAGGTTCTCAGTTTTTTTAAACAAAAGGATTGCAAATTTTAATATGGAAGAGTGAAAAAGATGATTTTGAGGGTATAAAGGGCTAACACTGGGGAAATGATTAATAACTCTTTCCCATCCTTATCTTTACACTAGTTGGAACAAAAAATACATATTTAGCCATATTGTCAAGAATTGAAGCTAAAACTAAGGAATAAATTTTTGTATCTCAAAATTTTAATCTGATAACTGGTATATTCTGGAAATTTATAACCCCGAAGCCTGCAAATGTGTAATTTACACACATTCGAGCATAGACAGGAAACCACTTTGAAGTCTCTTCCAATTTGATACATCGCTTATTCCTCTATAGAGGGAGGCTGCAATATTTGCAGTTTACATCTCTGAGGACAGATGAAAGCGCTGTAAAGAAAACACTTTATGCTGGAGGGTGACTCAGCAGAAACATTTCTGTGCATAGTTGTTGAGAATATTTTGAATAACTGAGCCTGCAGCCATTATGATTGTGCCTCCAGTAGATGCTAGGTTAGAACTGTCAACGGCTTGGAGGTCAGAGTTTTAGGAGGGGCCCTAGGGACCCTTCAGAACTGCTGGTATTGTTACCTAATACTAAAGGCTCCAGCCCTGAGTTAGTTCATCAAAATATGTTTTCCAATGAAAGTAAAATTCCCCAGGGGATAATTTTAACAATCAATTGAGAGACCCAGAAGAAGAGTGAAATTTTTGAGAGGTCATTTGAGTTCAACTAATGTACTCATTCATTTATTCAACAAGTCCTTATTGGGTTTACTTAGTGCCAGACACTAAACAAGGTAGTAAAGAAACAAATCTGAATAGGACATAGCTCTTCTCTTGAACATGCTTATAGTCTGGTAGAAGGACAAATAATTTGTGGTGTAATGTAAAGATGCGCAGTAAAGGTATAAACCCCGTATTGTGCTGGTGCAAAGGACTGATCTATTCAAACAGTAGCAGTTAGGAAGGTGTGCAAAAGAGTGGATACTTTTTTTTGCCTGTACTAAAATTCACATAATATAAAGTTCATGATTTTAACTATTTTAAAGTGTACAATTCAGTGGCATTTCATATGTTTACAATGTTGTGCAACCATCACCAGTATTGAGTTCCAGAACATTTTCGTCACCCCCAAAGGACTCTTATACCCATTAGAAGTCGCTCCCCATTTCTTCCTCCCTCTAGCTCCTGAAACCACCAATCAGCTATGGGTCTCTATGGATTTACCTGTTCTGAATATTTCATATAAATGGAATCATACAATATATGGGATTTTTGTGTATGGCTTCTTTTACTCAGCATAATCTTTTCAGAGTTCATCCATGTAATAACATGCATCAGTAATTCTTTTTAATGATTAAAGAGTTATTTCTTGGAATAGCTAATATTCCATTATATTGATATACCACATTTTGTTTGCCATTCATTAGTTGATAGACATTTCGGTTAGTTCCACCTGAGTGAGAACTCTTGAACAATGCTTTATTTCAGAATACAAATAGCTTTGCTATCCTACATAATAAAGAGGGAATATGCAAATTGACCATCACTCCACCACAAAGATGGTGGCACCCACAGTGGAGGCAGAGGGTTTCCGTAACACAAGATGGCTGCACTCAACAGCAGAAGCCGAGTTTCCCTAATGAGCCTTAATGAGCAATCAGCAGGGACCTGAGGCTGCACCCCTGCCCCTGCTCCCATGGGGCTTGACAGGGGACCTCAGGCCACGCCCCCCACCCTGGCACCAGGCCGAGAACCTCAGGCTGCACTTCCCACCTTGGCACCAGGCTGGGGGACCTTAGGCCATGCTCCCCATCCAGCAGGGCTTAATGGGGGACATCAGGCCATGCCCCCCACCCTGGCACCAGGCCAGGGGACCTCAGGCTGTTGCCCCACTCGGCAGGGCTTGACGGGGGACCTGAGGCCATGCCCCCCACCCTCTGCCCTGGCACAGGCCAGGGGACCTGAGGCCGCGCCTCCTGTCCAGCGGGGCTTGACAGGGGATCTTAGGCTATGTCCCCCACCTGGCGGGGCTTGATGAGGGACCTCAAGGCATGCCCCCTGCTCTGGCCCAGGCTGGGGGACCTCAGGCCACGCCTCCACCCTGGCACTGGGTCAGGGGACCTGAGGCTGCACCCCCCACCCGGTGAGGCTTGACAAGGGTGGGACTGGCCAGGTCTGGATCTAGTCCAATTCGGGGGCCAGCCACATCTGGGTCTTGCGTGATTTTGAGGTGCAAGTAGATGGGCAGGGACTTGACTCTGGGTCCCGTGGTGCACCCCAGACTCTGACAGGAAGAAGATTTCCATATACATTTTACTAATTTTCTTTCATCTCTAACACTTCTATTATAGAGAAAGGGCAAATAGCAATATTAAAATATTTCTTCTAATTAATCCCCTTTTAATGTGCACAAATTTTGTGCACCGGGCCACTAGTCCTCTGATAAAACAAAGCAATACAGACATCAGGCAGGATAGCATAGTTAAGCCCATTCCTCAACTTAACCCATTTCCTGATACATAGCAATGACAGGTCAAACATAAAAAGAGATAACAAAAAAAGATAGTGGGGATCAAAGACAAGGCAAGCATCTCTGGGATCAGAAGTCCATAATGGTGAGCAAGGATGAAGCCAAAGGCATGCTTGGCTCCAGGTCAGGACCCAGGCAGTGGTGGCAGGAGACTGACTCTGGGAGAAAAATAGGAACCGAACAATTCCACACAAGGCACAGAGTAGAGTCAGGTTCCCTGCATGAATCCAGGAGCTGGAGAGGGGTGTCGCTTCTTTCAAGGGGACTTAGAAAGGCTTCCACACTGCTATGTAGTGTAACTATTTCCAGTAAAACAGGGACCCAAGGAGGCCGGTGGACAGCCGTAGCCTCATGAGCAGGACCTGAGCCAAGTCTGCTGCAGGCTTTGAGACTGGGTATCTCCAACCTTTTGGCAGAACAGGTATGCTGAAACACACCCCTATAAGTTTTGGTTCTGGACTGGAGTCTGGAGTGGGGTGGGAGACAAGGGAAGACAGCAGCATACTCACTCCATTACTAGAAAGTAAGGGAAAGATTGAAGAAGCAGAAAGATTCCCAAATAAAATGACTGAAAATCAGAAATCTAAAGCACATGAAATAATCTAGGCAAGACAACAAAAGCAACAATAGGAATACAAATTCACTTCAGACAAAATTAATTGTACAGAACAGATTGACAAAATGCTTAAAGTGAACAATACTATTGTGACTTGCAACAATATGGATGAATCCTATATAATAAAACCCTAATATACAAATCAACCGAATGGCAGAATGACTGGTCACTATGACGTGCACTGACCACCAGGAAGACAGACGCTCAATGCAGGAGCTGCCCACTGTTGGTCAGTGAGCTCCCACAGGAGAAGCGCTGCTCAGCCAGAAGCCGGGCTCATGGCTGGCAAGCACAGTGGTGGTGGTGGGAGCCTTTCCCACCTCTGCGGCAGCAGTAAGGATGTCCAACTGCTGGCTTAGGTTGGACATCCCCCAAGGGCTCCCAGACTGCGAGAGGGCACAGGCGAGGCTGAGGGACCCCCCCCTCAAGTGCATGAATTTCGTGCACTGCGCCTCTAGTAATGTAATATTGAACAAAATCAGTCAGGCACAAGAGTACACAACACATACTTACATTGATATAGTGTGAAAAAAATAGACAAGCTAATATATGATGTTAAAAGTCAGGACAGTGGTTACCCCTTGGAAGAGGGCCCAAAGGGATGCAGGAAATGTGTTATTTCTTGACTTGGGTACTTGTTACATGGATGCCTTAACTTCATGAAAAGTCAGTCCTCATTATTTGCAGATTCACTATTTGCAAATTTTCCCACTCACAAAAACTTATTTATAAACCCCAAATCAATACATGCTACCCTTTGTGGTTATTTACAGACATACGCATTGAGAGGGAAATGTTGAGACATCAGATGCTTATGGTCCCAGCTGAGTTCAAACAACATGCTGCTCCACTTGATTGTTTCAGCTCCCCTACTGTAAGCAGGTATTCTTTTTGTAATCTACTTTGTGCCACATTTTTTGCAATCCTGTGCTTTTTGTTGGTGATTTCGCTGTTTAAAACGGCCACCAAGCATAATGCCTAAGTGGTGCCTTGTGTTCCTGAGTTCAAGAAGTTATGATGTGCCGTATGAAGAAATGTGTTTTAGATAAGCTTCTTTCAGATATTATACAGACAGTCCTCGGGTTACATAGGACTCGACGTACGTCATTTTGTGGTTACCTTGCCATCTCCCATTTATTTATTTAAAAAAAGTTCCGTCATTTTGACATATGTACATATGTGCTTTATGTTTTTTATTACTTATTTACTACAAGTAAAGGTCAGGAATTGTTATCTTCCTTTTAAATTTTTTTTACTGTTTCACTTCATTACTGCTGTGTATGTGCTCCATGTGAGTGATGTAGATGCTTATGTAGGTGGGTTCCAACTTACGGCAAAAATCATGTTACAACACGCCGTAGGAACGGATCTCTGACGTAACCCAAGGACCTACTGTATATATATTGTTGGTTCATTAACATAGAACTCATATGCCTCTGGCTTCATCCTTGCTTACCATTATGGATTTCTGATCCCAGAGATGCTTGCCTTGCCTTTGATCCAAGCTATCTTTATTTGTTATCTATATGTATATCTATATGTATATCTATATGTATATCTATATGTATATCTATATCTATATCTATATCTATATCTATATCTATATCTATCTATAGAGTTCTATGTTAATGAATCAGCAATATAATTAAACAAAATATCTTTAAACAGAATCACACATAATTTATACAAGGTTATATATGTTAGATCTGACCAAATAATCAAATTGATATCCCCTCCCCTAGGAAATTGACCTTAAGATCATTCTGCAACTAAAATTCCATTTTCCTTAGACCACATCCCATTTGCTAAGACCAGTAACTTTCCCCTTCAGACTTTCCCAGGATCCAGATTCACCCAGAGAATTCCCCACCAAAAAAAGCCCACCTAGAGTCTTTGAAAATCTCTGACTCCCCATCCCTTGGTGCTGATGCCATTTCGGGCAGCCCATCTGGTTTGCAGATGACCTAATCTACACTAATAAAAGAGAAACATGGTAATTGGCATACAACCGCTACCCTTCCCATTGGCTAATCAGGGCAATATGCAAATTAACTGTCAGCCAAGATGGCGGCCTGCAGCCAGGCAGCTTGAAACTAACATGAGGCTTGCTTACTTCAGTGACGGAGGACTCCAACATTCCCCGCCGGCCGCTGCAGGCCTCTGAGCCTGCAGTTTCAAACATTGTAACAAATACAGACCCTAAACAAAACCCCAGAAACCAGCTTTCAGCCTGCTGGGATCTCAGAGCTGGAGTTGATACAGAGTTTCGATTATAGAACCGAAACAAACCAGATACCTGCTTTCAGGAGCGGAGGCCTAAGAGCTGGAGCCTCAGAGCTAAAGCTGGCCCAGAATAAAAAAAATAAAAAAAGAAAAAAAGGAGTGGTTGGGAGCTTCAGTCCCAGCCTGAAAACAGCCCTTGGCCCCTCACCCAACTGGCCAGGAACCCCAGTGGGGACCCCCACCCTGAAGGGTGTGTGACCAGCTGCAAACAGCTATCATCCCCTCATCCAGGCTGGCCAGGCACCCCAGTGGGGACCCCCATCCTGATCCAGGACACCCTTCAGGGCAAACCAGCCAGCCCCCACCCGTGCACCAGGCCTCTATTCTATGTAGGAAAAGGGTAATATGCCTCCCAGCACTGGGATCAGCGGAGCTGAGAGGCCTCCCGGCACCGGGATCAGTATGACAGGGGGCAGCACCCAAACCCCCTGATTGTCCTGCGGCTCTGTGTGTGACAGGGGGCAGTCTATTAATGGAATACCTTTTTACAACTTACACATGTAAAACACCTAACCACAGGACAGCTTTACCCAGGCAGAGGATTGTTTCATGGAGAAACAAATTTCCTATTTGATAACCTAAAAATAAACTAAAGCTCATCAGTCCTAAAACTTAAGCCATTATATAACTTCAATCAGCTTTTTAGAGCCTCATTCTTAAATAACAACCAACAATATTATCAGACATTTGAGAGATATCTCCATCATAATAAAGATACTACAAGAAAGGATAATGTAAGCTGCCTGGCCAGTGTTGCCCAGTGATTGAGTGTTGACCTATGAAGATACTACAAGAAAGGATAAATGTAAGCTCCCTAGCCAGTGTTGCCCAGTGATTGAGCACTGACTGGGTTGAGTGTCCATCAGGGCACATGTCTAGGTTGTGGGCTCGATCTCCAGTAAGGAAGCATGCAGGAGGCAGCCAATTGATGATGTTTCTCTCTCAACGATGTTTCTATCTCTCTATCCCTCTCCCTTCCTCTCTCTAAAATCAATTTAAAATATTTTTTAAAAGAAAGGATAAATGACCAGAGAACAGAGATAACATTGAAGAATAAAATATAATTAAAACCTTCAGAGAGACATACAAAATTGTTGTATCTGTAAAACAAGAACAGGTTGCTATGAGAAAAAAAACCCCACAAACAACAACAGCAACTAGAGAAAAGAGAGTACTACAGAAAATAAAAGATATGTTGGACAAAAGAAATTAGACCACCAACTTACACCATACACAAGAATAAACTCATGGGATTGTTTATTTAGTTTCTCTTTCTGAGAGTTCATTATTGGTGTATAAAAATGCCATTGATTTCTAGATGTTAAATTTGTATCCTGTTACTTTGCCAAATACATTTATTAAATCTTGTAGTTTTTTGGTGGAGTCTTTAGGATTTTCTATGTACAATATCATGTCATATGTAAATAATGACAGTTTTACTTCATCCTTTCCAATTTGGATGTCTTTTATTTCTTCTTCTTGTCTGATTACTATGGCTAGGACTTCTAGCACTATCTTGAATAAGAGTGGTGAAAGTGAGCATCCCTGTCTTGTTCCTATTCTTAAGGGCAACACTTTTAGTTTTTGCCCATTGAGTTTGATCTTGTCTGTGGTTAGACACATATGGCATTTATTATGTGGAGATTATGATCCCTCTATTCCTGTTTTGCTGAGAGTATTTATCATAAATGGGTGCTGAATTTTTTATCAAATGATTTCTCTGCATCTATTTATATGGTCAGTGCTTTTTATCCTTCATTTTGTAATATGGTTTATCACATTTAATGCTTTGCAAATATTGTACCAGTCTTGCTTCCCCAGAAAAAATCGTACTTCATCATGTGATATGATCTTTTAAATATTTGCTGGACATGATTTCCTAATATTTTGTTGAGGATTTTAGCATCTATGTTCATCAGGATATTGGCCTATAACTTTCTTTATGATTAGTGTCTTTGTACAGTTTTGGAATTAGGATAATGCTGGACTTGTAAAAAGAGCTTGGAAGTCTTCCTTCTTGAATTTTTTGGAGTAGTTTGAGGATAATAGGTGTTAATTCTTCTTTGAATGTTTGGTTGAATTTTTTTCTGGTTGAATTTTGGGTTTTACTTGTTATTCTCTTTCTAGTTCTGTTAGTTTTAGTGTTAGATCATGTATTTGAAAATATTCTTGCTTCTTGAGGTAAGCCTGTAGTGCTATGAACTTTAGCAATGTTCCAAAAATTTGGATTGTTTTGTGTTCATTTCATTTGTTTCCAGGAAATTTTCAAGAAATTCCAAGGATTTCCTCCTTGACCTCATTGGTAACCAATTCATTGCTTACTGGTATGATACTTAGCCTTCATGTGTTGGGTGTTTTTACTGTTGTTGATTTCTAATTTCATGCCATTGTGATCTGAAAAGATGCTTGATGTGATTTGAATCTTCTTGAATTTGTAAAAACTTATTTTGTGTCCTAACATTTGGTCTATCACTGAGAATGTTCCATGTGCACTTGAAAAGAATGTATAATCTACTGCCTTGGGATAAAATGTTCTATAAATATCGTTTAAATCCATCTGATCTAGTGTGTCATTTAAGGTCACTGTTTGCTTGTTGATTTTTTCTATGGAAGATCTATCCAGTGATTTCAGTGTGAATTTCCCCTACTATGATTGTATTGCTGGTGATTGTTTCCTTAAAGTCCTCCAGAAGCTTTTTTATATATTTGGGTGCTTCTATATTGGGTGCATATAAGTTTACCAGGGTTATATCCTCTTGTTGGAAGGATCCCTTTAGTATTATGTAGTGATCTTCTTTGTCTCTTTTATGGCCCTTATTTTGAAGTCTATTTTGTCAGATATAAGTATTGCTATCTCAGATTTTTTGTTGTTGTTGCTTCCATTTATATAGAGAAAATTTTCCCATACCTTCACTTTTATCCTGTGTGAATCTTTTGTTCTGAGGGGTCTCTTGTAGACAGGATATATATGGGTCATATTTTCTTATCCATTTAACTACCCTATGTCTTTTGATTGGAGTATTTAATCCATTTATATTTAAGTTTACATATTTGTTTGTTTGTTTGTTTGTTTGTTTGTTGTTAATCCTCACCCAAGGATATTTTTTCCACTGGTTTTCAGAGAAAGTGGAAGGGAGGGGGAAGAGACAGAGAGAGAGAAATATTAATGTGAGAGAGATACTTTGATTGGTTGCCTCTGACACATACCCCGACCAACACCTGGATTGAGCCTTCAACCAAGGTATGTGCCCTTGACTGTAATTGAACCCATGACCCTTCATTCTGTAGGCCAATTCTCTAACCCTTGATCCAAACTGGCTAGGGTGTAAGTTTATCATTTATAGGTACTTATTTATTGCCATTTTAATTCTTTATATCTATCTTTCCCTCCCTCTCTCTCTCTCCTTTCTTGTCTCCTTACAACAATCCCTTTAGCATTACTTGCAAAGCTGGTTTCGTGGTAATAAACTCCTTTAGCTTGTATTTGTCTGGCAAAGTCTTTATTTCATCTTCAATTTTGAATGATAGCCTTGCTGGATAGAGTAGTCTTGGTTTCAGATCCTTGGTTTTCTTTACTTTGATTACTTCTTGCAATTCCCTTCCGGTTTCAGTGTTTCTGTTGAGAAATCAGCTGACAGCCCTATGAGGCTCCCTGGTAGATAACTGACTGTGTCTTTCTTGCTACACTTAAGATTCTTTTTTTGTCTTTAACGTTTGCCATTTTAATTATGATGCTTCTTGATGGGGGTCTCTTTGGGTTCACCTTTATTGGAACTCTCTGTGCTTCCTGAACTTGTGTGACTTTTTCCTTCACCATGTTAGGGAAGTTTTCTGTAATTATTTCTTCAAACAGGTTCTCTATCCCTTGCTCACTTTCTTCTTCCTATGGCAACCCTATGGTGTGGATGCAGTTCCATATCATGTTGTCTCAACGTTTCCGTAAACTGTCCTCATGCTTTTTATGTATTTTTTTTTCTTTTGCTGCTCCGAGTGAGTTTCTTTTTCTCCTTCTCCTTCTCCTTCTCCTCCTCCTCCTCCTCCTCCTCCTCCTCCTCCTCCTCCTCCTCCTCCTCCTTCTTCTCCTCCTTCTCCTCCTCCTCCTTCTTCTCCTTCTTTATTTCTTTAAAGTATATGTTTTTTATTGATTTCAGAGAAGAAGAAAGAGGGAGGGGGAGATAGAAACATCAATGATGAGAAAGAAAAAATCATAGATTGACTGTCTCCTTCATTCCCCACACAGGGGATCAAGCCCACAACCCGGGCATATGCCCAGCTGGTACCTATGATGCACACTGACCACCAGGGCAGGTGCTCAACACAGGAGCTGCTGAGCTGCAGTGACTTGGCAGCAGCAGTTCTCTAGTGACACACCCCAGAACCAGAGAGGAGGGAGCCCGATTCCTTGCAGGGCCGCGCGATTGTACCTTCGGCCGTGGGTTATGTTGTTCCTGGGGCACTGCCAGCCCCGAATCTGCTTTACTGCACATTTCTGTTTGCGTTCCACACCCAGTATGACAGCAACTTTGCAAAGTGCCCTCTTGCACTCCAGGACCCCTCAGGATATGTCAGAGAGCCAGTTTTGGCCCAATCCCCCGCAGGCCAGGCTGAGGGACCCCACCTGCTGGAGGGACCCTGCTCACTCTGCAGACGCCCTTCAAGCCACCACGCCACCCCAGGGGCCACCAGCAGTGGAGGGACAATGGGAGGTTGGCTCCAGGGCGTGTCTGGCCCATCTTGCCCAGTCCCGCCCCACAGGCCACCACCTGGGACCACTGGCATTGGTCCCTGCAACGGAGCCAGCGCTGCAAGCCAGAAGACCTGAATGAGCAGAGCATGAGTTTTCTTTCTTTTTCTTTTCTTTTCCCCACTCACTCCACAGACGGCCTTTGAGCCACAGCGCCCCCCCCCCAAGGAATTCTAATTAATTTCCTTTCAATGTGCACAAATCTGTGCACTGGGCCACTAGTATATAAATAAATGTGTTTTACATGTATACAATAGTGTATAATACATTCATTTATACATTTACATTTATGGTTTCTAAACTTCCCAAGGAAACACAAATTCATCATAAAAATTAGGAATATATTTAAATACATTATTTGTTAGCTGCCTACCCAGGCATTTTTTCAGGCCATCTACTTTCCCCACTGTAGCCCATGGTGGGCCCTGCTTATTCCAAGATAATCAGAATAGTGATTCTGAGATGGAGAAGTGACACAATATGCCCCAGGAGACTCAAGTGTCAGTTGTCTAGGACATGATATGAGAAAGAAATTACCTCTTATTCTGAAAGAACAATCAGGAGAGCACTCTTCTTTCAGGTTCAGCATGATGAGTAGATGCAAAGCCTGGATCTTCTGTAGCCATTTTAGCACCATGAAGGAAGCCAGGCTTGCAGTAAAACTGGAGTCTTGGAAAGCAGAGCAGAGAGAGAAAAGGACATGGTCCCTCTGAACCAAAATCAGCCTTCACACCACCTATGACTTTTTCACTTATGTGAGCAAATAAATCCCCTTTATTTTTTAAGACAGTTTAAATTGGGTTTTCTGTTTCTTGCAACTGAAAGCAAGTTGGTTGGCTACTGTTAACTACCATAGAAACCTAAAAGGGAAAAATAGCAAGCTCATGTCAGCCTACTATTAAATCAAGATACATTGAGAAGACTATAGGGCCAGAGTTGCAATGTTTAACATGACCCTTCAGCTAAAGGACAGATTGTGCTGAAAATTAGGCCAAGATTTATTGCAAAGGAAGATGAATTCACAGCCCTAACAAGTCTGTGCTAAAATCAGTGCTCTGGTAAGGTGAGATAAGGACCCTGATACATGCAGAGATATTTGAGTAGATGCTTTTGAGAACCAGAAATCCTCTGAGCCAGCAAGGGTGCCCCCCACCTCACACACACTACCCATACTTGCTAGGAGTACAGCCTCCCATTGCCTCCCCTAGGCTAATAACTGGGGTCAGGCCTCAGCATAGCTTCAGTGAGAAAGTATTATTATTATTATTATTATTTTAACATATTTTATTGATTTTTTACAGAGAGGAAGGGAGAGGGATAGAGAGTTAGAAACATCTATGAGAGAGAAACATCGATCAGCTGTCTCTTGCACACTCCCCACTGGGGATGTGCCTGCAACCAAGGTACATGCCTTTGACCAGAATCAAACCTGGGACCGTTCAGTCCACAGGCCGATGCTCTATCCACTGAGCCAAATCAGTCAGGGCAAGAAAGTATTATTAGTACTAGAGGCCCGTTGCATGAAGAGATTCGTGCAATATGCCTTCCTTCCCCTGGCTGCTGGCACCTGTTTTCCTCTGGCACCGGGACCCAGGACTTTGGTCCGGCCACAGTGGAGAAGCCAAGCCTCTTCAGTCTTCAGTCTTCAGTCTTCAGTCTTCACCCTGCACCTACGTATGCAAATTAACCACCATCTTTGTTGGGTTAATTTGCATAGTCTCTCTGATTGGCTGGTGGGCGTAGCGAAGTGACACCAATTTGCATGTGTCTCTTTTATTAGTGTAGATTGCCATGGAATAAAAGGGATTATCCCCCAAAGGATCTGTAGGATATGGCAAATATCTGGGGGGAAAAACATGTGGGAATGGATCTCAAGATATCTGGACAAAAGAGTTTGGAATGGAAGATTTAATGATATAGAGATAATTCCATGACTTCTAATTTGATATCCTGGCAAGAATGCCTAGAGCTGGTCCTAATATGCTGTGGCTCCTTGAAGCTTGGAACTAATGATAGTTTATAGCAGTGGTTCTGAACATTCTGGCCCTTTAAATACAGTTCCTCATGTTGTGACCCAACCATAAAATTATTTTCGTTGCTACTTCATAACTGTAATGTTGCTACTGTTATGAATCGTAATGTAAATATCTGATATGCAGGATGGTCTTAGGAGACCCCTGTGAAAGGGTCATTTGAACGCCAAAGGAGTCTCGACCCACAGGTTGAGAACTGCTGGTTTATAGGAAATAAAGTGAAGATACCTTAGTAGACTATTAAGGAGAAAGTAAAAAACCTCAGAGAAAAAAAACACCTTAGAATGGATTCATTATGTAATACCAGAGAGCTCTCCAGCTGACTATGCTGCCTGGAAAGGCCCAGCAGACACTTCCTTCATTAAAGTAATGAGGAATTTGCTAGTGAGAGGGGTTGGTGATATATGTCTTCTGTAGGTCAGGTTTGATGTATGGTAAGAGATACTGCTGATGAACTGGGGTTCCTAGTATCAATAAAATGATAGAATTATAGAATAGAGAGGCCAGGAGACAGTACTTAACTTTTAGAGACAATGTGGGTATAATTACCATAATCAACAGCAAGGCCAGATGGAAATCAAGGGCCTTGATCCATGGGAATCAGGGCAATGTCTAATAGACAACAATGTTTCTATGGCGAGATAATGGACAAAGAAGATGTTGCTTAACTACCATGATTAAAATAGGTACAGAAAAGGTAAGCAGAAGGTTGACTGCAAAAGGAAAATATCATAATTTCTCACCTGGTTTCCAAAGCTGGGCCATGTTTTAGAGCACTTGCTTGAAGGGGGTAGATCCCCATTGAGGAACCCTGCAATGTCACATCAAGTGTATGTAGCAGATATTCTCCCAATCCTTCCTCCAAAGGGATCTACAAACATTTATCACAGTAATTGTACACTGAATGCAAAGAAATATCCAGATCTTTGAAGGCTATCCTATCCTATCTAATAAAAGAGAAACATGGTAATTAGCCATACATCCGCTACCCTTCCCATTGACTAATCAGGGAGATATGCCAATTAACTGCCAGCCAAGATGGCGGCCAGCAGCCAGGCAGCTTGAAGCGAACATGAGGCTTGCTTGCTTCAGTGACAGAGGACTCCAACGTTCCCCACCTGCCTTGCCGGCCTCTGAGCTTGCAGTTTGAAACATTGTAATAAATATAGAAGCTAAACAAAACCCCAGAAACCTGCTTTCAGCCAGCCGGGATCTCAGAGCTAGAGCCAGAGCTAAAGCTGGCCCAGAATAAAAAAAAAGAAAAGAAAAAAAGGAGCAGTTGGGAGCTTCAGTCACCCACCAGCCTGAAAACAGCCCTCAGCCCCTCACCCAGACTGGCCAGGCACCCCAGTGGGGACCCCCACCCTGAAGGGTGTGTGACCAGCTGCAAACAGCCATCATCCCCTCACCCAAGGTGGCCAGGCACCCCAGTGGGGACCCCCACCCTGATCCAGGACACCCTTCAGGGCAAACCAGCCGGCCCCCACTCATGCACCAGGCCTCTATCCTATACAGTAAAAGGGTAATATGCCTCCCAGCACGGGGATCAGCGGAGCCATGAGGCCTCCTGGCACCGGGATCAGCGTGACAGGGGGCAGCGCCCAAACCCCCTGATCACCCTGCGGCTCTGTGTGTGATAGGGGGCGGGGCCACAACCTCCCTATCGGCCCTGCTCTGTTCGTGACAGGGGAAGGCGCCCCAACCCCCTGATCGGCCCTGCTCTGTGTGTGACAGGGTGCGGCACCCCCCCCTTCCCCCCGCTCTGTGTGTGACAGGGTAGAGCCATAACCTCCCCATCGGCCCTGCCCTGAGTGTGACAGTGGCGGCGCCCCAACTCCCTGATTGGCCCTGCTCTGTGTGTGACAGGGGTCGGCATCCCCCCCCCCCCCCACGGGCCCTGCTCTGTGTGTGACGGGGTAGAGCCATAACCTCCCCATCGGCCCTGCCCTGAGTGTGACAGGGTGTGGCCCCCCAACCCCCTGTATGGCCCTGCTCTGTGTGTGACAGGGGGGAGCTCCTCAACCCCCTGATTGTCCCTGCTCTGTGCGTGACAGGGGGGAGTCCCCAACCTCCTGATGGGCCCTGCTCTGTGCATGACAGTGGGGAGCTCTCCAACCCCCTGATCGACCCTGCTCTGTGCGTGACAGGGTATGGAGCCCTAACCCTCCTGATGGGCCCTGCTCTGTGAGTGACAGGGGGCAGTGCCTCAACCCCCTGATTGGCCCTGCTCCGTGGGTGACAGGGGGTGGCACCGCAACCTCCCCATCAACCGTGCCTTGAGTGTGACAGAGGGGGTTGCCCCAACCCCCAAATCAGCCCTACCCTGAGCGTGACTGAGGGTGGCATCGCAACCTCCCAATACGCCCTGCTCTGTGCATGACAGGGGGTGGCGCCCCAACTCCCCAATCAGCCCTGCTCTGAGCCCGACCAGGGGCTGCACCTAGGGATTGGGCCTGCCCTCTGCCACCCGGGAGCAGGCCTAAGCCAGCAGGTCGTTATCTCCCGAGGGGTCCCAGACTGCGAGAGGACACAGGCCGGGCTGAGGGAGCCCCGCTTCCCACCGAGTGCACAAATTTTTGTGCACCGGGCCTCTAGTTAGATATAAGATCTGAGCATATGAACCTAAATATGCCATCATGGTCCCCATACATAGGGATGGCTTAGATGGAGGTCAGGTGTTCAATGGAGTCCTGGTCCAATTCCATTTTCTTGGTTTCTGAATACATAATTGAGATGGATTTTACACTTAGCCTCTGGATCCCTAGCCTGTGGGGTAAGAGTTATTATGGTATGAAAGATCAAAGAGAAGCCCCTTAACTACTGCTCCCCAACCAAGAGACTAAGTTAAAAGTAATACTCCATCCTGGGTGGACTAGCAGAAATTAGTGCCACTCTGAAAGACCTCAAAATCAAATGGGCCAAAGCAAGTGATGGTGAGTTACCATAAGCTTAAACAAGTGGTGGGCTCAGTCTTGGCTATTGTGCCAGATACAATATCTTTACTGAAAGACCACACAGCCTATGGCAGTTGGCATGCATCTATTGAGCTGGTGAATGTGTTATTTTTCATCTCCATCAGGAAAGGGTATCAACAGAGGTTAGTATTTATCTAGGACAGAGAGCAGTATACTCTCATGGTCTTGGCACAAAACTAGATTAGCTCTCCTACTCTCTCTCACAGAATATTCCAGAGGGACCTTGATTATCTTGGCATTACACAAAACTTCATGCTAGTCCACTATGTTGCTGAATCCACATTAATCATAGCTGGTAAGTGGGAGTGATAAGAAGCTCTTGTAAGACACCTGAGTGTCAGAGGTTGGGAGATAAATCCTACAAAAAAAAATTATATATATATATAAAAGCCTAAGCAACCATTCAAACGTTCGACCATTTGACTGGTAGCTATGATATGCAGTGACCACCAGAGGGCAGGTACTCTGACCTGTAGGTTAGGTTGCTGCTGGGGCCCTGTTGGACCCTAATCTGGTTCACTAGCACCAGATTCCCTTTTAATGTGCACGAATCCGTGCACCAGGCCACTAGTTTAAGGATAACACATCTATGAAGTCCAATAGTCTAAGGAATGTTGAAATGTCCTCCCAAAGTAAAGGAGAAACTCTTGCCTCTTGTACCCCCTGATATTAAAAAAAGAGAACACAGTGCTTGGAAGGCCTTTTTGAATTTTTCAGAGACAGCTCATGACATGTGTGGGAGTATTGTTCCATCCATTTATCAGGAGGCTGTGGGTTTTGAGTGGGGCCTAGAGCAGTGATGGAGAACCTATGACACGAATGTGAGAGGTGACACGCGAACTCATTTTTTGGGTTGATTTTTCTTTGTTAAATGGCATTTAAATATATAAAATAAATATCAAAAATATAAATCTTTGTTTTACTATGGTTGCAAATATCAAAAAATTTCTATATGTGACACGGCACCAGAGTTAAGTTAGGGTTTTTCAAAATGCTGACACACCGAGCTCAAAAGGTTCACCATCACTGGCCTAGAGTAAGACAGTGCTCTTTAGCAGGTCCAGGCTACAGCAAAAGCTCCTGGGATTATGTAATTCAGCAGAGTCAATTGGGGCTAGAGGTATCTGGGGGTAGATAAGGGGACTATGTTGGTTGCTGTCTCTGGCAATTTCTGTTAGGAGAGTAGCAGCACAAACCCTTAAGGTTTTGGAGAAAGGCCATGCTATCTGCAGCAGAGAGAT
Organism: Myotis nattereri; assembly: GCF_964212035.1. Classification (NCBI taxonomy): domain Eukaryota; kingdom Metazoa; phylum Chordata; class Mammalia; order Chiroptera; family Vespertilionidae; genus Myotis; species Myotis nattereri. Next base: position 111,688,987 of record NC_138075.1, read on the forward strand.
AGCCATCATCAAACAACAGCTCCTAGCAGGTCATTGATCCCTGGCAGGGACTGAATGTATGACCAGGAAGCATCAGGTGACTGTGTAACTGGATCTAACGTTCATAAATCAGATCTTGTCATATCCAAATTATAAACTTGAGAGGCACAGAAGCAATCAATCATATGAGCTCAAACAGAGGGTTCAATAATTTACATTATTAGGTGTTCCAAATCTCCATGCCACCTCCCTCTGTTGTACCAATACCTCTCCCTCAGTTCAGACCTAACACCTCATGCAGAGTTCTGTAAGATCAGCTAATGTAGGCAGGAAAAAACTGGATCTGGTTCATGAAAGAAATGTCTCAATTTGTTGCTGTGAGCCTAGATGGACTGCTGACCCATACTCAAGTCCATAAAACCTCCAAAAAGACAGAGCTCTATGCAATACACCTGGTTATCACTTTTTATGAAAGGAAAAGTGACCTAAGTATATTAATATTCCATCGCATGACTATACCACCTTTTGTTCATCCATTCATGAGTTGATGAACATTTAGGTTGTTTATATATTTTTTGGTGATTATGAACAATGCTTTTATGAACATTTGTGTACAAGTTTTTATTTGAACATGTGTTTTTCAATTCCCTTAAGTGCAATTTCTGGGTCATAATAATTCTATGTTTAACTTTTTGGGGAACTGCCAAACTTTTCAACAGTAGCTACACCATTTTACATTCTTACCACTCAGTTTCTGCACATCCTCACCAACACTTGTATTTTCTGTTTGTTTTTTTATTATACTTATCCTAGTGGGAATGAAATAGCATGTCATTGTGGTTTTGATTTTAGTCCCCCTAATATCTAATAAAAGATTCCCTTTTCTTTCTTACAAGCTTGACCATAAATTTTAAAAATAATATTTTTTACTAGAGGCCCAGTGCATGAAATTCGTGCACTTGGGGTGGGGGGTCCCTCAGCCTGGCCTGTGCCCTCTCACAGTCCGGGAGCCCTGGGGGGATGTCCGACTGATGGCTTAGGCCCATTAAGCCATCAGTCAGATGTCCTTAGCATTGCCACAGAGGCGGGAGAGGCTCCCACCACTGCTGCTGTGCTCGCCAGCCATGAGCCTGGCTTCTGGCTGAGCGGTGCTCCCCCTGTGGGAGCACACTGACCACCAGGGGGCAGTTCCTGTGTTGAGTGTCTGCCCCCTGGTGGTCAGTGTGCATCATAATGACTGGTCATTTCACCATTCGGTCATTTGCATATTAGCCTTTATTATATAGGATATTTTATATCTCAGTGTTTGTAGTAGATATGCCCTTTTCCTGCCACAACACAGAGCCTTTCTCTGCAGTCAAGAATTATTATTAGAGTTGAAAAAAAGATTAGAGTTAAGCAAAGAGATTTGCATAGCTGGAGAGGGGCAGTATATTTTAGATGAGCTAGAATTGTATTAGGAAAGGATTTCATGTAAAAAGTTTTGATATATGGAGTAACTGGTGTAGAAATGAGATGGCTATTGGGAAGGCAAGAATTTGTTGAGAGATGGCCTTTCCAGTAACAACAGAAGGCTCATTATGAGAGCACTAAAGGCCTAGTGCATAAAATTCATGCACTGGAGTGTGGGAGGACCCTCAGCCTGGCCTGTGCCTTCTTACAGTCTGGGAGCCCCACTATCGATGCCCCAAACAGGTAGGCCCTGCCCACCTGGCCGGGGCTTTGTGATGGATCGCCCCTGCAGAGGGAGGCCCTGCCCACCTGCCGCAGTGCTGCGTGGGGTAGCCTGGGCCTCCCTCTTTAGGGTGATCATGGAGTCCCCTGATTGACCGATTGCCCTGCTGGCTGGTGGCCTGGGCCTTCCTCTGCAGGGCGATCATGGGGCGATGGCTAGGCTCTCGACAAATCGCATCGCATCCGCCTTGGCTGACCTGGTGCCAGTGGGTGTCATAGCGTGGTCGTCCGGAAGGTCGTCCAGACCTAGACAGTCGTTCTTCTGTTTGGTCGTTTGGTCGACTTGCATATTATGCTTTTATTATTATAGATATGTTTGGAGACATGTGGAAGCTACTCAAGCCTAGCTTCTCCTATGTCCAGAACCTTCTCATGTTGCAAAATATGGGATTAAAACTATATCCATATGCCATTGGGTTGTCAGTATGACAACATAGCTGACAACTTCATTCATTCATTAATTTTTTTGTTCAAAAGCTAGTTATTGAGAATCAAGGGCCAGCACTGTGAACAGTGACAGCCATTGTTCTTAGGCACAGGATATATAGTGGTCAATAAGACAGAGCAGGTCCCTGAGTCTTATGTTATGGCAATACACAGAACCAGATAGCCTCTGAGTGTTCCTGGACCTGTTTCTCTCCCTCTTGCACAGAGTTTCTACCCTCATAGAGGGCAGCCACTTCTTCAAAGTAGCCCTCATGGCACCCTGAAAATGCAATTAGAATGATCCAGATAGAGACTATCAAGTGAGTTCTTTCACAAAGACACAATCTGGACTTAATTAGAGGTTGGATGCTATTGACCCATTATTCAATCAACTGAAAGGTCCTCTAACCTGAAAATTTGGAAATGTAAATAAAGGCAGGCATAGTTGGAGAGATTTTTAATATCTAAGTGTCCAAAGGCCAGACTACAGCTCACTCCACAGTTCATACTCTCCAAGCCTTTTGTCAGTAATTACTATAAAAAGCTTTCAGATACCTTGAGCATAATCACAGTTCCAGGAAAACAAATTAGATAGCACATTAATTACATTGGTTGCTGAAAATATGGGAGACCAGGGAGACAAAATGCAGAAGGGTTGGGACGTATGGGACAGCCAGGATGGAACAGTGTACTTCAACTTGTCAAAAAAATGAAACCAGGATGTCTTGGAGAATAGTCATCTGGAACTCAGATGGTCATGGAGAGGAACATTGCTGACAGAGAGCCTGATGATCAGAGGGGTATTCAGCAAAGCCATTAAGTCAGCAGTTCTCAACCTGTGGGTTGTGACCCCTTTGGGGGTCAAACGACCCTTTCACAGGGGTCACCTAAGACCATTGGAAAACACGTATCTACACTAATAAAAGAGAAACATGGTAATTGGCGTACGACCGCTACCCTTTTCATTGGCCAATCAGCGAGATGTGCAAATTAACTGTCAGCCAAGATGGCGGCCGGCAGCCAGGCAGCTTGAAACAAACATGAGGCTTGCCTCAGTGACGGAGGAAACCAACATTCCCCACCTGCGGCTGCAGGCCTCTGAGCCTGCAGTTTCAAACATTGTAACAAATACCGCGGGACTTCAGCCAGCAGATTCGCAACATTGTATGCAAAGGCCAGAAACCTACTTTCAGGAGCGGAGGCCTAAGAGCTGGAGCCAAGCCTCAAGCTAAAGCTGGCCCAGAATAAAAAAAAAAAGGAAAAAAGGAGCGTTTGGGAGTTCAGTCACCCCCAGCCTGAAAATAGCCCTCATCCCCTCACCCAGGCTGGCCAGGCACCCCAGTGGGGACCCCCACCCTGATCCAGGACACCCTTCAGGGCAAACGAGCCAGCCCCACACGTGCACCAGGCCTCTACCCTATATAGTAAAAGGGTAATATGCCTCCCAGCACCGGGATCAGCGGAGCCGCAAGGCCTCCTGGCACCAGGATCAGCATGACAGGGGGCAGCGCCCAAACACCCTGATCGGCCCTGCTCTGTGTGTGACAGGGTGCTACACCCCAACACCCCCCCCCCCCGGGCCCTGCTCTATGTGTGATGGGGTAGAGCCATAACCTCCCCATCAGCCCTGCCCTGAGTGTGACAGTGGCGGCGACCCAACCCCCTGATCAGCCCTGCTCTGTGGGTGATAGAGGGCGGTGCCCCAACACCCCCCCCGCCCCCCCACGGGCACAGCTCTGTGTGTGATGGGGTAGAGCAATAACCTCCCCATCAACCCTGCCCTGAGTGTGACAGTGGCGGTGCCCCAATCCCCTGATTGGCCCTGCTCTATGGGTGATAGAGGGCAGCACCCCAACCCCCTGATCCGTCCTGCTCTGTGTGTGACAGGGGATGGTGGCCCAACTCCCCTATCAGACCTACTCTGTGAGTGACAGGGGCGAGCTCCTCAACCCCCTGATGGGCCCTGTTCTGTGTGTGACAGGAGGCAGTGCCCCAAACCCCGGATTGGCCCTGCTCTGTGCGTGACAGGGGGTCGCGCCGCAACCTCCCCATCAACCCTGCCTTGAGTGTGACAGGGGGTGGTGCCCCAACCCCCCAATCGGCCCTGCTCTGAGCCCGACCAGAGGCTGCACCTAGGGATTAGGCCTGCCCTCTGCCACCCGGGAGCAGGCCTAAGCCAGCAGGTCGTTATCTCCCGAGGGGTCCCAGACTGCGAGAGGGCACAGGCCAGGCTGAGGGACCCCCCCTTCCCCCCGAGTGCACAAATTTTTGTGCACTGGGCCTCTAGTTGAATATATAATTACATATTGTTTTTATGAATAATCACTATGCTTTAATTATGTTCAATTTGTAACAATGAAAATACATCCTGCATATCAGATATTTACATTATGATTCATAACAGTAGCAAAATTACAGTTATGTAGTAGCAACGAAAATAATTTTATGGTTGGGGGTCACCACAACATGAGGAACTATATTAAAGGGTCGCGGCATTAGGAAGGTTGAGAACCACTGCATTAAGTGCAGTGCTCTGGGCTGGGCCCCATGGAGGAGGTGTGACATTGCCTTGCAGGAGCCTCTGCTGTGATGAGGGAGAGCAGTGGGCAAAATCCATATCAGAAAGGCCAGAGAGACACACTGATGGATTTTCTAAGGTGAAAATGATCACTGTTCCCCAGAATAGGTCAGAGTTTCCCCACATCACTGCCATTGCCCATGCTGTAATATCTCCATTTTTTCTACTTATCAATTCCTGTTTATTGTTCAAGACTTAGTTAAAATGTGATTTTTTTTTTTTTTTTAGGCCCAGTAGGAGTAGCTCAATTGGTTGAGTATTTTCCTGTGCATTGAAATATCGCTGATTTGATCCCCGGTCAGGGCACGTGAGGAGGACAACCGATTGATGTTCTCTCTCTCTCTCTCTCTCTCTCTCTCTCTCTCTCTCTCTCTCTCTCTCTCTCTCTCTCTCTCCCTTCCTCTCAGATGAGGATTTTTTTTAACGTGATTTTTTAGACCAGATAGCCCATTGATCTCTCCCTTCCCAAGCATTGGTGACTTGGGTGAAGAATGGGACCTTTACTCAGCTCCACTCATCCCATCTAACTCTCAGATCTATCTCCCCCAATAGCCCTCCTAGCTGGTCATTGAATACATGACCACTCAGCCTTCATTCAACAAATGACCAGTCAGTATTGCTTGAGCTCTTTCTTTGAGCCAGGCCCTGTGCCAGTCACCAGGAATATACTGCCTAGTGGACAAGTTTGATATGGGTCCTGTCCTCTAAGAGCTTACACTCTGTATCTTTTAGTAGTTCTCTTCTTGTCTGAGAGGTAATACATACAAATCACAAGAACTGGTCACACCAGCCAGGGCTTTTAGGTCCAGAAGGGCCATCTAGTGACTGTGGAGTAGAGCAGGGAAATAAGAGGAACTCAGTCCTAAAGAGCAACTCTTCAGTCCCAGCTCCTAGCACTGCCTGGTGATGGCAAACCTTTTGAGCTCGGCGTGTCAGCATTTTGAAAAACCCTAACTTAACTCTGGTGCCGTGTCACATATGAAATTTTTTGATATTTGCAACCATAGTAAAACAAAGATTTATATTTTTGATATTTATTTCATATATTTAAATGCCATTTAACAAAGAAAAATCAACCCAAAAAATGGGTTCGCGTGTCACCTCTGACACGCGTGTCATAGGTTCGCCATCACTGGCCTAGACCATCAGCATGGAGCTGGAACCCTGGGGATGGAATGAGACTTTTTCACCTGCCCTAGTGATGACCCAGGCCACTAGAAATTCTCTTCTCTCAGCTGTGTGGCTTAACCCTTTCTGAACTGAACTACTGATATCTGGGCTGAGAGAAATGTAAAATAGATTGATTAGAGCAGTGGTCCTCAAACTTTTTAAACAGGGGGTCAGTTCACTGTCCCTCAGACCGTTGGAGGGCCGGACTATAGTTTTAAAAAAAAACTATGAACAAATTCCTATGCACACTGCACATATCTTATTTTGAAGTAAAAAAACAAAACGGGAACAAATACAATATTTGTATTTGCATGTGGCCCGCGGGCCGTAGTTTGAAGACCCCTGGATTAGAGTCTTTCCCTGGGAAGCAGGAGGTGTAGGTTCTATCTGGTTCTGATGATTACCAATGAAGGGCCTTGGGTGAGTCATTTAAAGTTCTCAGATTCAGTGGTCTCTTCAGAAAATGTGGATGAAAAACATCTGATCTACTTGATGGAGAGGGTCTCTTGGAGTCCTTCCCAAGCAAATATTATTCACCTTTTAATTTGAAATATGATACCCAGGAAAGCACATAAAACATGAGTGTAGAATTTAATTATTATGTACTGACCACCCTGGTAATCAACAGAGGTAAAAAAAACAACAACTATTTCTAGCACCAGTGAAACACCTCTAATGTTACTTTTCTAATTGCAACCCTTTCTCCCCAAGAGGTATACACTTAGAATTATCCAGATACTTACAGTAATCACATTCTACCTAACTATGCAAGACTAGGTGAGGTAGTTTAGTTTTGCTAGTTTTTAAATGTCATATGGATGGGATCATGTAGTGTTTATTCCTTTGTATCTGGATTCTTTTGACCAAAATTGTATTTGTGAGATTCAACTATGTGGTTGAATATACCTGGGTTTATTTTGTTGCTATATAAATATTCTATATAATTCCATTATATAAATATTCTACAGTTTATCCATTCTACTGTTGATGGACATTTGGATTGTTTCCAGTTTGAGGCTTTTGTAGTAAATACTGCTAGGAACATTCTTGTCCATGTACATTCTTGTACAGGGATTTCTGAGTCATAGGATACTCATATCTTTAACTTATTAAAAAATGCCAGTTTTCCAAAAGGGTGTGTCAATTTATACTCTCATCAACATTGTAAGAGAGTTCTTTGCACTGTACCCAAGCCAATGCTCAGTACAGACTCTAAAAAATATTTTTACCCATCTGATGGATACATCATAGAATCTCATTGTAGCTTTAATTTTCATTTCCTTGATTACTAATAAGATTGAGTTCATTTTCTTAAGTATAGTCACCATTTAGAATTCCTTTATTGTGATGTGCCCTTTTGAGTACTTTACCATTTTTAAAGCTTTGTTGTCTTTTTTTAAATTGATTTTTAGGTGTTCTTTATTGTCTGTTATGTGTGTGGAAAATATCTCCCCTCATTCTGTGGCTTGTTTTTTCATGTTCTTAATAATGTGTTTCCTTAACAATGGTCTTTAATATAGAACAAGATTCTCTTTTATGGCTAGTATTTTCTGTGTGTCTTATGAAATTTTTTTCCTATCTAAGGTCATGAAGGTTTGCCTATATTATTTTTTAAAGGCTTTATTTTTTTAGGAATTAATCTATGTAGAATTTTCCAATTCATCCAAAATTCATTTTTGAGAATGATGTGTGGATAGGGGTCAAATTCCTCCCCTCCCACATGGGTACCTGCTTGTATGATCACCTCTTATAGGAAGGACTATTTTTCTCTGGTGCTCTGCAATGTTATTTTTGTAATATATCAAGTATCTATGCATGTGCAATCTATTTCTGAGTTATCTATTGGTTCAATTTTTAATCTTCACACCAATACTACATTGTCTTAATTGCTGTAACTTCATAGTAAATTTTTATAGATGCTATAAGTTCTCCTATCTTGTCCTTTTATAAGAATGTCTTGAATAATCTTTACATTTTATATTTTCATATAAATTTTAGAATCAGCTCATTATGTTTCATGAAAGAATCTTGTGAATTTAATTGAGATTGCACTGAATCTACTTATCACTTTAGGGAGAATTTATGTTTATGTTATGTTTCCAATCCATGAACATGGTATAGATCTTTATTTATTTAGGCCTTTCTTAAATCTCTCAAATTGTTATAGTTATCTTCATTGAGGTCTTACAGTAATCATCCACAACAGCTACTGGCCTCAACTCTATCTGAGTGTTCCTCTCTGGTGCCACCATTCCCCCTAGATCTCCCTGTCCACAGCTACACTCTCCCCTCAAGCCTAAGCCAATCCAACAGGGACAAAAACTCTTCCTTCAATTTTACCTTCCCAAGAAATTTACCTATTCACCATTTCTCTTTTAAACTATTGCAAATGCTGTAGCTCACCTCTACACTGGCTCAACAATGAGTACAATTTTCTTTCAACCCTGATGCTCCCTGGTGGTGACACACAGTTGCTGGCAAGTGGCCTTGATGTGGTGGTAGTATTAGCTATGGAAACTTCCCTTGAGTCCTCTCTTTCTTATCACAGTGGCCTGTACATCCCTATAGTGATGCTCCAGCATCAGAAAAGTCAGTTTCTCAGTCTTTACATATAGTGACCTCAAAATTTCTACAAGTATACACTTCCTGTCCAAGGTCTGTGGATGCCTTCAGAAGACATTGAGGCCAAGGAGGCTGGGTTGTACACTGATGAAAGGCACCCTTTACTTCTCTCAGTGCAATGTACGTATGGATGATCTGCAATGACAGGCTGACATATTGTCTGTGACTTCTTTCAGATTCTGCATCCGTAAAATTGGGATTACCTAACCTGGCAGATACTGCAGATTAGCTGACTCAGTACCCATTTCAAGCATTTTATTTTCTGCTTAGCCTGAGCAAGCAGAAAACTGGCAAGTGAAATACTTATATTCCAGTCTCTTTTTCAGATGAAGGTAGCCATGATTAGCTCTAGTAATGAGATATAGACAGAAAACTCCAGGGAGGCTTCCCCTTCAGAATACAAGGCAGCGCCTGACAAGGAGGCTATTGCTTTTTACCATTTTCTTTTTGCCTCCTCCAGTCCCCCTTCTTTCTGCACAAAACTTGGATGGGATCCCGGAGGTGCAGCCTCTACTCTATTTCTAGGACAAAAACACTAATGGTGGTGGGACAGTAAACAGAAGAAACTTAGTTTTTCATAATGGCCTTGACCAGCCATATAGTCCTGAATTTTCTAACCCAAACACCTACCTTTGTGGGGAAAAATAAGCCCCTTCCCTAAGGGGTAGAATTTTCCAATGCGCATGGCAAAAAGCATTCCACATTTGTGTCACAGGGTTGTGATAAAGGTGGTGTATGTAAAGCCCATAGTACCTTGTACTTGGTGGTTTCTCAGCAAATAGAAGCTATTATTATAGACTGCTGGGTGTGAGTCTGTGTCTGTTCTAGACAGACTAGGACAGTGATGGCGAGCCTATGACACGTGCGTCAGAGGTGACACAGGAACTCATTTTTTTTGGTTGATTTTTCTTTGTTAAATGGCATTTAAATATCCTATCTAATAAAAGAGAAACATGGTAATTGGCATATGACCGCTACCCTTCCCATTGGCTAATCAGGGCGATATGCAAATTAACTGCCAGCCAAGATGGCAGCCGGCAGCCAGGCAGCTTGAAACTAACATGAGGCTTGCTTGCTTCAGTGACGGAGGAAACCAACGTTCCCTGCCTGCCTTGCCGGCCTCTGAGCCTGCAGTTTAAGAAACATTGTTACAAATATAGAAGCTAAACAAAACCCCAGAAACCAGCTTTCAGCAAGCTGGGATCTCAGAGCTGGAGTTATACATTGTTTCGATTATAGAACCTAAACAAACTAGATACCTTCTTTCATCAGCAGAGGCCTCAGAGCTGGAGCCAGAGCTAAAGCTGGCCCAGAATTTAAAAAAAAAAAAAAAAGGAAAAAAGGAGCAGTTGGGAGCTTCAGTTCCAGCCTGAAAACAGCCCTCAGCCCCTCACCCAGACTGGCCAGGCACCCCAGTGGGGACCCCCACCCTGAAGGGTGTGTGACTAGCTGCAAACAGCCATCATCCCCTCATCCATGCTTGCCAGGCACCCCAGTGGGGACCCCCACCCTGATCCAGGACACCCTTCAGGGCAAACCAGCCAGCCCCACCCATGCACCAGACCTCCATCCTATATAGTAAAAGGGTGATATGCCTCCCAGCACCGGGATCAGAGTGATGGGGGCAGCACCCAAACCCCCCTGATCGCCCTGCAGCTCTGTGTGTGACAGGGGGCGGGGCCACAACCTCCCTAGCGGCCCTGCTCTGTTCCTGACAGAGGAAGGCGCCCCAACCCCCTGATCGGCCCTGCTCTGTGCCTGATAGGGGGGTGCTCTCCAACCCCCTGATCGCCATGCGGCTCTGTGTGTGACAGGGTGCGGCGCCCCAACCCCCCACCCCACGGGCCCTGCTCTGTGTGTGACAGGGTAGAGCCATAACCTCCCCATCGGGCCTGCCCTGAGTGTGAGAGTGGCGGCGCTCCAACCCCCTGATCAGCCCTGCTCTGTGGGTGATAGAGGGAAGCGCCCCAACCCACTGATCCGCCCTGCTCTGTGTGTGACAGGGGGCGGTGCCCCAACTTCCCTATAGGCCCTACTCTGTGAGTGACAGGGGGGAGCTCCTCAACCCCCTGATGGGCCCTGCTCTGTGCGTGACAGGGGGAGCTCCCCAACCCCCTGATAGGCCCTGCTCTGTGCGTGACAGGGGGCAGCACCCCAACCCCCTGATCGGCCCTGCCTTGAGTGTGACAAAGGGTGGTGCCCCAACCCCCCAATCGGCCCTACCCTGAGCGTGACTGAGGGTGGCATCGCAACCTCCCAATCCGCCCTGCTCTGTGCATGACAGGGGGCAGCGCCCCAACTCCCCAATCAGCCCTGCTCTGAGCCCGACCAGGGGCTGCACCTAGGGATTAGGCCTGCCCTCTGCCACCCAGGAGCAGGCCTAAGCCAGCAGGTCATTATCTCCCAAGGGGTCCCAGACTGCGAGAGGGCACAGGCCGGGCTGAGGGACCCCCCTCCCCCCCGAGTGCACAAATTTTTGTGCACGGGGCCTCTAGTATAAAATAAATATCAAAAATATAAATATTTGTTTTACTATGGTTGCAAATATCAAAAAATTTCTATATGTGACACGGCACCAGAGTTAAGTTAGGGTTTTTCAAAATGCTGACACGCCGAGCTCAAAAGGTTCGCCATCACTGGACTAGGAACTTCCTAAAGACAAGGCCCAATAAAATGGACTGGTCTACAGTGGTCAGTACAGATTGAGTTTAACTGAACTGAAATGTTAGGGGTTCTTGCAGAGGATAGATACATCAATTAGTTCAGTACAATAAATGGAAATGTATGTGCTATGCAGAAAGAGATTTAATTCAACAAATTGGATATGTTTTGGGAAGAGATTTGTGACATGGAAGTCAGGGTTCTACCACAGGGCTACTGAATAAATGAACACCCACTGGAATTATCAGGAACCCGCTGCTGCTGCCACCTCTACAGATACCACAATTGGACATTTATACTGCAATTGAATGTTTACACAACAATTGGACTTTTCAGAGGGGGATAACTTTACTTTTATTGTTGACACTATTACAGATTTCCCAATCACCACCACCACCACCACCACCCCCCCCCTCTTTGCCCACCTCCACTCAGCCCTGCTCCCTCTTCCCTCTGGCCATCACCACACTGTTGTCTGTGTCTATGGATTATGTATATATGTTGTTAGGCCCCTTCACCTCTTTCATCCAGTCCTCCTTTCCCCCTTCCCCTCCCCTCTGACTGCTGTCAGTATGTCCCATGTATCCATGCCTCTGTTTCTATTGTTCATTTTGTTCAATAGATTCCACATATAAATGAGATCATATGCTATTTGTCTTTCACTTAGCATAATAATATCCAGGTCCCTCCGTGTTGTCACAAAAAGTAAGATTTCCTTTTTTTTTTTTTTTTGCAGTGGCATCGTATTCCATTGTGTAAATGTACTATACAGCTTTTTAGCCACTCATCTCTGATGGGCACTTGGGCTGTTTCCAGATGTACGCTATTGTACATAATGCTGCTATGAACATAGGGGTGCATATATTCTTTCTGATGGGTATTTTGAGATTCTTAAGACATATTCCCAGAAATGAGATCACTGGGTCAAAGGGCACTTCCATTTTTAATATTTTGAGGAAACTCCATACTGTTTTCTACAGTGGCTGCTCCAGTCTGCATGCCCATCCAATGGTGCACAAGGGTTCCCTTTTCTTCATACCCTTGCCAAAGCTTGTTGCTTGTTAATTTATTGATGGCATTCATTATTCATTATGGCAGGTGTGAGGTGATACCTCATTGTGGTTTTAATTTGCAAATCATTTGTCCATATTTTAATTAGATTGTGTCTTCCTTTTGTTGAGTTTTATAAGTTCTTTATATATTTTGGAGATTGACTCCTTATCAGACGTATCATTGGTGAATATAATCGCCCTCGTACTGGATTGCCTTTTCACTTTGATGATGGCTTCTTTTGCTATACTTAAGCTTTTTGGTTTGATGAAGACCATTTGTTTATTTTTTCTTTATTTCCCTTGCCCTAGGAGACATGTTGGCAATAATATTGCTATGAGAAATGTCTGAGATTTTATTGTTGCTTATGTTTTCTTCTGATATTTGTATGTTTTCATGACTTACATTTAAATCTTTTAACCATTTTAAGTTTATTATTGTGTATGGTGTAAGTTGGTGGTCTGGTTTCATTGTTGTTGTTTTTTTTGCATGTACCTGTCCAATTTTCCCAGCACCATTTATTGAAGAGAATGTCTTTGCCCCACTGTAAGTTCTTGCCTTCTTTGTGAAATATTAATTGACCATATAGGTGTGAGTTGATTTCTGGGCTCTCTGTTCTGTCCCATTGATCTATATCCCTATTCTTATGCCGGGACCAGGCCTTTTTTAATCCTCACCCAATGATATGTTTTTATCGATTTTTTTTGAGAGGGAGGAGAGAGAGAGAGAGAGAGAGAGAGAGAGAGAGAGAGAGGAGCGAGAAACATTGATCAGTTGCCTCGAATATGGGAGCAAACCAGGCATTGAACCCGCAACTAGGTATGTGCCCTGACTGGGAATTGAACCGCACCTTTTAGTGTACTGGATGATGTTCCAACCAGCTGAGCCACCCAGCCAGGGAATACCAGGCTGTTTTGATTATAATGGCCTTGTAGTATAGTTTTATATAAAACTATATGTTTTATGATACCACCAACTTTGTTCTTCTTTCTCAAGATTGTTGAGGCTATTTGACGTCTTTTTTGGTTCCATATAAATTTTGGAATATTTGTTCTAGATCTGTGAAATATGTCAATGGTATTTTATTAGGAATTATATATTGAATATATAGATTGCTTTGGGTAGTATGGACATTTTAATGATGTTGATTCTTCTAATCCATAAATATGGTACATGCTTCCACTCATTTATCTCTTCCTCATTTCCTTTTTTCAATGTTCTACAGTTTTCCAAGTACAGGTTTTTTGAATCCTTGGTTAAATTGATTCCTAGGTACCTTATTTTTTGTTGTTGTTGCAATAGCATGCGGGATTTTTTTATTTTTTTTTTTAGTTTCTCTTTCTGATAGCTCATTTTGGTGTAGAGAAATTCCACCAAATTCATTAATATTAATTTTGTATCCTGCAACTTTTCTGAATTTGTTTATTAGATCTCATTCCTTTTTGGTGGAGTCTTTAGGGTTTTCTGTGTTCAATATCATGTCATCTGCACATGACAGTTTTACCTTCCACTTCCCAATTTGTATGCCTTTTATTTCTTCTTTTTGTCTGATTGCTATAGTTAGAACTTTCAATACTATGCTGAATAAGAGTGGTGAAAGCAGACATCCCTGTCTTGTTCCTGATTTTAAGGGAAATAATTTTTTAGTTTTTGCCCATTGAGTATGATGTTGGCTGTGGGTTTGTCATAAGGTATGTTCCCTTTTCCCCACTTTGCAGAGAGCTTTTATTATAAATAGGTGCTGAATTTTATCAAGTGCTTTTGCTGCATCTGTTGATATGATCATGTGGTTTTATACTTAATTTTGTTTATGTGGTGCATTACGTTTATTGATTTGCAGCTATTGTACCAACCTTGCATCGCCGGAATAAATCCCACTTTATCATGGTGTATGATCTTTTTAATGTATTACTTCATCCTATTTGCTAATATTTTGTTGAGGATTTTAACATCTATCTTCAACAGGGATATTGGCCTGTAATTTTCTTTCTTTGTAGTGTCTTTATCTGGTTTTGAAATTAGGATAATGCTGGCCTCATAAAATGAGCTTGAGAGTTTCCCCTCCTCTTGATTTTATTGGACTAGTTTGTGAAGGATAGGTGTTAATTCTTTTTGGAAAGTTTGATAAAATTCACTTGTGAAGCCATCCAGTCCAAGGCTTTTGTTTATTGAGAATTTTTTTTATTACTGCTTCAATTTCATTAGTTGTAATCTGTCTAGCTAGATTCGCTGATTCTTCCTGATTCAGTTTTGTAAGATTGTATGCTTCTAGGAATGTTTCCAGTTCTTCCAGATTGTCCAATTTGTTGGCATATAGTTGCCCATAATATTTTCTTATAATCATTTGCATTTCTTTGGTGTCAGTTGTTATTGCTCCACTTTCCACCCTGATTTTATTTATTTGGTTCCCCTCACTTTTATTCTGGATGAGAAGTGAAAGGTTTGTCAATCCTGTTTATCTTTTGAAAGAATAAGCTCTTGGTTTTATTGGTCGTTTATATTTTTAATTATTTATTTGTTCTTTTAATAAATCTTTATTGTTGGAAGTATTACATATGACCCCATCTTCCCCCCCCCCATTGACCCATCCAGCCCACTCACCCCCATCCCAGGCCCTCACCACCCCACTGTCTGTGTCCATGGGCCATGCATATATGCATACAAGGTTCTTGGTAGATTACCTGTCACCCACACACCCATCCCCCGCCTTCCCTCCAAGATTCTGCACTCTGTTCCATGCTTCCATGTCTCTGGATCCACTCCATTCATGAGTTTACTTTGTTACTTGGATTCCACACATGAGTGAGATCATGTGATACTTGTCTTTCTCTGACTGACTTATTTCACTTAGCATAATACTCTCCAGGTCCCTCCATCCTGTCTCAAAGGGTAAAAGATTCTTATTTTTTACTGCTGCATATGTTGCCATTACCTCTAAATACTCTCAGCCTTGCTTAATACTGGCAGCAATAAGATAGCCTCCCCCTCACTTCTTACTTTCAAATACAATTTGAATGCATTTATTGGTGAAAGTTATTTTGAATTCAGGAGCTTAGCCACAAACAAGTCTGAGAAACAGTGTTTGGCTTTTCCACCGCTTTAGCTAGAAGACGGTAGAATGGAAGTTGAGAGGCCAATCTTCTGCAGCAGGGACATGGTCAAGAGAAGGAATGGCTAATAGATGAGGACAGAGGAAAATATGCGATCCAGGCTTTTCTTGCAATTTAGTTGGAGGTAGGTAGCAAGGAAAGGAGACCAACCACAATATTTTCTGATCACTGGTGGTTTTGCAAGAATAAATTCTGAGGCAAGCTGATAACTCCTGAGGAAAGAATAAAGCAGACTATAAGTTCATATGCATCTCATTCTCATAGTGAAATAGAAGCAGATATGGATGAGCTGGAGGAAGAGCACCTCTGTGAACTGACATGCTCCTGTCACTTTTCTTTTGTCTGGCTCCAGCACACTTTAGAGAGTATGCATAAGAGAAATCAGAAAAGGGGATGGAGGCTGGAGCTGCCGTGCCCTGGCCTCTCATCCAAGGCTTGGTCAGGAAACACCATCTGTTTGGGCCTTGGCTGAAAAGTCTGTGAGGTCTTCTACTCACTGTATATCTCTCCCACCAGCACCCAGAGTCCCATTACAGCTTCTGCATCTTTGTGTGCTAGGTGCTGTGCTATTGTTTTGCATATGGGTTTTATTCAACAGTTAGCAAACACTCGTTTAACAAATATTGAAAAGGTAGAATGTCATTTGTGTAGTAGGTTCTGGTCTAGATGAACAAAGGAAAAAAAAAAGATCTGCCTTAATAGTATATATAAATGAGAGCCATGACCCTCAAATGTAGGAACTTTCACATTAATTTATTTTTTGTAGGTTAATCAGTCCCTGACCACCCCAACCCTTTAACATATAAAGAAGCACCCACCACATCTAGCCCAGTGCTTTGGCTTCCTTTCCCACTATTGGGCCATGCTTGGATCCCAAGGGCTACCTGGGTCCTGGTCCTTAGCCCCATATGGTAAACATGGTTCTTCTTGCATTTTCCCCTGCATTGCTATTTTTGGTGGATACTGACTTGCCCATCATCATGATCTATCTACCGACCAGTCCAACCTTCCAAGGTCAGATAGATATTCTTTTATATTTTCCTCTAAAGGTTTTTAAGTTTTGCCTTTCATAATGAAGTCTTCAATCCATCTGGAATTTAGTTTTGTTTGGTATGAGCAACTGTTCTAATATTTTACATGTGGCTAACCAATGTATTCCTCACCAGTTACTTCTGATTCAAAAATGCCACCTCTATCATATATCAAATATCCATGTAGATATAGACATATTGGTGGGCTCTCTGTTATGTAAGATTTTCAATTTGTCAGTGTTTATTCCAATAACACACTCTCTTAGCTACAATAGTTTTATATTAAATCTTATTATCGGAATAGCTTGGCTGTTTTTGATTCTTCACAATTCCATATTGTCAGAAATAGCCAGAGCTCTAGTGTGCTCTGGCTGTCTCTGATACTTGGTGTAGTCGGCAGGAACGATTCAGAAGATGTGCAGGTTCCAGCAGGAGCGAGTGCTCCCAACGCTGGGTATCACGACAGGGCTTGGGGTTAAGTGCCCTCTCGGAGATCGTGTTGACTCCCCACGCCCTGAGGCCTCGAACCAGTTTCCCAGAGAAAGCTTAGGAGAGCCAGGCGAAGGAAAGGCGGAGCTGAGTCCGCAGCGGATGGAATGATTTAGAGCAGCCACAGCTGCAACCGCCTGCCAGGAGCAGGAGGGGAGGGAGCCGGACGAAGGCTCTGCGCCGCTCCCGAGAGGTCACTCAGCGGGGCGTGACAGCCGGCGGGTGAGCCTGACGCCCCAGCCACCACCTAGCGACCCAGAGATCGCACAGGCATGCCGGACTTTCGCCGCCCGGAGCAGGAGAACGCTGGCGAGGCCGGCGGAAGTAAGAGGCGGGGACACCCAGGTGGCGGGAACCGGCGGGAGGGGCTGGAGGCCCCAGCCCCCGCTGTGAGTAAGAGGAGGGGCCCGACGCCCAGCGCTGCGGGAGCCCGAGGGAGGGGTCGAGGTCCCTGCGGGGAAAGAGGACAGGCGGGACTGCAGCGGCCTGACCGCGCCGCAGCCTGAGCGCTTTGCAGTGAGCAAACTTGTTTCTCCCCGCGGCTCTGGCTGTATTCGGCTGGCTGCTCAGAGCCCAGCGGCAGTGAGAGCCGGGACGGTGAGCCCTGTAACCAGCAGTTGCAGGGGTGGAGCAACGGGCTGAGATCCCAGTTGGGGGCTCAGGGGGACCTGAGGCCACATGTTGAACTTGCTGATGCCGATTGCAGTTTGCTCTGTTGTAGCCGGACAGAGGTGCGAGCCCAGTTGTACAGGGGTTAAGCTGCCCTGTGGGGCAGGTGACTGGACAGTGTTGTGGCTGGAGGAGCCGGGGATCATCTGGCCACGCAGCCCTGCAGCTCTCCCCTGTGACCAGTGCAGAAGAGGCCAGCGGCACCTAGCAGAGGACTGTGGCTTGCAGAGAACTGCATGATGGACTTGGCTGATGCCTTCCTCTTCATGGATATGACTCCAGAGAGTCTGGCTTTTGTATGGGAAGGTAGACAGTGGACTTTAGTCGCCCTCCCTCAGAGATGTTTGTATAGCTCTACTATGTGTCATGGTTTGATGGCATGAGATTTGGCTGCCTGGGGTGGCCATGGTGCCAATGTCATTGTGTTAATAATGTTGTATTAACCTCTCATTCTCTTACAGATTTGAACGCAGCTGCCTGTAGTTTGTGACAGACCTACGTTGGTCTTTTGGGGGTATCAGTGAGTGTCCATTCCCCACCTCCTAGTGCTGTTGTTACAGTCAGTGTGTCTGCTGTCCTTGAAGGGGGCGACATGGGAATGAACCCCAAAAGTAGAGGGTACCTAGTTGCCAAAAAGGGCATTCACCTGAGGGGGTGGAGGAGGGTACCCATCAGGTTTGGGTCCCAGTTATGGAAGGAAACTGGAAGCCAATACTCTCTTGTTGAGAGACAGTTGGCAGCCGTGTGTGCTGTCTTGCAGGCCTGTGTGACCACACCCATGTTAGGGGTAGCACAAACCCCACCGGTGAGAGAGCTAGTCCGTTCTGGGAGGGCATGATACCCCTCCTGGAGACCATGTGTAGTTTAAGGATGGGTCAAGTAGGGGGAACCCTACTACAGGGACAGCTGTGACTGTCCATTTAAGTACAGACGAACTGTGGCTCTGTTCAGATATTGGGCAGAGTAGCCCTTTGGCCATTAGAAGGACAGCTGGGCTATCTTTGCAGAATTAACCATGTGATTACCACAATGGCATAGGCAATAGGCCATCACTCATGTGAGGACAGGGAATGTAAGCTCTACCAAGAGGTGGACCCAACCAGCCTAAAGGATTAGGCTAGACAAGTATATACAGAAGTATCCTCAGAGGCTGCACATGCAGGTAAAAGCAACAAAAGAACTCTTGTGACCAAGGCCTTCCCTAAGGCAGAGGGGGGAGGAACAGGCAGTATAGACTTAGCCATGGTCAGTTACTAGGGAAGGACCCTGAATAACCCTTCCATTCCCTTGGAGAAGCAGGTACGACTATAAGTTATAGTTGTACCTTTGATCCAGCCCTGGCAATGTAACAATACCCTACAAGAGAAAGGGAAGTACAAACCAGGTGGTGTGGAAACCATGAGTTTGCTATCAGGGCTGGAGTACCGGTCACAGCATGTTACAGTTTGTGTTGAACTCTGTGTTCAGGGAGGTGGCAAGTGGGCCAGAGCGCCCCTAGAAGACCATCGACATAAGGGGTGGAGTGTGGGAACCACACCAGAGTCGCCAGACAGCCAAGGCCACTCAGAGTGTTAAAGGCCTTGTTGTTAATATGCTGGAACGGCCAAGGCCACTCTGAACACAGCTGCAAGGCCACAGCGATCTCACGGTACAATGTGCCCTTCTATAACCCAAATGATTGATGTCACTGTTGGCAACTAGCCTGTTTTGTCTAAGTAGAATTAAAGTATATTGCTAAGACTAGAGAGCTCAGATGGAGCTGAGAGCTGATACTGCTACCATGTAAGGTAGATCGAGCTACCATGTTAACCAGCCAGTGTGCTGGGCAGAGGCGTGTGCTAGAGAGGCGGTAGGCACAGAGGATGTAGCTACGGGAGACAGGGGAAGCTGCCGCGCCTCGCCGCAGGAAAGGCTGAAGAAGCTGCTGAGGCAGAAAGCTCAGGTGCTGCTATTATGTGAGATGGTGAGTCCAGGGCAGTGATGGCGAACCTATGACACACGTGTCAGAGGTGACACGCGACCTCATTTTTTTTTGGTTGAGTTTTCTTTGTTAAATGGCATTTAAATATATAAAATAAATATCAAAAATATAAGTCTTTGTTTTACTATGGTTGCAAATATCAAAAAAATTCTACATGTGACACGGCACCAGAGTTAAGTTAGGGTTTTTCAAAATGCTGACACGCCGAGCTCAAAAGGTTCGCCGTCACTGGTCTAGGGGGCAGTGTGTGGCTGCTCAGATAATAGCTGTGGATACAGAGACTGCTACTACTGTGTGGGAAAGATATATATTTACCAGCTGGTGTGCGGCTGTCTATATGGGATAGGTGTGAAGGACTATTTTGTCTGATGGCTATATGGCCACTGGCTCCTACAATAAAGACTCATTCTTACATGCCCACAACTTCTCATCGTTTTCCATCTAAGACTCAGTGTCCAAGAAGGTCTAGCCCTGGCAGAGGGGCTGGGACCCAACAATTAGTACAATGGGCAGGGTTTGAGAAGGAACCTGCCCTGGTACTTGGCGTAGTTGAGGAGAATTTAGAAAAATATATGGACTCAGAGCAACTCAGAGCAGCGGAGCACGTGCAGAGCTCTAGCTGTCTCTGACACATACAGATGCGAAGGTCAGATTGGTCAGTTCCACAAAAAACCCTATTGAGATTTTGTCTGAAACTGTATTGATTATACATGTTAATTTGGGGATAACTGACTCCTTCCCAATTTTGGGTTTTCCCAAATATAAATATGATATATCTATCTACTTATCTACATTTATTTAGATCTGTTTTAAAATCTTTCCATAGTGTTCTATAATTTTCTCCATTAAAGGCCTTGAATCTTTTGGTTAGATTTATTCTTAGTTAAATTATTAGTTTTGTTTTGTTTTCTTGTTTTGTTCGTATTTTTAAATTATATTTATAAATATTTAATGTTGCTGTATATGAATGAAATTGCTATTTGACTGTTTTCACCTTCCCTACTCTTAGTTCTAATAATTTTACTACAGAGTCTCTTGAAATTTTCTATAATATTCTGCAAATAATGATGGTTTTGCTTCTTTATTTTCAATACATTTTTAACAGCTCTGTACTAATTGACTGCTTTATTATAGAAATGTTTTCTTTTTCTCTCCAACACGTTTTATTTTTCTTCTGTGCTGGCTAGGACCTTTATTACATTATAGAAAAGAAGTAATATCAGTGGGCATTCTTGTCTTATTCCTGACTTTATTTTTTGTTGTTGTTAATCCTCACCCAAGGATATTTTTCCATTGTTTTTCCAGAGAGAGTGGTAGAGAAGAAGGGAGGGAGGGAGGGAGGGAGGGAGGGAGGAGAGTGGAGAGAGAGAGAGAGAGAAAGAGAGAGAGAGAGAGAGAGAGAGAGAGAGAGAGAGAGATCATTGGTTGCTTCCCTTCCACATGCACCCCAAACTGGAGCAAGGAGCGAACCTGCAATCCAGGTATGTGGCCTTGACCAGGAATCGAACCTGTGACCCTTCAGTGCATGGGCTGACACTCTAACCACTGAGCAACACCAGCCAGGGCTTATTCCTGATTTTAAAGGAAATGGTTCTGACTCATTTACTTTAGGTTTTTTATTACTATCCTTTAACAGATCGAGGAAACTTTCTCCTATTATTGTGCTGAGGTGTTTTGTTTTGTTTTACTACCATAAAGGGTCAGAAGAGCTCTCAGGAATTCTTCTGCTACTCCAGGCACATTTGGTCTTCTCATCTCCAGCTTCCTGGTGAAACCTGACCCGAAAAAGACCCTCTTTGTGGAAGGGAGGGTTGAAACAGCCCATACCATCAGCTGGTTGCATGCTGGAATCCTGGAAAGTTTTAATTAGTCTGGAGCTGTTTGGTACTAAAGGTTCTTGTATTTGGACACTTTATGGGTGTCTTTGCTGCCTTTCTCCTTCACTCTTGAGGAGAAACACATGCCCCCCCCCCCCCCCTCCCAGGAGACAGGAAATATCTCTGCACCTTCTCCTCTGCCCCACTATCCATTTTTACTTCATTTTATTATTGTTAAACTTTGCATTATAAAAAAATTCAAATATATAAAAAGTAGAGAAAATGGTAAAATTAACCTTCATATCATCATCCAGTTTCAATTATTAATATTAATACTTTGATAATCTTTTTTTATCTATCTCCATGATATTTTGTACACTGAAAGGGCGAGGGCTATGCCCTCCATCTTACCCCAGATCCTCCATGTTGGGGCAGCCGCCATGTGCTCAGGAAAGTACCTTCTTCCCAGAAGCCGGGATTTCTTTAAACTAACCAATGACAATCAAGGGACATGGGCGCCATAGAGATGACCACATCCTGTGTAACAAGACCCGACTTGCGCCTGGCCAATCGGCAGGGCCCACAGTCAGCTCCCCTCCCCTCACTATTAAAGCCCTGATATTCTCACGAGTGGCATTCTGCTTCCGGTCGCTGCGTTGGCCAGGAGGCAGGGTCGAGTTAGCTAGCTCAATACAGGACCCTCTGCTTTTGCGTCGGAATGGCTCCTGGTGTGGTTTTTGGGGATCTTAAAATCTGGGCATAACATACACCAGCATTATAAAGCAAATCCTAGGCATCATTTCATTTCATCCATAAATACTTCAGTGTAACCAGGTGACTTTTACAAATTACTATACCTTTATTACACCTAACAAAATTAATAATAATCTCCCAATATCTTCTAATAAAATAATACAGTATTATTTTCAGACCTAAGCATAACCCTGCTCTTTAGAGATTCCCATGTGTTTCAAATACAAAGAAAATAAATTTATTACAGAATGCATGGACTCCTCTTTAACTCTGGATACCACACTGAGGCCTGGCAAGTGACCCACAGATCTAACATCACTCTCATGATCAAGACAATTCTCCCAGGGAGTTGTTTCTCCACCCTTCTGGTCCTAGGGACACTAGGTACAAGTGTCTATATTCAAATACTCAGGAGGCATTTAAGCTCTGCTGCTCCTAAGGTTGGAGATGGGTCCACTGCCTAGAGTCCACAGGATTCTAGCAGCAGAAGCACTTGCAGTAGAGAAAAGACAAATTAATTAACTTGTCAAATCCTTCCTCTTAGAGAGCATGACTACAGTAGGACCTTGCATAATGAAGTGTCTGTCCCAGTAGTGACAAGACACCATTTCTTGTTTCTCTTCCTATTCCAGTTCATGGTTCTGGAGGCACTCATGAATTAGCACAATATTTGCAATAGTTGTTGTATATGGCGACTGAAGAACACTTTGCAAAATTAGACAATTCATGCTATTTGTAAATTTTCATACGCTAGATCTAGAATCTCTGAGGTATAATGCTGATTCTTAACTTCAGCAACTAGAAAGACAATGAATGCTAAAATTGTGAATATGTTAAATAAAGATATTTAGAATAGCCCTGCCTGGGTGGCTCCGTTGGTTAGAGCATCTTCCTGTACACCAAAAGGTTGTAGTTTGATTTCTAGTCAGAGCACATACATAAGTTGCAGGTTCAATCCCTGGTCGGGGTGCTTACGAGAGGAACCTGATGGATGTTTCTGTCTCTCTCTCTCTCAAATAAATTACAAAAAACAAACATATCCTTGGGTGAGGATTTTTAAAAATACTTAGAATGAAACTAACTTTTAAAAAATAATAATTTCAGCTTTAGTTAATTTGGATTTAAAATTTTGATATTCACTAATTATTATATGTATTTTGCCTTTTAAATCAATAGATAATTTAGAATTTTCTCAACCAAAGGTTGCAAACTCTTTTGTAAATATCCATATTTTAGATATTTTATAAGCTATATATAACATACAGTCTCTGTCCCATCATATTCTTCTGTTTTTTTGTTTGTTTGCTTGCTTGCTCGCTTTTACAATGCTTTGAAAATGTAAAAGTCAACTACAATGAGATACCACTTCATAGCTACTAAGATGGCTAAAATAAGAAAGACAGACAATGATAAGTATTGACAAAAATGTGGAAAAACCATCACTCATTGCTGGTGGGAATGTAAAAGGTACAACCTCTTGGGAAAACAATTTGGCAGTTCCTCAAAAATGACCCAGCATTTCTAATCCTGTCTGGATACATAAGAGAATTGAAAACATGTCCACATAAAAACTTGTACACTAATATTCATAGCTATCTATACTAATAAAAGCCTAAATGGTCCTCACGCC
This sequence comes from Myotis nattereri, assembly GCF_964212035.1. Lineage (NCBI taxonomy): Eukaryota > Metazoa > Chordata > Mammalia > Chiroptera > Vespertilionidae > Myotis > Myotis nattereri. Next base: position 111,712,687 of record NC_138075.1, read on the forward strand.
CTTGCGTGACGCCCCCACATTGTCACAAGATGGCCACTACAAGATGGCCAGCAGGGGAGGGCAGTTGGGGGCGATCGGGCTGGCAGGGGAGCAGTTAGGCGTCAATCAGGCCAGCAGGGGAGTGGTTAGGGGGCAATCAGGCTGGCAGGCAGAAGCGGTTAGGGGCAATCAGGCAGGCAGGCAGGCGAGTGGTTAGGAGCCAGCAGTTCAGATTGTGAGATCGGGCCTAAACTGGCAGTTGGACATCCTTCAAGGGGTCCCAGATAAGAGAGAGTGCAGGCTGGGCTGCAGGACACCCCCTCCATGCACAAATTTCGTGCACCGGGCCACTAGTCCTATACAATAAAAGGCTAATATGCAAATTGTCCCTTGGGAGTTCAACCAACCAGGAGTTAGACCACTGGCTATGATGTGCACTGACCACCAGGGGGCGGTGCAGAACAAAGGAAGGCCCTGGCTGGCAGCTGGCAGCCAGAAAGGAAGGCCCTGATCGCCCCTGATTGTTGGCCAGGACTAGGGATCCTACCTGTGCACAGGCCTCTAGTAGTATTCATATAGCCAAATAGTGGAAATAATTCAAATGTCTATCAGCTGATGAATGGATAAACAAAATACAGAATATTGTGGCATAATAAAAAATACATTTGGTCTTAGTTCCCAGTACCTGGCATAGAGCTCCTAAACTCTTGGAATGTCCTGGGTGATAAGAATGTCTTTTGTGGTTCATTAGAGCCCCTTTAGACCTCACCTGAGTTTATGCTAATGAGGTGGCTTCTGGATGGGAGCTGGTCACCATAAAAACCAAACATGTGATTAGAGGGTGGAAATATTCAAGGAGAGAGGAACTGGAGACTGAGTTATAAATACTCTTGAACAAGAAGATTCAGAGAGCTTCTGGGTTGGTGAATATAGACACATCTCATTTTATTGAGCTTCGCTTTATTGCACTTCAGAGATGCTATGTTTTTTAAATTGAAGGTAAGGCCCTCCACCAGCAAAGAATTACAATTCACTTTATTGCAATACTCACTTTATTGCCGTGGTCTGGAACCGAGTCCACAATGTATCTGAGGTATGCCTGTGCTGGGAATATGGTGTATCTAGAGAAGACATGAAGGCTCCATGCATCACCCTATATCTTCCCTGTGCATCTTTTTCATTTAGCTGTTCATTTATATTTTTTATAATAAACCAGTAACTGTAAGTAAAGCACTTCCCTGAGTTCTTTGAATTTTTCTAGTGAATTGTCAAACCTGAGGGGGGTGTGGAAGCTCCTGAATTTTTAGTCAGATAGGCAGAAGTGTTAGTAGCCTGGCACCCCATATGTGGCTGGCATTCAAAGAGGGGGCAGTCTTGTGGTGCTGAGACTTTAACCTGTGGAGTCTGTATAACTCCAGGTAGTTAGTGTCACAATTGAATTGAGTTGTTGTACACCTAGTTGGTGTCTGAGAATTGATTGTTGGTGTGGAAAAATTGCCTGGATTTTGTATCAGACACAATTTGGTATCAGAAGTGATAGCAGAAAACACCACACATACATTGATACAATGGTATATTATTCATATATGCTACATATATGATACATGATTCAACATGAATGAACCTTGAAAATATCATGCTAAGTAATAGAATTCAGATAGGACAGGACACTCCTTGTATGATTTCATATACATGACATGTTCAGAACTGGCAAATTCAGAGACAGAAAGTAGATTACTGGTTGCCAGGCATGGGGGCAGTGGGTGGATGGGGAGTGACTACTAATGTTACAGATTTCTATAGGGGGAATTAAATAGTGGTGATGGTTGGCTCAGCTGGTGTTGCTCAGTGGTTGAGCATTGACCCATGAACAAAGAGATCACTGGTGAGATTCCCAGTCAGGGCACATGCCTGAGTTGCAGGCTCAGTCCACAGTGGTGGGTGTGAAGCAGCTAATCAATAATGTTTCTCTCTAATAGATGTTTCTGTCTATCCCTCTCTCTTCCTCTCTCTCTAAAATTAATAAAAACTATTTTAAAAAGTAGTGGTGATGGTTGTACTATTCTGTGAATATACTGAGAACCACTGAATTGTACACTCTAAAAAGGTAAAGTTTATGACATGTGAATTATATCTCAACTAAGCTGTTGTTTTTTATACATTTTTTTCTTTATTGATTAAGGTATTACATATGTGTCCTTATCCCCCCATTGCCCCCCACACCCCCCACTCATGCCCTCACCCCCCTGTTGTCCCTGTCCATTGGTAATGCTTATATGCATGCATACAAATCCTTTGGGTGATCTCTTACCCCTTACCCCCACCCTCCCCTACCTTTCCTCTGAGGTTTGACAATCTGATCGATGCATCTCTGTCTCTGGATCTGTTTTTGCTCATCATTTTATGTTGTTCAGTATATTCCATAAATGAGTGAGATCATGTGATATTTATCTTTCTCTGGCTTATTTCGCTTAGCATAATGCTCTCCAGTGCCATCCATGCTGTTGCAAATGGTAAGAACTCCTTTTTACCACAGTGTATTATTCCACAGTTTTTTAATCCACTCATCTGCTGATGGGCACTTAGGCTGTTTCCACATTTTAAAGCTGTTATTTTAAAATGTAAAAACCATTTTTAGCTCAAAGGTCATACAAAAACTAGCCAAGGTCTGGATTTGCCTACAGATTGAAGTTGACAGACTCTTGCTTTAAATTATAAAACTTTTTTTGAAACATATGGGAAAATAATTTATTTATTTATTTTATTTTTTTTTTAATTAAATCTTTATTGTTCAGATTATTACATTTGTTCCTCTTTTTTCCCCCCATAACTCCCCTCCTCCCAGTTCCCGCCCCACCATCCGAAATCACTCCCCACCCACTGTCCTCATCCATAGGTGCACGATTTTTGTCCAGTCTCTTCCCGCATCTCCGACACCCCTTTCCCCCCCAAGAATGGTCAGTCCATTCCCTTTCTATGTCCCTGATTCTATTATAATCACCAGTTCATTCTGTTCATCGGATTATTTATTCACTTGATTCTTAGATTCACTTGTTGATAGATGCATATTTGTTGTTCATAATTTGTATCTTTACCTTTTTCTTCCTCTTCCTCTTCTTAAAGGGTACCTTTCAGCATTTCATATAATACTGGTTTGGTGGTGATGAACTCCTTTAGCTTTTTCTTATCCGTGAAGCTCTTTATCTGACCTTCAATTCTGAATGATAGCTTTGCTGGATAAAGTAATCTTGGTTGTAGGTTCTTGGTATTCATCACTTTGAATATTTCTTGCCACTCCCTTCTGGCCTGCAAAGTTTCTGTTGAGAAATCAGCTGACAGTCGTATGGGTATTCCCTTGTAGGTAACTGAGTTTCTTTCTCTTGCTGTTTTTAAGATTCTCTCTTTATCTTTTGCTCTTGGCATTTTAATTATGATGTGTCTTGGTGTGGTCCTCTTTGGATTCCTTTTGTTTGGGGTTCTCCGCGCTTCTTGGACCTGTAAGTCCATTTCTTTCACCAGGTGAGGGAAGTTTTCTGTCATTATTTCTTCAAATAGGTTTTTAATATCTTGCTCTCTCTCATCTTCTGGCACCCCTATAATTCTGATGTTGGTACGCCTGAAGCTGTCCCAGAGGCTCCTTACACTATCCTCGCATTTTTGGATTCTTTTTTCATTTTGCTTTTCCGGTTGGGTGTTTTTTGCTTCCTCGCATTTCAAATCATTGACTTGATTCTTGCGCTCCTCTGTTCTGCTGTCGGGAGTCTGTATAATATTCTTTATTTCAGTCAGTGTATGCTTAATTTCTAGTTGATTCCCCAATATAACATCGAGGGTCTCATTAGTTTTCTTGTAGATCTCATTAAGTTTATCGGCGGCTTCTAAACAGTTCTTGAGAGACCTTAAAAGTGTGGTTCTGAACTCTAGATCTTCCATTGACAATTTTGTCCTGTTTCTTTGTCTCCGCATTTTGTTATGCTTCCTTGGTGCACCCCCTAGTGGTCTTTGTGCGCAGTCTTATAGTTAAATCTTGTAGCTAATTCCAGGGAGGGTTTGACCTCCAGGCCAAGTGGCTATGAGAATCAGCTGTGTCAGCAGTGAGAGAACTTCTGTCCTCTAGGGAGGTGCTAATCTAGCCTTTGCCTGAGGCTATCCGGCAAATGCCTCTGTGCAGGGCTTGGGCGGGGCGGGTCGCACAGGATCAACAGGGTGGGCCGGAGAGAGCAGTGATGGCGGCTCTCAGTCCTGTCCCCAGGGGCTCTGCCTCTCTGAGTCCCAGCACCCACTGCAAAGCTCAGAGAGAAAGCTGCACTCGCTCTGACCGAAGCCAGGCAGTCCCGCTTCTCCCGTTTGAGTCTGGGTCCCTAAAGACTCGCCCGGATCTGGAGCTCAGAGTCTGCGACTCCCTCCCGATTGAAAACGCCAACCGCGCCCTCCGCCGCTAGCCCGCTCCGCGCGCGCACTCCGCACCTCAGAATTTGACTTCAGCACTGCGCCTCCTCTGAGTGTCCGTATGCGTTTCTCTTTCCTCCTAGTTGTAGGACTTCCACTCAGCCAGCGTTCCAGTGGTTTTGGGTGATGTCCGTTCTGTCTTTTAGTTTCACTTTTGAAGTAGTTGTTCAAAGCAGCAAACTCCGGCGTTAACCTATGCTGCCATCTTGGTTCTCGGGAAAATAATTTAAATTTAAATTCTTGACCTAAGTTCTGTAAATGTAAGGGATGGTTCTGATCTAATATCTAGTTTATTTTCAAATTTTCTTGATTTTTCTCAGAATGTCTTTAACACATTCATGTCCTCTCTTGTGTCTCCCTCTAGAGCTAGTAGTGGGTCCTTCTCTACTGTTTCATCTGGTTCCATAGCAATGGGAAGAGAGGTCCTGGATCAAATATGTGAAACACGAGCAGGCCATTCACATTGTGAAGATTCGGGAGCTTACATCCTGCGAGTTTTATGTGAAGATATAATTAAGGTGACAATGGTGAACTGTGAAGTGGTGGTCCTGAGTGCAGTGGAGGGCAGGGTGTGTTGAGAGATGTTTGAGAAGAGCCCCCTTTTTGCTAACCGCTTGCTATTTTCTCTCATTCTTCAATTAGCTTGGAAAATGAGGCTCCACCAGGGTCTGGGCAAGCAGGAGTCCGCAGTAATATTTAAAGTTCTAGTTTGTGATTTTATGGAACTGCTAAAAAGGTCAAGAACATTTCTTTAAATGTCAATGGCCTGAGGGTCCAATCCCCTAGGGGAGGATATTCTTGGAAAAGCAGCTTGTAAGCCTGGCAGAATGGTGTGGAAGGAACTCAGTGAGTAGGGTGCAGAGGGGCAGCCCCGGGCTTCTCAGAGAGGGGGTCCTGGGCAGAGCAGCAGGGGGAGGATGAGCTCTTGCAGAAGTTGTTGCCCACTCACTGCCCCCTCCACCCTCTATGTGAGGCTGGGTCTCCAGTGCCTACTGGAGCCTGAGGAACCTGGTGCAAACTGCAAAGTGAGGGTGCACCTTCATCCTAAACTCCAGAATGTGAAGCCTCCAGGGCCTTCTCTGCAGATTCCTGAGACTGACCTAAGGAAGGTCATGTGTTCAAACCCCTGAGAAAGTGTTTTCACAGTCTCCTGGAGACTGTATTAAAATGCAGAGTCCTGAGCCACATATAAATTCAAAGATTTTACAGTGAATGGTATTACTATTTTATAATGGGGAAGGAAGCTGTTTTCACGGGAATTAGGCAGCTTGTTAAAATGCATATTCCTAGGCTCCCAGGTCCATTGAATCAATACCTAGAGGAAGGTGGTGTATGGAAGGAGGGATGAGACAAGAATGTGCACTTTCAATGACATCACCAGGTAATTTTGAGGCTGTTCCTCTCAGGGCCTGTAAGAATCAGGGTGTTTTCCTGGAGAATAGTTCCTGAACTTTGAATCTCTCCTTTTTAAAACTGTGTCTGTTGTAGTACCCAGGTGTACAGCAGGGTGCTAGGGCTTTGAAATAAGACAGATGTGGAATTGAATGATGGCTCTGTCACATTCTGAATGACCTTGGGCAAGTTACTTAATCCTGGGACTTCCATTCCCTCATCTCGACAACGGGGATACTAATGCCCACTCCCGGGAGTCGTGGAAAGGATTCTTGAAATAATGAACACAGAGAGGTTAGCCCAGTGCTGATACATGGTAAGTGCTCTGTAAATGCAGGCTCAGTTACTATTATTAGGCATCTGGGAGGCTTCAGGTAGGGCTTCTGGTCCTACCCAAGTGTGTGGGTACATGTGTGTTTGAGAGTGTGCTTGCACATGTGTGCCCATGTCTTTGCTCCTCCTTGTTGCACCCCACTCCCATCACTATGACACCTACCAGTCAGGAACTCAGGGATGCTGGCCCAAAGGGGGTGAATCTGGGCTGTGTTTGTCAATATTCCATACCTGATCATGGCTAGCTCCTCAGAAGGGACAGCCTGTGCTGACACACAAGGCTGATTTAAGCACAGATACAGACCATGGCCCCATGTTCAGGCTTTTCCCCTGTGGCCTAAACATTTAGAAGCTGGAGCTTCCTCAGGACAGATGTGGCCAGGGTCCCAGGCAAGGTCTCTCTCCTCTGCTCCACTTTGTTCTCAGGACAAGCTCTGAGGAATCAGTCACTTTTCTTGAGGCCAATGGCAGGCCTGAGATCTTTCACCAGAGTGTTGGCATTCTCCCAGGAAACAGAGGATTTCCCAGGGTTGGCCTGAAGAGATGGATGGAGGCTTAGCTGGGGATGGGGACTGAGGTTCTCTCCTTCAGCCTGCACCCAGAGCCTGGGGCTGGAAGAGAATCGCCACCACCCTCTCCCACCTGACACAGATATGTCCTGCTCAGATAGAGTGATCTTGCTGTTTGAAAAGGGAGCTGACTTTTTACAGGCTGTCACTTACTGAGTGCCTACTATGTGCCAATAACTTAATTCATCATTTATTTTAACCTGTACCATAATTCTGTTGGTTAGATACTATCTTCTCCATTTTTTAAAGAGATGTTGTTTAAGACTCAACAGGTAGTTAATGGTGGCATTTAGTCCAAACTTAGGTATATCTAACTCCAAATCCTGGCTCCTATCTTTGAGCTCTATTCTAACAGCTGAGTAAAAGTGACCAGGATGAGAGGATGCTGGGACAAGATGGCAGGTGTGGGCTACAAGGGCCATTCATTATCTGGGGTGACAGATGAGGGGAGTCCATGAGTGAGGATAACACGTCAGGAGCTATGGATAAGGGAAGAAAGTACATCCAGCTGTCCATGGTCCTAGCAAACCAGAGTAGGTGAAAGTAATATTCACTAAGCTTCTGTAACAGGATCTGCAAAAATTCTACAATCTTTATAGTGAGACAGTAGATAAAGTAGATACCTACTGATTTGTCTCTCTGTCCCTCCTCTCAATTTCTGAGGAGAGATTTCCTTCTAGTAAATTGCTCCTTCCACCTTTCCACCCATAGGAGAAGCCATATTGTTACTCTAGCCTCAGGCCTTGGCTAGGTGTTCTAGGGGCGGACCTCAACCCAAGGTGAGCCAATCAAACTTCCCTGGGATTTTCTGAACTGGTGCTGATATAAAAGCCTATTTCTCTCCAGGAGCTGAGGTTAGGAGGGGTGAAGCTTGGGAGGTGTAGAAAGGTGTATCTAAAGAGATACTTCGGCCTGAGTTGGGGGAGGGTAGCTGAATGCTCCATGCCTTTTCTCAGCCCATGTCTACCCCAACTCACATCCCCATGACCTTGTCATTCAATCCACTTCTCAAAGTTTTGTGAGCTGCAGAGTAAGACAGGTAGCATTTCTTCCTTCCTGGATCCAACCGTTAAAGACCCACAAAGTGAGATCTAGACTGGTGTGGTCCAATAGGGTAGCCATATGTGGCCATTCAAATAAAAATGAATTAAAGTTAAAGGAAATTTAAAACTTAGTGTCTCAGTCAGTCATACTTGTCACATTTCACATGCTCAATAGCCATGTGTGGCTAGTAGCTACTGCCTTAGGCAGTACAAATATAGAATGTTCCTACCACTGCAGAAAGTTATATTGGAGAGACAGAGTCAGAACAAAGACATAGATAAACATAGCCTGGAGTCTGGCTGCCTTGGTTCAAATCTGTACTCTACCATTCACTAGCTGAGGGTTAGGATAAGCTCCTTAACTTCTCGGAGCTTCAGATTCTTTCTCTCTAAAATGGGGATGATAACAATGCCTGCCTCCTGGAGTTGTCATGGTCATTACTTCAGCACGGTACCCTGCACATGGTCAGATGAGCTGGATATCTTCAGTTTGGCCCTCTAGATCCACTGCCCACACTTCTCCACCCTACTCTGTGCCTAGAAGCTGGTCTTTATGGACTGCATCAGTGGGTTTCCTTGCCCTCTGGCCTCTGGTTGGATTTGGCCATTGAGGACACCACAGAAGACTAGGGGCAGGGAGAAAGAGGTCATGGTATTTGTTCTGTGCTATTCTGCCCGCCAGGCCACTGAAGGTGGGCTCTGTTCCTCTATGAAGGGCCACAGCTTCTACTAGGTGGCCCTCTCTGGAGCGCTCCTTACTTCAGTTCCAGAGGTAGAAGCTGCTTCCCACTACTTCTCTATGGGGGGCTGCACTGTCTCTTGTTGGTGTCCCCGTGTAGATACTCTTTATTAAGCTTCCTCCATGGCCTAGTGTGAACATGCCTTCCCTGTCTTGAGGGACCTCTGAGTGATACAGAAGCCCCTGTCTAGGTTGGCCTCCTGTTAGTCCTAGGGAGAGGAGGAGAAGGAGGAAGAGATGGGAGGATGATCATCGGTAGTCCTCTATCTCCATCTCTGTCTCTGCCTCCGAACCTCTCCAGAAGAATCTGACTTTCAGGAACTTTCCAAATGAAGAAGGATGGAAGAAATGGCTCAGGGTGAACTGATGAGAGAGGTGGAAACACAGAGCAGAGAGACAAGGAAGCTTTGGCCTCAAAACAAGACAGATTTTAGGTTGAAAGCAGAATCTAGTTTCATTGCTTAGCAGTGCAAGGGCCTGCTGGGAGGGATCCTGGAGCTCAGGCCTGTACCATGGGTTGCACACCATCTCTCCACATCCCCTCGAACAGGAGAGCAGAACCTTTCCTTCTTAGGGCCTCCCGCTGGAGCCTGACACTGCTGCCTGAGGCCCCCTCTGTCTGAGCAGCCTGCAGTGCTTATCTATCCCCTTAGCCTACAAGGTGTGACTCTTATCGGGTGCCTGGGTCCCTGGAGCTGAGTGCTTGCAGGCAGGCAGGAGACAGAGTGGTGTGAGAATGCTGGGGGTTGCCCCTGGAAAGGCTCTAAGTGAAGTGTGTGGAGTGTCTGCTCCCCATTGCAAGCTCCCCCACCAGACCCTGGGTTCTCAAAGCTGGGTGCTCTTTCTTTATTGTAATTGCCTGTTTCCTGTCTTGCCAAGACAGTGTTCACCATTATGGTATGAGTACCTCGCAACTTGCTTGACATGTAGTAGGTATGCAGCATCTAGTAGGTGCCCAACTAATATTTATTTATAAGAGAAACTTCCCCACCCCCCAGGCCTCCAGCCACACTGGCATGCAGGACTGGGAGTTAAGAGAGCCGATCCTGTTTTAATTCCACCATCCTCACGGAATGTGTGCACTCCTTTCTCTTTCCGGGCCTCGGTTTTCTTAGTGAAACTTGGGCTTTGTGGGACTTGATAATCTGGTTTCAGTGCCAAGGACCAAGTTTTTATTTATTTTTTAATATTTTTTATTGATTTCAGAGAGGAAGGGAGAGGGAGAGAGAGATAGAAACATCAATGATTAGAGAATCATTGATCAGCTGCCTCCTGCACACCCCACACTGGGGATCGAGCCCGCAACCAGGGCATGTTTCCTGACCGGGAGTCCAAACGTGACCTCCTGGTTCATAGGTTGACACTCAACCACTGAACCACACCGGCTGAGCACAAGTTTTTAGCATATCATGATTAGCCCTGGCTGGTGTGGCTCAGTTGGTTGGAGCATCATCCCGTACACCAAAAGATAGCAGGCCTAATTCCCGATCAGGGCAAACATCCAGGTTGAGGGTTTGATCATAGGTCAGAGTGCATACAGAAGGCAACTCTCACATCGATGTTTCTCTCTCTCTCCCTCAAATCAATAAAAGCATATCCTTGGTTGGAGATTAAAAATGAATAAATAAAAAGTAAAGCATCATGATTAATACATAAAAATAATTAATACTTAGCATTTTTGTATTACAATCAAACCTTGGCATCTTAGCCTTTCTTTTTTCTATTGGCCAAGCACCAAAGATATTTTTATCTACATGTCTCTAGTCTACAAAGGGTCTGTCTCTTCATCTACCCATGTAAGGCCTCTATGTCCACAAATTAGGTCATTAATTGATTCACTTCCTCAGTCATTTGTTCATTCAACAAATATTTATAGAACACTTATCAGATATAAGTCAGAGATGAATCCTGTGCTTCTTTAACTGTCTTTGTTGGAAGTTCAGAGAGAGCTAGTAGGTACAAGAGATGGCATGGAATCTTCAAAAGGGCTTGGAGGTGGGGCAGGGGAGGTCCTGTCCCTCATCACTTGCCCCACTTTACTCCTGCTGCTGTTCAGCAAAGGTGCCTCTCCTGGATGGATGGCCCTGCTGTGCTGAGTAAGAAAGTCTGGCTGCCTAATGAGCTTCCCATGGAGCAGGTGCTGACATCTTATTCAGGGATCAAAAGCTCATAGGTAAATGTTAGGTCTGATCAAATAAGTGAATTGATACCCCTCCCCTGGGAACTGACCTTTAGGCCACTTCACAGTGGACATTCCCTTTCGCTTAGACCACATTCCACTTGCTAAGATCATATTCCACTTGCTGAGACCATTATCTCTCCCCTGCGGACCTTCCTAGGATCTGGACATGCACAGAAAATTATCCACCCAGAAAAATCCCTCCTAGAGTCCTTTAAAACCTCTGACTCACCATTCCTGGGTGCTGGTACCATTTTGGGGCTCAGCCCATCTGATATCCAGATGACCTAATAAACTTATAATCCCTTACCACTTTGGCCTTGTGCATTCCTCCTTTGGTGACCCTAACAGTAAACACCTGTACTCGCCACCTCCCACAACCACATCAAAATTACAACTAAAATACAGAACAACCATCATTCAGAAGCACCTGAAAGCTGACTGAATGGAAGTCCTACAACCAGAGAAGTAAAGAAGAAAGCACATTGAAACTGGTAGAAGAGGTGGAGGCACAGAACGAGCTGAACCATCACCTACATGTGCCATTTTATTAATCAGGAGGGAGATCGTCTCTGCAGAGGTTGCTGTGAGGAACAAGGGATCTCAGCCCCACACCAGACCCCCCAGCCCAGGGTTCCAGAGCTGGGAAGAGAAGTCCCCATAACTACAGACTGTAAAAAACCAGCAGGGATGGGGACTGAGTGACACGGAGGCCACTGGAGACCCAGGAGTTCCTTTTAGAGGACTGGTGCATGAACTGAACTAATTAGGTCCAGCTTCCTCTGAGCCCCAGTGCCAGGGCAAGGCTTTTGAGGACCCACACATATACGAGGAGGAACCTCAATTGTCTGGCATTGAGGCAGGAACTCAGGGAGGCTTTCTCCCCGAGAGAGGTGCTCAAAGTGGTCATTGTTCCTGTGCTGGCAGCTATATCTGTTTGCTCTGCTTGGTGATTCCTTAAGACCCTGCTCCATCTAATTTCAGCCCCACTCAACCTGTTTGCAGCAGCTTTTGCATATAAATAGCCTATCCTTGCTCAGGTTTCAGACTCTGCTAAACTCTCTCAAACAATCTTCAGCTCGAGCACTGTGCCCAAAACCTATCACTAAAAGGTCCAAGACACTACATTAGCACAAGCCTGCCTTGCTTCACAGCTGGGCTTTGCCTGGGCACCTCCAAGCCCAATACAAATAGTGTCTGCTGAGTAGCTCCAGGCAGTGGCTGACTTTGCACTTCCTTGGAGGCCCTAGAGCCAGTGCACCCTCTGAACAGCTTCAGACAATAGCAGATTATAACTCTACACATCCACAAGCAACACACTCAAGGGGCAGACTCAGTGAGCATCAAAGCCCCACTGAAGCAAATAGTGTTCAATAGGGGTGTTTCCTGAACAGCAGCTCTCCCACTGTAGTTGAAGCTGGTCCTCAAAGCCAATTTGCCTGGAGGTCAACTTCTCCCAGTGACACCAACAGCAATCAAGGCTCAACTACAAAACTGTGTACACAGCCCACACAGAGACACACCTAGAGTGCCTAGCTCAGGTGACTGGGGAGACTGAGCCCCTGGGTCCTACAGAATACCTACTACACAAGGCCACTATACCAACTCCAGGAGACACAGAAGCTCTACCTAATACATAGAAACAAACACAAAGAAGCAGCCAAAATTCAGAGACAAAGAAACATGTCACAAATGAAAAAAAAATGGAAGCAAGAAAACTATTGGATACAGAGTTCAAAACCATGATTATAAGGTTATTCAAGGACCTTCATGAGACTTTCAAGGATTTTAGTGAGAAATTCAAAGACATGAAAAAGGACCAGTCAGAAATTAAGCATACACTAACTGAAATAAAGAATAATTTACAGGAATTCAACAGTAGAGTAGAGGAGTCCAAGAATCAAATAAACAATGTGGAATATGAGAAAGCAAAAAACACCCAATTAGAAGGGCAAAAAGAATCCAAAAATATAAAGATAGTGTAAGGAGCTTCTAGGACAACTTCTAGCATACCAACATTTGCATTATTGGGGAGCCAGAAGAAGAGAGAGAGTAAGATATTGAAAATCTATTTGAATAAATGATGACAGAAAATTTCCCCTACCAGGTGAAAGAAATAGACTTATATGTACAGGAAGTACAGAGAGTCCCAAAGAAGAGGAACCCAAAGAGGCCCACATCAAGACAGATCGTAATTAAAATGCCAAGGGCTAAAGACAAAGAGAGAATCTTAAAAGCATCAAGAGAAAAGCAGTTAGTTACCTACAAGGGAGTGCCCATATGACTGTCAGCTAATTTCTCAACAGAAACTTTGCAGACCATGGCAAGAAATATTCAAAGTGATGAATAGCAAGGGCCTACAACTAAGATTACTCTACCCAGCAAAGCTCTCATTTAGAATTAAAGGTCAGATAAAGAGCTTCACAAACAAGGAAAAGCTGAAGGAATTAATCCCACCAAACCAGTATTACATGAAATGTTGAAGGGTATTTTTTAAGAAGAAGAGGAAGAAGAATTTAGCAATGCACCTTGCCTAGTGCTACTCTGAGGTCACCCATGGGACATATCCAGGCAGAGCTTACATTCCCAATCTGGGCTTCACAGACAGCCCACCATCCTTGAGCTGGAACCTTCAGTCCAGGTGACATAAATGGAACTTCCCCTTCTCTTGTCCCTGCAGACAACTATCTGGAGCCCATATGGATCCAAAACCAAGGGGAGAGGCAAGGCTTTAGGAAGACTAAAATATCCAAGGGATTCTTGGAAGGAATGGACTGCTGTTTGCAGGGACAAGAGAAGGGGAAGTTCCATTTATGTCACCTGGATTGAAGGTTCCAGCTCAAGGATGGTGGGCTGTCTGTGGAGCCCAGAGAGGGAATGTAAGCTCTGCCTGGATGTGGCCCATGGGTGACCTCAGAGCAGCACTAGGCAAGTGCATTGCTAAATTTGGCGAGGTCGTTTTCCCTTTGGAAAGAGAAACTATTATGTACAGCTGGAGAGAGCATATCCAGCCTCATGCAGTGGCCCCAGCTGGGGTCCCATGGCTACTTGGCAAGCCTTTAAAAAAATAACTTATTAAAAAATGCAATAAAGCACCTCATAGAAAATAAAGGTAAGTAAAAAGAAAAATCAACTTTATTTCAACATTCCACCACCCAGGAACAGTCACTGTTAGCTGATATATATTCTTATATCTGGCTATCCAGAGACATATTACATATTCTTTTAAAAAACCAGACTGTCATGTTTATACTAGTTTTTAATTAATACGTCCTAAATATTTTTTCATGTCATCAAAGTTATTTATTCTGTTTTCCAATATTATTTCGAATGGTTACATACTATTTTATGAAATAAACTTGCTTTATTAAGTTGGGGTATAAATAAGATAAATTCCATATTAACCACTCAAGCCAATCCAAATGAACAAAAAATATACTATTTCTGTTTGGGTTCTTCTTCCACCCTGAATTGTCCAAGGACATCAAGGAGTTCCTCAAAAGGGCTGGTTCATCCAAAGCCAGGAGACAAGAGCACTGGAGCTTCCGATTAGCTGTGGCTTCTATAGCCACCCAAGGTGTCCCTGTAGATAGAACCTGGTTCTACACAGTCTTAGCATCTTTGTTCATCAACACAGTGATGTCTTGACTGGTCCAGATGTCTAAGCAATTTCTATGGTAGTTCTCCAGTGGAAGAGACCCCAATGTGCTAAAGTGCCTAGGATGGGGGAGGCTTCCAGCCCCAGACACACACCAGCCAGAATCCTGCCAGCTTAGGGCTTGGCACTGAATTTGGACAATCTGTCTAGGTACCTCCCACCAATGGACCTCATTCAGAACCATCTCAATCCATCAGAGAGAATGTAACCATGACCGCCCCCCCAAAAGAGGGGGGTCAAGTGTTTCCAATCCTTTCCTTTTGGAGGCTCTTTGTCCCATACAGATTTGCCCACCTCCCTCTCAGCAACCATTCTTGAGAAGTTAAATTAGTTCCCTCAGACTCCTTCCCCATAAACTCAGCTTTTTGCGAGTTTATCATGTGTTCTTTTATTTGTCTTTCATATCAAGAACTGTCCTTCCTTCTCTTCCAGGCTAACACTGTGTCTTCCATGACTTGTTGATATTTCTTCCTTCCCCTCTTATATCTTCTCACTTTAGTAATAATCCCCTCTATATCCTGCATCTTCAATCCCTCTATTTTTGTTAAGTGCTTTTCCTCCCCCAACAGACAAATCTCACAAGTCTAGAAAACAAACATGCAAATAAACTTCCTTCAATCTTAATTTCCCTCCAGCTATGACCCAACTCTCTTCTTACCTTCTGGCTAAATTTATAAAAAGAACATTCGATTCTCACTGTCTTGACTCCTCACTCCACACAACATGGACACCTTGGCCATCACCCACTGAGACCACTTTCTCAGAGATCACCAATTGGAGTCACCATGTGTCCCAGTTTCCCAAGAATAATTATAGTTTATCCCTCTTGTCCCAGAGTCTTCTTCAAGGGTCCCAGTTTAAACATTACTACTAACCTGTCACAACCAACACAGTCCATAGCTCTATCACAGTCATCTTCCACAAACCCCCAGCAATACTGTTCTCCTGGATGGCCGTTGCTGGGCTTTTTTCTTCTGACCTACTTGACACCTCTCTGCTGGTTTTACCTGTCTCTTCTGTATGCTCTCTCATCCACATCCACCACATCCACTTTTTCATTAATGTTGGATTTTGCAAGGTTCTGTTCATCTCATTTAGTATTTACTCTCCTCCAGAATTTCACCCACACCCCTGGATTTAGCTCACCACCCCGTCTTCACCCTCAATTCGGTGCAAATCTGAAGACTTTTGGAAATCATGGTGCCTTAAATGTAGGTTTACAAAATACCCTCCCAAAATTTGACAGGAAAAAAAAGAAAAGAAACAAACAAAAATGAGAGAAAAGGCACCAGGGCTGAAACCATGGCAGGATTCTCCTCAGATGCAACAGATTTAAATATAGGCAGACCATCTTCTTGGAGGGGAAGGCACCATGATATAAAAGTATCTATCTCTCCTAAATTAATTTATAAATTCAACATGATCCTAAACAAAACACCAACATGATTTTTAACACAATAAAATGATTTTGTAGTTAATCTGGGGAGAAATAACTAGGATAATTCTGAAAGAGATAAGCAGTAGGAAAGAGAGTTTCTTTTGTCTTTTTAAAAACAGGTTATAGTACATTTGCAATAATTTGGGGGAGAGAAGTAGATTAAGAACAGGAATGGGGAAGCAAATCAAACAAATATAGAATGGAGATATATTTGCATATGTATATAAATGTGGTGTATGTGAAAAGAGGCATTTCTAATTAATAGGGGAAAGATGTAATATATATCTGTATATGCAAATGTATTTATAGACATGAAAACGTAAGTAAATATTTCTTGGGGTGGGAAAGAGCTCTTTAAGTGTGATATCTAGGTTAGAAATCATAAAAGAAAAGGTTGATGTACTTCACTGCATAAAAATGAAAATTTCTGCATGGCAAATACTGCACAGGGGGAGTAAGGGATGAGTATGTGTAGCAATAAATGATAGAAAACGGAATACTCTCTCTAATATAAAAAGTGCTCCTTCAACTCCATTAAGAAAAAGATAAAAACTGAATGAAAATAGGGGAAAGGGATGAAAAGAGTTTGGAAATCATTATTTGCTTAACCAACCAACTTGTGTAAGACAGGAAGGGAGTAGTCAGCTAGAAGAGCAACCTAACACAAATGTTATCAGAACCTTCGAGCCTGGGACTATAAATAAAATTCCATTAACATCCATTTCCCCAAGTTCCTGCTGTTTCTCTTCTTGCACCTCTAAGACCTCTGCCCTCTTCCTCCTCTGCCACAGTATTTCGGGAGTTCCAGAAAGGCAGCCCACATATGCTGAAGCCTCACCCCACTGCAATCCTCATATGGCAATTCTTCCTCTCCTGTCCTACTGTGGTCTCTACTGCCAGCAAAGCCACTTCGACAGTGGCCAGTGTGTGACTATTGCTCCCAAATGGTGCCTTTTCCAGTGTTCCCAAAGCCACCATTCCCTGGAACCAGAGGTCACTGAGCCCCAAGTATTGGTGAGGAGGTGATCCTATGTACTGCCCAGTGTCCGACCTCCCTGCTGTGAGAAATGGCTCACCTGTCCAAATTTCAAATGACGAATAGGAAACAGAAGCATGGCGAAAATGAGACTTTTACTAACACTCTTGAGAGAGGGCACCCATTTTACAGGATCACACGGAGGGCAAGGAGCATAGCCTATTTATTTAGACCCTCTTCCAGTTCCTCATTGGCTGAGTACTATTTGATCACTTATTTCCTAATAGGTCACCTAGGTCTTGCTGTCTCCCATTGGGTCATTTAAAAAAATGGGCGGGGGCCTTCTCTAGATACCTCCACCTCCCTTTGTCTAAGTCTAGGAGAATCTTCCTAGGACATGTGCTATCAGCCACATGCACAGCTCTCATTCCCCCCCCCCCCCCCAATCCTGTTTGCTCTGGGGAAATTCAGCAGCAGCTGCCTGGCCACATGCTGTTTCTTTTCTCTGAAGATAAACCAGAGGTGTGTTTCTTACACTACTGACACTTGGGATTAACCCAACTCAAGAGGAAGACAGAAGAAGGACACAAAGGGATTGTATGAGTTTCCTATTGCTGCTGTAACAAATTACCACAAAACTGTTGGCTTAACACAATACATATTTATTCTCATACCGTTCTAGAGGACAGAAGTCTGAAATCAGTCTCGCCGGACTGAAATCAAGGTGTTGGCAGACTGTGCTCCTTCCCGATGCTCTAGGGAAGAATTGGTTTCTTTACCTTTTCCAGCCAATAGTGCTGCGTTCTTCATGTTTCTTGGCTCATGGCCTCTTCATCCATCCTCAAAGCCAGCAGCATGGCCTTAAGCTTCGTTGGTCACACTGCCTTCCTGTCCTGGGCCAAATCTCCTTCTGCCTCCCTCTTATAAGGACACTAATGATTCCCTTTAAGGCCTACTCAAATATTCCACATTTATCTCCCCATTTTTAAGATCCTTAATCATATCTGCAAAATATCTTTTGTCATGTGAAATAAACATTCACAGGTTCCAGGGATTAGGATTTCTTTTTGCAGATAATGACTCAGACTGCTCCAGGGGCTGATGCCTTTTCATTATCTTCCAGACTGCTCTCTCTCTCCTTTCTTCCTAGCCTCCAACCACCTTCCCAGTTTAGGCAAATAGCTTCCATTCATATTTATAGATGCAAGTAAATGCTGATATTGGTGAGGGATATTATCCATACCAGTAGTGTCAGAGCCCCAGCCTGACAAACCAAGTGTTGCAAAATGGGGGTTAGGCCACCAGTCCTGGGAGCACAGGAATAGTCGGTGGCCAGTTGGTGCTACCTAACTAAGCCTCTGAGCGGGTCAAAGCAGCCCCACCAACTGATCACTGAGACAGTCACCAACTGACTGGAGCTCCTCTTCTACTGTCTCAGGGCTAACTTTGTCTGTCTTCATACCAAGTGCTGATAGCAGCAGCATCTTCACATTCATTATCCTGTCCCTCTTCTATCATCACCACTACTGCTCCTTTACCAATATGCTGGACTCAGTCAAGGCTGTAGAGAGATGAACACTGGCCATAGGTTCAGGCTGATATACAAGAGTCAACCTGGGAAGATAACCACAAGTAGAAAGCCTATCCAAGTGCATGAGAATAGAGTGCCAGAGCAAGGGGACACTGGTGAGAGGGAAGACTGAGGAAGTAATGGTGGCCAGCCTATAAAGCAGCTTATTTGCCAGGTTAGGGGGTTTGGGCTTTATCCTAAGATCAATGGAAGTCACTGAAAAGTCTTAAGCAGACATGGCCCGATTTACATTTTGGAAAACCATTCTGGCAGCACGATGGATAATGGATTCTAGGAAGGTAAAGCTGGAGGCAGAAGGGCCAGTTAGGAGGCTGTTGCCATAGCCTAGGCGAGAAATAATCTGGAGTTGTGTCAGTAGACATGGCCTAAAGTAGACATATTTGAGAGATATTTTTGAAGGAGAAATAGCAAAACTTTTGAAATGATTGGATGTGAGAGGTGGGGTGGGAGAAGGAGTCAGGAGTGATGCCATATTTCTGGCTTCAGCCACTGGAAGGATGTTGGTGTCATTCATCAAGTGGGAAAAACAGGAGGTTTTTGGAGAAGAGCATGTGGTGTGTGAGGTGTTTGTAAGAGGCCACTGAATAACCAGGCCTGGAGCCCAGGGGAGAGGTCTGACTGAGGCATGGATGGGAAACAAAGCCAAGGGCCTGGGTGTGAGTGGCCAGAGAGTAAGATCACATGAGAGAAAATAGGCATACAACAGAATTAGGAATAATGCCAGTAGGTGAGGAGGCCCTCTTCCTCACACCAAGGAAACTGAGGACTGGCCAGAGATATAGAATGAAAATCAGAAGAGTGTGTGTCCCTAAAATCAAGAGAAGAGGGTGTTTCAAGAAGAGGGAGGAGGTCTGCAGTATCACATTATGCTGTGCCAGCACAGACAAGGGTTCAGTGAGCCTGAAGCGGGGAGAGGGAGCAGCAAAGGATTAAAGAAAAGGCAAAGAGAATATAGCTGGGGCTCGGTGGATCTCCTGTGCCTGGATGAGGTCACAGAGAAGGATCCAGCCAGCAAGCTGAGGCTTTATTTTATAGTCAGAGAAAAACAAGGTAGTGATCAACATAGTTACAATGTTCTTGTGAGTTTCACTTGTTTTGGAAGCACTTGCTGCAGGTCCCACAGCCCATTAGCTACCCAGGAAGGATCTAGGGGGAGGCCATAAGGTCAATGTTAATTATGCTAAGAGGACTCTGCCCTCTAAACTGGGACTTGTTTGTGGCTCTGCCACAGGTCAATCCGAGGTTTAACTCTAGAGCCACTCCCTACATCACATGATTCTCAGAGGCCAAGGAAGGAAAGGAATGAAAGGTGGATTTGGTCTTGCTAAAGACATGATGGGAGTGAAGCCTGATAACTGGGCTAAGGAATGAGTGGGGGTTGAGAAAGGAAGGCAAGTGCCAGACTTCCAAAAAGATTAGATGTGATAAGAAGCACAGAAAGGAGGGGGTTCAAGGAGGAACCCAAGCAGTGGGTTCAAGGAGGAATTTTTTTGGATAAGTGCTTGTTCTCCCCTGGAAGAGCAGGGGTAAAGGGAAGGTGGGGGTGGGGAGAGTGGCAGCTGGAGTGAGACTAAGCCCAAATATGAGCTTGTAGAGATGGAGCAGTGCTAAGTGGTGGCCATGGGAGTTAAGAAGTGGTGGCTGAAGTTAAGAAGGTTTCTGAAACCAGTTAGGGCCAAGGTTCATATAAAGCCCTCTCTAGGACTTACATGGAGAGGAAGCCAGGTGGGTACAATCTGTGTGACAGCCATGAGATGATGACTGTGGGAGTCTCAGAGGAGTTTTATGGGTGGTAGAGAGGCAATGGTCTGAGAGAAGCTATAGGGTGTAGCCACCTCACTTCCTAACCATGGGGGAGTCTGGAAGAATGAGGAGCCATCCCTCAAGAACAGCGGAAGAGGGGGCCTTCTGTGAAGAGCCTGGCAGAGAATCTCCCTTCTAAATGTGACTCAAGAAGGGAGTGATAAGACAAGGCAGTGAGGCCATCAGAATAGGCTCAGGGCAAGCACAGTGAGAGAGGAGGACAGGATTGCTTGGCCAGAACTGTTTATAATCCATGTTGGTCAGTGAGAGCCTGACCAAAAGGTGCAATGACAACCATGGCCATTGAAATTGTTATAGCTATTCTGTGCTCTCCTTGGGCAGAATATCATGCCCTGCTCATCCCAATTCCCAGTACCCAGCCTGGTGCCCTGGGTAGGGGACAGAGAGCAGATGAGTTCCAAAAATTCCAGTGAGCTGAAGGAATGCTTCCCAGTAGGTGCCAGCCATTCCAGTATAAGGACCTTTTCTTAATGAAAAAATTTCTGAGACTTCAAAATATATCTGACTTGATAGCTGCTGTGATCGAAAAAGTTGCTGATGGTGCGTAAAGGTCAGAGACTGCTTCAGATGTAACTGCCTACGAACTGTGGGAGCTTGGGCAAGTTAGTCAACCTCTTTAGCCTCAATTTAGTCATTTGTAAAATGGGGATAATATCACTTACCTGCCAGGTAAGCTAATGTGAGCTAATCCGTGCTAGGCATTTGGCATGGCACTGGTACAGAGACAGCTTTCCACAAATGTTAACTATCATGACTATGAATTCAGTTATACTTCAAAACAAATTGGTGTTTTATTCAGCTCACTAGCACCCACACATGAGGGAAATGGTTGTTTGTGTATATGGAAGGGGTATTCCTTAGTCAGTCAGCAGGCTGTGCTTGGGGAGACTGGAGATTCAGGGACCTCTGCAATACCTAGGAGTCTCACAGGGACTGTTGGTCAGTCCATGTTTGCATTTCCCTCACTCTGCCACATGAACTCTCCTCAATGCAGGTGTTTTCGAGGAAACGGAGGCTCAGGAACTCTCCATGGACAGACAGAAACTCATGGCAGAGCGGGTGGGAAACAGCCTCACTGACCTTGCTCTCGCTCTCTTCCTGTGGCAGCTTCAGCCTGTTGGCGGTTCCACAGACGCCTGGGCCTGGCTGGGCCTGTGTTTGCTGTGTTGCTGCTGTCACTGCCAACTGCGCTGTGGACTGTGGGAGTGCGGGCCTGGCCTCAGGAGCTGTTGTCCCAACTCTGATTGTGGTTCCAGACTTAGTCACATTTCTGTCCCAATCTCTGTCACAACCTCTGTGACAACCCCTGTACAGCCCCTTCATTTTCCCTATCATAGCCCCTATCACAACATCTGTCACAGTTCTATCAGCCTCTATTCCAGCCTCTATCACAATCCCTGTCACAGCCCGTCACAGTCTCTATCACAGCCTCTATCACAGACCCTGTCACAGCCTCCTTTTGTACACTCTGTCACAGCGTCTGTCATAGCCTCTCCCTGCCTCTGCCTCTGCAGAGTGGCCTTTGGGGCACAGCTCTCATTACACAGCGGAACTGCCTCTCTCTGGAAGGCATCCAGCAGAAGGCTCATGTAATAGCAGGTTATCCTGATGTTCAGGGCTTGTGAGAGGGAGGCTGTGCCATGGGACTCTACAAAAGAAACCAGCCAATGGACCCTGGCTGTGCTCACTCCATGTGCACCCTAAGGTCAGTGGTCCAGACCCTCGCCTCTGGCAGCATGACTGAATGGTTTGTGGCATTTCTTTTATCTCCTTGACCCCACTGTGAGCTTCCAAGAGCAGGAACTGTGTCTTGTTTTGTTGCTTACTCACTGCAGAGCTGAGCACAGGGCTGGGCTCCCAGAGTACAACCTGATGGTTGTCCCCAAAGTCCTGACTTGTCTTAAATCAGTTCCAGTCACTCCCCTTTGCCTCCAGAACCATCCCACCAGGGCTGCAGTCTCCTAGCCAGCTCACCCACCCCAGTGCACGCACTCCCCTCTGCCTGTCTTTGGCTACACTGTGCCCACTGCCTGGTGTGCCCTACCTCTCTTTCTCCACTTTTCCAAATCACACTTGCCTTCTTCAAAGGCCAATTCAAACACGATCATCTCCCCTGCTTCTCTCTTCTATGCTCTTCCTGCCCCTTCCTTTGCTCTCCAGCCACTTGTCCATATCACATGACACTTGTCCCTGGCTTTTTAAATATGAGTTTCTGTTTCTTATTCTTGCTGCAGCCTGAGGTGCCTGGAGATTAGAGGCTGGATCTTATGCCATCATCTAGTAGGTACTACACAAGTTGACTAAATAAATAAAGGGGTGAATGATTGAATAAATAGAGGAATGATGTGAAATTGGGGAAAGACGAAAATGTAGAGAAGGGGAAAGAGGATGAGGGCACAGTAGGCAGAATAGCACGCATGAGCCAGGCTCAGGAAAGGGCCCACAGTGTGTGGAGGGGAGGCTGTGAACCAAATCCACCTCCTGGGCCACTTCCTGGGAAAGCCCATCTGCCCTGCTCTCCTCACTAGCCTCCCTCCACCCCCTGGCCTTGCCCATTTGCCAAGCCTCTTCACCTCTCCCAGGCCATCCTATCTCTCCCTTCCCCTCACTAACACCTCCAGCCTAGGCTGTAGAAACCACCACTGGGGCCCCTGTCTAAACTCACTTCAGCCCTGACATATGGTAAATTCCAGACTGGGACAGAGGAGTCTCTGGTACTTACTCCTTGGCAGCTGTGCTCAGCCAGCACCTCGGGGGCCTCCCTCTACCCCAAGTGCCTCACTCGCTCGCCTGACTCCAAGTCCAGGTGGCTCAGACGTCCTGGAGCCCCAGCAGGACACAGAGACATAGTCCAGACCGTGCTGAGCTGTCAGCACATCTTTGTTCTGCCTCCCCGGGAGGAGAGGGGCATGATGTCCCAGTCATTGCCTTGGCAGAGTCCTGGGGGAACAGCCGAGTGCAGGATGGGGAGTGTGGAGAGATCAAGGGCAATAGAGCCAGGGCTGGCGTGGAGATGAAAGGGCTTTGGGCTCTGCTGGGCTCCCAGCACTTACAGGTGGGGTCCTGCAAAGAGGCAGGTGGTAGAGAAAGGATAATACAGTAGCTCACACTCCCAGATCCTAAAGAAACCAGTCAGAATTGAGAAAAAAGCAGGTGGCAAGCCCAACTAGAAACTGGGCTTTCTTTCACTGGTGCCCTAATGCCATTGGGAGTGGGCATGTGGTTCCCAGTGGTTTTTGAAATCAGTCTCGGAATAAGGGTGTTGGGAGAAGGGGATCAGAAGGACTCAATACCCTCCTTTCATGGAGACAGCAGACTTTATTCTAGGGCCAGCTTAGGGCAACAGCTTAGTGGGTCCCTAAGGTGGACCCTTACCCTAGCCCTATCTCTGGCAATATCTTATTTATCCCACTGAGAGAATGCAGCAGGCCTCACTCCTGCCAGGTGGCTCCACTCACTGTTTTCCCCATAAGAAACACACACACACACACACACACACACTACTGCTTAGAAAACCTACTTCACTTTACACTTCTTCCAGGAAGCCTACCTTGATCATACTCAGGCACACCAATGCTCTGAGCTTCTGAAGCTTACTTTGACTCTTTTTTTATTCTTTTTCATTTTACTTTTTTAATTGCTTAAAGTATTACAAAGGGTATCACATATGTATCCCTCCCTCCCCCCCCCCGCCCTTGACAATCCCTGGCTTCCCCTACCCCCCAGTGTCTTTATGTCCATTGGTTATGCTTATATGCATGCATACAAGTCCTTCGGTTGATCTCTTACCCCACTCCCTCCTGCCCCCCAACCCTCCCCGGCCTTCCCGCTGCAGTTTGACAATCTGTTTGAGGCAACTCTGCCTCTGTATCTATTATTGTTCAAATTACTTTGACTCTTGATTACAACTCTCTGGAATGGTCTTGTGCTGTTTTAATCAGGCTGGGAAATCCCCAAACAAGGGCATCTCTCTGCCTCCATCCACGTGTGGCTGTGTTCAAGGAAGAACATTCAAGGGCTTTGGTCAAGACTGGGTAGTTGATTTGTTTTCTCCATATATCCACACCCAATAGGGTTTGCTCCTGTGCACCGCTTCCTTCCTCCTCTAGTTTCTCTACCAGGAAACCTTAGGACAAAAAACCTGAGGGACTGTAGCAGCTGACAGTGTTCCTTCTCAGGGGCCCATCACCAGGTCAGGACTCCACAGAGCAAACCTGCCTCTGAGTAGAGCAGAAGGTGCCTTAGGAGACCATATCTACACTAAACAGAAGGACAAAGTTGCACCTGTGTATGGTGGGGGTCTAAACACAGGGTAAAGAGTGTGACCTCTGAGTCAGCTCCCTCTGATCCCATCTAGGCAAGTGCCCATCCCAGAGAGAAGAAAGTCTGCCATCTGGAGACCGGCCAGGGTGGAGAATTCACAGAAAGCAATTCTGTATAGCAAGACAGCCCTTTTGTCCCAATATCAATTTTTAAGATGAACAAATGACTTAAGTCAGGCTTGAAATATCTCCCCCTCCACTGGCCAATGCAGGTTTCACTCAATCTTCTATCATCCAGTGTTTGTTGAGAACTTACTGCAAGTGAGATGCCCAGCTTGGTGCATTCATTTTCTCATTTTCTCATTCTTCACAATAAATTATGAAGCACACGTCATCGAACCACGTTTATAACTGAGGAAGACTGAGCCATACACAGACAGTACATAAGAGAGAAATATTTAATTGTAGAGCTTCTGTTTGCCTGTCTCATGTACTATTGTTTACAACAGGGGCTTCCAAACTTTTTGAATTCACAGGCCAATAACATCTCAAAAATGATTTTTGGGATACACCTGAAAATCCCCGGTCAGGACACATACAAGAAACAACCAATGAATGCATAAATAAGTGGGACAACATATCAATGTCTGTCTGTCTGTCTGTCTCTCTCTCTCTCTCTCTCTCTCTCTCTCAAGTAAGTAAGTAAATCATTTTGGGGAACAAACACAGAACCCTACACAAACTTCTTATTTAGCCAAGGGTCTAAAGAATGCCATCTCCTAGCATTATGACTTCATGAAAAGGTGCTTTAACACAGAAAATGCAGCAAGGTTATAATGCTAAAATAAAGACAGCCTTCTAAGAAAGGACAGTTGACAATCTTATCCTACATTGTTCTTCTCCCTTGTTAAATTTCAAGGAGAACTAGTCCAAATCTTGGCATTACATGGTGTGGGAGCCACTACCCTATACCACAGAGTAGCATCTTTAAGCAAGAACAATGCCCTTGGCCCACAGCAAAAATATTTCTAGAATTTCAGGTCTTCTGAATCTCACTTCCAGGGAAGAAGTCCATCCTCCCTAGCACTTCTCTCTTAGATCCAGATCTTTTCTGGGTTTGCATTTCAAGAATATGCAGACCCTTTGCAGCTCTACAGGAAGCACCTCTGTCTCCTGGAGGTACTCAGTTCCCCACCAAAGCTGAGAGCTGCAGGTCTTCACCCTATCTCAGTCCAGAGGCAGGGCCTTCCCTTTGCTGGGGTCCCCATGTCCTGTCTATTGTGTTACCAGACACTAGGCTTTTTCAGCAGCACTAGAAAGAAGAGGACATGAGACCTGCGTGGAGCAATGGGGAAAACACAGAATAGGGAGGCTCCATTCTCTACCTTCTTTCTGCTTTCACCATGCCAGACTCTGAACCGCCTCTCCCTACCTCACTAGTGCCTACTCCCACCCCACCTGGGTGAGTCCGCCTGGCCTGAAGAGTCTCTGGATGAAGTTCCAGCTCCATCATTTTCTTGCTGTGGGACATTTGGCAAGTTATTTAATCTCCATGCTTTGGTGCTCTTGCTTGTAAATGGGAGTAAGAATGTTAGGTTGACAGAAAGGAAAGTGGAGAAGTAACCGATGACATCACAGAAATACAAAAGATTATAAGAAAATACTATGAACAACTACATGCCACCAAGCTGGACAATGTGAATGAAATGGACAAATTCCTAGAAAAATACAATTTCCCAAAACTGAATCAGGAAGAATCAGAAAACCTGAATAGGCCAATAACAACTGATGAAATAGAAGCAGTAATCAAAAATTTCCCAGCAAACAAAAGCCCAGTCCAGACGGCTTCACAGGGGAGTTTTATCAAACACTCAAAGAAGAACTAACACCTATACTCCTCAAACTATTTCAGAAAATCCAAGAGAAAGGAACACTTCCAAACTCTTTTTATGAGGCCAGCATTATCCTAATTCCAAAAATCTGATAAAGACACTACAAAGAAAGAATTACAGGCCAATATCCCTGTGCATAGGTTCTAAAATCCTCAACAAAATATTAATAAATCGCATCCAGCAATATATTAAAAAGATCATACACCATGACCAAGTGGGATTTATTCCAGGGATGAAAGGCTGGTATAATATTCACAAATCAATAAATGTGGTACATCACATAAACAAATTGAAAGACAAAAATCACATGATGATATCAATAGATGCAGAAAAAGCATTTGACAAAATTCAACACCCACTTTTGATAAAAACTCTCAGGAAAGTCAGAATAGAGGGAGCATATCTCAACTTGATATTGGCCATATATGACCAACCTATAGCCAACATCATACTCAATGGGCAAAAACTAAAACCATTTCCCCTAAGAACAGGAACAAGACAGGGATGTCTGCTTTCAGCACTCTCCTAGCCACAGTGCTCAGACAAGAAGAAAAAATAAAAGGCATCCAAATTGGAAAAGAGGAAGTACACCTCTTATTATTCACAGATGACCTGATATTGTACATAGAAAACCCTAAAGACTCCACCAAAAAACCCACTAGATTTAATAAATGAATTTGGCAATGTAGCAAGATACAAAATCAACACCCCAAAATCGATGGCTTTTTTATACACCAATAATGAATTTTCAGAAGAAGAAGCTAAATGAACAATCTCATTTACCATTGCAACAGAAAAAGTGAGATAATTAGGAATAAACTTAACCAAGGAGGCAAAAGACCTATACACGGAAAACTACAGGACATTGAAAAAAGAAATAGAAGATATAAACAAGTGGAAGAATATATTATATTCATGGATTGGTAGACTCAACATCATTAAAATGTCCATATTACCCAAGGCAATCTACAGATTCAATGCGATCCCTATTAAAATGCAAACGGCATATTTCACAGAGCTAGAACAAATACTCCAAAAATTTATATTGGAATAAAAGAAGACCCTGAATAGCTGCAGCAATCTTGAGAAAGAAAAACAAAGTTGGAGGAATCACAATACCAGATTTCAAGTTATACTACAAAGTCACCATAACCAAAACAGCCTGGTACTGGTACAAGAACAGGCATTAGATCAATGGGACAGAACAGAGACCCCAGAAATGGACCCAAGCCATTATGCTCAATTAATATTTGACAAAGGAGGCAAGAGCACACAATGGAGTCAAGACAGCCTCTTCAATAAATGGTGTTGGGAAAATTGGACAGATACATGCAAAAAAATGAAACTAGACCACCAACTCACACCATATACAAAAACAGACTCAAAATGGATAAAAGACTTAAATGTAAGTCTTGAAACCATAAAAATCCTAGAAGAAATCATAGGCAGCAAAATCTCAGACATCTCTTGTAGCAATATGTTTATAGATACATCTCCTAAGGCAAAGGAAACTAAGAAGAAAATAAACAAATGGGGTTACATCAAAATAAAAATCTTCTGCACAGCAAAAGAAGCCATCAACGCCCTGACAGGTTTGGCTCAGTGGATAGAGTGTCAGCCTGCGGACTGAGGGGTCCTAGGTTCGGTTCCAGTTGGGGGCATGTGCCTTGGTTGTGGGCACATCCCCAGTAGGGGGTGTGCAGGAGGCAGCTGATCGATGTCTCTCTCTCATCGATGCTTCTGGCTCTCCGTCCCTCTCCCTTCCTCTCTGTAAAAAATCAATAAAATATATATATATTAAAAACAAAACCATCAACAAAATGAAATGAGAGCCCACTGTGTGGGAGAACATATTTGGCAATGATACATCTGATAAAGGGTTAATCTCCAAAATATATAAGGAACTCATACAACTTAACAAAAGGAAGACAAACAATCCAATTAAAAAATGGGTAAAAGGACCTAAACAGACACTTCTCCAGAGAGGACATACAGAAAGACAAAAGACATATGAAAAAATACTCAAAGTCACTAATCATCTGAGAGATGCAAATCAAAACGACAATGAGGTACCATTGTCAGAATGGCTACCATCAACAAATCAACAAATGACAAGTGCAGGTGAGGATGTGGAGAAAGGGAAGCCTGGTACACTGCTGGTGGGAATGCAGACTGGTACAGCCATTATGGAAAACAGTATGCAGTTTCCTCAAAAAATTAAATCTGGAACTGCCATTTGACCCAGTGATCCCACTTCTAGGAATATCTCCTAAGAAAGCCAAAGCACCAATCAGAAAGAATGTATGCACCCTATCTTCGTTGCAGCACAATTTACAATAGCTAATACCTGGAAATAGCCCAAGTGCCCATCAGTAGATGAGTGGATTAAAAAACTGTGGTACATTTATAGCATGAAATACTATGCAGCAGTAAAAAAGAAAGAATCTCTTACCCTTTGAGAGAGCATGGAGGGACCTAGAGAGTATCATGCTAAGTGAAATAATTCAGTCAGAGAAACAAATATCACATGATCACACTCATATGTGGAATCTATGTAACAAAATAAACTGATGAACAGAGTGGATCCAGAGACATGGAAGCATGGAACAGAGTGTAGAATCTCAGAGGGAAGGCGGGGGATGGTGGGTGGGTGGGGGTTAATCAGCCAAAACCTTGTATGTATATAAGCATAACCCATGGACACAGACAATAGGGTGCTGAAGGCCTGGGGTGGGGGGTGGGTGGGTAGTGGAGGCAGGCTGGAGGGGTTCAATGGAGGGAAAAAGGGGACATATGTAACACTTTCAACAGTAAAGAATTATTTTTTTTTAAAAAAAGAAAGGTAGAGCCATGAAAAATTATAAAAATGTGGCCATATTTGGCCTACACAATTGCATATAGTTTAACAAATGAAGTGCTGGATACACGTCTCTCTCCAAATTCGTCTCTCTCTTCTTCTAGGAAGCCTCCCTAGCTACCTCAAATTCAGCAAGGTCCCCCTTCTCAAATCTCTCATAGGGTGAGGCATGCTTTAGTACCCACTTCTTTCCTGTCTTGAGTTTTCTCCTCTTTCCTGAATGTAGATAAGTCTAGATTCCCCACAACTTAGAGCCCATCAGGGTAAGACCTCCTTCCCTGTTCCCAGGCTGCTGGCATGCCACTGCTGTCCTCTATTAGGGTTTTCACACAGAGGCAAGGAGAGGCCAGGTTTCATCAGGGGTTACTGCGTGCCTATTCTATCTAGGGGTCATTTCTGTACCCAAGGGTGGTCCTGAATGGGTGGTGCTGACCAAACTGAGGGTAGGTGAGGTGCTAGAGGAGGAGGAGTTAAAGGGCCCTGACCCTTGGTCAACTTGTGGCAGCAGAACCTCGATCATATCCTCTGTCTCCTTCAAGGATCCCCTTCAATGGCATTAGCTAACTTCGAGGGTCCCTCTACTCATGCATAGAGTTGACATTTATTGATCTGCTCTCTGTCCACCCTTGTGTTAGTGCTGAGGTCCCTGAGGTGAGTCGGAACCGTCCTATCCTCGCGGAGCTCAGTCCTGAAGGGGACACAGAGTGCACTGTATAATAAGTGCTCAGGTTGACAGGAGCTCATGGGCCATGGGGGCCCAAAGTGAGGACATGACCAAGACTTCGGTGTCCAGAAGAGGGTTCTTCAAGAAGGGAATGCCCCTACCATGGGTCACTGGGAAGCCTGTTTGGACTGCCTTTCTGAAGTTAGGGTAGGGCAGACTGGCTCCCTGCTGGACACAGAAGCCCACAGAAGTGAGTTAAATGGAAGTATCCCCATGCGCCTGGCATACCAGGGCAGGCAGGGCTCACAGCTGGTTAAGAACACTCCTTCTCAAGGAGACCCAAGGATATGTAGGGATTAGGCCTCCCAGCATCTGTGCAGGGAACTGTCAGCTCAGAGCTGCTCAAAAGTTGAAATGCTAGACAGTGGTGATATCATCACCCTAGTCACTCCCTCCCTCTATGGGAGGTCCTGTAATCCAGTGAGTAGAGCAGAAAAGCCCCTGTCAGGCTACCCACTCCCCTCCATCTTGCTTCCAAATTTTCTTCTCTAAATGGGGTGGGAGAGATGGTCACAAATGGGCTATGAATGAGAATAAAAAAATCCTTTGAAGAAAAACTTCATGTTATTCTTCAGAGAGATGGCAGAGCTAGGGGATCTTACTGCTTACCTCCTATCTTGCTGAGGGTCCACTTCAGCATTAACCCAAATTCCAATCTTCCCTGGCCAACTCCTTCCTTCTAATGCCCCATCTCCATTTCTGAGCTAATTCTGGGATGTTCCCCTGAGAGGAACTGGGCCATGTTGGTGGCACCCAGGTCAGGGAAAGGGGGTCTGGCAGCCCAGCTTGTGTGGACGGGAGGGGTCAGGCTCCGTCAGGGTGTTGGAGAGTAGAGCTGTATTATATCTCTGGCTGAGACTGTATAAGGACAGAGAGGGCCGCCAGCTGGCCTGAGGCTTGGGGAGGAGAGCAGGCTCAAAGGGCGTGGGGGCTGTGTTCTGCTGCTTGTGGGTAGGAGGAGGAACACCCCTAGCTTTGCTTCACAGAGGGGTGTCACAGTCTGGACGAGAACCCAGGGAGAAGGAGGTGCAAAGCTAGTTCCAGAGCGCTAGCAGCCTCTGGCCTCGGAAACCCGCATCGGAACCACTCCGGGAGAGGTGCGCGCGGGTATCCGACTCCGAGGCCGTGGTTACTTGCAGGCGCATTTCCTCGAAGTCTTACCTCGAAGAGCTGGGTCTCACCCGCGCGCCCTGTGCGTGGGTCCCGGAGTTTCCCCCGCGCGCTCCTTGCCGGGCTGCTGCACGGCTCCGCAGGGGAAAGGCCGGCGGAGATACGCCCCCCGCCCCCCCCCCCCCACCTCTCACAAGTATAACCCGGGAACAGCCTCCACGCAGCGCATTTCCCAGAAACCCCTCTCCAGGCGCTTTCCGGGGAGGCCCTGGACTCCGAATTCAGACCACAGGCCCGCTTCCCCCGAGGAGGGTCTCAGACCCCACTGAGAAGCAAAGCCGCCCAGGAAAGGTGAACCCAAAGCTCGGAGGAGAGACCGGGGGAAACCCCGCCCCTCAATCCTGGGGTGGGGGATTGGCAACTCCTACCACAACCCTAGACTTGGGGTGCGCTCCCAGCCCTTGGCCGAGGAAACATATTATGGGTTTAGAATTAAGGACGTCTCTCACCCCAGGCCCTAAGGTAGGGCGAGGGTGCACCTAGCGCCCCCAGCCAGACCCGCCCCTGGTCCCCGCCCACCTCCCAGCCTCCTGCCTCAGTCGCTGCCCCTTTAAGGAGCCCAGGTAGGCCGGCCGGGCCGCGGGAGCCGCTCCTATGGCAACCCGCGAGCTGCGGCGGCTTCATGAATATTCTGGGGCGCGGGAGAGCGTTGCTGGAGGGCGCTCAGGGGGAGGCGGCCGCTGATGTAAGCTGGGTGGACAGCTGGGCTCCGCTTGGTTGCGGCGGGAGCCCTGGGATGGGCCGGCCGGGCTCGACCAGAGGAGGCGAGGCAAGCTCGCGCGTGGCTGGCCATAAAACCCGGGCGGCGGGGCCGACGAATAGCCCGCCCGCCCGCGGGACACACGCCCGGGAGGCGCGCAGGTCGTGCGCTCTGCGCTCCTGAGCCGTTTTCCAGACGCCGCGGCCAGAGGCACCGCTTCTCCCCGCGCCCATTGTTCCCCGCGGGGCGGGGCGCCTGGAGCCGAGCCGCGCGCCGCGCCCCAGAACGCAAGAGGGAGGAAGGGAGGGAGTTCGGGGTTCCCGCGCCCGGCCCGTGAGGAGGCGCGGCGAGACCGGGGACCAGAAGCCGGACTGGGAGCCCCCCCGCGGCACGCAGCCGGCGCGAGCATGGGCGCCTGAGGCAGCCCGGCGCCGGCGGCGAAGGACGCGTCCCCGCGGGCGGACTGACCGGCAGGCGGACCTGGACTGTCCACCGCGCCGGTGCCCCCAGCCGGGCCCCCGGCCCTGGCGCCATGGACAAGCTACCGCCGTCCATGCGCAAGCGACTCTACAGCCTTCCGCAGCAGGTGGGGGCCAAGGCGTGGATTATGGACGAGGAAGAGGACGCCGAGGAGGAGGGTGCTGGGGACCTCCAGGATCCCAGCCGCAGGAGCATCCGGCTGCGGCCGCTGCCCTCGCCCTCGGTGGCCGCAGGCGGCACGGAGTCCCGAGGCGCGGTCCTCGGGGCGGCGGACGGCGAGGGGCCCGCCCGTGGTACGGGCAAGTCCAGCACGAACGGTGACTGTCGGCGCATCTGCGGGAGCCTGGCCTCGCTGGGCAGCAGGGGCGGCGGCGGAGCGGGCGGCGGCAGCAGTCACGGGCACCTGCATGACTCCGCGGAGGAGAGGCGGCTCATTGCTGAGGGCGACGCGTCCCCCGGCGAGGACAGGACGCCTCCGGGCCTGGCGGGCGAGCCTGAGCGCCCCTGCTCCTCGGCGAAGCCCTCAGCCTCTTCGCCGCCACTCCAGCAGTCGCCGCAGTCAGCCTCCACCTCCTGCGAGCAGCCTTCGGTGGACACCGCTATCAAAGTGGAGGGAGGCGCGGCCGCTGGCGACCAGATCCTCCCCGAGGCCGAGGTGCGCCTGGGCCAGGCCGGCTTCATGCAGCGCCAGTTCGGGGCCATGCTCCAGCCCGGGGTCAACAAATTCTCCCTGAGGATGTTTGGCAGCCAGAAAGCTGTGGAGCGGGAGCAGGAGAGAGTTAAGTCAGCCGGGTTTTGGATTATCCACCCCTACAGCGACTTCAGGTAAGGGGGCCCATGGTGCTCCAGGCTGCCGCAGGCATGCTCCTTCCCTCGGCCCTACCTCTCAGCCGGAGTTAACTTACTTTCCTTTCTCACACTGGAAGCTCCAAGAGAAGTGAGGCACCTCTAGGCTCCCAGACATCCCCAGACCTCCTTCCTGCACAGTGCAGGGAACTTTCCTCTGTGTTCTGGGCTGCAGACCTTGGCCGCATTAGAGGCTGGCTGAAAAGGTGTTCCAGCCTGGCCTAGCCCTGCCACCTTAAGCCATACATCTCTTCTGGGCCACGGAGTCAGTGACCATCCCAGAGACAGTCTATTCAGCCTGAAGAACAGGGCCGTGAAGGGAGACAGACCTCTTGGCAGGTGGGCCAGCTCCTTGGGTGCTGACCCCCAAGCTGTTAATATCTGCCTCTGGTGCCCTGGGGAGCTATAGCTGGAGAGGGAGAGCTGGACCTCTGGAGGACAGAGGTCACTGGGGCCTCATGCCCAGGATGAAAGTTCTCTGCATCCACCTTAACTCTGGGCCCAGTCCCTCATGCCAAGGGGTAGGCCAGCAGTAGATACCCTGGGTAGCTGGTATCCAGACTGGCAGGACAGGATGACCTTGCTCACAGTGGTCAGTGCAGATGCCCTATACCCTGACTGATGAGCAGCTGTCATGTGACCCCAAGTTTAGTCAGTGTACCGTCCTCACTCCAGTGGCCCAAGTTCCAGCAACTGCTAGGTCTTTCATGGGTCAGCCGTGAGTCCCCAAACAAATGGTGTGACTGCCAGCCAAGGAGAGGGACCCTGCCCCCTCCTCCATTACCTGAGTCAGATACCACTGCACAGCAGATACCACTCCGGGCCTGTGCAAAAAGAGAGATTGGTGATTGTCTCTGAAGTTGAGATCAGGGATTCCCCTACCTCAGTCAAGGTCTTGGGTCCCCCAGTGCTCCCCTGGGCTTTCTTGATACACAGGATTAAAGTGAGGGTCTGAAAAAACAGCCACCCTTTTGAGCTGGGTTTAATTCATTCTCTCTGAGCCCTGTCCTATATTGAGCTCTCTTACCTGCCTATCCTGCTTGTCTCCACTATAAATGAGCATTTTGTCAACTCAGAGCCCTCTTTGCAAACTCCAGGGAACTGGTTTGTCATGAGAACAAAGCCATTTCCATCCGATGAGAGAGATTTTTCATGCTGGGAATGACCAGTCAGGTAACACTTAAAATAGGTGGTGACCAGAGGGCCTCTCCCCTTTTTTTCCTTTTCTAAAAATTTGTATTTATTTATTTGTTTTTTGAAGGACTGCTCTTCCTAACCTGAATGTCCAAAGTTCCCATCCCAGAAGATCTTCACATTGTGTGAACAAATGTGGGCCCTCCCATCAGGAACTGTGGCTGGTTCCCAGTGCCAGCTTCCTAAAGTGTGGCCTCCCCTCTGGTCAGTACTGGGACTTGAGGACTCCAGCCTGAGCCAGGGAGTAGTAGGCAATCCTCTGGGTGTCCTGGGTTTCCCCTCTTCCCTCTGAACTCCCTGGTGGTGGTGGAAGGTAAGCTGTGCCAGTATCAACCAGTTGAGATTTTTTGAGGGGCCCTCCTTTCCCTTTGCTCAGCTCCCCACCCTCTTTGTTGTCTGAAAGCCTCTGTTCAGGGTTGGGGACTGTGAGGGACCAACCCCAGGCACACCTGTCCTTCATCAACAATAGGCATTGATTGAACATTTGAGCACTGGGCTGTGCCTTCCCAATCTCTCCTTACCCTGCATGGTGTAGAACTAGGACTGGGTTGACTGCATCAATGGGAACCTCCCCGCCTTCCTGATCTTCCTCTATCCATCTTAGCATGTCTGTCTGCAGTCCCCTGCTGCAGAATCTTCCACTGTCTGCAGGTCACCTGGGACATGGTGGAGGGGGAGGTTGATGGGGTTAGAGAGGGGTGGATGCAGCAAG
This sequence comes from Myotis nattereri, assembly GCF_964212035.1. Lineage (NCBI taxonomy): Eukaryota > Metazoa > Chordata > Mammalia > Chiroptera > Vespertilionidae > Myotis > Myotis nattereri. Next base: position 111,747,694 of record NC_138075.1, read on the forward strand.
ATTGAAAAATGGGCAACGTAAAAAGTCAGACTGGGCTTTGAATTTGGATTTGTCCAATAAGCAACAGGGCCCAGTAGCTGGAAGCACACATCCTCTGTGTGCAGCCTGGTAGTTGTCTGCTGCTGGGCGGGGTGTGAGGAAAGATATCCAAGAAAGACCATCTGTGTGAGCTGCTGGAGGAGCAGTGGTCAGGCCTCTCCTGTCTCCAGGCCAGAGCACCTGATGTCATTTCAGCAGGTCCAAGAGGCAAAGACCTAGCTAAGTCTTTAAGCTTAGAAACTGCAACACTCAACCCAACCTCACCCACTGCCCCTAACCCAGCGCCCAAAGCCTCAGTCCCTCAAGTTGCAGCCACTAATGGCGCTAATCCCATTGCCTAGCTCAGGCTTTAGAGGAGCTTCTGCAAGCATTCCCCGGGCCAGTTGAGGATTTATTCATCATTTTGATGGGCAGGATGCATTGATCCAGCAGCATTGGTTTAATAAAGAATCGCTAGCAAACCATGATAGATTGAGTTTGTGGTTTGGAGTTCAGATCTTACTGTCATGGATTGCTTCCGACATCTCCTATTCCTGGGGGAAGAAGGTTGGTACCTTTTCTAAGGGCTGGAGAATGGGCTGTGCTCTGAGGGACCCACATATTTATTGGCCATGTTCAATGATAGGCTTTTGTTGGCCACCTCTGCTTCTCCTCACCCCCCGCCCCCACCTCCACACACCATGCCCTGGCTACTCCCATGGCACCTCCAGGCTCCTAAGGCTTGTCTAGCCTCCCCTTCCCTCCTCTTCTACTCACTTGCCTTTTGAAACTTATATTTAAAGTTTGGTAAGGGAAGAGGCCAGGACACACAGCCCCTCAGGGCATTGTCCCCAGGCTCCCACCCAGGGTAGGTTGGGCTCTTGGGTCCTGGTCGGGTCCTTCCTTCCACATGAGCCATGTCCTGGAAGTTGGGCTTGGCAGTGGGAACCTAGAATATATAAAACATAGCATCTACATGATCCTGCTTTTTCCAAGAGGAGAGAAGAGGATTGGGAACCCCATGTGAAGATGTACCTGGTTTTATTCCCAGAAGTTGGTCAGGCTTTCAAGGGTCAGGCTTTGAGGGGATGGAGGGAGGGGTGGGGGATTGTAGGCCTGGGGGTGTGTATTGATGTCTGAGCAGGAGTCTGGGAATGTGTGGGTGGACATGGGGCTGGCAGGGAAGTCCTATGTGGGATGGCAATTCTGGGGCTACTTCTGTGCTCCAAGCTCTATCTTGGCCTTGAAAATGGAGGCAGGCAAGCTTGGCCTTTCTCATCCCTCTGCCCCTTCCCTCTGCTAGCCTGAGCCTTCTGAAGCTGTGAGGAAGGGACGGGGAAGGGGAAGGGAAGGGAAGAGAGGGTCCTAGAGGGTCCTTTTCTTGAGGCAGAAACAACTGGGCCTCAAAATCATGGAAGCCGGGCCAATGGCCTCCCGTGCTGATAACTGGCCCTAGGCACTGCCATTGCCCACCTCACTTCAGCTCCTCATCCCTGTCTGCTATGGGCCCTGCTCAGGTTCTGAGCCTTGTCTGAGCCTCAGTTTTTACCTAGGAAAACGGGAATCCCGTTGCCTGTTATCATGTCAGACACAAATGGTGCAACGGTGGTCACCCGTACGGGTGAGAAGCTCCAGCGTGCTGTCAGAGAGCAGTGATGCTGTGGTGAACCACACAGCCCCTGTTCACACTGCTTCCTTTCCTTACTCCTGCGCAGACTAGACGGGCCTCTCTCCTTGGCTCAAGCGAGTTGTTCTGAACCCGAATCAGAGGCCTAACTGAGAACCTGTTGGGAATCACAGTCTCTATCCAGAAAGATAAATGTACATCCAGACACACAATATCACACTCAATTTCTGGGATCTCTGAACCCCCTAAGTTGAAGACCATCTTGTGAACCTCACTCTAGGCCAGGGGTGGGCAAACTTTTTGATTTGAGAGCCACAATGGGTTCTTAAACTGGACCGGAGGGCCGGAATAAAAGCATGGATGGAGTGTTTGTGTGAACTAATATAAATTCAAAGTAAACATCATTACATCAAAGGGTACGGTCTTTTTTTTTTTTAGTTTTATTCATTTCAAAAGGGCCGGATCCGGCCCGCGGGCCGTAGTTTGCCCACGGCTGCTCTAGGCCATCCCAGAAGAGAGTCCTGGCCTGGTAGGAGCAGGTGCTAGCTTCCTAAAGCTGGCTTTCTTGGTGCCCTCTGTAATCTGAGGCTTGGGCCTCCCATTGGCAGCAATGCCTGAAGAAGAAAAGATGTTCCGCTTGGGAACTAGTTTCTGTTCTGTTTCCTCAGCCCCACACCTATACCTCTCCCTTTCAAACATGGGAAGGACTGTTCAGGTAGGGGTTAGTGAGGCAGAAGGCAGCAGCTTTGGCTCTGGGGCTGGGGGGTTCTGCGGCCCCTCCTGGAGTAGACCTTCCTGGGGCCATTGCCCAGAAATGCATCTTCTGCTATCAGTGTAGAAAGCCAGGCTGAAAGTGCTGCAAGCCGTGGTGCTAGTGGAAGGGAAGGGCACCTTGGGACAGAGTGGAATTCCAAGGTGAGCTGCCTGGGTGGTGCTGTTGGCTGGCACAGTGGGCATCAGGATTCTCTCGTGATGAGGATATGCTCCACCTGATAAGACTGGGGCTAGTGGAGGGTATGCTCAGGCTGAAGTCTCCCTGGATGCTGATAATGCACAGAAACCCCATGGGGCAGGACCCTTACATTGCGGGGTGGGAGGCCTGGACTCCAGGTTCTCCCTGTTGCAAGGCTTCAGGCTCTGGTTTGGTTGCTATGTAATTAGGCAGGGGCCTCGCCCCTGTCCAGCCATGCCCCATTTGCTCCCTTAGCTGTTGCGAGCCACTGCAGGTGGCCTGCCGCGCCCCCCCCTCCCCCCCCCCCCCCCCACACACACAAACAATTTTAGGCTGTTTGCCTGTCCATCTTCTCTCCTCTCCCATGCTTTAGGACCCCAGGTCTTCTGGGATGCCCTCTCAGGTCACTGCATCCACCATCATTCCTCTCCGTCCATGGCATTTAAGTGGAGCTTGTGTTTATTATAATGCCATGCTTCTCACACTGTCATGTCATCCAACTCACCTGAGGATCTGGTTAAAATACAGATTCTGACTCCTTAGGTCTGGGGCGGGGGCTGAGATTCTGCATTTCTGATAAACACCCAGGTGATGCGATGCTGCTGGTGCTCAAAACGTGCTAGTAGTACTGAAGTTCAGACCCTGTTCTTGTTCTGTGCTTAGCCTGGGCTCCCTGACTGAGTTCCCTGAGGGCACTGTCTTCTCCCTTTGACCTCCAGTGGTACAGCAGGGTGAATTCTGTGAACTGGCTGAGCAGACCTCAGCCACAGAGGTAGGCTGCAAACCTGGGGTGTCGGATTCACAGCCTTCCTCCATTCCTGCATGGCTGCTTGGACCCTGCTGGCCTTGGATGCTGGCTGTCCGGATGGAGTGAACAAGGGGAGGCAAGTGGTCAGAGGGCCCTCATTCATCCATCCTGTCTCATTGCTTTGGCAGCTTCTTTCCCATTCTAAGGGCCAGAAGGGTGGGCCTGGCTGGAGGGTGGACCTGGCTGGAGGGTGGGCCTGGCTGGAGGGTGGGCAGGGAGTGCAGTGACTACTGTGCTGCAGTGAGATTCCCCGAAAGGAATAGATGTTGTCAGTGAGAGTCGAGAGGTTCCGGGAGAGGAGAGCCAGTGTGAGGTGGCCCCGACTGGATGGCTGGGAGGACAGAAGCAGCCTCTAAGAGCAGTTGCCTTGGCTCCTTAAGGTGTGGTAGGGGATTGTCTGAATCTTAATGCCATCCTCCCCTGCCCCATACATGCCTAGCAGACTCCCCTGTGGGCTGGGCTCATCTGTTACTTCTCTATGCCCTCTCCTATCCTAGAAGAAGGTCTACCCAGTCTACATACAGATGATGGGGCTGACAAGTGTCATAACAACCTGAGTGGCCTGTGCAGTTGCCACTCTCTGCAGCAGAAAATTCATCCCCAGTCCCTGGGGGGTTTGCCATAAAACTGAGGAAGCAGCCAGCTCCAGCACACACACCTCTTGGCTCAAGGGCTCTTACAAAGCTGCTACTGCCAGTTGCTAATTAATAGAAGGGCTACTGAGTCTGGCCAGGCCATCTTGCTTGAGCCCAGGGGATGTTGAAGAATCCACATTTCCCAGCCAAAGCAGGCCATGGGGAGGGCAGGGGCATTGCTTTGGCTTTGGAGAGGATGTTCTCTGCCAGCCAGGCTTTACTGAGAAAGCATTGTCAGGGACCTGGAAATCTGTGATTCCGAAGCCAAGGAGGCCACTCAGAAACACTCTCTATCAGCTTCTGTCCAGAATGGGGGAGGGAGGCAGCACAGAGAGGTGGTGAGCTCCCCATCACTGTGGGTGCTCAAGATGAGACAGAAATACTGAGGCCAGAGGTTGTTAAACAGCATTTATCCCATGGACCAACTACAGTGCCCAGATGTGTTCTGTTTGGGCATAACAAATCTGAGACAATGTTTTAAAATGGAAAGATGTAACATAAAAATTTTGCTTTGGGGTTTCTCTTGAAAAATTGGAAACCCTGGCAGCTTTGGGCCCACATTCTCACCCCATAGTAGGGAGCTGGAGCAGACTAGAGGCTGCCCTCTTTAAATTGACTTCTGCTCTCCAACTGCCCGCAGCCTACCTGTCCCACACCCAACAGTGTCACTCATACACATTTAGCTGCCTGATCCCTGTAGGCATCTGAGTTTACAATCCTAGACTCAAACCAATAGAGACTAAGGGCAGGTGGGTTCACAGATCCGTAACCACCATTTATGAACCATCTACCATTTGCCAGACTGTGCTAATAGTTTTATTCCTCTTATTTCATTTACTTTCCATAGCATCCAGCAAAGTAGGTCCTATTGTCCCCAATTTACAGGTAAGAAAACAGGCTTTGATGGGGGAAAAAAATATTTGCCCCAAAGCATGTAGCTAGAAAGAACCAGAACTGGCATTTGATCCTGGCCTCTAGGACTCTAAACTCATATTTATGCTTCCTTTCTCTTCCTTTTTCTTTTGTTAGCTTTAAAAAGTTAAATTACTAAGGTAGTTCAATAAAACATTATCCTGAGAATAAAAACAATGCAGATAATGTTTGACCACACACATCATCTGTGTGGAAGGGCTGTGAGGCGCTGGAGTTCAGCTGGAACAGGAAATGTAACAGGTCTCAGAATACCAGCTACAGTCCTTCTATAATAGAAGTGTCAACCAAATTCATGATCAACAATGACAGATGGAAACACATGTGTGTCATTGGCATCAGCAAGAGCTTTATATGTATTGCGTGTGCATGAGTCAACTTAGCCTTTTATATATATAGAATAAACTTGCTTAATTAGACCTGCTTTCTGATTTAGCTAAATCTTTTTCCAGCCCAGTGAAGCACCCCAACTTCTCTTTCAGGTAATTGTCAGCAACACAGCAGTAAATATCAACATGAAGCAGACTATTATCATAGATCATGCAGGGAGAACAAAGGGTAAAATATTTAACTGCAGCAGTGTTTGACTATATTCTGCACAGTGAGAAAATCTGAAGTCATTTTCAAGGTCCACCATTTCTTCTTTTCAGTTGGGTCAAGTTTCTAAGCTTTCTAAGTCTCCGTTTTCCGGCTGATGGAAAGAAAATAGGATTCCGTTGAGTCTCCTATCTGCCTACTCCAGGACTTCTGTGAGGATCAAATGAGATGAGGCACGTGAAAATGCTTCACAGACATTTGGTTACAGTGTGAAATGTTTCCACCTGGCTATAAAGCAAGTTGTGTTCCTGGGCTGAAGAAACTGCAAGGAGGCTAGTCGACAGGGAGAGGAAGCCGGGCATTGCTACGTGACATCATTACCCAGCACCCACAGCCACCATTTCTGGGCTGGGCTGTGGGCTGCATTTTGCGCCATGGCAGCGTTGGCTGCAATTTGGTGGGCTGTTGCTCCAGGGTGGTGGCCGGGCCTGTGTCCCACTTAGGGGAAAGCCGAGTGTGCTTTGTGGGCACCAGGTCCACGGTGCTGTTTCTCTATAAATGGCCAGTGTGCATCATGGCAGCACCAGTGTTGAGCGTCTGCCCCCTGGTGGTCAGTGTGCATCATAGTGACCGGTTGGCTGGGCAGAGGGACACTTAGCATATTTGCCATATATATATACATATATTAGGGGCCCGGTGCACGAAATTCGTGCACTGGGTGGGGGGTGGGGGGGAGAGTGTCCCTCAGCCCAGCCTGCCCCCTCTCACATACTGGGAGCCCTCAGGCGTTGACCCCCATCACCCTCCGATCGCCTGATCGGCCCCTTGCCCAGGCCTGACGCCTCCGCCAGAGGTGTCAGGCTTGGACAGGGGGCCCCCATCTCCCCCCGATCACTGGCTCTGGCCCCCGCCCAGGCCTGAGGCCTCTGGCCCAGGAATCATGCCTGGGCAGGGGACTCCCATCTCCCTCTGATCGCTTGCTCCACCCCCCGCCCAAGCCTGACGCCTCTGACCCAGGCTTCAGGCCTGGGCAAGGGGACCATCATATCCCCCCAATCCCTGGCTCCGCCCCCCACCCAGGCCTGATGCCTCAGCCAGAGGAGTTGACCCTCATCACCCTCCGATCACCAATCACCGGATCGGCCCCTTGACCAGGCCTGAGGCCTCCGGCAGAGGTGTCAGGCCTGGGCAGGGGACCCCCAGCTCCCCGCGGTTGCAGGCTCCGCCCCTGCCCAGGCCTAACGCCTCTGGCCTAGGCGTCCGGCCCAGGCAGCGGGGACCTGCAGTGGCAGCGGGGGGCGCCGCGATTGTGGGCTTCGCTTTGGGCCCAGGCAAGGGACCCCTAGCTCCTGGGACTGCCAGCTTCGACCGTGCCCAGCTCCCATCGCTGGCTCCACCCCTACTTCCTGCTATCACTGGCCAGGGCGGCAAAGGCGCCTGATTCTCCGATCATGGCTGGGGGGCAGGGCAAAGGCGGCCCCAGGGCCGCCTTTGCCCTGCCCCCCAGCTCTTAGCTCCCCCCTGGGTTTCAGATCACTGTCAGTGGCAGGGGGCTTCTTCCTGCTTTCCCTCTCACCTCCCTGCATTGTGCCTACATATGCAAATTAGCCACCATCTTATTGGCAGTTAACTGCCAATCTTAGTTGGCAGTTAACTGCCAATCTTAGTTGGCAGTTAATTTGCATATAGCCCTGATTAGCCAATGAAAAAGGTATCGCCGTACGCCAATTACCATTTTTCTCTTTTATTAGTGTAGATAGATAGATTGGGAGCACAGAACTAGAGAGGGCAAGCAACCAGCCTGAGGTCACTGATAAGACTATGTCAGAGATGAAACCAAAACCCAAATGGGTTATATAACATCTGGCTGCAAGGGTCTTACAGCCAACAGTCTCTCCTGAGGGTGTCCCCAGCCAGGGAAAGCTTTTACTTAATGCTCTTGTCATTGGAGCTTTTTTTTTTTTTAAAAAAAAAAAAAAATCTCCCTAGCCCAATGCCTAAAGTTTGGGCTGAGAAGTATTTTCAGGGTCTCTTCTTAATTTAAGCTCATCCAATGAGAAGGGAGTCTTTCTTTACCTGAAGATGCAGCATCTGGAGGCTGAGACATGCCTGTCCTAACCCCTCACTCTGGGGCTGTGGTTCCCAGGGATGCTGGGGTAGGATGCTTGCACATTCACTGGATGTGGCCAAAATCTCAAAGGTCTCCACTCCTGTCAGAACCTGCCAGGGGAGGAGCAAGATTTTGGAACCAAACCCAGTGACATTGATGCACCTGTCCCATGATAGGAATGATTGGGGTTCAGAAGGGAAGGGGTCAAATAGACAATGGTATATGTCTATGTTCTCTCCACCAGTCAGATAGGTGTTCACATGGTCTATTTATTACATCCTTCAGAGAAATGAGGAAGTGGAGTCAGTCTGTGGTTTAGAGCTCTATTTCTGTCCACAGTTGGGGCTCAGTGTGTGAACAGGGTCAGGGCTCAGTGTGTGAATAGGTTCTGGGGTCTGCATGTGAGCAGGGTCGGGGCTCAGCATGTGAGCATGTTGGGGACCAGTGTGTGAGCAAATCGGGGTTCAGTGTGTAAGCAGGGTTAAGGCTCAATATGAGGCCACAGTTTGGGCTCAGACTGATCAGGATAGAGCTCAGTCTATGTTCAGGATCAGAGTTTAGCCTGGGACCAAGATAAGGCCTTGGTCTGAGGTCAGGAACTGGAATCCTTGAACAAAGCCTCTGAGCCAACCCAGTTCGTCTCTGAGACAGCAGGTCTTGGGGCAATGTGGGCATGTTGCCAACCCCTCCCTTGTGCTCTCACCCTTAGGAATCCCTCCCTTCCTTTAAACTCCCTGAGCTAGACTTCTTAGTATCTGAGCCAGCTAATTGGCTAAATAGCTAATTGGTCCTTTCTGGGAGGTAAAGTATCTAATCTAATAAAAGACAAACATGCAAATTGACCATACCTTTACTACACCTTAAGCCATGCCCATCAGCCAAGCAGAATGACTATATGCAAATTAACCCAACCAAGATGGCGGCCAGCAGCCACAGAGCTGAAGCGAGCAGGAGGCTTGGTTTCTACAGTGATGGAGGAAGCCATGCTTCCCAGCTGGCTCTGAGCTCCACCAAAGGCAACAAAGTTTCAATTATAGAAGGTAAATAAACCCCAGATACCTGCTTTCAGCCAGCCATGGCCACGGAGCTGGAGCGAGCAGGAGCCGGCTCTGAGCTCCACTCAAAGCTACAAAGTTTCAATTATAGAAGGTAAATAAATCCAAGAATTAAAAAAAAAAAAGAAAAAAATGAGAGGCTGGGAGCTTCTGTCGCCGGGGGACTTGGCCAGCCTGAAAATGGCCCTTAGCCCCTCACCCATACTGGCCAGGCACTCCAGTGGGGACCCCCCCACCCTAAAGGGGGTGTGGCCAGCCTGAAAACAGCCATCAGCCCCTCACCCAGGCTGGCCAAACCTCCATGGGGTGAGGGTCCCCACTGGGGTGGGGGCTTGACCAGCCTGCAAACAGCCATCAGCCCCTCACCCAGGCTGGACAGGCACCCCAGTGGGGACCCCCACCCTGAAGGGGGTGTGACCAGCCTGCAAACACCCGTCAGCCCCTCATCCAGGCTGGCCAGGCACCCCAGTAGGGACCCCCACCCTGAAGGGGGCGTGACCAGCCTGCAGACACCCATCAGACCCTCATCCAGGCTGACCAGGCACCCCAGCGGGACCCCCACCCTGATCCGGGACACCCTTCAGGGCAAACCAGCTGGTCCCCACCTGTGCACCAGGCCTCTATCCTATATAATAAAAGGGTAATATGCAAACTGACCCTAACAGCAGAAAGACTGGGAATGACTGGTCACTATGACACACACTGACCACCAGGGGGCAGATGCTCAATGCAGGAGCTGCCCCCGGGTGGTCAGTGCACTCCCACAGGGGGAGCTCTGCTCAGCCACAAGCCAGGCTGACGGCTGCCAGTACAGCGGTGGTGGTAGGAGCCTCTCCTGCCTCCTCAGCAGCATTAAGGATGTCCAACTGCAACTTAGGCCTGCTCCCCGCTGGCAAGTGGACATCCCCCGAGGGCTCCCAGGCTGCCAGAGTGATGTCTCACTGCCAGCTTAGGCCCAATTTCCCAGGGAGTGGGCCTAAACCAGCAGGTAGACATCCCCCGAGGGGTCCCAGACTGCGAGAGGACACAGGCCAGGCTGAGGGACGCCCCTGAGTGCACAAATTTTTGTGCACTGGGCCTCTAGTAAATTATAAATAAAGAACAGTACCACTTCTGCTGGACACGAGAACCACCAAATCTCATACGTGACCACTCCTACCCTGCTTTGCTCTCTCATTGTTGGGGGGCTAGTGTCTGTCTTCTCAGCCAGGCAGCCAGCTCGTGGCTCCTGCAGAGCAGTGCTCAGGGTTGGGAAGACAGGTGTGCTGGCTTGATAGAGAGACACCCTGCACCTCACTACACCCCTGGCTCTGGGCTCCCACAAATTGCAGAGTAAGCAGTAGGACCTCCAGGTCTACTCCGAGCAGCTGTGGGGTCTGAAATTGGCTGCTGCTGATTTTGTGTCTGTCTAAGCATTTACCTGTGTGGGTGGACATGTTATGTCTGCATGAACAAGGCTTTCAGAAGTTAATACATAACACGGGGTTGGCTAATACATTGTCTTCTGGGCTTGAGGAGGGGCAAGCCAAGGTGGGGTGTGTGCCCTCAGAGACCAGATATTCCATTCTAAGACTGTTTTCACCCATTATGGAGGATGAGGGTCACTGTCCACCTAGCTAAGAGGACATAAGATTCAGCTCCTCTTAGGGTCCCTGGGTCTGGTTTAGGGGAGGACAGAGAAAATGTAAACTGGTATGGATTGATGGTCAGGGAAGACTTCCTGGAGGAAGCAGATTGGAGCTGGATCTGAAGAGAAGCATTCTGCACTATTTCTTGGCAGCTGGTATCTGAAGCTTGAGGTAAGGGGTTGCCTGGCTGGGGTGGATGTTGGCAGGCACTGAGAGCAGGCTACTTAGAATCTGCCTCTTTGGACCTGTGAGGACTTTGACCCCACTGCCCCAGATAGTGCTCTGATGCTGTCTATGCGTGTGTGTGTGTGCGTGCGTGTGTGTTTGCATGTATGTTTGAGTGCCCTTGCAGCCCAAGGGAGCTCCTCAGGGCCCTAGCCCCAGCTGCACAACTGGAGGAGATCCCCTTCTTCTGATGTATTAGGGCCCGGAAGGCAGGGCTTGCTGCTGTAATAACATCACTGAGCATGTGGCCTGGAGCCCAGAAGTAATTACCCTGCAGTTCCCCATCACAGGCTGGAATAGCCCCTGTCAATAATTAATATGAGTTCCCAACCTCTTACAACCAAAGCTAGTCCCTGGCTCTCCCACTTACAATTTGTCAGAGGGTATGGTTACTGTTCCCTTCCCCAGGGACAGGAAAGACCCTCAGGCCCACAGGTCTTGTCCATGCCATTGGCACCTTTTAGAAGAAACTTGACCCAGCAGGAGAGACTGTGCAGCTTGGGCCTGTCTTGGTACAGCACCAGGGCTGGTCCACCCTGGAGCCCTGGGTCCTCTCGTTCTGAGCTTTCCCTGCGTGTGACTGTCCATACCTTCCACGCTGAGTTTACCCTCCAGACCCTGATCCTGTTTGCTGTGTGACCTCAGCAAAGTCCTTTCCTCTCTGTATTCAGGGTCAGTCTGCGGCTGAGAAGAGAGCAAAGCTAATTGGCCAAATAGGTGTTGAACCCATAATCCTGACCCCATTAGTAAAAATTGAGCCAGTGGGGCAGGGGCAGCTGCCCACAAGCAGAACTGATGAGAAATGCAGCCAGGCCAGCCAGACGTGTTCCTAGGGTAGGTGGGGATTCCTTACCTATGGAATTCCTCAGCCTCTTTCTGCTGAGACTCTGCCCTTGTCCTGGGGGATGGAGCCAGGGTCTCCCTGGCATGTTGTGTGGTATTGGTGTGCTCTGATGAGTCCCCCCCTTAGCCCCTTAGTTCAGGGTCCCTGTGGGAGTAGAGATCAGGTTTTCTTTTATTTGTTCCCTGGGCAAAGGCCCCAAACCATCTCTTCCTAGCCACCTCTCCTCAGCGGCAGCATCTCTTCCTGAAAGCTCAGACCTGGCCTCGAAGAGTTCAAGTCACACTGGACAAACTATGATTGAGGAGTCCCAAGGGTCAGGCCAGCAGAACCATCAACTTTGGAATTGGCAGGGGAAGGAACTTGACAAGCCTTTCATCCTGTCCCACAGGCTCTGGGCAGTCATCATCCAGATGCGTTGCTCTGCACCTTCTGGAGACAGAGCTGAAGGGTGTGAATAGAGGCCAGGTGAAAACTTGGCCTGTCCAGTTTTGTGGACTGAGCTGATGCCTCACCTCCCAGGGCCTTGATTTTCTCATCTAAAATGGGACCAGAGATGGTTGGGTTTTAGTTTTAGCAAGACCCTCAAAGCTTCAGTGGGCAACCACAAAGTTACCAGGGAGCTTTGTGCAATTACAGATGCCTGAGCCTCCTTGGGTGAGGCCCGGGGACATATGATTTTGGGAGCACCCAGGTGATTCTTCCTCTGTTACCCACGAAGCCTCTTCCACATGTATGGTCTGCAATTCCCTGATGGCACCATGTTTGCTGTAGCCCTGCAGTGTTCCCGGGAGTCTGCGGGTGATACTGGCACCCAAGCCCATTCATGTTGGGCCTGTCTCTAGGAAGTCGATTCCCTGCCTTCTTGCAGGTTGTTAGGGATCAGAATCATGAGACTCTGGGGCTGGTGGGACCCCAGGAAACATGGCCCTTGTCAGACTATGTTTCCTGGAGGGAAGGCAGCGGAGTCCTGACCGGCTCACATTCTCAGAGCCCAGGCACCCCAAGAGACTTCCATCCCAGCAAGAAGGGGGCCGTGTATATCCTACCAGTGTCAATATTTAGCTGCCTTCTATGGGGCAGCCCCCACCCCCAACAAAACAATGTCATCATTACCCCACCCCCCAGTGCTACTTGGATTTAGGACGTTCTGCCCCTAATCCATCGCCTTTCCTCCTTCACACTGGCACATCTGCCTGCAGCAGCAGGTGAGCTCTCCTACCTGGTTTCCCCTGAGATTGCTCTCACATGCTCCTCTAGAGCAGTATTCTATTTTTATTCTATTCTCCTGAGTGGGGAGAGCCATGTTGAGCCTTCTTTGTTTCCTATAAGCTGGGATGGGAAGTTCTCCAGTTGCTAGTCCCCTTCCCCATTTTCCCTAGAGCAGTGGTTCTCAACCGTCTGGCCCGTTAAATACAGTTCCTCATGTTGTGACCCAACCATAAAATTATTTTCGTTGCTACTTCATAACTGTAATGTTGCTACTGTTATGAATCATAATGTAAATATCTGATATGCAGGATGGTCTTAGGCGACCCCTGTGAAAGAGTCGTTCGACCGCCAAAGGGGTCGCGACCCACAGGTTGAGAACCGCTGCCCTAGAGGGTCATGTCAGCTGAGTGAAGCTCAGAGAGGTTAGGTTGCTAGCCTGAGGGGACACTGCATCTGGGCAGCTTGGGGTGCTGTAGAACAGAACCCTGCTGTACCAGTTGGTGTATCTGGCACAGATTTAGGGTCTCCAGAGGGGGTCTCAGTCCATCAGAGAAGCAATAAGTTGATATCTTGGCATTCCTTTGCCCAGGCTTGCATTCAGCTGTGCCATGGAGAAGGTGCAGTGACAATTCCTTCCCCAAAGAACTCTTCCTCTGCAACCTTCATGGTTCTCCATGTCCCCAGAAGAGTCCTGACTACTCAGTCTGGCATTCAAGATGCCCCTGTCTTCTCTTCACACCTGTGTTAGGTTGGGGCAGGGGTGTCACAGTTCTCCGAGATGTACACTCCTCTCTCGGCAGGCTTTCATCTGGCCAGCTACCCTTGGCTGGCCTCTTCAGCCTCCACACTGCAGATGTTCATGGGGAAACTGAACATTGTTGAACCAATGGGGAAACTGAGGAAGGTTTTGTGAGAGGCAGGGACTTGTTTGAGAGCACACAGCAAATTAGAGATGGGGATGGGAGTAGAATCCAAGATCCTCAGACCCCTCCCTCGCCTGGTTTCCTTCTGCTTTGTAGCATAGACCTCTTCCTGTAACCACAACGCTGACTTTCCTGCTCATTGGACACACTCAGGCCCCTCCTCTTTGGGGATTGAGTATCCAGCAGGCCATGCTGCCACCTGCTCCTCTCTGTCCACATTCTCAAGCCTAGCTTAATTTCTCCTCTACTCTCTCCAGCTTATAGAGCTCCAGAGCCAGACAAATCCTCACTCCCCTCCCCTGAGATGGTTTATGGCCCCATCTGCCCACAGATTTGGCCTGGATCTTCAGATCCCCTGTGGAGTGAGTGGGGCTGTCCATCCTCCAGACCAAGGACTCCTGTAGGTAGAACCAGTCCACACACTTTAGGATCCCCATAGCCCTCAGGCCAGGTCACAAGAACAATGATGATGATGACAGCCAGCATGCACTGAGTATTTACACTGTGTAGCATATTTTAAGCATTATCTAATTGAATCCTAAGAGGTGGGATTAATGTTCTTATTTTGCATGAGAAAACAGGCTCAGGAGGTTAAGTAATTTGTCCAAGGCCACACAGCCAGGTATTCAAACACCAGAATGCCTAACGACCATACCATTTGCTGTAGCCTGGCTACTCAGTGTGGTCTCTGGAACACAGCATCAACGTCACCTGGGAGCCTATTAGCAGTCACCCCACACCTAGTGAACTGAGCATGCATCTCAGTAAAAGCCCAGGTGATTTGTGGGCGATGTCATTGTGGGAGGGGGAGGTTCAGTCCCTTATAGCCCTCACACAATTCACCTGTCTTCAGGGAGTTGCCAAGACTAGCCCTCACACTATGATGAGGAGCTGCGGCCTCAGCTCAGGGTGGAGAGGGTCATGAAGAGGCAGAAGTAAAGGGACATCTTCGTTTGGGTTTACAAAAACAAATTTGTGTTCCTTCCATAATTGATAATCCTAGAAAAATTAGAAAATAAAGATACCAAACAGCCCACCAATAAACCAAGCACTAGATGCCCTTGACTCTGAATCTGTTTTGGAGGCAGCGCCAGCCCAGGGAGCAACTCTCTGGGAGCCCTGTGATTCTGAGTCAGAGATTTTGAGGTGGGTTAAAAATAGAGCCCTGGTGGCCAGGAGAGGGTGAGAGGGAGAGAGCCATTCATCTACTGTAGTGGGGGGACCCCAGGGTTAGGGAGAAGCAGTGGGCGAAGTTAGGCTAGAGCTGGGGGGAGGGGGGCTGAGGGGTAGAGGGTGTATTCTTAGAGGCCAGAGCTGAGCGTCCAGCCTGGCAAGGTTGTGAGAGGCAGGTTTCTAGTCAGGTTGGGGAGAAGGCTAAAATGCCAGCCCCAGGGGCCCAGGCAAGGAGAACTCCCGAGTACCCCACTTCCCCCACCCCCAAGCAGCCAGCAGCTCCTTTATGGAGGGAGGTGGGCAGCAGCTCTGCCTCAGAGAGCAGTAAACAAGAGGCTGGGCAGGTTGGGGGCTGGGAGGGGTTGGTCCATGCTTTTTGTTTTTAATCCTCACCTGAGGATATTTTTTTCCATTACTTTTTAGAGAGAGTAGGAGGGAGGAAGGGAGGGGAGAGAGGGAAACATCCATTTGAGAGAGACACATCGACTGGCTGCCTCCTGCACATGTCCAAGACCAGGGGTGGGGAATGAACCAACAACTGGGGTACCTGTCCTTGACCAAGAATCAAACCCGAGACCCTTTGGTGCTGATGCTCTAGCCCAGCCGTGGGCAAACTACGGCCCGCGGGCCGGATCCGGCCGTTTGAAATGAATAAAACAAACAAACAAAAAGACCGTACCCTTTTATGTAATGATGTTTACTTTGAATTTATATTAGTTCACACAAACACTCCATCCATGCTTTTGTTCCGGCCCTCCGGTCCAGTTTAAGAACCCACTGTGGCCCTCGAGTCAAAAAGTTTGCCCACCCCTGCTCTAGCCACTTACCAACACCAGCCAGGGCAGTCCATGCTTTTAAACAGTTTGTATGTTTTGAGGGAGGGAAGGTGAGGAAAGTGCCCACGTGTGTGTGTGTCCTCACATGGTCTCCTTTGCCTGGTCACATCTGCCCTTCAGGTGGCCTCCTCTCTCCATCACTGGCCTCCCCTGAAAGCTCAGCTCTCCTGATCTCCCTGTCACCTGCACCTTCTCATGTCTGCACGGCCATTAGGGGACTCTTCACAGAATGGGACACTGGTCATTGCTTAAATATGGATTTATTTTTCTAACTATAAAGATAATATTTGCCCATATTTTAGAAAAATATAGAATTTAAAGATTATAGAAAGGTATGACAGAAAAAACACAAATCACCCATAATCCCACCACTTAGCAATAATCAGTGTTAACATTTTAGCATATTCTTTTTTATTTTTACTTTTGGCAGTCTCCTTTCCCCACTGGCAACAGTCCTTAATCCACCCATCCATTTAATAAATTTAGTGGACCCCACCCCTGGACCCCAGCTATGTGTTCACATTTCAGACAAGGAAGGGGAATTACTTCTGCTTTTGGGGAGCACACACACATCCTGGGTCTGCAAGGTAGGGAAGAGAGAAGGAATCCAGGAGAAAAGTTGAACTGCTTCCTTCCTTGCCCTTCACCTCTCCCCACTGCTCCCACTTCCTGGTCTCTGTGCTAGGCCTCTTTGGAAGAAGGGAGAATCCTTAAGACACCTACTGAGGGGCGTGCCTGTAATGAGGGGCATGGTGTGTTTTGCCACCCGGGCCTGTGGTGGTCAAGCTAGAAACACAGTCATGGCCTTAGCTGAAGGCTTTGGCCGCAATCTCCCCCCACAAACCTCCTTCTCATTCTACGCTGTCAAAACCCCTAAGGCCCATCTCTTGTTCATCTGTCTCCTCCCTGTTCCAGTGCCTTCCCTTCTGCTCTGTGACATCTCCACCATCATCTTCAGCACCAGGTGGGGGCCATTTGCTGATGGATGTTGCTGGGAGCCTGAGTCTTGGGGGTTTGGATGGGACAAGTTCCCCCCGATCATCAGAGGCCTGTGAAAGCCTCATAGGAAGGAGTCAGGGTCTCAGAGGGCTGCCCATTTCACGTAGCTTCTGCTGTGCCCCCTGCCACTCAACCTATGACTCCGAGGAACTCCTCATTCACTCACCATTGACATATTTCTACCCATTCACATATTTTATTAGGACCTGCCATGTAAAAGGCAATGTGCCAAGTTCAGAGAGTCAAGTGATCACAAGATAGACAATCAAATACACAATTTTAACACAGTGTGATTAATACTGTGCTAGGGCAGTACACACGGGGAACACCTAACCAGATTTCCGAGGGCATAAAGAAAGCTTTCCAGGAGAAGTAATGCCTCCTTTGAACCATAGTTGGGGAGAGGCTGAGGAGAGAGGAGAGTTCCAGGCAGTTGACTGTGTGTAGGAAAGCCCAGTGGCCAATGAAAGCATCGTGTGTTTGGGGCACTGAAAGTTGCTGGGTATATCTGCAACAGAGCATATGAGGGAGGAATGGTGAGAATCACGGCAGGAGGAGCCCAAGTCCAGATCAGGAGGGGCCTTGGGATGATAGTGAGGAACTTGGATTTTAGCGTGGAAGGACTTTGGGCTTGGCTAGTGTGGAAAGGAGATTGGAGAGAGGTTGTGTACCTATCAACCCCCAGACCCTAAGATATGTGGAGTTCTGGGAGGGCCAGGAGCCCAATTAGGAACCTGCAGGTGGTGGGTTGATAAGACTCACATGACTGAGTGCCGAAGATGAGGAAGGTTCTATTTGGAGATGTCCAGAGTGAGGTTCCCATAGGACATCCAGGTGTAGGTGTGTAGACAGCAAGTGGACACATGGGCTGGA
The DNA here is from genome assembly GCF_964212035.1 of Myotis nattereri. NCBI lineage: Eukaryota > Metazoa > Chordata > Mammalia > Chiroptera > Vespertilionidae > Myotis > Myotis nattereri. The sequence continues at coordinate 111,765,076 of NC_138075.1, forward strand.
GCTTGAGAGAGAGAGGTCTGGTTGGAAATCCAGCAGAATAAAGAAGCCATGGGAGTTTGTGAGGTCACCCAGGGAGAATGTAAGAAGGAAAAGAGGCAATGGCCTAAAGCAGTGGTCGGCAAACTCATTAGTCAACAGAGCCAAATATCAACACTACAATGATTGAAATTTCTTTTTCTTTTTTTAAATATATTTTATTGATTTTTTTACAGAGAGGAAGGGAGAGGGATAGAGAGTCAGAAACATCGATGAGAGAGAAACATTGATCAGCTGCCTCCTGCACACTCCCCACTGGGTATGTGCCTTCAACCAAGGTACATGCCCTTTGACCGGAATTGAACCTGGGACCTTTTAGTCCGCAGGCTGACATCCTATCCACTGAGCTGAGCCAAACCGGTCAGGGCTGAAATTTCTTTTGAGAGCCAAATTTTTTAAACTTAAGCTATATAGGTAGGTACATTGTTATTAACTTAATTAGTGTACTCCTAAGGCTTAGGAAGAGCCACACTCAAGGGGCCAAAGAGCCGCATGTGGCTCGCGAGCCACAGTTTGGAGAGGCAGAGAGAACAGAGAAAAGCCAGCAGGGTGGGGTGTCTCCCCAGAATGGTGCACAGTGTCAGATGAAGCTGAGGGTTCACAAGGAAGTGGACTGGAAAGTGCCCACTGGATCTTGCAGCAGAGCAAACGTTGAGATGTTGCTGAAGTAGTATTGGGGATAGAAAGGAAGGGAGAAAGTCGGGACAGTGACACCTCTTTCAGCTATCTTGGTTCTGAGGGGAGAAGAGATATGACAGTAGGGATAAGGGAGTGACTTTATTTTCTTAAGTATAGAGAGTGAAAAGAAAAAGTTGGTGGAAAAGGATTAGTAGAGAGGGAGATTGAAGATATAGATGAAAGGGGGTAAGCTATAGATTAAGGTCCCTGGGGAAGAAATGGTGTCAAGATGGCAGGTGGAAGTGTCACTGATTCCCTTGGCACTGAAGGAGAGGAAGAGGTTGAGAGAGAGTCAAGCAAGATAGGAGTCCGGTGGCAGGAAGTAGAAAGTGGTATTATCTGCTGAGAGTGAGCTTTGAAGAGAGAGGGTATAATTCAGAATAGGTATTATAAGATAATGGGAGGGAAAGTTTACTAGGGTCTCTTGGAAGAATGGGCTGGCAGAGGTGAAAGCCCAGGTGAGTATGGAACCTTGATGAGAAAAATGAGCACAGGACCTAAGGCACTTGAATATTTAGAAGGACTGCTCTGAGGTTGTGGGATTTCCTGCACAGCACCCATGGAAACATGACAAAGGTTGTGGGTTGTGATTTTGTAACGTGGGTGCCAGAAAGATTGGGCGAGAGGTAGTTGAGGTGGACCATTATGTCTAGTGGAGTTGGAAGGAGGAAGGAGGGTTCTGATGGTAGAATCAGAGGGCTCAGCCAACTGGAAGTTCATAGGACACCAAAGAATAGACTTAGTATAAGGGATTGGGAAGGAAAGGAGATCGGGGTGAGAGAGAGCATTGCTCTTCTGAGATTAGAAATGGAACAACTGGTCCAGGTAACATGGTTCAGGGTATGGAGTTGGGATGGATGACTGAAGTGGAGATGTTAGAGTCAGGATTCAAACCACTGGGAGGCTGGGTGGTGTTGGGTCAATGATATGGAGATGTCACCCAGGATGATGGCAAGATTTGGAGTTGCACTAGAAGGTTACGAACCAGGTGCAAGCATTGCCAAGGTCCCCAAGGATGGCAGATGGATGCTGGAAGGATTACCAGCAAATGCCAGGATGCTCAAAGGATCTTGTAGATGTTGCTACCTCAGGCAGGAAGATGCATCAGTATGGAGTGGGGAGGATGCCTACCCCACCCTGACCCTGAGATCTATGGAGTTTGGGAGAGTGATAACTGAGATTCGTTTAAGGGAAGAAGCAGCGGGGTCAGTGAATAAGGAAGTTGAGGATACGGTCCATGGAAGATAGTGCAGGAGATGGGTTTGTGAGGAAGAAGAGGAGTAGAAAGAAGCATAGCGTTTGGGAGAGAGAAAATACTTCTGGTTGGATTTCTATTTCTGTAGAGTGGTTAGAGGTGAGACTCTGGAGTCAGGCTGTTTGGGTTTGAGTTCTTGATCCATCATATATAGAAAATGTCTCAATTTCTTATGCCTTAGTCTTCTCATCTGTAAAGCAGGCATAATCATAATATCTACCTCATAGAGGTTTTTTGAGCATTAAATGAGATAATCCATGTAAGGGACTCAGATTAGTGCATGGCAAATAATAAGTGCCCAGCAAATAATAAGTGCCCAACAAATGTTGACACTATCCTTCTTCATTCTCATCATATCCATGATTACCTTGGGTAGTTCCCTGTGTGGGGCCTGGAAAGGGAAGGGCTAGATCAGAAATGGAGAAGAAATCTCCCAGCTCCAATTCTTTTTGTGACACAAAGATTCCTGGATCCTTAGGTTCTATGATTTTGGGGAGGCTGGAAGGAGAGTTAGGTGGTACCTGGTGAAAGGGACAGGGTGTGACAACTGCTAACATAGACACAGCACAGCTAGGCAAATTGTGGAGGAGGAGGCAATTGATCTGGGCTTTGGAGGAGGGAAATGCCCTCAAAAGATGGGGCCCCAGAGGGATGGAATGGTTCTCAGGAAGAACCAGGCTAGAGATAGGGCCAGAGGCCAAGTGTCCAGCTGGCTACTATGAAGGGAGCAGGAGGGAGAAGAGGGAAGGGGGTCAGGGGATGCCAGACCAAGGAGCTCAAACTATTTTCTGTAGTTATTAAGATTCCACCAAAAAATTTCAAGCAGGAGTGACATGATCATATCACTTGCTGATTAGAAAGGTAACCCAGAGAGCATGTGAGGTGGAGGAGAGTGGGGACTGGAACCAGGTGGGCAAGGGAAAGGGTCTGGGTGAGGAGTGGTGAGGAACTGATCTAGGATAGGGCAGCTATAGGGGACAGGTTCAGGACTCGTCATAGAAGACGCCAGACAGGACTTGGTCACAGCTCGGTGGGCTTTCAGAGGTAGGTGGGAGAAAAGAGTAAGCAGCTGAGGATGGATTTGAGATTTAGAGCCGAGGTGACTGAAATATTCTGCCATTTAGCTTTGGGGAGGAAAGGCTGAGTTCAGCCTTGGACTTGGTCCTCCAGGTGGCAGGTGGGAATGCAGGTCTGGTGCTAGGAGTGGTGTCTGAGTGGGAACCATTTGCACAGAGGAAGGGGGTAAAAGAAGGACTCTGCATGTGCCACTGACCTGGGAGAAAGCATGGAGACCCTGGCCTGCAGCCAGCACTGCAGGGACACAGGCCCTGGAGCCTGCAGCAGGCTAGAAGATCCAAAGCCAGATCTTAGGCTGTGCAGAGGCTCACTTGGTGAGAGTTTGGAGAGTCTTAGAAGAGGTAGCCCTTCAGCTGACAAAAGACATTTTCTCCTAGCTGACAGGATTCCCAGTGGATATCATTTGTGTCAAAATGAATGCAAGTGGATGTGCAAGAAAATATGCATGTGTGACAATGGATGCGTGTATGAGGGCAAAAATTCACAGGAGTGCATATGAACAAAAATGTAATCCTGGGTGTGTTTGCGCATGTGCATATAGGTTGGGAGCACGAGTAGGTTTACAGTGGTTTGCCTGGAAAATAAGAATAATTAATACAATTAATTAAAACTAATAAATAATAATATAAAATAAACTGTATAAACCTACTTGTCTGCCACCCTATATGTATATGTGTGTAGCTATGTAGAGATGCGTATGTGCATGCATGTGTGCATGTGAGCATATGTGCTCAAAGGCAAGCATGGGCATGTGGGGGCAAGAGGAGGCTGACAGAGTTCATCCTGTTCTGGGACCTCCACTTCTAATCCCATCCAGGGAAACCTCCAGGAAGGAGAGGGTCTTTGGTCCTCTTATCTTCTCTTCCTTCAGCTGCCTTGAGGCCATGCCCTTCCTCTGAGACCAAACCATGAAATGCTCCAGGTGCCAGTATAGAAAGCTATCTGGCTTTTTGTGGTCCCTCTTTCCTTCTGCACATGGGACCTGTTCCTCCAAAGCTGGCCTATAGGCCACGTCCTCCTGCTGAGAGGCCAGCTGCTTGCCTGGGTGGACCTGTTGGCCCAGGTAGGAAGTAAGGTACAGGATTGAGGGAAGATGAGCCTGGGGCCTTGGGACTGAACCTGGGGCAGGGCCTCTTTCTGGCCAAGACTTCCTACCAGCTTAGAGAACACTACAATAGGAGAGGGTCATCTGGCTTTGGAGAGATCAAGGCCTCTAATTCAGACGTGTGCCAACTCCAGTATGTTTGAGGGTGGTTGTCCACTGCTTCCCTGCCAGAATCCAACACCCACCACCATGGATGCATTCCCTGGAGTGTGGGATTTATTCATGAATGGTTTTAGGGGCAGTGTGGTGCTAGGGGAGCATGGGCATCTGGCTCGAGCCTTTGAAAATATTATCATTCATCCTTTGTGGACCTTACTTTTCTCTTCCCTTAGTTTTGCGGAGGATGCCAGTGAGGAAGCTGTTGCCAAACTTTCCCTGGCTAGACCAGCACAGTGGGGCTGGCAGGCTGGCCGGGAGCTGTCCGTGGTTCTGAATATCATTTTTCTCCGGCTAGGCTCTGCTTTCAGCAATCTGTGCCACCATCCAACAAAGAGTAAGGAAGGTTCGCCTGTGAGGCCAAAGGCAGCTCCCAAAGTCCCACTTCGCACCTTCTCCAGAAACACTTTCTGGCCTCACCCTTCTTGGGCACCAGGAGCCCACCTTTTCAGATGCCTGGGCTGCTGCCGGGATGGTTTCTGACATCTTGGTTTTCTATCTAAGCCTTGTCCTCTGACTGGACCATGAGCTCCCTGAGATCAGGGCATCTGTCTACCGAGGTGAATAAGTGCTGTCGTCTTACTGTTAAGGGAATATTATAATCACTGGCATCCACTGCTGACTCTTATAGGACCTTTGAGTCACCCTCCACCCCTGCCCCCAGGAGATGCTTTGCTGTGGCTTTTCGCTAGAAGACTAAATATTCCTCCTCCCTCGCCTCTTTTCTCTGAATTTTTTACTTTTGAATTACTTATTTACTCATTTAATAATATATTTAGGCACAGGTCAGAGCATATTACAAACATTATTTTTTATAATGATTCAGCCAGCAAGGTACTGTTATACCCATTCAGCAGATGAGGATACTGAGGCAATGAGAGATTAAGTGACTTTCTAGTAAATGATGGAACCAGAAATCAAACCCAAGTTAGCTGGCTCTGAGAGCCTGTGCTTCTTTCCCCACCACATTGCACTGCCTTTTGAGCAGCCCTAAGATGCTCAGCATAGTGGCTTGTGGGAGAAGTGCTCCAGTATTCCACCCCAGCCCAGATCAGGCACCAGAAATATCCCTTAGCATCTGGAAACTCACGATTGAGACAATTAGTCAGAATGCAAGGAAATGGGTGTTTTGTGTCATTTAATTTTATGAAGACCACTAAATGCAAACATTTTTTGTTGATTACTGCCTCAAATTTGGTCTGTAATTAAGAGAACTAGAGCTGGGAGAGTGTAGAAACCCACTGGAATGGCAGGCCTGACCGAGTCAGCATTTGCAGCCGCTTGTGCCTGCTCTGTTAATTTTAGAAACTCTTCCAGCCTGGGTGTATTATTAGCTTTATGTACAGAGGACCACAGGAACCTCAGTGCTTCTCTGTGCCACAGTATTTTTTGTTTGTTTTGCTGTGTTTTCCCCAAGAGATTAAATGAAAAGGGGTGATGGCCATGTGTGTGCAGGAGTGTTTACACACTGTGTAAGTGGGGATACATGTGTGTAGCATTTAATAAGTGTCTGCAGCTGTCTTTGGATGATGTGCATGAGGCTGGGTAGAGAGTGTATACAGCTAAGAACACCCCTTAGACACCGAAACCATTCTCCTAGGGCCCCTGAGTCATTAGCAGGGTGTGCTGTGTTCTGTGTCCTGGTGTGATGGCTGGGGGAGGCTCTCAGGTCTTAGGTTGGGTTCTCCCAGATGGCATAGGCAGGTCGGGGCTAGAAAAAGGCTGGTGGGTTTTGGAGCAGAGAAGGAGCTGAAGTTGACCTCTTGCCATTAGTCTTAGAATGAGAAGCACTAGCCGAGTGAGTCTCTGACTAGAGGTCCTATCTTGAGACCCTGAAGGGCTTGGCTTTCAAAGGAGCTGTCAGAGGCGGTCTCTCCGGAAGCTGCCCTTCCCTGAGCTGTGAGATGTAGGACAGCTGTCTGCCCACCTTCTGTGAAGCAGGCCTTGCCCTCTCCTTGACTCATAGCACTGTTTTGAGTCTGGTAAAGGAAACAGTTTGCTGGGAAGTAATTTTTTTTCCAAACCTAGAACTCTTCATGCAGAGTTGTGGTGGAATCCTCTGAAGACTTGGAGAAAGCTTGCATGCTTGTCTCTCACATCCTCCTGGCTTCCCTGCAGTATAAGATTAAATTTTTTAAAATATATTTTCATTGATTCCAGAGAGGAAGGGAGAGGGAAAGATAGAAAGATCAATGATGAGAGAGAATCATTGATCAGCTGCTTCCTGCACACCCCCTACTGGGGATTGAGTCTGCAACCCGGGCATGTACCCTTGACGGGAATTGAACCTGAGGCCCTTCAGTCCACAGGCTGACACTCTATCCACTGAGCCAAATCAGCTAGCCACCCCCACCTCCCAGGTCTTCACTACCCTATCCTATTGCCTGTGTCCATGGGCTATGCATATAAGTATATATATAAGTTCTTTGGTACCTCTTCTCGTTCCCCCAACCCCACACCAAGGTATGTGTTCTTATTTCTTTATTAATTAATTAATAAAGATTAACATCTTTATCTGTTATTGTGTAACTGCCTAAATTAGTAACAGAAGAAAACAGCCCTGCAGTGCAAGTGCTTTGTCTTAAGGCCAGTCCTGGGTGGCTGGTACTTGGGCCGGGTCCCAGGATGATTGGTCATACCTTCTAGACCAGCGGTCACCAACCGGTGGTGCACTGACCACTGGTGGTCTATGAGGTCTGAAAGGTTGGCGACCGCTGCCCAGTCAGTGCCTGTCTGTGCTGTCTGCACACTCCAGAGGGACCCCTGCCAGGCCAGGTGGGAGGCCTGAGAGTGGCTCTTACCTCCTCACATTGCTTAACCTCTCAGAGGCTTTGCCTCCCTCTCTCAGGAAGCACTTAGAGTTGCTTTGAGGGCTTATCAGAAATGATGCCAGTAAGCCCCGTCTGTCTCACTCCATTGCATTGAGTGGTAATTCATTGGTATCTGAAATTGCCCCATTAACACTTCCTGTTTTTGAAGATATAACTATCCTCCCCAATCCCATGTTAGAATGAAAACCTCTGATGGCCTGGCATTTTCTGATGCTATGATATAGGTTAAAGGGTGCTCCCAGAAGCCAGATCAGAATTTTAGGACTGAGTGTTGAGGTTCTACCCCTCACTGCACATTGGGGAAACTGAGGCCCAGAGCAGGGAGGGCATGTGCCTGATGTCACACAGCATTGGTGACAAAGCTGGGACTGGAGCCTGGGCCTTCCCTGCTCTCTGGTCACAGTCTGGGGCATGTTTGTCTGCTAGCCTGTCTCAGTGTCAGCTGCCCCTCAGGGAGGATGGAGCAGCCTGGCCTGAGCCCAGGGTAGTTCTGGGTGAATTGTTCCTACCACTAAAACAGCCCTGCACTTCGCTCTGATACTGTTGTTTGTTTTGCTTTTTAGCCTCTTACTTGGGGAAGGTGATGCAGGTAGGAGGCCTGTCGTCAGGGAGCTCCTGGAGGGGCAGGCAAAAGGTATCTTTAGTGAAAGAGGAGCCTCTTTCCCTGCCAGTGTCCACGTCTTGCCCTGGCTCCCATAGTCTACCTCCCGCAGTGCCGTAGAACCTCCCAAGACTTCTCTCCTATACTTGCTCTCCCTCAGAATTTCTCTCTCAGTCTGTGACTCATTCTCTTCCTCCTTCTGGCAACTGACCCCTTTGTCTCTGGGCAGATTCTACTGGGACCTGACCATGTTGCTGCTGATGGTGGGGAACCTGATCATCATCCCTGTGGGCATCACCTTCTTCAAGGATGAGAACACCACCCCCTGGATTGTCTTCAATGTGGTGTCAGACACATTCTTCCTCATCGACTTGGTCCTCAACTTCCGCACAGGTATTGTGGTGGAAGACAACACAGAGATCATCCTGGACCCACAGCGGATTAAGATGAAGTACCTCAAAAGCTGGTTTGTGGTGGATTTCATCTCCTCCATCCCTGTGGACTACATCTTCCTCATTGTGGAGACACGCATCGACTCAGAGGTCTACAAGACAGCCCGGGCCCTGCGCATCGTCCGCTTTACCAAGATCCTCAGCCTCCTGCGCCTCCTGCGTCTCTCCCGCCTCATTAGATACATTCACCAGTGGGAAGAGGTGAGTGCTCAGACTTAGATCTCTTGAGGGAAGGGTGTTTTCCCCCAGGGGGACTGAGGGGCCAGAAGGTAATCTCAAGATAGTTGGATGTGGGCTGTCAGATTATAGCAGACACACCTGCTGCAGGGGGACAAATACTAGTAATTTCTTGAATATCGTGTGCTAGATACTGGGCAAATCACTTTATAGGCAGTATCCCATTTAAGTCTTTAACATCCATAGAGGGTACCATATAGGTACACGCAGGTACCATGTTTAATGAGGAAACTGAGAGACAGAAAGATTAAGGGATTTATTAAGGTTACAGAACCAGTAACTAGTGAACCTAGACTCGAGCATGCACTGGTAACCACTGCACTATATTGTACAGGTGTCAAACTCGTAATCCTATAGGGACCAGACAGGGAATGTGAATGGTGAAATGGGCAAGTTGGAAGGCATTAAGGAATGTAGTAGACTTGGGAAAACTGGAGAATGTCTTCTGTCTAGCTCTAGCCACTTGTTGCCGAATGGGAATGGCCTTGGGTTGCTAGATCTACAGATTTATCATGAGAAGCAGGAATCTGGGTTTTTGTGCAGATTTTGTTGGCAACTATTTTAGGTTGGGTCCTTCTGGAGCAGACCCTGAGATAAGGATTTGCATGAAAGTGATTTTTTTAGGGGGAAGTGTTTCCAGGAAGATATAGTAAGGGATTGGGGAAGAGAGAAAGGGAAAGGAAGGAAGGAAGCTAAGCAAGGGTACATACCATGGAGGGTTACTTGGACCCCAACCCATGGGGACCTTTTAGGATAGTGTATACCATGCCTCAGATGTGTTAGAATTTTGTTGTTGTTATTAATCCTCACCCAAGGATATTTGTTTCATTGGTTTTGTTCTTGTTAATCCTCACCCAAGGATATTTTTCCATTGACTTTTAGAGAGAGTGGAAGGGAGGGGGAGAGAGAGAAACATCGATGTGAGAGAGACACATTGATTGGTTGCCTCCTGCATGTGCCCCCAACCAGGGCTGGGGATCGAGCCTGCAATCAAGGTACATGCCCTTGACCAGAATTGAACCTGGGACCCTTCAGTCTGTGGGCTGACACTCTACCCATTGAGCAAAACCAGCTGGGGCTCCATTGATTTTTTTTTTTTTTTTTTAGAGAAAGTGGATGGGGGAGGGAAGGAAGGAGGGAGGGAAGGGGAGAGAGAGAGAGAGAGAGAGAGAGAGAGAGAGAGAGAGAGAGAGAGAGAGAGAGGTGTGAGAGGCACATCTATTGGCTGCCTCCCTGCATGTGCCCTGACCGGGAATGTCAGGGGCTAGGGATCGAACCTGCAACCCAGGCACGTGCCTTTGACTGGGAATCAAACCCACAACCCTTCAGTGTGCAGGCCAATGCTCTAACCACGGAGAAACACCAGCCAGGGCAGAGGTGTTGGAATTTTTATATCCCCTTACCTGCCAACCATTGGTTCAGAGGCCTTCCCACCCTTAGTGCTAGCAGCAGGCAAAGTAGTTTCCAGCAGCCTGGCTCTAAAGCAGGAGCGGGGACCGTCCGGCCCGTGGGCTGTATAAGGACCGCAAAATCAATTGGTCTGGCCCTGCCAAGGCATTAGTGGTGAGTTAATTAAATGTTTGACTAATTAAATATAGCAGGCTACTTTTTTTAAGCAGGCTAATTTTTAAGCTGATAATTTTGTATGGCCTGGGAATGATGTTATAAATATCCAAATGGTCCTTGGCAGAAAAAATGGTTCCCCATCCCTGCTCTAGAGAGTGAAAGAACCAGGAGTCTAGAGTTGTGTATGCACAAAAATGTGTAAAGGATCCTTAGGCCTCAGGGTGGAGCACAGACTACAGAAACTAAATAATAACTCGTAAGAAAAAACAGGTAAGCCAACACCACTCTGAACAAAATTGACTACTCTATGAGCTGAATGCAGTTGTCTGGGATGGAGGAAAGAGAGGGGACTACCAGCTGGGGTTTGAAATAACAGATGACCTTGCCAGGTGCTTCGGTCTGTGTCTGCCACCACCCAAGTTGCATCTCTTGGCAGCAGCAGCAGGCAGGCCAGCCTGGAGGTACTGGGGTTGGGGCGAAGTGCTTTTTGGGACATCCCACTCCGGGGTCCTGTAGCTTCTGCAGACATGCGTTTCCTTCCTCAGCTCACTGCTGCTGTTGCTCTCCTGTTCTCCAGGACTCAGCTCGACTAGGATATTTCCCAGGTACAGGATATGAAGTTCCCAGGCACAGGACAGGAAGCAATTACCCAGCCAGGAGCACCCATGCTGATGGCTGGGCACTGGCAGATTGAAGTCAGAGGTGTCATGAGCACCTGTGCCACAGAAGTGCCTACACCAGTCTATCGGAATCACTCCATGCAGAAATTCTCTTTTGCTTCGAAAATTTGCATTCTTTCTACTGACAGAGAAGCGGCAGTGACTTGCCCACGGCCATGCAGCAGATACCTGGCAGAGCTAGATGAGAACCCACTTAGTGTTTTTGCTTCCCAGCAATATGCAGTCCCTGCCTGGTGCAGTGCAATGCTCGAGGGCTTTGGAACTAGAATGACACAGTGGAGACTTGAGTTAAAATGCTGGCTCCACACTGCCTACCTGTGTGACCTTGGTGCCATCTTGCCTCTTTGATCCTCAGTCTCTTATCTGCAAAGTGGGTATAAGCAGTACCTTCCTCTTTGGATTATTGTGCGGATTAAATGAAATGATGTTTGTAAAACCCTTTATGTGAAGCCTGGTGCCAAGAATCATTTAATAAAGGCTCTCACCCTGGCTGGTTAGGTCATTTGGTTGGTGCATCGTCCCATACACCAAAAAGGTTGTGGGTTCGATTCCTGATTAGGGCACATATTAGGTGGTAGGTTTAATCTTCAGTCCAGATGCCTGTGGCAGGCAGCCGATTGATGTTTCTCTCTCAAATCAATAAAAACATATCCTCACCTGAGGATTAACATCATCATAATAATAAAATAAAGGCTCTTCCCTACCAGTTATCTTAGTACTTCTCCAGGGCATTTCTTTTTTTCAAATACTTTTTATCCATTATTTCACTGGTTCTCAGCTGGTTAGTCAAACAGGGCAGTGTTTATTACCCTGATTTGTCAGGTGAGGAAATGGAGGATCAGAGGGTCAGCTGCCCCACTGGCAGGGTTATTGACCTAGACCTCCTGACCAGGTTCATGTGGCTCCTGTTTTCTCAGGTGACCCGAAAGGAGGTTGACTTTGATTCTGTTGTTCCCTTTGTTAGGGACAGCTTTCCACTGGGATTAGGAAGGTAGGCAGCAGAGCAAGTTGAAAGGTGTGGGTGGAGGATTTCCATGTGACAGGTTGGGTCTGAAATAGCTGGGGGACATCTAGGTGCAGGGGGAGGTTGGCATGTGGGCCTGAGCTCAGGACTGAGAAGGGCCAGTGGCTATGGCGAAGGTGTTGGGGTGGTAGGGCCACTCCGAGAGGCTGCAGAGGAAGGATGGAGGGGTAGTTACTGGAACACCCTGAGAGGCTTGTCTCGGTTTCTGTCCCAAGTAGAACGCAGGACCATATTGGCTCACTCAGTCCCTGAGAAACCCCAACCTCTGTTTATCTTGGACTCACTGCTAGACCTTCATCGAATGCAGAGAAGTGGCTGCTGTTTCCTTCTCTGGCATCAGCTCATGACTCCAGGCCCCAGTCCCTGGTGGCTAGCCTTGTTCCCCCTAGGCCCAGGCCCTGGGGTTGTGGTATTTGGGGGAGTGGGCAGAGCTGCCCGTGGCTGGGCAGGGTGGGCCCTGAGACAGGATATAAGTGCGTCTTCCACACTGTACATCCTAGGAGCTCAGGGCAGGGCTTCTGTCCCCATTGCCCCTTGGGACTGACTGCCCTCTGGGTGATCCAGAACTAGTCCAGCAGGCTCTGGCCCTGGAGTTTCCCTAGGGTAGTCAGAGTTCCTAAAAGACCTCAGATTCGGGCTCTAAACTGGACATCACTACCCAGTCTCGTGGGCAGGAAGGGAGATCCCTGGAGACCAGATGGATGGCTCCCGACCCCTCCACACAGCACTCTTATTTTGCCTACCAGCTGGGGAGTAAATTACTTTGTGTGGTTTCTGCCAGGCACACTGCCCAGCCAAGAACTACCACTAGACCCCTTGGATTGGATTGGGGTTTCCAAGCTAGCCCCAGGAACCCTATATCCAATTCTTAATGGCCTGCTCCAGCCCCTGGGTTTCTCTTAGTCTCAGCTTGGCTGGAAGCAGGAGTAGGGAATATGGAAAACTCTGCCCTATCTCCTCCAACTCCCTTTGTGAATCTCTTTCCTTCTTTGGACCTCAGTTTCCCAACTGTCAGTTATATTCTGATGTTCTCAAAGGCTGGGGCTTAGTCCCTACGCCAGCCTCCCTTGGTGAGATCACCTTAGCTGATCCTGAGGACATTGTTATGACTTCAGGGGGGACCGGGGAGTGAGCCTCCCATGGTGAGGGAAAAGCTTGCCTGAGGCCCCCTGGTGAAGCTCCGGAGATGTTGGACTCCTGACCCCCGGCTTTAGTTGTCTTCTCTAGCCCAGCCCAGCCCCCCAGTCAGAGAGTTCCTGAGCATTAGTGGCAGGTGTTGGGAGTCAGGGTACGTGGAAGGTCTTGGCAGGTGTAGGCTGCCATCTCGGAGGATGACACCTCCTGCTTCCATCCCAGGCGATCTAGGTCAGCATCCTCCCTCCCAGCCAAGCCTCTTCCTCCCTCTGAGGTGTGAGCTTGTTATAGGCACTGAGGCTATTGTTAGAAACCCTGGTCTCTGCCCCTTTGAATGTTCATCTAAAGGGCCCAGGACCCCAGTAACCCATCCCAGAAGCCTCTTCCTTCCTTTGGCAACTTAGAGCAGTGGGAGGAGGGCTGGAGGCAGGAGGCCAGGCCCTGGTAGCTGTGTGACCCCTAATGAGCCTCCTCCCCGTGTGGGCCTTGATTTCTCCATCTCTCTCAGAATCGAGGGTTTGGGATGACACGGAGGGGTGGTCCTGGCCCTCTCTATGGGCCCTGGTAGGGACTCAGCATGACACCGCTGTGCCTGGGATATACTTGGAGCAGCCACTCCCTCAGGCCTGGAGTGCTGTCCTCCATGTGGCTGCTTGTTCCTGAGACACCAGGAGAAGTTTGTTCTTTCCTGCAGAGAAAACAAGCCCCAGGGAGGGAACTTACCCAGGCCCTCAGAGGAGGCATGGTGGAAACTGCAGTTTTCGGTCTCTCCCCTGGACTGAGAAATCAACTCTCTGTTTTGAGGGCTGGGAAAGAGAGGGGAGGAAAGGAAACATGTGCTGAGTACCTCCTGTGTGCCAGCTGTGGGCATCATCTCTCCTGACCCCAAGACAGCCCAGGAGCTGGCAGTTATTGACACAGATGAGGAAACTGAGGCTCAGAGCAGAGAAGGCATTTGCCCCAAGTGGAGTCGTCACTCTGCCTTTGTACTGTGGTCGAGACACTGCAGAGGGAGTGGGAGCGGAGCTTCCCCTAAGTGCCATCTGGGGCATAGACAGTGGGCTTCCCAGGCTGCTCACCCAGCAAGGTTTGCGGGGACCTAGAAATGAAGGTACTCAACCCCCATAGTCAGAACCAATATCATAAAAGGAGACTGTAATAAGGTATAAAGAGCAAGACAAATATTTGCACAGAGCAGCAGTCTTGCAGGTGGCCTGTGGCCCTAGCCCACAGTGTTTGGCAACCTCTCCCAGCAACAACCAGCCTTGCTCACAGCAACCACACCTGGGGCCTCACTATCTGGGGTACTCTCTTAGCCTGAATGGATGCCCCCCACCAACTCTTTGCAGGAACCTCAGACTTTTCCATGTTGGTGTCTTTGGCTGTGTAGTGTCTGATAGCTATCCACAGTACACCTCCCTGCCACCCAAATGCCCATCATCTCCCCTCCTAACCTCCCACCTCCCAGCATCTACATCCTCCTTCAGCCCAAAACAAGGCGCCACTCCAACATGCCCTCTGTTGGGTAAACTAGTCTGTGACTTCTGGCAGAAAAGGGCAGCTTCTTTTTTCCAGCAAAGGCAAAGGCAGATTCCCTGTGAGCTGTACCTGCACAGAGCAGGGCCTTTTTAAATGTCACTGTCTACACTGTGATGGCCCTGATCCCCATCATCCCATCATCACCTTCACACTGAACACTTCTCAGTTCCTGAGACCCTACCACGTGCTTTACCATATTCATTGCTGAGATCACAATAAAGGCAAAATTAGACAAGGACATGATCTTGGAAGATAATTAGTTACAAAGAAAAGAAAAACATAGGTAATACAAAAAGAAAAGAAGACATTGCATAAAAACCTGCCAACCTTGAGACACAGAGTATTAGAGTGGTTCACAAAACAAACAAACAAAAATAAACAACAGTTACTGTGGGCAGTAGTCATCTGAGACACTTACTAAAAGTGATCCAAGACTTCCTTTAGCTCCTATCCAATTCAGACTCTTCTAGAAAAATATCACAGAGTGGGGGTCTTAACCAAATATCACAGTATGGGGGGGTCTTTCTCACAGTTCTGGAAGCTGGAAGGATGAGATCAGGGTGCCAGCATGGTTGGGTTCTGGTGAGAGCCTGCTTTTGGTTTATAGATCATCTCTGTCATGTATCCTCCTTGAGGGCACTAATCCCATTCATGGGGGCTCCAACCTCATGGTCAAATCACCTCTCAAAGGCCCCACCTCCTAATACTATCTGATTGGGGATTAGGGCTTCATCATAAAAATTTTGGGGTGACAAACATTCAGTCCAGCTCGGAAATGAAGAAAATCTAATCTAATAAAAGAGAAACATGCAAATTGACCGCACCTTCGCTACACCCCAAGCCACGCCCACCAGCCAATCAGAGCGACTATATGCAAATTAACCCAACCAAGATGGCGGTCGGCGGCCATGGAGCTGGAGCAAGCAGGAGGCTTGGTTGCCCCGGCAATAGAAGAAGCCAAGCTTCCTGCCTGCCCTGTCTGGCTATGGCCTCTGCTAAAAGCAACAAAGTTTCAATTATAGAAGCTAAAAAAAAATCCCAGATACCTGCTTCCAGCTAGCCTCCACTGGGAGCTTGGGTGGCTGGGGGCCGTGGCCAGACTGCAAACAGCCATCAGCCCCTCACCCAGGCTGGCCAGGCACCCCAGTGGGGACCCCCCACCCTGAAGGGGCTGTGGCCAGCCTGCAAACAGCCATCAGCCCCTCACCCAGCTGGCCACACCCTCGAGGGGTGAGGGTCCCTGCTAGGGGGCTTGACCAGCCTGCAAACAGCCATCAGCCCCTCACCCAGACTGGCCAGGCACCTCAGCAGGGACCCCCACCCTGAAGGGGCTGTGGCCAACCTGAAAAGGGTCCTCAGCCCCTTACCCAGGGTAGCCAGGCACCCCAGCGGGACCCCCACCCTGATCCGGGACACCCTTCAGGGAAAACCAGCCAGTCCCCACCCATGCACCAGGCATATAATAAAAGGGTAATATGCAAAATGACCCTAACAGCAGAATGACTGGGAATGACTAGTCACTATGACACACACTGACCACCAGGGTGCAGACGCTCAATGCAGGAGATGCCCCCTGGTGGTCAGTGCGCTCCCACAGGGGGAGCTCTGCTCAGCCACAAGCCAGGCTGACGGCTGCCAGCACAGCAGTGATGGCGGGAGCCTCTCCTGCCTCCTCAGCAGCGCTAAGGATGTCCGACTGCAGCTTAGGTCTGCTCCCTGCTGGCAAGTGGACATCCCCCGAGGGCTCCTGGGCTGCCAGAGGGATGTCTGACTGCCAGCTTAGGCCCGATGCCCCGGGGAGCGGGCCTAAGCCAGCAGGTGGACATCCCCTGAGGGGTCCCAGACTGTGAGAGGGCACAGGCCAGGCTGAGGGACCCCCCCGAGTGCACAAATTTTTGTGCACCAGGCCTCTAGTCAATAATAATGATCCTACCTATGTATGTGTCCAGGGTACAGAGCACTTTCTTAGCCACATCAATTTCTCCAGCAAACCTGAGAAGTGGTGGGCAGATAGCTAGCTTCTCTTAGTTGAGGGGAGGCTGAAGTGTGGTAGGAAGTGAGGGCAGGTGCTGGTCATCTCTGAGGCTGGATGATCCCATGTCACTGGCCCTCCTCATGGTTGTCCCATGTCACTTGGGGGAGCTGGTGACATTCTGGTCAACAAAGAATTTGAAAGGCTAACGACTTGCCCAAAGTCATAGAACTATTGTGTTCACCTGAGTGCTAAAGAGGCGGAAGTGGAGACTTCCCACAGGGCCAGAGCTTGGTGCTAGTACTCAGGAACTGCTGTGAGATTGAGATGAGAGGCAGAGGAAGCCTCAGGGGTTTAGGATCCAAGCCTGGGGCATGGCCAGCGGCAGAGGGTTGGCCAGAGACACCAGTGTCTTACTTGGGTATATTCTGCATCCCAGACACAGGCAGGCCCCAGTCCCTACTGAGCCCTGGTTGCCATCCCAAACTGTCCTGCCTGGTCTCTAGTGTCCACCACCCCTTACACTGAAATGTGTCAGCTTAGCCAGGACCTGGCCCACTGACAATGTTGGGGCTAGTTCCTGTGCCCCAGTGGGGCTAGGCTGCAGGGCACAGAGCACTGGGTTGATTGGGGCCAGACGCCGAGGAGTCCCACCTGGCCCTGGATCCAGCTTGCTGTAAAACTGGCCACATAACCCAGTCACTTTGGGTTTAAATTGTTTTATCTGCCAAATAACCACCTTTTTTGTCACCGGGCCAATATGACAATCTGCAGGCAGCGCTAGTTCAGATCTGCCTCTACTGCCACTGCCACTATAACCGTGAGCAAGTCCTTTGCTTCTCTGAGCCTTGATGTAAAATGTAGACAATTAACAATATGTTCAGCAAAGTTTGTTGTGAGTTTAAGTGAGATGATGACTGTGATGTTATTGTCCCTTTGTCACTGGGCCGTGGAGAGTAATGGGACAAGTTGGAGGTTCCATTCTCCATGAACCTTTCCAAGGTCCATTTCATCCTGAAGACTTCACAGCATATCTGCATCCAGAGTCCTGCTACTAATGGGGCCACAGAAGGGTGTGCCCTTTGGTTGTTCAAAACCTAGACCCCAGGTTAAACCCACATTTCAGAAGGAGAAACTGAGGTCACTAGTATCAGAATATCCTGCCACCAGCTACAAGGCTGCAGTTAGAAGATCACTAGACAGGGGTAGAAATATCTAGGGTTGCCCTAACCAGTTTGGCTCAGTGGATAGAGCGTTGGCCTGAGGACTGAAGGGTCCCAGGTTCGATTCTGGTCAAGGGCATGTACTTTGGTTGCGGGCACATCCCAGTAGGGGCTGTGCAGGAGGCAGCTGATCGATGTTTCTCTCTCATCGATGTTTCTAACTCTCTATCCCTCTCACCTTCCTCTCTGTAAAAAAATCAATAAACTATATATTTTTTAAAAAAGAAATATCTAGGGTTTGTTTCTTTGAGCCTCAGTTTCCCTATCTTGAAACGGGCTAAACTAGTTCTTAAATTTATAGGCATTTGAAAAGTCAGTAATTTTGTCTCAAAATCCCTCTCTAGGAAGGTTGCTCTGCTTGAGAATAGTATGGAGGGACCAGAACTAAGAATGAGGTCATACTCCAAAGTCTGTAAGGCTAGAGGCAAGGCAGAACTTCTAGAGAACTCCCTCTAGACTTCCTGTCCATCTCTCCATCCCCTCACTGGTACTTCCTGCTGAAACTGGACCAAGAGGCAGCACTGGGAGGAGGGAAGTGGGGTGTGGATACTGGGATGTGCCCACCCGTGGCCCTGCCCAGCCATAGTTCAACCTCTCCTTTGGAGTCACAGGGGTAGAGATGGACAGGTGGCAGGGGGCTGGGGTTGTGAGTGCTGTACTTTATTAACCTGTATAGGAGAGCGTTACTACTAATAACTATTAACTAATCATGAAGATTAATTATTAATAATGGTTCTCAATTTATTGAACACTTCTACACCTAATACTAAGCATTTTATATGTATAATTTAATTCTTTAGACAACCCACACAGTTAAGAATTTTTATCGCCATTTTCTAGATGAGGAAACATGATCAAAAAGGTTCAGAGATTTTCTGAGGGTTGCACAGCTGGAAATTGGGTAGGAAGAGGGCCTGGGATCAAAGTCTGTGTGAACTTGGAGCCTGTGTATCCCAGCTGTTTCGTTGCAGTTCCATGGCTGCCTTAGGCAGAACCCACTGGCCCTGGGGGAGTCCTAAGAGTCTGGTGACTGATTTAGGGAAATACCATGCCCCTGTCCTGACTACAGGCTGTGGTCCCCTGAGGAGCGTCAGGCTGGCTGGCTCTTCTCCCTGTTGTTTCATGGCCTAGACAAGCTGATAAAGTGATTTCTCTACCCACTTCAGGGCTATATGGGGCTCCAGGCGCCCCCCTTCTCTCCAGGTCTGGGAACGCCAGACACCCTTTCTTCTCCTCCCAGGCTGTTTGGTTTGACCGATAGGCAAATCCCCAGGGTTGGAGAAGCCACTTTGAAAGGTGAGAGATCCTGGTTGGCTGGACTTCCCATGGGAGCCTCTGCCACACACACACACATACCTGCACAGATCCCTCTGGGGCCCTGCAGCCTGCAATCTGCTTCTTTCAGGGCCTGGCCTGACGCCTTTCCACTCTAGCCATAGCCTGACCTGAACTGAACTGGGCACCCTACCATGTGTGTGCAGAGCAGTGCCACTCGAAGCTGCAGGATCTGACTGGGTGGGGTGTTCCTCTCTTCTGGTCACTCACCTGGTCACTTACCTCTGCGGACAGATCTTCCACATGACCTACGACCTGGCCAGCGCCGTGGTACGCATCGTGAACCTCATCGGCATGATGCTCCTGCTGTGCCACTGGGATGGCTGCCTGCAGTTCCTGGTCCCCATGCTGCAGGACTTCCCTGACGACTGCTGGGTGTCCATCAACAACATGGTGGTGAGCACCCAGCCGGGCCCTGGTGAGGACAGAGGGGGCTGATGAGGCACTGACAGGCAGAGCAGGTTCACAACTTGAAACTCCTGAGTTCCAACATGTAAGACCCTGAGGTGCCAGCCTAGCACCCACGGCACATGGCTTTACCCAGTACAGGTCTGTCACAGAGCTCCTGGCCGCACGCTGCTACCTTTGCCTTCTCACAGCCTCACTGCAGCTGGGAGCCTGGCTATTTGGAGCTGATTTCACCCAGGGAGACTAAGACCTGGGCTCCTCAGATTCTGTCAGGTGTGGCAGAGCTGGGCTGGTGGCTCCTGCCCTCCTGCCTTTTTGCCAGAGGCAGACCTGTTACCAATTGGGGTTACCGACTGGGACCTCCGTTCTTTTCGTCGACACAGAAAAGATTTTAAGGTGAACGAAAATCAAAGTAAAGCAAAATGGGGTTTATTGAAGATACATTCTAAACTAGGAGTGGGCCACTGAAGAAAGAGAGAGAGAGAGAGAGAGAGAGAGAGAGAGAGAGAGAGAGAGAGAGAGAGAGATGGGTAAAATGGCTGGGCTGCACTGGGAAGTCAGAATAGGGGGCCTTGGAGACAGGTTTAGGGGTTAGCCCGGGATGAGCTGCAGCTGCCCATTCCTCCCCTAGTTGCAAGCCTCGTGGGGTCCTTTAGAGTTTGGGAGACATGTGCCTGTGGGGGAAGGGAAGGAGAAAGGGAATGGCATGGGCCTGCTCCTTGAAGGTAGAGCACAAGTGCAAGAGATAATGGCCCCCAACTCCTGGGTTTAAAAGACGGATTTTCTGGGTGGAGACTTTCACTTGCATTCAGGCATGATTGACAGAAACTGCCTTTTTTCTGGGCATGCCCTTACCCATAATACATACAGAAAAACCCATGGGGGCAAGGTCAAAACCGAAATACAAATTTCATTATAATTAATTCAGGACCCTAGTGAGGTTGTATTGTCCTGTCGTTTTCTCTGAGCATGTGCCAAGAACCAGCTGGCTCCAAATCTTCCTGGGTGGTCTGCTGGCTTCTGGCCGCCCATAGAGAGGCTGTCTGAAGGCAATGCTGGTCCCGATCCTGATCAGGACCCTAGAGCAGGCCCCGCCCCAGCCACTCAAGTCTAACTTCCTACTTCGCGGATCCACCTTTAAAAGCCACGCCCCAGCAAAGAGAACCCTGTGAGGGACACTGTTGGTAGCAGGCACAGACTCCCAGATCACACACACTGGCTATTTTCTGCTCCAGCTTCAGAACTGGACTGTCCCCCTATTCCTGTCATTCCCTCATCCCCACCCCACGTACACACATACATCCTGATCATAGGTGGTATCCTGAGTGGGGAGGACAGACCAGATTGAGCCTGATCCCTTCCAAACCTGTGGGTGGTTGAGAGAAGTTGAAATTGAGGCTAGGGAAGCCATGGGGCAGAGTCCCCATGCCCCCATGGACAGGGTGGGCTCCAGGAGGGATGGAGGGCCCCCTGGACCTGTGAGCCTCTTTCTGTGTCCGGGAACCCCATGCTTACAGGTCCAGGGGGACCTGTCGGTTTGGTTTGGTCTGTAGGCAGATTTCCAGGCCCCCTGAGTAGAAGAAGCTGGCTTTGAAAGAGGTGAAAGAGACCCAGAGCATCTTTCAGTATCAAATAGGCCTTTAGAAAACAGCCTTTTGATGAGCTAAGTGTAAATGAATCAGCTATATGGATTGAATTTCTGAGTTCCTAGGGGCTGAACAATAAGGCTGGAATTTCTGACTGAAGGCAGATGGGGGTCCCTCCTGTTCCCCCAGTGCCCAGGCCCCCCTCCACTTCTGGAGATCAGCCCTTCCCCCTGCCCACCCCACCCCCCACACACCCAGACCTCCCACCCAGGTTTGGACTGAGCACCATACCAGCTCAGCTCTGTCCAGTATGGTCTCAGTGACCTTGAACATGGTGTGCAGCTCCTGTGCCTGCCTTCAGGTGCTGAGAACAGCCTGGTGACCCCGGAAGTGCTTGAGGCTCCGGCCAGGGGTTCTGTGGGTCATGCAGTAGGGTGGGTTCCACATCATTGCCAACATATTCATTGTGTGAGCAGAGAGGCATTGAGGAGGTGGCCGGCACTGGGGTTCATCTGGGGCCCCCTCATCTGGGATAGTTTCCTCCATGTGAGGGTGACAAGTCCACACGTGTACAAAGTTCAGGAGATGGCTCTTCTGAGCCCAGTGTTCCCACACTGAGGCTTCCTTGAGACACCAACTAGCTTTGGAGACAAAAATAGCCAGTTGCTTCTCTCCCTCCTCCCACCCCAAGTATTGTCTGTTCCGGGTAACCCACCTTTTGTTGGGGGAGGATAACTGGTGGCCACAGTCCTGGGCAGATGCAGACAGGGTTCATGCAGGAAGGGAGTCAGCTCAGCAGCACTTTAGATTTTGCTCACCCAAAATGAGGACAGTGTTTTTTGGCTCAATCTGAGAGTCTGTCCCCCTAGGGGAAGCATATCTGTTTTATAATTGAGGTCAGTGGGGAAATGGGCTTTACTTGGTAGTAGTTTGGGGTAAGAGGATGGAGCTATTTTAGTAAGCAGAGGACAGCAGGGGGGCTCAGCCTGAAGTCTTTTGCTGCCCGAGAGGCCCAGCTGCTCTGTGGGGGCTGAGAGTCAGGTGGGGGCTACACTGCTCCTGTCCATCTGCTGGGCTTCCCAGCTAGTCCTGGTCCCCCACTGCAGGAGAAAGGCCTAAGTGAGGAGTTCACTCAGTCACATAGGTTACCATTGTGGTTCTCCTTGCCCTTCTCCAAGGCTTTCAGCCACTGGCAAGGTGGGAGCCCTGGGCTCCGCAGCTGGAAAAGAGTTGAGGGATGGGAGGTGGTGGGGACTTTTCTAGGTGCTGCTCTCTCAGTGGTGTGAGCCTTCACTACCACTCCACCCTGTGTCTGTGTACCTATCTACAGAACAGCTCCTGGGGAAAGCAGTATTCCTATGCCCTGTTCAAGGCCATGAGCCACATGCTGTGCATCGGATACGGACGGCAGGCGCCTGTGGGCATGTCCGACGTGTGGCTCACCATGCTCAGCATGATTGTGGGCGCCACCTGCTACGCCATGTTCATCGGCCACGCCACTGCCCTCATCCAGTCCCTGGACTCCTCCCGACGCCAGTACCAGGAGAAGGTAGGGCAGAAAGCTGGGTCCAGTTTGGGCTATCTCAGGGCAGCCAGCTGGTCCATAGGCAGCACAGGCTCCAGCCAGTGGGTTCCCACCAGATCCCCAGTGGGTGCCCAGCCTGCCACCATCATCTGGCTTCAGCTGCTGTCTTTTCTGTTGCAGTCTCTTTTTCTTTCTTTTTTATATTTTTCTAAAATATACAGAAATTCCGCATTGTTTACGGGCACTGAATCCGTATCTCAGACCAGTGACTGAGTGTGCAGTGCCCTCTGTGTGGCTAACACCTTTTGGGTCCACATCTTGGGCAGAGCCCTGGGCATTCATTCCACATGACAGTTACCACTGCCCCTGGGTTTACACTTGATGACCGTGACCGCACACTCTGGGTTTTCCTCCTCCTCACAGGCCAGTCCTCCTTGCTCTCCTTGGCTACTTGTCTTTTCAGTCTTTATACATTGTGTCCCTGGTGGTTTGGGCTCAATTCTCTGCTTTTCTGTCTCTCCTGTCTTCCTGGGTGCTACTGGTTTACCACCCCACCCCCATGCTCCATGTCCGTCTCTATGCAGCAGGCTCCAAATGATATAATCAGTCCCCACCTCTTTCCTCACCCCGCACTGTCTACTTGATGCCTCCCTGGACACCTCCACCTCATCGCATCTAAAATGAGAACAGTCTCCCTTGCCTTCTCTGCTCCAAACCTCTACTCTTGCCCATCCTGTTAATGGACACAGTAGCACAGATGCCCAGGCCAGAAATTAGGAGCCATCCTTGGTGTCTCTTAGTCATGAATGCCTCCCTTCATTCCCATCATCCAGCTGGCGTCCGCCTGGATCACACAGCAGCTTCCTGAGCAAGTGGCTGTGCTGGAGTAAGAGGCTGCCTGGGTTCTAAGCCCAGCTTTCCCATTGACAAGCTCTCCACTGAACATGGGCCTGTAGCATCACATCTCTAGGTCCCATTTGCTTGTCTGTAAAATGGGGACAATACCAAGGGTTATGTCATGGCATTTGTGAGGAGTGACCCTACAGAGTAAGCCATTCAATATTTATTAGCCAAGTGGGCTCCCCTCTGTCCCTTCTACTTTATTCTCCAGATGGCAGATGGCATTGGCATTTAAAACATAAATCTGCTCATATCACTGCTTAGAGCTTCCTGTTACTCCAAGATGCAGAGTGTGTTTTCTCAGCCTGGCATGTAAGCGCTCCCCGCCTTCTCATGCTCAGAACACGCCATGGGCTCCATAGCCCTCTACGTGCCAGCCTTGCCAGCCTCCCTGCATGTGCCTCCCTGCCTCGGGGCCTGGCACAGATTCAAGCTGGAACTCTCCTCTCTCTTTTCACCTGACCCTTTCTCCACATCTCAGCCTAAATGTCACCTGCTTGGTGAAGCCTTCCATGCCCCAGTCAGCCTCCACCCATCATGTGACCCAGTGACACCCTCAAATTCTCCTTCAATACATTTCGCACTTCTGTCATTATTTAATTAATTATATGTAGCCAATTGTTTAATATCCACCTTCCCTATGCAGGCCATGGCTCCATGAGGGTAGGCCAGTCCCCATGTATCCCCAGTGTCCAGCACATAGTAGGGCTCAGTATGTATTTATGAACTGCCTGCTTGTCTGCCTCAGGTGCCTGATGGGGTGACAGAGAGATGGCAGCCCAGTTCCCATGACACAAAGAGGAAAGCCCGAGAGAGCCTGAAGAGCCAGAGCAGGGTGGGAAGGTCATTTTGGGAAGGCAGCGGAAGGAGGAAGTAGAAGAGAATGCTAGGCCAGTGATCATGATGAACATGAGCAAAGGTGTGTAGATGGGTGGTAAAGAAATCAACCTGATTAGAACAAAAGGTTCTGGGTTAGGAGTGAGGGGGCAAGAGAGGGGCAGGAGAGTGGAGTCAGGTTATCAAGGCTAGTGCTTCAAGGCCCAGGTGAGAGATCAGTGTAGCCCAGCATCAGGGCCCAGCCTGTGAGCAAGGTCAGGGCCCAGCCTGTGAGCGGGGTCGAGCCCAGCGTGTGAGCGGGGTTGAGGCTCGGTGTGTGAGCAGAATGGAGGCTCAGTCTGGGACCACCATTAGGGATAGTTTAAAAAAGCACCAGGGCCTACTGTCCAGCAGAGTCAAGCTGTTTGTGGCTTTTCATTTGAGAGTTGCCTTCATTTCATCCTTTAGCTAGTAGCTCTTTAATGTATAATTCACCCATAAATCTCTCTTAAACATATTACCCCCCACTCTGTCCTCACTACTCTCTCTCACCTGGACCACTTTAACAACCTTCTAACTTTTGTCCTGCCTCCAGACCCTGCCTCCCACCCCAACTGCTTCTCTATGTAAGGGGAATTCTAAAAAAATACAGCTCTTTTCTGGCTGCCCCTATCCCCATAGCCAGCCAGAAAGTCACTGTTTCCTATAGCTGGGTACAACTTAGAGCAGACAGAGGCCAGGTTGGCTGGAAGAATGTTAAGAAAGGTCATCTCCCAGCCCCCAGGTGCCCGTCAGCATCTCTGCAGCAGCACTATGTCCCGACCTCTTTGGAGAACTGATATATGAGAGCAGGCTGCCTATTATGACTATTCCTTGGGCACAGGGACTTCCCTTGCATTCCATTGTGGGAAAATCTGTTCTTGCCCAATCAGTGCCTCTGGTCCCTAGCCATGCTCCTGAGGATCCCCACTTCCCACCCACAGTCCAGGTGGGTTGGAGCAGCCCCACAGGATGCGCAGGTTCAACAATCTCTATCCCAAACACTTTTAAGGTCCCTGCTGTACCAGGCCCCTCCCCTGGGCTGTAGTTGCTCTTCAACAAAGTGACTTAGTCTCAGTCCCGGCCATGTTGGGATATGTGACGTGCCACATGTGGGCTGGCTTCAGTCTTCAGCCCTTGTAGCCCATTGCAGCCCAGTCCTGCTGATGTTCCCA
The DNA here is from genome assembly GCF_964212035.1 of Myotis nattereri. Taxonomy (NCBI): domain Eukaryota; kingdom Metazoa; phylum Chordata; class Mammalia; order Chiroptera; family Vespertilionidae; genus Myotis; species Myotis nattereri. The sequence goes on from NC_138075.1 coordinate 111,790,426, forward strand.
CTGGTGGGAAGGCGCTCCTTCCCAATCAGCGAGGCCTCTCTGGTCCACAGTGTAACACAGAGGGACCAATATTTAGAGGAAACTTCATTGACTTCCTGGTCAGTTGGCCTCTTGTAACCGGGCTTTGGACAGTCCTTGTCCCTGGCCATCTCCATAGTGCTGAACACGTTGAAGACCGGTCACTGGGATGGAGCTCCTCCTCCACCCCAGCTGCTGGCAGTCAGGGCCATTGTTTGGGGCACAGTGTGACCACACCCACACCGAGGACCTCAAGCTTAAGGAGCCAAGGTCATCCAACTGCGCCCACAGCATCAGTGCAACTCTGGCCAGCAGCAGGCCTAGGTCAGGTGGTGCCAGCCAGGGCAGTGGGGCTGGCTGGCCAAGAGGTGACAGCCTCTCTCTCTGTCCCTGGACTTAGTACAAGCAGGTGGAGCAGTACATGTCCTTCCACAAGCTCCCGCCCGACACTCGGCAGCGCATCCATGACTACTACGAGCACCGCTACCAGGGCAAGATGTTCGACGAGGAGAGCATCCTGGGCGAGCTCAGCGAGCCGCTGCGAGAGGTGAGCTGGGTGGCGGCGAGGCAGAAAGGGATCCATGCCTTTCTGCCTGGTGACTCTGCTCATCTCCTCCCTCTTTTCCAATCCATTCTTTCTGGGGAGCAGGAGATCATCAACTTTAACTGCCGGAAGCTGGTGGCCTCCATGCCACTGTTCGCCAACGCAGACCCCAACTTCGTGACATCCATGCTGACTAAGCTGCGCTTCGAGGTCTTCCAGCCGGGCGACTACATCATCCGAGAAGGCACCATCGGCAAGAAGATGTACTTTATCCAGCACGGCGTGGTCAGCGTGCTCACCAAGGGCAACAAGGAGACCAAGCTGGCAGATGGCTCCTACTTTGGAGGTGAGTGGCCAGGAGACCCTGGGGAGACAGGGGAATGGGCTGGAGAGACCGAGAAAACCATTTCAGGCCCTTCATGGCCACTGCCTGGAGGTAGGTGTCTGTGAGCCCAGCATAGGGGGATAGTCCCAGAGATGGAAAAGGTGGCCTGGAGTGGGGGACTTATAAATGTATCTGTCAAGCATACAGGTCAGGGTTGGGTGGAGGCCCTTAGGAGGCCACCCTGACTTCTGCTGTCCCAGCAGAGATCTGCCTGCTGACACGGGGCAGGCGCACAGCCAGCGTGCGGGCCGACACCTACTGCCGCCTGTACTCGCTGAGTGTGGACAACTTCAATGAGGTGCTGGAGGAGTACCCCATGATGCGGCGGGCCTTCGAGACCGTGGCGCTGGACCGCCTGGACCGCATTGGTGAGGCGACTGGGCAAGAGGGTGGAAGGGAGGTGGACCGGGCTCCCCCATCCTCTGCCCTGAGCCCCTGCTCTCCTTCTGTGGCCCAGGCAAGAAGAACTCCATCCTCCTCCACAAAGTCCAGCATGACCTCAACTCAGGTGTCTTCAACTACCAGGAGAATGAGATCATCCAGCAGATTGTGCAGCACGACCGCGAGATGGCTCACTGTGCGCATCGCGTCCAGGCTGCCGCCTCCGCCACCCCGACTGCCACGCCTGTCATCTGGACCCCGCTGATCCAGGCACCGCTGCAAGCTGCTGCCGCCACCACTTCTGTGGCCATAGCCCTCACCCACCACCCACGGCTGCCCGCTGCCATCTTCCGCCCTCCCCCGGGCCCCAAGCTCAGCAGCCTCGGGCCCGGGCAGACACCCAGGCATCTGAAGCGGCTGCAGTCTCTCATCCCTTCTGCGCTGGGCTCTGCCTCACCCACCAGCAGCCCATCCCAGTTGGATACGCCATCTTCCTCCTCCTTCCACATTCAACAGTTGGCTGGATTCTCCGCCCCTGCCGGACTGAGTCCTCTCCTGTCTTCGTCCAGCTCTTCGCCACTTCCCGGGGTCTGTGGCTCTTCTCCTGCTCCCACACTATCCGCCAACACAGCTTCCACCACCATGGCCGGATTTGGCCTCTTCCACAAAGCACTGGGCGGCTCCCTGTCCTCATCTGACTCACCCCTGCTCACCCCGCTACAGCCAGGCACCCACTCCCCACAGGCTAACCAGCCACTACCTTCACTACCAGGGTCCCAGGGCAGCCTGGGCCTCCTGGAACATTTCCTGCCACCCCCACCTTCCTCCAGGTCCCCATCCTCTAGTCCAGGGCAGCTTGGCCAGCCTCCTGGGGAGTTGTCCCCAGGTCTGGCTGCTGGCCCACCAAGTACGCCAGAGACACCTCCACGGCAGCCTGAGCAGCAATCCATGGCAGGAGCCTCTGGGGAGGCTTCTCCTAGAGCCTTTACCCCCCGAAGAGGTCTCAGCCCCCCTGGCCACAGCCCAGGCCCCGCAAGAACTTTTCCAAATGCTCCACCCCGGGCCTCTGGCTCCCATGGTTCCTTGCTCCTGCCACCTGTATCCAGCCCCCCACCACTCCAGGTTCCTCAGCGCTGGGGCACACCACCTCTCACCCCAGGCCGCCTCACCCAGGACCTCAAGCTCATCTCAGCCTCTCAGCCGGCCCTACCCCAGGATGGGGCACAGACCCTCCACAGAGCCTCCCCACACTCTTCTGGGGAGTCTGTGGCTGCCTTCCCGATCTTCCCCAGAGCTGGGGGTTGCAGTGGGGGCCTTGGTCCCCCTGGGAGGCCCTATGGTGCCGCCTCAGGCCAGCATGTCACTCTGCCTCAGAAGACATCCTCAGGTTCTTTGCCACCCCCTCTTTGTTTGTTTGGGGCAAGAGCCGCCTCTTCTGGGGGCCCCCCTCTGACTGCTGCTTCCCAGAGGGAACCTGGGGCCAGGGCTGAGCCAGTGCGATCCAAACTGCCATCCAATCTATGAGCTGGGGCCCCTTCCTCTTTTTCCTCTCTTCTTTCTTCCTTCAGGTTTAACTGTGATTTAGGAGATATACCAATAACAGTAATAATGATCATTTTAAAAAACTCACATCAGAAAAACAAGACAGCAGAAAATAACCAGGTATTCTTAGAGCTATAGATTTTTGGTCACTTGCTTTTATAGACTATTTTAATACTCAGCAGTAGGGAGGGGGGGCGGGTTAGGCAAGGCTCAAATGCAAAAGCCAGAGCAAGGTTGGGGGGTGGGGGCTACCTATGTTTGGGGTGCCTAGAGCAGACCTGTCATTGTATTTGTTTTAGGACACCAGCCACCACCAGCCCCTCAGCAGTGAACTTGGTGCCTCACTCTGCGGGGAGTCTTCTAGGGGCTGCCCTTGGTGGTTTTCCTGGGGAGCCTCAGTCTCCTGAGTCCTTGGAACAAAGTGGGGCCAGGGTCCTGAGAATTTTGCATTTTTTTACTGCAAACCTAGCAAGATCTGTATATGTATGTAATATGTGTATATGTATAAGCTATGTAGCGCTCTGTAGAGCCATGTAGATAGCCACTCACATGTGAGCAATCTAGTTTAACCCAATGTTGCCGGGACACCCAGGTCACCTTACACCCAGCAGCCCACCGTCGTCCACAGGCTGGGAATCGGAAGGTCTGGGGGAGTATTCTTTCCAGTCCTCAGGGAAGAGGACCCCAAGACCTCTCAGCAGGTCCCCTGTCTCCCCATCTCTGGTTTCATATCCAATCCCAACCTGACCTCTCACCACATGGAAGCAGAGGACCCTGAACTGTGCCTCCTGTAGGTCCTCAAGCACATCCTGTCCTCTCTGTGGCCCTCAGTTCCCTGTTGGGACAGTGGGAGGTGAGGGTACTTCTGGTTGAGTCTGCTCTGTGCCAAGCACTGGTTCAGCACTTTACACACATTAACTCCTTCCATTTCACAAAGACCATGAGGTAGGTACTTCAGATGAGAAAACTGAGTTTGGGGTACCTTTTCCAGAATCATGTTGCTGGGAGTGACAGACCTGGGACTGATTTGAGATTCTGATTCATGCCTGCCTGAGGCCAAAGCCTAGGTTCCTTCCATTAACAACTGTTGAGAAAGGCTGAGCTAGTCTTCAAGCGTGGTGCAGCGGGAGAGGCCAGATTATAGAGGCACCAGACCTGGTTTGAGTTCCAGCCCTGCCTTAGCTGTGTGATCTTGGGCAAATTATCTGACCTTCCTGAGTCTGTTACCTCAAATGTAAAACGGGAATAATTATGGTGCCATCTTACAAGTATGAGGACAGGATGAGAACAGCAGTATATGTGAAATGCCCAGCCTGTACCTGGCACATGCCGTAGCAGGTGCTCAGTAAGTCATGTTTCTTCTGCCTCCCCTCACCCAGCCCATTGCTCCAGCAGCTGTGGCGAGAGCCCAGGGGGCTTTGGCTGAGGGCTCCAGGACTTAGGATCTCAGGGCATAGGAGGCGGCGGGGCTTCCGGAAGGGCCTAAGGAAGGTGTGTGGCCAGGGGCAGGCTTGAGCCAGGCCTGAGATGTGGGAAGAGTTAGAAAGTGAGAGGGAGGGGAGGGGAAGGGAAGGGAAGTGAGGAAGTAGAAAGGCAGGTGGGATGGAGTGCTCGGTGGGGATATGATGAAGGTAGATGTACAGTGTGGAGCTGGGGGCTTTGGGAGGAGATCCTGAAGCCAAGCGGTCAGAGGGAAGACCATGGACGCCAGGCTAAGGGGATTGGCCCTGATTCTGCAGGCAACTAGGAGCCAGAAGCAGGTTCAGAGTGAGAGTCATTGTGAACTAGGAGCTCAGATTACAGAAGCTCCTTAGGCACAATCCTCCCTTCCAACAAGATTCTACCAGAGCCAACCTCAGGGGTCTGCCTCCTTCCTACAGGGTAGGAGCGGGTTTGCTACCAAGACCTGAATAGTAAGGAAGACTGATCCATGCGCCAAGAGCTCTCCTCCATGCTGCCAGCTAAATGCTGACCAGATCAGGCTTTGTCCTGGGCTGTGGGACAGGCCAATATCTCCAGTGATGGGCCACAGGCAGGGGGAGGCCGTTTTCCAGGACAGGAGGAGGTGAGGATTCTGGGTCTTAGGGAGAGACAAGGAGCCGCCTGGCCTTGGTCATTACTGGGCAGGAGAAGTCCCCTCAGACCCAGGGAGTTCTCAGAGCTGGAAAAATTTAAACAGAGGCCTCAATCCGAGTTCTGCACACACCCACGCCCCCTGAGGAAGGCTCACTTAATCTAAACCCACAGTAGTCCTGGAGGTAGTGGCGAGGGAGGGGGTAGGAAAGGGACAGGAGTGAGGGTGGAGGGTTCAGTGGCATGCGGAGTGAGGACGCGCCCTTGTGATCAGGGCAGGCCTCACCACCCTCTACACACGCATACACATGTATAAAAGCTCGGACCCAGTGCAGCCACTCTGGAGGCTGGGGAAGCCAAGTCCAGTCAGTCGGCCCTTCTATCCCCACAAGCAATTTTCAAATCTTCCACTTTTAAAACAGAAAACGGTAAATGTGCCGTGTTGTATATTTTATTTAAATAAAAAAAAAATCCAATAGATGCTGCCTTCTTTTAGGGGCCAGGGATTGAGGGGGAATGAAGTTATTGGGGAATGAATACTGGGGGCTCAGGAGCAAGGCTGTGGAGGGCAGTGGACAGGTCCCCTAGAGCAGTGGTCGCAAACTGGTGGTCTGCGGACCCCTGGTGGCCCATGAGGTCCAAATGATTGGCGACCACTGCCCTAGAGCACTTGCGGACACTGGAGGCAGCTGTGCTCTGTGTATGGGCTGGTGAGAGTAAGGAGGAGGGTGAGGGAATGTGTGTGCATCCTTTGTCAGTTAGTGGAGGGGGAGACCCTGACTGAGAGCCTTCCCACCCCAGCTGCCAGAGTCCCTGGGACTCCCTGATGCTCCCAGAATGAGGAGGGGGGCAGTAATGTGCACATGAGCTCCAGCTGGTTCCAAACAGGGATATACCATCTTAGCCTGGTCAGTTGGGCCCTCAGAAGGTAGAGGGCAGTTGGGGACAAAAGGTGACCGAGCTGGGGGTTTCATGACCAGGACAGGGGGTTGCCTTTCAGAGTGGCCAAGAATGAGCCACAGCCTTTGGGCTCTGTATGGGTTAGGGAACCTGAGGGCATCCTCTGGATTCAGGCCTTGTTAGGAAGTGCTGCCCACTCCCCACTGCCCTGGGGAGGATGCTAGGCCTGGCCCCCAGACCCTTGTAAAACCCTTAGATGACAGCCTTTACCACCCCTGGCTGCAGAAGGTCCCTGTAAGCCCTGGGACCTTGCCCAGTAGGGGAGAAGCAGTGATCTGCCATTGGAAAAGCCAAGTCCCTGGGGGCTCCTGGCAGCTCAGGGAGTGCCGTGGTGCCCCATCCACATGGCAGAAAGGAAAGTCCTCAGAAAGGGCAGGGAATCCGCTTCCCATTACTGATGGCTGAGTGGATGCTGTTTCCATGGTAACTGACCTGAAAGTCCTGTTGCTAAGGAGGCAGCTCAGCAGGCCCAGCATCCCCATGACAACTGCCCCCTGTGGCCCAGGCAGTGGTGCTTCCTGAGGACTGTGGGGAGGGCAAGGGCTGAGCATAGGCCCGGCCTTTGGGGATCTGGGGAGGCCCTTGCACACAGACAGCGACTGTGCTGAGCACAGGGTGAGAGGACTTGCAGCGGGTCCAGCCCAACCTGAGGAGTGGACGCTCACCCCTCAGATTTGGCTGGACACGCTGCAAGGACACTCACCCCCACCCACCACCCTGTCTACCCTGCTTGGATCCACCCCAGGCATCTGCACAGGGCCAAGCTTCTGGGGTCCGGAGGCAGGGCAACACTAGCCACATCTTCTCTGTTTCCTTACTCTGAAAGGACACTTAGTAAGTAGTTACCATGTGCTCTGGTCTTTGAGCTATCCTATTATCTCCCTCCCTCCTCACAGTAACACTGACAGGTAAGAATTAGCCTCAAGTTCAGTGAGCCAAAGGGCACTGAGGCTCAAAGAAGGTGAGGAGCTTGTCTAGACCAGTCCGCTAGAATGTGAAGGAGCCAAGATGCACACCCAGGTCCTGGGGACAACCCTGTCCCTCCCCACTGGTGGCACAGGGGCCAGGTGGTAGGAGCTGTCTGTCTGGTGCAGGCAGGCTAGAAAGGGTGTATTCTCCATAGAGAAGTTAAAAACTAGAATAAAAGCGACTAAATGTCAGTTTGCTTTCTCTTTCCCCATCACATCCAGCAGCAGCTCTGAACCAGTCAGCAGACAGCATCCTGCCTCCCCCTCCCCCCTCCCCATGCCACTGCAGCCATGCTTCAGCCCCAGTGACCACCTGAGGGGCTCAGCTGCCAGCATCGGGTGTGTGTGTGGGGGGAAGGTCTGAGGCCCCTCTTTCTGCCTTGGTGGGGCTAAACCAGATTGGGAACTTTAAAAGAGCATTTTAAAAGTTTAATGAAATGTCTCCCTGGACTTGGTGTGTTTTTCCATCTGCTGCTCCTCATCATCTCAGCCAGACTTCTGAGGGTTGCCTCCACTGCTGACCTTATTTCCCTCCGGAGTCACTGCTCCGCCACCGCAGTCTGGCTCCCGCCTTATCTCCATGGAAGGGCTCCAGACAGGTCATCAGTGGCTCCTTGTAGTGGTGCCCTCCCAGCAGTGTGTGACCCTGCTGCCAGGCCCTCCGTAGTTCTCCAGATGCCCTGGCTCCTTGCTGCCACCTTTCTGTTCAGCCTCAGCTTGAAGGGCTCTTCTTTCTCCCAAAGGACAGTGCTCCTGGGCCTCTGACCTTGGCCCCCATCTTCTCACTGCGCACGCACTTTCTGGAAACTGCACCGGTGCCTATGGCTTCCCTGGCCTGGAGGAGAAGGCCTCCCACCTTTTCCCTCAATTCAGGCCCCACATCCCCTATGCTGCAGCCCAGGTGCCTGCTGCTGTAGCCACGTGATTTCTCATCCTTTTCTGACCCACTGTAGCCCTTTTATTCTTTCTTGAGTTTGAAGCTTCCAATGCACTGTGTTGTCTCCAGCTCCCACCCTATGCTGGCTCCTCCCCAGGCACGTGCATGGGGCTGGACAACACCAGTCAACCCCTTATGATTTTGCTTCTTCAATTTTCTTTTTCTTAAGGGTGGAATATTTTGTATATACAGGAGAAAATATAAATAAACATAATAAATATGTAATGCTCCTTAACTTACAATGGGCTTATAGTCTGATAAATCCATCATAAATTGAAAATATTGTAAATGGAAAGTGTATTTAATCCACCTAACCTACATCGTAGCTTAGCCTCGCCTACCTTAAAAGGCTCAGAACACTTACATTACATTGGTGCTGTGGGGCCAAGCATCAAGGACAATATCATGCTGCATATCACTAGCTAAGAAAAAGATCAAAATTTAACATTTGAAGTAGGGTTTCTACTGAATGTGTATCACTTTCGCACCATCATCAAATTGAAAAATCATTAGTCAAACCATTGTAGGTAGTGGATTGTACATAATAAGATTAAAATATGATAAACATCCATGTGTCAATCCCTCAGCTTAAGAAATTGAACACAGGAAATACTTTTAAAAATTTGTGCCAGTCCTCTCACGTATCACTCTCCCTCTCTCCAAGGAAAACCACTCATCTGAACTTGATTTTTATTTTTAAAGTTGGCATCCAATATTATTTTATTTTAGTTTCAGGTGTACAGCATAGTGGTTAGATATTTATATAATTTATGAAGTGATCCCCCCAATAACTCTAGTATCCACCTAACACCATACATAGTTATTATAATATAATTGACTATATTCCCTATGCTGTACTTTACATCCTTGTAACTATTCTATAACTACCAATTTGTATTTCTTAATCCCTTCACTTCTTTTCGCTCAGCCCCTTTCCATTTGGCAACCATTAGTTTGCTCTCTATATCTGTAAGTCTGTTTCTGTTTTGTTTGTTAGTTTATTTTGTTCTTTAGATTCCACATTAAGTGAAATCATATGGAATTTGTTTTTCTCTGACTTATTTCACTAAGCATAATACCCTCTAGGTGCACCCATGTTGTCACAAGTGGTTAAGACTTTATTCTTTCTACGGCACAGTAATATTCCATTGTATAGAAGTACCACAACTTTATCCAATTGTCTATTGATGGGCACTTGGGTTGCTTCCATATCTTGGATATTGTAAATAATGCTTCAATGAACATATATCTTTTCAAATTAGTGTTTGGAATTTCTTCGGATAAATACCCAGAAGTGGAATTGCTGCATCATAAAAGTTTCACTTTTAATCTTTTGAGGACCCTCCATATTGTTTTCCATAGTGGGCATCCATTTGAGTCCAACCAATAGTACACTAGGTTTCCCTTTCTCTACATTCTCGCCAACACCTGTTGTTTGTTGATGTATTAATGACTAGAGGCCTGGTGCACAAAATTCATGCAGAGGTGGGGTCCCTAGGCCTGGCCAGCAATCAGGGCCAATTAGGTTCCCCGCCTACCCACCTTTCCGCCTCCCTACCTCCTCCTCCCCTCGTCACCCATGCACCACCACTGTGAGGTTCCCCGCCTCCCCGCCTCCCCGCCTCCCCACTCTTCTTTTCCTCACTGCCCGCATCCACTGCCACCCACCCCCAGTTCCCTGTCCCAGCCCAAGGCCCGGCCGAGGGGAGGGACCAGGAGGGTGGCCAGCAGGCCCCATTGACAATCAGGGCCTGCTGGCTGGGGGCAGCTCCTGCATTGAGCGTCTGGCCACTTGTGGTCAGAGCACATCATAGCAACCAGTCATTCCGGTTGTTCTGGTCCTTCTGTCCTAACAGCCGCTTAGGCTTTTATATATATAGATAGCCATTCTGACAGGTGTGAAGTTAGTGATGTTGAGCATCTTTTCATATGTCTATTGGCCATGTATGGTCTCTCTGAGTATAAGTACTCTGCCTATTTTTAATTGGGTTATTTGCTTTTGTTTTTGGTGCTAAGTAGGAGTTCTTTATAAATTTTGAATATTAACCCCTTATCAGAGTAACATTGGCGAATATCTTCTCCCATTTTAGTAGGTTGTCTTTTTGTATTGTTTCCTTTGCTATGAAAAAAACTTTTTATTTATTTTATTTTTTAATTGACGAGAGAGAGAGAGAGAGAGAGAGAGAGAGAGAGAGAGAGCGCTTTGTTGTTTCACTTATTTGTGCAATCATTTATTGTTTCTTATGTGTGCCCTGACCAGGAATTAAACTCTCAACCTTGGCATATCAGGATGACGCTCTAACCAACTGTTGCAAAAACTTTTTAGGTTAATGTAGGTCCATTTGTGTGTTTTTTTCATTTTTTCTTTTGTTTCCCTTACCTGAGGAGATGTCAAAGAGATTACTGCCTATGTTTTCTTATAGGAATTTTATGGTTTCAGATATTACATTTAAGTCTTTAATCCATTTAAAGTTTATTCTTGTATATGTTGTAAGAAGGCAGTCTAGTTTCATTTTTTGCTTGTAGCTGTCCAATATTTCCAATACCATTTATTGGATAGAATGTCTTTTTCCCATTGTATGTTCATGCCTTCTTTATCATATATTAATGGACCATATAGGCATGGGTTTATTTCTGGTCTCTCTATTATGGTCCATTGTTCTCTATGTCTGTTTTTATGCCAGTACCATGTTGTTTTGATTACTGTAGCCTTGCAGTATAGTTTGCTATCAAGTAGTGTGATACTTGCAGCTTTGTTCTTTCTCAAGATTGCTATGGCTATTCAAGGTCTTTTGTGGTTCCATATAAATTTTAGATTATTTGTTCTAGTTCTGTGAAATGTGCCATTGGTATTTTGATAGAAATTGCATTGAATCTATAGGTTGCTTTAGGTAATATAGACATTTTAATGATGCTAGTTTTTCCTATTCATGAGCACAATATGTGCTTCCATTTATTTGTATCTTCTTCAATTTATTTCTTCAATGTCATATAGTTTTTCAAGTACAGGTCTTTTTTTTTTGCTTAATAATTTTTTATTTTACAATTAGAGTTGACCTACAATATTATATTAGTTTCCATTGTACAACCCAGTGATTGGACACTTATATAACTTACAAAGTGATTATCCTAATAAATCTAGTACCCATCTGGCATCATACATAGTTATTTCAATATTATTGACTATATTCCCTATGCTATATTTTACATCCCCATGACTATTTTGGAGCTATCAATTTGTGCTTATTAATACCTTCACCTTTGTCATTCAGCCCCCAAATCCCCTTCCCTTTGGCAACCACCAAAAATTTCCATCTATCTATGAGTCTGTTCCTGTTTTGTTTGTTTGTTTTGTTCTTTACATTTCACATGTAAGTGAAATATTATGGTATTTATCCTTCTCTGTCCAACTTATTTCACTCAGCACAATACCCTCTAGGTTCATCTATTTTGTTGTAAATGGCGAGATTTCATTCTTTTTATGGCTAAGTCATATTCTATTGTATATACTATGCACTACTTCTTCTCTATCCAATAGTCTATTGATGGACACTTTGGTTGCTTCCTTATCTTGGCTATTATAAATAACACTGCAATGAATATATGGATGCATATGTCTTTTTGAATTAGTGTTTTGGGTTTCTTTGTATAAATACCTAGATGTGAATTTGCTGGGTCCTTTTTTGTCTCTTGTTATAGCCTTTGTTTTAAAGTCTATTTTGTTTGATATAAGTTTTGCTACCCCAGATTATTTGGTTTGTTTCTTTCCATTTTCATGAAATATTTTTCCATCCCTTTACTTTCAGTCTTTGGGTGTCTTTTGATCTGAAGTGAGTCTCTTGTAGACAGCATATGTATGGGTCTTGTTATCTATTCAGCCACTCTATGTCTTTTGATTGGATAATTTAATCCATTCAGATTTAAAGTAATTATTGATAGATATGTAGTTATTGCCAATTTTTATTTTTCTTCTTAAAGAAGAACCTTTAACATTTCTTGTAATATTGGTTTGGTAGTGAAGAACTCCTTTTGCTTTTTCTTGTCTGGGTAGCTTTCTATCTGGTCTTCAATTCTAAATGACAGCTTGCTGGTTAGAGTGATCTTGGTTGTAGGTGCTTGTTTTTCATCCCTCTGAATATTTCATGATAATACCTTCTGGCCTGCAAAGTTTCTGTTAAGAAATCAATTGAGAGTATTTTGTTATTGTTGACTGTATTACAGATATTCCACCCCCCTTTGCCCCTCTCCACCCTGCCCCTGCCCCTCCTAGTGTTCATCACATTATTATCTATGTCCACGGGCCATACATATATGCATATGTATTCTTTGGTTGATCTCTTTCTGTCCTCCCCATCCTCCTCTCTCTGCCACCTGCCAGCCTGTTCCATGCATCCATACCTCTGGTCCTATTTTGTGTATCAGTTTATTTTGTTCTTTAGAATTCACATATAAGAGAGATCATGTGATATTTTGTTTTTTCTGACTACTTATTTCTCTTAGCATAATATTCTCCAGATACATCGAGGATGTCTCAAAGGGTAAGAGATCCTTCTTTTTTACAGCCATGTAGTATTCCATTGTGTAACTGTACCAGAGCTTTTCTATCTATTCACCTATTGATGGGCATTTGGGGCTGTTTCCAGATATTGGCTACTAGAAATAATGCTGCTATAAACATAGGGTGCATATATTCTTTCTGATTGGCATTTTGCAAGTCTTAGGACGTATAACCAGAAGTGCGATTGCAGGGTCAAAAGGCAGTTCCATTTTTAATTTTTTGATGAAGTTATGTACTATTTTTCACAGTGGCTGCACCCATCTGCATTCCTAACAATGCACTAGGGTTACCTTTTCTCCATATCCTTGCCAGCACTTGTTTGTTGATTTATTGATAGTTGCCATTGTGACCAGTGTGAGGCGATACCTCATTGTTTTTATTTGCATCTCTGTGATGATTAGTGGTTTGAGAATTTTTCATATGTCTATTGGCCATCTATGTGTCCTTTTTGGAGAAATGTCTATTCAGATCCTTTGCCCATTTTTCATAGGATCATTTGTCTTCCTGGTGTTGAGTTGTATAAGTTCTTTATGTATTTTGGAGATTAACATTGTATCGGATAAATCTTTGGTGAATATGTTCTCCCTTACAGTGCATTCTCTTTTTCATTTTGCTGATGGTTTCTTTTGCTGTGCAGAAACAGTTTAGTCTGATGTAATCCCATTTGTTAATTTTTCCTGTGTTTCCCTTTCCCTCAGAGACATTTTGGCAAAAAAATTGCTCTGAGAGATATCTGAGATTTTGTTCCCTATTTTCTTCTAGGATTTTTATGGTTTTGTGACTGACATTTGATTCTGTATCCATTTTGAATTTATTCTTGTGTATGGTGTAAATTGGTGGTCTAGTTTCATTTTTTTGCATGTTGCTGTCCAATCTTCCCAAAATCATTTATTGAAGAGACTCTACTCCATTGTATGTTCTTGCTTCCTTTGTTGAATATTAATTGACCATAAATGTGTGGGTTGATTTCTGAGCTCTCTGTTCTATTCCACTGGTCTATATGCCTTTTCTTATACCAGGCTGTTTTGATTACAATGGCTTCGTAGTATAGTTTGATATCCAGTATTGTGATCCTGCCAACTTTGTTCTTCTTCCTCAAGATTGCTGAGGCTATTTGGGATCTTTTTTGGTACCATATAATTCTTTGGAATATTTGTTCAAGATCTGTGAAATAAGTGATTGGTATTTTAATAGGGATTGCATTGAATCTATAGATTGCTTTGGGTAGTATAGACATTTTAATGATGCTAAGTCTTTCAATCCATGAACATAGTATATGCTTCCACTTGTTTGTATCATCTCCTATGTCTTTTTCCAGTGACCTATAGTTTTGTGAATATAGGTCTTTAACCGCCTTGTTTAAGTTTATTCCTAGGTATCTTATTTTTTTTATTGTAATGATAAACTGATTGTTTTCTTGGTTTATCTTTCTGAGAGTTCATTATTGATGTATAAAAATGCCATAATTTCTGGATATGAATTTTGTATACTGCTACTTTGCCAAATTCACTTATTAAGTTTAGTAGTTTTGTAGTGGATTCTTTAGGTTTTTCTATGTACAATATCATGTGATCTGGGAATAATGACAATTTTACTTCCTCCTTTCCAATTTCGATGTTATTTATTTCTTCTTCTTGTCTGATCATAGTTGCTAGGACTTCCAGTGCTATCCTATATAATAAAAGCCCAGAGACTGAACCACGGAATGACCAGAATGACCAGTCGACCAGTCGCTATGATGTACACTGACCACCAGGGGGCAGATGCTCAAAGCAGGAGCTGCCCCCTGGTGGTCAGTGTGCTCCCACAGTGGGAGTACCACTCGGCTGACCGGGATAAGCAGTGTTCCCACAGCAGGCCAATCCCCACAGGCCACACCCCCCAGCAGTGCACGACTCCCATGCACCAGGCCTCTAGTGTTGAATAAGAGTGGTGAAAGCGGACATCTGGTCTTGTTCCTGATCTTAAGAGAAATACTTTTAGTTTTTGCCCATTGAATATGATGTTTGCTATAGGTTTTTCATCTATGGCTTTTATTATGATGAGGGATAATCTCTCTATTCTAAGTTTGCAGATAATTTTTTAAATCATAAATGGCTGCTGGATTTTGTCAGATGCTTTTTCTGTATCTATTGACCTGGTCATATGATTTTTATCCTTCATTTTGTTTGTGATGTATCACATTTATTGATTTGCAAATATTGTACCAGTCTTGCATCCCTGGAATAAATTCCGCTTGGTCATATTGTATGATCTTTTAAAGGTGTTGCTGGGTCCAATTTCCTAATATTTGTTGAGTATTTTGGTATCCGTGTTCACCAGGGATATTGGCCTATAACTTTCTTTATGATTAGTGTCTTTGTCAGGTTTTGGAATTAGGATAATGTTGGACTTGTAAAGAGAGTTTACAAGTCTTCCTTCCTCTTGAATTTTTTGGAATGGTTTGAGGATGATATGTCTTAGTTCTTCTTTGAATGTTTGGTAAAACTCACCTGTGAAGGGTCCAGTCAAATACTTTGGTTTACTGGGAATTTTTGATTACTGCTTCAATATCAGTAGTTGTTATTGGTCTATTCAGATTTTCTGATTCTTCCTGATTGAGTTTTAGAAGATTGTATGTTTCTAAGAATTTGTTCATTTTTCCAGGTTGTCTAATTTGTTGGCATATAGTTGTTCATAGTATTTTCTTCCAATCCTTTATATTGTTTGTTGTCTTTCTCTACTTATTTTAGGTATAGAGTCAGAATGTTTATTTTGTTTATTTGAGATTTTTCTTACTTCTTTTTTATTTTTAAATTTTGTTTTATTGCTTCAAGTATTACAAAGAGTATTACATATGTCTCCTTTTTTCCCCCTTGACATTCCCCCGGCCTCCCCTACCCCCCAGCGTCTTGTGTCCATTGGTTATGCTTATATGCATGCATACAAGTCCTTTGGATCTCTTACCACCACCCCCCCTCCCTGGGCTTCCCACTGTAGTTTGACAGTCTGTTCAATGCTGCTCTGCCTCTGTACCTATTTTTGTTCATCAGTTTATAATGGTCTTTATTATCCATAAATGAGTGAGATCATGTAGTCTTTTTCTTTCATTGACTGGCTTATTTCACTTATCATAATGCTCTCCAATTCCATCCATGCTGTTGCAAATGGTAAGGATTCCTTCTTTTTTACAGCAGCATAGTATTCCATTGTGTAGATGTACCACAGTTTTCTAATCCATTCATCTGCTGATGGGCACTTAGGCTGTTTCCAAATCTTAGCTATTGTAAATTGTGCTGCTATGAACATAGGGGTGCATATATTCTTTCTGATTGGTGTTTCTGGTTTCTTGGGATATATTCCTAGAAGTGGAATCACTGGGTCAAATGGGAGTTCCATTTTTAGTTTTTTGAGGAAACTCCATACTGTTCTCCATAGTGGCTGCACCAGTCTGCATTTCCACCAGCAGTGCACGAGTGTTCCCTTTTCTCCTCATCCTCTCCAGCACTTGCCATTTGTTGATTTGTTGATGATAGCCATTCTGACAGGTGTGAGATGGTACCTCATT
Source organism: Myotis nattereri (assembly GCF_964212035.1). Taxonomy (NCBI): domain Eukaryota; kingdom Metazoa; phylum Chordata; class Mammalia; order Chiroptera; family Vespertilionidae; genus Myotis; species Myotis nattereri. The sequence goes on from NC_138075.1 coordinate 111,806,339, forward strand.
GTTGTTTTGATTTGCATTTCTCGGATGATTAGTGACTTTGAGCATGTTTTCATATGTCTCTTGGCCTTCCTTATGTCCCCTTTTGAAAGGTGTCTATTTAGGTCCTTTGCCCATTTTTTGATTGGATTGTTTATCTTCCTTTTGTTAAGTTGTATGAGTTCCCTATAAATGTTGGAGATTAAACCCTTATCGGTGATAACATTGGCAAATATGTTCTCCCATGCAGTGGGGTTTCTTGTTGTTTTGTTGATGGTTTCTTTTGCTGTGCAGAAGCTTTTTTATTTTGATGTAGTCCCATTTGTTTATTTTTCTCTTTAGTTTCCAATGCTCTAGGAGCTATATCGGTGAAGAAATTGCTTCAGCATATGTCTGAGATTTTGTTGCCTTTGGATTCCTCTAGTATTTTTATGGTTTCCCATCTTACATTTAAGTCCTTTGCCCACTTTGAGTTTATTTTTGTGTATGGTGTAAGTTGGTAGTCTAGTTTCATTTTTCTACATCTATCTGTCCAATTTTCCCAACACCATTTACTGAAGAGACTGTCTTGACTCCATTGTATGTTCTTGCCTCCTTTGTCAAATATTAATTCAGCATATTGGTTTGGGTCGATTTCTGGGCTCTCTATTCTATTCCATTGATCTATATATCTGTTCTTGTGCCAGTACCAGGCAGTTTTGAGAACAGTGGCTTTGTAATACATCTTGATATCTCGTATTGAGATCCCACCTACTTTGTTCTTCTTTCTCAGGATGGCTGCAGCTATTCGGAGTCTTATTTTATTCCAGATGAATTTTTGATGAGTTTGTTCTAGGTCTGTGAAATATGCTGTTGGTATTTTAATGGGAAGTGCGTTGAATTTATAGATTGGCTTTGGGTAGTATGGACATTTTGATGATGTTGATTCTACCAATCCATGAACATGGTATGTTCTTCCATCTGTTTATGTCTTCCTCTATCTCTTTTTTAAACGTCCTGTAGTTTTCTGAGTAGAGGTCTTTTACCTCTTTAGTTAAGTTTATTCCTAGGTATCTTAATTTTTTGGTGCGACGGTAAATGGGATTTTTTCTTAGTCTCTCTTTCTGTAAGTTCACTATTGGTGTATAGAAATGCCATAGATTTCTTGGCGTTAGTTTTGTATCCTGCTACATTGCTGAATTCATTTATTAAGTCTACTAGTTTTTTGATGGAGTCTTTAGGGTTTTTTATGTACAATATCATGTCATCTGTGAATAAGGACAGTTTTATTTCTTTTCCAATTTGGATGCCTTTTATTTCTTCTTCTTGTATAATTGCAATGGCTAATACTTCCAGTACTATGTCGAACAGGAGTGGTGAGAGTGGGCATCCCTGTCTTGTTCCTGTTCTTAGGAGAAATGATTTTAGTTTTTGTCTATTGAGTATGATGTTGACTGTGGGTTTGTCATATATGACTTTAATTATGTTGAGATATGATCCTTCTATTCCCACTTTGCTGAGAGTTTTTATCAAAAATGGGTGTTGAATTTTGTCAAATGCTTTTTCTGCATCAATATGACTATGTGGTTTTTTTCTCTCAATATGTTTATGTGATGTATCACGTTTATTGATTTGCAGATATTGTACCATCCTTGCATCCCTGGGATAAATCCAAATTGGTCATGGTGTATAATTTTTCTGATGTACTTCTGGATCCGATTTGCTAAGATTTTATTGAGGATTTTGGCATCTATATTGATGAGGGATATTGGCCTGTAATTCTCTTTCATTGTGTTGTCTGTACCTGGTCTTGGTATTGGGGTGATGCTGGCTTCATAGAATGAGCTTTGAAGTGTTCCTTCCTCTTGAATTTTTTTGAATAGTCTGAGGAGAATAGGTTTTAGTTCTTCCTGGAAGTTTTTTGATGACTGCCTCAATTTCTTCCATAGTTATTGGCCTATTGAGATTTTTAGATTCTTCCTGATTGAGTTTTGGAATGTTGTATTTTTCTAGGAATATGTCCATTTCCTCCAGGTTGTCTACTTTGTTGGAGTAGAGTTGTCCATAGTATTTTTTAACAATCATTTGTATTTCTGTGGGGTCTGTTGTTATTTAGCCTCTATCATTTCTGATTTTGGTTATTTGAGTCCTCTCTCTTTGCTCCTTGGTGAGCCTGGCTAGAGGTTCATCAATGCTGTTTATCCTTTCAAAGAACCAGCTCTGTTTCATTGATTTTCTGTATTGTTTTTTTGGTCTCTATGTCATTTATTTCTGCTCTATTCTTTATTATCTCCTTCCTTCTGCTCACTCTGGGCTTTTCTTGTTGCTCTCTTTCTAAATCTTTGAGATGTAGAGTTAGATGATTTATTATCATTATTTCTTGTTTTGTTTTTTTTTTGAGGTAGGGCTGTAGAGCTATAAACTTCCCTCTCAGAACTGCTTTCATTGTCTCCCATAGGTTTTGGATTGTTGTGTTTTCATTGTCATTAGTTTCCAGGATGTTTTTAATTTCTTCTTTGATCTCATTAGTAACCCAATCAATATTTAATAACATGCTATTCAGTTTCCAAGTGTTTGAGTGTTTTGGGTTGTTTTTATTGTAGTTTATATCTAATATTATGCCACTGTGGTCTGAGAAGATGCTTTTTATGATTTCAATCTTCTTGAATTTGGGGAGACTTTGCTTGTGACCCAATATGTGGTCTATTTTTGAAAATGTCCCATGTGCACTTGAGAAGAAAGTATATTCTGCGGCTTTGGGGTGAAATGTTCTGAAGATGTCAATTAAGTCCATCTGATCTAGTGAGTCATTTAGGATTTCTGTTTCTTTGCTGAGTTTTTGTCTAGAGGATTTATCCAGTGATGTCAGTGGTATATTAAAGTCCCCTGCTATGATTGTATTGTTGTCGATCTCCCCTTGATATCTTCCAGGAGTTTTTTTTATGTATTTGGGTGCTCCTGCATTGGGTGCATATATGTTTATCAGGGTTATATCCTCTTGTTGTATCGATCCCTTTAGTATTATGAAGTGGTCTTCCTTATCTCTTGTTATGGCCTTCACTTTGAGGTCTATTTTGTCCGATATAAGTATTGCTACTCCAGATTTTTTTTCATTTCCATTTGCCTGAAACATATTTTTCTATCCTTTCACTTTCAGTTTGTGTGAGTCTCTTATTCTGAGGTGGGTCTCTTGTAGACAGAAAATATATGGGTCATGTTTTCTTATCCATTCAGCCACTCGATTTCTTTGGTTGGAGCATTTAGTCCATTTACATTTAAAGTTATTATTGAAAGGTACCTGTTTGTAGCCATTTTTATTTTTTGTGCCTGTTTTCTTTCTTAGCTTTTTATTTCTTCTTTTTACACCAGTCCTTTTAGCATTTCTTGCATTGCTGGCTTGGTGGTGATAAACTCCCTTAGCCTTTTTTTTTGTCTGTGAAGCTTCTTATTTCCCCTTCAAGTTTGAATGATAGCCTTGCTGGATAGAGTATTCTTGGATTCAGTCCCTTGCTTTGCATCACTTTGTAAATTTCTGTCCATTCTTTTCTGGTCTGATGTGTTTCTGTTGAGAAATCATTTGATAATTTAATGGGAGATCCCTTGTATGTAACTTTCCATCTCTCTCTTGCAGCCTTTAAGATTCTCTCTTTGTCCTGAACATTTGCCATGGTAATTATGATGTGTCTTGGTTGGGTCTTTTTGGGTTCACCTTGTTTGGGACTCTCTGTGCTTGTGTGACTTTTTTTCTTCCTCACCTCAGGGAAGTTTTCTGACATTATTTCTTCAAATAGGTTTTCTAACCCTTGTTCCTCTTCCTGTTGTTCTGGCACCCCTATTATTTGTATGTTTCTTCATTTCATGTTGTCTCATAGCTCCCTTAGGCTCTCCTCCTGTCTTTTAATTTTTTTCTCCAATTGCAGTTAAGTTTGGGTGTGTTTTGCTTCCCTGTCTTTTAATTCGCTAATTCGGTCCTCCGCTTCTCCTAGTCTACTGTTGAAACTTTCTATGGTGTTTTTTATTGAAGCTATATCACTCTTCATTCTTCTTGATTCTTACATAAGTTATTGAGTTTTTCATCCATTTCTGCTTGATTCTTACATAAGTTGTTGATTTTTTTCCTCCATCTGGTTTATGCACTCTAGGACCCTTATTATGAATTCTTTTTCTGACATATTGCATACCTCTGTTTCACTTAGTGCTTTTCTGGTGATTTCTTTCCTTTCCTTTGGGGGTTTCTTTGTCTACCCATTTTTGGTCTAGCCGAGATTTTTCTTACTTCTTAAGGTAGGCCTGTAATGCTATGAACTTCCCTTTCAGGACTGCTTTGCTGTGTACTATATATTTTGGGTTGTTGTGTGTTCATTTTCATTTGTTTCCAAGGAGTTTTTTATTTGTTCCTTGATCTCATTGATAACCCATTCATTGTTTAATAATATACTATTTAGCGTCCACATGTTTGGATGTTTTTGAGTATTTTTTTATTGTAATGATTTCTAGTTTCATGTCATTGTGATCCAAATGATGCTTGATATAATTTCAATCTTTTTTAATTTGTTAAGACTTATTTTGTGTTCTAATAGATGTGATCTATTTGAGAATGTTCTATGTGCACTTGAGGAGAATGTATATTTTGTATTGTTGGGATGAAGTTTTCTATAAATGTCAATTAAATCCATCTGATCTAGAGTCACTGTTTCCTTGTTAATTTTTTGTCCAGAATATCTGTCCAGTTAGTGGGGTGTTAAAATCCACTACTATGACTGTTACTATCAATCTCTCTTTAAAGTCCTCCAAGAGTTTTTTAAAAATATATCTAGGTGTTCCAATATTGAGTGCATGTATGTTTACCAGGGTTATATCCTCTTATTGGAATGATCCTTTTGGTATTATGTAGTGACCTTCTTTGTCATTTTTATGGCCTTTGTTTTGAGGTCTATTTTGTCAGATATAAGTATTATTATCCCAGTTTTTTCAAATTTCCATTTGCATGGATTATTTTTCTTTTTGGTTCTCTGAGTGAGTGATTTTTTTCTACCCTGCCTTCTAGTTACCTGATTTGATCTGTAGCTTCCTCTAATCTACTGTTTATTCCTCCCAGTGTATTCTTTATTTCTGATATGTCATTTTTCATTTCCAATTGGTTGTTTTTCATAATTTCTATCTTTTTTCATGCCGTTGATCATGCTTATAATCATTATTCTGAACTCTATAGTGGATAAATTGCTTACCTCCATTTCATTTAGCTCTTATTCTGGAGAATTCTCTTGTACTTTCATTGGGGGCCTGTTTCTCTGACTCCCAATTTTGGCTGCCTCTTCATGCTTGTTTTTACTTATCAGGTAGATTTGCTATGACTTCCAGTACTGATGGTGTGACCTTCTGTAGTGGGTGTCTTATGGGACCCACTGGTGTTAGTCTCCTTGATCTCCTGAGCTGGGTGCTCTAGAAATGTCCCTTGTATAGATTATGTGGGTCCTCTTCTGCAACTGGCTCTTGATTGCTATTGTCACTTTTGAGGATTTGGCCCTCAGGCTGGCTGACTATGAGGCTCAACACCAACCATGTTGTGGCAACTGAAACCAACACTCACATACCTAATAAAATCTAATAACAAGAACAAAAACAACCCCACCACCAACAAAAAAGAATAAGAAAAGAGAAGAAGGCCCTAGGTGATTTGGCTCAGTGGATAGAGCATTGCCTGCAGACTGAAGGGTCCCAGGTTCGATTCCAGTCAAGGGCATGTACCTTGGTTGTGGGCACATCTCCAGTAGGGAGTGTGCAGGAGGCAGCTGAATCAATGTTTCTCTCTCATCAATGTTTCTAACTCTCTAGCCCTCTCTTTCCCTTCCTCTCTGTAAAAATCAATAAAATATATATAAAAAAAGAAAAGAGAAGAGGAAGAAAGGAGGGAAAGAGAGTACTATAATACAGGAGACCAAAGGAATTAGAGCAGAAAGAAGAAAATGAAATAGGAGAATGTGAAAGAAAAGAAGATGGAAAGAAGAAAGAAAATAAGAATAGAAGAGAATAAGAAAAATACATATATTCAATAATAATATTTAAAGGGGGAATAATAATGACTAAAATAATATAGAATGTGAAGAGAAAAATAGAAAAAAGATTATAAACAAAGAGAAAGAAAAAACTATATGGAGAAAAGGAAAGAGTAATAAAAGATATGAGAGAAAAAAGAGAAGAAAAATGAAGTGAAATAAAAAAAAAGTAAAGAAAAGATTAACAAATAAAGAAAAAGAAAAAGATTTTTAAAAAAAGTGGGAGTTCTGCTACACAGATTCTGGTGCCTATTGCACTCACCCTTTGGATCTGCTATTTGTAGTGCTACTAGGTTTTAGTTTGATGTTGTCCAACCCTGGTCCCTTGGTGTGCAGGTCACAGGCCTCCCAGTAGGTTCTCTGGGGCAATCAATGTCAGTGGCTATCCATGCCTGGCTTTCAGTCACCTGTATGACTTTTGGCAGGGCAGAGCCCCAGTCTAGTGGGTGGTCCTCTGAAGCCCAGAGACTGGGTGGCCTGGGGTCTCGCCCCTTGAATGTCTCTTATCTGAGTTGCTCTTCCTTTCCCCATGGATCTTTCTTCTGCAGGGATATCCAGGATCTGGCTGGGGTGGTTTAAACAGACTCATGTTGGAGGCAGTGCTTGTAATTTTGTAGGTGTGGGGACGGGCACTTCCTCTTTTTCCTAGGGCTAGGCTGACTATACTCACTGGGGAGCTTGGATCTGCTTCCCTGTAATGCTATGAAAGGGCTCAGCACACATCCCTCTGTCTTCCAGACAGAAACCCACCTGGGAGACACTGTTGCAACACCTCAGCTCCACCTGGCTCCCTGGCACTCTCTCACTCAGAGTAGGAGGGGATAAAAAAGATCAGCCCTGGTTGGCACTTCAATTTCTCTGTACAGCCGGCTGCCCTTGGGCTGCCTTTGCTCAGGATCTGACTGGCCAAATGTCTGTGTCCCTCATGTGATCAGACTGAGCAGTATCAGTGCAGATTTCTAGCCCCCAGCCATTTTCTTTGGTTTAGATTGCAGCAGAACAGTCAAATCTAGCACATTCACAGCTTGAAGGTTCAGTGCACTTGAGGTGGAAGTGAAGTAGGGAAGTCCCATCTCTCTCTCTCTCTCTCTCTCTCTCTCTCTCTCTCTCTCTCTCTCTTCCTCCATGGACACACAGACCAGTCTCCCTTCCATCTCTCTACACAATGTCCTACCAGGGAATGGAGGCCTTCTCAGTTACTGCTGGGTGTACCAATCAGCTCCTCCACAGCTAGCTCTGCAGTGTGGAGCTTTGCTGCATGGCCACTCCCCCAGTCCCAGATCATAGTGATTGTCCCTGGAGCTGCAACAAAGGCAATGCTCTTTGCCTGGGATGTTGTGGTTAGAGCTTTCAAGGTGTAGTAAATCTCCACTGCTTCTCTCTAGCTAGTGCTACACAGAGTACCCATCCCTTCTCTGTTTTTCTGAATTGGGGATCCCTGCACGGGGCTGAGACCCAGTAGTCCCAGGAGTATAGGGGCTGCACTGCCACAAAATCTCTCCAGCTTCCCAGCCATGCACCTGCATGAGTTGGCTCAACCTCTTCGCGTCTCCTTTGTCTTTTGTCTGCATTCCATATTCACAATATTTCAGGTCAGCCTCACTTCAACTGGTTTTTTCATGCTGGCTGCCCTGCAGGTCATCTGCAAGTCCAACTGGTGTTGGGAGCAAGTGGTTGCAAGTTCCCTCAGCTGACAATCTTATGGAAGCTCCCTTGTAGGTAACTAACTGCCTTTCTCTCACTGCTTTTAATAATCTCTTTTTGTCTTTACCTGTAGGCATTTCAATTATGTTGTGTCTTGGTGTGGACCCCTCTGGGTTCATCTTGTTTGGGACTCTCTGAACTTCCTAGACTTGTATGTCTATTTCCTTTGCCAAGTTAGGAAAGGTTTTTCATTATTTTTTTCAAGTAGGTTTTCAATTCCTTTCTCTCTCACTTTTCTGTCTGGCATCCCCATGATATGAATATTAGTATACTTGATGTTGTCCCAGAGGTCCCTTAAACTATCCTCATTTTTTTGGATTCTTTTTTCCTTTTGCTGTTCCAATTGGGTATTTTCTGCTACTTTACCTTCTAACTCACTGTTTCAGTCCCGTGCTTCATCTATTCTATTGATTTTTTTCTAGTGCATTCTTCATTTCAGTTATTGAAATTTTCATTTCTGATTGGTCCTTTTTAATGTTTTTTTAATCTCCATTTTTATGTTTCCTGCCTCTTTGTTGATGTTTTAACTGAGTTAACTTATTTTTTCCCTATGTTCATTGACCATTCTTATAAACAGTGTTTTGAACTCCATATTTAATAGATTGCTTGTGTCCATTTAGATTAGTTATTTTTCTGGAGTTTTGTTCATTTATTCATTTGGGAAATTTTCTTTTGTTTTTGTTTCCTCATTTTGGCTGCTGGTCTCCTTATGTTTGTTTTTATGTATTAGGTTGGGTGGCTTTGTCTCATGATCTTGGCAGAGTGGCATTACATAGTAGATGTCCTGTGGGGCCCAGTGGCACAGCCACCCTGGCCACCCAAGCAAGACTCTTCAGGTCATTCCCCCATGTGGACTACGTATTCCTTCCTTTTGTAGTTGAGCTTTTATTGTTGTTGTCATGTCAATTGGAGGGATTTATCCCAAGGATCATCAAGGACTGGTCATGACTATAGTGGAGGATCTGCTATGTAGGGACCCAAAAACATGGGGCAGAACTTACTTCAGCAGTGTTCCAGTGCCTGCAAGTCCACCACTTGAGGGTGCTGCTCATGGTTGTCACTTCTCTTTCATTTTTTATTTTATTTATTTAGGTCTTTTTTATTTTTTTCTTGATGAGTCTGGATAAAGGTTTATTAATTTTGTTTATCTTTCCAAAGAACCAGTTCTTAGGCTCATTGATTTTTTGTATAGTTTTTTAGGCTCTATTTTGTTTATTTCCAGTCTGATCTTTATTATTTTACTAGAGGCCTGGTGTGCGAATTTGTGCACGGGTGGGGTCCCTTGGCCTGGCTGGTGATTGGGGCTGATGGGGTTGGGGGGGGTGGCCGACTGGGGGAGAGGAACTGCGGGAGGTTGGCCGACTGCCCCCCCTCTTCCAAATCAGGGCCAATGGGCGGGCCAGAAGGCTGGGGGGAGGGACCACAGGAGGTTGGCCGGCCATTGGGAGGGGCCATGTGAGGTTGGCCGGGCATGGGAGGTTGGCTGTGGGAGCACACTGACCACCAGAGGGTCAGCTCCTGTGTTGAGCGTCTGCCCCCTGGTGGTCAATGTGCATCATACCAACCGGTTGACCGTTCAGTCATTCGGTCAGTTAGGCTTTTATATACATAGATTCCTTCCATTTACTTTGGGCTTTGTTTGTGGTTCTTTTTCTAGTTCCTTTAGGTGTAAGATTAGATTGTTTATTTGAAATTTTTCTTGTTTCTTGAGGTAGACCTTTATTGTTATGAATTTCCTTCTCAGTACCACTTTTGCTGTGTCCCATAGATTTTGGGTTGTTGTGGTTTTATTTTCATTTGTCTCAAGGTATCTTTTGATTTCTTTCTTGATCTTGTTGTTAATTCATTCATGGTTTAAGAGCATGTTATTTAGCCTCCATGTTGTTTGTGTGTTTTTAAATTTTTGTAATTTATTTCTAGTTTCATGCCATTATGGTTGGAGAAGATGCTTGATATGATTTCAATCTTCTTAAATTTATTGGATCTTGTTTTGTGGTCTACCAGTGGTTTATCCTGAAAATGTTCCATGCATACTTAAAAAAGAATGTATATTCTACTGTTTGGGGGTAAAATGCTCTAAAACTATTAATTAAATCCATCTGGACTAATGTGTCATGTAAAGCCGTTGTTTCCTTATTGATTTTTCTGTGGAAAAATATATCTATTGATGTCAATGGGGTGTTCAAGAACCCTACTATGACTGTATTACTGTTGTCTATTTCTTTTGTTATGTCTATCAGTATTTGCTTTATATTTTTAGGTGCCTGCTTCTATGTTGGGTGCATAAATATTTAAAAGGATTATATCCTCTTATTGGATTGATCCCTTTATCATCATGTAATGTCCTCTTTTTCTTAATATATCCTTTGTGTTAAAGTCTACTTTGTATAATATAAATATTGCTACCCACCTTTGTTTCATTTCCCATTTACATGAATGTCTTTTTCCTTCCCTTTACTTTATTTTAAATAGCTTTTAGTCTGTCCATCTGATAGCCCAAGATTGATTTATTTCGAATGTATAAACACAGAGACACAAGTGCACAGGTAACTGACATGCATGTCTACACACAGGTAATTGATTCAGAAAGGTGACATACACAAGTGGAATGACAGGCTTCCTGAGAGAGGGGTGCTTCCCAACACTGGGGAGGGTGCCCAGGAATCAGTGAGACAGATTGGCTGTGTACTGGCAGCTTCTAGTGCTGCTAATAGTGGACTGAGTTTCTGACTATTTCCAAGTCCCAAAGCACTGGGCTAACCCTCACAAAGCTGCCACCACTGCGGGTCCAAGGTCAGTTGTCGAAATGCCACTTGCTCACCCTAATGGTGAGTGTGGGTTGAGCATCTGTGCACACGCCCCTGTGAGTAGAAGCACGCCCAGCGGTGCTCTGAGGTACTCACGGCTCCAGAGCGAGAAGGCCAGGCAGCAGTTCAGCTGGTGGTACAGCTGCTTGTTCAGGGGCCAGAGGACGAGGGTGCAGAGCTGGATGAAGTTGATGACCAGCCCGCTCACCACAAAGACGAACCCAATGAGGAGATGCAGTTCGAACTGGGACTTCAGGTAGGCGAGCAGGCCCATGGTCACTCCTCAGCAGTGAGAGCAAGGTCCTTCACTGGGAACAGTCGACCTGATTGTCCGCCCTTGTCCCAGCCTGTGCTCTGCCTGGACACCTGGCCCTGCATCGGGCCTCGGCGAGTCTTCCCTTTACTTTCAGTCTGTGTGTACCTTTTGTCTCTTGTAGGCAGCATAAGTATGGGTCTTCTTTTCTTACCCATGCAGCTACATTATGTCTTTTAATTGGAGCATTTAATCCATTTACATTTAAAGTGATTACAGATATTGCCATTTTATCATTCATGTTTCTGTTCTTTCCCCCCTCTTCTTGAACAAGTCGCTTTAACATTTCTGGTAATACTGGTTTGGTGGTGATGAATGTCTTTAGCTCTTTCTTCTCTGGGAGCCCTTTATCTGTCCTTCAGTTTTAAGTGTTAGCCTCACTGGGTAGAATAGTATTGGTTGTAGGTCCTTGCTTTTCATTACTTTGAATATTTTATGCCAGTCTTATTTGGACTGCAAAGTTTCTGTTGACTAATGAGCGTCCAGTCTTCTGGGAGCTCCCTTGTAGGTAACTAACTGCTTTTCTCTTTCTAAAATTAGTATTCTCTCTTTGTCTTTCTCACCTTTGGCATTTTAATGATAATGTGACTTGCTGTGGACCTCTTTGGATTTATCTTATTTGGGACTCCTGGGCTTGTATTCTCTTTCCTTTGCCAAATTAGGGAAGTTTTTCATCATTGTTTCTTCAAATAGGTTTTCAATCCTTGCTCTCTTTCTCTCCCTTCTAGTACCCTTTCGATGGGACTATTGGTTTGCTTGATGTTGTCCCAGAGGCCACTTAAACTATCCTCATTTTTTAAATTCTTTTTTCTTTTTGCTGCTCTGATTGGGTATTTTCTGCTACCTTGTCTTCCAAATCAATGCTTCAGTCCTCTGCTTCATCTAACCTACTATTGATTACTTCTAGTGTATTTTTCATGTCAGTTATTGTCTCCATTCTGATTGATTCTCTTTTATGGTTTCTATGTCTTGTTTTGTGTGCTTGCTATCTTTTTCTTGAAGTTCTCACTTAAGTTCCTTGAGCATCTTTATAATCAGAATTTTGAACTCTGTATCTAGTAGATTGCTTGCCATTTAGTTCTTTTTCTGGAGGTTTCTTCTGTTCTATCATTTGGGTCATGTTTCTTTGTCTCCCCACTTTGGATATCTTTCTGTGTTTGTTTCTCTGTATTAGGTAGATTTGCTATGTCTCCCAGTCTTGGCAGGGTGCCTAAGTAGTAGATACCCTGTGGAACCCAGTGGCTCAGTCTTTCTTATCATCCGAGCTGGGTGCTCCAAGAGTGTCCCTTGTGTGGGTGATATGTGAGCTCTTGCTGTAGTTGAGCTTTGATTGCTGGTAGCACATCAGTGGGTGGGGTTGACCCTCAGGCTGATTATCTGTGAGGCTTGGCCAGACCACAGCATAAGAGCTGCTGTGTGAGAGAAGACCCCCCTCACAGAGCAGGATTTGCCCCAGTGGGTTCTGGTGCCCGCTGGGACCACCCTTTGGGCAAGCTGCTTGTGGAGCTAATTAGGTGGTGCTCTGTTGTGGTCTGAAGCTTGCCACTGTGTGCGTTGGCTCTGGGGCCTCTTGGGAGTGTCTCTGGTATAGGCCAATGTCAGTTGCTACCTGTGACGGGCCCTGGCTATCTGTTAGGTGCTGCAAAGCGATCTGCAGTTGGCAGCTGCCTCTGCTGGACCTGGATGCGTGTGGAAGTGACCATGCTGTGAACCAAGGCCAACTGCCATTATCACCATTTCATCACCTGCTGCAGAGGTGGCCATCCCCCCTCCACGATCATATACCACTGAATATATTTGTAAGATTTAGAACTTTATGTAAGTACTATTATCCTGTATGTATTCTTTAGTAATTTGCTTTTTCCATTCAATATTATAATTTTGAGACCTTGTTGATGCCTGGAATATAGTTATCTCATTTTCACTGTATAGAATTTTGATATATAAATATGCCACCATTTATGCATTCTTCTGGGGATATATGTTTTGATCAGCTTCAGTTCTCATTATTACAAACACTGCTACTACAAATGTTCTTGTTTGTGCCTTCTGATAAGATGGGTAAAAGGATCTCTAAGCTCTGTGTCTAGGAGAGGAATAACTGAATCAAAGGATAAATTAATTTTCACTTTACAAAATAATGCCAGGCTGTTTTAAGTAGCCCTACACTCTCAACTGCAGTGTTTGAGTCATTCTTGCCAATAATTGAGATCATCAGATTTTCTTATTTTTTTCCCAATCTGGTGATATCTAATTGTGTCTTAATGTGAAAATCCCTAATTACTAGTAAGTTGAATTCTTTTTGTGTATTTATTTGCCATTTGTGTTTCCTCTTTTGAGCAATATTTTTTCACGCATTTTGCCCACTTTCCTTTTGTTCTTTTTTTATTGATTCATGGGAGTTTTACACACACACACACACACACACACACACACATCAAATATCTTCTCTCCTTTTATTGCTTGTATTTTCACTTTTATTTTGGTGTTCTTTGATGAACAGAATTTTTACATTTTAATGAAGTAAAACTTAGCAATATTAAAAAATGTCTAATACTTCTTAGTGCCTTTTTTTGTTGGTTTAAGAAACCTCTCTTACTCTGATGTTATAAAGATATTCTCCTATATTAATTTATAAAAAAAATAAAGTGTTGTTTTTCATATTTAAGTCCTTAACCTGACCTTGACTCAAGGCATAATTCAATTCCATATGGACAACATTGTTCCTCATAATTTATAATGTCATTTATATATCAGATCTGGGTCTATGATGAGGCTTTCTATTCAGTACTGTCAATGTGTCTATCCTTGTTCAAATAGTACACTGTCTTAATTATTATAGCTTTTTACAGTATGCTACTATCAGAGCAAGATCTCCTCTTCTTAAGGAACATCTTGACTATTCTAGTCTGTGCTACCACATACATTGTACAATGAGTTTGTTAAGATGCATGAACTTGATGGATTTCTGATTTGAAATTACATAAATTATTAAAATTTGTATTCCTACTGATCAAAAGGGTATAACTTCTTCCTGCATCTGGTTCTTCTTTAATTTCTTGTGTATTTTTCAGGGTAATTAGCAATAGGTACCCAATATAAAAAGCCCAAAATTTCATTGATTTAAAACAATGAAGGTTTATTACAGCTTAGGTAAAATCCACTGATATCAATTTGGATCCCTGGTCTCTAAGATCACTGTGGGTGGAGAAGAAACAACTGGGAGAAATAACTAGTTATGAATGACTTCTGTCCCACAGTGACACATTCACTTCTTCTCATATTCTATTGTCACTTGGCCATGATGTACCTGCAAAGGAAGCTACTACAATGTGGGGGGGAGTAAATATTCAATATTTACTGGGCATTAACTGTCTCTGCCAAATCTTTTATATAGTTTTATAGTTGTCTTCATTTGTATGTTTTGTTAGATTTAGTCTTAATATCTTGTATTTTATTGTTATTTGCTAATTGTATCTATTTTCTTTATCAAGGTATAATTTATATATAACAAAATTCACCCACTTTTAGTGTACAGTTAAATGAATTTTGACAGATTTACATAGTCATATAACCACCTCCACAATTAAGATATAGAATATTCCCATCATCCTCCAAAGTCTTTCATATACCTTTGCAGTCCATTCCCCTCTCTCACTCCTCACCCTGGTGATCTGCTTTCTGACCCTGAGGTTTTGCCTTTTCTAGAATTTTGTATAAATGGAATCATACAGAATGTCATCTCATGTATCTGATTTCTTTTATTTAGTGTAAAGCTTTTAAGATCTGTCCATGTTGTTTTGTGTATCCTTGTATGGATGTGCCAAATTTGTTTAGTCATTCACCCATTCAATAGTTGGATTGTTTCCAGCTTTTGGCTATTAAGAAAAAAGCTCCTATGAACATTCATATTCAAGTCTTCATGGATTTTCATTATCTTGAATAAATTTTCATTTATCATTTACCTGGAGTAGCATTGCTGAGTCATATGGTAAATACATGTTTAACTTGGTAAGAAACTGCCAGGTGATTTTCCAAAGCTGGAATACTGCATTCCAGAAAGTGCATGAATATTCCAGGTATTGCATGTCCTTACAACACTTGATACTATTTGTCTTTTGTTTTTACCATTCAAGAGGGTGTGCAATGTTAACTTTGGTTCTAATGGGCATTTCTATAATGAGTAAAGATGTTGTGGATATTTTCAGGTGTTTATTGGCTATCCATGTGGGTTCTTTGGTGAGGTGACTATACAGATCTTTATCCATTTGTGTTTACAGGGTCATTTGTTTTCTTATTATCTATTTACTAGTGGCCCGATGCATGAAGATTCGTGCAAGAATGGGCCTTCCTTCCCCTGGCTGCCAGCACCACCTATGCTCCAGCCAGAGCCACCTTTCCACCTTCCCATACTGCCCAGAGGCCTGGAGCAGCTGGGGCGGGGCGGAATGCCTGCATCCCGCTCGCCCCTGGCTGCTCAGCACCTGTGTATGCAAATTAACTCACCATCTTTGTTGGGTTAATTTGCACGCTCACTCCTGGTTGGCTGGTGGATGTCACGGAGATACGGTCAATTCGCATCTCTCTTTTATTAGTGTAGATATAAAAAGCCAGCAACTGGAGCACTGGAACAACTGAATGACTGGTCGCTATGGTGCCCACTGCGGCCGGCCAACTGGCCTTATCGAGGGTGGGGCTGGCCAGCCAACAGTCTGCAGACCCTAACCCTGCCAGCTCCACCCCCGATTGGCTCCTCCATTGGGGGCGGGACCAGTCAACCTCTCACAGCCCCTCCCCCCGCCAGCCCGGCCCAATTAGCTCCCACTGGGGAGGGACCACCAGACCCCACCCATGCACGAATTTGCGCACTAGGCCTTTAGTTGAATTATAAATGATACTAGAGGCCCGGTACACAAAATTCGTGCAGGGTGGGGGGTCCCCTCAGCCCAGCCTGCGCCCTCTCCAATCCGAGACCCCTCTGGGGATGTCCCACTGCTGGGATCGGGCCTAAACTGGCAGTTGGACATCCCTCTCACAATCCTGGACTGCTGGCTTCTAATCACTTACCTGCCTGCCTGCCTGCCTGGTTGCCCCTTACTGCCCCCCCTGCTGGCTTGGCCATTAACTGACCCCTGCTGCTGGCCAGGTCACCCCCAACTGCCCCCCACTGCCAGCCTGGTCGCTCCCCACTGTCCCCCTTCTGCCAGTCTGGTCACCCCTCAAGGCCCCGCCACAGGCCTGGTCGCCCTATGCAGCCTGCTGCTCAGTCGTTTGGTCATCCCTCACTAACCCCCTCTGCTGGCCTGGTCATAGGCAGCCATCTTGTGAGGGTGTGAAGGTTAATTAGCATATTACCTCTTTATTCTATATTCAGGATACATTCTTTATGTGATACACTAGAGGCCTGGTGCACAAAAATTTGTGCACTTAGGGGGGTGTGAGGGGGGGGGAGCCCTCACCCCGGCCTGTGCCCTCTCGCAGTCTGGGACCCCTCGGGGGATGACCACCTTCTGGCTTAAGCTTGCTCCCTGGGGGATTGGGCCTAAGCTGGCAATCAGACATTCCTCTGGCAGCCTGGCAGCCCTCAGGGGATGTCCACTTGCCAGCGGGGAGCAGACCTAAGCTGCAGTTGGACATCCTTAGCGTTGCTGAGGAGGCGGGAGAGGCTCCCACCACCGCTGTACTGGCAGCCATCAGCCTGGCTTGTGGCTGAACAGAGCTCCCTCATGTGGGAGTGCACTGACCACCAGAGGGCAGCTCCTGTATTGAGTGTCTGCCCCCTGGTTGTCAGTGTGTGTCATAGTGACCAGTCATTCCCAGTCTTTCTGCTGTTAGGGTCATTTTGCATATTACCCTTTTACTATATAGGATAGAGGCCTGGTGCATGGGTGGGGGCCGGCTGGTTTGCCCTGAAGGGTGTCCTGAATCAGGGTGGGGGTCCCGCTTGGGTGCTTGGCCAGCCTGGGTGAGGGGTTGATGGCTGTTTGCAGCTGGTCACATCCCCTTCAGGGTGGGGGTCCCCACTGGGGTGCCTGGCCAGCCTGGGTGAGGGGCTGAGGGCCGTTTTCAAGCTGGCCGATGACTGAAGCTCCCAGCCTCTCCTTTTTTTCTTTTTTTTTATTCTGGAATTTATTTACCTTCTATAATTGAAACTTTGTTGCTGTCACTGGAGCTGAGAGCAACTTGCTCCAGCTCTGAGGCCACAGCCTGCTGAAAGCAGGTATCTGGGGTTTGTTTAGCTTCTACAATTGAAACTTTGTTGCTTACAGAGCTCAGAGTTGGGCCGTGGCAGGTGGGGAACCTTGGCTTCCTCCATCACTGGAGCACGCAAGCCTCCTGCTCACTTCACCTGCGTGGCTGCTGGCCGCCATCTTTGTTGGCAGTTAATTTGCATATCGTCCTGATTAGCCAATGGGAAGCATAGTAAAGGTACTGTCAGAGGCCTCAGGTCTGGGCAAGGGGCCGATCCGGCGATCAGAGGGTGATGGGGGTCAACGCCTCTGGCTGAGGCATCAGGCCCGGGCGGGGGGTGGAGCTGGCAATTGGAGGGGTCTGGGGGTGCCCTGCCCAGGCCTGATGCCTGAGCCAGAGGCATTAGGCCTGGGTGGGGGGCAGAGCTGGTGATCAGGGGGAGATGGGGGTCCCCTGCCCAGGCCTGATGCCTGGGCCAGAGGCGTCAGGCTTGGGTGGGGGGGCAGAACCAGTGATGGGAGGGAGATGGGGGGAGGTGGGAGGGAGGTGGGGGTCCCCTGCCCAGGCCTGACGCCTCTGGCCAAGGCATCAGGCCTGGGTGAGGGGCCGATTTGGTGATCAAAGGGTGATGGGGGTGGACGCCTCTGGCCAAGGTGTCAGGCCTGCGCAAGGGTGGAGCCAGTGATTGGGGGGAGATGGGAGTCCCCTGCCCAGGCCTGAAGCCTGAGCCAGAGGCATCAGGCCTGGCGGGGGCGGCGGTGGCAAGCCAGCGATTGGTGTGAACTACAGAGGAAACACCTTTTCTGACTGGTCATTGGCTAAGCTCCCTGCATGTCAATGGTAATATTCTTAGTAACTTGGGTAATAAAAATCCATAAAGGTGATCTAGGGTTTTTCACCACACTCCTGGTGAAAAAAACAAAGGTCCGCTGCTGGAGGGATAAGAAATGTCATATCCTGCCCTTGCCGGTTTGGCTCAGTGGATAATACCTTGGCCTGCCGATGGCAGGGTCTGAGTTCAATTCTGACCAAGGGCATGTACCTAGGTTGCAGGCTCCTCCCTGGCTGGGGCCCAGGCCAGGGCTCATGCAGGAGGCAACCAATCAAAGTGTTCCTCTCACTTTGATGTTCCTCTCTATCTTTCCTTTTCTCTTCCACATTCTCTAAAAATCAATGGAAACATATCCTCAGGTGAGGATAAAAAAAATAATAAACAAATTATTATTATATGAAAGACACATCTTGAAAATGCCTAAAGAAAGTTGTCATTTTTTCATGGTGAAGGGACTGGAGTCCATGTTGATGAAAAAACCTTGCTGGCTGTGGTGACCGGCAGTGGCTGCAGCAATGGGGTGATGGGGCTGGTGCCTTCCCCTGATCAGCCCGGTCACCTCCCACAAAGGGAGGCCAGACTGCGGCTTAGGCCCTATCCCCAAGGGGAGCAGGGAGCGGGCCTAAGCCGTCACTAGGACATCCCCTGAGGGCTCCCAGTATATGAGAGGGGGCAGGCTGGGCTGAGGGACACCCCACCCCCGTGCACGAAATTCGTGCACCGGGCCCCTACTCCTATATAATAAAAGGCTAATATGCAAATTACCGAATGGTGGAATGACCAGTCACTATGATGCACACTGACCACCAGGGAGCAGACACTCAACCCCAGGAGCTGCCCCCTGGTGGTCAGTGTGCTCCCACAGGGGGAGCACCGCTCAGCCAGAAGCCTGACTCATGGCTGTCAAGCACAGCGGCAGTGGCAGGAGCCTCTCTTGCCTCTGTGGCAATGCTAAGGATGTCCAACTGATGGCTTAGGCCAGGGGTGGGCAAACTTTTTGACTCGAGGGCCACAATGGGTTCTTAAACTGGACCAGAGGGCCGGAACAAAAGCATGGATGGAGTGTTTGTGTGAACTAATATAAATTCAAAGTAAACATAATTACATAAAAGGGTACAGTCTTTTCTTTTTTTAGTTTTATTCATTTCAAATGGGCCGGATCCGGCCCGCGGGCCGTAGTTTGCCCATGGCTGACTTAGGCCCACTAAGCCATCACCCCCTCTCCCAGGGCTCCCGGACTGCGAGAGGGCACAGGCCAAGCTGAGGGACCCCCTCCCCGAAGTGCACAAATTTCATGCACTGGGCCTCTAGTAGAAAATAAATAGCAAAATGCCACATGTAAATCTTACCTTATCAGTAATTAAAATGCAAATAGATTAAATACTCCAATTAATTGACAGAAGTTGGTAGAATGAACTATATAAATAAAATAAATATAAAATATAAATAGT
This sequence comes from Myotis nattereri, assembly GCF_964212035.1. Classification (NCBI taxonomy): domain Eukaryota; kingdom Metazoa; phylum Chordata; class Mammalia; order Chiroptera; family Vespertilionidae; genus Myotis; species Myotis nattereri. The sequence goes on from NC_138075.1 coordinate 111,825,649, forward strand.
ATAAAACTATACATAAAAATTATAAAGTTCTAATATATAAATATATAATATATAATGAAATATATTAGAAATACATTATTATGTATTAATGTAATAATATATGAAATAATATAATAATATTTGCTGATATACAATATATTAAATATATTTGATATATAATATATATTATAATAATACTAGAGGCCTGGTGCATAAAATTTGTGCATTAGGGGAGGGTGTCCTTCAGCCCAGCCTGCACCCTCTCCAATCTGGGACCCCTCTGACCGATTGGGCCTGAACTGGCAGTCAGACATCTCTCTCACAATCCAGGACTGCTGGCTCCCAGTTGCTCACCTGCCTGCCAGCCTGATCACCCCCTAACCACTCCCCTGCCAGCCTGATCGACACCTAACTGCTCCCCTGCTGACCTGATTTCCTCCAACTGCCCTCCCCTGCCAGCCCGGTCACCCCTAACTGCCCTCCCCTGCTGGCCTGTTTGTCATTAACTGCTCTCCCCTGCTGGCCTGGTCGCCCCCAACTGCCCTCCCCTGATTGCCTGGTGCCCCCAAACTGCCCTCCCCTGCAGGCCTGGTCCCCCCCCAACTGCCCTCCCTCCCCTGTTGGCTTGATCGCCCACAACTGCTCTCCCCTGCTGGCAATCTTGTGGTGGCCATCTTGTGGCCACATGGGGGTGGCCATCTTGTGCAAGGGTGTGATAGTCAATTTGCATATTACCTCTTAATTATATAGGATAATAAAAGGGTCAACCCATCAAGAAGATTTAACAATTATAAACATATATACCTCTAACAACAGAGCCCCCAAATTAATAAAGCCAACCTGGCATAAGGGAAGGGAGAAATGAACAATTCACCAATAATAGTTGTAGACTTCAGTACTCCACTTTTAATAATGGATAGAACAACTTGATAGAGAATCAGCAATGGATAGAAAATTCGAACAACAATACAAACTAACGAGCATCTAACCGGCATCTAGAACACTCCACCTAATAACAGCAAAATACATATTCTTCTCAAGTCCACATGTAACATGAGACCATGTGTTAGGCCACAAAACAAGTCTCAATAAATTTAGAAAGATTGGAATCATACAAAGTACGGTCTCTGACCACCATCTAATAAAATTAGTAATCAATAACAAAAGAAAATGTACAAATATGTGGACATTAACAACTTTAAAAAAACAAATGGGTCAAAGAAGAAATCACAAGGACTATTGGAAAGTAAATTGAGATGAATGGAAACAAAAACACAAGATACTATAATGAATTTATGGGGTGCAGTAAAAGTGTTCAGAGGGAAATACATAGCAATATGTTCCTATATTTATGAAAAGATCTTAAATCAGTAACCTATACATTCTCCTTAAAAAACTAGGAAAACAAAAGCAAACTAAGAAAGGCTAGCAGAAAGAAGAAAATAATAAAGATTAGAGCAGAGATAAATGGAATAGAGAATAAAAAACAATTATGATAATCAAAAAAGATCAACAAAATTGACAAATTTTGATAATTTACAATTGACCCTTTTGGAGACCATAGGTGATTTGAGTTCATTTCCAAAAGTAATGTAATAAGAATGCGTGCTCTCTCTTTGAATAATGTGGATGTATACAGAATTAGAGTGCTGTGAAAGTTAGCCCAGAGAGCATTTTCCCCTCTGGTAATTATGATTCTGGGATAGATTTATTATTCTGAAACTTCCTAAGTAACAAAATTTTTTATTTCTGTGAGTAAACTTGAAATTTCAGTTTCTTTGATATGACAATCTTTAACAAAGATCTGAATAAAGTTTTTATTGGCAAATGTTGCAATTTTTCCTCATTTGGGAAATCTAATTAGCTTTCATTCTATATAAAAGAAAATAGACTTATAACTTGCACTTCCCAGAAATCTCAACTACACTACTAAAAATGGAGACACACACACACACACACACACACACAGAGAGAGAGAGAGAATGAGAGAAAGAGAAGTCTCAAAATACTAATCTCAGGAATGAAAGAGGGATATTCCTACCAACCTTAAAGAAATAAAAAAGAATGTGAGGGAACACTATGAACAGTAGCAGGCTAACAAATTAGACAACCAAGATAAAATGAACACATTCTTAGAAACACACAAACTACCAAAACTGAATCAAGAAGAAATAGAGGAGAAACCAAGATGGCAGCATAGGTAAACACCAGAGATTGCTACCTCACACAACCACTTCAAAAATACAACGAAAAGACGGAACGGACATCATCCTGAACCACAGGAAGGCTGGCTGAGTGGAAATTCTACAACTAGAAGGAAAGAGAAAAGCATACCGAGACTCAGAGGAGGTGTGGTGCGGAAGTAAAATACAGAGGTACAGAGGCGCATGCGGAGAAGGCTGGTGGCTGAGGACACAGTTATCTTTTTCAATCGGGAGGGAGTCTCAAGCTCTGAGCTCCAGTTCCAGGCTAGTCTCTGGGGACCCAGACTCATACAGGAGAAACTGGACTATCTGGCATCGGTTGGAACTCGAGGGTAGCTTTCTCTCTGGGGTGCTTGCAGTGATTGCTGAGACACTGAGAAGCAGGGCCTCTGAGGGCAGGACTGAGAGCAGCCATAACTGCTTTCTCCGCCCTGTTGATCCCCTGGGACCCCACCTCACCCAAGCCGTGCACGGAGGCTTTTGCATATGAAAAGCCTGGCCCTTTGCAAACTGATAATTACCTAACAAATTGCAGCTGGCCCAAGGCCCCAGGGCAACTTGCAATACTTCACAGCTGGCGCCTGCTGGATAGCCTCAGGCAGAGGTTAGATTAGCACCTCCTTAGAGATCCAGGAGCCAGTGTGCCCAGTGGTCAGAGTGGGACCATGCAGATTGCAGCTCCTCAGATCCATAAAGGACACACTCAGGGGGCAGACTCAGTGAGCACCAAAGCCCCATTGAAGCAAGTCTTTCCCCGGAGGGGTGTCTCCAGCACAGAAGTTCTCCCACTGCAGACACAGCTAATTCTCACAGCCAATTGGCCTGGAGGTCAACTCCTCCCAGTGTTACCTACAACAATCAAGGCTTACCTACAACAAGACTGTGCACAAAGCCCACAAGGGGGTGCACCAAGAGTGTCTACCTCAGGTAATTGGGGAGGCTGAGCCACTGGGCCCTATAGGACACCTAGCACAGAAAGCCACTCTATCAACACAGCAAAGCATAAAAAATGCAGAGACAAAGAAACAGGACACAAATGACAGAAATGGAGGAAAGCAAACTACTGGATATAGAGTTCAAAACCACACTTTTAAGATTTTTCAAGAATTTTCTAGAAACCGCCGATAAACTTAATGAGACCCTCAAGAAATCTAGTGAGACCCTCGAGGTTGTGATAAAGGACCAACTAGAAATTAAGCATACACTGACTGAAATAAAGAATATTATACAGACTCCCAACAGCAGACTAGAGGATCACAAGAATCAAGTCAAAGATTTGAAATATGAAGAAGCAAAAAACACCCAACTGCTGGGACGGCCCCGGTGAGGCCGAAACGGCGATGTACAGCCCCGGCAAGGTTGAGACGGCCCTGGTGAGGTTGAAACAGCCCTGGTGAGGTAGGGATGGCCCCAGTGAGTCGGGACGGCCCCGGTGAGGTTGGGACGGCTCCAGTGAGGTTGGGACAAATAATAGGGGCCAGTATAGACTGATGAACAGGGGTAGATGCAGAGGCAGAGCAGCATTGAACAGACTGCCAAACTACAGTGGGAAGCCTGGGGAGGGTTTTTTTTTTGGGGGGGGGCAGCGTTAAGAGACCAACTGAAGGACTTATATGCAGGCATATAAGAATAACCAATGGACACAAGACACTAGGGGGAAGGGGCCAGGGGAATGTCAAGGGGGGGGGGGAAACATATGTAATACTCTTTGTAATACTTCAAGAAATAAAAATTATTTTTAAAAAAAACACCCAACCGGAAAAGCAAAATGAAAAAAGAATCCAAAAATACAAAATTAGTGTAGGGAGCCTCTGGGACAGCTTCAAGCATACCAACATCCGAGTTATAGGGGTGCCAGAAGAAGAGAGAGAGCAAGATATTGAAAACCTATTTTAAGAAATAATGACAGAAAACTTCCCCTACCTGGTGAAAGAAATAGACTTACAAGTCCAGGAAGTGCAGAGAACCCCAAACAAAAGGAATCCAAAGAAGACCACACCAAGACACATCAGAATTAAAATGCCAAGAGCAAAAGACAAAGAGAGAATCTTAAAAGCAGCAAGAGAAAGAAACTCAGTTACCTACAAGGGAATACCCATACGACTGTCAGCTGATTTCTCAACAGAAACTTTGCAGGCCAGAAGGGAGTGGCAAGAAATATTCAAAGTGATGAATACCAAGAACCTACAACCAAGATTACTTTACCCAGCAAAGCTATCATTCAGAATTGAAGGTCAGATAAAGAGCTTCACAGATAAGAAAAAGCTAAAGGAGTTCATCACCACTAAGCCAGTATTATATGAAATGCTGAAAGGTATCCTTTAAGAAGAGGAAGAAGAAGAAAAAGGTAAAGATACAAACTATGAACAACAAATACACATCTATCAACAAGTAAATCTAAAAATCAAGTGAATAAATAATCTGATGAACAGAATAAACTGGTGATTATAATAGAACCAGGAGCATAGAAAGGGAGTGGACTGACTACTCTTGGGGGGGGAGGGGGGAAAGGGTGTGGGGGATGCGGGAAGAGACTGAACAAAAATTGTGCACCTATGGATGAGGACAGTGGGTGGGGGTGAGGGCGGAAGGTGGGGTGGGAAACGGGTGGAGGGGAGCTATTGGGGGGAAAAAGAGAAACAACTGTAATAATCTGAACAATAAAGATTTAATTAAAAAAAGAAGAAATAGAAAATCTGAATAGACATATAACAAGCAGAGATATTAAATTAGTAATAAAACTCCCCATAAAGAAAAGCCCAGGACGACCTCACTGGTGAATTCTTTCACACGTTTAAAGAACAACACCAATCTTTCACAAACTCCGAAGCGGAGGGAACACTTTTCTTATTCTATGAGGCCAGTATTACACTGATACAAAAACCAGAGTTATAATAAAAAAAAAAAAAGAAAGAAAGCTACAGACCAATATTCCTTATGATTATAGACACAACAATCTTCAACAAATTCTGAAAGGAGCTGAGGATTTTTTCCTGAATTTTCTAGCAGAGAAGTGCCTGTCAGGCTGCCCTTCGGTGTCCTTCCCTGACAGGTTGATTTCCCTGGGTCACCCTCTCACAAGTTTGCCTGGCAGCACAGGGTGGCTCCTCTCCCCGCTTTCAGGTTTCTGGTTTTAGGCTTTTCCGAGGAAAGCGCCCGCCTCCCTTTTTGTTTACCACTTGGGTTCAGCTTTCCGGTCCTCTGTTGGGGAATTCCCTTGCAACCTTTTGATCAAATACTTTAAAAGCATTTCTGTTGTAATTTGACCAGTATCTGAATTGGCCCTGTTTTTCAGAGGGACTGCAAACAATGCTAAAAGAAGCCCCATTTCCTTTCTCTGGTGTACCCCTGCCATTCTCAAGGTCATTACTCTGAGACCCCCAGACTCTGCAGTCAGTGTTGGAAGTCCCTTCCTTGCTTTGCCCAATCACTGTGTCAGGTGTCTTAGCATTTTCTGCTGGGTGGTAACTTCTGTCAAGTGTCTGAATGTATCAGCAGGGGCTGTTACTCATTGTGCACCCTCAGTGCCTGGCACACAGTAGGCCCTTAGAAATGTTTATGAAACCATGAATGATTCCCAGCTTCTTGGGTGAGGAAGACCTTTTCTGTCAGGCCCCAAATATTCCTTCTCACACTCCACCTGCCCACACCAAGATCTCGTTGGTTTCAGTTCCAACAAGTTTTTCCCTTCTGTGTGTGAGTCTAGATTGTTCACCAGCTGGTTCTCCTATCATTTCTGAGGAAGCTTTGCTTATGGGAGCCTGATCCATCATTTTGTCTTCAGGAATGGATCCCAGCTCCTTCTTTCAGAAAGCTCCCCAGAATTGAGTGAGACCTGGGTTTGAGTTTATGAAAGGAAGCCACCTTATTTTTAACTCTCTAGGCCTGAACCCCACGTGTGGTACCTGGCCAATCAAATCCAGCTTGGCTGGGCACAGAATTGCCCTTGTAGTGACCCAGGGCTTTGGGGAGGTTAGTGCCAGCTCAATGCATCCTCCAGGTCCTCCGCAGTGGCCTCCTGGGGCCCGGGGGCTTCATCCAATCACAGGAAACTGAGCACAGTTCCAGAGGCCCTAGGCTCCGTGTGATGTAGGATAGTTCTCTTGAAGGTGCTGTGTTGATGGTCACATGAAGTGGGCAGCTTCTCGGCTTTGCAGTGGCTTCCTCTCTCTCCTGATAGATAGCTTCATATAAATTCCTAGACTCAGCTCAGTCTTATCACCTCTGCAAAACCTTCCTGAGTATATGCTCTCAGAAAAAATTCAGACTTTGTTAAATTCCCCTGGCACCGGGCCATCTTCCTCACCAGGCAAGGCCATTAGTGAACACCTACAGTGACAGGCACTGGGTGGAGAATCCCAAAACAAGCAGGATTGTTTTCCTTCAGGAGTTACATGTATTGGAAGAGACAGAAATATGAACAAGAACAATCAGGAGACTGGATGGGTAGGCTGTATCTTTAAACATGAGTAGAAATTTATCAGGCAAACAACGCCAGTAGTGAGGGCAGGAGGAAGAGAGCACTGAGGTTAAATACATGACTTATTCTGTCAGTGTAAATTGCTCTGTATTGTTAGGGCCAAGTTTGGGCGAAAGGATTAAGTGGAAAATAGAAGCAAAGAGGCACACAGGGCCACATGGGACTCCATTCTGCGGGGCAGGTGACAGGGTGAGGGTGGGCTGGGAATGGGGTTAGGGAACTATCGCACGATATTGAGCAGGGTAGAGAGAGTTCAGATTGGAGTTAGAAAAATCTCTTCCACAGTTGTGTGAGGCTAAGGCTGGTCAGGGGCAGGGTTCAGTGAAGAATTGGCCCAACGACAAAGAGAAGCCACTTTGGGAGACACTTGAAAGAGCTGCAGGATTTGCTGAGCCATGTGCTGCGGTATCGAGGAAAGAGTTTAGAATGGCTCCCAAATTGCCCCTTTTGGGGACTAGGTCCACAGAAGGTAGAACTATTAACAAACTAGCATGCATACCTACAACAGGGTGACGGGCTTGCTACAGGACACTGAGATGCTGGGTGCGGACATGTAAAATGCTTGCAGCCCAGACACCAGCTGAGGCCTGACTCTTAAAATCCAGATAAGATTTTAAGAATTCCAATCTGATTGGAATTCACATTTTTTTGACCTGTGAAAAGTCTCACCCTCTTCCCTCTGTCCCCTGGATTTTCTGTGAATTGTCAGGTTTAGATTCTTTTGGTTACTTCTGGCTCTGAGTGAACCGGCTCCATTCATGGTCACCCTTATCATGCCAGACCTTGCTCCATCCAGATGCCCCTCTCTTTGTTGGGGGAAACCAGTCTCACTCAAGACTTCCTACACGTGGCAGACGTTCTACAAGATGTGGGGAGCTGGAGGGGGTTACATCAGAGAAGTGCAAAGAGCAAACAGTGTTGACATTACCTCTCATCTTCTCATTTTAAAAAGCCCTTTGGGGCACCCCAAGGACAGCCATTTCACATTAGGGGACCTTCCCACCTAGCATCTCCTGCTCTCACCATCTTGTTGATTATACCTGCTGCCAGTGTTCAGTTCAAATTCTTTATTCTCTAGTTCAGCAAGAGCTCCTTCCGACCCTATCTGAGCTCAGTTCTAAGGCATCTTTTCATTTCTGGACTCATCAAATTCCTAGTTGACTAAAAGAGCATTTTGAGATGAACATCATTCATTCTGCTTAGTGGGTAATCAGAGTTTTAAATATCATCTTTTCAACATTAGATACTTTTAAAGATTATTATTATACTAGAGGCCCGGTGCACAAAAATTTGTGCACTCGGGAGGGAGGGGGGTCCCTCAGCCCGGCCTGTGCCCTCTCGCAGTCTGGGACCCCTCGGGAGATAACGACCTGCTGGCTTAGGCCTGCTCCCGGGTGGCAGAGGGCAGGCCCAATCCCTAGGTGCAGCCCCTGGTCAGGCTCAGAGCAGGGCTGATTGGGGAGTTGGGGCGCCGCCCCCTGTCATGCACAGAGCAGGGCGGATCAGGAGGTTGCGATGCCACCCTCAGTCATGCTCAGGGTAGGGCCGATTGGGGGGTTGGGGCACCGCCCCCTGTCACACTCAAGGCAGGGTCGAAGGGGAGGTTGCGGTGCCACCCCCTGTCACACACAGAACAGGGCCAATCAGGAGGTTGGGGTGCTGCCCCCTGTCACTCACAGAGCAGGGCCGATCAGGGGGTTGGAGCGCCGCACCCTGTCATACACAGAGCCGCAGGGCGATCAGGGGGTTGGGGAGCTCCCCCCTATCAGGCACAGAGCAGGGCTGATCAGGGGGTTGGGGTGCCTTCCCCTGTCACGAACAAAGTAGGGCAGATAGGGAGGTTGTGGCCCCGCCCCCTGTCACACACAGAGCTGCAGGGCGATCAGGGGGTTTGGGCGCTGCCCCCTATCATGCTGATCCCGGTGCTGGGAGGCATATTACCCTTTTACTATATAGGATAGAGGCCTGGTGCATGGGTGGGGGCTGGCTGGTTTGCCCTGAAGGGTGTCCTGGATCAGGGTGGGGGTCCCGCTTGGGTGCCTGGCCAGCCTGGGTGAGGGGCTGATGGCTGTTTGCAGCTGGTCACACACCCTTCAGGGTGGGGGTCCCCACTGGGGTGCCTGGCCAGTCTGGGTGAGGGGCTGAGGGCTGTTTTCAGGCTGGCGGGTGACTGAAGCTCCCAACTGCTCCTTTTTTTCTTTTTTTTTAAATTCTGGGCCAGCTTTAGCTCTGAGGCTTGGCTCCAGCTCTGAGGCCTCTGCTGCTGAAAGCAGGTATCTGGTTTGTTTGGGTTCTATAATCGAAACACTGTTTCAACTCCAGCTCTGAGATCCCGGCTGGCTGAAAGCAGGTTTCTGGGGTTTTGTTTAGCTCTTATATTTGTAACAATGTTTCAAACTGCAAGCTCAGAGGCTGGCAGCGGCAGGCGGGGAATGTTGGCTTCCTCCATCACTGAAGCAAGCAAGCCTGTTTGCTTCAAGCTTCCTGGCTGCCGGCCGCCATCTTGGCTGGCAGTTAATTTGCATATCGCCCTGATTAGCCAATGGGAAGGGTAGCAGAGGTACGGCTAATTACCATGTTTCTCTTTTATTAGATAGGATTATCTTCCTTCAATTACTGTCTTCCACCTCTGACCTTAGCCCTCCTGGTAGCTGGAGACTCAAAGTGAAGAGTTGGGCAACTGCTGTATGGGCCTTTGTGTGGGTAGGGCTGGCTCTTCATGGCTCCTGCTTTTCCACAACCTGCCCATAGCTTTTCCCCATCAATCTAAGGGTTGTTCTCCAGTCTCTCTGCTCATGAGACCACACCCCTGGCAGGAAGGTGGCTGAAACTGGGAGGGGCTTTTGGCTGGAAAAAGAGGGCATTTCTTCTCATAGAGAACCTTGTTCATAATGTTCATCCTAGCCCAGTGGTCGGCAAACCACGGCTCACGAGCCACATGCGGCTCTTTGGCCCCTTGAGTGTGGCTCTTCCACAAAATACCACGTGCGGGTGCGCATGTACAGTGTGATTGAAACTTTGTAGCCCATGTGCAGAAGTCATTTTTCGGCCTCGGCGAAACAAGTATACAAGATGAGTGTGGATGGGAGAGTTGGAAGGGGTTGACCTTAGCGAACGTACCTCAATCAGATTGAGGACGTTTTTAGCAAAGGCCAGTTTAGGAGTACCCTAATTAAGTTAATAACAATGTACCTACCTATATAGTTTTAAGTTTAAAAAATTTGGCTCTCAAAAGAAATTTCAATCGTTGTACTGTTGATATTTGGCTCTGTTGACTAATGAGTTTGCCAACCACTGTCCTAGACCAATCTGGAGGACATTCTTGCCTTGGTTCCCAACACCCAGTTGGTCATTGTGACATCACGATCACTTCTTACCCTCTGACAGGCAGATTGGTCTTTGTATCGTCCAAGTTCATCCCAGGACACCAAAGGGCCATGGCTGCTGGAATGGGAGGATCCTGACAACAGTGTCACTAGGGACCTTCTGGGATGCCTCCAAGAGGAGCTGGGGTGCATCCAATATGCTCCCCAATATGTGTGGGGAGCTTTCCAATATGCTCCAGGCCAGGTCTTCTTGTCTGCCCATCCAGGAGACAATATTTGCTGTTGTCAGAAATTGGTGCTGGCATCAGGCATTGGGAGGGGAGTGAGAAATGTGTCCTCACTACCTTCACAGTCCAGTGTAAAAAGACTGACAGATGTATCAGTGTATAGTAAAATGCACCAAGAGTTCCACCTATGGATGCGGAGGAGGCAGCACTGGGGTCTCTAGCTAAAAAAGTAGCAGCAGTGGAGCGAATTCCAGGAAAAGTTTCCCAAGCAGCTTTCCATGGTTGGGGTGCTGGGTGCACAGCATGTGAGTCTGGGTCTGGTGGCTGCGGCAGGCTAGCACAGCTTTAGCACTGGGGGCTGCCACTCTACCCCGAAGCTAGCGGGGCGCCGCTAATGGGAATGACGGTTTCATAAAGTACACTGGGCAGCAGAGCAGATGAACTCCCGAGGGCCGTGGGAACAGTTAGTAACAGGACACTGGGCTCCATGTCCAGCCCTCACTGTACGGCAGTTCATGGAGGGCAGGCCTATGGCTGTGTGTTTATCACCATTCTGAGCCCAGACCTTCGTGCTCCATGATATCTTAGTGCTATGGACTGAATGCTTGTATCTCAAATTTATGTTAAATCGTAATCCCCAATGTGATGGTGTATGATGGTGGGGCTTTAGGGAGGTGATGAGGTCATGAGAGTGAAGCTTCATGAAATGGGATTAGTGCCCTTATAACAGACCCCAGAGAGCTCTTCCTTCCACCACCTGAGGACACAGTGAGAAGACATTTATGACTCTATGAACCAGGAAGCAGACACCTGCAAAATTCTGGTACCGAGTTTCCCCGACTCCAGGATTGTGAGAAATAGATGTTTGCTGCTTAAGACCTCGTCAACGTATTTTTGTTATAGCAGCCCAAGCTAAGGCATGGAGCAAATGCAGTCAGGTGAGGCAGCCTGGGAAGGCAGGGACTCCTTGTAGATGCCTGCTCTAGGCATCACACATCCAAGAGAGGAGGGTTGGGAATGGGAAGGCCCAGGCTAGCGTGGGTGCTCTGTCCTGTGCCAACAGCATCAGCTGCTGCCCAGGGCACCGCCACAGCAGGGATTAGGCTCACACACCCTTCAACAGTGGCTACACTTTTCTGCTGGGCTGACAGGAGTCACCTGTGGTTCCTCAGGCTGCTCAGTCCCTGCAGGGCAGCAGTGAGGAGTGGGGATACGACTCATCTTCGGGGCTAATGGGTAACCTCTGCCTGCAGCCTCCTGGCTCTCTGGCCATACCTCCATGGTGCCCTGAGAACTCCTGCCTTTATAGTTGTGAGGGAAATGGTGAAGTCAACTTGAGGCTGGGAAACAGGGAACCCAGAGTTCTGTTTTCTTAAGGAAAAAGGAAAATAACGCATTGACCAGAGTTTGAATGGTTTAAAAAAGTGTATTGGAATTCCAATACTAAATAAAAACATGAAATTGTTTTTTTAAAAAGCCATAGTTTACAGCATCAACTACAGAAAAGGCCAAACAAGTGTGTACAGCAAGTAGTCCCAGCAGCCCTTGAGAGCCCCCGCAGGCAGCAAGGCGCAGACACATCTGTCCCAGATGCTCCTGAAGGAAGCTGCTGAGCAGCTGCTCACCTAGGACATTATAACACATACAATGGCTTCGTTTAAAAAACCACAGAAAATGTAAGAAAATGTATTAAATTGTGAAAAGGTGCAATTCAGAATAGCTTTCCTTTTTCTTAATTCTAAAAAATCCCCAACTTTGAGCAGTTACTTTATTTAAAAATAGTCCCCACCCGCCCCAGCTCTGTGGCAGTGTCCAGGTACCAAGGTCCTGAGGTAACAGGTCTTAAGATTCATGGGAGGAAATGCCCTGAACACCGAGCATATGTTTCTTTGGGCGAAGGTGAGACAGTTCCTGGGGAACCAGCCGCCTGGTGCCGGAGTGCTCTTTTCAGGGTCAGTTAAGTGCACTGGCTTCGCAGAACCCTGCCTGGTAGCACCATCTGTGAGCAGGGGCGCGCCAGCAGGAGTTCCAGCACTGCACTTTTCATTGCCCCAAAATAATAAATACAAAGAGTTCATCGTCTAGAGCAGCGGTCACCAACCTTTCGGACCTCACAGACCACCGGTTCGTGACCGCTGTTCTATACTGCCTTCCACATTCTCCTGGGGATTTGCTGGGGAACAGGGGAAAATGCCTGAAGGGCTGTCCTGTACTTTTTCATAATATATTCTTAATATTAAAAAAACAACCCAACATCTCAGCTCCTTACCCTTTTAAGAAAAAGAAAATAAGAATTATTTGCAAAGGCAAAGGCTTCTGTGTATGGCCAGGCCATGCAGTGTACCTCAGAAACCTCCTGCCGCCCATTGTAACCAGGGGCTGAGCTGAGCTGCTGGATGGAGGAGGGGCGGCTGCCTCCTGTGCCCCTCACCACTGTCCTTGTCTGCTGCTACTTAAAGAACCACGTTCAGAAAGAAGTGGGAGCCTCAGGGGTAAAGCAGCCCCTGCAACATGGAAGGGAGAGCTGGGCTGGCTAAGGACAGGAACTGGAGAGAAGCAAGGAGTCTTAAGTGGAAACCAAGTTCCTTCCTTAACCCTCAACTTTCCCAGTGGGAACAGATGACAAAAGCAGGAAAAAGGCTCACCCTGTTCTCTGACCACCCAGGAGCAGGGCTGCCCTGTCTACAACACCTCTGGCAAGTGGGTGTACAGTCCCTGACTGCTCGGCATGGCACTCTCATCAGGATCTGACCAAGACACAGGGCAGCTAAATCCTCGAACCCACCTATTGCACAGAAGAATTTTTTAACTAGGTCCACATGAAACTCCAGTTGCAATTTAGTGACAATAGAGATGGACACGCCAGGAAAGGACAATAATATAGATGCTTCCATTCTCCGCAGGCTTCTTGAAGAAAGTACAATAGAAACACTCACAGGAACTCAGCAGCCCCTCCACTTCCTATTCCCACCCCTCCCCCCTCACCCCAATACTGAAACTGCACAGAAGCAACAAACAAGTTCTTTCAATGTTACATATCATTCAAATAGATCTGTAATCTCACAGTGATGAGAGGAGAAAGTCAGGCCTTTAATAATTATAATTAAAAAATAATAAAAAAGCTTACAAACAGCAATGCAACATTTCCTCCCCCCTCAAAGTGATGGGTTAACAGCTGGTAGAAGATGCAATGACTCATAATTAAAAACAAACAAACAAAAAAACAAGCCAACCCCTGGAACAACCCACGCTGCTGATGACTTTCCATACATAATTCAAACAAGTTAAATGTCAACCACTTGTGGAGAACACCACGACTTCCTTGGTTTGATAGTGTTTTTCTTCTGAAGGTAAAATAGGACGCAAATAAAACTGTACATAAATGCCAATGTCTACACTCTGTAAAGGCGATGCAGTCATAGCACAGACACAGCCTGACCACAAAGTGAAAGGGTGGCTGTGTTTCTTGCCTCTTCCCTCGATATAAAACTTTGGCCCATGGTGCCCGGTCCTGCAGTGTGCCAGCAGGTGAAGGGAAGCTGCCTCGACGTGGGCTTCTTCCGGGCCGACCAGAAGCAGCCCCACGAGGCACAGGCTTGTCTGTGTGTTCACGCTGTGTTCTCAAGTGCTGTCTCTCATCCTCTGTATAATTCCTTGTTTCTAAGCTGAGTCCCAAGACTTCTAGACTCAGTTCTGGAGTCATGTCCCGGTGAAGGACATCATGCTGTCGTGATGGCGTTAAGGTCCTTCATTAGTCCTTCCAGGTGGGCCATCTCTTTGGTCAGCTCATCTGGTTCATAGCTCTACGGAAAAGAGAACAGTTACTGGGTGTGACCCGAGGAGCCATCCAGAAGCCGAGCCCAGAGAGAGCCTTAGAGTCTGCAAAGTGCCCTGAGAGACTAGATGATGGAAACCCCGCTGGCCCAGAGGGGCCAGACTGAAGGAGGTGCCAAGGCCACTGAGCCGCCAAGCCAGCAACCACTCATTTCTTCACAATGCAAAATGCCTCTCCTCCGACTCTGTCCAGGGTCACAAGATGCTCAAGTCTGTCTAGGTCTCTGTCACAATCAGTATGTCCCATAATCTCTGGGCTCCAAGCTTTCCTCTTTAAAGAGTCCTGTACTTGGAAATGTGGAGTTAGACGTATTTATTAGAACATAAGAGGGAAAAATCAAGGAGAGGTCCTGTTGATTTTTAAAAAATATATATTTTCATTGATTTCAGAGAGGAAGGGGGAGAGAGATAGAAACATCAATGATGAGAATCATTGATCGGCTGCCTCCTGCACGCCCCCTACTGGGGATAAGCCCACAACCTGGGCATGTGTCCTTGACTGGAATCGAACCTGGGAACCTTCAGTCCTATTCACTGAGCCAAACCAGCTAGGGCGGCCCTGTTGATTTTTGGTGTGAAAGCATCCACTTAAGGCACCTTCTCCTCCTGCACCCTGCTCATAAAAGGTCAGGAAGTATGGGACTGAAGGATGAAAGAAGCTGTGGATGACTCAAACCAAGAAAAGAGGATGGAGGGGGGGTAAGGGAGGGAGAGAGAGGGAAGACTAAAAGGAGGGTGGCAGTGGGTGGGGGAGAAAAAAATCACTAGCTGGGCTGGTGTGATAAGCTAATCCAAGATACATCAGCGTGAGTATAAGAGAAAGCAGATCGAAGCTTCCACACAGTTTCTGGCTCAGAGAGATGCTCTGTCAAGCGTGTCTATGGAGTGAATGAGTGAACCGGCCTCATACTCTGGGCCAGCACAGCATCAACGGGACCTGCACACTCAGGTCCTGGGACATGTTCCTGGATATCTGGCTGGGCTGATGGCCCCATGAACTTACACTTTCGGAGTCTTCCAGCATCCTTGTGGTCTCCTGCACTTCGGGGGCACTGGGAACCACCACGGGCATAGGAGGCCTGCTCCTTCCTAAGGTCCCAATGGAGGCCGTCTTCATCGAGTGAATGTGATGGTTCAGAGCTGAGGGGAAAGGGCACTGTCAGGTGTGTAGTTAAGCTTGCTCCACCCAGACCTCGTGAAGGGATATACCCAGTGAGGGATACACCCAAACCCAGTGAGCAATCCAGCACTGAGAAGGACCTGGAACAAGATGGAAGGACGGAGAAAGCAGGGCATCCAAGAGGCCAGAAGAAATATTCCATTTGGCTTTAGAAAACTAACCTCCTAGTCTAGTGGGCCTCAAATATAGTGATCCACGGACCCCTTGCAGGATATATGGTAGATTAAACTCTTTTGATAATAATACTATGGTATTTTTTGCCCTTACACTGATGGTACAAAAGCAACAGGACATAAAACTGCTAGAGCCCAAGCACAGGTGAAGGCAGTGGCCCCAAACTGTAAAGTCACTCACTGATACACACTTGAAGTTTAAAAAGCAGTTTAACATCATTCTTTATGAAACAGTAAAAATTATTTTATTAAATATGGACCTTGATTACACAGCTTTTAAATATTCTATATGACAAAGTGGACAGTATGCACACAGGATTGCTGCTGTACACCGAGGTGGGAGGGCTGTTCCCACCAGACACCCTGGGCAGCCGGGGTTTCGAGCTATACTATCACTTGTATCATGGACTTGAGCATTTGGCAGACATTTTCTAGAAAGTGAATGAAGTAAGCCAGTCACTTCAAGAAAAACAATGGACAGTACTTAAATTTCAAGTAAAATTAAGAGTTTTTAAAACCCTGCATCTAGAAATAAGATGGAACGACAGGCAGCAAGATAGTGTGAGTGAGAGAGCGAAAGGAGAGTATGTGGACGTGCGGGGCATGTCTGTATTTGTGAGTGAGGGACAGCTATGTTCCGCAGGACTGTTGGGGACTGGTGGACCAGGCTCCCCTGGCTGGGCAGCCTCTACTATTGTGGAAATCTCTCCCGGAGCAACCGGCTCTGCCGCCACAGAGACCGCACCATATTGAAGGAGAGAGCGGCTGTGATTGGAATCCCAGCCTTACCTTCAACCGGGGAGACCTCGGATACCTCCCGTGACCCTACAACCACAACACCCAGGGACCAGCTGCCTCAGCTGCGAAGCCACAAACACCGAGACTCCAGCCTCCCCGGCTGCAGGCACCTAAAAAGTTTGTCCAGGGGGAGACAAAGTGGCATCGAATACACGAACGGGCCCTGTACCTTCTCACAGAGCAGATAGAAGGAACAGCTGAATCAAATAACATCCACCCAGAATTGGCAAATTAAACACAGCTGGTGAGGCAATCCGGGGATGGAAAGGTCAGAGATCGCCTAGAGCAGTGGTTCTCAACCTTGGCTGCACATTAGAATCACCTGGGAATCTTTTTAAAATCCTGATTTCTGGGCCTCATCCTCCGGAAATTCTGTTTCGTTACTAATGTTGTGGCCCCACCCCATAACAAAGAAACAGAATTTCCAGAGGATGAGGCCAAGAAATCAGGATTTTAAAAAGATTCCCAGGTGATTCTAATGTGTAGCCAAGGTTGAGAACCACTGGCCTAGAGAGAGGTGTGATCTGGGATCCAGGTTGGAGGAGAAATGTGCGCAGGGGGCACTAGAGTCTCAGAGGGAAACTGCCCCCCACCAAATTCGCGGCCCTTGGGGTCAGTGTAGCCCTCGAATGTGGAAGGGGGTCCACAGGGCTGCTGCCAGAGGGGGGCTCTATGGGCTCTAGATATAAGCCCACAGCCATGGGAAACTGTGCCCAGAAAGGCAGCCTGAAGTTCTATATCGGCCACGCAGTGACAGGTGAAAAAGACACGAGTTGGTGCAGTTCCCTTGCCTTTCTTTTTTTTTTTTTTTTTTTTACCTCTTTGCTTTTGCATGCTAAGCCCAGTACATGGGATCTTCCAATCAAAAACACTCACCAAGACTGCAGGGGAAAGTTGTTTCTGTGGATACTGGGGATCAGAATAAGGAGAGAGGAGCAGGAAACCGGCTCTGGGTCAGTTGTCCCTCCAACCCAGTATTAAGTGCAGCAGGGAAAGAAGAGTGTAAACATTGGGTAGAGGAGCCATTTAGTCCCTGAAACTAATACAGAAACACCACCACCCAGGGGTTGTGTCAGAAATTGACTCTTGTGTAAATACAACTGAAGGCAGGCTGAGAAACGAAGTGAGCAGAGAGATACCACCTGCTTGAAAACAAGGTTGTGGCTTATGACACAGAGGAGCTGTGGATCACAGGGAACTTCAACACTGTGCTGACTACCTGACAGTAAACAGACATGCCAGGCAGAACAGTAGAGGAAGTGAATGACCTTCACTACTTCACTTGTTTATTTTTTATCTTTTACTTAAGAAACTAAAATTTTTTTTCTCATTTGATTTTATTTTTATTATATTTTTATTTTTAATTATTACTACTACTACTATTACTTTACCTTTTTAAAAAAGTTTTATTGTTTATTTTATTTTATTTTGGGATTAGTGTTCTACATTCTATTTTTCTTTCTTTTTTTTTTAGCATTATTTTACTCCATCTCAATTATTCCTTTATACCAACACTCTCTTCCTTATGATTCCCCTTTTTCGTCCTATTTCTCTTACCCTGTTCCTGGTTTAGTTTTTCGCTATACTTTCTTTTTACTCCCTGTTAAAAATTGATCTTACTCATATATCTCATTTCCTCTCCCCTGCTCCAAGTCCATGCACACTTCTCTTTTCTCTTTCTTCACTAGCCAAATATTTTTCCTTTTTCTTTCTGTCTTGTTGGTTTGTTAAGTTTTTTTTTCTTCAATTTTTTTCTTTTTTTTTTGTTTCTGTTTTTCCTCTCCTTGCTTGTTCTCTTCTTCTACTAATAGCTTAATTAATTCCAATCTCAACTCAGGCCTATCTACTCTCTATTCTCTTTTTCCAATAATAGATGAATACATAGACAGATTAAAGAATAATTATATATACCTATATATGTGTGTGTGTGTGTGTATATATATATATATATATATATATATATATATATCCTATCTAATATAAGAGTAATATGCAAATAACCCATCACTCCAACACACAAGATGGCCACCCCCATGTGGACACAAGATGGCCGCCACAAGATGGCTGGTAGGGGAGGACAGTTGTGGGCGATCAGGCCAGCAGGGGAGGGCAGTTAGGGGTGATTGGGCTGGCAGAGGAGGGAAGTTAGGGGCGACCAGGCCTGCAGGGGAGGACAGTTAGGGGCAACAGGGCCAGCAGGAGAGGGCAGTTGGGGGTGACCAGGCCAGCAGGGGAGGGCAGTTGGGGGAGACCAGACTGGCAGGGGAGTGGTTAGAGGGTGATCAGGCTGGCAGGCAGAAGCAGTTAGGGGCAATCAGGCAGGCAAGTGGTTGGGAGCCAGCAGTCCTGGATTGTGAGAGGGATCCCAGATTGGAGAGGGTGCAGGCTGGGCTGAGGGACACCCCCTCCCCATGCATGAATTTCATGTACCGGGCCTCTAGTATATATATAAGTTTTCTTTTACATATGTATTTTTAATATATATATGTATATATAATTTCTTTTTTCTTTTTTTTGTACTAGTATTTTGTTTTTTTACTTTTCTTCTTATACACTCATTCTCTTTCTACCTCCTCTATACTGAATTGTGGCCATTTTCCCATTCATTCAATTCCATGACCTAACCTTTTAGAAATAAGCTCTGTCTCCTCAGATTCAGCTGGGTATTTCTTGATTTGGTGTTTGTTGTTTGCATTTTTGGATTACTTGTTGTTTGCATTCATCTCAGGGTGTTTGTTGTTTGAATTTTTTGGATTTACTGTTGTTTTTTTGAGTTTTCTCCCTATATACATATATTTTTCCCCCTTCTTTTTTTTTCTCTTTCTTTTATCTCTTACATTTTTTCCTATCCTCAATATCATTTTTGCACTCTTTTCTCTCTCCTAATTCTCTTTTCTCTGGTGGTCACCTTTGTTTGGGGCTATTGGTATCGTGAATATATTTGTGTTTGGTGCCCTGTGCATTATGTCTTTTTGTTTTGTATTTTGTGCCTTTAAGTCAATGCAGGAGAGAGAGAACTACATAACCAGACTCCCTGAGAAGAGTGAACATGGGGAGACAAAGGACCAGCCCCCATACAAAAGAAAAGGAGGAATCACTGGAAAAGGAAGTAAATGAAATGGAGGCAAGCAATATGTTAGAGAAAGAATTCAGCGCAGTGGTCATAAGGACGCTGAAAAGGATGGAAGACAAACTCAACAATATGTGTAAGAACCAAGAGGAAATCAAGAAGAACCAAAAAGAAATGAAAAATGATACTGCTGCAATAAAGAACACAATAGAAATCATCAAGAGTAGACCAGAAGAAGCAGAGGACCAAATCAGTGAGCTAGAAGACAAGGTGGAAAAAATACCCAAGCAGAGCAGCAACTGGAAAAAATAACTTAAAAAACAGGAGAGGAGCCTAAGGGAACTTTGGGACAACATGAAATGAAACAACATCCACATAACAGGGGTTCCACAAGAAGAGGAAACTGAGCAAGGAATAGAAATCTCGTTTGAAGAAATAATGACAGAAAACTTCCCTGATATTGGGAAGAAAAAACTCACACAAGCCCAAGAAGCTCAGAGTCCCAAACAAGATGAACCCAAAAAGAAGGACACCAAGACACATTATAATTAAGCTGGCAAAAACCAACAACAAAGTAAGAATCTTAAAGGCTGCCAGAGACAAACAGGAAGTTACCTACAGGGGATATCCCATCAGACTATTGACTGATTTCTCAACAGAAACACATCAGGCCAGAAGGGAATGGAATGACATATACAAAGTCATACAAAGCAAGGGTCTGAATCCAAGAATACTGTACCCAGCAAGGCTATCCATCAAAACTGACGGTGAAATCAGAAGCTTCACAGACAAAAAGGACTTAGGGAGTTTATTACCACCAAACCAGCAATGCAAGAAATGCTAAAGGGTCTGCCGTAAAAAGAATAGGAAGGGAAGAGGGAACACAGTCGTAAAGAATAAAAATGGTGACAAACAACTACCTATCAATAACTTTAAATGTAAATGGATTAAATGCCTGAATCAAAAGACATAGGGTAGCTGAGTGGATAAGAAAACATGGCCCATATATCTGCTCTCTACAGGAGACCCACCTCAGAACAAAGAACTCATATAGACTTATGGTTAAGGGATGGAAAAAGGTTTTTCAGGCAAGTGGAAATGAAAAAAAAGCTGGAGTAGCAATACTTATATCTGACAAATTAGACCTCAAAGTGAAGGCCATAATAAGAGATAAGGAAAGCCACTTCATAATACTAAAGGGAACAATTCAACAAGAAGATATAACTCTGGTAAACATATATGCACCCAATACAGGAGCACCCAAATACATAAAAAAACTTCTGGAAGATATCAAAGGAGTGATTGACAGCAATACAGTCATAGTAAGGGACTTTAATACCCCACTAACAACACTGGATAAATCCTCTAAACAAAAAATCAGCAAAGAAACATCAATCCTAAATGACTCACTAGATCAGATGGAATTGACATCTTCAGAACATTTCACCCCAAAGCCACATAATATACATTCTTCTCAAGTGCACAAGTCATTTTCAAAGAAAAACCACATATTGGGACACAGGCAAAGTCTCTTCATATTCAAGAAGATAGAAATCGTATCAAGCATCTTCTCAGATCACAATGACATAAAAGTAGAAATCAACTACAATAAAAACAATGAAAAAAAATCAAACACCTGGAGACTAAATGATTGGGTTACCAAAGAGATCAAAGAAGAAATAAAAAGCATCATGGCAACAAATGACAATGAAAACACAACAATACAAAATCTATGGGACACAGTGAAAGCAGTCTTGAGAGGGAAGTTCATAGCTCTACAGGACTACCTCAAAAAACAAGAAAAAATGGTAATAAATTATCTAACCCTACAACTCAAAGAGTTAGAAAGAGAGCAATAAGAAAAGCCCAGCATAAGCAGAAGGAAGGAAATAATAAAGATCAGAGTGGAAATAAATGACATAGAGACCAAAAAAACAATACAAAAGATTAACAAAACCAATAGCTGGTTCTTTGAAAGGATAAACAAGATTGATGAACCTCTAGCTAGGCTTACCAAGAAGCAAAGAGAGAAGGACCCAAATAAACAAAATCAGAAATTAAAGAGGTAAAGTAACAACTGATCCCAGAAATAAAACCTTGCATCTATCTGCCACCATGAGTTTTTGATTTTTTTGTTAATGCTCGCCAAAGGATATTTTTTCCCTTGATTTTTACAGAGAGTGGAAGGGAGCGAGGGAGAGAGAGAGAGAGAGAAAGGGAGGAACGTCAATGTGCGAGACACATTGGTTGGTTGGCTCCCACACGTGCCCCGACCAGGGCCTGGGATCGAACCTGCAACCCTTTGGGTATGTGAGCTGACACTCTAATCACCGACCAGATCTGCCACCATGAATTTGAGAACTTCCCAATATTAACAGACTTTGGTGATATTAATGAATGTATTTTTAGATATTATATAATAAGATATATCAAGATTTGGAAGATATGTACAAGTTAGTAAAACAACATTTTCCAAATGACTAATGTGTGTGGTATGTTCAATATCATGCATTCAAAGTACAAGACAGATGGATTTTAATGGAGCAGAGATGATTTCTGATTCCACATTACACATAAAACTGTAAGAAACTACAACTTGCTGAGTTTTGCTGTAATATCAAAAATTATCTGCAGTTATATGAAAAAAAAGTTATAAAAATATTCTTCCTTTTTTCTGACCATATATTTGTGAGGCCAGATTTTTCTTCTTATACTTCAAACAAAACAACATATTGCAACAGGCTGAATGCAGAAGCAGGTAGGAGAATGAAACTGTCCTCTATTATGTCAGACATTAAAGAGATTTGCAAAAATATAACACAATGTCACTCCTAACTATATTTTTCTTTTCAAAAGTTATTTTTCACTAACATATGCTATTTCTCTTAATATGATAGATGTATTGCTATTTTTATTGTTTTTTAATCCTCTTCCAAGGATGTTTTATTGATTTTAGAGAGAAGAAGGGAGAAGGATGTATGTGTGTGGCTTGAGAGAGAGAGAGAGAGAGAGAGAGAGAGAGAGAGAAACATTGATTGGTTGTGTCCCATATGTCCATATGTGCCCTGACCAGGGATCAAACCTGCAACCTTTTGGCTTACCAACTGGGCCACAGGGCCAGGGCAGATGTATTGCTATTTTAAAATTAATAAAATAGTTTTAAAATTTCTGTTTTTTAAGAGTGCGACATTTCAGAGGGAAGGCGGGGGAGGGTGGGTGGGTGGCAATCAACCAAAGAACTTGTATGCATATATGCATAACCCATGGACACACACACAGGTGCTGAAGGCCTGGGGCGGGGGTGGGGAGGTGGTCTGGAGGGGGTTAATGGGGGCAAAAGGGGGACATGTGTAATACTTTCAACAATAAAGAATTATTTTAAAAAATTCTGTTTTAATTTATAATACAGTAAATGTTGAGGAAAAGCTCTTTTGTGTCTTTGGCAGCCTTTAAGAGTATAAAGGGGTCTTAAGACTAAAAAGCTTGGAAACCACTGACTTATTCTGAAACAAACCATTGTAATCGATAATACTATGGAAGAGTAGGGGAAAAGCATGCCTTTGATGTCAGAGGACTTTGAGTTGGCTATGTGAACTCAGGGAATTCATTTCCTAAGGTTCTCCCTTGTTTCTAATCCTTGACCTCCCGCCCCTCCTCTGGCTTGTAGAGACTCTGTGGAGGGAGGCCATTCTGGGAGGCTGAGCAGATGCTTATCTGCTGCTCATAGTCATGCCACTGGGTATGACCACCAAGGATCCTGCACCCAAAACAACCTATAAAAAGTCAGCCTTCACTCCCCGGCCAGTTAGTCTCTGGTTCTGTGATGAATTGAATGTCAGTAAAAAAATTTTAACAAGGATGGGGTCAAGGATAGGTAACCAGGCATAACTCCAAGTCTCCCATTCCCAGACATCGGCGCGTCAAGGTCCTGATCAGACCCTTGTAACTGTAAATCAAGGACTTTTGTGGGTCCTGGGGATAAAAGCTTGCGGAGCACAAAGCTCGGGGCTGTTACAGGAGAAAGCCTGTGGCAGGCACTGGCCAGTTCAATAAATCCTCGCTTGCTGTTTAAGACCTAATTGGAGTCGGTGGTCTTATTCTCGCGAATGTTGTCCACAACAGTTCCCACAGGAGAAAGCCCACACCCTCCCTGAGAGGGGAGAAGCTTGAAGGGTACTTGCTTTATTATTCTTTAAACAAGAGGTGATTTTTGCCATAAGCCAGAGCTAAAGGGTCCCTCTAGTGCTGTTGTCTTCACTCACCTTGTTGGGACAGTAATGGTGTGCTTGGCAGCGCGGGATCATAGGTGGGTGGACCCGGGGGTGGGATGGCTGGCACAGCAAAGCTCTTCAATGGGTGGGAAGGGCGAACGTGGGCGGTAGGAAGACTTTGGCCTGAATCTTCCTCTTGGGAGCTGGCCAAGTAAGAGGAGCTTGTAGCACCTTCAGGATCCTGGTGATCAGTACAGCATGTCTGAGACGAGGAGGCTGGCATGGTGTCAGTGCTGGGGGTATTTCGAATGGATTCTATAGCAGGAAAGTCTAGATGTTAGCATTTTTAAAACCCATTAAACATATGTACATCCCCGAGTTCTGGCTGTTTCTAAGGGCCCCTGAAAGCAGCTCAGTAAGCACTGAGATCCCTGGATGAGCACCTCTGCCAAGGCTAAGGAAGAATGGACTAATCTAAGAGTTCCAAACAATTCTGTCAACCAGTTCCTGGAATTTTTTCAGCTAAACAGGTAAGTGGTCATAATTTTACATATTTAAAGTTCTGTTCGGTACTTACTATGGAGCACATAAAAAGGTTTGTGAGCCCTGCAGGTATGGCTCAATGACTGAGCGTTGACCCATGAACCTGCAGGTATGGCTCAATGACTGAGCGTTGACCCATGACCCAGGAGATCATGGTTCGATTCCCGGGTTATGGACTTGATGCCCAGTAGGGGGTGTGCAGAGGCAGCTGATCGAAGTCTCTCTCTCTCATCATTGATGTTTCTATCCCTCTCTCCTTCTTCCTTCCTCTCTCTGAAACCAAAACATATTTTAAAAAAAGGTTCATGAGAGTACTAGCTATTAAGACATAATTATAAAAGAAAATTTAAAGTTTCATTGATTGATAGTCTTAGTGACTTTCATAGATAACATGTTTAGTCACCAAGGCTGGCTGGGTACTGGACAAGTACCAGCTCTGCCTGCAAGGCCGGGTGGTTACCATAGGAGAGGCAATGCTACAGGCCCTGCCTGCCCTTAGGGGACTAGGCACAGCCTCACCAGAGCAACAGCTCCACAGCTCAAATGAGACCTGGACAACCAACTAGTCCAGAGGTCTACACATAGCTTTAGGATTATGCATATGAAGGGCGACGGGGCGAGAGAAAGAAATAGGGTCAGATCAGCCTGGAGAAGGGGAAGACTTGGGAAGAACATGGTAACAATTTCAAAATATGTAAAAAAGGGTCATTGTTCTGGAAGGCAGCGTAGTGGGGTGGAAAAGCACTGGCTTTGGATCAGATAGACCGGGACTCTAATCTTGGCATACTAGCTGGGTGAACTTGGCAGTCACCAAATCTGAGTCTCAGTTTCTTCACCTATAAAACAGGAAGAATAACATAAGATTCACTGGAGATTAATTGAGAAGCCTTATGAAAAGTGCTAAACAGAAGGCTTGAACAAGGTTCTTTGCTTTGTAAATTGCTGAGTGATTACTCTGAGCCAGGGACTATGAGAAGTACTTTGCATTTGTTAGCTCATTCAATCCTCAGAGTAACTCAGAAGGCACTGGGAGGTTAGGCCTCACCCTAGGACAGAGTGAGAACAGGTAAAGCAGGAATCTGAATCCCTGGCTGGACTCACAAGCCCACCTTCTGATCCACCACACACTACTGCCCTTCCATGTCCAATGCCACCCTCTCCTGACCCTGCAGGAGTGGCAGCAGCACCAAGGCCAAGAGAGACCATATGAGGAGAACAATGGGAGCTGGTGCAAACCACCATTTGTACCCCAGGGAGGGGCCTGGAGGACACCAGCGCTGGATGCAGCTGCTTCAGGCAGCCTGAAGGAGGTCCTCCCCTGACTCTTAGAGTTCTCACCCTTAAAAAAGAAAATAATAACCCTTTTAAGCAGCAATGCATGAGCAACCTGCAGAATCCAACCTATTTCCCTGCCACTGTTGCTGAGGGAGCAATGATTTTGTTCCCTTGGGCTCTCAAGAGATAGGCCATGCCAGTCATGAGAGCTACCCCTTAGCTTAAAGGTCTTGGGTCCCAGGGATGAGGGACTCAACATCCTCCTCAAGTGCTGAAAGCCTGGTCATGACAACCTTACCAGGCTGAGGATTTTACTTTTTGTGCTTGCTTAAGCCAGCCACGCCCACAGCTGGGAGCTGCTGGTCTGCTTGCTAGGTGTGACCTGGGCCTGGAGGGAGCTGGTGAGGGTGGGAGCAGGCACTAGGAGAGAGAGCAGGCTTCAGCCGGGACCATGTCAGCCTGCACTGGCAGATATTTTAGGTCACTCTGGGCACACACACCTGCCTTGGCCGCCTCCACTGCCTTAATTTGATAAGCTTCTGAAGGCCAGAGAGGTGGTGGGAAATGTGAAAAGGTAACAGAGGGTTGCCTACACGAGTCAGTGCTGTTCTTCACTGTACAGCTCCAGAGGGCACCAGGCACCCTGTATTCTCCGAGAATACAGTGGGCACACCCTGAGATTGTGCATATAAAATAAAGAAAACTATGCTGTAACACAAGTTCCTGCTGGTGAGGGGCCGACTCCAGAGTTGTTTAAGACACACAAAGTTCACACTGCCCATCGACTTGGACAAGTGGAAAGTGCTCTTCCTATGTCAAGTAGTGGTGACATAATAAATGTTCCAGGACAAGAGACAGCAAGTGCTCACTAGCAGGACTGCCCTGGTCAGGGTCTAGTCATGCCAGCCCATACACACAGGGCTGGCGGCAGCGCAGCACTGTGTTCCAGAGCTCAGGGAAGCATAGCAGTAAGAGAACGCGATCATTTGTAGATACTTGGCTCTACACCAAGCATGTCAAACTCAAAGGCTAACACGGGCCATATAAACAAGGTTTAAGTTTATGTGGGCCGCAAAAAAACAAAAGTTTCAATTTTCATAGAAACGTAGGTTTATTTCGATAGAGATATGCTGAATACAAAGGGCGGAAACAAATGAGTATTCGTTAACATGAAATAATAGAACATTTTAATAAAAATTAATATTTTTTCTTGAACATTAACTTACCAGACTCTGAATAACTGCACAAATTAATAAGCATAACGCAAATAAATCTATTTTTCTTGTTCTACGAAAGCAAAATATTTCCTGTTGCGCACACCAAACAAGTCAGTACAAGACTAATGGCATGGCAATTGGCTATTAAAATATTTGCTGCTAGTATTAGTGGAGGGAAATGAATGCAACACGATTACAGTAATGGGTCATTAGCGAACGTTGTAGTTCATTATAAATAATTATGTATAGCAGAATATTGTAAAAATTAAGTATGAAACTTTTTCTTACATACCGTTATATTAGCTGGGCCTCAAAAATATTCATTGTGGGCCACGTGCGGCCCGTGGGCTGCGAGTTTGACATGCTTGCTCTACATCTTCAGTGACTCTACCACTGGTTTCACCTTTATTTATCCCCTCTGGCCACTGAAAAATAACCCTTTCATAATGCAAATCATTACTTTTCCTCTCTTCACTTCTGCCTAAGTCCATAAGAATGGAACTTCCACCAACTGAACCACCACTAGGATGAGGGCTGGGTGGGAGCTGCCAGGCTTCTTGCCAATCCCCACCCCCCAACCTCACTACACACTGCCTAGTGTGTGAGATTCATCTGCCTTAACAGGGTCAGGATACAAAATGGCTTTCCAAAAGCAGGTTTAGAGGGTGGCTTTCTGGTTGCTGTTGTATCAGAGACCACATCTGTGAGGCAGATTTCGGTTCTCCATACAGCCTCCAGTGCACTTTCCCTAAAGGCAGAATCCCAAACTCAGATTTGGGGGAGATAGCAGGAAGGCCAATTTTAGACATGAGTTCCAGCAGCACTCTCCAAGCCAAGAAAAGGTTTGGGAGGAGATAACTTTGGGAGTTACTGGACATCCCTTAATAAAGCCTTGATCTTCAGTTGATGTTTTGGGTATGATTATAATTGATCAAAATATAAAGGAGAGGGGATGCTACTGGCAAGCCTAACTTCTAGCATGAAGTTTTGAGGTTCTCTTAAAATGGAATTCACTTGAAATTCTCTTTTTTTCCAGAACCACCAACATTTAGTTCTACTAATAACATCATAACTATTAACAGATAAGTTTCAAGTGATAGAAAGAGTATGCTTCATATATGAGCCATTACTAGATTTGTACCTTAAAACTGAGAGGGTGAAAATTAATTTTCAATTAATGATGAATAATCATATCTATTCCATTTACTGTCCCCTCACTTTCACTATTTCCTCCATAAAACTGTTTTGATGATGCTTCTTGAGGTTTCCAAACTGGGAAATGTTTTTCTGGCAATGTGTTTCTTTAAACCCACTGCAGACTGTTAGGCTAATTTCCTATCTGTGCAGCCCTCTCATTTCAGTAACCCGCTACGCCAACTGATGGTTACGATATGCACCAGCCCCATGTGGCCTCAGCACCCTCAGATGCTGTTCTTACTCTGCTCCCTGGCAGAATCATGTAACCTCCTGTGAGTAACACCTACGGCTGCCCTATGAACCCTCCCAACATTAAGGCGACTGACAGGCAAAGTCGACCTCCAATGTCTGAAAATCATACAGAATGAATCTTCTTTCAAACTGGAGGGTTAAAAAAAATTAACTGAAAATAGAACTCAATTAAAATACAAGTTGTTGGAAGAAGACATGATTATGTAATTAGAGTTGCTGTGTTTTTACTAAAATGACTCACACTGAGCACTTAAAACTTTGGGAGAAAAGTTGGGTCAATGTTACAGAAACAAATTTGAGTCAGGAACAGCAATGTCATGATAAATGTATAACACTGAGAAAACCTCTAAACCCTTCTAAGCGGGCAAGTCCTTCCCCCTGCAGCTTGCCAACCCACGGAGAGATTTCACCTGGGACACAGTGCTCGTCTCTCACCTGCGGAACTGGCCCTGTCTGAAAGGGACATGGATGTGCCAATGGGCCATGGGCTGCTTGGGTGGTAGAGATGACTGCGAGCTGGAGAAGCGAGGCTGCTGGAGTGGAAATGATGGTGAGGGTTATCGAGGGAATGGATGGGATGGGCACTAATCATAGCTGTGAATGAACACAAGACAGAGAAATGCTTAACATGCTTGCACAGACACACACAAATCACAGTTCAAGAGCAAAGTCATCCCTTCTCCCTCCCATACAGTGCAATCATTCCCTTGGTTTTTTGGTGGCAGCAGGCTGGATATGGACAATCAGCCATGGATTTTACACTTGTTTTAAAAAAATTCAACACACTCATGTACATACGTTGTCTGCCTGTCTATCTATCTACATGCAGAAAAAGAAGTCTGAGGAATATATACTAAAATGTTAACAGTGAGCTCTGGCCTGTGTTGCTTAGTGGTTAGAGTGTCAGCCTGTGCACCCAAGGGTTGTGGGTTTGATTCCCATTCAAGAGCATGTACTTGGGTTGTGGGTTCGCTCCTCACACCCGGCTGGGCCAAGTGGGGGAGGCAATCAACTGATGTGTTTCTCGCACATCGATGTTGCACTCTCGCTCTCTTCTTCCCCCCTTCCACTCTCTCTGAAAAAGCAATGGGAAAATATCCTCAGGTGAGGATTAACAATGACAACAAGATAATAATAAAATGTTAATGGTGATTATCTTGTAGGGAAGAGTGATCAGGATTAAAAATTTTTTTCTATTGTTTACATTTCTAATTCTTCAATAAACATAGATTATATGAGGTATTAAAAATATCTATTTGAATATGTCACATAATGTAAATCCATAAGCAAAGAAATGATGGTTTAGGTTTCTATGCTTTTTGCTCATGCTAGAAAGATGTAAGTCCTTCTCTTTTGCATATATTCCTAATTCATTGCCTTTTCTTACTTGTTGAATGAAGCATGCAATAGGTACTTAGGCTGCATGAATGAGTAGCTGTTTAGTCAGTTTTCATATCTTAAAAGGAATGCAAATGGAACTGATTCTTATGGTCCACTCCAGTACTCAGCCTAGAACATTCTCTTACAACTTTCAGCCTGGAAGCTCAGCCACATCCGTTCACATTTTAAAATATACATGGATCTTTCCTAATTGCCTTTTTCCTTCCCATACTGGCTAAGGAATTCAATTTGTTGCATTTAGCTAACAAATCCAAAGTTCCACACAGATATTTCATATACAACATTCTATGAAGACAAAGTTCTTACTTAATGAGGCTACATTATCAATCCCAGAGGTGGAAATAAACAAAACCAGAGTCCAGTTTGCAACTAACTTTCCTTAGGTTGTAGAAACAATATTTAAGATCAAGATAACCAGCTCAAAAGCCCCAAACAGGCAAATAGGTAGGGGTGACCGGAAACAGAGGAGATCTTTTGTTTCCTAAGCAAGGGCTTCATGAACTTTGTGATAAACTCAATTATAGCCTTTGGAGTCTATGAAAATGTCTTCTGTCACCAAGGATCTGTCTGGATCCTTGTGGGGCCACTCAACATTACCTTGGAAGGAAATCCCAGTCAATAAAACAGATGCCTTTCTTCTCCAGCTATCTCCTGTCCTGGCCACCTGCAAACAAGCAGGTGGCACAACTGACCAGCGACCCTGGATTCTTACTGCCCCCTCAAGGCCTGGGGCTCAGGTGGTCCTTTGGAATAAAACACAACTTGGAAAAGCAGGACAGTTTGAGAGTCAGCATCTCCTCTAAGGGAGGGAAGACCAATTCACAAGCAGGAGCTTCAGAATCAGTGTTTTCCCGATCAAGGCTAGGAAGAGGTGAATAAGCCTCCTGATTTTTAGCTATCTGAAAATATTCTGGATAGAGAGGACTCTCACAACAGAAAAAAAAACTGACCTTCTCTTTCTAAAGGCATTTCCAGTCTTTCCAAATGAAGTAAGTAACAAATAAAGTAACTGAAAGTGCCTGCCTACAAGAGGTAGCCATCATTATCTGTTGGCTGAATAAAGACCCAATGCTGCTGGGCAAGGCCTTCCTAGAAGTGCTCAGCCATTTAAAGCCAGAGCAGGTGGCTGGTGGGTGAAGACTCCAGGGCTGTAGCTGTGTAGAGAAAAGGGGATCTCAAAACCTGAAGATCAAAGTATTCTAGGTACCTGGCACCAGATTCTAAAAGATTCCACTCACCCACCCAACTATTTGAGGCACAAATTAAATATTTAAAATTTATGCATACTTTTTCACTACAAAAAGAAAAAAAGGAGAAAAAGGAATGATGTCAACTGGGACAGCCTATCTTTTCTCCTTAATGTATTTAAAAGTATCAAATCTACGAATAAGAATAGTAAAACTTCACAAGTTTTAAAAATAAGCCAGTCAGGTAAGACCTAACGTCTTATACAAAACAAACACATAAGCAGTAAAGCTACCATCTTCTTATAATCAAAAGCAACTGGAATAGATTCATTTATTCTGTTGGGACATTTGCATTTTTAAACCTGGGGCCCTGCTGTAAGAGGGAAACCATGGTTTTCCCCTGCACACTTCTAAGTGCAGGTCCTTCTTTCATCATGGACCGTAAGCAAAAAGTATATTGTGCAGAAATGACCTATTCGTGAACTGGCCTTTACTCTCTCAAAGCTGGTTTTTAGTACCTAGTGCCTAGTGTTTGTGCATAGTGAATGAGTGAGAGAGAGTGTGTGCGCATACAGACATTCACATCTTCTACCAGTTCCCAAGTACAGGGTGCCATGGTGTACCTGTGTGCATGTATGGTATTTGGGATTATTTAAATCTCTGACACCACTGACAAAGAGATGGATGAAAATTCTAAAATGAGACATCTTTTAAGAAATAAATTAAAAATCAAAAGCTCATTTGGGTCAAAACTGAAAAGTGATCTTTCAGGATTTGACGCTTTCAGTTGAATTTAGGTATTTGAATTTAGGTATCTGACAGTGTTGAGGTTTACTAGCCTACTGTCCAGGTTAGAGCAAATACTTCCATTTATCAAGTAGTTTGTAAAATTGATACTGATAGGCAGGTAGCTTTTATTCTAGGATGGAACAGGGGGCTGGCTCCACTGGAACAGCTAGTCTTAAAAGGCTTAGTTTGAAAAACATCGGTTTATCCCATTACTTTTTGGCTTTTAATCATGATATTTAACTTATTTTGAATTTCAAATATTATTATAGGAGGTTGAGGAACTTTTAAGCTTATCAAAGTGAGGCATAGGTCAAGTAAGGTTGAAAATATTGCTTTACAAACTCCATACTGTTTTCCGGCCAGAGTGACTCAGTTGGTTGAGCGTTGTCCTGTGCACTGGTCAAGGTACAAGCCTAAGTTGTGGGTTTGATTCCAAGTTGGGCACATGTGGAAGGCAACTGATTGATGTTTCTCTCTCTCTATGTATGTCCTGGGTGAGGATTTAAAACAAACAAAACGAACACCACCTCCATACAGTTAACCTCAAACTTCCTCTAAAATACCGGTCTAATAATTTAAAAAATTCCACAGGTGCCTATTAACCCTGAATGTGTGCCAGAAGCCTAAAAAGCCTGGACAGATGCTTCCCCATTTCTCCTGCAGAAATGCTCTGCACTTTTTAAAATATATGTTTTTATTGTCTTCAGAGAATGAAAGGGAGAGGGAGAGAGAGACGGAAACATCAATGATGAGAAAGAATCATTGATGGGCTGCCTTCCTACACACCCCCTACTGGAGATCGAGCCCACAACCAGGGCATATGCCCTGACCAGGAATCAAACTGTGACCTTCTGGTTCATGGGTCGATGCTCAACCACTGAGCCACACCAGCCAGGTAAGCTCTGCACTTTTAGGGAGATTAGTTACTTCCCTATTCCTGGGAGACTGGGAAATTGGCTTTGTAGTGTCTTTTCCCTATAATTAAAGGAGCTAGTCTCAATAATATTAATTGTAAAATATGGCAACTCTTTGCTACTTCTTCTCTCAAGTTGCCAAAACGGTTTTGTGTCAGGATCGAGTGAAGTCAAAGAGATCATTCAAAATTGGTCCCCAACATGACTGACTAGACTGACAATACTAGAGAAAGAGACACTTTTAAACTTACGCTGGGGTGGCTGGGAGTCAAAGGGCATCATCATTTTTGGTCTCATTCCTCGCCTTCCAGCCAGTGTAGACATGCTGTCCTCAGATTCATGACCTAGACATCAAATATGAAGGGTGGTTATAAGCATGTGCCCGAGGCCACTTTCAGAAGTAAAACATATCTAGTGGGGAATACACAAACAAGAAAATGGGGACAAGGTGTTTCTGCAGGAAGTGAAATAAAGAGGAAAGTGATCATTAGTGCATTACAGGAGTCCCTTTTGAGAGTCAATACAGTTGACACAATGCTGCCTACCATGCTTCACTGTGGTGTCTGTAAGAGCACACAGACCAAGAGCATTCTGAATACCACAATGACAGCTGGACTTGGACTGAAGGACAGAATGAAATGCATAGACATGGGCTAGGTTGTCTCAAATGCTTGAGTAGCATTTGAAGCCCAAGCTGGTGAAGCCCAATGAGAGACCTAAAAGATCTAAAAGGTATAGAATCTGTCCCCCACAACAAGCTAGGTATCCTTCATCAGTTGTTGACCAAATCCATAATACACACTTCTTTAAATCTCAGCTGTATAGAAACCACCAAGTTTTAAGGCAACTTGATAAAATGGGAAAAGATTTAAATGAAAATAGTCCCTTAACATTTTGGGAAAACCTGCACCTCTGTACGAATTCCGCCTCTGATGGATGTTGCTGTCCATGGAATTGTCAACTGGTGTGATATCTTGAGAGTTACGAGGAATTGGAGTATCGGTCATGATGGGGTTCGGGTCTGGAGACTTATCAATTGGTTTCAGCTCCAGTCTCTCATGATGGATCCAGAGGTCTGGGGGTTTGACATCTTTGGCGTTCCCTTTGTACTTGTGGGAGCCGTTCACTGACTTACAAGCAGCTCGTTTCCTAGGCACAAAATTAAAAGGATTTTTTTTTCAAATAACTCTTTTAAGCATATTTGTCAAATGGTTTAAATGATTAAAACGGCACTTCTGTGAGACGCTTCAAGGAAAGGCAGAACTAAAAACACACAAAAAGAAAACCAGAGGCAGGAAGTTTCCTTCTGGGAGCAGTAAATGGATCTCCCCTTTGTCCACGTGTATTTGGACATATGTACAAGGCATATTTGCATGTTGCCTTGTAAATTTTTTTTTTTTTTTTTTAGTATCAAGAGATTGGGCAGCATTTTAAAATCAAATAATCTCTAAAGAGGAAGGTTCCTCCAGTCAACAGAGAAAGGACAAGATTCACCAAAAATATAACAATGAAGTAAAAATAGTATCTATGGCTTATAAAGGAGGGAGGAACAACATTTTACTTTATTTTATATTTTTACTTATTTTCCAAATTAAGTTTATTGGGGTAACATTGGTTAATAACATTATATAAGTTCCAGGTGTACATCTTTGTAATACGACATCTGTATACTCTATTGTGTACTCACCACCCAAAGTCCAGTGTTTCCATCACCATATATTTGACCCCTTTTATCCTTTTCTTCCTCCCCTACCAGACTCCCCCTCTGGTAACCATCATTATGTTGTCTCTATGAGTTTGCTTGTTTTCTTTGAAAAACATTTTAGTTAACCCAAACTAGGACTAACAAGTGGGTAACGTCAAGAGTGTAGGTGACAGTGTCTACTTCTTTGTGCCTTAGTTTTTCTTCCATTATGCCACTCACTCACACATTCAGTAAGCATTTATTAGGGACCCACTGTATGTCAGACTCTGTGCCGGACTGCTCTGCTCTCAGAACTTGTGGTCAAGTGAGGAAGGCAGACATTGGAGATTATGTTAAAATGCTCTGAGTTTAATGAAATGCCAAGCATTACAGTAACCTCTTAATAGTTGAACATAAGGTGGACAGGAAAAACCAGGAAAGAGAAGTAAAATTTAAGCTAAGACCCTAAGGGGGCAAGACAGATGGTGCATTCCAAGGGGTGAAATCAGCATATGTCCAAGTCCTGCAGTGGAGAACAACAGCCTAGTATAATCGTAGAAGGACTGCACCAAGTCCCAAGTGGTGGAGGCAGTGACCCATGGGGATGCTGGAAAGGCAGTCAGGGGTCAGATCCTAACGGGCTTCTACAGCATGCCAAGAATAATGAGAAACCACTAAATAGTTTTAAGCAGGAGAGTAAGCATATCAATTTTGAGTTAAAAATTTACACCCACTGTGGTGTGAAGAGGGATTTAAGGAGTAGGAGACAGAATAGGAGACCAGCTAGGATGTGCTGCAATAACCTCAGCC
The DNA here is from genome assembly GCF_964212035.1 of Myotis nattereri. Lineage (NCBI taxonomy): Eukaryota > Metazoa > Chordata > Mammalia > Chiroptera > Vespertilionidae > Myotis > Myotis nattereri. The sequence goes on from NC_138075.1 coordinate 111,860,400, forward strand.
ACAACTGATAGTGGCTGGGGACAGTGGGAATGGAGTCAGGAATGACAAGACTTGGTGAATAAACGGATGTGAGGTGGGGCAGCAGAACAGAAGCAAGAGGAATAAAGGATGATGCCAAGGTTTCTGGCTTAAACCATTTACTAATGGGGGAGAATAATGAGGGAGAAACAAGTTTGACAGAAAAGATTATAAATTCTATTTTGGATCTTCCAGTGCCTGAGACATTCAAGAGGAAATGCAGAAGAGGCAACTTTGGTAAAGCTGCAGGGGCAGAATTCAGATTGGGAAGAATTAAAGCATGACTAGGCAGTGAAAGAACAGATGAGTATAGATAAGTATTCAAGAAGTTTTGTGGTGGAGGAAAAAATAGGGATTTGTAAGCAGCCAGTGGTAAGCACCACGTGTAGAGGAAAGGTTATAACTGTAATTATTTCTTAACATGGTAGAAGTGGGAGCACACTTAAATGCTGAAGAGACAGAGCCAATAGAGTCAGAGGTTAGCCGTGCTAGAGAGAGGGTAACAGCAAGTACAAGGTCTTAAAAGATAGAAGACACTAAGACCCACAGGATAAATGGAGAACTGGGCTCAGACAAGAGGAAGGACACTTAGGAAGGGGGAGAAAATAATTATTCCCAACAGAAAGGTTCTAGATGTGATGGTGGTATGCCAAGGTACTTCTCTGTTGAGACTGAGGGGCCACAGAGGAATGTGCTGAGAAACAATGAGGTCTACACTCTCCATGCTCTTCAGCTTAGATGTTCTACCAGTGATTCTATAAACAGCTACAATGGAAAGGGAGGCACTTCAGGTATTAAAGAGGAACAAAGCAATAAGAAAAGCTCACGTAGTTTTTAATGGTCAATGGAACTCTCCAACACAGCTAACCTCTAACTCTACTGGCTCTGTCCCTTCAGCACTGGGAAGCAGGCCATTGGGGAAGGAGGGGAAGTGTCCTGTGAAGACTTGGTACAATTCTTTAACTCTTTATTGTTTAAAGTATTACATATGTCTCCTTTCCCCCCCCATTGACCTCTCCCTGGCCACTCCCACCCCCCGGCACATGCTGTCACCCTCTTAGTATCTGTGGGGACCCAAATCTGAAGGACTTACAGATTCAAATACAAGATTACAGAGCATATTATCAACCCATTTTCCTACCTCTCAAACTGAAGACTAAGTACTTTATTTTTTATTTACTTTAAATTTTAAGTTCTTCAAAGCACTAAGGAATTCTGCCATTTTGTTTTTTAGATTCTTTTAAATAAAGATCTCAAGATCTCTAAAACCAGCTATAAAATTCAGTTCATAAAGATAGATAAATGTGAGATAGATAAATGATAGATGAACGAAGAAACTTGCAGAAAAGTTCTAAAATAGAAAAAAATGTAACCTTTGAGGCTTTTTTTTAATATCAAATTTTTATTTTTTCGTATAGATGCATATTTATTTTATTTTAATGATTATTTTTTAAATCCTCTGAGGCTTTTAAGAGAAAGTTTTCTATAATCAAAAGTAGATAGGGAGAGCTGAAAGAATCAATGATCAGGAAGCTTATACAATGAATCTCCATTCTCTTGGGAAAGTGATGCAATGCAAGCTACAGAAGGCTATTTTATTGGGGCAGAAGCAACATTAAAAACATCAGACAGCCCACAGAAGATGACCTACAACATGACCAGCAGCAGTTACAAGGTAGCTGTACTTGTCCTGTGTGTTGACAACAGATGCATCATTATTAAATACATGCATCCTGGCCTTGGGCAGACCAAGTCTGATGGATAATCCCACAGACATGAATGTGTGTGTGTGTGTGTGTGTGTGTGTATGTTTAGGAGCAATACCTTAATCTTATAATCTTTTAGGACACTGCAACTAAAGTCATTTATTTTATTACTCACACTGTTTTTGCTATTGGGGTAACTCAGGAATCTATGTTTTTATGCTGTCTCACTGCCAGATATGAATTGAATGTGATCTAGGGTCAAGGATTCTCTCAAGTTCAGGAGTGCAGGCTGTTATCAAGCACTACATTACTGAATAACCATGTTATTTGCTCTACACAAGGCTTAAAATCCCAGCGGAGTGCAGAGCTAGCAGCCACCTGTCCTCTCTGGGAATGTGATATGGTGATTATAAATGATCCTTTCTTATCCATTAAGTCAGCCCCCCACCCTGGTCCCAACCTCAACTTCTACATGTAGGTTGAACTTAGATTTAGAATAAGAGGCCTGTGTTTTCTTCCATCTCAGTTGGTATTTCTGCTATAAAATAGCCCATAAGAATGTGCAGAGACTCCTGTGCGTCTGGCTCACTGAATGCATATTAGACATACTTCAGCAGGGCTCCCAGCAAGGCTGGACTGTCCACTTTCCTCTCCTGATCTCTCTACTTGGCTCTGTGACTCAAGAGCTTGAGTGGCATGAACTATATCTACTTGGCAATCCTGCCCCTGGTGTCCAGTTGGGTTTGTCCAGTAGAAGGCACAGGCAAGGGTCAGAGGTGTTTTTTCCCCCTGCCCACTACCTGTTGGGCTAGAGATTGTCAGTGTCTCCACTTCCACCAGCACACACAGTTCCTGTCGAAAGCCTTCTCCCACAACTTCAGGTTTCTGAAAACAGCTTGCTCTACCTCAAAAAGAACTCTTACCCTTTCACGCCTGAGATAGTCATTGTCACCACCTAAGGTGGCAGCCTCTCACTGCTGCTGGCCCTTTAACATTGCTGCCCAGTTTCCCTAACCCTACCTAGGACTTTGTAAATGACCCCTTCATTATACTCCTCTTCACCCCTTTTGAGTGCATCACCTATTTCCTGCCAAGACACTGACAATACACATTTATGAGAGGAGCCAGTCTGTGTTTTAAGAATATTTACAATATCACTTTACAAGTATTTTATGTTTATACTCTCTGTGCAATTCCAAATACAGAAGTCACATAAAGCAAAAGAATAGAACCAATCTGTGGGCTACATTTGGGGCTCCTTACTTTTTCTGGTGAGAGGTGGTACGCCTGGTGCAAAAGATAGCAATGATCACAACCACCACGATGGTAATGACCCCAACAGAGATGATGACGACCAGGAGCATATTACTGTCCAGAGGAGAGGTGGGGCTTCCATGGGGGCTGTTACTGCCTGGAGAGAGAAAAACGGCACATTAGTATTAGAGGATTCTAGAAATGTATACAATCAGGCTGTAGAACCTTCATGTGAGTAGAGATACTTTATGTGAACTTCTTTCTAATGCTCACCACTGCACCTTGTGTAAAAGTGTCCCATGAACATGGTTAGTTCCTCTAGATTATGAAATCCAGAAAGCTGAGTTTTTGCCCTATGAAATTTCTCAGCACAGTGCCTTGAACAAAGCTGTTCAAGAAAAGCTTCTGAAATTATACTGAACATTATACTTGGACAAATAAAGGGTCTGCCCCCCTGTGTCTTATGTTAGACATAAATTCATCTTATAAAGCACCATTTATAAATCATTTAGTTTTCTGACTTTCAAAACTACTTTAAAAATGTACATTCATAGAAAGCAAAATTTTTTTTTCTAAAATATGTCTAAGATCACAAAAATTGCTTGAAAATTAAAGTCTCTCTTGTTATAGATACAGTTTATGCAGAGTTAATCTCTTACTCCATTTCAAGAAAACGTAAGTCTGCATGTATGCACTAATTTGACAAATATTTAATGAGTGCTTGCTATGTGCCAGGCATTGTTCTAAGTACTAAGGATGCGGATGCAATGGTGAGCAACAGAAATGTGAATGTTGGGGTGGAGCCAAACAGTAAGTTACAAATTATGAATAGTGAGCACTATGAAAAAAATCAAATGGGGGATATAACACAGTGACTGGGTGGCTATTTTATATTGAGTGGTTGGAAAAAGCTTCTCTGAGAAGATGGCATTTGAGCTGAGATTTGAATAAAATGTAAGATCCCACCATATAAAGACCTGGATGAAGAACATTCATAGAGATGGAACAGCCTAGTGGAAGGATCCTAAGGCAGGAATGAGCTTGGCATGGTAAAGGAAGAGAAACGTCTCTTTCCTTAAGCAAAGAGAGATATGCAATGTTAGAGGAAAGGAAGTGAGAAAAAACAAAAAGAATGAGGCTGGAGAGGTGTATAGAGACCTATGTAGAACCTTGAGGAATTTAGATTTTCTTCCTCTTCATTATATAATAATAATAACAATAATAATAATAATAATAATTATTATTATTATTGTTATTATTATTGTTGTTGTTGCTTTGCTTACAGGATGAGTTCTAAGCTTTTTTCGAGGTCTTCTGTAATCCAGCTTTTTTCTAAATTATTTTCCATTTTCTGAAACATTTCTTCGCTTCCCACCTCATTATAAAAGTTATGCATGCTTGTATTATAAAACATGGGTAATCCATACAGATCTAACTACCATGGATATTTGATGTCTTTGCTTCTAGTTTCTCCCTCTCTTATCTTTCTAACAATCAGAGCTGTACAAGAGTGGGATGAGCTGCTTTGCCAAGTGATGAGTGTTCAGTCAATGGAAATACTTAATGTCATTCTACCAGGCTGGGATGTTGTGGGATAAATTCCTACCATGAAGGTATGGCCTGGGAAGCTGTTTTCAGAAAAAACTCTCAAAGTGATTTTCATATACAACCTGGTTTATAAACTTATGAGCTAATCCAAACTATACTTATTGTGGGAATTCCTTCCATAGCGTTAGGTTAACTGACCTTCCAAGTTTTGATTCTATGATGTTATAGGCTACATCTAAGCATAATGCAAAATCTGGGCTGATTTAGGAGAGCTTAAGAGCTTATTCTTCTACATGTAGTTCAATCATTTGTATCCTTCATTTCTGAGAAAAAGGTTAGCAGACAGACAACTCAAATTGTATACACTGACCTTTAATAAAATAACATTTTTATATTTGGGGAAGACTACACAACTAGGTGGGGGTCCATAAGTTAGAGCGTATTTGGGCTTTACATGAAACTTTTATTAACAGCAGTGCAGAGCTACTGGGTGGGGTATGCAGGCAGGCTCTGAAAGGAGAGGCTGGGGAGCTCTGAGGGGTTCGGAGGAAAGCAGAGGCAGAGGTAGTTCTCTGTATTCAACAGAGATGGATTCTCATTTATGACTTCATTTGACCTCTAACTTTGAGCTGGCCAAAGTCTCCCTTCTAAGATGGAGTAAGAGTGAGCTCCCAAAGGGAGCATCAACCTTTCTACCAGGGATGTTATGACAGGCCATTTTTTAAGCTTCACCTAAATCAGTGGTCGGCAAATTGTGGCTCGCGAGCCACATGCGGCTCTTTGGCCCCTTGAGTGTGGCTGTTCCACAAAATACCGACTTCTGCGCATGGGCCGCGAAGTTTCAATCGCACTATACACGCGCGCCTGCATGTGGTATTTTGTGGGAAGAGCTACACTCAAGGGGCCAAAAAGCCGCATGTGGCTCGCGAGCCGCAGTTTGCCGACCACTGACCTAAATTATTGCAACAGCTTTCTAACCACCTTTTCTGACTTTTTGCTCTTACCCTCAACTAATTCTTTACTATCTACTAATAGAAGATACTCAATACTGGTAAATGGAAGTCATAGTTTACCAGTATCAGACATCTTACATATGTTATTTATAGGACAAAGCTCACATTTCTCAGCACTGGCATCTAAGCTTTTGACAGGCTGGCTCTAACTAATCTTCTCTAACCTGAGAATCTTATTTTGCCTCTGCGAAGTGTGATCCCAGGGTAGAGCAGGTTGTTTTATATTGCCACGTCTTCACAGAACATGCTGCTTTTGATTCCTGGAATGGTTAACACCCTCCTTGACCATTTAACAACCTCCTGTGCATCCTTTAAAATCTGGGTCAGATATCACCTTTTCTACAAAGCTTCCCCTTTCTCTATTAGGTAGTTTGTTACTCCTTTTGCTACCATAGCCTATTATATAGAACCTGAACCTTTAAAAAAATGTGTGAATGAACAAATGCATAAATGAAAGAAAAGACAAAGAAATAATTACTTTTTTCACAACCTTGAATAATATATTGTGGAGAGCACATAAATGTAACATATAAATCCCAAGAGAAAAAACTCAGAAAGTCCTAGAACCCAGAGACTAAGAATTTCTTGAAGCATGCAAGTTTGTTTGGTTCTCCTAATAGGCTCATTTCACTGAAATCTGAGCAGTACCATTTTTTAAAAAATCCCCATCCAAGGATATGTCTATTGATTTTAGAGAGAGAGATAAAGGAGGAGGGATAGACAAGGAAGGAGGGAGGAAGGGGGGAGAGAGAGGAAGGGAGGGAGAGAGAGGGAGAGAGGGAGAGAGGGGGAGAGGGAGAGAGGGAGAGAGGGAGAGAAGGGGAGAGGGAGAGGGAGAGGGAGAGGGAGAGGGAGAGGGAGAGGGAGAGGGAGAGGGAGAGAGAGAGAGAGAGAGAGAGAGAGAGACATACATCGATATGAGAAACATTGATTAGTTGCTACCATACGCATCCTAATGGGGATCAAACCCACAACCTAGCTATGTGCCTTGACTGGGAATTGAACCTGCAACCTTTTGGTGAATGGGATGATGCTTCAAACAACTGAGCCACTGAGCCAGGGCAGGGCAGTACCACATTTTATTTAAATAGATAGCTAGAGATTAAGAGATCATTTTATTTCTACAGTCAGAGTAGGAGTTTCCAGGGAACAGGCCGTTGTCTTCCTTGTGTCTCTGGCAGGGTTGAGGAGACAGTAAGGCTTACTTCTAGCAGCTGCATGTATGGATTTTCACCAATAGCAGATTCCCACATCTGGAATTGAACCTGTGCTTTTTAGGCTGCATGTGGTAGTTGAAAGGGCACAATGAGATGTCAGAAGACCTGGGTTGTGGTTCTCCGACTTCCATAATTAGTGGGTGGATCCAGGCAGATTGTTTCTCCAATGAGTCTCTTAATGTTTAAAATGGGAATGATACCTCCTTGTCCTGCTTGAAAATGATTTCATGTCTGAAAGTAACTTACAAAAAGAATCCAGCCCTAACTGGTTTGGCTCAGTGGATAGAGCATCGGCCTGCGGACTCAAGGGTCCAGGGTTCGATTCCGGTCAAGGGCATGTACCTTGGTTGCGGGCTCATCCCCAGGAGGGGGTGTGCAAGAGGCAGCTGATCAATGTTTCTCTATCATCAATGTTTCTAACTTTCTATCCCTCTCCCTTCCTCTCTGTAAAAAATCAATAAAATATATTAAAAAAAAAAAAAAAAGAATCCAAAAATATGAAGATAGTGTAAGGGACTGTATAGAGCCTCTGGGACAACTTCAAGTGTACCAACATCCGAATTATAGGGGTGCCAGAAGAAGAGAGAGAGCAAGATATTGAAAACCTATTTGGCCGAAACCGGTTTGGCTCAGTGGATAGAGCATCGGCCTGCGGACTGAAGGGTCCCAGGTTCGATTCCGGTCAAGTGCATGTACCTGGGTTGTGGGTACATCCCCAGTGGGAGATGTGCAGGAGGCAGCTGGTCGATGTTTCTCTCTCATCGATGTTTCTAACTCTCTATCTCTCTCCCCTCCTCTCTGTAAAAAATCAATAAAATATATATTAAAAAAAAAGAAAAAAAAAAAAGAAAACCTATTTGAAGAAATATAATGACAGAAAACTTCCCCTACCTGGTGAAAGAAATAGACTTACAAGTCCAGGAAGCACAGAGAACCCCAAGCAAAAGGAATCCAAAGAGGACCACACCAACACACATCAGAATTAAAATGCCAAGAGCAAAAGACAAAGAGAGAATCTTAAAAGCAGCAAGAGAAAGACAGTCAGTTACCTACAAGGGAGTACCCATTCGATTGTCAGCTGATTTCTCAACAGAAACTTTGCAGGCCAGAAGGGAGTGGCAAGAAATATTCAAAGTGATAAATAGCAAGAACCTACAACCAAGATTACTTTACCCAGCAAAGCTATCATTCAGAATTGAAGGTCAGATAAAGAGCTTCACAGATAAGAAAAAGCTAAAGGAGTTCATCACCACTAAGCCAGTATTATATGAAATGCTGAAAGGTATCCTTTAAGAAGAGGAAGAAGAAGAAAAAGGTAAAGATACAAACTATGAACAACAAATACACATCAACAAGTAAACCTAAAGCTAAAGGAGTTCATCACCACCAAACCAGTATTATATGAAATGCTGAAAGGTATAAGAAGAGGAAGAAGAAGAAAAAGATAAAGATAAAAATTATGAACAACAAATACTTATCTATCAACAAGTGAATCTAAAAATCAAGTGAATAAATAATCTGATGAACAGAATAAACTGGTGAATATAATAGAATCAGGGGCATAGAAAGGGAGTGGACTGACAATTCTCAAGGGGAAAGGGGTGTGGGGGGTACGGGAAGAGACTGAAAAAAAATCGTACACCTGTGGATGAGGACAGTGGGGGCGGAATAAGGGCAGAGGGTGGGGTGGGAACCGGGTGGAGGGGAGCTATGGGGGGAAAAAAGAGGAACAACTATAATAATCTGAACAATAAAGATTTAATTAAAAAAATAATGTATGAAAGTAACTTACAAATGGTGAAGTTCTGTAGAAGAGTAGGTGCCATCATTAAGTAATTAGAAGGCACCAGCTCTTAGGATGGCTAGGAGAGTAGGAAAACTTTTTTAGAATTCCCAAACTAAAAACACTATAGTAAGTAGTTTGGGGAGAAATGAATGATTCAGAGGCATTCCTTTGGCTTGGGTGATGGCTAATTCCACTAGAGTTTATTTTTGAAAAAAAAATTCTAATTTTTCTCTAGAGGAAGTAGGCAAAAGGAAGATTTGTTTGTTCAGAATTAGCCTCATTTTAAGTTGGATATGTGGAGAAACAATTTTATTTATAGACCCTATAATGAGTGGGTTACAGTAATTCAGCAAATATTTGCCAGATAAGTGCCTAAAGCTAACTCTATTAAATAAAAGGAAATAGGCAACATGCTACAATCACCACACACAAGCTACATAAGCCATTTCAAGATTTCAAGCAGAATTGCGCCCACAGTAGGCACCAGGGCCACAGGAGGGGCTTTACCGCTCATGGGAGTTTTGTAGTCAGATCCTAGGTCTGGCAGCCGGCTTCCTTTTCCTGCAGACCCTGAGGCTGAAGGAGAGAAAAACAATCATGTCAGTAGTGACTCAACCCACAGGTGTTACAAGTCCACTTCACAGCTAATGAGCATTTTCTATATAACAACTATTTTCAGCCTACTTTGTTCATGAGAAAGTGAAGTAGCACATGGACAACTGGGGAAATATAGCCTATCTGTGCAGATAAACCTAAGGCCTAACTTTCTATGCAGTGAGGCGTCTGAAAGGCTGACACCCTTTCCACGGCTGTAGCTAGTGTGTAATTAGACTGCCACTCGCTGTTCACAAGTTGGGAACATACCCACTCCTCCAGTCCAGGAAACCGTTTCTGAAAGATGACTTAGAGCACTGATGCTAAAGGAGCTTCTCTTGGAAAAGGAACCAAGAACACCAGTTTGATTAGCTTCTTTAATAAAGAACTAGACTCTTCCAAGGGCCCGCCTATGCTGATCTGGCCTACCAGGGATTAGATTCTTTTCTCAAATTATATAGTTGCCTCTCTCTAAGCAGGAGCAGGAAGGTAAGTGGAGGTTCAAATTGGGGTCTCAGTGAACTAAATATACAAAGATGGAAAAACAAAGTCTTCGCTCTGGTTGTTCACAAAGGACAGTGTCTCCTAACCCAGCATCAGGGAACACAGTGAGGCTGAGAAAACACAAATATCAGTGCTGCCTGACATGTAGTAAATATTCAATAAATATTAACTACTATTATTACAAGCATAGTAAATCTTTAGGGAAGAATATAATCTTACTCTTCACAGGCAGAGAGCATGAAGCTTCAGAAAAAACTTATTTTAAAAAAAGAAAAACTTATAAAGGAGTAATTTGTATAAATTAAGATTGGCAAGAAATTAATAAACTAGATGTGTTTCTGTAAAACATTAGAGCTAAAAAGTCAAGTACTTCTACAAATTATCAGGCTTGGAGGAAATGAAAGAAATTAAAATGTGACGGTTTCTGTGCGTAGTTCATTTAACAGAGTGCATCTAGAGGCAAAAAAACAATGTTTTCTATGTTTCTTAAAGTTCAAAACCCCAAAAGGTAACAGAAATTCTTGAGTATCCAAAAGGGCATATTCTAGAAGTTAACTCACTGTCTCTTTTCATTTGCTCATACTTATCATTCTATCCCGTTACTTCTGTTGCCATCATTCCTCCCAAATAGTACATACCACACATCAAGATTTCAGCCGTTCTTCTCACTATGATTAAGTCTAATTGGTGGAATGACCTAGCACTTGTAAGGCCCTCAGGTTTAAGTGTCCCTATTTGTCGGGTAAGCCCACATTTAAGCTAAACCATCCAAAGTATCATATTATGTAACTAACTGCCAAAGAACACACTTTGCCAATAAGCTGGTTGGTTTAATTTCTATATATCCCAACATTTTTTTTCTTTTAAATTTAACCTATGAACAAGAAATTCCAAGGATTAACCAAAAAACCAAAGTAAACATGGGCAAAGAATTTTAAATACCAGAGGTATGGTGCAGCTCAGAACTGTATTCTGGCTTATGGAGTGAAGCCAGGAAAGAACAAGCACATTTATATTCTGTGCATATACAGTATGGTTATTTTTCTTTTCTCACACTTAAGTCAAAGTTTCTACCATGATTAGAGTGCCTCCCCACCCCCACCTCCAGAAAAAAGCATGTTTGCAGTTTCTACAAAGTACAACAAAAGACTCATAGAATGCAAACATATTTCCAAAGTCCTGAAACTGGAAATCTCAAGTTCTGACTCTTCCTTGCCATTAACCAAGATCCAAAGACTGTATTTCTAACAACTAATCTTTTTTTAATAATAACTATTCTTAAACTATGAAAGCAATCATAAAATTTACTTTTATTGCTCTTTCTTAGTATAGAAAACAGACACCAACTTTAGCTGAATTCGGAGAGACGAAAATCACAAAGCACAGTTATCCTCCACCACAGCAACTATGGTGAAAGGCCCTGCTGACGTAATTTCAAAAATGGAGACAATGTGGCTCATGCTTCCTAAGTTTCCATTTAAAATCGTTTATTTCCTCTTTTAAAGTAAGCAGATATATTTAAGGGAAGAAATGGAAATGGAGCTCTTAATCAAGCTTATGATAAGAGAATAAATAGCACAAATTTTGCCATGGATAATCCTAGTTTAGTAGGGTAAACTTACAGATAGTTTGTGGGAGGAGGAAAACAGGGTATTCGCTGAATTTGATTACAACTTTTCACTTAGAGATACAAATAAAATACTAAATGCTACAAATTGGTATGCTTGCTGTTATCCTGGCCGAATTTAAATATCTTTGTGCTAATTGGACCCACACTTAAGGCCAATCTCCTACAGCTGCAGAACTCAGTTTTTTGAGTCAGGATTTTTCCCCTACCAGTCTATATTAGCTCCCAGCTTTTCAGATACCCCAAGTGCCTCAAACATGGACTCAACTCCACTTTGGCCAATAAATACATGGTTTTTTAACACATGGCACTGATTTTCAAGAAAAAAAAAAAGAAACAAAAACAACAAAAACTAATAATAGGTCACAAAAGAGAGGAAAGGAAAGAGAGGCCATCTACTCATTTACCTTGGTCATTAGGCATTTTATCAGAGGAGTCCGCTAACAGGCCAAGCACAGGGGAAGAAAAAACAAGAGCAAGAATCACAAGCTTTGAAGATGGGACAGGCAGAATTTTTAAAGGAAAAAAAAATCCCACAAACTTCCAAACAAATTGAGTCTTTTTTTAAAGTACCAGCAGAAGAGAAACCAATATATAGTTTCCATATTTCCAGAGACTCAGTCCCCGACTACATTTTATTCCTGAACTCACTTGGTTCAATACTTCATCTTCACTTTCTTATCTAGAATTTCTTTAAAGGGTCCCCTTTCTCCCTACAAAGGTCTACATTAAGCCTTTCAGATTGGGAGCCTGCATGTATTGAAAGAGAATCATCCATCACAATAACACGGTATTGCTCTGTACAGGAAAAGAGAATCACACCTGATCTGACTATAAACAGTTCTACATCACTGCCTCGAATAGACTGGAGTCAGAGGTCCCTTCTGTGTGATCTGGGCAAGTGATCTAGGGAGCACCCCTCTGGTGGTCAGTGGTGAGTGAGGGATCAGTCTGAGATAAATACACACACTGTGGCTCATCATAAGGACTGCTTATATCATCCATAGTCTGTACACGCTAAAGTGCAAGCACAGTCCCACTGAAGAGACACATTATAAAACACTCTGTGGGGAGCCTTACCTTTAGGTGTTCTGAACTGGACAGCATCAGACATGGGCCCCATGCCCTTTGAGTTCCGAGCCTGGATTTTGAAGTAGTATGGCGTGTCAAGTGTTAGCTCTTGTATTTGGTGAGTCAACCTGTTGCCCACAACAGGCTCAATAACCCAATCGTGTATCTCTGCATTCACATCTGTGCTGTAATATATGATGTAACCTGTCCAAAGTAATTAATGGGAAAAGAAATCTTATTTCTGCTTCTTCTTTTGCAATCAGTAAGTCAATAAAGATATATGTTAGAGCACAAACAAGTAGAGAACAAGTTACTGATTAAACAGCAATGGTAAAATGCATTAAAAATGCTACACTAAACATAATGTACAGAAAACCACAATTTACACAGTGCCAAGCGGTGAGTTATTATCTATATCAGCAGCTGAAGTAATAAAACGAATAAAAGACAGAAAATACACGGTTAAATACCCTCAGAAATTAAGAAATCATATAAGGAAAATAATCCAATCTCTTTAACATGTTAATTTTTAAATAATGTACCTAGGTCTACAATTAAAATAATGTGGTTTTGAAAAGCAATAGTGGCCTAAAATGCTGTTTTAGCTCTCACCGATGTGATTTCCTAGGAGAAAAACTCCTGGGAGATGGGCAGCAACCTTTGTTAATTTCTCCCAGATTTGCGGGGGAAGTCACCCCAAACATCACCTGACAACTTCCACCAGAGGGCACTCAATCTCAGTGGCTGAGGCAGAGAGACCCACAACCACAAGCCTACCCATCTAGTGCATTATTCCTGGGCTTTAAAGGCAAAGTACAATGCAATCAATGCAAGTCAAGTCATGCTTGATTCTTTTATGAAAGAAGCAAATTCAAAAACCTAAAAAAGTGACAAAAAAGCCCAGGAATTTATGGAAAGGAGTTTCTATAGAAAGCTGAAGCAGAACAATGCTTTCAGTTTTCTTAGGCCGCCCTATTCATACCAAAGAACTTCAGAAGGCAAACTTCTGTTCCTCACACCATATATCAGGGGTCCTCAAACTATGGCCCGCGGGCCACATGCAAATACAAATATTGTATTTGTTCCCATTTTGTTTTTTTACTTCAAAATAAGGTATGTGCAGTGTGCATAGGAATTAGTTCATAGTTTTTTTTTAAAACTATAGTCCGGCCCTCCAGCGGTCTGAGGGACAGTGAACTGGCCCTGTTTAAAAAGTTTGAGGACCCCTGGCATATATCCTTGGGCAGAGGTCCCAAGGGGAATATTTAACCTCCTTGACAAGGCTGAAAAGGGCACAATGTTTATTGTGGAAGGGTCTCCTCCTCTGGAAGCCCAAGGAAATATTCCAGATCCCTCCAAAGGCCTAGGCCAATTCAAACTAACTCTAGTTGTAAAAGCACAGGAACTAAAGTAAAGTAGCAGGCCTGGAGGGGGGGGGGGGGGGGGGGGAAGGAATTAAAAGTCTAATGGGCTTTAGGGTAAAAGAGATGAATCCCTGTTTATTGGGAATAACCCTATAGAATTAGGCAGGGTTTTTAAAGCAGGTCATGTAGTCAGAGACAGAGAAGAACAGCTTTTCTGAAGAAAATAAGTATGTCATAAGGTATCACTACATCCAAAGACTGTCTGTCTAGCATAACCCATGCCCATCAGACTTTCAAAGTGAGTTAGAACAATTAGCTGGTGACTTATTTTTATGTTCCTGTGGGCAAATAGCAGCATCCCCTTGCTCCACTTTTTGTGACCATCATGACTCATAGCACCTTGTAAATGACCAAGCCAGCCTTCAGACTCCCACTTCTCCCAACACAGAACTCCCCTGGAGTGTTCTGCCCAGCAGTAACAGGGACAGACACACATTCAAAGCATCTTACCTGTAATTTTGCCATTGGCTTCAGAGGGAGGTTGCCAATTTACTATTATGGTCCTAGGTTTTCCCTCTTTACTTACAACTGTCACATCCTTGGGTGGAGAAGTAGGAACTACAAAATAACAATACTTTTAATAATTCCTGTCCATTTCAATTTTATTCACCATTTCCTCAACCCTTTCCATTTATAAGTCACAATCAAGGGTATAAAGCAAAAAAGATAAAGCCTCCTGACTTCAAAGAACTTATAGTCTATCTATAAATAGTTCCAATAAAAAGATATGGAAAATATCAGAGAGAATACCACACTATAAAGATAAGAATTGGCATCTTGGCTGGGGCCAGGGATATATATCGTAAGTAGATAGGGAAATAAAAAAGGCAAGTACCTAATATATGCCAGGCATTTTAAAAGTGATTTTTCACTTCATGTTTATGGCAACTTGAAAGGTAGTTACCATTATCCCATCAAGATAATGTCTTAGCACATCAAGACACTGAAAATGAGAAAAGTTATGTGATTTTCCCAAGATGACGTTCTTCTCTAATCTGGATTATTTTGTTAAGATATTTTTAAATGTAAAATAATTTTCTCTCTCACCTATAGTTGCCTCTCCAAACCAAATGTTTGAAAACCCCAAATTCCTTCAAAGAACACATGATTTATAAACTGATGTTTATTATTTAAAGTTTGCAAATATTTGAGCTTATTGCTCTGAAATGTAAAGCTCTTTATGTAACAGAAAAAAACAATAAAATAAAAATGACTGCATTTCTTGTTTTCATGTTATGGCTAAAAACTTTTAATGTACTAGTAGGGAAATGAGCAAATTAAGAACATCCTTAAATTTTCTCTTCCTACAGTGCTAGGCTCCTCCTAGCATAAAAATGGAAGAAAGCCTGGTGAAATGCAAACATCCTAAGGAAATACATAATGTCATTTATTAGCTAATGGGTTGGAATTAAAGCAAAAAGATATTTTTTTAAAACTGGCCAAGAAAGCAAACTCAAGGTCCATGTCAGCTTTTGTGCACTGTATTTCTAGCTCTCCAAATCCAAACCCTTTTCTCTGTAGGATGTACAACCCACTCACTGTTCAGAAGACAAAAACATTAGGGACAAGCCTTCTGGGGAGATACTACACCTCCATTTTTTCATTATTTATATACAGGAGAGTAAAAAAATAGGAGGCTGGAATAGATAGAGACTACCAATAGTTACACATGACTTCATGCTGGGAAAGTATAAGAAGCAGAAGTGTAGGCCTACAGGTAAGCAAAAAGCAAACAGAATCTCAAACCTGGAGGGCTTGCTTTCCCCTTAATTTGCTTTTTTGACTTTTATCTTTCAGACAAAAACCCTAAGGATACTCCAGTGGGAGATTTTACAAAGACACTAATTGGTTTGCAAGAGAGCTATTGGTAAGTGCTAGACTCCACAAGCAGCACTGCAGCTGCTTGGTGACGGGCAGGCTGCTTCATCTTTTCTTTCTCAAGTTTACCTGGATAGCAGGATAATGACAAGAACCCCTCCCATTCGCACAGTGCTTTATAACAGCCTGTGCTTTCCCATCTGCTCCTTGTTCACCCTAACAAGAACCCTGTAAAGTAGGAAAGGCAGAGGTTCTATCACCCCTCTTTTATAGGTGGAAGAAACAGATTTAGAGGGGCTGAATGACTCGCTTATGATCACACTCAGTAGATGGCTGACCTGGGATTGAACTCAAGTCTCTTGATTCCTAAAATTTAATATGCTTTGTATTATATTATCCTGTTACTGTTCTTGTACAATGATTAAAAAACCATAATTCATTAGCTGAAAAATCAAACATTGAACTCCAGCTGTAGTTGCTCACTGAATTCGGTAAATACATTCACATACTCAATTCTTTCCCTGGTTAATAAAAGGAGGTGATAAGTCTCATGATTTGAAATGTGGCACAACATTAGCAGGAACTTCCACTGACTTTCGTATCTTGCAGAGAAGAAATGCCATATGACCTAAGGTTCTGACAACACATACCTAATTCAAAGGTAGTCCCATGGGCTGTCATACTCCATGTGCTTGATCTTCGACCTTTGGTCACCATCACAGAGAATTCATAGAGTGTATTTGCTTTTAAACCAGTCACCAAGTAACTCAAAGTCGTTGCATTTGCATTCTGGAAATATATGATTCAAGAACTTTAGATTGAGGAAATATCCATAGTTAGCTTTTCTTACCCAGACCATATGTGCCAGTACCTTATACTTGGTGTTTGCTGGGATGTTGGTTTTCCATCGGACTGTGTAGTACCGAGAGTCTGTAATCTTCTGGTGTTTGGGCAGTGAATTGTCCGCCCACGTAATCCTTATGGTATCATGACTCAGAATGGAAGCCTGGACTCCCACTGGTGGCATCATGGGAGTGGGATCTGGCACTGGAGTGTATGGAGCATTAATAACAAATAAATCAACCTCAGAAGTGTCTGGGTAAAAAGTAATTAAAAAGGGAAGTGGCATTTAACAGAAACAAAAATAAAAGGGAAATGCAGGGTAATATAATGGAATGAAAGGTGAGAAATGAAGAAAGAGAAAGAGAATCCAGAGTTAATAAATAACCATCATTCATTTAAAAGGATATTTCCACTTGTGTTCTTTCAGGAAAATGTCTAGAAAAATACTAATTAATCATGCATTCTCTACTGTATTCTGTAGGTATATTAAAATTAGATAATCCAGTGATTGTATCAACATATTCATACTTGGATTTTCTTTAAATTACTTGAAAATTCTACTTTTGTCCAAACAAAATCATAAAAAGATAAAAATTGCTTTTAAAATTAAGGGTATAATTTCTAAGCAAGTAACACAAAGTTCATACTCTGATTTGATATTCTAGTGACTGGCTGAGTTTTTGGGATATGGCTTATCAATGCATATCACCAGACATGTAAAGGTGCTACTCTCAAAACCCGAGTCCTGAATGTCAGCCTGGCTGTGGAAATCAGGGTATCTGATAACCACACAGGGTTCAGTTTAGATCTGCTGATGTCCTGCTACACTTTTTCCAGTAGAGTCAGAGAACAATTGAATGATGAATCCCAATAAGTTATGGAAAAAATGCCATTGCTATGGATCCAACTGACACTGTCTTTATAACTTTAGAAACCAGAGTACTTATCTGACAGAAAGGAAAGTCTACTATTCTCATGTGCTCAACAAAACAGAGGCCAGAGAGTGATATCAGAGGAAGGGCAGCATAAGAGCACGGCTTTTCCTCTCCCCCTGACATTCCAACAAGTTAACCATCTATAATTCAACAAAAAAGTCCCTGATCAACATAGATGCACGCCTGAGAGACCCGCACACTGAAACACCTGAAGGTGGGCATTCGGAGATAAATGGGGAGATGAGAAGGGAGGAAAGCACAGACATAGACTACAGAGGCAGCCCTTCAGCGCAGGGGGGCAGCCCAGCGGGGCAATCTGCAAGCTGCAACTGGCTAGCAGGGAGCTACCAGTGGCCAGAGCTAATAGGGTCCGAGTTTGCGTGCATTTCTGCAAGCCACCAGGAGACAGAACAGTGACTGGGTTAGCAGACACGGGCCCAACAGAGCACGGACTAATAAGAACCCCTCCAATCTGCACAGTGCTTTGTAACAGCCTGTGCTTTCCCATCTGCTCCTTGTTTCACCCTAACAATAACCCTGTAAAGTAGGAGCATGTCTACTGCCCTCTGCTTCTTATACTTTCCCAGCATGAGGGGTGCATGGGCCAGACAAACAGAGGTCAGGGGTCACCATTATAGTGAGGGCAAAACAAACCCCATCCCCAAGCAGCACAGCTGTACTGTCCCAAGCTGCAGAGCTCAAATCTGGGAGATCACAGAGGTAAAATCTTTCGATTCAGCGCCATCTATTGGAAGATAGTAGAAAGACCTTCTAGGAGACAAATGCACAAAGAAGGGCAGCAAATACCATGAAGAACCACTGAACAACGATGACCAGAAAGAAAATGAAAAATCCCCAGAAAGTAGGCTGTAACACATGGAATTATGTGACATAAATCAGCGGTTGCCAACCTCACGGGCCACCAGTGGTCTGTGGACTACCGGTTGGTGACTGCTGATATAAATGACAGAGATTTCAAGATTGCAGCTTTAAAAATACTCAACCAAATGCAAGAAAATACTGACAGGCAATTCAGTGCACTCAGAAAACAAACCAGTGAACAAAATGAGTATTTCTCCAAGGAAATTGAAACTTTCTATCAGAAATCGAATCTATCAGAATTTCTGGAAATGAAGCAGGCAATTAAGGAGACTGAGTAAACTGTTGAGCATAGAAAACAGAACCAACCAATTAGAGAAAAGAACTAGTAATATTGAAGACAGGAATCAAGAAATGCTGTAGAAGGAAGAAGAGAGAGATCTGAGAATAAAGAAAAACGAAAAAGCTCTACGAGACCTCTAGGATTCCATTGGAAAAAGTAACATCAGAATCATAGGCATGTGGAGGAGGAAGAAAGGGAACAGGGAATGGAGAATCTATTAAAACAAATAGTGGACGAGAACCTCCCAAATTTATGGAAAGAACTAGATCCTTGAATCCAAGAAGCAAAAAGAACACCTAGTTACCTCAATCCAAAGAGGCCCTCTCCAAGGTACTTGGTAGTGAAGCTGTCAAAACTAATGACAAAGAAAAAATTCTCAAAGCAGCTAAGGAAAAGAAGAAAGTGACCTACAAAGGAAAACCTATCAGAATCTCATCTGACTTCTCAGCAGAAACTCTGTAAGACAGAATAGAGTAGAACCAAATATTCAAAAGTCTGAAAGAGAGAAATTACCTGCCACAAATAATATATCCAGCAAAATTATCCTTTAAATATGAAAGAGAAATAAGGATGTTCCAAGACATACAGAAGCTGAGGGATTTTATCACCAGTAAACCTCTATTGCAAGAAATACTCAAGTGAGTTATTCTATCTGAAACAAAGAACATAAGGTCACAACACTACAAGTAAGATAATAAAAAAACTTACAGGATAAATAGGGATAATTTGTGACAACAAAAACATACAAGAGGAAGGGAGAAAGGTCTGAACTGGCAAAGGAAGATGAAGATCAGATGCTCTCTAAAGGGAAAAAACGATGGTATATAAGCAACTTCATTTTTTATAAACCTAATGTCAACCATACACAAAAATCCCCCAAACAGGACATATAGCTTAAAAAAGAGAAAACAAGAGAAAAGATGAATGAAATACCACCAAACAAAAACAAAAAGATAGAAGCATAAATTAAAAGAACCAATGGAGGCACAGAACTACCAGAAATCAAAAGATAAAATAGCTATAAGAAATCCTTAAACAACAATAATTACCCTAAATGTTAATGGTCTGAATTTACCAGTAAAGAGGCACAGAGTAACAGAGTGGATCAAAACCCAAAACCCAACCATATGCTGCCCTCAAGAGACACATCTAAGCAGCAAAGACAAAGGTAGATTCAAAGTAAAGGGTGGAAATGATTCTCCAAGCAAATAACATCCACAAAAAAGCAGGTGTAGCCATACTTATATCTGACAAAACAGATTTCAAGATAATAAGAGAAAAAGATGGACACTTTATAATGATAAAGGGAACACTACATCAAGAAAACATAACACTTCTTAACATATATGCACCCAACCGGGAAGCACCGAAATATAATAAATAGCTACTCACAGACTATTCCATTAAAAACTCTAGATAGATCAGCCAATCAAAAAATCAATAAAGAAATATTGGCCTCAAATGAAACACTAGACCAAATGGACATAATTGACGTTTATAGAACATTTCATCACAGAACACCAGATATACATTCTTAGCATAATACTCTCCAGGTCCATCCATGCTGTTGCAAATAATAAGAGTTCTTTCTTTTTTACAGCTGTGTAGTATTTGATGTTAAATGACATAAGCCACCCAGAGAAATATAAGTATCACATGATCTCACTCATATGTGGAATCTAATGAACAAAATAAATGATGAACAAAATAGATCCAGAGACATAGAAACATCGAACAGACTGTTGAAGCTCAGAAGAAAGGCGGGGGCGGGTCGGTGGGTGGGAAGAGATCAACTAAAGAATAAGTATGCATTTATGCCTAACCCATGGACACAGACAATAGGGTGTGAAGGCCTCAGGTGGGGAGTGGGAGCAGGCTGGAAGAAGTCAATGGGGGGAAAAAGGGACATATATAATACTGTCAACAATAAAGATTTAAAAAAAAGATTACACATTCTTCTCCAGGGCACATGGAACATTCTCAAGGATAGGTCGTATGTTGGGTCACAGAACTAGCATCAACAAATTAAAAAAGGTTGAAATTATACCAAGCATATTTTCTGACTACGATGCCTTGCAATTAGAAATCAACTGCAAAAAGAAGTAAAGAAACCCACAAATACATGGAGATTAAACAACATACTACTAAAAAACGACTGGGTTAAAGAAGTAAAAGATGAGATCAAAAGATATACAGATACAAATGAAAATGGTAAGACAACATATCAAAACCTCTGGGATGCAGTGAAAGCAGTAATAAGAGGAAAGTTTATATCGAGAAATCCCAACTAAACAACCCAACATCACATCTTAAAGTACTAGAAAAAAAAGAAGAACAAGAGCAACCCAAAGATAGCAGAAAAAAGGAAATAATAAAAATTAGAGCAGAATTAAATGTAGAAAAGACTATACAAAAAAAACAAGAAAACAAAGAGCTGATTCTTTGAAAAAGTTAAAATTGACAACCCCCCAGCTAGACTCACTAAAGAAAAAAAAGGGAAAAGACCTATATAAACAAAATCAGAAATCAGAGAGAAGTCATCACAGACATACAAAGGATTATGAAAAACTTTATGCCATCAAATTCAATAACCTAGAAGAAATGGATAAGTTCCTAGAAATATATAACCTTCTTAGACTAAATCATGAAGAACTGGAAAATCTAAATAGTCCAATCAGCAGTGAGGAAATGAAAACAATCATCAAAAACCTCCCAAAAAACAAAAGTCGAGGACCAGATGGCCTCACCAGTGAATTCTACCAAGAGTTCAAAGAAGAAATAAAACATATCCTTTTCACACTCTTCCAAAATATTAAAGAAGAGGCATACTTCCTAACACATTCTATGAGGTCAATATAACCCTGATACCAAAACCTGGCAAAGATAACACACACAAAAACTACAGACTAATATCCCTAATAAATACAGATGCAAAAGTCCTAAACAAAATACAAGCAAATCAAATACAACAGTACATCCCAAAAATAATACATCACGATCAAGTGGGACTTATTCCAGGAGCAAAAGAATGGTTCAACATTTGCAAATCAATCAACATAATACACATAAACAAAATAAAGGATAAAAATCATATGATCTCATCAATAGATGCAAAAAAAGCATTTGATAAGATACAACATTCACTTATGATGAAAATACTTAATAAAATAGGAATAGAAGGAAAGTACTGCACCATAATAAAGCCCATATATGATAAACTGTCAGCCAATATCATACTCAATGGCAAAAAACTGAAAGCTTTTCCCCTAAGATCGGGAATAAGACAAGGATGTCCAGTCTCACTACTCTTATTCAACACTACAGGCCTGGTGCATGAATTCATGCACAGTTGGGTCTGGCCAGCCTGCGCTGATTGGGGCCAATTTGGGCCAGGCCGGCTGGGGGCAGAGGATGTGGGAGGTTGGCCGCTGGCCCCAACCCCGATCAGAGTGAGTGGGGGGGCTGATCGGGGTGGGGTGAGCCAGGGGGGAAGGCCGTGGGCAGTTGGCTGGCCAGCCCCACCCCTGATCGGAGTGGAGGAGGCTGATCAGGGCTGCAGTGCGTGTCAAAGCAACCAGTCATTTCGGAGTTCTGGTCACTTGGCTTTTATATAGATAGATAGTGCTAGAAGTCCTAATCAGAGCAATAAGGCAAGAGAAAGAAATAAAAGGCATTCAAATAGGGAAGGAAGAAGTCAAACTGTCACTTTTTCCAAATAACATGATGCTGTATATAGAAAACCCTAAAGACTCTACCAAAAAACTATTAGAAACAATAAACAAATATAGTCAAGTTGCAGGGTACAAAATCAATGTGCAAAAATCCATTGCCTTCCTGTATACTAACAACAAAATTTCAGAAAAAGAAATGGGAAAAAATAATTCCTCTTGCAATAGCAACCAAAAGAATAAAATACCTAAGAATAAACTTAACAAAAAATGTGAAAGGCCTATATTCTGAAAATTACAAAGCATTATTAAAAGAGATTGAAAAGGATATAAGAAAATAGAAAAATATCCCTTGCTCATGGATTGGAAGAATCAACATAGTTAAAATGGCCATATTACCCAAAGCAATGTACAGATTTAATGCAATCCCCATCAAAATTCCAATGTCATTTTTTAAAGAAATAGGATGAGAAATCATCAGATTTGTATGAAAATACAAAAGACCCTGAATAGCCAAAGCAATCCTGAGAAAAAAAGAATGAAGCACGCTACCTGGCTTCAAATTATACTACAGAGCTACAATAATCAAAACAGCATGGTATTGGCAGAGAAACAGAATCACAGATCAATGGAACAGAATAGAGAGGGAGAGCCCAGCTATGAAACTACAAGTATATGGGCAGATAATTTTCAACAAAGCAGCCAGAAATGCACACTGGAGTAAAGATTGTCTCTTCAATAAATGGTCTAGGAAAACTGGAAAGCCACATGCAAACGAGTGAAACTGGATTACAGGGTGTCCCCATGTACAAAAATTAATTCAAACAAAATGGATCAAAGACCTAAACATAAGACCCGAAACAATAAGTTACATAGAAGAAAACAGAGGTACCAAACTTATGGACCTGGGTCGTAGAGAATATTTTAAGAACTCGACCTCAAAGACAAGGGAAGTAAAGTAAAAAACAAATGAATGGGACTATATAAAATGAGAAAGCTTATGCATAGCAAAAGAAATGGACAACAAAACAAAGAGGCAGCCAACCAAACAGGAGATGATATTTGCAAACAGCAGCTCCAACGAAAGTTTAACTTCCAAAATATATAAAGAACTCATAAAACTCAACACCAAACAATCAAATCAAAATGTGGGCAGAGGACCTGAAAATACACCTCTTCCAAGAAGACAAACAGCCAATAGATATAAGAAAAGATGTTCAACCTCACTGGCAATTAGGGAAATGCAAATCAAAACTACAGTGAAATATCACCTTACACCTGTTAGAGTGGCCATTATCAATAAGACAAACCATAACAAGTGTTGGAGAGGTTGTGGAAAAAAGGGAACCCTCATCCACTGCTGGTGGGAATGTAGACTAGTACAACCGCTATGCAAAGCAGTCTGGCGATTCCTCAAAAATTAAGAATAGAGCTACCAAATGACCCAGCAATCCCTCTCCTGGGCATATACCCCCAAAACTCTAAATCAGGTATTCGCAAAGATATATGCACTCCTGTGTTCATTGCAGCATTATTCATGGTGGCCAAGACATGGAAACAACCAAAGTGTCTTGCAATAGAGGATTGGATAAAGAAGATGTGGTAAATATACACCATGGAATACTACTCAGCCATAAAAAATAATGAAATAGCCCCATTTGCAACATGGATAGACCTTGAGAACATAATGCTAAGTGAAATAAGTCAGTCAGAAAAAGCTAAGAACCATAGTGATTTCACTCATACGTAGGATATAAAACTGAAATTTATGAACACAAACAGCAGTGTGGTGGCTGTCAGAGGGAAGGCAGTGAGGGGGAAAGAGGGTCCTAATACATGGTGACAGAAGATCTGACTTTGGGTGATGGGCACATGGTGCAATATACAGATCTTATAACATAGAAATCCACACATGAAACCTATCCAATATAATAAAAGCCTAGGTGGTGTCATGTGACGTCGTCACAAGATGGTCACCACAAGATGGCCAGCAGGGGAGGGCAGTTGGGGGTGAGATCAGGCCTGCAG
Organism: Myotis nattereri; assembly: GCF_964212035.1. Lineage (NCBI taxonomy): Eukaryota > Metazoa > Chordata > Mammalia > Chiroptera > Vespertilionidae > Myotis > Myotis nattereri. The sequence continues at coordinate 111,884,616 of NC_138075.1, forward strand.
GGTAGGGCAGTGGGAGCGAGATCAGGCCTGCAGAGGAGGGCAGTTGGAGGCGAGATCAGGCTGGTAGGGGAGGGCAGTTGGAGGCGACCAGACTGGCAGGGGAGGGCAGTTGAGGGCAATCAGGCCGGCAGGGGAATGGTTAGGGGGCAATCAGGCTGGCATGCAGAAGCAGTTAGGGACAATCAGGCAGGTAGGCAGGTGAGTGGTTAAAAGCCAGCAGTCCTGGATTGTGAGAGGGATGTCCGACTGCCAGTTTAGGCCTGATCCCTAAACTGGCAGTCGGACATCCCCCAAGAGGCCCCAGATCAGAGAGCGCGCAGGCTGGGCTGAGGGACACCCTCCGCCCCCCCCCCCCCCCATGCACAAATTTCATGTACCAGGCCTCTAGTATGTTCATGCTGATCAATGTCACCCCAATCAATTTAATAAATAAATACATACATGCATTCAGAGGCTAGAACAAGCACAAAGGCACCAAATTACACAAGCCCAGGTCAATATAGCAGGATCTGTTTGGGCTTTCCCAACTCTTCGGTCAGTTTTTCTAAGTATACACACACTGATTTATTTAAGTTAAGGTTTTAAAATGGGCTTCCCACATGGTTATCGTGATTAGCCCTTCCTATTAACTCAAAATTTGAAAAGGCCTGGGCCTTGTTTATAAATAATTGCCAAGCTAAAGTAATAGTCTCCATCTGTGCATTTCCTACACAATGAGGACTAAAAATAACAGAGGAACAGCACGCATTATAAACAAGGGCTTCGTTCAAAGATTAGGGCACATACCACCAGTTACAGAAAATGTACTTGATGTGCAAATATCATTAAGACTTCTTCGAGAAAAATTTTTATTTGTAATAACTCTTGCAAAAAATAGCTAGGTTATCTGTGTTAGGAACATTTCCCTATGTATTTCTAAACAGAAGTAATATATTTTTAAGTCATAAATAAGGAAATAATTTCAAATTTCCTTTTTTTCTATTGTAGGCTGAGTTAAGAAAGTAGCAAATAACTTATTGAATATTTTTTTAAATCTTGCTTTTTACCTTTTATGAAAAGTTATTTTTAAAGAAGTTATAAATTATAAGTGCACAGGACAGAAGACAGGACAGATGACCACCCATGTAGTCATGATGTTGGTCTTTTTAAGTAAAAGCACAAAAAAAGGGAGACAGAGATGGGCTTTTTAAAAAGAATAGTGCCACATTTGTAATACTATGCAAAGTATCCAGAAGACATAGCAGGCAAAACAGATTCACAATTCTGGGAAACAAATGAAAGAGTACTTCTGTAAGTGACAAAATTCTTTGATTTTTCAGTACCCATGAGAAAAATTTACAACTCTAATGTATTACTTTAGATAAATGTCTTACTTTAATAAACTTTCTCATTCAGATCTAAATTAGATGTTTTATATAGCTATAGAAACTTTACATTATATGGATAATCCTTTAAAGATATTTTAATTAAATTACAAAAATAAATATTTGGTCTCTTTAGTAATAAATATATAGTTGATCAAATGGATAGTACATCTGACTTTACACTCTTTATATAAAGCTTATGAAAAGCACATACAAAAATACTTCCCCAACCAACTCGGTTGTCTAAAAAAGAAAATGCTGAAAATGTATCAATCATATACATTTATTGCTACCATCAGTAACCTATATCATTCCTCCAGAGATATGGAGATATTTTTGTTTTTTTACTCATTTTAGTTATAAGTCACATAACTTGAAGATGAAAAATCACTTTTAATTCTCTCACAATTATGCTTTTGAGATCCCAACACATCAAAAACATGTTTTACATAACTACATAGAATTATTTACATGACAGGATTGTTAATAGTGTCTAAAAAGTAAAACAGGAATTAACAGAATATTCCATATCGAAAGCCCATATTCCTTTTTGAAGCCTGTACCCTAAATTGCCATATTCTTTTCCTTCCACTGACACCGAGGGGCAGGCTTCATGCCAAGATTCTACTTAAGCTGATGGAAAAAAAGCCAAAGACCAGGGATGGACAGGATACCTTACCTGTATGAGGTCTGGTCACAGCACTCTCATATAGTGGGATGCCTTCACCCACATTGTTAAATGCTTTCAAGGTAATCACATAATGAGAGCTGGGATCTGAAGGAAAGAAACATCAAAACACTTAAAATTCTCACTACAGAATTTTAAAAGTTCATGGGTGACTGTACATGATCTTAACTGCAGAGGAAATCAGGAGGGAAGATTTAAGAAATTTTTATGTGAGATTATTTTGAGGTGTGGGGAGATGTGAGATGGCTGTATACACAGTACAGCAGTCCCCATAGGAGACATGTTCCAAGACCGCCAGTGGATGTCTGAAACCAAGTATAGTATCAAACCCTATATATACTATGTTTTTTCCTATGCATACATACTTATGATAAAATTTAATTTATAAATTAGGCACAGTAAGAGATTAACAACAATAACAATAAAATAGAGTAATTGTAACAATGTACTGTAATAAATGTTATGTAAATGTGGTTCCCCTCTCTGTCTCTGACAACCAATCTGATGACTGAGGCTGAGATGGCTAAGTGACTAACAAGCAGGTGGCATACTCAGCACAGTTGTGTCAGGGAGGGAGACAGAGGGGGATGGCTTGAGATTTCATCACACTAGTAAAAATGATGTGCAATTTAAAACTGATTATAAACTGTTTACTTCTGTCAGCAGTTGTTGACAGAGAGTTTACTTTCTATCCACTGTTGCAGGGTAGAAAAACTGTCTGGAGTTATTACCAGAAGTGAGGTTGGCTGTGCTTAAATTCTCTCTTGAGTTAGTACCAGGAGTGAGTGTAGCTGTGCCTGAATTATCTCTTGCCCTCAACTAATGGATGGTTTAGTGACGTTATTATATAGTGTAGGGCTTGGATTAGAATGAGTAAATAGGACTTTCATGTGTTGAAAACCCATAGATAAAGTTTGAAATTAAACAAACCCCTTTCCTTCTCAGAAAAGGGACAGCAACTACAATAGACAAGGTAGAGAAGTAGGAGAAAAACTGTTAACTCAGAAACTGCTGCATGTCTTTAACTCTTGGGAGTGGGGACTCCAAATCTGGGAACTGCCTAACCTCATCTAGCCCTCACGTAGACTTTTTGGCAGAATAAGATATGGCCCAGGATTACGACTGGCTTGGAGGTGATGTTGCAGAAAATGTGACTGAAAGAAACACTTCCAGGTGACCATGTAAAATGCTGCTAGTTAGACTCTATGAAAAGAGTGGGTATGAAATAGTTAGAATATCATTCATTTTCCTATTTGCTGAGGTAAATTAGGATGACTCTACTTCATAACATTCCTGATTCAGGCAAAATTTAGGATGGGTGACTTCAAAAGTCCAGTCAGAAATGAAAACTTCAGCCCTGGCCTGTGTGACTCAGTGGTTAGGGCATCGGCCTGCGTACCAAAGGGCAAGTATTTGGGTTTAAAGGCACTTGGTCTCCCAATGGCAGAAAGAACTGACAATAAATGGAATCAACAAGACTCAGTACTTGATTGGTGAGAAAAGATGACATGGTAGATGATAAAGTCCTTCACAGAGACTGGGGACAGAGACAGAGCAACCATGGTATAAATTTTCAAGCCCACATTCTATTCCCACTCTTCACTCTCTCCCTATGTGCTTTCACTCATTTCCTTAGCTTGGGTTAGCATGTATGTGTCATCAAATGAAAAATTGTATTTCTAGGCCAGACCTTTCTTCTGATCACCAAACCTTTAGGTTAAACTTTCTGGCATCTCCACTTGGATGTCTCAAATCTCTCTCTCTACCCCCACTTCAGATCTATCCCTGTGTTTCTACTTCATAAATAGCACTTCTATGCTACCTGCTGCTCAAGTCAGAAACCTGGGAGTTATTAAGACCTCTCTCCCCCTCCTCCCCTGTTATGCAAATAATCAAGTCTTGTTGATTATACCCACTTGCCTCTCCACCACTGCCTTAATCTGCATGCTCTATCTCTCAGTTTGCCGGGAGCCGGTCCATGCTTGCTGTTTCAAGGGACCTGGCATATATGGCATACGATTCTTAATATGTTTGCTCACCTTCTTGGCGCTGTGTTTTAACCAAGGTCACCTCTCCGAGAAAGGTTGTTTCCCCAGGTAGGGATTTTCCCCTGAAGTTAGGGAGGGAATAAAGCCTCTTAACTAAGTGCCAGGTGGGTAATTAATCACTTTAACTACAAACAATCATGCTTAAGCTACATAATCTTTACTCCCTGGAATGGAGATAAGAAACACCCTAACCTTTGTAATAGAGATTGATAGGATTGAATCAACGGGTATAAATACAGATGTAAAGAGACAGAGAGAGAGACAGAACCTAGGCACCGAACCTACAGAAATTGTCAAGAGAACCTGACTACAGAAATTGGCAAGAGAACCTGACTAGAACCTGGTGACTGAACCTGGCTGGAGAACCTGGACAGAACCTGGCTGGAGAACCTAGTGAGGGAACTTGGCTACAGAACCTGGCAATAGAACCAGGCAAGAGAACGCAACCATGCTGATCAACTGAACGCTGTCTCCGTGTCCTGGACAGAACCTGGCTGGAGATCCTAAGCAGAACTTCGCTAGAGATCCAGACCAGAACTTGGCTGGAGATCCTGGCTGGAGATCCTGGCTAGGCTGCTGATCAACTGAACGCTGTCTCCGTGTCATTCCTTCTTCGCCGACTCCGTCCACACCTTTGGGGACCCCTGGACCTGCTGGGGTTGGACCCCAGCATCAGTTCACTGAGCACTTTGTGCCTAACATTGGGCCTTAACATGTGCAGCTGTTCTCTATAACAGGGACACAGGCCACCTTTCTTCTTTACCTAGAGAATGCCTACTCATTTTAAAGGACCCATCCCTTTAAAACTGCATTAGTCTCTCTAGTTACACCCCATTTCTCTTCCTCAGCAATCTAAACGATTTCCATTATTTAAAAATTATATTATTTCTAATAATTGGGACCATGTTTGGTTGATTCTCTGCTCAATCTTTAACACAGTGTCTGGGACACTGTAGGTATTGATTAAATATTTGCTGATTAATCGGAAGATTTGTGGGAAAAGATACTAACTTTAATTTTGATTAAGTTATGATAGCATATGGGCTATATCCCAGTGCAGATACCCAGTAAGGAGATGTTTATATGAACCTGAAACGCAGGTGAGAGTTCTAGTTTGCTTAATAAATGAATTCCTAAATGTACTTTATTCTGACTTTCTTCTTTTGATCAACATTATATGCATCTTAGATCTATCAGTGTTGAGTTATACAGCTCAAGCTCATTTTACTTTATGCCAAATTAAATCCTGAAATCAGGTAGTATGGGTCTTCTAAACTTAATTCTTCATTTTATTGTTTAAATAATGTTTGTATTTATTTCAGAGAGAGAAGAAGGGAGAGGGAGAGAGAAATATTGATCAGCTGCTTCCTGCATGCTCCCTACTGGGGATCAGGCCTGCAACCAGTGCATGTGCCCTGATTGGGAATCGAACCAGTGACCTCGGGGTACACAGGACAATGTTCAACCAACTGAGCCACACCAGCAAGGGCTTATTCTTCAGTTTCAAAACATGTTTGACTATTCCAGTAATTTTGATATTTCATATAAATTTTAGAATAAGTTTACCAATTTCTACAAAAAATTGTATTGGGATTTGATGTAGGATTGCATTAGGGAGAATGCAATTTTAATGCAAATTTCCAACTGCTACTGTTAGAGTATGGAAATACGACTATTTTTGTACCTTGTGACCTTGCTAAACTTACTTATAGTTTTAGTAGCCAGGATTTTCTACGAGTCAGTAGAGTGATCAAATATTGATTTCTAAATACCATTTTCCATAAAAGAAACTAGGGTTCCTTGGAGAAATGGCTGATTCAAGGGCTAAGGCTAGGAAATACCAGGGTCTGAAACATCTTGTCAGATGGACAGAGGAACCAGTTATAGGAGATTCCCACTGGCCATTCTTTCACTGTGAAAGAGGAGGAAAGCTTTTCCTTACTAAAGAATGCTAATACATGTAGAGGAAATAATGGCATTACAAAATCACCACTTGTGAAACAACATAGTGATAACAATTACTAAAGATACTAAAACTAGTAAGTGAAAATTTGATGAGAAATAAAATATTTACAAAGACTCATGGTATCTCTCCCCTACAAGGTACTTAGTAATTATGAAGAGAAAAATAATAACTTTATAGTAGAGAAATGAGGCAGGTACCATTTAAATCAAGTGATTAAAGTTAACATCACTAGTGACAGGCTCTTCTGTGCCTCCTAAGATGAAGCACTGACAAGATCACACTGTGCCTATGCTCTGCCTCCCAGAAGAACGTCAGCTGAATGTATGAGGAAATATTAGACAAGTCTAAACTGAGGGACATTCTACAAAATATAATGGTCTATACTTTTCAAAAATGTCATAGTCATTAAAGTAAAAAAAATACTGAGGAACTGTTCTATATCAAAGAAAACTAATGAGACACAATAACAAAATTCAACATGTGATCCTGGACAACATGTGATGCCTTCTTTTATTATAAAGGACATTAATGAGACAACTGGTAAAATATCAATGAAGTCTACAGATACTGTGTCAGTGTTAATTTGCTGATTTTGATCATTGTACGATGGTTATGTTAGCAAATGTCCTCGTTTTTACGAAATGCACATTAAAGTATTAGTTGGTAGAGAGGCATCATGTCTCAACTTACTCTCAAATGGTTCAGAGGGAAAACAAGTACATATAGGAAGATACAGACTGAAAAAGCACATGTGGAAAAATGTTAACCTTTGGGGAGCTGAGCGAAGGATTAACAGGAATTCTCTGGACTATTTTTCTAAGTTTTTTTATAAAAATAAAATTATTACACAATAAAAACGCAAAAAAAAAAAGCATTCACAACTACAATTACTTCCTTTACTGAGCATACACACCCAGATTTTCGATGGTGTAATAGCGCTGTTTATAGTCCACTTTGATGGTCTGGGCGTGCGGGCTGCCAATGCCATAACCAATGGCATAACCTCTGACCACAATGTTCTGGTTCTCTGGAGGAGTCCAGCTTACTACGATGCTAGTGACAAGTGGGCGGACATGAAGAGAACTAGGTACTTCAGGAACACGAGTTTCTGGGAAGGAAATTAGAAAGGCAAGATGAGGTTTATCTTCCGTTAGCATATTGCATCACCTTTGGGGAATGGTGTTCAATCTCCTGCTAAGTTAGTTGGGGCTAAGTTTTCCCATTATGCCCAAGAATTCAAAGAGAATATGTATATACAGTAAAGTACGTCCAATGGATTCTAAGAAGAAAACAAAACCCAAACAGCAGCTTGAAATACTAGACACTGTAATATTAACTTGGGAGGGAAGACAAAGTAATCCAAGAACCTCTGTCCAATAGAGAAAAACAAATAAATTGACTTTCAATAGTTAACCATTCCTCTTGGTCTCACATCTGATTCCCAACTTACCAGGCAGAAACACCAACTAAGTAGAAGCCTGGTGCCAACAGGTAGTTAAGTATCACATTATAGCAACAGTATTAATTATTTACTCCCCTAAGTAATATGGTAAGTCAGAAAATATGAATAGAACCACAAACTGACTTAAATGGTGGGAGACCAAGAGGCCTAAGAGGTGGCAATTTACAGTATTTTTCAAGGCATAAATTGCTATCTTAATTTAAAAAATAGTAAAACAAGAGTTAGAATAGGACCCTTTTGTCTTCCAAGTACAGCACCTGTTTTTGATAAAGGTACATACACACACCCATATGGACTTACTCATTGAATAAACAGGTGAGAAAAAGGGCAAAGTGTCTAGAATGAAGGGAAAAGGGAGACTCATGAAACATAAACATGATTCATGTGGCTCAGCCTTCCATTTTAGATCATCCACATACTTAAAGGCCTTGGTGAAAAACAGACTTAAGGCACCTGTACCTTTTTATTGGTTTTGGTTCTACTTAAAGACAGTTATCTAAAAGCCACAAGGGAGGGCCGAAATCCATGGAACTTGCTTTATTACAGGAATGACAGTAGTATATATTAAAATTCACAGATTAAAGCACTATATACCCCAAATCTGTGGCTTTCCAGTTAGGCTCAATTGACTATAATTAGTACCTTGCCTGTGCCATTGTTCTTACCATCTAAGTCACTTTCAAAAGTTTCAGCAGACAGCCAGTCAGTAGCCGGGCCTGTGCCATTTACTGTTAGAGCAGCCACTCGAAAATTATATTCAGTCCCCCGATCCAGACCTGAGACCCAAATGACAAAAAAAGACAAGTTGAAACAACAGATTTGGAAAAAAAAAATACCAACAATCTCATTAAAGCAAATATCTCATCCACCAACTCAATATGCAGCTACTATCTTGATAAAATTTTAGTTAAAGTTAATACAAAACAAGAAATACATAAGTATAGAACAGAGGAGCTCCCACCTCTAAGGTAGAGGCTGAAGTCCACACAATCCAAGAAGGAAAGAGAAATCAGTAAAGCTCTCAGGAGGTAATAGGGGTTATTTTTTGTGTGTTTGTTTTTTAAAAGAGCTTGAAGGCATTTTAGAAATCATTTAATACAATCCTTTCATTTTATTAAGGAAGCTAAGGCCAAAAAAGAGGCCAAGGATAATGAGTTATAACAAGGAACAAAGTCCATTGGTCTCAGAAGACACCGAAGACAAGAAAAGAATGCAAGATGTAACTCCTACCATGTTACCTCTGTTCTTTGAGCCACGCCAGAATCACAGAGAAAAACTTTAAACGTTAACACGGCCTAGAAAGCTATTTCTCAACAGCCTACCAACACATAAGTATACAAAATAAATAAAAATGAAATTATGCCTTTCTATTATGCAACATTCTATATTTAATATAACCTAATAAAGTACATGAATTATCAATGAATCAAAGATCCACATGTAAAAGTCTACCCTACAAAGTAGAGCAAGAGTCAATAATATGGTCAGATATTCATGAATTCATTTTTTTCGTTTTTATTGTGTTAAAATACACATAAAATTTTCCATTTTAGCCATTTTCAAGTATACAGTTCACATGCATACATTTGTAGAGCACTTAAATAAGGGGTCCTCAAACTTTAAACAGGGGGCCAGTTCACTGTCCCTCAGACTGTTGGAGGGCCAGACTATAGTTTAAAAAAAACTATGAACAAATTCCTATGCACACTGCACATATCTTATTTTGAAGTAAAAAAACAAAATGGGAACAAATACAGTATTTGTATTTGCATGTGGCCTGCGGGCCGTAGTTTGAGGACCCCTGACTTAAATATTAGATGTTGTGATAGGTCTTACTAGGGTTATGAAAAATTATCCTACCTCTCCATATCTAAATATTGGGATCTTTGGCCAGCAACACAGTACAGAAATTGAGAGAGAGCTTGGCCAGGATAAGCCCTGGCTCAGTTAATCAATCCTGTCACAGGGTGTGAGAGGAGAGATGGGAGGTTCTGTTCTCCGCAGATCATCTTATTTGCCCACAAGAAAGCAAGAAGCAAAACAGAATGAGAAGCAAAATGGCTCGGCCCAAGTCACTTTACCTCCCTGCCTACATGAACCAGAAAGAGCCAGAGTGACTATACATGTACTTACAACTATTTTTTAAAAATATATATTTTATTGATTTTTTACAGAGAGGAAGGGAGAGGGAGAGGGATAGAGAGCTAGAAACATCAATGAGAGAGAAACATCAATCAGCTGCCTCCTGCACACTCCCTACTGGGTATGTGTCCGCAACCAGGGTACATGCCCTTGACCGGAATCGAACCTGGGACCCTTGAGTTTGAAGGCCGACGCTCTATCCACCGAGCCAAACCGGTCAGGGCAACTTACAACTATTAACAGACAACATGGCTCAACTGAGGTTCTGAAAGAATTCAACCGATCAGATTACTATGCCTTTGGGGAGAGTCAGAATGTAAGAGAGTGACTTAGCAAGTGAGTGAGAGTGCATAAAAGCATGTGCAAGGGAGACCCACATGTAAAATGGTTAAGAGTTCCTCTCCCCCAAAGTAACCAACAGAGTTCAAAGGCTAAAACTAAGGTACACAAATCATATTATGGCTGACTACGTTAAGTGCTATAAGTGGTACAAAAAGAAGAAACAACAATTACTTCTGGCTAAAACTTAATCATGTTGGTTATTGTTCAATACAGGATCCTGGTAATCCATATTATTCTCTAATATTTATCAAACTTCAAAGTAATGTTTCAAGAGAGCAAAGATCTCCATTTTTGTTAACTATTATATGCCCAGCGCTAGCCCACACTAATAAAAACTCAATAAGGTCTGTTAAACAAATGAACCAATCTAAATATGATTTTAAAATGCAAGAATTTTCTTGATGAAGAAAAATCTAGCCTAGCCAGTTTGGCTCAGAACATCAGCCGGCAGACTGAAAGGTCCCGGGTTCAATTCCGGTCAAGGGCACGTACCTTGGTTGTTGGTTCAATCCCTGGTCTTGGTCGGGGCATGTGCAGGAGGCAAGCAATTGATGTGTCTTTCTACATCGATGTTTCTCTCCCCTCCCTTCCACTCTCTCTAAAAAATCAATGGAAAAATATCCTCAAGTGAGGATTAACAAAAAAACAACAAAAAAAGAAAAATCGATTTTTACCATGAAAATGGTATTTTCCTTATGCATCAAATGTTGAATTGGAAAAAAATGAATAGTCCCCTCATGGGCAAGGACTGTACTCTATTTTTATGTTACTGGCAACAAGAACAATGCCTGGTATACAGTAAATATCTGCTATTAAATATTCAAAGTAAAACCCTACAGATGGAAACTGTTACTTAACTGTATCTGGAGTAAAATCAGAAACTGACTTTTAAGAACATCTGTGAGGAATTTTACAGTAATGTTCCTTCAGTGAGATTTCTCAGCAGCACTCACGGCAGCCATGTTTACTTTCTGCAGAAAGGAGAAGACTGACTCCATGGAGACAAACATTCACCTTCTATTTTGAAAGGAGTCAGTCTCATCTATGAGATGAGGGGTAAGGAGAAAAGCTTGCTGGATTACTAGAGTACACTTTCACTTTCTGTACACTCTGCTAACAACTAGACTGTGCAGACTGTTTATATAGCTTTGTTTTAACTTTTTTTCAGATTATAAAGAAACTACATATATCATAAAGCATACAGAAAAACACAAGGAAATAAAACTAAAATATAATCTCATTCAGAAATGGCAGAATGTGTAAGAGTGTTTTCAATTAATTTTTATCAAATATTTACAAATCCTTTTGAACCATTTTAACTTTGTACAAGACAACAGCTCTAAGCAGTAATCAGACAAGCTCGGTGTCTAAGGCAGATACATCTCCCGACTTCTGCCTATGTGCAGAGGAACTCACCTTCAATCAGCTGAGACAGCTGGGTCCCAGGCACCAACGTCTCAGTGACATCACTCTTTCGGGAGGCCTTTCTGTAGCGAATCTTGTAGCCAGTAATTTGCCCATTTTGTGTGGCTAGAGGAGGTGGCTGCCAGTGAATCATAATACTCTAGAAAGGATAAGTTTATGGGGAAAAGACCAAATATGTCAAAATCTTGGTCCTAACTATTTTATGCATTATCCCAAATTCTGTGCAAAGAGAAGGAACATAAAGCCAGTAGGGTGATTAGAGTTTTACTAAGTTACTTAATAATCACTCAAAAATACTTATTAACTCCCCCCCCTCCCCCCGCCATGACCAAAGTGGGGTATATTTGTTGGCATATACCCTGGGCCTTTGATCTCCTGGGTGTTTTGCCAGAATGAAGACGAAAGTCTCAAAAAAGTTTTCAGAAGAAAACGTAAGGTCAGAGACTCATGAATTAGGCTGTAAACTATTGTTAGGTGTAAGGTTCTCTTCCCATCTCAATTGTGGAACAGCTGAACTTAGATAATTTCTGTCTAAAACTCTTCCAAAAGGGGATAATTAATTAGCCGCTAGTTGTTTTTTAAGGAAAAGGAGTCCAATAGTACTTTTTGAAAGGACTGAACATGTCAGAAGTCTATGTAGCCCAGGGCTCTGGGCCTTCCGAGAGGTGTACATGCCATAGTGTACAGTGAATGTGACTCAGAGAGATGGTTTCAGCATCTGCAACCATCAGAAATATTCACACTGGGCTCATCTCACAGGACTAAGGAACTATGGTATCACAAACGACTTCCTTCCTTCTACCTAATCACCAAGGTTCTGGGCTGTTAAGATCTAGATTGTAATAATTTACATGATAGCAATATATTTGCAGAAAGGTTGAAGTAATTTTGGTATCAGAGAAAGGCAGTAAAGTTAAACAGAATAAACTGAAGTTGGTTTCTAAACCCAGCTTTACTGGCAAGTATAATATCTAGGTCACCTTATTTCCTGATAATGATTGTTTTGATATAGGATCTCCCTCTCTATAAGCCCTTCTGAGTTTTAATAATATACCAGTAAAAATGAACAACAACAATAAAAAGTTTTACCTTTGAATTCCTTACTTCTAAGGACAGATTCTGAGGAGCAGCACTGGGAACTGGACAGGCAAAAAAAAAGAAAAAAAAAGTTTGTTTGTTTTTGTGTTTTTTGTTTTTTCTTTTTTTTTATCACCCATCATTTGACTCTTCTTGGCTGGACTTTACACAAATGCACATCTCAAACACTGACTATGCAACCTGGAGGTCAAAATGCAGCTGTCGGTGCCCTTGTGTTGATAGTAGTATGTGGATAAGGTGTGGTCATGTTTGATTCATTAAAAAAAATGAAACACCTTCATACACATACACCCATACCCAAGTCAGATTGTGCTTTTGGGAAGTCAGGTAATTATTTCGAGAATGTGACTGACTCTAAACTTTTCTAGACCTCAGATACATTCTGAACCTTCAACATACTCTTTTGATCATTCTTGGTGATAGCATAGCTTTATTTTGGGGAAGAACCATAAATCTTCTGGAAACAAGTCTAACGAATATGGAAAGTAAATGAAGTGGGTAATGTCATTATGAGTCCAAAATGGGACAGACATAAATCAGTGAGCTTGGCTTTCCAGGTAAGTTCCAAAACTGGTTTTGAAGGCAGTTCTTAAGTAAAACAGAGATATTTAGGAAATGACAGCTTCAGTAAGGTGACCACCTGGCTTCCCAAGATAACTGTATAGCAGAAACACTCATTTAGATCTGAAAAGTTTGACTGTTGCTTAAACAAATTGTTGCACAACTTTAGTTCCTCACATATTAGAACATAAGACAGGGGTATCTCATACCTTATGGTCCACACACCCTCCAGCATTCCCCTTTGTAGTAACTAAAGCAAGCAAAGAGAATTCAAGTAATCCTATTGGATTTCCTCTCTGCACACAAAATGCTGACTTTAAGATCTTCTCTCCTAATCCATCTATGGAATCTTCTCTCGCCCTTTCTCTGACATTTGGTGACCAGGTATACAACTCAGTGCCCAATGTGCTATAGGCTTCTGGAGGACAGAGACTATTCTTGCTCAATATTGTATCTTGTACAAAGTGCATCAGGCCTCAACCCTCAAAGGGTCTCGTGTAGGACTTGGGCACCTGTGCTTGGAAAGAAGGCCATGAATGCTTCCAACCTCTTCCTGTTAAGAACTTCTGACTTAGCTACAGAGGCCCCCAAAGTAGTTGCTATTGCAGTGTCTTCTTCTTTCTTTCTTTTCTCTCTCTCTCTCTCTCTCTCTTTCTCTCTCTCTCTCTCTCTCTCTCTCTCTCTCTCTCTCTCTCTCTCCTTCCTTCTCCTTCTCCATCATCATCATCATCATCATCATCATCATCATCATCACAGCTAAGATTTGCTGTGTGCTCTTACATGGCAGACTTAATTCTTACAACAATCCCACATAGGAGTTTCCATTATTATTCCCTCTTTATAGATGAGGTTCAAATCTCTTGTCCACAGTATTTATTTCAGCTAACATTGGAACCAAAATTTGTCTTACTCCCAAGTGCTGCCCTTAAGCACCATGCTCAGACACATTCAGTTCCCTGACAGGCACTACAGTCGGCATGCCAACGCACTTAGTGCAGTTAAAATTGGCTCATGTGTAGATTTCAAAGCCCCCTCAACTTTTCCCCGTCTTGACTGACTGGCTTATGTGGTTGGCTAACCAAACTAGTTTGTATTTATTTTTACCAATTTACCTTGCAAAATATTAAGCACACTGAACACAATGGTAAGGATATGCCAACATATGAATGCCATATGTAGGTTGTCTCCAAAAAATATATACATACTTTTAACCCATTATTAATTGCAGTGGGTTAAATCGGAAAAGGAAGAAACATCAGCTGAACTATCAGCTGTTAAAGTGTGTATACATTTTTTAGGACATTCTATATTCTTTTCCTGAATTCACCAATTGTTAATGTTCTGTCACATCTGCTCTAGTTTTCACTATATTTACACAAATATATTTATCTAGCCCTGACCGGTTTGGCTCAATGGATAGAGCGTCAGCCTGCGGACTCAAGGGTCCCAGGTTCGATTCCAGTCAAGGGCATGTACCTTGGTTGCGGGCACATCCCCAGTAGGGGGTGTGCAAGAGGCAGCTGATCGATGTTTCTCTCTCATCGATGTTTCTAACTCTCTATCTCTCTCCCTTCCTCTCTGTAAAAAATCAATAAAATATATTAAAAAAAATATATATATATTTATCTATCTACAGACTGTTGCTGAGTCATCTGAGAGATAGCTGCAGTCACATGAGACTTCACCCCTAAATACTACGGTATGTGCTCCCAAATTCAGACATTCTCCAACAAAACTGTAATATAATGAACACTTTTAGAAAATTTAATCTTAACACAAAATATTATCTAATATATCTAATAACATATCTAATACTTAATATTGCCTAATACTATACCTATTTAACATTAAGTAAATGTATCAAGAGTGCCATTTATGTATTTATTTTTACTCCTAGATCCAGGAACTAGCAACAGATAACTATTTTATATAATTTCATGTGTCTTCTTTAATCTAGATTCATGAATGAGTCATAACCATGTTTTTTCTTTCATGAAATTAATATTTTTTAAGAATCCAGGCAATTTTTTTTTTCAGAATTTCCCCCAATTTATGATCAGATTCAAGTGAGACATTTTTCACAGGGATACAGCATAGGGGAGACAGTCATTGTGTCTTTCTCAACGTCTCCTATCAGGACACACAGAATGTCAGTTGGCTCCATTATTGCTGATGTTATGTCTGACCATTTGCTTAAAGGAATAAAATTATAGCTTTTAAAACTTGCAAGTTTATATATAAGGGGTATATGCATATACATGCATTTTTTAGAAAAAGATATTTTTGTAACACATTGGATTTAGGTGAGTTTCGGGAAACAATATATACACTTACTAAGTACAATAAACTGTTATTTTCTGTCCTATTCTAAAATACATATTTTTAAATACTGGTTCTTGACCTACTCAATCTCTTCAGCAAGCTGTAATTTGAAAAATACTGCTCTACGTAATGGATATATATATATATATAAAACTTAGCTTGGAAGTTCAATCACAGGTGAGAAATGACATTATCCTAAAACACTGTGGGATTAAAAAGACCTATTTGGATTGCTAAATAGACCAAGGCTAGCCTTTTCACAGCCCTTAAATAGTCTGTGTTATGAATAAGTAATAATAGTTACTTATACAAAAGCCCCTACTAAAAATAAAAACACTGAGAAGCTGTTTGGTACTAGGCACTACCATGTTCTATGTCTCTCAATAAATCTTTCAGCAACCCAATGAAGTTGGTATTCTTTATATTTTACGTTAAAGAAACATACTCAGACATGGTGAGTGACTGGACCAAAGACACTATGAAAAATGGATACTGGGATTTGAACAGGATCTTCTTGACATCAAAGCCCATGATCTTACTACTATGTCACCAGGGCCCTCAAGCACAGTATTCTTTTCCAAAGGAAGAAAGACTCACCATCTGACAACGTCTGAATAGCAACATCTTGTGTGGAGACTCCAGGACCATGTTTATTGTAGGCCACCACTCGGAAACTATACTCTGTATATTTTTTCAACCCATTAATGGTATGGGAGTGACTTGAAACATCAACATCCTTGAATAAAATGAAAACAATTTATATACATACAACTCACACGAAAAGACATGTTACAAAAAAGAATGAACTATACTGATTTTTATCCTTTGTACAGAATATTATTTAACAGTCAAAGCAGATTAACCATAAAACAAACCATAAACACTGGCAATTTACTGAGGAATATTGCTTGGTCTTTAGTAATCCTTGCTGGTAAAATCTACAGAATAAATCTTTGTACAAAGAAACAGAAACTGTCAACTTTCATTTCCTATCCTTTTTATTTTTTTCAAGTCTCAGATTTCTAGACTAGCAAGCATTAAGTTTTGGAAATATAGTTCAACTCTACTATTGCAATCAATGGATTGAAAACTGGCTTCATATAATCACCCTGTATGGTATCAGATGGGTACTAGAACTTATCAGGGTTATCACTTCATCCTATATAATAAAAACCTAATATGCTAAGTGTCTGACCAGTCACTATGACGCGCACTGACCACCAGGGGGCATACGCTCCAACCAGTAGGTTAGCTTGCTGCTGGGGTCCGACTGTTCAGGACTGGGTGAGACGGGCCGGACACGCCCTGGAGCCCTCCTGCAACCCTTCCCCGGCCGTGACCCTTCCCCAGTCCCAATCATGTACCAGTGGGGTCCCTCGGCCTGGCCTGCGGCCTCTCGTAATCTTATTTATATGAGATATATAAATGCCTAATCACTATGTAGTACACCTGAAAATGTTTGTCAACTGTAATTTAAAAATAAATTTAAAAAATGGCTTTATCTTATACCTGTTCTTTGTCAGTCCCTTTTTCCATGTAGTACAATTTGTAATTCTGAATTTCCCCATTGCCAGACAATGGTGTTTCCCAGGTAACAGTGATGGAAGTAGGGGAAGCTGCATACGCTCGGATATTAGGTGCTGGGCCAGGAAGCTGAACTAGAAAGAAAATTTCAAGACAGCAAGATATAAATGAAATTTACTGCACCCCTCAATACTGCACCATTTACTGCACCATTTTCAGCAATCATATCATAACTAGAGGCCTGATGCACGAAATTCGTGCAAAGGGTTTGGACCCTGCCTGTAGCGGTGGCTGCCTGTGCCTCGCGGCTGCGGGCCTCTGCCTCGGGCCCCTGCCCGCTGCAGCTTCGTCCAGAAGGAAGGAAGCCCATTAGGACATCCGGTCTAATGAGCATATTATGTTTTTATTATTATAGATGGCCATGTTTTTAAAATAATAATGAAAAACACTAAGAAAACAACTGATTTTATTGGTTTCAGGATAATGTATAATTAAACAAATTTACCTTTTTATGAATTAAATTAAAACCACATTTTATCTGTGAAAAATCTCAAATTTATTAAAAGGAAAAAAAGAACACTGCAGAATTCTTCCTTTGGATTATAAACTCCTAGTTTGGCAGTGGGATAGCAGCACATATAAAGCCACCATCACAAAACAAGAACCTCCCTTTACCAGTGGTGGGGATGCAGGCAGAGACAGAGTCTCTGTCCCAAAGAACTCCCAGTCTAGAGGGAAGTCAGATTTATAAACAGTTACAAATAATGTCTTCGTACAATTAAGTAGCAAATGTAACAAAAACAGAAAGAGAGCACATAACTCTGCTTTGGGTGGGTGTGGGTAAGAAAGGGAAAGACTGGTGACGACTTCTGGGGAGCAAGAAAAATGAGTAGTTTTATCAGGTACCAAGGGGAAAACTATTCCAGTAAATGGGGAATAACATGTGAGAAGGCAGTGTTAGGTGGTCAGGCTGCAACAGAGAGTAGATGTGGGAGAGAGAATGGAGAAAAGGATGACAAGAGCCGGATAATGAAGGACCTTTAATGCCCTGCCATGGACTTTGGATTATCTCTTGTAGGTGTTAGATAATTACTGAAAAATTATGAGCAGAAACATGACATTACTGGATCAGATATATGTTTAGAAAGGACATGTAAGCACGCACATGGGAGAAAAACGGTTAAGGGAACAAGACTAGAGATAAAAGAGTAACTTTACAAATAGTTACCTTTTATTGAATGCTTGCAGTCAGTTTAGCACTGAGTGCTTTACATGTATTTAAATTACATCTATTTAATCTTTGGGCAACTCAAATGAGATGGATATGATTATCATCTGTATTCATAGACGAGGTTGAGGAGTTAAGAATGGTTCCAAGTGTTGGGAAGTTAGTGCGTGTTAGAACCAGGAATTGAGCACTTTCTGATTCTAAAACACGGGCTCAAGAAGACCAGTTAGGAGATTAGTACAACCCCCTCCTTAGGACATATGTAACTGGGAGACTCAATGAGTAGTCAGTTGGTTGACTGTCCAGCTCTAACTCCTACAATGTCTCACATACCTTTTTAAGACATTCTTTTTGTCTGACTGACAGGTTCCAGCCTCAGTTTATACACAAATCCTGGATGGCTGCCTATGCCTACACTTTGCTGGACACTATATTTGAAAACAACTTCTCTGGTGCTAGTGTTTCTGTAACAGACACCCATGAGATTTAAGGGAAGGGGGAAAAGGAACAAACTGGCTTTCTTAAATAATAGCACCACAGCTTAAGATTAGTTTTGCTACCAAAGTAGAGAAACCTGAAATATGGTTATTCTGACAGTTATTTACTTTTTTAGTCATAAGTCTTGCTTTTCACTTAATGTTAAGAGCATATTTTGTGCAGCCTGACAAGTGGGATTTGTCACACTTCTGCTGATATGGAAAACTTTCCTCTAACTTATTTAAGGAGAAGGAAAACAACAGTCCCCAAATTCCCATGAAATAATTTTCAATATATTCCTTGGCTAACCTAAACATAGACAAATATGATCCTAAAAAGTGTGCTACTAAATTCTTTCATTTCAGCTGTACAATGACATAATAAATGGAAAAAATTTAAGTTGGTTTGTGAAGCTAAATATGTAAAATATTTCCCAAGGTCTGACTCCACATAGCCCTTATACCTCCCACACAGGCTGATTACCTCCAGATGAAGTGCAAACCGCTCTCCACTAAAGCTTTCTCTTTTTTGAAAGCATGTAATAGTCACTCTCCATCTCTAAAACACCCTCAACCAGAATCTGCTGCCCCTCCCGTCTGTAGTCTTTTTTAACTACTTTCTTTTAACCAAACTCCTTGAACAAATGCCTGTGATGCAAGCATATCATACTACTGTCCGTTTACTTGTCTGTCACTGGAACCAGACTGTAAGCTTCTTTGGATTGAAGCCAGTCTTTCTCAACTTCCTATCTTGACTCATCTTTACATCAGTGACTGGCACATGGTAGGCACTTAATAAATCTACTGTCCCATACATCTCTTCTTTCATCTCTAAATTAACAATGATCCTTCAGGTCCAGTGGATCTCAACAGTTTGATCATTAGTTCTTAAATGAAAATGAAAGCCACAGGCTCTTTCCCAAGGAAAATGTGACTTTGTACAGATACACAAATATTTTCATAAGGTTCACAGCCCCAGGGAACTCTTGCACTCAATTAAATCCAGTGACATTTTCCTTTATTTTCATCATGACACACCTTACATGTGTAGTTTGATCCTACTTGGGGAATTTGGGTCATGCAGTTTTTCCCCCCCAAGAATGCTTGCTCTAAGTCAAATGCTTCAAGGCCAACACTCATCTTTTCCTGGGAACCTGCCTTGATATACCTAACTTTACAGTAATTGTTCCCTGTTTTATATCCCAGTATCTCTCATAAATGACACCTATACTTGAACGTTAGTGGAGGAAAATTGAGCTTGTAATAGACTATTCCAGCTCTTATCTGAACACAATAACTGTAAAATTCAACATCCTTTCCCTGTAATGAGAACACATTCTTTCCTTAAATCAACCTGCTGACTCTCTGAATGCCCTCTTGTTCTTGCCTGGGTTTGACTCCTGGTCTTCAAGCCCTATCACTGAAGTGATCAGTGGCCTCCCATCTTGACTGCTCGTTTTTAAGAGGAGACTTCCTATCCTGTGCCTCCGGCATCTCTACTACCTGGGTAGGACCTAGAATGGGGGTGCTCAATAAACACTGGATGAGGAAATAATCTGCTCCAGCATTAGGAAGTGACATTCCATAGCTTCTGGACTTTGCTTATTCCATCCATCAAACCAGGTAAAGTCTTTGAATTATTTCCATAGTTTCACTGGCAAATTCATTAAATCTGTTTAGTTTCCTGGTCTGTGGCTTCCACAAATGTTTTGCAACTAAGTTACTCATAGATGAAGTAAAATCTTTGTTACTGGGAGTTTGTTCACTTGAAAAACTAGTGCAGTTAAACAGTTAAAGAAAACTGGAGAAGGTTATGATGGAAAACAGTGGCTTGTGCTAAAAGAAGAAAACATGTGGAAGAAAGCCTCAGGGGAAAAGCATCCATTATGGTTTGATTGCTTCTTATAATTTCAGGGCTATAGTTTACAATAAAAATTTAAGACATACATGACATTTATAAAATAAATCAACCTGACTCTCATTTAAGTTGCAGAAAATCTTGAGAAATGTAATCGGAAGTAACAGTATCTAACACAAAAGACCACAGATCCAAAGTAAAGCCTTAAAGAGATTCCAAAGAGTGTAATATACAAAAGATCAGGACACCACAAATATTAAAAACCTACTTCAGACACTGGGAAATATAAAGTTGACAAAGACTCTGTCTTTGCCATAAAATAAACGAGATATGGCCCTGGCCATTGTGACTCATTTGTTTGGATGTTGTCCTGTGCACTGAAAGGTTGCCAGCTCAATTTCCAGTCAGGGCACATGCCTGGGTTGTGGGCTCGATCCCCTATAGGGATTGTTCAGGAGGCAGCCAATTAATGTTTCTCTCTGGTATCAATGATTCTTTCTCTTTCCCTTTCCCTTCCTCTCTCTCTAAAAGTCAATAAAAAAAATCTTAAAAAAAGAAAGATATATTCATAATCACAATTCAAGGAAGAAAGTAATACTGTATCTTAGAATTGTAAAGATATAATATCAGGATCAGAGGAAAGATTATAGTAGGCATTTGAGGTAGGTCTTAAAGAATCAGTAAAATTTGAGACTGTATCAGAATTACACTGTCTTACACTATTAGCTACTGTTTGATGTGAACTAATTTTATTTCTCCTAACTAATTCATAAAATCCTTAAAGGCAAGGGACTTATCTTTTACACTCCTATGGTGTTCAAGGCTACACATACGGTAGACCTATTTGAAGGTCAGACCTACAAGTGGGGCTGACAGACAGGTGGGAGACTTACCCTCAGGCTGTGTTTCTACTCGAAGAGGAGCTGAACTCTCTCCGGAGCCATGCTTATTATGAGCCATCACTCTAAAGATGTACACAGTCGCTGGCATTAGATTTTGAATGGTTACCTGCATTTCTCCTGGGTGACTGGTATTCTCAACACGTTCCCTTTGGACAAAACAATTCGGAAAGAAACATTGATTAGAAATATTTCTAAAATGTGCAGTTTTATTTCTACTGCAATGCCTATAGATAGATACCATACCACATCAAAATATCATAAATTTAAGTCAAATTAACTCTCAAAAGAGGAAACTTTTTGGGATGGAACAGTGCACAGCAGAACAGGGAAACTTGCAAAGGGCAATATCATACATGTTTGATAACTTATTGATGTTCTTGTTTAAATATAGCTGATATCGCTGGTTATAATCACAACTTCTTTGCAGAGAAGACACAGACAAGGCCTTTTCAATGCCATTTCAAATAGGGCAGCTGTTCATCAATTTTGTAGGCTTCAGAAATTATTGAATTTTAAGGGGTGATTCTCAGGGAGACAAACAGAAGGTGATTATAGGTATGACCCAATTTCCACAGAAAATATCAAGGGATGTTATAAGTATTTTTGATAACAGATTCTCAATAAAAGGAAAACTAGAGATTATCACTTTTAAAATTGGGAAGAAAACATTAAAAATTTAATAAAAACTAAAAGTAACCTAACCTATAAAATAAGCTAATCATGACACTGGCTTTTATAATTTATTTTTTAAAAAAGAATACTCTTTTTAAACGCTTTTTTCAAAAACGATTTGAAATGTTTAACATTCATTTATACAAATGAATGTACAAATGAATCCAGCAGTCTGGTGTCATGAGATGAAAATATAAAAGTAATTTTCTAGGTTCTTTAAAAGAAGCAGTGTCTGGGCTCAATCTTGGGGGTCTTTGTGTCCACACAAGGGTCTATAATTATGCTCAGTCTACTGTATTTACTATAAAAAAAGGCCATATCAAATTACAAAAAGTTCTCAATAAATAATTTAAAGAAATTTATGTTCTTGTTTTAGACAAAGAACTAGCCTTTAATATTTGTCAATCATGTGAAGAAAGATCTGTATCTATCTTGGGAGAGTAATAAAACTACTCTGTGGAAGAAATTATTTGAAATTACCTAGTATATTGAATTATAATTCTTACTTTAAAATATTGATAAGTTTCCCTGAAATTATTGATTAAAATTTGTTTAGTTCTGTATCACCATATCTCAATTTGTCTGACGGTATATGAACATTTGGTCATTTAAGTGTTTTTCAATAGTTTTTTATAGTTCTTTAAGCTACCTTCACATTTATAGATGTTGCTTTTCTATAATAAGGTGCATTGAAAAAGAGTACTATGATAACAAAATGTATTGCTCAGAGGTATTTGAGATATTTAAAGACTAGAGGCCCAGTGCACAAAATTTGTGTGTGTGTGTGTGTGTGTGTGGGGTGTCCCTCAGCCCGGCCTGCATCCTCTCGCAATCCGGGACCCATTGGGGGATGTCCCACAGGGATTGGGCCTAAACTGGCAGTGGTACATCCCTCTCACAATCCAGGACCACTGGCCCCTAACTGCTCACCTGCCTGCCTACCTGATCGTCCCTAACCACTCTGCCTGCCTGCCTGATCATCCCTAACCACTTGCCTGCCTGCCTGCCTGATCACCCCTAACTGCTCATCTGCCTGCCTGATCGCCCGTAACCGCCTCTGCCTCGGCCCCCGCTGCACCCTCTCGCAATTCGGGACCCGTCGGTGGATGTCCCACAGGGATTGGGCCTAAACTAGCAGTTGGACATCCCTCTCACAATCCGGGACCGCTGGCTCCTAACTGCTCACCTGCCTGCCTACCTGATCACCCCTAACCATTCTGCCTGCCTGCCTGCCTGATTGCCCCTAATCACTTCCAGCTTCGTCCGGAATGACATCGGGAAGGTCATTCGGCTGTCCGGTCTAATTAGCAGATTACGCTTTTATTGTTATAGATATTTTCTCTTCAGCTAAACCTCTAATTCACAAGATTTAGAAGGAGGATGGCAACTGATTTCTTACATTTGAAGTTTCTGACACTTGGTTTGGTCACAAATGATTGCTGTCTAAAAGGAAAATGTATTTTACACCTCACTAACCAGTGATTTTCAACCTTTTTCATCTCATGGCACACATAAACTAATTACTAAAATTCTGTGGCACACCAAAAAATATATTTTTTGCCAATCTGACAAAAAAGGAGGTATAATTTTGATTCATTCACACTGGACGTCTATTGTGTTGGTTGCTGTCATTTTTTAATTTGACAATCTAAGGGAAAAGAGGTCAGTGCCCCTGACTACGTAGTCAGGTGTCGTATGTTTTAAAAATCCTCGTGGCACTCTGGTTGAAAACTGCTGCACTAAATTAAAAGTTCCAAGTGAGAGCACAGATTACTCTGTTTTGCTCACTCTGCACTTAAAAGTTTGAACAGTTCCCTCTGAGAAAGATGGGAGTGCTATTTAACTTCAAATTGAAGTGAAAGGTTGACATGTGTGTTCACATTCCACAGAAGCACTCAGCAGAATGCTCATACACAGAAGCAGCATCACAAAGGTGTGTTGAATGAATGGAAATTTGCCTTCTGATATGCAAATACTGTATAGTAATGATATTATGTATATCTTTGTTCGATGTGAAAGGGAAAAAATGGGAGAAATGAGTGAAGGGCACTATAAACCTAGAAAAGTTCCAAAAGAAGAACTATAATAAAACAAAGTGAGGAATAGTTACAGTCTCTAAGGTGAAATACCCAGCACCTGAAAAGGCTTCTGAACACTAGATGGGTCTGAGGTTCCAGAACCAAGTGTCTGTCAAGAAAAATGCTTCAGGACAAGACCCAGGGTGAGTCATAAATGTGTGATATTACAGTGGGGCTTAGATTAGAATGTGCTAGCTAAGAGTCAAACAGAAAGAATAAGGTACACTTTTATTAAGATGGTGCTGGGCTACAAGTTAGGAGCTCCAGCTCTAGTTCTGGCAACACCACTAGCTTGCTAGGAGACCACAGCCAAGTCACTAATTCTTTCTTGGTCTCAGTTTACTCATGTATTAAATGAAAAAGGGAGATCAGGGTGGCAAATTTTTTCTTAAAGGGCCAAATATTTCTTAAATATATATAGGCCAAGAGGCAAAATGGAGAATATTATGTAGTTATATAACCTATTACAATGAAACCATTTGAAAAGGTAAAAACTATTTTTAGTTTTTGGGACATTAAAATAACAAGTCTAATTTGGCCCAGGGTCCATAGTTTGCCAACTCCTGGACTAGACTAACAGATACCTAAGGCTTTGAAGTGAAAGAATGCCAAAATGCTATTCATTTCTGGAATAACTTACTCTGTATTCTCCATTTAGTAGCTAGTATCAGAAAAGTACTGCTGTTTACATTAAAGGCACAGGGGGGGGGGGGGAGAGGGAAACATTTCGCAGCTGAAAAGGCAGAGCAAGAATTCTTTAAAACTCGGAAACGCAACAGAATTTAGCTAATGACCAAGGCACATAGTGCCATCTGGTGGTAGATTTTTCATGTGCAGGAAGTAGGTTTGTAAGTCTGTGAAGTTATTCTCTTGACCCATCTGCAGTTTGTTGTTATACATGATAGAAGACAGAGATGGAACTTTTATTCTTTCCAGCAAATAGAGTTAATTATTTCAACATAACTTCTTGGATAATTATTATTTCTCCACTGAGATTAATTTATTTAGTGCTACTATATGCCAGGCTCTGTTCTAGGTGCTGGCCAGACACAATAAATACATTAATAAAAAAGAAAATTTCAGAGTGTTACATGTTTTAAAACAAAAGCAAAAAAAATAAAGCAGGTTGATGTGATAGCAGTGGTGTTCTGGAGTAAATGTTTAACAGTCAGCTCTGGTTTGTAGCACTTGTCACTGTAAATACTTCTGCCATGTCCAATTTCAAGCTACCAACCCATGTCATCAAGTTTGCAAAGTTTCCTGAAAAAATGTAATAATTGGCTTGGGAACAAGGTGGCTCCAGTAGAGCATAGTGGGAGAGTGACTGAGAGGCTAAGCTAGGTGGGTTCACGGAAGCCTGAGCAGGTGTCATCTGAGGGTGACAGACAAGAGCCAGAAAATGCACTTTCCTCACAAATAACAAGGTCCTGCAGTGTAAGCAAGCTTGCTGTTCTGAGGAGCTAATGCTTTCTTCCTCCTGTGAAATCCTATGAAATTTGTAATGAGATTTGAAAGCCGATTGAAGACTTTTTAACATACATGCTGTTTGGTAGTAATGTCTTGCCTTTTTGTGTCAAGGACTATGTTTCCTTATCTTTGTAATTCCCAAAACATCCAGTGCAGTGTTCAGATAAACATTACCCTATGAACGGCTCCATCTATCTGGCTAAATTATGTCACATGTACTGCTCAAGAGTATTAAATCACTAGATTAAGGTTCCTGTACTTGCTGAATTTGCCTGTCTGGTATTAAAGACAATATATATCAAATGTCAGCACCCTAGTAGCAATACAAGCTTATTTCATATGTTAAGGTCCTAATCAAAACAAACATTTTAGCTTTCATATTCTGGGGCGAAGTAACAGTGCAATGGAGGAATCTACTCAGCAATGTTAGGAACACGTATTTAGCACATGGCATGGTTCCTCCCGAAATTTATAATCAGACTGGGAAAACAACACTAATGCACATAAAATAACAGAAGAGTAACTTATGGCAGCACAAGATCATGTGTTATCATAAGTGCCAGTAGGAGTGGTACAAACACATATGTAAGATAAATGCTCTGTGTGCTGACAAGGGTAGAGGAAGCTTTATGAGGGATCATGGGGCTTAACCTGGGTCTAGAAGGATGAACTTAACTTAGCTTTAGCTAAGAAGGAGGGAAGAAGGGGATGTGTGAATGAAGAGACTAGATTGGGGAAAAAGGCTACACAGTGATGAGAACTAGACTAGTGCCACTAGAAAATGAGTTCAACGGGGGAGGGAAGGAAAATAGGCATGGACAGCTAGACTACAGCTAGACTGGAGTAAAGTAGCCTGGGGATTCTGGATAATCTATAAGCAATGGAGGGGCATTGTGAGGTCCTGAAAGGGGTGGAGATGGAGAGGAATTTAATGAAAATGCTGTTTTTAGGAAAATTAATCTCTAATTACTCTTATGTCATCAAGGAGACTCCCTGAAGTTCAGTAGCCCACATACACATAACGGTGCAGGCAAATGTTCCTTCAGATTAATAAGTCTACCTTAATTTCTAAAATCTGAAAGTTCTAAATAAGCCCTATCTTATTAGGCTGCGCTGACTGAATCTTAAGAGCAAAGGGTAGCCCTGGTTACATTTTAATACTTCAACCTCAATAAATCTATTTATCCTCTCCACAAGTCATGCAGAAAGGCAGGAAAGAGTACTAGGACTTCAGTCTGTTTGGGAATTTATTTCTAATGACCTAAAATTAGGAAAGATGCATCACAGTGATCATATTTTCTAGACTGAAAATTGGTACAGATCCTGCACAACGAAGAGCCAGGGTGAGCACGACTGGGCTGAGGGGACCAAGATGTATCCAACGGGCTTCAAACATATGGGCACTTACCTAGTAATCCCCTCCTTGGTATAGAAGACAGAGTAGGTAAGATTGTCTCCATGAGGATCTGACGCAGGTGTCCGCCATGTCAATTTGATGAAGCGGGTAGAGACCAGAGAGGCCACGACATCCCGAGGTGCTGAAGGCAGTGGTCCCGATGTAGCTGGTGCTAGATGGTCAGTAGTGGCACTGGTCAGTGAAGTGGGAGGCAATGTTGGGATGGCAACATCTTGTCATGTGCAAACATTGGGGAATATGAAGGGCAAACCACGACGGTTTTAAAAAAGAGAACAGAAAAAACAAAAAACAAAAAAGAAATAAACAAAACCACGATGGGAAATAAAATAAAATGAATAAACATAAAAAAGGCCATTAAACTGAAGTCTGACATGCAGGCCAGGGGGAATTACTGAAAACTAATGGGCGCTATTTAAGACACGTCACTGTTGAGCAGGCAGACGTTTTGGTCACTATAATGGTTGTGGGCAAGGGAGGGTGAAAGTTGAGAATAAACATCTCACAGAAGGACACAGCAGTGCCCAAGTAATTTTTTTTAACCTGAAAGCAGCAGGCAGCATCTGTCCAATATTGCATGTAAAAGCCTCATATATGATAAAACCTCAATATTTTCTACTTTATCAGAATGTGGACTAATGTGTGCAGTATGCATGAGCCTAGTTGTACTCAACATAGGCTCCAGGCTCCTGTGACCTCACTACAGAGCTGTGTGTGTCTCAGCTCTGCAGAGATTCAAGAGCCACAATTTCAACTTTATTCTAATATTAAACTTGGCATACACAGGAAGTTTGACAATTTTCATCAGTTTGCTAAATTATAGTTCATTTGCTGATTCATTTAACTATGACGGTATAAAATCATGAACCAAAAATTCCAAAGCCACAAAAATGCAATATGTAGGAAGCTAATCTCTTTCTTACAGTTCTCACTGCAGTGTATATTACAATGGATGGCCTAGATGGAGCAGTGGAAAGTCAAAGTTCTGCCAGTCAAAAGCTCTGTTTGTATACCTATAGTCGTGGGTAACTTTATTACCTCCTGAGGCAGTCTCGTGGACACTTCTGATTTTACAAGTTTATTCCTAATATTGAACCTAAAACGTCCTTTAGCTTGGGGTCAGAAAGCATAAGTTTAATCTCACAATTTTTAACTAAAGGAGTTCATTAGAATTGTGCCATAACCTTAATGAGGAAATTAAGGAAAGAAGCAGAGGGGAAAACATGAAAATTCTTAACCCAGTCTTATTTCAATGAAATGGTATATGTAGCAACAACCCCTTGGAAATGTCTGTGAACTTCAAGAAATTCTAAAGTGAGGCAGTCTAAATAAATATGCCAGAGAGAATAAATTCTCAAAGGGAAAAGGCAGAGGAAGAGCAACCTAAAGTCTCTAGATAGGTGAAGAGTGGGGAAGAGCAATCCA
The DNA here is from genome assembly GCF_964212035.1 of Myotis nattereri. Lineage (NCBI taxonomy): Eukaryota > Metazoa > Chordata > Mammalia > Chiroptera > Vespertilionidae > Myotis > Myotis nattereri. The sequence continues at coordinate 111,913,078 of NC_138075.1, forward strand.
GTAGCTATCATTTACGGAACACTTTTTACACAGCACTCTAGATCTTTATATGACTCATCCAATTTTGACAACAACTCTAGAAATAGGTGCTATCACATATACTTCTACCTTATATGCAGAGACTGACATTTAAACGAGCTCACTTGTTCATCATAGGTCACACAGACTAAGTGCTAAAGTGCTAAAACCAATCCTGGTTTTTAATTTAAGAGGTCATGATTTAGCCATTAGGAGTTCTAGTCCTGGCTGTGTGACTTACTAATTATGTCACCTATGGTAAATCAATTCTTTTCTCTCACTGGTTCCTTTTCTTCTCCTTCTGAGGAATTTTAAGACTGTGGAGGGCTATCAACATGTAAGACTATGAGGTCATAGTTCAGATACAAGTCCACACTTCACTGGTACAAGTCAGGTCTGAATGGCCTCATCCTTATCCCTTTTATTTCAACAGATGTGCTGCCTCAAAGGACAGAAATACCTCTCACTCACAGCTGTCAGAGTTCTTTTTCATACACTTTACTAGTTTATTCCCACAAACAATCCTATCAGGCGAAATGGCAATGACAGGATTAGAAGTTGGGTGACAGTTTTAAAAAAGCCAGCATGAGCACGACTGGGGTGAGGGGACCAAGATGAACTCCTTTAGTTAAAAAGGACCCCTGGGTTTCCAGTGTAGGAGAATGGGTGTTTAGGTGTCATTAACAGAGAAAGAGACAACAAATTGAGGGAGAGATGGTCAATTTGGTTTTGAACATGCGTCTAAAGGAATGATCCAACTTCTACAAGAGAAATGTATAAAAAGCAATTGGAAATGTGAATCTCTGATTTTTGTAAACTTTTTATTTTTAGTTTTTAATTTTTTTCCATTTTAAAATATATTTTATTATTGATAGTATTACAGATACCTCCCATTCCCCCCACCTCCCAGGTCTTCACTGCCCTATTGCCTGTGTCCATGGGCTACGCATGTAAGTTCTTTCGTTTATCTCTTCTCATCCCTCCAACCCCATGTCGAGGTATGTCAGTCTGTTCCATGCCCCGCTGCTTTGGGTCTTATTTTGTTGGTTAAGTCATTTTGTTCATTAGATTCCACAAATAAGTGAGATTATATGATATTTGTCTTCCTCAGTGCATAATATTTTCCAGGTCCATCCATGCTGTCTCAAATGGTAGGAGATCCCTTTTTTACAGCTGCATAGTATTCCATAGTGTAAATGTCCTACAGCTGTTTGTAAAATTTAAAGTCACTAAACCCTAAAGAATGGCTCAAAGAATGGCTTGAACACAGTCCTGCTTTGCTGTCTCATTTCTGTGCCTGTCCAGAAACACACAAAGCTGCCTCCAAGTCTGACCCAACTCACCAAGCTAAATTTTCCCAACTATCTGCTGGCTGAAGAAGAGAGGAAGTTTGTAATGAGAGGCAATAGATCAGCTGTTGCCAACCTTTCAGACCTCACGGACCATCAGTGGTCCGCGGACCACTGGTTGGCAACCGCTGCAATAGATCATACTAGACTAAGATTTTGAGTACAAAGACCTTATGTTCACAAGTTGACTCTGCCACTCCCTAATAATATAAAACTGGGCCAGTCACTTAGCCTCCCTACCCACATCCCAGGCTGATATGAATGAGATGATTATAAGTAAGAAAAGTGCATATGGAAGCACACATCACTACCACAACAAATCTAAATGGCAACAAACACCAGAATATCAGGTATAAAGGCAACTAGAATGGGAATGTAAGTAGGGAGGACTAGGTGTTGGAAGTACATAATGGGTGATAATAGAAATAATGACTCAGGGATTAGCTTCCTGAACTTGTATAGCACACATGTGTAATTCTTTAATGGCATCCTGCATTTCCCACTTATATTTTTTCATGTTCACATTGCATCACTTGCACTAACCTGTAAGTCCCTTGAAGATAAAATCTGTATCTGTTTCATGCCTCTGTATATTTTAAATAATAAATGTATATTTATTGAATAAATGGAAGAAAATTCAGGGAGGATGTTAGTGCAGTGGTGACCACTATTTCTAGAATCTCATTACATAAAGCAATATTCTAATCTTTTTAGCTGGTACAAAGTATATACAAATAATATTTTTATAATGATGTTATAATTTATCAGTTATACAGGAAAGTATAAATAATACTGGATCACCATAAATGATTCCTAATTAGCCATGGGGAAAAAAATCCATGTTTACTGCAGTGCTCATGCTCAATACCCACTTATCCCCAGATTAGGTAAACTGTTGATATTCCATGTCTGGCTGAGCATGTAAAGGAAACAGTCTTATGTAACCCCAGAGAATCAAATGGGCAGCTAAGTTATACCAGGTTCAATGGCACGATTATGTAGATTGGTTTGAGGAAGTCAACAAATCCTTTTTTTAAATTGATTTCAGAGAGGGGGAGGAATAAGATAGAAACATCGATGAAAGAGAATCATCGATTGGCTGCACCCTACCTGGGCATGTTCCCTGACCAAATGGAACTGTGACCTCCTATAGGTCAACGCTCAACCACTGAGCCACACAAGCTGGACAAACTATAAAACTGGACAAAACACTGTCAAAAACTAGGACCTGTCTTCAACCAGAATAAGGCAGGTCTTGGAAACCAGTGGCTTTGCTGATACTGCCAGAGGGGACTCATATGATATAGAGCATTATTAGTTCAAGTGGTAAGTAAATAGGACTGGTTGGCTCTGCTAGCCTGGGGTTGTAATTTGCAGGGGGTGGTGGTGGTTGGGGGCAATGGATGATAGACTATTTGGAGATTTAATAGGGAGTTTGGTGAGGTGAAAAAGTGGTAAGAAGGCTTAATAAACTCTTCATATAATCCAGGTAATTGACAGCCATGTGTCTGTGCAGCAGAGACAGGAGCAGGCCCAAGCCACCCACACATCCTTGGCCGGTAGAACCTATGTATATGTTTGGAGGGAGTGAGAGAACCTGGCAGAAAGCAAAAGCCTAGGAAGCCTAAACAGTGACCTGAGTTTTTAATGCATTCCCCAAACCACACACATATCCATCAGCTGAATGGAAGGCATACTGTCTTGAGCTATTTGAACACAATTTCTGACTGACATTTGGCTACACACAAATGTATACAAACACAGTTACCCCTAGAAAACTAGGCAAGCTAAGCAGAAACATCAGTGGTTTGCACGTTGTGGGGGAAGATGTCACAGACTTAGCCCAGGCCAGCTACTACACAAACAAAAAACAACAACTGCCCAGGTGCTATGATATATTATATAAAAGTATCCAATATCTAACAAAAAAATTAAGAGACATGCAATAAAACAAAACAAAACAAAAAAAAGTGTGGCCCATACTCAGGCAGTAAAAAAAGGCAGTCAGTAAAAATGTCTTGGAGAGTCCTCAGATATTACATTTAACAAAGACTTCAGAGCAGCTATTAAAATGTGTTTAAAAAAGAAAAGGAAATAATCAGGAACTATGCAGGGTCTGAGATTTTACTTTATGTGTTAACATGACAGTTATTACTATGGGTACTGGCAAAGGCACAAGTCTTCGGCAGAGACAAAGAACTTTATTACTCAGGGCAATGGCAGCAGCCAGTGCCTCTTGTTTGTTTTGTGAGTTCTCCGTGCCCCCAAGTCCCATGAAGGCCATGCAAAGACCCAGGATGGATGCTTACACATGCAGTAGGTTGTTACAGGGGAAGGACTCTGGACTTGAGGGATTTACCACTTTTATAGCAAGGGAAAGCAACCCCTTCTACCCCTAAAGAAGGGGCCTGCTGTGGATATCTCACTTAATTCTGCTGTGGTCAGAAACGGACTTTGTATAGTTTCAGTCTTTTTAAGTTTTTTTTTTTTTTCATTTTTTTTATTTCGTTTTTTTTTTCTTTTTTTTTTTTATTATTAGTTAAGGTATTACAAATGTGTCCTCATCCCCCCCATTAACCCCCAACCTCCCCCCCACACACAAACTCATGCTCCCATCCCCCCGTTGTCCAGTTTATTAAGACTTGTCTTGTGTGCCATCTTATGGCCTATCCTGGAGATGGTTCCATACAATATGTGCATGAAAAGAATCTATACCTGTAGCTGTTGGGTGGAGATTCTATAATGTCAGTTAGGTCAAGCCGGTTGACAAGAGTTGTTCAAGTCATTGATACTCTTAACTTTTTCTAAGTGTTTTAGCAGTTTTTAAGAGTGGGATGTTAATATCTCCAACTATTATCACTGAATTGTATATTTCTTCTTTGGATATAACAAGTATACATGCATATGCATTTAACAACAGAAATCTGGGAAAATCCCAAATATTTGGAAATCAAACAATCCACACCTGAATAACCCAAGGTCAAAGAAGAAATCACAAGAAAAAACTTTAAAATATTTTAATTGAATGAAAATACAACATATTAAAAATTATGAGATGTACCTAAATCTGTGCTTACAGGGAAATTTAAATACCTTTATCAGAAGAGAAGTCTCACATATATTACCTAAGCTCATATTTTATCAAAGAGTATTTCTTAAGTGTTCTCATACACACAGAAAAAGGTAATTGTGAAGTAAAGGGCTGTTAATTAACTTGATTGTATGAATCCTTTCACAATGTATATATACATCAAATCATCATGTGTCTAATTTAAATATATTACCATTTATGTGTCAATTATGCCTCAATTAAGCTGGGGAAAAATTTAAATTTTAGCCAAGTTATTAAAAAAATATACGAGACTGACTAAAAATTAAGAGAAGACATAAGTTACAAAATTCAAGAATCAAAGAGGAGACAATATTACCAACCATATATTAAAAAATTATAAGGGAATATTATAAACAAATTTATGCCAATAAATTAGACAACTTAGAGGAAACAAAAACTTTCTCAGAAAGACAAAATAAATGTACTCAAGAAGAAACAGAAATCTGTTCAAAACTATTAATATATAGAGAAATTTAATTACTAAGAAAAACGTTCCCATAAAGAAAAGTCTAAGCCCAGATGGCTTCATTGGTGAATGGCTTTCAAATATTTTTAAAAAGAAATAATACTAATCCTTCACAATTCTTTCAGAAAATAGAGGAAAAACACTTCCAACTCATTCTGTGAGGCCAGTATTACTTTGTAATAAAAGCCAGACAGATATTGTAAGAAAAGAAAACTAAAAATCAATATCCATCATCAACATAGACACAAAATCCTTAACATAGTATTAGCAAACCATATTTGGTAACATGTTAAAAGGCTTATACACCACAATCAAATAGATCTTCCCATAGGAATTCAAGACTAGTTGAACATCCAAAAATCAATGTAAAACTACACATTAAGAGAAAAAAAAAGCAACTACTGATCATCTCAATAGATGCAAAAAAAGCATCTGACAAAAACCAAATACCTATTTATGATTAAAAACTTAATAAACTAGGAATAGAAGTAAAAAAACATCTACAGTGAACATTATACCTAATGCTTTTCCCCTAAGGTTAGAAACAAGACAAGGAAATTAACTCTTGTTTCTTATATTAAGCATTGTACTGGAAGTTCTAGCCAGTGCAAGAAGGCAGGAAAAAGAGAGTGATAAAGATTAAAAAAGAGAGAAGCAGCACTGTTTTTATTTGTAGATGACACAGTTATCTGTGTAGAAAATCCTAGTGAATGTACAGGGGGAGAAAAAAACACCTAAAACTAAAAAATAAGTTTAGCAAGGCCATATGGTACAAGGTCAATATACAAAAACCAACTGTATTTCTATATATTAGGAATAAAAAATCCAAAAATGAGATTACAATAGCATCAAAAAAGAATAAAATACTTACAAATAAATCTAACAAAAGAAGTGTAAGATTTGTACTCTGAAAACTATAATACATTGCTGAGAGAAATTAAAGAACATCTACATAAAAATCTAAATAAATAAATGTTCCCGGATTAGAAGACAATGACTACTAAGATGACAAGCTCCTCTTAAATAGGAAAACAAAAGACCTAAATAGCCAAAACAATTCTGAAAAAGAAGAAAAGAGTTACATTACCCAATTTCAAAGCTTACTATAAAGCTCCAGTAATCAAGACAGTCTAAGATTGGCATATGATAGGCATACAGATCAATGGAAGATAAAAGTCTAGAAATAAATTCCTATGTTTATGGTTAACTGGTTTTTGGCCAAAGTGTCAAGAAATTTCAATGTGTGAAGAACAGTTTTTTTAACAACTGGTGCTGGTACAACTATGTATCCATATGCAAAGTAATGAACTTAGGTCCTCACTTAACACCACCCACAAAAATAAACTCAAATGGCACACAAACTTAATGGAAGGAAGTACAGGAGAAAGTCTTTGTGCCTTGGGTTAGAACAGTATTCTTACACATGACAACAAATGCAAAAGATGTAAAAGAAAAAACTGATACACTGAATTATATTCAAAATAAAACTTATGCATTTAACTTACATGCATATATGCATAACCCATGGACACAGACAATAGTGCTGTGAAGACCTGGGGAGGGGGCAGGAGTGCGGTGGAGGGGGTCATAAGGGTGGGGGGGGAAGGGACATCTGTAATACGTTCAACAATAAAGACATATTAAGGAATAAATAACAGCAAATTTAAAAAAATAACAAAAACCAAAAAGACTTACACGTTTTAAGAAAAATGCAACTAATTGACAAGTCAAACCACAGACTAGTAGAAAATATTTCCAAATTATCCTAAATAATAAAGAGGTAATAAGCAAATTGACCATCACTCCAACACACAAGATGGCCACCCCCATGTGTGCACAAGATGGCCCCCACAAAATGACCAGCAGAGGAGGGCAGCTGGGGGTGACCAGGCTGGCAGAGGAGGGCAGTCAGGGGGACCAGGCCTGTAGAGGAGGGTAGTTGGGAGGGACAAGGCCTGCAGGGGAGGGCAGTTGGGGGTGAACAGGTCGGCAGGGGAGGGCAGTTGGAGGCGATCGGGCCAGCAGGGGCAATCAGGCAGGCAGGCAGGCAAGCGGTTGGGCGCCAGCTGTACCAGATTGTGAAAGGGATGTCCCAGATTGGAGAGGGTGCAGGCTGGGCTGAGGGACAACCCCCCCCTCCCCAACCCCCATGCATGAATTTTGTGCACCAGGCGTCTAGTATATCTGATAAATGACTTGAATATATAGACTATATATTCAAAACCAGAATATGTAATTAACTTTTATAAATCAATAAAGCAAAATACTCAATTTAAAAATGGGCAAGACTTAAACAGTCAGTCATTTCACCAAAGAAAACAAACAAATAGCTAATAAACACATGAAAATGTGCTCAACATCATTAGTCATTAGGGAAATGTGAGTTAAAACTATAGGGAGCCCGGCCAGTGTGGCTCAGTGGCTGAGCATTGACCTATGAACCAGTAGGTCATGGTTTGATTCCTGTCAGGGCACATGCCCAGGTTGCAGCTTGATCTCCAGTGTGAGGTGTGCAGGAGGCAGTCAATCAATGATTCTCTCTCTCCTTTCCTCTCTGAAATCAATAAAAACAAACAAATAAATAAACTACAGAGATACCACGACATACCTTCTAGAATGGTTATAGTCAAGTAGGATACACAATATTAAGTGTTAGTAAGGATGTGGGAAACTGAAATATTGGTGGGAATGTATTAAGTCTTTCAACTGATGAACATATACTAACACTGATTCTTGCTGAACTCATTTACTTATTTGCCAGAGGAAAACAGCATTTATTCTACACTGATAAAGGGAAAACTCTTTACAGTAGAATGACAACTAATTAATACACAAAAAATGATGTAGTTAGAAAGCTACAGTTTTGTAAACATCACAGTAAAAATGTTTTTCAGATAAGAATCATCAAAGAGTGCTAATCTAGGTGGGGCAGGTTTGATGAGAAATAGAATATCAACATGGTCTCAAAAATTTCTCCTCACAAATTAACCACTAACTGCAAAGGAAAAACAATAATTACACAGTGACTGGCCACATCTGTCCTAAGTGATCAGAGTGAACATTACCAATAAGGCACAAAAGGATGTTCTGTGAGTCCTGGATGCGACATCACTCATAGTATTTCAACCCACACTACATAACTTGAATTTAAACATAAAGAAATATTGGGAAAGGCCAAAGTAAAGGATGTTCTATGCTTTAACTGCCCTATATTCTTCAAATACATTAATACTAGAAAAGACAAAGAGAGGCTAAAGAGTCATGATAAAGTAACACATGATCCTGAACTAGAAACTGTAATAAACAAACAAACAAACAATTGAACAACAAATGAAACTGGAAAAGGGACTGTAGATGAGAGTACTGTTATCAATGCTAAGTTCCTGAATTTGATAATTGTACCTATTATGCTTGTTCTTATGAAGTACAGATATAGTATTAAAGGGTAAAGTGTATGATGTCTGCAGTATACTCTCAAATGGGTCAAGAAAAAAATACATAAAAAGAGATAGAGAGAAAATGATAAAGCAAATATGAGAAACATTTTAAAAAGTCAAAGTGCAGAACAATGTATATATTTCTTCTTTTAAAAATCCTTAAAACAAAAACACATGTGTGTATGCAGATATATATTTCTAGGATACTAAAATTACCTGTACTCCCCAGCTAAGGAAACTTGGAGCTAAAAATATTAGGTGGTTGGCATGAGGCTAAAAAGAGTTAAGTCTCTCTTTTCTCAACCTTCAGTTCTACTCCACAGGGGTGTGTGTGTGTGTGTTGGGGGGGGGGGGGGGAGGAGACATTATTAATAGCTTTCAGATGTTTTCTATGTATATACCCAAACTTCTGCATATATAGTATATATGATTCTTACATCATTTTGATGGCTACATATTCTAATAATGTACTGAATAAGTGTTCTATTGATATTTAAGTTGTTTCTAATATATATTTGAATATAGTCTGAGATTTTAAAAAATACCTTATTTCATCACTTTACCGTTTACTTTAAAACTATGTTTGCCTTTAACTCTATCATCTTATTTAATGTTATAGTTTCTGTTTATTATGCCTTCTTTTAAAAAATATTTTATGTTCATGTTTTGTTTTGGGATTTGCCTTTTCATCTAATAGTCTATTGAATATACGGCAGTCATATTATTACTTCAATAATATGAAGATTTATAATACTTGTATCCTGATCTCAGGTTTAATACTAACAAAGGAGGCCACTTGCGGCATAAATATGAAATGTGAGTTGTGCAAGTCCAGATCTCAGTTAGTACCTGAGAAATGTACTTTTCCCAAAGTTGGATGACCCAACTTTTGTTTGTTAATCCTCACCTGAGGATATATTTTTTCCCATTGATTTTTAGAGAGAGTGGGAGGGGGAGAGATGGAAACATCGATGTGAGAAAGACACATCGATTGGTTGCCTCCCACACAAGCCCCAACAGAGCCAGGGCTGGGACCAAGCTAGAATCAAGCCTGCAACTGAGATAGTGCCCTTGATTGGAATTGAACCCTTGGCCCTTCAATCTACAGGGCTGGTGCTCTATCCACTTAGCCAAACTGGCTAGGGTGGCCAACCCAACTTTTAATGTATCTGGGCCACTCTCTAACTGGTTTCCTTTTGTTGATTTTAACTAAAGGTCCCAAATTGATTAAAGTATGAGAAGATACTTCCTGCCTTCACAGCTATTGCTATTTATTATATTTTACATTATCCTTGTGATTTTTCTAGGTATTAATAACTACATATCTGTTGTTCAAAATACCCGAGCTTAAAAAAATAGATCAACCTATCTGAAGTTTTCACAAAATTAAACTGTCCAGAAATTACTTACAAATGCAATTAGTCATCAAAGGACCCAAGGCATAAGTGAATTATACAGCTCTCTAGGCCAAATGTAGTAAAAGTCTTTGTTTCTTAAAAAAAAAAAAATGATTTTAATTATATTAGTTATGCTGGTTTCTTTCCCTTCTGATACTTGAGTTCACTCCTCAAAATAAAAGATTTGATCATATCATTCCCTAAAACTACCTACAGAATAAAGTCTAAACCCCTCTGCACAGTGTTGAAGATCCTCCACAGACTGGTACCATCAAGCTTTCCAGTCTTATTTCTAGGACATGCTGTGCCCTAGGTTTGCCTGGTTACTGAACAAAAATGGACCTTTTGGGTTCTGTACCAATGTTCACACAGCTATTATGTTTAGAGCAATAAAGACCAAGTAAATCTTACCCAAGTCAAAGGCAACTCAGAAGTCAGAAAAGGTATAACACTTTCAAAGTCTTAACATCAAAAACACTGTTAGCTTTGACCTGCTGCTCAAACACTTGGCAGGGCTTCACACTGGCGCTTTCACGGAAACCTCAAGACCTCAACAGGCTCTGAGTGGGACTAACTGAAGTCATTCATGCAAGATCCTGAAGAGGGATTGCTTCTCCTTTATGTTACTTGAGCAAATCATCAGTGGTATTCTTCATTTTTCTAAAAAATCACTTTCAAAATTCAGCTACACTGTGGTTGATGGCTCCAGTTTTAATGATACATTAGACTAGTGACTGATAAAGTGTCACCTTTAGTATTTTATAATCATGTGTTTAACCTTTTCTAGGTAGAGATTATTAATTTCTGTGCTGGGCATGCTGCCCTTGGTTAAGTGGATCCAATTATCTTAATTTGACACCCACTTAGTAGGCACATTTAAGTTTTCTTTTGAAATACTAATTGTATTCCCTTTTCATAATCTTTCTTTGAAAATCAGTTTTAAAATTTCTTTCAAAATCTTCTGAATTCTTTCGAAGGGTAAGAAAGTGTGTTGGGGAAAAGTCTATCCTTCCATGCTTTATGTGAGGGAATTTACTAAACTGGTACTTCCCAGGAACTCTCACAGCAGCTCTAAACATAAAAGCCATGTGAACAAAAGGACAATTCCAAAAAGCACTTCTTTTGGGAGATGTTAACAGCTGAGAGAGAGAGAGAGAGAGAGAGAGAGAGAGAGAGAGAGAGAGAGAGAGAGAGAGCGCGCGCGCCAGTCCTTGCACCAACTGGCCACCAACTGCAACTTTTCTGTGGATCAGCCTGGTGGCATATTGGACCTGACCCCCTGATCCACACCCACCTCCAGGAGAAGTTGTCACCCCCCTACATCTCCTCTCAAGAGTTAACCCAGAATGTAGGCCAAATGTTCAAACAGTTCAACAAGCTGACGGAGGACAAGGCAAATGTGCAATCAATCATTGGCCTGCAGTGCTTCTTTGAGACTCAAATGAGGCCTTTAGTGACACCAAGTTCTCGCTGAGTTGGTGGAGCCCCCACCACTGCCTGGTGCTGGCCTGAGCTTCCAGGAACTGTCCAGTGGCCCTGGTGATGGTCCCTGAAGCTGGGCCCCAGAGTCAGCTCAGCCTGGGTGTGTCCTATCACCCTCCCTGCTCTTCCCCTCTGCTGATCTGCTTCCCACTCCTTGGTAGCCCCATTTCCCAGCCCCTCACAATACAGTTTTTACTTCTGTGGATTTAATAAAAACTTCACAAGTTCAAAAAAAAAAAAAAGAAAAGAAAGAAAGAGAGAGAGAGAGAGAGAGAGAGAGAGAGAGAGAGAGAGAATAATCCTATTTGGCAGATTGTGGAGATCTGCCATGCTTATTAGCATGTTAAAGACTCTGGACAATTCTACAGGAGAAAAACCTGCTGAGTTTGTTAACCTAGCATTTCTCATTCTTAATTAATCATGCAATCTCTTTATCCCCAAACTGAATCCAGTTTGGGCAATCCTGCACTAAAAGATACCTGAGATAGTGTCTAGCAGAGAGCTCCTTTAAAGAACCTCTGCCTGAAAACCTCCAGTCACTGCTCAACTACTTCTGTAAGCAGTCTATTTCATATTTGATTTTAAAATCCAAATGTAATAAGCTTGTTATAAAAGTAACTTATACAATACAGAAGTATATAAAGGAAAAGGACTAAAGTTCCACTTTTCATCATTTCCAAAATACCACTGTTAAGTTTGGTGTACATTCTTCCAAATATTTTCCTTTTCAATGATGCACTTATATATACACATAGATATAAGAATGGAGTGATACCAAACATGTTGCTTTGAAAACTGTTGAATTATGTATTAATGTCTTTAAGAGTTTCCTTGTCAATGTGTATAAACAAACCTCATTATTCCTAATTGCTGCATACTACTCCATTATGCAACTATATCACAATTTATTTAATCATTCCCTTATTATTACTTACATTTAGACTGTTTTCCTCATTTATTTATTTTGGCTACTACAGGCATTGGTTCTGGAAACTTCCCTATACAAGTGCCTTTGTGCATGCACATGTGTAAATATTTCTGTAAGATGTAGTCTTAAAAGTGAAAATGCTGAGCCAAAGGATTGTGTATCTGAAAGCTTAAGAGATGATGCAAAATAATCTAAAAGGCTACTTTGGCCTCAATTTTAGGACACAGGGCCAATACATTCTGTGTTCACCATTTTATAAATACTAGCAGACAATAGCGGACAAGAAATAGGAATTTAGACAAAGCTAAGAGATATCTGTAATTCCAACCCAAAATATATGAAAAAATGTGGACAGAAGAAAAGCAAATTAATTAATGGAGCAGAGACAATCTAAGTGCCTCAAAAGGGACAGAAAGATGAGACTCAAACCAACTGACCATGAGAAACTGGCAGCACTTCAGGAGACAGGGATGATATGGTCAAGGTGGTGTTTTCCAGATCTCTCCATTGTAAAATTACGGTAGTGGAAATAGAAGCTATTAACCTCCACCTCACCACTGGACATGGGAGATTTACACTCAGGAGAAATTAAGTCAGGCAGGTTCTGGGCTCAGAGGTGACCAACAGGGAGGGATTAAAACCACATACTAAAATATAAAACTCCTGCCCTGGCCAGGTGGTTCCACTGGTTGAAAAGTCATCCAATACTCCTGTGGGTTCAATCCCTGGTCAGGGTGCATATGGGAGGCAACCAATTAATGTTTCTTTCTCATATCAATGTTTCTCTCTCTATTTCTTTCTCTCTCTCTCTCTCTCTCTCTCTCTCTCTCTCTCTCTATATATATATATATATATATATATATTTATATATATGTAAAATTGAGCTATCAGCTGTGGCAGTGTATATATATATATATATATATATATATATATATACACTGCCACAGCTGATAGCTCAATTTTGAAAATCAAGTGTATTTTAGATAAACACTACCTTTATAATGATTGAAAGTGTATGTATACATATTTTGGGACACCCTATATATGAAACTCCTGATCTCCCTCCTCAACGAGTTCCAGAAGACTGGCAACCAGGTTTTCTATTTCTATCACTAGGCAGAAAATTGAAGCATCCCTGTCTGGATAAACTAAACAGAAGCAGAGAAGACTTACAAATATTGCTATCTAGTTAGGTCCTAGCAATAATAAAAAAGATTAACTACCTAAATTGTTCTATAATAAAAACTGAGTAGTTAAAAAGCTTCACCTGCAAAATTTAAGAAAGACAAGATATCTGCACAGCTTCAAGGTGTATCTCCTAAAATACTACTTACAAAGAGAAAAATCCTAACTTTACAACAAAGAAATCTGAAAGATACCACCATAATCATGTGATCAAGTTGACATTACCAAATAATAATACATTAATATCACCCCTGATATAGATGTGTTGAAAATGGCGTATGGGCTTGGCCAGCATGGCTCAGTGGTTGAGTGTGTCAACCTATGAACCAGAGGTCACGGTTCTATTCTGGGTTAGAGTACATGCCCGGGTTGCAGCTCGATCCCTGGTAGAAGGTGTGCAGGAAGCACCTAATCAATGATTCTCTCACATAATTGACATTTCTATTTCTCTCTCTCCCTTACTCTCTAAAATCAATAAAAATATTTTTTTACAATGAATGAATGAATGAATGAATGCAATGTGGGAACCAAAACCAGATCCTAGGCAAACAAAAGGACGTTAGTGGAAAAACTGGTGAAATCAGAATAAAGTTAGGAGTTTATAGTTAGTTAGGAGTTTATAGTTAATTGACATCAATTACTTAGTTTTGCTTACTGTATCACAGTTATATAAGATGTTAACATTACAATGAAGTTGGGTGAAGAGTATTCTACAGGAATTCTATGCACTATTTTTGTAACACTCGATTAATTCTAAAATTATTTCAAATTAAAGTTTTTTCAAAGGCCCATCCTATAAACAGAGCTTTCAATACTTTTTAAACAGCACATTCTTAATTGCCAGACTACTTTCAAGTATTTGAGCGCAGTTCTCTTCTTTTGATAAAATTTTCCACTTCTTTCTTCTGTTTCCTTTATAATATAGTTTCAAAACCTTTCTATAAACTCTTAAAACGAAGTGGCTAAAACATACATAATGATGCTTAAAAAAAAACACAAAAAAAAACCTCACCCAAGGATATGTTTCCATTGACCTTAGAGAGAGAGAGAAACATCTATGTGAGAGAGAAACATTGATCGGTGGCTTCCCACACGTGCCCAGATCGGGGATTGAACCAGCAACCTGGGTATGTGCCCTGACTGGGAATTGAAACCGTGACCCTTTGATGCACAGGATGACGCTCCACTGAGTCACACTGGCCAGGCTCATAAAAATGCTATTAATATTAGTCATTATAATCAAGATTAAAATAGTTAATGGCATCTCTATCACATTAAAGAGACATACTGAGCTAGAAATAATCCATAGGTTATCAATTTCTCACATATAACACTGTTGAAAATTAATTATATCCAGTTTGTAAAGAGTTATCTGATAAGAATGTTCTACTTTTGAAGAGCTGTGATAACAGTGATTATATCAGCATTAATTAATGTGAACCAAGGCAAACCAAGATGGCAGCGTAGGTAAACTTTGGTACTCACCACCTCCCACAACCACATCAAAATTACAACTAAAGTACAGAACAACCATCATTCAGAATCACTGAAATCTCGCTGAATGGAAGTCCTACAACTAGAGAAGTAAAGAATAAACCACACTGAGACAGGTAGGAGGGGCGGAGGCATGGAATAGGCTGGTCTAATAGCTATGTGTGGAGGGTTTTTTTTCATTGGGAGGGATATCGCCACTGCAGAGGACTTCAGTGAGTAGCAAGGGGTCCTAACCCCATACCAGACCTCCAACCCAAGGTTCCAGAGCTAGGAAGAGAAGCCCCCATAACTTCAGGCTATAAAAACCAGTGGTGATTGTGGCTGAGCGGCATGGAGGCTGCTGGACTCCCAGGCAGTACTTCTTAAAGGACTGGCACACAGATATACACGGACTTGCTCCCTCTGAGCTCCAGCTCTGGGTCTGTGGGTTGAGGGGACCCAGGGACTTACAGAAAGGAAGCAGATTGTCACTGGCATCAGGGCTGGAACTCGGGGATGGCTTTTTCCCATACAGGGGTGCTCGCAGGGGTCATTGTTCCTATGCTGAGACCTCCCCACTGCAGAGATGATTGGCAGCCATATCTGTTTCCATCAGCCTGGCTCATACTATTCCCTCTGCCCTGGTTATTCCCTGATACCCCGCCAACATTGAACTTGCAGCCCCACCCAAGCTGTTTTCAGGGCTTTTTCATATGAAAGGCCTGTCCTGGCTTAGGCCTTAGAGTTAGACTTTCTTAAAATTTCTCAAAGCAGCAGCAGCTGAACTCAGTGTGACCCATACTATCAATAAGAGGCCCAACACCAACACCTGTAGCAACCTGCTTCACAGCTTGGCCTCATCTGGGCATTTCTAAGCCAAACACAAGTAGCACCTTCTGCAGATCTCTCTGTAGCTCCTGCTAGGTGGCCCCAGGCAGTGGCTGACTTTGCACCTCCTGGAAAGCCCAAGTCAGTGCACCTAGTGGACAGCTTCAGACCACACCAGATTACAACTCTACACATCCACAAGCAATACACTCAAGGGGAAGACTCAGTGAGCACCGAAGTGGCACTGAAGCAAGTCCTGCTCCACAGGGATGTCTCTGGCATAGCAGCTTTTCCACTATAGTCACAGCTGGTCCTCACAGTTAACTGGCCTGGAGGCCAATTCCTCCCAGTGACACCAGCAAGAATCAAAGCTCAACTACAACAAAACTGTGCACAGAGCCCACACAGGGGCACACCTAGAGTGCTCGGCTTTGGTGACTGGGGAGTCTGAGCCACCGGGCCCTAAAGGACACCTACTGCACAAAGCCACTCTACCAATTCCAGGAGACATAGCAGCTCTACAATTTCCTCAAGAAAACAGAATAGTTTCTATGTCATTTTATAAAGAAAGCATTATCCTATTATCAAAACCAGACAGACATTACCAGCAAATCAAAATATCTCATGAACACAGATATAAAGATCCTTAAGAAAACGTTAGCAAATGGCTGAATAAATGAATAAATGAATAAATGAGGGAGAACATATAAATCTCCCATGCAGAAGAATCCTAAAGTTTGTGTAGATACCCTGTCCATAAGGAGGTGGATTCTAACTCCTAGCTCTTTAAGTGTGGGTGTGTGCAGTGACTGCCAAAGTGTACAGTATGGAAAAGGAAAAAAAGGATGCTACTGCAGAGACGCCTGAGAAGCACTACCTCAGCGAGGTAACCAGGGTCAACATTCACAGTGATTAGTCATGTTGATAAATATATACTCTTAGTATGATGCAATGAGAATGGAAATCCTCCTCCAAAAGAATCCATATTCCCAGTACAATCATGAGAAAAATATCAGACAAATCTTAAATGGAGAACATTCTAAAAAATACATAACCAGTGCCAAGGTCATCCAAAACAAGGAGTCTGAGAAACTGCCACAGCCAAGAGGAGCCTAATGAGCTGTAATAACTAAATGTAATGTGGTATTCTGGATAGTATCCTGGAACAGAAAAAGGACATTGAATTAAAAACTAAGGAAATCTGGCCCTGGCTGGCATGGCTAAGTGGTTAGAGCATTGGCCCACCCACTGAAGGGTCATAGGTTCAATTACTGGTCAAGGGTACATACCTGGTTTGTAGGTTCAATCCCCGGCCCTGGTTGGGGCGGGAGCGAGAGGCAACTAATCAATGTGTTTCTCTCACATCGATGTTTCTGTCTCTCTCTCTCTCTCTCTCTCTCTCTCTCTCTCTCTGTTTCTCTCTCTCTCCTTCTCTCCTTCCCTCCCTCCCTCCCTCTCTGCCTCCTTCTCCCCTCCTTCCACTCTCTCTAAAAATAAATGGAAAAAATATCCTCTAGTGAGGATTAACAAAAAAGTAAAAGTAATAAAATAAATAAAAACTAAAGAAATCTGAATACAGAATGGACTTTAGTTAATAAAAAAATTAATGTTATTTAATTAACTGTTACAAATGTGTCATACTAATAGGTGTTAACAATATTAACAATAATCCCCTCTGTAGCTATCTTCATAACTTTTCCATAAGTCTAAAACTTCTAAAACCAAATGCTTACTTAAAAGATGGCCAAAAAAGCAAATTGGACCCAAATAAAGGTAAAATTAGTGGACTAGAAAGGTATTTTGCCAGAACAAAACACTCAAAGACAAGAAGTAGCATGTAAAGGAAAAGTCAAATCTATACTAATAAAAGCCTAAGTGGTCCTCGCACCCTTGCGTGACACCGCCACAAGATGGCTGCATGCACAGTGGAGGCGGGGCCCGGTGGCCGCTCCGCGTGGTGAGGCCTGGGGGTCCCACAGCTCCGCGCAGCATGGAGGAGGCCGGTCCTGGCATCTCTGCTGCCTCGCACGGAGGAAGCAGGTTGCGGCAGGGGAGGGCAGTTGTAGGCGATTGGGCCGGCAGGGGAGGGTGGTTGTGGCCGATTGGGCCGGCAGTGGAGGGTGGTTGTGGCCGATTGGGCCGGCAGGGGAGCAGTTAGGCATGAATCAGGCTGGCAGGGGAGAAGTTAGGGGGCTATCAGGCTGGCAGGCAGGCAAGCGGTTAGGAGCCAGCAGTCCTGAATTGTGAGAGGGATCCCAGATTGGAGAGGGTGCCAGCCTGGCTGAGGGACACCCCCCCCCCCCCGCACAAATTTTGTGCACCGGGCCTCTAGTAAGAGATAACAGAACAAGGAGCAAGAGCAATACATAACATCATAAAATTTGGCTGGACCTAAACAGATGTACATCTCTTTTTTAAGGGACTATTCCATAAACAAACAAACAAACAAACAAACAAACTAATCCATGCTGGACAATATGAATTGGGATGGAGAAAGAAAGAAACCCATACCATAAAACAGCAAAATTGAAAGATAAAAGTTCTAAAAGCTTACAGAGAATAAAATAGGCATTATCTATAATAACAGTTCATTATCTATAAATGAACAAGTAAAAGATTTCTAAAAGTATGCTAAAAGATAATAAAACTTTCTATGAGAGCAAATAAAATATTTTCAGATATGCAGTCTTGAAAATTTACTTCTCATACAATCTTTCTCAGAAATTTACGATAAGGCATACTCTAGCAAAATAAATTAAAAACAACAGTCCAAGAAAATAGAAATTATAGTCTGAAGAATATGCTTGAGGGAAGGCACAGTATACAAGAAGTATACTAATGTGATAGCATGTTAAAATTCTTCGGTGAGGGGAAAGAGATCATGATTGACCTTAAGTGCTGCTGGGAAAAAAAATGGCTAAGTACAAGTCAAAATTTTAAGGGTAACCTCATGATAAAAATTAAGGTGGGTTAGCAGGACTCATAAGGACATAAAGACAGTAAGTGTAAAGCTGTCCATAGTTGATGACCCTAAAACAAAAGGACATCAAAAGCTTGAAAATAAAAGAGCACAAAATATTTATCAGGCAATGCTATTAAAAAGAAAGCAGATATAGTAATGCCAATATTAGACAAAATATAATTGAGGACAACAAGATTTAATCAGGGCAAAACAATGTTTCTTGCTAAGATAAATACCATGTTTTATTCTAAGGGACACTTTTTCACATTTTTATGTCTCTGAAATCAGGATGCATTTTATAATCTAAGGCATCTTAGATCTGATGAAACCTAGTAATCCACCAGGAAAATAAATGATTCCTAATGCATTAACAACATAGCTTCTGAAAATAGAAAGCAATAATAGAAACACAAGAATTGAACAAATCTATACTCATACCTTTCTTAAAAATATTTTTTTCTTAGAAATTGGCAGATTAAGTAAACAAAAATTAGGTAAGGCTCAAAAGGATTTTATGAACACAATTAACAAGTTTGATCTAATAGATATTTATAAGCAATTAATATCCAGCAAACATAATACCCATAGAACTGACGCCAAAATATGGGTCATGAATTATATTACAAAAATAATTTCAAATTCCAATGAATTTAGAAACGTGGTTATCTGCTTACAGTAAGGAAACAGTAGGATTGACGAGCATGAGAAAATAATTAACATAATTAACATGGAGGGAAGGGAGAGGGAGTAGATTAGAAAAACCTAATAGGATTTTCCAGCAGTCTGAGGACCAACTGAAGTTGGAGCTTACAAATTTAGTATGGGTTGTGAGAGAATAATATACTCCAAAATGAAATAACTTAAAGCTATTCAAATACCTGAAATGTCCATCAGCACAGCTGCTGAACAGCTAGGAGACTGGTTAGGGGCACAATGCAATGTGAACATAAACTCACAAAAGTAGTTTGCCAAGGCTATGTGTTCTGAGTGTTCAAACAACTTCAGAACAAGGGAGTAAGAGTTCTAGTCAATGGCCCCACAGACTTTATAGAATTCCTCTTCCTAGAACGAAGTCCCAAAGATAGAGAAGAACTAATCTGGTAACAGAGGAATGCGCTCTATTGGAGAGTTTTAGTGGGTATGTATTCTGATAAGCAGTGAACTGCTGGTTTAAACTAATGACTTACATAAACAATTGAAGGAAGTTATAAAATAAAATGAACACAAAATACTCCTCCCATTCTGGCGGGCAGGAGAGATGTTTCGCTTTTAAGGAAGTCATCTGACATTTTCCTGATATCAAAAGCACGAATTTAAAAAGGTGTGCCAGATGCTAATGACGCACCTACCACAACAGTAAGCCCAGAAAAAAAGATAGCCTTCTCTCCTTTGATCCTAAATCAAAATGATGTCTCCTCAGTAAGATTCCAACCACCCAAGGGAAAGGAAAGACAAAATGTGTAAAGGTATATCTGCTCATTACCCATTTAGACCAATAAAAAGGGAAAACTTTGTTCCAATGTGCTTAATGACTTACACTAACTCTAATAATAACCAATTTTCAATGACAAAGTCAAGAGATAAACAGCATTAACATTTTTTTAAGATTCAGATTCAGAAGTCCAAATTCTAGCAACTTTTATTTCCTCGAATCATGTAAAAAGTAACAGGATTCAAATAGTACCTAACCCAGAACTTTAACAAAATTATTTTACAAGAAACCACAATTACTCAAATTTGTGAAGGAGTGTAAAATGAAGAGGAACTCTAAAAATCAGAAGAACATCATCACAACTGGAATCCAGCTAAAAAGGCTCTCATATCTTGTTATCATTTTTGGTCTACAATATTCAGGTAACACTGTACAAGAGCAAACTCAAGAGAGAAATTCTGGTAGTAAACAAAGGTTGCTTTTTAAAATACCCATACTACTAAAATATTAGAACATACATAGTAGCTATGAGGCAGTAGCAGCATTTAAATGCTTATACTTTAGAAAAACATTTCTCAAATTGTGTCTCACATTTTACTACACTTCTTATTTTGGTGATCTCTTAAGTGGGCATTAATTGGAAGATATTCTCAATGCCAACAGCATAACCTAAAATGAAAATCACACTGATCCAGAATTGAAACTATATAAAATCAAGTTTATAAACAGCCAGATTGTCAGTGATGTCTTTCAGACCCAAATGATATTCTGCCAACTATGACATTATTGCATAATTTAGCATCTTTTAAAGATAGCCACCAATTAAAAGATGTTGAGACATACTATCTTCCTTCTGGTGTTTTAGCACTGCATAATGGATTCTTTCTTTATAACAAAATAATGGCATCAAATTCAAATTCAAGCTTGCTCTCTGATAATCTCTAAATCAATCTTTGTGTCCAGGAAAGTCATTTGCAGAATTTCTATTTAACTGCTAAACATAAAAAATGATAATTGAGGCACTAAGTTATTACCTGGATCTCACATGTCCTGGTCTTATGATTCATGACTTTTGGCAAAGATGAAATGTTAAAGAAACTAATCATACTTTGATTATCTTTCTACCTCTCCAGAGCTATTTAAAATCAGAGCAGTCATTATAGCACAACTCAACAGTAATGGAGACAAAGTTTCTTAACCTAAGTAGACTAAGATCATAACCTTAGACTTACACAGAGAATCCTATTTCTATTTGGTGTAAAATTTCAAACTTTTCCTTTCCCTTAAGTGCTCCAAAACTCACAAATCTTATTCCACCTTCCTTTGTAGGAACATCTACCTGACATTTAATAAATACTTAACATGTATGAGCCACTGAGGGATAAAAAATTCTCTTTTCACTGTCACCACTTAGTTAAGTGTCTTAAACATCACATCTGATTTGTACAAAGTTCTAATGAGTATCACAGATTCCATATTTTCTTCTCTGAACCCACTAAACACAGCTCCTCTTAAAGTGCTACTTACTTCTTCCTGTACTTAAAAATTCATAATTATGCTGAGACAACAGACATAAACTAGGACTGTCTCAGGCACACTAGATGCATGGTCATCCTTATAAAGCAAGCATGTCAAACTTGCGGCCAGCAGGCCACATGCAAAAGGCATATGGTCTGCCGGCCGCAGAGTTTGACATGCTTGTTATAAAGAGATACATCTGGCCAACCTTGTTAATAAGTATAACCACAATAGACTTAAAAAGACTGAACTTTAAGAGTATAAATTATCTTTGTCTTCAAAACATTTAACTTGCTAAAGTGGTAAAGTTAATTTTAACACTGAAAACCCAGGTTATTAGTCCTGACTTTGATGCTAACTAGTGATATAGGGCAAGTGACTGAACTGAGTGAGTCTCCAGTTCAGCTAGACTAGATGCTCAGATCTCTAAAGTCCATTCTAACTCGACTCTCTTTGATTTTACATTCTCTTTCCCAATGGCCTACATAGTAGGGTCTCTGATAGGTGAATCTTGATTTACCTGTTGGTTTAACAAAAGCAATTTGCTTTTACTATCTGAATAAACTACACCTGTGTTAGCATTTATATCACACTAGAGGCATGGTGTACAAATTCATGCATGGGTGGGGTCCCTTGGCCTGGCCGGTGATTGGGACCAATAGGGGCGATCGGGGCCGTCTGGCCCAGTCCTGATAGAGGCCGATTGGGATGGCTGCCTGGGGGAGGGACCATGGGAGGTTGGCCGTGGGAGTGCACTGACCACCAGGGGGCAGCTCCTGCATTGAGTGTCTGCCCCCTGGTGGTCAGTGAGCATCATAGTGACCAGTCGACCGGTCACTTAGGCTTTTATATATATAGATGATTCATCTTCCAGGAAAAAAAAAATGCTATAATAGCTGGCATTTGGAGATAGTTGCCAAATACTCTTTAACAACCTATTTTTTCTTCCATAGCATTTTGTTTCAAAAAAAAAAAAAATTTCAAGAAGTTTTAAACCACACTGAACAAAGTAAAAATCACTATGTTTAGACCTGGTTGTTATATTTCTAACAGATAATTTTTATTTGGCTTTTCAAAAATTTTATAATACATTGTTTGTCTTTTCCCCATCTTCAGACTTTTCAATCCACTTCTCAGACATAAACACAATTAACAAATTATTGTGCAGTTTTATAAAGTTCTCTTTCCTATATAAGCATATCTACATTTATAGCCTTCTTTCTCACCTTTTCCACAATAAAATCAGACTACACATACTTTCTACAACTTGCTTAATTAATAAGTTAGATATTTTTCCATATCTACCATATTCACCTTACACAGATCTACCTTATTTTTTTTACAGCTAAGTAGTCTTCCATGTATTTAATCAACCTGCTTATTAGTTGTACTGATTGCACTGTTTCCAGATTTAAGCCAGTCTAACATACATAAACCTCTCACTACAGACATATCTACAAAATACTGTTTAGTAAATTCACAGGAAAATATAATTTCACTTCTGCAAAAAAACGTGTATATATAAATAAGTGTATATGTATTTGTAAGCATAAAATACACACAGAGGCTTCTTCTAATGTTCTGGCCTCAACTTATACATCCCATCAGAAAGGCCCTCTCTATGTATACTATTTAAAGTAACTTTCAATATACCCTCAATAATTCTTTACCAGAGCATTCTTTTTATTTCCTTTAAGTAGACACAGAGCTATAATTATGTTGCTTATTTATTTACTTGCTTAATGTCTATCTCGGCTAACAGAACATAAGCACTATGAGGGGCAGAGAATCATTGTCTGTTTGTTGGCTATTTCATCCAACCACTTAACACAATGAATATAGAATTTTATATAGCATACAGAATTTTGCTCAACAAATATATACTAAATGAATAATTACATAGGCAATGTCTATTAACAAAGGTTACCTCCTGAAATTAAGATTAGGGAAAGGGTTAAAAGGTACATTTACTTTTATTTGTCAACTAGAGGCCTGGTGCACAAAATTTGTGCACGTGAGGGTACCCCTCAGCCCGGCCTGCGCCCTCTTGCAGTCTGGGAGCCCACAGGGAGTGGGCCTAAGCTGTCAGTCAGACATCCTTAGTGCTGCTGCGGAGGCGGGGGAGGCTCCCGCCACCACTGCTGTGCTCACCAACCGTGAGCCCAGCTTTTGGCTGAGCGGCGCTCCCCCTGTGGGAGCGCCCTGACCACCAGGAAGCATCTCCTGCACTAAACGTCTGCCCCCTGGTGGTCAGTGCACATCATAGCAACCAGTTGTTCTGCCGTTTGGTTGATTTGCATATTAGCCTTTTATATAATAAAAGTGTAATATCAAATCAACTGAACTAAACAGGAGAATGACCATCCAGATAACCTTTTAGATGACCTGCTGACGACCACACTATGTCATGCACTGGCACCAGGCCAGCTAAGGTGAGTGCGATGCAACTGGTCGGGATTTAGGAGACTCTGCCATGGCCCACAATCACCCCACAGAGAGAGGCCCAGGCTACCCTCTGCCTGGTGATCTATCTCAGAGCCTAGGCTGGGTGGGCAGGGCCTCTCTCTGCATGGCAATCAATCACGGAGCATCAGCCAGGTGAGCAGAGCTGTGATCAATCACCTCAATGAGGGAGGCCCAGGCTACCCGACCAGCTATGCTGTGGTGGGTGGGCAGGGCCTCCCTCTGCTGGACAATTGATCTGGGGGCCCTGTGATTGATTGCCCCACAGAGGGAGGCCCAGGCCACTGGCCAGTGATGTTGTGGTGGGTGGGCAGGGCCGGCCTGCAATCGCGCCATAGAGGGAGGCCCAGGCCAGCCAACCGATTGCACCCCATGTCTGTCACCCTCAGAGAGAGGCAACTGGTGGCGGGGGTGGGAGGCAGCACCGCACAGATGGAAAGCAGTGGCAGCGGCAGGGTGGGGCCAGCTGCTGGCAACCGGGGGAAGGAAAGCCCCAATAGGCCCTGATCCCCGGCCAGGCCTAGGGACCCTACCCAAGGGGTCCCAGTTTGCAAGAGGGCGCAGGCCGGGCTGAGGGACATTGCCCACCCCCCACCCACCCCCACCCCCTGTGCATGAATTTTGTGCACAGGAACTCTAGTATTATAATAAATGTTATTAAAATTGAGGCATATAAACATTCAAGATAAACTTATTTAAAATAAGGTTTTTAAAAAATACAAAAGAAAGCATGCACACAAAGTTACTGAATCACTAATTCAAACATTGTAGTTTTGATTAGAATTTGCAGGATTTTACTGTATTATAAAACATTATACATTCTTATTTGTGACAATGAAAATGTGTTACATTTATTTAAAACCATTTTAGTGCAAGTTTAGTTTTAACCAGACCACTATTTCAGATGCTTTGCAATCTGGTCATATAAGATTTTTTCTTGTTTTGCAAATTTAAATGATGTAACTAAATATTAAATGGGTTTTTGTTGGCTACTGAAAAAAAATCCTTAAACCTTGTTTCATGAAGTTAAACTTTTATCTTCATTTTAATTTAGTTTAATGCTGACTACTGAATTCCCACTAAGTAGCTTTGCCTTTGCACATTTTTTCAAATTACTATTACCTTAAAGTTACAGAGTACTTAAAATTTACAAAATGCTTAATATATATTATTCTATTTGCCCCTCAGAGGTATGCTGTGCAGAGACTATTGTTTATACCTAACAGATAAAGAAATGGATGCTCAAAGAGACTGGTTTGGGACATGAAGCCAATACTTCAGATTTTTCATTTTATTTTTTTGCTGTTGTTGTTAATCCTCACCCAAGGATATTTTTTCCATTGATTTTTTTAGAGAGAGTGGAAGGAAGGGGAAGAGAAGGGGGCTGAGAGAGAGAGAGAGAGAGAGAGAGACATTGATATGAGGGAGACACATCAATTGGCTGCCTCCCATACCCGCCCCAACCTGGGACCGGGGATCAAGCCTGCAACCTGGTACATGCCCTTGACTGGAATCAAGCTCATGACCTTTCAGTCCATAGGCTGAGAAATCTGGCTAGAGTCAATACTTCAGATTTTTAACACAAGGTTTGTTTCAGTATATACATTGTAGCAGGTAACAAAATTATTAAAGGCAACATTGCAATCTTTCAGCAAATAAAATATCTACTTATTTCAATACCTAGACAGAAAAGGTATTCTGAAATGTTTCTTATATTTAATGCATATATTTCTAAAACAACTTCATTTAATAGAGTACTTGCATGGTAAGAAACCTAAGAGATCATTTAATTCCTTCGTTTTATATAAAATAAAAATCACAGAATTTCCAATCACTCAGCAAGACAATGGCAGTCAAGAACTAACTACAACACTGGCATTGTCATTAGATGCACTTTTAATATTAGAAAGTTCCCGGACATGGAATTCATCATTAAGAAGTCAAATTTCATCACAGTTGTCTAACGCTAAACTTTTCTTGAAGTTGTTATTACTGCTATAAAAAAGCAAAACAAATTATTGGATTTATCCTTTGATTAAAATCAACACCAACTATCACATATCTGGTGCTTCAGATTTAAAATATTCCATTAATGACTAATACTTTCCTGCTATCTAGCCAACTTTTAATCATGCCAGACCACTAGTCACTTATTCCAGGACTTCTATTATCCAATATTTATCTCAGATACTATATGGAATTTTTTACTAATGTTTCTGTAAAAAAAAAAAAAAAAAAAGTGAAGCTCATATGTATCCTTATCTACCACAGCCATAATATCCTAGAAGTCATTTAATGAGTTCGTAAAGTATGAATTTCCTTTAATAAAAACAAGTTCATATTACTCCATTTTCACCAACATGTCTTCCCTTACTGGAAATAAAAAATGCCAATTATCACACTTGATATGAACAGATGTACAAGGAAAAATCATACTGCTGTGTTTTTACATTTCAATATTACTTGATAATTTTAGAAACTATTTTAAAACTCAAACTGATAGGAAGAAAGACTAATAAAAAATTAATAAATAAAGATACATTTTACCTTAATTCTCACTACTCTAAATATACCTGTAATAATTATATGCCGATACTTTTTTTTTTAAATCATTCAATAGATGATTCTAAGATATAAAATATTTTAACTAAAATGACAGGTAATATCAATTTAAACTGGAAGTGAATTAAAAAAAAATGTTACATTCAGTTAAATATTTTAAAAGCCACAAGATCTTCTAAAATTAAGATTCTTCCTAATTTTAAAATTAAAATTCCTCTTCTAAAATTAAGAGTCTTCCTAAAAATGCATGAAAGTAAAGTTAAATATTAAAAATTCTATTTTAAATGTTTTGATTAAGAAAGTATGTTTAGGAAGGTCCCCCTTGAGGAGCGACGGGTCCCTGCCCCACACCAGGTCCCCCAGCCCAGGTTTCCAGTGCCAGGAATAAGTCCCCATAACTTCAGGCTGTAAAAACCAGTGGGGATTGTGGCTGAGTGACAATGAGGCTGTGAAAGTCCCAGGCAGTTCCTCTTAAAAGGCCCATGCACAGACTTACTTGGACTAACTCCCTCTAGAGCTCCAGTGCTGGGCCAGCAGCTTGAAAGGCACCAAGGAGGAATAGCTTTCTCCCAGACAGCAGTGGTGGCAAATGACATTGTTCCTTTTCTGAACCCATCCGTTGCAGAGCCCGAAGGCAAGTGGCATATCTGAGTCTCCATCAACCTGGCTCACACTGTTTGCCCCACCCTGGTGATTCCCTGAGACTCTGTTACACCCAACTTGCAGGCCTACCCAAGCTGATCCCAGTGGCTTTTCCATAAGAATGACCTGACCTGTCTTAGCTCATGCTTCAGACTTTCCTAAATCTCTCAAACAAGCAGAATCTGGCCCTGGTGTGTTCTGTACCTCTTGCTAAGTGGTCCATGCCTGGCACTAACAGCTTTGGATCACAGCTTGGCCTCTCCCTGGCACCTTCCAGCCCAGCACATGTAGCAGCTGCTTTGTAGCTCATGCCAAGTGGTCTCAGGCAAAACACAGGCAGCGGCTGACTTTGGCTGCACCTTCTGGAAGGCCCCAGAGCCAGAGTACCTGGTGGAAAACTTCAGGCCACGTTGAAGCACCACTCAACCACCTCCACAAGCGACACACTCAAGGGGCAGATTCAGCAGGCACCAGAGGCCCATTGAAGTAAGTTCTGCTCTGTTGGGTTGGCCCTTTCACAGCTGATCCTCCATGGCGGTCGCAGACAGTCTTTGCAACCAATGGACCTGGGGGTAAATCCCTCCCATTGATGTGCCAATAGCAATCAAGGCTCAACTACAACAGGAGTGTGTACAGAGGCCCACATGGAGGGCACATCTGGAATGCCCAGCTTGGGTGAATGGGGAAGCTGTGCCACTGGACTCTATAGGACACCTACTACATTAGGGCACTCTATCAAGCCCCGGAGATGCAGAAGCTCTACCTAATACATAAAACCAAACACAGGGAGACTGCTAAAATGAAGAGGCAAAGAAACATGTCCAATGAAAGAACAGAATAAAACTCCAGAAAAAGAACTAAACAAAATGGAGACAAGCAATCTACTAGATGCAGAGTTTAAAACACTGGTTATAAGGACACTAAATAAACTTCAGGGAAGAGTAGATGAACTTAAAGAGAACTTCAACAGCATAAAAAAGGACATGGAAACCATAAAAATGAACCAATCAGAAATGAAGGATACACTAACTGAAATGAAGAATAATTTACAGGGAATCAACAGTAGAGCAGATGAAGCCAAGAATCAAAATGGCAATTTGGACAGCAAAAAATACCCAATCAGAACAGCAAAAAGGAAGAAAAAAATTTAAAAATGAGGATAGTGTAAGGAACCTCTGGCACAACTTTAAGTGTACCAACATTTGCATCAGGGGAGTACAGGAAGGAGAAAAGACCAAGAAACTGTAAACCTATTTTAAAAAATGACAGAAAACATCCTTAACCTGTTGAAGGAAATGGACATACAAGTCTAGAAAACACAGAGATTCCCAAACAAGATGAACTCAAAGAGGCCCACACCAAGAAAATTATAATTAAAATGCAAAAGTTAAAGACATAGCCCTGACTGGGTAACTCAGTCGTTAACACATTGTTTGCGGGTAGTTTTTATCGCACGCTAACAGGTGGCGCGGGCCATTTTTGCTAATTTTTTGCACAAATGGCAACGTTCAGTAAAATTACGATAACTTTAGTTTATGTATTTATACGTTACCCGAATTCTACCGCTAGTCTATAAAAAACGTATTAATACGTGTCCCGTGCTCTACTACTACAGTCAATGTAAAACGTATAAATACGTTTCCTGCATACAATGTGTTAAGAGTGTCATCCTGATATGCCAACTTGTAGGTTTGATCCCAGGTCAGGGCACATACAAGAAACAACCAACTCATGCATAAATAAAGTAGAACAACAAGTTGATGTTTCTCTCTCTCCCTTCTTCTCTCTCTCTCTAAAGAAAAAAAAAATCAATAAAAAAAGAAAAGGTTAAAGACAGAGAGAGTATCTTAAAAGTAGCAAAAGAAACGCAGTTAGTTACTTATAAGGGAGCTCTCATAATACTATCAGCTAGTTTCTCAACAGAAACTTTGCTGGCCAGAAGGGAATGGCAAGAAATATTCAAAGTGATGAAAAGCGAGGACCTATAACCACGAGTACTCAACCCAGCAATTGAAGGACAGAGCTTCCAAGATAAGAAAAAGCTAAAAAAGTTTATCATCACCAAACCACCATTACATGAAATGTTAAAGGGTATTGTTTAATAAGAAGAAGAAAAAAAAGACAAAAAATATAAAAAATAAAGTGGCAATGAATACATATCTAGAAGGGGTGGAGGAGGGTATAGGGGGATAAATTGTGATGGAAGGAGGCTTAACTTTGGGTGATGAACACACAATACAGTATACAGATGATATGTTGTGGAATTGAGCACTGGAACCTGTATAATTTTAACCAGTCTCATTCCAATAAATTCATTAAAAAGGGAAAGAAAAACACCATGGAATCTAAAAAACAAAATAAACAAATGAACAGAACAGAAACAGACTCAGAGAATCAGAGACTATTTTAATGGTTACCAGATGGGAGGGCATTGGAGAAATGGGTGAAAAGGTGAAAGGAATAAGAAGTACATTGGTATTTTCAGAATAGTCACTGGGATGTAAAGTACAGCAAAAGGAATATAATCAATAATATTCTAATAACTATGTATAGTGTCATATGGCTATGAGATTTATCATGATCACTTATTAAGTTATATAATGTCTAAGCACTGGGGTGGACACCTGAAACTAATATAATATTGTATGTCAATTGTAATTGAAATATAAAAAATTATTTAAAACAACCAACTGAAAATATTTAATAAAGTTATTATTTTTGTCTTATCTATAAAAAGTACGTATACATAGTTTGGGAGGAAATTATGCTTTAGAAGAGGAATGAGAATGATGCAGGAAGAAAATAAGTAAGAGGAAATATTAAATGACTCTGAGGAGTTACAACTGCTAATGAACGGAGATTAATTTGATTTGCTGAACACAAAGGCCCAGGGGAAGGAGAATTAAAGAGCTAAGGCAGTAGGAGACAGAACAAGTTCTAGGCACCTACTCGGGATGGCAGCCTTTAAAGACACAAATAGGGGTGTGTGTGTGTGTGTGTGTGTGTGTGTGTGTGTGTGTTTGAGGTATGTTTAACACAGAACTCACAGAAACAACAGATGGTGGTTGCCAGGAGCTGAGAGGTAGGGGAAATGAAGAGATGATGGTCAAAGGATACAAACTTCCAGGTCTACGATGAATGAGTTCTGGGGATCTAATATACAGCAAGGTGACTATAGTTAACACTTGTACACTTGGAAGTCACCATAAGAGTAGAACTTTAGCGTTCTTAGCAAAATAATAGTTATGTGCAGTAAAGGATGTGTTAACTAACTTTACTGTGGTAAACATTTCACAATATATATGTGTGTATCAAATCATCATGTTACCTTAAATTTATGCAATGTTAAATGTCAATTATATCTCAATAGAATTGGAGGGGGGGAAAGAATGTTTTAATCATAGTCATTCTCACATTCCACTTCCCAATTTGATTGATTTTAGAAAAGCTGTTTTATAGTGTTGCACAAATGTTTTATATATTTTAGCTATAATTATGAAATTTCACTTAATGTTAAAAAGTGATAATTAACATAAAAACCATACTGTCCAGTCATATCACAGGCCCATAGTGCATGCACCAAAGTACCTTCTTGCAGCCAAGAGAGGGCTAATGGCCAGTACACACAGCCACATACTTCTGGTATAAGAAAATTCCCCTTATAAAAATTGTGTGGAAGATGCTCAAATACTTTCCACATTAATTTTAAACAAGGTACATGAAGATAAGTACCATGACAACAGATCTTTCCACTTTCAGTAATATACTGCATGGTGTTTCTTGTGCTTAAGTGTCTCTTAAATGTCAGCCGTAGAGACGCATTAGCAGACTCTTTGTCATTCTACCGCTAAGAGTTTCTTCTTGAAGTCATTCACCAATGCACATCTCCTTACACACCAAGTATGACTTTCTTCCCTTATCCTTACACTAGAGGCCTGGTGCACGAAATTCATGCTCTGGGGGTGGGTGGGGTGTTCCCTCAGCCTGGCCTGTGCCCTCTCACTGGCAGGCAGACATCCCCCTCGCAGTCCGGGATCCCTCTCACAGTCCAGGACTCCTTGCTCCTTACCGCCCGCCTGCTCGCTGCCTTTTAGTACTGCTGCCAAGGCAAGAGAGGCTCCTGCCACTGCCACCGTGCTTACCAGCCATGAGCCCAGCTTCTGGCTGAGAGGCGCTCCCCGTGTGGGAGCACACGGGGGCAGCACCTGTCTTGAGCATTTGTCCCCAGTGGTCAGTGCTCATCATAGTGACCAGTGTCTGCTGTTTGGTCGATTTGTATATTAGGGTTTTATTATGTAGGATTATTTACCCTCCTGTTCCTCTTCTTCCTTTTCCACCTACCCTATTTTAAGTGAAACAGACACCTAATGACCAGAAATAATTTAGAATCATAAACTATCAGGACTGAAAGATATGCATCATATAGTCAAGTGTTCGGCAAACTTTTACTGTAAAGAGACAAAATAAATATTGTGGTCATTGCTGCAAATACTCACCTTGCCATTACAGTGTGAAAAGAACTATAGACTGACACAGATAATCTGTAAACAAATTTGCACTGCTATGTTCCGATAAAACTTTGGACTGTGGACCACCATTCTTGTCTATCCTCTTTTTTTTTTTTGTTAATCCTCACCCAAGGATATTTTTTCCCATTGATTTTTTTAGAAAGAGTGGAAGGGAGGGAAGGAAGGGGAGCGAGAGAGAAAGAGAAAAATATCAATGTGAGAGAGACACATCCATCAGTTGACTCCCATACCCTCCAACTGATGCTGGGCTTTGAACCTGCAACCCAGGCATGTGCCCTTGACTGGGAATCGAACCCGTGACCTTTAAGTGAGCAGGCTGACACTCTAACCATAGTGCCACACCAGCCAGGCTGTCTACCTTCTTTGAATATCCCTACATCAGTGTTTCCCAAATTGCACCCTTTAAAATAATACTGAGTCTGAGGCCCTGGCCAGGCAGCGCAGGTGGTTAGAGCATTGCCCTGATATGCCAAGGTTGCAGGTTCGATCCCCAGTCACGGCACATACAAGAATCAACCAATGAATGCATAAATAAGTGGAACAACAAACTGATGTTTCTCTCTCTCCTTCTCTCAAATCAATAAATAAAGTTTTTCACAAAAGATATTACTGAGTCAACTAAGAAACCTCCATAGTCAAACAGATTTGGGAAACACTATATATACACATTCTATTTTACTCTTGGAGATTCACAAGGCTAATGAATGCTAAGGAAAAGAGGCTCAAAGTGGGCCAGTTTTCATCCTTCCTTCTTCAGGCTGCTCAAGCTTTGTCCATGTAGTACCCAATCAAGAGATATCAGAATTTGAGGTCTACCAGAATTTGCTGTTTACTCTCTGCAACACAAACTACTTAACATCTATCTATATCTTTTGGCAGAAGGTCCTCACAATTGTGTTTAGTCTCTCTTCTAAATTACAGCACTGATTGAAATGTGGCTTTAGGTATTAGGTTAAAAAATATATTATGAAATACTGCCATTTGCAAAAACATGGATGGACCTTGAGAATATCATGCTACGTGAAATAAATCAGTCAGAAAAAGTTGAGAACCATATGATTTCACTCATATGTGAGATATAAAACTGAAACTCATAGACACAGACAACAGTATGGTGGTTACCAGAAGGAAGGGGTGATGGGAGGGTGGTAAAGGGTAAAAGAGGGCCAAACATATGATGACAGAAGATGATTTTACTTTGGGGAGTGGGCACACTGTGCAATATACAGATCATGTATCATAGAAATGTACACTTGAAACCTATATAATCTTATTAACCAATGTCAACTCCATAAATTTAATTAAAAAAAAGGGAAAACCTTTGAGGATTATAAAATAATATATGATTATTTTAGAAAATTAAGAAAATATTTCTTTAGTTACCCAAAGATAACCACTGTTAACATTTTGGTGTGGGAATGCCTAGATGTATATGTACAATTTTTAAAACTAATTTCAGATTATTTAGTATAAACTTTGTATTTTACTTTTCTTCTTGACATTATGTCCTGACACTTTCCTGGCATCGTTAAAGTGTTCAAAGACATGATTTTTAATAGTCAAATAACTTTTCCATCATAAAATTGTATTATAATTATTATAACTACTTCCTCTATTTTGGGACATGTAAATCGTTTCCTATTCTTTCTCTCCTTATCCCTATCTTTTTTATATATATATCTTGGTTGGGTCAATTTGCATACAGTCTCTCTGATTGGCTGGTGGGTGGGCTTGGGCATAGCGAAGGTATGGTCAATTAGCATCTTTGCCTTTTATTAGTGTAGATTAAAGTCATGTCCTAACTAGTTTGGCTCTGTGGATAGAGCATGGGTCTGAGAATTGAAGGGATCCAGGTTCAATTCGTCAAGGGCACATGCCCAGGTTGCAGGCTTGATCCCCAGTGTGGCGTGTGCAGGAGGCAGCCAATCAATGACTCTCTCTCAACATTGATGTTTCTTTCTTTATCTTCCTCTCCCTTCCTCTCTGAAATCAATAAAAATATTTTTAAAAAATTAAAATCCTGCCGAAACCGGTTTGGCTCAGTGGATAGAGCGTTGGCCTGTGGACTGAAAGGTCCCAGGTTCAATTCTGGTCAAGGGCATGTACCTGGGTTGCGGGCACATCCCCAGTGGGGAGTGTGCAGGGGGCAGCTGGTCAATGTTTCTCTCTCATCGATGTTTCTAACTCTCTATCTCTCTCCTTTCCTCTCTGTAAAAACTCAATAAAATATATTAAAAAAAAAAATTAAAATCCTTGTATGATAGTTCCAATATCTGGATCTCCTGAATTAGTTCTATTGATTGCTTTATCTCACAATGGGCCAGTTTTCCCTTGCTGTTTCTAATAATTTTTATTTTTATTTTTATTTTATTTATTTATTTATTTATTTATTTATTTATTTTAGAGAGGAAGGGAAAGGGAGAGGCAGAGGTAGTGGGAGAGGGAGAGAAGCATCTATGATCACTGTGAGAGAGAAACATTGATCAGTTGCCTCCTGGGATTGAACCCCAAACCTGGGTATGTGCCCTAACCTGGAATTGAACTGGCAGCCTTTCGGTGCATGAGATGACACCCAACCAACTGAGCCACACTGGCCAGGGCTTCAATAATTTTTTATTGACTGCTACATATGGAGTTCAGAACAGCAGCAACTGAGATTATTTACACTTGGAAAAGAGCATGCCTAGTCTTCTGTCAAGTGTGGAGGGGTTTAGTCAATTTAGATAGGAATTGAGCCTGACACAGATTTTATAGTTGTCATAGTTACTTTCAGCACACCAGAGGGGTCCAATTCTTCTACTGATAGACACCACTGTCAGGTGCTTAAGGTAAGAGATGAGTCGGAGAGTTTTTCTTAATTTTCCTCTCAGCTTTCACCCATTCCTGTATCCTTATATCACAGAGGATCTCTCTCCCTGTTCTTGACCTATACCACCAGCAGTAGAAAGCTTGTCTGTCACCTGGTGGTGGCACACGGAAGAAGCAGGTGGGATTTTCAGTTGTTCTGGTCTAGTGTCAGTATTGGGTAGGCCATGCAGCTCTCCTTCCTATGGCAGCCAAAATCTGCTTTGTATTTATGTTGGTTTTCAGTGCTACCCTCCCTATTCTTCCTCCACTAGTAAAACACCTCTCCCTAGGTACTGGTGTAGGATACAGGGGCCCAAAATAGTTTTCTGCATCTTGTTCAGAGTAAAGTGTCTTCTTTTCTATAGCAGCAATGCATCTTTGGCCGTGTCCTGGGGATCAGAGGGTTCCTCCCCACTGAAGAAGGATTTTTGCTTCTAATCTCCCTCCAGAAATGTATCTAAAAAGGTTTTCTGCCCATCCCCCATTTTTTGAGACTTAAAGGAGTCTGAGTAAATGGGAGGGACTTTGTGCTTCTATCCAGCAGCCACAGATCACCTCCTTAATCTCTACATGACTGAGTCCCTGAGTCTCCACCTTGTACCCAATCTCAATAGTAAGTATCCTGTTGAGCCCCAAGGAAATGTATTTCAAAGCAAGTGTGAATTCCTCTTTTATCAGAAGCCCCAAGACATTCCAAACTAGTCCATACTTAGTCTTTAACAATCAGTTAAAATTTCAGCTGATTTCTTCTTATCTACTTTTATTGTAGTCATCTCTTTTTCTCCTGCCCTGCCAAAGATGAAAAAATCATGGCCCATTCTTTGGGGGAGAGGGTTGCCAACTCTTTGGAATTTAGATTAATGTACTTGGTTGCTTTGCAAGCTCAGCTCTCCGATGAACTCAGAGAAATTATGACTTTGTAAATCACCCACCTTTTTTATTGTAGGTGAGGGTGAGAGGTTCTGTGCATACTTTTTACATCCTGAGTACAAGCAGAAGTCCCCTTCCACTTTGACTCACTTCCCTTTTCTATCTTTGTAAAGGCATCATCCAGATAAAAGTTTAGAAGTATCTCTGACTTCTCTTCAATGATATTTAATATCCAATCACAGTTGATAAAGTCTGAATTAGATAAATCACTAACATCTTTATTAGGATACTTTTTCTCTATTTCTCTAGTATAAATACTTATCATCTTTCAATGGTCTCTTACATAAAACAATATTCCTTCAACCAGCCTCCTGAACTCGGTTTTCTACTTCAACCTGACTTTATCATCAGGCTGCCTTACTACAGTATTTCTTTGATGTTATTTTTTATTTATTTATTTTTTTCCAGAGAGGAAGAGAGAGGGGGAGAGGGGGAAAGAGAGAGAAAGCAATGACGAGAGAGAATCATCGATCAGCTGCCTCCTGCACACCCCACACTGGGGATCAAGCCCACAACCCAAGCATGTTCCCTGACCAGGAATAGAACCATGACCTCCTGGTTTATAGGTCAACATTCAATCATTGAGCCACGCCGGCCAGGTGCTTTGATGTTTAAAATGAAGGCCATGAGCAATCTGATCCTATTCTGCCTTTATAGGCCACCTTCCTACAGGAACAGGTACTCTATTCCATACTGATCCAGGTCCTCCTTTTAGCATCTGGAAATGTTATCATTCAAGGGATGCTTTCCATGAAAAAACTTCCCAGATCATACAAACAAAATTCAATTGTACACTGCTTTATTTGTACTAAAAAAATAACACTTTTTATCATACATATCTCTTACACCTCTCTCCAAAAAGGCAGAGATCAGATCTTGTATCTTCTCTTTTAGCTTTCCTACATATATATTTATTTTGTAAATTAAAATAGCAAAATTAATAAAATGACACTTTCCTTCCCATAACCTATGTATCCTTAATGCATCCGTGACAAGGGCACTAAAAATTTCACCAGCCCACAAAACACTGTTTTTTGAAACGTCTCAAGGAAAAAACACATGCTACAACTATAGTTATTATGACATCCGAGCATTTTCAGAGGATTAGTTTGGGGACTCTTAGCATAGAAACCATTTATACTTAGAGTTAAATCTATGATGGTAATCCCAAACAAAAATATGCTGAGGTCCCTTTATTTAGCTCCACGTAAATAACCCCGAGAGTCACAAAGTTTACTAAGGAAAATTACTGACACTTAAAAAGAAATAAGGACATCTACCTTACTAATTTTGTTAGTGCCTTAATTGGTAATCATATTCAGGCATTTTGCCAAGATGTGAAGGCAACATGCTTTTAGTAAATCATTTTCAATGGGAGACAAGTGAAGAAAAAGAGTAATATATTTAATGCCTTTTTATAATAGTACTATCAAATACATTTTCAAGAAATAGCATATATAAATCCTATGTTATTTTAGTGAAAACCAGAGCAGGTACCATTTTTGCCAATTAGCTTTCCTGGCGAGGCTATGTGGCTGGGACCACAGTGGAATCTGAACTCACTTGACTCAGACACCAGAGTAGATGTCTAATATGACATCTTTTTCATGCATTCTTAGGAAATGCAAAAAATGAAAAATGCTTTTCTTGCTAAAATAAATAAATAATAGACCCAATGGGTATCTTCATCAATTTAACACAGAACTGCTACCCAATAACTCAACTTTTAGTAATTCAATATGAGAAAGTCATATAAAGAAATTCAGGCCCTAACCAGTTTGGCTCAGTGGATAGAACATCAGCCTGCGGACTGAACGGTCCCAGGTTCGATTCCAGTCAAGGGCATGTGCCTTGGTTGTGGGCACATCCCCAGTAGGGTGTGTGCAGGAGGCAGCTGATCGATGTTTCTCTCATCGATGTTTCTAACTCTCTATCCCTCTCCCCTCCTCTCTGTAAAAAATCAATAAAATATATTTTTAAAAAAAGAGAAATTCAGCATAGCACTGTTCATGATAGTTAAAAATAGGAAAAACAGTTTAAATGCTAACCAACAGGGAATCTTTTACATAAAATGTATATACACTATTCAGCAATGACAAATGTTGGTGCAGATCTCTATTTACATGGAAAGATGCCACAGCATGCTGCAAAAAAAACCAGGTTATAATTCACTAGAGGCCTGGTGCACGAATTCGTGCAAGGGTAGGGTCTGTCTGGCCCGCCCGGATCGGGGCCTATTGGGAGCAGAGC
Source organism: Myotis nattereri (assembly GCF_964212035.1). Taxonomy (NCBI): domain Eukaryota; kingdom Metazoa; phylum Chordata; class Mammalia; order Chiroptera; family Vespertilionidae; genus Myotis; species Myotis nattereri. The sequence continues at coordinate 111,950,888 of NC_138075.1, forward strand.
CGGTGGGGGGTAGGGGATGTGGGCGGTTGGCCGGCCAGCCCGCCCCCTGGTTGAACTCCTGGTCGAGGGGACAATTTGCATATTAGCCTTTTATTATATAGGATAATCACCTGTGTTCACCTGCAGTACTCCTAAGTGACAGGATTTGGAGCATGTGTCACTTAGCAGTTTATTGCCTCTTAGCTTCAAATTCATACCATATTGCCTGCTCTGCAAAAATAAACCTGCCCCTTTAAATGTTTTTCCTTTGCCAGCTGACACAAGAGTTACACTTTATCAGTACAGGTGCTGGAGGCTACTTCCACCAACACCCCAACCTTCAGGTGGTTTTGTAGCAGAGTGACTTCAGTGAAACACTGCCTCTGCACAGTAGACACCGCAGCACACTAGTCAACGGGTTTTGAGCAAGTTTCCACTGCAAGCAAGACAGCACAGCTACTTCTCTGTCATCCAGGGAACCATGGCCACACCCTCTCCAACATGGTCTAAATCTCAGCCCCAAGGGATAATCTTCCTGAACTCTTTCTCAGACCTAGGGGTTGTGGCTGCTCCTTCTATCTGCCATTCTTATATTTGTTAAAGTTCTCTTCACTTCTTTCTAGCTAACCCCTTGTTACTCCAATTTCCTGCTAGAGTTAATAACTGTTTTATATTAAAGAATATTTAATACTTTTTAGGTTTTGAAATTACTGTGTTGTTTCCCCAGAATTGACCCTGACTGAAATAGGGTGAGGTCCTCCACCCCTTTTTATTTTTCAACTAGAGGCTCAGCGCACGAAATTCATGCGTGGGTACGGTCCCTAGGCCTGGCCTGCAATCAGCTGCCCACAGCCGCGCCCCCCCCCCCCCCTCCCGGTTCCCTGTTCACCATTGGGTGATTGGTGCCTGACTGTCTGGGGAAGGGACTGAGAGGTTGGCTGTTCCTGCCCGCTCGTCAGCCCCTCCCCTACAGTGGGTGGCCATCAGGCGATTGGAGCCTGCTGGCCCAGGAAAGGAACCAAGAGGTGGTCAGTGTGCCTCATAGTGACTGGTCCAGCGGTTGTTCTGATCGTTCTGCCATTAGGGTGAATTTGATAATTACCTTTTTATTATATAGGATGTTGTCTGAATTTATAAAAAGTATTTTTTTGTGATAATCATAAAAGGCAAATTTTATTTTGGAAAAATTCAATGCAAAATTAATATTGCTTTTAGTATTCTACTTTAATAGAGCAGGAATATATTTGTGAAATTAAAATGATTGAATTTTGAAGAACATTAATTTTGTAAGACCATAATTGTTCAGTTTTCCTTTTTTAACACCAATGTTTTCTCATTATTAGCTAAAATTGTTTTTTGTGTCATCTTAAACAACATAAATTATTTAGACAGCTATTTTTTCTCTCGGTTATGCCATATGTTGCCCCTTACAACTAGGTCATTAATTATTAGATATCCTGAAGTGATAGGTACTAGTTCTCAAATATATAGTCTTCCTCTTCCCTCTTATTGTTTCAGTCCCTCTTACCATGTTCAAGGATTATCAGTTGGGCTCCAGCTTGTGCATTTCCAACATCATTCTCAGCAATGCATTGATAGAACCCTTCGTCTGACTTCACCAGACCCAAAACTTGAAGATTATGTTCCTTCTGAAGAAGAAAAACATATGTACAATTTTATGATTCAATTGATAAACAGTCTAAAATCCCAAGTATATGCCTTTTCTGGGAAGAAAAAAACAAGTAAAATTGTCTGATTCAGGTACTGAATAATATCCACCTATGCACATGTTAACTCAATTTTATTGACAAGGTATTGACTCACATTAAGAGCCCAGCCTGTTTTGTCTTCCGGACAGAACGTATAGTGTCAGTCACCGGTGACTGACTGGGCACTTAATGTGTTAAAACAGGAAACACCGTCATTAACAATTAAGAATTTAATATTCATGAAAAAGTCGTACCCACAATGTTTGCAAACTTACACCTTTGCTTGGAAAAATATCTGGCATGCAATATCATGTGACCGTAGTGAAAGTCAAGTGAATTCAAGGCATTTTTTAAATATTATTTTTAATATCAATATCTCTGATAGATTAGACTATACTAAGTTAAATCAGATTGCATATACAAAGCTTTCCTTAAACTATAAAGAAAACTATCCACACTTATATGGATGTCAACTATTGTTACTGTTATTGATATAGTATAATATGGTTTTAAGCTTTTTAAAAATACTAAGAGTAAAAATTGCAACTTTAACCATAAACATTGCTTTTTAGTTATATTTAAATATTATGAATTACTTTTTGTAACTTATGAGAGTATACATTTTGAAAACAGAAAATATACCCCTACATATATGAGAAATTTATGACAGTAAGTCTTTAACAACCATAATTATTTCTGATTATTTCTATGAATGTCATGTATCTAAAGATACATCATCAATCCTTGTTACTAAAACCTAGATAATCTGATTACTAAGATGTTAGATAATGATAATAATAGACAATCTTTATTAAAAATGTACTTAATATAAAGTAAAAAGTAGTAATGGCTGAATATCCTTAAATATATTTAACACTCATTATTTAATTTTTGCATTTATTTTCTAAAATAATCTTCACATATGTTGTCACAATAACTGTCCAACATTGGGTAATACTCATTTTGAAGGGCCTGAACATCAGTATATGAAGGACAGATTTCTGCTCCTTGAGAGACATAAAGACAATTGATGCATGTGCATGCATGCACGCGCATGCGCACACATAATCATCATTACCCAGAAAATGGTGGCAGCTGTGTTTAACAGTGCTAGAATGTTTAGCAGGAATACTAGACCTAGTACTATTTGCTATGTGATCTTATATGAGCTGCCAAAATATTTCTGGGCTCAGGCTTTCCCATCATCCAATGAAGAGATTATAGTCTGTGTTAATTTTTCTATCTTTGTCGGCAGTATATAAAGTGGTATATATATAAGAGACCAAGTCTCTTGATAATTACATTCAAAGACATTTAAAGGTTTCAGAGATAAGTATCCTTCTTTTAAAAAGTACTTACTACAATCTTAAAGTAATCACTTGGGATAACCATATCCCCATTCTTGACCCACTTCACAGTTGGAGTTGGTTTCCCAGTCACTTCACATTCAAATACTATATCCATAGATTCATGAGCATATATATTAGAAGGCTGCTTCAGGAATTCAGGTTGGGCTTTAAAAGAGAAAGGAAATGAAGATATTAATGAAAATAAAAATAGGTAGTTATTCATATTTCAAGCAATTTTTTTTAAATCACAGAATTCATAGGTGTTTTACTTATTTGAGGTTTTCACATATTTTTATAAACACCTAAAAATATATTTAAAATAAATGTCAGGAACACAATTTCTTTAAAAATTGACATTCTGGTGTAATTAGAAGAATAATTTTAATTTTTAAGATAATTTCTGAATTTTCTTGTTGAGAAATATATAGTAAATTGATTATATTGAAGAAATTGATAATATGAATGTTCTAAGCTAAAATGAATATTAAAGGCTATTTCCCTATGATTTATACCATTTTGGAAGGACCATAATTAAAATTCGAAAAAGAGTTGAGAAAACTGACATTATCTTTCTTTTCAGTCAACTTAATGTATATTCCCCCCCCCAAAAGTAATATAAATGTCATAGTCAGAGACCTTAAAACAGTTCATTTACACAACATACTCCCAATTAGTAACATCCCTCATTACAAGAAATGGTTCTTAAGAATGGGAGGAAAAGTGATAGGATCTTTGGGGAAAGTTAAGTGTATTAGAAAAAGCCTGAGTATTGTAGTAACTCCCTAACTCCATTTTACCTTGCCCCAAAGTAGTAATCACACACTTATGAATAACATTAAGATTTTGAACCAGAAGGATAAAGTAGATCATCTAATTCAACTTCCCATCTAATGCTGTAATTTCCCACACAACATCTTTGAGAAGAGGTATTTTACTAATCTCTGAAAGTTTCAAATGATAAGGAACTCCCCATATCACAAAGCAGCAAGCTCCACTGTAGGCAGTTTCTATTTTTTTAAAAAAAGCAGTTTTTTTTTTGTTTGTTTTTTTAACATTTGAGATAAAATGTACTCAGTCTGCTGGAATTTTGATTGGGATTGTGTTGAATTTGTGGCAACTTGACACTGTAAAATTATGGGGTCTTTTTCCATGAGTATTGTTTATCTCTCCATTTATTTAGATCTTTGGCTTCTTTTCTCTCATCAATGTTTTATAGATTTCAATATATAAATCTTGTTCATACTTTGTTAGGTATATGCCTAAATATTTTAAATTTTTGGTGCTACTGTAAATGGGACTTTAAAATTTTTTTAGTTCCCAATTGATCACTGCTAGTATGTAGAGGTGAAAGTGATTTATGTATACCAACCTTTCATCCTATGGTCATACTAAACTCACTCATTAGTTCTAGTAACTTTCTATAGACAATTTTAGGATTATCTACATACATACAAAATGTATTTACAGATAACTATATGTTATCTGTAAAAAGAGGCAGTTCTATTTCCTCATTTTCAATCTGCTTTCCTCCTTTTTCATTATACTAGCTAGAGTGGGGCAGATCCTCAGAAAAAGTCCAGATTGGGTTTCTAATTTGTGTCAATGAAGAGTAAGAGTATAGAGAGCAGGTAGAAGTCCAGGTAAGCAGTTCAAGCCAAGAAGGGAAAGAACATTTGATCTTAAGAAGCAATAGAGAAGAGAAAGAAAAAATGGTAGCTGAATAGGCAGACCTTTCTTATTACATCTCCTCCCAGGGCCAGACTGGAAATAAAACTAAAGTGGGAAACATACACCTGGAATTACCAACTGAGAAGGAAACTTATATGAAGGAAGGACAGAAAACACCTGGAGACCAGTTGGAAGGGCAAGGTCGCAAGAGGAGCTGACCCAGCTCCCAGGGTGGCTGGCCTAGTGTGAGGAGGGAGCTCCCAACTACAGGAAGGTCTGAGGCCCAAACCCAGGGCTGGGCTCCACAGCCCAGAGCACCAGAGCCGAGACCAATGGCCTACGTAACAACCAACTGTGAAAGGTGGCAGGGCTGCTGGTCATGGCAGAGTCTGGAGCCGGTAGAGGTAGACCACAGCCAGTCAGAGGGAAGGCAGCAGTTTCGGTTTGTTTGTGTGTTTTTTTAAATGCAGAGCACAAGAGTTTTCATTTGTAGCTATTGACCTAAGGCTTCAATGCAGGGATGGAGGAATGGACTTAAGGTGCCTAAGGAGAGGCCTGAGTGGGAAGCATTAGGGGAAGACAAGGAAAAGCAGCAGCCAGGAGTCCTGGCATTTGGTCATATGCCCCTGAACTGAAATGGCCATTTTTCCTGAATAGCAGCAGGAGAGAAACAAAAGAGAAACCCCGCCTGAGGTGATACAGCCCACCCCACCCTCTGGAGCCAAGCTAGCCACACCCTGCATTTTGACCTTTGCAGAGGTTAAGTCCATGAGTTTGAACAGTCTCAGGAAGCAGTGGTGACTGGACTGGGGGAGGGGCCATCCACCCCACCATCCTGGGAACTTGACTGGTAATTTCTCCACACAGGAAAGCTAACAGAAACTCTAGGTTTCTAGCCGATCCCACTGGACTCCATATAAAAATCAGCCTAGGACAGGGAAATATTTTGGGTCACTCCCAGAGGAGTAGCTCTGGGACAAGGAAACACACCCACCACATTCCCTGAAAACTAAATAGCACCTCCCCTGCCTAAAGCACTTTCAGAAACTGACTTCTGAGTGATTAAGATTGACAGCTGACTAGCAGGCAAAAGTGGCTAGCAGGCAAATAGGCGGGGCACAGGGAAACGGAAAGTTTGCTGACCCAACCCTGGGCCCATGCTGCTAACACACCTATTTTAGAGGGCCCTCCAGCTTGCAGCCAAGTCCAGTGGAGACATACACAAATGGTGGATCCCTTGGAACTTCAAGCAGATTGCTGAAAGCCAAAGGAGGGCAATTTCTGACAGTGGTTAGCACTTAAGTACTTCACAGGAAGCCCAGAATTGGTAGACAGACAAGTTAGCCACAGTCATCAGACTAGGATTCAAAGGGGTCCCCACAGGGAACTAAACTACTGAAAAGAGTGCCGTTTCACTTTATTTTTCTTTTTTCTTCTCTTTGATCATCTTTTTCTTTTCTTTTTTTATTTTTATCTTTCCTTCCTTTTATTTTCTTTCTTAATTTACTTTCATCTATCTGCTTAACTGATTTTTTATTATTCTAGTCTCTATTATTGCAATCATATATCTAATTTTCCTCCTCCCATTTGTTATTCTTTTTTTCACTACTCAATTTTTTTTCCCTTTCTTCCTCTCTCTGCTTTTTCTCATGCTTTTTCATCTTTATTTTTCTTTTGTTATTATAGGTCTATCTGCCTGCTCCTTTATTTCCATTTCAAAAATTTTTTTTTCATTTTTCTTCCTCCATTATTTTATTTATTTATTTTTTAAATATATTTTATTGATTTTTTTACAGAGAGGAAGGGAGAGGGATAGAGAGTTAGAAACATCGATGAGAGGAGAAACCAAGACGGCGGCATAGGTAAACATCGGAGATTGCTGCCTCGCACAACCACTTCAAAAATACAACTAAAAGACGGAACGGACATCATCCAGAACCACAGGAAGGCTGGCTGAGGGGAAATTCTACAACTAGAAGGAAAGAGAAAAGTACACCGAGACTCAGAGGAGGCGCAGTGCTGAAGTAAAATACAAAGGTCCAGAGGTGCATGCGGAGCGGGCTGGCGGCTGAGGGCGCGGTTGTCTGTTTCAATCGGGAGGGAGTCTCAGGCTCTGAGCTCCAGTCCCGGGCAAGTCTCTGGGGACCCAGACTCAAACGGGAGAAGCGTGACTGCCTGGCATTGGTTGGAACTCGAGGGCAGCTTTCCTCTGAGGGGCTTGCAACGATTACCAGGACACTGAGAGGCAGAGCATCTGAAGGCAGGGCTGAGAGCAGCCATAACTGTTCGCTCCGCCCGCCCTGTTGATCCCCTGGGAGCCGCCCTGCCCAAGCCTTGCACTAAGGCATTTGCTGGTTAGCCTCAGGAAGAGGCTAGATTAGTGCCGCCCTAGAGATCCAGGATAGAAGTTCTCCCACTGCAGACACAGCTGATTCTCACAGCCAACTGGACTGGAGGTCAAATCCCTCGCAGTGTTACCTACAACAATCAAGGCTTAGCTACAACAAGACTGTGCACAAAGACCACAAGGGGGTGCACCAAGAGTGTCTACCTCAGGTAATTGGGACACTTAGCTCAGAAAGCCACTCTATCGACACAGCGAAGCATAAAAAATGCCGAGACAAAGAAACAGGACACAAATGACAGAAATGGAGGAAAGCAGGCTGCTGGATATAGAATTCAAAACCACACTTTTGAGGTCTTTCAAGAGTCTTCTAGAGATTGCCAATAAACTTAATGAGATGTACAAGAAATCTAATGAGACCCTCAATGTTGTGATAAAGAACCAAATAGAAATTAAGCATACACTGACTGAAATAAAGAATATTATACAGACTCCCAACAGCAGACCAGAGGATTGCAAGATTCAAGTCAAAGATTTGAAATACGAAGAAGTAAAAAACACCCAACCAGAAAAGCAAAATGAAAAAAGAATCCAAAAATACAAAATTAGTGTAAGGAGCCTCTGGGACAGCTTCAAGCATACCAATATCCGCATTATCGGGGTGCCAGAAGATGAGAGAGAGCAAGATATTGAAAACCTATTTGAAGAAATAATGACAGAAAATTTCCCCTACCTGGTGGAAGAAATAGACTTACAAGTCCAGGAAGTGCAGAGAACCCCAAACAAAAGGAATCCAAAGAGGACCACACCAAGACACATCATAATTAAAATGCCAAGAGCAAAAGACAAAGAGAGAATCTTAAAAGCAGCAAGAGAAAGAAACTCAGTTACCTACAAGGGAATACCCATACGACTGTCAGCTGATTTCTCAACAGAAACTTTGCAGGCCAGAAGGGAGTGGTAAGAAATATTCAAAGTGATGAATACCAAGAACCTACAACCAAGATTACTTTATCCAGCAAAACTCTCATTCAGAATTGAAGGTCAGATAAAGAGCTTCACAGATAAGGAAAAGCTAAAGGAGTTCATCACCACCAAACCAGTGCTATATGAAATGCTGAAAGGTATCCTTTAAGCAGAGGAAGAAGAAGAAAAAGGTAAAGATACAAATTATGAACAACAAATATGCATCTATCAACAAGTGAATCTAAGAATCAAGTGAATAAATAATCTGATGAACAGAATGAACTGGTGATTATAATAGAATCAGGGACATAGAAAGGGAATGGACTGACTATTCTTGGGGGAGAAAGGGGTTTGGGGGATGCGGGAAGAGACTGGACAAAAATCGTGCACCTATGGATGAGGACAGTGGGTGGGAAGTGAGGGTGGAGGGTGGGGTGGGAACTGAGAGGAGGGGAGTTATGGGGTGAAAAAAGAGGAACAATTGTAATAATCTGAACAATAAAGATTTAATTTAAAAAAAATTCAAAAAAAAGAGTAAATTTTAAAATGATAATGGAATGCATTCAAAAGTTGACTTTAAGGCTGCCAAAAGAAAATCAATGAATTGTCTGTTACAAAAATTTGCAAAGGAAAAAAAAAAAAAAAAGAAACATCGATAACATCGATGAGAGAGAAGCATCGATCAGCTGCCTCCTGCACACCCCCTACTGGGGATGTGCCCGCAACCAACGTACATGCCCTTGACTGGAATCGAACCTGGGACCCTTCAGTCCGCAGTCCGACGCTCTATCCAGTGAGCCAAACCAACTAGGGCTCTTCCTCTATTATTTTAAACCATTTCCTTCCCCCTATTCCTCTAATTCTTTATTCTTATTTTCTTTATTTCAGCTTAGTATCTACATATTCCTTCCGCCCTTATACTTGTTGTTTTGGTTTGTGCTTTTTTTGTGTGTGTTTGTTTTCAGCTCATATTTTTTTCTTTTTTTCTATCTATCTTGTTCTGTCTTCTCTTTCCTAATTCTCTCTTCCCTGTTGGTTGCTTTTGTTGGTGTGGCAGGGGTCTTGTGTATGTTTTTGTTTTGTTTCTTATTTTGGTTTGTTTGGTCAGTACCTCCACAAGAGCTCGAAGATTGTGGTAAGGGGTGAGCCTCACAGTCAGCCAGGCTCAGAGAAGATTCCATCTTAAAAAACGGGATAATATTCATGACCCAATTACAACCTAAGAACCCAAATAACTCAAACAAGGGTCATCCTAGAGCCCCCAGCTCAGGTAATCTAAGAGACTGTACCACTGGGTCCCACAAAAACCTACTACATGAGACCAACCCACAAAGTTTGGGAGGCAAAGTAGTTTGATCTAATACATAGAAACAAAAACAAAGGAACATAAAAAATGTGGAGATGAAGAAACAACCCCTAAATGAAAGAAAAGGAGGACGCACCAGAAAAGGAACTAAATGAAATGGAGGCAAGCAATTTGTCAGATATAGAATTCAAAGTAATGGTAGTAAGTGTTCTCAAGCAATTCAGTGAGAACTATAAGCAATTAAATGAGAATTATAATGGACTTAATGAGAGCTACACCAACATGAAAAGAAAGGTTGGAATAATAAATAAGAATAAATTGGAAATGAGGAATGACATTGCTGAAATAAAGAACACCCTAGAACAGTGATGGCAAACCTTTTGAGCTCGGCGTGTCAGCATTTTGAAAAACCCTAACTTAACTCTGGTGCCATGTCACATATAGAAATTTTTTGATATTTGCAACCATAGTAAAACAAAGACTTATATTTTTGATATTTATTTTATATATTTAAATGCCATTTAACAAAGAAAAATCAACCAAAAAAATGAGTTCGTGTGTCACCTCTGACACGCATGGCATAGGTTCACCATCACTGCCCTAGAAGGATTCAATAGTAGACTAGAAGAAGCTGAGGACTGAATCAAGGAATTAGAAAACACGGTAGGAAAAATCACCCATTCAGAAAAGCAAATGAAAAATAAAAATAAAAAGCAAGAGTATAAGGGAGCTTTGGGACAACTGAAACATAACAACATGTGCATCATAGGGATACCAGAAGTAGTAGATTCTAGAAAGAAATAGAAAACCTGATGAAGAAATAATGGCAGAAAATTTCCCTAACGTGGTGAAGGAAAACGTCATTCAAGTTCAGGAAACAAAGACAGACCCAATCAAGATGACCCCCCCAAAAGATCCAAAGCTGGACACATCATAATTAAAATGGCAAACATTAAAGACAAAATAAGAATCTTAAAGGCTGCAAGACAGAGACAGAAAGTTACTTACAAGCGAGCTCCCATTTAGCTGTCAGCTGATATCTCAATAGAAACACTTAAGGCCAGAAGGGATAGGCATTAAATATACAAAGTAATGAAAGGGGATTGAACTCAAGACTACTCTATCCAGCAAGGCTATAATTCAAAATTGAAGGTGAAATGAAGAGCTTTATAGACAAAACAAGCTAAAAGATTTTATTACCAACAAACTAGCACTACATGAAATGCAAAAGGGACTGTTGTAAGAATAGAGAGAAAAAGAACACAGGCATAAAGAAAAAGAATGGCAACAAATAATTACCTATCAATAGTACCCTTAAATGTAAATGGCTTAAATGCTCCAATCAAAGGCATATAGGGTAGTTGAATAGATAAGAAAACATGATTCATATATATGCTGTCTCCAAGAGACTCACCTCAAAACAAAACACACAGAATGAAAGTGAAGGGATGGAAAAAAATTTCTCAAGCAAATGAAAATTTTAAAAAGCTGGGGTAGCAATACGCATATCTGACAAAACAGACTTCAAAGTGAAGGTCATAACAAGAGATAATGAAGGCCACTCCATGATACAAAAGGGATCAATACAACAAGAGGATATAATTCTGGTAAACATATGTGCACCCAATACAGGAGCACCCAAATATATGAAAAAACTCCTTGAGGATTTTAAGGGAGATTGAGAACAATAAAATCAGAGTAGGGAACTTTAACACCCCACTGACATCACTGGACAGATCTTCTAGACACAAAATCAACAAGAAAATAGTGATCCTAAACAACACACTAGACCAGATGGAATTGACATTTTTTAGAACATTGCACCCAAAGCCATAGAATATACATTCTTCTCAAGTGCACACAGGTCATTCTCAAAGAATGACCACATGTTAGGACACAAACTAAGTCTCTATAAGTTCAAGAAGATTGAAAACATATTAACCATCTTTTTGGATCACAATGAAATTAGAAATCAACTACAATAAAAACACTCAAAAACATTCAAACACATGGAGGCTAAATAGCACAATAAACAAGGAATAGGTTATCAAAGAGATCAAAGATAAAATAAAAAACCTTCCAGAAACAAATGAAAATGAACACACAACTACCCAAAATCTATGGGACACAGTGAACTCAGTCCTGAGAGGGAAATTTATAGCATTATAGGTCTATCTAAAAAAACCCAAGAAAAATTAATAATAAAGTATTTCATCCTATAACTTAAAGAACTAGAAAGAGAACAAAAAGAAAAGCCTGGAATAATAAGAAAGAAGGAAATAATAAAGATGAGAGCAGAAATCAATGACATAGAGACTAAAAAGAAATACAAAAGATCATTAAAACCAAGAGCAGGTTCTTTGAAAAGATTAAACAAGATTGATTAACCTTTAGCCAAACTCATCAAGAAAAAAGAGGACCCAAATTAATACAATCAGAAATAAAACAAGTGAAATAATAACTGATACTACAGAAATACAAAAGATAGTAGAAAAATACTATGAACAAGTATATTTCAAAAAGCTGGACAACTGGGACAAAATGGACATATTCCTAGAAAAATGCAATCTTTCAAAACTCAATCACAAAACCTAAATAGGCTGATAACTACTGATGAAACAGAAGTAGTAGTAATAATAATAAAAAACTCCCAGCAAAAAAAAGCCCAGGGAAGGCGTTCCTACGGCTTCACAGGGGAGTTTTAACAAATATTCAAAGAAGGACTAATAACTATCCTCACACTATTCCAAAATAAATCCAAGAGGAAGGGACACTTCCAAGCTCTTTTTATGAAGCCAGCATTATTCTTATTCCAAAATCAGATAAAAACACTACAAAGAAAGAAAATTATAGGCCAATATCCCTGATGAACACAGATGCTAAAATCCTCAACAAAATATTAGCAATTTGGATTCAGCAATACAATAAAAAGTTCATATACCATGGCCAAGTGGGATTTATTCCGGGGATACAAAGCTGGTACAATATTCACAAATCAATAAACATGATAGATACATCACATAAACAAATTGGAAGACAAAAATCACATGATCATAGCCATTGATGCAGAAAAAGCATTTGACAAAATCCAACACACTATTTTGATAAAAACTCTCAGCAAAGTGGCAATAAAGGGATCAGATCTCAACATAATAAAGGCCATATATGACAAACCTACAGGCAACATCATACTCAATGAGCAAAAACTAAAACCATTTCCCCTAAGAACAGGAACAAGATAGGAATGTCCACTTTCACCACTGTTACTCAACACAATACTGGAAGTCCCTGCCACAGAGATCACAAAAGAAGAAAAATAAAAGGCATCCAAATTGGGAAGGAGGAAGTAAAACTGTCATTATTTGCAAATGACATGATATTGTACATAGAAAACCTAAAGACTCTACCAAAAAATTTTACTAGATTTAATAAATGAATTCAGTAATGTAATAGGATACAAAATTAACACCCAGAAATGAATGGCTTTTCTATACACCATAATGAACTCTCAGAAAGAGAAACAAACAAAAAAAAAAACAATCCCTTTTACCACTGTACCAAAAAAATTAAGATACTTAGAAATAAACTTAACCAATAGGTAAAATACCTGTACTGAGAAACCTATAGGATGTTGAAAAAAGAGATGGAGGAAGATATAAGCAAGTGAAAGAATATACTGTGTTTATGAATTGGTAAAATCAACATCATTAAAATGTCCACACTACCCAAAGAAATTTATAGATTCAATGCAATCCCTATTATAATACCAACGTCATATTTCACAGACCTAGAAGCACTCAAAAAATTTATAAGGAATCAAAAAAGACTGCAAAGAGCTGCAGCAATCTTAAGAAGAACAAAGTTAGAGGGATCACAATACCAGATATCAAGTTACATACAAAGCCACTGTACTCAAAACAGCCTGGTACTGGCATGATAACAGGCATATAGATCAATGGAGCAGAACAGAAAACCCAGAAATTGACCCAAGCCATCACTTAATTAATATTTGACAAAGGAGGCAAAAGCATACAATGGAATCAAGAGTCTCTTCAAAAAATGGTGCTGGGAAAATTGGACAGGTACATGTAAACAAACAAATAAAAAAAATGAAACTAGACCACCAACTTACATCATACACAAGAATAAACTCAAAATGGATAACAGATTTAAATGAAAATCATGAAACCATAAAAATCCTAGAAGAAACGATAGGCAGCAAAATCTCAGACATCTCTCATAGCAATATATTTGCTGATACATCTACTAGGGCAAGGAAAACTAAGGAGAAAATAAACAAATGGGACTACCTCAAAATAAAAAGCTTCTGAACAGCAAAAGAAACCATCAACCAAATTAAAAGGGAGCCCACTGCATGGGAGAACATATTTGTCAATGATACATTTGATAAGGGTTAATTTCCAATATACATAAGGAACTCATACAACTTAAAGAAGACAAACAATCCAATTTAAAAAATGGGCAACAGACCTAAATAGGCACTTCTCCAAAGTGGACATACAGAAGGCCAAGAGACATAAAAAATGCTCAAAGTCACTAATTACCTGAGAGATACAAATTAAAATGACGATGAGTTATCATCTTATACCTGTCAGAATGGCTATCATCAACAAATGACAAGTGCTGGCTAGGATATGAGAAAAAACCCTAGGACACTGCTGGTGGCAATGCAGACTGGTGCAGCCACTATGGGAAACAGTATGGAGTTTCTTCAAACAATTAAAAATGGAACTTCCATTTGACCCAGTGATCCCACTTCTAGGAATATATCCTAAGAAACCTGAAACACCAATCAGAAAGGATATATGCATCCCTATGTTCATAGCAGCACAATAGCTAAGATCTGGAAACAGCCCAAAAGTGCTCATCACAGTAGATGAGTAGATAAAAAAGCTGTGGTACATTTATGCTATGGAATACTATCTACATTAATAAAAGACAAAGATGCTAATTGACCATACCTTCACTACGCCCTAAGCCATGCCCACCAGCCACTAGAGCAACTATATGCAAATTAACCCAACCAAGATGGCGGCCAGCAGCCACGGAGCTGGAGCAAGCAGGAGACTTGGTTGCCTGGGCGATAGAGGAAGCCAAGCTTCCCGCCAGCCCAGAACTGGCTGAGGCCTCCGCTCATGGCAACAAAGTTTCAATTATAGAAGATAAACAAATCCCAGATACCTGCTTTCAGCCAGCCTCCACTGGGAGCTTAGGTGGCTGGGGGCCGTGGCCAGCCTGCGAACAGCCACCAGCCCCTCAACCAGGCTGGCCAGGCACCCCAGCGGGGACCCCTACCCTGAAGGGGCTGTGGCCAGCCTGCAAACAGCCATCAGCCCCTCACCAAGGCTGGCCAGGCACCCCAGCGGGGACTCCCACCCTGAAGGGGCTGTGGCCAGCCTGCAAACAGCCATCAGTCCTTCACCCAGGCTGGCCAGGCACCCCAGTGGGGACCCCCACCCTGAAGGGAGTGTGGCCAGCCTGCAAACAGCCATCAGCCACTCACCCATGCTGGCCACACCCTCATGTGGTGAGGGTCCCCGCTGGGAGGCTTGGCCAGCCTGCAAACTGCCATCAGCCCCTCACCCAGGCTGGCCAGGCACCCCAGCGGGGACCCCAACCCTGAAGGGGCTGTGGCTAGCCTGCAAACAGCCATCAGCCACTCACCCATGCTGGCCACACCCTCATGTGGTGAGGGTCCCCGCTGGGGGGCTTGGCCAGCCTGCAAACTGCCATCAGCCACTCACCCAGACTAGCCAGGCACCCCAGCGGACCCCCCCCACCCTGAAGGGGGTGTGGCCAGTCCTAAAACAGCCCTTAGCCCCTCACCAGGCTGGCCAGGCACTCCAGTGGGGACCCCAACCCTGAAGGGGCTGTGGCCAGCCTGCAAACAGCCATCAGCCCCTCACCCAGGCTGGCCAGGCACTCCTATATAATAAAAGGGTAATATGCAAATTGACCCTAACAGCAGAATGACTGGGAATGACTGGTCACTATGACACACACTGACCACCAGGGGGCAGATGCTCAATGCAGGAGCTTCCCCCTGGTGGTCAGTGTGCTCCCACAGGGGGAGTTCTGCTAAGCCACAAGCCAGGCTGATGGCTACCAGTACAGCGGTGGTGGTGGGAGCCTCTCCCGCCTCCTCAGCAGCACTACAGTTTAGGCCTGCTCCCCGCTGGCAAGTGGACATCCCCCAAGGGCTCCCGGGCTGCCAGAGGGATGTCTGACTGCCAGCTTAGGCCCGATCCCCCCAGGGAGCGGTCCAAAGCCAGCAGGTGGTCATTCCCCGAGGGGTCCCATACTGCGAGAGGGCACAGGCTGGGCTGAGGGATCCCCCCGAGTGCACAAATTTTTGTGCACCGGGCCTCTAGTGCAGCTATAAAAAAGAAGGACCTCTTACCCTTTGAAACAGCACAGAGGGACCTGGAGAGTTATATGCTAAGTGAAATAAGTCAATCAGAGAAAGATTAGTATCACATGACCTCACTTAAATGTGAAATCTAATAAACGAAATAAACTGATGAACAAAATAGATCCAGAGACAGAGCATGGAACAGACTGCTGAATCTCAGAGGGAAGGCGTGGGTGGCGGGGGTGAGGATGGGGGTGGGAATGGGTGGGGAGAGATTAACTGGGGACCTTATAATGCATAACCCATGGACACAGACAACTGTGTGGTTAAGGCCTGGGAGGGCTGGGTGAGGGGTGGAGGGTCAATGGGGAAAAAAGGGAAGAAATCTGTCATACTTTCAACAATAAAGATAAATTTAAAAATAATAAAAGCAGCAATAATTTGTTGAGTGCAGCAAAAATATACTTAGGAAAGATGAAACAAGGAAGGGCATAGAAGAAGCCACAGGGTAGCCTAGCTGCGCTGTCTCAGCTCACTGGGAAGTCAGAGATTAGGGGGCCTTGGAGACAGGTTCAGGGGGTTAGCCCAGGACAAGCTGTTGCTGCCCATTCCTCCCCTGGTTGCAAGTGTCCTGGGTTCCTTTAGAGGTTAGGGAATTCATGCCTGTGGGGGAAGAAGAGGAGGAAGGGAATGACACAGACATGCTCCCTATAGGGAGAGTGCACTGGGACTCAGCTGCTGCTGCCCATTGCTCCCTTAGTTGCAAGTCTCATAGGGACCCTTAGAGGTAAGGAATATGTGCAGGCAGGGGTAGGGGGAGGCACAGGGGTAGAGGGAGAAGGGAATGGCATGGGCATGCTCCTGAAAGTTAATAAAGATGATAAAGGACTGTTTATAAATGTGTGCATATAAAGGTGGCAATTATTACCTCAATTATATAAGTTAGGGTAATGGTTCATCTTTTTCCAGAATAACCTTTTAGAAGATATTTTTTAACCAAATTTCTTTTATATTAGAAGTCAACAAAAAATAAGGTGCCAAGGAAAAGATGAGTAACAAAATAGCCAGAAACATCAAATCATTCTGATTGTCACATTTCACAATTTCAATGCACAGTCTCACTTAACAATTATTTGCTGATAATCTATTATGATAAAAATTCAATAAGACCAGTCCATGTTGATAAGAACCCAGTTTAGTAGTATTGGGAATAAGCACATAAACAAATCAGTGAGAGACACTGCTGGCAAAAAGATAGCTATTTTAGGAGACATAAAAGTTACCTGGGGTTATCAGAATGGTTGCAGAAAGCTTCACAGAGGGGTAATGTTAACTAATTTTAAAGGATTATGAGGAAATTTTAGCTGGGGGTGAGAGGATACAGGGGAACAGAGCTATCAAATAGCACAGTATATTCAGGAAATTTTATGCAGTTTGGTAAAGATAACTCTGTTTCTATCCCAGGTTCAGGTGGAACAGTGCCAAAGTTTATTTAATTAATCATTATAAGAAGTCATTTAACCAATTAAAAAAACTGAGACACAGGTAAGTTAAATAATTTAGTCAAATTCACATAGCTAAGTAAGGGACAGAAACAAGACGAGAACCCAGGCATGCCTGGTCCAAAGACTGCTCTTAACTAACTTCCCTGTGGTGCCTCCCAGTTAACAATGAAAAAGTTGACTTCATATGAGGGTGTGGTTGTGTTTTGTACACACGCTATAAGGAGTTTGCTTTTATCCAAAATAAGCCAAGAGAACTGAGAGTTCTAATGAGGAGAGTACAATATTATAACTAATCAGGAAGTAAAGGGAAGTGAAATTATGAAGATGACTGGCAAAAAAGGGGAGATCAATGTGTTAATGTAGACAGAGAGATCAGACACAGCAGAACAGATGAGTAAAAGTAGAATGTTAGGTTGTGACCAGAGAAAGATGGGAGAATTTAAAACTTCGGTTGTAAATTTGTTGAGTATTAACAAACTCAAGGAGGTGGCCAATTTGGAATTTATCAACTTGTGAACAAAAATACAAATGGAAAATTTTCTTCTTTTTTGGGAGGAGGGGAGATATGTATCACAGACTATTACAAATGTTTTAAGAGAAAAAGAAAAATTCCCGTTTCTTTAAAAAAACAACTCATAATCCATTTTAAGCTGAGATGACAGGAAATACACAATGGGCTAATTCACGTCACAGTATGTGTAGAAATCCCAGGAGTTAATGATAAAACAATAAATTTGAAATATTTAACAGATGAAGAATGAACTTTCAACCTTTTCTGCATTAACACTCACTATGGAATTTCCTGTAGCTATAATTTCTTAAAAAAATAACAAGTCAGACAGGTATGACTATATATATAAATAACTATGTAAATAAATATTTTATATTACATCTTATATAGATGTAGATATATACAATTTCCAACCATTTCTCATAAACTGCTTCCCCCATCAGGAAAAACAAAATACTTTCAGTTATGGGAAAAGTTTCAAAATAAAATTTTCCAAAATTTTGTACGTAATGACTTATCTGTAAACAAAAAAGAGAAGACCTCATGTGACACACAATAACAGTACAGCTGGAATTATTGTAACTACCACCACTCAGATTAAGAAATAGAACATTAACACACCAGAAACCCCACTGTGTAACATTCAGTCACTCCCCTGCCCTTGTTCTGATTATTCTGAATTCTAAAACCATAGATTAGTTTTGCCTACTTTTGAACTTTATAAAAATGGAATCATACAGTATGTTTTTATATGTGTGCCTGGATTCTTTTTTTCAGTGGTGCTTGTGAGATGTATTCATGTTGTTGGAATGTAGAAGTGGTCTGTCAATTTTCATTGCTGATGAAATGCCACTGTATTATTAGAACACTATCCATTCTACTGTTGATAGATAAATTGTTTCCAGTTTTGATTTAGTGTGAATAAAGCTGGTGAGACCATCACTGTGCACATTTCTAATAAGTATATACCTAGAAACACAACCATTGTCATAAGATATGAAGCATGCAGTTTCAGTAGATTCTGCCGAACAGTATCTAAAGTGATTATATCCATACTAGAGGCCCAATGCACAAAATTCATTCAAGAGTAGGCCTTCCTTCCCCCAGCTGCTGGCACCGGCTTCCCTCTGGTACCTTGGACCTGGGCTTCCCTCACAGCCTCAGCTTCATCCAGAAGGTCGTCCGGAAGGATGTCTGGTCTAACTAGCATATTATGCTTTTATTATTATAGACGATAGAGTGCTAATGGCAGTATATTAGAGTCCCCAGTGTTCCTCATCCTAACCAACCCTGTATTGTCAGTCTCTTTAATTTTAGTCACTCTGGTAGAGTATAGTGTTACCTATTGTGGCTTTTATTTGCATTTCTCTAAAAACTAAAAATAATAACCACTTTTTTCAAGTGTTTAGTAGCCCCTGGAGATCTGTGAGGCAGGTGTTCAAGCCTTGTGAATTTTCTAATGATTTATCTATCTTTGCTTACATTATTGATCTAGAATAGTTCTTTCTAGAGTAAATATCAGGGATTGAAACTTTTTCTGAAAAGAATCAGACAATAAATATATTAGGCTTTGTGGGTCATGTCCAAGCATGTCAAGCTTGTGGCCAACAGGCTGCATGCCTCATTTAAATAAACTCAAGGCTGTGACATGCTTGATTACTCTCTGTCACAACTATTCAACTCCTCTTTTACAACATGAAGGCAGCCATAGTCAATGCATAAATGAATGAGTGGGATTGTATGCCAATGAAATTTTATGGACAATAAAATCTAAATATCAGAAAATTTTCAAATATCACTAAACATTATTATTCTGATTTCTTTCAACCATTTAAAACTATAAATTATTTTTAGCTCACAGGCTGCACAAAAACAAGCAGTTGAGCAGATTTGATCCGCAAACTATAGTTTGCTGACTTTTTGATCTAAATAAAACTTAGTCAAGTGATATATATAACTCTTGTCAGAGGTTTATCGTTATTGTTATTTTTTACAAAGAACCAACTTTTGGCCCTGGCTAGTTTGGCTCAGTTGGTTGGAGCATTGTCCTATATACCAAAAGGTTGTGGGTTTAATTCTTGGTCAGGGCACATACCCCAGGTTGTGGGTTTGATCTCGTTGTGTACAGAAGGCAACCAATCAATGTTCTCTCTCACATGGATCTCTCTTCTCTCTCTTTCCTCCCCTCTCGCTAAAATCAGTAGGCATATCCTGGGGTGAGGATTAAAAAAAAAATTTTTTTTTTTACTATTTTATTAATTTTTGTTCTTCAATTTTCTTTGGGTTAAATTTGCTACTTTCTTTCTTCTTTTTTTTTAGTTTGAGATGAATATTTAAATCACTGGTTTTTCAGCCTTCTCTTCTTAAGGCTATAAATTTTCTTAAAGGCTATAAATACTTCAGGCTATAAATTTTCTCTAAGCATCCCATCAGTTTTGATAGGTCATATCTCTATTAGTTCAAACTACTTTTTAATTTTCATCATCGTTTCTTTTCTGACTCATGGATCATTTCAAAGTGACGCACTGAATTTCCAAACAGTAGGTTTGTAAGTTTCCTTTTCTTTAAAGATACTCTTTTTAAAAAAATGTAATTCCAACCTTAATTCCACAGTGACCAAACCTAAAGAATTTTAATTCTCTGAAATTTGTTAAGATTTGTTTCACAGTCAGTATATGATATATTTTTAGTAACTTTCCTAAGTATTTATAAAAAAGATAAACTCTCTCATTTGTTTGGTGCAGCAACCTATAGTCATCAATTAGGTCAAGTTTATTAATTTGCATTGTTCAGTTCTTATTGTATTGTAACTGTGGTTTTATTCTTTGTTTTGGTCTACATATCCTATTTGTCAGTGAAGTGTGTTAAATCTATCACTATGATTGTAGGTTTGTCTTGTCTACCTCTCCTATAGTTCTATCAGTTTTTTATTTTCATATTTTGAGATTACATTATGAGGTACATACATATTTAGAATGGTTTTACTTTCCCGGTAGACAATCTCTCATTAACATGAAATGCCCTGCTTTATCTCATCTGGCCTTTGCCGGATAGCTACACTAGATTTTTTCCAGTTAGCTTTGACATGGTTTATCATATTCCATCCTTTTAATTTCCAAATTTCCTGTATCCTTATATTTAAGGTGACTCTCATACAAGCAATACATACTTGGGTTTCAATTTCTTTTCAATCTGGCAATCACTGTCTTTAATCAGTGTAGTTAGTACATTTATAATTACGGATATATTTGGGTTTAAATCTACCATCTCAATATTTTCTTTCCTTTCTCTTTAAGTATTTTTTACTTTATTTTCTTCCTCCATTATCTTGTTAGTTATAGATTCTCCTATCATTCTTTCAAGACTTCCCAGAGATTATAGAACACATCCCTGCCTTATATTAACCTCACATTTTAGGAACCTTAGATGACTAACTCCTGACTTATACATCTATGGTGTATTTTCATTATATTTTAAATCCCACATAACATTATTATTTTACAGTCAATATTCACTTAGATTTACCCAAACATTTAACCTTTCCCTTGCTCATTTTCCCTGCATCACTGAGCCTCCATGAAAATACCCTCTACTTGACATGATCAGAGCCATCAGTGTTTCACCTCATGATTTCTTTATCTAAATTTTTGTTTAACATAATCTTTTCCTGCCCCTAAGGGACAAAGTTATTCTCTTACATTTTCTCCTATTAACTTGACAGTTTTACCCTTCAGATCTCAGTCACTACTGAACTAAATGTAGGTCATTTGTATGGTTATTATTACACAGAAATGCAATTTTTTCTCTCCATTATAGGAAACCACATTCCCCCAAACTGTTTACTAAATAATTAGCCTGTTCCTCATTCCTTCTATTAGTCTATTTCTCAGTTCTTGTTAACAAGGCTTTCTTTTTATTTTAAAACAATCATTGTGAATTTTTAATATGTTTGAATATCTGATAGAGTAAGCCCCCCACTCTTTTTATTTTCCATAGCTAACTCAGCTGTTCATGGACCTTTATTCTTCCATATGCACTTTAGGGAGAAATTTTCAAGTTCCTCAAAGAATCTATTTAAAATCTTGATTCATATATGCCAAATTTATACATTAATTTGTGGGTGACATTTTAAATATCATACCAACCCATCCAAGAGTATGGAATATTTATCTTACCATTTATTTAAATTATCTTCTATATCTATATCCTCTACTAGAGTTTCATAATCTCCCCATAGTTTCTTAGTAAGTTATATTTCTAGATATTTTATAGTGTTTTTTTTTCCTATAGTGAATTTATCTATTTTTAAAATTATTTTCTATTGATTATTATTGGTGTAGAGAAATACTTCTGATTTTGATAAGTTTATCCTGTATGGAAAGCTGTTTTTTATTATACACTAGTTTGGTGATCAGGTAGACAATCAAATTATCTGTTGATAGAACAATTTTATTTCTTCTTCCCATTTTATTTTATTTATTTACTTTTCCCTTTTTATTGAAGTTATTGGGGTAACACTGGTTAACAAAATTATACAGGTTTCTGGTGCACAATTCCATAACACATCATATGTATATTGTATTGTACGTTCACCACCCAAGTTAGTCTCCTTCCATTACCATTTAGCCCACCCTCTCGTCTCCCAATTTCAAAACTACTATTCCATTTTATTTTCTTACTAGAGGCCCGGTGCACAAAAATTTGTGCACTCGGGGGGGAAGGGGGGGGTCCCTCAGCCTGGCCTGTGCCCTCTCGCAGTCTGGGACCCCTCCGGAGATAACGCCCTGCTGGCTCAGGCCTGCTCCCGGGGGGCAGAGGGCAGGCCTAATCCCTAGGTGCAGCCCTTGGTTGGGCTCAGAGCAGGGCCGATTGGGGCGTTGGGGCGCCGCCCCCTGTCATGCGCAGAGCAGGGCGTATTGGGAGGTTGCGATGCCACCCCCAGTCATGCTCAGGGTAGGGCTGATTGGGGGGTTGGGGCACCACCCCCTATCACACTCAAGGCAGGGGCGATGGGGAGGTTGCGGCGCCACCCCATCACGCACAGAGCAGGGCCAATCTGGGGGTTGGGGCGCTGCCCCGTCACGCACAGAGCAGGGCCCATCAGGGGGTTGGGGAGCTCCCCCCTGTCACGCACAGAGCAGGGCCTATAGGGGAGTTGGGGCGCCACCCCCTATCACAGAGCAGGGCGGATCAGGGGGTTGGGACGCCGGCACTGTCACACTCAGGGCAGGGCCGATGGGAAGGTTATGGCTCTACCCCATCACACACAGAGCAGGGCCCGTGGAGGGTGGGGGGGGGGGGGGTTGTGGCGCCGCCCTCTATCACCCACAGAGCAGGGCCGATCAGGGGGTTGGGGCGCCGCACCCTGTCACACACAGAGCCGCAGGGCAATCAGAGGTTGGGGAGCTCCCCCGTATCAGGCACAGAGCAGGGCTGATCAGGGGGTTGGGGCGCCTTCACATGTCACGAACAGAGCAGGGCGGATAGGGAGGTTGTGGCCCCGCCCTCTGTCACACACAGAGCTGCAGGGCGATCAGGGGGTTTGGGCGCTGCCCCCTATCATGCTGATCCCGGTGCCGGGAGGCCTCTCAGCTCCGCTTATCCTGGTGCTGGGAGGCATATTACCCTTTTACTATATAGGGTAGAGGCCTGGTGCATGGGTGGGGCTGGCTGGTTTGCCCTGAAGGGTGTCCTGGATCAGGGTGGGGGTCCCCACTGGGGTGCCTGGCCAGCCTGGGTGAGGGGCTGATGGCTGTTTGCAGCTGGTCACACAACCTTCAGGGTAGGGGTCCCCACTGGGGTGCTTGGCCAGCCTGGGTGAGGGGATGATGGCTGTTTGCAGCTAGTCACACACCCTTCAGGGTGGGGGTCCCCACTGGGGTGCCTGGCCAGCCTGGGTGAGGGGCTGAGGGCTGTTTGCAGCTGGTCACACACCATTCAGGGTAGGGGTCCCCACTGGGGTGCTTGGCCAGCCTGGGTGAGGGGATGATGGCTGTTTGCAGCTGGTCACACACCCTTCAGGGTGGGGGTCCCCACTGGGGTGCCTGGCCAGTCTGGGTGAGGGGCTGAGGGCTGTTTTCAGGCTGGCGGGTGACCAAAGCTCCCAACCGCTCCTTTTTTTCTTTTTTTCTTTTTTTTTATTCTGGGACAGCTTTAGCTCTGAGGCTCCAGCTCTTAGGCCTCAGCTGCTGAAAGTAGGTATCTGGTTTGTTTCGGTTCGAAACAATGTAAAACTCCAGCTCTGACTCCAGCTGAGATCCCAGCTCGCTGAAATCTGGTTTCTGGGTTTTTCTTTAGCTTCTATATTTGTTAAAATGTTTCAAACTGCAGGCTCAGAGGCCTGCAAGGCAGGCGGGGAACGTTGGTTTCCTCCATCACTGAAGCAAGGAAGCCTCATGTTAGTTTCAAGCTGCCTGGCTGCCGGCCGCCATCTTGGCTGACAGTTAATTTGCATATCGCCCTGATTAGCCAATGGGAAGGGTAGTGGTCGTACACCAATTACCATGTTTCTCTTTTTTTAGATAGGACTAGAGGCCCGGTGCACAAAAATTTGTGCACTGGGGGGGGGGGCATCCCTCAACCCAGCTTGCCCCCTATCACATACTGGGAGCCCTCAGGGGATGTCCTATTTCCTGCTCCCTGCTCCCCTTGGGGAGCGGGCCTAAGCCACAGTCTGGCCTCCCTTTGTGGGAGGCAATTGGGCTGATCAGGGGAAGGCACCAGCCCCATTACCCCGCTGTTGAAGCCACTGCCAGTCACCGCAGCCACCAAGGTGTTTTCATCAACAGACTCCAGTCCCTTCACCATGAAACAATGACAACTTTCTTTAGGCATTTTCAAGATGTGTCTTTCATAGGATATGACATTTCTTTCTTTTTTTTTTTTTTATCCTCACCTTAGGATATGTTTCCATTGATTTTTAGAGAATGTGGAAGAGAAAGGGAAAGACAGAGAGAAACATCAAAGTGGGACTTTGATTGGTTGCCTCCTGCATGAGCCCTAGTTCACACCAATTGCCGGCTTGGCCCCTGCCCAGGCCTAATGCCTCTGGGCAGGGGACCTCCACCTCCCTCAATCGTCGGCTCAGCCACTGCTGCCCATGATCACTGGCTCTACCCCTGCTCCCCGGCATCACCAGCTCCCTCCCAGCTCCCCGCAATCGCAGGCTCCGCCCCTGCACAGGCCTAACACCTCTGGCCAAGGCCTTAGGCCTGGGCAGG
The DNA here is from genome assembly GCF_964212035.1 of Myotis nattereri. Lineage (NCBI taxonomy): Eukaryota > Metazoa > Chordata > Mammalia > Chiroptera > Vespertilionidae > Myotis > Myotis nattereri. Next base: position 111,975,818 of record NC_138075.1, read on the forward strand.
GGACCCCCAGCTCCCACCATTGCCGGCTCCGCCCCTGCTACCCCCGATTGCTGGAACCGCCCCTGCCCAGACCTAACGCCTTTGGTCAGGGCATTAGGCCTGGGCAGGGGACCCCCAGCTCTCCTCGATCTTCCGCTCTGCCCCTGCCCAGGCTTAACGCCTGTGGCCAGGCATTAAGCCTGGGCAGGGGATCCCCAGCTCCCCGCGACTGCCAGCTCCGCCCCTGCCCAGGCCTAATGCCTCTGGCCAAGGCATTAGGCCTGGGCAGGGGACCCCCAGCTCCCCGCCATTGCTGGCTGCGCCCCTGCCCAGACCTAACACCTCTAGCCAAGGCATTAGGCCTGGGCAGGGGACCTCCAGCTCCCCGCGATTGCCGGTTCCGCCCCTGCCCAGGCCTAATGCCTCTGGCCAAGGCGTTAGGCCTGGGCAGGGGACCCCCAGCTCCCTACAATCGCTGACTCCGCCCCTGCTCATGATCGCTGGCTCCACCCCTGCTCCCTGCGATGGCTGGTTCTGCCCCTGCCCAGGCCTAATGTGAACTGGCCTGCTTCCCGCGATCACTGGCCGGGGGGCAGGCAAAGGCGGCCCCCAGGGCCACCTTTGCCCTGCCACCCGGCTCTTGGCTGCCGCCTTGGTTTCCGATCACTGTTAGTGGCAGGGGGCTTCTTCTGTCCTTCCCCTTTCGCCTCCCAGCATTGCGTGTACGTATGCAAATTAACCGCCATCTTTGTTGGAAGTTAATTTGCATATCGCCCTGATTAGCCCATGGGAAGCGTAGCTAAGGTACGGTCAATTACCATGTTTGTATTTTATTTGTATAGATAATACTGAAAGAATTATGTTAAACTAGAGATAATTGTGATAAACCTAAATGTTTCTGTCTCTTCACTCTATCATTTCCTGAGAGGAGTGTGGTAAAATTTCTAACTATTGTTGATTTGTTTGTTTCTCTCAGCAGTTATTTAGCTTTTGTTTGATACATTTTAGACTGCATTCTTAGGAACATATCTATCCATTTGACTATATGTTATATGTTATACTTTCTCAATTATAATTCCTCTTATGAGTACGTATGTTCCTTCTGCTACTTGTGCCTTTTGGATAGCTACTTCAACTTTCTTTTGTTTTGCCTAGTGTATCTTTCCCATCCTTTTATTTTAAATCTCTCTGTCTCCTTCAGTTTTATGTATATCTTTGCAAACAATACATTGGGAGGGTTTTCGTAATTCAATCTGCTGTATTCCTTTTGATGAAATTAACCCATTTATATTATTTTAATTACCATTACATTGGGAGTGTTTCTTCATCTTATTCATACTTAGTTTTACACATACAATAATTTTTTCCTTCTTTTGTGCTTTCAGTTGAATAAAACTTTCCTCTACTGTTTAAAAGTTATATGTATGTTCTACTTTGTTTTGGGGTGATTGCCCTTAAGTTCCAAACTCATATTTTATATCTTAAAGTTTATATCAATAGGTATATAGATATTAGTATCTCTATTCCACTAACAACACACATATTCCCGTCTATCCCCACTACTTGGTACTGTCAAAAATTTCAGTACTGGGTTATCATTGATTTTTTGTCTTTAGTTCTAGCATTTTGTTTGAAACAATAATAATGAACTTTCCCAAGTTACTACTTCTACACAACAAACAACCGCAAAACTCAGTGGCATAAAACCACCACCACTTTGTTATGTTCACAGATCCAGTGGGTCAGGAATTAGGACATGGTACAGCAGGATGGCTCATCTCTGACCCACAACATCTAAGACAGTGATGGCGAACCTTTTGAGCTCGGCATGTCAGCATTTTGAAAAACCCTAACTTAACTCTGGTGCCTTGTCACATACAGAAATTTTTTGATATTTGCAACCATAGTAAAACAAAGATGTATATTTTTGATATTTATTTTATATATTTAAATGCCATTTAACAAAGAAAAATCAACCAAAAAAATGAGTTCGCGTGTCACATCTGGCACGCGTGTCATAGGTTCGCCATCACTGATCTAAGACTTGAAAGTCTGAGGGTGACTCAGAAAGATGGGGGCTGAAATCAATTGGAGACTTCCTCATTCACATGCCTGGCCCCTTGATTAGATAACCTGATAGTTGGATTCAGCTGGAGCTGTCTACCAGAGTACCTACAATGCAGCCTTTCCTTGTGGCTGGGGCTTCCCACAGGATAGCAGCTGAGTTCTGAGAGGGCGATCCCAAGAGGAAGTGTCTATCTGGAGAGCAGTTTCCAAGAAAACCAGGAGGAATCTGCAAGCTACAGAAGTCACATGACTCTTTATTTATTCAAGTAGTTCCAAAGCCACTCAGATTCAAGGGCAAGGGATGCAAGCCTCACCACTGAGGAGGACTGTCAAAGATTTGGGGGCTTTGTTTTAAAACTCTCAAATCTGTTGCAGCATTTCCTGAATGTGTCTCTTCTTACTTGAATATTAATTCCAAAAGGGTTTTCAGTGTGCATCTTTGTGTAGGAAACCTTCTGACGTCTTATATGATGAGAATTTGTATTCTGCCTCACAATTTGGTTACGTATAAATTCTATGTGGATTCAATGTCCTTTACATTTAACACTTTAAAAACATTACTCAGTTGTCCCCTTGAAGTCAGACTTGTCAAAATAAGCCCTAGGTGCAATCTAATTCTTATTCATTTTTAAGGGATCTGCTCTTTGTCACTGGAACCTTTTAGAAATGTTTTGTCTTTGATATTATGTCACATGAATGAGTCTAATAGTGGGTTTCTCTTTCCCATATTTAACAATCTTCAAGCACTTTCAGTCTGAGGGCTTTCACTAGTTTTTTTAATTTTGAGAAGTTTATCTTAATTATTTCTTAAAACATTTCCTTCTCCCTTTTTAATTCTTTCCTCTAGGATTCCTATTTATATGGAGAGAAGCCCTTCTGCACCTAACCTTCATAACCTTGGTTTTTAATCTGTGTGTTCTCTCTCTATATCATTTAATGCTGCATTCTCAGTGTTTCTCAGTGTCATTTTCCAAACTCATTAATTTGCTCATCATGTATACCTTTGACTATCATGCATTTATTTTTACTACATTTACTGTATTTATTTTTACTATATTTTTCATACCTAATATTTCTATACCTGGTTCTGTTTTTATGTTTTCTTGTTCTTGTATTATATTGCTAACATCTTTCTTATCACCTTAAATATACTTATTATGCTTATTCTTAATCTTTTCCAATAATTCTCCATCACATGGTATATGTTATTAATTTAGTTGTCTTTCCTTGAAAGTAATTGTACTCTTCAGGTGACTAATTTGGCTATAAACTAATATTCTTCTGGGGTACCAGCCACTCTGTCTGGTAATACATATGGTCACCAGGCTCTAAATGTATCTAACCTGGTTAATTTAAGAACAAAAGGGGATGAGTCTCAGAGCAAAGAGCACCAGGGATCTCAGAACTACTATTGTGTGCTCCAATTTGCTGGGCCTTCTACAGGCAACGCCTCTGGTCAATATTTCACATTTAAACTCTAAGGGAGAAACAGCACTGGGCACAGAGAGTCTTCCAGGAGTTTAGAGGGAATGGGGAGAAGAGGTAAAAAAGTGATCCCGTGAGGGTAGTTAGGCCAGGCCAGTTCACGTTAATGACATCAGAGCCCCAGCAGGCCTTTGAAATGACCATGCAGGGCTGGGCGACTACTGGTCATTTCTGTGGTGAAGGGGCAGGAAAAGAAAGTCTCAGGCAACACTAGTGAGAAATAAGAATAGAACTTAGGGAAAATGACGACCGGCAGGAAGGTAGGGAGGGAGGGAGTGTGAGAGCGCAAGGAAGTGATAGAGGAGTGTGTGGACGTGTGTGGTGTGTGTGTATGAGCTAGGGACAGTTAGATTCTGCAGGTCTTCTAAGGGGCTGCTAAACCGGGCAGTATTAGGCGGCGGAGTCCCGCTCCCTTCGCGGACACTCCTGGGCGGCCAGCACAGGCACGGCGACCACGCCATCTTGGGAAACAGAGCTGCTTGAGACTAGGATCCTGGCCTCAGCACCACCCAGTCTGATCTCAGACGCATACCAGGACCCTGCAGCCACTGGGGACAGAGACCTGTGACCACAGCTAAAGACCTGCGGACACCAAAAGTTCAGAAATCCCCACGGCAGATCCGTGAGTAACAGAGCCCATCCCCCCTTCCCGCAGGCTTGAGGGCAGCGCCAGAGTAACTAACTGATAGACCCACCCCTTGCCCGGGCCCCAGCGCTCCAGAAACTTTAGCCTGGAAGTGCACGAGCACCTTGGAACTGATCCCGCATAGGGCAGGGTTCAGGAGTCCTGGGCTGGGAGCAATCCCAAGAACCCCAGGAACTGATCCTACGTGCATTGCTGGCTTCTGAGCCCTGGGCTGGGAGCAATCGCGCGAACACTGGGAATTTGTCCCGCATAACACAGGCCCAGGGACCCCGATTCTCTGGGCAGGAGGCAGCACCAAGCACCAGTGACCTGACTGTGTTTCTTATCACCTGCACTTGAGATCCTGATTCCCTGTGCATTCATACTAAGAGCCAGTGACTCCAATTCCTGGTGCAAGGGCACACAGGGACCCTGATTCTCAAGGCAAGGTCCCCCGAAGCAACAGAGACTCTGATACTGGATTCTTGGGGAACCCTGACTCCTGGCGCACGCTAGGGGGCTCTGGTTTTCAACACTCTTCAGGGGGTCTCTGTTCCAGCACTGTGCAGGCAGGGTCCCTGATTCTAAATGCGCATACGAGGCCACATTGAGCGCTGACAACACTGACTCTGAGCGAGCCTGGTTCCCACCAACCCAAAACAACCACACATCTTAGTGTCAGAGCTCTTCAGTGACACTAGGGTGGCGGGAGGCTCCCACTGCACACGGCCCAGGCCCACGCAACTCGACGTTTGAACCATCGAGAGATAATCAGAATGAAGAGATGAAACAACACCCAGAGGAAAGACAATGAGGCGTCGCCAAGAAAGGAAATTAATGAAGTTGAAGCATGCAACATGACAGAAAAGAATTCAGAATAAAGGTTGTACAATTCATTCACTGGATAGATGAGAAAGTCAACAACCTATGCAAGAATCAGGAAGAAATGAAAAGTGATATAGCTACAATCAAAAACACCATGGAAAGTTTCAACAGCAGACTAGAAGAAGCAGAGGACCGAATTAGTGAGTTAGAAGATAAAGCAGAGAAACAAGCTCAATCTGAACAGCAACTGGAGAAAAAAATTAAAAAGCAGGAGGAGAGCCTAAGGGAGCTTCGGGACAACATGAAACGAAGTAACATACGCATAATAGGGCTGCAAGAAGGACAAGAAGAGCAGCAAGGATTAGAAAATCTATTTGAAGAAATAATGTCAGAAAACTTCCCAGATATGGGGAAGAAATAGGTTACACAAGTACAGAGAGTCCCAGGCAAGATGAACCCCAAAAGACCCACACCAAGACACATCATAATAACGATGGCAAATGTACAAGACAAAGACAGAATCTTAAAGGCTGCAAGAGAGAAACAGAGAGTTACCTACAAAGGATCCCCCATCAGATTATCAAATGATTTCTCAGCAGAAACACATCAGGCCAGAAAAGAATGGACAGAAATTTACAAAGTGATGCAAAGCAAAGGACTGAATCCAAGAATACTCTATCCAGCAAGGCTATCTTTCAAAATTGAAGGGGAAATAAGAAGCTTCACAGACAAAAAAAGGCTAAGGGAGTTTATCACCACCAAGCCAGCAATGCAAGAAATGCTAAAGGGACTGGTGTAAAAAGAAGAACTAAAAAGCCCAGAAAGAAAACAGCCACAAAAAAATAGAAATGGCTACAAAGAAGTACCTTGGAATAATATCTTTAAACGTAAATGGACTAAATGGTCCAATCAAAAGACGTCGAGTGGCTGAATGGATGAAAAAACATGACCCATATATTTGCTGTCTACAAGAGACCCACCTCATTAGAAAACACTCACACGGACTGAAAGTGAAGGGATGGAAAAATATCTTCCAGGCAAATGGAAATGAAAAAAAAGCTGGGGTAGCAATACTTATATCGGACAAAACAGACCTCAAAGTGAAGGCCATAACAAGAGATAAGGAAGGCCACTTCATAATACTAAAGGGATCAATACAATGAAAATCAATGAAACAAAGAGCTGGTTCTTAGAAAGGATAAACAAGATTGACAAACCTCTAGCCAGGCTCACCAAAAAGTAAAGAGAAAGGACCCAAATAAACAAAATCAGAAATGATAGAGGCAAAATAACAACAGATCCCACAGAAATACAAATGATTGTTAAAAAATACTATGGACAACCCTACTCCAACAAACTAGACAACCTGGAGGAAATGGACATATTCCTAGAAAAATACAACATTCCAAAACTTAATCAGGAAGAATCTAAAAATCTCAATAGGCCAATAACTATGGAAGAAATTGAAGCAGTCATCAAAAAGCTTCCATCAAACAAAAGCCCAGGACCAGACGGCTTCACAGGGGAGTTTTACCAAACATTCAAGGAAGAACTAAAACCTATCCTCCTCAGACTATTACAAAAAATTCAAGAGGAAGGAACACTTCCAAGCTCATTCTATGAAGCCAGCATCACCCTAACACCAAAACCAGGTAAAGGCAGCACAATGAAAGAGAATTACAGGCCAATATCCCTCATGAACATAGATGCCAAAATCCTCAACAAAATCTTAGCAAATCGGATCTAGCAGTATATCAGAAAGATCATATACCACGACCAAGTAGGATTTATCCCGGGGATGCAAGGATGGTACAATATCCACAAATCAATAAACGTGATACATCACATAAACAAATTGAAAGAAAAAAACCACATAGTCATATCAATTGATGCAGAAAAAGCATTTGACAAAATCCAACACCCATTTTTGATAAAAACTCTCAGCAAGGTGGGAATTGAAGGATCATACCTCAACATAATAAAAGCCATATATGACAAACCCACAGCCAACATCATACTCAATGGACAAAAACTAACACCATTTCCCCTAAGAACAGGAACAAGGCAGGGATGCCCACTCTCACCACTCCTGTTCGACATAGTACTGGAAGTATTAGCCATTGCAATTAGACAGGAAGAAGAAATAAAAGGCGTCCAAATTGGAAAAGAAGAAGTAAAACTGTCCTTATTTGCAGATGACATGATATTATACTTAAAAAACCCTAAAGATTCCATCAAAAAACTATTAGACTTAATAAAAGAATTCGGCAATGTAGCAGAATACAAAATTAACGCCAAGAAATCTATGGCATTTCTATACACCAACAGTGAATTTGCAGAAAGAGAGACTAAAAAAGCAATCCCATTTACCATCGCACCAAAAAAATTAAGCTACCTGGGAATAAACTTAACTAAAGAGGTAAAAGACCTCTACTCAGAAAACTACAGGACGTTGAAAAAAGAGATAGAGGAAGACATAAAGAGATGGAAGAACATACCATGTTCTTGGATTGGTAAAATCAACATCATTAAAATGTCCATACTGCCCAAAGCAATCTATAAATTCAACGCACTTCCCATTAAAATACCAATGGCATATTTCACAGACCTAGAACGAACTCTCCAAAAATTCATCTGGAATAAAAAACGACCCCGAATAGCTGCAGCGATCCTGAGAAAGAACAAAGTAGGTGGGATCTCAATACCAGATATCAAGATGTATTACAAACCCACTGTTCTCAAAACTGCCTGGTACTGGCACAAGAACAGACATATAGATCAATGGGATAGAATAGAGAGCCCAGAAATCAGCCCCAACCAATACACTCAATTAATATTTGACAAAGGAGGCAAGAACATACAATGGAGTCAAGATAGTCTCTTCAATAAATGGTGTTGGGAAAATTGGACAGATACATGCAAGAAAATGAAACTAGACCACCAACTTACACCATACACAAAAATAAACTCAAAATGGATAAAGGACTTAAATATACGACGAGAAACCATAAAAATACTAGAAGAATCCAAAGGCAACAAAATCTCAGACATATGCCGAAGCAATTTCTTCACTGATACAGATCCTAGGGCATTGGAAACTAAAGAGAAAATAAACAAATGGGACTACATCAAAATAAAGAGTTTCTGCACAGCAAAAGAAACCATCAACAAAACAACAAGGAAGCACACTACATGGGAGAACATATTTGCCAATGCTATCACTGATAAGGGTTTAACTTCCAACATTTATAGGGAACTCATACAACTCAACAAAAGGAAGATAAACAATCCAATCAAAAGATGGGCAAAGGACCTAAATAGACACCTTTTAAAAGAGGACATTCAGAAAGCCAAGAGACATATGAAAACATGCTCAAAGTCGCTAATCATCCGAGAGATGCAAATCAAAATAACAATGAGGTACCATCTCACACCTGTCAGAATGGCTATCATCAACAAATCAACAAACGACAAGTGCTGGAGAGGATGTGGAGAAAAAGGAACATTTGTGCACTGCTGGTGGGAACGCAGACTGGTGTAGCCACTATGGAAGACAGTATGGAGTTTCCTCAAAAAACTGAAAATGGAACTCCCATTTAACCCTGTGATCCCACTTCTAGGAATATATCCCAAGAAACCAGAAACACCAGTCAGAAAGGATATATGCACCCCTATGTTCATAGCAGAACAATTCACCATAGCTAAGATCTGGAAACAGCCTAAGTGCCCATCTGTAGATGAATGGATTAGAAAACTGTGGTATATCTACACGATGGAATACTATGCTGCTATAAAAAAGAAGGAACTCTTACCATTTGCAACATCATGGATGGAACTGGAGAGCATTATGCTAAGTGAAAAAAGCCAGTCAATGAAGCAAGAATATCACATGATCTCACTCATTTCTGGATAATAAAGACCATTATAAACTTATGAACAAAAATAGATACAGAGACAGAGCTGCCTCGAACAGACTGTCAAACTACAGCAGGAAGGCCGGGGAGGGTGGGAGGGCAGGAGGGGTTGGGTAAGAGATCAACTGAAGGACTTGTATGCATGCATATAAGCATAACCAATGGACATAAGACACTGGGGGGGGGTAGGGGAGGCCAGGGGATTGTCAAGGGCGGGGGAAAAAAAAGGAGACATATGTAATACTCTTTGTAATACTTTAAGCAATAAAAAAAAAAGCTAAAAAAAAATTTTTTAAAAAGAAAAAAAAAAAAAGAATAGAACTTAGCCTTCTTCCAATCTATGTTGTCACTGCTATCTCTGGCAGTCCTTAGTCCCAGGCTACAGCCACCACCCCCACACATCATACCCCACTCACCCATAAACACACAGAAGTTCAGGAGAGCCTCAGTCTCGCTGCATTTCCCTCTTACTCCTCTCATTTTCTGGAGTTAATTTGAGATGAGGAAGTAAACAACTGGGACTAGTTTGATAGGAACTGGAAACTACTTCCATCAAAGGTGTAACACTTTTGCTCAATTTCAACCACTCCCAATCCAGTTCAGAAATTTGAGGTAATCAAATGAATAAAGGTTAATATTTAATAGAATATCTTATCATAAAAAAAACTTACCTTGGAGCATCTAGTTTAGAGAGGGTAATGATAAGTACTTCCTAATTCTTTCATGGCTATTCTAAATATCTTTAGCTTCACACTTTTGAAAAATTATTTTATTTATTTTTTCTAACTTTTCATCAACCTTGGACTTACAAAGCACTCTGTGTAAACATTTGGGTGAAATTTAAAAAATCCCCTGTCGTTTTTGCTCATCAAGATTTTTTACCTCTAAGTGTCTTTAAGCACCACAATTCCCCTGTCCTCTATTAAGGATAAAAGACTATGATGGCACTTTCAAAACACACATGTACAACCTTTAGCCTCAAACAGATCTAAAACTGTGTTAGCAAAGATAAGTTAGCAACGAGAATGCTATTTCAATAGCAGGCAAGAAATGAAAGAGCCTAACCACCTACAACCTTAGATATCCTCCACGAGTGAGGTTGGGGAGGAATAGAGAGAACTGATGGACTTTGGTTGCTCCCAAAACAAGGATGTCAAAAAAAAACCGAATTCAACCTTAAATTTCACTAAGGAATACAATATCGAGAACCAAGGAGGTAATGCTTTTGCAGTTATGTGTTACAAATATTTTCAACCAGTCTATCATTTGCATTTTATCTACACTTATAAGATTATTTCTATATAACTTAAAAAGAAATAAAATATGTATGTTGCCCTTTGCTGGTGTTCCTCAGTGACTGGAGTGTTGGCCTGTGCACAAAAGGGTTACAGGTTCAATTCCTGGTCAAGGGCACATTCCTGGGTTGTGGGTTCGCTCACCACCCCTGGTTGAGGTGCGTGCAGGAAGCAACCAGTCGATGTGTCTCTTGCATCGATGTTTCTCTCTCTCTCTCCTTTTGTCTCTCTCTCTCTCCCCCTCTCACTCTCTCCTCCCTACCCCTTTTCCACTCTCTCTGAAAAAGCAATGGGGAAAATATCCTCTCATGAGGATTAACAAAAAAACAAAACAATAACAACAAAAATATGTATTTTGTGAAAATTTGTTAGTTTTTGCTTGACATGCTATTTTCTGTTTTTCCTAAAATAGTCTTTCCCATCAAAGGTAATAACACCATCCCACGTTTTTATTCTTCACTTTGCACATTTAGAACCTTGGTTTGAAGTAAAGATCCAACATTATTTTCTTCCACTTGAAAGTATATTGTACACCAATACCTTTTAATAAACGAAACACTTTCCCCCTATGTACTCTATTCTCATTTTGATAATATTTGAAAGTTCCATAATTACCTGTAACAGCTGTATTTTATTCTTTTTCATTGTCTATACTTGGCCAGCAAAATGCTGTCTTGATTAGGAAAGGTTTATTTTAATTTTTAATATCTCAGCTTTCTCGTTCTTATTCTTCCTCAGTTTTCTATAATATGTCCACTTAAGGGCACTTTCTCTAGGTACAGATAATAAGATGAAACTGGATACAAATGTATGTGTTATCTCATAACTAAAAAAAGCAGTTAATTCAGTTAATAGGCAGAGTTTCAATTAAATTCAACAGGATATATAAAAATAAAACAGTAGCCCAACTGGTTTGGCTCAGTGGATAGAGTGTCGGCCTGCAGACTGAAAGATCCTGAGTTTGATTCTGGTCAAGGGTACATGCCTGGGTGGTGAGCTCGATCCTCAACAGGGGGCATGCAAGAGGCAGCCGATCAATGATTCTCTCTCTCCCTCTCCCTTCCTCTCTGAAGTCAATAAAAAATAAATAAATAAATAGATAAATAAATAAATAAATAAATGAAGCAGTAGAGGAGAAACCAAGATGGTGGCATAGGTAAACACATGAAATTGTTGCTGCACACAACCACTTCAAAACTAGAACTAAAAGACAAAACGGACATCATCCAGAACCACAGGAAGGCTGGCTCAGTGGAAATTCTACAACTAGAAGGAAAGACAAAAGCACACTGAGACTCAGAGGAGGTGCGGAAATAAAGTGCAGAGGTACGGAGGCACACGCAGAAAGGGCTGGCAACTGAGGACGCGGTTGTCTTTTTCAATCGGGAGGGAGACACAAGCTCTGGAATACTCTGAACTCCAGTTCCTGGTGAGTCACTGGGGACCCAGACTCAAATGGGGAGAAACTGGACTGTCTGGCATCAGGCGGAACTCGAGGGCGGCTTTCTCTCAGAGGTGCTTGCAGCGATTACCGCGGGACACTGAGACCTGGGGCCTCTTAGGGTAGAGCTGAGGATCAGCCATAGCTGTTTGCTCCGCCTTGTTGATTCTGAGAACCCGCCCCACCCAAGCTGTGCGCAGAAGCTTTCGCATATGAATGGCCTGGCCCTTTGCAATCTAAAATTACCTGACAAACTGCAGCTGGGTCAGAGAGATCCAGAACATCCAAAAGAAGGCCCAAGGCCCCACAGCAGCTTGCATTGCTTCACAGCTGGGCCTCATCCAGGCACCTCCAAATCCCAAACAAAGAAGAGGAATCTGCAGATCTCTCCATAGCTCCTGCTGGGTAGCCTCAGGCAGAGGCTAAATTAGCACCTCCTTAGAGATCCAAGTCCAGTGTACCCAGTGGTCAGAGTGGGAGCATCCAGATTACAACTCCTCAGATTCATAAGGGACACACTCAGGGGGCAGACTCAGTGAGCACCAAAGCCCCACTGAAGCAAGTCTTGCCCCAGAAGGGTGGCTCCAGCACAGAAGTTCTCCCACTGCAGACACAGCTGATTCTCACAGCCAATTGGCCTGGAGGTCAATTCCTCCCAGTGATACCAACAACAATCAAGGCTTAACTACAACAGGACTGTGCACACAGCCCACAAAGGGGTGCACCAAGAGTGTCCACCTCAGGTAATTGGGGAGGTTGAGCCCCTGGGCCCTATAGGACTCCTAGTACAGAAAGCCACTCTATCAATACAGGGAAGCAACCAAAATGCGGAGACAAAGAAACAGGTCACAAATGACAGAAAGGGAGGAAAGCAAACTACTGGGTATAGATTTCAAAACCATGGTTATAAGGTTTTTCAAGAATTTTCTAGAAACCGCTGATAAATTTAGTGAGACCCTCAATAAATCTAGGGAGACCTGTGAGGGTATGAAAAAGGACCAACTAGAAATTAAGCATACACTGACTGAAATAAAAATAATATACAGAGATCCAATAGCAGAGTAGAGGATCGCAAGAATCAAGTCAAAGATTTGAAATACAAAGAAGCAAAAAACACCCAACCGGAAAAGCAAAAAGAAAAAAGAATCCAAAAATATGAAGATAGTGTAAGGAGCCTCTGGGGCAACTTCAAGCATACCAACATCTGAATTATGGGGGTGCCAGAAGAAGAGAGAGAGCAAGATATTGAAAACCTATTTGAAGAAATAATGACAGAAAATTTCCCCTACCTGGTGGAAGAAATAGACTTACAAGTCCAGGAAGTGCAGAGAACCCCAAACAAAAGGAATCCAAAGAGGACCACACCAAGACACATCATAATTAAAATGCCAAGAGCAAAAGACAAAGAGAGAATCTTAAAAGCAGCAAGAGAAAGAAACTCAGTTACCTACAAGGGATTACCCATAAGATTGTCAGCTGATTTCTCAATAGAAACTATGCAGGCCAGAAGGGAGTGGCAAGAAATAGTCAAAGTGATGAATAGCAAGAACCTACAACCAAAATTACTTTACCCAGCAAAGCTATCATTCAGAATTGAAGGTCAGATAAAGAGCTTCATAGATAAGAAAAAGCTAAAGGAGTTCATTACCACCAAACCAGTATTATATGAAATGCTGAAGGTATTCTTTCACAAGAGGAAGAAGAAGAAGAAAGTAAAGATAAAAATTATGAACAAATACACATCTATCAACAAGTGAATCTAAAAATCCAGGGAATAAATAATCTGATGAACAGAATAAACTGGTGAATATAATAGAATCAGGGGCATATAAAGGGAGTGGACTGACAATTCTCGGGAGGAAAGGCGTGTGGGGGCTGCAGGAAGAGACTGGACAAAAATCGTACACCTATGGATGAGGACAGTTGGGGGGGGGGGGGGCGGTAAGGGCAGAGGGTGCTGTGGGAATCGGGTGGAAGGGGGCTATGGGGGGGCAAAAGTGGAACAACTGTAATAATTTGAACAATAAAGATTTATTTAGAAAAATACCAGTAGAAATAATCGCATGGACAAATGCAATTAATGTATAGGGCAGACACCATGTCTCTCATTTGAGGCCAATAACAAGGTATTTTACATTGAAGGAAACTGAGGCATGGGTAGAAAGATGGAAGACAGTGTTAGGCCAAGAATGTCATTATTGGAAAAAACAAAAAGAGTAAACATCTACTAATGGAGGTAACAAAGACCAAATAAGATAGAGTTCACTAATATTTTATATGTCCAACCCCATCCACATAAAGTAAAGAAATAAACTAGCCATTTTACAGCTGGTTATAGCCAACCTTTCATCTAGTTAAGAGTAATGGTGAGCTCACTGAGGTAATAGTTATGTAAACTCCAAGGCCTGCTCTTTCAATTTTCAGAGGTATTGAATCCACCCACAAATAGCAACAGAGAATATACACATGCTATTGCCTTCCCCAGCACAGAACCCCAAAAAGTCTGCTCTCTAATTCTTACCAAAAACATATTTGAGACCTCTGGTAACAAACAGAGTAGAAATGTGGCTACACTAAAACCCTCAGATGTATCAAAAGAAACACTTCTATATAAAATAGGAAACAACTCCAAAACATAGATCAGGAAGTGGTCTATCAAATACAATACAATTTGGGACAAGTTGAAGATGAATATCATGAGTCAATATATACTTCTACATATCCAAGCGCTGTTGGATTTCCCTGAAAGAAATGTAGAAGGTCTTAAAGATTTTTATTTAGAACAAAGACAAATGAGGGTGCAGACAAATCATAGGAGAGATAGCAAGCATTCTTCTGAGGGTACATTTCCATATGGAGGAAGGACAAGGGAAATGGGATAAAGAAGAGATTATGTGTACATGCCAGGTTCAATTTATCTGATTTCTAAATCAGAGAACCTATAAAGGGAGATAATGTGATGCTCAACGTTGGTTGGGCAGAAAGAAAGAAATCATCAAACAGATGACCATGTTACTGAGAGCCACATGCACTGTCTGTCCTAGGTGATCTATTCATCTGAAAGGAGGGAATACCAGTGCTTAGGAAAGAAGTCTTTTTATGAAAAAGCATTGTGAGACAAGAAAAGTAAACTAAACTATCCAGATAGCCACACTACTACCATGCATAATAACTTCAAGCTCTCACCATATTCGAGTCACTCTTCTTGAAGTTTTACAAACACTAAGTCTTTCAATCCTCAAAAGAGCCTCAATGAGGTAAGTACTCTTATTATCTCCATTTTACAGATGAGGAAAATGAGGCTCACAGAAGTTGAGTAAATTTCCTATAGTTATACAACTAGGGTATATAACTCCCAGAATTTGAACTCAAGCAGTCTGGTTTAAAGTTCAGACTTTTAACTATTTTGTTGTGTTGCCCTTCCCACATTAATGTTAAAAAATTGGCAAACCCATAAGGTACAAAGGCTTTTTATTTATACAGGAAATAATGACATACCTTGTACTGTAAGCTCTGCTTGAGCTTCAATTGTTTCATTTCCATTATCAGCTACACAAAAATAAGTCCCAGCATCGTCCTCAGTCATATCACTGATCTCCAGGCTACCACCTGCCAGCAATACCAATCTTTCAGAGCTGCATAAAAAAATTTGATACATTTTAAAACTAGGAATATGAGAAATTCTTCACATAAAACAGAGAAAACACTTAAGCAGTATTATTATTTATATGGCTTTAGATATAACCTTTTTCTACCAAGGTTCATCTGGATATTTATAACATCATTCAAGGGCCATACAAAATTATCAACTTAAAAATTAGTGGCTAAATTTGGTCAAACATTCAATCAACTCACCTCTAATGTCTTGGCAGGGCCAGACCAAATGATTTTGTGGGTCTTATACGGCCTAGGGGCCAGACGTTCCCCATCCCTGCTTTAGATGGACAGAGACTACATAAAATTATCAGAATTTAATTTAGTACAATTTGCTTTCCTCAGTTTTTTCATGCATAAATATCACGAATGCAAATCAGAATGTGATAATAAATTATCTCTGACACTTCTAATTATTCCCAAAGGGATACCACTTTTGTAACCGATTCCACTACCCACAGTATATCCTTGCCTCCCTACTCTGCCCAGCTTTGGTTTTTATTATTTTGCAAATTATGTAATTTTTGTTGTTGTTAATCCTCACCTGATGATATTTTCCCATTAATTCTGAGAGAGAGTGGAAGGGAGGGGGTAGACAGAGAGAGAGAAACATCAATAAGAGAGATACACATCGATTGGTTGCCTCCAACCCAAGCCCCAACCAGGGTGGGGATTGAGCCTACAACTGAGGTATGTGCCCTTGACAGGAAGGGTTGAATCCGCAACCCTTTAGTCAGCGGGCCAACCTCGATCCACTGAGCCAAAGTGGCTAGAGCACAAATTATGTAATTTTGAAGTCTGTAATCAACCTGAGAGTTACTCCACCCCAGCTATGGCCATTGAGATAACTAATAGAGAAGGCAAAATGTCAGGTCAGTAACAGTAAGTCAGGGGGTCTCAGTGCCTACTGAAAGTTTCCTATGGTGGCTTTGATAGGACAGGAAGGAAAGAGGAAGAGAAGGGAAAGGAAGGGAAGGGAGAGAGAAGGGCAGCTGCCAGAGAGCAGCTTCCTGGGTGTGGTGCCTGGGCATGAATCAGCCACCATTATGCCATTATTCACAAGAATGCTGATCATTACCAACCCAACTCTACCATGTGATTTAAGTCTATTTAAAGAGAATGAAGAGAAAGTAAAACAATCCTATAACATCAAGAAAGAAATCACAAATCAATATTATCAAATTTTAATAAAGTGAACTAGTTTAGTTCATTTGAAGACTTTGGAGGTTACAATTTTATTTTTATTTTGAGGTTTTACATCTACACTGGTTTTCATAGACAAATTTTTCTCTCAAATATTAATATAGTTACATTTTTTTGTCTGTATCTATGCTCAGACATGTTCTGATCATTTGGCTTTTCATATAGAATTCCTGATGGGAAAAAGAAGTCAGAGGGAATGACTATTCAGTCTGTGCCACATTTATAATTCTCATCCTAAGTGAAGTGTGATTCTGGCTTAAATTTCAGTACCCTGTGAGTTTGGGTAATTGGTCTTCCTGAATCTGATAAACAAGATTAAGTTTCTGGACAAAGAAAGAGGAAAACCAAAAATCAGGTTTCATAACTTCTCTAAGAAATACCCAGCAAGGTCATTATTAAACCTTATTAAGGTGGCCTTCCTATTAGAAATATCTTAATTATGCCCTCAAATCCCAACTTTATGTAATGGGACAAAGAAGCAAGACAATTTAAAATGAAATAGAGCAAGAATTACTGGGGCAAAATAGGTGAGAAAAAATTACAAACATTAAAACATTGTACTTTATCCTTGGACAAAATCACTACTAAGCTTCAGAAACAGAAATAACGTACACAAATGGGAAATCAGCAATACATACATATAACACTCAGCTGAGAGGAACATAATCTGAAACCCTAAATTGGTATGCTTCCTTTGAAATCAAGACAGTACTGATCTCTAATAATTACCCTAAAAATATTCCTAATACTTGTTATCCCTCACATTTGCCATAACTGAGTGCCAGTACAGCAGAAGCCAATCTTTCTTAATGGAGTTGATTTTACTCCCCTTGAAAGAAGTCTGAGAGGAAGAACATCTTTAACTTGTTCACAAAACTGTATGATGGCTAAGAGTAAAATGGCAATCAAGTCTTTACAACTCCAATTTTCAAAAATGCAGCAAAAGAAAAAAATATGTGAAAAAGTATGCCTTGTCAGTGGTCCCAATTTGAGTGTGGCTGAACATAAGGGGGTGGGGATGGGGAGGGAAGGAGGGAGGGGGAGAGAGAGAGAGAGAGAGAGAGAGAAAGAGAAAGAGAAAGAGAAAGAGAGAGAGACTGAGTAGCCAGGGTCAGTTTAGGAGAGCTTGGTGTGCTAAGGAGACCTACTTTTTGGCCAAGTGGGAAGGCCTTTAGAAGATGACTAATATGATCAGATTTAGTGAAGAAACAAGAGGAGTGGGGAAAAAACTAGAAGCAGGAAGTTTATTGTAAAGTTATTTTAATGGTTCAGAATTAAAAAGAGATAAACTATGGCAGTAACGACAGGGGTAAAGAGAAGGCAAAAAGTAATGACTTCTTTAATAATGTTAGATGCTGAAAGTAAGGAGAGGGACTTGTTCATTAAGCTAACACATTTATTGGTGTACCTGTGTGTGTGTCAAGTAGCAGCTAGGGATGCAGCAGTAAGCAAGCACACAATCAATGCTATCATGCAACTCAGTGGGAAAGACAGAAGTAAAAGATGATAATTCTACATGGTGCTGTATCAAAAGAACCTGCCAAGAAATTAGAATAGAGAGGTTTCCCTGACCACAGTAACCCTTGGGCTGAGATCTGAAAAATGAGTAGGAGCTAACATAATCAGGGGGAGCAAAGATTTCAAAAAGAAGACTAGCCCCTGCAAAGGAACTGGGGCAGAAAGGATCACAATGCATTTGGGGATCTGAAAATAAACAATGTGGCAGGTGTAATAAGAGAAAAAAAAGAGAGAGAGAGAGAGAGAGATGAGAATGAAGCAGACCACACAAGGCTTTGAAAGCCATTTTAAGAATCTGAGTCCCGTCCCGGCAAAGTGACTCAATTGGTTGGAGCATTATCTCGTACACCAAAAAGTTTGTGGGTTCGATTTCTGGTCAGAGCACATACCTAGGTTGTGGATTCAATCCCCGATTGGGGAGCATATGAGGGGCAACTGATCAATGTTTCTCTCTCACATGGATGTTTCTCTTTCTCTCTCTCTCAAATTAAAAACAAAACAAAACATAAAAATAGCACATATCCTTGTGTGAGGATTTAAAAAAAAAAAAATTGAGTCCTTAACGTAGAAACGGTATAAATCCATGGAACATTTTAAAAAGTGGCTGGGGAGTTGCCAGTGATGTGGTGAGTTTAAGCACTGAAAAGACTGGTTTGGCAGGAAGATGCATTTGGAATGAGGCCAGAGTGCATGCTGGGATGAAAAGTTACAAGGTGACTGCAGTAATTGAAGGGACACTTAACAGTAGCTTGAAAGGAGGTAAATGACAGAACTTGTAGATAAATGAACTGGAAAGAGAAGCTGAGGAAGAAACAATGTGTCAAAGGAGACTCTTAAGGTCGGGGCAGTAAGTGTGGAGGGAAAACTGCTTGTTTATAACTTAGGGTTTTTATTGTGTGTGTGTGTGTTGTTATTTGAATGGGAGAGGTAAGCCTTTTAGAGGCAAAAGAGAAGGAGCCAATGGAGAGGAAAATTTGGGGGGAAAATTCATAAAAGTGTTACAAAGGATGGACACTGATAAGCTTTAGAGCACAAAAGGACTTCTTAGAATCTGAAACAGCAGGACAGGAAGAGTATGTAAGTCATATATATACTCTGGCACAAAATTTATTGTCTTTTTTTTTCTTTAAACCTTTTACTTTGAGGTAACTATAGATTCAGATGCAGTTCTAAGAAATAATCCAGAAATATACCATGTGCCCTTTACCCGGTTTCCCCCAGTGATAACATCTTATAAATCTGTAGTAGTGTATGTCAACCAAATACTGACACTTCCATCGCCACTGCCTCATATTGCTCTTTTATACCCTCATCCATTTCCTTCCCACTCTCACCTCCTCCTTAACTCCTGGCAACCACTAATCTGTTCTCCATTTTAGTAGAATGTTATTTAAATATAGGGTGTCCCAACCAGTGTATACATACACTTTGAATAATTATAAAGGCAGTGTTTATTAAAAAAACATTTCATTTTCAAAATTGAGCTATCAGCTGTTAAAGTGTATACATTTTGGGGGGACACCCTGTAGAATCACACAGTATGTAACCTTTGGGGACTGGCTTTTTTAACTCAGCACAATTCTCTCAAAATTCATCCAGGTTGTGGTACAGATCAATGTTTCATTCCTTTTATTGCTTAGCAGTAATTCCACAGTATGGAGATACCATAATTTATTTAACCATTCATTCAATGAAGGACATCTGGGTGGTTTTGAGTTAGTTATGAATAAAATCACTAAAAATATAAATGGACAGGTTTCAATGTGAATGTAAATTCATTTCTATAGGATAAAAACCCAAGAGTGTCAATATCAGGTCATATGGCAGTTGCACATTTAAAGTGTTACTTTTTTAATATGAGAAAACAACCAAGTTTATGGCATATGTACATACAGGGTTCCATAAGAATATGGGAACCAGAGACAATTTGGACAATTTGGGGTTTGCGCTAAGGATAAAGAACAGGGGATGTCCAGGTTTGGAACTACAAAGGGGAGGAAGGCAATTTATATGGAGATGAAAAGCAAATGTTTGGTAAACAAATGTTTGCTGGGCTATCTTTAACAATGGACAGAGGACTTTCATCAAAGTCCTCTGGAGGGGCCTTGCTGGGTTCCCCTGTGTCCATCACACTGAAGTCATATCAAACTATAGCTGTTTATGATGATAGCTCCCTTCTTTTTTCAAATTTATTTTTATTGTTGAAAGTATTACAGATGTCTCCCTTTTTCCTCCCATTGACCCCCTCAATCCCGCACCCACCCCTCTCAGGCCTTCATATATTAAGTGTTTTAAGAAACTGCCCAACAGTTTTTCAGAGTGGCTGTACCATTTCAAATTCCCATCAGCAAAGTCAGAGTGATCCTGCTTCTCCACAGCATGTGTTGTTATCACTTTTTAAAAAATTTTTAGCTATTCTGATATGTATGTAGTGATATCTTGTGGTTTTAATTTGCATTTCCCTGATGGCTAATAATGTCACACAATTTTCCTTGTGCTTATTTACCACTATATATCTTTTTTGATAAAAAATCTATTCATGCCTTTGCCCATGATGTAATTAGATGGTATGCATTTTTTTAATGTTGAATTTTGAGAGATCTTTTACATATTTTAGATACTAGTTCTTTTTTGGAGATGAGGTTTGCAAATATTTTCTCTCAATCAGTAGTTTATCTTTTCTTCATCTTAACAGGGTCTTTCATGGAACAAAAGTTTTTAATTTTGATGAAATCTAATTTTCAATTTTTCCTTTATCAATTGTACTTTTGGTTCAAATCTAAGAACTCTGCCTAGCCCTAGATCCTGATTTTGTTTCCTTTCTAAAATTTCATTTTGCATTTTACATTTGGTTCTATGATCCATTTTGAGTTAATCTTTTATGAGATGTGAGACTTAGGTTGAGTACTATATTATTATTATTATTTTATTTTATTTTCCTATGGATGAGTGTCCAATAGCGGCAGTACCATTTGTTGAAAAGGCAATCTTTCCTCCACTGAACTGCTTTTGCATCTCTGTCAAAATTTAAGTGGGCATTTTTATGTGGGTCTACATTTGGATTCCCTATTCTGTTTCACTGATATATGCATCTATCTAGTCATCAATACTATACAATCTTGATTATTGTAGTTATACAATAAGTTTTGAAATCAGATAGACTGAGTCTTTTCATTTAAAAAAATATTTAAGATATTCCAGTTCCTTTACTTTTCCATATAAATTTTAGAATAATCTTGCCCTCACCAGAGTGGCTCAGCGGTTAGAGCATCGGCCCGAGCACAGAAGGGTCACAGGTTCAATTCCCAAGCAATGGCATGTACCTGGTTGCAGTTTTGCTCTCCACCCTGGTCAGGTGAGTGTGGGAGGCAACCAGTTGATGTATCTATCTCACTTCAATGTTTCTCTCTCTTTCTCCCCTCCATCCTTCCCTTCCTTCCACTCTCTCTGAAAAGCAATGGAAAAAATATCCTCAGATAAGGATTAACAAAAGGAAATAATAATAATAATGATCTTGTCTACATATACAGAAAATCTTGCTGGAATTGAGTTAATCTGTATATCAATTTGGAGAGAATTGACATCTTGACTCTGTTGAATTTTCCAATCCATGGACACAGTATGTCTCTCCATTTATTTAGATCTTTGATTTCTCTCATTACCATTTTATAGTTTTTAGCATACAAACCTAACAGGTTTTGTTAGATTTAACCCTAATTATTTCAGTTTTTTGTGAGTGAATGTAAATAATATTGTATTTGTAATGTCAGTGTTCACATATGTTCAATGCTAGTACATAGAATACAAATAATTTTTATATTTATCTTCTTCTTTATATATAAAAATATTATATATATATATATATATACATATATATATATATATATATTCTATCTTGCAACCTTGTTGAACTATGTCTTAGTTCTAAGAGGTGGTTTTTTTGTGTGGATTTCTTGGGATTTTCTATGTAGACAAATATTCCATCTGAAAATAGGAACTGGCTAAAACTTTGAGCACTATGATAGTGACCTCCTTTAACTGGTCCTAAGGGGGAAATACTATCTTTCATCACCATTAAGCATAATGTTAGCTGTAGATTCTTTTTTTAGATGTTCTTAAGTTATTTTTCTGAGGGTTTTAAAAATAACACAAGTGCAGAATTTTGTCAAATGCTTTTTCTCCATTGATTAATTTGATTATATAGGTTTTTTCTTTAGTTTGTTAATGTGGTAAATTACATTGATTTTGAAATACTAAGCCAGTCTTGCATCCCTGAAATAAACCCTACTTGGTCACTATATACATGACTTTTTACATATTGCTGAGTTCTATTTGCTAATATTTTAAGAATTTTTATTTATATATTGTATAGTTTTCCTTTTCTGTACTATCTTTGTTTAGTTTTGATATTTGAGTAATACTAGTTATAATTCCCCCTTTCTATTTTCTGGAGAGATTGTGCGGAATTGCTGTTAAATATTACTAAAATGGTAGAATTCTCTGGTAAAACTACCTGGGCCTGGAGACTTCTTTTGGGGGGAGTTTTAAAATTACAAATTCATTCTCCTTAACAGTTTAGAGGGCTATTTATATTATTTATTTCATAGTAGAGGCCCAGTGCACAAATTCGTGCACATCGAAAGGAAATTATCAGAAATATTTTAATGTCACTATTTGCCCTTTCCCTACAAAAGTGTCAACCAAATTCACTATAGACAATGACAGATGAAAACACATGCATGCGACTGGTGCCAGTGAGAGCTTTTTATATGGATGTGTGTGTGTGTGTGTATATGAGATATACATATGAAAATTCATGCACTGGAGGGGGGTCTCTCAGCCCAGCCTGCCCCCTCTCAGAGTCCAGGAGCCCTCAGGGATGGGAGGTGATCAGGGGAAGGTGACACCCCCATCACACCTCTGCTGCTGCCACTGCCGGCAGCGCAAGACTCAGTTGGCCCTGGTTACTTGAGCCTTGGGCCGGCCCTGGGCGGCTGGGGGCTGAGAGGGCTGGGGGACTACGAAGGCAGGCGCGTGGGGCGGGCCCAGCCTTGCCACTCACCTGCCACCCCAGCAGAGCTGAGGGGGCTGGATGCTGCCATCTTGTGGCTGTGGGCGCCGCCACCTTTGAGGGCGGGGCAGTCAATTAGCATATTCCCTCCTTATTGGCTGTGGGTGCTGCCATCTTTGAGGGCAGGGCAATCAATTAGCATATTTACTCCTTATTGGCTGTGGGCACTGCCATCTTTGAGGGCGGGGCAGTAAATTAGCATATTCCCTACTCATTGGCTGGGGGTGCCGCCATCTTTGAGGGTGGGGCAGTCAATTCACATATTCCCTCCTTATTGGCTATGGGCACCACCATCTTTGTGACAGCATGAGGTTCAATTAGCATATTCCCTCTTTATTACACTGGTTCTCAACCTTCCTAATGCCGCGACCCTTTAATACAGTTCCTCATGTTGTGGTGACCCCCAACCATAAAATTATTTTTGTTGCTACTTCATAACTGTAACTTTGCTACTGTTATGAATCGTAATGTAAATATCTGATATGCAGGATGTATTTTCATTGTTACAAATTGAACATAATTAAAGCATAGTGATTAATCACAAAAACAATATGTAATTATATATGTGTTTTCCGATGGTCTTAGGCAACCCCTGTGAAAGGATCGTTCGACCCCCAAAGGGGTCGTGACCCACAGGTTGAGAACCGCTGCTTTATTAGATAGGATAAACTTGCTTAATTAGACCTGCTTTCTGATGTAGCTAAACTTTTTCCAGCCCAATGAAGCACCCCACTTCTCTTTCAGGTAATTGTCAGCAACACAGCAGTAAATATCAACATGAAGAAGATTATTATTGTAGATCATGCAGGGAGAACAAAGGGTAAAATATTTAACTGCAGCAGTGTTTGACTATATTCTGCACAGTGAGAAAACCTGAAGTCATTTTCAAGGTCCACCATTTCTTACTTCTTTTCAGTTGGGTCAAGTTTCTAAGCTTTCTAAATCTCTTGTTTTCCAACTAATGAAAAGAAAATAGTATTCCATCCAGTCTCCTATCTACCTACTCTAGGACTTCTGTGAGGATCAAATGAGATGAGGCACAGGAAAACGCTTCACAGACATTTGGTTAAAGTGTAAAATGTTTGCACCTGGCTATAAAGCAGGCTGTACTCCTGGGCTGAAGAAACTCCAAGGAGGCTAGCTGCTACTGAGAGGAAGCCAGGCATTGCTATGTGACGTCATTACCTGGCACCCACAGCGACCGTTTCTGGGCTGGGCTGTGGGTTGCATTTTGCACCATGGGTTCTCGACAACATCGGCTGTGATTTGGTGGGGTGTCGCTCTGGGATGATAATGGGGCCTGTGTCCTACTTGGTGGAAGCCGAGTATTGCTTTGTGGGCGCCAGGTCTGCAGTGCTTTCTCTGTAAATGGCCAGTGTGCATCATGGCGACTGGTCGGACACTTAGCATATTATACATATAGATGGGTCAGATATGGTAACTTGTATTTTTGAGGAAATTGTTTCTTTTGTTCAAGTTGTCAAATTTACATGTGTATAGTTATTTATAGTATTCCCTAATTATTCTTTTGATGTTTTCAGGGTCTGTAATGGCATTACATATTTTAGTCCCAATACTGATCAACTGTGTCTTCTTTCTTTTCCTAGGGCACTTACTCGTTCCTCTGTCCTATGCAGTCTGCTGCTAAGCCCATCCACTGAGGTTTTTTATTTTTATTTTGGTTATTCTCTAGGTTCAAATTTAGCCACATGGTTTTTCTTTAAATCTTCCATTCCTTTGAGGAGACTTTCTATTTCTTCACTGAGATGTTATATTCTGCTTTCATTTGTTTGAAGTGCATTCATAATTGCTCACTGAAGCATTTTCATGATTGCTTTAAAATCTTCGTCAGATAATTCTAAAACCTATCAACTCTATGTTGGCATCTATTGATTGTCTTTTCTCATTTGAGATTTCCTGATTCTTTGTCTGATGAGTGATTTTCTATTGAAATCTGTATATTTGGGGTATCAAGTCTTTGGTTTTAGCTGGCTTCTTCTGATACCACTCCGGCAGAAAAAGAGAGAGATGCCACCCCATTACTATCAGGTGGAGGCAGAAGTCCAGGTTCCCCACTGTATTAATTCCTGAGAGGGGTGGCGGGCTCTCCTCATTACTCCTTAGCAGGGTTGGGAGTCCTGGCTCCCCACTATGTTTCCACTGATACTACCCACTTAGCTGGGTACAGCAAAAGTGCCTCCTTACTATTCCCCACATGGCATCCAGACACCAGGAGGATGGGGGCATGGAGCTCCATACTACATGGTAATGAAAAGTTCAGACTCTCCACTAGGCCTCCTCTGATACTACCCAAGTGGGGAAGGGAGGTGTTTCTTACTGTGGATCGGACAAAAGTCCTGGCTCTCCCATATGGTTGGCACTGATATTGCCTGTTGGAATGAAAGTCTTGGCTCCCTACTTAGCCTCTCTTATCATACAGGAGGGAGGGTGAGGGACCTCATTACAACCTGGCAAAGGTGGAAATCGAGTCTTCCCACTTGGCCCTTGCTGGCATGATGAAGGTAGGTCCAGTTTCTTCTATGGTGTTGGGCTGGAGTAGGAGTGATTATAGTCTAACAATTTTGGTCTTGCTAGGCAGCCCCTTTCTTGGTCCTCTAGCTGTAGAGAGCAAACTCTGTTAGAGTTTTTTGTTGTTGTTGTTTTTTGTATGTGCCTGTTGGTGTTTCCAGGTTGTCAGCTTCTTTAGCTCAAGTTGCTATATATGAGGGGGGAAAAACAAAACAACCAAACCTCAGGGAACTCACCATTAAGTTGTTCCTTGGGTGCCAAAGTCCCTACCCGTCAATCTTCCTCTCTCCACCTTTCAGAGTCTTATTATGTTTGCTGTACATATAACTGCCATAGTTTTTAGTTGTACTTAGCTGGAAGAATAGGAAAAATACACTACTTCATCTACCTAAAAAAGGAGTCCTCAACTTGATTTTTAAACAAGTTGTTTTAATAACATTAAGCATTTTTATAACTATAACCTGTTACTTTGTGGCTGGGTTCTGATCTATCATTCCAATAAAACATAATTTTATTTGATTACTAAATTACATTTTGCTATCTGTCACCTTGCACTTTAGCATTTGTATTTTCTGGATTCTTTCCCTTTAAAATAAAACTACTCAATCAATGAATGGGACTCATTTCCACCATCATCGCCACTCTTTCAATAGCTATGTTTGGTTTAAATCTGAACAAATTTAAGCAAAAGGTTAAGTAAATATTACCAATTTTTAAGACATTTATAAAAGCAGTGGTTAATTGTGGGGAAGCACAGTACTTGGTTGGAAAGTCTGTAAGGAGGAATCTCCGAAAGGTCAGGGGCCTTTAGGAGGACCCTGCCGAAGGCGGCTGCCCCTGCCTTGACTTTTCCAAACTAGTCCGAACCCCCAGGTGTTTTGCTAAAACCTCTGTTTAGTCTTTTAGACCCGACCTTGTAGAAGCATGTGCTTTTTCTAGGATACTTACCCTACTGATTGTATCCAGAGATTAATTTTAGTTCAAGCTGCTGTGACAATAAAAGCCTAAGGAGGCAGGCAAACAGGGCTTTTTGCTCCTAAAGGAAAACAGCCCCTTAGCCTCTCTTTCACAAAAACGTGTATCAGAGTAATCATTCATCTGTTGCTCAGGGTCTGCCGGTCAGCCCTGGCAGGCAATGTTTTAAAATACTCATTTTCAAAGATGTTTAATAATTTAAGATATTATAACGTTCTAGCTCAGCCGTGGGCAAACTACGGCCCGTTTGAAATGAATAAAACTATTGAAAAAAAAGACCGTACCCTTTTATGTAATGATGTTTACTTTGAATTTATATTAGTTCACACAAACACTCCATCCATGCTTTTGTTCCGGCCCTCCGGTCCAGTTTAAGAACCCATTGTGGCCCTCGAGTCAAAAAGTTTGTCCACCCCTGTTCTAGCTCAAACAAAGACATTTTGAGTAATTACTTATGTGTAACTTGATGCAATTTTGTATTACATTCACCTGTTGATATTTTTTTATATTACATTCAAGCATTCAACCAAAATATATTGGTCACCACTCTCCCTACCCTGTTATATGCCAAGCACTGTGCTACCAACACAGTGGAAATACCAACATGAACATCATCAGGTGTCCTACTCTTACATTCTTCTGAAACTTTCTGAGAAAGTGATATATCAAAGCAATGCTTTCTCAGACTTTTCTACCACATAACCCAAGTATGAAGAAGCCCAGAGAAATCAAAGTAGAACAGTCTACTCAATCTTAAAAGTTTCCTGATTTATCCTTAAAACTCAGAGGAATATTACTAGCAATGATATATCCACATTTAATTTAATTTAAAAACATTTTTTCTCAGAAATATCTTTGATTAAAAACCAAAGTAACAATTTGATAGAACATAAAAGGAAGATATGTAACATTCTTACCATGATTTCTATACCCCTGACCCACCTAGACCTCAGTCTGAGTGTCATTCTACTAGAGAACAATTCACTAATACACTGTATAAAATAGTAATCCCACATGTATCTCTCTTGGCATCTATGACATGCTTTGTCATAATATTCTTCATAATACTTACTATAAAATGAAAATTTATGCTTATATGATTATCCGTTCTTCCCTGCTAGAACATGAGCTCCTTAAGAGCAAAAACTGTATTTGGTTTACTGCTGTATTCCCAGTACCTAGAATAGTGCCAAACATATTCAGCATTCAATAAATATTTGTTGAATATTTACTTAATAAACAAATGAGAATCATACGAGTCCTCACTTTTATTTTTTATATAAGAAAGAAAATTCCTATATTTTACATATTTTAGAATGTCCATCTATGATATAAAGTTAAAGTTTTAAAATCATCTATTTCAGCTTTCCTACTCCTGATAAACATTTTATTCTAACATGTAGCCAATAAAAATTTCTTCTTTAAGAGCTTGAAATTTTTATCCCCTATTTTAATGTTCTCTATGTTTGTTCACATAAGTTTAAAAAATTCCCTGGAATTCTTATAAATTCTTTGCATAGTATTTAGCTGGGAAATGAGAAGAAAGATGTAAGATATAGGCAGAAGAAGCTGTGACTGGATGGGTATTAAGAAACAAATCAGGTGATATTGAAGATGTCCCCATCAGCTTTGCTAATGGAACATGTGAGAAATAATATGATTGTAATTCTATCTTCTCCACTGATTGCTGAAGGCTGAATACCAAGCTGCCTAGACGTATCTTCCTTTCCATGTTTTGGTTACTGAACTACACAAATTAAGAATGTCTGCTTACTTTGGATTACTAAATTGACAAACTCTAGACCTGCTCTATCCAATTCAATAGCACTAGCCACATGTGGCTACTGACACTTGAAAATGTGGCTAGAATGACAGAATAACTACATTTTTAAATTTTATTTAATTTCCATTTAAATGTAGAAGCAGCACTGAACACAAACTTTATTGTTTTAGGAGAACTACACTGTACTTTAACTGATACACTGCATAACTTATTGCATTTAGTAGTGCACGTGTAGTTCTTACTCTTTTAATGCAGCTACCAGAAAATTTTAAGCTAGATAATGTGGCCTGCATCATATTTCTATTGGACAGCATTGCTCTAGAACAGTGGTCCACAACTGGGGACAATTTTGTCTCCCAAGAGACATCTGTCAGTATCTAGAAACAATTTGGGTTGTCACAACTTAGGAGTGCTATTGGCATCGAGTGGGTAGAGGTGAACAATGTTACCTACATCGTTCCTACATGTATCTCATCCTACAATGCATGAGATAACTTGTTTTGGAAACAAAACATACCTAACCACCACCAGCACCAGCACCACCTCAGTTCTCTTATCAGAATACAACTGAGGAAAGTATCCAGACCATAGGAAGTAATGAGGGAGATGAGATGGATGACCCGGTGGTTCAGGGGTCCTCAAACTTTTTAAATAGGGGGCCAGTTCACTGTCCCTCAGACCGTTGGAGGGCCGGACTATAGTTTAAAAAAAAACTATGAACAAATTCCTATGCACACTGCACATATCTTATTTTGAAGTAAAAAAACAAAATGGGAACAAATACAATATTTGTATTTGCATGTGGCACGCGGGCCATAGTTTGAGGACCCCTGCGGTGGTTGATGTTAACACAAAAGTCTTTTGTAGAAGATGAAGAATTTGTTATCATAGAAGGCTGGTAATATTTTAAAAGGCAAAAACAAAAGGATGAGAAATACATTTATTTTCTTTTATTTATTGTCTAAAGTTTTGCATATGTGTCCTTTTTTCCCGCGTGACTCCCCCTCCCCAACCCCCCAACCATTCCCACACCGGGCAAGCCCCCACCGCCCTGGTGTCTGTGTCCATTGGTTAAGCTAATATGCATGCATACAAGTTCTTTGGTTGCTCTCTACCCTCCCCACTTCCCCTGCCATTTGTCTCTGGATCTATTCTTGTTCATCAAATTTTGTTGATCATTATATCCCACATAAGAGTGAGATCATGTGATATTTATCTTTCTCTGACTGGCTTATTTCGCTTAGCATAATGATCTCCAGTTCCATCCATGCTGCTGCAAATGGTAAATGTTCCTGCCTTTTTACAGCAGCATAGTATTCCACTGTGTAGATGTACCACAGTTTTTTAATCCACTCATCTGCTGATGGGCGCTTAGATTGTTTCCAAATCTTAGCTATTATAAATTGTGCTGCTATGAACATAGGGGGGCATATATCCTTTCTGATTGGTGTTTCAGGTTTCTTGGGATATAGTCCTAGAAGTGGGATTACTGGGTCAAATGGGAGATCCATTTTTAACTTTTTGAGGAAACTCCATACTGTCTTCCACAGTGGCTGCATCAGTCTGCATATAGACCAATGGAACAGAACATAGAACCCAGAAATTGACCTAAGCCATTATGCTCAATTAATATTTGACAAAGGAGGCAAGAGCATACAATGGAGAAATACATTTTCTTTTACTGTTTGTGTAAAGGAAAAAACTACTATCAACAAAATGCATATGAGAGTGATAAGTCTCAGGTTAGTGAAGACTGGAAATCTATATAATAAAAGCCTAAGCAACCGTTAACGGCAGAACGACCAGTCGCTATGATGCACACTGACCACCAGGGGTCAGACGCTCAATGCAGGAGCTGCCCCCTGGTGGTCAGTGCGCTCCCACAGAGGGAGTGCCACTCAGCCAGAAGCCGGGCTCATGGCTGGTGAGCGCAGCTGCCACAGCGGGAGCCTATCCAAACTCCACAGCAGCACTACTGAGCGATGGCAGTAGGCACAGTGGGCCAGGATGAGCACGAGTGGCATGGCGCCCAGCCCCGTTATGAGCTCCTCCCTGGCTGCCTGCCATTTGGCACATTGCTACATCCCCTGAGGGGTCCCAGACTGCGAGAGGGATGTCGGACTGCTGACTTGGGCCCGATCCTGGTGCCATTCTCTATAGAAGGCAGACAGTCTGAACAACTCAGTGACTCAGGGAAGCATAGGGAATTCAGGGTGACCCTGCCTCCACGCTTCACTCACCTACTCGAAAGTGTTCGCAGGACAGACCGTGGTGGCCCAGCCCGTGCCCATTGCAGCAGCTGCTGAAGCTCAAGCAGAAGGCCATGCAGCAGCAGAAGGCCATCCAGCCACAAGCCGGCAGGTGGATATCCCCCAAGGGGTCCCAGACTGTGAGAGAGTGCAGGCCGGGCTGAAGGACCTGCCCTCCCCCAGTGCACAAATTTCATGCACCAAGACTCTAGTAATGTAATAATTTAGAGAAGAAGGTCCTGAGGCTTTAAGCTAAGGATACTGCAGCTCAGAAAGAACAAATGGAATAATTACCCCTTAATATTTTGAAAGCATTTTTTTCTTTAAACATCCTAATCATATACAGCATATAAACATGTCAAGGATGATAAGGATTATAATGTATTTAAATTTTTTAAAGTAGATAATCATTTTCTTATTAATCAATATTGCCACATAAGAACAAGTCTCAAGCTAAGGTTGAAAAAGGATTTTAGGTATACATTACCTTTCTGTGTCAAGTGCCTCCTCATTTTTCATCCATCTAATAGTTGGAAGAGGAAGTCCCGAAGCAACACATGGCAATACTGCATTCTGACCAATGACTCTGACTAGGGAAGAAGGTTGTTTCAAAAATACCAAGTTTGATGTGACCTTGGAACCTTAAAAAAAAAATTTTTTTTTTTAAAGATAATGATTAAGAACGCACTTTACAACTTCAATGATGAAAATGACAAATTCCTATTCAGTCTGTGTGGTTTTATATAGTAAAATATTTTATCAAAGTGACACCAGAAAATTCCATTTAGATGAGCAAACATTTCTTAAATAACTTTTATGTGTAAAACACTGTGCCAGTTTCTCTGGGTCTTAAAGGTGTATAAGTTATAGCTCCTGTTCTCAATGTACTTACTAGTTAACTGAGGGAGGTGTGACATAAATCCCCTTTACTTTAAAACATAGGAACAAACAAATGCCTCATGACTGCAACAAACAGATAAAAGACTGAGCAAGCTCAGGACCCTTAGCAGCATCCTCCCCACTCCAGTGATATCATAAACGGTTTCCTTTCCTTCCCTGTGTCAGTGTGTTACTTCTAAAAATCTTTCTGAGTTTCATCTTTAATTTGGTTCACTTAGTCTGTCAACCCTTTGATTTTATAACTGTACAACTATCAGGTTACTATATATACCATATGCACATATTATACACAGATTACTATATATACCATATATACATATACACATATATACATATATACCATATAAACACACACATATATACATATATATACATACACACACATTTGTGTGTGTGTGTGTGTGTGTATACACAACACTATATGTGTGTTCACTTTATATAGTTGCTCTTATGGACATATGAAAGGCCACATTCTTATGGATAAAAGATATGTTCTCTAAGTTTTGATGGTGTAATATTTCTAACGCTAAGTTGTGAGAAGAAAAAAATTCTTAGGCAAAGAGATGTGACTCCTGTCCCCATAATCTTAGGAAAAAATGTTTTATAGCCATAGTAACAACTATCAAATCTGGCTTAAAACTTGTGCACCAAATGAGGATGGTTCTGTAGTCATGGTAACAAGTAAAAATTGTCTAACAGATCAGGCACAACTCCCTTCAGTGAACATGCTTTTGAGAGCCAACCAATCAGTGACAGCCTCAGGCTTTAAATGTCAGTCATTCAGCAACAGAATCACTTGCTTATAAGACTGACATTAACCTGCTCTCACGTATCTCATCAATCATAAAACATGCTTCTCTGACTGGCATTGACCCACCCCTGTGCGTTATAACCAACACACCAAAAACAATGTCTTCCCAAAAATTCTATAAGAGATTGGAAGTTGCATTATTCAAGGAGACTGTGCCTCTGAATTAAAAAAAAAAAAAAATTGAAGAAAAAACAAATAAATGGAATCATATACTATGCTCAAGGATAACAAAAATTAACATCATTAAAATGTCCATATTACCCAAAGTAATCTACAGATTCAATGCAATCAATCCCTATCAAAATAACAATGGAGTATTTCACAGAACTAAAACAAATAAAAATATTTATATGGAACCACAAAAGACCCCAAATAGCTACAGCAATCTTGAGAAAGAGCAAAGTTGGAGGAATCATACTACCTGATATCAAATTATACTACCAGACCATAGTAATCAAAACAGCATGGAACTGGCATAAAAACAGACATATAGACCAATGAACCAGAATATAGAGCCCAGAAATATACCTCTACCATTATGGTCAATCAATCTATGAGAGAGAAGGCAAGACCATTCAATGAGCTAAAGACAGTCTATTCAAAAAAATGTTGTTGGGAAAACTGGACAGATATGCACACACAAAAATGAAACTAGACTACCTTCTTATACCATATACAAAAATAAACTCCAAATAGATTAAAGACTTAAATGTAAGACTCAATATCATAAAACTCCTAGAAAAAGATAACAAACATTTCTCTTAGCAGTGTTTTTTCTGATATATCTTCTCAGGCAAGAGAAACAAAAGAAAAAAATAAACAAATAGGACTACATCAAACTAAAAAAATTTTGCACAGCAGAAGAAACTATCAACAAAACGAAAAGAAAACCTACTGAATGGGGGAACACATTCACCAATGATACATCCAGTCAGGGGTTAATATCCAAAATTTATAAAACACTTGTACATCAAAAAACAAACAATCCAATAAAAAAAAAAAAAAAAAAAAGCAGGACCTGCATAGACGTTTCTCCAAAGAGGATATGCAGATGGCCATTAGACACATGAAAAGATGCTCACTAATCATCAGCAGATAAATGCAAATTACAACCACAATGAGATATCACCTCACACCTGTCAGAATGGCTATAAATCAACAAACAAGTGTTGGTAAGGACGTGGAGAAAAGGGAACCCTTTTGCACTGTTGGTGGGAATGCAGATTGGTGCAGCCACTGTGGAATACAGTATGGAGGGCCCTCAAAAAATTAAAAATGGAACTGCCTATGACCCAGCAATTCCACTTCTGGTTATATCTTCTATATATATAAAAGTCTAAGATGTAAAGTGTCCTCTTCGGAGTTCGACCAACCGGGACTTTGCTCGCTCGCTATGATGTGTGCTAACTACCAGGGGACAGTCCAGAATGAAGGAAGGCCCCGGCTGGCAGCCAGGGAAGGGAGGCCCTGGCCGGCAGCTGGCAGCCGCTAGGGACCCTACCTGTGCATGCATTTTGTGCACTGAGCCTCTAGTCTTATATAAAAACTACCCACACAACATAGGATGGTCCAATTATATTCATAAACTCACATTCAAAATAAAAACTGTGGAAAGAATCAGGCACCTAGCTGTGGGTGTAGAAGCTGAAAGGTCATGAAACACCAAGAGGCTAAAGGGACTACAATGAGCCACAGGTGAGAGAAAGTTATGGGTAAGAAGTTGTTACACAGTTGAGTAAAGATAGCACAAAACAGGTATGAGGAAAGCCAATAGGAGCAGAGAGTGAGAACCCACAAAGAGAAGGAAAGATGGGAAGAGGAGCTGGTTTTACATTAAAGTGAGGGAATATTATAAAGATCCAAGAACTCTTGCTTACCAGTGTCTTGAGAGCTGCTATAGTAACAGCTACCACTCTGCCCATCTGTTGTATGAACTAGGCTGAGTGAGACTTCTAATTCTTACAAGTAAAAAGATTTAACTATATATATAAAAAAAATCTATTATAGGGAAGTAACCAAACTCAAAGGAGTGGGGAGACCTGACAAAAGACACAGAGTTAATGTTTCTTTGGTCAAGAAGAATGCAATAGACATTGAATATACTTTACTGCTTAATAAATATTTACTGACTAATGTATTCATTAAAGTATAGATCTTTCTTGTATGTTTTCTTCTTTTTCCCCCTTGTAAGACGCTTTATGCTGATGTTAATATTTCGCAGCACATTTTTAACAGTGTTTATAAAAAAAATTCTAAGAGAACAAATTTTACCCATCAATAAACATAACACTGATAGTAAATGAATACCTGGAAGAACTTTTAATTCAGCTTCATCACTGTACTTTGGTGGTCCGCCACTTTCAACTATGCAGCGATAAAGTCCCCCATCTCCTTCAGTTGTGTTGCTGATAACCAGTGTCCCACTTGGAAGTTTGAGGACTCTATCATCCAGAAGAAGAGGTTGCCTGTTCTGTTCCCATCTTACAAATGGGACCAAATCTGCATTAACTTCACAATTCAGAATTGCACTGTCCCCAGCATAAACTGAAGAATGTTCTGGTTGACTGGCAAATCTTGGAAGACCTGAAAATTAAAGAGAAGGAAGAAATAAAATGTAGCTAAACATTACTTTTAAATGAAGTGATGGGAACCAGCATCAAGTCAACCCATGTGGCCACATGTATGGTGGAAACAGGGTCAAGAAGGAGGTTCATGAATCAGGAAATTGGCTACATACAGAATTACAAATCAAACAAGTAAATGTACTAGGGATACCTGTCATATTCCTCACAGTCAGAGAAGTACAATACAAATATGGAAAAGCAGAAGGGCTGAATAAATCCCATGATATTAGACTAGAATAGAGGTAACAGTGTAAACTTATGGTTTTATATAATTACTAAAGACCTGGTGCATGAAAATTCGTGCACTGAAGGGGGGGGGGGCCCTCAGCCCGGCCTGCTACTTCTCACAGTCCTGGAGCCCTCAGAGGATGTCCTACTGACAGCTTAGGCCAGCTCCCCACAGCTGATCAGGGGAAGGCACCTCCCCATCACCCCCTTGCTGCTGCTGCCTCTGGCCTCCCTCTGCAGGAGGCAACCCGGAAATCGGGGGAAGGTGATGCCCCCATCACACCTCTTCTGCTGCCACTGCCAGCCACATGCCAGCCACATGGCCTGAGCCTCGGCCCTCGCAGCCACCATGGTTTGCCTAAGCCTCGGCCTGACCCTCGTTGCCTGAGCCATCGGTGACTTATCTGAGCCTCAGGCAGCCACTGCAGCTTTGTCCAGAGGAGGCAGCATCAAGTCCCCACCCACCCACGCGTGTCTCACGAAGCACGCAGCCCTGGCCACCTGCGCACACAGCCTCCTGGTGACTGGATGCTACGCCATGATGGCATGATGACCATTAGCATATTAGCTCTCTATTATATTGGATATACAACTACAAAAAGATGTATATATAGATGCAAATGTGTATATATGAAATATGTATGTTTCATATACAATTATCTGTCCAGAGAGTCCAGATCAATGTCACTCCAGTGGCAATGAGTATATATGGTGACTTAATCTTGATTTCTAAATACCATCCTCCATTACAAGGAACCAGTGCTCCTTGGAGAAACAGCTGATTCTAGGCCTGGTATACGGAAGTACAAGATGAACCTGAAATGTCTTGTGACAGCAAAGAAGCAAGTACCCAAAGACTAATGTAGATAAATCAAAAGGACACAAAAGTCAGACTGAAGGGAGTTTCCTCTGGCTAAATCTGGGATAATAAATTATAAATAGATGCAAAAATTAACAGGTAGAAGTTAGGTGAGAAATAGAATATTTATAGGGTATCAAATTATCTCTTCCCCAAATTAATAAAAGTATGAAATATTTTATCAACTTTATAGTGAGAAACATAGCATAGACCACCTTAACTAATAATAAAGATTAACATCACCAGTAATGAAACAAAGCATCACATGCTTCCTAATAAGATGCACTAAGAAGAACGGAGCATCACTATTCTATTCCTCCAAAAAATGCAAAGCCTGAATCTATTTATAGGGGACAATCAGAAAACCCCAAATAAGACAAGGAAAAAGAATGATCTGAGATTAAAAGTCTAAAGAAACAACTACTAAGTAAAACATGCAATCCGGGTTGAGAAAGTAAGGGGGGGGAGGGGCGCGGGGAGGAGGTTAAAAGTTTCTACTTTTGTTTTATTTTTTGCTATTAAGACCACTGAGATAAGCAGTTAAATTTGAACAGTATCTATGGATTAAATGATAGTATTGTATCAAGATTAAATTACCAAAATTGATGGATGGTTTTTTAGGAGAGTGTCCCTTTTCTAGGAAACATACAAGGAATTATTTAGGCAGGATAATATCTGAAATTTACTCTTTTTTTTTTGTAATAAAAGTCCTAATTTATGTTAAAAATATTTTTAGCAAACATTTTTATAAATGGTGGAGGGGGGTATACATTTATTTATTTATTTTTAAATTAAATCTTTATTATTCAGATTATTACAGTTGTTCCTCTTTTTTCCCCCCATAGCTCCCCTCCACCCGGATCCCAAACCCCCTCTGCCTCACCCCCCCGACAGCTGTCCTCATCCATAGGTGCACGATTTCTGTCCAGTCTCTTCCCGCATCCCTCACACCCCTTTTTCCCCCAAGAAGAGTCAGTCCACTCCCTTTCTATGCCCCTGATTCAATTATAATCACCAGTTTATTCTGTTTATCAGATTATTTATTCACTAGATTTTTAGATTCACTTGATAGATGTGTATTTGTTGTTCATAATTTGTATCTTTACCTTTTCTTCTTCTTCCTCTGCTTAAAGGATACCTTTCAGCATTTCATATAGCACTGGTTTGGTGGTGATGAACTCCTTTAGCTTTTTCTTATCTGTGAAGCTCTTTATCTGACCTTCAGTTCTGAATGATAGCTTTGCTGGATAAAGGAATCTTGGTTGTAGGTTCTTGGTATTCATCACTTTGAATATTTCTTGCCACTCCCTTCTGGCCTGCAGTTTCTGGTGAGAAATCAGCTGACAGTCATATGGGTACTCCCTTGTAGGTAACTGTCTTTCTCTTGCTGCTTTTAAGATTCTCTCTCTGTCTTTTGCTCTTGGCATTTTAATTATGATGTGTCTTGGTGTGGTCCTCTTTGGATTCCTTTTGTTTGGGGTTCTCTGCACTTTCTGGACTTGTAAGTCTATTTCTTTCACCAGGTAGGGGAAGTTTTCTGTCATTATTTCTTCAAATAGGTTTTCAATATCTTGCTCTCTCTCTTCTTCTGGCACCCCTATAATTCGGATGTTGGTACGCTTGAAGCTGTCCCAGAGGCTCCTTACGCTATCTTCGTATTTTTGGATTCTTTTTTCATTTTGCTTTTCCGGTTGGGTGTTTTTTGCTCCTTTGTATTTCAAATCTTTGACTTGATTCTTGCGATCCTCTAGTCTGCTGTTGGATCTCTGTATAATATTCTTTATTTCAGTCAGTGTATGCTTAATTTCTAGTTGGTCCTTTTTCATGCCCTCAAGGGTCTCACTAGATTTCTTGAGGTTCTCACTACATTTATCGGCGGTCTCACCAGGCTTTTTGAGGGTCTTACTAAATTTGTCAGCGGTTTCTAGAAAGTTCTTGAAAAACCTTAAAAGTGTGGTTTTGAACTCTATATCCAGTAGTGTGCTTTCCTCCATTTCTGTCATTTGTGTCCTGTTTCTTTGTCTCCACATTTTTTATGCTTCCCTCTGTTGATAGAGTGGCTTTCTGTGCTAGGTGTCCTATAGGGCCCAGTGGCTCAGCCTCCCCAATTACCAGAGGTGTACCCTCTTGGTGCACCCCTTTGTGGGCTTTGTGCACAGTCTTGTTATAGTTAAGCCTTGATTGTTGTAGGTATCACTGGGAGGAGTTGACCTCCAGGCCAATTGGCTGTGAGAATCAGCTGTGTCTGCAGTGGGAGAACTGCTGTGCTGGAGACACCCCTCCGGGGCAAGACTTGCTTCAGTGGGGCTTTGGTGCTCACTGAGTCTGCCCACTGAGTGTGTCCTTTATGGATCCGAAGAGCTGCAATCTGGATGGTCCCACTCTGACCTCCGGGAACACTGGCTCTTGGATCTCTAAGGAGGTGTTAATCTAGACCAGGGGTGGGCAAACTTTTTGACTTGAGGGCCACAATGGGTTCTTAAACTGGACCGGAGGGCCGGAACAAAAGCATGGATGGAGTGTTTGTGTGAACTAATATAAATTCAAAGTAAACATCATTACATAAAAGGGTGCGGTCTTTTTTTTCAATAGTTTTATTCATTTCAAACGGGCCGGATCCGGCCCGCGGGCTGTAGTTTGCCCACGGCTGATCTAGACTCTGCCTGAGGCTACCCAGCAGGAGCCAGCTGTGAAACAATGCGAGTTGCCATGGGGCCTAGGGCCAGCTGCAGTTTGTTAGGTAGTTTTCAGATTGCAAAGGGCTAGGCCTTTCATATGCAAAAGCCTCCCTGCACGGCTTGGATGGGGCAGGATCCCAGGGGATCAACAGGGTGGAGCAAGCAGCTATGGCTGCCCTCAGAGGCCCACTTCTCAGTGTCCCGACAATCGCTGCAAGCACCTCCGAGAGAAAGCTGCCCCTGAGTTCCAACCGATGCCAGACAGTCCAGTTTCTCCCATATGAGTCTGGGTCCCCAGAGACTCGCCCAGAACTGGAGCTCAGAGCTTGAGATTCTCTACCGATTGAAAAAGACAACTGTGTCCTCAGCCACCAGCCCTCTCCGCGTGCGCGTCCGTACCTCTGTACTTTACTTCCTCACAGCACCTCCTCTCAGTCTCAGTATGCTTTTCTCTTTCCTTCTAGTTGTAGCATTTCCACTCAGCCAGGCTTCCTGTGGTTCTGGATGATGTCCATTCCGTCTTTTAGTTGTATTCTTGAAGTGGTTGTGCTAAGCAGCAATCTCCAGTGTTTACCTATGCCGCCATCTTGGTTTTTTCCTGGAATTTACTCTTAATAGTTCAGAAAAACATTCAGAAAAAAATGTACTTCGGTATGTGCATATTGGGGGTGATGTGATAAGGCAGATGTGGTAAAATGTTAATGGTGAAGATTAAAATTGGATTTCTTGTTTCATTCTTGCAATGATTTGTAGGTTTGAAATGACTTCGAAATCAAATATTAACCAAAAAAAAAATGCAGTCATAAATACTCTATATAGCAGCGGTCGCCAGCCTGTGGTCCGTGGACCACTGGTGGTCTGTGAGGTCCGAAAGGTTGGTGACCGCTGCTATATTGGCTACAGAACAAAGTGGTTGAGAGCATGAGTACCGGAGTCACCATCTGCACTGAATCCCAACTGCACAACCTCATTTGTAACTGTGTGATGTTGGCAAGTTACCTAACCACTAAGCCTCAGTTTCTTCATTAGTGAAATCAGAACAGTAACAGCCCTCATAATGTTATAAAAGTTAAACACTTAACTAATTAAATACTTAAGTAATTGATATA
The DNA here is from genome assembly GCF_964212035.1 of Myotis nattereri. Taxonomy (NCBI): domain Eukaryota; kingdom Metazoa; phylum Chordata; class Mammalia; order Chiroptera; family Vespertilionidae; genus Myotis; species Myotis nattereri. The sequence continues at coordinate 112,015,640 of NC_138075.1, forward strand.
GTGAATACTGCCTAGCACATAAACACTCAATAAATATAGGTACTATTACTAACAATAATATCTAAAAAGTGATATTATTGAATATGCTCACAATACAATAAAATGACTTGATATATATGAAACAAACAATACAATAAATGTTTGTATATATGAACTCTAAGCAAAACGCTCGGAATACAATATTGTAAATACAATATTGAATACAATATTATTGTACATGCTTGGAATACAATAAAATGTTTCTTTAAGGTCTAACAAATTATGAGAAACAACTACAAATCTTCTATAATTATGATGGTTAATCAGTCCTTATGTAAATGACACACATATGCAGGCTGTCCAGCTGTGTCACAAATTTTTATTTTTTGTTTCAAGGGGATTTTGAAGAAAAGAAATAAACGTAAAATTAACAAAATATCCACTTTTCAGGAATCAGAAAATTAGAAGGAAATAAAAGTAAACACAGAAACTAACAAAAGGGGAAAAATAATTTAGAATGAAACCAAGAGCTAGTTCTATTTTTTCTAAAGTCAAAATATTCTTCCTCCTTAGGTCTCATGAAAATGAATAAGTTTTAAAAACATAAAACTACAACTACATATGGGGAGTCCACAAATTTCTGAAAGTTTCTGAATAAAGAAAGCAGACGGAGTGACTAGTAACTGACACTGAGGCAGAAAATGCCGCAGCTTCTCGTGCACACCAGCAGGAGGCCACTCTGTCCTGCTGCTTTGGAAAAAATCGCAGAAGAAAAGAGAGAGAGTGGGAATGGAGCTGCCAAGAAGGAATTAACAATGTCTGTATTTAGAACACACAGTTCCCCACCTTAGATCTCAAAATACTCATAGCCATGGTACTGCCCAAGCAGTAAAACAAAAAATTTTCTGCTGTGGAGAAATGAGATAGCCCAGAGAAAAAGACCGTTCATATTTAATTCTATGAGCTGTCTACTTAGTATTCTTTCAAAATTTCCTCATCTTGATTGACTGGCCACAATCAGATCCTATTGCTTGAAACCAAAGAACTCTAACCAAATAGTCTTTTAGAATGGCAATTTGGCAATATCTTTTTTTATAAGTTTTACCGAGATACAATTTATATAGCATAAAGTTTACCATTTAAAATACACAATACAATGGTTTTAGTATATGCACAGAGTTCTGCAACCATTACTATAATTTTAGAACATTTTATCATCCCCCCAAAAAATCTTGTACTCACTTGCATCATTCCCCATACCCACCTATATCCTTATCCCCTCATCCTCAGCCCTAGAAAACTAACAATCTTTTGGCTCTCTATATATTTACCTATTCTGGGTTTCATATATATCAAGTCATATAATATGTTGTCTTTTGTAACTGGCTTAAGTCAGTATAATGTTTTTAAGACATCCACATTGCAGTATATATCAGAACTTCATTCTTCTTATCCTATACTAGAGGCCCAATGCACAAAATTTGTGCAAGAGTAAGCCTTCCTTCCCCCAGCTGCTGGCACCAGCTTCCCTCTGGCACCCAGGACCTGGGCTTCGCTCCGGCTGCCAGCAGGCACCTGGGACCCAGGCTTCTCTCCAGCCCCAGCTTCATCCAGAAGGATGTCTGGAGTGACATCTGGTCTAATTAGCATATTACCCTTTTATTATTATCTATGCTAATAAAAGGGTAATATGCTAATTAGATTGGGAGACCTTCCGGTCATCCTTCTGGACAAAGCCATGGTGGTGGGGCCAAGGCAGAGGCGGTTAGGGGTGATCAGGCCAGCAGGGGAGGGCAGTTGGGAGCAAGCAGGCTGGAGGGTGGGGGGGGGGAACAGTTGGGGGCGAGCAGGCCGGCTGGGGGGGCAGTTGGGGATGAGCATGCCGGCGGGGTGGGGGCAGTTGGGGGGGAGCAGGCTGGCGGGGGGGGACAGTTGGGGGCGATCAGGCTAGTGAGGGGGGCAGTTGGGGGCAATCAGTCCAGCAGGGGTGGGCAGTTAGGGGTGATCAGGCCGGAAGGGGGGGCAGTTGGGGTTGATCAAGCCAGCAGCAGTGTGATTAGGGGCGATCAGGCAGGCAGGCAGGCAGGCAGGTGAGTGGTTAGGAGCCAGCAGTCCCAGATTATGAGAGGGGTGTCCGACTGCCAGTTTAGGCCCAATCCCCGAGGGGTCCCAAATTGGAGAGGGTGCAGGCCGGGCTGAGGGACACCCCCTCTTGTGCACAAATTTCATGCACTGGGACAGTAGTAGATAATAAAAGCCTAATATGCTAAGTGTCCAGCTGTCCGTTCAACCAAAGTGTAATATGCTAATGATATGCTAAGGCCGCTCAACCGCTCGCTATGACGTTCACTGACCACCAGGGGGAAGACAGTCGACTGGTCGACCAGTTGGTATGATATGCACTGACCACCGGGGGGCAGACAGTCAACTGGTAGGTTAGCTTGCTGCTGGGGTCTGGCTGATCGGGACTGAGCAAGACGGGCTGGACATGCCCTGGAGCCCTCCCGCGGTCCTTCCCTGGCTGGCCAACCACCCGCGTCCTTGATCATGCACCAGTGGGGTCCATCGGCCTGGCCTGCACCCTCTCACACTCCGGGACCCCTCAGGGGATATCAGAGAGCCAGTTTTAGCCCAATCCTGCAGGCCAGGCTGAGGGACCCCACTCGTGCACGAATTCATGCACCAGGCCTCTAGTTGCCAAATAATATTCCACATATGAATATACCACATTTGTTTATCCATCCTTCACTTGATATTCATGCACACTGTTTCACTTTTTGGCTATTATGAACAATGCTGCTATAAACATTCATGGACAAATTGTTGTGTGAACATATCTTTTTCTTTTCTCTTGGTTATCAGATACCTAACGAAATTTCTCAGTCATATGGTTGGTTAACATTTTGAGGAACTGTTAGACAATCCAGTGCTAATTTTTTTTAAAATATATTTTATTGATTTATTACAGAGAGGAAGGGAGAGAGATAGAGAGCTAGAAACATTGATGAGAGAGAAACATCGATCAGCTGCCTCCTGCACATCTCCTACTGGGAATGTGCCCGCAACCCAGGTACATGCCCTTGTCCAGAATCGAACCCGGGACCTTTCAGTCCGCAGGTCGACGCTCTATCCACTGAGCCAAACCGGTTTCGGCTCCAGTGCTAATTTTTAAAATCACACACACACGAAGTATACCCTGTGATCCAGCAATTAGTAAAATTACTAAGCCTAGTAATCTTTTCTATAGAAATAAAGATTTACAAAGTTGTTCATTATAGTACTGCTTATAACATCATAAGACAAACAATGAGACAAGGAAAAAGAATAATAGTTTGAAACTGAAATAGTCTAAAAAGCCAATTACTAAGTAAAACGTGAAATCCTGGACCAGAAAGGTATAAGTTTCTGCCTTTTTTTTTTTTTTTCTTTTTGGTAAGATCAATTGAGATAACCATTGATATCCATATGACCATTCATCAAAAAGGGGATCCTTAGATAATTCACAATATATCTATAAGTGAATATGATGTAACTATTAAAAAAGAACTTCTATTCATGTCTTAGTTTAGACATTATTTCCTCCTGATACTCAGGCCAAGAGCAGGTTAAACAACTCTCCTATAGAATCTTGCAGCCAACATTTTTATCATCTTGTATTAACACTGCCTGCTACTTAAATATTAGGTTAAAAAAAACACATTTCCTGTAAGATATGAAAGTTAAGAGGAAGAATGAACAAAACTAGCAGAGAAGAGAGGAAAAGGTGGAGGACAGGATTAATAGGCAATGGGGAAGCCATGAGCAAAAGTCAGAGGCAGAGAAGGAAAGGGAACTGAAAACATTCAGTACTGCCACAGCTTAAAATGTAGTGATGGTGATGCTGGAGGCAGGGAGCAGGAAGAAGCGGTAAGAAATGAAACTGACCCTGGCTGGTTTGGCTCACTGGATAGAGCGTCAGCTTGTGGACTGCAGGGTCAAGGGCACATGCCCGGGTTGTGGGCTCAATCCCCAGTGTGGGGCATGCAGGAAGCAGCCCAGCAATGATTCTCTCTCATCATTGATGTTTCTCTCCTCCCTTTCTCTCTGAAATCAATAAAAATATTTTTTTTAAAAAGAAATCAAGCTAAAGAAATAGAAGCCAGCTCATGAAAGGACTCAAGAAGTCTAGACATTAACCTCATGTTACTAGAGAGTCATTAAGGTATGAGAAACAGTGTGGAGATGGATTGGAGGAAGAGAAGGATAAGTTGGCAGACAGTTACAAGGCTGTGGTGAGTAGCCTTAGAAAGGAGAATGTGAATCAAGTAGAGAAATTAGGAAGCAGAATTCACTGGATTTGGTGATGGGATGTGAGGTATAGCTGAGAGGAAGTAGTCATGACTAAAACCCATTTTAAAAACATAAATGATAAACAAGATGTGACCTAAGTGACATTGTAGGGGCAGTCATGATGCTAACTTATTTATCAACATGTTGGAGAATGGCTGGCAAAGAGATTTTAAAAATAAGAAAAGGCAGATTGTCAAGAAGGCTGACTTTATTTTTCCATACTCAATCCATAATTATGGAGTAACTACAATAGCCTTCTATGGCACCCAATACAACTTTGAGTATTGGGCTCCAAAGAGGAAAAGAGTCATCATACTCTGAATAAATAAGCAAATACAACCTGGAGTGAGCACAAACACGGAGCCATGACCTGCAATGGGAATGATATGGGAAACTACAGTCTCAGTCATATTCTTTTTTCACATGTTAGCATTTCATCAAGTGAGTATAAATATTAAGTCTTAATCATAATACAACTTTTGAACAATGTGAAACTTAACCAAAACTAACTACTTCATCTGGTATTCAAGTGAAGAACTCTAGATCTGAGGAATGCCAGTCTCTAATACAAGACAGATATGACTTATGTAGGAACCACATCTTACTCTCCTAGATCCTTAATTTTTTTAAAACTTTCCATCATTCTTCAAAAAAGATGGTCTATCATGGACCAGACTGTCAAATTGCAGAGGGAAGGCGGGTGGGTGCGTGGGTGGGAAGAGATCAACCAAAGAACTTGTATGCATGTAAGTATAACCCATGGAAATAGACAATAGGGTAGTAAAGGCCTGAAGTAGGGGGCGGGGGCAGGCTAGAAGGGGGGGTCATTGTGGGGGGAAGGGAAAGGGGGACATATGTAATACTTTCAACAATAAAGATTAAAAAAAAAAAAGTATGTGCTACAAAAAGTGAATATTTCTCTCCTTAAAACTTTCTGCTCTTCACCTTAATATATATATAGCCTACAGCTTTTAAAATAAAGTTTCCAATTAAATGTTGTTTCCTTGGTTAAGGCACAAAGGAACCAAGAATCTGGCTATACTTCAAGTTTTCCAAAGCCATACTAAATGGTAATGCAGGGTAGGATAAAAGTTAGCAACTAAAGTGACTCAATTTTTCTATACAAATTCCTCTGTCATTTCTAAGTTAAAAAGAAAAGAAAACAAAAAGAACTGGCTCAGTACTTCTGATAGCAACCTTAAGCCATGTAAATCATCAGAAAGTGGGAAGTGCTAAAGTTTATTCCCACAGCACTGAGCAAGTCATAGATAATGAGTAATCAATTGATACTTGTTAAATATTTAAAGAGTGTATCTGCTGTTACCAGTTAAATTAAAAGTCTAGGATAATAATGCTTTTATCAAGATTTACACTTTATAAAACTTTGAAAATACAAATGAATCATTTAACAAAACTTACCTGCTACTGTGAGCTTGGCTGTTCTGCTGACAATAGTTCCAAGGCTCTCAACAGTGGCCACACACTGATAATAACCTTCATCAGGTTTATTGTGTTTGGAATGCACCACATTGCTGATAAATAAAGACCCATCTGGGAGAAGCTGGCGTCGATCATCTGATACTAAATTTAAAAATGTTCCATCTTTTTTCCATTCAATTTTTGGAGAAGGCTCAGAATATGCTGAACAATTTAATACAACAGAAGAGCCTCTAGTTGAGAGTGTATCCATTGGCTCCACCAGAAAATAAAATGGAGTGAATGTTCGAATGCTGGATCCTACAAAAATAATAAAAAAAGGAACAAAGTTATGAAAAACTTTCTTCTACTATTTCAGTAAGAAAATATATTGTGTCCAAAAATTATTTACAAATAGTTAAGTTCTGAGGGTATGATACATAAATAAGGTAATTTTACTATGAATATCTAATAAATACATATTATCTTTTACTAAGAAATCAAAATTTGACCCATTTAGAAGAACATTAGAAGAATGATCCAAGATAGTCATGAAGGAGGTGGACATTACACTCATCTTTTCCCATATCCAAACTGTAATTACAGCTAAACTTAAGAACAATCACCCTGAATAACCATCTGAAGACTAGCTGAAAAGAATTCTTATTACCAAGGATTTACAGAAGAAGCCACACTGAGACTGGTAGGAAGGGCAGAGATGCAAAAAGGGCTGGCCATCTCAGCTGCAAACGTGCCCATGAGGAGCATGTGGTCTTAACCTCATGCCAAGGTCCCCAGCCCAGAGCACCAGAGCTGGGAAGAGGAGGCCACATAACATCTGGCTGTAAAAATCAGCAGGGATTCTGTCTACCAAGGAGAAACAGGAATCTGCTAGAAACCCAAGCATCTTCTTAAAGGACCGAGGCACAAAATCTTATTTGCGGCCACTCACCCTAGGCTCCAGCAGAGGGAGGGTGGTCCAGAGTAGAGTCCTGTAAAGGAGAGACTGGGTTGTGTGGCTTGAGAGAGAGAGAGCTGAAGGGATAGCCGACAGGGTCCGTGTAATGAATCCCTCCCTATATCACCCACAGATGCCATATTTCAGGGTGACCACTCCCCTCCATCCCACATCAGCCTGAAGAAATGCACTAGTCCCATCCTCCCAACTCGCAGTCATCCTGCACTGCCAGGCTCATGCCCTGCAGAAAAGTCAGCTGGATGTGTGGCCTGTGGTGAAGACTTTCTTGAAAGACTCCTGAAGAAGTCCAGGTAGACTGGAGGAGAGACTGTGTTGTGTGGCTTTAAAGTGGGGGGCCATTTTTCCCTCGCACTTTTGATGGACACCACCTGTCCTATGCAAAGCCCTCCCTGCACATGGCCAAATCTTGGTGGTTTCAGCCTGATGAACTCTGCTGCCTTCCACAAAGGGTGGCAAGCTGGCCTTGTATCCTGAGACTTTTACTGAGTGGCCTCAAAACCAGCAACAGTGTTGAGGTTGAATCTGTATCAATCTGGCAAACACCACTCACTCCTACCTGGTTGATGCACTTCAAAACTACCTCATGCAACTCGTGTACCACCCAGACGCTCTTTAAGTGACAGAGCCTAATAGGCAGCGAGCAGGTGGATGCAGATCTCAGGGTACCTTGGGTCTTTTGCAGACCAACCCCTGGCTCTGCACTGATGGAAGAAAACTTTGATGTACAGCCTGGCCCCTCCCATGCATCCTGACGGCCAACAGAAGCAGCCATAAACTATAGATTGCTTTATAGCTCCAAACAGGTGGCCCAGGGCCAGTCACAGGCAGTGCTTGGCACTGACCTGCCCCAGAGTCCCTCCCAAGAGGCCCCAGAAAACACACCCGGTGGCGGACTTCACATCACATCAGAGCATGGAACAATTAGCTCCACAAGCGGCACACCCAAAGATCTCAGCACATACCAGGCACTGCTGGGGACAAATCCACTTCGTGGGGTCAGCCCTCGCTCAGAAGCTGGTCAGGGTCAATCCCCACAGTCAGTCAGTCTGAGGGCCCACCCCACTGACAGATGGGCCAACAGCAATCAAGACTAAATTACAATGGGAGATTTCAACAAGGAACATTCCTGTAGCACCTTGCTTGATTGCACCACTAAGCCCCACAGGACACCGACTACAAAAGGCCACCATACTAACACTGGGAGGCAGAGTAGATCTACCTAATATACAAAACAAATCGAGAGAGGCAGCTAAAATGGAGAGACAAAAAGCACGTTCCAAATGAAAAATAAAAAAATAAGAGAAATCCCCAGAAAAAGAACTAAATGAAATAGGCAAGCAATCTACCAGATAGAGTTCAAAACAATGGTTATAAGGATGCTCAAATGAACATAGGCGAAGAATATATGAACTCAGTGAGAACTTAAAAAGATATTTAAAATAAAAAAGGAATAGAAGCCATAAAAATTAACAAGTCCTAAATAAAGACTACAATATCTTAAAGAAGAATACGTGAGAAAAAAATCAAGAGGAGGTGGAATGACACAGAGTAGTGAATTGGAAATTTGAAAGACAAAGTAGCAGAAAACAACCATGCAGAACAGCAAAAAGAAAAATGAAATTTAAGTAAGGTAAGTATTAAGGGTACCAGAGAAGAGAGAGCAAGGAATTGAGCACCTATTTGAAGAAATAATGACTGAAAACTTTCCTAAACTTGTGAAGGAAAAAAGACAAGTCCAGGAAGCGCAGCGAGTTACAAACAAAATGAACCCAAAAGGCCCACACCAAGACACATCATAATTAAAATGGCAAAGGTTAAAGATATAGAGAGAATCTTAAAAAGAGCAAAAGAAAGACAGTTAATTATGGGAGCTGAATTCTCAGCAAAAACATTTCAAGCCAGAAGGGACCAACTGGCATCAAATATTCAAAGTGATGCAAAGCAGAAACCTACAACTAAGACTACTCTACCCAGCAAGGATATCATTTAAAATGGGAAGAGAAAGACCTTCCCAGACAAGAAAAAGCTAAAGGAGTTCATCACCAACAAACAAGTATTATAAGAAATGTGAAAGAGGCTTCATTAAGGGGGGAAAAAGAGGAACCTAGTTATATAAACAATGGCAATAAATATATATCTATCAATAACCACTTTAAATGCAAATGAATTAAATACTCCAATCAAAAGACACAGGGTTGCTGAATAGATTAAAAAAATAAGATGCATATATATGCTGTCTACAAGAAACACCTCAGAATGAAAAGATACACACTGTCTGAAAGGGGTGGAAAAATATATTTCAGGCAAATGGAAATGAAAATAAAACTGGGGTAGCAACACTTATAACAAATTAGATTTTAATACAAAGGCTATAATAAGAAAGTAATTAAATAATGATAAAGGGGTCAATCCAACAAGAGAATATAACCCTTGTAAACATTTATGCACCCAACCTAGGAGCACTTAAATATGTAAAGCAAATACTGATGGACATAAAGAGAGAGACTGACAGTAATACATTCATAGTAGGAGACTTTAACATCCCACTGACATCAATGATAGATCTTCCAGACAGAAAATCTACTAGGAAACAGTGGCCTGAAAGAACACAATAGACCGATGGATTTAATTTTTATCTTCAGAGCATTTCACCCCAAAGCAGCAGAATATACATTCTTTTCAAGTACACATGGAACATTTTCTAAAATAGACCACATGTTAGGACACAAAACAAGTTTAATAAATTTAAGAAGACTGAAATCATATCAAGCATCTTCTCTGACGGTAATGGTTTGAACCTCGAAATCAATTACAAGAAAAAAACTGAAAAACACACAAAAACATGAAGACTAAATAAGATGTTACCTAACAATGAATAATTAACAAGATAAAGGAAGAAATCAAAAGATACCTTGAGACAAATAAAAATACAGTCTAAAAAATATAAGTAAATAAATCAATGAAACCAACAGCTGTTTTTTTGAAAAGATAAACAAGATCAATAAATCTTTAACCAGACCTATCAAGAATAAGAGAGTGTACCCAAATAAAATTAGAAATACAAAAAAATTATATGAAAATATCACAAACAGCTATATGCCAATAGATTGGACAATCTGAAAGAAGTGGGTAAATTCCTAGAAATATACAATCTTCCAACACTGAATCAAGAGTAACAGAAAAATCCGAATGGAGTGATTAAAACTAATTAAAATTGAAGCATTGATCAAAAATTACTAAGAAACAAAAGTCTGGGACCAAATAGTTTCATAGATGAGTTTACCAAACATTCAAAGAAGGACTAACCCCTATCCTTCACAAATTATTACAAAAAAATACAAGAGGAGGAAGATTCCCAAACTCATTTTACAAGGCCAGCATTATCCTGATTCCAAAATCAGATAAAAACACTACAAAAAAAGAAAATTATAGGCGGTATCTCTGATGAACACAGATTCAAAATCCTCAACAAAATACTAGCAAACCAAATTCAGCAATACATGAAAAAGACCATATACCATGATCGAGGGGGACTTATTTCTGGGATGCCAGGATGGTTCGACATCTGTAAATTCAACAAGGTGAAAAGTAAAAAACCATATCATAACATCCATAGATGCAGAAAAAGCATTTGACAAAATCCAGCACCCATTTATTATTTTTTTATCTTTATTGTTGAAAGTATTACATATGTCCCCCTTTTCCCCCATTGTTTTCTACCCTCCCTCCCTCCCTCCCCACCCCTGGCCTTCGCCACCCCATTCATTCTGTCTATGGGTTATACATATATGCATATGAGTTCACTGGTTGATCTCTTTTCCCCTCCAACACCCCCCCCCCCCAGGCCTACCACCCTCCCGCCTTCCCTCTGGGATTTTGATGTTTCTATGTTACTGGGTCTATTTTTGTTCATCAGTTTATGTGTTCATTAGATTCCACATATGTGTGAGATTATATACGATAAAAACTCTCAGCAAAGTGGAAATAGAGAGAACATATCTCAACATAATAAAGGCCATATATGACAAATCCATAGCCAACATCATACTCAATAGGGAAAAGCTAAAAAGCATTTCCCTTGCGATCAGGAATAAGACAGGGATAGCCACTCTCACCCCTCTCAACACAGTAATGGAAGACCTAGTCATAGCAATCAGACAAAAAGAAGAAATAAAAGGCATTCAAATTAGAAAGGGAAGAGATAAAACTCATTATTTGCAGATGACATGATACTGTATATAAAGAAACCTAAAGATTCCACACAAAAAACTACTAGAACTGATAAAATGAATTCCATAAAGTAGCAGGATTCAAAATAAATATTGAGAAATAAGTTGCATTTTTATACACCAACTAGAGGCCCAGTGCACAAAATTTGTGCAGGGGGGGGGGATGTCCCTCAGCCCAGCCTACACCCTCTCACAATCAGGGACCTTTCAGGGGATTTCTGACTGCCAGTTTAGGCCCAATCCACAGGGATCCGGGACCAATGGCTCCTAACCACTCGCCTGCCTGCCTGATCACCCCTAACCACTCTGCCTGCCTGCCTCCCTGATCGCCCCTAACCACTTGCCTGCCTGCCTGATCGCCCCTAACCACCTCTACCTGCCTGCCTCATCGCCCCTAACCACTTGTGTGCCTGCCTCATCGCCCTGTCTCTGGTCGTTCCACTGTTTAGTTCACTGGCCTTTTATTATCTACTAGTGGCCTGGTGCATGAAATCTGTGCACAGTGGGAGGTTCCCTCAGCCCAGCCTGCACCCTCTCCAATCGGGGACCCCTTAGGGCATGTCCAACTGCTGGTTTAGGCCCAATCTGCTGCTGATCGGGCCTAAACCAGCAGTCGGACATCCCTCTCGCAATCTGGGATGTAGCCCCTAACTGCTCACTTGCCTGTCTGATTGCCCCTAACCACTCGTCTGCCTGTCTGATCACCCCTAATCGCCTCTGCGTGCCTGCCTCATTGCCCCTAACCACTCTGCCTGCCTCCCTGATTGCCCCTAACTGCTCGCCTGCCTGCCTGATCGCCCGTAACTGCTCGCTGGGGGGCTGCCAGCCAGGGTGAGGGGCGTGGTCATTCTGGTCGTTCTGCCATTTCCGTCACTGGGTTTTTATTATATAGGATATGTGCACCTATTGGGCTGTACAACTTCTCAAAGCTTGAAATCAAATTGGATGCTACTATCCTCATTTCTTGTTCCACATGACTTTTGCATGGTATTTACTTTTTATCACAGCAACCACCAAAAATCCCCACTGTACAAAGATATCATAGCATCAAAGAAAAACACAAAAGATCTACCTGAGAACAAACACCTTAAAGTGCTCCTCTTTTTATATCTAGTACAAAACTTGGCATACATAATGAACTAGATTAAAAAGCCTATTAATAACATTAAAGCCAGATTTGATAAATTACCTTAACTTTTTTTAAAATGAAGGAGGCATAATCAAATGTTGAAACTCTGAACTACCTTGACCTAGACGTTTGCACAGTGTCCAATATTTGAAATAAGTGTATGAGTTCTCTGAGGTGCCCTGGGGCATTTCAGGGTTCAGTTTTGGAACCGAGGGCTTATAATCTATCCTACAGTGTTTTCATTCACCATATTCCCAGTGCCCACCCAGCACAGTGGATGGTATCAATTTTTAGATTTTATAACCAGACAACTTCTAAGAAATTCCACAGTGCAAAGTATTAATGAGACCACAAAAAGGCTCCATACCAAAACTAACTAATTAGTATCTCTTCCATGATACAACTTACTAGCAAACAACGTTTTAATAATTAATTTTTTTCTCTTTGAGAGAGAGAGAGAGGGAGAGAGAGAGAAACATTGATCCACTGCCTCCTAAATGCCCCTACTGGAAATCGAGCCCGAAACCCATGCATGTGCCCTAACCCGGAATTGAACCACGCACCTCTTGGTTCAACTGAACCACACCAGCCAGGCAAAACAGGATTCTTGGACATTTTGATGAGCTTTAAAAAAATTATATAGAAGAGCAAAGAAAGCTAGGAAGAACCAAAATAATTTAGAACAGGGGTCCTCAAACTTTTTAAACAGGGGGCCAGTTCACTGTCCCTCAGATTGTTGGAGGGCCGGACTATAGTTTTAAAATAAAAACTATGAACAAATTCCTATGCATATTGCACATATCTTGTTTTGAAGTAAAAAAACAAAACGGGAACAAATACAATATTTATATTTGCATGTGGCCCGAGGGCCGTAGTTTCAGGACCCCTGATTTAGAACAAAGTAAAGGGACTGCACTCAGTATTTATAAAGCAACAGTAGCTCTGGGGCAGATATATGCAGAGCCACATAACAGACTAGTCGAGCCCTCCAAATAGGTGTGTGTGTGTGTGTGTGTGTGTGTATTTGAAAAACTTATACAATAGAGATGGAATTTTAAATCAATTGGGTAAAGGACGACCTACTCAAAAAATGTTACTAGGGCAACTGGTTATCCATATGCGAGAAAAATGAGACGCCTACCCAAAACATGTAAAAACAGTAAATATTTACATGTTTCTATGTATCAAACACTGTTCTAGACATTCTCTACATACCAACCACTCCAGGCTAACTTTGCTCTAGTGTCTAGGACAGTGGCTCTCAACCTTCCTAATGCCACGACCCTTTAACACATTGTTTGCGGCTAGTTTTTATCGCGGGCTAACAGGTGGCATGGGCCATTTTTGCTAATTTTTTGTGCAAATGGCAACGTTCAGTAAAATTACGATAACTTTAGTTTACGTATTTATACGTTACCCGCATTCTACCGCTAGTCTAAAAAAAATGTATTAATACGTGTCCCGCGCTCTACTAGCATTCCTATTGCTCCCCACACTCTGGGCTTCTGCTGCCAGTCCTGGGGCTGCCATCAGAACTACTATTCCCAGAATTCCTGGTACTCTCCACACTGGGAACAACCGAGGGAGCCACAGCCCCCCTAGCCTCCAGCTCTCCTGCTCTGCTCTCCACCCGGTGACTGAGGGAGCCATGACTCCCCAAGCTGCCAGCTCTCCCGCTTCTGCTCTCTGTCCATATGCAAATTAACCCGCCATCTTTGTTGGGTTAATTTACATGTTCACTACTGTTTGTCTGGTGAGTATAGTGAAGGGTCGGTCAATTTACATGTTTCTCTTTTATTATATAGTATATTGCACATATAAAAATATTAAGTAATAAAAATTTTAGGAAAACATAAGGAAGACCCTGGAGTTAGGCAATCTTTCGATCAAAATAGGGAACCTCAAAGCTAGAAGAGAGAGATATACTTCACCTCACTGCATCTATGTTTAAAAATAACTTTTATGGCAAAATGTAACAAATCAAGAGAGAGACAAAATTGGGAGAAAATAGATCACATATAACAAAGAATTTAAAAGGTCACACCACGCAATAGAAAAATAGAGCCTGTGTTCCAATAAAACTTTATTTCCAAAATAAAAAAGGCAAGATAGATATGACCCATTGACTGTAGTCTACTGCTTCTTGCCTTGGAATATTTAGTCAGCAAAAAATGAGTGATCTATGTTTCAGTTTATCTGGAATGTGTTCTGTGAAAAATGAACAATGCACACAAGTGTAAACTATATAATTTCACAGGCATATGATTGTATGAGCATTGAGAAAGGTAGGAAAGTGTATACCAGCTTGTTATCACTGATTACTGGGAGGGTAAGGATGGTAGAAAATGGGGGAGGAGGGGAGGAATGAGGAAAGGAGATAAAAATCCCCAAGCCCATTTAAAATAATTTTGTAATAAAAATCAGCTTGTGTGTATAGGACATTTATAAATATTATACATATGCAGGTGGCAGGTGTGGGTATATGTTTACACTTGTGTGAATAATTAAAGAGATATATTTTAAAAACTAGTCACCTAAATGGGAATTACCTCAGGGATTTCAGTTGGTTTTTTTCACCTTTGTAATTATCTGAATATTTTATGTAAAAACACTATTGTCTGTTTAAGCAGAAACAAAGCTATATTCATTTTTATATACAGTCTACATAAGAGGGGACAATATGAAAAGTCTGGGGAATATTTGCATACTGAGATTGAAAGACTGTAAAAAATACATTTAACATTATATAAAATTTTGTGCACTGGGCCACTAATACTTAAATATTAATACATACGGAAAAGTCTAAAAGAATGAACACTAAACAGTTAACAGAGCTTTCTCCTGGGGAAAGGAGTGGGACTGAGCTGCTGGGAGATCATACAGGCTTTTTACTCCATAGACTTTGTTTTTAATAAATCTTTATTGTTCAGATTATTACAGTTGTTCCTTTTTCCCCCATAGCTCCCCTCCACCAGGTTCCCAGCCCCTGCCCTTACGCCCCCCCCCCCACTGTCCTCATCCATAAATGTACGATTTTTGTCCACTCTCTTCCCACACCCCCCACACTCCCTTCCCCACAAGAATTGTCAGGCCACTCCCTTTATATGCCCCTGATTCTATTCTATTCACCAGTTTATTCTGTTCATCAGATTATTTATTCACTGGATTTTTAGATTCACTTGTTGATAGATATTTGTTGTCACTTTGTTGTTCATACTTTTTATCTTCACCTTTTTCTTCTTCTTCCTCTTCTTAAAGAATACCCTTCAGCATTTCATATAATACTGACTTTGGCGGTGATGAACTCCTTTAGCTTGTTCTTATCTGTGAAGCTCTTTATCTGACCTTCAATTCTAAATGAGAGCTTTGCTGGGTAGAGTAATCTTGGTTGTAGGTTCTTGGCATTCATCACTTTGAATATTTCTTGCCACTCCCTTCTGGCCTGCATAGTTTCTGTTGAGAAATCAGCTGACAGTCGTATGGGTACACCCTTGTAGGTAACTAACTGCTTTTCTCTTGCTGTATTTAAGACTTTCTCTTTGTCTTTTGCCCTTGGCATTTTAATTATGATGTGTGTTGGTGTGGTCCTCTTTGGATTCCTTTTGTTTGGGGTTCTCTTTGCTTCCTGGACTTGTAAATCTATTTCTTTCACCAGGTAGGGGAAGTATTCTGTCATTATTTCTTCAAATAGGTTTTCAATATCTTGCTCTCTCTCTTCTTCTGGCACCCCTATAATTTGGATGTTGGTACGCTTGAAGTTGTCCCAGAGGCTCCTGACACTATCTTCGTATTTTTGTCTTCTTTTTTTCATTTTGCTTTTCTGGTTGGGTTTTTTTTTGCTTCTTCGTATTTCAAATCTTTGGATCTTGATTCTTCGTATCCTCTTGTCTGCTGTTGGATCTTTGTATATTATTCTTTATTTCAGTCAGTATATACTTAATTTCTAATTGCTCCTTTTTCATATCCTTGACGGTCTCACTAAGATCCTCAGAGGTTTCTAGAAGATTCTTGAGTAACCTTATAACCGTGGTTTTGAACTCTATATCCAGTAGTTTGCTTTTCTCCATTTCTTTCATTTGTGATCTGTTTCTTTGTCTCTGCATTTTGGCTGCTTCCCTGTGTTGATAGAGTGGCTTTCTGTGCTAGGTGTTCTATAGGGCCCAGTAGCTCAGCCTCCCTCATTACCTGAGGTGGACACTCTTGGTGCACCCTTTTGTGGGCTGTGTGCACAGTCTTGTTGTAGTTAAGCCTTGATTACTGTTGGTATCACTGAACTTTGGCAGTGATGAACTGGAGGAATTGACCTCCAGGCCAATTGGCTGTGAGGACCAGTTATGTCTACAATGGGAGAACTTCTGTGCTGGAGACACCCTTATGGGCAGGACTTGCTTCAGTGGGGCTTTGGCCCTCACTGAGTCTGCCCAGGTTTTTAGGCAGAGAAAGGCCAGGCCATTCATATGCAAAAGCCTCTGCACACAGCTTGGGTGGGGTTATAAATTGGGTGGGGCAGGCTCAGGGAATCACCAGGGCGAGCAAACCTCAATGGCTTCCAGTCTGCTCTGCCTCGGAAAGGTCCTGGCATCTGTGTCCTGCAGCCCCGTGCAGGAACAATGACTACTGCAAGCACCTCTGCGAGAAAGCCGCCCTCATATTCTGGCCCAATGCCAGACAGTCCTGTTTCTCTCCGTATGAGTCTGGGCTCCCAAATTCTCACCTGGAACTGGAGTTCAGAGCAGTCGGGAGCTTGTTTCTCCCTGCTGAATGAAAAAGACAACAGCGTACCCAGCTGCCAACCCCTTTCGCGTGCGCCTCCGTAGCTCCGCACTTCCACACCTCTGCACCTGCTACTGGACTCAATGCGCTTTTTCTTTCCTTCTAGTTGTAGAATTTCCACTCAGCCAGCCTTCCCGTGGTTTTGGATGATACTAGTTTTGTCTTTTAGTTGTAGTTTTAATGTGGTTGTGTGCAGCAGCAAATTTAGGTGTTTACCTATGCCGCCATCTTGGTTCCTACATAGATTTTTTTATTTAAAGCTTACATTTTTAGTATGAATAGTTACTTATGCATTCTTCTTGTCATTTTTATCTTTTGTAATAACAAGAAACCTTTTTGCTATTATTGGTGAATAATCCCTGTTGTAAACAGAGGATTGTTTTTTTTTTTCTCACCAGGGTCCTGATTCCCTATTTACTTAAGTTTGCTTAATTTTAGTTTACTACGACCAGAGTCATTGTACAAATTATTCTGAAACAGGTTTAATGATCCTGTCTGATCTCTTCTATATTCCCAGGTCTCTACAAATTTCTCACTTCTTAATAAAATAGCTTTCACTTCTTGATGGACTATTCCTCACTTTTTGGTAAAATATTTTACACTTATTTATAGAATTCCATCTTAAGAAAGGAAAATATCCACAGAGAACTTATTTCAGTTGTAATCCCTACCGCCAAAAAGCAACAAATCATATCACATATCACTCACTACACAACTTGTATGGCCAATGATAATTCTAAATTTTACTATATCCTTAGTAAAAAAACAAACAAACAATTAAACAAAAACAGACAGTATTTGACTACTGGCAGAAATAAAATTAAATCTAACTGTTTTATTGCCCAAAGAGGTTCAAAGTCTGATAACAGAAATGCAGGACAGCTCTGACCATTTTTTCTCAGTGGTTAGAGCTTCAGCCTGTGGACCAAAGGGTCGCGGCTTCGCTTCCCAGTCAAGGGCATCTACCTTGGTTGCTGCAGCTTTACCAGCCCTGGTAGGAGGGGTGTGCAGGGAGTAACCAATGGATGTGTCTCTCTCACATGGATGTTTCTCTCTCCCCACTCCCTCCTTCCTCCCTTCTACTCTCTCTAGAAATCAATGGAAAAAATGTCCTCGGGTGAGGAATAAAAAAAAAAGAATTGTTATACACCGACAAATGTAAACATTCTGGATAATGTTATTCATCCTAAGAAAATTATCTCCTCATTGTAAGTTAAGATACTAATGTCAAAGGACTTCATATTTCTTTTACTCCTTAATAACATTACTTTTGATCATTCTATTGCATCCAGTTAGTCTCTAAATGGTACCTTTTATCCTTCCTGGTCCTTTGGTGTCCACTATCATCACCATATATACTAGTAGTTCAGACTCTCTAGCTTTAAGTTCTCAATTTAAACACAAAATGTTTGGGTCAGACCAGTGCTTGCAGGGGGAGCTATACGCGCACCGCACTGAAGCCCCTGGCATTGGGCCTGACTTGGACTGATTGGAACAGAAATGGTCCTGCTGTGCTACAACCAGGGCTGCAGCCAGCACTTCGATCCCAGAGCAATTCCAATGATGCTTGCACATACCAACCAGGTGTACAGTCTTTCATGATGCATTAAAGGGTTGGTCTTACTGTAAGAGAAGAACAATGTATTTTTCTAATTTTTTTAAGCATTGTAGGTTGTACCAAATGTAGGCATAATAGTGAAAAGCCACCTGAGCCAGTCAACCCTGAGAAGTCAACACTACTGAGAAGAACTATCTGAATGAAAACCCAAATTTCAGGAGCACATCATTCAAGTCCCTAAACCAGTAGAAGCAATAAAGAGGCCAAGCCCAGATGAACCAATGACAAATTTGGAATTAAAAGTATCTGCTTCCCTAAAACAAGCACTTGATAAACTTAAACTGTCATTGGGGAATGAAAACAAGGAAGAAGACAGTGATGAAATTAAGACTGGGACCTCATGTAAAAATGGAAGGTGTACAAAGACGTATCAGGGTCTACAGAGTCCAGAAGAAGTCTGTGTATATATATATCAGTGGTTCTCAACCTTCCTAATGCCACGACACTTTAATAAAATTCCTCATGTTGTGGTGGCGCCCTGGCTAATCAGGGCAATATGCAAATTAACAGCCAGCCAAGATGGCGGCCGGCAGCCAGGCAGCTTAAAGCGAACATGAGACTTGCTTGCTTCAGTGATGGAGAACTCCAACGTTCCCCGCCTGCCGCTGCCGGCCTCCGAGCTGCAACTCTAAGCAACTATGTTACAAATATAGAAGCTAAACAAATCCCCAGAAACCTGCTTTAGTCGCCCCGGGCTTCAGCCAGCAGGATCACAACATTGTTTCAAATATAGAAGGTAAACGAAGGCCAGAAACCTGCTTTCAGCAGCGGAGGCCTAAGAGCTGGAGCCAAGCCTCAACAAAAGCTGGCCCAGAATAAAAAAAAAAAAAAGAAAAAAAGGAGCGGTTGGGAGCCTCAGTCACACGCCAGCCTGACAACAGCCCTCAGCCCCTCACCCAGGCTGGCCAGGCACCCCAGCGGGGACCCCCACCCTGAAGGGTGTGTAACCAGCTGCAAAAAGCCATCATCCCCTCATCCAGGCTGGCCAGGCACCCCAGTGGGGACCCCCACCCTGATCCAGGACACCCTTCAGGGCAAACCAGCCGGCCCCCACCCTGCACCAGGCCTCTATCCTATATAGTAAAAAGGTAATATGCCTCCCAGCACCGGGATCAGCGTGACAGGGGGCAGCACCCAACCTCCCTATCCGCCCTGCTCTGTTCGTGACTAGGGAAGGCGCCCTACCCCCCTGATCAGCTCTGCTCTGTGCCTGATAGGGGGGAGCTCCCCAAACCCCTGATCGCCCTGCGGCTCTGTGTGTGACAGGGTGCAGCGCCCCAACCCCCTGATCGGCCCTGCTGTGTGTGTGACAGGGTGCGGCGCCCCAACCCCCCAATCGGCCCTTCCCTGAGCGTGACTGAGGGTGGCATCGCAACCTCCTGATCCGCCCTGCTCTGTGCATGACAGGGGGCGGCGCCCCAACTCCCCAATCGGCCCTGCTCTGAACCCGACCAGGGGCTGCACCTAGGGATTGGGCTGCCCTCTGCCACCCTGGAGCAGGCCTAAGCCAGCAGGTCGTTATCCCAGACTGCGAGAGGGCACAGGCCGGGCTGAGGGACCCCCCCCTCCCCCCGAGTGCACAAATTTTTGTGCATCGGACCTCTAGTATACTATAAAAAAGTTATGTGAATGTCATTTCTCTCTTAAAATACCTTATGGGCCCTAGCCGGTTTGGCTCACTGGATAGAGCGTTGGCCTGGGGACTGAAGAGTCCCTGGTTCAATTCTGGTCAAGGGCATGTACCTTGGTTGCAGGCACATCCCCAGTAGGGGTTGTGCAGGAGGCAGCTGATCGATGCTTCTCTCTCATCGATGTTTCTAACTCTCTATCCCTCTCCTTTCCTCTCTGTAAAAAATCAATAAAATATATTTAAAAAATACCTTATGGTACTGTGCTCATCCTTCTTCTTGTGATGATACAGGATGATTCAATGATGAAATGATGTGAAGTGAATGATGCAGATATTTTTGGACTGCAGTTGGCCACAGATAATTAAAACTGCAGATAAGAGAGACCTACTGTACGTTCTAAAGAATCTGAGATCCTAAGAAGATGCTTCAGGACAGTGCTGTCCAACAGAAATGTAAAGAAAGCCATATATGTACCTTTAAATGTTCTAGTAGTCATAAAAAATAAGCAACAGATGAAATTAATATTTACTGTATTTAATCAAATATATCTGAAATATCATTTAAACATGTGATCAATAAAAAAGTATTAATAGGATATTTTCATTTTTTTATACTAAGTCTTTGAAATCCAGTGCACATATATTTTACACTCACAGTAAATCACAAATCAAACTAGAAACATTTTACTAGTAAGTGTTCAATAGCTATAAGTAGATAGTGAGTACTGTATTAAACAGCACAGCTTCAAAAATTCTTAAAATATTTAATGGTATTAAAATGGAATATTTACTTCAATAAACTAGATGCACATTCAAATGTAAAAAGAAAATATTTAACACACTGGAAACAACAGATGTATTGCTTTGTGTATCCAGATTATCTCACTTCTGTGCAGACGCAGAACAGAGTTTCTATATAACTGGCTATGCAGACCCAGAATAAAGCTTCTATATAACTGAACTTATAACTGAACACTTAATTTTTTTATTTCTTTTTTTAATTTTTCTCACCACTCAAAGTCACATAAGCTTCTGTCACCATATGTTTGGTCTCTTTTACCCTTTATTAGTCTCCCAACCCCTTCCTCTGGTAACTATCATACTGTTTTCTGTGTTTATGAGTTTAAGTTTAATATCCCACACTAGAGACCCAATGCACGAAATTCATGCAAGAGTAGGCCTTCCCCTGGCTGCCAGCACCAGCTTCCCTCCAGCACCCTGGACCTGGGCTGCCCTTTAGCTGCCGGTACCTGGGACCCAGGCTTCCCTCTGGCTGCTGGCACCCAGGACCCAGGCATTCCTTGCAGAAGGAGGCCCCGGCACCCACCCGCCGCAGCCCACTGGTCGGTGGCCTGGGCTTCCCTCTGCAGGGCAATCATGGGGCGATGGCCGGGCCCTCAACTAATCGCATCGTACCCACCTTGGCTGGCCTGGAGCCAGTGGGTGTCATAGCGTGGTACCGGATGGTTGTCTGGATGGTCGTTACACCGTTCGGCAGTTCAGTCGATTTACATATTTAGCTTTTATTATATGGGATGAGTGAAATTTTATGATTTTTAGCTTTTTCTGACTTATTTTAATGCTTAGCATAATATCCTCAAGGCCCGTCCATTTTGTCACAAATGGCGTACTTCATCTTTTCTTATGGCTGAGTAGTATTGCATAGTGTATATATGTACCACATCTTCTTTATCCAATCCTCTATCAAAGAACTCTGGTTATCTCCATGTCTTGGCCACCGTGAATGATGGTGCAATGAACATAGCGGGGTATATATTTTGCAAATACATGTTTCGAGGTTTTAGGGTAGGTACCCAAAAGGGGGATAGATGGGTCATATGGTAACTCTTTTTTTTGTACGAAAGCATAGGTACACACCCTGACCAAGGATCAAAGCCAGCCCAACCTACGTATGTGCCCAGACTAGGAATCAAACCTGCAAACTTTCAGTGTATGGCAGCGGTTCTCAACCTGTGGGTCGCGACCCCTTTGGCGGTCGAACAACCCTTTCACAAGGGTCGTCTAAGACCATCCTGGATATCAGACATTTACATTACGATTAATAACAGTAGCAAAATTACGGTTATGAAGTAGCAACGAAAATAATTTTATGGTTGGGGTCACAACATGAGGAACTGTATTTAAAGGGCCAGAAGGTTGAGAACCACTGGTGTATGGGATGATGCTCCAACCAACTGAGCCACACTGGCCAGATTGCTAACTCTATTCTTAATCTTTTGAATAACCATCAGACTGTTTTCCATAGTGGCTATACCAGTTTACATTACCACCAGAAGAGAATGAGGGTTCCTTTTTCTCCACAATCTCGCCAACACTTATTATTACCTGTCTTACTGATAACAGCCATTCTAACAAGTGTGAGGTGGTATCCCAGTGCAATTTTGATTTGCTTTTCCCTAATAGTAAGGTTGAACACCTTTTCATATATCTGTTGGCCGTTTGTTATTTCTACTTAGGGGAGGTGTCTGTTCAGGTCCTCTGCCCGTCTTTTAATTGGATTATTTGTCTGGTATTGAGTTGTATTTCTTTTTATATTTTGGATATTAACCCCTTGTTGGAGCTGTTGTTTTGCAAATATTATCTCCCATTTGGTTGGTTGCCTTTTTGTTTAATTGGTGGTGTCTTTTGCTATGTATAAGTTTTATAGTTTGATATAGACCCATTCATTTATTTTTGCCTTTACTTCCCTTGCTTTTGGCATCAAATCCATAAAATATTCTCTATGACCAAGGTCCATAAGTTTAGTACCTATGTTTTCTTCTATGTAATTTATTGTTTCAGGTCTTGTATTTAGAGTTTTGATCCATTTTGAATTGATTTTTGTATATGGGGATTAATTGTAATCTAGTTTCATTCTTTTGCATATGCTTTCCAGTTTTCCCAGCACCATTTATTGAGGAGACTTTATTTTCTCCATTGTGTGTTTTTGGCTCCTTTGTCAAAAAATTATTTGTCCATACAATGTGGTTTTATTTATGGGCTCTCAATTCTCTTCCAATGGTCTCTGTCTGTTTTTCTGCCAATACCACACTGTTTTTATTATCATAACTCTGTAGTATAATTTGAAGTCAGGTAGTGAGATACCTCCAGCTTTGCTCTTTTTTCTCAGTATTGCTTTGGCTATTTGGGGTCTTTTATGGTTCCATATAAATCTGATGAATTTTTGTTCTGTGTGTGTGTGTGTGTGTGTGTTTTTAATGACATTGGGATTTTGATAGGGATTACGTTATATTTATACATTGCCTTGGGCAATATGGCCATTTTAAGTATGTTGATTCTTCCAACCCATAAACACAGAATACCTTTCCATTTCACTGTCTCTTTTTCAATCTAATTTAATAAAGTTTTATAGTTTTCAGTATATAGGTACTTCACACCCTTTAAGTTTATTCCTAGGTTTTTTATTCTTATGGTTGCAATTGAAAAGGTGTTATTTTGTTTTGTTTTCATTTCTTTTTCTAAGTTTCATTGTTAGTATGGAAAAAGCAGTGGATTTTTGTACATTGATTTTGTAACCTGCAACTTCACTGTATTTGTTTATTGTTTCTAATAGTTTTTTGGTTGAGTCCTTAGGATTTTCTATATATAGAATCATGTCATGTGCAAAAGGTGATACTTTCACTTCTTCATTTCCAATTTCAATGCCTTTTGTTTTTCTATTGCCTGAGTGTTCTAGCTAGGACTTTCAGAATTATCCTATATAATAAAAGGCTAATATGCAGTTAGACCAGGAGTTTAACCGGGAGTTGAACAGGGGCAGGGACAGCCAGCCAACTGCCTGAGGCCCCTCTCCCCAGCCGTCCCTGCCCCCGATTGGCCCCTGCACCCTAATCTGGGGTGGGGCCTACCGGCCAACCACCCACAGCCCCTCCCCCCATCTGCCCAGCCCAATCAGCCCCAATCAGGGCATGCCATCCAGATCCCATCCATGCACGACTTCATGCACTGGGCCTCTAGTGTTGAGTAAGAGCGGTGAGAGTGGACATCCTTGTCTTGTTCCTGAATTTAGATTAAAAGCTTTGTTTTTTGAGTATGATATTGACTGAAGGTTTGTCACATATGGCCTTTGGATTCCTCTTTTATTTTGCACGTATCAGTAAAATGCTTTTCACATATAAGCATGGCTTAAGTTCATTTTTTGAGTCTAGGATTCTATCTATACATTAGAGGCCCAGTGCATAGATTTGTGCACCAGTGGGGTCCCTCGGCCTGGCCTACACCCTCTCACAATCCAGGACTCCACGGGGTATGTCAGCTAGCGGGTTTTGGCCAAATCCCCACAGACTCGATCCAGACAGGAGGGAGCCCAATCCTGTGCACTGAGCGTCTGTCTCCCGGTGGTCAGTGCACATCATAGCGACCAATTGACTGGTCGTTCGGTCGCTTAGGCTTTTATATACATAGATACGTGGACTGGTATGGAAATAAAATCTCTGCGTTCTGCACCCCCTCACAGACCTAAAAACATGGTCTACAGTGGGAGGAAGTAGTAACTGTCTTGTTACTTGTTAAAGGTAATTGAATGGGACTGAACATACATTGAATTTTAAAATGTTGGTTCATAAATACAAAACCAGATTTTTTTCCAAACTGCCACTGGAAATTCATGGTTGACAAAGAATTAAAAATGTCGAAAAATACTATTTTTCTTGAGCACACATAATTGCCTATTTTCTATAATTTCACTAATTTGAAAGGTCTGTTACTGGTTAAATATGGTTCAAGGCTTTTGACAAGTTTATATTTTGGAAAGTCCAATTTATCATAAATACAAGTAACGATATAACTTATTATTCAAACCAGACATTCTGAGAGTGAACACTAAAAATAATTATACCAGGAGAAGCAGGTATAAACTGTCCCAAGCAAACCAGAACTTAGAGTAATTAACACATATGTGGCCTTGCTAAATTATACCATAAAGCAGATTCCTGGCTACTTTTATTTTGGGAGTACTGAACACAATTTACCAAAGAAATCTGTCCCACTAACCTTGTAAATCAAAATCTCTATTTAATATAAGTGAAATAAATATTTCCTATAAAGAGTTTAAAGCACATATTTTCAAGTTATACTGTGCAAATTGTACTGGATGATAAACTCAATAAACAAAAAATAAAATTAAGGACATTATGAATCACAGGGCACATCACTATCACAACCAGATAACTTCTTACTGGCATTTTTTTTTTGATTAACTAAATATTGTTCAGATTATTACATTTGTTCCTCTTTTTCCCCCCATAACACCCCTCCACCCAGCTCCCACCCCACCATCCTCCCTCACTCCCCATCCACTGTCCTCATCCATAGGCGCATGATTTTTGTCCAGTCACTTCCCACATCCTCCTCGCCCCTTTCCGACCCCAAGGATAGTCAGTCCATTCACTTTCTATGTCCCTGATTCTATTATAATCACCAGTTCATTCTGTTCATCAGATTATTCATTTGATTTTCAGATTCACTTGTTGATAGATGTGTATTTGTTGTTCATAATTTGTATCTTTACCTTTTCTTCTTCTTCCTCTGCTTAAAGGAGACATTTCAGCATTTCATATAATACTGGTTTGGTGGTGATGAACTCCTTTAGCTTTTTCTTATCTGTGAAGCTCTTTATCTGACCTTCAATTCTGAATGACAGCTTTGCTGGATAAAGTAATCTTGGTTGTAGGTTCTTGATATTCATCACTTTGAATATTTCTTGCCACTCCCTTCTGGCCTGCAAAGTTTCTGGTGAGAAATCAGCTGACAGTCGTATGGGTGATCCCTTGTAGGTAACTGACTTTCTTTCCCTTGCTGCTTTTAAGATTCTCTCTTTGTCTTTTGCTCTTGGCATTTTAATGATGATGTGTCTTGGTGTGGTCCTCTTTGGATTCCTTTTGTTTGGGGTTCTCTGCGCTTCCTGGACTTGTAAATCTATTTCTTTCACCAGGTAGGGGAAGTATTCTGTCATTATTTCTTCAAATAGGTGTTCAATATCTTGCTCTCTCTCTTCTTGTGGCACCCCTATAATTCAGATGTTGGTACGCTTGAAGCTGTCCCAGAGGCTCCTTACACTACCTTCATGTTTTCGGATTCTTTTTTCATTTTGCTTTTCCGGTTGGGCGTTTTTTGCTTCTTCGTATTTCAAATCGTTGATTTGATTCTTGCGATCCTCTAGTCTGCTGTTGGGAGTCTGTATAATATTCTTTATTTCAGTCAGTGTATGCTTAATTTCTAGTTGGTCCTTTATCACATCCTCGAGGGTCTCATTAGATTTCTTGTAGGTCTCATTAAGTTTATTGGCAGTTTCTAGAAAATTCTTGAAAGACCTTAAAAGTGTGGTTTTGAACTCTATATCCAGTAGTTTGCTTTCCTCCATTTCTGTCATTTGTGTCCTTTTTCTTTGTTTCCACATTTTTTATGCTTCCCTGTGTTAATAAAGTGGTTTTCTGTGCTGAGTTTCCTCTAGGGCTCAGTGGTCCAGCCTCCCCAATTACCTGAGGAGGACACTCTTGGTGCACTCCCTTGTGGTCTTTGTGCACAGTCTTGTTGTAGTTAAGCCTTAATTGTTGTAGATATCACTGGGAGGAATTGACCTCCAGGCCAATTGGCTGTGAGAATCAGCTGTGTCTGCAGTGGGAGAACTTCTGTGCTGGAGACACCCCTGCGGGGCAAGACTTGCTTCAGTGGGGCTTTGGTGCTCACTGAGTCTGCCCCGAGTGTGTCCTTTGTGGTTCCACGGAGCTGCAAACTGGATGGTCCCACTCTGACCACCGGGAACACTGGCTCCTGGATCTCTAGGGAGGTGCTAATCTAGCCTTTGCCTGAGGCTATCCAGCAAAAGCCTCCCTGCAGGGCTTGGGCAGGGCGGGTCCCACGGGATCAACAGGGCGGGGCTAGCAGTTATGGCTGCTCTCAGAGGCCCCGCTTGTCAGTGTCCCGGCAATTGCTGTAAGCCCCTCTGAGAGAAAGCTGCCCTCGAGTTCTGACCAATGCCAGACAGCCCCTCTTCTCCCGTATGAGTCTGGGTCCTCAGAGACTCGACCGGAAATGGAGTTCAGAGCCTGAGACTCCCTCCCGATTGAAAACGACAACCGCGCCCTCAGCCGCCAGCCTGCTTCGTGTGCGCCTCTGTACCTTAGTATTTTACTTCCGCACTGCGCCTCCTCTGAGTCTCGTATGCTTTTCTCTTTCCTTCTAATTGTAGAATTTCCACTCAGCCAGCCTTCCTGTGGTTCTGGATGATGTCCGTTCCGTATTTTAGTTGTATTTTTGAAGTGGTTGTTCAAGGCAGCAAACTCCGGTGTTTACCTATGCCACCATCTTGGTTTCCCTTACTGGCATTTTTACACACTGATATTTGAAAGCTTTAATTTCAATATCAAAACTACCTCCATAAGTATGTACACTTCTAAGTTATATCCACATTCATTTGGCAAACTAACCTTTTAAGAATGGTATACTCCACTCCTTAAACTATACACATACACTATATACAGAGAGATACATATTAATAAATATTTATATGTGATGTACATATATACACACAAACGTTTTTTTAAAGTATCCATTAAAGAGTACAAATTTATACATCCTTTCTAGAAAGCAATTTCGCAATGTGTATAAAGAGCCTTAAATATATTGAACCCTTTCTAATTCCAGAAATAAATCTTAAATAAATTATCACAATTAAATGTTCAACATTAGAATAATCTTTATAAAATTATTAGAGGCATGCTGCACGAAATCATGCATGGGTGGGGGTCGGGCCGATCAGGGCTAGGCCACCAGGGGAGAGGGGACACATGAGGTTGGCCGGCCGGCCCCACCCCCAATTGGGGTGGGGGGGGGGCGATCAGGGGCAGGGCCAGCCAGGAGGAGGGGCCATGGGCAGTTGGGGGCGGGCCGTGGGCCGGTGGGGGGGGCCATGGACCGGTTGGCCGTCACAGTGCGTGTCATAGTGACCGATCATTCCAGTCGTTCCGTCGTTCCAGTCATTCTGTCGTTCCTGATCGCTTGGCTTTTATATATATAGACTAGAGGCCCGGTGCACGACATTCGTGCACTTGGAGGGGGGTCCCTCAGCCCAGCCTGCACCCTCTTGCAGTCCAGGACCCCTTGGAGGATAAGCTGGCAGACCCAGTAGACGGACATCCCCTGAGGGGTCCTTAGTGCTGCCTCTCTCGCCTCCACTACTGCACTCATCAGCGTGGCTTCCGGCTGAGCGGCGCTCCCCCTGTGGGAGCACACTGAACACCAGGGGGAAGCTCCTGCATTGAGCGTCTTCCCCCTGGTGGTCATTGTGTGTCATAGCGACTGGTTGGTCCACCATATGGTTGATTTGCATATTAGAATTTTATTATATAGGATGCCATACAATGAAATTAGATAGGCATACTGAATCCAGGTATAAAATGATACTTGTAATATCCATAATTTTGTTTTAAATACACACACACATGCAAATGCACGTACACTTACAATATACAGTTTAAAAAATAAACTATATTTTTAATAGTAAAAACACTAGAATAAAAATGTTAACCATAATCATGATTGTGAGATAAGTGAGTTCGATCTTTGATTTTGATTTTCTTTATTCATATGTATAGTTTCTAGTGTTTTATACAATATTTTCTGTTTTCTACAATAAATATATTACTATTCTGATTATGGAAGTTTTCTAATTTAAAAGACCTATTTGGCTGCAGTATTAAATTCTAACAAATATTTAAAGAAAAAAATAATATTCTGCAAATCCCTTCCAGAAAACAGAAAAGAAAGGAATATGTCACAACTAATTATTTTTTTAATCCTCACTCCAGGATATGTTTATCAGTTTTAGAGAGGATGGAAGGGAGAGAAAGAGAGAGAAACATCAATTGGTTGTCCCCCGTACACGTGACAAACGGGGATCGAACCTTGAACCTAGGCATGTACCCTGACCAGGAATCAAACCCGCAATCTTTCTTTCTTTTCTTTTTTTTTTTTTTAACATATGGGATGACACTTCAACCAACTGAGACACCTGGCCAAGCACGTGTAATTTTATGAAGCCAGCATTATTATCCTGATACTGAAACCAGACAAAAACAGTACAAGAAAACTACAAACCAAAATTCCTTATGGAAGGTGGAATAATCTTCAACAAAATATTAGCAAATCAAATCTAGCAATATATAAAAAGAATACCAAGTCACAATCAAGTGGGGGTTTATCCCCAAGAATGTAAGACTGATCCAATATTCAGAAATCGATCTATATAATACACCAGAATGACAGGCTAAAAAGAAAAACTGTGATTGTATCAACAGATGCAGAAAAGGTCTTGACAAAATTCAACTCTCATTCATGATAAAAACTCTCAGCAAACTAGGAATAGAAAGAAAGTTCTTAACTTGATAAAGGACATCTATAAAAAACCTAAAGCTAACATCTTACTTAATGATGAAAGACTGACTTGCTTTCCTCCTAAGATCAAGAATAGGGCAAGGATGTCCACCCTCACCATTATTCCTCAGCAATGTAACAACACACAGAAAATTAATGAAAGGCATAAGATTAGAAAGAAAGAAATAGCACCTCCACTATTTGCAGATAACATGACTGTCTACTTATAAAATCAGAAGGAATCTACCAAAAAATGCTCCTACAACTATTGAATTAAGCAAGATTGTAGGACACAAGGTCAACATATAATAATCAA
Organism: Myotis nattereri; assembly: GCF_964212035.1. Classification (NCBI taxonomy): domain Eukaryota; kingdom Metazoa; phylum Chordata; class Mammalia; order Chiroptera; family Vespertilionidae; genus Myotis; species Myotis nattereri. Next base: position 112,045,431 of record NC_138075.1, read on the forward strand.
TCATATTTTTATATACCGGCAATCAACAACTGGAAATCAAAATTAGAAAACAAAACCATTTAAAATAGCTCTATAAACATGAAATACTTAGGTATCTGAGAACTATAAAATGCTGATGAAAGAAATCAAAGATGATGTAAATAACTGAAAAGACAGACATTGTGTTCATGGACTGAAAGACTCACATAGCTAAAATGTCAATTCCTCCCAAATTGTCCTATGGATTTAATTCAATTTATATCATAATCCCAACCAGAATTTTTGTAGACAAGGAGAGATGACTAAAATTTATATGGAAAGGCAAATGAAGTAGAATAAAGAATTTTTTTTAAAAAAAGAGGATCAAAGTTGGAAAATTAAAACTATTTCAAGACTTACAACAAAGGTACAGTAATTAGGACAATGTGAAATTGGCAAAAACAAAGACAAATAGATCACTGGAACCAAACAGAGCATTCAGAGATAGACCCACACACTGATTTCTGACATAGGTACATATACAATTCAGTAGATAAAGAACAGTCTTTTCAACAAATAAGGTTGAAACAACTGGACATCCATTTGCCAGTGGGCAGGAAAACACCTCAACTTTATATTAAAATTAACTCAAAATGGATCATAAACCTACATATAAAATGTAAAGTATAAAATTCTTAAAAGAAATCAGAGCAGAAAAATTTTTGTAAGCCTGAATTAGACAAAAAATTCTTAGACATGACACTAAAAGCATAATTCATAAAGGAAAAACACTGATAAATTGAACCTCACCAAAATTTAAAACTTTTGTTCTGCAAAAGACAAAAGAGAATGCAAAGGGAAACAACACACAGGGAGGAATTATTTGCAAGCTATTAACAAAGGAAATTGTATACAGAATATATAAAGAACTAAAAGCTCAACCATCAGAAAAAAAAACCCAATCTTTTTTAATGGGCAAAAGATTAAAGGAACATCTCACCAATAATGGCAAGTAAGCACAGAAACAAGATGTTCAACAACAGCTGTCATTAGAGAAATGCAAATTAACACAAGACACCACTACATACCCACTAGAATGGCAAAACACACACACAAACAAAACTGACACTACCAAGTACTGGTGAGGATGCCAAGCAATTAGAAGACTCATAGACTGCTGGAGGGAATACAAAATGGTACAGCCACTCTGAGGAATAGTGTGGCAGTTTCTTATAAAGTTAAATAATTACATGGCCCAGCAATCTCACACTGGAATATTTATTGACACAAAAAAGAACCGTTTATAACAGTTTCGTTATAAACCCCCAAAACTGAAGAAAACACAGTTGTCCTTCACCAGGTGAATGGATAAACTGTGGTACCTCCATAAAATGGACTACTACTCAGCAATAAAAAGGAACAAACTATTGATATACACAACAATGTGGATGAATCTCAAAGGCATGCTTATTGAAAGAAGAAACCAGTCTCAAAAGATTATACACTATGTATTTCCACTTATATGACACTAGAGGCCCGGTGCACAGCATTCATGCACTAGGGGAGTGGGAGGTGGGGGGTGGGGCCCTCAACCTGGCCTGTGCCCTCTAACAGTCTGGACTCCTCAGGGGATGTCCGACTACCAGCTTAGGCCCACTCCCCATGGGAGTTGAACATCCCCCAAGGAGTCTTTAGTGCTGCCGCAGAGGCGTGAGCCGCTGCTGTGCTCGTCAGCTGTGACCCACCTCTGGCTGAGTGGCACGACCCCTGTGGGAGCGCACTGACCACCTGGGGGCAGCTCCTGTGTTGAGCATCTGCGCCTTGGTGGTCAGTGCACGTCATAGAGACCAATTGTTCCGCTGTTCAGTCAATTTGCATATTAGCCTTTTATTATATAGGACTAGAGGCCCAGTGCACAAAATTCACGCATGGGTAGGGCCCCTAGGCCTGGCCAGCAATCAGGACCGATCGAGGCTTTCCAGTGGCTGGTCAGGGCCTCCCTTCGTTCTGCACTACCCCCGGTGGACAGCACATGTCATCACGAGCAATCAAACTCCCGGTCTTTTGGTCGAACTCCTGTGGGGACAATTTGCATATTAGGCTTTTTCATAGGCTATCTAATAAAAGAGAAACATGGTTATTAGCATACGACTGCTACCCTTCCCATTGGCTAATCAGGGCGATATGCAAATTAACTGCCAGCCAAGATGGTGGCTGGCAGCCAGGCAGCTTGAAACTAACATGAGGCTTGCTTGCTTCAGTGACGGAGGAATCCAACATTCCCTGCCTGCCTTGCTGGCCTCTGAGCTGCAACTCTAAGCAACTATGTTACAAATATAGAAGCTAAACAAAACCCCAGAAACCTGCTTTAGTCAGCCCGGGCTTCAGCCAGCAGGATCACAACACTGTTTCAAATACAGAAGGTAAACAAAGGCCAGAATCCTGCTTTCAGCAGCGGAGGCCTAAGAGCTGGAGCCTCAGAACTAAAGCTGGCCCAGAATAAAAAAAAAGAAAAAAAGGAGCGGTTGGGAGCTTCAGTCAACCGCCAGCCTGAAAACAGCCCTGAGCCCCTCACCCAGGCTGGCCAGGCACCCCAGTGGGGACCCCCACCCTGAAGGGTGTGTGACCAGCTGCAAACAGCCATCATCCCCTCATCCAGGCTGGCAAGGCACCCCAGTGGGGACCCCCACCCTGATCCAGGACACCCTTGAGGGCAAACCAGCCGGCCTCCACCCGTGCACCAGGCCTCTATCCTATATAGTAAAAGGGTAATATGCCTCCCAGCACCGGGATCAGCGGAGCCGCGAGGCCTCCCGGCACCCGGGATCAGCGTGACAGGGGGCGGGGCCACAACCTCCCTATCCGCCCTGCTCTGTTCGTGACAGGGGAAGGTGCCCCAACACCCTGATCAGCCCTGCTCTGTGCCTGATAGGGGGGAGCTCCCCAACCCCCTGATCGCCCTGCGGCTCTTGTGTGTGACAGGGTACGGCACCCCCAACACCCCTCCCCCCACGGGCCCTGCTCTGTGACAGTGGCGGTGCCCCAACCCGCTGATCCACCCTGCTCTGTGTGTGACAGGGGGCGGTGCCCCAACTCCCCTATCGGCCCTACTCTGTGAGTGACGGGGGAGCTCCCCAACACCCTGATCGGCCCTACTCTGTGCGTAACAGGGGGGAGCTCCCCAACCCCCTGATGGGCCCTGCTCTGTGCGTGACAGGGTATGGAGCCCCAATCCCCCTGATGGGCCCTGCTCTGTGAGTGACAGGGGGCAGCGCCCCAACCCCGATTGGCCCTGCTCTGTGCGTGACAGGGGGTGGCGCCGCAACCTGCCCACTGACCCTGCCTTGAGTGTGACGGGGCGGTGCCCCAACCCCCAAATCAGCCCTACCCCAAGCCCGACCAGGGGCTGCACCTAGGGATTGCGCCTGCCCTTGTCACCCGGGAGCAGGCCTAAGCCAGCAGGGCATTATCTCCTGAGGGGTCCCAGACTGTGAGAGGGCACAGGCCGCACTGAGGGACCCCCCCTTCCCCCCGAGTGCACAAATTTTTGTGCACCGGGCCTCTAGTATATATATAATTAGAGGCCCGGTGCATAACATTCATGCACTGAGGGGTGTGGGGGTCCCTCAGCCTGACCTGCACCATCTCCAATCTGGGAGCCCTCAAGGGAGCCCTCTCCAATCCGGGAGTTTCAGTCTGTCTTTGCAATCATATGAGCAAATTGTCTGAGACCCCAACTCAGTTTGGTTTGTTGCTCACAGAATAATAGAGGCATTTTTTTTTTCTTTGCTTCATTGGTGGAGATTTCCTGGAAGTTTTAGGATATCTTCCCTTTAATTTTTCGTAGACACTCTGATTTTACTTATGTCTCTTACCTTTGCTCTCCCTCCATCCCCACTGCAACAGTAACTTGCTCCAGGCTCACTTTGCTCTAGTGCAGTGGTTCTCAACCTGTGGGTCGCGACCCCTTTGGGGGTCGAACGACCCTTTTACAGGGGTCGCCTAAGACCATCAGAAAACACATATATAATTACATATTGTTCTTGTGATTAATCACTATGCTTTAATTATGTTCAATTTGTAACAATGAAATTGGGGGTCACCACCACATGAGGAACTGTATTAAAGGGTAGCGGCATTAGGAAGGTTGAGAACCACTGCTCTAGTGTCTAGGACAGCCGTGGGCAAACTATGGCCCGCAGGCCAGATCCGGCCCGTTTGAAATGAATAAAACTATTGAAAAAAAAGACCGTACCCTTTTATGTAATGATGTTTACTTTGAATTTATATTAGTTCACACAAACACTCCATCCATGCTTTTGTTCCGGCCCTCCGGTCCAGTTTAAGAACCCATTGTGGCCCTCGAGTCAAAAAGTTTGCCCACCCCTGGTCTAGGAGATCCATCTGCCACCAGAACTACGATTCCCAGCATTCCTGGTGCTCCCCACACTCTGGGCTTCGGCTTCTGGTCCTGGGGCTGCCACCAGAACTACTATTCCCAGAATTCCTGGTGCTTCCCGCACTCTGGGCTTCCTCTTCCAGTCCTGGGGCTGTCACCAAAACTACTATTCCCAGAACTCCTGGTGCTCCCCACAATCTTGGTTTTCCCTTCCTGCTCTGTCTCCATCTCATGGCCTCCCACTCTGCCAAATCCTCCAAGCCATCAGCTCTCCCTCTCTGCTCTCCATCTGGCAGCTTGGGGAGTCACGTTCCCCAAGCTGCTCCACTCTCCACTGGCTCTCCCACTCTGCTCTCTGACCAGCGCCTGTGTATGCAAATTAACCCGCCATCTCTGTTGAGTTAATTTGCATACTCACTCCTGATTGGCTAGTGAGCGTAGTGGAGAGACAGTCAATTTACATGTTTCTCTTTTATTATATAGGATAGATTATGAAAAAGGCAAAACTATAGAGATGAAGAAGAGATCAATGATTGCTGGGCATTAGGAGCGGAGGGGGGCTTAACTACAATGGGCCAGGATGAGGGAATTTTTGGAAACTGTAATATATATTATTTATGGTGGGGGTTAAAGAAATCCACCATACATGTGATAATACTCATAAAACTGTGTGCACGCAGAGTTAATTTTATAAGTTAATTTGCATTTTTAACTGAACTAATGATCTTTACTCCACCCAACCCCCACTCCTATTCCAAACTTCCTCATCATCCAGTTTCCTAAATCAGTAAATAATACCACCAGTTACTGTGTTGCTCTTTCATAAGCTTCATGGGTCAGCTAAGCACTCTGTCTATCTGGTTCACAGTTCTATTTCCAATGCCTAGGACTTAGCAGGTATTCAGTACACATTTGTTATCTAAATATAAAACTATTAAGGAAGAATAAAATGTAGAAGAACTATAGTCACTAGCACGAAAAAAAGCAAAAGAGTAAAGTAAAAATTTTTTCATCAATGAATTTAACATTAAAATTAAGGATTTCTGTTCAACGGACACCACAGGCAAAGTAAACAAACAGATGGGAGAGAAATAATTTGCAATGTCTAGAACCAACATATATAAAAAGAACTGCAGCCGAAACCGGTTTGGCTCAGTGGATAGAGCGTCGGCCTGCGGACTGAAAGGTCCCAGGTTCGATTCCAGTCAAGGGCATGTACCTGGGTTGCGGGCACATCCCCACTGGGGGATGTGCAGGAGGCGGCTGGTCGATGTTTCTCTCTCATCGATGTTTCTGACTATCTCTCTCCCTTCCTCTCTGTAAAAAAATCAATAAAATATATATAAAAAAAAAAAAAAGAACTGCAAATCAACAAGAAAGACTAGGAATCTGAAACTGACACAAAAATTAATACAGAATGTAAACAGGAAAGTTACAGAAGCTGACCAAACAGCTGCAATCACTCCAAGGCTCATGAGTAACCAGAAAAATGCAAATTCATCCAATACTGAAACAACTCTTTATACCAGTGATGGCGAACCTTTTGAGCTCAGCGTGTCAGCATTTTGAAAAACCCTAACTTAACTCTGGTTCCATGTCACATATAGAAATTTTTTGATATTTGCAACCATAGTAAAACAAAGACTTATATTTTTGATATTTATTTTATATATTTAAATACCATTTAACAAAGAAAAATCAATCAAAAAACTGAGTTCGCGTGTCATAGGTTCACCATCACTGCTTTATACCAATGTAAAAATGCCAAAGTTTAGAACAGGGGTGGGGAACCTTTTTTCTGCCAAGGGCCATTTGGATGTTTATAACATCAGTCATGGGCCATACAAAATTATCAACTTAAAAATTTGCCTGATAGCCCTAGCCGGTTTGGCTCAATAGAGAGAGTGTTGGTCCTCGGACTGAAGGGTCCTGGGTTCAATTCCAGTCAAGGGCATGTACCTCGGTTGCAGATTCAATTTGGTCAGGAGGCAACCTATCAGTGTCTTTCCCACATCGATGTTTCTTTCTGTCTTTCACCCTCCCTTCCACTCTCTAAAAATCCTTGGGTGAGGATTAACAAGAACAACAACAAAATTAGCCTGCTATATTTGTTCAAACATTTAATTAACTCACTTCTAATGCCTTGGCAGGGAGAGACCAAATGATTTCTCAGGCCTTATATGGCCCTCGGACCAGACATTCCCCACCTCTGGTTTAGAAAAATAAGTCCTACACATGCTGGCAAAGCAGGAGGAGAGGGTCACTCACATGTGTTGCTGGTGGAATTATAAACTAGTGCAAACATGCTACAAAATGACGAGGCCATGCTTAGTGAAATCACAGCAGATGTGTATCATAACAATCCCATTCCTGGGTTTATAGCTCGGGGAAATTTATGCGAAGGTAAGGATGCATTTAAAAGGACTTTCATCGTGGCTATTCCCACACTACAGGAACTAGGAGAGTAAATGTCATGGATGCATAGTATGAAATCCATGCAGCAAGCAAAGGCTACTAGCGGCACATACAATACAAGACATAGCCTTAAAGCACCATGTTGAATAGAAGGAAAAATAGTAAAAAATATAGAATATATTACAAAAATTAAGTCTTTTAACCTCCCAACAACCTTAGAATCTACGTAATATTTTCCTCATTCTACAGATAAACAGATTCAAAAATCGTTACGTAACTTGCCTACGGTCACACAGTTAATAATCGGTGGAATAAAAAACAGAGTAAGATGTATAGCATAGTATCACAAGTTAAAAACACACAAATAACATTCCATATTTTATAAATTTAGATAAATAAAAAATATATATTAAACATATTGGAGTAGGAGCCTAAGGAGAGGCTAGAAATGGGAACTGGCACAGCAGATAAAGGGGGAGAAAAAACACAAAATAAGAAACCCTGCACTGTCCAATAATGATAATGTACTATGAACTAAACACTGCAGTTATTCAACTTTCTACACTTACGGACCTTGCCCTCCCTCAGTCTTGCAATTTATTCATCATGAATCTTACTCTGACACTACTTGCCTACACACTCCAACAGCTTCTCATTAGTCTTATGATGAAGTCCAAAGTTCTTAACACATACAAAAGGCCCTGAAGTATTTAATTCTTATCCTACCATCCCTGTTTTTTTGTTTTCCTTTTTTTAAAGATTTTTTAGTTGATTTTGAAAATAAGTCCTACAAATGAAAGGGCAAGGGAGAGAGAGAGAAACATTGATCGGTTGCCTCCTACAGGCCCCAACTAGGGATGGAGCCCACAACCCAAGCAAGTGACCTGGGAATCGAACCAGCAACTTTTCATTGCACAGGACAACAACCAACCGAGTCACACTGGCCAGGGCTATCTTTCCTGTTTTCATTCACAGCACAATCCTCCTCTCTTCCTACATTCCAGCCACTCTGATCATCTTTCATTCCTCATACTCCTTCCCAATTCCAATCTCCTTCCTACTTAGGAGGGATACAGACCCACTTTTCCATCTGTCAGATCTCAACTAAAATTTCACTTCCTTAAGGAAGCTTTCCCTGATATACTTAGCTTAGGATAGGTCTGGTTTAGTTCTCTCTGTTATGTACTTGTTCTTTATAGCATTTATCAACTCTGTAATCAATTATTTCTATAAGTATCTGCTTATTATCTCCTTCCCAAACTAGATTATAAACTCCATAAGGACAAAAAGTAAATGTGGGTTTTACTGCTTTGTCCTCTATAACTAACACAATTCCCAGTGTATAATAGTTTTGATATTAATAATCCAATTAAAGGCCATAAAATGCTGTTAAACTCTCTATTCGCTAAAAAAAAGGGGGGGGGGCTTTAAAATTCCTGTTGCTGTTTTCTCAAGTAAATAAACATAATGCATTATTTCTCTCCAAAAATTTTCCTTTGTCCTGTGGTCTTTGTTCTTTGTTCTATGACTCAATGATTATATTAAAAGTTTTAGAATAATTAACAACAATCTTCTCAAAAGATCCTATCTCATTCAAATTTAAGGGTAACAGTAACCTTAAATTCTCAAAGTGATCAGAGTGGATTTCAACTCAGTAATATACAAATTCATAAACGAGGAAGAATCCTCTACAATGCAGTAGACAGAAATACATTAATCAAAATATCCCTAGCCTATCACATTTAAGTAACATTTTTTCAATCAAAAAAGAAAATACTTTGGGGAGGAAAATGTCATATATCTAAAGAGCCTACTAGGTAGACTCTAAATCTACATATGACACCTACAAGGGCAAGAATGCACTAGTAAATTCTTATCAAATATTTAGTATTTGCTGTTTAAAGTTTACCACCAGGTGGCAGATCCATACAACTTTCTAGAAATAGTCTTAGCAACTCTGAGATGTTAGTCCAAATAGAAGGAATTTGAGGAAAATTTAAATAATTTTAAGCATATTTGAAACTGAGCCAGTTTACCACACGCTCGATAAAATTGCTTCTCAGAATATTACACCTCTATTTAACTGTAAATTTGTCTTTGGTCCAGAGCGAGCACACAAGTATCTTTATAGAAAGCAGAACACTAAAATACAATTTTAAATGTGGTTATCCACAATCCAGTCATTCAAAATTCTCAGGTATAAGAGAGAACTTTGAATCCAAAAGTAAATAAAGAGATGAAAAGAAAGTGTGAGGGAAAACATGACGAGAAAAGAAGGAAAAAAAAGAAATACGTACCAAGGAAGAAACTATCCAATCTCACGTTACTGCAACCCAAAAGAATCAGCAATATTTCTGTGTTTTCAGCAAAATATTCTAGTCGAAAAAGACTTCAATCTCAAGTCAATCAGCTAATTAAGAAAGTTACTTTTCAAAATTTTCAATAAAATAATTCTAAAATTCTAAAAATGTATTAAATATCAAAATGAAATATATAATCTCAGAATAACTGTTCACTTATTTTATTTTTTTAATTATTGTTTAAAGTATTACATATGTCTCCTTCTCCCCCCCATTAACCCCTCCCCAGCCACCTCACCCCCAACACATTCCCTCACCCCCCCCCCAGTGTCTATGTCCATTGATTATGATAATATGCATGCATACAAGTCCTTTGGTTGAACTATTACCCACCCCCTCCAACCTCCCCTGCCTACCCTCTGAAGTTTGACAGTCTGTTCCATGCTTCTCTGTTTCTGTATCTATTTTTGTTCATCAGTTTATGTTGTTCACTATATACTACTAAAGATATCATGTGATATTTCTCTTTCTCTGTCTGGCTTATTTCGTGTAGCATAACGCTCCCCATACCCGTCCATGTTGTTGCGAATGGTTAAGTGTTCTTTTTTACAGCAGCATAGTATTCCATTATATGGATGTACCACAGTTTTCTAATTCATTCCTCTGCTGAGGAGCACTGAGGCTATTTCCAAATCTTAGCTACTGTAAATTGTGCTGCTATGAACATAGGGGGGCATATATTCTTTCTGATTGGTGTGTCTGATTTCTTGAGATATAGTCCTAGAAGTGGGATTACTGGGTCAAATGGGAGTTCCATTTTTAATTTTTTTAGGAAACTCCATACTGTTTTCCACAATGGCTGCACCGGTCTGCATTCCCACCAGCAGTGCACAAGGGTTCCTTTTTCTCAACATCCTCACAAGCACTTGTTGTTTGTTGATTTGTTGATGATAGCCATTCTGATAGGTATGACAAGTTATCTCACTCATTATGATTTGCATCTCTTGGATGATTAGTGACTGTGAGCATGTTTTCATATATCTCTTGGCGTTCTGTACGTCCACTTTCAAAAAGTGTCTATTTAGGTCCTTTCCCATGTTTTGATTGGAATGTTTATCTTCCTTTTGTTAAGTTGTATGAGTTCCCTATAAATTTTGGAGATTAAACCCTTATCTGAGATAGCATTGGTAAATATATTCTCCCATGCAGTGAGCTTTCTTGTTGTTTTGTTGATGGTTTCTTTTGCTGTGCAGAAGCTTTTTATTTTGATGTAGTCACATTTGTTCATTTTGTCCTTAGTTTCCATTGCCCTAGGACAGGGGTGGGCAACCCCTGGCATGCGTGCCAAACATGGCACACCAATAACTTTTGCTGGCACACAAAACCCTCTCTTATAATCTTCCATTTACAATTTTTTTCTTAATTTTTTATTTTTCAGATAAATTCAGTGTAGGTGCATCCTAAATAAATTTTACATAACAAGTTATCTTAAAGACCATAGACATGGATTGACGAGAGAGGGGAAGAGCAATTTCTATGCCTCTGCCTTAACTCTCCCTGCCTTCCTAGATCCAACCAGTGTTTGGGTTTCATCCACATACGCTTGTGAATCTTTGTTCTCAGTGATGAATTTTGTTAAGTCTCATAATAGGAGTAGCCTGACGGATGAAAGTAGTAGCTCGTGCATATCTCTGAAGGTCACAAAATATAAACCTGATGTAAAGTCTCTGTCATCATTGATGCAGCAGCAAAAGTCCCACTGATAATATCAAACGGAGTCATAAAGTTTTCTGTCGGACTATCAATGTACATGTATACATTAAAAAATAAATGTATTTTTCATCATCATATATTGTGTTTTTGTCACTCGAATGAATTTTATTATTTCTTCAAGGTTCTTCACATACGTACACCTTAAGAGATATCAAGTAGGCGTAATATGTTCTCAAAAAATTAGGGTTGGTATGCAGAAGAATTTTGAGTCAGAGATTTTGCTGTTTTTGGCACACACTCACAAAAAGGTTGCCCACCCCTGCCCTAGAAGCTGTATTGGTAAAGATATTGCTATGACATATGTCATACTTTGCTCCTTATGGATTCTTATAAGATTTTTATGGTTTCCTGTCTTACATTTCAGTCCTTTATCCATTTTGAGTTTATTTTTGTGTATGGTGTAAGTTGGTGGTCCAGTTTCATTTTTTTACATGTATCTGTCCAATTTTCCCAACACCATTTATTAAAGAGAAGGTCTTGTCTTGAGTACATTGTATGCTCTTGTCTCCTTTGTCAAATATTAATTGAGCATAATGGCTTGGGTCTATCTCTGGGTTCTCTGTTCGATTGGTCTATAAGTCTGTTGTGTCACTACCCGGCAGTTTTGAAAACAAGGCTTTGTAATATACCTTGATATCTGGTATTTTGATCCCTCCAACTTTGTTCTTCTTCCTCAGGATGGATGTGGCTATTCAGGGTCTTTTTTTTTTTTAATTCCAGATGAATTTTTGGAGAGTTCGTTCTAGGTCTGTGAAATATGCTGTTGGTAAATTAATGGGGATTGAATTAAATCTAAAGATTGCTTTGGGTAGTATAGACATTTTAATGACGTTTATTCTACCAATCCATGAACACAGTATATTCTTCCATTTGTTTATATCTTCCTCTATCTCTTTTTTCAATGTCCTATAGTTTTCCGAGTACAGGTCTTAAACCTCCTTAGTTAAGTTTATTCCTAGGTATCTTAAAGTTTTTGGTGTGATGGTAAATGCTACTGACTTTTGTTTCTCTAGCTGAGAATTCATTATTGGTGTATAAAAATGCCATTGATTTCTGGGTGTTAATTTTGTCTCCTGCTACACTGCCAAATTCATTTATTAAATCTAGTAGTTTTTTGATGGAGTCTTTATGGTTTTCTAAGTAAAATATCATATCATCTGTAGAAAATGACAGTTTTACTTCTTTTCCAATTTGGATGCCTTTTATTTCTTCTTCTTCTTGTCTGATGGCTATGGCCAGCACTTCCAGTATTATGTCGAATAGGAGTGGCGAGAGTGGGCATCCCTGTCTTGTCCCTGTTCTTAGGGTAAATGGTTTTAATTTTTGCCCATTGGATATGATGTTGGCTGAGGGTTTGTCATATAAGGCATTTACTATGTTGAGGCATGATCCCTCTATTTTCACTTTGCTGAGAGTTTTTATCAAGAAAGGATGTTGGATTCTGTCAAATGCTTTTTCTGCATCAATTGATATGATTGGGTGATTTTTATCTCTCAATTTGTTTATGTTATGTATCTCGTTTATTGATTTGCAGATATTGTACCATCTTTGCATCCACAGAATAAATCCCATTTGGTCATGGTGTAAGATCTTTCTAATGTAATGCTAGGATTCGATTTGCTAGAATTTTGTTGGAGATTTTAGCATCTATGTTCTTTAGAGATATTGGCCTATAATTCTCTTCCTTTTTACTGTCTTTATCTCAGCGGTTCTCAACCTGTGAGTCCCAACCCCTTTGGGAGTCGAACAACCCTTTCACAGGGGTCGCCTAAGGCCATCGGAAAACACATATATAATTACATATTGTTTTTGTGATTAACCACTATGCTTTAATTATGTTCAATTTGTAACAATGAAAATACATCCTGCATATCAGATATTTACATTACGATTCATAACAGCAGTAAAATTACAGTTATGAAGTAGCAACGAAAATAATTTTATGTTTGGGGTCACCACAACATGAGGAACTGTATTAAAGGGTCGCAGCATTAGAAAGGTTGAGAACCACTGCTTTATCTGGTTTTGGGATTAGGCTAATGCTCGCTTCATAGAAAGAGCTTGGAAGTGCTCCTTCCTTTTGAATTTTTTTGAATAATCTGAGGAGGATAGGTTTTATTTCTTCTTTGAATGGTTGCTAAAACTCCCCTGTGAAGCTGTGTGGTCCAGGGCTTTTGTTTGCTAGAATTTACTTTTTATTACTGCTTCAATTTCCTCCATAGTTATTGGCTTCTTCAGATTTTTTATTCTTCCTGGTTCAGTTTTGGGAGGTTGTATTTTTCTAGAAATATGTCCATTTCTTCAAGGTTGACCAGTTTGTTGGAATAGAGTTGCTCATAGTATTGTTTTACAGTCCTTTGTATTTCTGTGGGATCTGTTGTTATTTCACCTCTTTCATTTCTGATTTTTTTTTTTATCTTAGTCCTCTCTCTTTGCTTCTTGGTGAGCCTGGCTATAGGTTCATCAAATGTTTATCCTTACAAATAACCAGCTCTTGTATCTATGCCATTAATTTCCACTCCGATCTTTATTATTTCCTTTCTTCTGGATACTCTGTGATTTTCTTGTTGTTCTCTTTCTAATTCTTTAAGTTGTAGAGTTAGATAATTTATTACCAGTTTTTCTTGTTTTCTGAGGTAGGCCTGTAATGCTATATGAACTTCCCTCTTAGAACTGCTTTCACTGTGTCCCATAGATTTGGATTGTTGTGTTTTCATTGTCATTTGCTTCCAGGATGTTTTTTATTTCTTCTTTGATCTCTTGGTAACCCAATCATTGTTTAATTACATGCTATTTAGCCTCCAAGTGTTTGGATTTTTTAAATTGTTTTTATTGTAGTTTATTTCTAATACTAGAGGCCCAGTGCATGGATTTGTGCACACTGAAATTAATTAGATCAAATATTTTAGACACTGGGGAGGGGCTGTGGGAGACTGATCAGCTGGGGAGGGACTGTGGGAGGGCGTGTCAGGCCTATCTCGCCCAATCCCAATTAGCCAGCCCCCAGCAGCAAACTAGCTACTGATCAAGCACATTATAGCAACTGGTTGAACAGTCAAACGGCCAGTAATTTATCATACTAGACTTTTATATATATAGATTATGCCACTGTGATCTGAGAAGATGCTTGATATGATTTCAATCTTCTTGAATTCGGAGAGACTTTGCCTGTGTCCCAATATGTGGTCTATCTTTGAAAATGTCCTATGTGCACTTGAGAAGAACGTATATTCTGTAGCCTTGGGGTGAAATATCCTGAAGATGTTAAGTCCGTCTGATCTAGTGAGTCAATAGGATTGGTGTTTCTTTGCTGGTTTTTTGTCTAGAGAATTTATCCAATGATGTCAATGAGGTATTAAAGTCCACTACTATGACTGTATTATTGTCAATCTCTCCCTTGATATCTCCCAGAATTTTCTTTATGTATTTGGGTGCTCTGTATTGGGTGAATATATGTTTACCATAGTTATATCCTCTTGTTGAATTGCTCCCTGTAGTATTATGAAGTGGCCTTCCTTATCGCTTATTATGGCCTTCACTTTGAGGTCTATTTCATCAGATATAAATATTGCTAACCCAGCTGTTTTTTCATTTCCATTTGCCTGAAAAATATTGTTCTATCCCTTCACTTTCAGTCTGTGTGAGTCCCTTATTCTGTAGTGGGTCTCTTGGAGGCAGCATATACATGGGTCATGTTTTCTTATCCATTCAGCCACTCGATGTCTTTTGATTGGAGTATTTAGGCCATTTACACTTCAGGTTATTATTGATATGTACTTGTTTGTCACCATTTTTATTCTTTAAGCCTGTGTTCCTTTTTCCCTTTCTATTTCTTCTTATTACAACAGCCCCTTTAGCATTTATTGCATTGCTGGCTTGGTAGTGATAAACTCCCTTAGCCTTTTTGTGTGTGTGTACGAAGCTCCCGATTTCCCCTTCAATTTCGAATGATAGCCTTGCTGTACAGAGTATTCTTGGATTCAGTCCCTTGCTTTGCATCACTTTGTATACTTCATTCCATTTCCTTCTGGCCCTTCTGTTTCTGATGAGAACTCATATAATAATCTAATGAGAGATCCTTTGTTGGTAACTCTCTGTCTCTTGCAGCTTTTAAGATTCTCTCTTTGTCATTAACATTTGCCATTTTCATTACACTGTGTCTTGGTGTGGGTCTTTTTGGGTTCATCTTGTTTGGGACTCTGTGCTTGTGACATTTTTCCTCCCCAAATCTGGGAAGTTTTCTGTCATTATTTCTTAAAATAGGTTTTCTTTTTATTATTATTAAATCTTTATTATTCAGATTACAGTTGTTCCTTTTTCCCTCCATAGCTCCCCTCCACCCAGTTCCCACCCCACCCTCTGCACTTACCCCCGTCCCCCACTGTCCTCATCCATCCGTGTATGATTTTTGTCCAGTCTCTTCCTGCACCCCCACAACCCTTTCCCCCCGAGAATAGTCAGTCCCTTTTTCTGCCACTGATTCTATTATATTCACCAGTTTATTCTGTTCATCAGATTATTTATTCACTTGATTTTTAGATTCACTTGTTGATAGATGTGTATTTGTTGTTCATAATTTGTATCTTTACCTTTTTCTTCTTCTTACTCTTCTGAAAGAGTATCTTTCAGCATTTCATATAATACTGGTTTGGTGGTGATGAACTCCTTTAGCTTTTTCTTATCTGTGAAGCTCTTTCTCTGACCTTCAATTCTGAATGATAGCTCTGCTGAGTAAAGTAATCTTGGTTGTAGGTTCTTGGTATTCATCACTTTGAATATTTCTTGCCACTCCCTTCTGGCCTGCAAAGTTTCTGGTGAGAAATCAGCTGACAGTCGTATGGGTATTCCCTTGTAGGTAACTGACTGTTTTTCTCTTGCTGCTTTTAAGATTCTCTTTGTCTTTTGCTCTTGGCATTTTAATTATGATGTGTCTGGTGTGGTCCTCATTGGATTCCTTTTGTTTGGGGTTCTCCACGCTTCCTGGACTTATAAGTCTATTTCTTTCACTAGGTAGGGGAAGTTTTCTGTCACTATTTCTTCAAATAGGTTTTCAATATCTTGCTCTCTCTCTTCTTCTGGCACCCCTATAATTCGGATGTTGGTACACTTGAAGTTGTCCCAGAGGCTCCTTACACTATCTTCATATTTTCGGATTCTTTTTTCATTTTGCTTTTCCGGTTGGGTGTTTTTTGCTTCTTCGTATTTCAAATCTTTGACTTGATTCTTGCGATCCTCTCGTCTGCTGTTGGAATTCTGTACAATATTCTTTATTTCAGTCAGTGTATGCTTAATTTCTAGATGGTCCTTTCTCATATCCTCGAGGGTCTCACTAGATTTCTTGAGGTTCTCACTAAATTTATCGGCGGTCTCATTAGACTTATTGGGTGTCTTACTAAATTTATCGGCAGTTTCTAGAAAATTCTTGAAAAACCTCATAAGTGTGGTTTTGAACTCTATATCCAGTAGTTTGCCTTCCTCCATTTCTGTCATTTGTGACCTGTTTCTTTGTCTCCGCATTTTTTATGCTTCCCTGTGTTGATAGAGTGGCTTTCTGTGCTAGGTGTCGTATAGGGCCCAGTGGCTCAGCCTCCCCAGTTACCGGAAGGGAACACTCTTGGTGCACCCCTTTATGGGCTTTGTGCACAATCTTGTTGTAGTTAAGTCTTGATTGTTGTAGGTATTACTGGGAGGAATTGACCTCCAGGCCAACTGGCTGTGAGAATCAGCTGTGTCTGCAGTGGGAGAACTTCTGTGCTGGAGCCACCCTTCTGGGGCAAGACTTGCTTCAGTGGGGCTTTGGTCCTCACTGAGTCAGCCCCCTGAGTGTGTCCCTTATGGATCTGAGGAGTTGTAATCTGGATGGTCCCACTCTGACCACTGGGTACAATGGCTCTTGGATTGCGAAGGAAGTGCTAATTTAGCCTCAGTATGTCCGGTAATTTTCAGATTGCAAAGGGCCAGGCCTTTCATATGCAAAAGCCTCTGCGCACAGCTAGGGTGGGGCGGGGTCTCAAGGGATTAACAGAGTGGAGCAAACAGCTATGGCTGCTCCTCAGTCCTGCCCTAAGAGGCCCCGCTTCTCAGTGTCCTGGTACTCGCTGCAACCACTTGAGAAAGCCGCCCTCAAGTTCTGACCGATGCCAGACAGTCCAGTTTCTCCCCGTATGAGTCTGGATACCCAGAGACTTGCCCGGAACTGGAGGTCAGAACAGTCGGGAGCTTGAGACTCCCTCCCGAATTGAAAAAGACAACCGTGTCCTCAGTTGCCAGCCCTTTCCACGTGCACCGCGTCCTCAGCTGCCAGCCATTTCCACGTGCGCCACGTCCTCAGCTGCCAGCCCTTTCCACGTGTGCCTCCGTACCTCTGCACTTTACTTCCGCACCTCCTCTGAGTCTCAGTGTGCTTTTCTCTTTCCTTCTAGTTGTAGAATTTCCACTCAACCAGCCTTCCTGTGGTTCTGGATGATGTCCGTGGCAGCAATTTCTGGTGTTTACCTATGCCGCCATCTTGGTTTCTCTTGAAATAGGTTTTCTAATCCTTTCTCCGCTTCTTGTCCTTCCGGTACCTCTATTATATGTACATTACTTCATTTCATGTTGTCCCAAAGCTCCCTTAAGCTCTCCTCCTGCTTTCTATTTTTTTCCTCCAACTGTTGTTAAAGATTAGACCTGTTTCTCTGCCCTATCTTCTAACTCAGCGGTTCTGAACCTGTGGGTCGCAACCCCTTTGGGGTTCAAAATACCCTTTCACAGGGGTCACCTAAGACCATCGGAAAACATTTATATAATTACATATTGTTTTTGTGATTAATCACTATGCTTTATGTTCAATTTGTAACAATGAAAATACATCCTGCATTTTAGATATTTACATTATGATTCATAACAGTAGCAAAATTACAGTTATGAAGTAGCAATGAAAATAATTTTATGGTTGGGGGTCACCACAACATGAGGAACTGTATTAAAGGGTTGCGGCATTAGGAAGGTTGAGAACCACTGTTCTAACTAATTCGGTCCTCTGCCTCTTCTAGTCTCCTCTTGAAACCTTTCATCTTTTTCTTTTATTGTAGCTATATCATTCTTGACTTCCTCTTGATTCTTACATAAGTTGTTGGTTTTCTCATCCATCCAGTTTATGAAGTGTATGATCATTACCCTTTAGTCTTTTTCTGTCATATTGTATGCCGCCTTTTCATTTACTGTCTTTTCTGGCAATTTCTCCTCCTCTTTCCTTTGGGGTTGTTCCTTTGTCTCCGCATTTTGCTATCACTGAAGGGTCCAGGTGCTGAGTTGCTTGGGGCCTGTGGCTGAAGTGGAAGGCTTGGCAGTAGGGTCACATACCCCGAAAGTCACAGGAGAGTCCAGGCACCAGGATGTGCGGGGCCTGTATCGCGGCAGTGGATCAGCAGGAGTGTCGCACGCCCTTAGAGTCATGGGAGAGCCCAGCTGCTGGGACATGTTGGGGAGGGGAGCGCACTCCGGAACTCACAGGAGCCCTATGCCAGGGAGGCTGTAGTCCCAGTGCCCGTGGGTCTGCAGCTGCAGTGGCATGTCTTTGGCCAGATGACTATAGGGTCCCAGGTGGTGCTTGAGGCTAATCTGGTCGGTGGTGAGGCTGGGCTTCTAGTCACAGCAGTTCCCCCCTTCAAGATAGTGTGGTTTCTGTGCTAGCACCGTCTACCCAGCAGTGCTTGCAGCGGTAGGAGGGGTCCCCACCGAAGAGAGCCCGGTCCACCAGCCCCTGAAAGTCCTGCCTGATCTAACCGTCCCTCACTCACACTCATAGGCACACACACACCACATGTCCATGCACTCCCCTTTTGCTACCTCACTCACACTCTCACCCTCACTGCTGTCCTGCCAGCTGCCATCTTCCTTCCCCCGTTCAGTTATTTTAAAATGCTATCAGAAATATTGGTAAATGCATCCTTTCTAATGAGAACATCCTTGTCAGGTCTCACCACCCTGGCTATGGCACATCCTCTTCTCCACCACTCCTCCATTAGCCCTCCTCCAGTTCCTCCTGCCTTCTTCTGGCCCACACTTGCAGGAGCCACAGACACCCATGGCCACCACAAACACCAGGCAATAAATAGAGCAGCTTTCTCACTAATACTTTCTTTCTGGTATCCTTCACTATCTACCTTAGCCACATTTAGAAAGCAACACCCAACCTGGATCATGAACTACGGCTGATTTGAGTTTTGTGGGGGTTGAAGAATACTTAATTTGGGGGCTCCTTTTATGAAAAATAGGGAGGAATCTCAATTTTGCAGATTTTACAGAAACATATAAGTACTGAACACTTTGCTAGAGCTCTCCCAGGACCTTGAACGTTCCCTGCGAGTAAGGGGATCCAACTTAAAGGTAAATTGTCCCTGCCATGAACACACACTAAAGGAAAAAAACAAGTGTCTAAACCCAGTTTGTTAAATAAAATTACTGGTATATCAATTCCAGTCAGTAAAAGTAAAATTAGTGCCTAAGAGTTACAGTGTTCATAGTTACTTTGGAACTAAATGGCTAAAATTAAGGATAGCACTGGCCAAGTAGCACAGTTGGTTAGAACGTTGTCCCAATACACCAAGTTTATGGGTTCCATCCCAGATCAGGACACATTCAAAATACCAAACAATGATTGTATAAATAAGTAGAACAACAAATTGATGTTTCTCACTCTTCCTTCCTCTCTCTCTCTCTCTCTCTCTCTCACAAAAACTCAATTAAAAAAACAAAGCTCTTTTTAAAAAAGAAAATAAAGGACAGAGCTAAATTGTAATGATGGCATGAGAACAAAGCATAAAGCAGAAAAAATTTAAGCAAAACCAAGGGGGGGGGGGAGAAATATATGCACCCATTCCTAAAGCACCCTGCCACAGATTTTCCCCAGGAACAGTTTTCTCCATTGTGTTCTCATTTACACAATCCAGCTTCAGAAAGTGCTCACTTTTCTTCCCTGACATAAACACTCAAATAGAGAAAAAACAATTCTCTAATGACTCTGCTCTGGGAAATTTGTCTTTCAATTATGCATCATAAGTCCAAGGTCCCTCACACCATTAGAAGAAATTTGCCAAATCTCTCATTCCTTCCTCTAATACAAATTGTTTGGATATACACAAAGGTCTTAGCAGCTTTATCTGCGTGCACAAGGACACAAGTTCTCATTTCCTAATAACTTCCTGAATATTTTATTATCGTTTCCTCCCAGGAAATTTATTCACTCTATGTAGCTCCAACACTAACAGTCCATTTTTAAAGGGAAACGCCTCAAGTTTCCCTTTAAAAGATTACCTCCACTACTAGGTTACTATTTTACAACATATCTGAGTAAAAAAGATACGAGTTGAAAATACATATGAATTTTATAACAAATATACAGAAAACAAAGTAAAGGGAGATAATTATTTAAAATCAGAATATATCTTCACATACCAATTGAGAAAATACAAATAAATAAAACACTATATTCACCAACATTGATTGAACAGTACAGTTAAGATCTACATCTACATTTCAATATATATACAGTTCAATTATAACTCAGGAAAAATTAAAATTTAAAAAAAGTCCAAGAGTAAGATTGGGTAAGTCTACCCATTAACAAGAAAAATTATTGGTACTTTTTCCTAACTCTTGTTTCAGGGGGGGAAACTTAAAGAAATTATCTTATATGTTTTAACTCCAGGATATTTTTAATACATCATTTGTGTTTTTAGAATCACAATTCTGGGCCTATTTTATGTCACAAAAGTATACAATACATGCCAAACTTTTTACAGTAAAACAAACTTCTGCTCTTTAGAGCAAAGGACTTGAGGCAGTAAGTAACTAGTAACAATAAGGCTCGAAAGCAAAATCTATTTGGGCATTCTCTCGGCCATATACACTTCTGAACAATTTAAAAAGAGCTTCTTTCCTTTCTCTTTGGAACAGAAGAATTAGGTCTGACTATACAAAGGGGATGGGGGTACGTGCATATTAGAAAGGGCAGCATTCCAGGAGGGAAAACCCACACTGTTTAATATATCGGATTAGAGTCAGCTGGTTAATAACCTGGCCTAGACTTAAATTTCTACTTGTCATTTGCTAGGTATAGAACCACAGATTAAATGATTTATTACATGTAACACATTTTAAAAGTCTCTGGTACATAGTGCTTTCCACGAGAGAAAACGAAGGCAGATAGGTTAACCAACTTGCCTAAGGTCCCCCAAATCTTGGAAACCCCTAGAAGGGCTAATGGGTAGTCATGAGGTAGAGATTTGCAGAAAGATACAGGAAAATACCAACTGTATCTTAACACAGTAGAAACACAGGACATCTGCTATATCTGGACAACCAACAGCTGTCGAAGCCACACTAGGCCTACACCACCGTGTCCCTAAAACCTTTTAAGAACTTTTTACTGTGGATTGAACTTCTTATTTAGCAGGAAAGTAGGAGCACTGCCATTACCTAAATTAAACAGAACCCTCCACTGTGGAGTGAGAAGAGGGGGTGAGACCAGCCCAATCACCTACACTGCTGCTCTTCGATCATTTTTGAAGACATCGAGATGAAAAACTATAACAAATTTCAACTGGAACACTATTTTTAATATAACAACATAAATGAATGAAATCATTCTAAAAGATCGGTATTATTCTCCCTCTCCTGCAGAGATTCCCTAAATTATTTGAGTAAAGAACACTTTTTTTTAATGATAAAACTGTTAACTCCTAGATTAGAAAAACAATGGTTCACAAACCCCAATTCTTTATAAACAGCCTAGATTCAACCCATTCCTCCAATTTATACCATCCCTTATTGTCAGATCAAGCACCATACTTTTCCATTCCTAATTTGGGCCACTTCACATTAATACTCTAAACCTCAGAGTAAATTACTTTCTGTTACCCATATCACCAATGTTTTCCTACTCCTGACATTTTCTCACTACATTTCCTCTCCCCCTGCCCATCTTCACAGGTCCACATTCCCTCCTCAGTCAACAATCCTACACAACAGCCCGTGCTGCCAATGCAGGGACCAGGTACTCCGCCTTCATCACCCAGCCCAAATTCTAACATCCCCATAAAGTTCCCTGTAAGTTGCCGTGTCTGCAAGTAATTGCTCCATTTTTAGAACTCCCATAGCGCCCTGCCCAACAGACACCACTTTCTACACAACATTATGGTTATTTTTATACATGATATGCCCTTTATTAAGTTGATAACTCTTACGTATCTTCCAATACCTAGCACAATGCTTTGCACATGATAGCTACTCAATGAGTGCTTACTAAATGAATACATGAGTCTGGGAGTCTATTTCCCATTGGAGAATCATAACTAGTTTTCACTAAACACAGTTAAATAGACTGGACTTCTCCCTCAGAGAACACAAACTATTTGAAGTTGCCAATAACAACATCTTAAATCAGAGAAAGTCGCTGAGCTATACAGCAAAACTTCATTCACACAAGCTCCCTTGTGCTTACTTGTTTACAAGTTCTTCTCTGTGAAACTGGCCTTTATACTGCCAAAACTGAGGAGGGTGGAGAACATAGCTAGCTTGTGTTTAAAAAATACAGCCAATTAAAATGTAGTTATGACAGCCTGAACTGTGGCTCAAAATTGGTGTTATTATATCACCTATCCTAGAGAAGTTTCCTCTTAATAATCATAGAGGAAGTTTCTGAACATTTTCTGATAGATAACTCAGGTCTTTTCTAGATACTACCTCACTTCATCTTCAAGGGAAGAGGGAACTAGGAGGAACTAAGAAAATATAGTCCCCTTAAAAACCAAAACATGATCCTTCTAAATCCTCAGAGATAAGCAGCAATTACTTGGGAAGAAAAGAAAGGGAGAGTTAAGGCCAAAGTAGTGGCAAAATAAAAATAAAAGAAGTCAGGCTTGCTTCTAAAGAAAAAAAAAAAAATCACATCAAAAAAGAAGGGACTGCTGCAGGATTTGTGGTGAATTAGGACCTCAAAGAGCTACGTACAAGAAGTAAAGTTTAAGTTCAAAACATTTCAGTTCACAGGGTCTTAAGCCTAATTTTAAATCATCTCAATCCCTGAATGTATTAAAGCAATCTGAGACTGTTAGTGCCTCTAGAATAACCACATGCAGAAGAGAAGCAAAGATAAATCTTTTCTGGAAGAAGATAGTTATAACTTCAGATTATCTCCATAATTTTTCATACACAACACCTGGCATTCAATCAAAAATAAATAAGCACATAAAAAGACAACCTCCAAATCAGGAGAAATAGGCTTTTAAAAGCAAACCCTCATGGGAATACATATTATAGGATGGGTTGAAAGAATAAAGACACAAAATGGAGAATTTCAGCAGAGGCCTAGAAACTATAAAAGAAAGCAGAATAAAAATTCTACAACTGAAAACTATAATAAATGAAATTAAGAAATCAGTAAATGGAGTGCTGCCTCTGTTTTACAGCGGTTCTCAACCGGTGGGTCGTGACCCCTTTGGCGGTCGAACGACCCTTTCACAGGGGTCGCCTAAGACCATCATGCATATCAGATATTTACATTATGATTCATAACAGTAGCAACATTACAGTTATGAAGTAGCAACGAAAATAATTTTATGGTTGGGTCACAACATGAGGAACTGTATTTAAAGGGCCAGAAGGTTGAGAACCACTGGGTAGAAACTCACAAGAGACTTGCTCTTACCCTAACAACCAAAACAGGACAGATAAGCTATAAACACCAGTTGTTCTGAACGCACCAGAGTAATGAGGGTCAAAGAAACCGAAGTGAACTAAACTCCAAAGAGGTATCGACCAAGCCCTGGCTTGTGTTGCCCAGCGGTTACAGCATCATCACATGTACCAAAGGGTCATTGGTTCAATTCCCAGTCAGGGTATACACCCGGGTTGCAAGATTGATACCTGATCAGGCGCACATAGGAACCAATCCATCAATGTTTCTCTTTCTCTCTCTCCCTTCCACCCTCTCTAGAATCAATGAAAAAATATGTCCTCAGGCCAGGATTGAAAAAACAGAGATAATGTCCAAGAACTTTCCAAATTTGATGAAAGTAATCATCCAACAGATACAAGAAGCTCAAGAAGCAGGATAAGTAAAAGGAAAATCACAACTAGGCACATCACAGCTAGATTTCTGAAAGAGATAAAGAGCAAATCTGAAAAGTGGACAATACGGAAAGGAGGGAGAGAAGTACATTACCCACAAAAAATGGAAAATAACATTTACTAGGTGTATCCGTTAATAATGTGGATTTTGTAATCAAAGAAAACATGATAATTTCAAAAGAAACATCAAAAGTGCTTTATTCAAAGTAATGTCCATCGCTAGCTACACATTTCCCCCATCTTTCCGGTAATTTGTAGATACCGTCCCAATAGAACTTTTCTTGTTTTGAGGCAAACCATTCAGAGACCCAATTTTCCACATCATACGTTTTGAAGTGCTGCTCAGAAAGTGCGTGTGTCATTGATCGGAACAAGTGGTAATCTGAAGGAGCAAGGTCTGGTGAATATAGCGGGTGGGTTAGTACTTCCCAGGCAAGATCTTTTAACGTGTCTTTAACTGGTTTTGAAGTGTGTGATGGTGCGTTATCATGAAGCAAAATTACTTTGCCATGTCTTCTCGCACATTCTGGTCGTTTCACGATAAAGCGTGGTTCAAACTGATTATTTGTTGTCAGTAGCGATCAGTATTAATGGTTTCACCTGGTTTTAGAAGCTCATGATACACCACACCTTCCTGATCCCACCAAATGCAGAGCATTATCTTCTTTCCAAAGCGATTTGGCCTTGCAGTCGATGTTGATGGTTGACTTGGACCAACCCATGACTTTGTGCGTTTGGGATTCTCAAAATAAATCCAATTCGATGCAAAAAAAGACTTTCTTTCGTGCCACTGAAGTAACATTTTACTGATGACTTTTAGGTTTTCCATTTGTCTTTCGTTCAGTTGAGGTGGCATCCATTTTCCTTCCTTGAAAATCTTTCCCATTGCTTATAAATGATCGGAAATTGTTTGCTGAGCAACGTTTAATCTTTCTGCAAGTTGTTTTTGAGTTTGACACGCATCTGCATTCAATAATGCTTGTAACTGTTGGTCTTCACACTTTTTTGGTTGACCTAGATCAGTGGTTCTCAACCTTCCTAATGCCGCGACCCTTTAATACAGTTCCTCATGTTGTGGTGACCCCCAATTTCATTGTTACAAATTGAACATAATTAAAGCATAGTGAATAATCACAAAAACAATATGTAATTATATATGTGTTTTCCGATGGTCTTAGGCAACCTCTGTGAAAGGGTCGTTTGACCCCCAAAGTGGTCGTGACCCACAGGTTGAGAACCACTGACCTAGATGTTATCTTTCAGATAGAAATCATCACGTTTAAAGCATTTAAACCAGTGTTCACAAGTATCCTGAGATGGAGCATGTTCACCATAAGCTTCCCAAAGTACTCATCAGTACTTTTCTTCAAAATAAAGTAATGAATTAAAACTTCCTGCAAATGCTCTTTTTTTGGCACAAAATTAGACATTTTTAAATGTAAAAATATCTATGATGTTAACATCTTCAGCAAATTTGACATATGAAGTTTTGAAGCTTATTGTCAATACAACAAAGTAGCATATATATCAACGTATGTGTAACTCCATCTATTGAAAAAAAATCCACATTATTAACCAGTACACCTCGTACAGCTGACTTCTCATCAGAAATGATGGCATTCAGCAGACAATGAAATATTTAAAGGGCTGAAAGAAAAAACAGTTTATCCAGAATTCTATACTCAGCCAAAATTTATCTAAATTAAAGGTAAAGTAAAGATGTTTTCAGCCTTAGCCAGTACTGCTCAGTAGATAGAGCATCAGCCCCCAGACTGAAGGGTCCCAAGTTCAATTCCGGTTAAGGGCACATATCTCAGTTGCAGGCTCAATCCCCAGCTCTGGTCAGGGCATGCGTGGGAGGCAACCAATCGATGTGTCTCTCTCTGTCTCTCCCCATCCCTTACACTCTTTCTAAAATAATCAGTGGAAAAATATCCTTGGGTGAGGATTAACAACAATAAAAAAAGATGTTTTCTGACAGACAAAAGCTGAGTGAATTCATCTCCAGCAGATCCAACTAAATTCTAAAGGATATTCTCCAGACAGAAGAAAATGAGATCAAACAGAGATTCAGAGATGCAGATGGAAAGAAGAGAGAAAATCAAAATGAAAAATGACTTATAAAATAATGTCTTGTGGATCTCAAATATAAAGAGAACTAAAATATATAGCTATCACAAAAATTGAAAGAACATTTCAAATGGATAGTTCAAGAATATATAGCTGAATAACTGAAAATAATCAAAAAAAGAGAATACAGAACAAAGTAGTAGTAAATAATAAAATGGAGAATTTAAAGCCATATATACGCTATTACATTAAATGTAAATAGACTAAATGCTCTAAGAAAATAAATTTTTCAAACTAAATTAAAAGAAAACCTAACAATATGCTACATACTGAAAATGCTTAAATACTAATCAAAAGACAGCTGATATAGCTACATTAATATCAGAAAAAGTAGACTTTAAGGTGAATAACATTACTAGCGATAACAATGAGTCCTTTTACCAGTAAATCTGTATGGATACAATAAACAGTCTCAAAACTGATAAAGCAAAAATTGACATGCACACAAAAAAGGAGAGATCAAGTGTCATAGAATAAAGAGACAAGAGACCAAATATGTCTATTTCTGGAATTCCAGAAAGAGATAAACAGAGTATCCTAAATAATAAAACCCTAATATGCAAATTGACTGAACAGCAGAAGGACCGGTCGCTATGACGCACACTAACCACCAGGAGGCAGACACTCAATGCAGAAGCTGCCCCCTGGTGGTCAGTGCACTCCCACAGGGGGAGTGCCGCTCAGCCAGAAGCCTGGCTCAAGGCTAGTGAGCACAGGGGCAGCAGAGCTAAGGACCCCACGGGGGATGTCCGACTGCCAACAGGGAGTAGGCCAAAGCTGGCAGTCAGACATCCACCGAGGGATCCCGGACTGCAAAAGGGAGCAGGCTGGGCTGAGGGACTCCCACAGCGCACAAATGTCGTGCCATCAGGCCTCTAGTATGTAATAAAGTAATAACAGAAGAAAATTTTCCTACTCTAAAATAGATTTGTGAATTCAGAAAAGAGTTACTAATAAAAGAAGTCACATCACACATACATTTTAAGTTAAAAGAATTCAACCATATATGAGAGTATAAACTAATATAAAGAGAAGAAACCATTCTACCAGCCATTCAGAATGCACATGCAATATGAGATATAAACTTTTTGTTCTCCCAGTTGAGCCCAGCTCCAGTGCGCCCCTCTTACCTGGATAATCTCATCACAGTGCAATTCTACAGTTTTTAAAAATATTTTTGAATAATATAACTTCAAGTCTTCCTCCTCATTGATAGTTAAGAAAATAATTTATTTCAACACTAACAGGGAAAACTATCTATGCCCAACTTATTGGGAGATGAAATAGCAGCTTCCAATGTAAGGCTTTATTACAGTAAGTTGAAGGAGAATAAGACAATATATGCAGTTTTCACATTACTTGCTGAATTTAAATCTAATGCCTAACAATTATGCAACTCCACTGTACCAGGTTTAAACAAACAAAAAAAAAGCAATAGCCCTAACCGGTTTGGCTCAGTGGATAAAGCATCAGCCTGCGGACTCAACGGTCCCAGGTTCAATTCCAGTCGAGGGCATGTACCTTGGTTGCCAACACATCCCCAGTAGGGAGTGTGCAGGAGGCAGCTGATCAATGTTTCTCTCTCATCGGTGTTTCTAACTCTCTATCCCTCTCCCTTCCTCTCTCTAAAAAATCAATAAAATATATTTAAAAGATAAAAATAAAAATAAAAATCATCATTCTCCCCTTAAAAAAAAAAAAGCAATGAATAAACTCCCATTTACTCATATTCTGGTGAAATTTCTAAATCTCAAAGTCTACACATAAAATCTAAAGTCCATCTGGCATGGCTCAGTGGTTGAGTGTCAACCTATGAACCAGGAGGTCACGGTTCTGGTCAGGGCACATGCCTGGGTTGTGGAGACGCCAGTAGGGGGCATGCAGGAGGTAGCCGATCAATGATTCTCTCTCATCATTGATGTTTCTATCTCTCTCTCCCTCTCCCTTCCTCTCTGAAATCAATAAAAATACATATATTTAAATTTTTTTCTAAAAACATATAGGTTAAAAAACAAAACAAAAGACGAGGGTACAAACATAAAGATTAAAAGCCAAAAACGAAGAGGGTACCTAGTAGACATTATATACAACATTAAATAAGGAGTGGGGGAGAAAAGCCCAGTGAGTTCTGAAAGAAAAATATTCTGACACAGGAATTTTGTAACAAGGTCAAACTATTATGTACATTCAGAGGCAAATTTTAAAACTTAATTGTGAGCAAAGTGAAACTAACTACCAAGTTAGTACCACAATATTATGGGCTATTTCTTGCCACAAGTTTTAATGACTAACAAGACTGATTCTGAAACTGCAGAATTTCTATTTAACTATGGCTACTCTAAAGAAGGAAGTTCATTCTTACCCAAAGTTTACACAGATTTTTTTTTAAAGGATCCTATATAATAAAACCCTAATATGCAAATCGACTGAACAGCAGAATGACCGGTTGCTATGACGCGCACTGACCACCAGGGGGCAGACGCTCAATGCAGGAGCTGCCCCTTGGTGGTCAGTGCACTCCCACAGGGGGAACACAACTCAGCCAGAAGCCAGGCACATGGCTGGCGAGCACAGTGGCAGTGGCAGAAGCCTCTCCCGCCTCAGCAGCAGGCGGATATCCCCCAAGGGATCCCAGACTGTGAGAGGGAGCAGGCTGGGCTGAGGGACACCTCCCCTCGCCCCCCCCCCCCCCCCCCCCGCAAGTGCACTGGGCCTCTAGTTTCTTCATAAAGTAGCAAAAATTAACTCCTTAGAACTTCCCAATACATATTATCCTGAAACAGATTCCTTTGACTTTCAATAAACTCCAGAAAAATCAATGTTTCATTTTTTTTTAAAGCACCCACAGTCCAGCTGGTGTGGGTCAGTGGTTGAGTGTTATGTTAACCCATGAATCAGGAGGTCACAGTTCAATTCTTGTTCAGGGCACGTGACCAGATTGTGGGCTCGATCCCCAGTAAGGAGCGTGTAGAAAGCAGCCTCTGATGATTCTCTCTCATCACTGATGTTTCTATCTCTCTCCCTCTCTCTCTGAAATCATAGAAACACTTTTTTAAAGTGTCCACAACATCTAACAGGTAATAAAGCCTTAAAAATAAAATATGTAATAATATGGCTTCAGGTATTAAAATTTGGAATTAGCACTATCTGCAGCTTCTTTTCTAGCCTTATAATCTTTAAAAGATCTGGCCTATGATTTCATCATTGAGCAATCACCTCTGCATTACAAATGATAAGCTTCAGAATAAAAAAAAAAAAATGAGCCATGCTCCTCCCTTTACACTCCTTGGAAAACAACAACAACAACAAAAAACAAAAACACCTGTCCATCTAAAAAGCCTACTTGTGAGAGCAGAGAAACAGGTGGATGTTAAACACTCACCTCCTCCCAGAACCAACTGGAATTACAACTAAAATATAGAGCAATCAACCTGAATAACCAACTGAAGACTAGCTGAAGAGAAGTCCTATAACCAAAGATTCAGAAGAAGCCACATCAAGACTGGTAGAAAGGGCGGAGATGTGAAAAGGCTGGTCCTCTTCTATGAGCAACAGCTGAGATTCCAGAGGGATATCTCAGCTGAAAAGATTCCCCCTGAGAACTGTGGGATCTAAACCCAATGCCAGGCTAATCAACCCAGAACACCAGAGCAGGGATGAGGTGCCCACATAACACTTGTCAGCCAGGGATAGAAGGGGGTCTTCTAAAGACACAGACTGCCCTCCAAAAAGGCCAATGCACAAAATCTTGTTTGCAGGTACTCAGCCTGGGCTATAGCAGAGGGAGGGCTGAGCAGACTAGAGTCATGAGGAAGAGACTGGGGTTTATAGTTCTAGGGCAGCGGTTCTCAATCTGTGGGTTGCGACCCCTTTGGGGGTCGAACGACCCTTTCACAGGGGTTGCCTAAGACCATCGGAAAATTCATATATAATTACATATTGTTTTTGTGATTAATCACTATGCTTTAATTATGTTTAATTTGTAACAATGAAATTGGGGGTTACCACAAAATGAGGAACTGTATTAAAGGGTCGCAGCATTAGGAAGGTTGAGAACCACTGCTCTAGGAGAGAGCTGAAGGGACAGCCTCCAGGCACCCTGTGCTGAGTGTGAGAAATTCTCACCTGTCCTAATTAAAATAACGAACTCAGAGACATAAGTATGGCAAAAATGAGACCTTTAATACATTCTCGAGAGCGGGTGTTAATCTGGTTGTACAGGCACATGTGGAGTAGTAATCACAGCCTATTTATCCTCAAGGTGCAAGAAAACTTCTTCCAGTTCCTCATTGGCTGAGTACTATGGGGTTAAAAGTTTCCTCATACGTCACCGAAGTCTTATTGTCTCCTATTGGGCCATTTAAAAAAATTGGGCTGAAGCCTTTCGAGTTGTCCCCACCTCCCCCTGTCTAGTTGAGGCAGGCACCTCAGGGGTTCCCACCATGATGCTGGCTCATGTACACAGTTCTTTGTTCTTATATGCACTTCTCTCCTCCCTACATTCTGTTTGCCCTGGGGAAATTCAGTAATTGTTTCAATTAAAAGTTGACTATGCTGGAGATGGATCACAGAGGCCTATTTCCTACATAAATCACTATCCCACACTACAGATGCCATTTTACTTGGGTGGAACACCCCTCCATACAGCATCAGCCTGAGGGAATGGAATAGCCATACACTCTGGACTTCCTGTTGACCCACAATGGAAAACTTGTGCCTTATTGAGTAGGCTGCATAGGGCCAGGTTGTCAGTAACTGAGTTGTGCGGCTCTGGGTTGGGGGCCATTCCCCCTACTTTCCAGTGAATCTCACAGATCTACTAGCTCCACTCCCCAGATTCCTGGAGGCCCCACGTTCCCAACTCCTTGTGGCTCTGGCCTGCCAAGGTCTGGGCAGAATGCAGAACAGCAAAAAGAAAAAAGGATCCAAAAAAATGAGGATAGTTTGGAACAACATGAAGCATAACAACATTTGCATCATAGGGGCATAAGAAGGAGAGAAAAAGAGAGCGAGCAAGGTGATCAAGACTTAGTTAATGAAATAATAAATGAAAGCTTTCCTAAATTGGTGAAGGAAAAAGACACACAATTCAAGGAAGCATGAAGAGTCCCAAACAAGATGAATCCAAAGAGGTCCACACCAAGACACATCATAATTAGGATGAAAAAGGGCCCTAGCTGGTTTGGCTCGGTGGATAGAGCGTCAGCCTGCGGACTGAAGGGTCCCAGGTTTGATTCGGGTCAGGGGCATGTACCTTGGTTGCCAACACATCCCCAGTAGGGAGTGTGCAGGAGGCAGCTGGTCGATGTTTCTCTCTCATCAATGTTTCTAATTCTCTATCTCTCTCCCTTCCTCTCTGTAAAAAAAAAAAAAAAAAAAAAAATATATATATATATATATATATATATATATATATATAAAAGAAAGAAAAAGGTTAAAGACAAATACAGAATCTTAAAGACAGTAAGAAAAAAGTGCTTAATTACCTACAAGGGAACTCCCAAAAGACTGACAGCTGACTTCTCAATCTCAAGAGAACATTTCAGGCAAGAAGGGATTGGTGTAAAATATTCAAAGTGATAAAAATCAAGAACCTACAACCAAGACTACTTTACCCAGCAAGACTATTTCTAGGATATCATTTAAAACCAAAGGACAACCCTGATGAGTGTGTCTCAGTTAGTTGGAGCGTCATCCTGTGCACCAGAGGATTCCCAGTCAGGACACATATCCAATTGTAGGTTTGATCCCTGGTCAGGCATATGCAGGAAGCAAGCAATCGATGTTTCTCTTTCTCTTTCTTTCCCCCCTCTTTCTCTCCATTCCTCTCTACCTCCTTCCTCCCCCCTCCCCTTCCTCTGTCTCTAAAATCAATAAAAATATATCCTCAGGAGAATTAAAAAGAAAGAATAAAATTAAAGGAAAAATGAAGAGATTCCCAGACAAGAAAAGCTAAAGAAGTATAACAAGAAATGTAAAAGGAATGAGGAATAACAAGAGGAAGAGAGGGAGGACCCAAGGAAAAATGAGGGGGACCACAAGGAATTGGGGGGGAGGAAGAGGAGGGGAAAAAAGGAGAAAGAGGAGAAGAGGGAGAGGAGGAGTAGGACTGGGAAGAAGAAAGGAGGTGAAGAAGGCACAGGAGGAAGAGGAGAAAAAAACAGAGAAACATAGCTAAAAGAATAAAATGACAATAAGTACCTATCAATAACCACTTTAAATGTAAATGGCTTAAATGCTCCAATCAAAAGACATAGGGTAGCTGAATGGATAAGTAAACAAGACCCATATATATGCTGTCTATAAGAGATCCACCTCAGAACAAAAGATACAGCAGACTAAAAGTAAAGAGATGAAAAAAGGTATTTCATGAAAATGGAAATTTTAAAAAACTGGAGTAAAATCTCACAATATAGATTTTAGGGCACTACATGGTGATAAAGGCAACAATCCAATAAGAAGATACAAACTTTATAAACATTTATGCACCCAACATAGGAGCACCTAAGTATGTAAAGCAAATCTTGATGGACATGAAAGAAGAGACTGACAGTAATGCAGTCACAGTAAGGGATTTTAACACCACATTAATGTAAATGGATAAATCTTCCAGACAGAAAATCAACAAAGAAACAATAGCCTTAATGACACACTAGATGAGATGGATTTAATTGGTATCTTCAGAGCATTTTACGCCAAAGCAGCAGAATATAAATTCTTCTGAAGTACACATGGAACATTTTCTAGTATAGACTACATGTTAGGACACAAAATAAGTCTCAGTGAATTTAAGAAGACTGAAATCATACCAAGCATCTTCTCTAACCACAATATGAAACTAGAAATCAATTATAAGAAAAAAACTGAAAACACACAAACACATAGAGGCTAAAAAACATATTACTAAACAATGAATGGGTTAACAATGACATCAAGGAAGAAATCAAAAGATACCTTCAAACAAAAGAAAATGAGGCACATCAACCCAAAATCTATGGGACACAGCAAAAGCAGTTCTAAGAGGGAAATTCATAGCATTACAGGCCTATCTCAAGAACCAAGAAAGTGTCAAATAAACAATCTAACTTTATACTTAAAGGAAATTGAAAAAGAACAACAAAGGTCAAAGTGAGAAGAAAGAAAATAACGATCAGAGCAGAAATAAACAAAATAAAGTCTAAAAAAAAATTACAAAAGATCATTGATACCAAGAGTTGGTTCTTTAAAAAGATTAAACATGACTGACAAACCTTTAAGCAGATTCATCAATAAAAAAAGAGAGAGGACCCAAATAAGTAAAATGGGAAATGAAAGAGAAGTAACAACTGACACCAAAGAAATACTAAAGGATTGTAAGAAAATACTATGAACAACTACATTTATGTGAACAAATTGGACAATTCCTAGAAACAGCCCTGATTGGCATGGCTTATTGGCTAGAGCAGTGGTTCTCAACCTTCCTAATGCCTCGACCCTTTAATACGGTTCCTCATGTTGTGGTGACCCCCAATTTCATTGTTATAAATTGAACATAATTAAAGCATAGTGATTAATCACAAAAACAGTATGTAATGATGTATGTGTTTTCCAATGGTCTTAGGCGACCCCTGTGAAAGGGTCGTTTGACCCCCAAAGGGGTCACGACCCACAGGTTGAGAACCGCTGGGCTAGAGTGTCGTACAGCCCACTGAAGGGTCAAGGGTTCAATTCCTGGTCAAGGGCACATACCTGGGTTGCAGATTTGGGGCATGCGGGGGAAGCAACTGATCAATGTTTCTCTCTCACATTGATGTTTCTCCTCTCTCTCTCGCTCTCTCTCTCACAACCCCCTTTCCTTCCTCCCTCCCTCCTCTCTTTCCTTCCTTTCCACTCTCTCTAAAAAAATCAATGGAAAAAATATCCTTGGGCAAGGGAGGATTAACAACGAAAAATTCCTAGAAACATACAATCTTAGAAAACTGAATCAGGAAGAATCAGAAAATCTAAATAAACAGATTACAACTAAAGAAATTAAAGTAGTAATCAAAAAATTCCCAACAAACAAAAGTCCTGGACCACATGGTTCCATAGGTGAATTTTACCAAACTTTCAAAAAAGAATGAACATATAACCTTCTCAAACTATTCCAAAATATTCAAGAGGAGGAAAGACTACCAAGCTCATTTTACAAGTCCAGCATTACCATAATTTCAAAACAAGATAAAGATACTACAAAGAAAGAAAATTAAAGGCCAATATCCCTGATGAACATAGATGCTAAAATCCACAACAAAGGAGTACCAAACCAAATTCAGCAATACCTTAAAAAGATCATACACCTTTCCTTGTCGACCTTGAAGCAAGGCGAACGCGTGGGGACTCCGCACTCGGACCCGCCACTGGCCTGCCCTACCCTGGGCACTGTGCCGCACCACATGAGGGCCATCCTAAAGCCAGAATTGAAACTATAAGATGTCTGATCAGGACCCTGGCGGCATCAGCCCCCTCCAACAAATGGTGGCCTCAGGTGCTGGAGGTGTGGCCACTTCCCTCTTCATGACTCCCCTGGACATGGTGAAGGCCCACCTGCAGTCTCAATGCCCCTCAATGACCAGCAAGTTGATGCCTCCCTCCAGACTCTGGAGCCTCTCTTATGCCAAACTACCCTCCACTCTCTGACCCACAGGGAAGTGCCTCCTGTACTGCAAAGGTGTCCTGGAGGCCCTGTACCTGTGCCCAAATGATGCCCGCTGTGCGATCTGGTTTCAGGACCCCACTGGCATCACTGGCACTATGGATGCCTTTGTGAAGATTGTGAGACATGTGGGTACCAGGACCATGGAGTGGCCTCCCAGCCACCCTGGTGATGACTGCCAGCAACCGCCATCTACTTCATGGCTTATGACCAATTCAAGGGCTTCCTGTGTGGTCGAGCCCTGACCTCTGACTTCTATGCACCCATTGTGGCTGGTACACTGGCCCAGTTGGGCACCGTGACTATGATAAGCCCCTTAGAGCTGGTATGGACAAAGTTGCAGGCTCAGCATGTGTCATACAGGGAGTTTGGTGCCTGTGTCCAAATCTCCATAGCTCAGGGCAGCTGACACTCACTGTGGCTGGGCTGGAGCCCCACTGCTCTTCCGAATGTGCCCTTTTCAGTCCTGAACTGGTTTAACTATGAGCTGGTGAAGAGCTAGCTCAAACCAAAGGACCAGACGTCGGGGCATCAGTTTTGTGGCCGGTGGCACCTCAGAGACAGTGTCTGTCATCCTGACTCCACCCTCCGATGTGGTGAAAAATCAACCCCAGGTTGCACTGAGAGCAGTTGAGGCTATGAGAGTGTCACTCCTACACACCGACTCCACCTGGCTGCTGCTGCGGAGGACCCGGGCTGAGTAGGATCTGGCACCAGGGGACTCTTCATAGGCTTCCTCCCAAAGATCATCAAGGCCGCACCTTCCTGTGCCATCATGGTAAGCACATATGAGTTGGGCAAATGCTTCTTTCAGAGGCTCAACCTGGAACAGCCTCTGAGCCAGTGAGAGGAGCAAGGGGATGAGGGCCCCATCTCTCCCATGGATGGTGTGGGGGCAGGAGGAGACTGAGGCAAGTGCCTAGTCCTCAGGGGAGGAGGCCTCATTTTTCTTCCCAATCAGCACAGCCCCAGGGGTACCAGCCACCCCTTTGAGGATCCACAGCTTTCTTCCTGCTGGTCCTGACCCCAAGCCCTAAGGATCATCACTTTTCCACCCAACACCCCAAGTTTAAGATCAAATCTGTTAACTCTCTCCTCCCCCTGCCCTCTCACCCATTTTCCTGTGTTTGTTGTAGCTGGGCCTGCCCCCAAGGCCCACAGAACCCTGGATCTGGCCAGTCTGAACCCATTGCTATTAATTCATTGAGTGTAAAGATGATGAATTTAGGGGGGGGGGGGAAAGAGAGGGGGGATCACACACCATGATCAAGTAGGATTTATTCCAGAGGTGCAAGGTTACTATAACATCCACAAAACAATAAGTAAGATACACCACATAAACAAAATTAAAGATAATAACCACATGATCACATCAATAGATGTAGAAAAAACATTTGACAAAATGCAACACCCATTTATGGTAAAAATTCTCAGTATGGTGGGAAAAGAGGAAATATACCTCAACATAATAAAGACCATATATGACAAGCCCACAGCCAACATCATACAATACTATAATCCTAATTATACTTTATGTATAAAGATGTATCTCAGTGCTTTTTTTACTCATTCTACAGCTAAAAAATATTCTGTATTCAGTTTCCATGCAGTATCATTTTAAAAATGCACTGTGCTCAGGACGCCTCAGTAAGCTTTACTGGCTATTACTGACCAATAATAAATCCTGAAAACCATTATAATCAATCTCCAGATTTCCCAAAGACATGGAAGTAGCTGCACCCCTAGATGGCTTCAATATTAGTATTCTCATATATTCAAACATTCCAGCAATCGTTTACTTAGAGGAAATAAAAAATAACTTCCTCTGTGAATTCTAGTCTACTAACTTGGTAAAGCTAAGTAAGGATCACTCTCAAGATACACAACTAAAATTATTTCTTTTTTTTAACTTACTAGAGGCCCAGTGCACAAAATTCGTAAGGGGGGGTTGGGGGGGTTCCCCCTCAGCCCAGCCTGCACCCTCTCCAATCTGGGACCCCTTGAGGGATGTCCAACTGCCAGTTTAGGCCTGATCCCGGGGATCGAGCTTAAACTGGCAATCAGACAGCCCTCTCACAATCCTGGACCGCTGGATCCTAATCGCTTACCTGCCTGCCAGCATAGTCGCTCCTAACTGCCCGCCCCCCCCCCCCCAGCCTGATCGCTCCTCACTGCCTCTGCATGCCAGCCTAGTAGCCCCCAAACTGCCTCCCGCTGCCAGCCTGGTCACCCCTAACTGCCCCCCTGCTGGCCTGGTCGCTCCTAACTGCCCCCCCCACCAGCCTGGTCACCCCTAACTGCTTCCCTGCTGGCCTGGCCACCCCCAACTGCCCCCCCGCCAACCTGGTCACCTCCAACTGCACCCCTCCCCCCCCGCTGGCCTGGTCGCCCCAAGCAGCCTGCTGTTCAGTCATTTGGTCATCCCTCACTAACCCCCCTAACTGCCCCCCCCCACTGGCCTGCTGGCCTGTTGGCCCCCAACTGCCCCCCCCCCCCGCGGCCTGGTCGTCCCAAGCAGCCTGCTGTTCAGTCATTTGGTCATCCCTCACTAACCCCCCTGCCGTCCTGGTCGTAGGCAGCCATCTTGTGAGGGTATGAGGGTTAATTTGCATATTACCTCTTTATTATATAGGATCTTAGAAAAAGGAAGGGGGAGGGGAGGGGAG
This sequence comes from Myotis nattereri, assembly GCF_964212035.1. Taxonomy (NCBI): domain Eukaryota; kingdom Metazoa; phylum Chordata; class Mammalia; order Chiroptera; family Vespertilionidae; genus Myotis; species Myotis nattereri. The sequence continues at coordinate 112,082,859 of NC_138075.1, forward strand.
GGGGAGAGGGAGAGGGAGAAGAAGGGAAGGGAAGGGAAGGGAAGGGAAGGGAAGGGAAGGGAAGGGAAGGGAAAAAGAGAGAGACATCGATGTCCTGCAGGTGCCCCGACCAGGTATCGAACCCACAAGCTAGGTATGTGCTCTGACCAGGAATCGAACCCACCACCTTTTTGTGTACAGGTCGATGCACCAACCGACTGAGCCACCCTGGCCAGGGCAGCACTATTTCTTGATTAACAGTAACATAATGGTTCCAGAATTTGTCTTTTCACTTACAGCAATAATGACACTTTTTTCCTCTAAATCAAGTTATCTATTATCTCTGGGTATGTCTTATCTCTGCTATTAAACCAATGATTCCTAAGGATAGAAAACATATCCAATTCATCTTAGTATCTCCCCAGTGCACAGCTTTGTACATAATTAGCCCTCAGAGATAACATGTTTGCAACTAGCCAAAATTACCTACATTTTTATTTTTGACTATAGAAGAACTGTCCAACTGATTGGAAAATTAAATCTTAAAATTCTCACTATAAAACAACTTTAACGAAGGTTTTCTCTCATGGTTCTTTTTAAGAGAAAAAGCAGATACAATCTGAATTTCAAACTGCCCAACTGTTAACTTCTTAACAAGAAGAATACAAGTACTGATTTCAGTAAAATAAAACCTATGTAACCACTACCTCTTTCTCTCCTTTCTTTACATAAGGAGGTCAAAGGGGAATCAAACCCTACTCATTTCAGCCAGATCTGCAACCTGGTCAGTTTACTTTACATTCCTTACAAGCCTAAGGATAAGCAACTAACATTTCAAATAATACTGCAACTTAAAATATTTCACAATTCCTTAACACTTTATCTTTATTTTTTGAAATAACCCAAAAGCTTTCACATATATAAAATAAAATCATACACAATCATTTACAAGCAACTTAAAAGATTTTCCCAATCATATCCAACTTTACATCAGAAAAAAAAAGAGAAAAAAGATGTACAGTAACTTGAACTTCAGAGAATAACAAAAGGTAATTCTTGCATCCAAGAATAAAAAAAAAATCAGTGTTCAAACACAAGAACTGAATAGGGGTCATTTAATTGAGGTAAACCCACCACTCAATTTTATAGACGTCAGAGGTATAGAATCTCAGAAGTAGAAGGGACGTTTGAGATTACCTTGGGTAATTAATTAACCTCCTCAGGTAACAGATGAAACAGAAAGGCTTTCGGACCTGCATTTAAAATAATGGCCTTAAGTATTCAAAGTCCACAATTAAAGGTGAAAATAACTTGAAAAAGTTATAAAAGTACTAGTCACTGGTATTATTCTTAATACCATTACAATAAGTGGACCCTCCACATATACACAAAAATTATCTTTTCACTAATAATCCCATGTGTGAGAATCTAAAATATACATGGGAAAGGCCATCATGACAGCATTCTTTAGTACAGCAAAAAACACTGAAAACAACTTCAATATCCATAACAGGAGAATAAATCATTAGAGGCAGTGTGCAGTATAATAATAAGCATAGGCTTTGGACCTGGATAAACCTGTATTAGAATACCAACTTTTCACTTGAGAGTTGTGAGACCTACTATGCAAATCACTTAATATTTGAGACTCAGCTAATTACCTCATCTGTAGAATGGGGAATATTATCTTCTTCACGGGGTTGTATAAGGGATTAAATGCATGTAAAAGAGCTTGGCACAGTACCTGGAAGCTCAGTGAGTGTTCAATAAATGCTACTGTTATTGGCAACTATTAATATTCATTCACTGGAATATTATACAAACATTTTAAATAATGGTTATAGGAAAATCTATATATACAAATCTATATTGTTAAAAAACAATAGTAGTATGATCCTGCTTATATGTAAAAAGTAAAAACATGCACACATATATAAATGCAGAGGAAAAGTATGAAAAGTAGTTCTTTATGGGTAAAAAGCAAATATGTTGGCAGAATTGATAAACTTTTTACTTTATGTACTTCTATATTGTTTTACTTCGAACATGTGTTTAAGTATTTTAAATAAATTTTTAAAAGTAAGATTGCAAAAAAAAATGGCATAATGTACATAATATACATAATATATAAAGTTGTACATACACCATGATTAGAATGTAAAATTGATGTGCATTTTGATAGTGACTAGAAAGAAATATACCAAAATTATACCAGTAGGTCTAAGTGAATTTTTTTATGTTTCCAAAATTTTTGGTCAAAAAACTATTTTTACTCTAAATGAATCCAAAATCAGGGTTATATTTTAATATCTTTCAATGACCTGTGTTCCATGTCAAAGTCCATTTTTAAAAAATCATAAACACAAAGACTTTTCCTCACCTCATTTAGTTCTCTGGTCAATATGAACTTAATGTATAGTCATTTCCCTTGACTGTTCCCGTACTGTTGATGCAATTTTACCTAGAAGCCAAAACACCTACCAATGGCAAGATAAATATCTCCCAATCACAAAGAAGTCAGTAATAAAGTGTTTGAAAATAAAAAACTATTAAAATAAATAGAACCTCCACAAAATGAGATTAATGTTACCCTAGTATTTTAAATATATTTTATTGATTTTTTTACAGAGAGAAAGAGAGAGGGACAGAGAGTTAGAAACATCGATGAGAGAGAAACATCGATCAGCTGCCTCCTACACACCTCCTCCTGGGGATGTGCCCGCAACCAAGGTACATGCCCTTGACCAGAATCGAACCAGGGACCCTTCAGCCTGCAGGCCAATGCTCTGTCCACTGAGCCAAACCAGTCAGGGCAACCCTAATATTTTTATTAGCATAGAGAAAACTCATAAAGCAACCAGCAATGATCATTTAAGCCAGTGATGGCGAACCTTTTGAGCTCGGAGTGTCAGCATTTTGAAAAACCCTAACTTAACTCTGGTGCCTTGTCACATATAGAATTTTTTTGATATTTGCAACCATAGTAAAACAATGTGAAAAGAGGCGGAAGGAATCAAGGGTGATTAATTTAGAAAAGGAGAGGAGAGTGACACAGGCACATATAAATTTTGTCACCAGATACATGAAGGGCCATCATATAAAGAAATCAGATATGCTGTATGGCTCAAGCAGTTAAAAAAAACAAAGGCAATTCAAGCTTCATTCAACAGATATTAACTGGCTATGGACTCTGGGCCAGATGTTTGTGCTCTAGTAGGCATACAAAGGTGAATAAGAGTTCAAATCCTTAAGAAGTTCAAATGAGTAGAGAAGACAAGAAAAGTATTAACACAAGATGTAAAGGACCCAGAAAGCTATGGGAACACAGAGAATGATGACTAATTCTTTGAGGGAGCAAGCTAGTCGAGAAAAATTCAATGAATAGATGAGTAGGAGTTTCAGAAGTGGACAAGGTGGGGAGTGGCATTAACAGGAAGAAAGAGCAGCATGGAGACATGAAGCGCTGCAATTAATCCAGAGTGCTGGAACACCAGGTACACATTAGAGGTACTTAGCTGTGAGGCTTTAAATTGGGAGTGGGGAAGGCCAATGGTAAAGAACACAAAGGGCCTCACAATCGCCATGCCAAGAAGTTTAGGCTCTAACACTCAAGCTATAATAAGAGACTGTAAGTAGGAGTGGCATGCTCAGAAAAATATATAAGAAAGCTCATTCCAGAAGGAGGTCAGACTTCTAAATGGTAACAGTGAAGATAAAAAGGTTAATTAGGAAACCAATATTATAAGTATAGGTGAAAATAATGATGAAAAGATATAGATTCAGATTCAAGAAATATCTAGGAGGTAAAAATCAAACAGAACTATTGGCTATGGGAATGAAGGAAAGGAGAAGGCCCAGGATGACTGCTTGGTTGACTGGTGAACAGTGATGTCCAATGCAGGTAACATAGGAAGACAAATCCATGCAATCATTCAAACAATGTAAGTACCCTGGCCAGGAACTGGTCTGTTATAGTCTGGAAAAAGGTGATGAAGGAAGCAGAAAGGAAGAGGAGCAAAGCTCAATTTACCTTTGGTCTTGTGTAATGTAAGGTGCCTATTCAATTAGCTACTGAGTGGCATGTAAAAAAGAGGGGAATAGGAGAGTCATTAGCTCACAGGGAGCAACTGAAGACAAGTGGAGTGTATAATGAGATCAACTTTAGATACCAATATTTAAGAGGGGTAAAAGAAAAACCTTAAAAACAAGTGAAGAACTGATCAGAGAAGAAACGAATCAGGAGATAGAGTGATGTCAATAAGCAAAAGAAAAAATTCAAGAAGGGTGGGGCAGATGAAAATAAAAGTTAAATGCACTGCATAAAGCAAAGTTTACCAACAGAAGTTATTCAAAACAGAAATAGACTACATTGTGAGGTAATGAGTCACATCATCACGTAAATGATGAAGGCAGATAGAGTTATCTAGGCAGGCTCTTGACATGAGAATTCTTACCTCAAATGAGAAGTATAGCTATATGACCTATGCAGTACACCTCTGTAGTCCAGGTCATGGCTAGCCTCAACACCATTATGACATTTCCTCAAATATTCTTTTGCAATCTAACCAATGAATGGGGTATTTGGTTACTTTAATAAAAGTTTTTAAAATTTTTCTACATACTTCATTTGACTCATAAGCAACCAATACTGGATTAAAACTTTTCCCTAATTCTGCTCTTGGAGTACAAAATATTGCTGCAGAAAGTGTGAAAATAGCTGATCTAATCTACTTAAAATTCAAACTGATTTCAAATGAACACTTAGCATTATCTTCCTAACCTTCTCCATGCCTGCTTCCCAAGTCCACCTCATTACCTCTTCTCAACCCCTTCACTCTCATTATACAAGATCTCATGACACATGCTGCTCTGTCCTGTCATCTTTCCCTAGGTCCCACATATCTTTTCAGTAATCTGCTCCTCTACAAAAAAATAAATGAGTAAGACCACTGACAAATGACATCTGTTTTACTGACAGCTTGTTGCATACGTGGCTTACTCAATTCTCAATTTCCTTGATTTCTCCGCAACTTACCAGAGAGCTGACCAAGCCCCTCCTAATGCAGTTACTCCTTTAAGCTTCTGTAACTAGGCAGAATGGTACGTGGAAAACTCTGGACCAAAAATCAGAAGATCTGGGTTCCAGATCCAACTATACTATTAATTAGTTGTGAGCCTCCCTATCTCCACTCCTAATCACCCCTCAGACCTCTCTTCTGAGACACACAGACACCCAGACGAGATTAGGTTCCTGCAGTATAAACTTGCTCAAAACCTATTCTTCTCCTTTGCAGTGCTTATCACACTACTTAATTATACAATTAGCAGTTGAACGGCTACCTTTCCTACCCACACACCAGACTGTAAGTTCCACAAAGGCAGAGTGCACATAATTGAATCAATGGTGAAATAGATGTTATGACCACTTCCTAAGAGACTGCTTATTATTTTTATTAATCTAAGTAACAAAATCACTAGTACTTTACTTATTTCAAAATTACTGAAAAAATTTTTAACAGAAATTCCAATACCTAAAACATACATAATATGAATTACACATAATATTTTACATATAAAATTAAGAGTAGAGAGAACTTGTCTTGCCATCCACAGAATTGGAAGGGTTGGGTCAGTTACCTACATTTCAGGCAGGGCCAAAATGTATATTCTAATCTAAACCCCAGTGGTGCTTCAGGGTTTAAAGCTTTTAACATTGGCAAAAAGACACAAGCTATATTATATTCTGCAAGAAGATCAAAAGAAAGTTTGTCAGCCAACTTTATTGTAGTGTGATTTTAAATATTTCACATAAATGGGGGTAGGAGGAAGTAATGGTTTAGTGACTAGAAGTTGTCACTGTGCCTGATAAGATGACTTTCAAATGCAAAATTTTAGATCAAGCAAGTAGGTGAAAGTTTTGTCGTTTAATGATACACCACCTTGGTCAAACAATTTAAACAGATTACATACTAATTTGCCCTTCAACTGCTGTGTGTCCTGTTCCTCAATTACACTGTTAAGGTTTTTACAGGCAGGTTTGGCGTTTTGTTAATTGCCCCCAATTAAATTGGAATGCAGGTGATTTCAATAGTATGTGATATGTTAAAACCTTGAAGATGGTTTTTGACGCTAAATGTATTTATATATTGCCACTTGAAAACAACGTACAAGTACTTAAAATCCGAAGCTTGGACAATTCCCTAGGTTAAAAGCAATTAGGCCATAAATATAGTTGTAATCCCCAGGAAAGAAGCATTTCATAACGGAAACACTAACAGATATGTAATCACTTCAAGCCCTTCTCCACGGCGCCGTCATCGCTGTCTCACCACTGGTTCTGAGGGAGTAATTGTGCCCCTCTGACACTTTCTTCCGCAGCCTTGGGGCTGCAACGCCCCCACAAGGAATCCCCTAGAGATCAACCAGCGCTTCCCTAGGACTTCAGCCGGGAAATCCCAGGCCAGGGGAGGCGGAGTTCAAGCCCTCCCCGCTTCCTTGCATGAAAATTAATGAATTGGCCATAGGATTGTTTATTAAATGAGGTGTGTAGTGGCCTCTACTGGTGCTTGTGTGAGCACAAGAATGTCCCACTCTTACAAGTGGGATGAGCCTGTGGGGGGGGAGGGGAGTGGAGGAGAGGGCGGGGAGGGAGGCGAGGGGTGAACCTGCCTCCAGGTACAAAGCGCAGAACTAGACCCGGGAACCCCGGACGCATCCCGCGCCCGCCCCACCTCCGGTGGCGCCCCCGCCTGCCTACTTCACTCCCCACCCCATGCGACCCGCTTTCTCTGCGGCAAGCCGAGACCAGGCAGAGAAGTTCCTGCACGTTTCCTCCTGGAGCCTAAACAAAAACACCGCAACCGCAACCGCAACCGCGGCCGGTGCGGCGCCCCCGCCCCCACCTCCACCCGCCGCTTACCTGGGGACTGCGGCGGGGAGCCGCTCCTGGCGGCCGCGGCGTCCGGCGCCCGGCGCCCGAGCAGCAGCAGGCAACAGAGCCAAAAGGAGGAGGTGCTGAGGAGTCGCCGAGCTCCCCGTTCCGCCGCCATCTCTGGCCCGCGAGCGGCGGCGGCGGCGGCGCCGCGGAGCCCTCGCCTCCTTCTCTCCCGCGCGCCTCAGCCGGTCCCTCGCTGCAGGCTCGGCTCCCGCGGCCGCCGCCGCTGCTCCAGCCCGGCCCGCGCGGCCCCTCTCGCGGGAGGGGAGACTCCGGGGCGCCTCCCTCCTGCAGCCGGGGAGAGAGGGAGGAGAGCGGGGGGCAGTCAGGACATTCCGGGCCGGGGGGTGGGGGACTGTCGGTCTCCAGGTTCCAGGCGCCGCCACCCGCTGCCGACTCCGGATCCACACACCAGCGCGAGGGGGGCGGAGACCGTGGAGCATGGGGGGTGGGGGCTGGAGGCTGGGGCCCGGGGCGCACACCCCCGCGCACGCGCAGCGCGCCTACCTCGCCCGCACCCCTCGGCGCCGCGCGGCCCGCCCCCGCTCCAATCCCAGCGGCCGCCCGGCTGGCCCGCTCCCTCCCCCTTCTCCCCGGAGCTGCGGACGGGCGCGGGGCGCGCCGGCGCTGCTGCTGGCGTCAGGGAAACCCCGGAGAAGGGGATCCTCCTCCTCCTCCTCGCGTGTGCTCGCTCCGCGCAGCCCCTCGGCCCCGGGAAGAAATTCCTCCCGCTCACCTTCCTGACGCCGCCGGGTGTGGAGACCCGAGGGCGACAAGCGCTGCGAGCCCGGGCTTGTCCGCGAGGCCGCAGCGGACGCGCACCGCTCCGCAGCCCCGGCCCGGGGCCTCTATATAGGGCCTCAGAGGAAACCGATTGGCCCCCGGGAGGAAACCTGGATGCGCGAAGGTCGGAGCGGGGGTTTATGAGCTCGCCAAAAACAATAGCGAGCCGCTGGACGCCGGCAGGGACCTGGCGCGGCTCCCGTGGGAGGGGGCCGCCGCCCGCCCGCTTCCCGGCAGGGCCGCCCTTGCCGCGCGCCACCCCGGTGCAGCGCCGGGCCGCCCGTGTCACTCGGCCCCGGGCCAAGGAGGCCAGGCGCGAACAAAGGTGCCCGGTGTCCGCTCCTGCCGCTCGTGCGGGGCCCGGCCGAGCCCCCTGACTCCCGGGCTGATCCCCTGACTGTAAATGAAGCCTTTTACCTCTGTCTCTGCCTGGCAGTTCTCATGGTCGTACCTGGAAATTACGTCTTTCGCCGGAAAACCGGGAGCAAGAGAGATGTGATTTAAAACCACTTGGTAATCGTGAGGCAGCGCCTAGGCTACCCCAAGTTAGGAGAAAGCAGCTTCTAGTGGGTAACACTGCAGATGAGAAAAATTTATGAACTGCACACATGGAAAGTATTTTAAGACCATTTCTTTGTATGGTTATGCACTTAGAGAATCATGTTTTGATTGCTGAGTTGGATTTTGATTTACTGTCTGTATAGTTAATAACCAAAGTGTGTAGCTTCCCACAAGAAAAGGGCTGTTTCTCTGACTTCCACATATCTGTGCCTTTTTCAGAGTACTTTCTTTAGATGTTTTCTTTTATTCTGAAGTGCCAAAATAAGCAGTAATATAAGGCTTGCGTTAACATTGGGAGGGAAGAGCTCGGAATTCTCAACAAACCTCTTAAATCATCAAAATGGTGGCATTAGGGACCCTCATCCCAATTCTTTGAAACAATTGTCTCATAAAAGATCAATGCATTCTTATTGTTTTCCACTAGGGAAACAATTTAAATATATTTTTGTTTTAGTTAGAGTTGTTAATCAGCAAAAATATTTCCTAAATACCCCTGATTGACCTGTTAAATTAGAAATAGATTACCTTCCAATTACTTAACAAGTATCTGCTTAATTAGCCTTTAATAATCACATCATTATTAATTTCTCTGAGATGATTAATGAGGAAGTTCTTTGGAAATTAAATTGCCTTGCAAACATTAATATTTGGATATATTTCCTAAGTCTGGAAATTTTGCATTATATTAAAACATAATATGACTTCTGAAATGAAGTTTATCTTTTTATTTTTATATATATTTTTGTTGATGTCAGAGAGGAGGGAGAGATAGAAACATCAAAGATGAGAGAATCATTGATGGGCTGCCTCCTGCACGCCCACCACTGGGGATCAAGCCCACAACCCAGGCATGTGCCCTTGACCAGAATCGAACCAGGGTCCCTTCAGTACGAAGGCTGATGCCCTATCCACTGAGCCAAACCAGCTAGGGCTGAAGCTTATCTTTATCTCAAGTTTAAAAAATATGAGTTGTGGCTAATAATCAGAATGACTTTCATGTATGACTTATATGAACTTTCTCATTAATTATATCAGCCCACTGTGTATATCAGGGTGAAATTTTAAAAATTTTAAAGCACTTTCTGTAAAATAGGGTGACTAAATCATATATTTCTGACTTGTGATTACATCAAAATTTTAATCAAACCCATTATAATAAACCACTAATAATTGGTGGAGCCCCAGATTAAAAGTTACAAATTATATCAGTTCAAGAGTAAGATAGTAACCTAGGCACACACTTGAATTCAGAGCCTTCCACTTTTTTCAATGTAACTGACATTGTGAACATTCCCTTTAAAATTTGGAGTCATTAAATTTCTCCTTTCCTTGGTAAGGTATCTCTGAGAGAAGATTTTGTAGCCATCTTATTTATAATTTTCACTCTCCCAACAAGATTTTTAAACTAATACCCCAGTCCGCATATTGCTAATTAACATATTTAAGAAGTCAATGAAGATATATTAAACCATTCATGAAATTATCACCTTTTTCATCTAAGTAAAGTTAGAACATGAAGCTCATGTTCAAGGAATAGTGCACAAAGAAACTTTTAGAGCAAAGAAAACAGGCTGGCCATTGTATGTTAGTATACATCAGGGGTGAGGAACCTTTTTCTGCCAAGGGCCATTTGGATATTTATAACATCATTCATGGGCCATACAAAATTATCAACTTAAAAATTAGCCTGATATAGTTGGTCAAATAGTTAATTAATTCATCCCTAATGCCTGGGCAGGACCAGACCAAATGATTTCTCGGGTCTTAAATGGCCCAGGGGCCAGACATACCTCACCCCTGGTATACATTATCATAGTGCAGGCCAAAAATAACTAGAAATTTCATCTAAGTGATGATATGAAAATTAAATGAAAAATTAATCAATTCTATAAATATATAACTTGGCAAGAATCTTATTTTCTGTAGTGAAAAGATTATTTCCAACTTCAGAGAGGCATTATAGTTTAGTGCTTAATTGTTGGCAATAATTAGATTCAGCAGCTGATTCCTGACTGAATCCCAGTATTCAAGGTAGAGAAGAAGAAAGCTAGTAGATTCCAGTATGGAATACTTCTAGTCACAGCAAATTTTAACTAGGATTTACCCATGTCCTAAAAACCTGATTTTCTTCTGCACAAATGTTGACATTTTTACATTTGCCACTTACATTCCACTTGGTAAAGAAATTTTATTCCTTTTTCTTCCAAAAGCCACCTGTTCTAGGCAGCCATCTCTGCTTAAGTCTAATTAAGAAAGATATGCGCTCTTTAAAGATAAAGCCTACACAATATTAATTTTGCTTGTTACACGTTGCTTCATCACGTATCCTTAGTTCAACAACAATCTATTCATAAAACAAATATTATCGAGGACCTGTTATTTGCCAGATATTGTTTGGGGTGTGGGGATAACAAAATTATTGGTTAATTCATTTAATATTTATAAAGCACTTACTATTTCTCAGGTTCTACCCTGTGTTAGGGGGAAGCAATGGTGAGTAAGAGAAACAAGGTTCCCAGTCTAGCAGGAAAGAAACAATTATAATAAAAGAAGTGTGAAAAGTGTTATAGTAAGGAAAGATAAGGAGTGTGGGGAAACATTGTAAGAACAGCTAACCTGACTAAGTTGGGAGGGGGGCAGGGAGGATGGTTGGGGAATTAGAGAAGCAGCTATCGTCTCTAAACAGACTAATTTGCATTTTAGAAATAACACTAGGGCTGCTTCCTGGAGTGTAGGTTGAAAGGAGAAAAGGACAGGAAACCCAGTTCAGATTCTGTTAGGGTTGTTTGGAGAGAAGATGTTGGTGGCCTAAGGCAGTGATTTTCAACTGGTGTACTGCAAAAAATTGAAAAGCATGCAATACCTGACTATTTAGTCAGGGCACTGACCTCTTTTCCCTTAGATTGTCAAATTAAAAAAATGACAACAGCCAACACAATAGTAGTTCAGTGTGAATGAATGAAAATTATACCTATTTTTTTTTTTGTCAGATAGGCAAAAAATATATTTTTTGGTTTGCCCAGAATTTTAGTAATTAGTTTATCTGTGGCAGGAGATGAAAAAGATTGAAAATTGCTGGCTTAGAGTAAAGCAGGAAGGATTAAGAGAAGTGAATAGATAAGAGATTTAGGAGATACATAGAAACAACAGGAGCATGTGGAAGAGAAGAGACGTGGGTGACTCAGATTTCGGTTTAGGCCGCTGGCATTCACTGGGAAGAGAACAAGGAAGAGGAGAAGATGGGAGGAAATGTGAGTTTAACTATGGACAAGTGTAAAGTGCCTATGGGACATTTGAGTAGAAATATCAATAATCTCTTCATTATTTGGGTCTGGAGTTTAGCAGGAAAAACTGGGCTAGAGAGATGTGCCATCAGCTTATACCATATATGTTCGAATATAAGGTACCTCTGAATATATGGTGAACCCCCGTTTTCCCAAGTAAAATCTGTCCCCATAATAAAACTTTGTGGCCAGCCCTGTCCAGTTTGGCTCAGTGGATAGAGCATTGGCCTGTGGACTGAAGGATCCTGGGTTCGATTCCGGTCAAGGGCACATGCCCGGGTTGCCGGCTTGGAACCCAGTGGGAGACATGCAGGAGGCAGCCAATCAATGATTCTCATTATTGATGTTTTTATCTCTGCCTCATCCTTCCTTTCTGAAATAAATAAAAATATATTTTTTTTAAAAATGGGCAAAGAACCTAAATAGACACTTCTCCAAAGTGGACATACAGATGGACAAGAGATATATGAAAACAAAAACAAAAAACACAACTTTGTGGCCAACTTGAATATACAAACTTTTAGAGATATAGATGAAATAATCAAGGATCTACTTATGTTTAATGTAATAATTTATATTTACATACTTTAAATTACATATAATATAAAACTTAATTTTAAAATATAATTTTATTGAAACTCTTCAGTCTTTTTATCATCACCAAGGTCAGATTTTGAGTCTCTGACATAATTTCCCAGAATATATCGTCTTCACTTCCCCCCAAATTTTGACTATATATGACAGGAGTCCTCAAACTACGGCCCGCGGGCCACATGCGGTGTTTTTGCCATCGCTGTGTGCATAGGAATTTGTTCATAGTTTTTTTTAAACTATAGTCCGGCCCTCCAACGGTCTGAGGGACAGTGAACTGGCCGCCTGTTTAAAAAGTTTGAGGACCCCTGATATATGATGTTGTCACTGGGAATTTTTTTCCAGGCCATAGTATTTAACCATACTACATCATTCATCCTGTAATCATATTCACTTATCATATTGCTTTTTATAGTGGCTTTTAAAGGTTTGTTTACAAGGACATCCAACACTTGCAAATGTGAAGGTATTTCCCTAGAAGTAATTTCTAAATCTGTGTTAAATTTGTTTCCTTTCTTAGCCAATTCTTTCAGGTGGCTTCTATGTGAACATTGAATAAGATCATTTCTTGCTAAATGTATATTCCCTCAAAGAGCATTTTGTTGCTTAAAATAATTGTGGGGGTTGGAGAATTGGTCTTATATTTGGGTATACATGACAATGCCAAGAAAGTGGTTGATATGGCCCCAGGAAAATTTAGGACTGAAGAGGAAGATTGAGGACTTGGACCAAATACCAACATGTTTAAGGTATGGAACACAAAGAGGGACTTGCAAAGAAATAAGCAGACATGTAAAAAGAAAAACAGAAGCGTGGTATCACAGAAGGCAAGGAAAGAAAATGTTTCAAGAATGCAGGAGTGGTCCATAGTGTCATGTGCTCCTGAAGTCAAGTAAGGTAAAACCTGAAAAACATCCCTCGGATTTAGTGATGAGGTGGTCATTGATAACCTTATTAAGTGCAGTTGCAGCTGTGAGTAAGGCTTCTACCTGATTGCTATGGTTTGTCACTGAGTATAAAGGACTTCTGAGTTTACCTGGAATAGAAAGAGTAGGGAAGTATAGAATGGATTTTGCTAAGAGGGCATTGGACTTGAGAACTGATATAAGGAGCCAATAGGAAGGGAAATATTGAAGATTCCAGAGAGAGAGAAGGTAATTGATAGCTTTAGAAATACTGTGATAGATAATTTGGCAGCTGTGATTCGGCAAGGCCCATGATTATCTGACCTCAGTAGTCTCAGGTAACTGGCAATAGGCAAAAAGGACCTTATAGAACAGAGTTCCGCCCTGGCCCTGTAGTTTCTAGGCAGCTTTGAGCTGTATTTGAGCATGTTCCATTCTTGTAACACCTTAATGAAGGCTGGAAATAAGAAACAACATCCTGACATTTGCTACCCATTCCTCTATCCTCAAAGGACACATGGCTGGGTCCCAACTGACAGCAGTCACAAAAAAAGGCAGTCCAGCTTTCCAAAAGAATGACAGGATCTTGCTTTTTCACAGAAATCCAATATAAAATACTATCTTAAGCAGAAAATACTTTTATAGGAAGGACCCTGATACCTCAAGACTGCTGGGGTCCAACCCCAGCAGGTCCAGGGGTTCCCAAGGGTGTAGACGGAGTCGGCGAAGAAGGAATGACATGGAGACAGCGTTCAGTTGATCAGCAGCCTAGCCAGGATCTCTAGCCAGGATCTCCAGCCAAGTTCTGGTCTGGATCTCCAGCGAAGTTCTGGTCAGGATCTCCAGCAAAGTTCTGGTTAGGATCTCCAGCCAGGTTCTGTGTCCATGTTCTCTTGCTAGGTTCTGTCTCTAGGTTCTGTCTCCAGTTTCTGTCCAGGATCTTTTGCCATGTTCTCTCCAGCGAAGTTTTTCTGTCTCTAGGTTCTGTGTAGGTTCTGTGTCTAGGTTCTGTGTCTAGGTTCTGTGTCCTGTTGTCTTGTTACATCTGTATTTATACCAGTTGATACCAATCCTATCAATCTCTGTTCCAAAGGTTAGGGCGTTTCTTATCTCCATTCCAGGGAGTAAAGATTATGTAGCTTAAGCATGATTGTTCGTAGTTAAAGTGATTAATTACCCGCCTGGCACTTAGTTAAGGGGTTTTATTCCCTCCCTAACTTCAGGGGAAAATCCCTACCTGGGGAAACAACCTTTCTCAGAGAGGTGACCTTGGTTAAAACACATAGTGCCAAGAAGGTGAGCAAACATTAAGAACAGTATGCCATATATGCCAGGTCCCTTGAAACAGCAAGGATGGACCGGCTCCCGGCACAAGACCAAGATGCAGCCAGACCATGGGAATATAACTAGAGACTGGAGCATCTTAAAGAATCCTGAAAGTCCTCTTTTGGAGAGTCTCTTGTTTGCACATCTTTCTGAATCTGCCTTAGCTGCAGAAAATGGCCACTACCAACAGCTTTCAAGTTACCTTGTTACAGTCTGATTCTGACTGTCAGTCCAAATTTCAAATTTCCCAGTGAAAAGATTAATTGCCAATCTTGGTTCAGGTGCTCATTCCATACCTTTCATACCATTACAGGTCCCCCTGTAACCAAGAAAATAAAAAGGGAATGTGCAATTCATGGCAAAGAAGTATCTATCAAACAATTCCATAGGCATTTATTGTAGCTGGGTTCCTTTGGTCACTATATCCCAACTGCCTAGCCTGGTATCTGGTGCTTATAAACATTTGTCTACGGCCTAAATATTTGGTATTTATATAAAGATATTCTTTAATTACACAAAGTTATTTAGATATAGGTCGAGGTATTTACTTGGATGGGAAAAGCCAGAAAAGAAGAAGGCAAAGATTGGTATGCGCAATAGGTTTGTAGGTAAGAGAATACAAAATTCATCTTCCAAAGTCTTAAATATTCTCCATGAAGTAGTGGCAAGGTTATTGCTGCAAGAAGAGAAGGGGCGTGGTAGGGTGTTTAAGAAGAGTAGTAAATATAATTCACAGGAAGGATTAAGAGAGGGAATTAAGTGTGGGCCCAACTGAAATTAGAAATGATACATTTGTGATTATTTTCCATCTAGTACTTATAAGGTAATGCATGGTAAAAGGAGAGATGGTGGGTGGTTGAACTGACCAGACTGTAGGAGTGGGTGAAGAATTGGATGCTGATAAGTGAATTATTGAAGTGGTAAATCATGTGGTTTAATTTGGATAAGGTAGGAAATAAATCCAGAATGGGCAGAATGACTAGGATAAAATGAGAATGTCAAGGAATTGGAGCATTCAGGAAGATCAAAGAGTAAATATACTAGGTATAAGTAAGGAAGTAGGAGCATAAAAATAGAAGATTGTGTATTTGAGACTACAAGTATACTGTTTCAGAAGAGTGAAGGAATCCAAAAAACTTTTAGGCAATAGTGTTTGGTGCATTCCTTGTATGTTTTGGAAATGTTGGGAGTTTCCTTCTCATTGCTCTGGACTCAGCTCTATCCAGTTGTCTGCCATTAAGCTTGCATATCACACACACACACACACACACACACACACACACACACACACACATACACACACACATACACACACACACACACGACTGCTTTCCATAAAGGATTTAAAATGGCCAAAAAAAGAGATTACCAGAGAACAGCCAGGCTTCTTATTCCACATTACAACTCCTTCCAGACTCATACATACAATCTGCTCTCCAACACTAGGGAGCTGAATTAGATGACATAAAAACCTCTTTTAGTTTATGTCCTATAGAAGAGCTACCTGTGTATTGGTTTCTTTCTCTTTAGCTGTGCTGGGCGGTCCTGAGCTGAGGAACTCCTAAGCAGAAGCCACTTCCAACCTCACCATTAACTGGGAAGCTAAATAGAGAGTTGCCTCTCTTCGGGGTCTGATGCCGAAGGAATCAATGGGAATGCTATTCTCTATTGGCCTTTTTCTGCCCTAAACATTACCATACAATCTCCTCCCAGGTGTTGACGTTAGTGAGGAGGGGAAGGGAGGACAGCAGAAGCAGTGCAGCTAAGAGATGGATCATCCACAAGGCCAATGAAGTCACCCAGGATGGCAGATACGGAGTGGTTCAAGTGGAGAGAAAATAACCCACTTTACTCTTAAGATATCTGAGAAGTGACTCAGAAGTTGGTCATTAGATGACAAAAAATAGACACTAAGGTGGTTGCCATGATTCTCAAAAAGATAATTCTTGTTTTGCTTGGGATTTTTTTTTCTTTAAAATGTAAGAGAAATGGTAAGAAATGGCAGGTGAATATTAACACCACATAATGGTTACTTGAGATCTAAACAAATGAGGTCTGCAGGAGAAGTGGCCTCAGGAGAGAGTCAGATTTCAAATAAAGCAGGAGATACAGGGAGTGCTTGTGCGGAGACTGGAGAAATGGAGGTGTTTGGTTACAACCCAATGGGACTTCCATGGGAACAGAGGAAACTGTTGGGAAGGAGGTTCAACACTGAGCTTGCATCAATGGGGAGGAAGCACAGAACATTTTTAAATGTGCCTACAGGACAATGACCACTAGGATGAGGGGTTCTGAATCAGTGGTGACACTAAACCAGTGAATCATGTTGAGGACTGTGGACCGTGAGGACCAACCTGACACAGCCTCTGGCACTTAGGTCAATAGGTGAAGGCCCAAGGGCCAGAGGAGGGGCAGCCTGTTAGCTCCGGGCATAAAGGTTCTAGATTTTGCACACACACCCTCAGGTCAACAGCCAAGAACTATAACAGCTGGGACAACAGTGGAGGAATAGTAGTGACCCAAGGGCAGATATGACAGGTTCCTCCACCCCAGAAGTTCAAAGCAGAAAGTTTCCCTATCATTTAGCCCAGGAATTCCCAAACATAGAATCACCCAGGGACTATGTTTAAAACACAGAGATTCCTAGGCCTCACCCCAATCTTTTTGAATAAGAAACTCTTAGGGATAGGTCCCACGAATCAGTATTTTTAGAGCATTTGAAGGCTTCAAAATTTCTATATAAGAGGAACTTAAGGGTGGTAAAGTAATTGGAAAACAAAAGCAGTGATTCAGAGGATAACCGGCTTTATAGGTTTTCATATTATTAAGCCCACACTTATCTAATTATACTAAAATAAACCAAAACATTAATTTATAGTTCCCTATTTTAGGACTTTGCAGTTTCTCCTCTCTTTTTCCTATTTGTCGTTATTTTAATTAGACATCATTGAACTGAAATCATTAGTTATTTTAAAAATTATCTTTTTTGATGTTGTACTTATCAGATTTTCCAGTATTAAGGAAATACATGTTATGGAATGCCCAAAAGAAAATACGAGAGGAAATTCACTGGTATTCTCTCTCTCCACACCATCTTTAACATTTAACTGTATCTCCTTCAATTTTTATTTCTCTTCACAAAGTCTCTTTTTTTTAATATTTATAATCATAACATAATAGAAAAAGAAACTTTGTAATCTTTTCTATATGTAGTTTCTCACACTAGTTTCCAACTTTGTAAGAAACTAGTATAAGAAAATTTGTAATCATATAGGTAAAATATATTCTGCTTTCTTAAACTTATTATTTCATCATAAATATTTACCCATGTTATAAATTGTTATTCTTAAAAATATATGTAATAGCTTTGCAATATTATATTGAATCTATAATAATAATAAAAGCATAATACTATATACTAATTAGACCAGACAGTTGAACGACCTTCAGGACGTCCTTCTGGATGAAGCTGTGGTGGCGGAGGCTGAGGCGGTTAGGGGCAATCAGGCAGGCAGGCAGGCAAGCGGTTAGTAGCCAGCGGTCCCAGATTGTGAGAGGGATGTCCCGGATTGTGAGAGGGTGCAGGCCAGGCTGAGGGACCCCCTCCAGCTCGCCCATGCATGAATTTCATGCACCAGGCCTCTAGTAGATAAATAATTGTCTAAACCATTTCTTATTGTTGGATGTTCAGAGTTGTTCATTCATTCTATAAATATTTATCAGTTTTCTATCATGGGCTGGGCAGGGTTCTGGGGCCTGGGAATACAGAACTGAGGAAAGTAGGCAAATTATCATGGGGCTTACATTCTAGTGGAGGAAGATGCAATAAACAAATGCCAGGTGATGATAAGTGCCATTATAAAACAAAAACATGGACAGGAGATAGGGGATGACAGGCAGCATGGTTAACACAAAAAAATTCTGTAATGAGTAGATTTGTTCATAGTACTTTTTTAAAAAATATATTTTTATTCATTTCAGAGAGGAAGGAAGAAGGAGAGAGAGATAGAAACATCAGTGATGAGAGAGAATCATTGATTGGCTGCCTTCTGCACACCCCCATTGGGGATCGAGCCCACAACCCGGGCATGTGCTCTTGACTGGAATCAAACCTTGGACCCTTCAGTCTGCAAGCTGACACTCTATCCCAGCGGTTCTCAACCTGTGGGTCGCAACCCCCTTGGGGGTTGAACGACCCTTTCACAGGGGTTGCCTAAGACCATCGGAAAACACATATATAATTACATATTGTTTTTGTGATTAATCACTATGCTTTAATTATGTTCAATTTGTAACAATGAAATTGGGGGTCACCACAACATGAGGAACTGTATTAAAGGGTAGCGGCATTAGGAAGGTTGAGAACCACTGCTCTATCCACTGAACCAAACAAGCTAGGGCCATAGTACTTTTAATTTGCTCAAATTATTTTGTCAAGATAGTTTAAAGAATTGCTGAGTCAAAACGTGTGAGTATTTTTCATATTCTTATCAAGAAATTCTGTATTCTTAATTACATTTCAAAGGGTTTTACCAATTTGTATTCCAACCTTTGAGGTGGAAATAACAGGGCATTTATACTATTTTGCAATCTTTGCTTATTTGTATTACTTATTTATTTGAATGAGCTTTTAAAGAGTAGAGAAATTAACTTTTATCATACTTGCTGCAAATACCTTTTCCAGATTCTTGATCAACTCTTAATTTTGTTGGCATGCTACTTTCTCTTTACATAACCACCGGTTGTTATAACACTCTTTGCTGAATAATTATTCCTCATAAATTCATTTGTGCAGTTATATTTTTAATATATTAGCATATCAGGGTCTGTTTCAAGGTTATTTATCTTGTTAATTTATCTATTTTGCATTAATAACACGTTTTAATTATTCAAGTATGAGACATTCTAATATCAGGCAGGGCTAATTATCCTTAATGATACTTACCTTTAGCATTTATTCTTTTGTTATCCTTAATGGTTTATTCTTCTAAATAAATTATATACTAATTTGATCAAATATTCATCTGAGATTGCTCCCCAACATTTTGTATTTTTTATGCTATTAGGAATGGGGTTTCCTTTTTTATTTTTTTACACTTTTTATTTTATTGATTGATTGATTGATTTTAATCCTCACCAGAAGATATTTTTCCATTGATTTTTAGGGAGAGTGGAAGAGAGAGGGAAAGAGAGAAATATCAATATGAGAGAAACACATTGATTGGTTGCCTCCTGCATGACCAGGGCCCAGGCCGGGAAGGAGTCTGCAACCTAGGTATGTGCCCTTGACCGGAATTGAACCTGGGGCCCTTTGGTCCGCAGGCCAATGCTCTACCCACTAAGCCAAACCAGCTAGGGTTATTTATTGACTGATTTTAGAGAGGAAGGGAGAGAGAGAGAGAGAGAGAGAGAGAGAGAGAGAGAGAGAGAGAGAGAGAGAAACATCAATTTATTGTTCCACTTATATATGCATTCACTGGCTGTTCTTGTATGTGCCCTGGCCAGGGTTGCAACATTCAGCATTGACATATTGGGACGATGCTCTAACCAACTGAACTACCTGGCCAGGGCCAAGAATTTTAATTCTTTTTCTTCTTTTTTTTTGGCTGCAAAAAGCTTTATTGTTTCCATTTGATCCAATGCATGGGAGAGGGCTTCAGGATGGTTAAAAGAATGGCTAGTGGTTTTGGGGAGATGCCCAGGCAAAAGTCACACAGGGGAATGCAGAGGGGCCCCTCAAAGACCTCTGGGCTCCAAAGCCTCCTAATTGTGCTTGAGGATGGGCCTTTCAAAGAGATACTCACCCAGCCCAGCCTGAGGCCGGCCAGCATGCAGAGGTTAGTCAGCTGGTCGCCCATCTTCTTCATGAATTTCACCTTCTCATCTAAAAAGTGTTTCTCCAGGAAGTCACAGAGATGAGAGTCTGCATGGGTAGAACCCAGGACATGCAATCCCAAAAGGGACTGGTTCAGGTTCTTCTCCAAGGCCAGTGCAACTTCCATGGCATCCTGAGTTTCACCCCACTCATCTTGGGAAGGCTTCAACACATCCTGGAGGATAATGAAGCCACCACACTGGTTTTGCATCTTAAAAAGAAGCTCAGCGCCCTTGTGCTTCTTCTCCTCCAACTCTCCGAAGAAGTGGCCCATGCCCTGGAGAGCCACATCATCAAGGTCGAAATAGAAGCCCAGAGACAGGTAAGTGTAGGAAGCCCACAGATGCATTTGGCCAGGCGGTTGACCTCAGCCTGCACCTCAGTGGAATAATTCTGACGAATCTTGGGAGCTCATGGTCATTCAGCAATAGAAGTTAAGGTTAAAAAAAAAAAAAAAAGGTGTTGGCTGGTCTCAAAGGCTGAGAATGGCTGAGGTGTTTCCGAAGGTGGTGACTAGATGCACAGGCGTAGGCCTTGCTTTCCCGTGGGTTATCCAGCGACTCCCGCCGTGCTCTCCTCGCTGGCTCTTCCACCACCCCTGAGCGCCTGCTGAAGAGTGGATGGCAGGATTTCCTTTTTTAACTCACATCTTAAATAAGTTATTGCTGTTACACAGGCTAGCTATTGATTTTTGTATATTTAATCTTATGATTTTACTAGAGGCCCCATGCACAAAATTCATGCAAGAGTAGGCCTTCCTTCCCCTGGCTTCCAGCACCGGCACTGGCACTGGCTTCCCTCTGGCACCCAGGACCCGGGCTTCCCTCGCAACCCTGGCTTTGTCTGGAAGGTCATCCAGAAGGATGTCTGGTCTAATTAGCATATTATGCTTTTATTATTATAGATTGAGCTCTTTTTTTTATCAATTTAAATAGCTTTTTAATGGAATTTCTTTAGTTTTACAGATACACAATTTATTTCGCCTTATATTTCTAATATGTTTTTGATAATAAGTTACCTGATGTTTTATGATAGTTTTTATTTTGAAATACTACCTATTATCAAAATAAAATTACTGTCTTTGCTGAATGACTTTGGCCTTGAGTTTTACTTTCTTTATATCTTTGCTTTGTTTTTATTTTTAACGTTTTTCTTTTTGTTTTAGTGGATACCTGTGGGAGTGCCTGTCAATTACCCCTTCTCTTCCAAGCACTTGGTTACTGTTGGAGCTACCATGTGACTCTGTCTTCTGGCCACAATTGATTGAGTTTGGTATGGACATCTGACCTGAGATTGGCCAATCTTGGTATCCTAATAGACTGGGTACAATCAACTGGTTTGTGTATGAGGGTCTAACCTAAATTGAACCCATGAGAGACTCTTTGGCTTGGAGTACTACTCAGAGACCAGGAACTGTGTTTTTCAGCACACGGAGAAAACTAACTTCTAAACTAGCTTCTAGCACAGAAGAATGAAGCTGGCAAACAAAATCACGACATATTAATGAGACAAATTTAAATGTCGTTCCTAGTGTTCCTGAGGTGCAGCTCCATCTCTGTACCTACAGTTGTTCAACTATACTTTATGTTTTGTGAAATGCCCCAATCTTGGTCTAATAAATCTTTCGTTTTGCTTAGGCTAATTTGAATTGGTTGTCTGTCACTTGCCACCAAAAGATTCCTAGCTAGTATAATAAATATCTTTATAATCTGCTGAGATTTTATTCTAGAGGCAGGAATGCAAGTGAGATAGCTTTACAATTTCTAGAAATAATACTTATTTTTGATGTTATGTTGATCAGCTGAGTTGAGCAGGGAATTAAGAGAGGAAGAATACAATACTTTAGTTTAGATTATCTTGGTTCCATTCTCCTCCTCTCTTATTTACATAATCCAAGCCACCATTTCTCCCAGTGGGGTGAAGTCTTAAGTCATCTCAGTCACAGTGTGACCACTTTTTCAAAGCACATATCTGAGCAGAAGATTTATTTCATGTCCTCTGAATGAAGTGAGGGGACAGATTGATAGCCTTTGAGAAGAACATGCTCCCTTTCTGTAACATGCCCTGGAGTGCTATCTTCAAGGCTGTCGGTTTGAACCTTTTGCCAGCTAAAGGCAGTTGAGAAGAAAAGAATCACTTTGGGGAATTGACTTTCCAAAGGGAACATTCGTTCTGTCACCTCCCAGCATTCTGAAGGAAATGATAGTCAAAGTCAGATTCTCTACCCAGATGACACAGAGGGGCACTGATCCTAGATGAAGACTGCATCAGAGACCACCGCATTTCCCTGACAGCTATGCCGCCAAGAAGGTTAAGAGCTGAACATTTGCTTTCAGGACATGGTGTTACCGTTTCAGATGGTTTTTAGTCCCTTACTAGTGACTTAGAAATCAAATTACTCCACTGAGTGACAGAGGCCCTCGCTCACGGACTAAACCATTAAATCAGACCAATTGAAGTAACAGATATGCCTGAATAGCGCTTTCTTGAGAAAATGCAACCCTCAGAAGACATGGCACTTACTTCTGACTTGGCTGGAAGTATTGACAAGGAGTCATTTCTGAGACTGCTTTTGATTTGTATTGATTAAAAGAAGTATGGAAAGAAGTCAGGAGTCCCAAGTTACCTTTGTCCTGATTCAAACACAAACAGAAACACCAAATGGAAATTTGTAAGTAGAACACAAATCTAGCCCAAGTCATAATCATTGAGAGCTTTTATTGCATGACAGCAACTTTCGGAGCAGTATGAAATTATTTGAGGGATTTGCTGCAGTTCATAATGAGCCAAGTATCAATGTCACAAATGGCTTCCAGAAATTAGTACAGTTGTTTGGCTACTGTGTTGTCAGTATCAGCAGGACAACAAAGAAGTATAATGATACCAACAGCACGCATTCCTTTCTTAGTCCTAGATGTGGTACTTTGAATACAAAAATAAGGTGAGGATGAATAACTTCTACTATTTCTGCCAACCTGACAGATACATTCAGAAGATTCAGTTTAGCTCTTTTAATTACAATGAAACAAACATTAAGGAAAAAATCAGACGATTCCTTTAATAATTGCATTGTAAAGTTAATGGCAAGAAGAAGATCTTGTAATGTAATACAATGTGATATAATGCAAAAGGAATCCACCAGAAGCGTGTAACTGCACAGAAAGGGAAGACATTTTCCTGAAGATTGCCATGTACTGTACTGCTATGTTAAACTGTCTGATATTTAAATCAATGGTTTGGACCCCAAAATAAGCTTGAAAGATATTGAGATTTTAAATGAATTATTCATAGACCAAATAGAAAATTAAAAATAACATTATTGCATGATCCTTTTTTGCCAACACAAAAACTCTAATGAGAAGGAAAGGGTATATATGGCTTACCTTTGCAAGTAGGGTACTTCAGCTATCAATCAAAAGAGACTGACTTTTTATTTTTTGCTTCTAGCTTTACTACTCACTCACTAGTTTACTTTCATAGATTATTTAAAATATCTGTGTCTACATGTGCCAGATTCCAGAGATATTTCATCAACTACGAACAATAATGTGGACCAATTCAACTTAGAACATAATCTATGTACCACACTGTTCATTTTTTGTCTTCTGACTTTGATACCAAAAGATACAGGGTGGGGCAAAACTAAGTTTACAGTTGTTAATATGAAAAGTAATACAATAAATAATAATACAAGAACAAACTCTGTTTCACGTACTCACAACTGTAAAGCAACTTTTGCCCCACCCTGTATTTGTGAGTGAACATGATTATCTCCAGTCCTGAATATCTCCAGCTTCCTTGATTGGCCATTATGGACTACTTACCCATTTTTCTATACCCTGAGACAGAAATTCTCCTAAAGCACAGCTCCAAGAGGCAGCATGGTTGAATTAGGGGAAAAGGACAGTGTAACTGGAGTCAGGAAACCAAAGCTTGGCTTCCAGCTCTGCTCTAGTTGAGCTTGTTTATTATAACTTCATCTGATCCCAGCACCGAGGCACAAGGATTTATAGGTGAAACTGAGTTACTGATTTCCCTCAGCCCTTGGATTGGCCGAGTGGCCACAAGCAGACTCAATTGTATGCTCAACCCCAGTATGCACTAAAAATATTAAAGATCCATGATCTTTAAAACACTGGGTTGACTAACATTGGCATTTTTAGTTTAGAAATACAAGGGCTGAAAAGTATCAAAGCTTTAAAAAGCCAACATAGTGGGAACACAATGACGGTTTGCCCTCTTCTTGGGTTTCCTGTCCTGTTCTTATGCTCCCCCTATCCGTTTTCCTTATAGCCATCACAGAGATGTTTCTAAACATATTCTCACGAAATCCTGCCAGTGATGCCTGTTGTCTACAGAGAAATGTCTAAACATGGCCTGTAATATCTATCTTACTCTAACCTGTGCCTACTTTTCCAGGCTCCTCTCTAATACTGCCACACAAGACCCGGCAGCAATATCACACCGCTTCTAGCTCTTTAGCTCTTCTATGCTTTTTCATGCCTCTGCTCAAGCTGTGCCCTCTGATTAGAATGCACATGCCTGGTAAATTTTAACTCCTCTTTCATATATCAACTCCTCTAGAAAGCTTTCCTTGCCCAGGATCCCATACCCCTCCATTACTAACCGCATAGAGCCAACTGCTTCCTCCTTTTTGGTTACTTGTTCACCTTAAACACAGTTCTGTGATTGCGTGATTTGCAGGTCTGCCTCTCCCACTAGGGCAGGGACCATGCCTTATTTGTCTTTGTAATTCTGAGGGCTGGCCCTGTAGGCACTGGGGTAATGTTTGTTGGGCAGGTGGACACACCAACCATTGGCTGAATGAATGAATGAATGAATGAATTCAAGTTAAAATGTCTTGTTTACCAAATCTCAAAATTCCGGTGTAACAGCTTTATGAATAAAAAGAAGTATACTTGTTTGGTACTTAGCATGTCACAATTTACCCTTTTATATTACTCTCCTGTTTCTTCCCGGAGATCATAAATGACCAATACACATACCAGTGAGGCATGCTGTATGTGGCATGAAATTCGATTTTTTTAAAGACTATACATTGCAAGGGTCTGGTCCCTAAGACAAGTCTAGCTACTTATTGTTCCAGGGGGCCTCTGGAGCAGCATTATTTAAAGGGTGGCTAGTTAGAACTGTGTGGAGCTTAAGATTTGCTGCCAAAGCCAAATGCCTGCCATCCTTCTAATCTCTGGAGGCATTCATATGAATTAGTAAGAACCCTTTCTTATCTTTACTTCTGAACCCAGAGCTTGGCGGAGTAAAGTAAATAGGGTTAGAATCAAATGACTGAGTTTCCTCTCTAATTCAAAGCATCATCTCTGAATGGAATAATGAAGCTTAATTAGGGATTTGGATTTTTTAAGTGATTGCAAAAAAAAAGTGGTTGCTACAGCAAAGAAAAATATAGAAATAAAATGACTCAGATTGAATGTGACTTATATTTCTATTTCATTGTCTTCTACTCAGCCTTGGATGCAAGAGCTCTGGTGATTATGATGGTCTTTTTCTCCTGATATTTTCCTCATTTAAAGCAGCAGCCACAAAGCATGAAAATGCAAGTGAAACAGGACTTTCTGCCACTTAGGTAAAGCTCCATGTGACACCCTTGTAAGAAAGCCCTTGGCTTTTTAGCCCTCATCAGCTCAGCCCTTGTAATGTCATGTTTTGAGAAATAATGGACTCTTCTAATCTTATAGAGTTCCTGTTTTCAGGAGGCTTTTTCCCCCCTTCCCCTGCATAACTAGAAGAGTGTCTTTTTGAGTTTGGACTTCCTAATCTTGAGAAGGAGTTGATGTGCTTTGTCACTGAGTGTGAAATGAGCAGATGGTGTTGTTTCACTCCAATTTGTTTTGCATGGACTGGAGAGAAGGCTGTGGGGGAAGGGATAAATGTGTTTTATCCTTGATTGCTAAACACAACTTATTGGCACACACACACAGAAAAAAAAAAGCCACTTGACTATCATTGGAACATCTACTTAAAAAGGACTGTTGCTTTACTTCACTTCAGTCTGGAAGTTATTATCACCATGTTTTCCTCTTTATCTAGAGAGAATTATATTCTCATTAGAGCAAAACAAACACACAAACCAACAAAACCCCAAGAACAAACAACAAAAAACAAAACCACCGTATTTAAATGGCCCAAACTGATAACTGAAGGAGCCCACTGTGAGCCCTTGAGGTAATGAAAGTTACCTAATACTTTTAAAACACCAGTTGCCTCTCTCCGGCATGTTCACTTCATTTCCAACTCCACATTCAGCTCACTGACACCCAAAGATGTCCCAGTAAATCAAGACAGGGAGCCTGGCCCTGGCCGATGTGGCTCAGTTGGTTGAAGCATCATCCCATATACCAGAAGGTGGCAGGTTCGATTCCCAGTCAACCTCCAGTTGGGGGTGCATGGGGGAGGTAGCTGGTGATGTTTCTCTCTCCTCACCCCCTGCCCTAAAATCAATAAAGCTTGAAGTTTAAGAAAAAAAAAAGGAGCTTGAATACATTCTTGGAAAAGTTGCTAAATTTCCTAGCTCTGTAGGAGGAATACCGAAAAGTGGTTGTGAGACCTCATCTTTCTTATGCTAGAGAACATTTGTATCTACCAGGAAAGCAGGTGGAAACCCTAGTTCAATCTCATCCCAGGAACAGGGCTCAAAGGGCTAAGAGGGAGCGATCTGCTCTGTCAAGCTGTTCCCATGTGTGTGCTGTTTTCACCAGACACAGAACCTGTTTATGCCCTCCCTCATCTGCTAGCACAAAAGCATCAGTAATTAATATAGACTTTGCTGAAGGTCTCACTAAGTAGAGGGAAAGAAGGGAGGAGAGAGTTAATATCCATACCACACAGAAATACCCACAGACACCATTACCTACATAAGCCCGTGTTCTCTTATTAGCAGTTCTCTATTATCCTTCATCCATGCCACTCTGAATTCAGTTCTGCCCCCAAATTTGCAAGTCCCCTCAGTAAAAACTTTAGAAGGAGTAGCCATCTGTTACTATGTAAGCTCACCTTCTTGGGGTTCTCACCCCCACCCCAGGAGACTGGACAACATCCAATATTCTCCCTGAAGGTTAGTCTTGTTATAGCCCTCTTTACCTCTTTGTACCAGCTCTGGCCCAGTCTCCAGAATTCACTTAAGCTACTTCCTGCTGTGCTAATTTAGCCTGCTAATCCCTATTCCTGTTTCCTGGTTCTTTGACTTCCTTTGTTGCCTGTCCCTTGGAAACCAAGGCTCACCTTAGTCCTCCCTTGCTTTGGTGACCTGTTTGGACACCCTTCTTCAACCAAACCCAGCCATCTCCCTAAGGCAAGGATACATGCATAGCTGCCTCTTTTTTTTTTTTTTTTTTTTAATATGATTTTTTACAGAGAGGAAGGGAGAGGGATAGAGAGTTTGAAACATCGATGAGAGAGAAACATCAATCAGCTTCTTCTTGCACACCCCCTACTGGGGATGTCCCCGCAACCAAGGTACATGCCCTTGACCAGAATCGAACCTGGGACCTTTCAGTCCGCAGGCCTATGCTTTATCCACTGAGCCAAACCAGTTAGGGCTATAGCTGCCTCTTTAGAAGAGAGATCTAGCTGCTCCCCTCCTGCCCTGGACTTGCTGAGAATGGTGGGTCTGGTGATCCAACACTATCCTTAAATGGATCCTAAAATAGCACAAAAGGAAAATTTACAAAAGTGCTCATCTTCCACCAATACTTTTAACGCTGAGGGATGGGCCACTAGATGCCTCAGAGACTAACCACAAGCTGGAGATGGCTGATCACAGCTCAGCTCAAATTCTTCCTGGTTTGTGATCTGTCTGTTCCTTATTGAGTTTAACACTTGTGACCGCCTTGCCGGTTAGACAGCTGTCCACTTGGACCTGATGCTGTCTTCGGAATGTGGACCCTCAGAATTAGGATCTAGCCTCTGCCCTTGTTGTCAGGTTTGCCACTGCTTTGGGGCTGCCCTCTTTTGGCTTTGGTAGCCTTGCCTTACCACAACCGTGGGAAGGCCCCTGCTTGGGACTTGCTTGGTCGGCATCTCCCACTTTCCCACCCCCGCAGTCATTACAGTGGCACAAAACAATTCAAAGTTTTTAGAGTAAGAGCTACTATTATATGAACTGACAAAGTTATAATAGGGTTTCCAGGCATCTGGTATTGAACCAGACAATCTGGTATTTTAACATCCTGTCTAATTTTTTAAATGTTTTTTAAGGAGGCACATATATCTAAATAGTTATGAGATATAGAACTATTTATAAAATATTGTATATATATATATATAATGCTACACAAATGAGATACAAAACATTTGAAATAGGTAGATAAATTATTTAAACCAATTTTTATATTACCCCCTCTTCTTCCTGAGCCCCATCTCAAATGCAGATTTGGTACTTTTATAGAACCTCCCCCCGCAAAAAAACCCCAAATTATTGTTGAATACTAAAGCTACTCCATTTCTAATTTTAAAATATAAAGTAACTTGCTCTGTTATTTTTCAAGACAAAATATGTATGTTAGGGAGATATATAGATAGTAGGACTACGTATTCAACCAGCTAGAAATATTTTCAGATGTTTGGTTTTCAACAGAGTGCAAAATGTAGTCTTTCTATATTTTGTATACTAATCTAATAAGTACAGATGGGTTCCAGAGGACATTTAATCATGAATTTCATTCCTTTTCACTTAATAAGGTAGTTTTAAAATGCTATTTGATATCTAAGAGAAGCTATGATTTCTTTTAATAATTTCCTCTGTTTTGAACTAAGAAACATTTTTGCCAAAAGAGTTGGAACTTACAAAGCATTGGGACTATATTAAACTGTGCTGTTTTTTCATTTTTTTGGAAGCTTGCCAAAAAATTATCTCCAGTTTACAATTTTTTCCTTCACCTATTAATTGAATAAAAGTTACCCATAAAGGGCAGAGGTTTACAAGGAATTATTCGTTGTTTATTAGCAAAAAGGCAAGAGTTGTAATAGAAGACTGTCACACACATGAATCTTAGCAATAGCATTTCATCCCTAAGCTTAGAAAATAAAGAAATTGTGCTACATCAACTATATATCTAAGAATTTGTTAATCAGCTCTGCTAAAATTCACCTCTAACCCTAGCTGGTTTAGCTCAGTGGTTGAAGAGTTGGCCCTGGGACTGAAGACTTGGTCCTGGGTTCTATTCTAGTCAAGGGCATGTACTTCAGTTCCAGGCTTGATCCCTGGCCCTGGGCAGAGGCAACCAATTGATGTAATTCTTTCACATGGATGTGGTTCTGTCTACAAACCACCCCCGCCCCCACCCCCCCCCCCCCACGCACATTTTCTCTAAAAATCAATGGAGGTGAGAACAAAGATGGCAGCATAGGTAAATGCCTGTAATTGCCGCCTCCACAACCACATCAAAATTACAACTAAAATACAGAACAAACTTCATCCAGAACCGCCTGAATGGAGGTCCTACAACCAGAGAAGTAAAGAAGAAAGCACATTGAGACTGGTGGGGCGGTGGCGGGAGCAGGGGAGACATGGAACAGGCTGGTCCAGCACCAATGTGTACAGCTTTTTTTTTTTTTATTAATTAAATCTTTATTGTTCAGATTATTACATTTGTTCCTCTTTTTCCCCCCCATAACTCCACTCCACCCAGTTCCCACCCTACCCTCCTCCCTCATTCCCCACCCACTGTCCTCATCCATAGGTGCACAATTTTTGTCCAGTCTCTTCCCGCATCCCCCTAACCCCTTTCCCCCACAAGAATAGCCAGTCCACTCCCTTTCTATGCCCCTGATTCTATTATAATCACCAGTTCATTCTGTTCATCAGATTATTCACTTGATTTTCAGATTCACTTGTTGACAGATGTGTATTTGTTGTTCATAATTTGTATCTTTACCTTTTTCTTCTTCTTCCTCTTTTTAAAGGAGACCTTTCAGCATTTCATATAATACTGGTTTGGTGGTGATGAACTCCTTTATCTTTTTCTTGTCTGTGAAGCTCTTTATCTGACCTTCAATTCTGAATGATAGCTTTGCTGGATAAAGTAATCTTGGTTGTAGGTTCTTGGCATTCATCACTTTGAATATTTCTTGCCACTCCCTTCTGGCCTGCAAAGTTTCTGTTGAGAAATCAGCTGACAGTCATATGGGTACTCCCTTGTAGGTAACTGACTTTTTTTCTCTTGCTGCTTTTAAGATTCTCTCTTTGTCTTTTGCTCTTGGCATTTTAATTATGATGTGTCTTGGTGTGGTCCTCTTTGGATTCCTTTTGTTTGGGGTTCTCTGTGCTTCCTGGACTTGTAAGTCTATTTCTTTCACCAGGTAGGGGAAGTTTTCTGTCATTATTTCTTCAAATAGGTTTTCAATATCTCGCTCTCTCTCTTCTTCTGGCACCCCTATAATTCGGATGTTGGTATGCTTGAAGCTGTCCCAGAGGCTCCTTACACTATCTTCATGTTTTGGGATTCTTTTTTCATTTTGCTTTTCTGGTTGGGTGTTTTTTGCTTCTTCATATTTCAAATTGTTGATTTGATTCTTGTGATCCTCTAGTCTGCTGTTGGGAGTCTGTATAATATTCTTTATTTCAGTCAGTGTATGCTTAATTTCTAGTTGGTCCTTTATCACAACCTAGAGGGTCTCATTAGATTTCTTGTAGATCTCATTAGGTTTATCGGCAGTTTCTAGAAAATTCTTTAAAAACCTTAAAAGTTTGGTTTTGAACTCTATACCCAGTAGTTTGCTTTCCTCCATTTCTGTCATTTGTGTCCCTTTTTTTTGTCTCCACATTTTTTATGCTTCCCTGTGTTGATAAAGTGGTTTTCTGTACTAAGTGTCCTCTAGGGCCATGGTTCAGCCTCCCCAATTACCTGAGGAGGATACTCTTGATGCACCCCCTTGTGGTCTTTGTGCACAGTCGTGTAGTTAAGCCTTGATTGTTATAAGTATCACTGAGAGGAATTGACCTCCAGGCCAATTGGCTGTGAGAATCAGCTGTGTCTGTGGTGGGAGAACTTCTGTGCTGGAGACACCCCTCTGGGGCAAGACTTGCTTCAGTGGGGCTTTGGTGCTCACTGAGTCTGCCCCCTGAGTGTGTCTTTTATGGATCCACGGAGCTGCAAACTGGATGGTCCCACTCTGACCTCTGGGTTTCCTGGCTCCTGGATCTCTAGGGAGGTGCTAATCTAGCCTCTGCCTGAGGCTATCCAGCAAAAGCCTCCCTGCAGGGCTTGGGCAGGGCGGGTCCCAAGGGATCAACAGGGCGGGGCTAGCAGTTATGGCTGTTCTCAGAGGCCCTGCTTCTCAGTATCCTGGAAATCCCTGCCAGCACCTCCGAGAGAAAGCTGCCTTCGAGTTCTCACCGATGCCAGACAGTCCCGCTTCTCCCGTATGAGTGTGGGTCCCCAGAGACTCACCCGGAACTGGAGCTCAGAGCCTGAAACTCCCTCCTGATTGAAAATGATGACCGCGCCCTCAGCCGCCAGCCCGCTCTGCATGCACTTCCGCACCTTAGTATTTTACTTCCGCACTGTGCCTCTGCTGAGTCTCAGTGTGCTTTTCTCTTTCCTTCTAGTTGTGGAATTTCCACTCAGCCAGCCTTCCTGTGGTTCTGGATGATGTCCGTTCCGTCTTTTAGTTGTATTTTTGAAGTGGTTGTTTGAGGCAGCAAACTCCGGTGTTTACCTATTCTGCCATCTTGGTTTCTCCTGTACAGCTTTTTTAAACTGGGAGGGAGACTGTCTCTGTGGAGGCTGCCCCTGAGGACCAAGGGGTCTCAGCCCCATACCAAATCCCCAGCTTAGGGTTCCAGAGCTGGGAAGAGAAGTCCCCATAACTACAGGCTGTAAAAACCAGGAGGGATTAGGGTTCAGTGACACTGAGGTTGCTGGAGATCCAGGTATTCCTCTTAAAGTGCCGGCACACAAATTGAACTTACAAGGTCCTGCTTCCTCCAAGCTCCAGTGTCAGGGCGAGGCTCTGGGGGACCCAGACACATATGAGGAGGAATTGGATTGTCTGGCATCAGGGCAGGAACTCAGGGGTGGCTTTCTCCCAGACGGGGTTGCTGGCAGGGGTCATTGTTTCTGTGCTGGGACCTCCCTGGTCACAGGGCTGACTGGCAGCCATATCTGTTTGCTCTGCCCTGGTGATTCCCTGAGACCCTGTCCCATCTAATTGGCAACCCCACCCAACCTGTTTGCAGTGGATTTTGCATATGAAGGGCCTGTCCTTCCTCAGGCTTCAGACTTTGCACCTCCCTGGAGGCCCTAGAGCCAGTGCACTTGGTGGACAGCTTCAGACCATGGCAGATTACAATTCTACCCATCCACAAGCAACACACTCAAGGGGCAGACTCAGTGAGCACCAAAGCCCCACTGAAGCAAGTCCTGCTCCACAGGGGTGTTTCCTGCACAGCAGCTCTCCCATCGTAGTCACAGCTGGTCCTCACAGTCAATTGGCCTGGAGGTCAACTCCTCCCAGTGACACCAACAGCAATCATGGCTCATCTACAAGACTGTGTACACAGCCCACACAGGGGTCCACCTAGAGTGCCCAGTTCAGGTGTCTGGGCTCTACAGAAGGCCACTCTACCAATTCCAAGAGACATAGGAGCTCTACCTAATATATAGAAACAAACACAGGGAGGCAGTCAAAACGGGGAGACAAAGAACTGTGTCACAAATGACAGAAATGGAAACAAGCAAACTTTTGGATACAGAGTTCAAAACCATGGTTATAAAGTTACTCAAGGATCTTGCATTCCTAAAGGGCAAATGTGTATTCAAGTAAATAAAAGCTGAAAAGGGCCAGTCAGAAATTAAGCATACACTAACTGAAATAGAGAATAATTTACAGGGAAACTACAGTAGAGTAGAGGATGCCAAAAATAAAATCAGCTATTTGAAATATGAGGAAGAAAAAGCACCCAATATGAAGAGCAAAACGATAAAAGAATCCAAAAATATGAAGATAGTCTAAGGAGCCTCTGGGACAACTCCAAGTGAATCAACATTTGCATTATGGGGATGCCAGAATGAGGTGAGAGAGAGCAAGATATTGAAAACTTATTTGAAGAAATAATGACAGAAAACTTCCCCTACTTGGTGAAAGAAATAGACTTACATGTCCAGGAAGTGCAGAGAGTCCCAATCAAGAGGAACCCTGTGAATGCCGCATCCATTTGTGGCTAGGGGTCAAGGTCTAGAGAAGGTGCTAATGCACAAATGAATACACTAGACAAGAAATGTAAATTTAGAAGGTATGGGGGAAGCCAGGCGGAGACCTTTCTCTAGCGGAGAGGCTCTCTGAAACCCTGGACCCATCAGCTTTTATTTACTTGAATACACATTTGCCCTTTAGGAATGCAAACAGGCACATCAATGGTAAAGTTTGGTAAACAATAAAAAGATTATCAGGTTAGGGGTGTGGTCGGCAAACTGCGGTTCGCGAGTCACATGCGGCTCTTTGGCCCCTTGAGTGTGGCTTTTCCACAAAATACCACATGCGGGCGCGCACGTACCGTGTGATTGAAACTTTGTGGCCCATGCGCAGAAGTTGGTATTTTGTGGAAGAGCCGGTATTTTGTGGAAGAGCCACACTCAAGGGGCCAAAGAACCACATGTGGCTCTCGAACTGCGGTTTGCCGAGCCACAGTTTGCCTACCACTGGGTTAGGAGATTGCCTTCAGCCATTTGGCCTACAGCAGGGCGATATTATGCTGATTTTCAGCCTTGCTGAATATCAAAGTCCATTAGCCTTCCAGTGGACTTTTTGCATAATTATTCTAACTACTGTTGGTCTTTGCCTCCAGCAGAACCCAAAGAGGCCCACATCAAGACACATTATAATTAAAATGCCAAGGGCTAAAGACAAAGAGAGAATCTTAAAAGCAGCAAGAGAAAAGCAGTTAGTTACCTACAAAGGAGCACCCATACGACTATCAGCTGATTTCTCAACAGAAACTTTGCAGGCCAGAAGGGAGTGGTAAGAAATATTCAAAGTGATGAAAAGCAAAGACTTATAACCAAGATTACTCTACCCAGCAAACTCTCATTTAGAATTGAGGGTCAGATAAAGAGTTTCACAGACAAGAAAAAGCTAAAGGAGTTCATCACCACCAAACCAGTATTACATGAAATGTTGAAGGGTGTTCTTTAAAAAGAAGAGATTAAAAAACATGAACAATAAAATGGCAACAAATTTATATCTATCAACAATTGAATCTAAATATCAAAGTAAACAAACAAAAATCTAATGAAAAGCATCTGGTGAATAAAATAGAATCAGAGGCATGGGAGCATGGAACAGACTGATGAGTCCCAGAGGGAAGGAGGGAAGGGGGTGGAAAGAGATTAACCAAAGATCTTACCTATAGACACAGACAGTAGGGGAATGAAAGCCTGGGGTGGGTTCGGAACCGGGTGGAGGGGGAAATTGAGGGAGGGGGGCGGAGACGACATTTGTAATACTCTCAACAATAAATATTTTTTAAAAATCAATGGAGAAATATCCTCAGGTGAGGATTAACCAAAAATTAATTAATTAAATAAATAAGATTCACTCTATTGTGCATCTGGAGAATTGCTTCTTGTCAGTATAACCTTTACAATACATTTGTTTCACAAATGTTTTATATTCTGGCCCCCTTTTAGTCACCGGATACATAGCAGTAAACAAAACAGAGAAAAACTCCTGCACTTTACAAATGTGAGAAGAAAGTCTCAGGTACGTTGGCAGTACCAGCTTATTAAAAGTAAATACATTGCATTTATTGGCAATGTCACTTCAATGAATTCAATTTTTAAAAAAGTAAACAAGATTACTAAAAGTAAAAAAGATTACTAAAATCCAAAGAAATTCAGGCTTCCACAGTCAGACTGTTCATTTCTTTCTGGATGGTACCTTCTCAGAAGGGAGGACTGACAGGCATTCATCTCCAAACTTCTCCTTTGCCCAGACTGGTGTTTGTTAAACACATCAATAACTTGTTGCAGCCATGGGTTGTCCAATTCTGGACAAAGAATGTCCGGATCCTTAGAATGTTTTCTTTATATAAATGATAAACAATTTTTTGGGTTTACCTGATTGTCCACATGAAACAATCATTTATTAGACTTCTCTAGAATGAGAAAAACTAGCTTTAGTAATTGCAATTTAGTCAAGTCAAGTAAGGGAATATTCTTACATTGTCAAACCTACAAGTACAATGCTATAGAAGGGCACGTGTTATGGAGTAAACTGGGAGAAGCTCAGGGAAGTCCCATCTATCCATATTCTGCTCTCCCTACCCCCAATTTATCTCGTCTACCCATATGTCTTGCTGTAGGAAAATAATCTACCATTGAACTAGTTCTTACTTTGTACTGAATTGCTTTCTCTAGGTATTATTTCTAAAGTAAGCAGACATTTCTTGGAAGAGTATCATACTCTGCTAGCAGTCACTGCATCCAGAGATTGAAGGGAATCAACACTTAAAGGGTTCTAACTGCTTGCTAGGCACTTCACATGTCACATTGTTTCATTCCTACAGTGATCTCTAAAAGTAGGTTTTCTCATCTTATTGATGAGAAATCTAGGATCCAGAGAGTTTAAATGACAACCTCCCAGATCACACAGCCCTCAATGCTAGAGCCAATAGTAAAATGTGACCTTTCTCTCTCTTAGTCTGCATTCATTTATCAAATCCCTTTTCTCTGTGGTACACACAACCTAAGCATAGCCTTGAGAGTGATGACTGCCTGACAAGAGGATTAAAAGTGAGCGGGAAGAGCAGAGAAATGAAATGAGAGACAAAAAGGAAACATTTTGCTGACTTCCGCTTTTATCTGAGGTCAGATTCATCACAGGGCTACATTCTTACTGCTTTGATAACATTCCTGATTCTCAGAAATATTGACTTGGCAGGACCTTAGAGGTCATCTAGCCCAACCCACCATTGAAAACTTTTTCAGTCATGAACACACTCTCTTACTGTTGGTAACCTCAGAAGGTGTGTCACTGACTTGGCAAGTGAGAACATTTATCTGAACCATGATTTTCCACTATCTCATCATGGCTTGTCTAAAGAGATTTGACTTAAAAAATATATGAATTCTTTACATCTACTTAGCTTTTCTCAGTTGTCACTAGGCCTTCACATACACTATGTCCTTTGAACTCTCATTTCTGTGATGTAGGGAGTGGGATTGTTAATATTGTGGCAAGAGTCCAGACCTGGGCCAGGTAGATCTGGATTCATCTACCAACTCAGCAACATACTAGCCATGTTGAACCTTGGGAGAACTAGTAATCTCTTTAAGCTTCCTCTGAAAAGTTGCCTTTTTCTTTCAACCTCCAAGTCCTCATTTGTAAAACGGGGACAATAATATCTCCTCCATGAGGCTGAACTTGAGTGAAGCCACTTATGGAAAGTGTTTGCTCATAGGGGTGCTCAGGGTTGGTTGCTTTTCTTGTCCCACCTCTTCTTTTTACTGGAAAGGAACGGAACTGCTGGTGAGAAGAGGTAAAGTAACTTTTCCAAGATAATACAGCCAGCAACTGGTGAACGGTGGCCAAGCCCTTTGAGTGAAATTCTAGGCTCCTTGTACTATAGCATCCTGCTGGAATAACTTCTCTTCCTCTTCTGCCCTTTTGATTTGTACACACCTCACCTTTTTACCTAACTCCGGATTTTTATTGTAGCGCAAATTCTTCCTCCTTTTCTCCATGCCAGGCCTCCTGTTCTGCTATCCTCTTGCTAGTTTCTGTACATACTGCCTCTTGCTAGTTTCCTGTGTGTGTTTATATGCTCTTTGGAATTTAGGACAAATGATCAGTGTATTTTCAGCCATGTCCCTCAAATGTGAAATCTGGTCCTCACAGAGGAGGCAGAGCAGCCATGGTGGCATTCTGGCAGGTGGTCTCTGAGTCCCCTGGCTTCTGGTGCCTGAGTGTGACACGCTACCAGCTACCTTCTGGATTTTGATTACTGCTCCCACAACACGGAAGCTTCCCAGTACTCCTCTAACAAGCTGTGATTTAACCCTACACTCCGCCTTTCACATACCCTTGTAACACATGGAACCAGAGCAGTCTAGTGGGAACCCTCAAACAAATCACTGCTAAAGGAGCCAGGGCTTTTAAAGAGGTCATTCTTCCATGGCTACACAGAAATACATGCAAGTCTTAAAAATGTTATTTAGGTCATTTGAAATGCATGGTCACATTGTTGCACTGTAGTGAAAAATAAATGTGTAGGCAAACAGATTTATAAGGCAGCATGCATACATAAAATGCATGTTTATGTAGAACACATGACACAAAGATACTCGTCACTCATTTCCTTGATCATAAATTCAAGTAGTACAATTGGAACATTACGCAACCCAAAGAAATATAGTAGCATAGATCTGCAAGAATTCTAGAGAGATCATCTGTCAACCTACCTATCTCGTTGCAAGCAGAAGAAATGTCTAAACTAACTAATCAGACTTGAGAGTTAATGTTCCCGTATTGAAAATCTTGATTCTACTCTGGATCTTGTTTATATACCTAAAAGTGTTTTCTTAGCACCAACAGGCAACCCTTTGAGAATCCCCACAAATAAGAAGGATCATATTTGTTTTCACAGGGAAGGCTTTAGGAATATGATTTTAGGGAACTTGTCAAGGGACTCAGTGTCAGCCCCTCAAGTCCATGGCAGACTATTTCTGGGAAGCTTCCCCTTTCCCTGTCCTGGATGGTCCTCCAGGGCTTGCCTACTGAGGCCTAACTTGTGCGAGGCTGATTGCCTGCTGGATGCCTCTTGTCTTTAGGTCCATTGGCAATTTCCGGAGATCTTAGTTTCTGGGAAGGCAGAACAAAAATAAATTTAGCTGTTAGTAAGAGTTCTATGCTCTTCCGGATCCCCACTAGAACTCAGGCTCACATGGTCAATTACAAGCCAGCTTCACTCTTATCCTTTATCTGTTCTCCACAAAGCACTGGCTGATCCCTGAGGAAATGAGAGAAGAGCAGGGGAAGGACAAACTGTGCAGGGAGTGACAGGCTGGTCCTCTTGATACCATGCTCAGCCCAGCATGCCCCTCCACGTGCCCTTGCGATTCCTCACTCTGGACCCTCCTCACATTGATCAGACAAGAAAATCAAATCAAGTCAGAGGAGAGCAAAGCCAAGCTGCAGCCTACATATGGAGCATGGAGGACACAAGGAGCCTTTTCTGGACCCTACCTGGTGGTCCACCATATTTGGTACACTCTTAACTTCCCTACACAGTTGCCAGAATTCATGTGAAAGGGCAACTGGAGTTTATCCCCCTTTTCCTGGTTCTCATCTCTCCAGAAAAAAAAAAAAAATTTTTTTGCAAAGTATCAAAATGTCAACATTCCCCAAAGCAGTTTTAAAATGTGCTTATAAACAACACTGTAGGGAAGAGAGAAAAACACATATGTACAAATAGGTGGCTTCCCTGTTTTGTGACTGATTATAGAAAAAGAAATCTAATTTTATTTTCTCTGTGAAAAGAGAGGGGAAGGGAATAGGTAGATATTCAGCCTTAAGAGGAATCAACAACCCCACCAGGGCAAGCCCTGTCCTCACCAGGAGCTGCTCACCTCTATCCAGTAGAGAAATTCCACCCCAGGGACTTCGCAGGTCCCATTGGCCGAGACTCTGACATTCACTCTCTGTGGACCCAGCCGCTGGGCTCAGGGCTGATTTTTGGACACAAGTGCTTGCTCCTAGTCTGTAAGTCTAGTTAGAGCCCCATTAACATCTTAGTGCTTTTATAAACATGAATGCACATTCTGAGTCTTTCATCTTCCCTTATTTCTATGCATAGACTGCCTCGTTTTCCTGGTCAGGGCCTGGGGTTTTGTTAGCTTCTGCCTGGTCCAGCCCAGCCCCGCTTAGGAGCTCACACCAAACCCATTATCAGTATTCTTGGCCTTGCCCCTCAGGAGCTTCCTGTTATTAACCTGGCTCCATAAGCTTTGAACCAGTTTCTACATGGCTGTTTCACCTGGTTTGACTACCAGAAACACACATACACATGCCCTGGCAAAATGGCAGCTCACTCTAGTTTCTTTGTTACTTTAGACCAGTGATGGCGAACCTTTTGAGCTTGACGTGTCAGCATTTTGAAAAACCCTAACTTACCTCTGGTGCCGTGTCACATATAGAAATTTTTTGATATTTGCAACCATAGTAAAACAAAGACTTATATTTTTGATATTTATTTTATATATTTAAATGCCATTTAACAAAGAAAAATCAACCAAAAAAATGAGTTCGCGTGTCACCTCTGACACCTGTGTCATAGGTTCGCCATCACTGCTCCAGACTCATCTTCCATTGATGCTTCTTCAGAAATCATTTATTTCTCATTGTTTCTCACTTCAGTCAACTCCCTTATTATTGCTTTCAAACAAGAGACTAGCACACCTGGTCTTTGATGATGACTGATTGCCAGCAGAGTTAAGAATGAGGGTCATAACAACAGTATTCTCAGCTGGATTCTCTGTCTAGATTCCAGTAGTTCCAACTGGACTATGAGTGATCCAAATAGTGTACTTAATTTCCCCCAAAGGGAAAACTGAATTGGGTGCATATCAGAATACTGAGTCTGCCATAACAAAATACCATAGGATGGGTGGCTTAAACAACAGGAATTTGTTTCCTCATTGTTCTGGAGGCTAGAAGTCCAAGATCAAGGTGTCAGTAGGTTTGGTTTCCCCTGAAGCTCCCTCTTTCCTTGACTTGCAGATGCCACCTCTCACTGTGTCCTCACATGGCCTTTCCTTTGTGTGGGTCTCTGTGTATATCTCAATTTCTTCTTGCAAGAACACCAGTCCAATTGGATTAGGACCCACTCTAACTGCCTTGATTTAACTTGATCACCTCTTTAAAGGGACTATCTCCAAATACAGTCACATTCTGAAACACTAGGGTTTAAGGCTTCAACATATAAATTGGGGGGTGGGGTGAGGAAGAGCACAATTCAGCCTATAACAGGTGGACTTTCTATAGGAAGTGACCTCACGGGCAGATTTTATGCCACGCTACCTCAGAAGCAGTTGTGGTGTCTGGCTCATGGGTCGCTGCCTTTGATGGGCATCAGTGCCTGGTGAAGCCAATTATGATGAGGGCACTGAGCTGGTTTCACTCAAAACATGGCATAAGTAATAGCAACCAACACAGGAAAGAACCGGTTTGGGCCACTTTCCTTAAAAGGTAACTTCAGGTGGGGCAGGTGTGTTCTTGGACTTTTGTAGCACAGGCTGAGAATTCATGTGGCTGCCAGCTGCTGGCAGCATATCAGATGCTTCCTTCCTCCCCATATGCCCAGGTCTCAGTCACTGGGATCTAAAACCAGGATTGTGTCCTCCCTGCCCAGCCTCCCTTGGGCCCTCTCCAGCTTGGAACCAGTTTCTACATGGCTGTCTCACCTGGTTTGACTACTAAAAACACAGACACATGCCCTGGCAAAATGTCAGCTCTCTAGTTTCTTTATTACTCTAGATTCATCTTCCATTAATGCTTCTTCATAAATGATTTAGTTCTCTTTGTTTATGACTTCAGTTCAACTCCCTCATTACTGCTTTCAAATGTTTTCCTCTTGGCTCGAGAATCTCATGACTTGTTTTCCAGGTCACACTTGACTTGGCCCCCAGTACCTCTCCTCCCATCGGCTCCCCTGAAGTAGTACCCTTCCTGATCAGTCTATGACATGAACACAAGTCTGCACACAGTACCCTGAGCATGGGTGTGTGACAAACTTGGTTAGCACAAAAAGGAGGTTTTAGCTTTTCGGGAATGAAGTAGTGTAGCTTATAACAGAGCTGGAAGGCTTACAACCCTACATATAATTTTCAGGGTAACTGAGAGAATGGCTGTATTAGTCAGAGTTCACCAGACAATCAGATCTATCTATCTATCTATCTATCTATCTATCTATCTATCTATCTATCATCTACCTACATGGACAGATATACAGTTGACTCTTCAACAACACAGGTTTGAACTGTGCAGTTCTACTTAAATGCAGATTTTTTTTCCCAGTAAATATCCTCTGGTTTCACATCTGCCCTGAATGGAAAACAGTATTTTTTGGAAGGCCACTAAAGTTATATGTGAAATATATATTTATATATATACATATATATATGTATATCTATATGTGTGTGTGTGTGTGTGTGTATATATATATATATGTATACATACATATATATATATATATATATATATATATATATATATAGTGATTGATTGATTTCAGAGAAGAAGAGAGAGAGATAGAAACATCAGTGATGAGAGAGAATCATTGATTGGCTGTCTCCTGCACGCCTCCTTCTAGGGATTGAGCCCGCAACCCAGGCATATGCCCTTGACCAGAATTGAACCTGGGACCCTTCAGTCCCCAGGCCAAAACTCTATCCACTGAGCCAAACCAGCTAGGGCATATGTGGATTTTTGACTGTGTCAGCACCTCCCATGTTGCTCAAGAGTCAACTGTGTGTGTGTGTGTGTGTGTGTATTTATTATATATGCAAAATGAGAAATTGGCTTGTGTGATTATGGAGGTTGAGAAGTCTCGTGATCTGCTGTCTGTGAGCTAGAGACTCAGAAAAGCCAGTGGTGTAGTTCAGAGCAAATCTAAGACTTGAGAACCAGGGGAGCCATGGTGTAAATCCCAGTCCATGGAGAGGAGAAGGTGAAATGAGATGTCCCAGCTCAAGCAGTGAGGCAGGATAAAAGGGGAAAATTCCTTCTTCTTCTACCTTTTGTTCTATCCAGGCCCTCAATGCCTGGGTGATGCTCAGTCACGCTGGGGAAGGCCATCTGCTTTACTGAGTCCCTTGATTTCAAAGCAAATCTTTACCAGAAACACCTTCACAGACACACCCAGAAGTAATGTTTAATCTGGGCACAGCATGCCCAGTCAAGTTGACCCATAAAATTAGCCATCATGGTGGCCTTTCTGGGTTTCCACCTGTCTGAGAAGGATAAGACTGTGTCATCCTCATGTGCATCTGGATAATGTCTATATTATCTCTGTAGACATAGATAATTTATTTGGCAATCTGCTCCCTTAGGCATAATAAGAGTAAGTCAGACCCATGCTAGGGATGGGGAGAGAGATGGACAAATGAGACTCTTTTCAGAAGCACCTTCAGCCACTGATCATGTGGCTAGTTATGAATAGGTAGAGAAGTTTGAGCCAAAAAGACCTGGACTTCTGCCATAGTAACCTGAACCTGGGCAGACAGCTGCCTTCTCTCCAGGGGGACCCCTTAGCCTGCTCCCCTCCTGGCGTTCAGATGACCCAGGAGTACACATTCTGTCCCCACAGAGCAGAAAGCCAAGGAGTTGCCCCCTCCCTTGGCTTTCAATTACAGCCTCCTGCCAGGCTTGGCTCCAGGGCACCTTTTAGCCTAAACTTTGTTGCTTCTGATAGGTCCTGGTGCTGTTTGAAAGGAAAAAACAAGTGAGCTGAGCTGCTAACCAGGCCTGAATGTAGCACTGGGTGAGAGCCGATACCTGTTCTTATTTATCCATTTGTCCAAGAGACCCAGCATTCTCAAAGCTGAGTCTTTGAAGGGAGTAGCCAGGCCTACAGAATCATGTTCATTCATTGAGGAAGGATAGACGGCATCTCCCACAAAAACTTGGCTCTGTGGGCTCCACTGTCCAGTAGAGGACATTTGGCCTGTCCTTCAGGACCCAGAGGTAGTATAGGTATTTTGGTATTTAGGCTGGCTCTGAAAAAAGCTGAAGAACCATGTGATGACACATCCCTGGGTCTCCTTAGTCTGTCAGGGTAACCCAAATCCTATAGTGATGTTTCTTCGAAGTTGCAAAGCCACCACCACTTTACCATAAATTTTCGAAGGAGTACAGTTACAGCTGGTCTTCAACCTAAGTTGTCTTAAAATGCCTTTCAAGTTGTTTTGATCATGTTTTTGTCTGACAGTCATCTTTCCCTCTGGAGAATGCCCATCCCTCACACTGTGTGGTTCTGAGGAAAGCTACAAATCACAGGGCCCTGCCCCCTCAGTCGGTCACAGCCCCCAATCAGACCATCTCTCCCAGATATTTGAATTTGGAGTGAACACAGAGTCATTGAGCTTTCCCAAAAAACTGTCACACCAGAGGAAGGCAGCACCTCCCTTGTGTTATAGAGGAGGAAACCGAGACTCAGAAGACTAAATATCTTGCTTGAATTCCCTCATTAGTACATGGAGAAACAGGATCTGAACCCAGGTCTGTGCAACCCCAAAGCCCATAATCATTCTGCTGATTAAAATAGTCTCCATATACAAAATATAGATTTCCACTTTATACAATGGAAAAATTAGGGAAAATGATTCTAGTGCTTACCCACTTCATTCCCTGAGTTAGAGGCAGAAACACGTATGAGTTTCAGTTGTCTCTCATTTATATGCATGATATATGATATCATGATTTTTATCTCCCTACCTTGCTGTGCAATTGCGAGAATCAGCTTATCACTGTGTCCCTCATACATCTTTTTAGCCAATGAAGGGTTTTCAGTCTTTTTCCATGCATGTTTTTCTCAGATCTCATGTCTGCTTCATCTTCACCTCCATTAAACAGGCACTGTCCTACGCATGTTTCTTTTCACCCAAATCATTCTTTTCTCAACCAATTATAGTGCCCACTGGATTCTCCCCCGCCCCCTCTACCCCCAAACTGCTTATAAAAGCAGGCTGGAAGCCAGAGTAACCCTATAAATACTGAAACTGTTTTGTCATTAGATGTCATGCTTTAACCAAATAAAGCA
The DNA here is from genome assembly GCF_964212035.1 of Myotis nattereri. NCBI lineage: Eukaryota > Metazoa > Chordata > Mammalia > Chiroptera > Vespertilionidae > Myotis > Myotis nattereri. The sequence goes on from NC_138075.1 coordinate 112,126,888, forward strand.
TGTCTGCTGAGGGTACTGGAACCTCTTCAGAGATGGTTTATTTTCACGTGACCTGCAAGCATCTTTCTTCATGATGAATCAGCACAGCCACTTTGCCCTCAGTGTTTCAGCAATAACAAGGCACAGTCTGTCAAGCCTCAGCCCATAAATGACTCTAAATGCACCAATTATTCTACTACTTTTTCAGCTGATGTCTCCTGATTTCAATGTTCTGTTCTAGGCAGTTATACACATCAATAAATGTTGCTGAAAGCTCATGGAATTTGAAAAATCATTTTATTTCTTGTGTGTGCTGCATACTTGAGGAAACCCAACCAAACCAAACAAACAATTCTTAATGTGAAAATCACATTATTTTCATAATCCTCAAAGGGAAAACTTAAATACAGTGTCAACCTCATTCAATTAGCTCAGAAACGCATGTCAGACTGTTTCTGTGAAGATAAACTCCAGAGGAAAAGATCCGCTTGACACACCTCTCTTAGATTTGAAAAACACTTTCACTGCTGTGTAGCCACCTGACTTAATGTACTTAGAAACAATAGAAGGTGTGTTTTAATTTAACATAACATCAGCACAATTATTTTCTCTTTGGAGCCGAGGGGCCATGATCAGATATGCTGGGGTTAATTCTTGCTATCACTTCTCTGTTTCTGCTATGGACTCCATCAACTCCTCCACCCGCCTTTTTGTTTTAAGTGCCTGCCTTTCTAGGCACAGTGGGAGGGAGAAACAAGAAATAGCCAAGGGCCTCTCAATACCAGTAATGTAAGCAGATTGTATCACTGGTGGCTGGAGCCTGAAGAGAATTTCAATTCTAGCAGAAGCAGACGGAAATAGGCTTTTAAAATCCTTTCTAACCTGCTTGGGAGCTGGCTGCCCACTTTTGCTGGTCTCCTAGCAACCGAGCCCCTTCCTCCCAGGCGCTGCTGCTGTCCATTGGGCCAGGCTTGGGAGAGTCAGCCTCTCACTGCTCCCCCCAGCCCAGGAAAAGGATGTCACCCAGGGAACAGGGGTGAGCGCTTGGAGAAATTGCTAAATGGTCTGTAAATTCACGGTGAGGGTGACAATCTAAATGGGGCCACCTCACACATTTTTCAGGGGATCTTGGGATTTAAATTCATCCTTCTGCTTCCTTTCAATAATAGCTTGCACACATGGAATGCTTTGTAATTTCACAAAACAGTTTTGCACCCATTACCTCATGCAGTTCCCCACAAGAGCCTTGAGAGACCTGTATCTACAGTGGGGGGAAAACATGGGGAAATTGTATAAGTTCACTTTTAGTTTATTTTAAAGGACCCAAGAAGAAACTCCAAGTCATTCAATTAGTAAGTTTTAACAAAAGTGGACTACCAGAAACACACATGTAATTCAGTGCCCCAACTGAGGCCTGGCTGGTGTGGCTCAGTTGGTTAGAGTATCTTCCTGTTCACCAAAGAGTCACAGGTTAGAATCCGGGTAGGGGCGTGTGTGGGAGGCAACCAATCTCTCTCTCTCTCTCTCTCTCTCTCTCTCTCTCTCTCTCTCTCTCTCTCTCTCCCTCTCTCCAATCATTATAATAAATAAGGGTTAAGTTTCTATGACATCTCATCAACATTATAAAGAAACGACCTTAAACAAAACACTGTTTTTGAGGACCTTCTGTACTCATTATTAGAAAGGATATTGAACCACAAGGTGTTCACTGGATCTGGCTTTGCTAAGGACTGGGGGTTGCTACTGAATTGAAGCCATAGAGGAAAACTTTCAGGGAATAAATGATATTGTCCCTTGTGAAATGTCAATGCTAATTCTCAGGGTTAAAAAATAAAAGAAAAGGAAGATTGCAAGCTCTTTCACAAACCAGGGTGCTGCAGGCCAGAGGTAACTCCTCTTCTGTCTAGAAATGCAGAAAAAATTGTAACATTTCATACCATAGGTGGCCAGGAATCTTTCTTGGAGAAAAAGTGCTTCTATGTAAAAACTTTTCAGTTTGAGGTAGTCCCATTTGTTTATTTTTTTTCTTTTGTTTCCTTTGCCGGAGGAGACATATCAGAAAAAAATATTGCTAAGAGAAATGTGAGATATTTTATTGCCTTTGTTTTCTTCTAGAATTTTATGGTTTTGAGTCTTACATTTAAATCTTCAACCCATTTTGAGCTTATTCTTGTATATAGTGTAAGGAGGTGGTCTGCTTTCATTTTTATGCACATATCTATACAATTTTCCCAGCACCATTTATTAAATAGACTGCCTTTACCCCATTGTATGTTCTTGCCTCCTTTGTCAAATATTAATTGACCATATAGATGTGGGTTTATTTCGGGGCTCTCATTTTGTTCCATTGATCTATATGTTTGTTTTTATGCCAGTACCATACTATTTGATTACTATGACCTTATAGTATATTTGATATTAGGTACTTTGATACCCCCAACTTTATTATTCTTTCTCAATATTCCTGAGGCTATTTGTTGTTGTTTTTTTTTGTGGTTTCAAATAAATTTTTGTATTGCTTGTTCTAGTTCTGTGAAATATACATTGATATCTTGGCAAGAATTGTGTTGAATCTATAGATTGCTTTGGGTAGTATGGACATTTTAATTACATTAATTCTTCCTACCCATGAACACAATATATACTTCCATTTATTTGTATTTTCTTTGTCTTCTTTCTTCAGTGCCTTACAGTTTTTTGAGTACAGGTCTTTTACTTCGTTGGTTAAACTTATTTCTAGGGTGTTTTGTGTGTGTGTAATTGTAAGGAAATCATAAAAGAAAAGAAAAGAATAAAACCTAATAATGACAGAACATATTTGCCAATGATACATCTAATATACTCAATATGAAAAAAACCAAACAATTTAATTAAAAAATGTGCAGAGGATCTGAATAGACACTTCTCCAAAGAGGACACGTACAAAAGGCCAATAGACCTATGAAAAGATGCTCAACACCACTAATTGTCACAGAAATGCAAATTAAAACCACAATGAGATATCACCTCACACCTGTCAGAATGGTTATCACCAATAAATTTACAAACGAGTATTGGAAAGAATGTGGAGAAAAGGGAACCCTCATACACTGTTGGTGGGAATGCAGACTGGTATAGCCATTATAAAAAAACAGTATGGAGGCTCCTAAAAAATGAAAATGGAACTGCGTTATGACCCAGAGATTTCACTTCTGGGTATACAGCCAAAGAAACCCAAAACACTAATTCAAAAGAATATATGCACCGCTAAGGTCATTGCAGCATTATTTACAAGAGCCAAGCTATGGAAGCAACCCAAGTGCCCACTAATAGACGAGTGGATAAAAAAGTGGTGGTGCACATATACAATGAAATATTACTTAGCCATAAAAAAAGAATAAAATATTACCATTTGCAACAGCATAGATGGACTTACAGAGTATTAAGCTCAGTGAAATAAGTCAGTCAGAGAAAGACAAATACCATATAATTCCACTTATATGTGGAAGCTAAAGGACAAAATAAGTGAACAAAAAAAATTGAAACAGCTTCATAGTACAGAGAGAGAACTGGTGATTGCCAGAGGGAAAGGGAAGTTGGGGCACTGAATGAAAGAAGTGAAGGGACTAAGAAGCACAAATTAGTAGTTACAAAATAGTCATGGGAAAGAAAGTAAAGCATAAGAAATATAGTCAATAATATTGTGATAACTATGTATGATGCCAGTTGGGGAACTAGAAAATGTAAAGTATATGATTGTCTAACCACTAAACTGTACATCCTAAACCTACACATAATTTTAAAAAATGTTTTGGTATTTTTCTAACTTTGTTCATTTTAAGCTTAATTTAAACATATTTAACAATGATTCTTATTTATTAATAAATTAATGATGAAATAAATGTTTTCACTGACTAACAGGGAACCTGAAGCTTCCCAGGATAGAGCAGAATCAGTGCAGAGACCTAAACCAAGGCCAAACCCACAATCACCAAACCAATCAAAACTCAGAAAAACATTTTTAAACATGTTTACTTTGAAATTTTAAAGTATTGCAAAAATAAAGAAAGCATTTTCATACAATGAATAGAAAATGTCTTTTTCTAAAACTCTGGGCCCATTCTTGGAAGAAACCTGTATTAATGGTTTCTTATGTTTTCAGAGATGTCCACTGCAGCATTATCTACACTAATAAAAGACAAAGATGCTAATTGACCATACCTTCGCTATGCCCAAGCCACAACCACCAGCCAATCAGAGCGACTAGATGAAAATTAACCCAACCAGGATGGCAGCCGGCAGTCATGGAGCTGGAGCAAGCAGGAGGCTTGATTGCTCCAACGATGGAGGAAGCCAAACTTCCTGCCTACTCTGGCTGGCTGTGGCCTCTGCAAAAGGCAACAAAGTTTCAATTATAGAAGATAAATAAATCCCAGATACCTGCTTCCAGCCAGCCTCCACTGGGAGCTTGGAGGGCTGGGGCTGTGGCCAGCCTGCAAAAAGCCATCAGCCCCTCACCCAGGATGGCCACACACTCATGGGGTGAGGGTCCCTGCTGTGGGGCTTGGCCAGCTTGCAAACAGCTATCAGCCCCTCACCCAGGCTGGCCAGGCACTCCAGCGGATACCCCTACCCTGAAGGGGCTGTGGTCAGCCTGCAAACAGGCATCAGTCCCTCACCCAGGCTGGCCACACCCTCATGGGGTGAGGGTCCTCACTGGGGGGCTTGGCCAGCCTGAAAACAGCCACCAGCCCCTCATCCAGGCTGGCCAGGCACCCAGCGGGGACCCCCACCCTGATCTGGGACACCCTTCAGGGCAAACCAGCCAGCCCCCACCCATGCACCAGGCCTCTATCCTATATAATAAAAGGGTAATATGCAAATTGATCCTAATAGCAGAGCAACTGGGAATCACTGGTCACTATGACACACACTGACCACCAGTGGGCAGATGCTCAATGCAGGAGCTGCCCCCTGGTTGTCAGTGCACTCCCACAGGGGGAGCTCTGCTCAGCCACAAGCCAGGCTGATGGCTGCCAGTACAGCTGTGGTGGTGGGAGCCTCTCCCGCCTCCTCAGCAGCACTAAAGATGTCCGATTGCAGCTAGGCCTGCTCCCTGCTGGCCAGTGGACATCCCCCGAGGGCTCCCAGGCTGCCAGAGGGATGTCTGACTGCCAGCTTAGGCCCAATCCCCCGGGAAGTGGGCCTAAGCTAGCAAGTGGTCATTCCCCAAGGGGTCCCAGACTGGGAGAGGGCACAGTCCGGGCTGAAGGACCCTCCCAAGTGCACAAATTTTTGTGTACTGGGCCTCTAGTTTGTAATAATAAAAAGGCTAGAAGTCAGCAAAGAGTTAATTGGTAGTGACCTAGTAAAATAAATTATGGTTCATCGATACAATGGGATGCTATGTAGATAGTACAAAGAATGAATTCATTACAAGTACTTGTGTGGGAAGGTCTGAAAAATATATTATTGAGTGAAAATGCAAGGTAAGTAGAGCAGTATTTGTCTTTCTGATTTAAGTCACATGAGTTTCATTCAAAAGTAAATTGCCCAGCATTACCACAATGGTTAGTATTATCAGAAATTTGTGGAGATAAAATGGTGCTTACCAAAATACTGTTACTACTGCATTGTCTTGAACCTTAAATGTCACTAGAAATTTTGCCCTTGACATTAACATGGTACTTCCTGTTATAACTAATGGCACTATAATTTATAACTGTGATAACTTGTTATGAATAGTACACTTTATTAGTTCTAAAATACCCATTTTTTGGTCATATTTTAACAACTTTCAAATCAGGAGGTGTCTTAAAACCTTTCTGCCAGATAGCAGTTGGTAAGAGGCACATGCATTACAAAATTTGTCAGGGACTTGTAAAAAAGCCTAGGAAATATTAGTGGAGAATTCTTTCTTTAAAAATGTTTCATCAGCAAGAATGTTACTGTGTATGTGTGTGTGTGTGTATGTGTGTGTGTGTGTGTAAGGAGGTGAAAAGAGCAGTCTTCAATAACTAATCAACAGTGATTTAGAAGAGGCAAAATTTGAATATGGAGTACTGTATGATAAAAATCTATGTCTAAACAAGTTTAAAGAGTTCTTTCAATAAGTATAAAAAATTCTAAGTGATAAAACCGCAGAATATCAAAGTTTAATTAGCAGCTTTTATTATTTCTTAGTAGACCATGAAACAATGGTGTGTCTTAAAAATAATGATGTCTTAAATTCAATGAAATACCAGGCATGTTTCTTATTTAGGAACTAGTGGCCTGGTGCATAAAATTTGTGCACATTAAAAGGGAATTAAATAGAGGAAATATTTTAATATTGCTATTTGCCCTTTCTCTATAATAGAAGTGTCAGAGATGAAAGAAAATTAGTAAAATGTATATGACAATCTTCCTCCTGTCAGAGTCTGGGGCAAGTCACAGAACCCAGAGTCAAGTCCCTGCCCACCTACATGCACCTCAAAATCACACGAGACCCAGACCCAGCTGGCCCCACCCCCATTGGATGAGATCCAGACCCAGCCATCCCCACCCCCATCAAGCCCCACCAGGCAGGGGCCTAGCCTCAGGTCCCCTGTCAAGCCCCACTGCATGGGGGGCGCAGCTTCAGGTCCCCCGGTGCACCCTCAAGTCCCGGGGCAGGGGGCACGGCCTGAGTCCACTGGACAGGGGGCACAGCCTCAAGTCCCCTGCCCTGGCCTGGTGCCACACAGCCTCAGGTCCCTGCTGATCACTTGTTACAGCTTGTTACGGGAACCCCGCCTCCACTGTGGGCGCAGTCATCTGGTGACGGTGTGATGGAGTGAGGGTCAATTTGCATATTACCTCTTTCTTATATAGGATATGAACAACATGATGAGTGTTTCAGAATAAACAGCTCCAATCTCTGGTGGACCCTACTCTTAGATAAATTAGCTGATTTTCAGACACATTTTACACCTACGAAAGGAAAGTCTTGGAGCTGAATAACTCTTGTTTGGGAAAGGATAAAAGAAAGGTATTTTGTGAAAGGGTTCTTTACCTACAAATTGCCTTTTTCATTTTAACAAGAGTAGGTTAACAATCATTTGCTTGTTAATTCATTTATTTGTAGCATAGGTTTCCTGATGTCATTCCAGCTTGTGGTTCTATAAGAGGTCACTTAAATTATGATGATGATAATTTGTCTTCCTTTCTGGCTTACACTGTTGCCATGTTTTCAGTCCTCATTACTGACTAGGAATGAGCAATTGACCTAAACTGAGCTAATCAAGGCCCTGGAATTTTTGAATATGGGGAACTCTGGTCACTAGAGCAGTAATTTGGGAGTTGCTGGCAGCTACATTTCTGGAACTGGTTTGAGACAAGAAAGCCAGCAATAGAGAGAAGCAGAGCCCTGGATTTCAGGCTCAGCTGTGCCTATGCCCTTCCTATGTTTTGCTCACATGAGTCAAATTTACTTCAGCTAATTTTATTTGGATTCTTGTCATTTGTAAACCAAAGTCTACTCACCATACCCTGAGACTTCTCTTTCAGTACTTACACCCATCTTTCTTCCTACCTGAGTTCATGGTGGGCTGTGATGGGAGATAAATCCAAGTGTTAGACACTACGCTGAGCCACACCATCTCCACTGGGCCAGCTGTGGTCTTGGGCTAAGCTGCTCTTGGTTTTTTTCTAGGATAAGTTCTCTACCTGAACATTCATGCCTGTACAACTGAGTAGCTCCTCTCCCTTTCTTAAACTCTACTTTTTCCTTCCTTTCCAAATTCCTCCTTTGTTCCTCCGAAGCTCCTATTCTTTATTACCAAATTCCTCTATATCTTCAACATTTTCATTGAACATTTCCTTCATCTTCAGTCTTAACTAGTACCAAGCTTCCTCCAAGGGACAACATTTCTGCTGCTGCCCTCTTAAATGGAGGCTGCTCATCTTTGTATGTTTCATGTATGCTCCTTACTCTGTTGTGAAACTAAAAAGCCTGTCTTTTAGTCCTACTGGCCTCTCCTCACTTCAATGCTGCCTTTTACTGCCATCCTAATATCTCCCCTTCATCCACTGGTGGCATTTGCTTCTTATTCACTGGTTCCCTCTACATCCCAACTCAGTCCATCAGCCTGGGGAACTTGAAGGTCCACATGAACAATCATCCAAAAACTCAGTCTCCCGGGCACTGACTTGCTCATTGCCAACCGCCTTCCCTCCCACACCACCCAGCCATCTCTTCCCACTGTCTCAACTTGGATCTTGTCATTTTTCAGAAACTGTATTAATGACCATGCCACTCATTTCAACATCCTGATATCCTACCACAACTTCTATCTTGCTCATCAAATGATTCCCACTAGATCTGCCCTTCAATAACATTAAGGCCTCATTGGAGTGACTCCTTTGGCCATCTACTTTCTCCTTGTCTGTCAGCTCCTTTAGCAGAAACAGCATTTTGTTTCCAGACACATTAGTGTCAGGAGTGCAAGTGGTATCTGGTGCTGGAAGTGGCATGGTGCCATGTCCAGCAGAGATTAATTTTAAGATATCCACTCTAGCAGTTTTTTCTTTATGGTTTCTGCCTTTGGTGGCAAGCTTCAAAAAAGACTTCCCCATTTGTTCTCCAGGTATCTTTATGGTTCAAATTTTGTTTTTATAATCCCCACCGGAAGACATTTTTTCTATTGATTTTTAGGGAGAATGGAAGGGCGGGGAGAGGGGAAGAGAGAGAGAAACATCAATGTGAGAGAACACATTGATTGGCTGTCTCCCACACATGATGGACCAGGTCCAGATATCAAACTTGTAACTCAGGTATGTGCCTGGAATGGAATCCAGACATTTTGGTTCACAGGCTGACACTCTAACCACTGAGCAACACCAGTCAGGACAAGATTTTACATTCTTAATTTGTAATTTCCCATGAATTAACTTTTTTATTGTTTAAAGTATTACGTATGTCTCCTTTTCCCCCAATTGATCTCCCCTGACCCTTCTCACCCCCCAGGACAAGCCCCCATCCCCCAGTGTATGAGTCCATTGGTTATGCTAATATGCATGCATGCAAGTCCTTTGGTTGATCTCTAACCTCGCCCCCTCCTGTCTTCTCTCTGAGGTTGGACTGTCCGTTCAGAGTTACCTTGTACCTGGATCTATTTTTGTGCATCAGTTTATGTTGATCATTATATCACACATATGAGTGAGATCATGTGATATTTAGCTTCCTCCAACTGGCTTATTTCTCCTAGCATAATGCTCTCCAGTTCCATCCATGCAGTTGCAAATGGTAAGAATTTCTTCTTTTTTATAGCAGTGTAGTATTCCATTGTGTAGATGTACCATAGTTTTCTAATACACTCATCTGCTGATGGGCACTTAGGCTGTTTCCAAATCTTAGCTTTTGTAAATTGTGCTGCTATGAATATAGAGGTGCATATATCCTTTCTGATTGGTGTTTCTGGTTTCTTGGGATATATTCCTAGAAATGAGATTACTGGGTCAAATGGGAGTTCTATTTTTAACTTTTTGAGGAAACTCCATACTGTTTTCCACAGTGGCTGCACCAGTTTGCATTGCCACCAGCAGTGCACGAGAGTGTCTTTTTCTCCACATCCTTGCCAGCACTTGCCATTTGTTGATTTGTTGATGATAGCCATTTTGTCAGGTGTGAGATGGTACCTCATTGATTTGTATCTCTCAGATAAGTAGTGACTTTGAGCATGTTTTCATATGTCTCTTGGCCTTCTGTATGTCTTCTTTCAAAGAGTGTCTATTTAGTTCCTTTGCCTATTTTTTGATTGGATTGTTTATCTTCCTTTTGTTAAGTTGTATGAGTTCCCTATAAATTTTGGAGAATAAACCCTTATCTAAGATAGCATTGGCAAATATGTTCTCCCATGCAGTGGACTTTCTTGTTGTTTTGTTGATGGCTACTTTTTCTGTGCAGAAGCTTTTTATTTTGATATCGTCCCATTTGCTTATTTTCTCCTTAGTCTCCATTGCCCTAGGTCCGGAGCTGTATCAGTAAAGATATTGCTATGACATATGTCTGATGTTTTGCTGCCTATGGAGTCTTCTAAGATTTTTTATGGTCTCCCATATTACATTTAAGTCCTTTAACTATTTTGAGTTTACTTTTGTGTATGGTGTAAGTTGGTGATCTAGGTTCATTTTTTTGCATGTATCTGTCCAATTTTCTCAGCACGATTTATTGAAGAGATTGTCTTGACTCCATTTTATGTTTTTGCCTCCTTTATCAAATATTAATTGAGCATAATGCCTTGTGTCAATTTCTGGGTTCTCTGTTCATTTCTATTGGTATATAATTCTGTTCTTGTGCCAGTACCAGTTTTGAGGACTGTGGCTTTGCAATATAGTTTGATATCTGGTATTGTGATCCCTCTAACTTTGTTCTTCTTTCTCAGGATTGTTGTGGCTACTTGGGGTCTTTTTCTTTTCCAGATGAATTTTTGGAAAGTTTGTTCTAGGTCTGTTAAATATGCTTTTGGTATTTTAGTGGGGATTGCATTGAATGTATAAATTGCTTTGGGTAGTATGGACATTTTAATTATGTTTATTCTACCAATCTATGAACACGGTATGTTCTTACATTTGTTTGTCTTCCTCTATCTCATTTTTCAATGTACTTTATTTTCGGGGTACAGGTCTTTTACCTCCTTAGTTAAGTTTATTCCTAGGTTCCTTCTTAGTTAAGTTAATTTTACCTTCTTAGTTATTTTTTTTGGTACAATGGTATATGGAATTTTTTTTTTAGTCTCTCTTTCTGTGCATTCATTATTGGTGTATAAAAAAGACATAGATTTCTAAGTATTAATTTTGTATCCTGCTACATTGCCAAATTCATTTACTATGTCTAGTAGTTTTTTTTTTTAATTAAATCTTTATTGTTCAGATTCTTATAGTTGTTCCTCTTTTTTCCCCCCATAGCTCCCCTCCACCTGGTTCCCACCCCACCCTCAGCCCTTACCCCCCCCCCCCCACACACACACTGTCCTCATTCATAGGTGTACGATTTTTGCCCAGTCTCTTCCAGCACCCCCACACACCCATTTCCCCTGAGAATTGTCAGTCCACTCCCTTTCTATTATATTCACCAGTTTATTCAGTTCATCAGATTTTTTATTCACTTGATTTTTAGATTCACTTGTTGATAGATACCTATTTGTTGTTCATAATTTTTATCTTTACCTTTTTCTTCTTCTTCCTCTTCTTAAAGGATACCTTTCAGCATTTCATATAATACTGGTTTGGTGATGATGAACTCCTTTAGCTTTTTCTTATCTGTGAAGCTCTTTATCTGACCTTCAATTCTGAATGATAGCTTCGATGGGTAAAGTAATCTTGGTTGTAGGTTCTTGCTATTCATCACTTTGAATATTTCTTGCCACTCCCTTCTGGCCTGCATAGTTTCTATTGAGAAATCAGCTGACAGTCCTATGAGTACTCCCTTGTAGGTAACTAACTGTTTTTCTCTTGCTGCTTTTAAGATTCTCTCTTTGTCTTTTGCTCTTGGCATTTTAATTATGATGTGTCTTGGTGTGGTCCTGTTTGGATTCCTTTTGTTTGGGATTCTCTGCACTTCCTGGACTTGTAAGTCTATTTCTTTTGCCAGGTAGGGGAAGATTTCTGTCATTATTTCTTCAAATAGGTTTTCAATATCTTGCTCTCTCTCTTCTTCTGGCACCCCCATAATTCGGATGTTGGTACGCTTGAAGTTGTCCCAGGGGCTCCTTACACTATCTTCATATTTTTGGATTCTTTTTTCTTTTTTCTTTTCTGGTTGGGTGTTTTTTGCTTCTTTATATTTCAAATCTTTGACTTGATTCTTGCAGTTCTCTAGTCTGCTGTTGGATCTCTGTATAATATTCTTTATTTCAGTCAGTGTATGCTTAATTTCTAGTTGGTCCTTTTTCATATCCTCGAGGGTCTCACTAGATTTATCGAGGGTCTCACTAAATTTATCGGCGGTTTCTAGAAAATTCTTGAAAAACCTTATAACTGTGGCTTTGAACTCTATATCCAGTAGGTTGCTTTCCTCCATTTCTTTCATTTGTGATCTGTTTCTTTGTCTCTGCATTTTTTATGCTTCCCTGTGTTGATAGAGTGGCTTTCTGTGCTAGGTGTTATATAGGGCCCAGTGGCTCAGCCTCCCCAATTACCTGAGATAGACACTCTTGGTGCACCCCTTTGTGGGCTTTGTGCACAGTCTTGTTGTAGTTAAGCCTTTATAGTTGTTGGTATCAGTGGGAGGAATTGACCTCCAGGCTAGTTGGCTGTGATATTCAGCTGTGTCTGTGGTGGGAGAACTTCTGTGCTGGAGACACCCTTATGGGGCAAGATTTGCTTCAGTGGGGCTTTGGTGCTCTCTGAGTCTGCCCCCTGAGTGGTCCCTTATGGATCTGAGGAGTTGTAATCTGGATCGTCCCATTCTGACCACTGAGTACACTGGCTCTTGGATCTCTAAGGAGGTGCTAATTTAGCCTCTGCCTGAGGCTACCCAGCAGGAGCTATGGAGAGATCTGCAGATTCCTCTTCTTTGTTTGGGGTTTGGAGGTGCCCAGATGAGGCCCAGCTGTGAAGCAATGCAAGCTGCTGTGGGTCCTCGGGCCTCCTTTTGGATGTTCTAGGTCTCTCTGACTCAGCTGCAGTTTGTTAGGTAATTTTAGATTTCAAAGGGCCTGGTCACTCATATGCAAAAGCCTCTGCGCACAGCTTGGGTGGGGCGGGGTCTCAGAAAATCTACAGAGTGGAGCAAACAGCTATGGCTGATCCTCAGCCCTGCCCTAAGAGGCCCAGGTTCTCAGTGTCCTGTGGTAATCACGGCTAGCACCTCTGAGAGAAAGCCGCCCTTAAATTCTGCCCGATGCCAGACAGTCCAGTTTCTTCCCTTATGAGTTTGCATCCCCAGAGACTCACCGGGAACTGGAGTTCAGAGCTGTCGGGAGCTTGTGTCTCCCTCCTGAGCATCCTCAGTTGCCAGCCCTTTCCACGTGTGCCTCTGTACCTCTGCACTTTACTTCCGCATCTCCTCTGAGTCTCAGTGTACTTTTCTCTTTCCTTCTAGTTGTAGAATTTCCACTCAGCCAGCCTTCTTGTGCTTCTGGATGATGTCTGTTTTGTCTTTTAGTTGTATTTTTGAAGTGGTTGTGCGAGGCAGCAATTTCAGGTGTTTACCTATGCTGCCATCTTGGTTTCTCCAATTCTAGTAGTTTTTTGATAGAGTTTTTGGGGTTTTCTACTTACAGTATCATGTCATCTGTGAATAATTACAGTTTTACTTCTTCTCTTCCAATTTGGATGCCTTTTATTTTTCTTGCCTAATTGCTGTGGCTAGCACTTCCAGTACTATATCAAACAGGAGTGGTGAGAGTGGGCTTCCCTGTATTGTTCCTGTTCTTAGGGGAAATGGTTTTAGTTTTTGCCCATTGAGTATGATGTTGGCTGTAGGTTTGTCATATAACACTTTTATTATGTAGTGGTAGGATCCGTTTATTCTCACTTTGCTGAGAGTGTTTTATCAAGAAAGATGTTGGAGTTTGTCAAATGCTTTTTCTGCATCAATTGATAATGACTCTGTGATTTTTATTTCTCAATATGTTTATGTGATGTATCACATTTATTGATTTGTGGATATTGTACCACCTTGCATTCCTGGAATAAATCCCACTTGGTCATGGTATATGATCTTTCTAATGTAATGCTGGATCCAATTTCCTTGAATTTTGTTGAGGATTTTAGCATCTATGTTCATTAAGGTTATTGGCCTGTAGTTCTCTTTCTTTGTAGTGTCTTTATCTAGTTTTGGGATTAAGGTAATGATGGCTTCATAGAAAGAGCTTTGAAGTTTACCTTCCTCTTGAATTTTTTGGAACAGTCTGAGGAGGATAGGTTTTAGTTCTTTGAATGTGTCCTAGAACTCCCCTGTAAATCCATCCAGACAAGGGCTTTTGTTTGCTGGAAGATTTTTGATTACTGCTTCAATTTCTTCAGTAATTATCAGCCTGTTCAGGTTTTTTGATTCTTCCTGATTGGTTTTTGGAAGCTTGTATTTTTCTAAGAATATTTCCATTTTGTCTTGGTTGTCTAGTTTGTTGGAATAGAGTTGGTCATAGTATTTTTTCAAAGTCCTTTGTATTTCTATGGGATCGGTTGTTTCTTCAACTCTTTCATTTCTGATTTTGTTTATTTGGGTGCTCTCTCTTTGCTTCTTGGTGAGCCTGACTATAGGTTCATCAATCTTGCTTATCCTTTCAAAGAACCAGCTTTTGGTTTTATTGATCTCTTGCATTGTTGTTTTTTTTTTTGGTCTCTATGTCATTTATTTCTACTCTGATCTTATTATTTCCTTCCTTCTGCTTACTCTGGGCTTTTCTTTTTGCTTTCTTTCTAATTCTTTGAGTTGTACGGTTAGATAATTTATTATCATTTCTTCTTGTTTTTTGAGGTAGGCCTGTAGAGCTATGAATTTCTCGCTCAGGAATGCTTTCACTGTGTCCCATAGGTTTTGGAATGTTGTGTTTTCATTGTCCTTTGTCACCAGGATGTTTTCAATTTCTTCTTTGATCTCCTTGGTAACCCAGTCATTGTTTAATAGCAAGCTATTTAGTCTCCAAGTGTTTGATTTTTTTTTCATTGTTTTTATTGTAGTTGATTTCTTACTTTATGCCATTGTGATCTGAGAAGATGCTTGGTATGATTTCTATCTTCTTGAATTTGAAGAGACTTTGCCTGTGTCCCAATATGTGGTCTATCTTTGAAAATGTCTCATGTGCACTTGAGAAAAATTTATATTCTGTAGGTTTGGGGTGAAATGTTCTGAACATGTCAATTAATTCCATCTGATCTAGTGAGTCATTTAGGATTGATGTTTCTTTGCTGATTTTTTGTTCAGAGGATTTATCCAGTGGTGTCAATGGGGTATTAAAGTCTCCTAATATTACTGTATTGCTATAGATCTCTCCCTTGATATCTTTCAGAATTTTTTTTTTAATGTATTTGCGTGCTCCTGTATTGGGAGCATATATGTTTACCAGAGTTATATCCTCTTGTTGAATTGTTCCCTTTAGCATTATGAAGTGGCCTTCCTTATCTCTTGTTATGTCCTTCACTTTGAGGTCTAATTTGTCAGATATAAGTATTGCTACCCTGGCTTTCATTTTCATTACCATTCTCCTAAAAATTTTTTTCTATCCCTTCACTATCAGTCTTTGTGAGTCCCTTGTTCTGAGATGTGTCTCTTGTAGACAGCAGATATATGGGTCATGTTTTCTTATCCATTCAGCTAACTTGTGTCTTTTGATTGGAGCATTTAATCCATTTACATTTAAGGTTATTATCATTATTATTTTTAATATATTTTTTGTTGATTTTAGAGAGGAAGGGAGAGGGATAGAGAGATAGAAACATCAATGATGAGAATCATTGATTGGCTACCTCCTGCATGCCCCCTACTGGGGATCGAGCCCGCAACCCAGGCATGTGCCCTTGGCCAGAATCGAACCTGGGACCCTTCAGTCTGCAGGCTGACGCTCTATCCACTGAGCCAAACCAGCTAGGGCAAGGTTGTTATTGATAGGTACTTGTTTGTCTTCATTTTTATTCTTTATGCCTGTGTTCCTTCCTATTTCTTCTTTTTATAGAAGTCCATTTAGCATTTCTTGCAATGCTGGTTTGCTGGTAATAAACTCCCTTAGCCTTTTTTTTTGTTTGTGAAGCTCCTGATTTCCCCTTCAATTTTGAATGATAGCCTAGCTGGGTGTAGTATTCTTGGATTTAGTCCCTTGCTTTGCATCACTTTTGTATATTTCCTTTTATTCCCTTCTGATCTGATATGTTTCTGCTGAAAAATCAGTTAATAGTCTAATGGGAGATCTTTTATAGGTAACTCTGTCTCTCTCTCTCTGGCAGCCTTTAGATTCTTACTTTGTCATTGGTGTTTGCCAATTTAATACTGAAGCGTCTTGGTGTCAGTCTTTTTGGGTTCATCTTGTTTGGGACTCTGTGAGTTTTTTGGGCTTATGTGAGTTTCTTTTCCCTAATATTAGGGACGTTTTCTGTCATTATTTCTTCAAACAGGTGTTCTAGTCCTTGCTCAGTTTCCTCTCCTTCTGACACCCTTATTACACAGATTTTGTTTCATTTCATGATTCCTAAAGCTTCCTTAGGCTCTCCACCTGCTTTTTAAGTTTTTATCCAGTTGCTGCACTGCTTGGGTGTTCTTTTCTACCTTGTATTGTAGCTCACTGATGCAATCCTCAATGTCTTCCAACCTACTGTTGATGCTTTCTATTGTGTTCTTTATTGCAGCTATGCCATTCTTCATTTCCTCTTGTTTCTTCTTCATTTAGTCTTGATCTTACACATGTTGTTGAATTTTTCTTTCATCCTTTTCAGGGTCCTTATGACCATTGCTCCATATCTTTTCTCTGACATATTGTTTTCTTCCATTTTGTTTACTTCTTTTTCTGGTGATTCCTCCTTTTCTTTCACATGGGGGCTGTTTCTTTGTCTCCCCATTTTTGCTCTTCTCAGTATGTCTGGTTATGTGGCTCACTCTCTACCACATTGACCAAAAGGCACAAAATACAACTTGACAAGACATGACACAGAGGGAACAAAACACGACTGTATTCACAACACTGATAACCCCAAATAAAGGTGGCCACCAGAGAAAAGAGAATTAGAGGAGAGAAAAGAATGCAAAAATGATATTGAGAAAAGGAAAAACGGTAAGAGAGAAAAGAAAAAGAAGAAAAAAGAAGGGTAATAAATATATGTATATGGGGAGAAAACTCCACAAAACCAACAAATAAACCAAAAAATGCAAACAAGAAACACCCAGAAAAAAAGGAGGGGGGACTGAATGTGAAGAGGCAGAGTTTATTTCCAGAATGTAAGGTAAAGAAATTGAATGAATGGGGGAATGGCCACGATTCAGTTCAGAGGAGGTAGAAAGAGAATGAGTGTATAAGAAGATAAGTAAAAAACAAAATACTCAATAAAATAAAAAAGTAAAAAGAATAAATTAAAGATAATAATAATTTTAAAATATACATAAATAAATATATATTTTTTAAAAAATTTCCCCTTTCTTTAATCTATCTATATATTTATCTATTTTTGGAAAAAGAGAATAGAGTAGATAGCAGATAGGCCTGAGTTTGGTGAGTGAAACTAATTAAGCTATTAGTAGAAGAAGAGAGCAAGCAAGGAGAGAAAAAGCAAAACTATAAAACAAAAACAAACAAACAACAACTAGAAAAAAATTGGCCAGCGAAGCAAGAGAAAAGGGAGGGGTGCACTGGAGCAGAGGGGAGGAAATTAGATATATGAGTAAGCCAACAGAGACTAGTAATGTGTCAATAAAGCAGATAAAGAAGATCAATTTTTAACAAGGAGTGAAAAGAAAGGAGAGCGGAAAACTAAAGCAGGAACATGAGAAGAGAAACAGGATGAAAAAGGGAGAAGTTAGAAAGAAAAGGTTAGCAAAAAGGAAAAAAATGAGGTAAAGTAAAATAATGATAAAAAACTGAAAATAAAAATAGAATGTAGAACACTAACCCAAAAAAATAAAAGGTTAATAATAATAATAATAATAATACCTTAAATTAAATAAAGAAAAAGGAAAAAAATTAATTTCTTTAGTAAAAGATAAAAAATAAAAAAGTGAAGTGTTGTTCGCTTCAGTTGAGTTTTAATGTCCCATGGGGGCTGGTTTAAGACCCCCCTCTCTACTGTTCTATCTGCCACATCTCAGTTTCCTGTTAGGCAGTCAGCACCATGTTGAAGTTCCCAGCGATCCACTGCTCCTCTGTGTCAGATTCCACAGCCTTGGTTTCAAGCAGGCAGAATCAGCCTGCCAGCTTTGTTTGTCTGCCTGCTTTCAGTGTATTTACAGATGCATCTACTTCTGACACAAGCTCTGGGTGGCAGTGTTGCTGTATTAGTTTCTGGGACTAAATGGCCCCTCTACCCAGTCCCCAAGGGCTCCTGGGGGTATTCAAAATCCTTATTTCCCTGCCAAGTTCAAGGCTGGGTGTGGCTGCGCCTCCAGGAGGAGGCTAGTCCTCAGGAGAAAAATGGCTGTTCAGGGTTGGAGGGACCGGACTGTCCCAGAGCTGGCTTCCTGGTAACCTCTCCCTATCTTGCTCCCTTGCTTCCACAAAACCACCTTCCCTAAACTGTAGCCTCAGTAAGTGTTTGTAATTGAAAGTTCCTATATACTGGGTTCAGTGAGCAATAGCAAGAAAAATGTATAGACAGAGCAACCGTGCTGCTGTGCGTCTCTCTCCCTCTGGCACTGTGCGGCCAGTGAAGAATTTCAGGCTGCCTCTCTGGGTGCAGCCTGCCACGCCTGTGGATCTAGAGTCCCCGGCTGCCAGCAGTTCTGTGGACCCCCTTCCACACTTGAGTGTTATGCGTCACGGGGTGTGGACTTGGTGCAGCGCAGTTTCCTTCCGACCCTCTTGACCAGCGGTCGCTAACCTTTTGGACCTCATGGACCCTCAGTCTAGACCAGTGATGGCGAACCTATGACGCACGTGTCAGAGGTGACACGCGAACTCATTTTTTTGGTTGATTTTTCTTTGTTAAATGGCATTTAAATATATAAAATAAATATCAAAAATATACATCTTTGTTTTACTATGGTTGCAAATATCAAAAAATTACTATATGTGACACGGCACCAGAGTTAAGTTAGGGTTTTTCAAAATGCTGACATGCCGAGCTCAAAAGGTTCGCCATCACTGGCCTAGACTCTGTTGCATGTGTCTCTCTCCCCAGCCCATATCCCCGGTCCTATCATTCTCCAGGCATCCCCTGTCCTTTCTGGCCATGGATTGCCTCACCAGTTGTGTTTAATTCGGCAATTCCAGGTTGATGTCATTTGATTCGGCTGTTTCTTCTATCTGCTACGTGAGAAGGCGCAGGACACGTCCGCCTATTAGGCCACCAGTTTGTCTCCCTCTGAAAAAACTCCTTCGGAGCGTGCGCCCGGGGAGGCTGGGGTCTCGGTGTTTGTGGGTTCACAGCCGGAGCAGCAGGTCCCTGGCCGGTGTGGCTGTAGGGTCCCGGCTGGCGTCCGAGGTCTCCCCGGGTGGAGGTGAGGCTGGGCTCCCAGTCATAGCCGCTCTCCCCTTCAAGATGGTGTGGCCTCTGCGGCAGAGCTGGCCACCCCGGGAGAGATTGCAGTGATAGCAGAGGCTGCCTGGCTAGGGAACCCTGGTCCACCAGCCCCCAACTGTCCTGCGGAATAACTGTCCCTCACTCATACATACACACATGCCCTATACGTCCACGCACTCCCCTTTGGCTCCCTCCCTCACTCACTCACACTCTCTTTCTCACTGCTGTCCTCTCGGCTGCCATCGAATCCAGTCTGCTTTCCTTCTGCCAAACAGCCTGCTTTAATATCTGTAGCTTTATAAGATGTTTTCATATTTTCTAGAGTTTCTCTCATCAGAATAGCATGATTTTCCATTAGGCATGTCTTTTCCCATTACCCCTAAGTAAAGTTTTTGTTGTTTTCTTTACAGAAATTAAATATTTAAATTTATTTATGTCTTTTGTCAAAAGCATTGTTTTTAGTCAATTTGTTTTCTGATTTTTGTGTTTTCTAGGTGTTTCTTTTATTTCCTATATTTATTCTATATTCTATGTTGTATTAAAAATACTAGAAATGTTTTATTTTCTTGACTTCTCTATATTAATTTAGAATTCAGAAATTCTATTTTTAATTAGTCAACTAATGTCTTTAGGCTTAGGAAAGTAATCCTTAAGTTTTTATTTAGCAGTGGCAAAAATATAAGCCTTTTCATAAACCTCCTGTTATTTTTCCCTGTTTAGTCATTGACAAATGAAGTAGACAGATTCAAACTCAAGTTTTGCCAACAGATAAGATATCTGGGGTTTGTTTGGCCATTTCAGCTCAAATTAAATAGATTGGGCTGATAAAAAACATTAGTTGGTGTATTTCTGCTGAACCCAGAGGTATATTCCAACCTGCAATCCATTCCAACCTGTAAATTTTTTGTTCAAGGAATAAAATACAGTTGGTGGCTTTCCTTTAAACGGTATCAGATATGCCACACACCTCAAACAGTCTTCCTATTTCCATCTGTGCTGACGATGTAGAGGTGACTGTCCAGAGCATGGTGCTTCTTAGCTTGCTTCCTGGTATTTCCTGTTCTACTGGATGATGGGAGATGTCATCTCCTGTGGACAGTGATGCTGATGGAATCCAGCTCATTCAGTACATGATCCCAGCACAGTTAGGAATTGGCAATTTGTTTTTCTAGATTCTCTGCTCAGAGTGATCCTATATAATAAGAGAGGAATATGCTAATTAGCCGTTACACCCTGAGGCATAACGACCAAGCATGTCACGACCAGATCACGGATCAGCAGGAGGGTGGGCCAGTGAGGTACAGGTGGGCAGGCACGGAGAGCTACAGGAGGGGGCAGGGCAGCAAGCTGGTAAGCGGGGGAGGGAGGAGGAGGATGGGGGGAGGGGGAGCTCCAGGAGGGTGGGGCAGCATGTGGAGAACTCCAGGAGGATGGGGCAGTGAGCTAAGAGCAGCGGAGAGCTACCTGCAGTGGTCAGCGGGTGACCTGCTGAGGCAAGAGGCAGCAAGCTACTCGCGCACAGGTTCGTGGGCAGGGCTACTAGTGTATAAATAATGAAAGAAGACACTCAATAGTTAATTCCTCCTCCAGAGCCATTCACAAGCATGCAGGAGACAAATCAAATAGTATGTTTGTAATCATTCTTCTGATCTGCCCCCCCGCAGGCCTACAACACTTGTTTTCAATGCTGTCTCTAGTTCTGTATTTTGGTCATGGCGTTTTAATGTGAAGACAGAAGGAACTGTATGAGGAATAGCATTCTGCTACCATTGTGAACCCTGAAGTTATCATTTTAAAGTAAATGATACAACTTAAAACTTACTTTATTCAGGAAATGCAAATTTTGCAGTTCTTGTGAGAGTATTATATCACTGTCTTTGCATTCACTTGAGGTATTTCCCTTAAGAGGCAGTAATAACCTAAGATACTTCCTACTTTACATGTATTAATGCAATAGTCATAGGTTAATATTTCATTATAATTGAATTAAGTATTTATAGATGTGCATACTAAGGTTTGGGGTGGGAGGTTGACAAATCCATCAATTTCAAAATGATTCATACTACCCATAATGGTGTCTCAGAATAAGGAAGTACAGTATCATATTGGTAGGTTTCTCCTAATCAGACGTTGGGAACTTTACTTACTTTAAGAAATCCTGAATAGTGCCTACAAATGTGAAAGAGATTTTTGGTGAGAGGAAAAGATACTGAGACAACAAAGTGAAAAAATTGAGAAAATTAAATTATAATTTATTCTGAGTCTCTCTCTCTCCTCCCCTTCCCAAATTGGTGGTTCTTTGCTCTGAGGTGAAGCAGCCCCAGGCTTTACTATTACAGCATTTGTTTTTATACCTCTGCCTCTATGAACTGTTCAAACCTGAGCAAGCACTGCAGCTGAGTTCCACAGCTGTAGACTGTGGCAGGGAGGCGTACATGTGGGAAAGGATATAAGTTGAATGCCAGCAGATGTAGCTAAGGGCCCAAACTGGGAGTTTCAGTGAACCATTGGGTCCTGAGGGTAGAGAGTGGGAAGCAAACATTAATCTCTGTTAATAGACTCTGGCATAAGAAACCTGTGATCCAGATTCTGCTGGGCCTGGTGCTTGGGGACCACAACTGAGGCATTGTGCTCAGAACCAGGTACCTCGTTTTAAGAAAGCCTACAAAATATGCCTGGGAAAGAATATCAGGTGGCGGAAATTAAAAGGAAGAAAGCACACCCACAGTATGAATTGAAGAAGAAAAGATTGAGGAAGAGACAGACTGTTTTAGAATTTGAATATTTGAAGTAGCACTGTGGAGATTGTTACAATTTGCCTTGTAGCTCCAGTGGGCAGGACCAGGAAAAATGCCTGCAAGTCTCAGAGGCAAATTTGACTCAATGTGAGCCAGCATTTTCTCACAATGGGGGTTGCTAGCTAAGAAGAGAGGCTGCCTGCTGAGTAGTTGCACTTCTTAGTATTTAGAGTTTATATGTTAGGTCACAGGCCCAGATTCCTATTTGGAAGGAGCAAATAATTAGGTGATCTCTAATGCTCCTTCTAACTCTAGGGTTTCCATCCCACTTTCCTATTATAGTATGGGATCTATAACTGATACATTATAATATTAAAATTCATGCAATACTTTTATATACAATCAGACTGTACTACAATAGCAGTGTGTATCACAGAGTGATCTGAATTACAAGAAAATTTCAGAAGCTTATTTTTTGTTCCAGAATTTCAGAGCTAAATTTTTGTGACAGAATCTTTGAGCAGTTAAAAAAAAGTCCTAGTTCTTTTTCGATGTACAATAGTATTTTCAAAAGGTTAACTTGTTAAGCTTCCCTCTTTCCCGCCCTCCCCATTTGCTGTTAAGACTTAGGCTGAGTAAAGGAGGAAGGAACATACTAAGGAAGAAAGCGCCCCCCTCTCCTGGCCCAGGTTACTGAGCCAGAATCTGGGGGAAACAGGCAGGGAAAGTCAAACAATCCTTCTCCTCTGGCCTGGAAGCCTGGACAGAAGAAGGGAGAGGAAAGCAGGACACAAAGTGCGCCCAGACTTCTTCTTCTTCTTCTTCTTCTTTTTTTTTTTTAAATTCTGTGTGTGTGTGTGTATGTGTGTGTGTGTGTGTTTTAATTCTTTATTGTTGACAGTATTACATATGTCCCCTTTTCTGCCAGCCTGCCCCCACCTTCCAGCATGCCCTCCCCACCCGCTCCTCCCTACCCTCGTCTGTGTCCATTGGTTATGCTTACTATAGTTACTATAGTATATGCATACAAGTTCTTTGGTTGATCTCTTACCCCCTCAGACTTCTTGATGAAGACCTCAGCTCTGAATGGGGAGGAATGTTTAATGGGCTACAGGAATACTAGGGGGAGCAGATGCTTGTTTTGCTTCATGTTTGGCACTCTGCAAGGAGTTCATCTCAAAGACTGTGCTGTCCCAGCCTGAGGAGACCATGTCAGAGTACGCTTGATGGAGCAGCAGAATTTGCAGAGGGGGAAGAGGAGTTTGATTTCGCTGAATAGTTGCTGGTTTTGGTGTGGCATAGGTAGGATCTGGAAGTTCCCACATGCCCCTGAGTGGGTACATGTTCAGGATATGGCTGAGGACAAAGTGTTAGAACTGCCCAGGGGTTGGGTAGAAGGCAAGGCAGACAAAGCCTCAGTAGGGTCTGTGGATCCCACAATAGCGGAGGAGCCAGTCAGCCAGGGAGAACCACTGTGCTTGATAGGGCTGAGAGACCAAACTGTAGGCAATGGCAGAGGAGGCTCATGGAATTAATGGAGATGAGTCAGAAAGAGACACCATTGCCACTAAGGCCAGCAAGGATTCAGAAAGTCACATGGGAGCACAGATCTGAATCTAAGACCCTTCCTCTGCCAAGGATTCTGAGCTGTACCTCTTCTTCTCACTCCTAGGTGCCATCTTGTCAAGGAGCAGGGCAGATGGCTGGATCCCTGGGAGGCAGAGCATTTTTACCTAAAATGATTGAGAGTTTTCTTAAGGACATTGTTTAAACGATTACATCACCACACCAGGCTATAAGACTGGAATAAATTTAGCAGTTTTTTTCTGGCTTCACTGTAAGTGGATCTCATGAAAAAGATCTGTTAAGGACAACCTAAAGAAACAACATTCTTTTTGCATGTCTGAGTTGGAGTGTAAACACATTTTGACTCTATTACAAATGTTAATAGCATAAAAATTGTAACATTGACCTTATGAACAGACATTTGTATTTCCAGTGCCATGGGTGGTGCCTAGAACATAGAATATGCCAAATACTTTTTTGCTAAGTTAATAAATTAATTAATAGCCAATTTTCAGTAATAGGGTGAAATAACATTTTTACAAATTCAGATATATTATTGTAGAAATATCAGTCAATTCCTTGGTTTGAGGCAAGCTCTCTGGGGAATCTATATAATTTAGTATCCATCTGAAACAGGACCAGCAGGATAAGGTATCTCATCAGGGAGAAATAAAAAAGATGAAATGGAGTAGGTGGGACTAGCATCCAAAAGGTCACTGAGAGAAGATGGGAAAAAAATCAATGAAGAGCCACAAAACACACAAAAAATTGTAGTAGCCGAAATTAATTTAAGGCAATGACAAATGGAGTTGGGCTTAGTTTATGTATATGAGGCCCACCTTGTATAATCCATTTTATTTTTATGTGATGTCTTTAATACTCATGTCATAAAGCACTTAACATAAAACACTCAATAAGAGAATCAATTACAGACTGGAAAAGACATAAAAATAATTATAATTTTTTTCACATTGCAATTTCATACCAAGTAATTTCAAAATGAGTTGCTGATTCATTGATTTGCATATTTGCTACTGAACACAAGTCTCCGTGTAGCCCAATGCATTCGTGGCATAGAATCAAAACCCCTGGAGATAATGCTTTCATTGTATACTTTATGACAGAATATCTGCAAGACTAAAGACATTCTTCTCATTCTAAATACCTTTTTTCCTTTATCCACCACTTTCATGTCTTTTTTATTTTACCAGCACAATGTATGTCAAATCTGTTCCAGCTCAGACTCTCAATACCTCTTGTCTAAATGAGGGTTAGAAAATACATTTATCTCCTGTGCCAATTTCAATGGACTGGGGTGCTGTTTTCAAAAGGATTCTGAGGCATCATCCAGGCACTCAGGAAAAGAATATCAAGATCATTTAGTGATGTTCATCTACTGTGGGTATGGGAGGAGAGCAAGTATGTGAAATATGTACTACCATCCCTGGACCAGGTATTTTAACCACCTCCCCACTATCTCCTCACCTTCAGTCTCTTGTCTATATATTACCTTCCCAAAAATCTAAATATTCACTTTCTCCTCACACACCTTTATGTGGCTCATTTCTTACTTTAGGAAGTCAAGTCTCCTTAGTATGGTGTTAATGGTCCTCATACTCTGGTTTTGCATTTCAACATTGTGTTCTGCTAGAGCCTTATTTCTTTACTGATCACCTCGCTTTCCACCACCCTGTACTATTCAAATAGATTCAAGGAATGTGCCTACGTTTATGTTTCCCCCTTACTTTTAAATACACTTCACTTTCCCATATGTATATTCTATACCGCTTTCATGCTTCATTTCAAATGCTCGCTTTCCTTTGGAAATCTTTTCATATTCCTCCCAGCCAGTTAGATTTAATTGATGATTCCTGTAATGTATTGTGTACCCAGATGAAAATGAGCTCCACTAAGCATTCTGAACAAGAAGCTGGTTACCAACCCTAGCCTGTTTGACTCAGTGGTTGGGACGCTGACCTGTGGACTGAAGGGTCACAGGTTTGATTCTGGTCAAGGGCATGTACCTTGGTTTTATGCTCAATCTCTGACCCTAGTCAGGGTGCATGAGAGAGGCAACCATCCAATGTGTCTCTCTCACATTGATGTTTTTCTCTCTCAGTCTCTCCCCCTTCCCTTCATTATCTCTAAAAATCAATGGAGAAAATATCCTCAGATGAGGATTACCAACAACAACAACAACAAAAAGCTGCTTAACAGATTTTGCCAACTCTGGGTCCTAGGACCTTTATGTGATAATCAGGTAATAAATTTGTATGTATTCAGAAATGTATGTATGTATTGTAATATCTGAAAGGACTTTATAAAAGAAACAAAGGGGTTAATTGAGAATCAATGAACCAATATTCTGGAATATGACTATATACTATCATAATTATCTTTTTAAATCCTCACCCGAGGATATGTTTTTATTGATTTTAGAGAGAGGAAAGGAGAGGGAGAAAGAGAAACATTGATATGAGAGATAAACATTGATTGGTTGCCTTGACCTAGGTTATAGTTATACACCTGGGGTCAAACCCATAACCTAGGTATGTGTCCATAATCTAGGTATTCTCCAACCAACTGAGCCACCTGGCTTGGGCTAGCTATACTATTATTTTTTAAGCCTAAATATATTTGGTAGATTTTGAAATTACTTGTTCCTTATCACAAATGAACTAATAGAAGTCTTACCCAGACTGTTCTGATTCAACAGCAATGAATGTAAATGAGATAAAATTACCTATTAAAGGTAAAAGACTCACAGGCTGGACTTTTATTTTTTTATTTATTTATTTTTTAAAATATATTTTATTGATTTTTCACAGAGAGGAAGGGAGAGAGATAGAGTTAGAAACATCGATGAGAGAGAAACATCGATCAGCTGCCTCTTGCAATCCCCCACCGGGGATGTGCCCGCAACCCAGGTACATGCCCTTGACCGGAATCGAACCCGGGACCTCTCAGTCCGCAGGCTGACGCTCTATCCACTGAGCCAAACCGGTTTCGGCTGGATTTTTATTTTTAAATTATTATGTAGATTATCTATTTGAGATACTTTTACAATATAATGACTCTGAAAAGTGGAAAATACAAAAATGGGAAAAGATGTACTAGGAATGTGAACAAACAAAAAAAAAACAGAGATTGAGATATTATCAGATAAAGTTAAATTTAAAGCAAAAAATGCTAAACAGAAAATATCTGTACATAATAAAATAGAACAGTCATGAATCATTTTGTACCAATTCACATAGCAGCAAAATTTATCTATGGGCTAAGCTAGTGAGAATGAGTGAAAATAGGTGTCTTTCTGCGAAGGCTATACACACAAGGACCCAGGTAACTTTGTGAGACCCAGACTTCAACTCAATGCCAAGAAAACTACTAAACATCTTCGTTGAATATATAATAGGCATCTTAAACTTAGATGTTCAAAACCAAATTTCTCATTTATTCTCAACACTGTTTTTCTGGTAATCTCAGTAATTCTTCCAATTATCAATTCTTCTAATTGCTCAAGCCAAAAACCTTAAAGCTTTTCTTGACTCCTGATATTCTTCCACACTTCATATCCATTCTTTGAATTATGCTTTATCTTCAAAATGATACTTTGTGTCACCTCTTCAGTTGATACCTGGTCTAAGCTATCATCACCTTTCATTTAAATTATTTCAATAGCCTTACCACTCGTCTTTCTTGCCCTCTCTAGAACAGCCAAAGTGGTATCTTTAAAACCCCAAATTGTGTCACCCCTCTGCTCAAAGCCCTTTAATGGCCTTCAATCTACTCACAACAAAAGCCAGAGTTCTTACTGTGGCCTTCAATGCCCTATAATCTGGCCCTCACCTACTCCACTTTATCTCCTTTCACTTTCTCACTTTGTTGCAGACACAGTGGCCTACATGCGGCTCATAAAATGAGCGAGGTGTGTCCCTGCCCATGGGCCTCTGCCCCAGCTGTTCCCTCTGACTAGAACACTCTTGGGGAGCAGCATGATTCACTTCCTCCTCTCCTTCAGGTTTCTGAACGGGAGTTACCTATCAAAGGAGGTAATCACCCTCATTGAAATAGTAATTCCCTCATTTTCCTTCTTCCCCACTCACTTCCCATCTCCTTAACTGTTCTATTTTTCTGTATAGTCCTATCACCATCTGAACTATGGTATGTACTTTTTATTATTATTGTGTGTCTTATTTCTGCAGCTCCTCCTTCCCTTCTAGAATGTAATTTCCATGTGGCCCATGCAGAGTTTTTATTGGGAGAGGGGCGGGGCAGGGGGGGGGGGGAGGAGTTGTTGCTATAACCACAGACAACATCTGGCCTGTGGTAGAAGTTTAATATGTATTTGTTAAATAGATTAAATGATTGTGCCAGTTACTCAGTCACCCTTAAGTATCGCTTGGAACACAGGAATCCCAGAGAGAGGTAAAGGTGGTTGGCCGAGCTGGCCTAGAATGACCCCTCTGGGAAGAGGGACTTCAGCACTTGGCAGCCCACCTCAGTTAAAGGAGAAGACATGACCTCTATTGTGTCTCTCTCAGCCTTTCTTGCCCTCACTTCCTCTCTCTTCTCTCACTAGCATTACCATCTCTACAGTCAAAGAGCCTTTATGAAGGCTTTAGGAAGCCCTTTCTCCTTCTAGGGCACCTGCCATGAGCAGCTGTGGGGCTCCAGGGTGTGGGCTGCCCGATATTTTTAGGCAAAGAGAGTGTTTAGAAATGAGCTCACTCACATGAACTGGAAGAGAACAGGGTAGAACCACCTGCCCCTGCTACTGCTGTGTAATTGATGCCTCCAGGTGCTGTTAACAGACTTGATTCAATTAGGCCTTGTAACTGAAGGCCAAATGTAATTAGTTAGTTAATGCAGAGGGGTGGGCAAACTTCTTTACTTGAGGGCCACAATGGGTTCTTAAACTGGACCGGAGGGCCGGAACAAACGCATGGATGGAGTGTTTGTGTGAACTAATATAAATTCAAAGTAAACATCATTACATAAAAGGGTACGGTCTTTTTTTTGAATAGTTTTATTCATTTCAAACGGGCCGGATCCGGCCCGCGGGCCGTAGTTTGCCCACGCCTGGGTTAACAGGATGGACTTTGACAGAACTGAATTCAAGGTCTGCCACTTAATACCTCTGAGAACTTGGGGAAGTCATCCAAACCAGTGGTCGGCAAACTGCGGCTCGCGAGCCACGTGGCTCTTTGGCCCCTTGAGTGTGGCTCTTCTTAAGCCTTAGGAGTACCCTAATTAAGTTAATAACAATGTACCTACCTATATAGTTTAAGTTTAAAAAATTTGGCTCTCAAAAGAAATTTCAATCGTTGTACTGTTGATATTTGGCTCTGTTGACTAATGAGTTTGCTGACCACTTATTAAACCATCTTGTCCTCAGTTTCTTCATTCATGAAATGGAAATAATAATAGCACTCACTTCAGAGAACTGCTGGTAGGGTTAAATGAAAACTGAAGTAAAACATTTAGCACATTAGCACAATGCTTAGTCATGACAAGATTCAACTAGTGCTGACACTGCTATTTCAGTGGTTGGTATTTCTACCCAAACTATATAATTAAGGCTCATGTACCATGAGAGATTCCTGACAAGAGTAAAATAACTTTCACCTTCCCCCAAATGCATAATATGGGCCATTTGGACTCTGAATTTTTAGTGACTGTGTAGTATCCTCGAAGTTGATGAGTGGCTAAAATTGGGGAGAGTTCTTGAGACAGAGCCTGAGGGATTAAGAAACAAGTAAATGTTTACCTTCATTTAATGTGCTTAGTTTGTTAAATAACTCTATTTTCATTGACTTTGCCCAAATTGATCAGTGATTCACAGAAGACCTTAACTATATTCTTCTATATATAAAGTTGATTTGTTTTTTAACTGGTTGGGTAATTTTGGACTTTGAGTATACTTTACCATTATTATAAACTGAAAAGTAATGTGCCCTGCTCATATATAGATTTGCAATCATATGGCCACTACTGAAGGAAATGTGGCCAAACCTGTGTTTGTGTGTATCATGGGCTCGCTGCTATAGAGCACTTGTTTCTCTTTCACTTGATGTATGACTTTGTAGTTTTTGTACACAGGCTAAACTGGAAACCTCTGATATCAAAACAACAGCTGGGATTTCACTTTCTTTTGCTCTCCTTCACAAAATCTAGATGTGGTCTGTGCAATGAGAGCTCTGGAACAGGGGTGGACATTTGAACACCTGAAGAGTAGGCTCCTGACTAGCATCTATGTTTTGTTAACTCAGCGCTGTCTGGAATTACACATGACCTCTCTCTTTAATTCCTTAGGATTCAATTCTTCACATTCTTAGACCCGCAGATCTCTAGTTAATAAGCATTTGTGTGTAAATGTGTATGAAAGAGAGAGAGAGAGAGACCTGGCCTGGGCCTGAGATGGGATTCAAACCTATCCAGGAATGTCTGATGAATGAAGGACAGATCCATGAGGAGGAGTTGATTTATATGAAGGTTTAGTATGAAAGACAAGGCGTTTGTTAAAGCCTCTGAAGAGAGAGCCTGGTATCAGCCTGGAAACTTGTTCCACAGCTTCTCTTCCAAGAATAGGCCTGAAGCATGTGGAAAGAGGGAATATAAGAGTGAACCATTTCCACGGGGGCTTGGAATACTACCCAGAGATCATTGGGTGGCTCGAATACAGTAAGCAACTCTGCTGGTATGGGCCTACTTTGTTGAATTCAGGAACACAAGGAGAAAGGACTTATGGTACAAACAGCAGCATTCTGACAAAGGACCAGCGCAGGGGACAAGAATGAGGCACCTACTCCAGTAGTTTCTTAGATAATACACATCGCCCACTGTAATGGATGGGAAAACACCGACATCATTATCCTCATTGTTGACATTGAGCATGCCGTGTGTCAGGGACAATGCAAAATACATCTAATCACATTCTACAAAATGAAGTAATAAATTGTTCTCAGTCACACACACAGCATATGATGTATTTGATTTTAATCTAGATAGTTTGATTTCAATTCTCTTCCTCTTAATTACCCCTTACCATATCTTTTCAATTTTATGAAACAAAATAGAAAGTCCAGATATAGACCTAATACATGTGAGTGTTTTATATGTGATAAAGAGTATAGTTTTAGCTCTGGCCAGTGTAGTTCAATTGGTTGGAGCATCATCCCATACACCAAAGTTCAAAAGGTTACAGGTTCAATTCCCAGTCGGGACTTGTGCCAGAGGCAATGGATCGATGTTCCTCTCTCAAGTTGATGTTTTTCTCTTTCTTTTTCCCTTCCTCTCTCTAAAAGCAATTATTAAAAGTAGTATAGCTTTTAAAAGTACAGGTGAAAATGGATTTCTAAATAAATACTATTGGGACAAATGTGTAGCTATCTAGAGAAAGGTAACATTGGATCCCTACTTCATACTGTACACTAAAACAAACTCCATATGGATTAAACATATGTTTTAATATAAACATAAAATCATACATATACTTGATGAAAACTATGGATAAATTCCTTTATAACATGAGTTCTAACAATGAACTTATATCAGAAAAAGGAATAATCTTCTATTATATAGAGTCCTAACAATTGATCAAATAAAGTCCAATTACTCAATAGAAAATTACAAAAAAAGAACATAGACTGTTAACAGAGAAAAATGTAAATGATTATTAAGTACAAAGAAAGATTCTCATTCTAACTCATAATAAGAGAAAAGCAATGAGATGCTATTTGAAGTGATGTTGAGATACCATTTTTCAAATATCTAATTGACAAAAATCCAAACACTTGACAATATACTCTATTGGTGAGGCTTTGGGAAATAGGCTCCCTCTGGCCCCTGCTCCACTGTTGGCAGGAGTGGACAATACTACAATCCAGTGGAGTCAATTTGACAATATATCTTAAAATACCTTCTAACCCAGTGGTTCTCAACCTGTGGGTCGCGACCCCTTTGGTGGTTGAACGACCCTTTCACAGGGGTCGCCTAAGACCATCCTGCATATCAGATTTTACATTATGATTCATAACAGTAGCAACATTACAGTTATGAAGTAGCAACGAAAATAACTTTATGGTTGGGTCACAACATGAGGAACTGTATTTAAAGGGCCAGAAGGTTGAGAACCACTCTAACCCAACATGTCCATTTCTTGCACTTCATTCTTCAAACCTACCTACACATGTACAAAATGACAGATGCCTACATTAAGTCACTGAGCATTGTTTGTCTTGGCAGATTGGAAATATCCCAAGTGTCCATCATTTAGGATCTGATTAAACTAGGGTAAATACATATAATGGAATATTATGCTTTTGTAAAATGAGAGGAAAAATAGGATTCTCTCACCCTAGCCAGTTTGGCTCAGTGGGTAGAGCATTAGCCTGCAGACTGAAGGGTCCCAGGTTTGATTTCAGTGAAGGGCATATACCTTGGTTGCAGGCTCAATCCCTGGCCCTGGTCAGGGCATGTGGGGGAGGCAACCAATTGATGTGTCTCTTTCACATCAATATTTCTCTCTCTGTCTCACCTCCTCCCTTCCTCTCTCTCTAACATTAATGAAAAAAATATCCTTGGATGAGGATTAACAACAACAACAAAAGAATAGGGTTCTCTCTATATACATTGATTTGTTGAAATACAAGGGGCATATTGCCAAATGAAAAAAAGCAAGGCACAGAAGAAGGTATATGGCTTGTAACCTCTTGTGTAAGAAAGGGACAAAAAAAATTGGATTGGCATAAATAATAAAACTGGAGGGAAATGTAAAATAGCAACAGTGATTGTTTCTTGGGGAAGAGGAATGGAAAATGAGATTAATGGGAGATGGGAGAAAAACCTTTTACTCTAGAGGAGATCCAAGATGCTGGTAGAGTAGAGGGAAACTACACTCATCTCCTCCTAAGACCAAACTGTAATTACAACTAAATTATAGAACAATCATTCTGAAAAACCAACTGAAGACTAGCTGAAAATGAGTCTTATAACCAAGTATTTACAGAAGAAACCACATTGAGACTGGTAGCAAGAGCAGAGACATGAAAAGGGTTGGCCTTACCCTAACAGGGGGCAGCTGAGTTTCTGGAGGAATATCTCAGCTGCAGGAGGTTCACCCTGAGAAGGATGGGGTCTGAACCCCAACCCAAGCTCCCCAGCCCAGAGCATCAGAGCCAGGAAGAGGCACCCACACAACATCTTGGTGCAAAAAGCAGTGGGGCTTCTGTCCACCAAGGAGTGTGGGAGTCCACTAGAGACACAGGCACCTTCTTAAAGGGCCAACACACAAAACTCTGTTTGCAACCACTCATCCTGGGCTCCTGAAGAGGGAGGACAGAGTGCACTAAAGTCCCATGGG
This sequence comes from Myotis nattereri, assembly GCF_964212035.1. Classification (NCBI taxonomy): domain Eukaryota; kingdom Metazoa; phylum Chordata; class Mammalia; order Chiroptera; family Vespertilionidae; genus Myotis; species Myotis nattereri. The sequence continues at coordinate 112,159,639 of NC_138075.1, forward strand.
AAGAGTATGGGGTTTGTGGCCCTTGGGAGGGAACTGAAGGGACAACTGCCAGGATCCTTTGCTGAGTCATCCCACACTTCAGACACCATCTTTCTTTGGTAAAGCATTCATTTCACTGAAGCATTAGCCAGAGGAAAGCAATAGCCCTACCTTCCTGACCCTCTCTTGTCCATTCTTTGAACCTTACTTACACTGCCGATGAGTATAGCCAGAGGTTTTTCAGTGACTGAGCCTATCGGGCAGCCAACAGGTAGAGACAGGCAGAGATGGATCTTATCAGGGTAACTTGGACTTTTGCTGACCTGACCCTGGGCCTGATGATGGTAAAAGGCATTCTTGATGCACATCTTGGTCATTCCTGCATGCAACCAGGCCCAGCAGAGACAGCCACAAACTATGGATCACTTGTAGCTCCAAATAGGTTACTGAGGGCCAGTTACAGGCAACATATTACATTGGTCTGTACCTCTCAAGAGACCCAGATCCAACAACACCAGCTGCCAGCTTCAGACAACAACAGAGCATGGTCCAATAAGCTTCACAAGCATCATATCAACAAGGAGATCTCAGCAAGCAGCAAACACTGCTGAGATGAATTCTGCTTCATGTGGTCAGCACCTGCACAGCAGCTTACAAACTCTGGTCATGGTTAAGCATCACAGTCAGCTAACATGAGGGTTGATTCCACACACAGGCCAATAGAAGTCAAAAATAAATTATAACAGGAGGTCCCACATAACCCACACAAAGGACATTTCTGGCACACCCAGCTCAGGTAATATAGGAAATTGCACCATTCAACTCCACAGGATGCCTACTACATAACGCCATCACACGAACGCTGAGCATCATAACAGATCTATCTAATACATAGAAACAAACACAGGAGACCCAAGATGGCGACCAGCAAGAAGGTAGGGAGGGAGAGTGTGTGAGAGAGTGAGGGAGCAATAGAGGAGTATGTGGACGTGAGTGGTGTGTGTGAGTGAGAGCTAGGGACAGTTAGATCCTGCAGGTCTTCCAAGGGGCTGCCAAACTGGCAGTCTTAGATGGCAAAATCCCGCTGCCACCGCAAAAACACTCTGGGGGTGGCCAGTGTGGGCACAGAGGCCACGCCATCTTGAAGAACAGAACTGCTTGAGAGTAGGATCCTACCTTACCACTACCCAATCTGGTCTCAGATGCAAATCGGGACCCTACAGCCACTCAGGTAAAAGACCTGTGACCACAGCTGCAGACTCACGGACACCAAGACCCCAGGCACCCTGGCCACAGATTTCTGTGAGTCACAGAGCCAATCCCCCTCCCTGCCTGCCCTGTGGTAGTGGCATAGAAACTGCCAGATCCTCTCCACTCAAACAGACCTCCTGCCCACACACAGTACTGGCAGCTCTACATGAATTTGAGCCTGGGTGTGCAAACACGGGAAGTTTGTTTCCCGTGGCCAGACCCTGGGCACATGCAGGGAGGCTGCATTAAATTTGAGCCAAGGAGCGTGATCTTGGGGAGTTTGTTTCCTGCCACCAGACTCTGGGCCCACGCAGGGAGGCTGCGCTGAATTTGAGCCTGGGTACACGGTCACGGGGAGTGTGTTTCCCACAATGCACACCTGTGTGACCAGACCCCACGCCCACACAGGATGGCAGAACCACCTGACCTTGATTCAGGGTAAGTGCACATGGAATTCTGTTTTCTGCAGGACAGGAGTGGACCTCCTGCCAACACAATGCGACTGTGCAACCCGGTCCCCCAAGCAGACCAGGGACCCTGATTCTCCATGCGAGAGGCAGCACTGAGCACCAGTGACTTGACTCTGTTTCTCATCACATGCACCTGGGATCCCTGATTCCCAGTGCATTCACACTAAGAGCCAGTGACTCCAATTCTTAGTACATGTGCACACAGGGACCTTGATTCTCAACGCGAGACTGCACCAAGCAACAGAGACTCTGATACTCAATTCTCAGTGTGGGCACAGGGGGTCTCTGACTCCTGACACGCACTAGAGGACTCTGATTTGCAGCACACATCAGCAGGGTATCTGTTTCAGCGCTGTGCAGGAAGGGTCCCTGATTCTAGGAGTGTACACGAGCCCACACTAAGCACCTATGACTCTGATCCTGGGCAAGCATGGTTCCCACCAACCCACAGCAGCCACATGTTTTGGTGTCGGAGCTCTTCAGTGACAGTCAGGGGGTACGAAGCTCCCACTGCACATGGCCCAGACCTCCACAACTCGACATTTGAACCTTCTGGTGATAGTTAGAGTGGGGCGACAATGAAACAATCCCCAGAGGAGAGAAAATGAGAAATCGCCAAGAAAGGAAATAAGTGAAAAGGAAGCATGCAACATGACAGAAAAAGAATTCAGAGCATTGGTCGTACAATTCATATACTGGATGGACTAGAAAATCAACAACCTATGCAAAAACCAGGAAGAAATTAAAAGTGATATAGCTACAATCAAAAACACCATGGAAAGTTTCAACAGTAGACTAGAAGAAGCAAAGGACCAAATTAATGAATTAGAAGATAAGATACAGAAACAAGTTCAATCTGAACAGCAAGTGGAGAAAAAAAATTAAAAAGCAGGAGGAGAGCCTAAGGGAGCTTTGGAACAATGCAAAATGAAGTAACATACATATAATAAAGCTGCCAGAAGGACAAGAAGAGCAGCAAGAATTAGAAAATCTACTTGAAGAAATAATGACAGAAAACTTTCTTGATATGGGGAAGAAAAAAGTTACACAAGTACAGAGAGTCCCAAGCAAGATGAATCCCCAAAAACCCTAACCAAGACACGTCATAATTACAATGGCAAATGTTAACGACAAAGAGAGAATCTTAAAGGCTACAAGAGACAAGAAAGGTCTACCTCAAAAAAAAAACAAAAACTGATAATAAACCATCTAACTCTGCAACTTGAAGAATTAGAAAGAGAGCAACAAGAAAAGCCCAGAGTGAGCAGAAGGAAGGAAATAATCAAGATTAGAGCAGAAATGAGTGGCATAGAGACCAAAAAAAAAAACCCCAAAAACACAAAAAACAAAAACAAAAAAACAAAAACAAACAACACAATACAAAAGATCAATGAAACCAAGAGCAAATTCTTTGAAAGGATAAACAAGATTGATGAACCTCTAGCCAGGCTCACCAAGAAGCAAAGAGAAAGGACACAAATAAACAAAATCAGAAATGAAAGAGGTGAAATAACAACAGACCCCACAGAAATACAAAGAATCGTAAAAAATACTATGAGTAACTCTGCTCCAACAATCTGGTCGACCTAGAAGAAATGGACATATTCCTAAAAAAATACAACCTCCCAAAATTCAGCCAGAAGGAATAAAAAATTCTGAATAGGTCAATAACTATGGAGGAATAAAAAATCTTCCAACAAACAAAAGCCCTGGGCCAGACGGCTTCACAGGGAAGTTTTATAAAACATTCAAAGAAGAAATAAAACCTATCCTCCTCAGACTATTCCAAAAAATTCAAGAGGAAGGAGCACTTCCAAGCTCTTTCTACAAAGCCAGCATTACCCTAATTCCAAAACCAGATAAAGACAATACAAAGAAAGAGAACTACATGCCAATATCCCTCATGAACACAGACACCAAAATCCTCAACAAAATTCTAACAAATCGAATCCAGCAATACATTAGAAAGATCATACACCATGACCAAGTGGGATTTTTCTGGGGATGCAAGGAGGGTACAATATCTGCAAATCAATAAATGTGACACACCATATAAACAAACTGAGAGATAAAAACCCATATAATCATATCCATTGATGCAGAAAAAGCATTTGACAAAATCCAACACCCTTTCTTGATAAAAACCCTCAGCAAGGTGGGAATAGAAGGATCATACCTCAACATAATAAGCCTTATATGACAAACCCACAGCCAACATCATACTCAATGGGCAAAAACTAAAACCATTTCCACTAAGAACAGGAACAAGAGAGGGACGCCAATTCTCACCACTCCTGTTTTACATAGTACCGGAAGTACTAGCCATTGCAATCAGACAAGAAGAAGAAATAAAAGGCATTCAAATTGGAAAAGAAGAAGTAAAACTGTCATTATTTGCAGATGACATGCTATTGTACATAGAAAACCCCAAAGACTCCATTAAAAAATCACTAGACTTAATAAATGAATTCGGCAGTGTAGCAGGATACAAAACTGACACTCAGAAGTCTATGGATTTTCTATACACCAATAATGAACTCACAGAAAGAGAAATTAAAAAAGCAATCCTATTTACCATTGCAACAAAAAATTAAGATGCTTAGGAATAAACTTAACCAAGGAGATAAAGGACCTGTACTCAGAAAATTTCAAAACGCTGAAAAAAGAGATAGAGAAAGAAATGAACAAATGGAAGGATATACCATCTTCTGGATTTGTAGAATCAACATCATTAAAATGTCCATACTACCCAAAGCAATCTATAAATTCAATGCAATCCCCATTAAAATAACAATGTCATACTTCAAAGACCTAGAACAAATTCTCCAAAAATTCATCTGGAATAAAAAAGGACCCCAAACAGCTGCAGCCATCTTGAGAAAGAACAATGTTGGAGGGATCACAATACCAGATATCAAGCTATACTGCAAAGCCATTGTTCTCAAAACTGCCTGGTACTGGCACAAGAACAGACATATAGACCAGTGGAACAGAACAGAGAACCCAGAAATCTACACAAGCCATTATGTGCAATTAATATTTGACAAAGGAGGAAAGACCATACAATGGAGTCAAGATAGTCTCTTCAACAAATGGTGTTGGGGAAACTGGACAGATAGTTGCAAAAAAATGAAACTAGACCACCAAATTACACCTATACGAAAGTAAACTCAAAATGGATAAAGGACTTAAACTTAAGATGGGAAATCATAAAAATCTTAGAAGAAGCCATAGGCAGCAAAATAGCAGACATCTGTTGTAGCACTATATTTAATGATACAGCTCCTAGGGCAATGGAAACTAAGGAGAAAATAAACAAATGGGACTACATCAAAATAAAAAACTTCTGCACAGCAAAAGAAACCATCAACAAAACTACAAGAAAGCCCACTGGATGGGAGAACATATTTGCCAATGTTATCTCTGATAAGGGTTTAATCTCCAACATTTACAGGGAACTCATACAACTTAACAAAAGAAAGATAAACAACCCATTCAAAAAATGGGCAAATGACCTAAATAGACACTTTTTGAAAGAGGACATTCAGAAAGCCAAGAGACATATGAAAACATGCTCAAAGTCACTAATCATCTGAGAGATGCAAATCAAAACAACAATGAGGTACCACCTCACACCTGTCAGAATGGCTATCATCAACAAATCAACAAAAGACAAGTGCTGAAGAGGATTCTGAGAAAAAGGAACCCTCCTTCACTGCTGGTGGGAATGCAGACTGGTGTAGCCACTGTGGTAAACAGTATGGCGTTTCCTCAAAAAATTAAAAATGGAACTTCCGCCGAAACTGGTTTGGCTCAGTGGATAGAGCGTTGGCCTGTGGACTGAGGGGTCCCAGGTTCGATTCTGGTCAAGGGCATGTACCTGGGTTGCAGGCACATCCCCAGTGGGAGATGTGCAGGAGGCGGCTGATCGATGTTTCTCTCCCATCGATGTTTCTAACTCTCTATCTCTCTCCCTTCCTCTCTGTAAAAAATCAATAAAATATATATTTTTTTAAAAAATGGAACTTCCATTTGACCATGTAATACCACTTCTAGGAATATATCCCAAGAAAACAGAAACACCAATCAGAAAGGATATATGCACCCCTATGTTCATAGCACCACAATTTGCAATAGCTAAGATTTATAAACAGCCTAAATGCCCATCAGCAGATGAGTGGATTAGAAAACGGTGGTACATCCACACAATGGAATACTATGCTGCTATAAAAAAAGAAGGAATTCGTAACATTTGCAACAGCATGGATGGAACTGGAGAGCATTATGCTAAGTGAAATAAGCCCGTCAGTGAAAGAAAAATACCACATATACCGCATGATCTCACTCATTTATGGATAATAAAGAACATTATAAACTGATGAACAAAAATAGACACAGAGGCAGAGAAGCATCAAACAGACTGTCAAAGAACAGTGGGAAGGCTGGGGAGGGTTGGGGGTTGGGGGGAAATAAGAGATCAACAGAAGGACTTGTATGGATGCATTTAAGCATAAGCAATGGACATAAGACACTGGGAGAGGGGTCAGGGCATGTGCCGGGGGGTAGAGGAGGCTGGGAGGAGGTCAACTGGGAAAAAAAGGAGACATATGTACTACTATTTGTAATAGTTTAAACAATAAAAAAAAGAAAAACTAAATAAAGAAACAAATACAAAGAGGCAGCCAAAATACGGAGATAAAGAAACAGGCCCCAAATGAAAGAACCGAAGAAAGCTCCAGAAAAAAGAGCTACATGAAATGGAGGCAAGCAATTTACTAGATATGGACTTCAAAATAATGGTTATAAGGATGCCCATCAGTATGAGAAAGGTCATAGAAACCATAAAAAAATCAATCAGAAATGAAGACTATATTATCTGAAATGAAGAATACACTGGAAGGAATAAACAGTAGGTTGGAAAAGGCAGAGGATTAAATCAGCAATTTGGAAGACAAAATAGAAAAAAATCAAAGCAGCAAAAAATACAATACAATACAATACAATACAATACAATACAATACAATACAATAAAATAGGATAGGATAGTTTAAGGGACCTTGCGACAACATGAAGTGCAGCAACATTTGCCTTGTAGGGTTATCAGAAAGAGAAAGGAAAGAGGAAGGGATCGAAAACTATTTGAAGAAATAATGACTGAAAACTACCCTAACCTGCTGAAGGAAAAAGACACACAATTCCAGGAAGTGCAGAGCCCCAATCATATGACCAAAGAGGCTCACACAAGACACATTATAATTAAAATGGTAAAGTTTAAAGACAAAGAGAGACTTTTAAAAGCTGCAACAGAAAGATAGTTACGTACAAGGGAGTTCCCATAAGACCGTCAGCTGATTGCTCAATTTAAGGCCAGAAGGAATTTGCATAAAATATTCAAAGTAATGAAAAGGAAGGACCTGCAACCAAGATTACTTTACCCAGCAAGACTATAATTTAAAATTAAAGGAGAAATAAAAGCTTCCCATCCTATCTAATAAAAGAGTAATATGTAAATTAACTGTCACTTTGCGACAAAGATGGCGGCACCCATAGTGGCCGGGGCGGGACACTGGTGGCGTCTCCTCAGCAATGCGAGCCCAGCATCCGCACCCCAGCCGCACAGAGGGACGGTTGGGGAGGGGCCTCGGGCCAGAAGTGGAAGCCGAGAGCACGGGGAGCAGCAGGAATGCTGGGAATCATGGTTCTGGTGGTGGACGTGTTGCACAATCTCCTAGACACTCGAGTGAAGTGAGCCTGGAGCAAGTTACTATTTCAGGTGGGGGATGGAGGGAAAGCAAAGGTGAGAGCCATAAGTCAGAGTGTCGAGGAAAAATGAAAAGGAAGATATCCTGCAACTTATAGGAAATCTCCACCAATGGAGCAAAAAAAAAAAAAAAAGAGCTCTATTATTCTGTGAGCACCAAACCAGACTGGGCTGGGGTCTCACACAATTTGCTCATATGATTGCAAAGACAGACAGAAACTTCACTCTTTCATGTACCCAGGCAGATACAATGCACGACATGCATGTTTTCACAGAAGAGGACTTAACAGCACCATTTGCTCTATACCCCTTGGTAAGTCACCTTTTTGGTGGCCATCTGTGTTAGTTAATTGACATAATCAAGAGTAAAAATTAAAAATTTTCTATCTCTATGACAAGCAGGTCCTTACAACTTGGAGCAAGGCAACTATCTATAATAATACAAGTATAATATGAGAGGCAATAAGGCAGGCAGGCAGAGGCAGTTAGGGGTGATCACACCGGCAGGTGAGCAGTTGGGGCAATCAGGCAGGCAGAGTTGTTAGGCAGGCAGGCAGGTGAGTGATTAGGGGCGATGAGGCCGTTAGGAGTGATTAGGCAGGCAGGCAGAGGCAGTTAGGGATGATGAGGCAGGCAGGCGAGCCGTTAGGGGCAATGGGCAGGCAAGCAGAGTGGTTAGGGGCAATCAAGCAGGCCGGCAAGCAAGTAGTTAGGAGCCAGTGGTCCCGGATTGTTAGAGGGTGCAAGCAGGGCTGAAAGACTACCCCCTACCCCCATGCACAAATTTCATGCATAATTTCTAATATAAAAATAAAAAAACTAAAGGACTTTGTTACCACCAAACCAGTATTATAAGAATTTTAAAGGGCTTTCTTTAAAAAAGAAGAATGAAAAGAAAAAGAAAAAGGAGGAAGAGAAGAAACAAACAGAGGAACATAGTTAAAAGGATAAAATGGCAATAAATACATGCCTATCTATAATCACTTTAAATGTAAATGACTTAAATGCTCCAATAAAAAGATACAGGCTAGCTGAATGGATAAGAAAATAAGACCCATATATGTGCTGTCTATAAGAAGTCCACCTCAGAACAAAGAATACACACAGACTAAAAGTAAAGAGATGGAAAAAAATATTACATGAAAATGGAAATTTTAAAAAGCTGGGGTAGCAATATTTATATTTGACAGAATAGATTTTAGGGCACTACATGGTGATAAAGAGAGCAATCCAATAAGAAGATACAAACTTTATAAACACTTATGCACCCAACATAGGAGCACCTAAGTATGTAAAACAAATCTTGATGGACATAAAGGAAGAGATTAACAGTAATACAGTCATGGTAGGGGATTTTAACACCACATTAATGTCAATGGATACATCTTCCAGACAGAAAATTAACAAGGAAATGACGGCCTTAATGACATGCTAGATCAGATGGATTTAATTGATATCTTCAGAGCATTTTACCCCAAAGCAGCAGAATATAAATTCTTCTCAAGTACACATGGAACATTTTCTAGTATAGACTGCATGTTAGACACAAAATAAGTCTCAATGAATTTAAGAAGACTGAAATCATATTAAGCATATTCTCTGACCATAATATGAAACTAAAAATCAATTATAAGAAAAAGACTGAAAAACATAAACACATGGAGGCTAAATAACATAAACAATATTGGGTTAACAATGAGATCAAGGAAGAAATAAAAAGACACCTTCAAGCAAATGAAAACAAGAACACAACAACCCCAAATTCATGGGACATAGCTAATATAGTCCTAAGAAGGAAATCCATAGCATTACAGGCCAAGAAAACCTCAAATAAACAATCTAACTTATACTTAAAGGAAATTGAAAAAGAACAACAAAGAACAAGGTAAGTAGAAGAAAGGAAATAATAATGATCAGAGCAGAAATAAACAAAATAAAGTCTAAAAAACAATACAAAAGATCAATGAAACCAAGAGCTGGTTCTTTGAAAAGATAAGCATGATTAGCCCTAGCCAGTTTGGCTCAGTGGATAGAGCATCAGTCTGTAGATTGAAGGTTCCTGGGTTCGATTCTGGTCAAGAGCACATGCCCAGGCTGCGGGCTCAATCCCCAGTAGGGGGGCGCACAAGAGGCAGCCAATCAATGATTTTCTTTCATCATTGATGTTTCTATCTCTCTCCCTCTCCCTTCCTCTCTGAAGTCAATAAAAACATATTAAAAAAAATACAGCATCTCTTGAGATCAAATATACTTAAAAAAAAAAGATAAACATGATTAACAGATAAACCTTTGAGCAGACTCATCAAGAAAAAAACAGAGAGGACCCATAAATAAAATCAGAAATGAAAGAGGAGAAATAACAACTGACACCAAAGAAATACAAAGGATTGCAAGAAAATATTATGAACAACTACATGCCATATATGCCAACAAATTGAACATTCTGGTAGAAATGGACAAATTCCTACGAGGAAAATATTTTCCAAAATGAATCAGGAAGAATCACAGAATCTGAATAGACAAATTACAACTATTGAAATTGAGGCAGTAATCAAAACACTCCCAATAAACAGAAGTCCTGGACTGGATGCTTCACGGGAGAATTTTACCAAACATTCAAATACCTATCCTCAAACTATTCCAAATATTCAAGATAAGGGAAGACTTCCGCTCTCATTTTGTTAGGCCTGAATTACCCAAACTCCAAAAACAGATACACTACAAAGCAAGAAAATTATAGGCCAATATCCCTGAAGAACATAAGTGCTAAAATCCTCAATAAAATATTAGCAAACTGGATCCAACAATACATTAAAAAGATCATACACCATGATCAAGTGGGATTTATTATGGGGATGCAAGGTTGGTACAATATCCACAAATCAATAAGCATATAGACCTATAAATAATATGAAGAATAAAAACCACATGATCACATCAATAGATGCAGAAAAAAACATTTGATAAAATCCAGCACCCACCTATAATAATAAAAGCATAATATGCTAATTAGACCAGATAGCCTAACGACCTTCCAGACATCTTTCCGGATGAAGCTGTCATGGCAGGGGCCGAGGCAGAGGCAGTTAGGGGCCATCAGGCAGGCAAGCGAGCAGTTAGGGGCAATTAGTAAGCAGGCAGGCAAGTGGTTAGGGGCAATCAGGCAGGCAGGCAGAGGGGATAGGGGTGATTGGGCAGGCAGGCAGACGAGCAGTTAGGAGCCAGTGGTCCCAGATTGTGAGAAGGATGTCCGACTGCAAGAATCGGGCCTAAACTGGCAGTCGGACATCCCCCAAGGGGTCCAGGATTGCAAGCAGGTGCAGGCCGGGGTGAGGCACGCCCCCCCCTCCCCCCCCCCCCCCGCACAAATTTCATGTACTGGGCCTCTAGTTTATGATAAAACTCTAAGCAAATTGGGAATAAAGGAAATATGTCTCAACATAATGAAGGCCATATATGACAAACCCACAGCCAACATCATACTCAACGGGTAAAAACTACAAGCATTTTCCTTAATATAGGGAATAAGACAGGGTTGACTACTTTCATCACTCTTATTCAACACTAATGACCCAGTGCACGGATTTGTGCACATTGAAAGGAAATTAATTAGAAAAAATATTTGAATATCACTATTCACCCTTTCTCTGTAATAGAAGTGTCAACCAAATTCATGATCGACAATGACAGATCAAAACACACCCATGCGATTGGTGCCAGCAAGAGCTTTATATGTATTGTGCATGCGCGAGTCAACTTAGCCTTTTATAGATATAGAATAAACTTGTTTAATTAGACCTGTTTTCTGATGTAGCTGAACTTTTTCCAGCCCAGTGAAGCATTCACAACTTCTTTTTCGGTTAATTGTCAGCAACACAGCAAAAAATATCAACACGAAGCAGATTATTATTGTAGATCACACAGGGAGAACAAAAGGTAAAATATTTAACTGCAGCAGTGTTTGACTATATTCTGCACAGTGAGAAAACCTGAAGTCATTTTCAAGGTCTACCATTTCTTACTTCTTTTCAGTCGGGTCAAATTTCTAAACTTTCTAAATCTCCATTTTCTGGCTAATGAAAAGAAAATAGGATTCTACTGAGTCTCCTATCTACCTACTTCAGGACTTCTGTGAGGATCAAATGAGATGAGGCACATGAAACCACTTCACAAACATTTGGTTAAACTGTGAAATGTTTCCACCTGGCTATAAAGCAAGCCGTGTTCCTGGGCTGAAGAGACCACAAGGAGGCTAGTTGCTAGGGAGAGGAAGCCGGGCATTGCTATGTGACATCATTACCCAGAGCCCACAGCAACTGTTTCTGGGCTGGGCTGGGCTGTGGGCCACATTTTGCATCATGGGGTCTCAGCAGCGTTGGCTGTGATTTGGTGGGGTGTGGCTCTGGGGTGGTGGCGGGCCTGTGTCCCAGTTGGGGGAAGCCAAGTTTTGGTTTGCTGGTGCCAAATCCGTAGTGCCATTTATTTTTAAATGGCCAGTGCATGTCACGGCAGCTCCTGCATTGAGCCTCTTCCCCCTGGTGGTCGGTGTGTGTCATAGCAACCAGTTGGATGGACACTTAGCTTTTTATATATATATCCTATATAATAAAACCCTAATATGCAAATTGACCAAACGGTGGAATTACCAGTCGCTATGAAGCACACTGACCACCAGGAGGCAGACGCTCAACACAGGAGATGCCCCCTGGTGGTCAGTGTGCTCCCACAAGGGGAGCACCACTCAGCCAGAAGCTGGGCTCACAGTTGGCGAACCCAGTGGTGGTGGCAGGAGCCCCTCCCACCTCCATGGTGATGCTAAAGACCCCTCAGGGGATGTCCATCTGTCAGCTTAGGCCCACAGGAGGGCATCCCCCTAAGGGTCCTGGACTGCAAGAGGGTGCAAGCTGGGCTGAGGGACCCCCATCCCAGTGAATGAATGTCATGCACCAGGCGATATATATATATATATATATATATATATATATATATATATATATATATATGTATATCTGAAAGTTGCAGCAATCAGACAAAAAAGAAGAAATAAATGGTATACAAATTGGAAAGGAAGAAGTAAAACTGTCATTATTTGCAGATGAGAGGACACTGTATATAGAAAACCCTAAAGATTCCACCAAATAAAACTACTAGGACTATTAAATGAATTCAGTAAAGTAGCAGGATACAAAATAAATATCCAGAAATCAAACAATATTGAATTATCAGAAAGGGAAACAAAAAAAACCAATCATATTCACAATTGCTTCAAAAAGAATAAATACCTAGAAATAAATTTAACCAAGGATGTAAAAGACCTGTACCTGTAAAACTATAAGACACGGAAGGAAAAAGATACAAATAATTGGAAGCATACTCTGTGTTCATGGATTGGAAGAATTAACATAATTAAAATGTTCATACTACTCAAAGTAATCTATAGATTCAATGAATACCTATCAGGATACCAATGGTGTAATTCACAGAACTAGAATTTTCCAAAAATGTATATGGAACTACAAAAGACCCCAAATAGCAATCTTGATAAAAAAGAACACAGTTGGAAGAATCATACTACCTGATATCAAACTATTCTACAAAGCCATAGTAATCAAAACAGCATGGTACTGCCATGGCTATTGTGGCTCAGTGCTTAAAGCATCAGCCCATGCACCTAAGGGTTGTGGATTCTATTCCCGGTCAAGGGCATGTACTTGGGTTGCAGGTTCCATCCCTGGCTCCACTCAGGGTGCACGCAGGAGGCAACCAATCAATGTGTCTCTCTCACATTGATGTTTTTTTCTCTTCCCCTCCCTTCCTCCCATCCACTCTCCCCAAAAAATAAATGGAAAAAATAACCTCTGGTGAAGATTAACAAACAAACAAAACAAAAGCAGCATGGTACTGACATAAAAGCAGAAATATAGATCAATGGAATAGAATAGAGAACCCAGAAATAAAGCCATGCCTTTATAGTCAATTAATATTTGACAAAGAAGACAAAAACATACATGGGTTAAAGATAGTGGTGTTGAAAATATTGAACAGATACATGCAAAAAATGAAACTAGCCTGCCTCCTTATACCATACACAAGAATAAATTAAAAATGGATTAAATACTTAAACTGTTAAAAAAAAAACATAAAAACCCTATAAGAAAGCATAGGCAGTAAAATATCAGACGTTTCTCAGCAATATTTTTTCTCATATATCACCTTGGACAAGGGAAACAAAAGAAAAAATAGACAAATGGGCCTTGGCCAGTGTGGCTCAGATTGTTGGAGCATTGTCTTTACATCAAGGGTCATGGGTTTGATTTTCTGTCAGGGCACATACCCAGGTTGCAGGTTGGATCCCTGGTTGGTGCAACCGATCAATTTTTTTTTTCACATTGATGTTTCTCTCTCTCTCTCTCTCTCTCTCTCTCTCTCTCTCTCTCTCTCCCTCTCTCTCCTCCCTCTCTTCCTCTCTCTCTAAAATCAATTAAAGAAACAAATAAACATATCCTCAAGTGAGGATTTTAAACAAACAACAAACAAACGGGACTACATCAAACTAAAATGTTTTTACACAGCAAAGGAAACCAGCAATAAAATGAAAGACAACCCATGAATAGGAGAACATATTTGCCAATGATGCATCTGATAAGGGGTTAATATCCAATTTTTAAAAAAAACTCAAACAACTCAACATGAAAAATAACAAACAATCCAATTTAAAAATGGTCAAAGAACCTGAATACACACTCTCCAAAGAGGACATACAGATGGCCATAAGCATATGCACAGATGCTCAAGGTCATTAATCATCAGAAAAATGCAAATTAAAACCAGGAGATAATCACCTCACACCTGTCAGAATAGCTATCATCAACAAGCAGCAGTATTGGTGTGGAAGTGGAGAAAAGAGAACCCTTGTGCATTGTTGGTGGGAATGAAGATTGGTGTAGCCATTGTGGAAAGCAATATTTTAAAAATGGAACTGCCTTATGACTCAGCAATTCCACTTCTGGGAATTTATCCAAAAAAATCCAAAACATTAATTCAAAAGACTATATGCACCCCTATGTTCATTGTAGTTTTATTTATAATAGCCAAGGTTTGAAAGCAGCCCAAGTGCCCATCAGTAGATGAGTGGATAAAATTGCTGTAGCTGCCCTGACTGGTTTGGCTCAGTGGATAGAGCATCGGCCTGTGGACTGAGGGGTCTTGGGTTTGATTCCAGTGAAAGGCATGTACCTTGCCTGCGGGCACATCCTCAGTGGGGGGTGTGCAGGGGGCGGCTGATCGATGTTTCTTGCTCATCAATGTTTCTAACTCTCTATCCTTCTCCCTCTCTGTAAAAAATCAATAAAATATATATTTTTAAAAATGCTATAGTACATTTACACAATGGAATACTACACAGCTGTAAAAAAGAAGGAAATCTTACCCTTTGAGACAGCATGGATGGACCTGGAAACATTATGCTAAGTGAAATAAGCCAGTCAGAGAAAGGCAAGTACCGTATGATTTCACTCATATGTGGAATCTAATGAAAAAATGGAATAACAAGCAAAATAGTTATAGACTCATAGATAGAGAGCAGGCTGACAACTTGTGGAGAGGGAGAGCTGGAGGGGTTACGGGATTGAGGAAAAAAGAGAAAAAAGGAGGTAAAAATCTCATGGACAACAGTGTGGTGATTGCTGTGGGGGATGGTGGGTTGCGGGAGGTGGAGGAAGGTATAGGAAAGACAAATGATGGTGGACAGAGATTTGACTTGGGGTGGTAAACATGCAATACAGTGAACAGATTATGTGTTGTAGAATTGTGCTCCTGAAAACTGTATAATTTTGTTAACCAGTGTCACCCCCAATAAATTCAGTGAAAAGGAAAATCAAAACCTTTCACTCTGTACCTTTTTATACCTTTGTTTTGACTTTTAACCATGAGAAAGTGTTATCTAATACAAATTAAAATACATCCAAGAACTTAATTCTCTATACGTTTATATTTGTCAGCTGCTTTCCTCAATACCATGTGCTGAATTTAGCCTTTGATAACAGAGGCTGATCTAGTTTTGGTCTATCTTCCAAACAGTGAAGTGATCCTAAGGTAAAAATTAGAACAAGGCCATTATTTGGTCCAAGAGTGCAGGCAGTGGAGCCTGAACAGGACAATTCCTTAATGATTTTGCAAGAACCTTATGATTGAGTATTGAGGCCAAAGAATGACAACACTGTAATTTAAAGTTATAAGTGACCTATTTCAGAAGAAATGCAGTTTTCCAGACTATTCTAGAATGAAGATGCTGGTCAGAGTCAACATGGGGCTCTACTTGTCTGTTCTGTGGCATTCAGGAGCCCCCTGCATGTCGAATCCATCTGACAACAAGGGGGAAGTAAGTCTCAGAACTGGAGTCATGGCCAGGGAGAAGGAGGTTGGTGCACACCTTTAGCCTCCATCATTCTTCGAAAGACAATAGAGGGATTGAAATTGAGGAAAGGCATAGTTGAATGGAGAGAGGAAGTGACCTGAATCAAGAAGGTTAAATGGGGAGAGAAGGAAGGAGAGGGAAACTAATATTTTTTGAGTGCCCACTGTGTGCCAGTGTCTTGTTCAATTCTCCCAGCCCCTTGAGGTAAACTTATCATCCACATTTTAAAGATGAGGTTCAAGTAGTCTAACTAAGCCACGTTTAGGAAGGTTGTAAGCTATGAAGTCAGATTTCTTTGATGTCACAGTCCATGCTCTATACTGTAACTTTCAAGTTCATATTTAGCAACAGGCTCTTCTAGTCATTGACACCCTGTTCCAAATAACCCTTGTTTCTCCTGGTGGCCCCAGCCCCAGCTCCTACCAATAGGAGAAGCACTGAAGTCTTCCAAGACCTGATTTTTTACTAGAACAGGGTTGGGCAACCCCTGGCACCCGTGCCAAACATGGCACGCCAGTAACTTTTGCTGGCACGCGAAACCCTCTCTTATCTTCCACTTACAATTTTTTTTCTTCATATCGACTTTTTTATTTTTCAGATAAATTCAGTGTAGGTGCATCTTAGATAAATAAATAATTTTACATAACAAGTTATCTTAAAGACCATAGACATGGATTGACGAGAGAGGGGAAGAGCAATTTCTATGCCTCTGCCTTAACTCTCCCTGCCTTCCTAGATCCAACCAGTGTTTGGGTTTCATCCACATACGCTTGTGAATCTTTGTTCTCAGTGATGAATTTTGTTAAGTCTCATAATAGGAGTAGCCTGACGGATGAAAGTAGTAGCTCGTGCATATCTCTGAAGGTCACAAAATATAAACCTGATGTAAAATCTCTGTCATCATTGATGCAGCAGCAAAAGTCCCACTGATAATATCAAATGGAGTCATAAAGTTTTCTGTCGGACTATCAATGTACATGTATATATTAAAAAATAAATGTATTTTTCATCATCATATACTGTGTTTTTGTCACTCGAATGAATTTTATTATTTCTTCAAGGTTCTTCACATACATACACCTTAAGAGATATCAAGTAGGCGTAACATGTTCTCAAAAAATTAGGGTTGGTATGCAGAAGAATTTTGAGTCAGAGATTTTGCTGGTGGCACGCAGTCACAAAAAGGTTGCCCACCCCTGGCCTAGAACTTCTGGGTCACACCTTCTCTTTCATTTTTCCTGCTAGTCCTTGGTCTCTCTTTTTTCTGGCCCAGGCCTCACATGTATTTACAACTCTTGTAGATACCTCTTGAAGGGATAACCACACATTCCCCGGGTTTTTGTTTGTTTTTAGAGCTTTTTGTCTTGAGAAACTTGCTCTGGGACTGTTGGTTCCCAGTTCAAATTGATAGTGGGGAAGGGCACATAATTAGAATAGAACCATAGTTGTTTAATAATTATTCACCTTACTAAACTATAAATAAGTTTTCTTACAGACCCTGGGAAACTGGAGGATGAAACAAAGCTATAAAAAAAGATGCCTCTATGGGTTCATTACTCAGAAAAGAAATACATTTTTAAAACAGACCAAGGACAGGACACCCTTTGATTTGGTTGCTGTGCCTGGATCCTGATTCCCTTGGGGAGTTTGCCTCAGGAATGCTGATCATTCTCTGGTCTCAGGAAAGGGCTAAAATCAACATGTGGTATTGAGGGAAACAGCTGACAAACATAAATGTATAGAGAATTAAATTCTTTGATTTATTTTCATTTGTATTAGATAATACATTCTCATTTATATTCGATAATACATTCTCATAGAAGATTAGCCACCCTGTTATCAGACTTTGAGCTCCTGAAGGCCGGACTGCAGACCCTCCCCTCCCCGTTCCCTGTTACACTTGTAGCTCAAAGCTGCATGTAGTTATCTTCTCCCTCATCAGTATATAATCAGTCAACTGGCAAGGGGGGTCAGAGCAGAATTTCCAGGGTGACTGACTGCTCTCCCATACTGCGGGCTCTATTGAAATAAACGGTCATATATGATTCAACTTGGTCTGCTTAATTTGGCTCAAGTAGTGACAGGCAGCCTTGGACCCATTGTGTCCGTTTTCAAAATTATACCACCTTATTCAAAATTCAAGTTGTCCTTTCATGGTAACATCACAGGTAGAGTCAGGCATCCTCTTTCTCCTGCTGATTGGTTTCTTGGTTACTGCTTCAGGAAACACTAATGTGTTAGAAGAAGCTGTGCCTTCTCTTTGACTTCAAGGCTTTATCTTGAGGTAGAAGATTTTTCTGACGTCAGCTCCTCTTTACTGAATCATGGGTCTTGGTAACAACCCTTGAGATACCAGGTGTTATGACCAGATTTGCCTCTAGACCAGCAGTTCTCAACCTGTGGGTTGCAACCTTTGGGGGTCGAACGACCCTTTCTCAGAGGTCGCCTAAATACATCCTGCATATCAGATATTTACATTACGATTCATAACAGTAGCAAAATTACCGTTATGAAGTAGCAACGAAAATAATTTTATGGTTGGGGGTCACCACAACATGAGGAACTGTATTAAAGGGTCGCGGCATTAGGAAGGTTGAGAACCACTGCTCTAGACCGTTGGAATTTCTATGTCCAGATAAGCTAGCAGCCTCATTTGATCTGTTCCTGGATGGTAGTGGCTAACAAGCATTTCTCTTCAGGTCCCCCACTTCCCTGCCACCCAAAGAGACAGCACATCCTCCTCTTACTTGCAACCCACATACCTCTTCCTGCCTGCCTCCTTTCATATACTGCCGCTTCTGAAATTAACACAATCTCAAAAAACACCTAGTCACTTAAATACCAGTTTTGTGGTGCTATTCATCTGATTGAGGTATAAACATACATGTATGTACATGTATACAACACAGCACTTGCTGGTGTTTACCCCAGTTAATATGCTGCTATCCTGAGGCATTTGGCACTTTTTTTTTCCTTACGGAGTCTCAGCGCAGTGACCCTTTGTCTGAAACAAGGCCAAATCTGTGAAATTAACTACCACTGCTGCTCACATTTTGACTTGTTAGCCATAAGAGATATCCACAAGTCCTGACTCTTTATAGATAAATTTAACACATACATATCATCCCCAGGCACCTTTGGAAGAACACAGTGTTCATTTCTATTCCTCTCATAGCTGGAAGCTTCATTAAGCAGTTACTTTTTTGTTGCTGAGCCTAGAGCCCGCAGGCCAGAGAGCTCTGTCTCCTGCGGTTACTCCTCCAGCCAGCCCCCCTCGGGAGCCCACAGGAGCTATTTCCCATCTTGGAATAGCTAAGAGCCCTGTGTAGAAGCATCTAGAAAAGATGCCACTGGCAGTTGCAGTCCCTGCTTGAATTCTGGGAAACAAACCACCCACTTTCCACACTGTTGCAATTTACTACAAGTTTAAGCATGAACAGTCCTGTTTCAGACTGGCACCCAAATGTCTGGAGTTTGGAAATTTACAATTGGTACTTGAAAGAGCCACCAAAACTTCTTGGGAAAAAAAAAAGTTGAAAGGCTTTCTTGCAAACATTGGTCCTTACAAATGCCAGGTAATTTATGACGACAGTCCTCATGCCTCTTCTGCCTGCATGAGCGCCAGTTTCTCAGACATCTGTGCCTCGCAGCCTATGATACAGCCTGCTTCTTATGGCTTAGATTCCCTCCACTCTGGAAATTGCGGAAGAACGATGGAGATGCAGGTGGGAATGTTCAGCAGATACAAATGAATTCTGCCAGCCATGGGCTCACATTCCTGTTCACATACAAATATTCCCTAAGATTTAAAAATGTTGACTTGAGAAGTGTAAGTCAAATGATCGACCTTCTTCCCGAAGGCTCTGAGCTGGAAACTGACAGGAAAAGAGTTCTCAGTTTACGAACATACTTAACTGTGTGCCCGTGGCTCTAGACTTAAAGATTCGAAACCTTCCACTTTTAAATAGTTGTTAAATAAACTTATTTTTATATTGTGAAAGTTATAAGGTATCTGTAAATTTTTTGAAAACCCAGAAATAAAAAGAAGGGGGGAAAATTGCAATCATCATCCCACCATTTCAAAATTAAGTGCTGAAACATTTTGTTTAGTATTTTTTTCCAGGCTTTTTAAAGCTTTGGCTTTCAAAATTTTGGTCTTTTTAAAAAAGAAACTGATTCCCTTGCCAATATTTGCCTCACCAAATACAAAGCAAACCTTATAAGAACTCAAAGGGATATGTCAAAAGAAAATGCACTTTTCTCATTTGCCATGGGCCATGCAGACAGCCCTGGGGCCCTTTCAAAAGATGGGGCTCAACCTTCTCACAGCCTGAGAAGTAGCCTTCCCCGTCTCCTTTTGGAACCTATAAATTAAGGTTTTGAGGGAGTGGACACTGGTTCTCTCTATGCAATTCTCTGGTGATTCAGCAAACAGGTTCCACCTTCCCTCCCCCAACCCTACCCCAAGTGTTATTTACACTCAGTCTGTCCTCCAAAATCAATCCTGGGAATTAGCATCTTCCCTCCAAAGGAGACACATGTCCCCTTAACAGCACCCTCAGTGAGCAGGAGAGATGGCAGGGCCTGAAGAGCCCACTGCCAGGATATTTCTGGGATCAGTTTTATTTCTGGGGAGCTAAGCCGAAACTTGAAAAGATTAAAAGGCATGTTAAAGAAATCTAAACACTGGCTGGAGGAGGGCCACAAAAGTCATTAGCACATGAACACACAAACTTTTCTCTCCCCTCCAATTCTCTCTTTGCCATCAGATTCTGGATGAATTTCCACTTGCTTTTGCTCAAAGTTGGATGAAAATGCCATAAGAAGATGAGTTCTGGGGTATTTGTAGGAACAAGCACACAGTAGTTTGTGGGGCACAGTATAAACAAAATGCCTGTCCCTTGTCCAAAAATTATTAAGAATGTTGCAGCAGTAACAGTAGTGCATTAAAAGAAAAAGGGGTCTGAGTGTGGGGTCCCATGGGACAGCCCAGCTGCGCACCCACAGAGGCTATGTGTGAGGTTCATCTTGTTATAAGCATGTACCCATGTACCTGTCTGGTTTTAGAGACTTGCTTTGCATGTAGAGAACTCTACTTCACTTCCTTTCAAATAGGAGGGTAGAGATGGTCTATAGTGAAAAACGTCAAATAAGGTACTCATGGACCTCTGCCTCTGTTAAACTCAGCTATGAATGATTAATTCAGGGTCAGGAATTAAACCAGCAAGTGGCTGACAGAGGGAAAATTCTGACAATTGATATGCCGTCAATTAAAAGATAGTAGCTTTATTTCTTCCCATTTCCTCAATTACACTGTTTTACTAAAAGTTATCACACATTTTATACCAAAGACATTTATTCTGGTCAGTCCTTGGGGGCAGGATCCATTTGGTTTCCCCTGTAACTCTTCCAAGGCACTTAGCACAGTGCTTGGCATTCATTCCACTGATGTTGACTGAATCAACTTAGGGATGGCCAGAATGTCAGGTGTCAGAGAACAAAGGGACAAGTGGAGACCTAACCCCTTTATTTCTTTTTTAAAAAAGTTGAAAATACAAGAAATGTTTCTTCATCGCATTTCTTCAGGGCAGAGCAGAGTGACACCGCTGAACAGTGTTCCAGCTTTGGTGGAGAAGAGTAAACAGGGAGAGATTATACATAATTACAGGCAATCACGTTTCAGGGGATAAACAGCAATCAAAAGCAAGGAGGCGCTGGAGCCTGGCCCCCTTCCAGAGGCAGCCAAGACCCAGCAGTGGAGAGCAGGCCCTAGAAGCACTCCCCAAAGAACTGTTTCATTTAGTGAGGGGATGGCCTGTTGAGCTGCTTTGTGTTGTTTGGATTTTACTTTTTCTGCCCAAGGTGAGGTGGCAGTTACGGAGTTGCTTTGGCTGTTCCTTTGGCACTTTGGAGTTAATTTTTTTTTTTTTTTTGGCCTAAAGCACTACAAAAAAACCAAAAAAAACTTTCCAAAGGAATACTGAAGCCAAAGCTAAATCATTTCAAATGCTTGGCCAGTATAAAGGGAAAAAAATAATAATATCTGAACCCAAATCTCTCTATTTATTTTACACATTATAGCATAGCACATTAAAATGTATTATTTGCAAAACAAAAATTTAAAGATTCAGTTTCTGCAAGAGCCAAAACAAGAGACCAATGAGATTTTGATCACTCAGGCCCCCAAAATATATTTGCAGAGAAAAAAACCCCTACATTTCATTTAGCACATTTTGTGGTCAACTTACCCAAATAATTACACCTAGATCTCTGCTGGGTGTTATCTATGAGGACTTGGCTATCTTCTTCTCAGACCTTAGGCAAACTGGCAGCATTAAGGCTTAATTGGATGCTATAAAGACTTACCTGGGAATTGGGAAACCCAAATCTTGAGCGTTAGACCAGCACCACATGGCCGTGGCACAAGCGGAGGAGGAGTGCCTCCCATGCTCCGCCCAAATCTGCTCTGCCCACCCTGAGGCCCCTGAGCATCGTCAGGGTGTTCTTTGCCCCTGTGCTTAAATTAAATGTGTATTTCAGACATAATTATAGGGTTCTATGGGACTTCCAAGATGGTATCCACCTGAATTAATCATGCTAAGCTTCTACACAGGTAATTAACCAGGTAGAAATAGCCTGGAGCATTAAACTTAACCAAAACTGCTCGGTGTTGGAACGTTGAAACATCTTCAGAGGCCTAGCAAGGGTGAGCACCGGAGACAGGACATACATACCTTGGCGATATCGTGGATTCAGTGCCAGATTTCCGCAACAAAGTGAGTATTGCAATAAAGTGAGTCATAATCAATTTTTATTGCTGGTGGAGGGTCTTGCCTTCAATTTGCAAAGAACACAACACTTGTGAAGCACAATAGAGGGAAGCGCAAAAAACAAGATCTTCCTGTAGTTCATAAGGTTAGCATGCATTAGCATCACCTTTGCACATGCAGAATCCAGTCTACACCCTCTGAGAGTGCAATTGGGTACATTGGCTGGAGTCCACGAATCGGCCTGCTATGAATCCAGGTGATTCTGATGAAGGTGGTCAGAGGCTCAGAAATGCTGTGAGTTTTCAAACTTGAACAAGCATCAGAATAATCAGGAAATAAGAGATGCTGGGCCCCAACCCCTGAGTTTATGATTCAGGAGAAAGTCATAGAGAACCTGAATTTGTAATAAGTTCCCAGGTGATAGCTGCTGCTGGTTTGGACATCACACTGTGTGATGGGGAGCTCCTCAATACTACTTGAGACTCTTAAGAGTCAAAATATGGTTTCTCAAAGCCAGCTGCCTTATCATCATGTGGAAGCTTGTTCGAAATGCAGTCTCAAGCTCTGTGCCACACTTTATGAATCAGGCTCTGCTTGTTTCTAAGATTCCCAAGTGATTGCCATCACATTAAAGTTTGAGAAGATTATAACAGCAGTTTGTTACCTTAAGTACACATTGGAATCACCTGGGAAGGTGCCAGTACCTGGGATCCAGCTCTAGTGTTATCTGGGTTCATCGTTCTGGGTGCAGGCCAGGCTTTGGGGATTTTTGAAAGCTCCCAGGTGATTCTAATATGCAGTGCAGGTGGAGAAACACTGCTGAAGAAGATGCTGGGTAACTATTTGTAGGGTGCTTGTTGGTGGAAATTTTCAGCAATGCTGGGAGACATCTTCACTTCAGCTTGAAGCTTCTTCCTGCCAAGTTGTCTGTTTGCATACAAGGTGCCCTGCCACCTCAAATATTTGCAGCTCTGACACCTCCGGCTATGGCAGAAGAAAAGTATCTTACAATGTGAGTACTCTGGGTACCCCCAGAAACTAGTGCAGATAAAAGAAGAAGAAAAAAAGCCACCTCCAAATAATATTCACAGTGATATTTGAGCGGACATTGATATGCTAAAATAGAGAAAAACAAAAAATACATGATCATGTAAAAGGAACAATCTGAGAACAATGAATGGTTCTTAGATATTAAAAAATATTATAAAATGAAATGCTCAATAGAGCAGTAAATAGCAGAATGTATATTACAGAAGGAGAAATTCGTGAATTATAAAAATGTTTTCCAAATTCAGCCCAACTAATTGAATTAAAGTCACCTGTCACCCAGTGCACTTTAACAAAACAAAGTTCTTGGGCTCTGCCCTACACGTGCAGATTTAGAATCATCAGGTGGGGGCTAGGGACCCAGGTCTCTAACAAGTACCTGGAGGTGATTTTGATGGGCTACTGGATTTTGGAACCACCCAGTTAGAAGACAGGCTTATGGGATTTCCTCCAACCCCCTAAGAAAGAGGGAAATTTTGAGGAACAACAAACAATGAGGAGCACAGAAAGGGCCACATGGTGCAAAGTTCCAAGGGGCAGGGGCTGGAATGGGAGGTGGCTTGCTGGTGCATCTATGAGTTGTAGCTTCCAGGTTGTGTACTGGTGTGGCCTTCGATGGAAGATGTATGTTGGATATGCAGTAAGACCTCACCTAACTTCAAGGATAGGTTCTGCAACTTTAAGTGAAACGAAGTCTAGTGAAATCAATTTTACATAGGCTGATTGGTATAAACAAGAATCAAGTTCCTATGGCTTTTCATCAACATTAAAATGAAAAGATGTTATTTCAGGATCTGCTGTGTACTATATGTAACAGAAGTCCCAGAAGTAGATAAATAAGCAAAAGCAGATAAAATTACCAAAAAATTAACAGATCATCTTCAGATGAAAAGGCACACCAAATGAGAAACTAGCTTTATTTTTTAGCAGCTTTATAATTATGTCATAAAATTAACTAATTTATTAGAACATTTAACTAATTATAGAACATTTCCATCACTTCAAAAAGAAACCCCATACTTATTAGAAATCATTTCCCATTATCCACCTCCTACTGTTCCACTCCCAGACTTAGGCAACCATGGATCTACTGTCTATCCTATCAAATAAAAGAGAAACATGGTAATTGGCGTACGACCGCTACCCTTCCCATTGGCTAATCAGGGCGATATGCAAATTAACTGTCAGCCAAGATGGCGGCCCGCAGCCAGGCAGCTTGAAACTAACATGAGGCTTGCTTGCTTCAGTGACGGAGGACTGCAACGTTCCCCGCCTGCCTTGCCGGCCTCTGAGCCTGCAGTTTAAGAAACATTGTAACATATAAAAGCTAAAAAAAACCCCAGAAACCAGCTTTCAGCGAGCTGGGATCTCAGAGCTGGAGTCAGAGCTGGAGTTATACATTGTTTCGAAACGAAACAAACCAGATACCTACTTTCAGCAGCGGAGGCCTAAGAGCTGGAGCCTCAGAGCTAAAGCTGGCCCAGAATTAAAAAAAGAAAAAGAAAAAAAGGAGCGGTTGGGAGCTTCCATCACCCGCCAGCCTGAAAACAGCCCTCAGCCCCTCACCCAGATAGGCCAGGCACCCCAGTGGGGACCTCCACCCTGAATGGTATGTGACCAGCTGCAAACAGCCAATATCCCCTCACCCAGGCTGGCCAGGCACCCCAGTGGGGACCCCCCACCCTGATCCAGGACACCCTTTAGGGCAAACCAGCCAGCCCCAATCATGCACCAGGCCTCTATTCTATATAGTAAAAGGGTAATATGCCTCCCAGCACCAGGATCAGCAGAGCCGAGAGGCCTCCCGGCACTGGAATCAGCGTGACAGGGGCAGCACCCAAACCCCCTGATCAGCCCTGCTCTGTGCCTGATACGGGGGAGCTCCCCAACCTCTGATCACCCTGTGGCTCTGTGTGTGACAGGGTGCGGCACCCCAACCCCCTGATCGGCCCTGCTCTGCGTGTGACAGGGTAGAGCCATAACCTCCCCATTGGCCCTGCTCTGAGTGTGAGAGTGGCGGCGCCCCAACCCCCTGATTGGCTCTGCTCGGTGGGTGATAGAGGACGGCGCCACATCCCCCCCCCCCCCCCCACGGGCCCTGCTCTGTGTGTGATGGGGTAGAGCCATAACCTCCCCATCGGCCCTGCCCTGAGTGTGACAGTGGCAGTGTCCCAACCCCCTGATCCACCCTGCTCTGTGTGTGACAGGGGGCGGTGCCCCAACTCCCCTATCGGCCCTACTCTGAGTGACAGGGGGGAGCTCCTCAACCCCCTGATGGGCCCTGCTCTGTGCATGACAGGGGGGAGCTCCCCAACCCCCTGATTGGCCCTGCTCTGTGCGTGACAGGGGGGAGCTCCCCAATCCCCTGATCGACCCTGCTCTGTGCGTGACAGGGGGGAGCTCCCCAACGCCCCTGATGGGCCCTCTCTGTGCTTGACAGGGGGGAGCTCCCCAACCCCCTGATCAACCCTGCTCCGTGCGTGACAGGGTAAGGAGCCCCAAACCCCCTGATGGGCCCTGCTCTGTGTGTGACAGGGGGCAGCACCCCAACCCCTGATTGGCCCTGCTCTGTGCGTGACAGAGGGTGGCACCGCAACCTCCCCATCGACCCTGCCTTGAGTGTGACAGGGGGCGGTGCCCCAACCCCCCAATCGGCCCTACCCTGAGCGTGACTGGGGGTGGCATGGCAACCTCCCGATCTGCCCTGCTCTGTGCATGACAGGGGGTGGTGCCCTAACACCCCAATCGGCCCTGCTCTGAGCTCGACCAGGGGCTGCACCTAGGAATTGGGCCTGCCCTCTGCCACCTGGGAGCAGGCCTAAGCCAGCAGGTCGTTATCTCCCGAGGGGTCCCAGACTGCGAGAGGGCACAGGCCAGGCTGAGGGACCCCCCCTTCCCCCCGAGTGCACAAATTTTTGTGCACCGGGCCTCTAGTCCTATATAATAAAAGGGTAATATGCAAATAGACCAAATGGCAGAACAACTGAACAACCAATCAAAGTGTAATATGCTAATGATGTGCTAAGGCTGCTCAACCGCTCGCTATGACATGCACTGACCACCAGGGGGCAGACAGTCAACTGGTCGACCAGTTGCTATGACGTGCACTGACCACCAGGGGACAGATGTTCCGACTGGCCGGTTAGCTTGCTGCTGGGGTCTGGCTGATTGGGACTGAGCGAGATGGACCAGACATGCCCTGGAGCCCTTCCACAGTCCCTCCTCATGGGGTCCCTCAGCCTGGCCTGCACCCTTTTGCAATCCAGGACCCCTTGGGGGATGTCGGAGAGCCAGTTTCAGCCTGATCCCGCAGGCCACTACCCTTGGGAGGGTGCCAGATGCAGGGCTCATGGCTGGTGAGCGCTGCTATGGCAGCGTTAGCCTCTCCTTATCGGGACTGACTTGGTGTGAGCCCACGGCAGGCATAGCAGGGCCAGGATGAGTGGGAGCAGCAGGTAGGAGCTGCAGGCAGTGTTGGACTGCGTGTTTTGGCCCATCACTGCAGGCCACCCAGAGGGACCCCACCTGTGCACAAATTTGTGTACCAGGCCTCTAGTCTTTATATATTTGCCTATTCTGGACCTTCCACATAAATGAAATCATACATTATTGGCCTTTTGTGATTGGTTTCTTTCACTTAGTATGTTTTCCATGTTGTAGCATGCATCAGCGCTTCATTTCTTTTTATGGCTGAGAAATAGTCCGTTGTATTGATATACCATATTTTATTAACCCATTCATTACTTGATGGAAGTCCAGTTTTCTTTTTAATCCTCACCAGAGGATATGTTTATTGATTTTAGAGAGAGAAGAAAGGAGAGAAGGGAGAGAGAGTGAAAGAGAGAGAGAGAGAAAGAGAGAGAGAGAGAGAGAGAGAGAGAGAAATAAATATTGATGTGAGAGAGAAACATCATCAATCAGTTGCCCCAGTCAGGTATCAAACCAGTAATCAAAACTACAATCTTTTTGGTGTATAGAATGATGCTCCAACAAACTGAACCACCTGTCCAGGGTTCCACTTTTTTACTATTATGAATAATGCTGCTATGAACATTTGTATACAAGTTTTTGTGTGGACATATGTTTTTATTTCTCTTGGGCATGTACCTGGAAGTGTAATTGCTGGATCATATGGTAACTATATGTTTAGCATTTTGACGAACTGCCAAACTGTTTTCCAAAGTGGCTGCATCATTTTACAACCCCTTATTATTGCTTGGCTTCTGATTTTAACCATCTTAGTGGGTATAAAATGATATCTCATTGTGGTTTTATTTTTATATTATTTTTAAAAATACGTTTTTTTATTGATTTTAGAGAGGAAAGGAGAGGGAGATAGAGATAAAAACATCAATGATGAGAGAGAGAATCATCAATTGGCTGCTTCCTGCTCCCCACTCCCCCACTGGGGATGAAGCCCTCAACCTGGGCATGTGCCCCAACCAGTAATCCAACTGTGACCTCCTGATTCCTGGGTCGATGCTCAACCACTGAGCCACACAAGCCAGGCTCATTGTGGTTTTGATGTGCATTTCCTTAATGACTGATGATGTTCAGCATCTTTTATGGATTTATTGGTCATTTACATATACTACTAGAGGCCCGATGCACAAAATTCATGCAAGAGTAGGCCTTCCTTCCCTTAGCTGCTGGCACTGGCTTCCCTCTGGCACCCGGGACCCGGGCTTCCCTCGAAGCCCCGGCTTCGTCTGGAAGGACTTCTGGTCTAATTAGCATATTACACTTTTATTATTATAGATCTTCTTTGGAGACATTCTATTTGAGTTATTTGCCTATTTTTCAAGTTGGGTTGTTTGTCTTTTTATTGTTGACTTGTGAGAGTTTTTTTTTATAAAATCTGGATACTAGACCCTGCTTAGGTATATGATTTGCAAGTATTTTCTTTCATTATGTGGGTTGTCTTTTAATTTTCTTAATAGTGTTCTTTGAAGCACAACAATTTTAGCTTGCTTAAGTCCAGTTTATCTATTTTTCCTTCTGTCATTTGCACTTTCAGTATCATACCCAGGAAGGCTTTGTCCAATCCAAGGTCACAAAAATGCTCTCCTCTGTTTTCTTCTGCCATGCCGGCATGGCCAAGGGTGAACCTGAGGAGGGGCGGTGAAGGATTAAAGAACACAGACAAAAAGAATATAGCTGGGGCTCAGCAGAGATCTCCCATGCCTGGATGAGGACACCAGAAAGATCCAGCCTGCAAGCTGAGCCTTTATTTTATAGTCAGCGATAAACAAGGTAGTTGTCAACATAGTTACAATGTTCTTATGAGTTTCACTTGTTTTGGCAGCACTTGCTGCATCTCCCACAGCCCACTAGCTACCTAGGAAGGATCTAGGGAGCGCTATAAACTCAAGCTTAATTATGCAAGGAGAGCTCTGCCCTCTAAGCTGGGACTTGTTTGTGGCTCTGCCACAGGTCAATCCGAGGCTTAACCTTATAGCCGCTCCCTACATTTTCTTAAATGAGTTTTATAGTTTTAGCTCTTTCATTAAGGCCTATAATCCATTTTGACAATATTTGTGTATATGGTATGAGATAGGAGTATGACTTCATTGTTTTACCTGTAGATATCTAGTTGTCCCAGCACTATTTATTGTAAAGATTTTTTTCCTTTTTTTTTCACTTGTCTTGGTGCCTTTTGTGAAAATCAACTGACTATAAATGTAAACATTTATTTCTCAATTCTCAGTTCTGTTTCATTGATCTATATGTCTATCTCTATGCCAGTACCATATTGTCTTGATTACTATCGCTCTGTAATAAGTTTTGAAATTGGGAAGAATGAATCTTCAACTTTGTTCTTCTTTTTAAATATAGTTTTGGCATTCTGGGTCTCTTGCATACATTTCCACATACATTTTGGGAACAGCTTGTCAGTTTCTGCAAAAACAACAACAAAGCAGCTGGAATTTTGATAAGGATTGCATTGAATCTATAGATTGATTTGAGTATTGCCATCTTAATGAAGACTTATTTAGGTCATCCTTAATTTCCTTCAGAAATGTTGTGTAGCCCTGGCCGGTGTGGCTCAGTTGGTTGGGCGTCTTCGAGCCCACTGAAAGGTTGCCAGTTCAATCTCAGGTAGAGGGTATGCAGGAGGCAGCCATTGATGTTATGCTCTCACATCAATGTTTTTCTCTCTAAAAAAATCTTTAAAAAAATGTTTTGCAGTCTTCAGAGTACATGTTTTGCACTACTTTTATTAAATTCATTCCTACGTATTTTATTCTTTTGTGATACTTTTGTAACCAGAATTGCTTTCTTAATTTTAGATTTTTTTTTATTGCTAGTACATAGAAATACAATTGATTTTTGTATATTGATCCTGTATACTGAAATTTTGTTGAACTTTTTTATTAGTTCTATATGGCATAAGGATAGACATATAGGTCAATGAAACAGAACTGAGAATTGAGAAATAAATTCTTACATTTATAGTAGTGTTTAGTGGATTTTTTATGACTGTCTATAAGAACATCAATTGGCGAATATTTGTCCTTTACACACAGTATTTTTTTCCTTTACAATCTGAATACCTTTTATTTTTTTAAAATATATTTTTATTGATTTTTTACAGAGAGGAAGGGAAAAGGATAGAGAGTTAGAAACATCGATGAGAGAGAAACATTGATCAGCTGCCTCCTGCATACCTCTAATGGGGATATGCCCGCAACCAAGGTACATGCCCTTGACCAGAATTGAACCCAGGACCCTTCAGTCTATCCACCCAACACCCTATCCACCCAGCCAAACCGGTTAGGGCAATACCTTTTATTTTATTTTATTTTATTTTATTTTATTCTTTTTATTGTATAATTGCCCTGGCTAGAACCTCTGCGTTCAGTACAATGTCTATAAAAGCAGATATCCATGTCTTATTCCTGATCTTAGGAGGAAAACACGCAGTCTTTCACCTTTAAGTGTAATGTTAGCTATGGGTTTTTAAAACCAGGTTGAACTAGTTCTCTTCTGTAGTTGGCAGGAAAGCGACTCCCCAAAGATTCCCACAATCCTGGAACTTGTGACTATTAGTTTACATGGCAATGGGGAATTAAATTAGCAGATGCATTAAAATTCCTACTCAGCTGGCAGTATAACAGGGAGAGTATCCTGTGTTATCCAGGTGGACCTGATGTCATCACAAAAGTCCTTAAATTTGGAAGAGGAGGGCAGAAGAGTAAGAGAGATGTAACTGGTGGAAGCAGGATCAGAGAAATGCCATGTTGCTGGCTTGGAAGGTGGAGGAAGGAGGCCACTAGCCAAGGAATGCAGGTATCTCCTGGAAGCTAGAAAATGCAAGGAAACAAATTCTACCTGCAAAAGGAATGCAGCCATGCTGACACCTTGCTTTTATCCTAATAGCCCATAAGTGTCAAGACTTCTGACCTCAGGATTATAAGAGAATACATTTGTGTTATAAGCCACTAAGTTTGTGGTAATTTGTTACAGTAGCAATAGAAAATGAATACACCTTATGTTCCAATTTTGTTGAGTATTTTTATCACAAACAGTGGGTAGATTTTTTCAAAGCCTCATACCTTATGAATTGCAAGGAAGAGACCATCCTAAAATCATCCAGTCATGAAACTATGCCTTTCCTACCATGAAAAGTGAACAGGTTTGGTGCTGGACTTTTATGTGGTACTAAGGGTTGAGAGATAACCAGGCAATGTTAACAGATGTCTGAAGGTAGAGGGTTGTACTTGTAAATTCTATGCCAACCCAGTATTTGCTCATGTGTAAGAACTAGAGAAAAAAAATGCTCAGATGTACAAAGAGTTGGAAATAACACCGCTTATGTATCTTTCTTGAAAAATTTCTCAAAGAAGAAGTTTATACAAATAAAAAGTGATTATGAAT
Organism: Myotis nattereri; assembly: GCF_964212035.1. Taxonomy (NCBI): domain Eukaryota; kingdom Metazoa; phylum Chordata; class Mammalia; order Chiroptera; family Vespertilionidae; genus Myotis; species Myotis nattereri. The sequence goes on from NC_138075.1 coordinate 112,191,211, forward strand.
AAAGGAATCAAGAATGGGTGAAGGAATATGAAAAATTGAAAAATAGAGTGAAATCTAAATGCTGATACTGTGGTTATAAATTACAATGCAAATGTCCTGAAACGTATCTTTAAAGGAAAAAATATGTGATGTTGAAATCAATAGTACTCTGGGATTCTTAAACAAGATCATAAGGTAGCAGAGGAGGTAGGAATTGATAGTTGCCAACAGTCTCGTTGAGCAGGGAATTCTTAGGAAAATATGTGTTCAAATATTTTTGTTACAAATTGTAAGGTAAAGGCAACCATAGACAAATCAGAAATAGATTATCTAGCTTTCAAACCCTAATAAAAACAAGGAAAGAGAAGGAAAAAAAGCCATATGGTGTCAGGGTGACAGGAAAGGAGGAAAGAAAAAAACAAACAATAGCAATGCATTAAGTAAAAAGACAATACCATAAAATATATTAGAGGGTTGAATCCCTCTGTTAAAAGATAAAGATTGAAACTGGGATTATTTTTAAAGTTGAAGTGAACTATAAAATATATTCTAGAGCTCTATCTAATGTAAAATGACATTAGCCAATTGGAAAATAGAAGGATAGACAACTATATTCCAGGTCAAAATAAACAACAAAAATCTGGGTCCCCAAATTAATTTTAGATAAAGAAGAATTTGGGGCTAAAAGAACAAGGCAATCAGAGAGCAGACACTATTGATTCGATAATCTAACACCAACTGTCACCTCTTCATCTTTTCCTCTCAAATGTAGAGGCAAGAAAAGCTAAATATTTGCTTCACCTTCCTGACCTCCCTTTTACCTCTGGGTGGACACATGAATACAGTTGCCTGATTTAGCAAATAAAAACACAGGATGCCTAATTAAATTGACATTTTAGATAAATGATAAATACTTTTTTAGTATAAGTATGTCCTAGCCAATATTTAGAATATAATTATGTTTAAAAGTACCCGTTGTTTATTTGAAATTCAAATTAAAGTGGGAATCCTGTATTTTATTCAGCAACCCTGCATGTGACCAGCTCTGGCCAATGAGACATAATCGCAGGTGATGGCATCTGTTAAGCTGGTGGTTTTTGCATTTTATTTGCTTATTATTATTATTGTGGTAAAATATGCATAATATCAAATTCGCCACTTTAACCATTCATATATATATATATATATATATATATATATATATATATATATATAATATTATATTATTGATTTCAGAGAAGAAGGGAAAGGGAGAGAGGGAGAGAGAGAGAGAAAGAGACATAAATGATGAGAGAGAATCATTGACCAGCTGCCTTCTGTAGGCCCCACACTGGGAATTGAGCTCACAACACGGGCATATGCCCTGACTGGAGATTAACCGTGACCTCCTGGTTCATAGGTTGATGCTCAACCACTGAGCCACGCTGGCTGGGCACTTTAACCATTCTTAAGTGGACAGTTCAGTGGTTCTAAGTGTACTCACACTGGTATGTGACCATCGCCACCATTCATTCCCATAACTCTTTTCATCTTATAAAACTGAAACTCTGTGCTCCTTAAACAACACCTCCTAATTTTTCCTCTTCCCTCAGTCCCTCAGTCTATTTATTTATGAGTTTGATTACTCTATGTACTTCATGTAAATGGAATCACACAATATTTGTCCTTTTATGACAGTTTATTTAACTTAGCATAATGTTCAGAGTGCATCCTTGTCACTGCATGTGTCAGAATTTCCTTCCTTTATGAGGCTGAAAAAGAATCCATTGTATGTATATACATGTTTGTGTATCCGCTCATTCAACAGTGGACACTCACGTTACTTCCACCTTTTGCCTAATGTGAATAATGCTGCTATAAACATGGGTGTACAAATATCTGTATGAGTTCCTGCTTCTAATTCTTTTGGAAGAAGTGGAATTGCTGTATCATATGATAATTCTATTTTTAATTTTTTTGAAGAACCATTATACTGTTTTCTATCACAGTTGCACCATTTTATATCCACACCAGCAGCACACAAAGGTTCCAACTGAGCTGGTATTTCAAGTTGGCTTTTTCTTATTCATGGGGGCTACATGCATCCTTAATTAAAGTACCATTTCTATGGATCTAGGCTAGGGAGACAGGTATGGACCTAAGTCAAGCCATCAGATTTTCCTTGGAGTTTTTATGCCAGAGTTATTTGAACAGACCTACCCTTTCTACTAGGGTTGCACATCAGTTATTGAGTAAGTTAGCAACAAATAACAGAAAACTGAAAAATGGAATAAACAAGATAGGTGGGTTACTTCTCATGTAAAAAGGAATGTTTGAGATAGGCAGTCCGGAATAGCATAGCAATTCTACATTATCATCAATTACATACCTTCCTTCTGTCTTTATGCTCTAACTTTCCTTAGCATGTAGCTTCCCCCTCAAAGGTACCTGTTGGTCACAGTATGGCTGCTGCAACTGCAGTAATTATATCCATGCACCAGGTAGGAAAAAGGAGAGAAAGGGCAGAAGGGTGCATGCTAACTCTTTAAAAAGTTTTGTCCATAGCCCATCTTATGACTTTTATTTTTTTGTCAGAACTGCATCCTACCTTCAAGGGAGTCTCAGAAATGCAGTTTTTACTGGGGCACATTGATTCCCAAAGTAAAATTGGAGGTTATTAGGGTACTGGGTAGACTAATAGCAGCCTCTACCACAGAAATGTTCAGGCTATAAAGAGTGAGTCTAGAGCAGCTGGTAGCCATTGTGCTCAGCATAGGGAGAGAGCCCAAAAGAAGCTGGGAAGACAGAAGTCTGACATCATTTGACTCCTTGTTCCAACTGTGCCTTAATCTCCCAGTTACTTCCACCAATACATTGCTTTGTTTCTTACAAGCTACTTTGAGTTGGGTTTTTGTCAGAATGCTGAGCAATGCAAGGATCATCAGAAAAGGGTTGATTAAATAAATTATGGTACAGTCTTAGAATAAAATGCATACATCTATTAAAATTAACTGTGTATAATGATATAGATATATTTATCTATAAATCTTTTAAAGATACATCTAAATATTTATGGTGATATTTCTCTGAGTTATGGGGCTTTCAATAATATTTACTTACTCCTTTATATCTTTCTGAATGCTGCATGGTGAACATATATTGCTTTTGGGGTTAGCAGTGGTAATTCTGGGTAGTAGGTCTCCTGGTAGTTTTCATTACATTATTTTATATTTCTGGGTTGTCTAAATATTTTGCATAGACTATCTACTTACAACATGTGATGGTCAGTTTTATGTATCAATTTGGCTAGGTTATAGTCCTCATTTATTCAAACAAATACTTATCTAGGTGTTGCTGTGAAAGCACTTTGTAGATGTGATTAATGTGCATAATCAGTTGACTTTAAGTAAAGATTATCCTAGACCAGTGGTTCTCAACCTTGGCTGCACATTAGAATCACCTGGGAATCTTTTAAAAATCCTGATTTCTGGGTCTCATCCTCCAGAAATTCTGTTTCTTTGTTATGGGGTGAGGCATAACATTAGTAACTAAGAAACAATTTCTGGAGGATGAGGGCCAGAAATCAGGATTTTAAAAAGATTCCCAGGTGATTCTAATGTGCAGCCAAGGTTGAGAACCACTGTCCTAGACCTGTGGTCAGCAAACTTCGGCTCGTGAGCCACATGCGGCTCTTTGGCCCCTTGAGTGTGGCTCTTCCTAAGCCTTAGGAGTACCCTAATTAAGTTAATAACAGTGTACCTACCTATATAGTTTAAGTTTTAAAAATTAGGCTCTCAAAAGAAATTTCAGTCATTGTACTGTTGATATTTGGCTCTGTTGACTAATGAGTTTGCCAACCACTGTACCTAGACAGTCTGGGTGGGCCTGATTCAATCAGCTGAAAGGCCTTAATTGCAGAACTGAGCTTTCCCTGAAGGAGAAGAAATTTCAGATGTGGGCTGCAGCTTCCCTATGTGCTTGAGAGTCCCAGCCTGCCCTTCCTGAACACCTGACCTATGGGTTTCGGACTTGCCCAGCCAGCCTCCACAATTATATAAGCCTATTCCTTTATCTCTCTCTCTTTCTCTCTCTCTCTCTCTCTTGGTTCTGTTTCTCTTTCTGATGGCTCCCTGACTGATACAGATTTTGGTACCTGGAAGTAGAATGCTGCTGTAACAAACACCTGAAAGTGTAGACGTGGCTTTGAAATTGGGTCATGGGTAGAGGCTGGTAGAATTTGGGACATGTGATAGGAAAAGCATAGATTGCCTTGAACAGACTGTTGGTAGAAATATGGATATTAAAAACTCTGCCTGTGAGGGCTCAGGACAAAGTAAGGAGCATGGTAGAGAAAGACTTTTTCATCTTCTAGTGTGCACATATTATAAATGGAATGTAGAAACATGAATGTTAAAGGCACTGCTGTCAAGAGCTCAGAAGGAAATGAGGAACATATTATTGGAACAAGGAAGAAAAGAGAGCCTTCTTACACAGTGGCAGAAAGCCTTGCTGGATTGTGCCCCAGTCGTGTGAAAAGCCGAGCTTATAAACAATGGACTTGGATGTTTAGCTGAGGAAATTTCCATGCCAAGTGTTGAAGATGCAGCATCGTTTCTTCTTATTGCTTATGTAAAATGTGAGTGGAAAGACACAAATTAAGGAAAGAATTGTTAAGCAATAAAGGAACCAGCGCTGATGATTTGGGAAATTCTCAGCCTGTTCAGATTGCAAAAAAAATGCTAATAACAGATTCACTGTTAGAAAATTGTACTTCAAAGAAAAAGCCAAGATTGTGGTTGGACAATCTTTTGCTAGCACCGAAGCACGTAAAGGTGTGATTCATTAATCCAGTCAGTCATCTCAACAGAAGCCATGAATAGATGTGGAATTATTGAAGAATGATCTATGCAGGACCCTCCGGTCTAATCACTTGAGTCTCTGTGAAATATATGGGAGACTCACAAAATTTATGAGCATGTTATGTCAGAAACACCGATAGCTTGGACTGAAAGCGACAGGGAGAGCATGAAATAGAGGAAGGCTGTCAGACTCCCAAAATGCTACAGGCAAAAAACCCCTCCTCATCTGCAAACAGGAAAAGACAATTCAGAGGGCAGAGCCTCAGACCTAGGAACTGGAGGGATTAGAGCAGTAGTTCTCAACCTTCCTAATGCCGTGACCCTTTAATACAGTTCCTCATGTTGTGGTGACCCCCAATTTCATTGTTACATATTGAACATAGTTAAAGCATAGTGATTAATCACAAAAACAGTATGTAATTATATATGTGTTTTCCGATGGTCTTAGGCGACCCCTGTGAAAGGGTCGTTCGATCCCCAAAGGGGTCGTGACCCACAGGTTGAGAACCGCTGGATTAGAGGGTATGAGGGCTAGAAGATGTGATTTGAAAGACAGAAGTCAGAGCCTGGGGCCCAGAAGGCAGAATCTTAAACTCCAGAGAGTTGCGCCAGGCCTGGAGACTTAATGGAATATGCCCTGCTGGACTTTGAAGTTGATTGGGGGCTGTGACCACTTTATTCCTCCCATTTCCTCCTTTTGGAATGGGAATATCTATAACTATTATACTGCACCTGTAACACCACTGTATTTTGGGAACAGATAACTTGTTTTCTAGTTTCACAAGTGAACAAATAGTGAGGAATTTTTGCCCCCAATATGGATTATACCCAAACCTAATACAGAGGATGAGATTTTGGACTTGAGTTGATGCTGTAACAGGTTGAAACTTTTGGGATGTTGGGATGAGGTGGCTGTATTTTGCATTTGTGACAGACATGAGTTTTTGACAGCCAAGGGGCAGGCTGTGGTAGGCTAAAAAAATGCTGCACACAAAGATATCTGTATCCTAATTTATTAAATATGGGGGCGGTGCTTGCAGATGTGATTAAGTTAAGGATCTTGAGATGGGAAAATTATCCTGGATTATTCTGGTGGGTCCAGTATAATCACATGTGTTCTTATAAAGGGAAGCAGAGGAAGTTTGTACACACAGAGAAAATGCAATGTGGTGATCTCAACAGAGAGAAACATTTGAATATACTTTGGGTTTTGGAGATGGACAAAGGGGCCATGAGCCAAGAATACAGGCAGAAACTAAAAGCTGAAAAAGGCAAGGAATGCAGCTCTAGAAGTTGAAAAAGGCCAAAAAAAAAAAAAAAAAAAAAAAAAAAGAAAAGGATTCTGTCCTAGAGTCTCTGGAAGAAGTCCAGTCTTGTAGATACCTTGGTTTTGGCCCAATGAAATTCAGACTTCTGGCCTCCAAAACTGTAAGAAAATAAGTTTGTGTGTTTTTAAAGTCACAACATTTGTGGTAATTTGTTACTGTAGCAAAGGAAACTGAAGCACCGCATACTCAGAAAATAATAAAGCAATATTAATTTGATACATATGCCATATATAAATACTACTGAGATTGAGTTCTAATATTTTATTTGGAAAGTTTTTATCTGTATTCCTAAGAGGACTGGTCTGTACTTTTCATTTACTTATATTTGTCATGATGTGCCAGTCTGGTTCTAAGTAGTAGTGGAAACAGTAAATTCTTTGCGTCCAGTGTTCTGATTAGGTATAGCTCTGCTGACTTTCTTCAATTTTTCCATGACCTTTTTAAATTTAATAATCACAGCAGTGCATCAGCATTACATATATCTCTTTAAATCTTTTAAATTCCCACATTGTATTCTTATGGGTTAGTTTCTTTTGTCTGAGCAATTTTATAGACAGCGAAACTGAGGTTTAGAAAGATGAAGTAACTTGATAAGGTTTCATAGCTACCAAAAGACAGAGCTTAGACCTGAAATGAAGAGTATCTGGTTCAAAAAAAAAAAAGTATCTGGCTCCCCTCAAAAAGAGTATCTGGCTCCAAATGCCATATTTTTTACCTTTGCTTTAATAATGTCTCCTGGTTTTATACTTCTTGTGTAATTCTAGTAATGTACATTTTCTTAGAAAATCTCTAATTTCATTTAGGTTATCAAATGTATAACACAGTATAGAAAGTATTTTCTTATAATTCTTTAAATTTCACTCATATCTTTGACTGCATCTCTTTTCTTTTTTTTTTTTTTTTTAATAAGGCCCCCCATGGAGGCCTTGCATCTCCTTTCTTATTCTAAATTTTATGTAGCTATGCTTTCTTTCTAGTTGGTGGGTAATCTATTTTACTGTCCTCTAGTTACTTGTCAATCCATCTGTTTTAATTTTTCTGTTTTCAAACTAGTAATTAAGGTGTTAAAATGCTTCCTGTATCTTATTTTTCTAAATTTGTCCTTTTGTTATTTTCTAGTTTTTCAATGTTTATTGGTTCCTTAATATGTGCCAGACATATTCAATCATTTACTTAATTCATTGCTAATTTTTATCTTGGTAATTGAAGTGTGTAAGTCTATTCATTTTCTTCCAAGTACATATTTGGCTACATCCTAAAAGTTTCAAAATGTAATATTCACAATATTAATATTTACCAAACATTCTGTAATTTGCAATTTTTATTCCAAGTAGTTAGATATTTTTGGTTATTCTCCTATTATCTATTTATAGCAGCACTGAATTATAATCAGAGAATATATGTATTCTACTTGTACATTTTAGAATTTCCCGTAGGCTAAGAGATTAAGTTTTATAAATATTCCATGGACATTAAAAGATTGTGTATTCTCTAGTTACCAGATATGGAAATCAATATTTGTATTAATATTAACCAAAATTAAATTATCTTTAGTCTGTCAATTACTAAATTTCATTGGATTTCTCTATTTTTTTGCTGGTTTAACTCTCAGTGCCTGAAAAGAATATGCTAAACACAGAGGATTTTTTTATTCAACAGGATTTGTTGCATGCATGTCAGTTTAACAGTGATGGTATAGGCCAGTGATGGCAAACCTATGACATGCGTGTCAGAGGTGACACATGAACTCATTTTTTTGGTTGATTTTTCTTTGTTAAATGGCATTTAAATATATAAAATAAATATCAAAAATATAAGTCTTTGTTTTACTATGGTTGCAAATATCAAAAAATTTCTATATGTGACACGGCACCAGAGTTAAGTTAGGGTTTTTCAAAATGCTGACACACCGAGCTCAAAAGGCTCGCCATCACTGGTCTAGGCTGTCAGCCAGGATATTAAAGCAGGGTGTCATGAGGCTGGCAGGCTCCACAGAATGTCTCCCAAATTTGTTTTCCCAGTGGAATCCCTCTAAGTCAACGGTTCTCAACCTGTGGGTTGCGACCCCTTTGGCGGTCTAACGACCCTTTCACAGGGGTCGCCTAAGACCATCCTGCATATCAAATGTTTACATTACGATTCATAACAGTAGCAACATTACAGTTATGAATTAGCAACGAAAATAATTTTATAGTTGGGTCACAACATGAGGAACTGTATTTAAAGGGCCAGAAGGTTGAGAACTACTGCTCTAAGTTCTTAAAACACAAAATTTATTGAACACATGTATTTGTCAATATATTTTTGGCTGATGTTTATACAGGAAAAAAATTGTATTTATATATAAAAACCTCAATCCAACATTTCAACAAAACAACATGCAGAAAAATCTTAACTTACTTTCTAAATGCAAATGGTAGATTATCAGAATCACATGCAGAGTATCCACAAAGGTCAAGACTGGGCTACTGCATATAATGCAACTGGCATTTATTTTGTTGCTGTTTTTTATTAAGGTTTAGTTTATGTACAGGAAAGTATGTGCTTTAAAAAAGTATACAGTTCTGCAGTTTTGATAAGCATATAACCACCATGACAATCAAGATGTAGCATACTTCTATCATTCCAAAAAATCCCCCTGTGCACCTTTGTAGTCAACTCTTCCCCCCACCTCAGTTCCTGGCAACCTCTGAATTGTTTTCTGTACCTATAGTTTTGCCTTTTCAGAATGACAAATAAATGGAATCCTACAGTCAGGAAATTGTTTAGTCTGGCTTCTTTTACTTAGTATAATGCATTTGAGATTTATTTATGTTGCTATGTGTATCATAGGTTGTCCTTTGTATTACTAACTAGATGCCCGATGCACTGGGGGGGGGGGGGGCGGGGGGGGGGGTTGTCCCTCAGCCCAGCCCACACCCTCTTCAGTCTGGGACCCCTTGGGGGAACAGGGATTGAGCCTAAACAGGCAGTCGGACATCCTTCTCACAATCCGGAACCATTGGCTCCTAACTGCTCTCCTGCCTGCCTGATTGCCCCTAACCGCTTCTGCCTTCCAACCTGATCGCCCCCTAACCCTTCCCCTGCCGGCCTTATTGACACCTAACTGCCCTCCCCTGCTGGTCCAATCACCATGACTGCCCTCCCCTGTCGGCCCGATCACCCCCAACTGCCCTCCCCTACTGGCCTGGTCACCCCCAACTGCCCTCCCCTGCTGGCCTGGTCACCCCCAACTACCCTACCCTGACAGCCTGGTTGTCTCTAACTGCCCTCCCATACTGGCCTAGTCCCATCCAACTGCCCTCCCCTGAAGGCCTGGTTGCCCCCAACTGCCCTCCCCTGCCAACCTGATCGCCCACAACTGCCCTCCCCTGCTGACCATCTTGTGACAACCTCGCGGTGGCCATCTTGTGATGACGTCGCACGGCGCCACCTAGGCTTTTATTATATAGGATAACATTCCATTGAATGGATAGGCCACAGTCCCTTTATTCATCCCCCAGTTGAGGATCATTTGAGTTGTTTCCAGATTTTGTTATGAATAAAACCATTACAAATAATCACATAAGGTTTTTATGTGAAAATAAATTTTCATTTCCTTTGGATAAATATCTAAGAGAGAGATTGCTAGGTCATGTGATTATTGTATGCTTAACTTTGTAAGAGAATATCAAACTGTCTTCCAAAGTGGCTGTGCCACTTATACCAGCAATGAATGAGAATTCTTGTTGTCCCATATCCTCATCAGCTCTTGGTATTGTCAGCTTCCTTTAAAGTTAGCTATTTTAATTGTTGTAGAGTGCATTTCCCTAAAGTCTTATGAGCATGAACATCTTTTCATATGCTTACTTGTCAACCATATCTCTTCTTTGATGAAGTCTTTAAGTCTTTTGCCCATATTTTATTGGGTTACTTTTTTCCAATATTAAGTTCTAAATAGTCTCTGTATATTCCTAGATCAAGCCTTTTATCAGATGTGTAAGTTGAAAATATTTTTCCCCCTCTGTGACTAGTATTTTCATTCTCTCTCTCTCTCTCTCTCTCGCTCTCTCTCTCTCTCTCTCTCTTTCTTTATTGTTGAGAGTATTACAGATGTTTTTCCTTATCTTTCCCTCCTTGTCCCCCTCCACCCAGCTCCTGCCCACCCCAGGCCTTCACCTTAGTCTTTTCATTCTGTTAACAGTGTGTTTGGAAGAGCGGAAGTTTTTAATTTTGATGAAACCCAATTTAACTATCTTTTTTCTTTTAGAGATTATGTTTTTGGTGTCATATCTGAGAAATCTTTGCCTAATTCAAAGTCACAAATATTTTGTAGGTTTAGATATTTTATTTAACTGTTAGATCCATTTTGGTTTAAACTTTGTAATTTTGATGATCAGAGAGTGATGTTTGAAGCATTTTACAAGCAAAGATGATAGTTGTTACATATATAAGCATTTTGCCATGTTTCAATTATATTTTAGGAAATTATCTTAGAGTTTGGGGGTTTTATGGAATGATTATCCCCATTTAAAATATTGCTCAGTATTTAGGGGCAGAATTTCTGTTTTCAGGAACAGATTATTAATTTTAAGTGATATATGTTGTTTAATGGCAGTACACACATTAATTCTTTTCATCATTGTTACTTAATAGCAGGGTCAGAATAGATATAAATTAATGAAATTATATTCAAGTCACTGAAATATGAGTTTGCTTCAGTTTGGTCCCACTGAACATCCTTGCTTACAAAATCATGCTACTACTTGTCTTAAAAAAATGAGTGAATTTTTAATAAGCTGAAGGAAGCCTGTACGAATGGGAGGAAGGATGTGTTGCACTGTCAGAAAACCCCTCTGCCAGCACACCACACAAATAAAACACGCACGGCTGAAGGATTAAAAGAATCAGCCAATTAAGGAGAATCATGTAGATTGTTTGCACCTGACAAAACTGTGAGTGGGCAAAGCATTGAGTTCTTTTTAAAAAAAATTCATTTCCTGTTGCGTTTGGATTTTTTATTGAGTAACTCAGTTTGATGTGTTTCTTGCTGGAGATTTACAATAAATCATCAAGAAGTACATACATAATCAGATAATTCTTCATGACATTTTTTTCACTCATTCATTCTTCAATTTACCTAATATTTATTGATGTCTACGACATGCTCGACATATAACAGTGCATACGAAAGATATACTACATTGGTGCAAAGGCCCTTAGTGATTTGAAAGTGATAGACAGTGGACAGAAGATTCAAACTTGGAGGATCTTGAAGAATATCTACCATAATCACTCCAGGAATTGTGGTCTATGGATAGGTCACATAGTCATAGCACAGTTGCTGGGGGCTCCACATGCTCCATCCAATAAATGTTCTGTAGCTCTGGCAATTGGGGTGGGGGTGGGGGTTGTCTCCTGAGAGTGTTCAAGAGCAGGAGTGGGTTTTCCATTGTGTATTAGTTTCCTATTGTTGCTGTAACAAATTAGTACAAACTTAGTTGCTAAAACCAACACAAATCTACTATCTTACAATTTTGTAGGTCAGAAATCTGATTTTAGCTCACCAAGCTAAAATCAAAGTGTTGGCAGGGCTGTGTTCCTTCTGGAAGCTCTAGGGGAGAATCTGCTTCCTTGCCTTTTCCAGTTTCTAGATGCCACCTGCATTCCTTGGCACAGCATCTTCCTTCTTCGTCTTCAAAGCCAGCAGCATAGCATCTTCAAAGCTCTCTCTGACTCCAATGCTCCTGCCTTCCTCTTTCACTTTTAGAATCTTTGTAATTACATTGGGTCCACCCAGATAATCCAGGATCCCTAAATTAATCACATCTGTAGAGTCCCTTTTGTCATGTAAAGTAACACATTCACAGGTCCTGGGGGTAGAATATGGATATCTTTGGGGGCCATTATTCCACCTACTGCACCTTGGGCTTCCTGGCCTATCATCTGGCTCATGCCCTACAGATAGTGCGAGGTGTCATGAGAAATGCAAGACCTCAGAAGTCCAGGGCACTATTCTGGGTATTTGGAAGAGCCAGGCCAGAAAGTCTATGGACGTGTCACTAAAATGGATAATCACTCCTGGCCAAGAAATTGCTTAGGAGCTTGCATCAGACCCTGGAACTTTAAGAAGGCTATTCAGTCTGAAGCCCACCCAGGACAGCCACTTTGCCCTTAACAAACATGTCTGACCAATGTATCAGTCAGAGTAGTGTAGGTTATGTTGTGGTAACAAATAATTCCAGAACCCTGGTAGCTTATAACAACCAAGTTTTATTGGGTAATACTACACACCCATCATGGGTCAGCAGGGCTCTACTCTGACACCCACGCTGACAGAGCAACCACCATTTTAAACATTGCCAGTTGTCATGGCAGAGGGATGGAGAGAGGTCATGTTGAGGGCAGCAGTATTTTGCTCAGAAATTAAATACTTTAGCTTAGAAGTGACAAACGTCACTTCTGCTGTGAATTCATTGGTCAGGCTAGTCATATGGTCACATTCAAACACAATGAAATAAAAAAGGCAACCTTGCCATATGTCCAGTTGGCAGAGAACAAATAATATTTGGTGGATAGCATTAATGACTACTACACTTAGTGTTTTCCACTGATTCCTGATGTGAATGAGTCTGAGCTCCCAGCAAGGCTACTTTTGTGGATCCTGGGGATGATTTGAGCTGATTAAAAAGCTGGCATCAAGTAGAAGCAAATGGCAGCCCTATATCATCACCATGTTAACTCCTAACAGGAAGTTCATCCCTCTGCAAAGAAAGCCCAGGGTGTGGCAAGAATCTCATGAGCTTTTGAATGCTTGCAGACCTGGGTATGAGGCTTTGAAAACCAGTCTTTACACTTGGCAAGGTCTGTCCCAGTAGAGCTTAGAGGTTTCAGATTTCTTGATTCCTACCCGGTGAGTATTTGCATGGTCTGTTGGTATCAGGACACTAGAGTGAAGCTGGCAGAGCCATAGGATTCATGCCAGCTACATTTATTAGCAGCATATAACATGAGCCTAAGATGAGCAATAATACTAACTTCTCCTGTGTCCTTCCCACTTCAGACTCCACAAGTAAGACTCAAAGCATCTTACAGGTGAGAGGTTCCACTCTCACTTCCTACTATTCTGCCCCTGTTGTGAGTGCTTGGCAGATACAACCACCTGCACAGAGACCAGCTTGCACCAGGTGGTTTATGAACCCTGTTGAACTAGAGTCCAGCTCACATATTTGGAAGGGATGAATTTTAATCAATATCTCTTTGCATTTTGGTGAAAAGCCAGAACACTCTCTGGCCTAGAGAGAAACTTGAAGTGTTAGCTGAAAGACTCAAGTAGAGATGGTTAATTCCTCTCCCACATTTCTTGCAGTTGGACATAGGGCCCACCCAACTGGGTCCCCAACCACCAAACTTACAATGGTAGTCAGCATGGATGGTGCCCAGTTCCCTATCCTCGTTGCATTCTGTCTGTTGGGGGCTAAGAATAGAGAACCTGCTGCACTCCTGCCATTGCTTCTCCTCATATTCCTGGTGGGACAAGCTTTGTCCCAGTGGGGGCTGGATAGCAGATATAGCCAGTAGCCAGCTGATTTTCAAGCCTGTGGCTGCAGTCCAGGCCAGTTCACGACATCTGACTCCTCAGAGATCCTATTGAATATTGGTTAAAATTCATCCATTCAATTTATGGTTCAACAGGGCCCATAAACCACTGGCTGGCTGGCCTGGCCCTGAGGAAAGGACCTAAATGTTATCTTCTTGGATGAGTCTCTTGGGAATTTAAGAGTCTTTGAGTAGGCTGCTGACAGCTTGTGTAGGAACACCACCGCTCAGTTCCGCCACCAGGTGCAGGCAGCGAAGCCTCTGTTGGTGTAACCTGATGGAAAACTACCCAGCTGCAGCCCAGGTCTCCACGGTTGCCAAGAGCCCTGAGTAGCATATCTCTCTCTCCAGAGCACATGTGAGCAGGAGGGACTCTGAGACTGGACTCTGAGTCCCATGGTCAGTGGGTGAGGTTGGTGGCATGACGTCAGCAGCGGGACCCTGGCCTCAACCGTTGATGGCTTCTCTACATGCAGGAGTTTATGCTTTCCTGCTCCTCAAAACCAGGACTGAGTACCTTCAAAAGTGAGGATAGATCTTCCTTAACATGCAGGAGAACCCTGGAAGTGTGGATTCATGGCTTGAACATCATTTATAGTGGGTCACACTAAAGGCCACACTGTACCCTGTGTGAGGCCCAGTTCTGAAATCTGGAAGCATAGGTTGGAGTTTGGGAAGACTGAGTTGAGATTTTTTTTTTCTAAATTATTGAAATTAATCTATATTCCCCCACTGGTACATGTGGAACATACAGATATCGAAGCAGGGCCAATTTCTTGACTGGCAAATGGATTTTGAAATATCTTTTAAAAAATGGACATAGGTAGCCTAGAAAAAAAATCAATTTTTTTTCTATAGAATCTACCCCAAGTTCTGGAGGACACTGGCCACAAAGTACTTTTATAATCTGGCTGTGTAACCTAAAATTTCCAAGGGATGAGTGAACTAAGGGTGACGAGTTGGCTGATGAAGGGAATTTCTCTTTATAGCAACATTCTAGCTAATAAATGAAGATTGAATGACAACTAGAATGTCACCGTTCTTCAACCCTTAATGAAATAGATGAGATAGTAGATCTGGACAATAGCATTCAATGGCTGTTAATAGCACAAAAAGAAAATTTTAAAAAAGAATTATGTGCTTTCTGATGGAAGAACACAACAGCACCTAAAAAGTATTTTGTAAAGAAAAAAACAAACAAACCTGAAGTTGATGAAGCTCTTCATCTGACTACTAGTTTAAGAAAATACTAGGGACAGAGGAACATGCTAAACAATACCACAGGGATGCAGTCAGCAAAATCTAGGCAGTGAAAAACTCTATATAGTTCAAATAGCTCAGTTTCTTTTGAGAGAAAGAGAGAGAAAGAGAGAGAGAGAGAGAGAGAGAGAGAGAGAGAGAGAGAGAGAAATAGAACCTATATGACCCCGCCCCACACACACACACACACAATTATAGTATATGGACCTTGTTTAAATTCTGAATTGAACAAATGTAAAAATAAATTAAGACATTGGGGAAATTTTAACACTGCATATTTAGAGACAATAGGAATTATTATTGTTAGATGTAATAACAAAATTATTTTTATGTTCAAAATAGTCTTTATCTTTAGAGATATATGCTAAATTATTTACACATTAATTGATATTTCAAATTTGCTTCAAAATCACCCCAGTAAGATGAGAGGTGAAGAGTGGTGGTGAAAGTGCATGGGCATGTAATTGAAACAAGCTGGTCTATGAGCTGATAATTGTTGAAGCTGTGTAATGGGCTCATAGTCCATGGAGGATCATTTTACTATTCTATTTTTACATGTGTCTGAAATTTTCCAGGAGGCAGAGGAGAAAAAATAGGGGGAAATGGAGAAGAGAGAATGAATCAGATAGCAATGTAGGAGTTAAGCAGAGGAAACTGGCAGCAGGGAGGCCGAGGGGGCTGTGAATTGACAAGAGGATCATGGAGGTCAGTGTCTGTGGCCTTCCATGCTGGCTGGGTGGTACACAAGGACCCACAATATTAAAAGCTCTCTCTCTACCTTCTCCTGGACTCTACCCCAATAACAATGTGGCTCTGAGTCTGTGTGAACAGTGAGAGCCTGCATCTGTACTTCCAATTCAAAATGAGAAATTACCAGCATGTCTCTTTTAAGTAGGGAATGCCTGGTTCTTCCTTTGGCCAAGGGCAGAATTCCCAGCACTGTGTTCTCAGAAGAGCCTATTATGTATCCAGAAAGATTCTCAATAAGACTCAAGGCTGACAAAAACTACTTGAAATGCAGGGATTTGAGAGAAGGAAGATCAAAGCCTGAGACTGAACCAGCAGTTAAACTGGCTTCTGGAATATATTGAAGTCAAATCAGTCCATGAGGGAGTTTTAGTCATGGCTCACTTTCTCCCATAGCCCACCTCTGGGATCCTAGCCCTTCAATCAGAGCTCACCAGCAACATCCGTCTTCTAAAATGCTTTATCACGTCTTTGCGAAGTCCTAGGACATCCCCCTTCCTTGTGGATTTATTTACATATCGATCGATTGATTCCTCTCTTGAGATTATACTATTTTATTTACAAAGACGTTGGGGTGGAGCAGCCAGACAATGGAGTTGGGAGAAGGCCATCCTTGGATGTGCTGAGCCACATAGATTAGCCTTGTCAAAAACAAAGTGCAGAAGAGGGTGTGAGGAGGCAGCCTCAGGCCTGATGACTACGTTGGTCATTTTGTCACCAAAGGAATGAGCTTATCCTAGAGGGACATTCAGGGGAAGAAGGAAATGGGAATGAACAGCATGGAAGGTGATAGAAAAAGCAGCAGTTCTGGGAGTTCTGGGTATGACCACCACAGGACCCCATCTCACTGAGGAGTGGGATCTCCCTACTGCATCCTAACAGTCCAGGGTCCCGATCAACAGGGAGACAGCCTCACCTGTTCCTAGAGCCTGCACAGGGCAGGCACCTCTCACTCCCTGCAGATTGCTTCTCAGACAGAGAGGGCTCAGTTAAAAGTGAAAGGAAAGAAGAAAGGAAGGAAGAAAAAAACACACACAAAGAAACATATGAGGGAGAGAAATCTGTCCCCTGGCAAAGGCCCAGGGCTGCAAGAAAAAGCCTTCCAGTGCTTTTTATAGATGACTTTTATTTATTTTTTATTTAGGTGGTAATTGCCATGTGATTTTAATTGCCTAGTGCCTTATTGCTTTCAAATGTAAATGAGAGAAGTAAGCATAACAGAAGACCCCAGTTTAATTATGGATCTAGCAGACTTACTGAGTGCTTGTGGGTAATTGTTTGTTTGTTTGTTTTTAATAAATCTTTATTGTTCAGATTATTAGAGTTGTTCCTCTTTTTCCCCCCATAGCTCCCCTCCACCCGGATCCCACCCCACCCCCTGCCCTTACGCCCCCACTGTCCTCAACCATAGGTGTATGATTTTTGTCCAGTCTCTTCCGGCACCCCACACCCACTTCCCCCGAGAATTGTCAATCCACTCCCTTTCTATGACCCTGATTCTATTCACCAGTTTATTCTGTTCATCAGATTTCTTATTCACTTGATTTTTAGATTCACTTGTTGATAGATATGATTTGTCGTCACTTTGTTGTTCATAATTTTTACCTGGCGCTCACTGAGTCTGCCCAGGTTTTTAAGTGGAGAAAGGCCAGGCCATTCATATGCAAAAGCCTCTGCGCACAGCTTGGGTGGGGTTGTAAATTGGGTGGGGCGGGGTCTCAGGGAATCACCTGGGCGGAGCAAACTGCAATAGCTGCGGGTCTTCTCTGCCTCAGAGAGGTCCCGGGGTCTGTGTCCCACAGCCCTGTGCAGGAACAATGACCTCTGCAAGCACCTCTGCAAGAAAGCCACCCTCACATTCCAGCCCGATACCAGACAGTTCAGTTTCTCTCTGTATGTGTCTGGGTCCCCAAATTCTCACCTGGAACTGGAGTTCAGAGTGGTCTGGAGCTTGTATCTCCCTCCCAATTGTAAAAGACAACAGTGTACCCAGCTGCCAGCCCCTTTCGTGCACGCCTCTGTACCTCCACACTTCCACACCTCTACACCTCCTACCGGACTCAATGCCCTTTTCTCTTTCCTTCTAGTTGTAGAATTTCCACTCGGCCAGCCTTCCGGTGGTTCTGGAGGATATTAGTTTTGTCTTTTATTTTTTAAAATTTATATTTATTTATTTATTTATTTATTTATGTTGAAAAATTTTCAATTTGCTTTCTTTTTTTTGATTAGTTAAATCTTTATTGTTCAGATTATTACATTTGTTCCTCTTTTTTCCCCCCATAACTCCCCTCCACCCAGTTCCCACCCACCCTCCTCCCTCACTCCCCACCCACTGTCCTCATCCATAGGTGCACGATTTTTGTCAGTCTCTTCCCACATCCCCCTAAACCCTTTCCCCCCCAAGAATAGTCAGTCCACTCCCTTTCTATGCCCCTGATTCTATTATACTCACCAGTTCATTCTGTTCATCAGATTATTCACTTGATTTTCAGATACACCTGCTGATAGATACATATTTGTTGTTCATAATTTGTATCTTTACCTTTTTCTTCTTCTTCCTCTTCTTAAAGGATACCTTTCAGCATTTCATATAATACTGGTTTGGTGGTGATGAACTCCTTTAGCTTTTCCTTACCTGTGAAGCTCTTTATCTGACCTTCAATTCTAAATGAGAGCTTTGCTGGATAAAGTAATCTTGGTTGTAGGTTCTTGGCATTCATCACTTTGAATATTTCTTGCCACTCCCTTCTGGCCTGCAAAGTTTCTGGTGAGAAATCAGCTGACAGTCATATGGGTACTCCCTTGTAGGTAACTGACTGTCTTTCTCTTGCTGCTTTTAAGATTCTCTCTTTGTCTTTTGCTCTTGGCATTTTAATTATCATGTGTCTTGGTGTGGTCCTCTTTGGATTCCTTTTGTTTGGGGTTCTCTGTGCTTCCTGGACTTGTAAGTCTATTTCTTTCACCAGGTAGGGGAAGTTTTCTGTCATTATTTCTTCAAATAGGTTTTCAATATCTTGCCCTCTCTCTTCTTCTGGCACCCCTATAATTTGGATGTTGGTACGCTTGAAGCTGTCACAGAGGCTCCTTACACTATCTTCGTATTTTTGGATTCTTTTTTCATTTTGCTTTTCTGGTTGGGTGTTTTTTGCTTCTTCATATTTCAAATTGTTGACTTGATTCTTGCAATCCTCTAGTCTGCTGTTGGGAGTCTGTATAATATTCTTTATTTCAGTCAGTGTATGCTTAATTTCTATTTGGTCCTTTATCAAAACCTCGAGGGTCTCATTAGATTTCTTGTAGGTCTCATTAAGTTTATCGGCAGTTTCTAGAAAATTCTTTAAAAACCTTAAAAGTGTGGTTTTGAGCTCTATATCCAGTAGTTTGCTTTCCTCCATTTCTGTCATTTGTGTCCTGTTTCTTTGTCTCCACATTTTTTATGCTTCCCTGTGTTGATAAAGTGGTTTTCTGTGCTAAGTGTCCACTAGGGCCCAGTGGTTCAGCCTCCCCAATTACCTGAGGAGGACACTCTTGGTGCACCCCCTTGTGGTCTTTGTGCACAGTCTTGTTGTAGGTAAGCCTTGATTGTTGTAGGTATCACTGGGAGGAATTGACCTCCAGGCCAATTGGCTGTGAGAATCAACTGTGTCTGCAGTGGGAGAACTTCTGTGCTGGAGACACCCCTCTGGGGCAAGACTTGCTTCAATGGGGCTTTGATGCTCACTGAGTCTGCCCCGATTGTGTCCTTTATGGTTCCACGGAGCTGCAAACTGGATGGTCCCACTCTGACCTCTGGGTACATTGGCTCCTGGATCTCTATGGAGGTGCTAATCTAGCTTCTGCCTTAGGCTATCCAGCAAAAGCCTCCCTGCAGGGCTTGGGCGGGGCGTGTCCCATGGGATCAACAGGGCGGGGCTAGCAGTTATGGCTGCTCTCAGAGGCTCCGCTTCTCAATGCCCACGTAATTGCTGCAAGCCGCTCCGAGAGAAAGCTGCCCTCGAGTTCCGACTGATGCCAGACAGTCCCGCTTCTCCCATATGATTCTGGGTCCCCAGAGACTTGCCCAGAACTGGAGCTCAGAGCCTGAGACTCCCTCCCAATTGAAATCAACAACCGTGCCCTCAGCCGCCAGCCCTCTCTGCATGCACCTCCGCACCTTAGTATTTTACTTCTGCCCTGCACCTCCTCTGAGTCTCAGTGCTTTTCTCTTTCCTTCTAGTTGTAGAATTTCCACTCAGCCAGCCTTCCTGTGGTTCTGGATGATGTCCGGTCCGTCTTTTAGTTGTATTTTTGAAGTGGTTGTTCGAGGCAGCAAACTCCAGTGTTTACCTATGCCGCCGTCTTGGTTTCTCCTCTGCCCTTTTTGTCTTTTAGTTGTAGTTTTAATGTGGTTGTGCATGGAGGAAAATTCAGGTGTTTACCTATGCCACCATTTTAGTTGTCTCTCTCTCTCTCTCTTTTTTTTGTTGTTGCTATTGTTAGCCAAGCTAACCGCTCAGCATTCGTATCACTCTGCATTTCCCCTCTCTTCTCTCTGTCTCATGAGCACTTTTATTTTTAAGTAAAGGATTAACTGAGATACAGAGATGACATCTTCCTGGTGATCATAAAGGAATTCTGGCTGGCCCTGTATTGGACAAACCCAGCCTGCCATAGGAGCTGCACTGGAGAACCTGAGGGTGCCTGGAACTTGGCTTTCAATTTCCTTTTCAGGGTGGAGGCTCTGCTACTTCAATGTTTAAAAGAAGCCATTTGTGTTTGCGTGGGATGGGTTTGAGGAGGACAGCCTTGTAGGAGAAAGCCAGCTCCAGGCTGGGGCAGATTTCTGGGCAGGACGTGTGTGTTCAAATTGCAGCTTAACTTCCAACTGAGGTTTGGAGTTGGAACCAGAATTTGTCCACTTCTTAAAGGGCCAGTTCTCACACAGCACAAGGGGGACAGACTGATTAACTCAACTGTCTTGGCTGAAGTCTCTGAGATTAAAAGCTTTCCACAGAAGGCTGCATTCTTGAACCTGTTTCCTCAGAGGTTTGAAGAAAAAGTAACAAAACAAGCTTCGTCCGGGAAAAGTTCAAGCTAATACATCTTGGCAAACATAATGAAAAACACAGACAGTTGCTTTAAGAGAGGAGCTCAGAAAGAGGTCAAGTTCTGCTGAGAGAGGCAGAGCAGCAATTAGATGGGAGCTTATGTTGCAGTGTGGCGACAAAGGGGTCAAAGAAAGGGTAGGACATTCTGCATTTGATTTCAGAAGGGAGCTCTGCAATGCAGCCATGCTAAGCTGGGTTCTGGGGGAACAAATCTAGAGACACGGGATGGCAGGGTGTTGAGGGGCGCAGGGCTAGGGAAGGACTGAGCAGGGCTGGATTTATGAGGCTGTGTTAAAGAGCTCAGGGCAGCTGGTTTTGCTTGACTAGGCAGAGAGTGGAGGTTTTATGCTAATGATGGGCCCAGTCACAGATACATGATGTAAACAGTGGGGATGGAGGGGAGTTATTTACTTCCATTTGAGGTTTCAGAATTGAGTCCTCATTGGCATGTTTAAAATAAAATTTCAGCCAAAGAGGAAAAATAAGAGATAACAAATCCCATTTGTGGAATATTTTTCTAAGCGACACATTGGAAAAATCACATTATGAGATATTTCCAAATATAGAGAGAAGATTAGCACCAAATACATAAATTGTATAACCAAAACCTGATAATACACAATAGCTGTGTATTATCTTAGATAAAGTATGAGCCAACTGCATGAGAAGGAACCTGAGGAATAGAGGAATGAGATCAGAGGTCTAATATACACCTAAGCAGTCTGGGCAGCGGCCACACTCCCCATTGCTTCAATCCCTCCCCAGACTAATGCTAAGACAATTAGTATCAGGCCAGATGATAGAGAAAAACCCACCTACTAGCTTTGCTTTGACTCTAGAATTTAAAATAGGTTGCTATTACCAATAACATTTTTTGCAAATTAATTGTTAAAGGGAAAGAATTATACATACATATCCTGCCTTTCCATTAGGAGCTATAACTAAATAGTGCCCTTCGACTAGGGCAGTGGTCGGCAAACTCATTAGTCAACAGAGCCAAATATCAACAGTACAATGATTGAAATTTCTTTTGAGAGCCAAATTTTTTAAACTTAAACTATATAGGTAGGTACATTGTTATTAACTTAATTAGGGTACTCCTAAGCTGGCCTTTGCTAAAAACATCCTCAATCTGATTGAGGTACGTTCACTGAGGTCGACCCCTTCCAACTCTCCCATCCACACTCGTCTTGTATACTTGTTTCGTCTATCTCCTTTCTTTTTTCCTTTCTATATGTCCAAACCATCTCAACATACCTTTCTCAATCCTCGACACTACATCTTCTTTCACTCCACAACGTTCCCTAAAATTAACTTAATAAACTTTACTTAAAGTTTTAAGTCTTAGTTAAACTATAGGTACGTTGAATAAAACTTGATGTCATACTTAATAACGATATTATTTATTGATAAAATTAAATTCCTTACAATTTACCTTACAATATCCATAAAATTAAATCATGACAATGACTGACAAACACTAATGTGAACAATGGCCTTGCATCTCCTTGGAAAGTTTGGGTAAGTCAGGTTTGTATGTTGTTGTTTTTAATTTTAGGCACGATTCCAGGTTCTCATCAATAAGACGACTTCTCAATTTACTCTTGATAAGGTTCATGCTTGAAAATGATTGTTCGCATAAATATGTAGACCCGAATAAGGAAAGAACAGCAAACGCTAGATTTTTCAGTTGATTATATGAGTCAGGAATACTATTCCAGGTGTTAAAAATCAACATCTCTTCCTTCTCCAGGTCTTTCAAAGCAGACCCTTGTGCTGTGAACTAAGTTCACATTTGTTTTTCTCCAATATTTCTATATCAGCACAAAGACGTTCAAATTTCGAGCTCCACAGTTCTTTGTTTTTTAAATCCAGCAATTGCATTTAAAAGTTGCCAATATCAATATTAAAGGAAGAAAAATTTAATTCTGTTACAGTAGCATTGAGAGGTTTTTTAACAAAGGCTACGTCACTTTGCTGTTTCTGAATTCCTGAAACCTGTTGAGAAAAGCTTCCCTCATATTTAAAAGTGTTGTTTTGAAATAGCAAATGTCAATATCAGAATTATTTTCTTGGCGATGTTTCAACAGGCTTGGAAAGTGAATCAAAGTTTCTCTTTCAAAATCTTGAGCAAAAAGAGATAATTTGTTTTCGAATGAAATAACTTCTTCTAACATCGAAAAAACTGTTTCCTTTCCCTGTAGTTTACAATTAAGCTGATTTAATGAGACGTAACGTCTACCATGAAATAAAATTTTTGGATCCACTGATCCAAAAATTCAGGGGTCCTCAAACTACGGCCCGCGGGCCAAATGCAAATACAAATATTGTATTTGTTCCCGTTTTGTTTTTTTACTTCAAAATAAGATATGTGCAGTGTGCATATGAATTTGTTCATAGTTTTTTTTTTTTTAACTATAGCCCGGCCCTCCAACGGTCTGAGGGACAGTGAACTGGCCCGCCCCCTGTTTAAAAAGTTTGAGGACCCCTGGTCTGGATAGTAAACACCCTTCTCAAGGAGAAATGCTTTAATTTCTGTTAATAAGGAAGCGAAACGTTTCAAAACGTTTCCTCTTGATAACCAACATACCTTGTTATGCAGCAGAAGATCTGCGTACTCACTCTCCATTTCAACTAAAAATTCTTTAAATTGGCGATGAGCTTTAGCTATAATGGAGTTGATAATCTTGATCACCAATTCCATAACTTTGCAAATTTCTTCTGGAAATGTCTGCGCACGACGCGCTTCTTGATGAATGATGCAATGGTAAGTAAGTATCTCGTGATTAATTTTTTCTTTCAAAATAGCAACAAACCCGTTTCTTACGCTGGTCATACTTTTTGACCCGTCTGTTGAAATTGAGACAATTTTATCGAGTGGAATATGATGTTTTTCAATGCACTCAATTACAACATTTGCTATATCCTTTCCACGTGTTTGACTTTGAGTGGCAATAATCCTAAAAGTTCTTCTTTAGGACCTGTAGATGAAATAAATCGTACAAAAAGTGAAACTTGCGCTGTATCATTTATGTCACAAGACTCGTCAACTGCTATTGATAAAGCTGAAACCAATTTAAGATCTTCGACTTGCTGGTTGGTTATATTCAAAGACATTTTGACTGTTCTATCTTTCACTGTTTTAGCAGACAATTTTTAATTTTTTAAGAATATCTGCTTTGTTCTTAAAATCCTGAAATAGCTCTTCGGATGCATTTATAAAACAACTTTTTATGTATTCGCCGTCTGTGTATGGTTTTCCTCTCTTAGCAATCTCTTGACTAACCACAAAACTTGCAATATTAACATTGTTGGAAGATTGCATCCAGTAATTAAATACAGAACTTGATTTTTCCTGACTCTTCTGAAGTTCCTCAACTGCTTTCTTCTTTGCATCACCGACAGGATATTTAGTACTAAATGACACGTGTTTAGTTGTAAAGTGTCTCTCCAAATTTGATTTCTTGTTATGTGCCAATTTTTCCTGACAAATAAGACAGGTCGGAAGGCCATTTAAGTTTTGAATAAACGCAAAAGTCTCGGTCCATTCAACTTTAAATTCACGGTTTTCGTCTTCCGTTTTTCTTTGCTTCTTCTTTGTAGCCATGTCAAACAGGGCACCTAAAAAATGTTTCATTTTATGATAATAAAGCCACCAACACAAAATAATTACAATTCTTAAATTGATGACAAAAATACCTGTAGGATTTGCAGCTGGTTGGAAAAATACAGGTAACTTTATGCTTTGAGTAGGTACTTTTGTCACACACGATTTGCGGACGCGACTAGCACTAACCACTGCACAATGAGACTGCTGACTGACTGGCTCACTCAACTCGTGCATGAATCATGCGCTGCGTATCCTGTGGCCTGCCTGCACCGCGTCTCCGGTCGCCCCACCGACCGACACCCCCCATTTCCGAACCACTTCTTCAAAATAGACTCGCCCAGGCCGAAAACCGACTTCCGCTCATGGGCCACAAAGTTTCAATCGCACTGTACATGTGCAACCGCACATGGTATTTTGTGGAAGAGCCACACTCAAGGGGCCAAAGAGTCACATGTGGCTCGCGAGCCGCGGTTTGCCAACCACTGGACTAGGGAAAGCTCTGCTTTACAGAGAATGCTGACTAATAAGTGAAGAAGGAATGATAGAATTGGAAAGTTACCATTTTGCACCCACTATTGGGATAAGTAATTCAGGTAAGGATCATCAGTGGAGGTTAAAATAATCTGGGCTGAAAGGTTAATAGTAGATTATGTATTTACAAGGAAAATTATCACTCCACAGTTTAGTTGCTGGTTCCAAGGGGGGAACCCTTTACTTTGCAATGAAAGGATCAAGCTATCACTATTCTAACCCAGTGATCAATCTCAGTATTGGTAACAGTAGACCAACCCAACATTGTATGCCTCCTGGTGTGATGCAGTGCTGAGGACAAAGCATCATCTATGAGGCTTTCTGGATAAAAATATTTAACTGGATCATATCTAGGCTTTAGATTTAACTTCCATCTCAGGAGAAATGCAGAGAGACAGGAACATGTTAGGTGTTACACTTAATGAAGAAATCAGGCAAATCCAAAACATGGAATATTGTACACTATCTTCAATAAGTCAGTATTATAGAAGTGGGGATTCAAACAAAAAGAAGTGGGAGTTCTAGGTCAAAAGAGAATGCAAAGAGCTAATTATAAATGTAATTTTGATCCTCTATTTTATCTTGGTATGATAAGAGCAGTTGCAAAGAATATTTTGGGGATCAACTGAAGAGATTTGAAGTGGAATAGGTATTATATGATATTTTGGAATTATTGTCAATTTTTTTGGTATTAGATAATAGAGGAAATGATTGTTGGTTGTGATAATGATATCATGGTTATGGAGTAAAATGTCCTTATTTTTTAGAGATGCACACTATAATATTCAAGGATTAAGTGTTATGATGTCTATAATTTATAAAACACTTATGCAAGTAAAAGGAATGGGAAGAGCAAAATTTTTTTAAAAAACTGCTACCGACCATAGGGAACAATGAAAACAAGTAAATCTTCCCTATAAATATTTCTTAAACCCCTACCACATGCCAGGTTTGCTGCATGCTGGGTATATAATAGTGAACAAGTTGGGCAAATGGGTTCTACCCCCATAAAACTTAGAGTTTAGAAGACAAGGTCATGAAAACCAATTAATGATAATAATAATAACCACTATATTTAGCACTTATTATGGGCCAATGTAGGAGTGTTTAAATGTATTATCTTAGTTAATCTTCCCAATAACCCTATGGGAATGGGTACTCTTATGTTTCAGTAATTGAAGCTCAGGAGGGGATGTCTTCAATCTCAAGTCACAGAGCTGGCAAGTGGGTTAACCCAATCTTAAATCTTAGATTTGTGTGCTGGTCTTGGCTCCTCCTCAGGTGTTTGGCAGGAAGTCTGTGTGACTCCATAATGTCTTAGTGTGGATTAACACTGCCCTTTTTTCTCTGTCCTTCCCTTCTCTTTTTTCTTGTAATGATTGTAAAATGACCTCTTGACTGTCAACCAAAAGGTAACTATTGTTTCATTTATATAAAAGATACAAAAAATGAAATAAAAACCCAATGTCTCTCCAAACTCCTTGAAACTGCCTAGGTTATTCTGTAATCTCTGCTGAACCTACCTTTCCGTTTTACTTTTGTATCCTTATTTTTATTTTATTGAATTTATTGGGGTGACAATGGTCAATAAAATTACATAGATTTCAGGTGTACCATTCTATAATACATCACCTGTATATTGTACTGTGTGTTCACCACCCCAAGTCAAGTCTCCTTCCATCACCATTTATCCTCCTGTTACACTCTTCTATCTCCCCCAACTCACCATACTGTTGTCTGAGCCTATGAGTTTACTTTCTTTGCTTAATCCTTTCACCTTTTTCACCCAGCCCTCTACCCCTCTCCCCTCTGACAGCTGTCAGTTGTTCTCTGTAGCTGAGTCTGTTTCTATTTTGTTTGTTAGTTTGCTTCATTCATTAGATTCCACGTATAAGTGAAATCAAATGGTACTTATTTTTCTCTGACTGGCTTATTTTACTTAGCATAATATTCTCCTGGTCCATTCATGCTGCCAAAAAGGTAAGATTCTCTTTTCTTTTTACAGTTGAGTAGTATTCTATTGCGTAAATGTAACACAGCTTTTTTACCCATTCATCTACTGATGGGCACTGGGACTACTTCTAAACCTAGCTATTGTAACTAATGCTGCAATGAACGTAAGAGTACATATATTCTTTTGAATTAGTATTTCAGGTTTCTTTGGATATATTATCAGAAGTGGAATCATTGGGAAGGCCATATGTGAAAAACCCACAGCCAACATCACACTCAGTGGGAAAAACTATAAATATTTCCCTTAAGATTGGGAAAAAGACAGGGATGTCTACTTTCACTACTCTTATTCAACATTAGAGGCCTGGTGCACAAAATTTGTGCACTGGGGGGGGGGGGGTTGTCCCTCAGCCCAGCCTGTACCTTCTTTAATCTGGGATCCCCTGTGGGATGTCCGACTGCCGGTTTAAACTGGCAGTCGGACATCCCTCTCACAATCCGGGATCACTGGCTCCCAACTGCTTGCCTGCCTGCCTGCCTGATCACCCCCTAACCGCTCCCCTGATGGCCTGATCACCACCAACTGCCCTCCCCTGCTGGCCTAGTTGCCCCTAACTGCCCTCCCCTGCAGGCCTGGTCCCCCCCAATTCCCCTCCCCTGCTGGCCATCTTGTGGTGGCCATCTTGTGATGACATGGGCAGATCCATCTTGTGACCACATGGGGGTGGCCATCTTGTGCGAGGGCGTGAGGTCAATTAGCATATTACCTCTTTATTATATAGGAGTAGAGGCCCGGTGCACAAAAATTTGTGCGCTCGGCGGAGGGGGGGGGGGGGGGGGTGGTCCCTCAGCCCGGCCTGTGCCCTCTCTCAGTCTGGGACCCCCTTGAGAAATAACGACCTGCTTAGGCCTGCTCCCGGGTGGCAGAGGGCAGGCCTAATCCCTAGGTGCAGCCCCTGGTCGGGCTCAGAGCAGGGCTGATTGGGGAGTTGGGGCACCACCCCCTGTCATGTACAGAGCAGGGCGAATCGGGAGGTTGTGATACCACCCTCAGTCATGCTCAGGGTAGGGCCGATTGGGGGGTTGGGGGACCGCCCCCTGTCACACTCAAGGCAGGGTCGATGGGGAGGTTGCGGCGCCACCCCTGTCACGCACAGAGCAGGGCCAATCTGGGGGTTGGGGCTCCGTACACTGTCACACACAGAGCAGGGTCGATCAGTGGGTTGAGGAGCTCCCCCCTGTCACTCACAGAGTAGGGCCGATAGGGGATTTGGGGCACCACCCCCTGTCACACACAGAGCAGGGCCGATCAAGGGGTTGGGGCGCCGCACCCTGTCACACTCAGGGCAGGGCCGATGGGGAGGTTATGGCTCTACCCCGTCACACACGGAGCAGGGCCCATGGGGGGCGGTTGGGGCACCGCCCTCTATCACCCACAGAGCAGGGCCGATCAGGGGGTTGGGGTGCCGTACCCTGTCACACTCAGGGCAGGGCCGATGGGGAGGTTATGGCTCTACCCTGTCACACACAGAGCAGGGCCCATAGGGGGGAGGGTTCGGGGCACCGCACCCTGTCACACACAGAGCCACAGGGCGATCAGGGGGTTGGGGAGCTCCCCCCTATCAGGCACAGAGCAGGGCTGATCATGGGGTTGGGGTGCCTTCCCCATCAGGAAGAGAGCAGGGCGGATAGGGAGGTTGTGGCCCCACCCCCTGTCACACACAGAGCCGCAGGGTGATCAGGGGGTTTGGGTGCTGCCCCCTGTCATGCTGATCCCGGTGCTCGGAGGCCTCACGGCTCCACTGATCCCGGTGCTGGGAGGCATATATAGGATAGAGGGCTTTTACTATATAGGGTAGAGGCCTGGTGCATGGTGGGGGCCAGCTGGTTTGCCCTGATGGGTGTCCTGGATCAGGGTGGGGGTCCCCACTGGGGTGCCTGGCCAGCCTTGATGAGGGGATGATGGCTGTTTGCAGCTGGTCACACACCCTTCAGGGTGGGGGTCCCCACTGGGGTGCCTGGCCAGTCTGGGTGAGGGGCTGAGGGCTGTTTTCAGGCTGGCGGGTGACTGAAGCTCCCAACCGCTCCTTTTTTTCTTTTTTCTTTTTTTTTTTTTTATTCTGGGCCAGCTTTAGCTCTGAGGCTTTGGCTCCAGCTCTGAGGCCTCGTCTGCTGAAAGCAGGTATCTGGTTTGTTTAGGTTCTATAATCGAAACACTGTTTCAACTCCAGCTCTGAGATCCCAGCTGGCTGAAAGCAGGTTTCTGGGGTTTTGTTTAGCTTCTATATTTGTAACAATGTTTCAAACTGCAAGCTCAGAGGCCGGCAGTGGCAGGCGGGGAACGTTGGCTTCCACCGTCATGGAAGCAAGCAAGCCTCATGTTCGCTTCAAGCTGCCTGGCTGCTGGCTGCCATCTTAGCTGGCAGTTAATTTGCATATCGCCCTATTAGCCAATGGGGAGGGTAGGAGAGGTACGGCTAATGACCATGTTTCTCTTTGATTAGATAGGATGGTACGGGTATCCCTAACCACAGCAATCAGACAAGAAAAAGAAACAAAAGGCATTCAAATTGGAAAGTAAAAGTAAAACTGTTATTATTTGCAGATGACATGATACTGTCTGTATATAGAGAAGCTTAAAGATTCCACCAAAAAAACCCAAAAAAAACAAAAACAAAACAAAACACAAAACACCTACTAACATCCTAATATATATAAAGAGCTAGGTGCTGTCACAACTGAATGGGCGACCAGTCACCGTGAAGTGCATGGAGTACCTCTCGGTACCCCCCATCCCCAGGCTCCTGAGCTGCTGGTGGCAGGCTGCTTTGGCCATGAGCTTAGCAGAGCAGTCGTGGGGCGGGGGAGTTTCCCGAAGCAGTCGCGGGGCAGGGGGAGTTTCACAGAGCATCCAGTGGCGAGCTTTGTGGGGCAGCAGCAAGCTTCACAGAGCAGTCGAGGGGCGGGGGGAGCCTCCTGGAGCAGTCACGGGGCCACGAGCATTGAGGAGCATCCCAGGGCAGGGAGCTTCACGTAGCATTGCAGGGTGGCAGAGGCCATGTGATGGAGGCCAGACTAGGCCTAGGGACCCTAACCACACACAATTTCATGTGCACTGAGCCTCTAGTTGATAAATAATATAGCAGGATACAAAATAAATATTCACAAATAAGTTGCATTTTTATAAACCAACTAGAGGCCTGATGCACAAAAATTTGTGCACTTGGGCAGGGGGGGGGGGCCCTCAGCCTGGCCTGTGCCCTCTCGCAGTCTGGGACCCCTCAGGGGATGACCACCTGCTGGCTTAGGCCCGCTCCCTGGGGGATTGGGGCTAAGCTGGCAGTCAGACATCCCTCTGGCAGCCCGGGAGCCCTCAGGGGATGTCCACTTGCCAGCAGGGAGCAGGCCTAAGCTGCAGTCGGACAGCCTTAGCACTGCTGAGGAGGCAGGAGAGGCTCCCACCACCACCACTGTACTGGCAGCCATCAGCCTGGCTTATGGCTGAGCCAGGGGAGCGCACTGACCACCACGGGGCAGCTCCTGCATTGAGCGTCTGCCCCCTGGTGGTCAGTGTGTGTCATAGTGACCAGTCATTCCCAGTCATTCTGCTGTTAGGGTCAATTTGCATATTACCCTTTTATTATATAGGATAGAGGCCTGGTGCATGGGTGGTGGCCAGTTGGTTTGCCCAGAATGGTGTCCCGGATCAGGGTGGTGGTCCGCTTGGGTGCCTGGCCAGCCTGGATGAGGAACTGAGGGCCATTTTTAGGCTAGCCACATCCCCTTCAGGGTGGGGGGGGGTCCTGCTGGGGTGCCTGGCCAGTCTGGGTGAGGGGCTGATGGCTGCAGGCTGCCCAAACCCCCCAGCAGGGACCCTCACCCCATGAGGGTGTGGCCATCCTGGGTGAGGGGCTGATGGCTGTTTGCAGGTTGGCCACGGCCCCCAGCCACCCAAGCTCCCAGTGGAGGCTGGCTGGAAGCAGGTATCTGGGATTTATTTGTCTTCTATAATTGAAACTTTGTTGCCTTGAGCAGAGGCCACAGCCAGCCAGGGCCTCCATCGCCTGGGCAACCAAGCCTCCTGCTTGCTCCAGTTCCGTGGCTGCCGGCCACCATCTTGGTTGGGTTTATTTTCATATAGTCGCTCTGATTGGCTGGTGGGCGTGGCTTGGGGCATAGCAGAGTTACCGTCAACTTGCATGTTTCTCTTTTATTAGATTAGATAATGAACTATCAGGAAGAGAAACTAAGAAAACAATCTCATTCAAAATTGCTTCAAAAAGAATAAAATTCCTACAAATTAACTAAGGATGTAAAAGACCTGAACTCAGAAAATTATAAGACACTGAAGAAAGAAAATGAAGATGATACAAATAACTGGAAGCATATAGGAAGAATTAACATCATTAAAATGTCCATACTATGCAAAACAATCTATAGATTCAACACAATTCCTATAAAAATACCAATTGTATATTTCACAGAACTAGAAAAAATATTCCAAAAATTTATATGGAACTATAAAATATCCCAAATAGCCACAGCAATCTTGAGAAAGAAGAACAAAGTTGGAAAAATCATGCTACCTGATATCAAACTACACTACAAGACCGTTCACACTTGTCAGAATGGCTATCATCAATAAATAAACCAACAAGTGCTGCCAAGGATGTGGCGAAAAGAGAACCCTTATGCACTGTGGTGGGAATGTAGGTTGCTGCAGTCACTGTGGAAAGCAGTGCAGAGTTACCTCAAAAAATTAAAAATGGCCCAAGCCGGTTTGGCTCAGTGGATAGAGTGTTGGCCTGTGGACCAAAAGGTCCCAGGTTGGATTCTGGTCAAGGGCACATACCTAAGTTGCATGCTCCTCCCTGGCCCAGGCCCTGATCAGGGCTCATGCAGGAGGCAACCAATCAATGTGTTTCTCTCACATCAATATTTCCTTCTCTCTTTCCCTCTCTCTTCTATTCTCTCTAAAAATCAATAGAAAAATATCCTTGGGTTAGGATTGACAAAAAAATAATAAATAAAAATGAACCTACATTTTCAACGTCTTCTAGTTAAGCCTGCCTTCTTCTCAACACAGTAAGATAAAACATATTTAAGACTATTTATTCATTTATTTGCCACTATGGATGTTCTGTTATTTTAATTGCTTATATTAAAATACTAGAGGCCTGGTGCATGAATTCGTGCACCAGTGGGGCCCCTCAGCCTGGCCTGTGGGATCGGGCCAAAACTGGCTCTCTGACATCCCCTGAGGAGTCCCAGATTGCGAGAGGATGAAGGTCAGGCCGAGGGACCCCATTGGTACATGATCAGGGCCAGGAAGGGCCGTGGGAGATTGGCCAGCTGGGGAGGGACCATGGGAGGGCTCCAGGGTGTGTCTGGCCCATCTCACTCAGTCCCGATTGGCTGGACCCCAGCCGCAAGCTCATCTACTGGTCGGAGTGTCTGCCTCCTGGTGGTCAGTGAACGTCATAGTGAATGGTTGAGCAGCCTTAGCATACCATTAACATATTATGCTTTGATTGATTGAACAGATGACCAGACGACCAGACACTTAGCATATTAGGCTTTTATTATATAGGATAAGCAAAATTGTTACCTATATTGAAAAATATGCAGCTTTTGTCTACATTGGTTCAATATGTTTTTAATAGCTAGAACTGACCATTGACCTTCAACTGGCCATCACTGGTCATCAAATATTTATTGAGTATGTATTATGTACCATGTACTGTGCATAGTCATACCATGGTTTTTCTGGCAGTTCAGGTTCTGGCAGTTCAATGCGTTGCAAACAAGGTTTAGGATTCTGGCTCATTTGCAAGTTGAGAAAGGCCTGAATACTGACCAAATATGCCCTTAGGACTGACATTCAATGTCCACAGGGAAATCCAGTTTTATAAGCCTGTTACTATTGCATGAGGCATTGCCAAGAGCAGACAGCTTTATGGCATTATGCTAACTAGCTCCTGCAGTAGAGGCTCCTCCTCATCTGCCTATGTAGAAAACTTAGCCATTTGTTGCTTACTAGAGCAGTGCTGCAATGAGAGGGCTATGACATGGGACCGTAGGAAGACCCCCTACCCCCAAACCAAGAATCTGGAGGCAGATATGAGTGTCCCCTTCCTACTGGCCTGAGCATCTGTCTCAAACCACCTTATTTGTGGGTTTTCTTCTTTTGCCTTTAGGTACCCTGTTAATGTTTGTGGATTTCCGTTTCTGAGAGGAACTTAAGGAGCTCTAGAGGTTAAAGGACTTGTCTTTGTCACCCAGGAAGTCCAAGGCAGAACGAGAAAGACACAGCTCAGCAATCCTGCCGCCCATTAGAGTGTGTCTTAGTGACAGTCAGAGAACTTCAGGTTCCCATGTGCCATTAAAAGAAATACCCAGTGGCCCTGCACAGGCTTTGGCATGTGTGAAATTTCACACCTCAGAGATAGCATTTCTGTGTGTGGCCAGACTGCTTTCTTGCAGTTTGTTAAAAAGTGTGAGTTATTCTATACCAAGATCTTTGTCATAGTTATTTAATTTCTTTTCCACAGAAACACTTCTCCATGTTGTCAATCACCTAACTACATAGAAGCAATTACTGGATCTTTTTGTAAAAAGTTTGTTTTTTCCTCTGATTATAAAAGTATTACATGTTTATTGTAAAAAAGAAAGGCAGGAAAGCATACAGAAAGAAATGGAAACTGCCTGCAATTCCATCACTCATATATAACTACTGTTGACATTCTGTGGAATTTACTTTTAATCTTTTCTCTATATAGCTATAATTTTTAAACAAAATTGGGATCATACTACTTCCTATAAATTTATACATTTGAATTCTATTTTATAGAGAAAATATATTCAAATATTCAAAAACATCATTTTTAATAGTTGCATAATGTTTTAGCAAGTGAATTCACCATTATCTATTTAACCAACCTCTGCACATTTAAGTTGTGTCCAGTATTTTACTATCGTAAAATATGCTTTGTTGAACATCTTCAATATGAATTTTTTCCCCTACCAGGATTATTTCCTTAGAATACATATTGGGGTAGAATTACTACATCTAAGGACATGAACTCCTTTAAAAGTCCTTTATTCTCCAGAAGGCTTGGCCAACTCACCTTTTTGTGAAAATTATGGTCACACAGGCCATTTCACAAATATTTTTTAAAAGCTTTCCCAATTTAATAGGCATAAAATGGTATTTCTTTATTGTTTTAAGACCACTTGATTATTGCTGAAACTTTGCCTTGTCGTACTATAAGTTTCTGGGCAGAAAAAAATCCTTGCAAGCTTTGGTTCTATTTTATGGTTACAATTTATTCCAAAGTTTAGCTATTCAGAATTTTCCTTTTATGAAGATGAGGAACTTGTTCAGCAACTATTGCTTATGGAGTCTTAAGTGTGGAGGGTTTCTGGAAGCTGCCAATTATTGTAGATATACTTACTAGTAGCTTTATTCAGTGGCAATTTTCATAGATAAGGAAAATGCCCGTGATATTTTTGCAAAGACTATTACAGTTTGGTCTTGAAAACATGCTCCCCAAAGACTCATTCAGTGCTTATTTGGCTTCAGGTGTTTCAAATTTATGTTTTCCTTAAGGTTTTGCACTCTCCTCTCGTCTTGAAATTAAATTTAAGTCAGTAAGATATATCTACCTGCTGCATTGTGTTTCACCAAAACAGAACAAGACATGGGTCTTGTCTTACAAAGTTTTACAATTTTGATGCCTACATATATAACTAGATAGCTCCAAGTGTTGTTTTGGGGGTAAAAAGTTTTAGAAGGCCACTGCAGGGTATGAGTTATGCCAATCATGAGATTGAGGGAGGCTTCTTATGCTGAGTTTGGAAGGGATGGCAGATTTTTTCCCTGCAGGATGACAGAAAGAAAAAAATTCTGGTTTCACATGCACTTATAGAACCTTTGCACTTGCTCATAGAGAGGTGGAATCTATATCCCCTCCCCCTGAGACTGAGTGGGCCGTTAAGACTGCTTTGAGGAACAGAATGTGGTGGAAGTAATATTGCAGGATTTCTGAAGTGAGATCAGACAAGATGACTCGGCTTCCTCCTGGCTCTCTCTCACTTGAGACGTGAACCTTTGGAGCCACTATGTGAGAAGTCTGACCACACTGGATACCTGAGCCACCATTCCAGAGAGATCAGAGAGAGAGAAAGGAGGAAAAGAGAAAGCTAGAGAAGCCCCAGCTGTTTCAGTCCTCACCTGTTGGATTCTTCCCAACTTAGGCTCGCCAAATGTGAGGGGAGGAGCCTTTAGATCAGTGGTTCTCAACCTTGGCTGCACATTAGAATCACCTGGGAATCTTTTTAAAATCCTGATTTCTGGGCCTCATCCTCCGGAAATTCTTTCTTTGTTATGGGGTGAGGCCACAACATTAGTAACAAAGAAACAGAATTTCCAGAGGATGAGGCCCAGAAATCAGGATTTTAAAAAGATTCCCAGGTGAGTCTAATGTGCAGCCAAGGTTGAGAACCACTGGTTGAGAACCACTGCTTTAGATTATTTCAGCCCTAGTCACAGTCTGATTACATCTACTTGAGACAACCTGAGCAAAAGCCACCCAACTAAACCCAGTCAATCCTCAGAACCATAAGAGTTAACAATAGCATGACTGTTGTTGATTTAAGCCACTATATTTTGAGGTGGTTTGTTACCCAACAATAGATAACTGGAGCCCCAAATGTAGAAGAAAGAGCATTCCAGTCAGAGCGTTTTTTCCTTTCAGCTTTCAGTTTTGTTTTCCACTGTCCTTTCTATGCAGATGACGACAGCTCTATGTGGGTATCCTACCCAAACTGCAAAATTAGTGTTTTTATTAATAGCAACACTACTGTCCCAGTCACTAGGCTGTCCATCTTAGTGTTTCCATTGATGTTTCTTCTCCACAAATTTGACATCCAGTTCCTTCCCACGTCCTGAAATTTTCCTTCTGTAGTATTTTGTGTCTCTTGTAGCAAAGCCGTCACCATGTTTCCATACTCTCCTTCTATTCAAGTGTAGGTGCCTCACATGGCCTAGCAAACACCCCCAACTTGTCTCCAGGTTCTTCCATTCTCTACTGCCATGATAGTTTTACCACAGAGCAACTCTGATCATGTCATTTTTTTTGTTCAAAAGCCTCTAGTAGCTGATTGCACCACCTCCCCCAATTCCTTACCAATGTATGGGTAAAGTGAGAAAACAAATGAACAAATGAACATAAGATTTCCAATTTGAGCAGAAGATGAAATGATACTCAGTGTAGAGTAAGGAAGGTAGATTAAAAAGCACAAGGTCATTTGTATTTTATGTCAGTCTCCACTCACCCCAGTACTCTAACAGTAAGTGTCCTACATCCTGGGGATTTGCTACCTGCCTAGACCAGTGGTGGGCAAACTGCGGCTCGGCAAACCACGGCTCGCGAGCCACATGCAGCTCTTTGGCCCCTTGAGTGTGGCTCTTCCACAAAATACCGGCTCTTCCACAAAATACTGACTTCTGCGCATGGGCCACGAAGTTTCAATCGCACTGTACGTGAGCGCCCGCATGTGGTATTTTGTGGAAGAGCCACACTCAAGGGGCTAAAGAGCCACATGTGGCTTGCGAGCCATGGTTTGCCAACCATGGGCCTAGTAGACCATATTCCTCCTAGTCACCCAGTCACTCACTTTTCCATCTGCACGGCCAGCTCAGGGTAGGACTAGAAAGGGGCTCTGGGGAGAGCATGGAACCAGGGGCTCTAGGGTGGCTGAAAGCTAGAGATTGGGGAAGGGTTAGTGGTGTGCACCCAAGAATCTAGCCCACCTGTTGAAATAAAATCAATTTCAGGGAGGCCTAGCAGAGAATAAGAAGCACGATCCATAGAAAATACATATGTATCTGAGGCCTAGGACAGTGTAGGCAGAGAGTAAAATTATAGGCACAGGGTTGCCTAGGGTGGAACATGGCGTGTAGGGGTCAGTATGAAGTCAATGACATTCCA
This sequence comes from Myotis nattereri, assembly GCF_964212035.1. Taxonomy (NCBI): domain Eukaryota; kingdom Metazoa; phylum Chordata; class Mammalia; order Chiroptera; family Vespertilionidae; genus Myotis; species Myotis nattereri. Next base: position 112,228,114 of record NC_138075.1, read on the forward strand.
TGAAGCAGTGAGGCAGGGTAAGTTTCACTGCTTAGACACAGGGGTGGGCAAACTTTTTGACTCGAGGGCCACAATGGGTTCTTAAACTGGACCGGATGCCGGAACAAAAGCATGGATGGAGTGTTTGTGTGAACTAATATAAATTCAAAGTAAACATCATTACATAAAAGGGTACAGTCTTTTTTTTTTTTTAGTTTTATTCATTTCAAACGGGCCGGATCCGGCCCGCGGGCCATAGTTTGCCCACTGCTGGCTTAGAGCGTCAGGCTTGGCTCTCTCCAGGAAATTTTACATGATCTTTCTCCCCTCTTTTTTAAAAGTAGAAGCTACAAAGCACCTGATCCCATCCTTAGTCTTTCTTAAATCACAGGACTGAGTGTTTGGTATCAGCAGAGAAGGGCAAAGAGGGTCAAGCAGGTGGAATGGCAGCAAAATGCCAGGAGAACTAACCAGAAGTCTGGTTATGCACTGCAACTTCTAAAATTAGTCATCAGTCCCACAGTTCCGGTGTCTTCAACAATTTGAAGAAATGGCAAGAAATCTGTTCCCCTTTGGTTAAGTGAAATCTAGGTAGTTCCCATATGGAATTACCACTATAGATTATGACTTGGTCATATTATGTGAATCAGGGAAAGCTTGCAAAAGGCTCTCTGTACAGATCATGACAAAGGTCCCTCTGAAAAATGCCAAGCCTGGGTAGCTTGAGGTTGGCGATGGCTACACAGATGGTGATGATGGGTATTTCAATCATTTAGTATTCATCAACAGCTATTATTAGTTGAGTCCCTGCTGTGTTACATGCTACACTAGGCTAGGGAAATAACAGAAAAAGCACAGTCCCTGGCCTCAAGGAATATAGTTGCTTAGAGGAGATGGACCAACAAAAGGTGATTTCAGCACAGTAGGAAAGTACCAGATGGGACACCTAACTCTGACCTGGATATCAGTGAAAAGTTTCTGGAGAGAATCTTATGCCTTGTTGAACACAGGAAGCCATCTGTGTTCCCAAAACCTAGGCCAGAAAGATCTCAGCACAGAAATCTGGTACAAAAAGTCTGTATGGTCCTTTGAATCTCAAGAATTTAGGGTGTTCTTGACATTTTAGGGAGCAACTCACTCAAGGATTATAGACCTCCTGGCTATACCATTGAAGGTCTCTGTGTGAGTGTCTCTCACTGGTGATGTGTCCATCCGCTGGTGGGCATAGTCAGCTAGGACTCACAGTGGCTGAGCATCTAATTTTCAGGGAATTTCAGGGAGCATGTGGGTTAATAAGCACCTGCACCCTCCATCCCCAGAAATCTAGAGGCAGCCACCAGGTTGAATCCAGAAGCAAATTAAGGCAGACTCTAGTGAAACACCCAATTGTTCACTCTTCACATACCAGCAAAGCTGTTTCTAACTTCTAGCACTCCCCTTGTCCAAAGGAAGAACAGATGCTAGCTTGACAGGTCAGAGTCCTGGATATTCATTGAGCCATACCTTATTGGTTGAGCATGGCTACTGTACTTTAAAGGCACACACCTTGGGTTCCACATTCTCTCTTTTTCTTCTTACATTGATCCTAGGGAGGTCTTGGTTTTTGGGGCCTACTGCACTATGCTTCCTGCCTATATGTGGTGAGCAGACCCAGGCCATCCTGCTATTTCAGCTGGACCTGGCCATGCCTTTCTCTCCTTGAATATATAATATAGTTAAGCAAATAAATTAGGTTGGGCCTGTTCTTTCGTTGGCACATGTACCTGAATTGCTCCCTCTAGATTTAGATTCAAGACAAGGTCAAGTGAGGGGTTCTTGCGTAGACCTCAGCCATCGGATACAATCATCCTTTCATCATCATTTGCACGTCAATCACTAACAAGACTAATAAAAAATGGTATTTCTTGTTCTCATCCTGCTACTCATCCTTATATGGGATCCCAAGAACAAGCTGATTGGCATAACAGTATTTTAGCTTTCCTGGGTCCCTGGCTATAATACCATTATAATATTTACAATGATACTGAAACCTTAACCCCAGCCTTTAATGGTCTTCTGTTAAAGGGAAAGCAGAGCCTTCTACTTATGGGCACTTTGGTCTAAAGCCCAAAGTCCTTGGGATCTTCCCAGGCATATTGGCTCAGCTCCAGGAAACAGCAGTGAGCAAACAGACCAGGAAGCTCAAAGCTGAGGGTACCTTGTGCTCAGCCTTTCCTTGAGCATAATACACTGTGGCATGAGTCTGGCAAAGTTTTCAGCTGGAAGGTCTGGATCAACTGGTTCCAGGGAGGTGGGTATGTGTGGAGAGGGGGAATGGAAGGGCAGGAATCATGCAAGTCTTCCTTAGACTGATCTTTGAGGGGACTCTTACCCCTGGATGAATCCTGGACAAAAAAGGTTGTGTTAGGCCAAAGAATGACTCCCCAAAGATGTTTATGCTTCATCCCTGGAACCTGTGAATGTGTTAAGTAATATGGCAAAAGGGACTTTGCAGACATAACTAAGGTTATGGATCTTAAAATGAGAAGATTATCCTGAATTATCTGGGTGGGCTCAATGTAATCACATAAACCCTTTAAAATAGAACTTTCCCAACTGAAGAGAGAGGGATGAGGCAGAAGAGAAGGCAGGAAAAATAAGGCATGAGAAAGACTTGAACTTCTGTTGCTGGCTTTGAAGCTGAAGGGGCATGAGCCAAGGGATATAGGCTTTTAAAACCTAAGAATGCCCCTGACCAACAGCCATCAAGAAAACACGAAACCTCAGTCCTATAACCACATGCAACTGGATTCTGCCAGCAAACTGCACGAGCCTGGAAGTGACCCTCCCCCAGAAACTCCAGTGAGGAGCACAGCTCCACTGACACCTTGATTTGGGCCTGTAAACCCGTATCAAACTCTAGACCAACAAACTAGGAGATAATAATTGGCTGTTGTTTTAAGGCCCTATACTTGTGATAATTTGTCATGGCAGCAACAGAAAAGCAATACAGGTGGAAGGCTGAAAGGTATTACTAAATTGTATGACCTTGGTCCTGAAGTATACTTGGCCATACTTTCTTAAAGGACTAGTAAATGGGAATCCTAAAACACAAACTGTGATTCTCATAGGAATGCTGTTATGGTTCTAGTTCTGAATAGAGAACTGTGCTTCTTGCTCAACACTGTTGTCATTGATGGTATCTAGGCCTCCTGTGGCAGTCCTGATTCTATTCACCTGCTGACAGATAACTTTCTGCGTGAGGAGACTTCATAGTCACCCTGGAGACTTCCAAGCAGAAAAAGTGATCCATGGGCAGGGATTAGGTATGTCTAGTGCAGTGGTTGGCAAACTGTGGCTCTCGAGCCACATGCGGCTCTTTGGTCCCTTGAGTATGGCTCTTCCTAAGCCTTAGGAGTACCCTAATTAAGTTAATAACAATGTACCTACCTATATAGTTTAAGTTTAAAAAATTTGGCTCTCAAAAGAAATTTCAGTCGTTGTACTGTTGATATTTGGCTCTGTTGACTAATAACTTTGCCGACCATTGGTCTAGTGCATCCAGGGACATCATACTCAGTGCCTTAGAAGGAAAGAGTGATGGCAATCAAGGATAGCATCTGTCTTAAAGGGTGTGGTTCTAATCCCTGAGGATAGAGACATCAACTGAGTAGTCTTCAAGTCTTCCTGGAGACTAGGTCAGATGGAATTATGTCAACTCTGAACTGTGGGATTAGCCAAGGACAGGCCTAATCCTTCCTCAGAGGCCCCGGGGACAGTGCTTAGACCTCAGTGAGCTAGAAGGTGGCCCTTCTCAGATAAGATCCAATCAGTCAGGAGGATGTTGGTGCAGCTGGGTCTCAATCAGTCCACTTTTCTTATTAAAGAGGAGCAGATTTATCTGATGAGCATAGGGTAGTACTCACTCAATTCTCACCAAAGTGGCCAGCCTCTCCAACTCAAACTCCCCCAACTTGACCTAGTGATCCAGGTGGCAGGAGTGATGACAATTTAGGAAGAAAATCAGTCTCTATCCCTTCACCAAAGCTTTCTGACAAATGAATAAATTAGAAGAAGAAAATCAGGATTAAAACCTTTCAACTAAAATCCTAAATGAAGATTCAAATGGCAACCAAACCAACAGGAAATAAGAGCCAAGGAGATTTCACTCATACTATTTTTAAGCAAATGGTAAACCTCAAATATCAGTTAGCAGAAAAAACTCAGTATGGAACACATGCAAAAAAAGCATCTACAAAAAAGACCACAGTAGAGAAAAGATGAATGAAAATAATTCTGAAATTTTACTCTAAGAAACAGAAGAATAACAAAACCTAGACTGGTGAGGGCATAGTGCCAAGCCCTTTCATGCTCTGCTGGTGGTGACATAAATTGGCCCAGCAATTCTGGAATACAGGAGGATGGGAGGAAGGAACGTTTTAAATGAGGTTTCCTTTGCCCCAGCAATCCCACTTCTTGTAATTTTCTCCAAAACAATAATTGCCAAAACATACAGCAGTCTAAAGATAAGGATTTCCATCTGGGCTTTGTTTGTAATAGTGAAAAGCTATTAAATATAAATATTGAATACTTATTGAAATAGTCATCAATAGGGTAAAATCATTGGTTAAAGAAATTATAGCACTTCCATACAGATAATATCTAAATGATGATGTACTTCTTTACTTGATGACATGGAAATTTACATATGGCATGTAGACTTGAGTGCTAAAGAGGGGATAATAAAACAGCATGATCCATTTGTGTAAGATTTTAATAAGCATATATAGAGGGATGCCTGGGAGGATATTTACCATAACAGTTGAATTTTACTTTTTTGTATATTTCAATATTTATAATGAGCATGGATTTTTAACAAAATAAAGCTCTTTTCCAAAATAAAAAAAAACACCCACAAATGTGGTAGAAACCTACTCTATCTATCAGATATGATGAGATCCTTGGTTAACTAGTTGGAAAATGTAAGTTACTGTGGTAAAACGTTACACAATGGAATATCACGTGCCTGTAAAAAAGAAGGAACTCTTACCTTTTTTGACAATATGGATGGACCTGGAGATTATTATGCTAAGAAAAATAAGCCAGTCAGAGAAAGACAAATACCCTATGATCTCACTATTATGTGGGATCTATTGAACAAAATAAACTGGCTAACAAAATAGAATCAGAGGCATGGATACATGGAACCAACTGACAGAGGTCAGAGGGTAGGGGGTGAGAGGACTGGATGAAAGAAGATGAAGGGATTAGCCAAAGAACATATATGCATAGCCCATGGACACATAGCCCATGGATACATAGCCCATGGACACAGTGTGATGATGGCCGGGGCGGGGGGAGGGCGCTGGGTAGAGGTGGGCAAAGGGAGGAAATGGGGGATATCTGTAATAGTGTCAACAGTACATTAAAAAAAGTAATGTTATGTGTTAAACACTTTGTTTTAATTTAAAGCATATAAGTGAATAGCTGTTCACTAATTTTTTATATAAAGATAAGACATTTTCTTTTTTACATGCCATAAAACTATAATCTGAGTACAAAATTCTTCTAGATTTCCCCCCATAATATTTGCTAATATTTTATTTGATACTGGTTTTTAACCCACCATTATCAAATCAATACTTATTCCCATTATTCCCCTTCCTTGCTTGCTTCTAGATTAAGAACAAAAATGTTGCAAGCTTGCTTTTTCACCCTTCTTTTTAGCAGGGATGGCCATGCATCAAAATTCTGGTCCTTGAGGCGTTAGCAGTCTACTGAGGGTTTCTGGGCTGCATTTAGCTTTCAGCTTTGCACCTAGCAGTCCAGTCAGCTACCAACATTTTATTCCTTTATTCCTGTGATAATGTCTTTACTCTGATCACTCTACCATGGACCTGCCACAGCCACTGGGCTGGCTGTGCTAGACCTCACTGGGGATTCTGTGAGACTCCACTCCACTGCATTAGTTGAAAACCAGCACTGCATCTGCTGGGTACCGCTGCTCCTGAACACGCCACCTCTGCCATGGGTTACTGCCACCATCATAAACACCACTGCCTGCTGGGGTCCAACCCCAGCAGGTCCAGGGGTCCCCAAAGGTGTGGATGGAGTCAGCGAAGAGGGAAAGACTCAGAGGCAGCCTTCAGTTGATCAGCATGGTTGGGTTCTCTTGCCTGGTTCTATTGCCAGGTTCTGTAGGTTCTCCAGCCAGGTTCTCCAGCCAGGTTCTGTAGCCATGTTCCCTTGCTAGGTTCTCCAGCCAGGTTCAGTCACCAGGTTCTAGTCAGGTTCTCTTGCCATGTTCTATCCAGGTTCTGTCTAGTTTCTCCAGCCAAGTTCTGTAGCCAGGTTCTGTCCAGGATCTTTTGCCATGTTCTCTCGCTAAGTTCTGTCTCTAGGTTCTGTGGCCAGTTTCTGTCCAGGATCTTTTGCCATGTTCTCTTGCTAGGTTCTGTCTCTAGGTTCTGTGGCCAGTTTCTGTCCAGGATCTTTTGCCATGTTCTCTCCAGCAAAGTTCTTCTGTCTCTAGGTTCTGTGTAGGTTCTGTGTCTAGGTTCTGTGTCCTGTTGTCTTGTTACATCTGTATTTATACCAGTTGATTCCAATCCTATCAATCTCTATTCCAAAGGTTAGGGCATTTCTTATCTCCATTCCAGGGAGTAAAGATTATGTAGCTTAAGCATGATTGTTTGTAGTTAAAGTGATTAATTACCCGCCTGGCACTTAGTTAAGGGGTTTTATTCCCTCCCTAACTTCAGGGGAAAATCCCTACCTGGGGAAACAACCTTTCTCAGAGAGGTGACCTTGGTTAAAACACATAGTGCTAAGAAGGTGAGCAAACATATTAAGAACAGTATGCCATATATGCCAGGTCCCTTGAAATAGCAAGGATGGACTGGCTCCTGGCAACTGCCAATACCCCAGGCAACATGGCGTCAAACCTGTACAGTGGTCTATAGCAAAGTGAGGAGATAGCACTTCCACCCCTCAATGTAACACACTCTGTTAGAGGATCCCCAGGGTGGGCTGCTTATATCCCACAGTTTCTTGTTGTGACTTAAGTCACAAGATAATGGCTGAGTGATAGGCACCCAGCTATATTTGGAATGTCCTCTTCTCCCTGAAAATCAAGGCTCTAATAGTGGGCTGACATGGTACACTTACTAGTAACTCCTTTACTGAGCGAGGTCTCTCCTAGCGGACTGACTCTTTAGCCCTCATGCTAGTAAACCCCTCACAAGTTCTCTGTAGACAGGTTGAGATTTTACTGGTATTTGTGCAGATTTTGGGGGTGGAGGTGAGAATGGGGAAAGCAGGTAAAAATTCTTGTATTTTTACTTTTAAACAAATAAACCTTATTTAGGACAAAATTAATACATACTCTCTATGGAAAGAAATGTAAAAATACATCTTTTCATCATGTGTAACCAGTCTGCTTCAGGGGGTTATTGTGTTGGCAATAAGGCTTAGAAAAAAGACACAGTGAAGAAAATAAAATTCACCTGTAATCACACTTCTTTAAAATAATCACAAATAATGTTTTGATGGTTTTTATTTCTCCATTGTTTTATATTAAGATCACACTTTTATGTAACTTTATAGGCTGCTTTTTAAATGACACACCATTATATCATAACCATTCTCCCATGATACTAAAAATTATTTATAAACAAACTATAATGATTATATAATATTCAATGTTTATGAATGAGTTAGAAGTCTTTTGATTGAAAGTCATAGAAACCTACTCAAGCAAGCATAAATTTTTTAGAAATGAAAGACATTTGTTGTAGGAATCAGGGATATTTCCTGGAACCTGAAGGCAGAGATATCAGGACTAGATTATGAACAGAGACTGGACTAGCATGTCTGGGAGCCAGGAGGTCCCTCTGTCCAGCAAACATCTGCTTTCTTCTATGCTTCTCCAGTTTCCTCTGTTTTTGTACATCAGCTTTTGCAGAATGTATAGCCTCGAACTATTCCTGAGTTTACATGCCCAGGAACTCCTGAGAGAAACTGATCTCTCTCAGCTCTTGTGTCAAATATTTTAGGAGAAGCTGTGATTAGTTCTGATCAGGTGCTGACCCTGGTCCCATCAACAGTGAGGAGGGGGACCAAGGTCATTGGTAAGAACCTGGCTTCTCCTGTTGAAATATGAACATGAAGCGTGAGTGGTAAAGGAGAGGGAGCTCCCTTATCTCCCTCTGTCCGAATGCTGGGACAGGTGGAGTCTGTCAGACAGCCTGTGTCAATATGCCATAGTTCACCACGCCACTTCCCTGTCGTGTTGAACAGCACATGCAAGTACAAACTGAGTTGGGAATGAGATTGATGTGTCTGTCATCTTACTCTACTCCCCAAGCTCCCAGATCCTGCTTGGCCAGGTTACCAACTCATACTTATAGATAGGTATTAATGGAACTATCAGAAAGAACTCTTCCAGGTTAGCAAAAGTTGCTGTTGGATGTCTCAGACCCAGGCAGGGAGCATTCAGCTCTCCCCTCCTGGAAGAGCGTCAACTTGCCCATAATATGAGAAGCCTCTCATTCAGCAGAGTTAATGACTGGCAAGTTTTAACAAAGGAAAGGAAATATATCTTTTCATCATGTGTAACCAGTGTGCTGCAGGGGGTTATTGTGTCGGAAATAAGACTTAGATTTTCGAAGGAGTTGAATGGTTTTATGATCATTAATAATATTCGCCGTCATGCATGTGTGGATTTCATATTTCATGGTAGGGCCTGATTGCCTGGAGGGGTCAGGAAGGCATATTTTCTAGCATTACATGAATTGGTTTCAAAGACTTTTACCTTCTTCTGAGGCATTAATTGTTGGTCACTGATGTGATGAAACAATCAGAAATTGCTTTTCTCGGGTTTGTTCCTGAGGTCTCACTGACTTACCCAGAGCCTTGGGTGATGCTCTGGTTCCGTGGCCCTGGCTCAAGGCTGGGAGGAGGCAGGCACTGGCATTGAGGTCGGTATCTATTGATACTGTTCTAATTTCCACAGATTGAGAAGTAAGGGAATTTCCACCTCACATGGGAAAGGAATCTTTCCCAGACACCCTTCCCCCCATTGGAGTTCTTTTCAGACTCCAGTGACAACTACTGGCTCACGTATCCATTGGCTCCCTTGCTGCATGGAAGGTTGGCAAATGTGGCTCTCGGGCTCCCTCCTGGACACCCTTCTGTATGGGAGGCTGGCTTGGCCAGCAAGAAAGTGTTGGGTGGGCAATTGTGAGGGTGCTCCACCCTACTAGGCACAAACCTTGGGTCTAGGCTTTTGGTGAGACACAAAACAAATACAGGGTGTGGTATCCACATTCAAGGAGCTCCATATCAGTTAAATGCAACCAAAATAATGGTACTGACTCTAAGTTAGAAAAGAAACAAAAGGATGGAGAAACCAGTATGTGCTGGAATAGCCTGAACTGACTTTTTGGAAGTAGGGGAACAGAGCAGGAGGCTTGAATGGATGATGAGATTTTTAAAATGGAGGATAACCCTAGCTGGTTTGGCTCAGTGGATAGAGCGTTGGCCTGCAGACTGAAGGGTCCTGGGTTTGATTCTGCTCAAGGGCACATGCCCTGGTTGTGGGCTTGATCCCCAGTAGGAGGCAGGCAGGAGGCAGCCAATCAATAATTTCCTCTTCTCATTGATGTTTCTATCTCTCTCTCTCTCTCCCTTCCTCTCTGAAATCAATAAAAAAAAAAAATCTTAAATGGAGGATAGTCCAAGCTGGGGGAGCACACGCAGGCTAAGATCTGAAGCAAGGAGACTAGAATGTAGAGCACATAGGGCACCATGGGGTGGAGGTAGCCTGGCTGAGTGGAAGAGGTCCCCTGGGCCAGCCCAGAAGGAGGCCATCTCCACAGAGTGACTCCAGGTCTCAAGGCCCTGAAAGATGGGCATAGAAATTACTGAGTTCAGAGGTATTTATGACCCATAGAAGGCTCTTGAGCAAAAGGGCCAGCTGGCCAAAGGCAGAGCTATTTTAGGAAGATGAATCTGATAGCGGTACGGTGTGGGGTGAGAGGCGAGAGAGGCTTTGAGAAACATGTTAAGAGGCTATTGTAGTGATCCAGGTACACACTAGGCAAGAAAGGTCTGTGCATGCCCTGGAACTGCCAGCTCAGGGCTTTGGGTGAGACACATGGCTTCTGGGTGGGGTGAGGAGTATGAAATTCAGCAAGAGGCTGATGGGCTGTGTGGGTATTCAAGAGGACTGAACCTGAGAGAGTCAGCCTTTGGGGGAGCCGAGGGAAACCTCAAATGCATGTTTAACCCCGTGACAGTCCTATGGGGCCAGAGAAATCTATAGTTTAGGAGAGAGTGAACGGGATGTTGGGGACAGCCTCAAGCTGGCAACAGGGGAGATCTGCGCACTGCTCTGAATCCAGGCTTCTCAAAGTAGATTAGATGTGATGTCTCCCTGGATCATCCAGGGGGTTCGGCTGAGGGAGTGAATCAGGCCTGGCTGGCTCGCAGACCAGGGCAGTGACCCCGGAGTCTGAGAGAAAAAGGCAGGCCCAGAGGCACGGTGAAACATTCTGGGCAGATACTAGGGCAGAACACGGACATGCAGTCTCTGGGAAGGGAACCATGCACTGGGCCTCAGAGTGGACTCTGGGACAACCTCAATGAAAGGACTTTAGGGGTGAGTGGATCCACTCTTCATTATATAGAAGCAGAAATAGGCTCAGAGAGCAGGGCACTTGCCAAAGGTCAAAGATGACTGAGTCCTACCACCCATCCCAGGTTAGGGGGACTCTGACAGGTAACCGCCCAGAAAACAAGGACTTTACCTGCCCCATTTCCAGCTCTTACCTACCAGTGTGGAGGCTGGGAAGCTGAGCCTACATTTGCCGGCTCAGACCCCACTCTGCCAAGACATGTGTTGGTCCCAGTAAGGTAACAACTGGCTTCTCTTTCTCAGGTAAATCCCATGTTGCTCTGAGCAGGATTCTGTCTCCCATGGGACACTATCTCTCTCTCCCACTTGGCATCCTGCCAGGACTCTAGTCTGAGGCAATTAGCATCAGGTCCCCTGGACAAAGAGAGGGTATAGGTTGCCTTCAGAAGGCCATAGCTGTGCTAAGAAAGTAGCAACCAGTTTCTTGGCCTATGGGCCCTGTGGGGTATTGTTTTCCTCCCTTAGGAGCCAAACCTGTTCTTGGCATTGAGTAGAACTGTGAATGTCCAGAGACTTCCCTGGGGGTCCAGGTGATCTGCCTTTGGCTCAGCATTTGGGAGAGAAGTGGCTCAAATACAACATCACTTGGTTACATGGCTCACAGCAGCACTCAGACTGCTGGGCTAGAACTTGGCATAATCAATGTATTCACAAATTACAAGTTTTAATAACAAGATCAGGAAATTGGAGCACTGGCTCTCAACCCTGGCTGCACATTGTAATCACCTGGTAAGTTTTTAAAATTCTGATGCCTAGACCCTGCACCCAGAGTTCCTGCCTTCCCTGGTTTAGGATGTAGTCTGAGCATCATGATTTTTAAGACCAACATGCATCCAAGAATGAGAACCCCTGAAGTAGAGAGATTGAGAGAAATCAATTTTATATTGCAGGGAGTAAAAATATGCCCTCCAATCATTCTGCTTTTTATAGGTGTTAAGGTTCATCCATGGTTTTGCTTTAACTTCTGGTAATAGCATAGCAACTTTCCTTGGCAGAAGCATCCTTCCTATTTCTGTCCACTCTCCCAGCCCCCTCAGATCCTGGGGTGGGTACACGGCCCAGATGGATTCAGTGAAGCTCCATGAGCTTTCTCTGAAGCTATCAAGAAAGAGAAACTTTCTCCTGGACTGGAAGCTGGTAGCCTGTGGGCCTGGAGTTCCTGGGGCCACCGTGGAGATAGGGTGGGCCTGGAAATGAAGCCAACACAGGGACAGCAGAGATAACGAAAAGACACACTAGTGACATCACCTGAGCACCTCATCTCAGCCCTGTTTGAAGCCAGATACCCATGGATTTCACCATTTTTAAGTCAATAAATAGCAAGTTTTGTTTAAATTTGATTTGAGTTTGTCAGCTGTGTCTATAAGAATCCTAACAATGTTTCTCAAAATCTTTAAAAATAAGCTCTGATGGATGTAAAGTTTTCTTCATTCTCTTAAGTTAGTTCTGCTTAAATAGGTTAATGATCAGAGCGAGGCAATAGTTTGGACTCAAAAAAATCTGGCTCTTTAATTCCTACCTCACAGGTTTACTGTGGAGATCATATGAGATAAAATGTATGCAATGAGTGGTCCAACAGGGTGTCTTACCAACATTTTATGTGTTGTTGTTTTTTTGTTATATTTTGATTCTTTTGAGAAAAGCTGTCAGCTGCATCTCAGCTGGGTTGGAGCAGGGATCACCTCACCTACCCCTCTTAGTTATGCAAATTACAGACCAGCCCTGGGGAAAAGGTATATGTAACGGGACTTTAATTGGATATGGCAAAGCCAGATGATCTCCTGAGGATGCAGAACTTTGGGGAACAGGATAATTAATTTGCAGAAAGCACCCAGAGACCCTTCTGGAAGGAAAGAACTAATAGTCCAACTCCTCTCTAAGACCTGGGGCTGGTGCCCTGATCAAAGCCCAGTGCCAGGGAAGAACAAGAAGAGCCCTGAAATAAAGGTCCCATGAGAGCAGAAAGAGACCAGCAGGCTGGTCTGCACAAGTCATAAAGCAGAAATGGGAAAGTGGTTCTGGGTTCAGAACACAAGGCATGCTGAGCCTCCAGTATTTACCCCTTCTAAAGGAGAACTCCACTGGCAGCTGTGCGTGAAACAAGCAATCACTCCCCACCACGGCAGCAGCCACACAACTGTCACAGTGGCAGCAATATTAGCAGCAGTCATAGCTAGTGGTCATTAAACCACTATGCTAAGTACATTTACATCATAACCTTCTTTAATAATCCCAACAATCCTAGCAATTTGGTACCATTCTTATCCCAGGTTACAGATGACAAAGCTAGAACAGGAAATATTAAGCACTTTGCCCAAAGGAGACTAACTTCAGAGCCCATTCCCACCACTCCTTGGCCATCAGTCTGCCCTCTACCTATGATCTCCATGGCAAGCAGCCTCACTAGAACAGCTTCTCACCCCAGCCAAGGCTGCGGGAAGAAGTGGACAGCACTAGGACTCTGAGGGCCTTGGCCATTTTGGGAAGGAGAATCGCCTATACACCAAAGGGCCTATTCCATGATGGAAGTCAGAGAGGACCAGTTACTATTCCACTTGGAAACAGCTCTTCTGCCCCAGGTAGCTTCTCTACACCAGTTAGAGCTCTTCCCATGCCAGGACAAAACAATAGGTCATGATAAAGACCTAGTCTTTTCTCCCTGTATCCCTCCTCCCTTTCTTCCTTTAAGTAACAGAAATTCCTCATCAAGTGTTAACAGTCTAAACACTACATCTCCCAGCCTCCCTTGCAGCTAGGTACATATTGTGACTATTTGTTTAGCCAAGGAGATGTGAGCAGAGGGATGTGTGCCACTTTGGGCTCTTAGCTTAAAAGGATTGGGTTTCCCTTTCCCAGTGCCTTCTAGCTTTCGTTTTAGGTGGGAAAGAGTAACAAATGAGTCAGATGCCTCAGACATGGAAGCCACATATTCAGGATGTACTTCACCAACTCTGTATTGCTGGTATCCAGACTTTTATGTGGAAGAGAAATAAGCATCTGAAACTTCGATCTTGTATAAGTCACCATATCTTTTTTTGTTTCTGTGTCTAACTAATCTTATATTCTAATTAATATAAAGTTCACACTGACTGGAAAGTACAATCCCCTAAGAAACACAAACCCCACTTAGGACACATGAAAATTCCTAGACAAATAAATATTTTCCTAGGGGAAAGAGTCCTGAAGGAGATGCACTGGAGCTTCTGATAATACAAGCATGTGGTTGGCCATGAACTATAAGAAGGGTTATTAGTTAGGATAGACTAGGTTATGCTGTGTTAACAAGCAACACCAAAAGCTCTGTGGCTTAATGCACAGATGCTTATTTCTTACTCATGCAAATCCACCATGGGTCCAGGTGATTCTTCAGGGAAACCCTCCCTCATGTGGTGACTTACTGACCTGAGCTCCTTCTACCTTTGGCTCTGCTATCTTCACACAGGCCTTCTCTGAGATCACTGCAGCAGAAAAAAAAGAGCATTGGAAGTCTCACACCATCAATTAAATGCTTCAGTCTAGCAGTGACATATATCACTTCCATTCACAACCAGTGAGTGACCAGAGCCGGTATATGACTGTAACTGCCCAGGGCAAGCCAAAGAAGGATCTTCCTCCTGGTGCCAGAAGAAGGGCACCACTGAGCATGGGCGAGTACATGAAGTCTCACCCACAGTGGCCTCTCCAATTATACATGGAACATGCTCAGCACAGAGGGTCAGTGCTCAATAAATAGGGCAAAATGGGGAGATGAGGCGAAAAGCCATAAGCAAGGAGGAGGAAAAAAAGGAGAAAGAGGAGAGAAGCATGGAAGAAATGCATAGAAAGAAATTCGATTCAAAGCAAGAAGGCCAATGGTGTGCTTGAGCTTGCTTGCTCATGAGAGTCAATTGCTGAATTTCCAGGAATTTTGCAAGCCAGTTGCTAAACATAGTGATTATTAAAAATTAAAATATATAAGCTTACAATTAAACAAATTATATCAAAGATAAAGGTAATAAATACTCAAATCACTTCCTAATTCTCTTACTACATGTTATGATTATCTATGTCTTGGAGAGGGTTTTCCATCCGTGGTAGCATGGTGTGCTACTAAACACCTCCTCCCAACCTTGTCCAAAGCCATGATTTGGTAGCTGGTGGGAGTATTTCTCTGTGGAAATCAGCAAATGCTACAAATCAGGGCTTTTGTCTCCTAGTAAGCTAGTTGTTAAACATTTATCAGCCTGGGTTGGCCTTCCTGTCTCTGCATCTAAACTGGGAGTTTCAGTGAAGCCAGTAAGTGTGCTCTGATTTCCCCAGAGCAGTACTGGGGCCAAAAATCCCCATTTATCACCAGCGACTGGTTGATAGCAGGGAGTTAAGGGAGTGCTGATGGGTGAGCATTTCCATTGGAGTTCCTGTGGGAATGGGTTGCAGGGTCAGCGACCCTAAATCATAGCATTTTGCAAATACAAACATTCCCTTCCATGACTGCAACGTGTGGCCTTCATTCAGAAGCCTAAACCATTGTTCTGTTCCCAGGAACCAAAGGCTGGTGCTGAATAGTAATAATCACCTGCGAGTCGTCTATTGACCAGGAGGGCTGCCTGCTGCCTGTAACTCCTAGTAACAGGGAGCCCCTCTGAGAGCCATCCTTGCACAGGCTCCACAAAGAGGTGGTGCCTCTTTCTCTCTTAAAGCCTTTTACTGGGTCTCTAAGACAATAGTCGTCAGAACTGAGTCAAGGCTGACAACTCGAATGGCGGTGAGAGGCCCGAGTTTATGTGACCAACTCAGGATCTAGCTGTGAGCGTATGGGGCTTGTTTTTATAGCTGCTACTTTACTCTCCCCCCCCCCCCCACACAAGCCCTGAGCCCTCTCTCCTCCCCCGCTCTACCCAGCTCAGCCATTACTGGCCATTACCCCCCAGTGCTCAGGCCTCTTTGAAAGCACTATTAGATGTCAGGATGGTTTATGGATCTCGTCTTCTGACTCCATGTGCTGCATTACTCTAAAAGCTCGATCATCAGATGCAATTGCAGAGGGGTGAGTGGAGGGGGTTACTTTTTGATGCATGAATGTTTAAATGGATGGAAATGCTATGCTGGCAATTTCTACTTCTTTATAGTTTTCTCATTTTTACAAATCAATTAGCATGTTTTTAGTTATATTAACTCACATAGCCTCAAGATTCCGGTCATGGACGCATCACTCTTCTAGTGGACAGTTAAATTTGCTCAAGCCTCCATCTCATGTACCAAGGAAATGCATTGCCCTTCCCAGGATTTCTGAGGGATCCCAAGAGGTTTCATGTTTTCCTGGTAAACTAACTCAAATTCAAATTCCTGATCTTTCCTAATTCCTGACCTCCTCTTGCCTTTCAGTAACTATGCTATTTTCTAAACTTCCAGTAACTTTCATTTTTAAAGTTCCACTAACTTTCTTGGGCCCTGGCACTCGCCATTCCTTGGGCCTGCTCTCTCACTCTTATTATCTCCTTTCTAGATCTTTTCCCCGTTCCAGGGCCTTAGAGACTCTTTTAGTCTGGTTGCCAGGACAAAACTGTGACCTTTTCAGAGTAAGCTAGCCCTCTTTGGTTTCAATTTTCTTCCATTTAAACTCTCCCATTCAGAAGCAGAGAGCCCGTGAGGAAGCCCTCATCAACAGAGCAGTCCACCAGAGAATCACCCTGAGCTGACACCTCTAGCAACTCACACAATAGGGGGAGGTTTTGAAATGTTCAGTTTTTAAAAAATCTTGTTTAAGAAATAACTGAAAACATCCTTGCTGTGAAAAATTCAAACCACACTGACAGACCAACCACCTCCCCCTTGCCTTCTACCATCCTACTCCTCTCAGGACATAACCACTCTTTGTTCCAGGTGTTGCATCCCAGGCCCTTTACCATGTGTTTACATACATTTGGAAATTACATAGTTTTGATATGTGTGTTAAAAATATTTATAAATTTATTATATATGTGTTGTTCTATAAGTTGCTTTTTCAATGATAACTACCCTTCTTTTAGATATGTCCCTGCCAGCGTCATTCAGAAACAGCAGCCTGCAGTTAGGAAACCACCATCATGCCCACCAACAGGGAGATGGCAAGTTGTGCTTAGTGTGCACCTGGAACCTCTGTGCAGAAGGGAGTAGCCCACGGCCAGCAGGTAGGACTGAGGGAGGCAGGTAAGAAAAGGTGTCAGAACCTACTGCCCACCCTGGATTTCTGTGTTAAGTCTCAATGTCCTTCCTCAGACTCAGATCTGGGCCCCTCCCACTTGGCTCTGGAGTGCAGTACAGAACCCCAACACCCTTCTTCCTCCCTGACCCCCAAACAAGCCCAGGATCCCCTTGGATTAAAAAGTTTTGCCACTGCTGTCTCTGGAGACCCAGATCTGGGACAGAAATTCCCAGCATGGAAAATCCTCCTGGTGCCTGGTCAGCATTGCTCACTTCCTCTGGGATGGCGGCTCCCGAGGCAGGGATTGCCCCCACCTAACTGCATAGTTTCTCTTCATGATCCCACTCTGTGGTCAGCAGTTTGTGTGACTGAGCCACCCTGGGTGCCCTCAGCCTAGCCCTGGAATGATGACTTTGGTATGTTTTTGTCCTTTGAACTCCATCCTGGAGTCTAGGCTTAGTGCTCTATGTAAATCCCAACAGGGTGCTGGGCAGGAAACAGAAGCAGAAGCCCAGCGTGTGGCTGGCCAGGCTGGGAAGCCTGGGTGTGCCGGGGGAAGAATTATTCCTGGCATAGGGAGGACTTTCTAGATTTCTCCTTGGGCTTGGAGACCACTAGATAAGCACACCCATAGAAAGCAACACCAGGGTGCTGGTGGTGGTAGTGGTGGGGAGAGGCCTCCCAGAGCAGGTCACATTTGGTGGTGTGCTCATCAGGGTGACCCAGCCTGGTGTTGAACCAGAGTGATTTTCAAGTAGAGCCAAAGTGATTGCTGGGACAGTCATGTCTGAAGATAAACAGGAGTAACCTAGCTCCCCGGGAAGCTGCCTTCACACCCTTTCCCCTCACTGCCCCTGCCCTGCTGGGTCCTCCCTTCATCTGTACTTAGCACACTGGATTATGGTGGTCCATGTAGACAATTTGCCAGGTCAACACCTCCTCCCTCACGGGACTGTGTTGATAAGTGGGTAGAGAACTGTGGCTCAGTGCTGACTGAGTTCTTTTCACCAGGACTGCATGAATGGGGCCTAAAAGACCCACTGGCTGCCAGGGCAGTTGTTATGCCTAACGCAGGTCTGGCTCCAGAACAGGGCATTGGCTGACCTGCAGGGTGTCCATCAGAGGCTGCAGCTGAGGGACCTGGGGTGGTGAGATATAGGGTGAAAACATGCTTCCTTGCTTTCCTCTTCTACTTGCCATTCTGGCCACAGACCCAGACACCTGATCACTCTCGCTTTATGCTCAACACATGACCCCTCAAAACTGGTTCTGTGTTACCTTGAGGTTACAGACATATCATCAGGAGGTCCCAAGCCTAAATAACACTTAACTCACTTCCTATCTACTCTGTTACACTAACCTATTTCATTGTTTTCATGTTACTTAGAAACACCTAAAATGACTGATTGATATGTTCAGTGTGTGTCCCTAACTAGGAGACAAATCTCATGGGGACAGGGGATCTGCCTGTCTTATTTCCTCTTGCAACCCTGGAGCCTGGCGCATACTGTGTGGGTGAGAAAGTGGGAAGTGGTGAGGAGTGAGGGCCACCAATACCCAAGTGCAGAAATCAAGCTCACCTTTTTAAGAGTACTATCAACTCGTCTGTCAGATATGCAAGTAAACATACTAATTTGAAGGGAGAAGGAAAGTTGTGGGGAAAGAGAATAGGCTGTAATAATGAATCAGAACTTGTGCAGTTCCTCACACACCCACAACACACACACACATACACACACACACACACACACACACACTTTGAAAACTGGGGTTCACAATGGTCCTGTTCTCCCCTTAACTGGCCTTGGCATTGGTTGTACCAGCCTCAGCCCTGACTGGAAGCAGAAAAACCCCAAATAGGCCTGGCCTAGCTGGTAAGTTCTTAAATTTAGTGATGGGAGGAGGCTGAGGGGGTTGGATGGGGAAACCTAGGAAATTTCCTGTAGACTCCTGGGACTTTTATTTTATTTTTTAGAAATATAAAAGTAGTTATAAAAAATGAAAGAAGAAATTCACTCTATGTTCCTTCCTCAAGTCTCTTCTTTCTTGAGGTCATGCCTGCCATGTTGTAAGGTGTCCGGCAGGGACAGCCTGGAGGACAGGAATGCACATGCCTTCTGCTGACTGAGGGGAGCTCCACTCTTCTGCTTGTCTGACTTGAATCTTCCCTTCCAGGGGCAATCTTCTCCAGGGGCTCTCGGGGGGTTGCTCTGTGCAAAGCAAGGTTCTGTTTCTAATTGAAGGCTGGCATTCAACCCAAAGGAAGGAGATATTAATCACCACAAATAGATGCAGATTACTTCTCTGGGTTTTGTAAATTCCACACACCTTTTGTTTCCCTGCTGTGGCCCTGCCAGAAATGAAAACCTTTCTTTGGTGGAGAAGCAGGACCTGGCCAATGCTGTGTTTGGGCTACAGAATTAGGAGGGAAGTGTTATTTTAGGGTGTTGCCAAGAGCGAGAGTTGTGATTTGAGCAGCAAATTCAATTACACTCAGCTTTTCACTTTTTGAAAATAAGAAATAACATTTAGGACATATTTTATTCTGTTGGTATTTTACTTACTTATTTGGGCCAGGAGGGGTAATTTAAGTTAAATTCATTCATTGGACCTTGAGTTATGGGAGAGAAAAAAAATAAAGTTTCTATTACCAGGGGGCTTTTGTGTGCAAGCACAGACACAGGAATGCACACACGTACTATGTACACATGTACACACACATCACTTTGACTAGTCACACAGAGATGTATAGCTAGTCATTTAGGATGAACACTCTGTAAGCTGAGAAAGTTATTTAAAATAATAGAAATAGAAGCAATTTAAATATAAATTTTCAAATATGTTCCCACAAGATAAAATCAAAGTATAACAGAGTGACACTATATATGACTAGAACATCTGGAAACTTGGCCTTTTATTCAACAGGCTGTTTATGACAACCCACTGAGTGCCAGGCCCTATGTAGGTACTGTTTCTACTGAGAGGTGAAAAATAAGGACTCAAACTGTTTGGCTTAAATCCTGGGGACAGGACAAGAAAATGTATTGGGTATTACATGAGAGGTTGGCAATAGGAGGAAAATGAATTAAGGAGAAACTTATCAAGAGAGTAATCAGAAATTGTCTGGACAAATAGAGTAAGTAAGAAAAACAGATGGCAATAAGGTATCACCAACTGATAAAAATTAAAATATTAAAAAGCAAACATTTGTTGAATGAATAAATACACAAAGAAGAGCCAGATCCTAAGATGGGAGAACGGGGCACCCATCTAGTGACTTGGCCTTCTGGGTCAGGCCACCTTCCCAGACAGAGGCAGGGCCATCAGCTCGCAAACAATATGACTTCTCAGAAAGACCCCATACAGACCCGTGATTCCAAGACATTTCTCCAACTGCTCATAAATGTGTTCTTTCTAGGCATTAAAATAAATATGAAAAAATTGGGGAGGATGAAATACAGAAAGCTGAGCTTAGAAATCATTTGGATGGAGGAATCCTATATAATAGAGGTGATATGCAAATTGACCATCACATCCTAACACAAGATAGCCACCCCCATGTGGTCAAAGATGGCCACCACAAGATGGCTGGCAGGGGAGGGCAGTTAGGGGTGATTGGGCCAGCAGGGGAGGGCAGTTGTGGGCAATCGGGCTGGCAGGGGAGGGCAGTTGGGGAGGGCAACCAGGCCTGCAGGGGAGGACAGTTGGGGGGGGGGGCAGGCCTGCAGGGGAGGGCAGTTAGGGGCAACCAGGTCAGCAGGAGAGGGCAGTTAGGGGCAATTGGGCTGGCAGGAGAAGGGAGTTGGGGGGACCAGGCCTGCAGGGAAGGGTATTTGGGGGTGACCAGGTCAGCAGGGGAGGGTGATTGGGGGCAATTGGGCCAGCAGGGGAGCAGTTAGGCATCAATCAAGCTTGCAGAGGAGTGGTTAGGGGGTGATCAGGCTGGCAGGCAGAAGTGGGTAGAGGCAATCAGGAAGGCAGTCAGGTGAGCGGTTGGGAGCCAGCAGTCCCAGATTGTGAGAGGGATGTCTGACTGCTGGTTTAGGCCTGATCCCTGTGGGATCGCTGTGGGATTGGGCCTAAATTGGCAGTTGGACATCTCCCAAGGGGTCCCAGACTGGAGAGGGTGCAGGCTGGGCTGAGGGACACCCCCTCCCCTAGTGCATGAATTTCATGCACCGGGCCTCTAGTCTTCTGTATAAACATATGACATGCCATGTCATATGTACACAAAAGAAACAATATTCCTGAAAAGCAAAGCTGTGGGCAACCAGTTCTAGCAAGGTCTGAGTTGTAAGAAGTCATTTCCTGCATCCAACATGTGCCTCAGGCTTGTTATGTAGACATCTCCTCTGATCTGACAGCTCAGCAGGTCATCAAGTGTAGGCAAAGGCCTGATCTTTCAAGGTTTCACGACGTGGTGTTATCTGGTCCTTTCTCCCCTGTGTTTTCTGCTGATAGTAAGCTGGTGAAATATGGGTTCCATGTTAGTTACCTGTAGTTGCTCAAATCAATTACCACTGACTTGGTGATTTAAAACAACAGAAATTTATTCTCTCACAGTTTTGGAGGTGAGAAATCCAAAATCAAGGTGTCAGCAGGACCACATTTTCTTTGGATACTCTAGAAGAGAATTCATTTTCTGCCTCTTCTAGCTTCTGGTGGCTGCCTAGCAATCCTTGGCATTCCTTGGATTGCAGCCATCTTATTACAATCTCTACCTCTGTCTTCATATTGCCTCCTCTTTGCCCGTCTCTCTCTTCTGGGTATATGTTCTAAGGGCACTTGTCATGGGATTTAGGATCCACCCAGATAATCCAGAATGATCTTCTCGACTCAAAATTCTAACCTAAATAACATCTGTAAAAACCTGTTTTCCAAATAAGATCACATTCGCAGATTCTGAGGATTAGAACACAGACATATCTGGGGCCCCCTATATACCATCACAGAATTGTCCATGGTGCTGGTGATCTTTTCAAAGAGGCTGACTTTGAGGGGATTCTGTAAGAAACTGGAGGGAACACAATGCAGCAAAGGTCCTAGGGAGATAGAAAGAGGACAATGGTCCCAAATATGAGCACAACACAGGGGCCATACTTTAAACTTCCTTTTGACTTTTTTCTCAGGCTTCCTCCATGAATATTATAACCCTTCAAGTGTCTGCCTGCTAAAAATCAGAACTATCTCAGCTAAATTGAAAATCACAGTCACTTGACTATGAAATCTTTTCCACTCTGCCTGTGCAAACCTTCCTCCCTCAGTCCTCCACTCCTATTCCATAGAGGAAAGGCTCTAGCAGCTCGGGTGTTTTTAAACTGTCAGAAGCTTACTTATTCTCAAGAACAGGTGTCTGGTTGATTGTATGAGAAAACTTCATGCTGCATTTGGCATTGTACATTAAAGAGAAGTTGATAGGAGAAGAATTCAGTTTAACAACAATAATAAAAAGCAAAACAAGACCTTTAAATAAAATAACCAAGGGAAAAAATGGGTTTGTGGGGAGAATGGTGTCTATTTATCATGGCAAATTTATATGTAGAGTAAATGCTGGGAATTAGAACACAGTCGAGGCCATCAAAGGCCTGAGGAGGCTCCCGCAAGCTGGGGCTGCTTTTCATTGAATTGTCTCATTTGCCAGCTCGAGGTATAAATAAATTCCTCCAGTGTCTTTGTTGTCTGACAAGATGGAAAGCAGAATGACTCTTGATGGGGCAGCGGGTGGGGTTTGGAGAGAGGAAGGGTGACCCTGACAGCCCTTGCAACCAAGGGAAGGGCTGGGAAGGAGTCTGCAGTGGAAAGGGAGAGCCAGCAATGAAGGTGAATGCTCCCTTTCATGGCAGCTACGGGCTGAGGGCTACACTGCGGGCCAGAAAGGGCCAGGATCCCGAGCCCAGAGGCTTTGCTCTGAGGCCAGATGTATGGCTTTATCATGGCAAACCCCACTTTACAACACCACAGCTTATACAGGAGCAGCACTCAGGAGCCACAAACCCTTCCTTGGGGTGCACTCAACCACCAGTTTCAACCACAGTACCCTGGTTAGACTCCATGTTGTGATTATTTGCAAGGAGTTTTATATGAAACTTGTTACAATGAATAGAAGTGCCAAAATTTTGAACAATTAATAATTTTTAAATAAGAGGATTGTGGGAAGATGGCAGTGTGGCAACATAGTTGCTTTTTAAATAACAGCTCTATTGAGATATAATTCATATACTATACTATATGACTCAGTAGTTTTGAGTATATTCAGTCATGCAACCATCACCACAATCAATTTAGAACACTTTAATACCCCCAAATTAAACCCTGTACCCATTATCAGTTACTCTCCTTTCTCCCCATACTCCCTACTCCTAGGCAACCACTAATATACTTCCTGTCTCTAGAGATTTGTCTATTCTGAACATTTCACATAAATGGAATCATATAATATCTGTCATTTACTTAGCATAATGTCATCAAGGTTCATCCATGTTGTAGCATATGTCAGAATTTCCTTCCTTTGTAAAGCTAAATAATATTCCATTGCATAGAATCTCACATTTTGTTTATCCATTCATCTGCTAATAGGCTTTTGGGGTTTTCCACCTTTTGGCTATAGTGAATAATGCTAGTATAAACATTTGTGTACAAGTTTTTGTGTGGACTTATGTTTTCATTTCTCTTAGGTATACTCAGAAGTAAAATTGCTGGGTCATAAGGTAACTCTAGGTTTAATCTTTTGAGGAACTGCCAGATTGTTTTCCAAAGCGTCAGCAGCATAATTTTTGAACTCCTCGATGTCCTCCATAACAATAGACAAAGCAATGAGGGTAACAAAACAAAAAGCTCACAAACATCAATAACAATGTTTCTAAAAGTGAGGTCTCCAAACCAGAAATATCTGTATCACCCGGGAACTTGTTGGAAATGCCAGATATGAGGGCCTATGGTAGACCTCTGAATATGTTTTAATAAGCCTTCCAGATGATTCTGGTGATGCTGATCCTAAAGTTTGAGAACCACTGATCTACAACAAATCTAGGTGACTAGGTGTCATAACAAGCTCCAAAGTCTGAGCAGGTAGGTGCAAACTACTTACAGCTGAGAGACTGTGATTTTGGCAATTATGTGGGGGGAAGAGAGAAGATGAAATGGGCTCCAGTTAGCGCTGAGAAACAGAGAATTCACAAATGGCTTGGGAATATTGATGGCCCAATCTGAGAACGTCAGCCAAAAGCTGGAGGAAGTTTTATGGGTTCCAATTTTCATGTGACTACAAGATCCTGGGAGGTGGAAGGTGCTGAAACACTCTAGGCTTTCTAAATGTTTTTAAACTAATAAATCAAACTTTGTTGTAGGATAATGTTCTGTGTGTGGAGTGAGGGGGAATACCTACTGGGATCAGAATTTAATTGAGAATCGCAGCGGGGGATGAAAGGTGGGCGATGAGTGGGGGAGGGAAAATAATTGGAGAATATATATATAATTTTGTGAAAATAGTGGAAGGAGAATTACCAGGGTAGTGAATCTAGAAAAGTTATCCTAGCCTACCTTCTCCTCCTAAAAGTACAAAAAATTTTGTCATTAAAATGAACGACAGAAAATAATCATGAGCAAAACCCACACAGTCATTCTAAGAGAAAAGAAAATACAGGGCAGAATACTGTCCCTAGAGATAATGAAGGCATGCTAAGAAGACATGCCCCAAAACAGGTAAAACTTATAGCTTAGTATATTAAATGAACTAAAATAAATTAAGGAAAATCATGTTATGAAAGAATAGTTCTAACAAGATTATATTCTAATAAGCTTAGAAAAACTTAGAAATTAAGTAATTGAGAAAAGAGAAGTGACAGAACTCAGGAAAGAATAAGAAATAAAACACATGATTTTATAAATCAGGTTAAAATGGAAGGGACATGTTTCAACTATCTACTGCTACATAATGAATTACCCCAAAATTTAGTGGAATGAAACAATTGTACCAGACTCGTGGCTTCTGACCTTAGCTGGACTGAGACAGCTGGAGCAGGTTGACTTCCAAGATGGGTTCTTCAGTTGTAAGTCTGGCACTTGGCTTGGATGGCTGGAGAGCAGGTTCAGCGAGGACTGATGACTGGAATGGTGACAGGTGGCCTATCCAGCATATCATTCTCAGGGTAGCTGCGCTTTATACATAGCAGCTCAAATTTCTAAGAGTGAGTGTTCCAAAGACCAAGGCAGACCAATTTGGCCTTTGCTGACCTAGCCTTGGAAGTCACATAACATCATTTCTGTTGTGCTCTGTTAGTCAAAGCTGTCACAGGCTCACACAGATGTAAAGGGAAGAGACATAGATCCCATCTCTTGTTAGGAGGCATGTTAAAGAGTTTTTGTCCATTTTTTCAACTTTATTAAAATGTAATTCACATACAATAAATTCACCCATTATTATTTTGCAGTTTGATGACTTTGGATAATTAGATACAGTCTTATAACCACCAGCCCGGTCAAGATATAGAACAATTCCCTCACCTTAAAATGTTTTATCATGCCTTTCTGTGGCCATGTTTTAAAACCACCACAGAACCTAAATATGAATGAATACCAGTTGCAAAGAATAAAAATTTTTTTAACTAAAAAGAAATAAGGAAAGTGAAAAATAATTTAAGAGAAAATGGCACACACAGAGACATGCACATATGCACACATTAGGCAAAGATGACCCAGTGCATGTGGAACGGAAATCCTGAAGATGAAAACCAAAACAACATGCAAAACAAATAAAAAAAATTTAAATTTTAAATTAAAAAAAGAATAAAACAGACTTGAAACTTCATAGTGAAAGGTGAATCTCATATCTTGGAAAATGAACCTACAATGGCCAACATTCTAATAAAACTACTGGACTTCAAAGAAAAAAATTGCAAAAGAGAGCAAGTCACTTAGGGAAAAAAATCAGATTGTCATCAGACTTCGAATCCAGCATGTTATGCCAGAGGACAATGAAGCCACATAAACTACTCAAGGAAAGAAACTTTGAGGTAAGGTTTTTATAGCAACCAAACTGACCTTTAAATATGAAGACAGAGACATCTGTTAAGAACACACACAAAATTCAGGGGATATTGTCCCCTGAGTCCTTCCTGAGGTGTCTACTAGAGAATGAGTTTCAAAAAACAAATAACTAGAGAGGTACCACAAACAGACTGGTCATGAGCATTACAAATATATTTTCCTGTAGAATTAAGACTAAATGACAGTTTTTAGGAAGAGAAAAACAGTATTGATGACTTTGTGTCCTGGTAATTTAAATAGAGTGTAACTACCAAAAATGGAGGGGAAAATGCAGAAAGTATATCAAAAGTTCGGCATGCTTGCAAATTGCTTTGTAGGTTTTAACTTAAAATAAGAGGATATAACCTCAAATTAGACGCTGTAGAGATGGTGTGGAGGAGAAAGAGGAAGTTACTAGATAATTTCAAGATTGCACATAGGGAGCCCAGCTGGTATGGCTCAGTGGTTGAGCATTAACCCATGAATCAAGAGGCCATGGTTTGATTCCTGGTCATGGCACATGCCCAGGTTACAGGCTCAATCCCCAGTGGGGGGGGGGGGGGGCAAAGAGGGTGTGTGTGTAGGATGCAGCCAATCAATGATTCTATCTCATCATTGATGTTTCTATCCCTCTCTCCCTCTCCCTTCTTCTCTCTGAAATCAATAAAAACATACTAAAAAGAAAAGATTGCACATGGGGAGGGGGAACTAATAAACAGTATTCTGAAAAAGAAGAGACTAGGGGTATAAATTTTAGAACGAATATAAAGGTAACTATTAGAACAAAAATATAAACTTGCCTAAATTAAAAAGATATAACCCCCAATACAAAAAGACCAAATAAAATAAGCCATAAAGACAAATACTATATTTCTAAAAGATATACCTAAAATACAAAAAAAAATATGACAAAACTTTTGAAAGCTAGCATATTAGCAGCAATGCCAGCAGGTGTGAGGTGATAGCTCACTGTGGTTTTGATTTGCATGTTGCTGATGATGAGTGATGATGTTGAGCACTTTACATTTGTATGTCTTCTTTGTGAAAATGTCTATTCAGTTCCTCTGCCCATTTTAAAATCAGATTGTTTGTCTTTTGCTATTAAGTTGCATGAGGTTCTTTCCATATTTTGTATATTAAGCCTTTTACAGATATGCAAATATTTTCTCTCATTCAATAGGTTGCCTTTTCATTTTGTTCATGGTTTCCTTTGTTGTTTTTAGTTACATACGGTCTCACTCTATTTTTATTTTTTGAATTTTTTTTGTAATAAAAGTAAATATGTGTATGTGTGTCTGTGAAAAATAAAATAGAATGGGTTGAAGGCCCTCCCTAATAGTATTCAATCTGTTTGCTTGGGTGAATAAGAAAGAAAGTGTCCTAAAATTATACATGACACATAGTTATGTCATGCATGTAAATGCCAGCTGTTGCATGTGAGATATCCCTGCTCTTTTGCCATCTGATTTCCCCCCGCTTAGCATATATTGTAGACATGTTTCCATTTCTGCACATAGACATCTATGTCACAATTTTAATGGCTCCATCGCTTTCCATTGTACAGAAGTGTCATAGTTGTTTTAATTACTCCCCTATTGATTGATAGTTGGGCTGTTTCCAAGTGCTCATTAATATAAATAAGGGTTGTGATGAACATCCTTCCTCATACATCCTTTGACATTGTATTTCCTTCAGATAAGTTTTGAGAAGTGGGACTACTGTGTGAAACCGTCCCTGAAGGTTTTTAAAGCAGACCTTTGAAAAGATGGGCCCACTGCACCCCCCCCTGGCTGAGCCCCGAGGGGTCCTGTAGTGGTTCCAGGCCCAGGAATTTGGTCCCGTGCCCGCCAGACGCTGAGCTCCCTCCCTCTAGGCAGAAAATATGCCCCACTCAGATTCTGATTCAGGAGGTCTGCAGTGGAGTCCAGAACGTGAATTTTTAAACAAATTTCTGGCCAATGGTGGTGCAGGAGGTCCAGGCTCACACTGGTAAATGAACACTTATCAATTGTCTCCTCGTCAGTCTCTCCCGAGAAGCTCCAAAAATACTCAAGCCCAGTGTAACCCTGGGAAACTTCTATTTCAGCAGATCTGAGATATGCTGGCATGTGAACGTACTGAATGTATGGATGCATGCACACGATCATATCATAATACATGCTGAGCCTTTCCTTTGTGCAGTCTTACTTTTTCCTTGCTCTGTTTTTGCTTGCCTCCTTTCTTTTCTTCCCCCCTTATCTTCACCTCACCCTTATCCCAGGCAACCTGTGTTAACAACCATGTAAGACTTCATTGTTAACATGGCTTTCTCTGTGCTAATTTAACATAGACAAAAATACTATGCATTACATATGCATATCAGCCAAGGTTCTCAGCAAGTAGCAGAAACAAATTCTGGCTGATTTTAACAGAAAGGAAGTCTCTTAAAAAAGACACTGAGTAGTTCACAGATTCTCTGTGTGGGTTGGAGAAACATCCTGAAGGCTGGACACCCAGGGACATGCCCCAAATCATGGGCAGATCCAGTGAACACATCACTGTGACAGCCAGGCCCTGTGGCAAAGAACCAGGGAGGCAAACGCTTCTCCACCCACAGCCGGACAGCAGCCTGCGGGGAGGGTAGGTGGGTATTAGGTGCTCTTTGTCTCCCAATCACACTTGGTTACAAATTCAGTTGTGCCCTGACTCGATTCTTTTAACCCTTGCTGGCCTCCTCCAAAGGTGCTGTGAGTGCCCTGCCCCATTTCTGTGTCTATCTCTCTTCATTTCTCATGTTGTACTGACTCTATGATCCCTAGGCTATTTAAGGCCAAAGTTCTGAGGATGACTGGGGGGCCACCCTCTAGCAGTTCTGTGTGGCCTCCCGAGCTGTGGCATGTGTCTACCACAGGCTCTGTAAGAGACTTTGTGGGGTGTGTTTCATAGGGCGCCAGAGGGAAGCTAAGCCTTGTGACCTGGGAAGAGCAGGTCTGATCTGGGAAGTATTGACTAGGCTTGAATGTGGGCAAAACTCAAAGCACACCGTGGTTCCAGCATCAGCACCCTTGGCGTCAATGCATTTTCTGTAGTCATTTCATGCACTGCTTTGAGGCATGCAAGAATCCATGGCTGTTAGGTCTTCACTTTTCTTGGCTGGCCTTTCTCATTCTAGAAGTAACATTGATCATGGACACTGACCTGGACACTGCTGGCCCAACTGAATCAGCACGGTGATAAGGGTCATTACTTGAAAGCAAAACTAGGACAATTCAACAGGTAATAGGTACAAAGCAAACCCATCTCAAGATGTGTTTATCAGCTTCTTGCTGGGGATTCTCGGGGGCGGGGGGAGGGGGGCGGGGGGGGATGGGGAGTTGGGCTTAAAGGAAGCAAATTTCAGGCAACAACAGAAGAGGAAAATCCTGGTGGAAAAAAGCATTTCATTTTGTTTGTGAGACCACTTTGGGGTTATTGGGATAATAATTCCCTGCAGGAGGTTGAGAGAGGGTATTTTTATGTCAAGAATGTAATAACCAAGTCCAAATCTCTTATAACATGTTTAGAAACACAGAGGCATCCTGTTAGGTCCTCCAGGAAACAGACATCAATAGTGAGAAGTGCAAGAGATTATTGGTATGGTGCCTGTCTGGAATAAAGAGCAGGCCCTAGCCTGTTTGGCTCAGTGTTTAGAGTGTCGGCCTGTGGACTGTGGGGTCTCAGGTTTGATTCCGGTCAAGAGCATATGGTCGGGTTGTGGGAGGCAGCCAATCAATGATTCTCTCTCATCATTGAGGTTTCAATCTCTCCCTTCCTCTCTGAAATCATTTTAAAAAAATTATATATACATATATATAAATATAAAATAAAGAATGAGGGCAGGAGCGGGTGAGCAAGAGGAGGCTGGGAAGCCTTCAGATTGCCAAGCAGGTCTGAGCCCTGTGGAAGAAAAGGGGCAGAGGAAGAACTGGGTGTCAAGAGCCTCAGGCTCTAGGTCAGCTCCAAGAGGACTTCTGCGTGGGACAGCAAGGGCGGGAACTAGAATTCCTTCCAGACTTGTCATTGCCAGGGCTGCCCAGGAAACGCATCCCCACAGGCCCTGCCACCAGGAGCTGTCAGCTACCTGCTCTTCTCACAGCGAGCAGAAGGGAGACCGAAGTGGCACACCTTCATGGCTGCCACAACAGGTTTTAGTAACATTTCCAATAATATAAGTTATAATTTTTTAGATTAAAGCAATATACTATTTCATAATCATTTAAACATGTAGAGAATATAAAAAGAAAAGGAAGTTGCTTTTATCCCTGTAGAGATTTCCTATTTGTAATATATACAAATAAATGTTATTTTTATTTTAAAATAGGATCCTACTCTACGTACTGTTTTAAACCTTTTTCACTGAAAGTATATTATGAACATAGTCACATTCCCTTTTAATGTACATAAATATATGTATTTTCTAATGACTGCATAGTGCTCCTTTTTACAACTGTACCTTACTCTGCGTAAGTGGTTTCCTGTGGTCAACACTCTGAATGTTTCACATCCTGTTACTGTAGACATCACTGCAGTGATAATCCTGGCTCATGTGTTCTGTTCTTGGAGGTCTCCAGGGTTACCAGAACCTGCCTCAGTGGCTCTCTGAGGCTACATTGTCTTGACAGTTAGGATGTTGCTTTACCCTGGGGCTCCCTGAAGTGTTGCCAAGGATGCAGGAATGCAAAAGCAAGAACCTCAAAAGAAAAGCCACTGTACCAGGTGGCTCTGAGGGCCCTTGTGGGACAAAGAGGTGGGTGGGGCATCATGGCTCAGGGAAACCAGATTCCTTTCCTCCTGGTGCACTCCTACCAGGGATCATGGACCTGTGGGGCTGTTTATTATGTCATGTGTCTTGTTTTGGAGGTCAGAAGCCCACCTGCTGCTTTCCAAGATTTAGTCCCTCAATTCCAATGAGGAGAATGAAGGGAAGAAAGTCCTCATAGATGGAGGGTGATAGGCAGGGTTACACCATGATAAGAGGGGCTTTCCCCTGCCTTCATCTGGGAACAACCTCCAGCTAAGCCCTCCAGGAACATTCATAGTATCTTCAGTTTCCATGCTGACTTGCAGGGCTAGCTCCCATGGGGAGCCTAAAGGATTAGAGTTCTGTTCTTCAGACCCTCTAGGTACCAGGATAGAACCTGACCCAGGCACTGGCAAAGTGCCAGGTGGTGGGTGCGCCGAAGTTGGAGGTCAGAAGCCAACGGGAGCTAGAAAGCAAATACAAAACAACTCTGCTGTTCTTAGTTTTCTTACACAAGAACTTAAATTCTGAATCAAGCACCATTCTACTGCTCTTATAACTTTCATCTCAATCATTTCAGGAGTTTCCCTCTGTCCTTCTCCCTGGGGTTAGAACTAAGTTCTTGAGCTTACATAGCATCAAGTGGGAGAGTTCTAACTGGTTCCCAGTCTTTGTGGTGTGTCCGCCCGACATCTGCTAAGCTCAACGTCACCCCGCTGACCCTGCACAGATGTCCACCGAGACTTGTACATTCTCCATCTGGTCCATGCCGGTCACTGCATTCTTCCTGCTTCCCTGTGTTTTCGAAGTTTTCTGCTTTAAATATGTGAACAAAAAGGTTATTAAAATATTGTTATTTAAATGTATTTTTAATATTGCTGTATGTTGCTTTTCTGTCTTAAAAGTGTGGGTCTGGGGTGGAAAATGGGCAGGATTTGCAACAAGCTCTAGATAAAGGTCATTACTTGAAAGCAAAACTAGGACAATTCAACAGGTAATAGGTGCAAAGCAAACCCACCTCAAGATGTGTTTATCAGCTTCTTGCTGGGGATTCTCGGGAGAATCCATGGAGCCCTGGATTTCTGTGCAGGAAGGTGTGATCAGAAGGTAACTAAGCAAACAAAGCTGCCCTGCCCTGTGGCTCTAGAGCCCACCTGGCTGAAGCAGGTGGCAATGCACCAAATGGGGCTGTATCCCAGGAAAACACAGAAATATATTAGGCCTTCCAGGAGAACCCAAACTATAAATATGCAAATGTACTCCCTCCAAACAGATTCCTACTTTGGAGATTATGGTTTCTGGAGCCAAAAACACTTTTGTTCTGTGTCTCTGACATTCTCCAAAGGAGAGGATGACCTGGCCAGCCCACATAAATGTTCTGGTTCTGTGAGCTGGCCCTAGTGTGGAAATGGGTCTTTATTGATTTTAAAGAGAGAGGAAGGAAGAAGGAGAGGGAGAGAGAGATAAAAACATCAATTAGAGAGAAACATAGATGGAGTCCATAACCCAGGCCTGTGCCCTGACCAGGAATTGAACCAGCGAACTTTTGATGCATGGGATGATGCTCAACCAATGGAGCCACACCGGTTGGGCTAGACTGATGGAGTGTGATGATGGCACTGTCCATTAAGATAAGCCCACCTTTTACAAACCTTTCTAAAAAACAGTATGTCAATTTGTATCCAGCCTTTAAAAAGTCCAGACCTTTTGATCCAGTAACTCCTCTTCTAATAAATTGAAAGAAATTCACATGCAGATTTATACACAATAGTGTACATTAAGATATTAGCCAAAATGCTACAAAGTGGAAACAACCTCAGGGTTCAATAATAATCAAAATAAGATTAAATAAATCATGGTGTACCCATACATTTAGCCTCATATGAAGCCATTAACAATGATTTTCAAAGAATTTTATTCACAATGGGAAATGTTCATAATATAGTAAGTTTAAGACTGGGATTCAGAAGTGTCTATATAGTATTATTTTAATTTTATAAAATTATTACATGCATATTTCTAAGTAAAATATTAAAAAATAATATATTAACTCTTTAGGTACTTATAGCTGGCGGTTTTTATTTTCTTCTTTGTATCCCCTATCAGAGAGACATTTTTTTGTTTATTTGTTTGTAAAAATAATTGAATCTATTTGTTATTTTACCAAGCTCACCACTTTATTTTATGACAGTAATTTGGAATTCAAAGATCTATTAGAAAAAGCACATACCAGGCTAGCCTAGCCATGAACATTAGACAAGTGACTTCATTTCTCTATACCTGAGTTTCCTCATCTATTTCATGGCTATCCTGATTATTTAATAAGACTAGAGGCCTGGTGTATGAAATTCTTGCACTCAGGGGGGAGGGGTAGTCTCTCAGCCCGGCCTGCACCCTCTTGCAATCCGGGAGCCCTGTGATTGATCGCCCCTGCAGAGGAAGGCCCTGCCCACCCACTGCAGCGCTGCCACTGGGTAGCCTGTGCCTCCCTCTTTGGAGCGATCATGGAGCCCCCCAATTGATTGCCCTACAGGCCAGTGGCCTGGGCCTCCCTCTGCAAGGCAATCATGGAGTGATGGTGGGGACCCCCAACCAATCCCATTGCTCTCTCCTTGGCTGGCCTGGCACCAGTGGGTGTCATAGCATGGTCGTCAGGACAGTTGTTCCGCTATTTGGCCATTCAGTTAATTTGCATATTATGCTTTTATTATTATAGACTAGAGGCCTGGTGCATGAATTCATGCACAGGTGGGGTTCCTCGGCCTGGCCTGTGGTGATCAGGCCAAAACTGGCTCTCTGACATCCCCCGAAGGGTCCTGGATTGCGAGAGGGCAGTTCTCGGGTGATGCACCCTGGAATCAGGCTCCCTCCTCTCTGGTTCCAGGTGTGTTACCTGAGAACTGCAGCTGCCAAGTCACTGCAGTTCCTGTGTTGAGCATCTGCCCCCTGGTGGTCAGTGTGCATCATAGCAACCGGTCAACCAATTGGTTGTTCAATCATTTGGTCACTTAGGCTTTTATATATATACTAGAGGCCCGGTGCACAAAAATTTGTGCACTCGGGGGGGGGGGGGGGTGGGGGTGTGGTCCCTCAGCCCAGCCTGTGCCCTCTTGCAGCCTAGGACCCCTTGGGGGATGACCACCTGCTGGCTTAGGCCCACTCCCTGGGGGATTGGGCCTAAGCTGGCAGTCAGACATCCCTCTGGCAGTCTGGGAGCCCTTGGGGGATGTCCACTTGCCAGTGGGGAGCAGGCCTAAGCTGCTGTTAGGGTCAATTTGCATATTATCCTTTTATTATATAGAATAGATTAGAGGCCTGGTGCATGAAATTCTTGCATGGGTGGGGGGCGGGTCCTTCAGCCCATCCTGCACCCTCTCCAATCTGGACCCCTCGGGGGGTGTCCGACTGCCAGTTTAGGCCCGATGCAGGATCAGGCAGTTGGACATCCCTCTCGCAATCCAGGACCGCTGACTCCTAACTGCCCACCTGCCTGCCTGCCTGATCACCCCTAACCTCCTCTGCCTGCCTGCCTGATCATCCCTAACTGCTCCCCTGCCTGCCTGATCGCCCCTAATTGCTCTCCCCTGCCGGCCTGATTGCCCCTAACTGCCTCTGCCTCGACCCCCACCACCATGGCTTTGTCCAGAAGGACGTCTGGAAGGATGTCTAGTCTATCTGATTTAATTAGCATATCACCCTTTTATTAGTATAGATAATAAGTATAAGGTGATGAGCATGTAGTAAATGTTCAATAAATGTTAGATTCTTTCCCCTGCTTCTCTCTTCCCTTCTTCTATTTTAGTTTTACCATTAGCAAGTAATAAGAAGAATATGGGTATTGAGATCTGTGTATCGTTATATTATTTCTTATCAATTAATTGAAGAGCCTGATGGTTGTGGTCTTTAAAAGCACATGTTTCAAAAAGGAGGAAAATACCTATGCTTAAGGAAGATGTTACGTAACAAGAGGAGGTTTCAGAGAGAATGCAGATGTTCTTAGCTACTATTTTCATCTGTCTCCTATTAAGAAGAAATGCCATCACACCAGAAGGAAGGAAATTGAAGGTCAAGATAGGAGAACAGATAGTGGAAAACTATGTTAACCAAATACACAAATTGGACTCTGCCTCTCTTTTGGCTGCAACATGAAGTTACATTCCATAGGAGGCCACTGTTCAAATATTGCATATCTGTCTTTGAACACATGGAATTTCTCTTGGACCCCTTAAACCACAATGAGAGCATTGAGGGTCAGGGGAGTATGGATGGGAGAGGATTTGGGATAAAGAGGTCTTTAGAGAGAATGGTTTGTGTGCTGAGGTATTTCCCATTGAGAGAGAAAGAGAGAGAGAGAGAGAGAGAGAGAGAGAGAGAGAGAGAGAGAGAGAGAGAGAATGAGTTCAAAGGAGAGCAGTTTGGAATCTGAGGCTGAAGATGGGACATGGGAAAGTGGGGCCTAACTCCTGCCTAAAAAATCTAAAAAATAAGAAGGCTTGAAAAACTTGCTGGGTCTAGAAAGTGAAGACCCTACAAAAGTACCAAAAAGGAGCTTTTCTGCGGTGACTTCTCAGTACCACCCCACACCAGAGGAGTCAGATTCCAGGTTTGCAAGGTGAGGGAGGAGAAAAAGTTTTAAAAAAAGAAAGCCCAGCAAAAGCTTTCACCCGCTGTGAGCTTCCTGACTGCCTCAACCCTGAGTGATGAGGACGATTTAACATTAATCAAAGCTTACAGTATTGCTCATTATATAGGAGTAGATTTTGAATATCTAAATGAACACTGTACTTGGTGACTGAAATTGATTATAGAACTTTTATTTCTCACGAGTGATCAGAAAGTTATGTGAGTGACGAATTTTCATCCACCAACAGCAGAAGGCTATCCCTCACTGAATTAATTTTAAGGAACAAATGAAGACAAAATAAAGTTGTTTTCCTTACACTTCAAAAAGTCATTTATACCAAATACACTACCTAGCTTGCTTAAATGAGTTTAAGTCAGCCAGTCCAAACAAATGACCTCCCAGATGACCATAAGAGTCACCTGTAAAATCTTTGAGATAGTCTAGAAAATAATAGTAGCCAAAAGAATGAAAATAGAAAATGTAATCCTGATTTTAAAATGAGGGCATAGATGAAATTTATAACTTGATTGACAAGTACCACCAGTACCAACAACAATATAGATGGGATTATTAAACAGATGGTTTTCTGAATATTTTACAAAGAAAGTGATGTTTGCCAGGAACTAGTGCTGACTCACTAAAAAGAAATCTAATCTCATTTCTGTGTTGTATGAATTATTAGCTTAGTGGATTGGGAGGATGTCATTGGCTTGTGTCTTATTTCTGTGAGGTCTATTCTAAATTCCTCATGATTCTCTTGTGCAAAGGTGGAACTGTGTCAGTGGGGACTAGGAGGTAGATCTGTAGTTGGTTAGACCAGTGGTCGGCAAACCGCGGCTCATGAGCCACATTTAGCTCTTTGGCCCCTTGAGTGTGGCTCTTCCACAAAATACCACGTGCGGGCGCGCATGTACAGTGTGATTGAAACTTCATGGTACATGTGCAGAAGTCGGTATTTTGTGGAAGAGCCACACTCAAAGGGCCAAAGAGCCGCATGTGGCTCACGAGCCGCAGTTTGCCGACCACTGGGCTAGACAATCATTCTCTGGGAGTGTTGACTAATGAATTCTTGTCACCCTGGAGGCAAGTCTGTGGTGGCATTCCAGTGGGCTTTGTTCTGGTTCTGTCCAGGTTAATATATTTTATTGATAACTTGAAAGATGACACTGAAGCCAATTTTATCAAAAAGTGTGGAAGACACTCAGGCAGAAGAGATAGTGAACACATGTGAATGATTATAAATTTTTTAAAACTTGCAGTCATATCTGCTGACACATTTTGGCAATGCAGTTTGAAAAATCTGCAATCATGACAAGGACTGCTTAAGTCTGATTCAAGTGCAGTCTTTCACTCTCAGACAAATGCCAACTTGCACAGCCCACTGACAATGCGGGCCCCCTTGGTTACATCATTCTCTATGCCACCATCCCCAGGGTCAGCCTCTATCTTATTCCCATTAACTGTAATGACACCCCAGCTCCTCCCCACAAACAGGTCCCAAAATTGTGAGGCAAACCCCACTGCGGCCCTTGAGTTCCTCAAGATCTTCCCAGGCTTAGGCCCCTTCCCTAGGCATCCTGCCACCTCAGGGCCCATTATCAGTATCCCCAGAGCTCTGTGAAGAGAGCCGAAATTCCTTTCCCTCTTTCCATTAAGTGTCTACTTGTTCCAACATCCTAATCCCATATGTCCATGTACAAAAATATATGTACTTCCCACCAGTGCAAAATCTCACAGGAATGAGTGTCAAGTCTGTGTTGTTTAAAAATTCAGTTGCGCCAGTTCAGAATGGGGGAGACTTGTCTTGACAGGAGTCTATATTGAGCCTTTGGGCAATTTGCCTAAAGTCAATTTACTTAGAGCCCCAACTTCTGAAAACATATCTTAAGAGTACATTTGTGGCTCTTAAGGATAAAAATCACTCCAACTATATAAAGCATTTTAAATGCTGGATGACTCCTCCTGTTTTACCTTTAAAAAATATTTTATTAATTAGTAAGCCAATTTTAACACATTTCTACGTTGATTCCACATTTCTGTAAGTTATTTTTAAGATACAGTAAATCACTTGGCAATTTCTAATAAAGTTCTACTCATAGGTAGATGCTCTAGAGAACCAGTATGTATTTACACGAATATGAACAAAAAGTTCACTCTGGCTTTATTCTTTTAAAAGAACACACCCCCCCCCCCCCCCCACACACACACACACAAAAAAAAACAGTACAAGCTTGCTTTTTCTTATGTAGTAAATGTCAATTATTGAAACAAAGAGATTTCAATGGAAGTTCACCTTATAGATGCATAAATAATTAACTTCCAATGTTCTATAAAAGTAAAACACATTAATAATTACCTGTGAATAGCTCCTACAACTTGATATTTTTGTAATTCAATGGACAAGAAAGGCTCAAGAATCTCATTATGCCTCTCTGATAAAATAGATTTGCTCTGTACGATGTCATTTATTGTGTTAGTATTAATATTATTATAAAGATTATTTTATTGGTCTCAGATATGTTGCTATGTTTTACTGTCGGGGTGGGGAACCTTTTCTTGCTGAGGGCCATTGGGTTTCTATAAGATCATTCATGAGCCATATGAAATCATCAGCTTAAACATTAGCCTGCTGTGTGGGCAAACATCTGATTAACTCTCCCCTAACGCCTTGGCAGGGCCCGACCAAGTGAGTTTGCGGGCCTTATTCGGCCTGCGGGCTGGATGTTCCCCACCCCTGTTTTACCGGATCCTCTATCAAGCCACACTTTTTCTAACTATTTTTTCTAAGAATTTGAACACCCAAGTCACAAGTAAAAAAGTAGACATGGCTCATAAACATGGGTAAAGATTTTCAACCTTATTCATAATTTTAAAAAATAAAATGAAATATCACTTTTTCCTTATCAGATTGGCAAAGGTAAAGAATTTGATAATATACAATGTTTATCAAGACTAAAGAAAACAAGTAATATTACATTTTAATGATACAGACCCTTTGGAATACAATGTGTACTATCTATCCAAATTTAAAATGCACATAACCTCTGACTTACTAATTCCATTTCTAGGAATCATGACGGGTTTTAATTTGAAGCCCTCAATATTGCCTCCAAGCAAGACAATTATTCTGTCCTTAAAAGCCTTGAAACCTGGCATTGACTTAGCCTCCTTACAAATGAAAGTCTTTTCAGGCATCCATTTCCAGAATAGGAAGGTTTCATATGGAATATTTCCTCTGCTAAGTAATTTTCCTCCACAATCAGTTTATCTAGAGTTTCTGAAAACTTTAGCTGCCTTCACATTAGCACTCACAGATTCACCACTCACTTTCACATCATTAATGAATAACATTTTTTGAATCTTTAACCACCCTGAGGTAGCAATAAAATCAACATGTAGTTGGGTCCAGCCTTTTCTTTCAACATTGCAAACAAACTTTTTGTTTTGATCAAAATCTTCTTGATGTTGAGAGGGATGCATTTCTGTGTCTGGTTTTTAACCTAATCATTAGAAGCTTCTCTATGTCTGATATAGGCCCTCTTCAAACTTTTGTTCGTCCGGTTGATTTAATGAAGCAGATCCTTTAACAGCTTCCGTCACTTTGTGCTTTTGTTCAAGATCGTAGCTGTGGTGGGATGGGACCTACCTGACTGGTGAATAATAACCATCACTGATTTCCACTTTCATACTTCTTAATAACTTTTAATCTTATTTTTAGGTCAGTCACTCAATGTGGCCTCTTCCTGGCAACATTAGCAGTGGATTTTGTAAACTCTTACTGACAATTTTTTTTCTGAGAGTCCATTCTCATCCTCTCCCATGATGTCCACAGTCGAAAATATCAATGCAATGAAAGTGGCAAAGAAGTAGACCAGGGCGAAGATCACGATGCACTTCCTCTGGGACTGACAGCTCCAGGTCAGAGGGCCATTTGCCAGGGTGGGTAGAAGGTCATCCACTGCAGGGTTTTCCCATCGAGGGACCCCTCCCCGGGGGAGTTTGTAAACGCTTACAATAAATTTCTATACTTTTGCCTAAAAATCTTTTAGTCTGTGAATTTTATTCTTCAAACTTCAAAGGACAAGAATCCACAATGAGAGTCGGAACCCACCAAACTCTGCATCTCATAATGTTGCTATGGGTAATGCCTGGTAAAATTCCCAACTGAGCCTGGGCTCCTAGTTCTGGCCATGTTACCTCTTTCCCTGTGATTAGGGGAAGGGAACATATTAATGTATTATGCCCATTGTTCTTGGACAAGGTGGGCTGACTCCCAGTGCCCTTTCCTGTGAGGTATCTGTGTGGGAGCCCTGATGAGAATAAGCATTAGCCACTAATCCCTTGGTGAGAGACCCTTGGTTAAGGAATCCTGTTTGCTTCTTGTTCGCTCCATAAAAGGACTAGGGATAACTGTGCTACTTTGTGTCCCACATAAGATAGAAGAAAGGAATAAACAGATTGCATCCTGGGTCATAGTATCTGTTCTAGAAAGAAGAATGAGAGAAATAAATACTCCTGCTCCCTTTTCTGGAAGAGTTGCTCAGCTCAAGCATAGAGTGAACAGCTGTGTGGATAATGCTTTTATTATTTTCTTTTCTCTCTTTCTTTTTTGATGCTACATTTGGTATGAATTAGCCAGTCTGAAAGCTCATCTTGGCTTTGAGGAAGAAAGCCCTCAAGTTTGGCAGGCCCTGAAACAGATGTCTCTAGCATTTTAGCTAATAAACCCACTAGCCTCTGGGGGAGCAAGATGGCATGTCAAAAAGGTCAGAAGCACAGTCTCTGGAGTCAGACCAACTAAGGGTTGAATCCTGACTAACTGTTTTACTTCTTCAGGCCTCAGTTTCCTCATCTATAAATTAAAATGAATAACTACTTCACCAGGTTGGAGTTGAATGGGATAATATGTCTAAAGCCCCTGGTACATAATAGTCTTTATGTTATTGTTACTCTGATGATAAGAACATAGAGGTGGTGGGAGTTTGGAGATTTAAGAGGAAATACATAGTGGAAAATAATCAATAACAATCTCAGAACATGGAGAGGTCTGGAATTTTTGAATATGAGGACTAGTTGAGGAAACTGAGGCAGTTTTACCTGGAAGAGAAAGAATTGTCAAATATTTGAAGAACTACATTGTATTCCAATAGGAGTTAAAAAGCCACCTGACAGGATGTGCTGTGCTGGATGGTCCTTTCAACTCTAAATAGAACTCCGGACGCAGAGCGCTCTGCCCTGAAGACAGCAGAGATTGGAGTGCTAAGGCCATGGCTCACGGCTGGCAGCTAATGATGACCAGGCATATTAGATGGAGTAGGCTGAGCAGACACAAACCCGGCCCTCTGGCTGGGCCAGAAAGACCTGGAACCCAGAACATCCCAGGGAAGGGAGCAGGTAGTAATTTACCCCAATTGGACCGTAAGAGGCCTTTTGGAAAGCCTCTAATGCTATTCCTAGTATTCTGTGCACTTTGGAGAGGCCACCTCAGGTCAAAGAAGCCTCCTCCTGGGTGGAGTAGTTTGTTTCTCTGTGGTCTGGCCAGGAAGCTCCAAGCTGGGTGGTCGAGAGGCTGGCCGCCTTGGCTAGGAGGCTGCATGACTGGCCAACTGAGACGCCTCCAGAGAGCAGACTGACCCGCTGAGACAGGTCAGTTCTTCAGCCACTGTTGCTGCCTGCAGAGCATCCTCCTGCAGCCAGCTGATTTTCTCATTGCTAGGCTTGTAAATGGCGTGATTTATGACTGTGCTCATCCATGCTGGCCTTGGGTATACATGCTTTCCCTTCTAGGCTGGAAAGTGAATAATGAATTAATCACTCTGCCTCAGGTTCAATACAGAACTGAGTGTGTACAGACTTTATTGTCCTGTGCTAGCTAAGTCAAACTCTTAATTTGCACTCCTAATCCATTTGAGTTTGTGCACTTCTGCCTGTTCCTGGGAAGCTGCAGCCTCATGGCTTCTTGCTCTCCGAGGAAGCCTCACGTCCCCCTCCCTCAAAGAGTGAATGCCAGAGATTTCTGGGTACTCAGAGAAGCCAAGCCACTTCCTCAGAGACTGCTCTCTGGGATTTCTCCTGTCTTGAATGGGGCTGTTTAGAGGATTTCTCCGCATCAAAAGAATAGCTGAACTGCCTGATGCCAGCCAATGTGCATGGCATAGAGAAGGCACACAGAAAATGTTTGTTGAATAAATTACCCAGGCTCTTCAGACATAGATGTTTATCAAAACTAATGTAGTAGATTATCTTTTCCCTTGTTCTGGTTCTGCAGGGCTTTGGGGAAAGACTTTTTACTAGGTCCCAGTTCTGATGAGATCTAAGTGAGGACATGAGGCAAATTTTTTCTCGGGTTCACTGGGAAGCCGTGGGAAGTGAAGCATGCATTTGAAGATTTGGATCTTTCCCAGATTAGCCATTTTTCTTCATCTCCCAGAAACCAAAGTCATAATCAGTTGCCTTTTACCCAATGCTGGAATATAAAAAGCAGTGGAATGGGAGGAGAAAATGGCGGCCGAATAGGCAGACCTGTCGTGCACCTCATTCCCATGGCCAGACTGGAAATACAACTAAACTGGAGAACATCCACCCAGAATTAACAACTGAGGCCCAGCTGAGGAGAGACAGAAAACAAGGAAGGACAGAAAACACCTAGAGACAGGTAGGAAGGGCTGCGAGGTTGCGAGAGGGGTGGCAGGCTGGCGGGCTGAAGGAAGAACAGGAAGCTGTGTTATGGGAAAATCTGTTCCCTCAGAAAAATAGAAGCCTGGCCCAGGCTGAGCATCAGAGCTGCATCCCATGGCAGCAAGCATAACATCCAGCCGTGAATAGGAAAAGCCGCAGGGCTCCTGGCTCCTGGGAGCCTGTACCTGAGGCCACAGCCAGGAAAGGCTGCCTCGAAAGGCAGGCCCCTGCTCAAGGTGGCGCTGTGAGGGGAAGGCAGCAAGGTGCTGGGGGGAGAGAAAGCCGCAGTTTCGTTGTCGTTTTTGATTTCCTAAACCCAGAACACAGGACTTTTCTATTGCAAACACTCATGGGAGGCTGTGCAGGGGTGGGGAGTGGGGCGGGGTTCAGACTTGAGGTGCCTGAGGAGAGGTGGGGATGGAAGCAGGGCAGGGAGCCATGGCCAGGAGTCCTGCATTGGAATGCTCTTAGGCTTCCAAACCTAAACGGCCATTTCTCCACAGAGGAGCTAGCCCCTCCCAGTAGCCTCAGGACAGGTGATACAACCTGCATTCTGAGCTGTACAGAGGAAACAAAGGCAGAGGCCAAGCTTGTAGGGCTGAACAGTCTCAAGGAGCCCTCAGTGACTGGATTGGAAGAGGGGCTTCTGCTCCACTACTCTGGGAACCAGACTGATAAAAACTCCAGGGTCCCAGTTGATCCCATGGGTCTCCATACAAGGATTTCGGTCCAGTCAAGGCAGAGTAATATTCTGGGCCACTCACAGGGGAGTAGCTCCGGGACAGGAAAACACACCCGTCATATTCCCTGAAAGCAAACTAGCACCAACCCCACTTAAACACCTGTCAGAAACAAACTTTTGAGTGATTAAGACTGACAGCTGGTGGACAGGAAAAGAAGGCAGATTGGCCCCTCCTGCTTGCAGCCAAGGCCTGTGGAGACAGACACAAGCAGTGGACCAGTGGATCACTTGAAGCTTCAAGCAGGGTGCCAAAAGCCAATAGACAGTGGTTAGCACCTAAGTACCTAACAGGAAGCCCAGAATTGACAGAAAGAACAGAAGAGTAGAGTCCTAAGCCAGCTCTCATGGGGCATTAAAAATTGGCTAAAGTGAACAGCACTTCACTTTTTTATTTTTTATTTTTGCACCTTTTTCTTCTTTCCTTCTCTTTTTTCCCTCCTGTTTTTCTTCTCCTTTTCCTTTTTGGTTTTCCCCTTTCATTTCTTTTTCCCACATTAAAAAATTGATCTTCTTTATCTATCTTCTTTATTGATTTGTTATTATTCTAGTCTCTGTTGGTTTATTCATATATCTAATTTCTTCTCCCTGCTCCTAATCAATTTCCCCTTCTCTTTTCTTTTTTTTACTACTCAATTTTTTTCTTTCTTCTCTTGCTCTTTTCTTCTTCTCCTAATTTTTTAACTTGTTTCACTTCCTAAATTTAGGCCTATCTGCTCTCTCCTCTGTTCTCCTTCTCAAAATTTTTTTATTGTCTTCTCACTTTTTTCCCCTCCCTCCTCTATTCTAAACCATGGTCCTTCCTCTATTTCTCCAATTTCTTAACCTTGTTTTCTTTATTTAAGCTCTGCATCTACAGATTCTTCCCCCCTCCCCTTGTTGGGTGTTTTTTGCTTGTGCTTTTTGGTTTATTTGTTACTTTTATTGTGTTTTCTCCCCATATTTTTTCTTTCTATTTTTCCCTATCATTCTTGCTCTCTTTTTTCTTTCCTAAGTCTCTTTACTTTGGTGATCACTTTTGGTTGGGTTATAGGGGTCTCATGTACATTCCTGTTCTGTTCCCCCTGTGTGGTGTCTTGTCTTATATATTGTGCTATTTGGTTAGTCAGCACCTCCATAATGGCTGGCATAATGTGGTAGGGAGCAAGCCCCATAATCAGGCACCCTGAGAGGAGACTCCATTCATGAATGGGACAATGACATTCAAGACCCAACTACATCAAGAGAACCCAAATATCTCAAGTAGGGGGGCTCCCTAGAACACCCAGCCCAGGAGACCTATGAGACTGCACCACTGGGTACCACAAAACGTCTGTTACATAAGACCAACCCCCAAAATCTGGGTGACATAGCAGTTTTATCTAATACATAGAAACAAATGCAAAAGTATAGCAAAAATGGGGAGGCAAAGAACAACTTCCAAATGAAAGAAAAGGAGGAATCACCAGAAACGGAGGTAAATTAAATGGAAGCAAGTAATTTGTCACAAAAAGAATTCAGAGAAATGGTTATA
This sequence comes from Myotis nattereri, assembly GCF_964212035.1. Taxonomy (NCBI): domain Eukaryota; kingdom Metazoa; phylum Chordata; class Mammalia; order Chiroptera; family Vespertilionidae; genus Myotis; species Myotis nattereri. The sequence goes on from NC_138075.1 coordinate 112,272,268, forward strand.
AGGATGCTCAAATGTCTGGATGAGAAATACATGCAACTCAATGAGAATTATAAGGAACTGAATGAGAAATGCAACAACATGAGTAAGAATCAAGAGGAAATGAAGAATGACATAGCTGCAGTAAAGCACACAAGAGAAGGTTTCAACAGTAGACAAGAAGAAGCTGAGGACCAAATCGGTAAGTTAGAAAACAAGGTAGGAAAAAAAAAAAAACACCCAAGCAGAGCAGCAACTGGAAAAAAATTGAAAAGCAGGAGGAAAGTCTAAGAGAGCTTTGGGACAACACGAAATGTAACAACATCCACATAATAGGGGTGCAAAGGAGAGGAAACTGAGCAAGGAATAGAAAACCTGTTTGAAGAAATAATGACAGAAAACTTTTCTGATATTGGGGGGGAAAAAGTCACACAAGTCCAAGAAGCACAAAGAGTCCCAATCAAGATGAACCCAAAAAGACTGTCACCAATACACATCGTAATTAAATTGGCAAAGGTAAAAGACAAAGAAAGAATCTTAAAGGCTGCAAGAGAGACAGAAAGTTACCTACAGGGATCTCCAATTAGACTATCAACTGATTTCTCAACAGAAACACATCAGGCCAGAAGGTAATAGAATGAAATATGCAAAGTGATGAAAAGCAAGGGACTGAATCCAAGAATACTCTGTCCAGCAAGGCTATCATTCAAAATTGAAGATGAAATCAGGAGCTTCACAGACAAAAAAAAAAAAGGCTAAGGGAGTTTATTACAACCAAACCAGCAATGCAAGAAATGCTAAAGGGACTGTTGTAAAAAGAAGAAATAGAAAGGGAATAAGGAACACAGGCATAAAGAATAAAAATGGAAACAAACAGTACCTGTCAATAATAACCTTAAACATAAATATACTAAATGCTCCAATCAAAAGACACAGGGTAGCTGAATGGATTAGAAAACATGACCCATATATATGCTGTCTACAAGAGACCCACTCAATACAAAGGACTCACACAGACTGAAAGTGAAGGGATGGAAAAAAAATTTCAGGCAAATGGAAATGAAAAAAAAAAAAAAAGCTGGGGTAGCAATACTTATATCTGACAAAATAGACCTCAAAGTCTATAACAAGAGATATGGAAGGCCACTTCAAAAGATTAAAGTGATTGATACAACAAGAGGCTATAACCCTTGTAAACATGTATGCACCCAATACAGGAGCATCGAGATATATATATATATATATATATATACACACACACACACACATATACATACTTCTGGAGGATATCAAGGGAGAAATTGACAGCAATACAATCATAGTATGGGACTTTAATACCCACTGACATCACTGAATAAATTTTCTAGACAAAAAATCAATAAGGAAACAGCAATCCTAAATGACACTCTAGAACAGATAGAACTAATTTACATCTTCAGAACATTCCACCACAAAGCTATGGAATATACAGTCTTCTCAAGTGCACATGGGACATTTTCAAAGATAGAACACATATTAGGACACAAGATAAGTCTCTACGAAAATCAAGAAGATTGAAATGTCAAGCATCTTCTCAGACCACAATGGCATGAAATTAGAAATCAGTTACAATAAAATGTAAAAACACAATCAAATACATAGAGGCTAAATAGCATGCTATCAAACAATGAATGGGTTACCAAAGAGATCAAAGAACAAATAAAAAACATCCTGGAAACAAATGAAAATAAACATACAACAATCCAAAATCTATGGAACACAGTGAGAGCAGTCCTGAGAGGGAACTTCATAGCACTACAGGACAACCTCAAAAAATAAGAAAAACTGGCAATAAGTTATCAAATACTACAACTTAGAAAGAGGACAACAAGAAAAGCCCAGAACAAGTAGAAGGAAAATAATAATAAAGATCAGAGCAGAAATAAATGACATACATAGACACCCAAAACAAACAAAAGATCAAGAAAACCAAGAGCTTGTTCTTCAAAAGGATAAACAAGATTGATGAACCTCTAGCCAGACTCACCGGGAAACAAAGAGAGGGGATCCAAAAAAAACAATATTGAAACAAAAGAGGTGAAGTAACAACTGACCCCACAGAAATGCAAAGAATCGTAAAAAAAAAAAAAATACTGTGAATGACTTTATTCCAACAAACAGGGCAACCTGGACAAAATGGACATATTCCTAGAAAAATACAACCTTCCGCCATAACTGGTTTGGCTCAGTGGATAGAACATTGGCCTGTGGACTGAAAAGTCCCAGGTTCAATTCTGGTCAGGTGCATGTACCTTGGTTGCGGGCATATCCCCAGGAGGAGGTGTGCAGGAGGCAGCTGATCAATGTTTTTTTGTGTGTGTTTTTTTAAAATATATTTTTATTGATTTCAGAGAGGAAGGGAGAGGGAGAGAGAGATAGAAACATCAATGATGAGAGAGAATCATTGATTGGCTGCCTCCTGCATGTCCCCTATTGGGGATCGGCCTACAACCAGGCATGTGCCCTTGACCGGAATCGAATCGGGACCTTTCATCCACAGGCTGACGCTCCATCCACTGAACCAAACCGGCTAGGGCTGATGTTTTTCTCTCATCGATGTTTCTCTCTATCCCTCTCCCTGCCTCTCTATAAAAAATCAATAAAAATATATTTAAAAAAAAAAAAAGAAAAAGAAAAATACAACCTTTCAAAGCTCAATCAGGAAGAATGATGAAATTGAAGCAGTAATGAAAAACAAAACAAAATAAAACAAACAAACAAAAAACAACTCCCAGCAAACAAAAGCCCTGGTCCAGACAGACTCACAGTGGAGTTTTTCCAATATTTAAAGACCTAACAACTATTCTCCTCAAACTCTTCCAAAAAAATTGAAGAAGAAGGAACACTTTCAATCTCTTTCTATGAGGCCAGCATTACCCAAATTCCAAAACCAAATAAAGACACCAAAAAGAAAGTGAACTACATGCCAATATCCCTGATGAACATAGATGCTAAAATCCTCAAATCGGATGCAGCAATATATTAAAATTATCATACATCTTGATCAAGTGGGATTTATTCTGGGAATGCAAGGCTGGTACAATATTCACAAAACAATAAATGTGATACAGCATATAAAGAAATTGCAAGATAAAAATCACATGATCATATCAATCGATGCAGGAAAAGCATTCAACAAAATCCAACACTTTTTTTTAAATTTTGTTTTATTGCTTAAAGTATTACAAAGAGTATTACATATGTCTCCTTTTTTCCCCCCCTTGACCTTCCCCGGCCACCCCTACCCCCCAGTGTCTTGTGTCCATTGGTTATGCTTATATGCATGCATACAAGTCCTTCAGTTGACCTCTTACCCCACTCCCGCCCCCCAACCCTCCCCAGCCTTCCCACTGTAGTTTGACAGTCCCAACACTCTTTTTTGATAAAAACTTTTAGCAAAGTGGAAACACAATAAAGGCCATATATTAAAAATCTACAGCCAACTTAATACTCAATGAACAAAAACTAAAATCATTTCCCCTTAAGAACAGGAACAAGACAGGTATTTCACCACTCTTGTTCAACATAGTCCTGAAAATCCTGGCTATAATGATCAGACAAGAAGAAGAAATAAAAGACATCCAAATGGAAAGAAGGAGGTAAAACTGTCATTATTCATAAATGACATGATAGTATATGTAGTAAACCCTAAAGACTCCATATAAAACCTATTAGACTTAATAAATAAATTTGGAAACATAACAGGATACAAAATTAACACCCAAAAATCCATAGCCTTTTTATATACCAATAGTGAACTCTAAGAAAGATAAATTTTATTTTTATTTTTTTAAAATATATTTTATTGATTTTTTACAGAGAGGAAGGGAGAGAGATAGAGAGTTAGAAACATCGATGAGAGAGAAAAATCGATCAGCTGCTTCCTGCACATCTCCTACTGGGGATATGCCCGCAACCCAGGTACATGCCCTTGACCGGAATCGAACCTGGGACCTTTCAGTCCGCAGGCCGACGCTCTATCCACTGAGCCAAACCGGTTTCGGCAGAAAGATAAATTTTAAAAAAAATCCCATTTACCATTGCAACAAAAAAATTAAGGTAGTTAGAAATAAAATTAATCAAGGAGGCAAAAGCCCTGTACTCTGAAAACTATAGGACATTGAAAAAAGAGAGTGGAAGCTATAAACAAGTGGAAGAATATACCATGTTCATGGGTTGGTATAATCAACATCATTAAAATGTCCATACTACCCAAAGCAATCTAGAGATTGAATGAAATCTTAGGAAACCAGAAACACTCATCAGAAAGAATATATGCACCTCTATGTTCATAGCAGCACAATTTACAATAGTTAATATTTGGAAACATCCTAAGTGCCCATCAGCAAATGAGTGGATAAAGATCTATGGTACATTTACACAATGGAATACTATGCGACAATAAAAAAGAAAAACTTTTACCATTTGTAGCAGTATGGAGACACCTGGAGAATATTATGCTGAGCAAAATAAGCTAGTCAGAGAAAGATAAGTATCACATGATCTCACTCATATATGGAATCTAAGGAACCAAATAAACTGATGATCAAAAATAGACCCAGACCACCCACCTACCCACCACCACCACACCACACCACCACAAAAAAACATAGACTCAGAGACACAGAAGTATGAACAGACTGTTGAACCTCAAAGGGAAGGCAAGGGAGGATGGGTAGGAAGAGATCAACCAATGAACTTGTATACATATATGCATAACCTGTGGACACAGACAATGGTGGGGAGGGGGAAAGGATGTGAGTGGGCTGGAAGAGATTAATGTGGGGAAAGAAGGACCTATGTAATACTTTCAACAATAAAGATTAAAAAATAAGAGGTAAAAATAAAAATAATAAAAATTAAAAATAAAAAGCAGTGGACCTTTGGGGTTAGCATGAAAAAGTCTGACTCAGGCTCATACTGATGTGGTCCAGGAAGGGGACACATCTAGTCTAGGGTATGTCCTCCTAGGCCCAGAGAAGCAGAGATGCTGCCTTGCCCATCTAATAATGCAATTTTTCCATAGCATAGCCCTGGACCTGCAGCCTAGAACAACCCCCACACCTGAGCCTCTCTTTCATGGAGTTTTCTTCATTGTTCTGTTCTCTGAGACCTTTCTTCCTGCCTTGCTGCTTGTTGGGGTACCTTCTTCCGTCACTCTCTAAGATCTACCTCTAAAGCTATCTCCCCATGAAACATTTCAGACCTCTTCACATTAGTGTGGGTTTTTTTCTTTCCCTTTGACTTCAGCCACACATTGTCCCTCACTGAACCTTTGTCTGACTTTGATCCATTTCTTATGTCCTGGCCAATTGAGCATGGCTTCTTCATTCTCACTGTAGTCACAGGTAAAAATGTAAGGACAAGAAAAATCTGAGGACAGACCCCACACTTGCCATCAGGCACCTCCTTACAGACCAGATACAACTGCTTTTGTCCACTAAACAACAACATTTAAAATATTTATAGAGCCCCTACTCTGCCCAGGCACTGGAGTTGCAACAGTGAACATAACTTTATCTCTTCTTTCTCTCTTCTCCAGATTCTGGCCACATCAACTTTCATAGTGCTCTGAAGCCTTCCATGATCCCTCCTGCCCCAGGGCCTTGATATATGTTTTCCTATATTCTTGGAACATTCATATTTGCCTTCTCTTCTAGTTTATGCATTCTGATCTTTCAGAGCTCAATTTAAACACCAATTCTTTAAGAATGGCTATTCTGGAACCATCACCAACACCACTACATCTTTCCCTTGCCCTTTGGGCTGACCATTTCCGCTGAAATTCTAATCACAATTATAATCACAATGACTAATTATGTAGTCATTTGCTTAATATTTACTCCACCAGAGATGTAACTTCCCTGAGGGCAGGGCCAAGGCTATTTCGCTCACTGCTCCACTTTCATTGCTTAGAACAGGACTTTATTTGGCCTGTCTCCCATATTAAATGTTGAGTGATCCTTCTCTTGTAGCTCCAAAGAAGTTGCCCAGGGTCAGTCACAAGCCAAGTCTGACATTAGCCTGCACAAGAGTTCCTCTCAATAGGCTCAGAACCAACACATCCAGTGGCCAGCTTCAGACAATATTACAGTAGGATTCAATAAGCTTCACAAGCAGCATATCCAAAGGAATATCTTCATAGATACCAAACCCTTCCACTTCATGTGGTCAGTTCCTGCACAGCAACTCACACGCTATGGTCAGGGTTGAGCCTCAGAGTCAGCCAGCCTGAGGGTCAATCCCACGCATGAATGGGCCAGTAGCAATCAACACTCAATTCAATAGTAGAGCTCACATACCTCACAGAAAAAACATTCCTGCAGCATCCAGCTCAGGTAAACAACGAGACTGCACCCCACAGGACACTGACTACGTAAGACCACCACTTGAAGATTGAAAGTCATAGCAGATTTAGCTAATACGTAGAAACAAACATGAAGAGGCCGCCACACTGGAGAGACAAAGAAAAGGCCCCAAACGAATGAACAGGAGACATCTCCAGAAAAAGAGCTAATTCAATAAAGGCAAGCAATTTATAGACATAGAGTTCAAAGAAATGATTATAACAATGCTCAACAGCATGAAAAAGGACATAGAAACATAGAAACCATTAAAAAAGACCAGTCATAAATGAAGAATACAATATTTGAAATGAAGAATATACTAGAAGAAATAAACAATACATTGGATGAAGCAGAGGATCAAATCAGAGATTTGGAAGACAAGATGGGAAAAAAAACACCCAGCCAGAGCAGAAAAAAAAGAAAGAGAAAAAATGGTAATTTAAGGAGCCTCTGGGACAATTTCAAGCATACCAACATCTGCTTCATTGGGGAGCCAGAAGGAGAAGAGAAAGAGCAAGATATTGAAACCTATTTGAAGAAATAATGACAGAAAACTTCCCCTACCTGATGAAATAAATAGACATTCAAGTCCAGGAAGCACAGAGAGTCCCAAACAAAAGGAATCGAAAAAGGCACATACCAAGACACATCATAATTAAAATGCCAAAAGTTAAAGACAAAGAGAGAATTTTAAAAGCAGCAAGAGAAAAGCAGTTAGTTACTTACAAAGAAGTTCTCATGAGACTGACAACTGATTTCTCAACAGAAACATTTCAGGCCAGAAGAAATTAGCATGAAGTATTCAAAGTAATGAAAAGAAAGAACTTACAACCAAGACTACTTTGCCAAGCGAGGCTATCATTTAAAATTAGAGAAATAAAGAGCTCCTAGACAAAAATAAAATATAAAATAAAATAAAATATCTAAAGGGCTAAAGGAATTTGTTAATACCAAACAAGTATTACAAGAAATTCTAAAAGTTTTGCTTTAAGATGAAGGAGGAGGAAGAAAAGGAGGAGGAGGAGAAAAAAGAGGAGGAGGAACAGAGGAACATAATTAAAAGAATAAAATGGCAATAAACATGTACCTACCAATAATCTCTTTAACTGTAAATGGTTTAAATGGTACATTAAGAAAACAAGACCCATATATATGTGGTCCAGAAGAGACCCACCTGAGAATGAAAGATACACACAGACTTTAAAAAAGTGGATGGACAAAGATATACCATATAAATGAAAAGAAAAAATAAAGCTGAGGTAGCAATACTTAATATCTGACAAAATAGACTTTAAAACAAAGGCTACAGTAAGGACAAATCAGGATAGTACATAATGATAAAGGGAATAATTCAAAAGAATATAACCCTTGTAGACATCTATGCACCCAACATAGGAGGATCTAAATATATAAAGCAAATCTTGATGGACATAAAGTGAGATATTGACAGTAATACAGTCACATTACAGGATTTTAACACCCCATTGTTATCAATGGATAAATCTTCCAGACAGAAACTCAACAAGGAAACAGTGGCCTTAAATGGCATACTAGATCAGATGGATTTAATGAATATTTTCAGAGCATTTCACCCCAAAGAAGCAAAATATACATTCTTCTTAAGTACACATGGGACATTTTCTAGGATAGACCACAAGTTAGAACACAAAATAAATCTTAATAAATTTAAAAACATGGAAATAATATCAAGCATCTTCTCTGACCATAATGGTTTGAAACTAAAAATGAAGCATAAGAAAAAAATTATAATTACTCAAAGACATGGAAGTTAAATAAGATGTTATTAAACAATGAATGGGTTAACAATGAGACCAAGGAACAAATCAAAAGAGTCCTTCAAACAAATGAAAATGAGAACACAACAACCCGAAATCTATGGAACACAGTTAAAGCAGTCCTAAGAGTGATTCATAGCATTATAGGCTCAAGGAACAGGAAAAATCTGAAATCAACAATCTAACTTTACACTTAAAAGAGCTTGAAAAAGAACAACAAACATAGCCCAAATTAAGAAGAAGGAAGAAAATAATAAAAATCAGAGCAGAAATTAACAAAGTAGAGTCTAAAACATCAATAAAATAGATCAATGAAACCAAGAACTGGTTCTTGGAAAACCATTCACCAGACTCATCAAGAAAAAAAAAAGAGAAATGACCCAAATAAATAAAATTAGAAATGATCAATGAAGGAAAAATACCACATGATCTCACTCATTCATGGATAATAGAGACCATTATAAACTTTTGAACAATAGATACAGAGGCAGAGCTGCCTCAAACAGATTGTCAAACTGCGGCGGGAAGGCTGGGGAGGCTTGGGGGGCAGGAGGGAGGGGGGTAAGAGATCAACCAAAGGACTTGTATGCATGCATATAAGCATAATCAATGGACATAAGACACTGAGGGGTAGGGGCAGCCAGGGGATTGTTAAGGGCGAGGGGGGGGGGGAAGGACACATATGTAATACCCCTTGTAATACTTTTAGCAATAAAAAAAAAAAGAAATGAAAGGAGAGCAGTAACAACGGACAACAAATAAATAAAAGTATTGTATGAAAATACTATAAACAACTTTTGGCCAAAAAATTGGGCAATCTGGTAGAAATTAATAAATTTCTAGAAACATGCAATTTTCCAAAACTGAATCAGGAAGAATTAGAGAATCTGAATAGAAAGATTACAATTAGTGAACTTGAAGCAGTAATCAAAAACTTCTAACAAATAAAAGTCCTGGACTGGATGGCTTTACAGGAGATTTCAACCAAACATTCAAACAAAAATTAACTCCTACCTTCTCAAACTATTCCAAAAACTTCAAGAGAAGGAAAGACTAGCAAGCTCATTTCATTAAGCCAGCAACATCCTAATTTCCAAATCAGGTAAATATACTACAAAGAAAGAAAATTATAGGCCAACATCCCTGATGAACATAGATACTAAAATCCTCAACAAACCAGATTCAGCAAAACGTTACAAAGGTCATGCACCATTATCAAATGGGGTTTATTTGGTAGCTGCAATGTTGGTACAATATCCACCAATCAATAATCATATAAACATACCTATAAACAAATGCTTTTCCTGCAACATGATCACATCAATAGATGCAGAAAAAGCATTTGATAAAATCCAGCACCCACTTATGATAAAAACTCTCAGCAAATGGGAATTGAGGGAACATACCTCAACATAATAAACACATATGTGACAAAGCCACAAACAACATCATACTCAACAGGCAAAAATGAAAAGCATTTCCATTAAGGTCAGGAATAAGACAGGATTTCTTCTTTAACCACTCTTATTCAACATAGTTCCAGAAGTACTAGACACAGCAATCAGATAAGATGAAATAAAAGGCATTTAAATTGGATAAGAAGAAGTAAAACTGTCATTATTTGCAGATGACATGATATTGTATATAGAGAACTCTAAAGATTCCACAACAAAACTACTAGAAGTGATCAGTGAATTCAGTAAAGTAGCAGGATACAAAATAAATATCCACAAATCAGTTACATTTTTGTGGATATCAGAAAGGGGGGGAAATCCCATTTACAATTGCTCCAACAAAATAAAATACCTAGGAATAAATACCAAGGGTGTAAAAGGCCTGTACTTAGAAATTATAAGACACTGAAGAAAGGAATTGAAGGCTGTACAAATAAGTGAAAGTATATACCATATCCATGGATACAAAGTATTAACATAATTAAAATATCCATACTATCCAAAACAATATATAGATTTAATTCAATTCCTATAAAGATATCAATTTCACAGAACTAGAACAAATATCCAAAAATTTATATAGAACCATAAAGGACCCCCAAAGCCACAGCAATCTTGACAATGAAGAACAAAGTTGGAGAAATTATGCTAACTGATATCAAACTATACTACAAGGCCATGGTAATCAAAACAGCATGGTACTAGCATAAAAACAGACACATAAATCAAGGGCACAGAACAGAGAGCTCACAAATAAACCAATGACTTTAGAGTCAATTACTATTGGACAAAAAGGCAAAACATACAATGTGGTAAAGATAGTATATTCAATAAACTATTGGGAATATTGGACATAGACATGCAAAAAATAATGAAACTAGACAACATTATAAGACCATACATAAGAATAAACTCAAAATGGATTAATGACTTAAATGTTAGATTTGAAAACATAAAAATCCTAGAAGAAAATGCATGTATTAAAATCTCAGACATTTCTTGTAGCAATGTTTTGTTTTGTTTTCTGCTACTAGTATATCATTTCGAGTAAGAGAAACAAAATAAAAAAATAAATAAATGATTCTATGTCAAACTAAATATTTTTGCACAGCAAAATAAACCATCAACAAAATGAAAAGACAACTCACTGCATGGGAGAACCTGCTCACCAATACATCTAATAAGGGCTCAATATCCAAGATTTTTAAATCTCAACACCAAAAAAAAAAAAAAGCCAAAACCAATCAATAAATGAGCAAATGACCTGAATATACACTTCTCCAAAGAGGACATATAGATGTCCAGTAGACATATGAAGGGATGCTCAATGTCATGAATCATCACAGAAATGCAAATTAAAACCACCTTACACCTGTCAAAGTGGTGAATTTCAACAAATCAACAAACAAGTGTTGGCAAGGATGTGGAGAAAAGGGAACCCTGTGCACAGTTGCTGGGAATGCAGATTGGTACAGCCACTGTGGAAGGCAGTATAGAGTTACCTCAAAAATTTAAAAATGTAACTGCCATATGATCTAGCAATTCAATTTCTGGTAATATATCCAAAGAAACCCAAAACACTAATTATATACAATCCTATGTTCATTGCAGCATTATTTACAATAGCCAAGATTTAGAAGCAGCCCAAGTGCCCATCAGTAAAGTGGGTGAAAAAGATGTGGTACATTTACACAATAGAATACTACTCAGCCATAAAAAAAAGAAGAAAATATTACCTCTGCAACAGTATGGATGGACCAGGAGAATATTATCCTAAGTGAAAAAAGCCAGTAAGAGAAAGATAAGTACCGTATTATTTCACTCACATGTGGAATCTAATGAACAAAGTTAACTAACAAAAAAAATAGAAACAGACTCACCCTGGCCAGGGGCTCAATGGTTAGAAGGTTGGTCCATGTATTGAAGGGTCACAGGTTTGATTCCCAGTCAATGGTTTGTACCTTGGTTGTAGGTTCATTCCCACCCAGGATGGGGTGCATGTGGGAGGCAATAAATCGATATGTCTCTTTCACATTGATGTTTTGCATGCTTTCTCTTCTCCCTTCCAATATGTCTAAAAGCAATGGAAAAATACCCTTGGGTGAGGATTTTTTTTAAGTAGAAACAGATTCATGGATAAAAAACAGACTGCCAGCTGTTAGAGGAGTGGGAGGGTTGCAATGCTGGGTTAAAAAAAGGTAAAGAGATTAAGAAAAAAACCTTATAGACAAAGATAATAGCATGGTGATTAGCAGAGGGGGATGGGGGGAAGAAGAGAGGGTATAGGTGGCTGAATGGTGATGTACAGAGTCTTGACTTGGGGTGCTGAACGCATAATACAATATCCAGATGATGTATTTTGGAATTGAAACCCATATGATTTTATTAACCAATGTCATCCCAATAAATTCAGTAAAAACAAACAAACAAACAAACAAAAAACGGAAATAAAATAATAAAATAAAATAAAAAATGTTCAGTGATCCTTGGCTATCTGCTAAGGGAGGCAGAGGCCAAGGGGAAAAAAAGAGAAGAGATAAACTACAGAAAACAAACACTGTGTATGTACAAAAATAACATTTACAAAAATGAAAAGTTACCATTAATATTCTCAGAAATAGTTTTCTTCAAAAAATGACATTTTACTTACAAAACAATAAATATTGCTGTAATAAAAGAAATGGAACAAAAATGTTAAAAAAAACAGTTAACAAAAAGGACAGTTTAAGGGAGCTGTGAGCCATAAAATGTAATAATATCTGCATCATGGGAGTACCAGAATGAGAAAAAAGTGAGCAAGGGATAGAGAACCTGTTGAAGAAATAATGGCTGAAAACTTCCATAACCTGGTCAAGGAAAAGGTCACATAAGTTCAGGAAGCACAGAGAATTCCAAGCAAACATAACACAAAGAGGCAGACACCAAGATACATCATAATTAAAACACCAAAAATTAAAGACAAAGAGAGAATGTTAAAGGCAGCAAGAGGAAAGCAATTTGTTGCCTACAAAGGAGTTCCCATAAACCTATCAGCTGAATTCTCAACAGAAACACTACAGGCGAGGAGGGAATGGCATGAAGTATTTAAGGCAATGAAAAGTAAGGATCTGAAACCAAGACTACTATATGCAACAAGGCTATCATTCAAAATAGATGACGAAATATGGACAAAACAAACAAAACAAAAAAAGCAAGGCTAGAGGAGTTTATCACCACCAAACCAGCATTGCAAGAAATGCTAAAGGGACTGCTGTAAAGAGAGAAAGAGAGAAGAGAGAGAGAGAGAAAGAGAAAGAGAGAGAGAAATAATTAAAATGTCAATACATAAGTACCTATCAATAAAAACCTTAAATGTAAATGAATTAAATGCTCCAATCAAGACAGAGTACCTGAATGGAAATGAAAACTTGACCCAAATATATGCTGTCTACAAAAGACCCACCTCAGAACTAAAGACTCACACAGAAGAGAATGAAGGAATAGAAAAAAAAATTTCCATGCAAATGGAAACAAAACAAAATAAAAAGCTGGGGTAGTAATACTCATATCTGACAAAATAAGACTTTAAAATGAATGCCATCACAAGAGACAGTAAAGGTCACTACATAATATTAAAGGGATCAATACAACAAGAGGACATAATTCTGGTAAACATATATGCACCCAATATAGGAGCACCTAAATATTTAAGAAAACTTCTGAAGGAATTTAAAGGAAAGATTGACAACAATACAGCCATACTAGAGGACTTTCACACCCTACTAATTTAACTGGATAGATCTTCCAGACAAAAAATCAACAAAGAAATGGTGACCATAAATGACACACTATATCAGATAGATTTAATTGATATTTACAGAACATTTCATCCCAAAGTTGCAGAATAAACATTCTTCTCAAGTGCACATAGGACATTCTCAAATATAGACCACATGTTAGGACACAAAATAAGCCTCTACAAGTTCAAGAAGATTGAAATCATATTAAGCATCTTCTCAGATCACAATGGCATGAAACTAGAAATAAAAACACTCAAAAACATTTTTAAAAATGGAGACCAAATAGAATGTTATTAAACAACTAGTGGCCTAGTGCACAAAATCCGTGCACATTAAAAGGGAATTAATTAGAGGAAATATTTTAATATTGCTATTTGCCCCTTTTCTATAATAAAAGTGTCAGAGATGAAAGAAAATTAGTAAAATGTGTATGAAAATAATATATAAATTTATTAATAAACAATCACAACATGATATAACAATAAAGACATGATATAAAAACAACAAAAACATGATGTAAAAACAACACTGATACAATGACTGGTAAATTGATTAAACTTATTCTAATATCTCCCTGTAAACCACATTAAGAGTGAAAACACTTTCAGAGTGCTTGACTAATTTCCCTTGTGATGAAGTATCTACAACTTTAACATCACACACTCTTCAAACTTGAGATAAAGCAACATATAACTGTCCATGTGTGAAAATGGGTTCAGGTAGGAATATTCCTACTCTGTCTAGAGTTTGTCCTTGTGATTTATTAATAGTCATCGCAAATTTTGGCATCACAGGAAACTGTCTTCGAATTAATTTGAAAGGGAGGCCAGTATTAGATCAGGGTCCGGGGTTCAGGGGAATGGGATTCCTGACTGGAAGGCTGCTCACAGCAAGCTGTCCAACAGCTGATTCCATGAGGAATGGGGCTCACTCCTCCCTCCTGTCAGGGTCTGGTTTGAAGGCTGGCAATGCCCCCTATTGTGCAAGACCCAGAGTTCTGCCACACCCCGGCCGGGGCCGAGAGCTCCCTCTTGCTGCCACCACACCCATGCCGGGGCTGGATGGGAGCTCCCTCCTGCCAGCAACCTGCTGTTCAGTTGTCCATTCAGTCGTTTAGGTCATGATGGCCTCTGGTTTTTATATATGAGGATGCATATTTTACTAATGAGATCAAGGAAGAAATTAAATACTTCCTTGAAACAAATGAAAATGAACACACAACAATCCAAAAATCTATGTGATACAGAGAAAGCAGTCCTGAGAGGGAAGTTCATAGCACTACAAGCCTACCTCAAGAAAAAATAAAAATCTGTAATAATCTAACCCTACAACTAAAATAATTAGAAAGAGAACAACAACAAAAAAGTCCAGAGTAAGTAGAAGGAAGGAAATAATAAAGATCAGAGTGGGAAAAGATGGCATAGAAATTTTTGAAAATACAGAAGATCAACAAAACCAAGAGCTGGTTCTTCGATAAATAAACAAGATTGATGACCTCTAGTGAGACTCATCAAGAAAAATGAGAAAGGACCCAAATGAATAAAATCAGAAACAAAAGAAGTGAAGTAACAACTAACACCACAGAAATACAAAGAATTGTAAGAAAATATTACAAAAACTATGTGCCAACAAATTAGACAACCTGAACAAAATAGACAAATTCCTAGAAACACACAATCTTCCAAAACAGAATAAAAAGGAATCAGAAAAAAAGGGGGAAAAAGGGAATCAGAAAACTTGAATAGACCAATAACAAATAATGATTTGAAGCAGTAAAAAACAAACAAACTCCCAACCAACAAAAGACCTGGACTGGATGGCTTCATAGGGGAGTTTTACCAAACATTCAAAGAATAACTAACAACACCTATCCTCCTCAAACTATTCCAAAAAATTGAAGAGAAGGAAAGACCCATGCCATTACACTTAATTAGTATTTTACAAAAGAGGCAAGAGCATACAATGGAGTAAAGACTTTCTCTTCAATAAATTGTGTTGGCAAAATTGGACAGGTACATGCAAAAAAATGAAACTAGACCACAAACTTACACCATACACAAGAATAAACTCACAATTGATAAAAACAAAATAAGTTATTAGACCATAAAAAGCTTAAAGGAACCATGACCAGCAAAATCTCAGACATCTCTCACAACAATATATTTGACAATACATCTCCTAGGGCAAGGAAAACAAAAGAGAAAATAAACAAATGGGACTATATCAAAATAAAAGCTTCTGCACAGCAAAAGAAACCATCAACAAAATGCAAATGGGTCCCATTGTATGGGAGATTATATTTGCCAATGATATATGTGATAAAGGGTTGATATCCAAAATATATAAGGAACTCTTACAACTTAAAAAAAGGAAGACAAACAATTCAATGAAAAATGGGCAAAGGACCTAAACAAACACTTTTCCAAAGTGGAGATATTAAAAAATGCTCAAAATCACTAATACCAGAGAGATGCAAATTAAAATAACAAGGAGGCATTACGTCACACCTGTCAGAATGGCTACCATCAACAAATCAACAAACAACAAGTGCTGGTGAGGATGTGGAGAAAAGGGAACCCTAGTACAATGCAGGTGGTAATGCAGACTGGAGCAGCTATTATGGAAAACAGTATGAGTTTCCTCAAAAAATTAAAAATGGAACTCCCATTTAACCCAGTGATCCAACTTTTACTAATATATCCTAAGAAACCCAAAACTCCAATCAGAAAGAATATATGCACCCCTATGTTCATAGCAATGTAATTTACAATATCTAAGTCCTGGAAACAGCCAAGTGCCCATCAGTAGATGAGTGGATACATTTACACCATGGAATACTATGCAGCAATAAAAAAGTAAGATCGCTTACCCTTGAGACAGCATGAAGGGACCTGGAGAGTATTATGCTAAGTGAAGTAAGCCAGTCAGAGAATGACAAATATCACATGATCTGACTCAATATGTGGAATCTAATGAACAAAATAAACTGATGAGCCTTAACTGATTTGGCTCAGTGGATAGAGCATCAGCCTGCGGACTGAAGGGTCCCAGGTTCGATTCTGGTCAAGGGCATGTACCTTGGTTGTTGGCACATCCCCAGTAGGGGGTGTGCAGGAGACAGCTGATTGATGTTTCTCTCTCATCAATGTTTCTAACTCTCTATCCCTCTCCCTTCCTCTCTGTGAAAATCAATAAAAATATATAAAAAAATAAACTGATGAATAAAATAGATCTCAAGGCATAAAAGCATGGAACAGACAGTCTAATCTCAGAGAGAAGGCCAGGGAGGGTAAGTGGGTGGGAAGGGATTAACCAAAGAATTGTATGCAAATATGCAAAACCCATGAAGACAGTCAATAGTGTGGTGAAGGCCTGGTGTGGGGGAGCACATACAGGCTAGAAAGGGTTAATGGGTGGGAAGGGGAGCATCTGTAATTCCTTCAACAATTCTATATAATAAAAGGTTAGAGACATCACCAAGATGGCCGCATAGGTAAACACCTGAAATTGCTGCCTTGCACAACCACTTCAAAAATACAACTAAAAGACAAAACGGACATCATCCAAAAACACAGGAAGGCTGGCTGAGTGAAAATTCTACAACTAGAAGGAAAGAGAAAAGCACACTGAGACTCAGAGGAGGTGCGGAAGTAAAGTGCAGAGGTACGGAGGCACACGTGGAAAGGGCTGGCAACTGAGGATGCGGTTGTCTTTATCAATCAGGAGGGAGACACAAGCTCCTGACTGCTCTGAACTCCAGTTCCGGGCAAGTCTCTGGGGACCTAGACTCATACTGGGAGAAACTGGACTGTCTGGCATTGGGCAGAAGTTGAGGGCAGCTTTCTTTCAGAGGTGCTTGCAGTGATTACCTTGGGACACTGAGATCCAGGGCCTCTTAGGGCAGGGCTGAGGACCAGCCATAGCCGTTTGCACCACCCTGTTGATTCTCAGAGACCCCACCCAAGTTGTGCACAGAGATTTTGCATCTGAATGCCTGGCCGTTTGAAATCTAAAATTACCTAACAAACTGCAGCTGGGTCAGAGAGACACAGAACATCCAAAAGAAGGCCCAAGGCCCCACAGCAGCTTGCATTGCTTCACAGCTGGGCCTCATCCAGGCACCTCCAAACCCCAAACAAGGAATAGGAATCTGCAGATCTCTCCATAGCTCCTGCTGGGTAGCTTCAAGCAGAGGCTAAATTAGCACCTCCTTAGAGATCCAAGAGCCAGGGTGGTCAGAGTGGGAGCATCCAGATTACAACTCCTCAGATCCATAAGGGACACACTCAGGGGGCAGAATCAGTGAGCACCAAAGCCCCACTGAAGCAAGTCTTGCCCCAGAAGGGTGTCTCCAGCACAGAAGTTCTCCCACAGCAGACACAGCTGATTCTCACAGCCAATTGGCCTGGAGGTCAATTCCTCCCAGTGATACCAACAACAATCAAGGCTTAATTACAACAAGACTGTGCACAAAGACCACAAAGGGGTGCACCAAGGGTGTCCACCTCAGGTAATTGGGGAGGCTGAGCCACTGGGCCCTATAGGACACCTAGCACAGAAAGCCACTCTATCAATACAGGGAAGCAGCCAAAATGCAGAGACAAAGAAACAGGTCACAAATGACAGAAATGGAGGAAAGCAAACTACTGGATATAGAGTTCAGAACCACACTTATAAGGTTTTTCAAGAATTTTCTAGAAACCGCTGATAAATTTAGTGAGACTCTCGAGGATATGAAAAAGGACCAACTAGAAATTAAGCATACACTGACTGAAATAAAGAATAATATACAGAGATCCAACAGCAGACTAGAGAATCCCAAGAATCAAGTCAAAGATTTGAAATATGAAGAAGCATAAAAAACCCAACTGGAAAAGCAAAAAGAATCCAAAAATATGAAGATAGTGTAAGGAGCCTCTGGGACAACTTCAAGCATACCAACATCCGAATTATGGGGGTGCCAGAAAAAGAGAGAGAGAGCAAGATATTGAAAACTATTTGAAGAAATAATGACAGAAAACTTCTCCTACCTGGTGAAAGAAATAGACTTACAAGTCCAGGAAGCACAGAGAACCCCAAACAAAAGGAATCCAAAGAGGACCACACCAAGACACATCATAATTAAAATGTCAAGAGCAAAAGACAAAAAGAGAATCTTTAAAGCAGCAAGAGAAAAACAGTTAATTATCTACAAGGAAGTACCCATACGATTGTCAGCTGATTTCTCAACAGAGGCTATGCAGGCCAGATGGAAGTGGCAAGAAATATTCAAAGTGATGATTAGAAAGAACCTACAATCAAGATTATTTTACTACAAAGCTATCATTCAGAATTGAAGGTCAGATAAAGAGCTTCACAGATAAAATAAAAAAAGCTAAAGGAGTTCATCATCACCAAACCAGTATTATATGAAATGCTGAAAGGTCTTCTTTAAGAAGAGGAAGAAGAAGAAAAAGGTAAAGATAAAAATTATGAACAACAAATACACATCTATCAACAAGTGCATCTAAAAATCAAGTGAATAAAAAATCTGATCAACAGAGTAAACTGGTGAATATAATAGAATCAGGGGCATAGAAAGGGAGTGGACTGACATTTCTCAGGGGAAAAGGGGTATGTGGGGGTGTGGGAAGAGACTGAACAAAAATTGTACACCTATGGATGAGGACAGTGGGGGGAGGGGGTAAGGACCGAGGGTGGGGTGGGAACTGGGTGGAGGGAAGCTATGGGGGGGAAAAAGAGGAACAACTGTAATAATCTGAACAACAAAGATTTATTTTTTTAAAAAAAGCTAATATACAAATTGTCCCCTCAGGAGTTTGACCAACTGGGAGTTCGACCATTTGCTATGACATGTGCTGACCACCTAGGGGTGGCACAGAATGAAGGAAGGCCCCAGCTGGCAGCTGGCAGTTGGGGAAAGGAAGACTCCAATTGGCCCTGATCGCTGGCCAGGCCTAGGGACCCTCCCCGTGGACGAATTTCATGCACTGGGCCTATAGTAAAAAATAAAAAAATATATAGATTAGCTACATATGTAAGTATATTTCAGTGTCCCTCTTTATATTATCTTCTATCTAAAGCCTGCTAATATGTCTTCACAAAGCTTAAAATGCAGTATATACTGTATGGTCCTAATGATTTAAAAAACATAAAAGTATAGTTACAAATATTATGTTATTACTACAAGGAAATTTACAAAACTGAATTTTATTTTATATTTTATAAATTTATGTATTTTCCAAACTTTCTCTAATGAGCAAATATTAATATCCTATCTAATAAAAGAGAAACATAGTAATTAGCCGTACGTCCGCTACCCTTCCCATTGGCTAATCAGGGTGATATGCAAATTAACTGCCAGCCAAGATGGCGGCCAGCAGCCAGGCAGCTTGAAGTGAACATGAGGCTTGCTTGCTTCAGTGACGGAGGACTCCAACATTCCCCGCCTGAGCTGCCGGCCTCTGAGCTTGCAGTTTGAAACATTGTTATAAATATAGAAGCTAAAAAAACCCCCAGAAACCTGCTTTCAGCCAGCTGGGATCACAGAGCTGGAGTTGAAACAATTGTTTATTATCAATAAACAATAGTTTATTATCAAAATAATTGCAATTTTAAAAATTGGCCTATCTAATTTTGCATGTATCATATAATCACAATCATTAAAACTGTAGACAACAAAAGAAGGAAAGGGATTGTTTTGATTATAGAACCCAAACAAACCAGATACTTGCTTTCAGCAGCAGAGGCCTAAGAGCTGGAGCCAAGCCTCAGAGCTAAAGTTGGCCCAGAATAAAAAGAAAAAAAAAGAAAAAAGGAGCGGTTGGGAGCTTCAGTCACCTGCCAGCCTGAAAACAGCCCTCAGCCCCTCACCCAGACTGGCCAGGCACCCCAGTGGGGACCCCCCACCCTGAAGGGTGTGTGACCAGCTGCAAACAGCCATCATCCCCTCATCCAGGCTGGCCAGGCACCCAAGTGGGACCCCCACCCTGATCCAGGACACCCTTCAGGGCAAACCAGCTGGCCCCCACCCGTGCACCAGGCCTCTATCCTATATTGTAAAAGGGTAATATGCCTCCCAGCACCGGGATCAGCCGAGCTGCGAGGCCTCCCGGCACCGGGATCAGCGTGACCCCCTGATTGGCCCTGCTCTGTGTGTGATGAGGTAGAGCCATAACCTCCCCATCGGCCCTGCCATGAGTGTGACAGGGTGCGGTGCCCCAAACCCCTGATCCGCCCTACTCTGTGAGTGACAGGGGGGAGCTCCTCAACCCCCTGATCGGCCCTGCTCTGTGCGTGACAGGGTGTGGAGCCCCAACCCCCCTGATGGACTCTGCTCTGTGCGTGACAGGGGGTGGCGCCGCAACCTCCCCATCGACCCTGCCTTGAGTGTGACAGGGGGCAGTGCCCCAAGCCCCCAATCAGCCCTGCTCTGAGCCCGACCAGGGGCTGCACCTAGGGATTGGGCCTGTCCTCTGCCACCCGGAGCAGGCCTAAGCCAGCAGGTCGTTATCCCCTGTGGGGGTCCCAGACTGCGAGAGGGCACAGGCCAGGCTGAGGGACCCCCCCTCCCCCCCGAGTGCACAAATTTTTGTGCACCGGGCCTCTAGTCTATATAATAAAAGCCTAAGCAACCAGTATGGTGGAATGACCAGTCACTATGATGCGCACTGACCATCAGGGGACAGATGCTCAATGCAGGAGCTGCGCCCTGGTCGTCAGTGCACTCCCATGGGGGAGAACCACTCAGCCAGAAGCTGGACTCAAGGCTGGTGAGTGCAGTGGTGGTGGCAGGAACTTCTCTCGCCTCCATGGCACCACTAAGGAGAAGCAAGCCAAGCGGTAAGGAGTGAGCAGGCAGACAGTAAGGAGCGAGGAATCCCAGATTGCTAGAGGGATGTCTGCCTGCCAGCTTAGGCTCAAAGCTGGCAGGGGAACATCCCCCAAGGGGTCCTGGACTGCGAGAGAGATGTCCAACTACATCCCCTGAGGGGTCCTGGACAGTGTGAGGGTGCAGGCCAGGCTGAGGAATTCCCCCCTACCCCCCAGAGCAGGAATTCGTGCACTGGGCCTCTAGTTTATTATCAAAATAGTTGCAATTTTAAAAATTGGCCTATCTAATTTTGCATGTATCATATAATCACAATCATTAAAACTGTAGACAACAAAAGAAGGAAAGGGATTGTACCAAAATGGTTATTTCTGAGTGGTGAGAACATGTTTTTTCCTTCTTTCAACCCTTTCATATTTTTCTAATTACTAATATAATAACAAAATACCAATTTTCTTTTTTCATCAATAAGAGTTACAGATTTTTTTTAAAACCTCACCAGAGGATATTTTTCCATTGATTTTTAAGAGTGGGAGGGAGAAGTGGAAGGGTGGGAGGGTGGAGAGAGAGAGAAACATCTAAGTGAGAGAGACACATTGATTGGTTGCCTACTGCATGACCCCTCCATCCCCTGGCCAATGCTCTAACCATTGGGAAAACCAGCCAGGGCAATTATTTTTTAAATGAGGTCCTCACCTCACTGTATGTACCAAAATCCATTTCATGATTTTACAGAGTTAATTTTTCAAATTGTACAGAATTTTAAAAATATGAAAGAAAACCTCTTGAAAGGGATTGTTTATACACTAAGAGGAATACTAAAAGAAATCACACAAAAAAAGGATTGCTATATAAAAATTCTGTAAAGCACAAAATCATAATCGTATCTCAAGTCCCAGGGGTGTAACTCACACTCAGAAAGAAATGCTAGCATAAGGCTCCTTCTCCCTTCGGCCAGTTTGACTTAGTATGCCTTCCGTTTCCTCTCCTTGGTGGTTCAGATTGGCCCCTGGTTATTCATTTCTACTGCCACCTCTCCTGTAAGATAACCTGAAGGGTTCTAGTTCAACAGGCACCTTTCTTGACCTTGATATAAAGCAATTACAATTCTTAACACTCTCCATCCATCCATCTTTGCTTCCTGCCTCTCCCAGAGGTCAAAGCTATCCTTCCTTTATCCCTCTTCCTGGCAGAAGGCGACAGGCTTCTCTTTCAGCTTGGCCAAGAACACCTACAGAGGAGCCAGTGTGGCTGTCCCCCTCTCTCCAGACAGGCATCTTTGTCTATGGTTGCTGCTCTGTTTCCAGGAGCGAGGCAGACCATCTGCTGATGCCTGCCGCCAGCTGCCATCTCCTCTTAGCTTTCTCTTCTCCCCTGAGGATTCCCTGACTTTCAGGCACATGGTATTCTCTCCTGCCCTTGCTCAGCCTGGGTCCTTCTCTACAGGGAACTTTCCCAATCTCTCCCCGTCACTTAACATCAACCTGATTTGCCCTTGGGGACTGAGGTCTGTATTCCTCCCTGAATGAGTTTCATACTGTGATATGTGCCATCATATAGAACTTTAGAAAAGAGTACATCCTGGTACTTGAGACAGCTGACTAAGGACATACAGCTTCCACCAGGAGGAAAATAGATCCTGGGGCTCTAAGTCCCAAGGGATCTTGGTTTTAATTCCCCAAATGGAGTCCCAAACCTGTGAATCATGCCCACCCAGGTGGAAATTTTACTTTGGTATAGATTAGTGAAGAGATAAAAAAAAATGCAGGCACACACACACACACACACACAAACACACGGTGGGGCAAGAGTAAGTTTATAGTTGTTCATATGGAAAACAATAGAATAATTAATAAATAATAATATAAGAATAAACTTTGTGTTTCGTGTATTCACAACTATAAAACTACTTTTGCCCTCAACCTGTGTGTGAGTGTGTGAGTGTGTGTGTGAGTGTGTGTGTGTGTGTGTGAGTGTGTGTGTGTGAGTGTGTGTGTGAGTGTGTGTGTGAGTGTGTGTGTGTGTGAGTGTGTGTGTGTGTGAGTGTGTGAGTGTGTGTTGTGTGTGAGTGTGTGTGAGTGTGTGTGAGTGTGTGTGTGTGTGTGAGTGTGTGTGTGTGTGAGTGTGTGTGTGAGTGTGTGTGTGTGAGTGAGTGTGTGTGTGTGTGTGTGTGTGTGTAATGTTCATTTAGAGAAGAGTCTTTTTTCCACGTTTTTAAATCAGACACATCCTGTTAGGGTCTGGAAAAAAATGCTATCTCCCTCAGAAAGTCTCTGATCTTTGAGATAAATGTGATTGTTCCTCCTTCTCAAATCCCTTTGTCCTGTATTCATACATCTCCCGGGAAGAACAGATGCAGCTCACCCCCTGCTACGAGGCCCATCCATCCCCTCCCATTCTCAGCCTGCTGCTGAGACTTCAGCATACACAAGGCTCAGCTTGGTCAACTTACAGCATGAACTGAACTGACCCAAGTGAAGCTGCTTCCAGGCTCAGAGCCATCAAAGTAATAATTCTCTGTGAATTCCTGCTGGCTGGCTGAGCAAAACTCCTATCCAGACCACAGAGTTCTGTTGCCCAGAGCTCTCTGGTGCCCTGCATCTCCATCGTGACCTGGTCTGTGCCAGGCTCAGGACACAGGAGCCTGGCATGGTTCTTGTAACACAAATGGGTTACTCGCACAGCTCATTTTTCGTTTTCCCCTCATTTTAGGTCAGGTCCCTAGAAGCAGAACCTGAGAGAGGGTTCTTGGGCAAGTGATATATTGAGGAAATGCTCTCAGAGGAAACCTGAGAGTGAGGAGTGAGAAAAGCAGGAGAGGGCAGGGGAAGAAGCTCAGCAAGGAGGCCAGGGGAAGTCTAGCCACAACCTTTTTATCCCTGGGAAGCCCTGGGGCATCACGTGCACAGAGGCAAGGGGCTGGGTTGTTAGCCTCCGGGATTGGTCAGCCATTGGCCAAGATACCTCCTGAGGGGACAGGACTTGTAACCTCCCACACCTCCAGCCTCTAGCAGCCAAGGGCACGCCTCCAGGCAAGAGTACAGGTGTAAGCTATTAGCTGCTAACACCCACAGCACACAGGAGATGGGTGTGCCATTCTAGTATAGGGGATCTGGGTGAGATACAAACAACATATGTCACACCCCCAGCTATAGACTGAATATTTATGCCACTCCTTTCATATGCTATGGACCTAATCTCCAATGAGGTGTTTGGAGATTGAGCCTTTGCAAGGTAATCAGGTTTGGATGAGGTCATGGGGTGGTAGCCTCCATGATGAGACTGGTACCCTTATAAAGGAATGTAGAGACTAGAGCTCGCTCTTGGCCATGTGAGGATACAGTGAGAATACAACTGTCTACGAGCCAGGAAATGGGTCCTCACCATCACCCCACCGTGCTGGCACCTGGATCTCAGACTTCCAGCCTCCAGAACTGTGAGATATAAATGTTTCTTGTTTAAGCCATCCAGTCTATGGGATCTTGTTATGGTGGCCCCAACTGACCAGGATACTTCCCCTTACTTTGTTTCTACTGCACACAATTTCTTTTGACAGGCCCTTTACTAGGCTACTTTGACTTTTGTTTAAACCTTCATAGTTGAACATGAACACAATCAACTAATTCCCATTTTAATGAATAATGTTGAATCCACAGACTACTTGGTTCCATGATTAGACAAGGAATTATTTTGAGTTTTCATCACTGAATTTTAGAGACCATATACTCTTGTTTCTTCATTTCATAGATGAAACTGAGACACAGATAGGATTTACTTTTTCCAGCACATTTGGGAACAAAAAGAAGCCTGAGGCTGCCCAACTTTCAGGCAAGAGCTCTTTTGCTATACCTCTATTCCTCCTCATGGCATTTCATTGTAAGTATTTTGCTAAGGTTTTTCCAATTAATCATTATTGGAAATGACCATTAAATTCAACGCTTAGGAAAAGTTGCATGCCAGGAATAGTATTCCTTTCTGAGGTTTTTGCCTTAGATGAGGACATGGAATTAAGCCAGATATAGAACCTACTTAAACCAAACTTGAACCTTCTGGAGTTCATTTATTTATTCTTGGCAACATGCAGCTTCCTGATTCTTGGATAGTTTCTGGCTCAATTAGAAGGAAAACTCATGAGACTTTTTGTGCATTGAGTAGCTCTTACAAAACAATCTTTTGAAGTGTAAAGTGTAAATGAATAGGAAACAGAAGACTGAAGTTCTCCTCAAATACACATGGATGTAATCATTAATGGAATAGCACACTAGGCAAAACGCATAACTGTTTCTTGTACTCTAAAACACTACAGAAATAGTTTTGTGCTCAGCAGATCCCAAACATGCTAGAGTTTTCCCTTCATCTGGGCCTCTCCTTAACTATGTGGTAACTTAGGTTAGTGACAAAGGGCACCAGAGAGAGCATGGCTGGGCTAAACACATTCCCTCTGTTTCTCAAGCATTTCTATTGTAATATGCTCTCCATGTAGAGGTTCTTTCTGCTCCCAAACCTAAACTGGTCTGAATAACCCACCATGAAATCAATCTTGAGGCTAAAATAATGTGATCATCTAATCTCATGACGATTGAGGGCCAATTAGGAAGACTGCTTTTCCTAAAGAAATAATTCTCTGAGGGGCAGGACTTGTAACTTCCCACAACTCCACCTTCCAGCAGTCAGGGGCACACCTCCAGGCAAAAGTACAAGTTTGAGCTATTAGTTGCCAACACCCACAGTAGGTGATTTCTTTTGACATAGATTAAACATTTTTGCTTCTTATTTGACCTTCTGCCCTCTGGAAGATCAGCTGGTCTCTACCCTGGTCTACTCTGCAGCTCTCTCCTAGCCAAAGTTCAGCTCAATGCTCTAAGACAGGGGTCCTCAAACTACAGCCCGCGGGCCACATGCAAATACAAATATTGTATTTGTTCCCGTTTTGTTTTTTTACTTCAAAATAAGATATGTGCAGTGTGCATAGGAATTTGTTCATAGTTTTTTTTTTAAACTATAGTTCGGCCCTCCAACGGTCTGAGGGACAGTGAACTGGCCCCTCTTTAAAAAGTTTGAGGACACCTGCTCTAAGATTTCTTACCAAGTTCCTTTGTGCTGTGTAGTAGAAAAAATAGCCCTCTTCCTTAATATCTGGATTACCCATGGAAGCAAAGAGCAAATATAAGCAATTGTCTAATACCTAGAAACTCAGTTATGGTTATTCTAGCCAATTGGTTCCCAACTCACCACATTCATCACTCTTCTGTAGCACTACCCAGAGGCAGTATTTTAAATTCTCCCTCCACTCCCCCACCCATAAATACAACGATATTTCAAGACAATTTTTAGTTCTATTCACCAGCTTTTAAACATTCTGGTCTCCCTAATATTTTGAAAGATGGTAGGTACATCATCGCTGAGTGCATAAAGCACAGACTTTAGAGTCAACTGTCCTAGGTTTAAACGCTGGCTCTACTCCTCATTAGCTTTGTGGTCTTAGGTAGGTTACTCAACATTTCTGAACCTAATACACCAGAATAACACTGGTTAGCTTGCTGGAATTGTGAAGGACAAATGAGTTAATGTTCCAAAATGGCCAGTCCATAGAAGGTGCTCAAAAACTGGAAGCAATTACAATTATTACTGTTTTCATTGCAGATCGTGCAAGAGAACCCAAATCTTCTGAAGTCCTTCTGCTGGCAGCTGATGGCAACCTCTGAACCATTCCTCTGAGCTGATACCACAGGAACCTTGCTGCACTTCTCTCCTCCAACCCCCTCAAACTCTGTCACATGGAGGAGAGTGTAGACTCATGAGGGGCTGAAATGACTTTCTCAAGCATTCCCAAAATGGGGTAGGCCCTCCTGAGTAAGGAGACACTGGAATTAGCACTTTTTACTTGTTATTTCTCCAAGTTTTTTTTAAAATATATTTTATTGATTTTTTACAGAGAGGAAGGGAGAGAGATAGAGAGTTAGAAACATCGATGAGAGAGAAACATCGATCAGCTGCCTCCTGCACATCTCCCACTGGGGATGTGCCCGCAACCCAGGTACATGCCCTTGACCGGAATCGAACCTGGGAACTTTCAGTCCGCAGGCCGACGCTCTATCCACTGAGCCAAACCGGTTTTGGCTCTCCAAGTTTTGAGTGGAGATGGGGGACTATTTTGAAGCATCGACTCTTTTCCTTCTCCTAACTCAGTTTTACACCTCTGCCTTTAAAAAACATCAGCCATTGGCTGCTGCATGGTCTAGTTCCCACCAGAGGTGCTAGCCAAATTT
This sequence comes from Myotis nattereri, assembly GCF_964212035.1. NCBI lineage: Eukaryota > Metazoa > Chordata > Mammalia > Chiroptera > Vespertilionidae > Myotis > Myotis nattereri. Next base: position 112,299,759 of record NC_138075.1, read on the forward strand.
CCAGGTATTTCTAGTTATATGTTATTAGGGGCCTTGAAATGTGGGTCTGGAGTTTGGAAAAGGGGTAAAAGATGGAGGAGGCATAGATTTAGACACTGTCTTAGTCAGCTTGGACTGCTATAACAAAAATGCCATAGACTGGGTGGGAAAACAACAAATTTTTATTTCTCACAGTTATGGAGACTGAGAAATCCCAGCTCAAAGAGCTGGCAGATCTGGTGTCAGATGAGAGCTCACTTCCTGGCTTATAGACAGCTGTCTTCTCCCTGTGTCCTCACAAGGCAGAGAGAGGAGGAGCTAACTCTCTACCTCTTCTTATAAGGACACTATTCTTATCACGGGCTCTAACTACCTTCATGACCTAATTACTTCCCAAATTTCCCACCTCCTAATATATTACATCAGGAATTTTGGAGAGACGCATTCATCTACAGAAGATATCCTCGGGTACAGCCTTTGAGGTGATAATAGAGCAAATAGATAATATATAATATGCAATATGATATAATAGTAGCAGCCAAGAAAACTTTGAAAAAAATAATGAGGGAGGAGTTCAACCTAGAAGATGTTAAAACATACTCTAAAACCAGTTTGGGGGAAAAAAATCTAGTACAGTTCCTAAGAAAACAAAATAGGCAGTCCAGACCATAGTACAGACATAACTTCATATGTCATCAGTAAATGGTGCCAGGTCATGTTGTTGGCTAGTTATTTTAAAAATCTAATTAAGGATAAACTAGATTGATGAACCACTGACCAAATTCACCAAGATATAAATAGAGAGGACCCAAATAAACAAAATAAGAAATGAAAGAGGTGAAGTAACAACCAACCCCACAGAAAGAGAAAGGATTATAAAAAAATACTATGAACAATTCTACTTCAACAAATGGGACAACCTAGATGAAATGGACATGTTCTTAGACAAATACAAGCTTCCAAACTCAATCAGGAAGAATAAAAAAGCCTGAATAGGCCAAAACTACTGATGAGATTGAAGCAGTAATCAAAAAATGACCAGCAAACAAAAGCCCTGGACTAGATGGCCTATTCACTGGGGAGTTTTACCAAACCTTCAAAGAAGAACTAAAACCTATCCTCCTCAGACTATTCCAAAAAACTCAAGAGGAAGACACACTTCCAACCTCTTTCTATGAAGCCAGCAAAACCGGATAAAGACACTACAAAGAAAGAGAATTATAGGCCAATATCCCTGATGAACATAGATGCTAAAGTCCTCAACAAACTTCTAGAAAATCAGATCCAGCATTACATTAGAAAGATCACATAAAATGACCAAATGGTATTTATTCTGGGTATGCAAGGCTGGTACAATATCCGCAAATCAATAAGCCTGATGCATCACATAAACAAATTGAGAGATAAAAATCACATAGTCATATCAACTGATGCAGAAAAAGCATTTGACAAAATCTAACACTCCTTCTTGATAAAAAAAAAAAAAACCCTCAGCAAAGTGGGAATAGAGAGCTCATACTTCAACATAATAAAAGGCTTATATGAAAACAGCCAACATCATACTCAATGAAAAAAAACTAAAACCATTCCCCTAAGAACAGGAACAAGACAGAGATGCCCACTCTTACCACTTCTGTTCAACATAGTACTAAAAGTGCTAGCCATAGCGATCAGACAAGAAGAAAAAAATCAAAGGCATCCAAATTGGAAATGAAGCATTAACACTCTCATTATTTGAAGATGACATGATATTGTACATAGAAAACCCTAGACTCCAACAAAAAACTATTAGACTTAACAAATGAATTTCACAATTTTAGAAGGATACAAAATTAACACCCAGAAATCTATGGCTTTTTTATAAACCAATAATGAAATCAAAGAAAAGAGAAATTTAAAAAACAATCTCATTTGCCATTGCAACAAAAAAAAATAAGATACCTAGGAATAAACTTAACTAAATAAACTTAAAGGATGTAAAAGACTGTACTTGGAAAATGACAGGACACTGAAAAAAGAGATAGAATAAGACATAAACAAATGGAAGAATATACTGTGTTCATGGATTGGTAGACTCAACATCATTAAAACGTCCATACTACCCAAAGCAATCTATAGATTCAGTGCTATCTCCATTAAATACTAATGACATATTTCACAGACCTAGAAAAAACGCTCCAAAAATTCACATGGAATAAAAAAACAAAAAAACAAACAAAAAACAAATAGCTGCAGCAATCCTGAGAAAGAAGAACAAAGTAGGAGGGACCTCAATACCAGATATCAAGCTATATTACAAAACGACTGTTCTCAAAACTGCCTGGTACTGGCACAAGAACAGACGTATAAGCCAAAGGAACAGAACAGAGAACCCAGAAATCGACCCAAGCCATTATGCTCAATTAATATTTGACAAAGGAGGCAAGAGTATACAATGGAGGCAAGACAGTCTCTTCAATAAATGATGTTGGGAAAATTAGACAGACATATGCAAAAAAAAAAATGAAACTAGACCACCAACTTACACCATACACACAAATAAACTCATAATGGATAAAGGACTTAAATGTAAGATGGGAAACCATGAAAATCTTAAAGGAATCCACAGGCAGAAAAATATGTCGTAGCAGTATCTTTGCCGATACAGCTCATAAGACAATGGAAACTAAGAAGAAAATAAACAAATGGGACTACATCAAAATAAAAGCTTCTGCACTGCAAAAGAAACCATAAAAAAACAAACAAACAAACAAACAAATGACAACAAGAAAGCTCACTGCATGGGAGAACATATATGCCAATGATATCTCTGATAAGGCTTTAATCTCCAACATTTACAAGGAACTCATACAACTTGACAAAAGGAAGATAAACAATCCAATCAAAAAATGGGCAAAGGATCTAAAAAGACACTTTTGAAAGAGGACATACAGAAGGCCAAGAAACATATGAAAACATGCTCAAAGTCACTAATCATCCGAGAGATGTGAATGAAAATGACAATGAGGTACCATCTCACACCTGTCAGAATGGCTATCATCAACAAATCAACAAACGACAAGTGCTGGCGAGGATGTGGAGAAAAAGGAACCCTCGTGCACTGCTGGTGGGAATGCAGACTGGTGCAGCCACTGTGGAGAACAGTATGGAGTTATCTCAAAAAATTAAAAAGGGACCTCCCTTTTTGACCCCGTAATCCCACTTCTAAGGAACATATCCCAAGAAATCAGAAACACCAGTCAGGAAGGATGTATGCACCCCTATGTTCATAGAAGCACAATTTACAATAGCTAAGATTTTGGAAACAGCCTACGTGCTCATCAGTAGATGAGTGGATTAAAAAACGGTGTTATAGCTACACAATGGAATACTACACTGCTGTAAAAAAGAAGGAACTTACCATTCGCAACAGCATGGATGGACATGGAGAGCATTATGCTAAGCAAAATAAGTCAGTCAGAGGAAGATAAATACACATGATCTCACTCATTTGTGGAATATAATGAACAACAAAAATAGATTCAGAGACAGAGAAGCATTGAACAGACCATCTAACCTCAGGGGAAGGCAGGAGAGGGTGACGGGGGAGGATAAAAATTCAACCAAAGGACTTGTATGCATGCATATTAGCATAACCAATGGACACAGACAGTAGTGGGGTAAGGGCATGAGTTGGGGGGTGGGAACAGCTGGGGAAGGTCAATTGGGGGGAAAGGATACATACGTAATACTGTAGTTAATAAAGAATAAAAAATAAAAAATAAATATAGAACTTCCATTTGACCATTTGATCCCACTTCTAGGAATATATCTGAAGAAACCAGAAATGCCAATCAGAAAGAATGTATGCACCCCTATGTCAGTGATGGCGAACCTTTTGAACTTGGTGTGTCAGCATTTTGAAAAACCCTAACTTAACTCTGGTGCCTTGTCACATATTGAAATTTTTTGATATTTGCAACCATAGTAAAACAAAGACCTATATTTTTGATATTTATTTTATACTAGAGGCCCGGTGCACAAAATTTGTGCACTCGGGGGTGGGGGGGGGGGGCGGTGGAAGGGTGCGTCCCTCAGCCCAGCCTGCGCCCATTTGCAGTCCAGGACCCCTTGGGGGATATCCACCTGTTGACTTAGGCCCACTCCCCGGGGGATCAGGCTTAAGCTTGCAGTCAGACATCCTTCTGGTAGCCAGGGAGCCCTCGGGGGATGTCCGACTAAAGGCTTAGGCCCCCAAGAGTCGGGCCTAAACTGTTACTTGGACATTCTTAGTGCTGCCACGGAGGTGGGAGAAACTCCTGCCACCATCACTGCACTGGCCAGCCATGAGCCAGCTTCTGGCTGAGTGGCACTACTCCTCGGTCTGACCTAAACCCTAGAGATTAGTACTTCATTTTACAACTTTTTCTCGGTTTATAGGCAGCAGCAAACTCAGACCACACAGTCGGGTGTGCAAGAAATGTTGCTTTCTTTATTGTTTAGTAACCAAACCTAACTTCAGCTTCAGCCCCCATTCTGCCAAGTGAAAAAACAAAAACAAAATATTATTTAACTTGGGTTCCCCACCCCCTTCTCTGGAGTTGTGCTTCCATGTCAGACAGTGTGTGTCTCAGGCGGAGGTGCCAGAGAGCCGAGCAGGTCAGGACATCTGGCCTCAGGCTTCTGTCTGGGCTGCCCCACCCGCTGCCCCTGACCCTCACCTCAGAGCTCAGTCCATGCTGATCCCGGTATATTCTCCTCATCTGGGCCTTGAGGCCTCTGGAGTCCAATGTGCTCTCTCCCTCCCTCCCTGCCACCTTCTCTCTCTCACACAAAGAGCTATTGGGCTTTCTGGGGTGAGGTCCTCTGACACCTCCTCAGCCCTGTTGCATGGACACCATCTTGGTGCCTTGGTCACGGCCACAACGCTGTGTGGCTGCTCTCAGACCCTCCGTCTCCTGCTGCCTTAGGGAGTGACTCAGCGGGAGGGGAGGGTCACAGTCCTTTTTACATGGCCGCCAACAAACACTCAGCGTTCCTTCCCTCTAGTTCTCCTTCTCCTCCTCACCCAGTCCAGGCACGTCTATGTGCAGGGCAGGGGAGGGTGGGAGGCAGGCATGTCTCTGACCCAGCACACAGGCTTCCAGATCCACTGCTCCCCCAGGAGGTCTTCCACGCTCTGGACCTCAACACCCAGAACCTGCCCCCTCTCAGCTGCAGGTCTTTGCCCGCAGTGGTCAAGTCTGTTTAGAGCAGTGGTTCTCAACCTTGGCTGCACATTAGAATCACCTGGGAATCTTTTTAAAATCCTGATTTCTGGGCCTCATCCTCCGGAAATGCTGTTTCTTTGTTACTAATGTTGTGGCCTCACCCCATAACAAAGAAACAGAATTTCCAGAGGATGAGGCCCAGAAATCAGGATTTTAAAAAGATTCCCAGGTGATTCTAATGTGCAGCCAAGGTTGAGAACCACTTGTTTAGAGGCTTGAAGTCAAGAAGTGCCTCTTTGTTCTCTGCTTTCTGGAGGCAGTCAGCGTGGAACATTCCTGCCTGGACTGGGGTGGGGTCTCTGGGTGTTAAGAATACCAGGAGGGGGAGCACAGACTCCTCCTAGAGCTCTGAGATGGGAAAGGCAGCACCCCCTCCCCTCTAACCCCAGGATGTTTCTTTAGAAGCAGAAGCCTCATCCTGTGCAGGGGCCTGTGCTGGCTGCCTCAGTTTCTCAGCGACAACGAATTTGATGAACGTCTTTTCCCCACTGCTGTAGCTGCTTCATTTGTTCGTTCTCGCATTTTTCATTAGCTGCTAAATCGCCCCTGTGGCTGCAAACCTGTTGTGCCTGACTCAGCCAGTGGGGAGCTGTGGGAGCTGTGCAGGGACAGGGGGAGGGGTAGGGGGACCCGGCCTGCAGGGAGGGTCAGTGGTGCCTGCCCAGCTGTCTCAGAGGATGTGGCTTAGGTTAGGTCCTGTCCTTTGGCGACTTTAGGAGGGGAGGCCGTGTCCTCTGCTCCCCACTTTGACTCAGGGGTGGAAGTTCTCCTTGCTCTCTGGCCTCATAACTCAGTGGACCATAGTGGGATGCGGCAGGCAGGCGGCTTCTGCAGCCGCACATGGGCACGGGCTGGTGGCTTCTGCAGCCGCATAGGGGCCCGGGCAGGCGGTTTCTGGAGGGTCCGGGGTTGCCGCCTGGCCTGCTCCCGGGCCCTTCGCCCTCCAATCACCATGGCGATCTCGGGCCACAGGCCAGCCACCTGTTGTGGGAGTCCGGGGTTGCCGCCTGGCCTGCGCCCTGGCCCTCCCACCCTCCGATTGGGCGCAGGCCCTCCCGCCCTCCAATTGCCATGGCAATCGCTCCACGCAGGCCAGCCGGCAACCCCAACCAGCTTTCCGATGGCATCACCGACTGAAGGCGGCCTTTGCCCACCCCCCAGCTCTTGCCTGCCGCCTGGGTTGCCAATCACCATTCTTCAGTCCTTCCCCTTTCGCCTCCCAGCATTGCGGCTACATATGCAAATTAACCGCCATCTTTGTTGGTGGTTAACCGCCATCTTGGCTGGCAGTTAATTTGCATATCGCCCTGATTAGCCAATGGGAAGGGTAGCGGTCGTACAGCTAATTACCATGTTTCTCTTTTATTAGATAGGATATTTAAATGCCATTTAACAAAGAAAAACCAACCAAAAAAATGAGTTCGCATGTCACCTCTGACACGCATGTCATAGGTTCACCATCACTGCGCTATGTTCATGGCAGCACAAGATCTGGAAACAGCCAAGTGCTCTTCAGTAGCTGAGTGGATTAAAAAGCTGTGATATATTTATATCATGGAATACTTATGCAGCTGTAGGAAAGAATCTCTTATCCTTTGAGACAGCATGTGCCAGGAGCCGGTCCATCCTTGCTGCTTGACACAGTCGCTGCAGGGAAGAAACATCTGCACAGCATATGTTTCAAGGGACCTGGTGTATATGGCATACCATTCTTAATATGTTTGCTCACCTTCTTGGCACTATGTGTTTTAACCAAGGTCACCTCTCTGAGAAAGGTTGTTTCCCCAGGTAAGGATTTTCCCCCTAAAGTTAGGGAGGGAATAAAACCCCTTAACTAAGTGTCAGGTGGGTAGTTAATCACTTTAACTACGAACAATCATGCTTAAGCTACATAATCTTTACTCCCTGGAATGGAGATAAGAAATGCCCTAACCTTTGGAATAGAGATTGATAGGATTGGAATCAACTGGTATAAATACAGAGGTAACAAGACAACAGGACACAGAACCTAGAGACAGAACCTAGCGAGAGAACATGGCAAAAGATCCTGGACAGAACCTGGCTACAGAACTTGGCTGGAGAACCTAGCAAGAGAACATGGACACAGAACCTGGCTGGAGAGCCTAACCAGTACTTGGCTAGGCTGCTGATCAACTGAATGTTGTTTCTGTGTCATTCCTTCTTCGCTGACTCCGTCCACACCTTCGGGGACCCCTGGACCTGCTGGGGTTGGACCCCAGCAAGCATGGAGGGACCTGGAAAGTATCATGCTAAGTGAAATAAGTCAGTCAGAGAAAAACAAGTACCATATGATCTCACTCATATGTGGAATCTAATTAACAAAATAAACCAATGAATGGAGTAGATTCTGAGACATGGAAGCATGGAACATAGTGTGGAATTTCAGAGAGAAGGCAGCGGAGGGTGAATGGGTGGGGGTAATTAACCAAAGACCTTGTATACATATACGCATAACCCATGGAAACAGACAATAGTGTGGTGAAGGCCTGGGGCTGGGGGTGATGGTGGGCTGGAGGGGGCCAATGGGGGGAAAAGGGGGACATATGTAATACTTTCAACAATGAATAATTATTTTTTAAAAAGATAAAATGAGAAAAACTTTAAAATAAGTTCAAAAAAAATTAAAGACTCAAAGAGAACTTTCTACAGATATCCAGAGCTCTCTTTTTATATGCAGCTATCTATTTTCTAGTCTCTGGCCTGTAAATTCTAGCGACTTTGGCATATCACTTCATCTCCTCAACACAGGAGATTGCTGGGCTCTGCCTAGTTTCCCTTTGGCTGCAATGTGACCTGGGATCTCTTTGGTCAGTTAGGTGGGGCAATCATAGGACTTGTATCCATTCTCACAAGGATCACTGTTTTTTTATTTCTGATATCCAGTATCTTGTAACTACTGTTTCTTTTTTTTCCTGGGTCTTCCTTAGTTGTTTTAGGCCAGAAAATAGCTGGCAGCAGAAGTCATACCTTTGCCTCAGTATTTATCCATTGCAATGTGAACAGGGATCAGATACATGCCCTTGCAATCAAACATACTGTGGTTCAGATCTTGGCTCTGCCAGTTCCTTGGGTAATGTTGACCAAATTATTTCACCAATTGAACTTCATTTTCTTTATTTAAAAAAGACACTAAATAATACCTAACTGTAGGATTGTTGTATGGATTAAATAAAGTCATTCATGGAAAGTGACTAGCACTCGGTAATAGGCTCAATTATGTAATTTAATGACCAAATTAATGCAAGTAGGATTATTTTTAAACTAGAGGTTCAGTGCATGAAAATTCACCCTCCTCCCAGCCTACACCCTCTTGCAGTCTGGGAGCCCTCAGGGGATGTCTGACTAACAGCTTAGGCCCGCTTCCCCTGGGGAGGGGGCCTAAACTGTTAGTCGGACATCCTTAGCACTGCCGTGGAGGTGAGAGAGGCTCCCGCCACCGTGGCTGCACTGGCCAGCCATGAGCCAGCTTCTGGCTGAACGGAGCTCCCCCTGTGGAAGCACACTGACCACCAGAGGGCAGCTCCTGCTTTGAGCATCTGCCCCCTGGTGGTCAGTGCACGTCATAGTGACCGATCGTTCCCAGTTGTTCCGCTGTTAGGGTCAATTTTTATTTCTTCATTGTCTGCTCCAGCTATGTTCCTGTGGACAATCCTAGCATTACTCTTGAGCTCCCAAGAAAGGGGTGGGGGTTTGGCATAACCAGCTCTAAAATTCTTGTACCAATAGAGGGGAGCAGTCACATGGAGAACTTCTAGTAGCACATACTAGAAACAGTTATTTGGCTGCATGAAGCATTATAATGATCTTTTCTTTGTGGCAGATTGTCTTTGCTAATGAGGTTGGGTTTGAGCCAATGTTAAATACAGTTTGCATGTACAGATCGCATACCAATTGGCAGAAACAGGACTTGGAAACATTTCGGGTATCAGGACAAGCCAACTATGATGAAAGCTTTGCTTTAGATAATCTTTTCTTCCCCCTGGCCTCCATTTTTATGAGTTCTTTATATATCGAGGATATATAATATTCTTATCTTATCTGATGCAAGTATACCCTTTTCATTTGTTATTCAATTCTGTTTTTAAGTTCAAATAGGTTTTAAATGGAATTTTAAATTTTTTATGCAGTTAAATTAAGGATTTTTAAAAAAAATTTCCCACTGCTTTTAAGCCTAGAAAAACTCCATCCAGCAATTGAATAAGCATTTATATTGATTTTTCCCAGGTTTTAACATTTTATTTTTTATTCTAATTAGAATTTATTTTGATTTTGATGTGTGGTATAAGGTGTGAAGGTGTTTGATCTGAGATAATTAACACTAGCTACTACAACTGTCAAACCCAGAAATCTCAATACCTTAACACAACAAAACCTTAATTCTTACTGAGGTCAAGCCGAGTGTGGCTCAGGTGGCATTCCTGTGAGATATGTCTCCAAGAGGTGACCCAGGGACCTAGACTGCTCTTCCAACTCATTCTTTCACTTCCAACTAAGGGGTGGCAGGTAGAGGGGGCCCCTTAGAATATTTGGTAAACACTAACTGCTTTTGCCTCAAGACTTAGATTTTTAAAAATAGCTGGTGGCCTCTTATTTTTTAATGTTTTTTTTTTATTATTGTTGTTTAAAGTATTACCTATGTCTTCTTTTTCCCCAATTGACCTCCTGCCGGCCATTCCCATCCCCAGCACATACCCTCACCGCACTACTTTCTATGTCCATTGGTTATGCTAATATGCATGCATACAAGTCCTTTGGTTGAATTTTTATCCTCCCCCGTCACCCTCTCCTGCCTTCCCCTGAGGTTAGATGGTCTGTTCAATGCTTCTCTGTCTCTGAATCTATTTTTGTTGTTCATTATATTCCACAAATGAGTGAGATCATGTGTATTTATCTTCCTCTGACTGACTTATTTTGCTTAGCATAATGCTCTCCATGTCCATCCATGCTGTTGCGAATGGTAAGTTCCTTCTTTTTTACAGCAGTGTAGTATTCCATTGTGTAGCTATAACACCGTTTTTTAATCCACTCATCTACTGATGAGCACGTAGGCTGTTTCCAAAATCTTAGCTATTGTAAATTGTGCTTCTATGAACATAGGGGTGCATACATCCTTCCTGACTGGTGTTTCTGATTTCTTGGGATATGTTCCTTAGAAGTGGGATTACGGGGTCAAAAAGGGAGGTCCCTTTTTAATTTTTTGAGATAACTCCATACTGTTCTCCACAGTGGCTGCACCAGTCTGCATTCCCACCAGCAGTGCACGAGGGTTCCTTTTTCTCCACATCCTCGCCAGCACTTGTCGTTTGTTGATTTGTTGATGATAGCCATTCTGACAGGTGTGAGATGGTACCTCATTGTCATTTTCATTCACATCTCTCGGATGATTAGTGACTTTGAGCATGTTTTCATATGTTTCTTGGCCTTCTGTATGTCCTCTTTCAAAAGTGTCTTTTTAGATCCTTTGCCCATTTTTTGATTGGATTGTTTATCTTCCTTTTGTCAAGTTGTATGAGTTCCTTGTAAATGTTGGAGATCAAAGCCTTATCAGAGATATCATTGGCATATATGTTCTCCCATGCAGTGAGCTTTCTTGTTGTCATTTGTTTGTTTGTTTGTTTTTTTATGGTTTCTTTTGCAGTGCAGAAGCTTTTATTTTGATGTAGTCCCATTTGTTTTATTTTCTTCTTAGTTTTCATTGTCTTCGGAGCTGTATCAGTAAAGATACTGCTACGACATATTTTTCTGCCTGTGGATTCCTTTAAGATTTTCATGGTTTCCCATCTTACATTTAAGTCCTTTATCCATTATGAGTTTATTTTTGTGTATGGTGTAAGTTGGTGGTCTAGTTTCATTTTTCTTTTTTTTTTGCATATGTCTGTCCAATTTTCCCAACACCATTTATTGAAGAGACTGTCTTGACTCCATTGTATGTTCTTGCCTCCTTTGTCAAATATTAATTGAGCATAATGGCTTGGGTCGATTTCTGGGTTCTCTGTTCTGTTCCATTGGCTTATATGTCTGTTCTTGTGCCAGTACCAGGAAGTTTTGAGAACAGTGGTTTTGTAATATAGCTTGATATCTGGTATTGAGGTCCCTTCTACTTTGTTCTTCCCTCTCATGATTGCTGTGTCTATTTGGGGTCTTTTTTTCATTCCAGATGAATTTTTAGAGCATTTGTTCAAGGTCTATGAAATATGCTATTAGTATTTTAATGGAGATTGCATTGAATCTATAGATTGCTTTGGGTAGTATGGACATTTTAATGATGTTGATTCTGCCAATCCATGAACACGGTATATTCTTCCATTTGTTTATGTCGTCCTCTAACTCTTTTTTTCAGTTTCCTGTAGTTTTCTGAGTACAAGTCTTTTATGTCGTTAGTTAAGTTTATTCCTTGGTATATTAATTGTTTTGTTGCAGTAGTAAATGGGATTATTTTTATTTTTAACTCTTCTTTCTGTGAGTTATCTATAATAACAAAAGCATAATATGCTAATTATACCAGATGTCCTTCAGGATGAAGCTGCAGTGGTGGGTGCTGAGCTCCTTGCATGAATTTTGAGCATTGGGTCTCCAGTTGGTGTATAAAAAAGCCATAGATTCCTGGGTGTTAATTTTGTATCCTGCTACATTGCCAAATTCATTTGTTAAGTCTAGTAGTTTTTTGTTTCAGTCTTTAGGGTTTTCTACATACAATAGCATGTCATCTGCGAATAAGGAGAGTTTTAATTCTTCTTTTTCAGTTTGGATAACTTTTATTTTTTCTTGTCTGAACTCTATGGCTAGCACTTCCAGTATTATTTTGAACAAGAGTGGTGAGAGTGGGCATCCGTGTCTTGTTCCTGTTCTTAGGGGAAATGGTTTTAGTTTTTGCCTATTGAGTATGATGTTGGCTGTAGGTTTGTCATATAAGGCTTTTATTATATTGAAGTAGGATCTGTCTATTCCCACTTCGCTGAGGATTTTTTATCAAGAAGGAGTGTTGAACCCTAACCGGTTTGGCTCAATGGATAGAGCGTCAGCCTGCGGACTCAAGGGTCCCAGGTTCAATTCCGGTCAAGGACATGTATCTTGGTTGCTGGTACATCCCCAGTGGGGAGTGTGCAGAATACAGCTTATCGATGTTTCTCTCTCATCGATGTTTCTAACTCTCTATCCCTCTCCCTTCCTCTCTGTAAAAAAAATCAATAAAATATATTTTTTAAAAAGGAGTGTTGTGTTTTTCAAATGCTTTTTCTGCATCAATTGATATGACTATTTGATTTTTAGCTCTCAATTAGTTTATGTGATGTATCACATTTATTGATTGTCAGATATTGTACCAGCCTTGCATCCCCAGAATAAATCACACTTGGTCATGGTGTATGATCTTTCTAATGTAATGCTGGATCTGATTTACTAGAATTTTGTTGAGGATTTTAGCATCTATGTTCATCAAGGATACTGGCCTGCAATTCTCTTTCTTTATATTGTCTCTATGTGGTTTTGGAATTAGGGTAATGCTGTCTTCATTGAAGGTACTTGGAATTGTTCCTTCATCTTGAATTTTTTGGAACAGTCTGAGAAGGATACATTTTACTTCTTCTTTGAAGCTTTGGTAAAACTCCCCAGTGAAGCCATCTGGTCCAGGGCTTTTGTTTGCTGGAAGTTTTTTTTTATTACTGTTTCAATTTCATTGGTAGTTATTGGCCTATTCAGATTTTTTTATTCTTCCTGATTGAGTTTTGGAAGGTCATATTTTTCTAGTAATATTTCTATTTCTTCTAGATTGACCAGTTTGTTGGAATAGAGTTGTTCATAGTACTTTTTAACAATCCTTTCTATTTCTGTTATTATTTCACCTCTTTCATTTCTGATTTGCTTTATTTGGGTTCTCTTTCTTTGCTTCTTCTTGAGCCTGGCTAAAGGTTCATCAATCTTGTTTATCCATTCAAAGAACCAGCTCTTGGTTTTGTTGATCTTTTGTAGTGTTGTTTTAGTCTCTATGACATTTATTTCTGCTCTGATCTTTATTATCTCCTTCCTTCTGCTCACTCTGGGCTTTTCTTGTTGCTCTTTCTAATTGTTTAAGTTATAGAGTTAGATAATTTATTATCAGTTTTTCTGGTTTATTTGTTTTAGGTAGGCCTGTAAAGCTATGAACTTCCCTCTCAGGACGGCTTTCACTGTGTCCCATAGATTTTGGGTTGCTGTGTTTTCATTGCCATTTGTTTCCAGGATGTGTTGAATTTCTTCTTTGATATCTTTGGTAACCCAATCATTATTTAATAGCATACCATTTAGCCTCCAAGTGTTTGAATTTTTTGATATTTTTAAATTTGGTTGATTTCCAAGATTATGCCATTGTGATCTGAGAAGATACTTGATATGATTTTAATCTTCTTGAATTTGGAAAGACTTTGCCTGTATCCTAATATATGGTCTATCTTTGAAAATGTCCCATGTGCACTTGAGAAGAATGTATATTCTGTAGCTTTGGGGTGATATGTTCTGAAGATGTCAATTAAGTCCATCTAATCTAGTGTGTCATTTAGGCTTGCTGTTTCTTTGTTGAATTTATTTTTTTGTCTAGAGGATTTATCCAGTGATGTCAGTGGGGTATTGACTTTCCATACTATGATTGAATTGCTGTCAACCTCTCCCTTGACATCTTCCAGAAGGTTTTATGTATTTGGGTGCTCCTGCATTGGGTGCATGTATGTTTACCAGAGTTACATAGTCTTGTTGTATTGATCCCTTTACTGTCATGAAGTGGCCTTCCTAATCTCTTGTTATGGCCTTCACTCTGAGATTTATTTTGTCAAATATAAGTATTGCTACCCCAGCTTTTTTTCACTTCTATTTGACTAAAAGATATTTTTCCATCCCTTCACTTTCAGTCTGAGGTGGGTCTCTTGTAGACAGCATGTCTTCTTATCTGTTCAGCCATTCGATGTCTTTTGCTTGGAACATTATTCCATTTACATTTAAGGTTATTATTGATAGGTACATGTTTGTAGCCATTTTTCTTTTTTATGCCTGTGTTCATTCTTCCCTTGCTATTTCTTCTTTTTACAACAGTCCCTTTGGTATTTCTTGCATTGCTGGTTTGGTAGTGATAAACTCCCTTAGGCTTTTTTTTTTTTGTCTGAGAAGCTCCTTATTTCCCCTTTAATTCTGAATGATAGGCTTGCTGGATAGAGTATTCTTGAAATCAGTCCCTTGCTTTGCATCACTTTATATACTTCATTCCATTCCCTTTTGGCCTGATTTATTTCTGTTGAGAAATGACTTGATAATCTAGTAGGAAATCCCTTGTAAGTAACTCTCTGTCTCTCTCTTGCAGCCTTTAAGATTCTCTCTTTGTCATTAACATTTGTCATTGTAATTACCATGTGTCCTGGTGTGGGCCTTTTTTTGTTTTTCCTCTTTGGGACTCTCTGTGTTTGTGTGACTTTTTTCTCTCCCTAATCAGGGAAGTTTTCTGTCATTATTTCTTCAAATAGGTTTTCTAATCCTTGGTCCTTTTCTTATCGTTCTGGCACTCCAATAGGCTCTCCTCCTGCTTTTTAATATTTTTTCTCCTATTGCTGTACAGATTGTGTGTATTTTTCTGTCCGGATTCTAATTCAGTCCTCAGCTTTCTCTAGTCTATTGTTGAATCCTTACATTCTGTTTTTATTTTATCTATATCATTCTTTATTTCCCCTTGATTCTTACATATATGGTTGATTTTCTCATTCAGCCAGTATAGAAACTGTATGACCCTTACTCTGAATTCTTTTTCTGACATATTGAATGCCTGCATTTTATTTAGTACCTTTTCTGGTGACTCCTTTTCTTTCTTTGTAGGAGGGGTGTTTCTTTAAGGTCTTCCCATTTTGCTCCCACAGAACAATCTAGGCACCGAGTTGCACAGAGTCTGTGGCTGCAGCTGTGGGCTTGGCAGAAGGGTTGCAATCCCTGAGACGCTCTGGAGGGCCCATGCACCGGGATGCATGTGGCCCAGAATTAAAGCAGTGGGCTTGGCTGGTGGGTTGCGCAGTCCTAGACTCACACGTGGGCCCAGCTGCTGAGACGTGTGGGGCCCAGTTTGAAGTGGCAGGCACGGCAGGCAGGCTGTACAGTCATAGGGCTCAGGGTTGAAGCAGTGGGCTTGGTGAGTGGGTCATGCAACCGTGGGCTCCGGGATTGAAGCCGTGGGTTTGGCAGGCTGGACGTGCATTGCGGGGCCTGGGGCCAAAGCGGCGGGCTGGCGGAAGGCGAGCCTGCTCGGAACTCACAGGAGCCTGTGTCCAGGGAGACTGGAGTCCCAGTGTCTGTAGGTCTGCAGCTAAGATAGCAGGTCTTTGGCTGGAATGGCTGTAGGGTTCGAGGTGGTATCTGAGGCCAGTCTGGGTGGTGGTGAGGCTGGGCTCCTGGTCACAGCAGCTCTCGCCTTCAAGATGGCATGATTACTGTGTCAGAGCCAGCCACCCCAGGAGTTATTGCAGCAGTAGGAAGGGCTCCTGTCTAGGAAGCCTGGACCACAAGCACCCGAAAGTCCTACAGGATCTAATTCACACACACACACACACACACACACACACACACACACACCACATGTCCACACACTCCCCTTTCGTTCCCTCCCTCACTTACACTCCCAACTGCCGATCTGCTCTAGGACATATATCTGTAAACATTGCTAGTAGAGATGTCTGAGATTTTGTTGCCTATGGTTCCTTCTAGAATTTTTATGGTTTCCTAACTTACATTTAAGTCTTTTATCCATTTTGAACTTATTCTTGTGTATGCTGTAAGTTTGTGACCTAGTTTCATTTTTTTGCATGTAACTGTCCAATTTTCCCAACACTATTTATTGAAGAGACTCTCTTGACTCCATTGTACCAGTATTCTCTTGCCTCCTTTGTCAAATTGTAATTGAGTATAATGGCTTAGGTCGATTTCTGGGGTCTTTGTTCTGTTTCATTGATCTATATGCCTGTTCATGTGCCAGTAGCAGGCTGTTTTGATTACAGTGGCTTTGTAATCAGAACTTGAAATTTGGTATTCTGATTCTTCCAACTTTGGTTTTCTTTCTCAAGATTGCTGCAGCTATTCAGGGTCTTTTCTTATTCCATATAAATTTTTGAAGCATTTATGCTAGATCTGTGAAATATGCTGTTTGAATTTTAATAGGGATTGCTTGGATCTCTGGATTGCTTTGGGTACTATGGACATTTTAATGATGTGGATTCTACCAATCCATGAACATGGTATATTCTCCCACTTATTTATATCTTCTTCTATCTCTTTTTCCAACTTCCTGTAGTTTTTTGAGTACAGGTCTTTTGCCTCCTTGGTTAAGTTTATTCCTAAGTATCTTAATTTTTTGTAGCAATGATAAATGGGATTGTTTGTTTATTTTCTCTTTCTTTTCTTTCTTTTTTTTTATCCTCATCCAAGGAAATTTTTCCATTGATTTTTAGAGAGAGTGGAAGAGAGGGTAAGAGAGAAATATTGATGTGAGAGAAACATCAATTGCTTGCCTCCTGCACAAGCTCCAACCAAAGCTCAGGCCAGGGAGGAGTCTGCAAACGAGGTTTGTGCCCTTGACTGGAAACAAACCCATGACCTTCCAGTCTGCAGGTCAATGCTCTAGCCACTGAGCCAAACTAACGGGTGCTAGTTTCTCTTTCTGAGAATTCATTATTGGTAAATAAAAAAGCTATCGATTTCTTTTTTTAACTTTTTTAAAATTAAATCTTTATTGTTCAGATTATTAGTTGTTCCTCTTTTTCCCCCCATAGTTCCCCTCCACCCAGTTCCCCAGCCTCTGCCCTTACCCCCCCGCCACAGTCCTCATCCATAGGTGTACGATTTTTGTCCAGTCTCTTCCCGCACCCTCCACACCCCTTTCCCTCCGAGAATTGTCAGTCCACTCCCTTTCTATGCCCCTGATTCTATTATATTCACCAGTTTATTCTGTTCATCAGATTATTTATTCACTTGATTCTTAGATTCACTTGTTGATAGATGCATATTTGTTGTTCATAATTTGTATCTTTACCTTTTTCTTCCTCTTCCTCTTCTTAAAGGATACCTTTCAGCATTTCATATAATACTGGTTTGGTGGTGATGAACTCCTTTAGCTTTTTCTTATCTGTGAAGCTCTTTATCTGACCTTCAATTCCGAATGATAGCTTTGCTGGGTAAAGTATTCTTGGTTGTAGGTTCTTGCTATTCATCACTTTGAATATTTCTTGCCACTCCCTTCTGGTCTGCTAGTTTCTGTTGAGAAATCAGCTGACAGTCCTATGAGTACTCCCTTGTAGGTAACTAACTGTTTTTCTCTTGCGGCTTTTACGATTCTCTCTTTGTCTTTTGCTCTTGGCATTTTAATTATGATGTGTCTTGGTGTGGTCCTCTTTGGATTCCTTTTGATTGGGGTTCTCTGCACTTCCTGGACTTATAAGTCTATTTCTTTCACCAGGTAGGGGAACTTTTCTGTCATTATTTCTTCAAATAGGTTTTCAATATCTTGCTCTCTCTCTTCTTCTGGCACCCCAATAATTCAGATGTTGGTACGCTTGAAGTTGTCCCAGAGGCTCCTTACACTATATTCATATTTTGGATTCTTTTTTTTTTTTCCAGTTGGGTGATTTTTGCTTCTTCATATTTCAAATCTTTTACTTGATTCCTGAGATCCTCTAGTCTGCTGTTGGATCTCTGTATAATATTCTTTATTTCAGTCAGTGTATGCTTAATTTCTAGCTGGTCCTTTTTCATATCCTCGAGGGTCTCACTCGATTTATCGAGGGTCTCACTAAATTTATCAGCGGTTTCTAGAAAATTCTTGAAAAACCTTATAAGCGTGGTTTGGAACTCTATATCCAGTAGTTTGCTTTCCTCCTTTCTGTCATTTGTGACGTGTTTCTTTGGCTCCTCATTTTTTATGCTTCCCTGTGTTGATAGAGTGGCTTTCTGTGCTAGGTGTTATATAGGGCCCAGTGGCTCAGCCTCCCCAATTACCTGAAGTGGAAACTCTTGGTGCACCCCACTGTTGGCTTTGTGCACAGTCTTGTTGTAGTTAAGCCTTGATTGTTGTAGGTATCACTGGGAGGAATTGACCTCCAGGCAAATTGGCTGTGAGAATCAGCTGTGTCTACGGTGGGAGAACTTCTGTGCTGGAGACACCCTTCTGGGGCAAGACTTGCTTCAGTGGGGCTCTGGTGCTCACTGAGTCTGCCCCCTGAGTGTGTCCCTTATGAATCTGAGGAGTTGTAATCTGGATGGTCCCACTCTGACCACCCTGGCTCTTGGGTCGCTAAGGAGGTGCTAATTTAGCCTCTGCCTGAGGCTACCCAGCAGGAGCTATGGAGAGATCTGCAGATTCCTCTTCTTTGTTTGGGGTTTAGAGGTGCCCAAATGAGGCTCAGCTGTGAAGCAATGCAAGCTGCTGTGGGGCCTTGGGCTTTCTTTTGGATGTTCTGTGTCTCTCTGACCCAGCTGCAGTTTGTTAGGTAATTTTAGATTGCAAAGGGCCAGGCCATTCATATCCAAAAGCCTCTGCACACAGCTTGGGTGGGGCGGGGTCTCAGGGAATCAACAGGGTGGAGCAGACAGCTATGGCTGGTCCTCAGCCCTGCCCTAAGAGGCCCTGGGTCTCAGTGTCCCGAGGTAATCACTGCAAGCACTTCTGAGAGAAAGCCGCCCTCAACTTCCGCCCGATGCCAGACAGTCCGTTTGAGTCTGGGTCCCCAGAGACTTGCCCAGAATTGGAGTGTCTCCCTCCAGATTGAAAAAGACAACCGCGTCCTCAGTTGCCAGTCCTTGCCGCGTGTGCCTCCGTACCTCTGCACTTTACTTCCGCACCTCCTCTGAGTCTCGGTGTGCTTTTCTTTTTCCTTCTAGTTGTAGAATTTTCACTCAGCCAGCCTTCCTGTGGTACTGGATGATGCTCGTTTTGTCTTTTAGTTGTATTTTTGAAGTGGTGGTGCAAGGCAGCAATTTAAGGTGTTTACCTATGCCGCCATCTTGGTTTCTCGCCCTCGATTTCTGGGTGTTGATTTTGTATCCTGGTACATTGCCAAATTTATTTATTCAATTTAGTGGAGTCTTTAGGGTTTTCTATGTACAATATCACCTTATCTTCAAATAATATGAGTTTTACTTCCTTCTTTCCAATTTCGATGCTTTTTATTTCTTCTTCTTCTTCTCTGATACCTGTGGCTAGAACTTCCAGTACTATGTTGAATAGGAGTGGTAAAAGTGGACATCCCTGTCTTGTTTCTGTTCTTAAGAGAAATGGTTTTAGTTTTTTCCCATTGAGTATTATGCTTGCTGTAGATTTATCAATTATGGCCTTTATCATGTTGAGATATGCTCCCTGTATTCACAGTTTGCTGAGAGTTTTTATAAAAATCGGTGTTGGATTTTGTCAATGCTTTTTCCGCATATGTTGGTAGGATTATGTGATTTTTGTAATTAAGGCTTGATGTAATTTACTTACAGGAGATTACTCTACTATCCCCACTTTTTTGTTTTAAATTGGGAACATGCAAGTGGGACATTCCTTGAACTTATTGCATGATAAGCAGCTTTACTATGAGATGAACCATCAGTAAAAAATAGTTAATGCTCTAGGAATAAGTTCCTGCCTAGTACAACTAAATTCCCCTGAATATTCACTTACTTTAATTTGCCAATTTAAATCAGTCTAAAATAAAGCTTATTTTCTAACTTTATTTGTGCTTGGGTATGGACTGTAAATGACACTAATTGGATTTCTGCTATCAGTCTTTGAGTATATTGATATATGCTTTGTTAGGGAGGCAAAATGCAAATTATTTACTTAGATATTTGAAGGGAATCTCCTTCTGTTTTTTCTCCCAGAATAATTTCTAGACCACATTTAGGAAGTTTCTTTTAAAAACCGTTTTCTTTCTTCTAAACAGAGCAACAAACTTGGTTGCTTTTCAGATGCTGGCTAATACTGCCATGCATACATATTAAGTAAAATTAACTCTCTTTTTACTTATGGTGACTTACTAATGATGAGATTTAATGCTTGAATAATAACTTTTAGTTTACCTCATAAATAGTAGCAGAAGTGATTTAAAAATTCCTCCTTTTTATTAAGCTTAAAATTTACTTTTAAACAGTATTCTTTTTGGCAAGTGCTCATTTGCATCCATATGCAAATTTTTACTGTGGCCTTTCCTAAGATCCAATTACTTATAAAAAATATTGGTTTCTCATATAACTGAGTTTATATGAGACCTTGATTATATTATAAAAAGCTAATTTATTAAGTAATTAAAGATGCACCTTTATTGAAAAAGCAAAGCAAGCAAACTTATATATTTGACCTATGAAGTACAAATGCTGCCCCATCCCCCAGCCTATCTAAAGAGCAGGCTGTCAGGGCTCCTGTTTTAAAATTCCACTCCTGAATAATCCAGTTTTGCTTAAGAAGTATTCAGCAACTTTGTCTTGCTTTCACTTAGAGGTTGAAACCTTTATAACATCTAAAATATATGTATATAAGTAGAATATAGCTATTAATCTTTATTTGATAAAGCTTCCCATGTGATTTTAAGTATAGTAGATTGGCCTAATTTAGTTCAAAAATATTTCTTTTAAGAATAGAGTAAATCCTTGAATCATTCTAAAGTCCTGTTAACGTAAAAAAAAAAAACCATTAAAACCTGTAAAGAATTTTTGTGAGTTTATTTGAGCGAAACTGTCGACATGTGCCGGGAAGCAGAACCTCAATGAATTGAGATAGTGCTCCGGAGAATGGCAGGGTTACATCCGTATTTATACATGAAATCCAAAGGAGGAACATAGGTGGGTTACATAAAATTCATTGGTGATAGATTAAGGAGGAGGGATAAAGCGAAGTGGGGAAACCTCTGGGACTGGACAAAAAGTAAAATAATGAACACATACTTAGGTGGCTGCAGGATCAATTCACATGATAAATGAAGGAATCTGCTGCATCTGTCCTGGGCCCACCACACCTGGCTGTGCCCCAGGGGTTCCATAAAAAGAGAAGTCACAAGTTACCCAGATATTCCAAGGATATGTTATCTTAGATGCAAAAAGACAGATAGGCTCAGTTATGGTAAAGTGGACCTTGTCAGTGAAGATACAGGCCTAGGGCGTAACTGCCCACCATAACTGCTTTCAGTTTCAGTTTAATTTCAGACCATCCTTTGTGGTTATTTTAGGTCTCTGAGTCTGCTAGGCTGCCACGCAGGTCTTCCCTGAGCTTGTCAGGTCAGCGTGTGGCCCCTTTCGTCCACAGTCCTTAAAATGTCCCAAGGCTATCTCTTGGTTAAAGTCTTAAAATTTAAATTGGAAAGACCATCAAATATACATAGCCCAAATATTATATTATATACTCTGTAATTTTTCTAAAATTATCAATTAAATTTAATCTGGTTTTTATATTAAAATTTTGGTCCAGACCATAGAATTAATCCTCTTTCTTTAATTAGGCCAATAAAATATTATATCTTAGGTTAAAATTTTACCACACGTAGTACATATAAGGACTCTAATATATTTTGAAATACTAATTTTGTTGTAACGTACCCCGCGAATCACAGAAGGACGCCTCAAGAAGTCGAATTAAAGAGTCACATTTATTGCAATCCGGGACTATGAGGGGCCATTCCCAAATCTCATAGCCATAAGATGGTGGCAAAACCAGACTTATATAGGCAAAAATCACAAAGGTATTGATTACATCCCAGGGTTTGGAATGTGGCACCTGGCTCCCAAAAAAGCAGATTACAGATGCAGAATTAAGCATGTTAATTACAGTTTCAGGTCTCGGGGTCACTGAATTGACAGAAATACATTATCTAGAGCCCTTGGGTAACCTGGGTGAAACTTAGGCATGTTATCTAAATTACAGTTTTGGGTCTCAGGATCACTGAGTTGATAGACACACATTATTTAGAGCCCTCGGGTCTCCCGACCACTGAGTTGTCAGGACAATTTAGAGTAATTGTGCTGTTCTGGTCTCGGGACCACTGAGGCAGCTGGAACGCACCATCTGTGGCCACTAAAACAATTTAGGGTAATTGTGCTTTCCTGTTTCCCAGGTACAGAAGAATGTGCTCTCTAAGACCAGTATGGTAACAATCAATGGGATAGTCATTCAATCGATAAGGCATTCAATCAAATGGGATGACTTATACAATTTAGAAAATCAAAGTAACCTGTCCATTGTTAAACAAAGCAGATAGGTACCATATTTCAATTTCTCCAGAGAAAATACAAGAATTACTTTCTTCAAAATTAAATTTCTATACTTTTTGCATTTGTTACCACAACTATATAATTTCTCCCAACTTAATTTGAACTTTAAACTCTTTGAAGTCTTAAATTTTAGGTGGCAAATTAAATACTTAGCATTTCTTAGATTAGTAATACCTTCACATTTTTAAGGATATATTTCAAATAAAATACAAGACATATTTAATTAATAACTAAATTTTTCATATGAGGCAAACCCATATTAATATTTCAGTATTTTGCCGAGACCGGTTTGGCTCAGTGGATAGAGCGTCGGCCTGTGGACTGGGGGGTCCCGGGTTCGATTCCGGTCAAGGGCATGTACCTGGGTTGCGGGCATATCCCCAGTGGGAGATGTGCAGGAGGCAGCTGATCGATGTTTCTCTCTCATCGATGTTTCTAACTCTCTATCTCTCTCCCTCTCTGTGAAGAATCAATAAAATATATTTAAAAAAAATATATTTCAGTATTTTGTTATTTAAAAATACCTAGATATTTAATAAGTTTTATTATTTAATTCAGTAAACTCCAAAGTTTTAAGTTGCCAAAGACTTTGGAAAACTATGTTTCTGGCTGGCTAAAGGAGGGGGAAGCAGGGAAGCAAGTCTCCAGGTTGCTCCACTTGAATTATAAAACCACCACATTTTTCCTTAGAGATAACATCTAAGGTTACTGCTGCGGGAAACGCAGCTAACCCCCTCCTTCCACAAAGAGCAAAGCCAGTCCCCCCCAGGCTACTGGACCCCCACCATCAATATACCCATAATTATCACTGAAAAGCTTTACTACAAATCCTTCATTTTAGTTACATCTATTTATTTATGTTTTAACAATTTTGAGATTTTAAAGCCAATTATTAGCCAAGGCATTTACTTTGGCAAATTCTGTAACAGAGATAACTTACTGACTTTCAGTGGCTTTAATGTTAACATTTGAATGTGGTCCATTATTACTCAAGAACTACCCATTATTATGGAAATACTAATCTTATTGCACAAATACAGCCTGTATATTTTCCTTGTGTCATTTTTGCCATCTTTTAGAGGAAAAACAGTCTTGAGTTTTTTCTATAGCATCTTCAAAGAGAGTGGGATCAGCTTAAAGAGGCCATCCAAAATTGGGCAGGGCACGCCTTTCTCTTAAGCTAGCCTTTTTCTCTTCATGAGTACAGAAATCCCAAATGTATCCCCAAATTCTGCCAAATTTTAAATAACAGGCTGGGAAATAAAAAACATGGTGAAAATGAGACTTTTAATAGCACTCTCAAGGGTGGGTGTCCATTTTACAGGATCACCAAAAGACCTGATAATTAATGGGCTGGGGTTTTTTCTTCTTTTTGTTATCTCTACCTCCCTTTGTCTCCTAGGACAGGTACCCTGGGCCATGTGTCTCCCCACTCCCACATCCTGTTTGCTCTGGGGAAATTCAGTAAATGGCCTGGCCACCTAAGTTTCTTTTCTTATTAAATTAAGTCAAAGGCATGCTTAATAGACTAACAATAAACAACAAAGACAGATAAAACAACAATCAAGAGACAAGTGCCTATAAGATATAGACAAGACTTAAAAAATTAGAGTTCTTATCATGGATCTTTTCCAATTCCACTCTCCATAGAATTGACTGGCCTCCAAAGCTATTCTTGCCAAAATCTGCCTGTCCCAAGGCAACCTTCAGACAAAGCATCAAAGAATCTTCTGCGAGAGAACTGGCAGCTCCACCCTCTCTGACCATTGAGCCTCTCCACACCAGAGGTGGAGGATTCAGGGCTTTTTTAGTTATTACAGACTTTTGATCCCCAATACAAATTAGGCATAATTCAATTTGAACAAGAACCCACATAGTTAAAGATGACAAGGGCACTCATTTTCCTTGAGCTTGATTTAAGTGAGTACCTTTTGACATTTTAATTTCTTTATCCTTGAGCATACAAGCTGAAAATTTACAAATGATATTTTTGCCTTTTAATTGAATTCTTCCCCATTATAATCTGGCTTGAAAAAGACATTACCGCCCACTTCGGATAGTGACTTCCAAAGCTTGGTGCGAGCTCTACGTACAGTGAATCTCCGTACCTTTTTTCAGTGATCCTCACCTCTCCGGGTGATTTTCCTTTTTTCACTCTGGCGAATCTTCTTCTCTAGATGTCCCTCATATGGAAACCAGAAATGCTGCAACCTTTTGCATCAAGGATTCAGAATCTGGAGAAGAGGCCACATGCAAATGGATATACTAGATAATAAATATAAATTTGGAAATTATTGGGGGAACCAGATGGAGACCTACTCTCTAGTAGAGTGGCTCCATGAATCTCCAGACCCATAGCTTTTTATTTACTAGAATATACATTTGCCCTTTAGCAAAGCAAACAGACATCAATGGTAAGGTTTGATAAACAATAAAGGATTATCAGGTTAGAGGATTGTCCTCAGCCATTCAGCCAGCAGTATGCAGATTTTCAGCCCTTGGTGAATATCAAAGTCCATCAGCCTTCTGGCAGACTTCTCAAATTTACATGTTAATTACTGTTAGTCTTTGCCTCCACCAATTCAGCAACCCTATGTCTTTTGATTGGAGCATTTAATCCATTTACATTAATAGTAATTATTAATAAGTACTTGTTTGTAGGCATTTTTATTTATGCCTGTGTTCCTTCTTTCCTTTCTACTTCTTTTTACAACAGTTCCTCTCGCACTTCTTGCATTGCTGGCTTGGTGGTAATAAACTCCCTTAGTTTGTTTGTGTGTGTTTTTGTTGTTTTTTTGTTTGTTTGTTTTGTCTGTGAAGCTCCTGATTTCCCCTTCAATTCTGAATGATAGCCTTGTGGATAGAGTATTCTTGAATTCAGTCCCTTGCTTTGCATCACTTTATATACTTCATTCCATTCCCTTCTGGCCTGATGTGTTTATGGTGATAATAGAAAATCTCTTGTAGATAACTTTCTGTCTCTCTCTTGAAGCCCTTAAGATTTCCCCTTTGTCATTAATTTTTGCCATTGTAATTACAATGTGTCTTTTTTTTTCTTTTTTCTTTTAATTAAATCTTTATTGTTCAGATTATTACATTTGTTCCTCTTTTTTCCCCCCCATAACTCCCCTCCTCCCAGTTCCCACCCCACCCTCCGCCCTCACTCCCCACCCACTGTCCTCATCCATAGGTGCACGATTTTTGTCCAGTCTCTTCCCGCATCTCCCACACCCCTTTCCCCCCCAAGAATAGTCAGTCCATTCCCTTTCTATGTCCCTGATTCTATTATAATCAACAGTTCATTCTGTTCATCAGATTATTTATTCACTTGATTCTTAGATTCACTTGTTGATAGATGCATATTTGTTGTTCATAATTTGTATCTTTACCTTTTTCTTCCTCTTCCTCTTCTTAAAGGATACCTTTCAGCATTTCATATAATACTGGTTTGGTGGTGATGAACTCCTTTAGCTTTTCCTTATCTGTGAAGCACTTTATCTGACCTTCAATTCTGAATAATAGCTTTGCTGGATAAAGTAATCTTGGTTGTAGGTTCTTGGTATTCATCACTTTGAATATTTCTTGCCACTCCCTTCTGGCCTGCAAAGTTTCTGTTGAGAAATCAGCTGACAGTCGTATGGGTATTCCCTTGTAGGTAACTGAGTTTCTTTCTCTTGCTGTTTTTAAGATTCTCTCTTTATCTTTTGCTCTTGGCATTTTAATTATGATGTGTCTTGGTGTGGTCCTCTTTGGATTCCTTTTGTTTGGGGTTCTCTGCGCTTCTTGGACCTGTAAGTCCATTTCTTTCACCAGGTGGGGGAAGTTTTCTGTCATTATTTCTTCAAATAGGTTTTCAATATCTTGCTCTCTCTCATCTTCTGGCACCCCTATAATTCTGATGTTGGTACGCTTGAAGCTGTCCCAGAGGCTCCTTACACTATCCTCGCATTTTTGGATTCTTTTTTCATTTTGCTTTTCCGGTTGGGTGTTTTTTGCTTCCTCGCGTTTCAAATCATTGACTTGATTCTTGCGCTCCTCTGGTCTGCTGTCGGGAGTCTGTATAATATTCGTTATTTCAGTCCGTGTATGCTTAATTTCTAGGTGGTTCCCCAATATACGATCGAGGGTCTCATTAGTTTTCTTGTAGATCTCATTAAGTTTATCGGCGGCTTCTAAACAGTTCTTGAGAGACCTTAAAAGTGTAGTTCTGAACTCTATATCTTCCATTGACAATTTTGTCCTGTTTCTTTGTCTCCGCATTTTGTTATGCTTCCTTGGTGCACCTCCTAGTGGTCTTTGTGCGCAGTCTTATAGTTAAATGATTGTTGTAGCTAATACCAGGGAGGGTTTGACCTCCAGGCCAACTGGCTGTGAGAATCAGCTGTGTCTGCAGTGAGAGAACTTCTGTCCTCTAGGGAGGTGCTAATCTAGCCTTTGCCTGAGGCTATCCGGCAAATGCCTCTGTGCAGGGCTTGGGCGGGTCGCACAGGATCAATAGGGTGGGCCGGAGAGAGCAGTTATGGCGGCTCTCAGTCCTGTCCCCAGTGGCTCTGCCTCTCTGAGTCCCAGCAATGGCTGCAAACCTCGGAGAGAAAGCTGCACTCGCTCTGACCCAAGCCAGACAGTCCCGCTTCTCCCGTTTGAGTCTGGGTCCCTAAAGACTCGCCTGTATCTGGAGCTCAGAGTCTGCGACTCCCTCCCGATTGAAAACGCCAACCGCGCCCTCTGCTGCAGCCAGCCGGCTCCGTGCATTCCGCACCTCAGAATTTGACTTCAGCACTGCGCCTCCTCTGAGTGTCCGTATGCGTTTCTCTTTCCTCCTAGTTGTAGGACTTCCACTCAGCCAGCGTTCCTGTGGTTCTGGGTGATGTCCCTTCCGTTTTTTGGTTTCACTTTTGAAGTAGTTGTTCAAAGCAGCAAACTCCGGTGTTAACCTATGCCGCCATCTTGGTTCTCCTACAATGTGTCTTGATGTGGGTCTTTTTGGGTTCATATTGTTTGGGACTCTCTGTGCTTGTGTGACTTTTCTCCAAGTCAGGGAAGTTTTCTGTCATTATTTGTTCAAATAGGTTCCTAATCCTTGCTCCTCTTATTGTCCTCCTGGTACCGCTATTATATGGATATTGCTTTGTTTTATGTTGCCCCAAAGCTCCCTTAAACTCTCCTGATTTTTAATTTTTTTCTCCAATTTATCTTCAGATTGGATATTTTTCTACTCTGTCTTCTAACTCACTGATTAGGTCCTCCGCTTCTTCTAGTCTACTGTTGAAACTTCCA
Organism: Myotis nattereri; assembly: GCF_964212035.1. Classification (NCBI taxonomy): domain Eukaryota; kingdom Metazoa; phylum Chordata; class Mammalia; order Chiroptera; family Vespertilionidae; genus Myotis; species Myotis nattereri. The sequence goes on from NC_138075.1 coordinate 112,327,520, forward strand.
CGATTTTCCTTATTGCAGCTATATCATTCTTCATTTCCTCTTGATTCTTACATATGTTGGTGAGTTTCTTATCCTGGCAGTTTAGCATCTTTATAATCATTACTCTAAATTCTTTCTCTGACATATTTCTTGACTCCATTTTATTTATTTAGTTCCTTTTCTGGCAATTCCTTTTCTTTTCTTTGGAGATCTTTTCTTTGTCTCCCCTATTTTTCTGTCGCTGGCTCTGGGATCCCTGTTTGGGGTCAGAGAGTTGAAGTCCCTAGCATCCCAATGAACCAGGACTCAGTATCCTGGAGTCTGGGTTTGCCTTGAGTTTCACATCTTTATTCTCTCTTCTCTGAATTGTACTCCTTTCTCTGAATTGTACTCCTTCCTCCCACTGGTTCCCTCAGTTTTCTGCTCCTGATACTTGGGGTCGGCGGTGACACATCCACAGTTCCTCTGGTGTGCGACTCCCTGTAAGGGCCCAGATCTCTGTGGCATGCAATTCACTCTATGGCCCCACACCTAAGGAAGGCTGGTGCTCTATGTCCCTCTGGCAGAGCACATGCAGTGTGGTCCTGTGATCTGTGGCTGGGTGTACCAGGTCACACCGACAACTCTAGTCCTGGGCTGGGGTAGAGTGCCACTGGGAAATGGCTCTGTGGGGGCCAGAGGTGGAGTATGCACTGGGGGAGGGCTCTCTCTGGGCCAGGAGTGGAACATGCACAGGCAAGGGCTCTGTCCTTGGCTGGGGATGGATTGTGCACTGGCCAATGACTCTGTTTGGCTCAGGGGTGCGGGCATGCCAGGCTGCAGCTTTGTACTTGGACCAGGGAAGGAGCCGGACAGGGGTTCCCCTGGCTTGCACTCATAGCACGGATTTGAAGCGTGCGATCCTGGGACACTGGGTCTGGGCTCTGCAGAGGAGGCACAGCTTGAGAGATCTCTCTGGCATGCACTCACTGAAGATGTCTGGGAGCACACCATATGGTATGGCACTGCTCACTGCCAGGGCTTGATGGTGTTCCCATATGGGTTATGGCTGGCAAGTGGATCCCTGCACAGGTCCTGGGTGGTGTCTGAGGTCAGTCTGGGGATTGGTGTGGCTGCGTTCCTGGCCTCTGGTGCTTCCTACTTCAAGATGTCATGGGTGCCTACTGGTTTTTACAGCCCATAGTTACAGGTTGAAGGTCTGGTGTGGGGTTGGGACTCTTTGCTCCTTACAGGCAGCCTCCACAGAGACGATCTCCCTCCTGATTTAAAAAGCAGCACACTTGGGTGCTGGTGCAGCCATTCTGCACCTCCACTCTTCCAACCAGTCTCAATGTGCTTTCTTCTTTACTTCTCTAGTTATAGGACTTACATTCAGTCATCTTTCAGGTGGTTCTGGATGATGGTTGTTCTGTATTTTAATTGTAACTTTGATGTGGTTGTGAGAGGCAATGAGTATAGGCATTTACCTACATTGCCACTTGGTTCCTCTCTGCGAAAGAACCATCTTCTGTATATCTTTTGATATCACCTTTTATTGCTTATTTGACTCAGTCATTTTGTAGTAGAATGTTGTTTAATCTCCACATATTTGGGACCAAGTGACTTTATTAATGAATTCTATCAAACATTCAAAGAAGATTTGATATCTCTCCTTCTCAAACTCTTGCAAAAATAAAAAAAAAACTAAAGAGGCAATATTTCTCAAACTCTTCCAAAATATTGAAGAAGAAGCAATGCATTTAATGAGGCTAATACAACCCTGATACCAAAATCTGGCAAAGATAACACACACAAAAGAAAACTTCAGATTAATATATCTGATTAATACAGATGCAAATGTCCTAAACAAAATATAATAATACATTAAATCAAGTATAATAATACATTAAAAATTATACATTACAATCATATGGGGTTCATTCCAAGGGTACAAGGATGGTTCAACATATGCAAATTAAGTAATGTAACACACCACATTAAAAAAACAAAGGATAAAAACCATATGCTCTTATCAATAGATATAGAAAAAGCATTTGATAAAATACAACATCCATTTATTATTAAAACACTCAATAAAATGGGCATAGAAAGTAAGTACCTCAACATAAAAAAGGCCATTTATAACAAACCCAAAGCTAATATCATACTCAATGGTGAAAAACTTAAAGCTCTTCCTCTAAGACCAGCCAAGACAAGGATGTCCACTCTCACCACTCTTATTCAACATAGTACTAGCCTGAGCAATCAGGGAATAGAAAGAAATAAAGGGTATCCAAATTGGGAATAAAGAAGTAAAAGTGTCATTTTTTTGCAGATTACATGATTCATTATTAAGAAAACCCTAAAGGCTTCACCTAGAAAACTATTAAAAACAATAAACAAATACAGTAAAGTTGCAGAATACAAAATCAATGTACAAAATTCCATTGCTTTCTTATATACTAGCAATGAAACTTCTAAAAAAGAAAATTCCTTTTGCAATTGCAACCAAAAGAATAAAATACCTAGGAAGAAACTTAACAAAGGATATGAAGAACTTATATCCTGAAAACTATAAAGCATTATTAAAGAGATTGAAAAGGGCCTCTGGGCCCACCCAGACCCAGTGGAGGATGCTCTACTAAGGCAGTACAAGAGGAGAACCAAGATGGCAGCATAGGTAAATGCCAGTACTCACCATCTCCCACAACCACATCTAAATTACAACTAAAATACAGAACAATCATCATTTGGAACCACTTAAAAGCTAGCTAAGTGGAAGTACTACAACTAGAGAAGAAGAGAAGAAAATATATTGAGACTGGTAGTAGTGGCAGAGGCATGGAATGGACTGGTCCAACACTCATGTGTAGTGTGTTTTTAATTCGGAGGGAGATCATCTCTGTAGAGGCTACCCATGAGGAGAAAGGGATCCAAGCTCCACACCAGATCCCCAGCTCAGAGTTCCAGAGCTAGGAAAAGAAGTCCTCATAATTTCAGGCTTTTAAAACCAGTAGGGATTGTGGCTGAGAAAAACAGAGGATGCGGGAGATCCAGGTGTTCCTTTTTAAAGGGCTGGTGCATAGACTTACTCAGACTTGATCCCTCTGAGCTCCAGAACTGGGAGTCTTTGAGACACCCAGACATATAGGGAGGAACTGGATTGTTTCCCATCAGTACAGGAACTTGGGGTGGCTTTCTCCCAGACAGAGGTGCTTACAGGGGTCGTTGTTACTGTGCTGGGACCTCCCCCTTCACAGGGCTGATTTGCAGCATATCTGAGTCTCCAGCAGCCTGGAACACACAGTTTTCTCTGTCCTGGTGATTCCAAGACCCCGCCCCATTCAATTTGCAGTTTCACCTAAGCTGTTTGCAGTGGCTTTTCCATATGAATGGCCTGTCCAGGCTCAGAATTGAGACTTTGCTAAAATCTCTTAAGCAAGCATCACCTGGCATCAGCATGCCACATACCTATCAATAAGAGGCCCAAAACGGGGCACTAGCAGCATCCTGCCATGTTTCACAGCTTGGCTTCTCCTGGACACTTCCAAGCTGAATACAAAAAGCAGCCATCTGCAGATCACTCAGTAGCTCTTGCCAGGTGGCCTCAGGCAGTGGTTGACTTTGTACCTCCAGTGAGGCCCCAGAGCCAGTGCACCCAGTAAACAGCTTCAGACCATACCAGATTATAACTCTAAACATCCACAAAGTGATACCCTAAAGGAATAGACTCAGTGAGCACCAAAGTCCCACTGAAGCAAATCCTGCTCCACAGGGGTGTCTCCTGCACAACAGCTCTCACACTCTAGTCGCAGCTGGTCCTCACAGCCAATTGGCTTGGAGGTCAACTCCTCCAAGTGATGCCAAGAGCTATCAAGGCTCAACTACAACAGGACAGTGCACACAGCCCACACAGGAGCCCATCTAGAGTGCCCAGCTCAGGTGACTGGAGAGGCTGAGCCACTGGGCTCTACAGGATAACTACTACACAAGGCCACTCTACCAATTCTAGGAGACATAGGAGCTCTACCCAATACATAGAAACAAACACAAGGAAGAAGCCAAAAGGTTGAGACATAAAAACATGTCAAATGAAAGAAATAAAAGCAAGCAAACTACTGGATACAGAGTTCAAACCTATGGTTGTAAGGTTACTCAAGGATCTTAATGAGAGCTTCAAGGGACTTAGTGAGACTTTCAAAGACCTTGGTGAAAATGTCAAAGCGTGAAAAGGGACCAGTCAGAAAGTAAGCATACACTAACTGAAATAAAGAATAATTTACAGGGATTCAACAATAGAGTAGAGAATGCCAACAATCAAATCAGCTATTTGGAATATGAGGAAGCAAAAAACACCCACGAAGAAGAACAAAAAGAAAAAAGAAACCAAAAAATATGAAGATAGTGTAAGGAGCCTCTGGGACAATGTCAAGCTTACCAACATTTGCATTATGAGGGTGCCAGAAGGAGAAGAGAGAGAGCAAGATATTGAAAACCTATTTGAAGAAATAATGACAGAAAAGTTCCCCTACCTGGTGAAAGAAATAGACTTACAAGTCCAGGAAACACAGAGATTTCTAAACAAGAAAAACCCAAAGAGGCCCACACTGAGACACATCATAATTAAAATGCCAAGAGCAAAAGACAGAGAATGCTAAAAGCAGCAAGAGAAAAATGGTTAGCTACCTACAAGGGAGTGCCCATACAACTGTCAGCTCATTTCTGAACAGAAACTTTGTAGGCCAAAAGGGAGTGCCAAAAATTTTCAAAGTGATGATGATTAGCAAGGACCTACAACTAAGATTACTCTATCCACCAAAGCTATCATTTACAATTGAGGGTCAGAAAAAGAACTTCACAGACAAGAAAAAGCTAAAGGAGTTCATCACCACCAAACCAGTATTACATGAAGTGTTGAAGGGTATTCTTTAAGAAGAGGAAGAAGAAATATAAGATTAAAAAGATAAACAAAAAAAATGACAATAAATACATACCAACAATTGAATCTAAAAAATCAAAACAAATGAACAAGAAATACAATTAACAAAATAAACTCATGAATAAAATAGAAACATAGGTATGGAAACATAGAATAGACTAACGAATCTCACAGGCAAGTGGGGAGGTCAGTAGGAAGAAATTAACCAAAGATCTTAGCTGTTTACACTGACAGTAGTGTGGTGAAGTCCTGAGGCAGTTGGGAACTGGGTGGAGGGGGCAATGGGGGTGAGGAAGGGGGACATCTATAATATTCTAAACAACAAAGATTTTTTTAAAAAGAGATTGGAAAAGATACAGTGAAATGTTAAGGTATTCATGTTCATGGATTGGAAGAATCAACATAGTTAAAATGGCCATATTACTTAAAGCAAAATATAGATTTAATGCAAGCCCTACTTAAATCCCAATGACATGCAAAGGAAGGGTCTGAATCCAAGAATACTATACCCAGCGAGGCTATCAATCAAAATTGAGGGTCAAATCAGGAGCTTCACAGACAAAAATGGTCTACGGGAGTTTATTACAACCAAACCAGCAATGCAAGAAATGCTAAAGGGTCTGCTGTAAATAGAAAAAACAGGAAACAAAGAAGGAACGCAGCGGTAAAGAACAAAAATGGCGACTAACAAGTTTCTATCAATAATAACTTTAAATGTAAATGGATTAAATTCCCCAGTCAAAAGGCATAGGGTAAATGAGTGGATAAGAAAACATGACCCATATATCTGCTGTCTACAGGAAACCCACCTCAGAAAAAAAGACGCACACAGACTGATGGTGAAGGGATGGAAAAAGGTTTTTCAGGCCAATGGAAGTGAAAAAAAAGCCGGGGTAGCAATACTTATATCTGACAAATTAGATCTCAAAGTGAAGGACATAAAAAGAGATCAAGAAGGCCACTTCATAATACTAAAGGGAGCAGTCCAACAAGAAGAAATAACTCTGGTAAATATATATGCACCCAATATAGGAGCACCCAAATGCGTAAGAAAGCTTCTGGAGAAGATCAAGGGAGAGATTGACAGCAATACAATCATAGTAGGGGACCTTAACACCCCATTATCGCCACTGGACAAATCCTCTAAACAGAAACTCAGCAAAGAAACATCAATCCTAAATGACTCACTAGATCAGATGGAATTAATTGACATCTTCAGAACATTTCACCCCAAAGCCACAGAATATACATTCTCCTCAGGTGCACATTTGTCATCTTCAAAGATAGACCATATATTGGGTCACAGACAAAGTCTCTTCAAATTCAAGAAAATTGAAATCATATCAAGTATCTTCTCAGACCACAAAGGCATAAAACTGGAAATCAACTACAACAAAAATAATCCAAAAAAATCAAACACATGGAGACTAAATAGCATGCTATTAAACAACGACTGGGTCACCAGTGAGATCAAAGAAGAAATAAAAAACATCATGGCAACGAATGACAATGAAAACACAACAATCCAAAACCTATGGGACACAGCAAAAGCAGTCTTGAGAGGGAAGTTCATAGCTCTACAAGCCTACTGCAAGAAACAAGAAACAATGAGAATAAATGACCTAACTCTACAACTCGAAGAATTAGAAAGAGAGCAACAAAAAAAGCCCACTGTAAGCAGAAGGAAGGAAATAACAAAGACCAGAGCGGAGATAAACGACATAGAGACCAAAAAAACAATACAAAAGATCAACAAAACCAAGAGCTGGTTCTTTGAAAAGATAAACAAGATTGATACACCTCTAGCCAGGCTCACCAAGAAACAAAGAGAGAGGACCCAAATAAACAAAATCAGAAATGAAAGAGGAGAAATAACAACAGACCCCATAGAAATACAAAGGATTGTTAGAAAATACTATGAACAACTCTACTCCAACACACTAGACAACCTGGAGGAAATGGACATATTCCTAGATAAATACAACCTTCCAAAACTTAACCAGGAAGAATCTAAAAATCTCAATAGGCCAATAACTATGGAGGAAATCGAAGCAGTAATCAAAAAGCTTCCAGCAAACAAAAGCCCGGGGCCAGATGGCTTCACAGGGGAGTTTTACCAAACATTCAAGGAAGACCTAAAACCTATCCTCCTCAGACTATGTCGAAAGATCCAAGAGGAAGGAACACTTCCCAGCTCATTCTATGAAGCCAACATCACCCTAATCCCAAAACCAGATAAAGACAATACAATGAAAGAGAATTATAGGCCAATATCCCTCATGAACATAGATGCCAAAATCCTCAACAAAATCCTAGCAAATCGGATCCAGCAGTACATCAAAAAGATCATACACCATGACCAAGTAGGATTTATCCCAGGGATGCAAGGATGGTACAATATCCGCAAATCAATAAACGTGATACATCACATAAACAAATTGAGAGAAAAAAACCACATAGTCATATCAATTGATGCGGAAAAAGCATTTGACAAAATCCAACACCCTTTCTTGATAAAAACTCTCAGCAAGATAGGAATTGAGGGATCATACCTCAACATAATAAAAGCCATATATGACAAACCCACAGCCAACATCATAATCAATGGGCAAAAACTAAAACCATTCCCCCTAAAAACAGGAACAAGACAGGGATGCCCCCTCTCACCACTCCTGTTCAACATAGTACTGGAAGTACTAGCCATTGCGATCAGACACAAAGAAGAAATAAAAGGCATCCAGATTGGAAAAGAAGAAGTAAAACTGTCCTTATTTGCAGATGACATGATACTGTACATACAGAACCCTAAAGACTCCATCAAAAAATTATTAGACTTAATAAATGAATTCGGCAATGTAGCAGGATACAAAATTAATGCTAAGAAATCCATGGCATTTCTTTACACCAATAGTGAACTTACAGAAAGTGAAACTACAGAAGCAATCCCATTTACCATTGCACCAAAAAAATTAAAATACCTAGGAATAAACTTAACTAAGGAGGTAAAAGACTTATATGCTGAAAACTACAGGACACTGAAAAAAGAGATAGAGGAAGACATAAACAGATGGAAGAATATACCGTGTTCATGGATTGGTAGAATCAACATCATCAAAATGTCCATACTACCCAAAGCAATTTATAGATTCAATGCAATCCCCATTAAATTACCAACGGCATATTTCACAAATCTAGAACAAACGTTCCAAAAATTCATCTGGAATAAAAAAAGACCCCGAATAGCTGCAGCAATCCTGAGAAAACACAAAGTAGGTGGGATCTCAATACCAGATATCAAACTGTATTACAAAGCCACTGTTCTTAAAACAGCTTGGTACTGGCACAAGAACAGACATATAGATCAATGGAATAGAATAGAGACCCCAGAAATCGACCCAAACCACTATGCCCAATTAATATTCGACAAAGGAGGCAAGAGCGTACAATGGAGTCAAGACAGTCTTTTCAATAAATGGTGTTGGGAAAATTGGACAGATACATGCAAAAGGATGAAACTAGATCACCAACTCACACCATACACAAAAATAAACTCAAAATGGATAAAAGATTTAAACGTAAGACGGGAAACCATAAAAATACTAGAGGAATCCACAGGCAGCGAAATCGCAAACATATGCCGAAGAAATTTCTTCTCTGATAATGCTCCTAGGGCAATGGAAACTAAAGAGAAAATAAACAAATGGGACTACATCAAAATAAAAAGCTTTTGCACAGCAAAGGAAACCATCAAAAAAACAACAAGAAGACCCACTACATGGGAGAACATATTTACCAATGATACCACCGATAAGGGTTTAATTTCCAACATATACAGGGATCTCATGAAACTTAACAAAAGGAAGATAAACAATCCAATAAAAAAATGGGCAACGGACCTAGATAGACACTTTTCGAAAGAGGACATACAGAAGGCAGAAAGACATATGAAAACCTGCTCAAAGTCACTAATTATACGAGAGATGCAAATCAAAACGACAATGCGTTATCATCTCACACCTGTCAGAATGGCTATCATCAACAAATCAACAAACAACAAGTGTTGGAGAGGATGTGGAGAAAAAGGAACCCTTCTGCACTGCTGGTGGGAATGCAGACTGGTGCAGCCACTGTGGAGAACAGTATGGAGCTACCTCAGAAGACTAAAAATGGAACTCCCATTTGACCCTGTGATCCCACTCCTAGGAATATATCCCAAGAAACCAGAAATGCCAATTAGAAAGGATATATGCACCCCTATGTTCATAGCAGCACAATTCACCATAGCTAAGATTTGGAAACAGCCTAAGTGCCCATCAGCAGATGAGTGGATTAGAAAACTGTGGTACATATACACAATGGAATACTATGCTGCAGTAAAAAAAAAAGGAACTCTTGCCTTTTGCAACAGCATGGATGGAACTGGAGAGCATTATGCTAAGTGAAATAAGCCAGTCAGAGAAAGATAAATACCACATGATCTCACTCATTTGTGGATTATAGAGAACAACATAGACTGATGAAAAAGAACAGACCCAAAGACTGAGAAACAGCGATCAGGCTATCAATCCCCAGAAGGAAAGTAGGGGAGGGCGGGGGTAAGAGGAAGAGATCAACAGAAGGACTTGTATACATGCATATAAGCCAAACCAATGGACATGGACAACGGGGGGATGGGAGCATGAGTTTGTGTGTGGGGGGGAGGTTGGGGGTTAAAGGGGGGGATGAGGACACATTTGTAATTCCTTAACTAATAATAAAAAAAAAATGAAAAAAAAATATCCCAATGACATTTTTAAAAGAAGTAGAACAAAAACAGATCCAGAGACAGAGAAGCATTGATCAGACCCTCAAACCTCAGAGGGAAGGTAGGGGAGGGCGGGGGAAAAGGAGAGAGATCAACCAAAGGACTTGTATGCATGCATATAAGCCTAACCAATGGACACAGACACCAGGAGTGTGAGGGCCTGAAGGGGGGGGGGGGGTAATGGGGGGATAAGGACACATATGTAATACCTTAATCAATGAAGAAAAAAAATTTTTTTAATTATCAGATTTGTCTGAAACCAAAAGGACCCCAAATAGCCAAAGCAATCCTAAGTAAAAGAACAAAGTGAAGCCAGAGATATCACACCATCTGACTTATCTGACTTCAAATTATACTACAGAACAATGATAATCAAAACAGCATGGTCTTGACAGAAAAAAAAAAACCACAAAAAAACAAAGACACAGACCAATGGAACAGAATTGAGAGCTCAAAAATAAAACCATATGTATATGGGCAAATAATTTTTGATAAAGGAGCCAAAAAACATACAATGGAGAAAAGAAAGCCTCTTCAATAAATGGTGCTGGGAAAATTGGAAAACCACATACAAAAGAAGGAAATTCGACTGCAGTTTGTCCCCATGTGCAAAAATAATTAAATATGAATAACAGAGCTTAATACAAGATGTGAAATAATAAATCACATAGATAAAATGATAGGTACTAAACTTATGGACCTTGGTCTTAGAGAAGATTTGATGAATTTGATTCTAAAGGCTAGGGAAATAAAGGAAAAATTAAACAAATAGGACTATATCAACCTAAAAAGCTCTGCACAGCAAAAGAAACCACAAAGCAAAAAGGCAACCAACCTAATGGGAGAAGATATTTGCAAACATTAGCTCTGACAAGGGGTTAATACCAAAAATATATAAAGAACTCATATAACTCAACAACAAACAAACAATCCAATTTTAAAATGAGCAGAGAAAAGATAAACTGGGAATTCAACAGTGGCCACCTGATTGATAGGTCAAAGCTCGGCTTTGAGTTTTTGTTCTTGATCTGTGAGATATGCCATTGATATTTTAATAGGAATTGCATTGAATCTATGGATTGCTTTGGTTAGTAAGGGCATCTTAATGATGTTACTTCTTTCAAACCATGAACACAGAATATACTTCTACTTGTTGGCTCCTTCCTCTATTTCTTTCTTCAGTGTCCTACAGTTTTCCAAGTATGGGTCTTTTACCTCCTTGGTTAAGTTTATGCCTAGGTTCCTTGTGGGTTATTGTTGTTGTTGTTGCAATAGTAAATGAAATTGTTTTCTTAGTTTCTATTTCTGAGAGTTTGTTATTGGTTTATAAAAATACCACCAATTTCTGGTTATTTTGTGTCCTGCATCTTGACTGAATTCATTTATTAGATCTAGTAGTTTTTTGGTGGGGTCTTTGGGGTTTTCTATGTACAATATCATGTCATCTGTAGATAATAAGAGTTTTACTTCCTCCTTTCCAATTTGGAGGTCTTTTATTTCCTCTTCTTGTCTGATCACTGTGGCTAGGACTTCCAACACTATCTATACTAATAATAGCCTAGGTGGCATCTCACCCTCACGCATCATGCCCTAGTGTTGTCACAAGATGGCCGTCACAAGATGGCTGTGGACACAGAAGAGGTGGGGCCTGGTGGCCACTTCTCACAGTGAGGCCCGGGGGTCCTGCGGCTCCACACGGCACAGAGGAGGCAAGTCCCGGCATCTCTGCTGCCTCGTGCGAAGGAGGTGGGTCCCGGAGGAGGAGGTGGGCTTCAGTAGTGGAGGGTAGTTGTGGGTGATTGGGCCAGCAAGGGCGGGCAGTTATGGGTGATTGGGCCAGCAGGGGAGGGTAGTTGTGGGCGATCAGGCCAACAGGGGTGGGCGATTGGGAGTGATCAGGCTGTCAGGGGAGCAGTTAGGCGTCAATCAGGCCAGCAGGGATCGGGCCTAAACCAGCAGTTGGACATCCTCTGAGGGGTCCCAGATTGCAGAGGGTGCAGGCCGGGCTGAGGGATACCCTCCACCCCCCGTGCACGAATTTCATGCACCGGGCCTCTGGTGTTGAATAATAGTGGTGAAAACAGACATCTCTGTCTTGCTCCTAATCTTAAGGGAAGCACTTTTAGTTTTAGTCCATTGAGTATGATGTTGGCTGTGGGTTTGTCATATATGGCCTTTATTATGGTGAGGTATGAGACCTCTATTCCTACCTTGTTGAAAGTTTTTATCATAAACTAGAGGCCTGGTGTGTGAAAATTTATGCACTGGTGGGAGGGTGGTCCCTCAGCCCAGCCTGCTCCCTCTCACAGTCCTGGAGCCCTCAGGGGATGTCCTACTGATGGCTTAGGCGTGCTCTGCCGGCCGTGGTGGCTGCGAGGCCTGAGTCCTGGGCCTCGAAGCTACTGGGACTCATGGCTGGCTGATCCCCGGGTCTTGCAGCCGCTGGGGCTCACAGCTGCTTGAGCCCTGGGCTGTGGCTTTTTTTGGATGGACCTCTGGAAGACATCTGCCCTAATTAGCATATTACCCTTTTATTAGTATAGAAGAGGTGGGTTTTATCAAATGCTTTTTCTGCATCTCTTGATATGATCATGTAATTTTTACTAATTATTTTTATTGTCTAAAGGTTTACATATGTCTCTTTTTTTCCCAATTGACTCACCCACCCCAGCCATTACCACCCCAGGCAAATACCCCAGTGTCTGTGTCCATTGGTTATGCTAATATGCATACATACAAGTCCTTTGGTTGATCTCTAACCCCCTCTCCCCTGCTATTTGTCTCTGGATCTATTCTTGTTCATCAAATTATATTCCACATATGAGTGAGATCATGTGATATTTACCTTTCTCCGATTGGCTTATTTTGCTTAGCATAATGCTCTCCAGTTCCATCCATGCTGTTGCAAATGGAAAAAGTCCCTTCTTTTTTATAGAAGCACAGTATTCCATTGTGTAGATGTACCACAGTTCTTTAATCCACTCATCTGCTGATGGGAACTTAGGCTGTTTCCAAATCTTAGCTATTGCAAATTGTGCTGCTATGAATACAGGGATGCATATATCCTTTCTGGTTGGTGTTTCTGGATTCTTGGGATATATTCCTAGAAGTGGGATCACTGTGTCGGCAAATGGGAGTTCCATTTTTAACTTTTTGAGGAAACTCCATACTGTCTTCCACAGTGGCTGCACCTGTCTGCATTCTCACCAGCAGTGCATGAGGGTTCCTTTTTCTCCACATCCTCGCCAGCACTTGTTTGTTGATTTGTTAATAATAGCCATTCTGACAGGTGTGAGATGGTACCTCATTGTCATTTTGATTTGCATCTCTCAGATGATTAGTGACTTTGAGCATGTTTTCATATGTCTCTTGGTCTTCTGTATGTCCTCTTTCAAAAGAATCTATTTAGATCCTTTGCCCATTTTTTGATTGGATCATTTATCTTCCTTTTATTAAGTTGTATGAATTCTCTGTAAATTTTGGAGATTAAACCCTTATTGGAAATATCATTGCAAGTATGTTCTCCCATGCAGTGGGCTTTCTTGTTGTTTTGTTGATGGTTTCTTTTGCTGTGCAGAAGCTTTTTTATTTTGATATAGTCCCATTTGTTTATTTTGTCCTTAGTCACTATTGCCCTAGGAGCTGTGTCTGTAAAGATACTACTACAACATATGTCTGCTATATTGCTGCCTATGGAGTCTTGTAGAATTTTATGGTTTTCCATCTTACACTTAAGTCCTTTAGCCATTTTGAGTTTGTTTTTGTGGATGGTGTAAGTTGGTGATCTAGTTTCACTTTTTACATATATCTGACCAAATTTCCCAGCACCAATTATTGAAGAGACTGTCTTAACTCCATGGTATGCTCTTGCCTCCTTTGTCAAATATTAATTGAGCATAATTTCTTGGGTGGATTTCTGGGTTCTCTGTTCTGTTCCATTGGTCTATATGTCTGTTCTTGTGCCAGTTCTAGGCAGTTTTGAGAACCGTGGCTTGGTAATATTACTTGATATCTGGTATTGTGATCCCTCCAACTTTGTTCTTCTTTCTCAGTATTGCTGCAGCTTTTCAGGGTCATTTTTTATTCCAGATGAATTTTTGGAGAGTTTGTTCTAGATCTTTGAAATATGCCATTGGTATTTTAATTGGAATCACATTGAATCTGTAGATTGCTTTGGGTAGTATGGACATTTTAATGATGTTGATTCTACCAATCCATGAGCATGGTATGTTCTTCCATTTGTATATATCTTCCTCTATCTCTTTTTTCAATGTCCTGTAGTTTTTTGAGCATAGGTCTTTTATGTCCTTAATTAAATTTATTCCTAGGTATCTTAATTTTTTTGGTGCAGTGGTTAATGAGATTTTTTTTTCATTTCTCTTTCTGTGAGTTCAGTATTGGTGTATAAAAAGGCCATAGATTTCTGAGTGTTAATTTTGTATTCTGCTACATTTCCTAATTCATTTATAGGTCTAGTTGTTTTTTTATGGAGTCTTTGGGGTTTTCTATGTATAGTATCATGTCATCTACGAATGAGGACAGTTTTACTTCTTCTTTTCCAATTTGGACGCCTTTTATTTCTTATTCTTGTCTGAGTGCTATGGCTAGCACTTCCATTACTATGTCGAATAGGAGTGGTAAAAGTGGGCATCCTTGTCTTGTTCCTGTTCTTAGGGGAAATGAGTTTAGTTTTTGCTCATTGTGTATGATGTTGGCTGTAGGTTTGTCATATAAGGCTTTTATTATGTTGAGGTCTGATCCCTCTGTTCCCACTTTGCTGAGAGTTCTTATGAAGAAAGGGTGTTGGATTTTGTCAGATGCTTTTTCTGCATTGATTGATATGATTATGTGATTTTTGTGTCTCAGTTTGTTTATGTGATGTATCACATTTATTGATTTGCCGATATTGTACCATCTTTGAACCCCCAGAATAAATTCCAGTTGGTCATGGTGTATGATCTTTCTAATGTAATGCTGAATCAAATTTGCTAGAATTTTGTTGAGGATTTTAGCATCTATATTCATCAAGGATATTTGCCTGTAGTTCTTTTTCTGTGTGGTGTCTTTAGCTGGTTTTGGAATAGGGTAATGCAGGCTTCATAGAAAGAGCTTGGAAGTGTGTCTTCCTATTGAATATTTTGGGATAGTCTGAGGAGGATAGGTTTTAGTTCTTCTTTGAATTCTTTTTTTTTTAATATTTTTTATTGATTAAGATATTACATATGTGTACCCTCTACCCCCCCTCCCCCCGCTCATCCCCTCACCTCCCCGTTGTCCGTGTCCATTGGTTAGGCCTATATGCTTGCATATAAGTCCTTTGGTTGATCTTTCCCCCTTGCCCCCACCCTCCCCTACCTTCCCTCCAAGGCCCGACAGTCCAATCAAAGCCTCTCCGTCTCTGGATCAGTTCTTGTTCATCAGTTTATGTTGTTCATTATATTCCACAAATAAGTGAGATCTTGTGGTATTTATCCGCTCTCCAGTTCCATCCATGCTGTGGCAAATGGTAAGAGTTCCTTTTTCTTCTTCCTCTTCTTAAAGAATACCTTTCAGCATTTCATATAATGCTGGTTTGGTGGTGATGAACTCCTTTAGCTTTTTCTTATCCGTGAAGCTCTTTATCTGACCTTCCATTCTGAATGATAGCTTTGCTGGATAAAGTAATCTTGGTTGCAGGTTCTTGCTATTCATCTCTTTGAATATTTCTTGCCACTCTCTTCTGGCCTGCATGGTTTCTGTTGAGAAATCAGCTGACAGTCGAATGGGTACTCCCTTGTAGGTAACTGACTGTCTTTCTCTTGCTGCTTTTAAGATTCTCTCTTTATCTTTTGCTCCTGGCATTTTAATTATGATGTGTCTTGGTGTGGTCCTCTTTGGATTCCTTTTGTTTGGGGTTCTCTGCGCTTCCTGGACTTGTAAGTCCATTTCTTTCACCAGGTGGGGGAAGTTTTCTGTCATTATTTCTTCGAAAAGGTTTTCAATATCTTGCCCTCTCTCTCCTTCTGGTACCCCAATAATTCAGATGTTGGTACGCTTGAAGTTGTCCCAGAGGTTCCTTACACTATCTTCGTATTTTTTGAATCTCTTTTCTTTTTTCTTTTTCGGTTGGGTATTTTTTGTTTCTTTGCATTTCAAATCTTTGACTTGATTCTTGGGATCCTCTTGTCTGCTGTTGGATCTCTGTAAATTATTCTTTATTTCAGTCAGTGTATGCTTAATTTCTAGTTGGTCCTTTTTCATGACCTCCATGGTCTCACTATACTCCTTGAGGGATTTATTAAATTTATCGGCGGTTTCCATAAAATTCTTGAAAAACCTTATAAACGTGGCCTTGAACTCTATATCCAGTCGTCTGGCCTCCTCCGTTTCTGCCAATTGTGACCTGTTTCTTTGTCTCCGCATTTTGGCTGCTTCCCTGTGTTGATAGAGTGGCCTGTGCGCCAGGTGTCCTGTAGGGCCCAGTGGCTCAGCCTCCCCAGTTACCCGGGGTGGACACTCTTGGTGCACTCTTGGTGCCTTGGTTGTTGTAGGATCACTGGGAGGAATTGACCTCCAGTCCAATTGGCTGTGGGAAGCAGCTGTGTCTGAAGTGGGAGAATGGTCCCCCTCTGACCACTGGGTACAGTGGCTCCTGGTTCTAAGGAGGTGCTAAGTCAGCCCCTGCCTGAGGCCACAGAGCAGGAACCACGAAGAGGCTCAGCTGTGAAGCAATGCAAGCCGCTGCGGGGCCTTGGGCCTTCTCTTGGAAGTTCCGGGTCTGCTTGGCTGGGCTATAGTTAGGTACATTCACATGCAAAAGCCTCTGCCGCAGCCTGGGTGGGGCGGGGTCTCAGGGAGTCAAAAGGGGCGGAGAAAGACGCTATGGCTGATTCTCCGCGCCCGGAGTCGCGCGTCTCAGTGTCCGGTAACGGCTGCAAGCACCTCTGAGGGAAAGCCGCCCTCAAGTTCGCCCGCTGCCGCCTGACAGAGTCGCCTCTCCCCGTATGAGACCTGGGTCCCCAGAGACTTCCCGGAACCGGAGTTCAGAGCAGTCGGGAGCTTGTGATTCAAAAAGACAGCCGCGTCCTCAGGTGCCACCCCCTTCCGCGCGCGCGAGCCGCTGCCACCACTGCCGCCGCCGCCGTACCTCTGCACTCAGCCTCCACAGCTCCTCTGGCTCTCAGCGTGCTTTTCTTTTCTTCTAGTTGTAGAAATTACACTCAGCCAGCCTTCCTGTTGTTTTGGACGATGTTTGCTCCGTCCTTTGGGATAATTTTCAATTGTTGTGTGGGGCCACTATTTCCCGGTGTTTATCTATGCCGCCATCTTGGTTTCTCCCTTCTTTGAATTCTTGGTAGAACTCCCCTGTAAAGCCATCCAGACCAGGGCTTGTTTGCTGGAAGATTTTTTATTACTGCTTCAATTTATTTGGTAGTTAACAGCCTATTCAGGTTTTTTTGATTCTTCCTGATTGAGTTGTGGGAGCTTGTATTTTTCTAAGAATATGTCCATTTCGTCTAGGTTGTCCATTTTGTTGGAATAGAGTTGTGCATAGTAGTTTTTCATAATCATTTGTATACCTGTGGGATTGGTTGTTACTTCACTTCTTTCATTTCTGATTTTGCTTATTTGAATCCTCTCTCTTTGTTTCTAGGTGAGTCTGGCTAGAGGTTAATTGATCTTGTTTATCCTTTCAAAGAACCAGCTCTTGGTTTTGTTGATCTTTTGTATGTTTTGTTTGTTTGTTTGTTTCTATGTCGTTTATTTCGACTCTGATCTTTATTAATTCCTTCCTTCTGCTTACACTGGACGTTTTTTGTTGCTCTCTTTCTAACCCTTTGAGTTGTAGGGTTAGAAATTTATTACCATTTTTCTTGTTTTTTTTTGAGGTAGGCCTGTAGAGCTATGAACTTCCCTCTCAAGACTGCCTTCATTGTGTCCCATCAATTTTGGGTTCTTGTGTTTTCATTGTCATTTGTTGCCATTATGCTTTTTATTTCTTTTTTGATATCCTTGGTAACCCAAGCATTATGTAATAGCATGCTACTTAGCCTTCAGGTGTTTGATTTTTTTATTGTTTTTATTGTAGTTTATTTCTAATATTTTGCCATTGTGATCTGAGAAGATGTGTGATATAATTTCTTTTTTTAAATTAAATCTTTATTGTTCAGATTATTACATTTGTTCCTCTTTTTTCCTGCCATAACTCCCCTCCTCCCAGTTCCTGCCCCACCCTCCGCCCTCACTCCCCACCCACTGTCCTCATCCATAGGTGCACGATTTTTGTCCAGTCTCTTCCCGCATCTCCCACACCCCTTTCCCCCCCAAGAATAGTCAGTCCATTCCCTTACTATGTCCCTGATTCTATTATAATCACCAGTTCATTCTGTACATCAGATTATTTATTCGCTTGATTCTTAGATTCACTTGTTGATAGATGCATGTTTGTTGTTCATAATTTGTATCTTTACCTTTTTCTTCTTCCTCCTCTTCTTAAAGGATACCTTTCAGCATTTCATATAATACTGGTTTGGTGGTGATGAACTCCTTTAACTTTTCCTTATCTGTGAAGCTCTTTATCTGGCCTTCAATTCTGAATGATAGCTTTGCTGAATAAAGTAATCTTGGTTGTAGGTTCTTGGTATTCATCACTTTGAATATTTCTTGCCACTCCCTTCTGGCCTGCAAAGTTTCTGTTGAGAAATCAGCTGACAGTCGTATGGGTATTCCCTTGTAGGTAACTGAGTTTCTTTCTCTTGCTGCTTTTAAGATTCTCTCTTTGTCTTTTGCTCTTGGCATTTTAATTATGATGTGTCTTGGTGTGGTCCTCTTTGGATTCCTCTTTGTTTGGGGTTCTTTGTGCTTCCTGGACTTGTAAGTCTATTTCTTTCACCAGGTAGGGGAAGTTTTCTGTCATTATTTCTCCAAATAGGTTTTCAATATCTTGCTCTCTCTCATCTTCTGGCACCCCTATAATTCTAATGTTGGTACGCTTGAAGCTGTCCCAGAGGCTCCTTACACTATCTTTGTATTTTTGGATTCTTTTTTCATTTTGCTTTTCCGGTTGGGTGTTTTTTGTTTCTTCGCATTTCAAATCTTTGACTTGATTCTTGCGATCCTCTGGTCTGCTGTTGGGTGTCTGTATAATGTTCTTTATTTCAGTCAGTGTACGCTTAATTTCTAGTTGGTTCTTTATCACAACATTGAGGGTCTCATTAGATTTCTTGAGGATCTCACTACATTTTTCAGCAGTTTCAAAAAATTATTGAAAGACCTTAAAAGTGGGGTTTTTAGCTCTATATCCTCCATTTCTGTCAAGTTTCTTTTTCTCCGCATTTTTTATGCTTTCTTGGTGCACCCCCTTGTGGTCTTTGTGCGCAGTCTTGTTGTAGTTAAGCCTTGATTGTTGTCGGCAATACTGAGGGTGATTTGACCTCCAGGCTAACTGGCTATGAGAGTCAGCTGTGTCTGCAGTGGGAGAACTTCTGTGCTGGATCTCTAGGGTGGTGCTAATCTAGCGTTTGCCTAAGGCTATCTGGCAAATGCCTCTGTGCATGGCTTGGGCGGGGCAGGTCCCCTGGGATCTACAGGGTGGGCGGAGCGAGCAGTTATGGTTGCTCTCAGTTCCGTCCCCAGGGGCTCTGCCTCTCAGAGTCCCAGCAACCGCTGCAAACCTCGGAGAGAAAGCTGCCTTCGAGTTCCAACCGAAGCCAGACAGTCCCTCTTCTCCCGTTTGAGTCTGGGTCCCTAGAGACTCGCCCGGATCTGGAGCTCAGAGTATGAAACTCCCTCCCGATTGAAAACAACAACCGCGCCCTCAGCCGCCAGCCCACTCCGCATGCACTCCACACCTTAGTATTTCACTTCAGCACTGCGCCTCCTCTGAGTCTCGGTATGCTATTCTCTTTCCTCCTAGTTGTAGAACTTCCACTCAGCCAGCCTTCCTGTGGTTCTGGATGATGTCCGTTCCATCTTTTTGTTGTATTTTTGAAGTGGTTGTTCAAGGCAGCAAACTCCAGCGTTAACCTATGCCGCCATCTTGGTTTCTCTCTCGTGATATAATTTCTATCTTCTTGAATTTGAAGAGACTTTGCCTGTGTCCCAATATGTGGTCTATCTTTGAAAATGACCCATGTGTACTGGAAAAGAATGTATATTCTGTGGTTTTGGTGTGAAATGTTCTGAAGATGTCAATTAATTCCATCTGATCTAGTGAGTCATTTAGGATTGCAGTTTCTTTGCTGATTTTTTTGTTTAGAGGATTCATCTAGTGGTGTCAATGGGCTATTAAAGCCCCCTACTATGACTGTATTGCTATAGATCTCTCCCTTGATATATTGCAGAAATTTTTTATGCATTTGGGTGCTCCTGTATTGGGTTCATATATGTTTAACAGAATTATATCTTCCTGTTGAATTTCTCCCTTTAGTATAGGTAGTGGCCTTCCTTATCTCTTGTTATGGCCTTCACTTTGAAGTCTAATTTGTCAGATATAAGTGCTGCTGCCCCAGCTTTTTTTTTTTTCATTTCCATTCGCCTGAAAACTTATTTCCATCCCTTAACCATCAGTCTTTGTGAGTCCTTTATTCTGACATGGGTCTCCTGTAAACAGAAGATATATGGGTCATGTTTTATTATCCACTCAGCTACCACATGTGTTTTGATTGGGGCATTTAATCCATTTACATTTAAAGTTAGTAGTGATAGGTACTTGTTTGTCACCATGTTTATCCTTTATGCTTGTGTTCCTTCTTCCCTTCCTACTTCTTCTTTTTACAGCAGACCCTTTAGCATTTCTTGCATTGCTTGTTTGATGGTAATAAACTCCCTTAGACCTTTTTTCTCTGTGAAGCTCCCAACTTTGAAGTACCTCAACTTTGATTGATAGCCTTGCTGGGTACTGTAGTTTTGGATCCAGACCCTTGCTTTGCATGACTTTGTATATTTCATTCCATTCCCTTCTGGCCTGATTTGTTTGTTGAGAAATCAGTCAATAGTCTGACAGGAGATCTCTTGTAGGTAACTTTCTGTCTCTCTCTGGCAGCCTTTAACACATTGTATGCGGGAAATGTATTTATACGTTTTACGTATTTATACATTCTACCAGTCTAGTAGAGCGCAGGACACGTATTAATACATTTTTTATAGACTAGCGGTAGAATGCGGGTAACGTATAAATACATAAACTAAAGTTATCGTAATTTTACTGAATGTTGCCATTTGAGCAAAAAATTAGCAAAAATGGACCACGCCACCTGTTAGCGCGCGATAAAAACTACCTGCAAAAATGTGTTAAGATTCTTACTTTGTTGGTGGTGTTTGCCAATTTAATTATATTGTGTCTTGGTGTTGGTCTTTTTGGGTTCATCTTCATTGGGACTCTGTGAGCTTCTTGGACTTGTGTGAGTTTTTTCTTCTTCCCAATATCAGGGAAGTTTTCTGTCATTATTTCTTCAAACAGGTTTTCTAGTCTTAGCTCAGTTTCTTCTCCTTCTGGCATTCCTATTATGCGGATGTTTTTTTGTTTTGTGTTGTTCCAAAGCTCCCTTAGGCTCTCCTCCTGTTTTTTAAAGTTTTTTTTTCTAGTTGCTGCTCTGCTTGGGTATTTTTTCCTACCTTGTCTTCTAGCTCACTGATGCGGTCCTCCGCTTCTTCTAGTCTACTGTTGATGTTGTGTTCTTTATTGCAGCGATGTCATTTTTCATTTCTTCTTGGTTCTTCTTCATTTCCTCTTGATTCTTACACATACTGTTGAATTTGTCTTCCAGTCTTTTCAGCTTCCTTATGACCATTGCTCTGAATTCTTTCTCTGACATATTGCTTGCTTACATTTCGTTTACTTCCTTTTCCGGTGATTCTCTTTCTTTCATATGTGGGCTGTCTCTTTGTCTCCACATCATTGCTCCTCTCAAGGTGTCTGGTTATGTAGCTCTCTCTCTTCTGCGTTGACTATCTCCAGGCAATCTATGACCTTTCCATCCATGGCTTGCCTCACCAGCTGTGTTTAATTTGCAAATTCCAGTTATTAGATTCATCTGTTCCTTCTATCTGCTCTGTGAGAAGGTGCAGGACCTGTCCATGTATTCGGTGCCACTTTGTCTCCCCCTGGACAAACTTTTTTAGGCTCCAGCAGTAGGGGAGGCTGGAGTCTCAGTGTTCATGGGTTTTCAGCTGAGGCACCTGGTCCCTGGGTGTTGGGTTTGTAGGGTTCCGGGAAGTATCCGAGTCTCCCCAGGTGAAGGTAAGGCTGGGCTTCTGATCACAGCTTCTCTCCCCTTCAAGATGGCATGGTCTCTGAGGAAGAGCTGGCCACTCCAGGAGAGATTTCAGCAGTAGTAGAGGCTGCTCAGCCAGGGGAGCCTGGTCTGCCAGTCCCCAACAGTTCTGTGAAATATAGCTGTCCCTCACTCACAAATACAGACACTCCCCACACGTCCACCCACTCTCCTTTCACTGTCTCACTTACACAGTATCTCACAGCCTGCCATCCCATTGGCCACCATCTTGGATTCTCTCTAATCATGTAATTTTTATTTTTCACTTTATTTATATGATATATCATATTTATTGATTTGTGAATATTATACCAGCCTTGTATCCCCAGAAGAAATCCCACTTGGTCATGCTGTATGATTTTTTAATGTATTGTTAGACCCAATAAATTTAAAATTTTCAGAAGATACTTAGAGTTGAGGTTTTCTGTTACTTATAGCTGAAATAATCCTACTTGCTGCCTGATGGCTATAGTCAATTCCTGCCTTCTTTGTGTATTCTGGGGACCAGGGATCTCCCAGAGGAACTGTCTAGTTACAGAAACTCCAGTGGGTCAGGTGGAGGCAGACCTATACTCTGGAAGTGAAGGCTGAAACTTCTGGGGTTTGGATCTATTTTCTAGAAATGTTCACAATTTCAGGAGAACCTGCTTTTTCCTTTCTCCATAGGTTATATGTTTAAGCTGAGCTTCCTTTGTACTTTAGAGATTATTTCCTAGGACTGAGAAGTGAAGAAGGAGACTGGAAAGGGGATGACATAACAAAGAAGCCTTGCTAAAACAAAACAAAAAATAACAAACAAACCAACAAAACAAACAAAAACAGATACAAACAACAGAATAGTGGTTACCAGAGGGGAAAGAGTGTGGAGAGAGGGCATCAAATATATGGTAATGGAAGCAAACTACACTTCCGGTGGTGAGCAACCAATAGAGTATACAGATGTTGACTTTTGTACACATGAAAATTATATAATGTTATTACTCAATGTTACCCAATAAATTTTTTAAAAAGGAAAAAAGAAACCACTAAAACTTTACATTTCTCAGAGAGCTAAATCCAAATAAGACATAAATTAAAGGTTTCTAAGAGATATTTGCTTTCTTTTCTTCCTGCCTAGATCATAATAATGAGAGCTGCAGCAGCCCTATTGTGATCATGAGGAAAAAAGCCAAGAGAAACAGAGACGCAGATCCATGATTTTGAACCACTAACACAAACCGCTACCCAAGTCTCTGTGTGCGGGAAAAATAGTAATGCAGCCTTATATGTTGAAGTTCTATCACTGTTATTATCAACTGAATCTAAGGCCTAACTGATAAACTCTCCTTCACTTAGGGCTGGGGTAGGTAGCTGAGTACACACTTATTTGATATGTTCCCTCCTTTCCCTCTTCTGTTTCTCCTCTCCTCCATTTCTTCCTTCCCTTTGAGCTTGCACTATGCACCAAGCTTGTGAACATGCAAAGGGAGAGGGGAGTGAAAATTTGGGTACTTTGTGGATAACCTGCCACCTGCTGTGTGGGACAGTATTAGCTCCAGAGAGAAGCCTGCGTCTCATAGGTGCTTTCTAAGGTTCACACCTCTGCATGTGGATTCTTTCTCTTCTTCGAAAGACAGGAGGTAGAGAGGGAAGAAGATAAATCTCTGAGTCTGACAGACCTTGGTTTGAATCCCCCAGTTGGATGTGAGATCTTGAGTAAATCACTGAGCTTAAATTTGAACTCTTCTGTGCAATGAGTTGTTGCAAGAAATAAAATGACACAACAGTAGCTCACTCACAGGAGAGGCTCAAATGAGGGGTGTACTAATAAGAAAGGAGAAGGGGATGGATACTGGGTATGTATCTGGTAGTCTCTGCTATAAATGGGGAAAAATAGGACAGAATTCCTGATTCCTTGTTGAAACAGAGCAGTTCTCTGAGATCTGGGAATTGCTTAATATTGTCGTTGGCTTCGCTTTGCTCTGGGAATGAGATGCTTCCCCTGCATTTGCTCCTGTCCCTGCCATGACCAGGAAGGGCTGTCCTCACTCAGTGCTTGTGCTCATGATTCCTGCAAGATGGTTGGAGAGAATCCACGTGTCAGGACAGCTGGACCACAGTGTCCCTGCAATGGCTGCACACCTGTTAAAACTATAGTTAGAACAGTAAGTCTTGGGGCAAGGAAAAGAGAGAAGCCACAGGATAAAAGAAAAAAGGGAAAGGCACAGCCCAGAAAATGGGATGTTACTCCCCTACAGCAAAGCCACAGTGTCCTCTGGTCCTTAAGAAGAGGTATTGCCCGTGGCATCAGCCTGGAATTAGGAAAACTGTCTGACATGATTTTGGAGCTGTAAACTCTGCCTGAGCTGGCACAAAGGCCTGCTGTGAGAAGCCCTTAAAAAGCCCTTCTGCAGTTGGGGCTCCTGAACCTTTTGATTATGGCACCCACCGGCAGAATATAAGGCTTTGTGCTCTCCCCTCCTCTTCAGTTTCCACTAGAGGAAAACTCAAGGATTACAGAGAAAGGGAAGAAATAAACAAGTGGGGCTTATCATGTTGCCAGCAATATAAATGACTTACTTGTTAGTTTTTGCATTATAAAACAATTTCCTAAATACTTAAAAACACATAGTAATTTTATTTTACTTATTAAGGTAGCCAATATTTAGAAGCAGTCCAGTTCATATGACATGTTTTTCACAGGCAATAAGGATGTGACTCACAGTTGAGCATCAAAGTCACATGGTCTTGAAGTCTATTATAGGAAACTTATAGATTAAAAATTATTGATGGAAATCTGGATCACTATTGACTGTGAAATAACCTAACAACCCACAAAAAGCTAAAAGAATAATGTTAAATAAAAGAGACTTTTATACTTTCCAGGTACCTCTATGCTATCTCAAATGGTAACAAATTATTTTACCTACATAGTATTCCATTGTTTAAATGTACCACATCACCCACCCACCCCTACCCGCACTCATCTAGTGGTGGGCACTTGGAGAGTATTATGCTAAGTGAAATATGCCAGTCAGAGAAAGACAACTATCACATGATCTCACTTACTAATATACTAATATGTGGAATCTAATGAACAAAAGAAACTGATGAACAAAACAGATCTAGAGACATTGAAACATAGAACAGACTGGCAAATTTCAGAGGAAATGTGGGCAGCAGGAAGAGATTAACTAAATAACTTATATGCATTTGTGCATAACCCATGGGCAAACAATAGTTCGATGAAGGTCTGAGGAAGGGACATCTGTAATACTATAAATAATAAAAATAAATTTAAAAAAATAAAAAAGAGTTTTCTAATTAAAAATAGCAAGGCTAGTGCAGCTGGTGTGGCTCATTGGTTGAGCATCGACCCATGAACTAAGAGGTTACTGGTTCAATTCTCTGTCAGGGAGTGCAGGAGGCAGTCAATTGATTTTTCTCTTTCATCAATGTTTCTATCTCTCTACCTCCTCTCCTTCCTCTCTCTCTAAAATCAATAAAAACATATTAAAAATTGTATGCTTTTAAAGGAAGGCCTTGTAATGAAAAAAAAAAAAAAAACCACGGCCAGTTCAGGGTTACACTGATGATATATTGACCATGCATCCTTCCCCCAAAATGTGGAATTTTAACCACCTGCAAATGTACGTGCAAGGTAGGAGTCTGACAACATTAATAAGTGTTGTGTGCAGCCAGATTTCTGAGCAAAGGACACAAGAAAATCTTAGGTCATTTCAGTTTATGACTCACTCATTAGGTTACCAGTAAGTAACTCTTAGTTCTCCCAAAATATGGGCATCTATAGAAGCATGAATCACTTGACTGTAAAAACTGAAAAAGAACATGCACTTTTGGGTCCCTGAGGCCCATTGGAGAATCCCTATGGCCTGGCAGGGAGCCTCTGGCCATTTGTGGAAACTGCTTTGAGAAGTAGGTCTTGCCTACTCAAGGCCTTTCCTCCTTAAGTATCTCTTTTCCATATTATGAAATTTTTTCTCTCTACTACATTATTCCCGTTAATACACAAACATGCTGGAATGATTCCCATCTTAAAATTTACCTCCTTGACTTCACATCCTCTCCAACTACCACCACAATGCTCTCCTTACTGTTACAACAAAACTATTCAAAAGATTTGTCTATATTCAGTGTCCCCAATTCTTCTCCCATTGGTGTTGACATATTCTAAAAGACTTTTGTCTCCATCATTCCACCGAAGCAGATTTTGACAGGGTTACCACTGACTTCCACAATAGATGCCCTGTCATCCCGTTAGTGTGTTCAGTAGGGTAATCAGCTCATTCCTATATGCCTGGGACTTTCTTAGGTTTTAAAACAGAGCCTTTCTTGCATTCCAGGAACCACTTTTTATTAAATTTTGTTTTATTGCTTAGAGTATTACATATGTCTCCTTTTTTCCCCTTGACCTTCCCCCTGCCTCCCCTACCACCCAGTGTCTTGTGTCCATTGGTTATGCTTATATGCATGCATACAAGTCCTTCGGTTGATCTCTTACCTTCCTCCCCCCACCCCCTGCCAGCAATCCTCCCCGACCTTCCCGCTGTAGTTTGACAGTCTGTTCGATGCTGCTCTGCCTCTGTATCTATTGTTCTTAATTTTGTTTTATTGCTTAAAGTATTACAAAGAGTATTACATATGTCTCCTTTTCTTTATCTCCCCTTGACCTTCCCCTCGCCTCCCCTACCCTCCAGTGACTTGTGTCCATTGGTTATGCTTATATGCATGCATACAAGTCCTTCAGTTTATCTCTTACCCACGCCCCCCCTCCAATCCTCCCCAACCTTCCCGCTGTAGTTTGACAGTCTGTTTGATGTTGCTCTGCCTCTGTATCTATTATTGTTCATCAGTTTATAATGGTCTTAATTATCCATAAATGAGTGAGATCATGTGGTATTTTTCTTTCATTGACTGGCTTATTTCACTTAGCATAATGCTCTCCAGTTCCATCCATGCTGTTGCAAATGGTAAGAATTCCTTCTTTTTTACAGCAGCATATTATTCCATTGTGTAGATGACCACAGTTCTTTAATCCACTCATCTGCTGATGGGCACTTAGGCTGTTTCCAAATCTTAACTATGATAAATTGTGCTGCTATGAACATAGGGATGCATATATCCTTTCTGATTGGTGTTTCTGGTTTCTTGGGATATATTCCTAGAAGTGGGATCACTGGGTCAAAAGGGAGTTCCATTTTTAACTTTTTTAGAAAACTCCATATTCTCTGCTATAGTGGCTGCACCAGTCTGCATTCCCACCAGCAGTGCACGAGTGTTCCCTTATAGCCATTCTGACAGGTGTGAGACGATACCTTGTTGTTTTGATTTGTGTCTCTCAAATGGTTAGTGACTTTGAGCATGTCTTAGTGACTTTTCATATGTCTCTTGGCTTTCTGAATGTCCTCTATTGAAAAGTGTCTATTTAGGTCCTTTGCCCATTTTTTGATTGGATTGTTTATCTTCCTTTTAAGTTGTATGAGTTCCCTATAAATGTTGGAGATTAAACTTTTATTGGTGATAACATTGGCAAATATGTTCTCCCATGCAGTGGGCTTTCTTGTTGTTTTGTTGATGGTTTCTTTTGCTGTGCAGAAGCTTTTTATTTTGATGTAGTCCCATTTGTTTATTTTCTCTTTAGTTTCCAATGCCCTAGGAGCTGTATTGGTGAAGAAATTGCTTCGGTATATGTCTGAGATTTTGTTGACTTTGGATTCCTCTAGTATTTTTATGGCTTCCCTTCTTACATTTAAGCCCTTTATCCATTTTCAGTTTATTTTTGTTTGTTTAAAATACCAATGGCATATTTCACAGACCTAGAACGAACTAAGGAAAACAGAGAAAAGACTCATATAAATAAAATCAGAAGTGAAAGAGGAGAATTGCCATAGATATCACAGAAATACAAAGGATCATACTAAAATACTATGAAAGACTATATACCACCAAATTCAATAGCCTACAAAAAATAGATAAGTTCCTAGAAATATGTAACCTTCCTAGGCTGAATCATGAAGAATTAGAAAATCTAAATAGACCAATCAATGGTGAGGAAATTGAAGCAACCATCAAAACCTCCCCCCCCCCCCCCAAAAAAAAAAGTTCAGGACCAGATGGCTTCACTAATGAATTCAACCAAAGTATCTTTAACATGTCAAGGAGTTTATTATCTCACATATCAGGAAGCCCAGAGATGGGAAGAGAGGACTCCAGACAGGGTACTTCAGCATTCCAATTTTTTCTCTCTATGATTTTCTGAGATCTGCCCCACTGTTTGTGTTGGCTGGTAGCAAGATGGTCACAGAAGTTCCCAGGGATGAAGAAGAGAGACCATCTCCTCTTGGGACTATTTATTATAAGTGATAAAACCTTTCCTAAAAGTCACCCTACAGACTCCTCCTTATGCCTTCTATGGCCTCTGCACATGGCCTGGGCTTCATCACAGCATGGCAGCTGCGTTTCAGCAGCAAGCATTGAGAGGGGAAAAGAGAGAGAGAGAGAGAGAGAGAGAGAGAGAGAGAGAGAACACAAGATGGAATCAGATCTCTTTTCATGGCCTAGCCTCAGAAGTCATGCAGTGCCATTTCCACTACATTCAATTCATCGAGGTAGTCACAAAGTCCCACCAGCTTCAAGAACAGGGGAAATGGAATCTAATTATTGATGAGGCAGTGGCAAATTCTGGAAGAGCACATGAGAACCAATAGATTATGGCCACTTTGGGGAAAATACAAGCTGCTGCATGAGAAGATTCAGTCACTCTTCCACACATATGGCTCACTTCCATATTCAGGTCTTACCTGCCAGAATCTAGATCACATGTAGAATCTTACTGAAAGGGAATATGGGAAATGTTTCTGCTTTTCCAACCTCTACAGCACAGGAGGGTAAGTTAGAAGAGGATTAGAATGAGACAGCTTATAGTGTCTGCCACAGATAAGAAAGACGAAAGATGAAATAAATAAAAGATTGGGAAGTAGCCAGGGTCTGGTACAGATCCTTGCCTTTTCTAATTTCAACTGCTTACCTCTTTCCTGTAGCATTGAACAAATATTTGTTGAGCATTTCCCATATTTTAGGCAAGCTATACTTTAAACCAGGGGCCCCCAAACTACGGCCTGCGGGCCACATGCAAATACAAATATTGAATTTGTTCCCGTTTTGTTTTTTTACTTCAAAATAAGATATGTGCAGTGTGCATAGGAATTTGTTCATAGTTTTTTTTTTTTTAAACTATAGTCCGGCCCTTCAACAGTCTGAGGGACAGTGAACTGGCCCCCTGTTTAAAAAGTTTGAGGACCCCTGCTTTAAACAAAACAGAGAGGAATTTTAGAATCTGTCAAAGACAGTCTTCAGCAAATGATTATTATAAATAATTATGTATTTACAATTGTTAAAAGGCCTTTAAAAAGAGTACTTCCTCTTTCTACAGATATATCTTGATAGCCAGTCTGATAGAGACTGTACTGACCTTTCATTCAGAAAGCCTCCTTAGGCATGATAGGACAAAGCTCATCTCAGTGCTAAGGTGTTACTCAGAGTAGCAAGTATTTGGAGTTAAGCAGCAGAGATTAGTAAAGGTAAGTAAATGTTTACATAAATTTAAAATTCTTAATCAGACTGGGATCAACAATATCTGGACAAACTTGGCACTAACCAAAGAAAAATGGAGGCTTTGCCTTCAAAGATGAGAAAAGCTCAATTTCATTTATACCTCAGATGCTGACAAAGTAAACAGTGAGCTCCAGCTCAGGACAGAAGTGTGAAATCCCAGCACCTATACTAGCCACTTGTTTTAGGAGTTGGAAACAGTAGAGTTCACTATCAGCCATGACTGGAACTTTAGCTCCTGAGGAAAACACGCCATTCATTCCAGGGAACTGTGGGTTGCTGACAAAGGAAGGGATGACCATGATTGGATTCTGTGTCTGGAAACAATTACACCCTTACTGACCAACACTGAAGGTGCTCTTATGACTTATGGTTCAGTGACCTCAACAAGTTTGTTTTTAGTCATGTTAAAATCGACTCCCCATTATGGGCTCACCACACTGGGCTCTTTCAGTAGCTAAAGCAAGTAGTAGCTGCATTGATAATCCTATATAATAAAAGGCTAATATGCAAATTGTCCCCTCAACTGGGAGTTCAACCGGGAGTTCGACCAAAGGGCAGGGCTGGCCAGCCAATTGCCCATGGCCCCTCCCTCCGAAGAGCCTACCCAATTGACCATGATCAGGGTGGGCCTGCTGGACCCCACCCATGCACAAATTTGTGCACCGGGACTCTAGTATTGTAATATGCATTAAATTATATGTTATTTCCTCAATTAACAGAATGAAGTTACAGGGATAAACAGCACAGCCTGACACCCATTCTTTTCCTCTCTGATGTTTTCTTCTTAAGAAACAAACACACAGCTTCATTACCAACAAGTTCAGAATAAATTAATAGGAGCTGAAGTCTGTGAAATTAGATTCACTTTCTAATTAGCAGGAGAATTCACAGGCTCTCTTCTCCAGATGAGGATGGCCATTTGTGATCTCAGAAAACTGAGCCCTCCCCTCTTACAAAAGGAATTTCTGATTGAAGTGTAAATGTGAATATCCTTTGACCACCAGGAAGATTGTTTAATCCCACCCTACAGTTGGGAGATTGTGTGATCCAGCAATTTTCATTTTCAAAGGAATTGTCTCTTTACTAACATGTCCCCAGATTAGTTGGCACCCTCCTCTATGGAGTTCAAAGTGGTTTTGAGACTTTTGTCTGTAATTTTCACATCTCAGACAGAAGAGATAGAGGCCAGAAGAGAAAGCAACTGCTTTCCTAACAGACAAGTGAAGGATGCTGAGGTCAGGAGCGAAGTTCTCAAGATGACCCAACAGGTCAGAGGCAGCCTCAGAGCATCCCAACTCTTACTTTATTCTTCACTCCCAGTAACCAACCATCACAATTGTCTCCCAAGTGTTTAAAATTGTCCAACAGGCTCAGGGGGCTCTAAGTGAGGACTCTGAAGACCTTACACAAAGTGACTTAAAAGAGCAAAATTTGCCTAATGTAGGAATGGGCTCCCTGTCCATAGCAGCTAGGTGCCCACTTTCCAGAAATTTCTTCATTCATGCATGCATTCAGTTATTTGACAAATGTTTATTGAGCAAAGTACCTACTATGTGCTAGATATTATTCTAGGTGCTAGGGATATAGCAATGAATAAAATGGACAAAAATTGTGGCTTTCACAGAGGTTATTCTAGTGGGGAAGAAAAGCAATGAATAAGCAAAATATAAAGCTTGTTAAGTAGTAATAAATGCTAGGAAGAAGATGAAGCAAGGACATGGGATTTAAAATGTCAGGGTCTCTAAAAGTTTGAATTTTTATTTGGAGTAGCCAGGAACTTGACATTAAAGGAGCTCAGAAAGAAATGAAAACCCACAATGAATGCTGTGGAGGGTAACACAGATCATGGGTGAAACCTGAGACCAGATGTTTTCTATAGTATCTATTGAAGTAAATTCATTCCTACTGCTTATGCATTTGTGAACATGGCCAGTATCTGTCCTTCAGAGGATTAGAGGAGTTTGAAATTAATTAATATCTGTACTGAATTGAATAGTTCCCCCCCCCCCAAATTCTTGTCCACCTAGAACCTCAGAATATGACCTTATTGGAAATTATATCTTTGCAGATGAGGTCATCTCAGACTAGGGTGGGCCATAAACTCAATGAGTGGTGTCTTATAAGAAGGCTATACAGAGACACAAAGAACACCAGGGTAAGAGAGCCATGTGAAGATGGAGGAAGACATTGGAGTGATGAAGCTATAAATCAAGGATCACCAGCAGCCTCCAAATGCTAAGAGAGAGGCATGAATCAGACTCTCCTTAAGAGCCTCCAGAAAGAATCAACCCTGCCTACACCTTGAGTTTGTTTTAAGCTACCCAGTTTGTGGTAATTTGTTGCTACAATCCTGGGAAACCAATACAGATTTTGGTACCTTTAGATGATGCTGCTGTAACAAATCCCTAAAATGTGGAAAGGTTTTTGGAAATGGGTCATGGGTAGAGACTGGAAGAATGTTGAGACAAATGATATAAAAAGCCTAGATGGCCTTGAAGAGATTGTTAGAGGAAATATGGACATTAAGGAGATTCCTGAGGTGAGAGCTCAGAAGGAAGTTTAGGAGGATAGTAGAGAAAGCCTCTATCATCTTAGAGAGAACATACTGTCATGAAAAGAATGTTGATAGAAATATGAACATTAAAGATGTCTCTTATGAGATCTCAGGTGAAAATGAGAAGTATGTTATTGGAACCCAGAGGAGGGATGATCTTTATTATAAAGTGGCACAGAAGAGGGTTGAATTGTGTTCTAGAGCTGCGTGGAAAATAGAATTTGCAAGTGATAAACTTGGTTATTTAGCTGAGTAGATTTCCAAGCATAATATGGAAGATGCAGCCTGGTTTCTTCTTGCTGCTTCTAGTAAATGTGAGGGGAAATAGATAAATTGAAAAGAAACTATTAAGCAAACAGAAACCAAAACTGGATGATTTGGAAAATTTTCAGTCTATTCATATCATAAAATATGCTTAAGCCATGCTCTGGAAAGAACAAGAGTGTGGCTGGACAACCTTCTACTCTAGAGATTAGGTATATAGTTCATGGATTCAATGAACCATTTCTGCAGAAGCCAAGAATAGAGGTGGGTCTATCCAGAAAGGCTCTATAGAGAACTGTTGTGTCTCATGATATGGGTTCTCTTGACAACACAGAAGACCCACAAGGATTTTGAGACTGTTATAATACCAAAAATACTACCAACTTGGACTTAAGGGAACAGAGACGGGACAAAATGAAGGAAATCTATCTACTTCTGGGGTTCTATAGGCAGGAAACCAGTCAATAGAGCTACTGAGATGTGAATATGGTTATCTACTTATATAAAAACCATGGGTGGTGCCGAAACCTGTTTGGCTCAGTGGATAGAGCGTCGGCTTGCAGACTGAAAGGTCCCAGGTTCGATTCCGGTCAAGGGCATGTACCTGGGTTGCGGGCACATCCCCAGTAGGAGATGTGCAGGAGGCAGCTGATCGATGTTTCTCTCTCATCGATGTTTCTAGCTCTCTATCTCACTCCCTTCCTCTCTGTGAAAAATCAATAAAATATAAAAAAAAAAAAAAACACAAAAAAACACCATGGGTGGTGTTCATCATGACCACAACCACCGAGACCAAGCAGAAGGAAGTCAGTCCTGCAGGGGTTGTCTTGGCAATGGCTGTGCCCTCCCCCAAGCTGTTTCCTGTAAGGGCGGGGTTTGAGGTAGGAACACGCCCTGGGAGCATGGAGGCATATCTTTCTAAAGTATGCCGCGCCAGCACGGGATGAACCTGAGTGGGGGCGGCTGAAAGGCTTAGAAAAGACAGGCAAGAGAATGAAAGCCGGGTCTTGGTGGGATGCTGCTTCTCTGAGAGACAGCGACCACACCCACAGCCATGCCTTTATTTTATAGCAGAAGCTACGAGGCAAAGTAAGGGCATGACCAAGATGTTTACAACATTCTCCTGGGTTTCAATCCTACTCAACTACATGCACCTGAACTCTATCAAGCCTACATCACTCAGGCACGTGGGGCCACGTGTTCGGATCATAGGTTCAAGCTTACAACTACAGCTGTTGGCTATAATTGTGCTGGGAGGGCCCTGCCCTCCAAGCTGTGACTTGCACGTGGCAATGAGAGGACTGTGCCCTCTCATCAGTCCAAGACTTGAACCTGTCCAAAACATTGTAGCGGCTCCCCACAATAAAGTTTTAATTCTGTTTCTTTGTTACTGATGTTGCGGCCCCACCCCATAACAAAGAAACAATTTCTGGAGGACGAGGCCCAGGAATCAGGATTTTAAAAAGATTCCCAGGTGATTCTAATGTGCAGGGTTGAGAACCACTGCTATAAATAATATTAAAAATATACCTAACATGCAATTCTTTGTCCAAAAATGAGCATGTTCAAAAATTAAATGAAGAAAATTTGGATATACTCGATGGAGATTTTCACACATATTTGAGTGATGATTCTATTGATTCCACAGATGATGCTGAAAAGGAAAATTTTCCCATCGAATTTCTTAATAGTATTACTCCTTCGGGAATACTGTGTCATAAATTAAAATTGAAAGTGGGTGCAATCATCATGCTATTGAGAAATCTCAATAGTAAATGGGGTCTTTGTAATGGTACCAGATTTATTATCAAAAGATTACGACCTAACATTTTCGAAGCTGAAGTATTAACAGGATCTGCAGAGGGAGAGGCTGTTCTGATTCCAAGAATTAATTTGTCCCCATCTGACACTGGCCTCCCATTTAAATTGATTTGACAACGGTTTCCTGTGATGCCAGCATTTGTGATGACTATTAATAAATCACAAGGACGAACTCTAGACAAAGTAGGAATATTCCTACCTGAACCCGTTTTTGCACATGGTCAGTTATATGTTGCTTTCTCTCGAGTTTGAAGAGCATGTGATGTTACAGTTAAAGTTCTAAGTACTTCATCACAAGGGAAATTAGCCAAGCACTCTGAAAGTGTTTTCACTCTTAATGTGGTGTACAGGGAGATATTAGAATAAGTTTAATCACTTTATCAGTCATTGTTTGCATCACAGTTGTTTTTATATCATGTTTTTGTTGTTTTCATATCATGTTTTTGTTGTTTTTATATCATGCCTCTGTTGTTATATCCTTTTGTTACTGTTTATTTATGAATAAATTTATATATTATTTTCATATACATTTTACTAATTTCCTTTCATCTCTCACACTTCTGTTATAGATAAAGGGCAAATAGCAATATTAAAATATCTCTACTAATTAATTCCCTTTTTTAAAAATATTTTTTATTGATTTTTTTACAGAGAGGAAGGGAGAGGGATAGTTAGGAACATCGATGAGAGAGAAACATCGATCAGCTGCCTCCTGCACACTCCCCACTGGGGATGTGCCCACAACCAAGGTACATGCCCTTGACTAGAATCGAACCCAGGACCCTTGAGTCCGCAGGCTGATGCTCTTATCCACTGAGCCAAACCAGTTAGGGCAATTAATTCCCTTTTAATGTGCATGAATTTTGTGCACCGGGCTACTAGTCCTTTAAGAAAAGAGAAGAATGACTTTGGGGTAGGGGAGGCTCAAGGCCAGTGGTGCTGCCTCCAGCATACACTCTGACGAGGGCCAGTGATCAAACCTGCATCCCAGGTACATGCCCTTGACCAGAATTGAACCCATGCCCCTTCAGTGCACAGGTTGGCACTCTAACCACTGAGCACACTGGCCAGGTCACTGAGGTCCATTATTATAATGACTTACCATAAATTGCCCTCTGGCTCCAATGACTCACATCTCTCCCACATGCAAAATGCATTCATCCCCTTACAAGATCCCCATATTTTCAACCAATTACATCATCAGATTCCAAGTCCATGAATTCATCATCTAAACCAAATTTAGATGTACATGGGGCTTCTTGGGTACAGTTCCTTGGATAGTGCTCATGTTGATCTAGTGACCTATAAAGTAAAAACACAAATTATTTGACCTTAACACATGTAATAGAAAATGGTGAGACAGTGATTGGCTAACCCTCAAGAGACACCTCCATTTTAAAAGGGGGTAAATGAGAGGCACAATGTAGTCACTGTTCCACTGTAATTTTGAAATCTAGCTGGGCATATGTCAACAGTTCACCCAACTTTCAGGACAAAGAGTGTTCCTTAATTAGGGCTTACTTTTTGCTTTCTGGGAGTGGTTCCCTATGCATTGTTTTCCTTGATTCTTGGCTTCATACTCTGGGCTCTGAGCTTCACCATTTGAGACATCTTTACATTTTTTAAAATAGATTTTAGAGAGCAGAAGGGGAAGAGAGAAAGAAAGGGAGAGAGGGGGGAGAGAGAGAGAGAGAGAGAAATATTCATTGGTTGCCTCCCACATGCACCCCAACTGGGGATCAAACCCACAGTCTAGATATGTGCCCTGACTAGGAATTGAACCTGCCATCTCTTGGTGTATAGGATAATGCTCCAATCAACTGAGCCACACCTGCCAGGGCTGAGACAGCTTTCCTTTTCAATAACTAATGGATCATATTTACAGCTGTATGCCTTTCTCTACCTGCTTCCTGGTGTAAAAAGTTGGGATCTCAGAGACCTTTTCATTTTGCTGTTTCTTTCTTTTTTTTTTTTAATCCAAGTTAGTAATATTTTTTCCGGGATAATTCTCTTTAAAATTGTGTGGATTTCCCATGGATCATGCTTCAAAATCCACTTTCATAATACTTTCCAAGTTATGCCTTTTTCTACTTTGAGTAGATGTCAGTGTTGTGTTAGAAACTCTCTTGTCTAGCTGAAAGGATTGACTAAGCATCACCTTAAATCTTTCTAAGATCTAAACAAAAAGCCTCACAGTCACAATCTTGATTCATTCTTTGCCCTGAGACCATTTCTTACTTTGAGAATCTTTATCCAAGAGACTGTCTTGAAACGTCTATATTGTCTATAAGTTCTTGCAAACCCAATACTTCCTTCTTGAGTTCCTCTTTCCCTACAATATCTTATCATGTGCTGCTTAAAGAAGCCAATGGGAACTTTCAGTGTTCTTCCTGAAATTCTCTTCAGCCAGCCCCACAGGTTCATTAACTATATTTTCTGTTCTCCAATATATAATTGTTTCACCACAATATAACACAGATTGCCCTTTCTCCAGCCTCCAATAGCAGTTCCCTCACTTCCCTTCCAGCATTCACATTCTCATCATCCTACCAGCCTCCAGCTGTCACTCAGCCCAAAGTCAGACTGGAAGTGGTCTGGGTCCCTCTAGGCCAGTGGTTCTCAACCTTCTGGCCCTTTAAATACAGTTCCTCATGTTGTGGTGACCCCCAACCATAAAATTATTTTCGTTGCTACTTCATAACTGTAATGTTGCTACTGTTATGAATCGTAATGTAAATATCTGATATGCAGGATGGTCTTAGGCGGCCCCTGTGAAAGGGTCGTTCAACTGCCAAAGGGGTCGCGACCCACAGGTTGAGAACCGCTGCTCTAGGCCAAAAGAGAGGCTCTGGCCGAGTAAGTGCTCAGTCAATGTGTGACAGATGAACAAGTGAGCATGTGCAATGTGTTCTCCTCACTGACCGAGAGTCATGTGCATCAGGAGAGAGAAATCGCTCAGCGCCGTCCTATGCCTCATCCCCACCCCCTCACTATGAGCTCTGGCTTTGGTTCCCCCCTCTCCCCACTCACTCCCAAATGTAGGCCACGCCTGGAAGGACACTCTGAGTGGCCACAAATCCCTGCCACTCCACCACTTGGAGTCATCATGTCTGGGCTACCATGATAAGTATGGGCTCTCTCCTGAGGCCCAGAAGCACAGAAGCTTCATTCTGGAGCCACAGACACAGACTGGGGCAAAGGACAGAAATCAGTGGTGGGAGTGGGACAGTATGCACAGGAGTGTCACCACTACCATGACCTCTGGCTGCTGAAAGGGCCTTTCCAGCCACAGCCCTAGATGGCCAGACTGTGAAGGGCCACAGCCACTGCACATGTGGAAGTGGAGGCCCAGAGAGGAGCCTGTGGTCAGTGGTCAGTGGCAGAGCCATACCTCGGGGCTGGCAGCCTGACCTCTAGCAGTTTATCAGTTTCTCTCAGGAAGTCTCTCAGCAGACACTGACACAGATGGGAAGACTTGCCCCAGACACTGAGCAGAGGGTAAGGGGAAATAGAGTGAGAAAACAGAGAGGACCCTGCCCCCTCCCCAGGGAACACCCTAACAGAGCCCTCTCCCACCGAAGGCCTCCTGTTAGCAGGGCCTCGGTGAAGCAGGGCCAAGCCCTGGGAGTGTCTCTAGGTCCAGAGGTTGCCATGTTTTTCCCCACCGCATTCCTAATGCTCATCCAGTATCCCCACTGGGGTTTTGAGGCAGCCTGGACACAACCTTGACCAGGCCTCAATCCCTTACCCACTCCCCTCTCCTGACCCTCCCACCGCCTCCAGGCTACAGACCCACACCCACCAAGCTGCCCACCTGAGTCAGCCCCCAGAGTGTACAGCCTACACATTCCCTAAGCTCACCAGTCACTCACTCTCTGTCCCCGCCCCTACTCTGTGCTGGGCCCAAGAGACAGCGATGAGTCAGAGCCAGCTCTGCCCTCGGGTCCTTCAGACGTGGACAAATAGCCATTTTCCCTCTGACGAGCAGATTCATGGTTTTCTCTCAGGAGAGGTGCAGAGAGCCTGGGAAATGTTGCTCCCTCTGGCTTCAGAGCAACTTTGAGGGCAAAGAGACCCATATCTGAGGTCCCCTTCCCCAGTCATCACCTCCCCCCTGGGATTTTCCATGAATCCTCTGGTGGAGAGAGAAAAGGACTAAGAGGAGTGAGGGAGGCCTGGAATGAGGCGCTCTCAGACACAGGCACACACAAGAGCGTGCACGCACACAAGATACACACACACCGATGCACACACACACATGCATGCTTAGACACACAAAGGCATACACAAAGTCACACCCAGATAAAAGCACACATAAACACACTTGCCTACATCATCAGGCAGATCTCATGCAAACACGAAGACAATATGGAGGGCACACATGCCAAAGCCACAGCACACAGGCACACACAGACACACACATGCAGACAAGCCCACAGGAAGTCCCCAAGCCTCCTGACTGCAATGGGCACATGTATCATGTTGGTTGTACCCAGGACTGGACGATGCCCCTCCCTGCAGCCTAGGGTTTTGTGGCAGCTGCTGCTTGGGTAGGCTGCAGCCTCTGACAGAAAGAGAGGAAATGGAGATCTGGGGACATCTTCCAAGGAAGGAAGGTGCACTCAGAGGGAGCCCTCAGCCAGGCTCAGGGGTGCACCCCGTGGCCCTGGTACAGGGTGGGTCCCAAGAGAAGTGTCAGATGGCATTACAAGCCCAGGAGTGTACAGCTAGCCACACTCCCCCCACTTCAGGCCAGGAAACTCCCACCCAGTGTCCAAATCAAGAGTCTGCTCCCTGGGGTGGTGGCAGGGAGGGCTGAGGGGCTTTAGCTTCTCTCCACCAGCCTCTGCTTCGAGGTAGGACAAAGCCCCCACTGTAACCCTCCCCTGACTCTGCTAGGAATTCCAAACACAGACCTCCAGCTGCAGCCGATTTCCAGGGTGGGGGGCAGAGGGCTGACTCCATGATGCTCAGAGCATTTACAGCCAGTGGGAAACTGCCCTGGGCCTCCCTGACACCAGAAATAAATTATTCCAGCCACAGAAACCCACTCGGACATGGCTGGAATGACCCGCTGGAGAGTGCTTTCACATTGAGGACTTGTGGTGCTAGTGGCCGCCACTGCTATGAGCCTAGGCAGGGCTATTTGTGCAGCACGGGTCAAATCACACAGCCTGTAGGCCCCAAGACCCCAACAGCCCAAACCACAGCCACCAGCAGCTCAATCAGGGGGCAGGAAGCTGGAGGCTCAGCTTTGTAGACAGCAGCTGCTTGGAAGTATCTGTCTGTGGACAAAAATGGGGTTTTGTCTTCTTAAACAGAAAACCTAGTTTCTTTTTCTTCTCACATAACTCCAAGGCTGCTGACTAGCTCTAAAAGGAAGAAACAGGCACATGAGTTCCCTGGCTCATGCAAGCCCCCACCGTCGCTAAATCCCCCAAGTGTTTCCACGAGTCCCAGGAGGTGGCTGGCATGTACTCACGGATGAAGCTGGTCAGTTGCTGTATGACAGCTGCAGACTTATTCCTCCTCTGCTAGGGATTGTGTCCACCTGACACTACCATTTCAGCTGGGTACTGATATGGGAAAATTGGAGTGGAACGCGCGGTATCTCTCTGGGCAGGATGGTTCCCGGGCTCTTTGTCTGGTGGAGCCGAAGAATGAAAACATGGACCAAAAATGGTATAGCAAAGATGGAAATTTATTGAGAAACAAGCACAGACTCCTACTTGGGGAGGGGGAAAGAGTCCCACAGCACAGACTCCCATGTGGGGACGGGGAAGTGTCCCACTGAGTCCATTTTTTCCACAGCTTATAAAGGCTGCAGATTTTTGTGCCTTGATATACCCTCTGATTGGTCACTATCCCTTTAGCTTGGTTACTATAGCAACTCCAGAGCTTAGACCTTACGTGAAGTACGTGAGGTTCCCTCCTTCTTCTCCCTTATTGTTTCCCTATTTCCTCTGGGCTTTCTTCCTCCCTCTTTGAATGAGGGGCTTCCTTCCCTTTATTCCATAAATGTATATCTTTTGGAGCTCCCAGCTCCCTTATCTTATGGAAATTACCTATAGACCTGTGCTTTTTCCATGGACCTCTTACTTCTTAAATTTTCCTAAACCTGCCTATTTCACACCTAAAAATTCCTTTCAGAACTACTGGCTGCCTCCACACCACTGTGAGAGGAGAATGCAAAGCTGCCCCACAGCGGGGCAAAGTGGGGCAAAACCTCTCTCCTTCGGTGCCAGGCTCCATCAGAGCAGAACAGTGCCGGGCTGTCTTAAGAGAACTTTAGGCAGCCGAGGCAAAATGGGTCAGAGTCAGAGTGGTGGTCATGGTCCTGGAGGTGGCAAGAAGGATGACAAGGACAAGAAGAAGAAATATGAACCTCCCGTGCCAACCAGAGTGGGGAAAAAGAAGAAGAAAACCAAGGGACCAGATGCTGCCAGCAAACTGCCACTGGTGACACCTCACACTCAGTGCCGGTTAAAATTATTGAAGTTAGAAAGAATTAAAGACTATCTTCTCATGGAGGAAGAATTCATTAGAAATCAGGAACAAATGAAGCCTTTAGAAGAAAAGCAAGAGGAGGAAAGATCAAAGGTAGATGACCTGAGGGGGACTCCGATGTCAGTGGGGACCTTGGAAGAGATCATTGATGACAATCCCGCCATTGTGTCTACATCTGTGGGCTCAGAACACTACGTCAGCATTCTTTCCTTTGTGGACAAGGACCTGCTGGAACCAGGCTGCTCCGTCCTGCTCAACCACAAGGTGCATGCTGTGATAGGGGTGCTGATGGATGACACAGACCCCTTGGTCACGGTGATGAAGGTGGAAAAGGCCCCGCAGGAGACCTATGCCGACATTGGGGGGTTGGACAACCAAATCCAGGAAATTAAGGAATCTGTGGAACTTCCTCTCACTCATCCTGAGTATTACGAAGAGATGGGTATAAAGCCCCCTAAGGGGGTCATTCTCTATGGGCCACCTGGCACAGGTAAGACCTTACTGGCTAAAGCAGTAGCAAACCAAACCTTAGCCACTTTCTTGAGAGTGGTTGGCTCTGAACTTATTCAGAAGTACCTAGGCGATGGGCCCAAGCTCGTTCGGGAATTGTTTCGAGTTGCTGAAGAACATGCACCATCGATTGTGTTTATTGATGAAATTGATGCCATTGGGACAAAAAGATATGACTCAAACTCCGGTGGTGAGAGAGAAATTCAGCGAACAATGTTGGAACTGTTGAACCAGTTGGATGGATTTGATTCAAGGGGA
Source organism: Myotis nattereri (assembly GCF_964212035.1). NCBI lineage: Eukaryota > Metazoa > Chordata > Mammalia > Chiroptera > Vespertilionidae > Myotis > Myotis nattereri. The sequence goes on from NC_138075.1 coordinate 112,369,003, forward strand.
GACGTGAAAGTCATCATGGCCACAAACCGAATAGAAACTCTGGATCCAGCACTAATCAGACCAGGCCGCATCGACAGGAAGATCGAGTTCCCCCTGCCCGATGAAAAGACCAAGAAGCGCATCTTTCAGATCCACACAAGCAGAATGACGCTGGCTGATGACATGACACTGGACGACTTGATCATGGCTAAGGACTACCTCTCTGGTGCTGACATCAAGGCAATCTGTACAGAAGCTGGTCTCATGGCCTTGAGAGAACGTAGAATGAAAGTCACAAATGAAGACTTCAAAAAATCGAAAGAAAATGTTCTGTATAAAAAACAAGAAGGCACCCCTGAGGGGCTTTATCTCTAGGGAACCTCAGTTGCCTTCAAGGAAGTGGTCAAGGGGGCCGACCCTGGGGAGGGAGGAAGTGGGGAGTTGCAGTTGCTCTTCATTATGTGCCCTGTGTACCTCTCTGAGCACCACGTGCAGGAGCCCGACATGCAGCGCTCCATTCCCAATAAAGCGAGTTCTTTCTCGAAAACTTTATGAAAGGACTTTTGCAGTTCTGACCATCCCTCTTATCTTAGCATCCATACATGAAGCCATGGAGGTTGGTGATGGAGAGAGAGAGACAAGGCTGGACCCAGAACTACTTCACCCCTTAATGCCTTCACTGATCCAACCCATTGGCCTGGCCACTTTTTCCCCAAAGATAAGGACTCTTCCCCAAGGACCATGGTCTACACAAAAGAGGATGCTGTCTCACCCTAATAAAAGGGTAATATGCAAATTGGTCACAACTCCCTCACAGTCATGACCAGATATGCTAATTAGTCATGACCAAATATGCTAATTAGTCATGACCGGTATGCAAATTGACCATCACTCCAACACAATAATAAAGAGGGATATGCTAATTAGCCAAGTGGCCACAAGATGGCTTGCAGGGGAGGGCAGTTGTGGGCAATCAGGCCTGCAGGGGAGGGAAGTTAGCGGTGACTGGGCCAGCAGGGGAGGGCAGTTGGGGGTGACTGGGCCAGCAGGGGAGGGCAGTTGGGGGCGACTGGGCCAGCAGGGAAATAGTTAAGTATCAATCAAGCTGGCAGGGGAGTGGTTAGGGGGTTATCAGACTGGCAGGCAGAAGTGGTTAGGGGCAATCAGGAAGGCAGTCAAGCAGTTGGGAGCCAGCAGTCCTGGATTGTGAGAGGGATGTCCAACTGCCCGTTTAGGTCCAATCTCATAAGGATCATCCCATGGGCATTTTCCCTCGAGTGGTCCCAGATTGGAGGGGGTGCAGGCTGGGCTGAGGGACACCTCCCCCAGTGCACAAATTTCGTGCACTGGGCCTCCAGTATAATATATAGCCTTGTCTGAATTCTGGAAATGGACAGTGATTTAGCTCAAGCAAGGAGCTGTTACAATGGACACACACTGAACTTGCAAAAATAAAACAGCACCTCAAAAATGTCAGAAGCAGTGCTGCTCACCACCAACTTCAGGTGAAATGCCCATGGGGGGATCCTTGTGCTCTGAAGAGGACTCAGACCCAACCACCACCGCTCTCCTAGTGTAATGAGCAAGGGCAGAGGATCTAAACTCAATGCTCCCCACACCCCTCACCCACTTGCTTCTTCTCCAGATAAAATGAAGACTGTTGGTCTAGAAGACAGGAGGGATACTGACTTGGGCTGGAAAGCATTGTTCCCCCACGAGCCCCCTCCCCACGCCTCCAGCTCTGGCCTCCAGGACCCTTGCTCCATCTCTTCAGCCCTCACCCTGCTGCTCTGAGATGGCCCCTGAAGACTGAGGACATTGGTAACCGGCCTCCCCAGGGACTCTGCTCATACTTCAACCTCATTTCCCCTTCAGTCTTGCCCTGGGTGATCTTTCCGGAAAGGCTTTAACTCGTTACCTTTGGCTTCCATATTTACAGGAAAGTTAGACTGTAAGGTTGGCCTCTGGCTGGATACCACCCAAGTATCCACACTCTTCAAAAAAAGGCAATGCTAACAGCATCCCCAGCTGCATCCTTCTTGGGCTCAAGCAGCCTGGAGAGGTCTCTTGGGAGAGCAGGGGCCCCTATAAGAGCAGATCTTCATTTTTCTCCTAAAGATTTCTGTGTACACATGAAAATTACATAAATTTGTATGCTTTTCTCCTGTTAAACTGTCTTATGTCAGTTTAATTCTTAGGCCAGCTGCAGAACTTAAGAAGGTAGAAGAAAGTTTTTCCTCCCCTAAAGGACCATCTCAGAGCCTGGCAGTCTGAGAATATGTGCAAGTTTTGCTGGTCATTTAATTGCCCCAAATCTTAATAAGTGCCTTAGACTTCAAAAACTCTAAAATGTCTGTGATTCCTTAAGTCGTACCAGATGCCTCTTGCTGTAATGTGGGAGTCAGATTGGCAGCATGTGGCTGCTATGATGAGTCACCAACAACAACTTAGTTCAGCTCTGAGATCAGATCTAAAAGGCAGTGGACAGTATCCCTAGCCTGAGAGACAACACCCCAGGACAGGGTACCATCACATAACTTGTGTCAAGGCATTCATCTGCCTTTGGATCAATCCCAAAGGGGAAGTAGAAAAGGATTCCAAAAGGGAACACAGGAACCAGGAGGATCATAGAGGGAGGTGATGGCAGGACCATGCACGCTGTGTGGGAAGAAAGGCATCTTGCCCATGGCCCTAAGGATTTATGCATGAAGGTGAGGCAGGGGTTCGGAGCAGGTAGGGTCCCTAGGCCTGGCCGGTGATCAGGGCTGATCTGTGGGGCAAATGGCGGGGCGACTGGGGGTGGCCCCGCTCGCACCCACCTTGGTTGGCCTGGGGCCTGCAGGCTGGGGGCAGCTCCTGCATTAAGCATCTGCCCCTGGTGGTCAGTGAACGTCATAGCGACTGGTTGTTCCACTGGTCATTCTGCCATTTGGTTGATTTACATATTAGGCTTTTATTGTATAGGATAATAAATCTGACTGCAGTCTGAGACACTGTACTAAGAGGATAATAGAATTTCTCTGAGGGAGAGATCTACTCTTTTGTTTTAGAAAACACCTTAATGGATCTTTCAATTATACAAAGCAAGACCCAGGCTGCTCTGGAGGGAAGGATGAGAAGAGAGAAAGCAACACTGCACTGCCTAATAAACTCACAAGAATTTTGGAACTATCCCAGGAGATAGCCTTTGGAAGGTGCTCCCAGCAAGAGAGGAAAATATCAGGGGCCTAAGGAAAAAAGCTTCCAGAGAGAAGGCAGCCTCCCCCACCAACTCCTCCCAGCACCAACACCCTGGGGGAAGCAATAGTTTTCCCACAACACTTTGGATCACTTGACCTGCATGTTAATGGACAGGGCAGCCCAGATGCTGGCATGCCGAGGCATCTGGAATACAGATTTTAACTAGTTTATTCCCTGGTCCTGCAAAGTTTTATTATAAAGCAATAAATTGACATTTTGGTGTCTACTTCAAACTTCCTGGGAGTCAGGGAAGGGTGGAGGCAGATGGGGAATGATGAGATGGAGATGAGGAAACTGGCCACCACAGAGATTCAGGCACAACACAGGTGACCAAGGGCTGTTTGCCTTTAGTTCTGTTTTGCAGTTTGCAAGGTCACCTTGTCTCATTGCTCCACCAAGTGAGTCACCAGTACAATCTGCGTCACTTGCTGGTGACTTTGTGATCAAATGGAGTCCAGCGTGGACGCAGCAGTAGCAGAGACTGGGTCACACCTGGGTTCCACCCATGCTGAGTGTGCTTCCTCCAAAGGGCTGCCTGTCATTCTCGGGTAATGTCCCTCCTGTCTTCCATAATGGAACATTATTTTCACATCCTGACTTGACAGTTAAAATTTTAAGCTGCTATTACCTCTTTTGTAAAACACTTTCACTGGCCCTGGAATGCAGGAAGTCTCACAGGGAGCCAGCTCGGAGTGAGTCTCACCAAGGTCAGGAGCGCAGCCTTCTGAGGCCAGTGGGGAAATGGGGACAGTGGGGAGAGCAGGGACAGTGTGGACAGCAGGGACAGTGGAGAAAGAGGGACAGTGGGAACAGTGGGGACAGTGAGTACAGTGGGGACAGTGAGGTCAGCGGGGGCAGTGAGGATAGCGGGGGTGGTGTGGACAGCGGGGACAGTGAGGACAGCGGGGACAGTGGGGGCAGCGGGGACAGTGGGGGCAGTGGGGACAGTGGGGGCAGCGGGGACAGTGGGGGCAGTGGGGACAGTGTGGACAGCAGGGGCAGTGTGGACAGCGGGGACAGTGAGGACAGCGGGGACAGTGAGGACAGCGGGGACAGTGGGGGCAGTGTGGACAGCAGGGGCAGTGTGGACAGCGGGGACAGTGAGGATAGCGGGGACAGTGTGGACAGCGGGGACAGTGAGGACAGCGGGGACAGTGTGGACAGCGGGGACAGTGGGGGCAGCGGGGAGAGTGAGGACAGCGGGGACAGTGTGGACAGCGGGGACAGTGGGGGCAGCGGGGACAGTGAGGACAGCGGGGACAGTGTGGACAGCGGGGACAGTGGGGGCAGCGGGGACAGTGGGGACAGCGGGGACAGTGGGGGCAGCGGGGACAGTGAGGACAGCGGGGACAGTGAGGACAGCGGGGACAGTGAGGACAGCGGGGACAGTGGGGGCAGCGGGGACAGTGAGGACAGCGGGGACAGTGAGGACAGCGGGGACAGTGTGGACAGCAGGGGCAGTGTGGACAGCGGGGACAGTGAGGACAGCGGGGACAGTGTGGACAGCAGGGGCAGTGTGGACAGCGGGGACAGTGAGGACAGCGGGGACAGTGGGGGCAGCGGGGAGAGTGAGGACAGCGGGGACAGTGAGGACAGCGGGGACAGCGGGACAGTGAGGACAGCGGGGACAGTGGGGGCAGCGGGGACAGTGAGGACAGCGGGGACAGTGAGGACAGCGGGGACAGCGGGGAAAGTGTGGACAGCGGGGACAGTGAGGACAGCGGGGACAGTGAGGACAGCGGGGACAGTGGGGGCAGCGGGGACAGTGAGGCCAGCGGGGACAGTGAGGACAGCGGGGACAGTGAGGACAGCGGGGACAGTGGGGGCAGGGGGACAGTGAGGACAGCGGGGACAGTGAGGACAGCGGGGACAGTGAGGACAGCGGGGACAGCAGGGACAGTGAGGACAGTGGGGACAGCAGGGTCAGTGTGGACAGTGGGGACAGTGAGGACAGCGGGGACAGTGTGGACAGCAGGGGCAGTGTGGACAGCAGGGACAGTGAGGACAGCGGGGACAGTGAGGACAGCGGGGACAGTGTGGACAGCGGGGACAGTGGGGGCAGTGGGGACAGTGGGGACAGTGAGGACAGCGGGGACAGTGTGGATAGCGGGGGCAGTGTGGACAGCGGGGACAGTGAGGACAGCGGGGACAGTGAGGACAGCGGGGACAGTGTGGATAGCGGGGGCAGTGTGGACAGCGGGGACAGTGAGGACAGCGGGGACAGTGAGGACAGCGGGGACAGTGAGGACAGCGGGGACAGTGGGGGCAGTGTGGACAGCAGGGGCAGTGTGGACAGCGGGGACAGTGAGGACAGCGGGGACAGTGTGGACAGCGGGGACAGTGGGGGCAGCGGGGAGAGTGAGGACAGCGGGGACAGTGTGGACAGCGGGGACAGTGGGGGCAGCAGGGACAGTGAGGACAGCGGGGACAGTGTGGACAGCGGGGACAGTGGGGGCAGCGGGGACAGTGAGGGCAGCGGGGACATTGTGGACAGCGGGGACAGTGAGGACAGCGGGGACAGTGGGGGCAGCGGGGACAGTGTGGACAGCAGGGGCAGTGTGGACAGCGGGGACAGAGAGGACAGCGGGGACAGTGAGGACAGCGGGGACAGTGTGGACAGCGGGGACAGTGGGGACAGCGGGGACAGTGGGGGCAGTGGGGACAGTGAGGGCAGCGGGGACAGTGGGGGCAGTGGGGACAGTGGGGGCAGTGGGGACAGTGTGGACAGCGGGGACAGTGAGGACAGTGGGGGCAGTGGGGACAGTGGGGACAGTGAGGACAGCGGGGACAGTGTGGACAGCGGGGACAGTGGGGACAGCGGGGACAGTGAGGACAGCGGGGACAGTGAGGACAGCGGGGACAGTGGTGGCAGCGGGGACAGTGAGGACAGCGGGGACAGTGAGGACAGCGGGGACAGCGGGGACAGTGTGGACAGCAGGGGCAGTGTGGACAGCGGGGACAGTGAGGACAGCGGGGACAGTGTGGACAGCAGGGGCAGTGTGGACAGCGGGGACAGTGAGGACAGCGGGGACAGTGAGGACAGCGGGGACAGTGTGGACAGCGGGGACAGTGGGGACAGCGGGGACAGTGGGGGCAGTGAGGACAGTGAGGGCAGCGGGGACAGTGGGGCAGTGGGGACAGTGGGGACAGTGTGGACAGCGGGGGCAGTGGGGACAGTGGGGGCAGTGGGGACAGCGGGGGCAGTGGGGACAGCGGGGGCAGTGTGGACAGCGGGGACAGTGAGGACAGTGAGGTTAGTGAGGACAGCGGGGACAGTGAGGACAGTGGGGTTAGTGAGGACAGTGCGGGCAGCGAGGACAGCAGGGACAGTGAGGACAGCGGGGACAGTGTGGGCAGCGGGGACAGTGAGGACAGCGGGGACAGTGGGGACAGCGGGGACAGTGAGGACAGCGGGGACAGTATGGACAGCAGGGGCAGTGTGGACAGTGCGGGCAGTGGGCACAGCGGGGACAGTGAGGACAGCGGGGACAGTGAGGACAGCGGGGACAGTGTGGACAGCGGGGGCAGTGAGGACAGTGCGGGCAGCGAGGACAGCAGGGACAGTGAGGACAGCGGGGACAGTGAGGACAGCAGGGACAGTGAGGACAGCGGGGACAGTGAGGACAGCGGGGACAGTGTGGACAGCGGGGGCAGTGAGGACAGTGCGGGCAGCGAGGACAGCAGGGACAGTGTGGACAGCGGGGACAGTGAGGACAGCGGGGACAGTGAGGACAGCGGGGACAGTGAGGACAGTGCGGGCAGCGAGGACAGCAGGGACAGTGAGGACAGCGGGGACAGTGAGGACAGCGGGGACAGTGTGGACAGCGGGGGCAGTGAGGACAGTGCGGGCAGCGAGGACAGCAGGGACAGTGTGGACAGCGGGGACAGTGAGGACAGTGCGGGCAGCGAGGACAGCAGGGACAGTGAGGACAGCGGGGACAGTGAGGACAGCGGGGACAGTGTGGACAGCGGGGGCAGTGAGGACAGTGCGGGCAGCGAGGACAGCAGGGACAGTGTGGACAGCGGGGACAGTGAGGACAGCGGGGACAGTGTGGACAGCGGGGGCAGTGAGGACAGTGCGGGCAGCGAGGACAGCAGGGACAGTGTGGACAGCGGGGACAGTGAGGACAGTGCGGGCAGCGAGGACAGCAGGGACAGTGAGGACAGCGGGGACAGTGAGGACAGCGGGGACAGTGTGGACAGCGGGGGCAGTGAGGACAGTGCGGGCAGCGAGGACAGCAGGGACAGTGAGGACAGCGGGGACAGTGAGGACAGCAGGGACAGTGAGGACAGTGGCTCTCACTCTTCTGAAGCTTCTGCCGCTTCCGCTGCTGTGTATGCGGCTCCAGCGCTCACTGGGCGGCAGGAGGCCAGGCCCGCACCACATCTCACCCGTGAAAGCCGCCCTTACAGGCATCCAGAGAAGGTTTTGTGCACACTTTCTGTCCTTGGGCAAACTTCTTGGTGTTTTTCCTGAATAAGCCTCGGGCTTAGAAGCACACGTATGTTAGCTGGATGTTCAGTTCACGAGAGCAGAACTTTTCATCTCTTCAGTCACGCCTAATTACCGGCTAGCCTTTATCGTGGGGGAGAGCCTTTTCATGGGCTCTTGCCGTCTTTCTTCATCCTTGTCACAAAACACACGCCCCTCCTCACCCTCAGCCTCCCTTTCTTGGCGGGCCCAGACTCTGGTGCCTCGCACCAGGCTCCCTTCCTCTCTGACCGTCCTGATTAAGCTCTTCCCCCAGGCTCTGCCCTTGGTCCCCTCCTCACTCTAACCAGTGCTTCTCAAAGTCGCCTGCACCTACATTCAACCTGTGCACATACTGCCTGCTGCCGCCTCCGGAGGCTGGGACCCACTGAGCTGGAGCTCAAGGGCCCTGAGGTCACACGGAGCCCCCGGTGACCCCTCTCCTGGCTCAGGCCCAGGCTCAGTGGGCGGTCACTCGGGGCAGGACCCGGGGCACACCTGCTATTAGGCTTCCTGTGACACCTTCGGGAAGGCTCTTCCCAGCCAGCATGTGCAGTGTCTTCCCTTCTCTCTCCTCACAACCAGGGCGGGTGCCTCTGCAGCGCTGCCCTACATCTTCCAGCTCTTAGGTATTTAGGCCCTTGTGCCCCAAGGTCACTAGGAAGGACATGTGCCAGCACTGCCCCTCTGTGTCTGTAAGCAGACAGGGAGCATGGAGGCAATTGGTTGCACCATTCAGCACCCTCACCAGTGGTGAGCGCTCCACCATCCCCACATCTCTTCCAACACTTGCTATTACTCAACTTCTTTTTTTTTTTTTTGCTAGTATCACATAAAAATCTTTTATTATTGTGTTAATTTGCAATTCTTTGATTAATAATGCAGTTTGAGCATCTTTTCAAATACTCCTTAGCCTTTTGAGTTCCTAGTCCATTAATTGTCTGATGTAACCCTTTGTTACACCCATTGTTTTGGGTTACCCATTGTTCTACAGGGTGCTGCTCAGCTACTTAACTCTGCCCAGAGGCTTCCGGGAGGGAAAGAATCCGTCCAGGCCCAGAATTATCTCCACCCACAGAAACAGCTTCCACTGTTCAGAGCTGCAGCCTCCCTGGGCACTCTTCTTCCTGAATTATAGCACCCACAGTGCTTAGCAAAGCGAGTGGTCCCAAGCCAGGGTGAAGAAGGTGCAAGACCCAGAAGCTCAATGATCTAGACCAGTGGTTCTCAACCTTCCTCATGCCGCGACCCTTTAATACAGTTCCTCATGTTGTGGTGACCCCCAATTTCATTGTTACAAATTGAACATAATTAAAGCATAGTGATTAATCACAAAAACAATATGTAATTATATATGTGTTTTCCGATGGTCTTAGGCGACCCCCTGTGAAAGGGTCGTTCGACCCCAAAGGGGTCGCGACCCACAGGTTGAGAACCGCTGTCCTAGAGGCTACATCAGGGAACAATTTCTCTGGTGGGCAGGCTTCTTGGAGGTGAGAGACCGAATGCCAGAAGTTCAGCTGGGGATCATTCTGACAGACACCAAGTTGGGAGTGGAGAGGGTTGACACAAAGCCCAGCTGCCAAGGACCTCCCTGTCTGCATGGGACTCTGGCCTGTGGGATGAGGGGAACTATGGAAGGACAGTTACGACCCTGCAGAGCCCACTTCCCTCAGATGTGCTGGCAGGATTGAAACATCAGAGATGGAGCCACCACACAAAGGAGGCTCAGTAGCCTTTCACATTGAACCCCAAACCATTGCCCACCCTTTGGAAGCAAACACAACATGTGTGAGTCACTGTGTGGGCAGATGTATGCGTGTAGTATCATGTCTACTGAGGGGCATTTTAATATTAATTGCAATGTGTGTGTGTGCCTGTGCACTTTTGTGTCAGTGAGTGTGTGTTTATTTGGGTTAGCTAATGTACAAATGTTTGTATGAACAGAATTTGGCACAAGTATGTGCAGCTCTTGCAAAACATAAGGCAATGGGAGGTGACAGACTGTGATAAATAAAGGATATTGGGAGTAAGAAAAAAAGAAAAAGGGTTGTTATGGTTGAGTTTGTGTCCCCCGAAATTCATATGTTGGAATCCTAACCCCCAAAGGGATGATAGTAGTTGGGCCTTATGGGATGATGAGGTCCTGAAAGCGGAATCCTTGCGATGGGATTAGTGTCTTATAGTAGAGACCCCAGAGAGCTCTCTCTTTCCACCAATAAGGACACAGAGAAAAGATGGTTGTCTATGAACTGGGAAGAGGGTTCTCAACATACACAAAATCTGCCAGCACCTTGACCTTGGCCTTCCCAGCCTCCAGAAGTGTGAGAAGTAACTGATGCTTAAGCCCCTCAGTCTCTGGTATTTTGTTACAGGAGCCCAAGACAACTAAGACAGGAACTAAAGGAATTAACATTGTGTTTCTCCCTTACCCTCCTCTTCTATGAGTCCTTCTCTGACATTCAGCACATGTTGACTCCTAAAGTTCTGAAAAATCTCAGAGTTGGAAGGTGCCATCTAATGCTTGAAACCCTCTGCAGCTGCCCCCTCAAGGAATTGTGCTGTTTCAACACTCCTGATCCCGTCTAGGTTGCTCGTGGCCTCTCACTATTAAGTGGCTCTGATCACTGTAAATAGCGTCTTTATATTACCTGAAACCAGCATCCTTGCAGCTCCATTCACTGATGCAGCTCCGATCTGATGTGACCCTATGCTAGGGTCACAAACCAAGTTTCTCTTCCCTGTGTCAGCCTCATCATGTCTCTTGAAATGTGACCCCCAGGACAAAGCACGATCTTCCAGACTGTCAAAGCAGAGCGGCAGGACAGTTGAGAAGTATTTGCCATGTCCGAAACAAGGTAGGAATAGGAACTGGTATCTAGAAAATTCTGAGAATTCCTGCAAATCAAAACTGATAGGCACCTCAATAGAACAACAGATAAAGAAGAGCAACCAGACAATGGATGGAGAAGAAACTAGAAAAGCTAGAGAGGATTTGAAAAGATGCTCAGACCAAACCAGTAACCAAAGAAATGTAAATTAAAATGACAAAAAAGATTCCTTTATGCATGTTAGACTGGCAAAAAGAGAAGGTGAGTAAAAACAAATGTTGGCAGAGATGTGGGGACAGCAGAACTCTTACCATTGGTGAAAGTGTCAAATGATGTAACCAGTCAAGACAGCAGCCTGGACAGCCCAGGTAGATAGATAAGGATACACTCACTACTCTCCAAACAGCGGATCATTGCCTGGGTACATATCCCAAATACTTCCTCACATGGGTCCATAGCGGACATGTACAAGGGTGTCCGTTGTATTTGTCTGTGATCGCAGGAAGTTGAAAGTAATCTGAGTGTCCATCACCAGGAGAGTAGTTAGATAAAATGTGTGTGGGGGCGGTGGAGGGGGTGATTCCACATATAGAAGCATTTAGAAGCAATGAACTTCATGTACTCATGGCAACATGAATGGAAATTTAACAACAAAGTGCTGAGTGGGAAAAATAAGACAGAATGAGCTCTATGACATCATATCATTTATATAAATTTAAAACAACAGCAATACATCCTGTATAATAAAAGGGTAATATGCAAATCGACTGAACAGCAGAATGACCAGCCGCTATGATGCACACTGACCACCAGGGGACAGACACTCAATGCAGGAGCTGCCCCCTGGTGGCCAGTGCACTCCCACAGGGGGAGTACCACTCAGCCAGAAGCCAGGCTCACAGCTTGCAAGCACAGCAGCAGTGGTGAGAGCCTCTCCCGCCTCCGTGCAGCACTAAGGATGTCCAACTGCACTAAGGATGTCTGAGGGCTCCCAGACTGCAAAAGGCCATAGGCCAGCTGAGGGACCCCCGAGTGCACGAATTCGTGCACTGGGCCTCTAGTACTTTATAAGAAGTCATACAAACAGGAAGAATGTATTCTAGGTTGGCAAGGAATGGAGAGAGAAATGGTAAATTAAAAAATAAACAAAACAAGAAAGGGGTTTTGTGTGGACTGATATTGGTGATATGCCAAGAATCAGAGGTGGAGGTATTAGTATATTTCCACTAGTGTGGCCTAAAATCATATTAGCATTTTCAATTAGCCACACAAAGACCACTAGGTTTCTAAGCTAAAGGAGTTCATCACCACCAAACCAGCATTATATGAAATGCTGAAAGGTATTCTTTAAGAAGAGGAAAAAGAAATAGGAACTCTTACCATTTGCCACAGCATGGATGGAACTGGAGATCAGATAAATACCACATGATCTCACTCATTTGTGGAATATAATGAACAACATAAACTGATGAGCAAGGACTGATCCAGAGACTGAGAGGCATTGATTGGACTGTCGGGCCTTGGAGAGAAGGTAGGGGAGGTTGGGGGTAAGGGGGAAAGATCAACCAAAGGACTTATATGCAAGCATATAGGCCTAACCAATGGAAACGGACAACTGGGGGGGGGGGGTGAGGGCATGAGCGGGGGGGGGGGGGAAGGGGTAGGAGGTAACGTGGGGATAAGGACACATATGTAATATCTTAATCAATAAAAAATATATTTTAAAAAAAGACCACTAGGTTTCTTTTCCTGATATTCCTAACATCCCCACCCAGAACTTAAACAAATGTTTTTTAGACCTAAATACAGGACTCTACACTTAGTCCTATTTCAGTTCATCTTGGCATATTTGGTCTATTTTTTTCAGGCTATCAAGCCCTTTATAGTCATGATTCTGTTATCCGAAATGCTGGCTGTTCTTCCTATCTAAATAGTATGCAGAATTAAGGTTCATGTGACATTTGCATTCTCCTCAAAGCTTTTCAAATTCAACTCTTAGTAGGCAGACCCTGTAGGCCAGACCCTATACCAGGTACACATGTATAGATAGGACAGGGTCTCAAGGTCTGAGCAATTCTAAAAGTTATTACTAAATGCTTTTCTTGCTACATGTTAAAATGTAGCACAGTATTTTGCAGACCAGCTGTAAACAGAACGAGTTTGACAGGAAACTCAAAGGGATAAATATAGTCAACTGCAAAGAAGAAATCAAAGTGTAATTGAGTAAATAATGTATATAAGAAATGGCTAAGCCTCCCTCCTGGGAAACAAAGCTTTGGATATGTACCTTCACTTGCTGCAAATAAATAAAACTACCTTGCATCAACCATGTCTCATTCTTGAATAGAGCACCCCAAGTGGTGAACCCCTTGAATTCAGTAACAAGCAATACCAAGTATAAAGAAAGAGTTCCTGTCCTCAGGGAACTCACTGCTTGGATATGAAAATCCAAGGCTACATTATGTTCCAGCACTATTGCTCCAAAGCCAGGGATATGGGAAAAGAGGAAAGAAAAGCAGCCGGGTCTCTCTGGGGATTAGGGAAGTGTCCCAGAGGGATAGAACTTAGGTTGCAAATTGATAGAAAAGAAGTCAGGGAGGGAGAGCTGGAAAGAGACTGGAAGGAGGAGTGGTCCTGCAAGAAAGGGAGTGAGCGTGCCCAGCTCTGTTGGCTGCCCAAACTCCATTCCAACTTTTACCAGAGTCAGTTCTCCATTTTCCCACTGGAAAGCTGCCCTACCCACTGTTATTCCATGTGTTTCTGGAAAAGCTGATTCTAACTCCTGCTCCAGGGATGGACATATGTCTCAAGAGCTGGACCATCAGAGCATCGCCTTCCTCTGACCACTGTGATTGGTTAACAGGTGAGCAACTGACCCAAGGCAAGTCAATTAGGTCCAACCAGAGCTAATCCTGGGATTTTGCTTGAGTCCCAATGTGAAAGAAATGCTCTTTCTGCTGAATTTATTCCTGTGAAGATAGAGCAATCTGAAGCTGTGGCAGCTATCTTGCCATAATATGCAAATAAGCCTGTCAGAGTTGGAGTCAATTTAAAAACAGGGCAAGCTGAGAGATAAAAACAGCTTTCTAATGACATTGCCTGAGTGCTTAGACCCAGCCATGCCTGAAGCTCAGCCATATCTATCCCTGGACGTTGTTATATGAATCAATAAAAGCCTTTTGCTTACATCAACTTGGATTGGCTTTTCTGTTCCTTGCAATTTAAAGAGTCCTGACTGGTCCAAAGTAACAGAAGATGAAATCAGACAAATAGGCAAGAGCCAGATGGGAATTTACGTTACATCCAATAGGACAGGGGTTGTAGAAACTGAAGAATCCAGAGCAGGAAGTAAAATTACATGATTCACACCAGAGATCACTAGATGGCCAGGGTGAGACCAGAGACAGTAAAGCCAATTAGGAGACTGATGCAATAATCCAAGCAAACAAGGATAGCATCCCAAGCTAAGAAGACCAAGGAGTCCTTGTTCAGTGTGCTATAAAAATTATCATAGACTAGCAGATTTAAACAAGATTTATTTCTCACAGTTCTGGAGTCTAGAAGTCCAAGATCAGAGTACCTGCATGGTCAAGTTCTTGGTGAGGGCCATCTTCCTGGCTTACACATGGCCATCTTTTCATTGTATTCTTACATGGTGGAGAACAGAGAGAGAAGCAAGTTCTCCTGTGCCTCTTCTTATAAGGACACTAATCCCATTCATGAGGGCTCCACCCTAATGATCTAACTACCTCCCAAAAGACTCATCACCAAATATTATCACATTGGGGATTAGGGTGTCAACACATACACTTGGAAGGAACACCAACATTCCATCCATAACAGAGAAAACAGGAAGAATGGATCTATGAGAAACTTAAGAGGTAGGATCCATTGGATGCAAGAATGGACTAGACTTGAGAGAGATAGGAATAAGGGGAAAGGAATATTCTGGAATAATTCTTAGGTTTCTGTTCCTGGTGACTTTATGGCCCACAGTGCCCTCCCTGGATACACAGAACACTGGAGAAGAAGCAGGTTTAGAGGGAGGAAAGGGAAAAGATGAAGGTGGGAAGAAAGGGCAATGATGTTTTCAATTCTGGACATGTTGATTTGAGATGCCTATGAGACATTGAATGAAACGTCCAATACTAATGATTCCATGGGTCTGGGGCTCAGGAGGCAGGTTCATGGTTATGGATATAGACAAAGAGTTAGAGAAGACGTCCCAGAGGAAGTGATAGAGCTAAGAACCTAAGAATGACTTAGAGAGAGCCAGGTGAAGAGGAAGGGGGAGAGCGTGTTTCCGGTAGAAGACACTGCATACATAAAGATCCCGAGGCCTGGGACGGCTTGACCTTTTCTCTGCCTGTCTGGCCATCATTTGGAAGAAAATGGAAACTCCTCATGAATTCAGCACAAACATCTCAGAGGAACATGTGGGGTGGGCGTATCTGCTGTGAGTCCCCAGGAGCACTAGTAAAAAGAGAACGTGGCCAGCACACACAGGGCAAGCCATGGGGATTAACAAAAGCCAGAGGTATTTTCTTGTCAACCTTGAGCAGCAAGACAGCAGACACAGCAAAGAATAGCTAAAGCTGTTGCAAGAATGAATTTTCTTTGAAACAACGCAAATGAAAAACAAAATCCTCTTAACCTAGTGACAGTTCCTGATGGAATAAAGCATTTTCTCTGAAACTACCCCAAAATTAACAAAACCATAATTAGGATTACTAAATGACTAGATCACATTTCCACAGAGAAAATATTTACTCAGGCAGAACCTCCTCGATTCAATAGCTCTTTCAATTAGTTTTTTCTAAAGTTTTGGATGTCTACTGACTAATCTGCTGGTATTTAGAAGGATTTGTAAACCACTTGCTAAGTAGTTAAAAAGATGAAATGTCTTTGCCAGGAAGCTACGTGGAGACCTTTGCAAGACCACATGGAGAGGAACAAGATGTCTGGAGTGCCCCCTTACAGACAACAGAACACTACTCCCTCCGGAGCTGGGTCACCTCCCACTGGTATATTCCTGACAAACTGTCCGAGCAGCCGGGATTGTTCCAGGCCTTGGCCAAGTCTAAAGTGTGGTTGCCCCTGCAGGAGAGATAGAGCATGGGTGGAAGCCTTCCTCTGTAGAACCGAGGGCTCCATTTGGACAATTAGAGCTTATAGGGATTACGCAATGCAAGTGAACTGTGTCTCTTTGAATGTGATACTGAATCAACCCTGGGCCACATGGAGCACTAAGATCTTTTTGGATTACCCTAAGATTTTGACTGGTAAGACACCTTGGAGAAACCTTGATGTGGAAGGCAAGCAAGGCTCTACCTAGATCCCTAACCACCTACTACCACCTTCTCCTGCCACTCTGGTCCTCACCCTATCTCCCAGTATGCTCACACACATTCCCGCCTGTATAGGTCACTTTCTCCCTCTTCACGTGCACTTTGCCCTGGTTGTGCCCTCTACCTTAAATGTTCTTTTCCTAAAAGAAGGCATTGGTCAGACTGAAGACCTCAGTGTAGAGCAAACATGTCAAACTCACGGCCCACGGGCCACATGTGACCCACAATGAATATTTTTGCAGCCCAGTCAATATAACAGTATGTAAGAAATGTTTTAATAAAAATTTCATAACTTAATTTTTACAATATCCTGTTACACATAAATTATTAATAATGAACTACAATGTTTGTTAATGACTGATTACTATAATCGTGTTGCATTCATTTCCCTTACACGCCTTATGCACAGGCGCACCATTTCTCTCCACTGATACTAGCTAGCAGCAAATATTTTAGCAGCCGATTGCCACGTCATTAGTCTTGTACTGACTTGTTTGGTGTGCGCAACAGGAAATATTTTGCTTTTGGAGAACAAGAAAAATAGGTTTATTTGCATTACGCTTATTAATTTGTGCAGTTATTCAGTGTCTGGTAAGTTAATGTTCAAGAAAAATATTAATTTTTATTAAAATGTTCTATTATTTTATGTTAACAATTACTCATTTATTTCAGCCCTTTGTATTCAGCGTGTCTCTATCAAAATAAACCTACGTTTCTATAAAATTGAAGCTTTTGTTTTTTTGTGGCCCACATAAACTTAAACCTTGTTTATTTGCCCCGTGTTAGCCTTTGAGTTTGACATGCTTGGTGTAGAGGTACCTGGTTTTTCACGTAGGCCAGGCCTGCTTCTCTTTCAGTAGAAGTCTCTCAGCTGCCCTTCACCAACCTTGATGCAAGACCTGGCATTCCTCTTTTTTCCTCCAAGAAAATCCACTACACAGAGTAAGAAATTGATTTTGTTCTGAAGTTTCAACAGGGGAGACATAGTGGAGGTTCACGTCACAGAGTACATAGCACACTCAATGGAAATTTCAGTTAGGTATTTCCACTCTCCCTGCAAAGTTTCTCCTCAGCCACATAGTCTTCCCCCTTGACCGTCCTCCACAAAGGTTCAGTCTCCACATCTATGCTCACCCTTATATTTCCCTCTCTTTTTGCAGAGTAGTTTAACTCTTCCCTGCCTTGCTTCCAATTTTGCAGTCTCCCTCCCACAACCCCACCCAACTAACAGGCTGAGCTCTATCTTCTTCAGACAGCAATGGGGAGTAATAAATAACAAACCCCATTTTTCCACATCATACCGTTTTCCCTTGTGAATGAGTACCAATGCTCCATGCAGAGCATAGTTCGAGGCCTGGCTGAGCATGAGTGAACAGCTTTAGTGTTCTCTCTGGCTTCAGGAGCATTTGGAAGCCACCTGGCACTCCCGCCCAGGCAGCCTGGGAGATATCAGGCTGCACTGAGGTCCTTCTGAGGACCCCAGCAGAGGCAAGTTCTGCCAGAGATAGACTTGGGTCCTGCATGTGCAACAGCCTCACCAGACCACAAGAAACAGACCCAGGCTAAAGCAAGAAAGAGGAATAATTCATCTTTACAGGAAAAGATGTCCATGTCTCAATTGAGCAAGGGCAGTTTCTGTAAACTATAAAATCTAAAGTCACGGGACATTATTATTGGGTGGTCACTGGGTTCCCAAGCGCCTTGGGAAAAGGAGACAACCACATCCTTCCTCTCTTCTTCAAGCCTCGCCACATATTTCCACCTGGGAAAGCTGGGGTTGCCATGCCGACCCAAGCCAGGTAACACAGTCCTCTCAGTATAGCTCCTTCCAAGGGGCAGGCCTAAAAGCTGCTGGCAGTAGAATTAAGCTTAGTCTTCAGTATCTGTTTGTACCCACACATTGCCCCAAGGGTGAAAAATAATTATCACCCTCACTCCATGGAGGAGGAGAGAAAAATGTGTCTAAGCAACTGGGGCAGACCCAGACAGGTGTCTCATTTCAGAACCCTTTGCAGGGGCTCATTTGATGGCACTCCCATCAGCCTGTGACTTAGAGTTACCAGGGGCTAGGATGAGGGTGTGGAGCAGAGGTTTGGAGTCCTGGCTGTGAGGAATGGCTGAACTTGATATGCCAGCAGAGGGCAGCAAAGAGCAAAAACCAGGGTAGTCTGTAGGGGGACTTCTGCATTACAGTAGTCCCTGTTTACTCATGGAAAATAAGTTCCAAGACCCCCAGTGAATGCCTGAAACCATGGATAGTACTGAACTCTATATAGGGTGGGACAAAAGTAGGTTTACAGTTGTTCATATGGAAAATACAATAATCTTATCTAATAAAAGTGTAATATGCAAATTAACCATCACTCCATCACAAAGCTGGTAGCGCCCATAGCCACAAGATGGTGGCGCCCAGTTCCTTCAGCCTCGCCGGAAGGAGAGAGGGTGGGTGGGCGGGCCTCTGGCCAGAGGCCGGCCGGGGTGTGCGGGACGCTGGGGCAATGTTGCCCCAACCACGAGCCCCAGCATCCCGTGTGCCCCGGCCTGCGGAGGGAGGGAGGGTGGGCCTCTGGCCAGAGGCCAGCCAGGGCATGGGACACTGGCATCGTGGCAGGCCACGCTGAGGGGGACCATCCCCCCCCCCTGCATGAATTTCGTGCACCAGGCCTCTAGTCCTATATAATAAAAGCCTAATATACTAAGTGTCCAACCGTTCCTTTGACCGTTCAACCAGTCACTATAAAGTGCACTGACCACCAGGGGGCAGACACTCCCACCAGTAGGTTAGCTTGCTCCTTGGGTCTGGCTGATGGGGACTGGGTAAGACAGGCTGGACACGCCCTGGAGCCCTCCGGTGGTCCCTCCCCAGCCCCGATCATACACTGGTGGGGTCCCTCAGCCTGGCCTGTGCCCTTTCACAATCTGGGACCCCTTGGAGGATGTTGGAGAGCCGATTTTGCCCAATCCCCGCAGGCCAGGCCAAGGGGCCCCACCGGTGCACACCTGTGCACAAATCCGTGCACCAGGCCTCTAGTTAACAAATAATAATACAAGAATAAATTGTTTCCCACATACTCACAACTGTAAACCTAATTTTGGCTGACTGTGTATATACTGTTTTTCCCTATACATACATACCTTTTCACCTAAAGCACTTTATGGTTTCTCTTTGGCATATCCAAATTGCCAGCATCACTACTCTTGCACGTTGAGGCTCTTATTAAGTAAAGTAATGGTGACTTGAACATAAGCATTGTGATATTATGACAGTGTATCTGATAACCCAAATGGCCACTAAGTGACTAATGGCCAGGGAGTGTATAGAGTGTGGATACGCTGGACAAAGGGACAAGTCAGGTCCTAGTATTATGCTAAGTGTAATAAGCCAGTCAGAGAAAGACAAGTATCACATGATCTCACTCATATGTGGAATCTAATGAACAAAATAAACTGATGAACAAAGTAGATCCAGAGACACAGAAGTATGGAACAGAGTGACAAACTTCCGAGGGAAGACAGGAGTGGGTGGGGAGAGATTAACCAAAGACCTTATATACATATATGTGAAACCCATGGACACAGACAATAGTGTGGTGAAGGCCTAGGGTCAGGGTGGAGGGAGTAAATGTGGGGCGGGGGGAGGGGGGACATCTGTAATACTTGCAACAAATATAAATTTTTTAAAAACTTATGAATTGTTTATTGCTGGAATTTTTCATTTAATATTCTTAGACCATAGTTGACTACAGGTAACTGAAACCTCAGAAAGTGAAACCACAGATTACTGGAAACTTTGGAAACACTGAAGAGGAAAACCCTTGAAAGTATTGGACTTCCTACCATTCAGATTGGTGGGGGAGCAGAGAATTCATACATTGAGGTATTTTTGTTTGGAGTATTTTACCTCGAATCCACCAAGTTGAATGTTGTCACATATTTACACAGGTATTTACACTGATTAAAATATGCATCTGCCCGGCTGGTGTTGCACAATGATTGAGCATTGACCTATGAACCAGGAGATGATGGTTTGATTCCTGGTCAGGGTATATGCCCATGTTTTGGGCTCAATCCCCAGTAGAGGGTGTGCAGGAGGCAGCCAATCAATGATTCTCTCTCATATTGATGTTTCTATCTCTCTGACCCTCTCTTCTTCTCCGAAATCAATAAAAATGTATTTTTTATACATATGCATCTGGTAGATTTTACTTTCCCAAGATGGTCATAGCAATATCACCCACCCTACATGTCCCTCTGTGATGTAACCCTGCCACACTCCATCAGAAGTGGAGTTTATTTGCTCCTTGTATCTGAGTCATCCAATGTCTGCTTTAACCAGCAGAATAGAGAAGAAGTGATATTGTGCCATTTCTGGGCATAGCTTTCAACTGTCCTGGCAGCTTCTGCTTCCTAACTCTTGGAATGCTCACCCTTGGGATATCCCTTTCACAGCCCAGCTACTGTACTGATTATATTTTCTTATTTTCTGTTTTATTGATGCTCTGGGATTTGGGGCCTTGATCCTCCAAGGGTTAGTTAATTTGTACAACCTCTCTTATAAGCGTGTCTTTGATGCATAAATGTTATACAAAGAGCAGCATAATGCTCGCAAATTCCACAGAAATAACCCAAAGGACTAGCTGTGAAAGACATGGGTTTATTAGGATTTACGTGCACACCGGGGGCAGCCAGCTGGTGAAATTTTCCTCCACCCCAACTTCTTTCAGCACAAGGTTATATAAAGTACAGAAAGCAAAGCAGAACAGGGCATGCAGGGGGAGGGGGATGTGTTTGTGAACAAGCTGTGTGAGATCGAAATACTATTTTCTTGACTGAGGAGCAGGCCAGGCTCCCAAGCTCTCACAGTTGCTTCCTGATGGCCTTCATCATCTTCCCACAGGTGGGAGGGGGAGTTGAAGCATGGGAAGGGGCCCATGTTCTCACATACTTTACAACCAATCAACCAACCCAACTTCCAATCATCTCCTTTACCAAATCCTCACACACCAAATCAACATTCCCTCCGACCTAATCACCCCAGATACCAGACCACAAAGGGACCACTGCTATATCCAGAACCTACCAAAATTATTCAAATTATTTAATCCTAAACTTACTCAGCCTACCTACCCTGCCTCACCCACTCCTTCCTGCAAAAATCCCAGTAAAAGCATGTTCTCCTCCCCACCCTTTCTGCCTCCTGAGTGACCCCCAGTATTTCTTGGATGGCCCTGTATGACATTTCTAGGAATCTAGAGTGAATATAAACATCTTCCTCCCTGACAATCATTTCCATATCTGCATGTCTTACCACACGTGATTCAAACAAATCCTGGTATAGCTACCATGCTGTGAGAAGCCCAATCCACGTAGAAAGGCCACGTGAAGTTATGACAGTCAATAGCCCCGCCTGAGCTCCTGACAACAGCCTGGGTCTGCTGCCAGCCATAGGAGTGAGCTCTCTTGGACATTCCACACAGAAGACCACAGCTACAGCCAACTTCTGAGTGCAATTGTATTGGAGACCCCCAATGAGAACTACTGAATAATAAATTGTGTTTTTAACCACTCTGTCTGGGATAATCTGGTACACAGCAGCAGACCAGAACCTGCATGATGTTTTTTCACTGGAGGGTCAGCTCCTACGGTATTAAGTTCCCATGAATGGTATGGTAGCTCTTGCTATCAGAGATTGAACATTACTTGGAAGCTTGTTACAAATGCAGAATTTCAGCCCAATCTCAAACTTACTAAGCCAGCATCTACATATTAACAAGAGGCCCTAATAAATTGGATGCACATTCAAGTTTAAGAAGCACTGCTGTAGCAAATATTGACTACTCTGCCCAGTGGATTCCTGTGGATCCTTTAAATGGTTCTCTCTGTACCTCCCTCAGCTTGTCTAGCTGCTTTACTTCTGAAAGCTTGCACCTGTGATCGTCTTCAGACACTGCCTTGGGTTCCTGGAGCTGCTTTGCCTGTACGTGCTGACAGCCAGAGTGTCTGGGAGTTAATGTCCCCTGGGGAAGCCTGCACATTGGCTGACTAGTATGGCAATATGAAAGCCAAGCTCTCTTGCCTCGAGGTGGAACAAACTTTAAAGTAATTTTATCCAGTGGTGTCCAGATCCGTTTGAAACTTGGACTCTGCCTGAAATTTCACCCCTAATC
Organism: Myotis nattereri; assembly: GCF_964212035.1. Lineage (NCBI taxonomy): Eukaryota > Metazoa > Chordata > Mammalia > Chiroptera > Vespertilionidae > Myotis > Myotis nattereri. The sequence continues at coordinate 112,391,039 of NC_138075.1, forward strand.
CACCTCCCCCTTCCTGTCCTGCTTTCCCCAGCCCCTTTCCAATATCTCCTAGGAATCTTCCTTAATCAATCTCTTGCACGAGAACCATCATCTCAGGGTCTGCAATAGTACGTAAGACAGGTAACATAGGAACATTTCACCTAATCAAACTTAGCATTGCCCTATCACATCCTAGTCACACAGGCAGACACTGGCTAACACACTAGAACATATAGGATTGGGTGGGGAGAAGGGGGTGGGTAGGAAAAGGAAGACAATGCTTTTGAAGAGCTTTGCAATAGAGAGAAACTAAAAAATAATGCCAGTACTTGAAGAGAAATGAAAGTGCTAATTATTTTGCTGTATAACCCATTACTCCAAAATTTAGCTTAAAACAATAAACATTTATTATATCATGCAGTCTCTAGGGGTCAGGAATTCCTCAGGGTGATCCTGGCTCAGAGTCTCCCATAAGATTGCAGTCAAGATGTCAGCCAGGGCTACAGTCTCAGGCTTGAGTGGGGCTAGAGGACCTGATTCCAAACTCACTCACATGTCTGCTGGCCAGAAGCTTCAATTCCTCTCCACTTGGGCCACTTCATAAGGTTACTCATGACATTGCTTCTCCTAGAGTGAGTGATGAGAGAGACAGGTGTTCGCAAATGTGTAGACAGGAGCTGGGAAGACCATGCTGCTCACAGCTGGTAAAAACCCTTAACTCTTGGGCATGGGATTGAGGAGCACAAGACATTGGTAGGATAAAGACAAATTTTCTCTTTATTTACTTCTGAATCCCTTCTGTAATTTTAAAACATTAAATGAGAAAGCTTAAATGAATCGCCAGTAGTTAGTAATGAATAAAGCTAAGACCACAACAAAATAGCTATGAGAAGGAGAAATGACAAGGATAGAAAATTTGAATGGGGTCATAAAAAATAATCTATACTAATAATAGAGGAATATGCAAATTGGCTGGGACACCATCACGTAATGACCAATCAGGACGGGGGTGGGGCTGCAGCAGAGAGCTCTCAGCATGCCTGTGCCAGGGGTCCAAAGGGCACAGAGAGGAAGGGAGAGCAGTTAGGCAGTTAGGGAGATCAGGCCAGGAGAGGAGAGCAATTGGAGGGATCAGGCCAGCAGGGGAGAGCAGTTAGGGGCATCAGGCAGCCAGGCAGGTGAGCAGTTAGGAGCCAGTGGTTCCGGATTGCAAGAGGGATCCCAGATGAATTTCATGCACTGGGCCTCTAGTGTGAGTGATGATAAACCATATGTGCATGATCTTAGGTATGTCTCTGCCCCATGCAGGAGTTCTGGACGCACACTCTGAGCTCTGGAATTGTTGCAGGGTAGGATTCCTGCCTCCTCTAAGAAAGCCCAAAGCATTCTTTTCCCCCATTTTGTTTGCTCTACCACCATAGGGGGACATCAGCTCTGACTAGCTCTACATAACTTTCTTTCACCATCTGTCTGTTTGGGGCCTGACTACCAGCTTTCTGATCTGGTCTTCATAAATACCTCAAATTCCCACTTCCTGTGGCATGGCATGACCATTTACCCCAGATGTAGGATCCTGACTCCTCCAGCAAAGCAACAACCAAAACAATTCAGCCCCAGGTTCCAGCATCAATCCCTAAAAGTAAGAACAGATGAGAGGTTTAGCCTTTGCTCCAGAAATGCACCTGCCCTCTCCAGGTGGCCCTACTAGAGAAATAGGCACATTTCCCAAGTTCAAGGGCCAAAAGAACCATCTTGAGCCTGAACCCCTCTCCCAATGTCTCTGGAGCTGACTGCCAAGCAGAGTGGTCCTGGCTGTGTCAAAGGCAACATCGCTCTCAGTGTGACTCTTGGCTCAAAAGCCGCCTCTCCTGGCATGAGACAGTCAAGGCCCTTCATCATACACCGATGGGCATGCCTCAGGGAGAAGCGGGATTGTAGAGCCTTATAGAGAGAGCAACACCTTAGAGATCTGCACCTGTGTCAGGATGGTGAGGGAACAGAGGACTTGGTGGCCAGAAGTGAGAGCCATGTGACATAAGGAAAGTACTCAGAGATTGAAGAGACCATCAGGTAGGATTCAGCCGGGTGGTTTCTGGTGCTTCTTAGACAGAGGAGCAGGAGCCTTCCCAGGGTCCCCGACTTAGCGCCCTGCTCTGATCAGTGCCAGTCCACAATGGCATGCTACTGGTTCTTGATTACTTACACAAAGAAACTGCGAGTGATTTTATACCTGTTGAATCTTTTCAAATCTAGCCTTGTATTTCAGATGGATTTTTTATTTCATTTTTCTATTGATTTATTTTTGTTGGATTTTTACAAAAGAATTTGTTTGTTTTAGAATTGGGTAATTAAAAAGCAATCCTCCACCCCAGAAAATTTATGAAGCCCTGTTTTAGAAAGTCCCACATATCACAAATACACAGAAAATAAATGATTACAGAGCACATGGGACCGGGTGCTCACACTGGCAGAGTGCAGCCTATAGGTAACAACATCAGGCCCCCCAAAATGCCATTCCTCAGCTTTTGCCCAATGTCCTCAACACAAAAGGCAACTATATCTGAATGTTTCAAAGCCTTCTGGGTTGTGCTTCTGCCAGCATCAGAAACAGACACTGCTTCAGAGTAAAGGAAAGATTTGAGTGGCAGAAGCACTTAGGATTTAAAAAAAAAAAGCAAATTAATTAACTTGTCAAATCCTTTTTCTCAGGTAGCATGAATGCAGTAGTTTCAATTTTTAAATATGTTTTCATTGATTTTTAGAAAGAAAGGAATGAAGGAGAGAGAGAGAGAGAGAGAGAGAGAGAGAGAGAGAGAGAGAGAGAGAGAGAACATCAATCAGCTGCCTCCTGAACACCCCTACTTGAGCCTGCAACCCGAGCATATGCTCTGACCAGGAATGGACAAAGCTCAATCAACTGAGCCACATGGGCCAAAACAATGCAATCGTTTCCTACAGAGTCTTCACTCTCAGGAAGACCACACATCTATTCTCCTGCTCCTCTTTGTTTGCAGTCTTGACAATTGCACATGGTAACTAAGGAACATTATGCAATATTAACACTTTATTTTACCTTTTAGTCTGCATATATGTAAGCATAGAAGTAACATTATGTGGCACTAATCCTTCACATTACTGCATGTATCTAGATATTGTTTTAAGAGATAGTGAAATTTACAATGTAAGAGGTAGAAATTTATACTGTGAAATTGAAATATTTTGTAATGTTTTCTGCAATAATGATCATTTGTCTCATGCAACTCGATGAAAATATTTGAACAGGACATACACAATTCATGGTTAACTTCCAAATTTAAATATTGTTTTTAAGAATTTGATGACAATCCCACTTATTAAACTTTCTCCAAGTTGAAATTAATTTTTAAAATTATCGAAGCATTACATTGACTCAAAAAAGTAGTCTAACTTGTCTTCATCAATATGAGAAAATCTTAATTATGAAACCTAATTAAGTAACTTACAATAGGGAAGGCAAACAAATTCAATAAAAAGTATGTAATAGCTTCTGATTTATGTGTATATTGATTTTATTACTTGTCTAAACATCACCAGTCAATCAACAGAATATCCAAATATGTGTAAAAATAATCCAATTCTGTTATCTTTACTGTATTGCCATTTTCCATTAATATAAAAACCATATACAAAGTTTTTTAAAGTGTATATAGTTTTTATATGAAAGTGTGGGCCTTCATTTAGTATAGGAGCCTGCTTAGAGCTGCCTGCCCACCAGCTGACTAAACATTAGTGAGTTCACTCCACACTCAGAGAAAGAGAGCATCAGGAGGATAGAGACATGGCTTAGACACAAATATCAAAAGGGAAACATGCTTTTTAGAAATTACACATGTTTTTTTTATTTGCAATTGATCCCATGTCCCATTTGTTCCTCAATCAGCAGAGATTTTTGCCTGGCTTTGGCTTAAGTAAGCCACCGTATGTGGGCCTATAGTGGATGTCTGTAAGAGCCACCTCTGTCAGTGGCCTCCTCTTCTTTGATCCTGGAGGGACAGAATTTGAGCCCTGCTGAGAGGCAATGCCTCTGTCCAACATGGTCTCTCCTCCAAATCCTGCTCTGGGATCACTGCTGCTGGCCAAGGACGGGAGGCAGACAGCTCCTAGTCATCCACATTGTCCACTCCGCCCTATGCTGTTGGTGGAGACCTCCTGCTGACTGAGAAGACCAGTTTTCCCCAGGGCCTCTGACCTCTGAGCCCTAAGGGAACCTCTGTTATGTACACTATTTCTCTGCTAGAGGCATTTGCTTTGTTTCCAGGGTGTGTGTATGTACACACACACACACAAACACACACACACATTCACACACACACAGACACCAGGCATGCACCTCTACCATCAATACTGCAATTAACACCCTTGCACAAGGGCCCTAAGGTGAATGCTTTCATCTCTGGAATAGATTCCCAGGTGTGAGATTGCTAGGTCAAAGAGCATATGTATTTTTAATTTTAATGGATTTTTCCAGATTGATTTCTAAAAAGGCCATAATAATTTTCATCTCTACCAACAATGATTAAGAGCATGCTTTTTCCCCCACATGAAATAGATGTGGATGCTCTTTTTAATTTTTCCAGCCTGAAGGGTCCAAGCAAATACCTTATTAGTTTAATTATTTTAATTCCCCTGAATTCTAATGAATTTGAGCATCTTTCCATACAGTTGGATATTTTTCTTCTTTGAATTGCCTATTTATATCATTTTGTCTATTTCTCCATTCAGTTGTTTGTCTTAGCAATTGATAAGAGCTCTTTGCATAAAATAGCTATCAACTTTTGTTTATCAGCTACATTACAATTTTTTCTACTCTAATGCTTGTCTTTTGACATTGCTTGCAGTATCTTTTGCCATAAAAATGATTTAAATACATATTTATATATGTATAAAGTAAAAATATTTATCCTTTTTTATTTCCTAGGTTTCCAACCTTAGTTGAAAAGGTCTTCTAACCTCTTATTTATATAAGGCCTCCTTGCCAAAATATTTATTAAAAGCTTTTATACAAGTACACACATTTTTATGGATCCATGAATGTTCACAAGTGAACACACTCAAGTAACCAAGACCCAGATCAAGAAGCAAAACATTCCCAGCACCCTAGAAGCGACTTCATGTCCTCTGCCAGTCACCAGTCACTACTCTCTGGCTCAGTTGATTGAGTGTCGTCCTGTACACCAAAGGGTTGCCGGTTTGATTCCCAGTCAGGGCTCATACCTGGGTTGCAGGTTCGGTTGGGCATGTACAAGGGCAATCAATCAATGTTTCTCTCTCACCTCTCTCTTCTCTTCTCTCTCTCTCTCTCTCTCTCTCTCTCTCTATCTATCTATCTATCTCTATCTCTCTCCATCCCTCCCTCCATTCCTCCATCCCTTCCTCTCTCTAAGCATGTCTTCAGGTGAGAACTTTTTAAAAAATATTAACCTCTATCCTGCTTCTAACATCATAGGTTAGTCTTTGGACTTTATTTAAATGAATCATCATATGTACTCTTTTGTGTCTAGCTTTTTTAACTCAGCATTATGTTTGCGAGATTCATTTATGTAGCTCACTCATTCTCACTGCTGTGTGGCAGTCCTTTATATAAATTGCCTCACTTTATTTTTTACTGTTGGTGGACATTTGGATTGCTTCCAATTTGGGGCTATTAAAAATTGTGCTGCTATAAACATTCTTGTACATATTTTTGGTGAATTTATGTCTGCATTTCTGCTGGATATTTCCCAAGAGTATAAAGTCAGGGTCACAGCTTATGTGTATTTTCACTTTTTTGTAGATATTTCCAGTTTTCCAAAGTGGTTGTACCAATTACACCCTCACCAGTAATGTAAGAGATGTCTTGGTTGTTCTATCTCCACCCAACAATTGGTTTCATCTGACTTTTTATTTAAACCATTCTAGTGGGTATATGCTAGTGTTGCACTGTGGTTTGTCTTGCACAGTCCAGATTTTTAATGTTTAATTTTTTACATTTTAAGTCCTAATCCACCTGGAATTTTATTTTTGCATATGGTAAAATAGAAGACCACTTTGACCCTATTCCAGACAGATAGCCAGATGTGCCAGATTAAATAATCTGTCTTTTTCCCTGCTATGTCTTGAGGGATAAATAGACACTTTCCAAGTGGACTGGAGTGGGGAAGAGAACTCCAGGCTGACAGAGCTGCATGAGCAAAGTCGCAGAGGCATGAAGCAGCATGATGTGGCTAAAATTAAAAGTGTGCAGCAGGGAGAAACCAAGATGGTGGCATAGGTAAACACTTGAAGTTGCTGCCTTACACAACCACTTCAAAAATATGACTAAAAGACAAAACAGGCATCATCCAGAACCACAGGAAGGCTGGCTGAGTGGAAATTCTACAACTAGAAGGAAAGAGAAAAGCACACTGAGACTCAGAGGAGGTGCGGAAGTAAAGTGCAGAGGTACGGAGGCACATGCGGAAAGGGCTGCCAACTGAGGACGTGGTTGTCTTTTTCAATCAGGAGGGTGTCTCAAGCTCCCAACTGCTCTGAACTCCAGTTCCGAGTGAGTCTCTGGGGACCCAGACTCATACTGGGAGAAACTGGACTGTCTGGCATTGGGCAGAACTCGAGGGCTGCTTTCTCTCAAAGGTGCTTGCAGCAATTACCACAGGACATTGAGACCGGGGGGCCTCTTAGGGCAGGGCTGAGGATCAGCCATAGCTGTCTGCTCCTCCCTGTTGATTCCCTGAGACCCAGCCCCACCCAAGCTGTGTTCAGAGGCTTTTGCATATGAAAGGCCTGGCCCTTTGCAATCTAAAATTACCTAACAAACTGCAGCTGGGTCAGAGAGACACAGAACATCCAAAAGAAGGCCCAAGGCCCCACAGCAGCTTGCATTGCTTCACAGCTGGGCCTCATCTGGGCACCTCCAAACCCCAAACAAAGAAGAGGAATCTGCAGATCTCTTCATAGCTCCTGCTGTGTAGCCTCAGGCAGAAGCTAAATTAGCACCTCCTTAGAGATTCAAGAGCCAGTGTACCCAGTGGTCAGAGTGGGACCATCCAGATTACAACTCCTCAGATCCATAAGGGACACACTCAGGGGGCAGACTCAGTGAGCACCAAAGCCCCACTGAAACAAGTCTTGCCCCAGAAGGGTGTCTTCAGCACAGAAGTTCTCCCACTGCAGACACAGCTGATTCTCACAGCCAATTGGCCTGGAGGTCAATTCCTCCCAGTGATACCTACAACAATCAAGGCTTAACTACAACAAGACTGTGCACAAAGCTCACAAAGGGGTGCACCAAGAGTGTCCACCTCAGGTAATTGGGGAGGCTGAGCCACTGGACCCTATAGGACACCTAGCACAGAAAGCAACTCTATCAACACAGGAAAGCATAAAAAATGCGGAGACAAAGAAACAGGTCACAAATGACAGAAATGGAGGAAAGCAAACTACTGGATATAGAGTTCAAAACCACACTTATAAGGTTTTTCAAGAATTTTCTAGAAACCGCTGATAAATTTAGTGAGACCCTCGATAAATCGAGTGAGATACTAAAGGATATGAAAAAGGACCAGCTAGAAATTAAGCATACACTGACTAAAATAAAGAATATTATACAGAGATCCAACAGCAGACTAGAGGATCGCAAGAATCAAGTCAAAGATTTGAAATACGAAGAAGCAAAAAACACCCAACCGGAAAAGCAAAATGAAAAAAGAATTCAAAAATATGAAGATAGTGTAAGGAGCCTCTGGGACAACTTCAAGCGTACCAACATCCGAATTATGGGGGTGCCAGAAAAGAGAGAGAGCAAGATATTGAAAACATATTTGAAGAAATAATGACAGAAAACTTCCCCTACCTGGTGAAAGAAATAGACTTACAAGTCCAGGAAGTGCAGAGAACCCCAAACAAAAGGAATCCAAAGAGGACCACACCAAGACACATCATAATCAAAATGCCAAGAGCAAAAGACAAAGAGAGAATCATAAAAGCAGCAAGAGAAAGAAAGTCAGTTACCTACAAGGGAGTACCCATAGGACTGTCAGCTGATTTCTCAACAGAAACTATGCAGGCCAGAAGGGAATGGCAAGAAATATTCAAAGTGATGAATAGCAAGAACCTACAACCAAGAATACTTTACCCAGCAAAGCTATCATTCAGAATTGAAGGTCAGATAAAGAGCTTCACAGATTTAAAAAAAAAAAAAAAAAAAAGCTAAAGTAGTTCATCACCAAACCAGTGTTATATGAAATGCTGAAAGGTATCCTTTAAGAAGAGGAAGAAGAAGAAAAAGGTAAAGATACAAATTATGAACAACAAATACACATCTATCAACAAGTGAATCTAAAAATCAAGTGAATAAATAATCTGATGAACAGAATAAACTGGTGAATATAATAGGATCAGGGGCATAGAAGGGGAGTGGACTGACAATTCTCGGGGGAAAGGGGTGTGGGGGTGCGGGAAGAGACTGGACAAAAATCGTACACCTATGGATGAAGGCAGTGGCGGGGGGGTGGGGGTTGTAAGGGCAGAGGATGTGGTGGTAACCAGGTAGAGGGGAGCTATGGGTGGGGGGGGGGGGCGGGAGAGGAACAACTGTAATAATCTGAACAATAAAGATTTAATTAAAATAAAATAAAAAAAAGATGTGCAGCAGCAAGAGGCACAGGAGGGCTGTGGCCAGTGTTGCTCAGTTGGTTGAGCATTGTCCCATGCACTGAAGGGTCTCTGGTTCTATTCCTGGTCAGGGCATATACCCAGGTTTCAGGTTCAGTCCCCAGTTGGGTACATAAGGGAGGCAACCTATCAATGTTTCTCTCACATCAATGTTTCTGTCTTTCTCCCTCAGGTGAGGATTTAGAAAAAGAGGCACAGGAGGGTTGGCAAAGCCAGATCTTGCAATTCTTGCAAGAGGACAAGGCTCAGGCTGCTGTTGAATGGGAGCACCAAAGGAAGAAGGACCTTCTCTACTTTGGATATTTGAAAACATTCCTTGAGATCCTCATTTTGAAAGGTGTGATTATCAAAATGTCACTCGTAGGGGAGTGTTGACAGAGGCACTTACATATGTTATTTCATTTAATCCTCACAATGACTTCATGAGGGAGGCACTATTAACCTCGCTTTACAGATGAGGGCATAAGGCTTAGAGAAATCAAATGGTTTGTCCTCAGTCACACAAGTAGTAAAAGCTGAGACTGGACCCCAGGTCTGTCTCCCTCCCTAGTTCCTGCTCTTCCTTCCCAACACACCACTGGCACTGGCAGTGGACGGTGAGTGGAGCTTCCAGGCACTTCCCAAATAATGGAGCATGTGATGAAACAGAGACTTATAATCATCATTTCAGCCCCTGCCAAAAGAGCCTGTTGGTGGCTGTTTTCTCTTCCCCAGTCACAGAGCGGTTTATTTCTTGAGAAACAGTCACTGTTCTAGGCAGAAATGACCACTTCAGCTAAAAGGCATGCCCATGGACAAGTTGTATGGGTCTGTGGAGATCAGGGAGCAGCAGAGTATGATGAGACAGACAGAGAGCACAAAGTTGCTTCTGTCCTCCATCCCTTTCTCAATCACAGTTCTAGGTCACACAAGATCCAGCTGCTCTTCTTTTCCCAGTTGGAAGAGATCTCTGTATCCTACATTAAACCCCCTGGGACCTGTGCTGTCCTGGGCTGGTCTCTGTTCTCCATGCCCAGGGAGACGTGAATACTCACCGATATGAGCACCCTGGCACTCAGACACACAGAGATGACATACAATCTCCACACTGACACAGAGCAGAGCCAAACACCCACTTCAGAGAACTTGCCTCCTGGAGCATAAGACCCCAGAGAATCATTCTAGCTCAGGGTTTTCAAATTATGCATGCAAGTTATTCTGCAGAGGGAAATTACACAAATTAAAGAAGCAACTTCCCACCAAAGGGAAGATTTTTACTGATAGAGATAATTGTAGAAAAGTACACTGAAATTATGAGGTGCCATTTCCCTCTATCAGATTGGCAGAGATTTAAAAGTTTGAGAATACCCACTGTTGATGGGAATGTAAAGATATGCCATTTGGTAGAAAAAAATAAATGATTACATCTTCTGGGGAAGGTAACTTGACAATATATGTAAAAATGTTAAATGCAACTACCCTTAAACCCAGTGATTCCACTCATAATATTTTACAAATATAGGTAGCTATAGATACACACATATCACAACACAAAAATAGTGATTACGGAAGTTCATTGCAGCATCTATAATAATAAAAGCATAATATGCTCATTAGACCTGCCAGACAACCTTCTGAACGAAGCCGGGGCTGTGAGGGAAGCCCGGGTCCTGGGTGTCTGCAGGTGGCCAGAGGGGAGTCCGGGTCCCAGGTGCCAGAGGGAAGCTGGTGCTGGCAGCTGGGGGAAAGAAGGCCTACTCTTGCACGAATTTCATGCACCAGGTCTCTAGTTTTTTTATAATACCATAAAATTAGAAACAACTAAAAAAATCCATTAGTGGAAAACTGGCCAAATAGGGATATCCATTCTATGGCATACTAGCCGTTTAAAAGGATGAGGTGGACCTCTATGTTCTCACATGGAAATATGTCCACAATACATTTTTTAATTGGAAAAAAAAGTAAGATACAGAAGAGCAAACTGTTTTCATCCCATCTGTGTTTTAAAAAGCATGTTTGTAGAAGGCGGGCCAAGATGGTGACATAGGTAAATGTGGCACTCTGATCCTCCCACAACCACATCAAAATTACAACTAAACTACAGAACAACCATCATTCAGAACCACCTGAAATCTGGCTGAATGGAAGTCCTACAAGTAGAGAATTAAAGAAGAAACCACATTGAGACTGATAGTAGGGGCAGAGGCACCGAAGGGGCTGGTTCAATACCCACATATGGCATTTTTTAAATTAGGAGGGATATCTTGGCCAGGTAGGTCCCCCCATGAGGAGCAAGGGGTGCGAGACCCCTCAGCCCAGGGTACCAGTACCAGGAAGAGAAGTCCCTGTAACTTTGGGCTGTAAAACCTGCAGGAATGGTGGCTGAGTGACACACAGACTGCTGGAGACCCAGTCAGTTTCTCTCTTTTTTAAAAAAACATTTTTATTGATATTTAGAGAGAGAGAGAGGGACAGAGAGATAGTAACAATGATCAGCTGCCTCCTGCACACACCCTCCCCGAGCATGTGCCATGACCAGGAATCAAACCAGTGACTTCTTGGTTCATGGGTCAACACTCAACCACTGAGCAACACCGGGTGAGCTCAGGCAGTTACTCTTAAAGGGCCAGCACGTGGATACATTCGGACTTACTTCCTCTGAGCTTCAGCAATGAAGCAGCAGATTGAAAGGATCCAGGGACATATGGGGAGGAACTAAATTGTCTGGCATCAGGATAAGAACTGGCACAAGAACAGACATATAGACCAGTGGAACAGAACAGAGAACCCAGAAATCGACACAAGCTATTATGCGCAATTAATATTTGACAAAGGAGGCAAGACCATACAATGGAGTCAAGACAGTCTCTTCAACAAATGGTGTTGGGAAAACTGGACAGATACTTGCAAAAAAATGAAACTAGACAACCAACTTACACCATATACAAAAATAAGCTCAAAATGGATAAAGGACTTAAACATAAGATGGGAAACCATAAAAATCTTAGAAGAAGCCATAGGCAACAAAATAGCAGACATTTGTCATAGCACTATATTTAACGCTACAGCTCCTAGGGCAATGGAAACTAAGGAGAAAATAAACAAATTGGACTACATCAAAATAAAAATCTTCTGCACAGCAAAAGAAGCCATCAACAAAACAATAAGAAAGCCCACTGCCTGGGAGAACATATTTGCCAATGTTATCTCCAATAAGGGTTTAATCTCCAACATTTACAGGGAATTCATACAACTTAACAAAAGGAAGATAAACAATCCAATCAAAAAATGGGCAAATGACCTAAATAGACACTTTTCAAAAGAGGACATTCAGAAAGCCAAGAGACATATGAAAACATGCTCAAAGTCACTAATCATCCGAGAGATGCAAATCAAAACAACAATGAAGTACCATTTCAAACCTGTCAGAATGGTTATCATCAACAAATCAACAAACGACAAGTGCTGGAGAGGATGTGGTTAGAAAAGGGAACACTCATGCACTGCTGGTGGGAATGCAGACTGGTGCAGCCACTATGGAAGACAGTATGGAGTTTCCTCAAAAAGTTAAAAATGGAACTCCCATTTGACCCATTGATCCCACTGCTAGGAATATATCCCAAAAAACCAGAAACACCAATCAGAAAGGATATATGCACCCCTATGTTCATAGCAGCACAATTTACAATAGCTAAGATCTGGAAACAGCCTAAGTGCCCATCAGCAGATGAATGAATTAGAAAACTGTGGTACATCTACACGATGGAATACTATGCTGCTGTAAAAAAGAAGGAATTCTTTTTTTTTTTAATTTTTTTATTGCTTAAAGTATTACAAAGGGTATTACATATGTGTCCATTTTATCCCCCCGCCCTAGACAGTCCCCCAGCCTCCCCTATCCCCCAGTGTCTTATGTCCATTGGTTATGATTATACGCATGCATACAAGTCCTTTAGTTGATCTCTTACCCCCCTCCCTCCTGCCCCCCAACCCTCCCCGGCCTTCCTGCTGCAGTTTGACAATCTGTTTGAGGCAGCTCTGCCTCTGAATCTATTATTGTTCAAAAGTTTATAATGGTCTCTATTATCCATGAATGAGTGAGATCATGTGGTATTTTTCCTTCATTGACTGGCTTATTTCACTTAGCATAATGCTCTCCAGTTCCATCCATGA